>NC_090450.1:720863391-723263391 GCF_031143425.1 Pleurodeles waltl | reverse complement strand
CAGCACGACGAGCGAGGTCCCTCGAATCCAGCGACTCTGTCCAAGTGACCCCCACAGTCCAGTGACTCTTCAGCCCAAGTTTGGTGGAGGTAAGTCCTTGCCTCACCTCGCTGGGCTGCATTGCTGGGAACCGCGACTTTGCAGCTACTCCGGCCCCTGTGCACTTCCGGCGGAAATCCTTCGTGCACAGCCAAGCCTGGGTCCACGGCACTCTAACCTGCATTGCACGACTTTCTAAGTTGGTCTCCGGCGACGTGGGACTCCTTGGTGCAACTTCGGCGAGCACCGTTTCACGCATCCTCGTAGTGCCTGTTTCTGGCACTTCTCCGGGTGCTACCTGCTTCAGTGAGGGCTTTTTTTCTTGCTCGACGTCCCCTCTCTCAGCAGGTCCAATTTGCGACCTCCTGGTCCCTCCTGGGCCCCAGCAGCGTCCAAAAACGCCAAACGCATGATTTGCGTGTAGCAAGGCTTGTTGGCGTCCTTCCGGCGGAAAAACACTTCTGCACGACTCTCCAAGGCGAGTGGGATCCGTCCACCAAAGGGGAAGTCTCTAGCCCTTTTCGTTCCTGCAGAAACCTCAGCTTCTTCTGTCCAGTCGAAGCTTCTTTGCACCGGCAGCTGGCATTTCCTGGGCATCTGCCCATCTCCGACTTGCTTGTGACTTTTGGACTTGGTCCCCTTGTTCCACAGGTACCCTAGATTGGAAATCCACAGTTGTTGCATTGCTGGTTTGTGTCTTTCCTGCATTATTCCTCTAACACGACTATTTTGTCCTTAGGGGAACTTTAGTGCACTTTGCACTCACTCTTCAGGGTCTTGGGGAGGGTTATTTTTCTAACTCTCACTATTTTCTAATAGTCCCAGCGACCCTCTACAAGGTCACATAGGTTTGGGGTCCCTTCGTGGTTCGCATTCCACTTTTGGAGTATATGGTTTGTGTTGCCCCTATCCCTATGTTTCCCCATTGCATCCTATTGTAACTATACATTGTTTGCACTGTTTTCTAAGACTATACTGCATATTTTTGCTATTGTGTATATATATCTTGTGTATATTTCCTATCCTCTCACTGAGGGTACACTCTAAGATACTTTGGCATATTGTCATAAAAATAAAGTACCTTTATTTTTAGTGTAACTGTGTATTGTGTTTTCTTATGATATTGTGCATATGACACTAAGTGGTACTGTAGTAGCTTCACACGTCTCCTAGTTCAGCCTAAGCTGCTCTGCTAAGCTACCATTATCTATCAGCCTAAGCTGCTAGACACCCTATACACTAATAAGGGACAACTGGGCCTGGTGCAAAGTGCAAGTACCCCTTGGTACTCACTACAAGCCAGTCCAGCCTCCTACATTGGTTGTGCAGTGGTGGGATAAGTGCTTGAGACTACTTACCACTCTTGTCATTGTACTTTTCATAAGAGAAAAATATACAAAACAAGGTCAGTGTATATACACATAGCCAAAAAGTTTTGCATTTCCTCTTTTCACTCTTTTCTAAGTGCTGAAAAGTACTTCTAAACTTTCAAAAAGTTCTTAAAAGTTTAAAAAGTTTTTTTCTGTCTTTCCAAAAAGTTCTGAAAACTTTTGTCTCTTTCTCTATCACTTTAACTCTCTCTAAAAATGTCTGGCACAGGCCAAAATGTTGAGCTGTCCAAACTTGCATATGATCACCTTAGCTGGAAAGGAGCAAGGAGTCTCTGCATAGAGAGAGGTTTGAGTGTAGGGAAGAATCCTTCCTTAGAACTGTTAATTAACATGCTTAGAGTACAGGATAAGGCCATAAGTGCCCAATCTGTTGAAAAAGTAGCTAATGGTTCTCAATCTGATCCAGGGACTCCCCTAGGAAAAGATTCAGGAAAGAAACTTCTCAGCCTGCCCATTACTAGACAGTCTAGCATAGTTGGTACAGAGGTTGAATCACACCATACTGATGGTGTGCTCTCACATTATACTGTTAGCCAAGCTGTTAGGGTGCCCTCTGTAAGGGACAGGTCTCCTTCTGTTCATTCCCATCATACCTCTGTATCTAGAAATGTCCCTCCCACCCACCCTGATGACAGATTGTTAGAAAGGGAGCTCAATAGATTGAGAGTGGAACAAACCAGACTGAAGCTCAAGAAGCAACAGCTGGATTTGGATAGACAGTCTTTAGAATTAGAGAAGGAAAGACAGAAGTTGGGTTTAGATACCCATGGTGGCAGCAGCAGTATTCCCCATAGTCATCCTGCAAAAGAGCATGATTCCAGGAATCTGCACAAGATAGTTCCCCCTTATAAGGAGGGGGATGAATTAACAAGTGGTTTGCTGCACTTGAGAGGGCCTGTGTTGTACAGGATGTCCCTCAAAGGCAGTGGGCTGCTATCCTATGGCTATCATTTAGTGGAAAAGGTAGAGATAGGCTCCTTACTGTGAAAGAAAATGATGCCAATAATTTTACAGTTCTTAAGAATGCACTCCTGGATGGTTATGGCTTAACCACTGAACAGTACAGGATAAAGTTCAGAGAGACCAAAAAGGAGTCTTCACAAGACTGGGTTGATTTCATTGACCATTCAGTGAAGGCCTTGGAGGGGTGGTTACATGGCAGTAAAGTTACTGATTATGAAAGCCTGTATAACACAATCCTGAGAGAGCATATACTTAATAATTGTGTGTCTGATTTGTTGCACCAGTACCTGGTAGACTCTGATCTGACCTCTCCACAAGAATTGGGAAAGAAGGCAGACAAATGGGTCAGAACAAGGGTGAACAGAAAAGTTCATACAGGGGGTGACAAAGATGGCAATAAGAAGAAAGATGGTGAAAAATCTCAAGATAAGCATGGGGATAAGGGTAAAACCAAAGATCCCACTTCAAATCTTAAACACTCTTCAGAGGGTGGGGATAAAACAAATTCTTCCTCTTCTTCCCAACCTGCACACATTAAAAAGCCTTGGTGCTTTGTGTGTAAAAACAGAGGCCATAGGCCAGGGGATAAGTCCTGTCCAGGTAAACCCCCTGAGCCTACCACCACTAATGCATCAAGCTCTAGTGCCCCTAGCAGTAGTGGTACTAGCGGTGGGACTGCTGGCAACAGTCAAGCAAAGGGTGTAGTTGGGTTCACTTATGGGTCCATAGTGGAAACTGATGTAATCAGTCCCAAGACAGTTTCTGTCACACCTAGTGGCATTGGCCTTGCCACACTGGCTGCTTGTCCCCTTACAATGGATAAGTACAGGCAGACAGTTTCAATAAATGGTGTTGAGGCCTTGGCCTACAGGGACACAGGTGCCAGTTTCACTTTGGTGACTGACAACCTAGTGCACCCTGATCAACACATCATTGGACAACAGTATAAGATTATTGATGTCCATAACTCCACTAAGTTTCTTCCCTTAGCTATAATTCAGTTTAGTTGGGGTGGAGTTACTGGCCCTAAGCAGGTGGTGGTATCACCTAGCTTACCTGTAGACTGTCTCTTAGGTAATGACCTAGAGGCCTCAGGTTGGGCTGATGTAGAGTTTTATGCCCATGCAGCCATGCTGGGCATCCCTGAGGAATTGTTCCCTCTCATTTCAAGTGAAATGAAAAAGCAAAGGAGAGAAGGCCTGAAAACTCAGAATCCCTCTCCATCAACAGGTAAAAAGGGTATCACAGTATCCCCTAACCACCCTACCATTCAGGATACTATTCCTGTTGTGGGAGAAACCTCTCCTGGGGTGGCACCTGTTCCAAGGGAATCATCAGCTGGCATCGCTGGACTCCCTGAGGTAGAAGTACCTCTCTGTGGGATAACTAACATTGGTGACAAAAAGAGCACCATTTTAGTTAACATGGAGCATCCCTCCAACCCTCCCAGAGAAACTTTAGTGCAGAAACCCTGCACTGCCTCACAACACTTAGGACAGCATCCCTGCCCTAGTGTGGAGCTGATAGGACAGCATCCCTGCCCTGCTCCAACTCAAGAGAAACAGCATCCCTGTTCTCTCTTCCAGCCAGATGGACAAAGTTTTTGCCCAGCTATGGCTTTTCTGAGACAGCATCCCTGTCTGGCATTTCCATCACTACAAATAGGTTCAGTGGACAATTCCCACTGCTCTAAACTAAAACTTACTGATAGAAACTCTGAAAATACATCTTCACATTGTTGCTTAGCTAAAAAACTTCAAACAGGGTGGTTTACATCCCCACAGGGAAGTAACCATATAGTGGATGATAAAGGGAGTAACCAGTCTATTGCAGAGCTACTCTCTACTTATCACCACTTAGACAATAAAGTCTCAACTGGCCAAGGTTAGCCTTATTGTCCTTCATTTGGGGGGGGTTGTGTGAGAAGGTAGCCTCTTTCTAGCCTTGTTACCCCCACTTTTGGCCTGTTTGTGAGTGTATGTCAGGGTGTTTGTCACTGTTTTCACTGTCTCACTGGGATCCTGATAGCCAGGCCTCAGTGCTCATAGTGAAAACACTATGTTTTCAGTATGTTTGTTATGTGTCACTGGGATCCTGCTAGTCAGGACCCCAGTGCTCATAAGGTTGTGGCCTATAAGTAAGTGTCACTGGGACCCTGTCACACAGGACCCCAGTGCTCATAGGTGTGCATGTATGTGTTCCCTGTGTGGTGCCTAACTGTCTCACTGAGGCTCTGCTAACCAGAACCTCAGTGGTTATGCTCTCTCATTACTTTCAAATTGTCACTAACAGGCTAGTGACCATTTTTACCAATTTACATTGGCTTACTGGAACACCCTTATATACCTAGTATATGGTACTGAGGTACCCAGGGTATTGGGGTTCCAGGAGATCCCTATGGGCTGCAGCATTTCTTTTGCCACCCATAGGGAGCTCTGACAATTCTTACACAGGCCTGCCACTGCAGCCTGAGTGAAATAACGTCCACGTTATTTCACAGCCATTTTACACTGCACTTAAGTAACTTATAAGTCACCTATATGTCTAACCTTTACCTGGTAAAGGTTAGGTGCAAAGTTACTTAGTGTGAGGGCACCCTGGCACTAGCCAAGGTGCCCCCACATTGTTCAGAGCCAATTCACTGAACTTTGTGAGTGCGGGGACACCATTACACGCGTGCACTACATATAGGTCACTACCTATATGTAGCTTCACCATGGTAACTCCGAATATGGCCATGTAACATGTCTATGATCATGGAATTGCCCCCTCTATGCCATCCTGGCATAGTTGGCACAATCCCATGATCCCAGTGGTCTGTAGCACAGACCCTGGTACTGCCAAACTGCCCTTCCTGGGGTTTCACTGCAGCTGCTGCTGCTGCCAACCCCTCAGACAGGCAGCTGCCCTCCTGGGGTCCAGCCAGGCCTGGCCCAGGATGGCAGAACAAAGAACTTCCTCTGAGAGAGGGTGTGACACCCTCTCCCTTTGGAAAATGGTGTGAAGGCAGGGGAGGAGTAGCCTCCCCCAGCCTCTGGAAATGCTTTGTTGGGCACAGATGTGCCCAATTCTGCATAAGCCAGTCTACACCGGTTCAGGGACCCCTTAGCCCCTGCTCTGGCGCGAAACTGGACAAAGGAAAGGGGAGTGACCACTCCCCTGACCTGCACCTCCTCTGGGAGGTGTCCAGAGCTCCTCCAGTGTGCTCCAGACCTCTGCCATCTTGGAAACAGAGGTGCTGCTAGCACACTGGACTGCTCTGAGTGGCCAGTGCCACCAGGTGACGTCAGAGACTCCTGCTGATAGGCTCCTTCAGGTGTTAGTAGCCTTTCCTCTCTCCTAGGTAGCCAAACCCTCTTTTCTGGCTATTTAGGGTCTCTGTCTCTGGGGAAACTTTAGATAACGAATGCATGAGCTCAGCCGAGTTCCTCTGCATCTCTCTCTTCACCTTCTGATAAGGAATCGACTGCTGACCGCGCTGGAAGCCTGCAAACCTGCAACATAGTAGCAAAGACGACTACTGCAACTCTGTAACGCTGATCCTGCCGCCTTCTCGACTGTTTTCCTGCTTGTGCATGCTGTGGGGGTAGCCTGCCTCCTCTCTGCACCAGAAGCTCCGAAGAAATCTCCTGTGGGTCGACGGAATCTTCCCCCTGCAACCGCAGGCACCAAAAAGCTGCATTACCGGTCCCTTGGGTCTCCTCTCAGCACAACGAGCGAGGTCCCTCGAATCCAGCGACTCTGTCCAAGTGACCCCCCCAGTCCAGTGACTCTTCAGCCCAAGTTTGGTGGAGGTAAGTCCTTGCCTCACCTCGCTGGGCTGCATTGCTGGGAACCGCGACTTTGCAGCTACTCCGGCCCTTGTGCATTTCCGGCGGAAATCCTTCGTGCACAGCCAAGCCTGGGTCCACGGCACTCTAACCTGCATTGCACGACTTTCTAAGTTGGTCTCCGGCGACGTGGGACTCCTTTGTGCAACTTCGGCGAGCACCGTTTCACGCATCCTCGTAGTGCCTGTTTCTGGCACTTCTCTGGGTGCTACCTGCTTCAGTGAGGGCTCTTTGTCTTGCTCGACATCCCTTCTCTCTGCAGGTCCAATTTGCGACCTCCTGGTCCCTCCTGGGCCCCAGCAGCGTCCAAAAATGCCAAACGCACGATTTGCGTGTAGCAAGGCTTGTTGGCGTCCTTCCGGCGGGAAAATACTTCTGCACGACTCTCCAAGGCGAGAGGGATCCGTCCACCAAAGGGGAAGTCTCTAGCCCTTTTCGTTCCTGCAGAAACCTCAGCTTCTTCTGGCCAGTCGAAGCTTCTTTGCACCGGCAGCTGGCATTTCCTGGGCATCTGCCCATCTCCGACTTGCTTGTGACTTTTGGACTTGGTCCCCTTGTTCCACAGGTACCCTAGATTGGAAATCCACAGTTGTTGCATTGCTGGTTTGTGTCTTTCCTGCATTATTCCTCTAACACGACTATTTTGTCCTTAGGGGAACTTTAGTGCACTTTGCACTCACTTTTCAGGGTCTTGGGGAGGGTTATTTTTCTAACTCTCACTATTTTCTAATAGTCCCAGCGACCCTCTACAAGGTCGCATAGGTTTGGGGTCCCTTCATGGTTCGCATTCCACTTTTGGAGTATATGGTTTGTGTTGCCCCTATCCCTATGTTTCCCCATTGCATCCTATTGTAACTATACATTGTTTGCACTGTTTTCTAAGACTATACTGCATATTTTTGCTATTGTTTATATATATCTTGTGTATATTTCCTATCCTCTCACTGAGGGTACACTCTAAGATACTTTGGCATATTGTCATAAAAATAAAGTACCTTTATTTTTAGTATAACTGTGTATTGTGTTTTCTTACGATATTGTGCATATGACACTAAGTGGTACTGTAGTAGCTTCACACGTCTCCTAGTTCAGCCTAAGCTGCTCTGCTAAGCTACCATTATCTATCAGCCTAAGCTGCTAGACACCCTATACACTAATAAGGGATAACTGGGCCTGGTGCAAAGTGCAAGTACCCCTTGGTACTCACTACAAGACAGTCCAGCCTCCTACAGCTCCTACTATACCACTGGTGTCATATGCACAATATCATAAGAAAAACAATACACAGATATACTAAAAATAAAGGTACTTTATTTTTATGCCAATATGCCAAAAGTATCTCAGTGAGTACCCTCAGTATGAGGATGCCAAATATACACCAGATATATGTACACGATACCAAAAATATGCAGTAATAGCAAAAGAAAGTAATGAAAGCAATGTAAAGTTACAGTAGATTGCAGTAGGAGCACATAGGTATAGGGGCAACACAAACCATATACTCCAAAAGTGGAATGCGAACCACGAATGGACCTCAAACCTATGTCAGCTTGTAGAGGGTCGCTGGGACGGTAAGAAAACAGTGAGGGTAAGAAAAATAGCCCACGCCAAGACCCTGAAAAGTAGGTGTAAAGTGCACCTATAACCCCCAGAGAGCACAGAAGTCGTGATAGGGGGTTTCTGCAAGGAAGACCAACACCAGGAAAGCAACCAAAGTGGATTTGCGGACCTGAGTACCAGTGGAACAAGGGGACCAAGTCCAAGAGTCCCGACAATGTCGAGAGTGGGCAGATGCCCAGGAAATGCCAGCTGAGGGTGCAAAGAAGCTGCCACCGGATGGTAGAAGCTGTGGATTCTGCAAGAACGAAGAGGGCTAGAAACTTCCTCTTTGGAGGATTTGGAGAAGTTATTTCACTCAGGCTGCAGTGGCAGGCCTGTGTAAGAATTGTCAGAGCTCCTTATGGGTGGCAAAAGAAATGCTGCAGCCCATAGGGATCTCCTGGAACCCCAATACCCTGGGTACCTCAGTACCATATACTAGGGAATTATAAGGGTGTTCCAGTATGCCAATGTGAATTGGTGAAATTGGTCACTAGCCTGTTAGTGACAATTTAGAAAGCAGAGAGAGCATAACCACTGAGGTTCTGGTTAGCAGAGCCTCAGTGAGACAGTTAGTCATCACACAGGGAACACATACAGGGCACACTTATGAGCACTGGGTCCCTGGCTGGCAGGGTCCCAGTGACAAATACACTAAAATAACATATATACAGTGAAATATGGGGGTAACATGCCAGGCAAGATGGTACTTTCCTACAACATCACTGTAGGAAAATGGCTCCTTGATGCAGTTACCCCCCACACTTTTTGCCTAATATTGATGCTGACTTGACTGAGTGTGTGCCCGGACCCTGCTAACCAGGCCCCAGCACCAGTGTTCTTTATTAAAAAATGCACACAGAGGTCATCCTAGAGATGTCCCATGTATTTTATCCAATCCTTCAGTGCAGGACTAACTGGTCTGTGCCAGCCTTCCATTTCAGACGAGTTTCTGACCACATGGGGTGAGTGCCTTTGTGCACTCTGTGGTCAGAAACAAAGCCTGTCCTGGGTGGAGGTGCTTCACACCTCCCCCTGCAGGAACTGGAACACCTGGCCTATAGCCTCAAAGGCTCAAGCCTGGTGTTACAATGCCCTAGGGCACTCCAGCTAGTGGAGATGCCCGCCCCCTGGATGAGCCCGCACTTTTGGCGGCAAGTCCAGAGGGATAATGAGAAAAACAAGGAGGCGTCACCCCTCCCGCCAGGTCCACCTCTAAGGTGACCAGAGCTGAAGGGACAGCCTCCTTGAGAAATCCTCCATCTTGCTTTGGAGGAATAGGACCAATAGGGATAGGGATGTGCTGCCCTCCCCAGAGGGAGTGGGTACAAGGAGGGTGTAGCCACCCTCAGGGACAGTAGCCTTTGGCTACTGTCCTCTGACTCTAACAAATCCCTAAATTTTGTATTTAGGGGCAACCCTGAACCCAGATCATCAGATTCCTGAAGACCTCAAGAAAGAAGAAGGACTGCTGAGCTGAAAACCTCGCAGAGAAGAGAAGGAGACACCAACTGACTCGGCCCCTGCCCTACCGGCTCGTCACCTCCTTCGAAAAGCTGCAAGAAAAGAAGCAACGTGTCCTGCAGGACCAGCAACCCCTGAAAAGCCTCCAGGGGACTGCCTGCATCACCGAGGACCAACAAACTCCAGTGGACAGCGGACCTGTCCAAAAGGGAGACCAAGAAACCAACTTTAAAGGGACTCTCACCTCACTCCAGAAGCGTGACTCCCCAACACTCTGCACCCGACGCCCCCGGCCCATGTCCAGAGAAACCAACTATCCAGAGAGGACCCCCAGGCGAGTCCAACGACGTGTCCACCCTGGGCTGACCTCTCTGCACACCCACAATGACACCCGCAGAGGGAATCCCGAGGACCCCCCCTGACCACGACTGCCCAGGACGAAGATATCCGACGCCTGGAGAAGCACTGCACCCGCAACCCCTAGGCTCGTAAGAAACCAACCACCGGTGCAGAAATGACCAGTAGGTGGCCCTCACCCTTGCCCAGTCAGTGACTTGCCCTCCGTGACCTGTCTGTAGTGTCTAAGTGACCCCTGGGTCCCTCCATAGAGTTCTATTGAGAACCGACGCCCTGTTTGCACACTGCACCTGGCTGCCCCCGTGCCGCTGAGGATGTGTTTTTTGTGCCTACTTGGGGCTCCTCCAGTACTCCTCCGAACCCCCCCTGGTCTGCCCTCCGACAACACGGGTACTTACCTGCCAGCAGACTGGAACCGGAGTACCCCCGTCTACATAGGCACCCATGTTATTTGGCTCCTGTTTGACATTTGCACCTGCCCAGCGCTGTGTTGCTGGGTGCTTGGGGTTGCCTGGAACCCCCAACAGTGGGCTACCTATGCCCTGGAGACTAAACCCGTAAGTGTGGTACTTAACTCAGAAACTGTACTGTACTTCCCTCCCTCAGGAACTGTTGAAAATTGCAGTATCCACTTTTAAAATAGCTTTTTGCCATTTTAAGGAAAACTGTGTAAAATATTGAATCAATTCAAAGTCTCAACTATTACAATGCAAAGTACCTTTCATTTAATGTCCTTACCTGCTAAATGAATCTTGTGGTTCTAAAAATAAATTAACAAAAGAATATTTTTTCTATATAAAAACCTATTGGCCTGGAGTTGTCATTGAGTGTGTGTTTTCACTTATTGCTTGTGTGTGCAAAACAAATGCTTAACACTACCCTCTGATAAGCCTAACTGCTCGACCACACTGCCACAAATAGAGCATTAGTATTATCTATTATTGCCTCTGTCAAGCCTCTTGGGAACCCCTGGACTCTGTGCACACCATATCGCATTTTGATATACTATATACAGAGCCAGCTTCCTACACAGTTTGATCAGCGGTGGGGTCTAAGACTTTTCATTTGCTGGACTACTCAGCCAATACCTGATCACATGACTAAATTCCAAAATTGCCATTAGAAAATAGATTTTTAAATTTTGACTATTTTTCAAAAATTTTAAAAGTCCTGCTAGGGCCTTGTGTAAGTCCCTGTTAGTATCTCTTTTTTAAGTTAAAAAAAATTGTAATAGTTAGGATTTAAGTACTAGAAGTAGTTTTTAGTTTCTTAAAAAGTAATCCCAACTTTTAGAGACATAGGTGGTCATTACAACATTGGCAGTAAAAGGCGCTTACCGCTGTGCAGAAGACCGCCAATACACCGCCGCGGCCGCGGCATTCCACCACAGCTATTATGACACACATCTTGGAATCCGCCGAAATTCAGACACCCACACAACACCGCCATCCCAAAGGTCAGTGATAAAGTGCCGGAAACAAATGCTCCACCTCCACGCCAACAGAAACACGCCCATGCTATTATGACCCACGAATCCACGCGGCGGTCTTTCAACCGCGGTATTCCATTGGCGGTACACACCGCTGCGCTCAAAATACACACACATCTCCAAAACACCGCCACATTGGACAATTACAAATACACACACCTGATACACATACAAACAACACTCCCACACACCCAATACTATATAAAACACACACCCACATCACCCACAAACCCCTACGACCAAAAATTAGAGACGAAGGCGACAGAGAGAGAGCACAGAATAGACAACCCCACTACACAGAGGCACACAACACCATCACCCACACAACATCCATGCACAAAACACCACACACCACTACACTCACCACACTCATTACCACATACACCACCCCACACATCACCCACACCACCCCAAGGCATGACAAAGACACCCCCGCTTCTCCGAGGAGGAGCTCAGGGTCATGGTGGAGGAAATCGTACGGGTAGAGCCACAGCTATTTGGCTCACAGGTACAGCGCACATCAATAGCCAGGAAGATGGAGTTATGGCGGAGAATAGTGGACAGGGTCAACGCTGTGGGACAGCACCCAAGAAATAGGGAGGACATCAGGAAGAGGTGGAACGACCTATGGGGGAAGGTGCGTTCAACGGTCTCCAGGCACAACATCGCGGTACAGCGGACTGGCGGCGGACCCCCACCTCCTCCCCCACAACTAACAACATGGGAGGAGCAAGTCTTGACCATCTTGCATCCTGAGGGCCTCGCAGGAGTCAGTGGAGGATGGTACACTGGTAAGTCAAATCTTAACTATCATATCCCCCACCCTACCTGCATGCTATCACACACCCCCACCCTCACACCCTCCCCTATCACCCAAACTCCTCACTAATGTACTAATAACACAAACCACACATCCCAACACCAATCCCTGCATGACAAAACTAAGCATGGACACCCATCACTAAAGCAATCCCACTGCACATACCCAGTACACCTCCCCAACCATCACCACACAACCCCACACACAGGAATGCTTGCACTGGGGTACACAAACACCCACCCATTACACACCATGAAACACACACATGCAATAATCACGCTCTTATGCCCCTGCAGGAACCCGAAGGACCGTCACCACACCAGAGGGTCCAGACAACACCACTCCACTCCCAGAAGAGGCCCACAGTGACGACAGCAGCTCTGCCCTACTGGATCCTGATGACCAGGCCGGACCATCGTGGGCCTCGGGACAGTCGGTTCCCCTTGCCCAGGCACAGCCCAACACCGACCTTCCACCCTCTGGTAACACCAGTACAGCACCCACCCAGCGGGCCCAAACCTCCCTACCCAGGACAGGTCAATCAGTGGTGTGTCCACCACTACAGGGCACCCAGGGTAACCCACCACCCCAACAACAACAGGGACCTGGGGGCAGTGGTAGTGGGCACAAGGTCCAGGGGACGGAGGCACAGGAACACAGGGGAACTGGGAGGGCTGCTGTGCGACAGGGGGCGGACAGGCCAAGGGAACCCACTCTCCACGAGGCCCTCTCCTCCATCATGGGAGCATACCACCACTCCCAGGAGACAATGGCCACAGTCCTGGACAAGTTGCAGGAGACCCTGCGCCTGCAGGACGAACTGTATTTGGGGTTCAGGGAGGAGCTCAGGACCATCAGCTCTGCCCTGGGCACCATCGTAGGGGTGCTGAAGGACATACAGCAGACCTTGAGGGACACCGTGGCACTCCAAGGGGCCCCTGACACTAGCCAGGACGATGAACAGCCCACCACCTCCGCCGGCACTAGTGGACAGGACGCCCCGCCACAGGACCAACACACCAGCACCCCACCCCCTGCAGACGGACAACCACCACGCAAGCGGTCCCTGAGATCCAGGAACAGGACAGAGCAAGATGGCAAGACCCCCGCCAGGAAATGAGACCACCCTGATTGTCCTCCCACTGTCCCACTTTGTTAGCCTGTCCATACTTTAACTGCCCCAGCTCCACTTCCTATGCCCACATGAGCAGAGCACCTGTGAGACTAATAGACTGGACTCTGCCATGGACATTCCTCCGCCATCACCCATCACCATTTTACAACCCCCTCCCATTTCTGAGCACTTCAATAAACACCCTTGAAACACAAAACAATCTGGAGTCAGTCTGTGATTTAGTAAATATGTATTATCAATGACAGTGTCATAATGGGTGTACCATTGTAAGGCTAACATACCTATGTCACACATCACAAGTCCTTGAGAGATGCAAGCAGTTGACACGTAGGTAAGCACACCTGTGAAACCATAATGGAAGGGTACAACTCAGTTACCAAATAGTGATTTAAACCGAAAAACAGGATAGTGGTAGACGTGTGAAATTTAATGTAATGCAAAAAATGAAAATGTTCTCACCTGTATCTCACTGGAAATATTGCTGTATGACTTACTCCCTGTTGTCGTTGTCTTCTTCATCAGCTTCATCCTCATCACTGTCCACAGGCTCCAGAGGCTCCACAGCTGCTACAACACCGTCATCTGGATCATCCTCCTGCAGAAAAGGCACCTGGCATCGCAAAGCCAAATTATGAAGCATGGAGCAGGCGATGATGATGTCGCACACCTTCTTCGGTGAGTAGAATAGGGATCCACCTGTCATATGGAGGCACCTGAACCTGGCCTTCAGGAGGCCGAAGATGCGTTTGATCACCCTCCTAGTCCGCCCATGGGCCTCATTGTACCGTTCTTCTGCCCTGGGATTCCTCACTGGGGTCAATAGCCAGGAAAGGTTGGGGTAACCAGAGACCCCCAATAGCCATACACGGTGCCTCTGGAGTTGACCCATCATATCAGGGATGCTGCTATTCCGCAGGATGTAGGCGTCATGCACTGAGCGAGGGAACATAGCATTTACCTGCGAGATGTATTGGTCTGCCAAACAGACCATCTGGACATTCATGGAATGATAACTCTTCCTGTTCCTGTACACATGTTCACTCCTGTGGGGAGGGACCAGAGCAACATGGGTCCCATCAATTGCACCTATGACGTTGGGGATATGTCCCATGGCATAGAAGTCACCTTTAACTGTAGGCAAATCCTCCACCTGAGGGAAAATGATGTATCTCCTTACGTGTTTCAGCAGGGCAGCCAACACTCTGGACAACACGTTGGAAAACATAGGCTGGGACATCCCTGATGCCATGGCCACTGTTGTCTGAAAAGACCCACTTGCAAGGAAATGGAGCATTGACAGCACCTGCACGTCAGGGGGGATTCCAGTGGGATGGCGGATTGGTGACATCAGGTCTGGCTCCAACTGGGTACATAGTTCCTGGATAGTGGCACGGTCAAACCTGTAGGTGATGATTAAATGTCGCTCCTCCATTGTCAACAGGTCCACCAGCGGTCGGTACACCGGAGGATTCCGCCATCTCCTCACATGTCCCAGCTGACGGTGCCTAGGAAGGACAACAGCGTAGAACCAGTCATTATTCCTCCAGGTATGTACCCACACTTACACACAAGACTACACCACTCACAAAACCCTTCATGTATGTGTGTTGAGTGTAGGCCTAGCTATGTGTGACGCAGTAGTAAATTAAGGCATGTGGGCCCCTGAAATGGCGGCTGCCTGACCTCTAAACTGGGACAATGGGATTGTGGGGTATCAGCGCTGGCGTTACACACCTTCGCGGTAGGCGGTCGTGGACCGCGGCGCAATGCTGCATTGGTTAACATTGGACCCTATTGGTCCCAGGAGCCAATGAACAGGTGCGCCGGCGGTGATGATGCGCACCGCCACGGACGTCACCGCCATTTTTTATCTGTTCAATCACTAGATACCTGACCTTCGACAGGAGAGGACCTACACTGCAAGTGCTGCTGTGGCCTCGGTCTGGAAGCGACGATGGCTGCTGCGTCTGGGGAAAGGGCCCCTGCCTTCACTGCACAGGAGTTAGAGAAGCTAGTAGACGGGGTCCTCCCCCAGTACACGCTACTCTACGGTCCTCCAGACCAACAGGTTAGTACACAGGGAGCACGTTGAATGGGCTAGGCCTGGGTGGGAAGGGCTGGTTGCAAGAGGGAAGGGGGCAGAGTTCATAGAACATTTATGCATGGGAATGAATGGGCCACATGGCCAGAGTAGGGAGTGGGCCACTCACAACAACGGTGCAGTTGGTAATGACTGTTCCTCTTTCCTTGTGCATGTCATGTAGGTCAGCGCCCACCAGAAGAGGGACATTTGGGTGCCATTGCCAAGGAGGTCCAGACCCTGGAGGCCCACCAGAGACGGGGCACCCACTGCCGTAAGAGATGGGAAGACATTCGCCGCTGCAGCAAGAAGATGGCAGAGGCTCAGCTGGGGATGGCCTCCCAACGTGGGAGGGGTGCCCGTCGGACCATGACCCGCTGATGTTCCGGATCCTGGCGATGGCCTACTAGGAGTTGGATGGGCACTTGAGGGCATCACAGCAGACACAAGGGGGTGAGTACAACCTCATTCTGCGGACTTTGCGTGCAGTGGAGGTGTCTGGGTGGGGGAGGTGGGCTATGGGTTCCCCTAGGCCAGGGCGAGTTAGGTAGGCAAGGCCCCTCCGTAATGTAGGCCATGTGGCACTGTACCACACCTCAGCAGAGTGCCAAGTCGAGGTATAGTTGCCCCTGTGGCATCCATGTGCGCCAATGTCCACCATTGCCATCTAGGCCATATCCCAAAAATTGCATGTGCAGAGGGCAGGAGCACAGCATAATGCAGGGGGCAGCTGCGTTTGTCTTGTCCGCCAACGGAAGCGGTATGCCATGCACTAAAACCCTCTTTCTTCTGTCTCCCCCCCTTTTTCTGCTCTCCCTGTCCTTTTGTACATCAGCATCAACAGGCGGAGGTACAGTGGCACCGGAGCACGAGGGACCTGCATCCCACATGGCCATGGAGGGCCACTCCACGGACTCTGAATGCACCAGTGGGACGGAGGGCGAGGGGAGCTTCACGTCGGCCACCGGATCACCAGCCAGCAACACGGACTCGTTCGACAATGTGGGCTCCCTTGTGGTGGCGGCACCATCTGTGCCCCCACCTCTACAGGTACAGCCGCCACCTCCCCTACCAGCACCGCCCTCCCAGCAGCCCCTCAGCGTTCGCCCCGTGCCCACTCACCTAGGAGGGTGGGCATCACCTTCGCCCCAGGCACCTCAGGCCCTGCCTCAGTCACCCCTGCTGCCCTCAGTGAGGAGGCCATTGACCTCCTCAGGTCACTCACTGTTGGGCAGTCTACCATTGTGAATGCCATCCAGGGTGTAGAACGAGAGTTGCAACACGGTAATGCATTCCTGGAGGGCATTCATTCTGGTCAGGCTGCCCTTCAGCGAACCCTGCAATATTTGGCCTCTGCACTGATGGCAGCAATTGTCCCTGTGTCTAGCCTCCCCCCTCCAACTTCCTCCACCCAAACCCAATCTCCTGTACCCCAGCCCATCCCAAGCACACCTACAGACCAGCATGCACACAAGTCAACACACACAAGTAGCTCAAGCAAACATAGGCACCACACACACCACAGGCACTCACGCAAGCCTCACCCACTTACAGACACAACAACATCCACTGCCTCCACTGTGTCCCCCTCATCCTCTTCTCCCTCCTCCCTCCCAGTCTCGTCTACACACACACCTGCATGCACCACATCTACAGGCACCATGAATCGCACAAGACACCCAGCACCACACGCCGCTCACCTGCACTCACCACCTCCACTGCCATTTACACGTCCCCTGTGTCCTCTCCCAGTGTGTCTGTGACGCCCCCTCCCAAAGTACACAAACGCCGGCAATCACTCACCCAACATCCATCCACCTCACGACAGCCTCCAGTACCTGCACCTGCACCCAAAACACCTAAAGTGACACCTCCGACAACCACCTCCTCTTCCTCCACTCCCAGACCCCCTCCAGCTACCAATCCCAGTGTTCGACAGAAACTGTCCCTGTGTAAAGTTGACCTTTCCCCCCCCCCTCCAATTCATCAGTCTCGTCGTAGCGCCTCAGCCAAAAAGCCTCCAATACCAGTGGTGCCTGTTCAAGGTTTTTGGAGTGCACCGGCCACCAGGGCAGGCAGTAGGACCCGGAGCCAAGGCACTGGCAGCCCACCCCCTGTAAAGGCTCTAAAATTGGAGAGTGGACAACGGGACCCTGTGAAGACTCCTGGTGGGAAAAAAACTGACATGGGTTCCAAGGGGATTGGAGAGTCAGCTGTGACTCCACCAAAGGTGGGGAAGGGCCAGAGGAAGTCTGCCCACCCTGTTGTGAGTGTCACGGCGGAGAAGTGCGCCATCATTTCCCACGGTCGAGACACAACCGCCAGCACCGGCGTTACTGGTCCAGAGACCACCGCCAGAGTCACAGCCCAGGAGGGCCCCACTATCGTCACTGGTCCAGAGACCACTGCCAGAGTTACAGCCCAGGAGGGCCCCATTATCGTCACTGGTCCAGAGACCACCGCCAGAGTCACAGCCCAGGAGGGCCCCACTATCGTCACTGGTCCAGAGACCACCGCCGGAGTAAGTGCCCAGGAGGGCCCAAGTATCGTCACTGGTCAGGAGACCACCGCCGGAGTCATAGCCCAGGAGGTCCCAAGTATCATCACTGGTCAGGAGACCACCACCGGAGTCATAGACCAGGGGGGCCCAAGTATCGTCACTGTTCAGGAGACCACCGCCACCGCCGGAGTAAGTGCCCAGGAGGGCCCAAGTATCGTCACTGGTCAGGAGACCACCGCCAGAGTCATAGCCCAGGAGGGCCCAAGTATCGTCACTGGTCAGGAGACCACCGCCACCGCCGGAGTAAGTGCCCAGGAGGGCCCAAGTATCGTCACTGGTCAGGAGACCACCGCCGGAGTCATAGCCCAGGAGGGCCCAAGTATCGTCACTGGTCAGGAGACCACCGCCGGAGTCATAGCCCAGGAGGGCCCAAGTATTGTCACTGGTCAGGAGACCACCGCCGGAGTCATAGCCCAGGAGGGCCCAAGTATCGTCACTGGTCAGGAGACCACCGCCGGAGTAAGTGCCCAAGAGGGCCCAAGTATCGTCACTGGTCAGGAGACCACCGCCGGAGTCATAGCCCAGGAGGGCCCAAGTATCGTCACTGGTCAGGAGACCACCACCAACGCCAGAGTCAGTGCCCTGGAGGGCCCCGGCTGCCACAGCCCCGCTGGGCAATGATGAAACGTCATGCCACACACCAATGTCCAGTGTAGAAGACGTCATGCCACACACCAATGTCCAGTGTAGAGAACCTCATGCCACACACCAATGTCCTTATCAGAACTGCCATGTCAAAGCACCGATGAACAGTTCTGAACCTCCATGGCAAAGCACCGCTGAACAGGGCAAAGACCGCCATGGCAAAGCACCGCTGAACAGGGCAAAGACCGCCATGGCAAAGCACCGCTGAACAGGGCAAAGAGCGTCATGTCAAAGCACCGCTGAACAGTCCTGAACCGCCATGGCAAAGCACCGCTGAACAGGGCAAAGACCGCCATGGCAAAGCACCGCTGAACAGTCCAGAACCGCCATGGCAAAGCACCGCTGAACAGTCCAGAACCACTATGGCAAAGCACCGCTGAACAGGGCAAAGACCGCCATGGCAAAGCACCGCTGAACAGTCCAGAACCGCCATGGCAAAGCACCGCTGAACAGGGCAAAGACCGCCATGGCAAAGCACCGCTGAACAGGGCAATGCACTGGGTAGGAATGAATGGACCGCCACATCAGGCATCCTTATCCCATGTGCAGCTGGGACAGTGACAGGACACGACCTTTCACGGGGAGACTCATCCAGTCTGGGCACCAGTCCCCCCAGTACCAGTAGAGACCTGCATCAACTTGAGAGACTGTGGCTTTGCACTCCCCAGGATGGCACAGTGGGCAACCCACCCACTGTATAGACTTGTGAGACTGTGGCTTTGCACTCCCCAGGATGGCACAGTGGGCAACCCACCCATTGTATAGACTTGTGAGACTGTGGCTTTGCACTCCCAAGGATACATCAATGGGCATGGAGCCCCGTTGTGGATCTGGCTTTGCAGTCATCCGGCTGAGGTGCCCCCCCTTCCCTCCCCCCTGAGGTGCCTGTAGTATTTCTATCTGATGCCCCGGCAGTGTTCTCTCCGATTGTGGTCATGTATCGTTTGTGGGCCTCGCCCATGCATTTTTGGACTGATGGTGCACGGACATTGTTATGTACATATCTGCACTACTTCTCGTATTGTATCTAATTATGACTGATTTTCAAATATATATCTGTATATTTTTGTATCATGTATATTGGCACATTACATTGTTTGACCGATTTTCGCTTTGTGTTTTCATTCTTCCGGGGGGATTGTGGGTTGTTACTGTGATTTTTGTGAATGCATTGGTGTATATGTTGTAATATGCGAGGGTGGGGGTGGGGGTGTTTGGTGGGTGTCCTCCTGACTTTTGCCTCCCCCATGTCGTAGGTGCAGTACTCACCGTTGTCTGCGGCGCCTACGTAGCTGTTGGTCATAGAGGAGCAGAAACACAAGGGCAGGGAGTATTTGTATTTCCGGCTCCATGGATTCCTCGTTCCTCGTGGGATATGTTCAGGTGAACATTTTCCCATTGCAAAAGCTGTTTTCGCCGTGTTTTTATCCACGGTGATAGTGCCCCGGAAAATGTGGCGGATTGGTGGGTTGTAATACTGTGGGCGGTACATTGTCTTCCGCCTGTCTGTTGGCGGTGACCGCCGCACTGCTTGACTGTACCGCCGTGGCGGGCGAAGTGTTAAAGTGGCTGTCTTTGTTGGCGGTGTCCGCCAGGGTCATAATTCCCTTTTTTTGTCCGCCAGCCTGTTTGCGGTATTTCCGCTGCTTTAAAACCGTCCTCCAGGGTTGTAATGACCCCCATAATGAGTAGCTCAGAGGATATGATGATGGAACTCAGCCTCACCCCTTACCTCCATCTTGGGATGAGAGAGTTAAGGAATCTGCAGCCTCAAGAAAACCAAAATAGGTTCCCTCCCTACCAAGGTCAAGCACCGGGAGCTCTTGGCCAAGTATACCAGGGACCACTCTACTGAAGGGGAAGACCTCCTCTCCCGATGGGGAAGAAGTTAGGGATCAGGAGGAAGAACTCCCCCTCCTACCCTAACAGGGGATACCAGTGTTCCAGGAAACCTGTCTCCACAAATCCGACTTAGAGATTCTGGTTCTTCCACAGGGAAGTCCAGTTCCTCTGTGAACATTGAGGGTAGCCTCAATGAGGAGGACATCTTTTAGCAAGGATGGCCAAAAGAGTAGCTTTGGAGAAGCAGCTCATAGCTATAGAAAGGGAGAGAAAATAAATGGGTTTAGAATCCATAAATGGTGGCAGCAACAAAATAACTAGGGACAGAGAGTATTCTGACACCCCTAAAATCCCTAAAGGGATTGTCCCCAAATGTGAAGATGATGATAACATCACCAAGTGGTTCATAGCCTTTGACAGGGCCTGTGGAACCAGAAGATTAAAAAAGTCTCATTGGGAGCTCTCCTTTGGGAACTGTTTAATGGTAAGTGTAGGGATAGGCTCCTCACACTCACTGGTGCAGATGCTGAATCCTACGACCTCATGAAGGCTACCCTGATTGAGGGCTTTGGATTCACCACTGAGGAGTATAGAAGTAGGTTCAGAGGGCTCACAAAACTTCGAGCCAGTCCTGGGTTGATTTTGTAAACTACTCATTGAAAACACTGGATGGTTGGGTAACTGGAAACGAAGTGCGCGACTATGATGTTCTTTATAATTTGTTTATGAAAGAACACATTTTAAGTAACTGCTTCAATGAAAAGTTGCATCAATATCTGGTAGACCAAGGTCCGATTTCTCCCCAAGAATTGGGATAGAAGGCAGACACTGGGTCAAGACTAGGGTAACCAAGACTTCCACTGGGGGTGACCAAAAGAAAGGGGTTACAAAGCCCCCCCAGGAGAAAGTGGGTGACACTCCTAGAAGTAAGGAAAAAGAGTCCTCTGTAGGCCCCCAAAAACCTATCCAGGTGGGTGGGCCCCAAGACACATCCCAAAACAAAAGTGGGTACCAGGGAAAGAACTGGGATGCCACAAAGGCATGGTGCCACAACTGTAGACAGATGAGGCATCAAACCAAGGACACTTCTTGTCCCAAAAACAAAACCCCTAGCAAAACCCCAGAGGTGACCAGTGTAGCCATTGGGGATGACTCTTCAGATGAGGAGGTCCTCATAGCCTTTAATTGGAAAATGGTCCCAATAGGTGAATTGGAGATTCCAGAGGGAAGTAGACACTTCCACCACCTACTGGTGAATGGAATCCCAGCTACTGCCCTGAGAGGCACTTGTAGCAATCACACTATTGTGCATGACAGGCAGGTGCTGTCAAACCAGTACATCCCAGGTGAGACTGCCAGAGTAAGGGTTAGCCCAGACAAGGTCACTAATAGGCCCGTGGCTTTAGTGCCCCTAGAAGTGGGTGCGACTTTTAGCTGGAGAAGGGTGGTAGTTAGTGCAGACCTCACCTTTGATTGTCTCCTTGGAAATGACCACACAGAGGTTGGTCAGAGCCCAAGAGATGAACTGGTTCAGTGCCAGTCCTCTCCCAAGGATTCTGGAGGTACTGCCCCTGCAGTAACTGCAAGTGGGCCCCAGAAGAAAAAGAGGAGAAAACAGTGCAGGAAAGGTGGACAGCCTTTAGCCAAGGTTCTAGTAAGCCAAGGAGTTTCTGCTCCAGTAGGGGAGAACTCCAAAGGGGGCAATGGTAAAGTTCAACCTGACCCACAAAAAGTCCTGACTAGTCAGGCAACTGTTAAGCATCAGTGGGTGGCTTCTCAGCTAACCGAAAAAAGAGTGGAAGAAGGGTGTTCACTACAAGAAGCAGCAACCCGCTGTAGGAAGTTGGCTCTGTACATACTATCTCAAAGTGAGAGATAGTGTGCACAGAGTCCAAGGGTTCCCCTTAGAGGTTGATAGTGGAAAAATCAGATAATACTAATGCTCTATTTTGTGGTAGTATGGTCGAGCAGTAGGCTTATCAGAGGGTAGTGTGAAGCATTTGTTGTACACACACAGGCAATAAATGAGAACACACACTCAAAGACTTAACTCCGGGCCAATAGGTTTTATGTAGAAAGATGTTCTTTTCTTAATTTATTTTAGAACCACAAGATTAAGAATTCAAGTAAGTACATAATTGTAAGGTACTTGGCATGGGTCAATATGAAACTTTGAATTAAAACAGTAATGTACACAGTTTTGGCAAAAATGGCAATAAGCTATTTTAAAAGTGGACACTGCAAAAATCAACAGATCCTGGTGGAGGTAAGTAATGGTTAGGTTTTTCAGGTAAGTAAAGCACTTACTGTAGGAGGCTGGCCTGGTTTGTAGTGGGTATCTTGGGTACTTACACCTTACACCAGGTCCAGTTATCCCTTATTGGTGAAATGTAGTAGTGTTCTAGCAGCTTAGGCTGATAGAGGTAGCTATACCAGAGCAGCTTAGGCTGAACTAGGAGACATGCAAAGCTCATGCAATACCACTTATAGTTACACAGTACTTACACACAAGTAAAGACAATACTCACTGTTACCAACCAAAAATAAAGGTAGTTTATTTGGGTGACACAGTACCAAAAATACCTTAGAGACAATACGTCTTCTGGAGGTAAGTATTATACACAATATGTACACTAGACACCAAAATAAGGCAAATAATTAGGCATAGGATAGTGCAAACAATAGGAAATGCTATAGAATGCAATGGGAGAAAATAGGTCTAGGAGCAACGCACACCATATACTAAATAAGTGGAATGCAAATCACAAATTCTTCCCTAGACAAGTGTACTGTGTGCAGACTCGCTGGTAGAGTAAGAATACAGTAAAGGTAAGTAAATTTCCCTACCCCAGAGCCCAGAAAAGCAGGAGTAAAATACTGCAAGTTTCCTTAGGACACACTACAAGTCGTGATTAGAGTTATTGCAAGAACCAAGCAAGACTGCAAACAACAAATTGTGGATTCCTGGACCTGAAGACCTGCAAAGGAAGGAGACCAAGTCCAGAAGTCGAAAGAAGTTCTAGGAAGGACAGGAGTCCCTGACAACCCAGAAGAGGGTGCAAAAGAAGAGTCCCCGGTTGGAAGAATACTAAGAGTAAGTACCTGTGTCCTCGGGGAGCAGACCAGGGGTGTTTTGTAGGGCACTGGGGGGTTACAAACAGGCACACAAAATAAACCCTTGGCGGCACAGGGGCAGCCGGGTGCAGTGTGCAAAGTAGGTGTCGGGTTTTGTGTTAAAAGCAATAGAGGGACCTGGGGGTCACTCTGGCGATGCAGGTAGGGCACAGGGGCGCTTCTCGGGCCAGCCACCAACTCGGCAAGGGTGAGGGCCACCTGCTGCTCATTCCTGCACCAGTAGTTGGTTTCTCTCTGGCCTGTGGGCTGCGGGTGCAGTGCTTCTTCTAGACATCGGGTTCTTTGTTATTGGGCAGTCGCAGTCAGGGGGAGCCTCTAGATTCTCTCTGCAGGCGTTGATGTTAGGTGCAGGGAGGTCGTCTCAGGGTGTCCACGTCAGTGGAGTTGCCTGGGGGTCCTCTCTGCAGTGTTGGTTCTTCTAGACACGAGTCGGGGGTGTCGGGTGCATAGTGTTGGGGACTCACGCTTCCGGAGTGAGGCTGGAGTCCCTTTAAAGATGGTTTCTTTGTTGCTGTTTGGACAGAGGCGCTGTCCATGAGAGTTTCTTGGTCCTTTGGTTGCAGGGCAGTCCTTTGAGTCCTCAGAGGTCGAGGGTCCCGCTGGATGCGTCGCTGTGCAGGTTCTTTTAGTCTGGAGACAGGCCGGTAGGGCTGGGGCCAAGTCAGTTGTCGTCTTTGTTGTCTCTGTGGGGCTTTCAGGTCAGCAGTCCTTCTTTGTAGATCATCAGGAATATGTCTTCCTGGGTTCAGGATCGCCCCTAAATACTCCATTTAGGGGTGTGTTTAGGGCTGGAGGGCAGTAGCCAATGGCTACTGTTCCTGAGGGTGGCTACACCCTTCTTGTGCCTCCTCCATGTGAGGGGTGGCACATCCCTAATCCTATTGGGTGAAATCCTCCAAAGCAAGATGAAGGATTTTCTAAGGCAGGGGTCACCTCAGCTCAGGACACCTTAGGGGCTGTCCTGGCTGGAGTTTGACTCCTCCTTGTTTTTCTCAATTTCTCCTCCAAACTTGCCACCAAAAGTCGGGGCTGTGTCCAGGGGGTGGGCATCTCCACTAGCTGAAGTGCACTGGGGCATTGTAACACGAAGCATGAGCCTTTGAGGTTCACTGCTAGGTGTTACTGTTCCTGCAGGTTGGAGGTGTGAAGCACTTCCACCCAGTGCAAGCTTTGTTTCTGGCCTCAGAGAGCACAAAGGCTCTCACCCCATGGGGTCAGAAACTCATCTCAGTGGTAGACCGGCACAGACCAGTCAGTCCTGCACTGAAGCCCTTTGTGTGCATTTTGTAATAAATCCAATATTGGCATCAACATGGGTTTATTATTCTGAGAAGATTGATATCAAACTTCCCAGTATTTAGTGTAGCCATTAAGGAACTGTGGAGTTTGTTTTTGACAAACTCGCAGACCATATACTTGATATGGCTCACTGCACTTACAATGTCTAAGAATGGACTTAGACACTGTAAGGGCATAGTACTCATGCACCTATGCCCTCACCTGTGGTATAGTGCACCCTGCCTTAGAGCTTTTAAGGCCTTCTAGGGGGGTGACTTACCTATGCCACAGGCAGTGTTTAGTGGGCATGGCACCCTGAGGGGGATGCCATGTTGACTTTGCCTTTTTCTCCCCACCAACACTGCAATGACAGTGTGCATGTGTTAGGTGAGGGGACCCTTAGGGTGGCACAACACATGCTGCAGCCCTTAGGGACCTTCCCTGGTCACAGGGTCCTTGGTACCACTGGTACTTTTTACAAGTGACTTATCTGTGTGCCAGAGGTGTGCCAATTGTGGAAACAATGGTGAAAGAACACTGGTGCTGAGGCCTGGTTAGCAGGAATTCCCCCCTAGACAAGTGTAGTGTGTGCATAATCGCTGGGAGAGTAAGAATACAGTAAAGGTAAGTAAATACCCCACCCCAGAGCCCAGAAGAGCAGGAGTAAAGTACTGCTAGTTTCCTTAGGACACACTACACCTCGTTTTGGGGATTTTGCAGCAGCCAACCAAGTCTGCAAACAACAACTGCTGGATTATTGGACCTGAAGACCTGCAAAGGAAGGGGACCAAGTCCAGAAGTCGAAAGAAGTTCCAGGAAGGACAGGAGACCCTGCCAACCCAGAAGAGGGTGCAAAAGAAGAGTCCTCTGTTAGTTCAAGACTGCAGGAATGCACCCTAGGAAGACGCCAGTGGGTTCCTGCATGATGCAAAAGATGTCCCACTGCATGAAGATCGTTGCAGATGAGATTTTGTGTTGGAAGGTGCCCACAAGCCTTGGCGATGACAAAAGTGTGTTTTTCATCAAAATGGTTCTGGATGGAACCCACGAAGTTCCTGGGGGCCTCAACTCTGTGTGAGGAGGAAGAGGGGTCTCTCAGCACTTTAGAGAGCCCTCAGGATGCCTGCCAGCACCCCCAGAAGTCGCAGGGTCCAGGTTCAAAGAGGTGTAAAACGCAGTTGATGCAGCACAACAAAAGAAGATCCCACGCCGCTGGAGAACAACTCAGCGAGTTGAGCGTCGCAGGGTGGAGTGCTGGGGACCTGAGCCAGGTGGTCAATGAAGGAATTGTGCAAATACTGCACAGAGGCCTCAGTAGGTGAAGGAGACGCATTGCACAGGGGTACTGTCGTTCTTGGGGAAGGCAAGGTCTTACCTCCTCCAAATTGCGTCAGCAGGATCTCAGGACAGTCTATGTCGATGATGTCCACCCTCTATTTCCCTAGGAGCACGCTCGTCATTGTGAGAGGAGTCCCAGGGTACCGGTCGTCGTCTTGGAAGGTGCCTGCTTGGAGCAGGGGAGTGATTCCGTCACTCCATTGGAGATTTCTTCGGTTCGTCTGGTGTAGGATGAAGACAGGGAGACCCCAGAGCATGCACACCGTGGAAACTGTTGCAGTTAATGACTTGGAGATGAGGTTGCTGAAGAAAATTGGCTCTTGTAGACACTTTGTTGCAGTTACAGCGCTTCTTGGAGCAGGCTGCAGTTGATCTGAGGTCAGAAGAGTCTGAAGTTGTTGAAGAGGATTCCTGAAGGAAACTTGCAAGCAGAATCTGAAGAGAACCCAGAGGAGAGACCTTAAATAGCCCTGAGAAGGGGATTGGCTACTTTATCAGGTATGGACCTATCAGGAGGGGACGCTGGCACTGGCCACTCAGAGCTCTCCAGAGTGCCCCCACACCTTGCAAAGTAAGATGGCTGAAGTCTGGGACACCCTGGAGGAGCTCTGGGCACCACCCCTGGGGTGTTGAGGAACAGGGAAGTGGTCACTCCCCTTTCCTTTGTCCAGTTTCCCGAGAGCTGGTTTGGCAGTACTGGGGGTCCATGGTGGAGCCCCCAGGATGCATGGAATTGGCTCCCCAATACCAGATTTGGAATGGCAGACAATTCCATGATCTTAGACATGTTACATGGCCATATTCGGAGTTACCATTCTGAAGCTACATATAGGTATTGACCTATATGTAGTGCATGCGTGTAATGGTGTCCCTGCACTCACAAAGTCTGGGGGAAATGGCCCTGAAGTGTGTGGGGGCACCTTTGCTAGTGCAAGGGTGCCCTCACACTTATTAACTTTGCACCTAACCTTCAGCAAGTGAAAGTTAGACATATATGTGATTTATAAGTTACTTAAGTGCAGTGAAATGGCTGTGAAATAGTGTGTGCACTGTTTCACGCAGGCTGCAATGGCATTCCTGTGTAAGGGTTTGTCTGAGCTCCCTATGGGTGGCAAAATAAATGCTGCAACCTATATGGATCTCCTGGAACCCCAATGCCCTGGGTACCTAGGTATCATATACTAGGGACTTATAAGGGGAGTCCAGTATGCCAATTGAAACTGGTAAATTAAGTCACTGGCCTATAGCGACAAATTTAAAAGCAGAAAGAGCATAAGCACCTTTGTGGTTTTCTTACTCTCCCAGCGATTCTCTACACACTACACTTGTCTAGGGGGGAATTTGTGACAGTGATTCGCATTCCACTTTCGTAGTATATGGTTTGTGTTGCCTCTAGACCTATTTTCTGTTATTGCATTCTATGGTATTTTCTATTGTTTGCACTATCCTATGAATATTTACTTAACTGGTTTTGGTGTCTAGTGTATATATTATGTATAATACTTACCTCCAGAAGGAGTATTGCCTCTAAGATATTTTTGGCCTTCTGTCACTAAAGTACCTTTATTTTTGGTAACACTGAGTATTGTTTTTTATCGTTTATAAGTACTGTGTAACTACAGTGGTATTGCAGGAGCTTTGCATGTCTCCTAGTTCAGCCTAAGCTGCTCTGCTACAGCTACCTCTATCAGCCTAACCTGCTAGAACACTATTACATTTCACTAATAAGGGATAACTGGACCTGGTATAAGGTGTAAGTACCTTAGGTACCCACTACAAACCAGGCCAGCCTCCTACATTGGTGGTGCAGTGGTGGGGCAAGTCCTTGCAATTGCCTTATCACTCTGGCATTGGTGCTTTCCACAAGAAAGTGTACTCTAATACTTAGAGCTATACATAAGTATACCTAGCAATCTCACTTTCACTCTAAAACTTCTAACAAGTTAGATAAAGTAGATGTTTTCTCAACTTTATCCCAACCTTTTCTATCCCTATGTCTTCTATTGAGGCCACCCCTAGGGTTATCAAGACAACTTATGAGAACCTTAAGTTTAAAGGTCTGAGGGGGCTGTGCTTAGAGAGAAGCTTAGGGATTGGGAAAAACCCCAATAAGGATTTCCTTTTAAATATCCTCTTGCAAGATGATGAGGAGCATTCTGATAGTCGTGTAGAACCAGGGTGGGGAGGGGGGTTGGAGGGGGATTCTAACCAGGTAGATTCAGAAGAGGGCCCTGAAGATCCAGGGGAGGGTCCTTCCACAGATCTTTCTACTAACAAACCTCGTAGTCTAGCTGGTAGTGGGAAGGGGTCACACACATGTAGAACACCCTTCACACCTAGAAGCCAAGTCACTAGGGTTACACAAGTTAGGGAAAGATCAACCTCTGCTCATTCCCGTCACTTCTGTGTCAGAGGTGTCCCACACATCCAACCCTGAGAACAATACCCTAGATAGGTAACTCAGATAGCTGAGGTCGAAGGAGGCCAGACTGAGGCTGCAATAGTTGGTCTTAGATAGGGAATCCCTAGCTGTGGAAAGGGAAGGACAGGGGTTGGGGTTAGTTCCCCTTTGTGGCAGCAGCAATAGCAGGTTTTAGAAGTTACAGTGTCAGAGAAAACACATTTGACTCTAGAAACGTGCATAAAATTGTTCCCCCTTACAAGGAGGGGGATGACATCTTCATGTAGTTTGCTGCACTTGAGAGGGCTAGTAAAGTTCAGAGGGTCCCTCAGGTGCAGTGGGCTGCTGTTCTGTGGTTGTCCTTCTCTGACAAGGGGAGAGATAGACTCCTTACTGTCAGAGAAGATGATTCAGATAATTACAATGTTTTGAATACAGCACTCATCAATGGATTTGGCTTAACCACTGAGCAATGCAGAATTAAGTCCAGAGAAACCAGAAAAGATACTTCACAAGATTGGATAGACTTTGCGGACTGTTCAGTGAAGGCCTTAGAAGGATGGTTACATAGCAGCAAGGTTTCTGATTATGAAAGCTTATTTAATCTGATCTTGAAGAAGAAGGGTGGTAAGTCACATGACAAGGGTGGGGACAAAGGTCAAAAGTCAGAGTTTTCATCAGCCCACAAAAATCCTCTGTGGGCCCAAATCCTCTTCCAACCATCAGAAAAAGCCTTGGTGTTATTTGTGTAAAAGCAAAGGCCATTGGGCAAGCAAAATCCACTTATCTCTAGATGAACACCAAACATCCCACCACCACAACCCCCACAGCTTCCACTAGGGCCGCTAGTAATAGCAGTGGTGGTGGGCCAAACTCTACAAATAGCCAATCTAAAGGTGTAGCTGGTCTCACTTTTGGTAATGTAGTAGGGGTTGGTCTGTTTAGGGATACCACTGAGGCTGTTTTAGTCTCTGATGGTGGCATTGACCTTGCCAACTTAGTTGCTTGTCCCCTTGATATGGATAAGTACAAGCAACTACCCCTAATAAATGGAAAGAAAAGAGCAAACCGGGGCACTCCAAACAAAGAGAGTCCAAAAGTCGGGTGACTTAGTGTGGAAAAGTTTAATCCTCAGTAATTGGTCGTTGAATCATAGTTCAAAATTGTTTGAATCCACATATGAGAAAGTATATAGCAGGTTACAATAACAAACTGACTCCTCAGAATGAACAGGCATAGATGAGCAACAAAACAGCCAACACGTGTTTCGTCCTCTCGGACTTTTTCAAGGCTGCAGACAGAAACAACGAGGAACTATTTACAATTATTGGCACTACCCTCTGGTAGCTAAATTTTGAAACGTGCAGATCATGCACGTAAAAAAACAGAGTGATTATATCACCAATGTGAAGAAATAATAATAAATAGAGAAAACCCTGTGGACTGTTACTTTGCATGCATTTGAAAGAAATTGCAAAAAAGGGGGATAGATGATCACCCTCCGTGAACCCATTGTTTTAATAACACTACAGAAGTGTCTGAAGAGAAATTTATTTATCATAGGAAGAGTGGGAGACACAAAAAGAGGCGAAAAAAAGAAGAAAGAAAAAGGAAGTAGACAACGAGTTCTATATATAATATAGGATACTGTCAAACAAAGTCTGTTTTACTCTTAATTTACCTCTAGGTATACTTTTTAGGTAAAGAATGGCTGATGGTGTTCAGTTAGATATCCACACGATGAAATAGACCTGACTAGGCAAGATAAAAAGTTGGAAAACACAGTGTTTAACCGAGAGTTAACCTCAATAGTACTAATATGAAATTGGCAAAAATTGAAATATTTTTAGCAAAATTAAAATATTTAGAGCGGAGAGGTAAGAAACTTGAAGGTTGGAGGACCTACCACAAATGAAGGACCTACCAAAAGTAAAAGGATCCAAAGTACTGTAACTGTGTTCCTTCCAAATCAATACCGGGTGTTCCTTATGCGTAGTGACTTCAAAATCCAAAATGCATGCCCCCCAGTACGGGACATGCAAACAAACGAAAAAGTCTAAATAGACCCTGTCTGTGGAAATAAAGCGGAACGGCAAAAAGTAAGAGCTATGCTGAATAAAGTGTATATTAATCCTGCACAACAAAGAAACCCGATGTAGTAGACTAAAAAACCACTTCGTATTAAAAAACAAAAGACATCCCCATTGCATATTGCACTATCCACCTAAGCATCCACCAAAACTGCAGTAAAGGCAAGTCCCTTCCAAAGCCCCGGCTACAATGTCTATTTGAGGCAAACCAGTTACACAGACTACCGCCAAGGTATAACATAAGATCTGGGAGTGGCGCCCCGCATGTCTTAATAACTAAGTAGTCTCTCGTTGGTAAGAAACTACGCTACTAAATCTATAAATAAAGAGAGAGAGGCCTCACCGTCTTTCTCTTTTGAAATACGCCGTTCCTTTACACCCCCCCAAAAAAAACACACGTCCATGAAGTAGCAGTCAAGAATGCCAAACCATGTTAATAAACGACTCCAAGGGCAAATAGCCCGTTATCCTGTAGCCAATACAGCGATATTCAAATAAGTTTAGGAAACCGGCACACGAACATTAAACATTAATCCCCTACCTGTTTCTAACCGTAGAGTTCGGGAAGCAAATAACAAAGGCGTATGTGCTTGCCACTGTAGCGTCTGATAACGCTGCTGTTTCACCATATGAAGTGAAGCCGCTAAGCCGTCCTCGGTAATAAGCGTGCACTCTAGACATAAAAGAAGGACTAGGGGGATAAAAATGAAAGGGAGTTCCTGTTAGCTGTTCGAGTTGGGCGCCATGTTGGAGAGTATCCGTGGCAATCGGAAGTGCAGGGCTGCATTCAGTCCACACAGAAAGTGAAAGAGTGAAACAGAAACAAAGTGGATCAACAAGCCCCAGAAATTGACAAACTTTTGCATTGACAGTACGAAGTACAGGGGGAACGTGTTGTTAAGAGACATAAAAATGCTTACTAGGAGAGTAGATAAGAACATGTTATGATTTATATGGGTGGAACAAGGTTATAGAGGCAAAAGATATAGTAAACCGAATTGACAAAGTTCCTCTGGTATCATGATACAGACAACCATGTATACATAAGACAAAGTAAATACAAAGTAACGTCAAATATAGCAGTGATGCATATAATCTATATGAAAATTATACAATAAAAAGTTACCAACCATAACCCACCATAATCAACATATTGACATGTTCTACACAGGCATATATATGCATGGATATGTACTCAATATCACATGAGAAATAAGGAAACATCTTAAAGGATATGCTTCCATATACTAATATGATGATGTGGTATTTCCAAAACGTTTTTAATAAAAACATAGTTGTTACATAAGAAAAAGAAAAAAAAGACAAACACCCATATTGATTTACTTATGTTGTAAAGATACCATGATCTTATATTATTATAGATTATATAAATACAAATTATAAATTTATATTTATATAAATTACATAAAATATAGTACAATTTACATACAGATGTGTGCTTAGAGAAATACATGGAGGTCCTTATGTATGTTCAAGCCCTGTTCAACCGCTCGTAGCTTGATTATCCACCTGCTCTCTAGGCGTCTTAGGGCCAAAATGCGGTTACCTCCTCGAGGTGGCTTTCTAAGAGAATCGATCCCATGTATGTGAATGTCTAAAATTTCCCTTTGTCCATGTGTCTCATTGAAATGAACCGCAAAAGGATAATTAACATTAGAAGAACGTATGGCTCTAAGATGTTCCTGAATCCGTTCTTTCAATGGTCTGATGGTACTTCCGACATAGATTAACCCACATGTACACACAATACAGTAAACAACATAGCTCGTATTGCAATTGATGAAATGTTTTAGTTCGTGTGTGATCAGAGTATTATACTGGAATCTCACTGTCTTGTCTTTGATGTACTCACAAATATTGCAATGTCCACACCTGTACGTGCCTGGTGGTGGTTTAGGGAGCCAGGTGTCCGTATTCTCAGGGGGCAAAAAACTGTGGCACAGTTGGTCACGAAGGCGGGTACCCCTCTTATATACAATACTAGGTTTATTAGTCAGGCCATTCTTAAGTATCTCATCTGTCAATAACACGGACCAATGCTTTTGTATAGTTTTATGAATTTGAGAACTCAATGCACTCTGTTGAAAAACAAGGGAGATATGTTCTCGTGGGTTGTTCTTCTTAGTATTAGTGAGTAAGGTTGGGCGTTTAATTTTCATGATCTTGTTACAGGCTTTGTTTAGGGCCTGTGGATGGTAACCCCTGTGTCTGAACCTTAGTTCCATGTTATGTCATTCTTCATGGAAAACCCTTTCCTCACTACAGTTACGGCGAATCCTTGTACTTTCCCCATATGGGATGGCATTGATTTGGGGCTTAGGATGTGAGCTGGTGGCGTGCAGGATAGAATTACATGCCGTAGGCTTCCTAAAAAGTTTAGTGCAGATTTTTCCATGTTCAATATAGATAGTGAGGTCCAGAAAATTGATGGTAGATTTGCTGGCCTCATGCGTAAAGCTGATGTTAAAGGTGTTGTTGTTAAGGTGCTCTATGAAAGCTAAAAGAGACGATGCATTTCCTGACCAAAAGACTAAGATGTCATCGATATATCTGCCCCAATAGAGGATGTGCTGAGATAGGAGTGGAGGGCATGAACGCCAAACATGTGTTTTTTCCATATACCCCATATATAGATTAGCATATGATGGGGAGAATTTAGCTCCCATAGCCACTCCTCGTATTTGGCGAAACCAGTCTCCATTGTGTAGGAAGATGTTATTATCCAGGACCAGACTTATCAAGTCAATAAGCATGTTTGTGTGATCTAGTAAAGAGGCATCCCTAGTATCCAGGTAGTGCTGGATGGCAGTAAGGCCCTCTACTCTCGGGATGCTCGTGTAAAGCGAGGTCACATCCAAAGTGACTAAATAATGGCCCTCTGTCCATTCATAGTCAGCCATTTTACACAATACATCCTTAGTGTCCCTGATGTAAGAGGGTAGGTTATGGACAAACGGCTGTAGGAAAATGTCTATGTATTCCGATAGTTTCTCCGAAGGGGAGCCAATGCCAGAGATGATGGGTCGGCCTGGTGGAAAATTGCCACTCTTGTGTATTTTTGGCAGAATATAGATACAAGGTGAAGTAGGCGCGTTGTTATATAGATATTTGAACTCCATATCAGATATTAAGTCAAGGTTAAGATAACCTTGTAGTTTTTGCATAATGGTTCTATTAACCCCCAGCATAGGGTTAGATGTGAGTTTGAGGTATGCAGTGCTGTCAGAAAGTTGGCGATCCAGTTCCGAAACATAATCAGTCCTGTCCATGATCACGATGTTCCCACCCTTGTCCGCCTCTTTAATGACTATGTCCTTGCAAGATCCCAGTGATATTAGCGCTTGCTTTTCAGCTAATGTGATATTATATGCAGGGATGGACTTGTGTCCTAGAACATACTGTTCCTCCATGCGATAGAAATCATTGGTAACCCTGTGGCAAAAAGAGTCAATAGCGTAGTCCCTCGGTATAATGGGCGTGAACTTAGAGGTTGTTTTTAGACCACTAGTGGCCCTAGTGCCAGACTCTATATTCAATTCATTGATGATCTCTACAAGTGATGGCATGGGGCCCTCTTGATGCTCAATTGATAGCAAGGTTTGTATGTCCTTAACATCTTTGATGGTCATGGTGCTAGGAGTATGGACAAGGGCATTAGTGGATCGAGCAGAGGTGTTAACATCATAGAAGTATTTATAGAGTTTACACCTACGCATGAATTTAAACAAACTGACATGTAGTTGTGTAAAATCAGGAAGTGAAGTAGGTACAAATCCCAGACCTTTCTTCAGAATGTTACTTTGGTCAGGATCCAAAGTTATAGATGAGATATTTACAATTGCAATAGTGTCCGGGGTATCTGCCGTGGAGACATGTGTGCCCGTCATTGTTGAAGATTTCGAGTCGTCGAACGTGTTGCCACGCCATCCACTCGTTTGTTTGTATTTGTGCCTGCGCTTCCCCCGTCTAATGGTCTTAAGGTGTTTTCTTCTCTCCTTTGGGGTTGTTTTTGGCCTCTCCGGAACCTCTCTAGCTCTAGTAAAAAAGGTGACCTATGTGTGGAGGTAGATGGAAGAGTTTGGTCCCTTGAATCCTCACTAGTCCCACTAGAAATGCTAGATATGTCTGTATCACTAGTAGTGAGATTAGTCGAAGGGAGATTTTTCTTGATATTGGGGGATGTCTTATTACTATCTGTTCTAAGATTGTCATATTTGCGAGCAAACGTGAACACCCTTCCGTTTTTATAGTCATTGTCATCTCTCTTGAGTTTACGTAGTTTCTTATCTTTTATGTACAGTTGATGTTTATGTAGGACATCCTTTAGTATATTATAGTTTTTCGCTTTATTGTCGGTACAGTCAATGTCATCAATCTCTTTTTCTAGTAATGTAATCTCCTGCATAAGTTTATCCCGCTTGTCCTTAGCGTCCCGAATAAGTATGTCCATCATACCATACGATGATGTGATCAAAAGTTGTTCCCACTCCTTGAGTAGGTTGGGGCTGAGATCATCAAAAGAAGGAAATAGAATGACCCTCAACCCCCTAGGTATTTGTTCATTTTCCAGATATTTTTGTAAAATCGTATAATCCCACCAACGTGAGAGTTCTTGTTTTTTTAGACGTTCGAGCTTAATGAACTTAATTCTAAGGCCCTCATGTGTGGGATTGGAAGTGCTAGAAACACTGGTTTGGGCACTCGACTGAAATAGTTCTTGAAACAGGGTATCCCTATTATCATCAAATTTTGCCATTTTTCTACCAATTGTTCAGATATTAGGAAAAGTAAAAACAAAATAATGTACACATTAATACAGAGTTGTTAAACACAAAAGGAAAGTATTGCCAAATGTTAAGAATCGAGTTAGGGAAGTGACAGAGTGCAAACAGCATCAAATTACAGAGCAACTACAATACTGAAACAAGGTGGTTGATGCTTAGCGACGCACATCTGAAACCAAGAAACAAAAAACAACAAACACAATAGTATGTCGTCAGCAAGTCCTGTGGCGGGTGCCAGCCTGGTGCAGAGAAACCCAACCACCGAGGGTTTCAAGGTGCACACACACAGAGGTGGATGGCGACAACCACCTCTGTCGAGCGCTGTAGGTTACAAAATCTAAGAAAAGAGCAAACCGGGGCACTCCAAACAAAGAGAGTCCAAAAGTCGGGTGACTTAGTGTGGAAAAGTTTAATCCTCAGTAATTGGTCGTTGAATCATAGTTCAAAATTGTTTGAATCCACATATGAGAAAGTATATAGCAGGTTACAATAACAAACTGACTCCTCAGAATGAACAGGCATAGATGAGCAACAAAACAGCCAACACGTGTTTCGTCCTCTCGGACTTTTTCAAGGCTGCAGACAGAAACAAAGAGGAACTATTTACAATTATTGGCACTACCCTCTGGTAGCTAAATTTTGAAACGTGCAGATCATGCACGTAAAAAAACAGAGTGATTATATCACCAATGTGAAGAAATAATAATAAATAGAGAAAACCCTGTGGACTGTTACTTTGCATGCATTTGAAAGAAATTGCAAAAAAGGGGGATAGATGATCACCCTCCGTGAACCCATTGTTTTAATAACACTACAGAAGTGTCTGAAGAGAAATGTATTTATCATAGGAAGAGTGGGAGACACAAAAAGAGGCGAAAAAAAGAAGAAAGAAAAAGGAAGTAGACAACGAGTTCTATATATAATATAGGATACTGTCAAACAAAGTCCGTTTTACTCTTAATTTACCTCTAGGTATACTTTTTAGGTAAAGAATGGCTGATGGTGTTCAGTTAGATATCCACACGATGAAATAGACCTGACTAGGCAAGATAAAAAGTTGGAAAACACAGTGTTTAACCGAGAGTTAACCTCAATAGTACTAATATGTAATTGGCAAAAATTGAAATATTTTTAGCAAAATTAAAATATTTAGAGCGGAGAGGTAAGAAACTTGAAGGTTGGAGGACCTACCACAAATGAAGGACCTACCAAAAGTAAAAGGATCCAAAGTACTGTAACTGTGTTCCTTCCAAATCAATACCGGGTGTTCCTTATGCGTAGTGACTTCAAAATCCAAAATGCATGCCCCCCAGTACGGGACATGCAAACAAACGAAAAAGTCTAAATAAACCCTGTCTGTGGAAATAAAGCGGAACGGCAAAAAGTAAGAGCTATGCTGAATAAAGTGTATATTAATCCTGCTCAACAAAGAAACCCGATGTAGTAGACTAAAAAACCACTTCGTATTAAAAAACAAAAGACATCCCCATTGCATATTGCACTATCCACCTAAGCATCCACCAAAACTGCAGCAAATGCAAGTCCCTTCCAAAGCCCCGGCTACAATGTCTATTTGAGGCAAACCAGTTACACAGACTACCGCCAAGGTATAACATAAGATCTGGGAGTGGCGCCCCGCATGTCTTAATAACTAAGTAGTCTCTCGTTGGTAAGAAACTACGCTACTAAATCTATAAATAAAGAGAGAGAGGCCTCACCGTCTTTCTCTTTTGAAATACGCCGTTCCTTTACACCCCCCCAAAAAAACCACACGTCCATGAAGTAGCAGTCAAGAATGCCAAACCATGTTAATAAACGACTCCAAGGGCAAATAGCCCGTTATCCTGTAGCCAATACAGCGATATTCAAATAAGTTTAGGAAACCGGCACACGAACATTTAACATTAATCCCCTACCTGTTTCTAACCGTAGAGTTCGGGAAGCAAATAACAAAGGCGTATGTGCTTGCCACTGTAGCGTCTGATAACGCTGCCGTTTCACCATATGAAGTGAAGCCGCTAAGCCGTCCTCGGTAATAAGCGTGCACTCTAGACATAAAAGAAGGACTAGGGGGATAAAAATGAAAGGGAGTTCCTGTTAGCTGTTCGAGTTGGGCGCCATGTTGGAGAGTATCCGTGGCAATCGGAAGTGCAGGGCTGCATTCAGTCCACACAGAAAGTGAAAGAGTGAAACAGAAACAAAGTGGATCAACAAGCCCCAGAAATTGACAAACTTTTGCATTGACAGTACGAAGTACAGGGGGAACGTGTTGTTAAGAGACATAAAAATGCTTACTAGGAGAGTAGATAAGAACATGTTATGATTTATATGGGTGGAACAAGGTTATAGAGGCAAAAGATATAGTAAACCGAATTGACAAAGTTCCTCTGGTATCATGATACAGACAACCATGTATACATAAGACAAAGTAAATACAAAGTAACGTCAAATATAGCAGTGATGCATATAATCTATATGAAAATTATACAATAAAAAGTTACCAACCATAACCCACCATAATCAACATATTGACATGTTCTACACAGGCATATATATGCATGGATATGTACTCAATATCACATGAGAAATAAGGAAACATCTTAAAGGATATGCTTCCATATACTAATATGATGATGTGGTATTTCCAAAACGTTTTTAATAAAAACATAGTTGTTACATAAGAAAAAGAAAAAAAAGACAAACACCCATATTGATTTACTTATGTTGTAAAGATACCATGATCTTATATTATTATAGATTATATAAATACAAATTATAAATTTATATTTATATAAATTACATAAAATATAGTACAATTTACATACAGATGTGTGCTTAGAGAAATACATGGAGGTCCTTATGTATGTTCAAGCCCTGTTCAACCGCTCGTAGCTTGATTATCCACCTGCTCTCTAGGCGTCTTAGGGCCAAAATGCGGTTACCTCCTCGAGGTGGCTTTCTAAGAGAATCGATCCCATGTATGTGAATGTCTAAAATTTCCCTTTGTCCATGTGTCTCATTGAAATGAACCGCAAAAGGATAATTAACATTAGAAGAACGTATGGCTCTAAGATGTTCCTGAATCCGTTCTTTCAATGGTCTGATGGTACTTCCGACATAGATTAACCCACATGTACACACAATACAGTAAACAACATAGCTCGTATTGCAATTGATGAAATGTTTTAGTTCGTGTGTGATCAGAGTATTATACTGGAATCTCACTGTCTTGTCTTTGATGTACTCACAAATATTGCAATGTCCACACCTGTACGTGCCTGGTGGTGGTTTAGGGAGCCAGGTGTCCGTATTCTCAGGGGGCAAAAAACTGTGGCACAGTTGGTCACGAAGGCGGGTACCCCTCTTATATACAATACTAGGTTTATTAGTCAGGCCATTCTTAAGTATCTCATCTGTCAATAACACGGACCAATGCTTTTGTATAGTTTTATGAATTTGAGAACTCAATGCACTCTGTTGAAAAACAAGGGAGATATGTTCTCGTGGGTTGTTCTTCTTAGTATTAGTGAGTAAGGTTGGGCGTTTAATTTTCATGATCTTGTTACAGGCTTTGTTTAGGGCCTGTGGATGGTAACCCCTGTGTCTGAACCTTAGTTCCATGTTATGTCATTCTTCATGGAAAACCCTTTCCTCACTACAGTTACGGCGAATCCTTGTACTTTCCCCATATGGGATGGCATTGATTTGGGGCTTAGGATGTGAGCTGGTGGCGTGCAGGATAGAATTACATGCCGTAGGCTTCCTAAAAAGTTTAGTGCAGATTTTTCCATGTTCAATATAGATAGTGAGGTCCAGAAAATTGATGGTAGATTTGCTGGCCTCATGCGTAAAGCTGATGTTAAAGGTGTTGTTGTTAAGGTGCTCTATGAAAGCTAAAAGAGACGATGCATTTCCTGACCAAAAGACTAAGATGTCATCGATATATCTGCCCCAATAGAGGATGTGCTGAGATAGGAGTGGAGGGCATGAACGCCAAACATGTGTTTTTTCCATATACCCCATATATAGATTAGCATATGATGGGGAGAATTTAGCTCCCATAGCCACTCCTCGTATTTGGCGAAACCAGTCTCCATTGTGTAGGAAGATGTTATTATCCAGGACCAGACTTATCAAGTCAATAAGCATGTTTGTGTGATCTAGTAAAGAGGCATCCCTAGTATCCAGGTAGTGCTGGATGGCAGTAAGGCCCTCTACTCTCGGGATGCTCGTGTAAAGCGAGGTCACATCCAAAGTGACTAAATAATGGCCCTCTGTCCATTCATAGTCAGCCATTTTACACAATACATCCTTAGTGTCCCTGATGTAAGAGGGTAGGTTATGGACAAACGGCTGTAGGAAAATGTCTATGTATTCCGATAGTTTCTCCGTAGGGGAGCCAATGCCAGAGATGATGGGTCGGCCTGGTGGAAAATTGCCACTCTTGTGTATTTTTGGCAGAATATAGATACAAGGTGAAGTAGGCGCGTTGTTATATAGATATTTGAACTCCATATCAGATATTAAGTCAAGGTTAAGATAACCTTGTAGTTTTTGCATAATGGTTCTATTAACCCCCAGCATAGGGTTAGATGTGAGTTTGAGGTATGCAGTGCTGTCAGAAAGTTGGCGATCCAGTTCCGAAACATAATCAGTCCTGTCCATGATCACGATGTTCCCACCCTTGTCCGCCTCTTTAATGACTATGTCCTTGCAAGATCCCAGTGATATTAGCGCTTGCTTTTCAGCTAATGTGATATTATATGCAGGGATGGACTTGTGTCATATTAGTACTATTGAGGTTAACTCTCGGTTAAACACTGTGTTTTCCAACTTTTTATCTTGCCTAGTCAGGTCTATTTCATCGTGTGGATATCTAACTGAACACCATCAGCCATTCTTTACCTAAAAAGTATACCTAGAGGTAAATTAAGAGTAAAACGGACTTTGTTTGACAGTATCCTATATTATATATAGAACTCGTTGTCTACTTCCTTTTTCTTTCTTCTTTTTTTCGCCTCTTTTTGTGTCTCCCACTCTTCCTATGATAAATACATTTCTCTTCAGACACTTCTGTAGTGTTATTAAAACAATGGGTTCACGGAGGGTGATCATCTATCCCCCTTTTTTGCAATTTCTTTCAAATGCATGCAAAGTAACAGTCCACAGGGTTTTCTCTATTTATTATTATTTCTTCACATTGGTGATATAATCACTCTGTTTTTTTACGTGCATGATCTGCACGTTTCAAAATTTAGCTACCAGAGGGTAGTGCCAATAATTGTAAATAGTTCCTCTTTGTTTCTGTCTGCAGCCTTGAAAAAGTCCGAGAGGACGAAACACGTGTTGGCTGTTTTGTTGCTCATCTATGCCTGTTCATTCTGAGGAGTCAGTTTGTTATTGTAACCTGCTATATACTTTCTCATATGTGGATTCAAACAATTTTGAACTATGATTCAACGACCAATTACTGAGGATTAAACTTTTCCACACTAAGTCACCCGACTTTTGGACTCTCTTTGTTTGGAGTGCCCCGGTTTGCTCTTTTCTTAGATTTTGTAACCTACAGCGCTCGACAGAGGTGGTTGTCGCCATCCACCTCTGTGTGTGTGCACCTTGAAACCCTCGGTGGTTGGGTTTCTCTGCACCAGGCTGGCACCCGCCACAGGACTTGCTGACGACATACTATTGTGTTTGTTGTTTTTTGTTTCTTGGTTTCAGATGTGCGTCGCTAAGCATCAACCACCTTGTTTCAGTATTGTAGTTGCTCTGTAATTTGATGCTGTTTGCACTCTGTCACTTCCCTAACTCGATTCTTAACATTTGGCAATACTTTCCTTTTGTGTTTAACAACTCTGTATTAATGTGTACATTATTTTGTTTTTACTTTTCCTAATATCTGAACAATTGGTAGAAAAATGGCAAAATTTGATGATAATAGGGATACCCTGTTTCAAGAACTATTTCAGTCGAGTGCCCAAACCAGTGTTTCTAGCACTTCCAATCCCACACATGAGGGCCTTAGAATTAAGTTCATTAAGCTCGAACGTCTAAAAAAACAAGAACTCTCACGTTGGTGGGATTATACGATTTTACAAAAATATCTGGAAAATGAACAAATACCTAGGGGGTTGAGGGTCATTCTATTTCCTTCTTTTGATGATCTCAGCCCCAACCTACTCAAGGAGTGGGAACAACTTTTGATCACATCATCGTATGGTATGATGGACATACTTATTCGGGACGCTAAGGACAAGCGGGATAAACTTATGCAGGAGATTACATTACTAGAAAAAGAGATTGATGACATTGACTGTACCGACAATAAAGCGAAAAACTATAATATACTAAAGGATGTCCTACATAAACATCAACTGTACATAAAAGATAAGAAACTACGTAAACTCAAGAGAGATGACAATGACTATAAAAACGGAAGGGTGTTCACGTTTGCTCGCAAATATGACAATCTTAGAACAGATAGTAATAAGACATCCCCCAATATCAAGAAAAATCTCCCTTCGACTAATCTCACTACTAGTGATACAGACATATCTAGCATTTCTAGTGGGACTAGTGAGGATTCAAGGGGCCAAACTCTTCCATCTACCTCCACACATAGGTCACCTTTTTTACTAGAGCTAGAGAGGTTCCGGAGAGGCCAAAAACAACCCCAAAGGAGAGAAGAAAACACCTTAAGACCATTAGACGGGGGAAGCGCAGGCACAAATACAAACAAACGAGTGGATGGCGTGGCAACACGTTCGACGACTCGAAATCTTCAACAATGACGGGCACACATGTCTCCACGGCAGATACCCCGGACACTATTGCAATTGTAAATATCTCATCTATAACTTTGGATCCTGACCAAAGTAACATTCTGAAGAAAGGTCTGGGATTTGTACCTACTTCACTTCCTGATTTTACACAACTACATGTCAGTTTGTTTAAATTCATGCGTAGGTGTAAACTCTATAAATACTTCTATGATGTTAACACCTCTGCTCGATCCACTAATGCCCTTGTCCATACTCCTAGCACCATGACCATCAAAGATGTTAAGGACATACAAACCTTGCTATCAATTGAGCATCAAGAGGGCCCCATGCCATCACTTGTAGAGATCATCAATGAATTGAATATAGAGTCTGGCACTAGGGCCACTAGTGGTCTAAAAACAACCTCTAAGTTCACGCCCATTATACCGAGGGACTACGCTATTGACTCTTTTTGCCACAGGGTTACCAATGATTTCTATCGCATGGAGGAACAGTATGTTCTAGGACACAAGTCCATCCCTGCATATAATATCACATTAGCTGAAAAGCAAGCGCTAATATCACTGGGATCTTGCAAGGACATAGTCATTAAAGAGGCGGACAAGGGTGGGAACATCGTGATCATGGACAGGACTGATTATGTTTCGGAACTGGATCGCCAACTTTCTGACAGCACTGCATACCTCAAACTCACATCTAACCCTATGCTGGGGGTTAATAGAACCATTATGCAAAAACTACAAGGTTATCTTAACCTTGACTTAATATCTGATATGGAGTTCAAATATCTATATAACAACGCGCCTACTTCACCTTGTATCTACATTCTGCCAAAAATACACAAGAGTGGCAATTTTCCACCAGGCCGACCCATCATCTCTGGCATTGGCTCCCCTACGGAGAAACTATCGGAATACATAGACATTTTCCTACAGCCGTTTGTCCATAACCTACCCTCTTACATCAGGGACACTAAGGATGTATTGTGTAAAATGGCTGACTATGAATGGACAGAGGGCCATTATTTAGTCACTTTGGATGTGACCTCGCTTTACACGAGCATCCCAAGAGTAGAGGGCCTTACTGCCATCCAGCACTACCTTGATACTAGGGATGCCTCTTTACTAGATCACACAAACATGCTTATTGACTTGATAAGTCTGGTCCTGGATAATAACATCTTCCTACACAATGGAGACTGGTTTCGCCAAATACGAGGAGTGGCTATGGGAGCTAAATTCTCCCCATCATATGCTAATCTATATATGGTGTATATGGAAAAAACACATGTTTGGCGTTCATGCCCTCCACTCCTATCTCAGCACATCCTCTATTGGGGCAGATATATCGATGACATCTTAGTCTTTTGGTCAGGAAATGCATCGTCTCTTTTAGCTTTCATAGAGCACCTTAACAACAACACCTTTAACATCAGCTTTACGCATGAGGCCAGCAAATCTACCATCAATTTTCTGGACCTCACTATCTATATTGAACATGGAAAAATCTGCACTAAACTTTTTAGGAAGCCTACGGCATGTAATTCTATCCTGCACGCCACCAGCTCACATCCTAAGCCCCAAATCAATGCCATCCCATATGGGGAAAGTACAAGGATTCGCCGTAACTGTAGTGAGGAAAGGGTTTTCCATGAAGAATTACATAACATGGAACTAAGGTTCAGACACAGGGGTTACCATCCACAGGCCCTAAACAAAGCCTGTAACAAGATCATGAAAATTAAACGCCCAACCTTACTCACTAATACTAAGAAGAACAACCCACGAGAACATATCTCCCTTGTTTTTCAACAGAGTGCATTGAGTTCTCAAATTCATAAAACTATACAAAAGCATTGGTCCGTGTTATTGACAGATGAGATACTTAAGAATGGCCTGACTAATAAACCTAGTATTGTATATAAGAGGGGTACCCGCCTTCGTGACCAACTGTGCCACAGTTTTTTGCCCCCTGAGAATACGGACACCTGGCTCCCTAAACCACCACCAGGCACGTACAGGTGTGGACATTGCAATATTTGTGAGTACATCAAAGACAAGACAGTGAGATTCCAGTATAATACTCTGATCACACACGAACTAAAACATTTCATCAATTGCAATACGAGCTATGTTGTTTACTGTATTGTGTGTACATGTGGGTTAATCTATGTCGGAAGTACCATCAGACCATTGAAAGAACGGATTCAGGAACATCTTAGAGCCATACGTTCTTCTAATGTTAATTATCCTTTTGCGGTTCATTTCAATGAGACACATGGACAAAGGGAAATTTTAGACATTCACATACATGGGATCGATTCTCTTAGAAAGCCACCTCGAGGAGGTAACCGCATTTTGGCCCTAAGACGCTTAGAGAGCAGGTGGATAATCAAGCTACGAGCGGTTGAACAGGGCTTGAACATACATAAGGACCTCCATGTATTTCTCTAAGCACACATCTGTATGTAAATTGTACTATATTTTATGTAATTTATATAAATATAAATTTATAATTTGTATTTATATAATCTATAATAATATAAGATCATGGTATCTTTACAACATAAGTAAATCAATATGGGTGTTTGTCTTTTTTTTCTTTTTCTTATGTAACAACTATGTTTTTATTAAAAACGTTTTGGAAATACCACATCATCATATTAGTATATGGAAGCATATCCTTTAAGATGTTTCCTTATTTCTCATGTGATATTGAGTACATATCCATGCATATATATGCCTGTGTAGAACATGTCAATATGTTGATTATGGTGGGTTATGGTTGGTAACTTTTTATGGTATAATTTTCATATAGATTATATGCATCACTGCTATATTTGACGTTACTTTGTATTTACTTTGTCTTATGTATACATGGTTGTCTGTATCATGATACCAGAGGAACTTTGTCAATTCGGTTTACTATATCTTTTGCCTCTATAACCTTGTTCCACCCATATAAATCATAACATGTTCTTATCTACTCTCCTAGTAAGCATTTTTATGTCTCTTAACAACACGTTCCCCCTGTACTTCGTACTGTCAATGCAAAAGTTTGTCAATTTCTGGGGCTTGTTGATCCACTTTGTTTCTGTTTCACTCTTTCACTTTTTGTGTGGACTGAATGCAGCCCTGCACTTCCGATTGCCACGGATACTCTCCAACATGGCACCCAACTCGAACAGCTAACAGGAACTCCCTTTCATTTTTATCCCCCTAGTCCTTCTTTTATGTCTAGAGTGCACGCTTATTACCGAGGACAGCTTAGCGGCTTCACTTCATATGGTGAAACGGCAGCGTTATCAGACGCTACAGTGGCAAGCACATACGCCTTTGTTATTTGCTTCCCGAACTCTACGGTTAGAAACAGGTAGGGGATTAATGTTTAATGTTCGTGTGCCGGTTTCCTAAACTTATTTGAATATCGCTGTATTGGCTACAGGATAACGGGCTATTTGCCCTTGGAGTCGTTTATTAACATGGTTTGGCATTCTTGACTGCTACTTCATGGACGTGTGGTTTTTTGGGGGGGGTGTAAAGGAACGGCGTATTTCAAAAGAGAAAGACGGTGAGGCCTCTCTCTCTTTATTTATAGATTTAGTAGCGTAGTTTCTTACCAACGAGAGACTACTTAGTTATTAAGACATGCGGGGCGCCACTCCCAGATCTTATGTTATACCTTGGCGGTAGTCTGTGTAACTGGTTTGCCTCAAATAGACATTGTAGCCGGGGCTTTGGAAGGGACTTGCCTTTGCTGCAGTTTTGGTGGATGCTTAGGTGGATAGTGCAATATGCAATGGGGATGTCTTTTGTTTTTTAATACGAAGTGGTTTTTTAGTCTACTACATCGGGTTTCTTTGTTGTGCAGGATTAATATACACTTTATTCAGCATAGCTCTTACTTTTTGCCGTTCCGCTTTATTTCCACAGACAGGGTCTATTTAGACTTTTTCGTTTGTTTGCATGTCCCGTACTGGGGGGCATGCATTTTGGATTTTGAAGTCACTACGCATAAGGAACACCCGGTATTGATTTGGAAGGAACACAGTTACAGTACTTTGGATCCTTTTACTTTTGGTAGGTCCTTCATTTGTGGTAGGTCCTCCAACCTTCAAGTTTCTTACCTCTCTGCTCTAAATATTTTAATTTTGCTAAAAATATTTCAATTTTTGCCAATTTCATATTAGTACTATTGAGGTTAACTCTCGGTTAAACACTGTGTTTTCCAACTTTTTATCTTGCCTAGTCAGGTCTATTTCATCGTGTGGATATCTAACTGAACACCATCAGCCATTCTTTACCTAAAAAGTATACCTAGAGGTAAATTAAGAGTAAAACGGACTTTGTTTGACAGTATCCTATATTATATATAGAACTCGTTGTCTACTTCCTTTTTCTTTCTTCTTTTTTTCGCCTCTTTTTGTGTCTCCCACTCTTCCTATGATAAATACATTTCTCTTCAGACACTTCTGTAGTGTTATTAAAACAATGGGTTCACGGAGGGTGATCATCTATCCCCCTTTTTTGCAATTTCTTTCAAATGCATGCAAAGTAACAGTCCACAGGGTTTTCTCTATTTATTATTATTTCTTCACATTGGTGATATAATCACTCTGTTTTTTTACGTGCATGATCTGCACGTTTCAAAATTTAGCTACCAGAGGGTAGTGCCAATAATTGTAAATAGTTCCTCTTTGTTTCTGTCTGCAGCCTTGAAAAAGTCCGAGAGGACGAAACACGTGTTGGCTGTTTTGTTGCTCATCTATGCCTGTTCATTCTGAGGAGTCAGTTTGTTATTGTAACCTGCTATATACTTTCTCATATGTGGATTCAAACAATTTTGAACTATGATTCAACGACCAATTACTGAGGATTAAACTTTTCCACACTAAGTCACCCGACTTTTGGACTCTCTTTGTTTGGAGTGCCCCGGTTTGCTCTTTTCTTAGATTTTGTAACCTACAGCGCTCGACAGAGGTGGTTGTCGCCATCCACCTCTGTGTGTGTGCACCTTGAAACCCTCGGTGGTTGGGTTTCTCTGCACCAGGCTGGCACCCGCCACAGGACTTGCTGACGACATACTATTGTGTTTGTTGTTTTTTGTTTCTTGGTTTCAGATGTGCGTCGCTAAGCATCAACCACCTTGTTTCAGTATTGTAGTTGCTCTGTAATTTGATGCTGTTTGCACTCTGTCACTTCCCTAACTCGATTCTTAACATTTGGCAATACTTTCCTTTTGTGTTTAACAACTCTGTATTAATGTGTACATTATTTTGTTTTTACTTTTCCTAATATCTGAACAATTGGTAGAAAAATGGCAAAATTTGATGATAATAGGGATACCCTGTTTCAAGAACTATTTCAGTCGAGTGCCCAAACCAGTGTTTCTAGCACTTCCAATCCCACACATGAGGGCCTTAGAATTAAGTTCATTAAGCTCGAACGTCTAAAAAAACAAGAACTCTCACGTTGGTGGGATTATACGATTTTACAAAAATATCTGGAAAATGAACAAATACCTAGGGGGTTGAGGGTCATTCTATTTCCTTCTTTTGATGATCTCAGCCCCAACCTACTCAAGGAGTGGGAACAACTTTTGATCACATCATCGTATGGTATGATGGACATACTTATTCGGGACGCTAAGGACAAGCGGGATAAACTTATGCAGGAGATTACATTACTAGAAAAAGAGATTGATGACATTGACTGTACCGACAATAAAGCGAAAAACTATAATATACTAAAGGATGTCCTACATAAACATCAACTGTACATAAAAGATAAGAAACTACGTAAACTCAAGAGAGATGACAATGACTATAAAAACGGAAGGGTGTTCACGTTTGCTCGCAAATATGACAATCTTAGAACAGATAGTAATAAGACATCCCCCAATATCAAGAAAAATCTCCCTTCGACTAATCTCACTACTAGTGATACAGACATATCTAGCATTTCTAGTGGGACTAGTGAGGATTCAAGGGACCAAACTCTTCCATCTACCTCCACACATAGGTCACCTTTTTTACTAGAGCTAGAGAGGTTCCGGAGAGGCCAAAAACAACCCCAAAGGAGAGAAGAAAACACCTTAAGACCATTAGACGGGGGAAGCGCAGGCACAAATACAAACAAACGAGTGGATGGCGTGGCAACACGTTCGACGACTCGAAATCTTCAACAATGACGGGCACACATGTCTCCACGGCAGATACCCCGGACACTATTGCAATTGTAAATATCTCATCTATAACTTTGGATCCTGACCAAAGTAACATTCTGAAGAAAGGTCTGGGATTTGTACCTACTTCACTTCCTGATTTTACACAACTACATGTCAGTTTGTTTAAATTCATGCGTAGGTGTAAACTCTATAAATACTTCTATGATGTTAACACCTCTGCTCGATCCACTAATGCCCTTGTCCATACTCCTAGCACCATGACCATCAAAGATGTTAAGGACATACAAACCTTGCTATCAATTGAGCATCAAGAGGGCCCCATGCCATCACTTGTAGAGATCATCAATGAATTGAATATAGAGTCTGGCACTAGGGCCACTAGTGGTCTAAAAACAACCTCTAAGTTCACGCCCATTATACCGAGGGACTACGCTATTGACTCTTTTTGCCACAGGGTTACCAATGATTTCTATCGCATGGAGGAACAGTATGTTCTAGGACACAAGTCCATCCCTGCATATAATATCACATTAGCTGAAAAGCAAGCGCTAATATCACTGGGATCTTGCAAGGACATAGTCATTAAAGAGGCGGACAAGGGTGGGAACATCGTGATCATGGACAGGACTGATTATGTTTCGGAACTGGATCGCCAACTTTCTGACAGCACTGCATACCTCAAACTCACATCTAACCCTATGCTGGGGGTTAATAGAACCATTATGCAAAAACTACAAGGTTATCTTAACCTTGACTTAATATCTGATATGGAGTTCAAATATCTATATAACAACGCGCCTACTTCACCTTGTATCTACATTCTGCCAAAAATACACAAGAGTGGCAATTTTCCACCAGGCCGACCCATCATCTCTGGCATTGGCTCCCCTACGGAGAAACTATCGGAATACATAGACATTTTCCTACAGCCGTTTGTCCATAACCTACCCTCTTACATCAGGGACACTAAGGATGTATTGTGTAAAATGGCTGACTATGAATGGACAGAGGGCCATTATTTAGTCACTTTGGATGTGACCTCGCTTTACACGAGCATCCCGAGAGTAGAGGGCCTTACTGCCATCCAGCACTACCTGGATACTAGGGATGCCTCTTTACTAGATCACACAAACATGCTTATTGACTTGATAAGTCTGGTCCTGGATAATAACATCTTCCTACACAATGGAGACTGGTTTCGCCAAATACGAGGAGTGGCTATGGGAGCTAAATTCTCCCCATCATATGCTAATCTATATATGGGGTATATGGAAAAAACACATGTTTGGCGTTCATGCCCTCCACTCCTATCTCAGCACATCCTCTATTGGGGCAGATATATCGATGACATCTTAGTCTTTTGGTCAGGAAATGCATCGTCTCTTTTAGCTTTCATAGAGCACCTTAACAACAACACCTTTAACATCAGCTTTACGCATGAGGCCAGCAAATCTACCATCAATTTTCTGGACCTCACTATCTATATTGAACATGGAAAAATCTGCACTAAACTTTTTAGGAAGCCTACGGCATGTAATTCTATCCTGCACGCCACCAGCTCACATCCTAAGCCCCAAATCAATGCCATCCCATATGGGGAAAGTACAAGGATTCGCCGTAACTGTAGTGAGGAAAGGGTTTTCCATGAAGAATTACATAACATGGAACTAAGGTTCAGACACAGGGGTTACCATCCACAGGCCCTAAACAAAGCCTGTAACAAGATCATGAAAATTAAACGCCCAACCTTACTCACTAATACTAAGAAGAACAACCCACGAGAACATATCTCCCTTGTTTTTCAACAGAGTGCATTGAGTTCTCAAATTCATAAAACTATACAAAAGCATTGGTCCGTGTTATTGACAGATGAGATACTTAAGAATGGCCTGACTAATAAACCTAGTATTGTATATAAGAGGGGTACCCGCCTTCGTGACCAACTGTGCCACAGTTTTTTGCCCCCTGAGAATACGGACACCTGGCTCCCTAAACCACCACCAGGCACGTACAGGTGTGGACATTGCAATATTTGTGAGTACATCAAAGACAAGACAGTGAGATTCCAGTATAATACTCTGATCACACACGAACTAAAACATTTCATCAATTGCAATACGAGCTATGTTGTTTACTGTATTGTGTGTACATGTGGGTTAATCTATGTCGGAAGTACCATCAGACCATTGAAAGAACGGATTCAGGAACATCTTAGAGCCATACGTTCTTCTAATGTTAATTATCCTTTTGCGGTTCATTTCAATGAGACACATGGACAAAGGGAAATTTTAGACATTCACATACATGGGATCGATTCTCTTAGAAAGCCACCTCGAGGAGGTAACCGCATTTTGGCCCTAAGACGCTTAGAGAGCAGGTGGATAATCAAGCTACGAGCGGTTGAACAGGGCTTGAACATACATAAGGACCTCCATGTATTTCTCTAAGCACACATCTGTATGTAAATTGTACTATATTTTATGTAATTTATATAAATATAAATTTATAATTTGTATTTATATAATCTATAATAATATAAGATCATGGTATCTTTACAACATAAGTAAATCAATATGGGTGTTTGTCTTTTTTTTCTTTTTCTTATGTAACAACTATGTTTTTATTAAAAACGTTTTGGAAATACCACATCATCATATTAGTATATGGAAGCATATCCTTTAAGATGTTTCCTTATTTCTCATGTGATATTGAGTACATATCCATGCATATATATGCCTGTGTAGAACATGTCAATATGTTGATTATGGTGGGTTATGGTTGGTAACTTTTTATGGTATAATTTTCATATAGATTATATGCATCACTGCTATATTTGACGTTACTTTGTATTTACTTTGTCTTATGTATACATGGTTGTCTGTATCATGATACCAGAGGAACTTTGTCAATTCGGTTTACTATATCTTTTGCCTCTATAACCTTGTTCCACCCATATAAATCATAACATGTTCTTATCTACTCTCCTAGTAAGCATTTTTATGTCTCTTAACAACACGTTCCCCCTGTACTTCGTACTGTCAATGCAAAAGTTTGTCAATTTCTGGGGCTTGTTGATCCACTTTGTTTCTGTTTCACTCTTTCACTTTTTGTGTGGACTGAATGCAGCCCTGCACTTCCAATTGCCACGGATACTCTCCAACATGGCACCCAACTCGAACAGCTAACAGGAACTCCCTTTCATTTTTATCCCCCTAGTCCTTCTTTTATGTCTAGAGTGCACGCTTATTACCGAGGACGGCTTAGCGGCTTCACTTCATATGGTGAAACGGCAGCGTTATCAGACGCTACAGTGGCAAGCACATACGCCTTTGTTATTTGCTTCCCGAACTCTACGGTTAGAAACAGGTAGGGGATTAATGTTTAATGTTCGTGTGCCGGTTTCCTAAACTTATTTGAATATCGCTGTATTGGCTACAGGATAACGGGCTATTTGCCCTTGGAGTCGTTTATTAACATGGTTTGGCATTCTTGACTGCTACTTCATGGACGTGTGGTTTTTTGGGGGGGGTGTAAAGGAACGGCGTATTTCAAAAGAGAAAGACGGTGAGGCCTCTCTCTCTTTATTTATAGATTTAGTAGCGTAGTTTCTTACCAACGAGAGACTACTTAGTTATTAAGACATGCGGGGCGCCACTCCCAGATCTTATGTTATACCTTGGCGGTAGTCTGTGTAACTGGTTTGCCTCAAATAGACATTGTAGCCGGGGCTTTGGAAGGGACTTGCCTTTGCTGCAGTTTTGGTGGATGCTTAGGTGGATAGTGCAATATGCAATGGGGATGTCTTTTGTTTTTTAATACGAAGTGGTTTTTTAGTCTACTACATCGGGTTTCTTTGTTGTGCAGGATTAATATACACTTTATTCAGCATAGCTCTTACTTTTTGCCGTTCCGCTTTATTTCCACAGACAGGGTCTATTTAGACTTTTTCGTTTGTTTGCATGTCCCGTACTGGGGGGCATGCATTTTGGATTTTGAAGTCACTACGCATAAGGAACACCCGGTATTGATTTGGAAGGAACACAGTTACAGTACTTTGGATCCTTTTACTTTTGGTAGGTCCTTCATTTGTGGTAGGTCCTCCAACCTTCAAGTTTCTTACCTCTCTGCTCTAAATATTTTAATTTTGCTAAAAATATTTCAATTTTTGCCAATTTCATATTAGTACTATTGAGGTTAACTCTCGGTTAAACACTGTGTTTTCCAACTTTTTATCTTGCCTAGTCAGGTCTATTTCATCGTGTGGATATCTAACTGAACACCATCAGCCATTCTTTACCTAAAAAGTATACCTAGAGGTAAATTAAGAGTAAAACGGACTTTGTTTGACAGTATCCTATATTATATATAGAACTCGTTGTCTACTTCCTTTTTCTTTCTTCTTTTTTTCGCCTCTTTTTGTGTCTCCCACTCTTCCTATGATAAATACATTTCTCTTCAGACACTTCTGTAGTGTTATTAAAACAATGGGTTCACGGAGGGTGATCATCTATCCCCCTTTTTTGCAATTTCTTTCAAATGCATGTAAAGTAACAGTCCACAGGGTTTTCTCTATTTATTATTATTTCTTCACATTGGTGATATAATCACTCTGTTTTTTTACGTGCATGATCTGCACGTTTCAAAATTTAGCTACCAGAGGGTAGTGCCAATAATTGTAAATAGTTCCTCTTTGTTTCTGTCTGCAGCCTTGAAAAAGTCCGAGAGGACGAAACACGTGTTGGCTGTTTTGTTGCTCATCTATGCCTGTTCATTCTGAGGAGTCAGTTTGTTATTGTAACCTGCTATATACTTTCTCATATGTGGATTCAAACAATTTTGAACTATGATTCAACGACCAATTACTGAGGATTAAACTTTTCCACACTAAGTCACCCGACTTTTGGACTCTCTTTGTTTGGAGTGCCCCGGTTTGCTCTTTTCTTAGATTTTGTAACCTACAGCGCTCGACAGAGGTGGTTGTCGCCATCCACCTCTGTGTGTGTGCACCTTGAAACCCTCGGTGGTTGGGTTTCTCTGCACCAGGCTGGCACCCGCCACAGGACTTGCTGACGACATACTATTGTGTTTGTTGTTTTTTGTTTCTTGGTTTCAGATGTGCGTCGCTAAGCATCAACCACCTTGTTTCAGTATTGTAGTTGCTCTGTAATTTGATGCTGTTTGCACTCTGTCACTTCCCTAACTCGATTCTTAACATTTGGCAATACTTTCCTTTTGTGTTTAACAACTCTGTATTAATGTGTACATTATTTTGTTTTTACTTTTCCTAATATCTGAACAATTGGTAGAAAAATGGCAAAATTTGATGATAATAGGGATACCCTGTTTCAAGAACTATTTCAGTCGAGTGCCCAAACCAGTGTTTCTAGCACTTCCAATCCCACACATGAGGGCCTTAGAATTAAGTTCATTAAGCTCGAACGTCTAAAAAAACAAGAACTCTCACGTTGGTGGGATTATACGATTTTACAAAAATATATGGAAAATGAACAAATACCTAGGGGGTTGAGGGTCATTCTATTTCCTTCTTTTGATGATCTCAGCCCCAACCTACTCAAGGAGTGGGAACAACTTTTGATCACATCATCGTATGGTATGATGGACATACTTATTCGGGACGCTAAGGACAAGCGGGATAAACTTATGCAGGAGATTACATTACTAGAAAAAGAGATTGATGACATTGACTGTACCGACAATAAAGCGAAAAACTATAATATACTAAAGGATGTCCTACATAAACATCAACTGTACATAAAAGATAAGAAACTACGTAAACTCAAGAGAGATGACAATGACTATAAAAACGGAAGGGTGTTCACGTTTGCTCGCAAATATGACAATCTTAGAACAGATAGTAATAAGACATCCCCCAATATCAAGAAAAATCTCCCTTCGACTAATCTCACTACTAGTGATACAGACATATCTAGCATTTCTAGTGGGACTAGTGAGGATTCAAGGGACCAAACTCTTCCATCTACCTCCACACATAGGTCACCTTTTTTACTAGAGCTAGAGAGGTTCCGGAGAGGCCAAAAACAACCCCAAAGGAGAGAAGAAAACACCTTAAGACCATTAGACGGGGGAAGCGCAGGCACAAATACAAACAAACGAGTGGATGGCGTGGCAACACGTTCGACGACTCGAAATCTTCAACAATGACGGGCACACATGTCTCCACGGCAGATACCCCGGACACTATTGCAATTGTAAATATCTCATCTATAACTTTGGATCCTGACCAAAGTAACATTCTGAAGAAAGGTCTGGGATTTGTACCTACTTCACTTCCTGATTTTACACAACTACATGTCAGTTTGTTTAAATTCATGCGTAGGTGTAAACTCTATAAATACTTCTATGATGTTAACACCTCTGCTCGATCCACTAATGCCCTTGTCCATACTCCTAGCACCATGACCATCAAAGATGTTAAGGACATACAAACCTTGCTATCAATTGAGCATCAAGAGGGCCCCATGCCATCACTTGCAGAGATCATCAATGAATTGAATATAGAGTCTGGCACTAGGGCCACTAGTGGTCTAAAAACAACCTCTAAGTTCACGCCCATTATACCGAGGGACTAAGCTATTGACTCTTTTTGCCACAGGGTTACCAATGATTTCTATCGCATGGAGGAACAGTATGTTCTAGGACACAAGTCCATCCCTGCATATAATATCACATTAGCTGAAAAGCAAGCGCTAATATCACTGGGATCTTGCAAGGACATAGTCATTAAAGAGGCGGACAAGGGTGGGAACATCGTGATCATGGACAGGACTGATTATGTTTCGGAACTGGATCGCCAACTTTCTGACAGCACTGCATACCTCAAACTCACATCTAACCCTATGCTGGGGGTTAATAGAACCATTATGCAAAAACTACAAGGTTATCTTAACCTTGACTTAATATCTGATATGGAGTTCAAATATCTATATAACAACGCGCCTACTTCACCTTGTATCTATATTCTGCCAAAAATACACAAGAGTGGCAATTTTCCACCAGGCCGACCCATCATCTCTGGCATTGGCTCCCCTACGGAGAAACTATCGGAATACATAGACATTTTCCTACAGCCGTTTGTCCATAACCTACCCTCTTACATCAGGGACACTAAGGATGTATTGTGTAAAATGGCTGACTATGAATGGACAGAGGGCCATTATTTAGTCACTTTGGATGTGACCTCGCTTTACACGAGCATCCCGAGAGTAGAGGGCCTTACTGCCATCCAGCACTACCTGGATACTAGGGATGCCTCTTTACTAGATCACACAAACATGCTTATTGACTTGATAAGTCTGGTCCTGGATAATAACATCTTCCTACACAATGGAGACTGGTTTCGCCAAATACGAGGAGTGGCTATGGGAGCTAAATTCTCCCCATCATATGCTAATCTATATATGGGGTATATGGAAAAAACACATGTTTGGCGTTCATGCCCTCCACTCCTATCTCAGCACATCCTCTATTGGGGCAGATATATCGATGACATCTTAGTCTTTTGGTCAGGAAATGCATTGTCTCTTTTAGCTTTCATAGAGCACCTTAACAACAACACCTTTAACATCAGCTTTACGCATGAGGCCAGCAAATCTACCATCAATTTTCTGGACCTCACTATCTATATTGAACATGGAAAAATCTGCACTAAACTTTTTAGGAAGCCTACGGCATGTAATTCTATCCTGCACGCCACCAGCTCACATCCTAAGCCCCAAATCAATGCCATCCCATATGGGGAAAGTACAAGGATTCGCCGTAACTGTAGTGAGGAAAGGGTTTTCCATGAAGAATGACATAACATGGAACTAAGGTTCAGACACAGGGGTTACCATCCACAGGCCCTAAACAAAGCCTGTAACAAGATCATGAAAATTAAACGCCCAACCTTACTCACTAATACTAAGAAGAACAACCCACGAGAACATATCTCCCTTGTTTTTCAACAGTGCATTGAGTTCTCAAATTCATAAAACTATACAAAAGCATTGGTCCGTGTTATTGACAGATGAGATACTTAAGAATGGCCTGACTAATAAACCTAGTATTGTATATAAGAGGGGTACCCGCCTTCGTGACCAACTGTGCCACAGTTTTTTGCCCCCTGAGAATACGGACACCTGGCTCCCTAAACCACCACCAGGCACGTACAGGTGTGGACATTGCAATATTTGTGAGTACATCAAAGACAAGACAGTGAGATTCCAGTATAATACTCTGATCACACACGAACTAAAACATTTCATCAATTGCAATACGAGCTATGTTGTTTACTGTATTGTGTGTACATGTGGGTTAATCTATGTCGGAAGTACCATCAGACCATTGAAAGAACGGATTCAGGAACATCTTAGAGCCATACGTTCTTCTAATGTTAATTATCCTTTTGCGGTTCATTTCAATGAGACACATGGACAAAGGGAAATTTTAGACATTCACATACATGGGATCGATTCTCTTAGAAAGCCACCTCGAGGAGGTAACCGCATTTTGGCCCTAAGACGCTTAGAGAGCAGGTGGATAATCAAGCTACGAGCGGTTGAACAGGGCTTGAACATACATAAGGACCTCCATGTATTTCTCTAAGCACACATCTGTATGTAAATTGTACTATATTTTATGTAATTTATATAAATATAAATTTATAATTTGTATTTATATAATCTATAATAATATAAGATCATGGTATCTTTACAACATAAGTAAATCAATATGGGTGTTTGTCTTTTTTTTCTTTTTCTTATGTAACAACTATGTTTTTATTAAAAACGTTTTGGAAATACCACATCATCATATTAGTATATGGAAGCATATCCTTTAAGATGTTTCCTTATTTCTCATGTGATATTGAGTACATATCCATGCATATGTATGCCTGTGTAGAACATGTCAATATGTTGATTATGGTGGGTTATGGTTGGTAACTTTTTATTGTATAATTTTCATATAGATTATATGCATCACTGCTATATTTGACGTTACTTTGTATTTACTTTGTCTTATGTATACATGGTTGTCTGTATCATGATACCAGAGGAACTTTGTCAATTCGGTTTACTATATCTTTTGCCTCTATAACCTTGTTCCACCCATATAAATCATAACATGTTCTTATCTACTCTCCTAGTAAGCATTTTTATGTCTCTTAACAACACGTTCCCCCTGTACTTCGTACTGTCAATGCAAAAGTTTGTCAATTTCTGGGGCTTGTTGATCCACTTTGTTTCTGTTTCACTCTTTCACTTTCTGTGTGGACTGAATGCAGCCCTGCACTTCCGATTGCCACGGATACTCTCCAACATGGCGCCCAACTCGAACAGCTAACAGGAACTCCCTTTCATTTTTATCCCCCTAGTCCTTCTTTTATGTCTAGAGTGCACGCTTATTACCGAGGACGGCTTAGCGGCTTCACTTCATATGGTGAAACGGCAGCGTTATCAGACGCTACAGTGGCAAGCACATACGCCTTTGTTATTTGCTTCCCGAACTCTACGGTTAGAAACAGGTAGGGGATTAATGTTTAATGTTCGTGTGCCGGTTTCCTAAACTTATTTGAATATCGCTGTATTGGCTACAGGATAACGGGCTATTTGCCCTTGGAGTCGTTTATTAACATGGTTTGGCATTCTTGACTGCTACTTCATGGACGTGTGGTTTTTTTGGGGGGGTGTAAAGGAACGGCGTATTTCAAAAGAGAAAGACGGTGAGGCCTCTCTCTCTTTATTTATAGATTTAGTAGCGTAGTTTCTTACCAACGAGAGACTACTTAGTTATTAAGACATGCGGGGCGCCACTCCCAGATCTTATGTTATACCTTGGCGGTAGTCTGTGTAACTGGTTTGCCTCAAATAGACATTGTAGCCGGGGCTTTGGAAGGGACTTGCCTTTGCTGCAGTTTTGGTGGATGCTTAGGTGGATAGTGCAATATGCAATGGGGATGTCTTTTGTTTTTTAATACGAAGTGGTTTTTTAGTCTACTACATCGGGTTTCTTTGTTGTGCAGGATTAATATACACTTTATTCAGCATAGCTCTTACTTTTTGCCGTTCCGCTTTATTTCCACAGACAGGGTCTATTTAGACTTTTTCGTTTGTTTGCATGTCCCGTACTGGGGGGCATGCATTTTGGATTTTGAAGTCACTACGCATAAGGAACACCCGGTATTGATTTGGAAGGAACACAGTTACAGTACTTTGGATCCTTTTACTTTTGGTAGGTCCTTCATTTGTGGTAGGTCCTCCAACCTTCAAGTTTCTTACCTCTCCGCTCTAAATATTTTAATTTTGCTAAAAATATTTCAATTTTTGCCAATTTCATATTAGTACTATTGAGGTTAACTCTCGGTTAAACACTGTGTTTTCCAACTTTTTATCTTGCCTAGTCAGGTCTATTTCATCGTGTGGATATCTAACTGAACACCATCAGCCATTCTTTACCTAAAAAGTATACCTAGAGGTAAATTAAGAGTAAAACGGACTTTGTTTGACAGTATCCTATATTATATATAGAACTCGTTGTCTACTTCCTTTTTCTTTCTTCTTTTTTTCGCCTCTTTTTGTGTCTCCCACTCTTCCTATGATAAATAAATTTCTCTTCAGACACTTCTGTAGTGTTATTAAAACAATGGGTTCACGGAGGGTGATCATCTATCCCCCTTTTTTGCAATTTCTTTCAAATGCATGCAAAGTAACAGTCCACAGGGTTTTCTCTATTTATTATTATTTCTTCACATTGGTGATATAATCACTCTGTTTTTTTACGTGCATGATCTGCACGTTTCAAAATTTAGCTACCAGAGGGTAGTGCCAATAATTGTAAATAGTTCCTCTTTGTTTCTTTCTGCAGCCTTGAAAAAGTCCGAGAGGACGAAACACGTGTTGGCTGTTTTGTTGCTCATCTATGCCTGTTCATTCTGAGGAGTCAGTTTGTTATTGTAACCTGCTATATACTTTCTCATATGTGGATTCAAACAATTTTGAACTATGATTCAACGACCAATTACTGAGGATTAAACTTTTCCACACTAAGTCACCCGACTTTTGGACTCTCTTTGTTTGGAGTGCCCCGGTTTGCTCTTTTCTTAGATTTTGTAACCTACAGCGCTCGACAGAGGTGGTTGTCGCCATCCACCTCTGTGTGTGTGCACCTTGAAACCCTCGGTGGTTGGGTTTCTCTGCACCAGGCTGGCACCCGCCACAGGACTTGCTGACGACATACTATTGTGTTTGTTGTTTTTTGTTTCTTGGTTTCAGATGTGCGTCGCTTAGCATCAACCACCTTGTTTCAGTACCCTAATAAATGGTGTTCAGGTTGAGGCCTACAGGGACACAGGTGGCAGCGTCACTACGGTGATGGATGGAAAAACTGGTTGCCCCTGAGCAGCACCTACTTGGTCACCAGTACCAACTTACTGACATCCATAACAACACTGTTAGCCACTCAATAGCTGTTGTAAATCTCAACTGGGGGTGTTACAGGTCCTAAAAATGTTGTAGTATCCACTGACCTACATGTAGAGTGTGTACTGGGCAATGATTTGGAAACTTCAGCTTGGGCTGAAAAGGAGTTGGAGGCCCATGCAGCAATGTTGGTCATTCCAGGGCACATCTTTGCTGTTACCGAGGCTCAGGCCAAGACGCAAACAGGACAGGGAAACTTGGATCCTGGAACAATGGACCAAGTGCTCCCAAAAACTGGTGGTAGAAAGGGAAAACCCTTGTCCACTATCCCTCCCTCTCCAGAAGACTCCCCTTTTGATGAGGAGGAGTCATCTCCTTGTGCAGAACCTATACCAGAGGAGCCTCAGGGTGACATAGCTGAACTCTTGGGTGCAGGGGGCCTTCAGGGAGGAACTGAATGTGGCACGGTAGATCTGTCCCACCCCAGAGGGTCTAAGACAGCAAGCTGTCAAATAGCAAGCTGGGGATATCAGTGACTCACATAGAGTTTATTGGGAGAACAATCTCCTTTATACTAAAGCAAAGGACCCAAAGCCTGGTGCTATCAGGAGACTGGTCATTCCCTTGCAGTATAGGGATTTACTCCTAACACTGGCACATGATATTCCCCTTGCTGGACATCTGGGACAAATTAAGACTTGGGACAGACTTGTCCCTCACTTGCATTGGCCTCACATGTCAGAGGACCCAAAAGAGTTTTGTCGCCCTTGTGTCACTTGTCAAGTCAGTGGCAGGACTGGTGGCACTCCAAAGGCCCCCTTACTCCCACTGCCTGTGGTTGGGGTACCCTTTGAGGGGGTTGGGTTGACATTGTTGGCCCCACTTGACCCTCCAACTGCTTCTTGAAACAGATTCATCTTAGTGGTAGTGGGCCATGCCACAAGATATCCAGAAGCCATCCCCTTAAGGACCACTTCAGCTCCTGCAGTGGCAAAAGCCCCCCTGAGAATATTTTCCATGGTGGGCTTTCCTAAAGAGGTAGAATCAGTCAGGGGTAGCAACTTCATGTCTGCATACTTAAAAGCAATGTGGAAGGAATGTGGTGTAACCTATAAATTCACCACACCCTATCATCCACAAACAAATGGATTGGTTAAGAGATTTAACAATATTCTCAAAGGCATGATCATGGGACTCTCTGAAAAACTCAAGAGGGGATGGGATGTCCTACTGCCATGCCTCCTTTTTGCCTACAGGGAGGTACCCCAGAAGAGAGCGGGCTACAGCCATTTTGAACTCCTTTTTGGTCACCCTGTTAGGGGTCCACTTGCACTTGTCAAAGAGGGGTGGGAGCAACCCTTGAACCCCCCTAAACAAGACATTGTGGATTACGTGCTTAGCCTAAGATCAAGAATGGCTGAGTACATGAAAAAGGCCACTAAAAACCTTCAGGCAAGCCAAGAGTTATAAAAGCAATGCCATAACCAGAAGGCTGTCCTGACTGAGTACCATCCAGGACAGAAGGTGTGGGTATTGGAGCCCGTGGCACCAATAGCACTCCAGGACAAATGGAGTGGACCACATCTTATAGTAGAGAAGAAGGGTGAGGTCACTACCTGGTAGACCTAGGCACTCCCAGAAATCCTCTAAGAGTATTTCATGTGAACCACCTGAAACCCTACTTTGATAGGGCAGACTTGACCCCACTCATGGCCACTGATGAGGGGCAAGAAGAAAAGGGAGACCCTCTCCCTGACCTCTTCTCCAACACTGCAGCTGATGGCTCAGTAGAGGGAGTTATCCTTGCAGACAGCCTTACAGCAGAGCAAAAGGAGGACTGCTGGAACCTCCTAGGTCAATTCTCTGAACTCTTTTCACTTACACCTGGTCAGGCCACTTGGTGTGAGCATACCATTGATACTGGAGACAGTTTACCTGTCAAACGTAAGATTTATAGGCAGTCTGACTGTAGGAAAGTAGCCTCTTTCTAGCATGGTTACCCCCTCTTTTGGCCTGTTTGTAAGTGTGTGTCAGTGTGTTTTTACTGTGTCACTGGGATCCTGCTAGCCAGGACCCCAGTGCTCATAGAGAAAAACCTATATGTCAGTGTGTTTTGCCTCTCTCACTGGGATCCTGCTAGCTAGGACCCCAGTGCTCATAGTTTGTGGCCTAATGTGTATGCCTGTGTAGTGCCGAACTGTGTCCCTGAGGCTCTGCTAACCAGAACCTCAGTGCTTATGCTCTCTCTGCTTTTAAATTTGTCACTGTAGGCCAGTGACTTCCTTTACCAATTTCAATTGGCATACTGGACCCCCCTTATAAGTCCCTAGTATATGGTACCTAGGTACCCAGGACATTGGGGTTCCAGGAGATCCATATGGGCTGCAGCATTTCTTTTGCCACCCATAAGAAGCTCAGACAAACCCTTACACAGGACTGCCACTGCAGCCTGCGTGAAATAACGCACACGTTATTTCACAGCCATTTACCACTGCACTTAAGTAACTTATAAGTCAACTATATGTCTAACCTTCACTTGCTGAAAGTTAGGTGCACAGTTGCTAAGTGTGAGGGCATCCTTGCACTAGCAAAGGTGCCCCCATATAGTTCAGGACCATTTCCCCAGACTTTGTGAGTGCGGGGACACCATTACACACGTGCACTACATATAGCTCAATACCTATATGTAGCTTCACAATGGTAACTCAGATATGGCCATATACAATGTCTAAGATCATGGAATTGTCTCCCCATTCCCAAACTTGTATTGAGGAGCCAATTCCATGCATCCTGGGGGCTCCACCATGGACCCCAAGCACTGCCAAACCAGCTCTCTGAGGCTTGCACTACAGCTACAGCTGCTGCCACCTCACAGACAGCGTTCTGCCCTCCTGGGGTCTGGGCAGCTCAGTCCCAAGAAGACAGAACAAGCCATTTCCTCTGAGAGCAGGGTGTTAAACCCTCTCCCTTTGGAAATAGGTGTTACAGGTTGGGGAGGGGTAGCATCCCCCAGCCTCTGGAAATGCTTTGAAGGGCACAGATGGTGCCCTCCTTGCATAAATCAGTCTACACCAGTTCAGGGACCCCTTCTCCCCTGCTTTGGTGGGAAACTGGACAATGGAAAGGGGAGTGACCACTCCCCTGTCCATCACCACGTCAGGGGTGGTGCCCAGAGCTCCTCCAGTGTGTCCCAGACTTCAGTCATCTTGCTTTGCACTCTGGAGAGCTCTGAGTGGCCAGTGCCAGCAGGTGACGTCAGAGACCCCTCCTGATAGGTCCATACCTGATAAGGTAGCCAATCCCCCTCTCAGGGCTATTTAGGGTCTCTCCTCTGGGTTCTCTTCAGATTCTGCTTGCAAGTTTCCTTCAGGAATCCTCTGCAGCAACTTCTGATTCTTCTGACCTTGGATCTGTAGGAGGCTGGCCTGGCTTATAGTAGGTTCCTTGTGGTACTTACACCTTGTGGCAGGTCCAGTTATCCCTTATTAGTAGATTAGAAGTGTTCTAGCAGCTTAGGATGATAGAGGTAGCTATAGCAGAACAGTTTAGGCTGAACTAGGAGACATGCAAAGCTCCTACTATACCACTTATATCATATAGCACTATATCATAAGAAAACACATTACTCAGAGTTACTAAAAAATAAAGGTACTTTATTTTAGTGACAATATGTGAGAAAATATCTCAGACGATATACTCCCGTAGGAGGTAAGTGATATACACAAAATATACAGACAAACCAAAATCAGGTAAGTAAACACTTAGAAAAGTAGTGCAAACACTGTAGAACACAATAGAATGCAATAGGAGACAATTTGCCTAGGGGCAACACAAACCATATACTCCAAAGTGGAATGCAAACCACGAATGGACACCAGGCCTAGTGTAGTGTGTAGAGGGTCGCTGAGAGTGTAAGAAAACACTAAGGGTGTCCAAGATACCCCTCCCCAAGACCCTGAAAAGTAGGAGTAAAGTTACCCTACTACACCAGAAAGAAGGTAAAGTCGAGATAGGGGGATTCTACAAAGGCAACAACTGACTGCAAAGCACTGAAGACGGATTCCAGGACCTGCAAAGGAAGGGGACCAAGTCCAAGAGTCAAGCAAGTGTCCAGGGGGGGCAGGAGCCCACTAAACCCTGGATGAAGGTGCAAAAGGGCTGCCTCCAGGTAGAAGAAGCCAAAGATTCTGCAACAACGGAAGGTGCCAGGAGCTTCTCCTTTGGTCCGAAGATGTCCCACGGCGTGCTGGAGGATGCAGAGTTGTTTCCATGCAGAAGGACTGCAAACAAGCCTTGCTAGCTGCAAGAGTCGTGGTTGAAGGTTTTGGGTGCTGCCAGGGGCCAGCTAGGACCAGGAGGTGGCCCCTTGGAGGAGGAGACAGAGGGGGCGCTCAGCAATACAGAGAGCCCATGCAGAAGCAGGCAGCACCCGCAGAAACACCTGAACAGGCGTTCAGAAGATCTGCTGCCACCTCACAGACAGCGTTCTGCCCTCCTGGGGTCTGGGCACCTCAGTCCCAAGAAGACAGAACAAGCCATTTCCTCTGAGAGCAGGGTGTTAAACCCTCTCCCTTTGGAAATAGGTGTTACAGGTTGGCGAGGGGTAGCCTCCCCCAGCCTCTGGAAATGCTTTGAAGGGCACAGATGGTGCCCTCCTTGCATAAATCAGTCTACACCAGTTCAGGGACCCCTTCTCCCCTGCTTTGGTGGGAAACTGGACAATGCCACCACGCCACGCGTCAGCTGGCTAGCAGGATCCCAGTGACACAGGCCAAAACAACATACATACAAGTAAAATAATGGGGGTAACCTGCCAGGCAATATGGTACTTTCCTACAGGATCAACCGCAGCCTGCTCCAAGAAACGCTGTAACTGCAACAAAGTGACTACAAGAGACACTTTCCTTCAGCAAACTCAGCTCCAAGTCAGCAACTGCAACAGTTTCCATGGTGTGTATGCTCTGGGGATTCCTTGCCTTCATCCTGCACCAGAAGGACCGAAGAAATCTCCTGTGGAGTGATGGAGTAACTCTCCTGCTCGAAGCAGGCACCTTCCAAGGCAACAACAGGTACCCTGGGACTCCTCTCACGGCGACGAGCTTGCTTCTAAGGACACAGGGGGTGGACATCATCAAGATAGACAATCCTGAGGTCCTGCTGATGCAGTTTGGAAGAGGTTAGACCTTGCCTTCCCCGAGAACGACAGTACCCCTGTGTATTGTGTCTTCTTCACATCCTGAGGCCTCAGTGCACTATTTGCAAATTCCTTTGTGCACAAGCTGGCCTAGGTCCCCAGCACTCCTTCCTGTGATGCTCAACTCGCTGAGTTGTTCTCCAGGGACCTTCTTTTGTTGTGCTGTATCAACCATGTTTTGCACCTCCTTTGAACCCGGATCCTGTGGCTTCTGGGGATGCTGGCTGGCATCCTGAGAGCTCTCTAAAGTGCTGAGAGCCCCCTTTTCCTCCTCACACACAGCTCAGGCCCTCAGGTCCCTCTTGGGTCCACCCAGCACAATTTTGATGAAAAATGCACTTTTGTCGTAGCCAAGGCTTGTTGGCGCCTTCCAACACGAAATCTCGTCTGCAAAGATCTTCATGCTGTGGGAAATTTTTTCCATCATGCAGGAACCCGCTAGCATCTTCCCAGGGTGCATTTCTGCAGTCTTTGACTAACCAGGGACTCTTCTTTTGCACACTCTTCTGGGTTGGCAGGGGCTCCTGTCCTTCCCGGAACGTCTTTCGACTTCTGGACTTGGTCCCCTATGAGAAAGTAGCCTCTTTCTAGCCTTGTTACCCCAACTTTTGACCTGTTTGTGAGTTTATGTCAGGGTGTTTATACTGTCTCACTGGGATCCTGCCAGCCAGGACCCAGTGCTCATAGTGAAAACCCTATGTTTTCAGTATGTTTGTTATGTGTCACTGGGACCCTGCTAGCCAGGACCCCAGTGCTCATAAGTTTCTGACCTATATGTATGTGTTCCCTGTGTGATGCCTAACTGTCTCACTGAGGATCTGCTAACCAGAACCTCAGTGGTCATCCTCTCTCTGTACAAATTGTCACTAACAGGCTAGTGACCAATTTCACCAATTCATATTGGCATACTGGAACACCCTTATAATTCCCTAGTATATGGTACTGAGGTACCCAGGGTATTGGGGTTCCAGGAGATCCCTATGGGCTGCAGCATTTCTTTTGCCACCCATAGGGAGCTCTGACAATTCTTACACAGGCCTGCCATTGCAGCCTGAGTGAAATAACGTCCACGTTATTTCACAGCCATTTACCACTGCACTTAAGTAACTTATAAGTCACCTATATGTCTAACCTTTACCTGGTAAAGGTTGGGTGCTAAGTTACTTAGTGTGAGGGCACCCTGGCACTAGCCAAGGTGCTCCCACATTGTTCAGTGCAAATTCCCCGGACTTTGTGAGTGCGGGGACACCATTACAGGTGTGCACTATACATATGTCACGACATATGTATAGCGTCACAATGGTAACTCCGAACATGGCCATGTAACATGTCTACGATCATGGAATTGTCATCCTAATGCCATTCTGGCATTGGGGAGACAATTCCATGATCCCCCGAGTCTCTAGCACAGACCAGGGCACTGCCAAACTACCTTTCCCGGGGTTTCACTGCAGCTGCTGCTGCTGCCAACCCCTCAGGCAGGATTCTGCCCTCCTGGGGTCCAGCCAAGCTTGGCCCAGGATGGCAGAACAAAGGACTTCCTCAGAGAGAGGGTGTTACACCCTCTCCCTTTGGAAAAAGGTGTCAGGGCTGGGGAGGAGTAGCCTCCCCCAGCCTCTGGAAATGCTTTGATGGGCACAGATGGTGCCCATCTCTGCATAAGCCAGTCTACACCGGTTCAGGGATCCCCCAGCCCTGCTCTGGCACGAAACTGGACAAAGGAAAGGGGAGTGACCACTCCCCTGACCTGCACTTCCCAGGGGAGGTGCCCAGAGCTCCTCTAGTGTGCTCCAGACCTCTGCCATCTTAGAAACAGAGGTGCTGCTGGCACACTGGACTGCTCTGAGTGGCCAGTGCCAGCAGGTGGCGTCAGAGACTCCTTCTGATAGGCTCCTCCAGGTGTTGCTAGCCTATCCTCTCTCCTAAGTAGCCAAACCTCCTTTTTTGGCTATTTAGGGTCTCTGCTTTGGAGAATCTTTAGATAACGAATGCAAGAGCTCATCAGAGTTCCTCTGCATCTCTCTCTTCACCTTCTGCCAAGGAATCGACTGCTGACCACGCTGGAAGCCTGCAAAACTGCAACAAAGTAGCAAAGACGACTACTGCGACCTTGTAACGCTGATCCTGCCGCCTTCTCAACTGTTTTCCTGGTGGTGCATGCTGTGGGGGTAGTCTGCCTCCTCTCTGCACTAGAACCTCCGAAGAAATCTCCAGTGGGTCGACGGAATCTTCCCCCTGCAACCGCAGGCACCAAAGAACTGCATCACCGGTCCTCTGGGTCTCCTCTCAGCACGACGAGCGAGGTCCCTTGAACTCAGCAACTCTGTCCAAGTGACTCCCACAGTCCAGTGACTCTTCAGTCCAAGTTTGGTGGAGGTAAGTCCTTGCCTCCCCACGTTAGACTGCATTGCTGGGAACCGCGTGTTTTGCAGCTACTCCGGCTCCTGTGCATTCTTCCAGGATTTCCTTTGTGCACAGCCAAGCCTGGGTCCCGGGCACTCTAACCTGCAGTGCACGACCTCCTGAGATGTCCTCCGGCGTCGTGAGACCTTACTTTGTGACTTCGGGTGAGCTCCGGTTCACTCCACTTTGTAGTGCCTGTTCTGGCACTTCTGTGGATGCTGCTTGCTTCTGAGTGGGCTTTTTGTCTTGCTGGACGCCCCCTCTGTCTCCTCACGCAATTGGCGACATCCTGGTCCCTCCTGGGCCACAGCAGCATCTAAAAACCCTAACCGCAACCCTTGCAGCTAGCAAGGCTTGTTTGCGGTCTTTCTGCATGAAAACACCTCTACACGACTCTTCACGACGTGGGACATCCATCCTCCAAAGAGGAAGTTTCTACTCCTTGTCGTTCTTGTAGAATCCACAGCTTCTACTATCCGGTCGCAGCATCTTTGCACCCACAGCTGGCATTTCCTGGGCATATGCCCACTCCCGACTTGATCGTGACTCTTGGACTTGGTCCCCTTGTTCCACAGGTACTCTCGTCAGGAAATCCATTGTTGTTGCATTGCTGGTGTTGGTCTTCCTTGCAGAATTCCCCTATCACGACTTCTGTGCTCTTTGGGGAACTTAGGTGCACTTTGCACCCACTTTTCAGGGTCTTGGGGTGGGCTATTTTTGTAACCCTCACTGTTTTCTTACAGTCCCAGCGACCCTCTACAAGGTCACATAGGTTTGGGGTCCATTTGTGGTTCGCATTCCACTTCTAGAGTATATGGTTTGTGTTGCCCCTATCCCTATGTGCACCCATTGCATTCTATTGTGACTATACATTGTTTGCACTGTTTTCTATTGCTATTACGGCATATTTTGGTATTGTGTACATATATCTTGTGTATATTTGCTATCCTCATACTGAGGATACTCACTGAGATACTGTGGCATATTGTCATAAAAATAAAGTACCTTTATCTTTAGTATATCGGTGTATTGTGTTTTCTTATGATATTGTGCATATGACACTAGTGGTACTGTAGGAGCTTCACTCTTCTCCTAGTTCAGCCTAAGCTGCTCTGCTAAGCTAAATTTTCTATCAGCCTAAGCTGCTAGACACCCCTCTACACTAATAAGGGATACCTGGGCCTGGTGCAAGGTGTAAGTACCTCTTGGTACCCACTACAAGCTAGTCCAGCCTCCTACATTGGTTGTGCAGCTGTGGGATAAGTACTTGCAACTACTTACCACTTTGTCATTTTGTACTTTTCATAAGAGAAAAATATACAAAACAAGTTCAGTGTATGTACACCTAACCAAAAAGTTTTGCTTTTCTCCTCTCACTTCTTTGCTAAGTGCTGAAAAGTACCTCTAAAACTTTCAAAAAGTTCTTAAAAAGTTTTAAAAGTTTTTGTTCTGTCCTTTAAAAAGTTCTGAAAACTTTTTCTTTCTTTTTCTGTCCCTTAAACCTTTTCTATAATGTCTGGTTCAGGCCAAACTGTTGATCTGACCAAACTTGCTTATGATCACCTTAGCTGGAAAGGAGCAAGGAGTCTCTGCATCGAAAGAGGTTTAGGTGTAGGGAAGAATCCCTCAAGAGAACTGTTAGTTAATATGCTCATTGAACAGGATAAAGACCTTAGTTGGCACATCTGTTGACAAATTAGCTGATGGTTCACACTCTGACTCTGGGGCACCCCCAGTAAGGGAGTTAGAAGGGAACCTTCCCAGCCTGCCCCCTAGCAAGCCACCTAGCATGGCTGGTACTAATGTGACTTCACATCACAGTAAGAGTGTTACTTCTCATCACAGTAGGAGTGTGACTTCTGTAGGCCAGAATGTTAGAGTGCCATCTGTTAGGAACAGTTCTCCCTCTGTTCATTCACACCATTCTTCTGTGTCAAGGCATGCCCAACCCACCCTCCCTGAAGACATAGGGGGTCATTCCGACTCCCGCCCGCCGCGGTCACCGCGCGGCCGGCGGGAGCCGCCAGAATACCGTTCCGCGGTCGAAAGACCGCGGCGGTAATTCTGACTTTCCCGCTGGGCTGGCGGGCGGCCGCCTTCAGGCCGCCCGCCAGCCCAGCGGGAAAGAGGCTTCCACGATGAAGCCGGCTCGGAATCGAGCCGGCGGAGTGGAAGCTGTGCGACGGGTGCAGTTGCACCCGTCGCGTATTTCACTGTCTGCGCAGCAGACAGTGAAATACATTTAGGGGCCCTCTTACGGGGGGCCCTGCAGTGCCCATGCCATTGGCATGGGCACTGCAGGGGCCCCCAGGGGCCCCGCGACCCCCCCTACCGCCATCCGGTTCCCGGCGGGAGAACCGCTGGGAACTGGATGGCGGTAGGGGGGGTCGGAATCCCTTGGAGGATTCCAATGGGCGGCGGTACACTGGCGGGAGACCGCCAGTGTTGCCGGTCCGACCGCAGCTTTACCGCCGCGGTCGGAATGCCCATTGGAGCACCGCCGGCTTGTCGGCAGTGCTCCCGCGGTCCACCAACCCGGCGGTCATTGACCGCCGCGGTTGGAATGAGGGCCATAATGTTAGAAAGGGAACTCAATAGATTGAGAGTGGAAGAGTCCAGGCTGAAGCTTAAAAAGCAACAGCTGGATCTAGACAGGGAAGCATTTGACTTAGAAAAAGAAAGGCAGAGGTTGTGGTTAGGACCCCATGGTGGCAGCAGCAGTATTCCAAATAGTCATCCTGCAAAAGAGCATGATTCTAGGAATCTGCACAAGATAGTTCCCCCTTACAAGGAGGGGGATGACATTAACAAGTGGTTTGCTGCACTTGAGAGGGCCTGTGTTGTACAGGAGGTCCCTCAAAGGCAGTGGGCTGCTATCCTATGGCTATCTTTCAGTGGAAAGGGTAGGGATATGCTCCTTACTGTTAAGGAAAGTGATGCCAATAATTTTACAGTTCTTAAGAATGCACTCCTTGATGGTTATGGCTTAACCACTGAACAGTACAGGATCATGTTCAGAGAAACCAAAAAGAAGTCTTCACAAGACTGGGTAGACTTTGTTGACCATTCAGTGAAGGCCTTGGAGGGGTGGCTACATGGCAGTAAAGTTTCTGACTATGAAAGCCTGTATAACTTAATCCTGAGAGAGCATATTCTTAATAATTGTGTGTCTGATTTGTTGCACCAGTATCTAGTGGACTCAGATCTGACCTCTCCCCAAGAATTGGGAAAGAAGGCAGACAAATGGGTCAGAACAAGAGTGAACAGAAAAGTTCATACAGTTGGTGACAAGGATGGCAAGAAGAAAGATGGTGAGAAATCTCAAGATAAGCATGGGGATAAGGGTAAAACCAAAGATCCTTCTTCAAATCTTAAACACTCTTCAGGGGGTGTTGATAAAACAAATTCTTCCTCTTCTTCACAACCTGCACACATTAAAAAGCCTTGGTGCTTTGTGTGTAAAAACAGAGGCCATAGGCCAGGGGATAAGTCCTGTCCAGGTAAACCCCCTGAGCCTACCATCACTAATACATCAAGCTCTAGTGCCCCTAGCAGTAGTGGTACTAGTGGTAGGACTGCTGGCAACAGTCAAGCAAAGGGTGTAGTTGGGTTCACTTATGGGTCCATCATAGAAACTGGGGTAGTCAGTCCCAAGACAGTTTCTGTCACACCTAGTGGCATTGGCCTTGCCACACTGGCTGCTTGTCCCCTTACAATGGATAAGTACAGGCAGACAGTTTCAATAAATGGTGCTGAGGCCCAGGCCTACAGGGACACAGGTGCCAGTATCACTTTGGTGACTGAAAACCTAGTGGCTCCTGAACAGCACATAATTGGACAACAGTATAAGATTATTGATGTCCATAACTCCACTAAGTTTCTTCCCTTAGCTATAGTTCAACTTAGTTGGGGTGGAGTTACTGGCCCTAAGCAGGTGGTAGTGTCACCTAGCTTACCTGTAGACTGTCTCTTAGGTAATGACCTAGAGGCCTCAGGTTGGGCTGATGTAGAGTTTTATACCCATGCAGCCATGCTGGGTATCCCTGAGGAATTGTTCCCTCTCATTTCTACTGAAATGAAAAAGCAAAGGAGAGAAGTCCTGAAAACTCAGGATCCCTCTCCAAAAACAGGTAAAAAGGGTATCACAGTATCCCCTACCCACCCTACCATTCAGGATACCATTCCTGTGGTGGGAGAAACCTCTCCTGGGGTGGCACCTGTTCCAAGGGAATCATCAGCTGGCATAGCTGTACTCCCTGAGGTGGAAGTACCTCTCTGTGGGATAACTAACATTGGTGAGAAAAAGGGCACCATTTTAGTTAACATGGAGCATCCATCCAACCCTCCCAGAGAAATTTTAGTGCAGAAACCCTGCACTGCCTCACAACACTTAGGACAGCATCCCTGCCCTGCTCCAACTCAAGAGAAACAGCATCCCTGTTCTCTCTTCCAGCCATATGGACAAAGTATTTGCTCAGCTATGGCTTTACTGAGACAGCATCCCTGTCTGGCATTTTCATCACTACAAATAGGTTCAGTGGACAATTCCCACTGCTCTAAACTAAAACTTACTGATAGAAACTCTGAAAATATATCTTCACATTGTTGCTTTGCTAAAAAACTTCAAACAGGGTGGTTTACATCCCCACAGGGAAGTAACCATATAGTGGATGATAAAGGGAGTAACCAGTCTATTGCAGAGTGTGGGAGGCTGGACTGGCTTGTAGTGAGTACCAAGGGGTACTTGCACCTTGCACCAGGCCCAGTTATCCCTTATTAGTGTATAGGGTGTCTAGCAGCATAGGCTGATAGATAATGGTAGCTTAGCAGAGCAGCTTAGGCTGAACTAGGAGACGAGTGAAGCTCCTACAGTACCACAAGTGTCACTTGCACAATATCATAAGAAAACACAATACACAGTTATACTAAAAATAAAGGTACTTTATTTTTATGACAATATGCCAAAGTATCTCAGAGTGTACCCTCAGTGAGAGTATAGGAAATATACACAAGATATATGTACACAATACCAAAAATATGCAGTATAGTCTTAGAAAACAGTGCAAACAATGTATAGTTACAATAGGATGCAATGGGGACACATAGGGATAGGGGCAACACAAACCATATACTCCAAAAGTGGAATGCGAACCACGAATGGACCCCAAACCTATGTGACCTTGTAGAGGGTCGCTGGGACTATTAGAAAATAGTGAGGGTTAGAAAAATAGCCCACCCCAAGACCCTGAAAAGTGAGTGCAAAGTGCACTAAAGTTCCCCCAAGGACATAGAAGTCGTGATAGAGGAATAATGCAGGAAAGACACAAACCAACAATGCAACAACGATGGATTTCCAATCTAGGGTACCTGTGGAACAAGGGGACCAAGTCCAAAAGTCACAAGCAAGTCGGAGATGGGCAGATGCCCAGGAAATGCCAGCTGTGGGTGCAAAGAAGCTTCTACTGGACAGAAGAAGCTGAGGTTTCTGCAGGAACAAAAAGGGCTAGAGACTTCCCCTTTGGAGGACGGATTCCTCTTGCCGTGGAGAGTCGTGCAGAAGTGTTTTCCTGCCGAAAGAACGCCAACAAGCCTTGCTAGCTGCAAATCGTGCAGTTAGCGTTTTTGGATGCTGCTGTGGCCCAGGGGGGATCAGGAGGTCGCAAATTGGACCAGGAGGTAGAGGGGACGTCGAGCAAGACAAAGAGCCCACTTAGCAGCAGGTAGCACCCAGAAAAGTGCCAGAAACAGGCACTATGAGGATGTGTGAAACGGTGCTCACCCGAAGTTACACAAAGGAGTCCCACGTCGCCGGAGACCAACTTAGAAAGTCGTGCAATGCAGGTTAGAGTACCGTGGACCCAGGTTTGGCTGTGCACAAAGGATTTCCGCCGGAAGTGCACAGGGGCCGGAGTAGCTGCAAAAGTCCCCGTTCCCAGCAATGCAGTCTAGCAAGGTGAGGCAAGGACTTACCTCCACCAAACTTGGACTGAAGAGTCACTGGACTGTGTGGGTCACTTGGACAGAGTTGCTGGATTCGAGGGACCTCGCTCGTCGTGCTGAGAGGAGACCCAAGGGACTGGTAATGCAGCTTTTTGGTGCCTGCGGTTGCAGGGGGAAGATTCCGTCGACCCACAGGAGATTTCTTCTGAGCTTTTTGTGCAGAGAGGAGGCAGACTACCCCCACAGCATGCACCACCAGGAAAACAGTCGAGAAGGCGGCAGGATCAGCGTTACAGAGTTGCAGTAGTCGTCTTTGCTACTATGTTGCAGGTTTACAGGCTTCCAGCGCGGTCAGCAGTCGATTCCTTGGCAGAAGGTGAAGAGAGAGATGCAGAGGAACTCTGATGAGCTCTTGCATTCGTTATCTAAAGTTTCCCCAGAGACAGAGACCCTAAATAGCCAGAAAAGAGGGTTTGGCTACCTAGGAGAGAGGATAGGCTAGCAACACCTGAAGGAGCCTATCAGAAGGAGTCTCTGACGTCACCTGGTGGCACTGGCCACTCAGAGCAGTCCAGTGTGCCAGCAGCACCTCTGTTTCCAAGATGGCAGAGGTCTGGAGCACACTGGAGGAGCTCTGGACACCTCCCAGGGGAGGTGCAGGTCAGGGGAGTGGTCACTCCCCTTTCCTTTGTCCAGTTTCACGCCAGAGCAGGGCTAAGGGGTCCCCTGAACCGGTGTAGACTGGCTTATGCAGAATTGGGCACATCTGTGCCCAAGAAAGCATTTCCAGAGGCTGGGGGAGGCTACTCCTCCCCTGCCTTCACACCATTTTCCAAAGGGAGAGGGTGTAACACCCTCTCTCAGAGGAAGTCCTTTGTTCTGCCATCCTGGGACAAGCCTGGCTTGACCCCAGGGGGGCAGAAACCTGTCTGAGGGGTTGGCAGCAGCTGCAGTGAAACCCCAGGAAAGGCAGTTTGGCAGTACCAGGGTCTGTGCTACAGACCACTGGGATCATGGGATTGTGCCAACTATGCCAGGATGGCATAGAGGGGGCAATTCCATGATCATAGACATGTTACATGGCCATATTCGGAGTTACCATTGTGAAGCTACATATAGGTAGTGACCTATATGTAGTGCACGCGTGTAATGGTGTCCCCGCACTCACAAAGTCCGGGGAATTTGCCCTGAACAATGTGGGGGCACCTTGGATAGTGCCAGGGTGCCCTCACACTAAGTAACTTTGCACCTAACCTTTACCAGGTAAAGGTTAGACATATAGGTGACTTATAAGTTACTTAAGTGCAGTGTAAAATGGCTGTGAAATAACGTGGACGTTATTTCACTCAGGCTGCAGTGGCAGGCCTGTGTAAGAATTGTCAGAGCTCCCTATGGGTGGCAAAAGAAATGCTGCAGCCCATAGGGATCTCCTGGAACCCCAATACCCTGGGTACCTCAGTACCATATACTAGGGAATTATAAGGGTGTTCCAGTAAGCCAATGTAAATTGGTAAAATTGGTCACTAGCCTGTTAGTGACAATTTGAAAGAAATGAGAGAGCATAATCACTGAGGTTCTGATCAGCAGAGCCTCAGTGAGACAGTTAGTCACTACACAGGTAACACATTCAGGCACACTTATGAGCACTGGGGCCCTGGAGAACAGGGTCCCAGTGACACATACAACTAAAACAACATATATACAGTGAAAAATGGGGGTAACATGCCAGGCAAGATGGTACTTTCCTACACAACCCCCCCCCCAAACGAAGGACAATAAGACTAGTCCTTCCCTGATGGGTCTTCATTGTCTAAGTGGAAATATCTGGAGAGTCCATCTGCATTGGAGTGGCTACTCCCAGGTCTATGTTCCACTGTATAGTCCATTCCCTGTAGGGATATGGACCACCTCAACAATTTAGGATTTTCACCTTTCATTTGTTTTAGCCAAAGTAGAGGTTCGTGGTCTGTCTGAACAATGAAGTGAGTGCCAAACAGGTAAGGCCTCAACTTCTTCAGTGCCCAGACCACAGCAAAGGCCTCCCTCTCAATGGCAGACCAACGCTTTTCTCTAGGGGTCAACCTCCTACTAATAAAAGCAACAGGTTGATCCTGGCCCTCAGAATTAAGTTGTGATAGGACTGCCCCTACTCCTAATTCAGATGCATCAGTTTGGACATAGAATTTTTTAGAGTAACAAGGGCTTTTCAGGACAGGTGCAGAGCACATGGACTGCTTCAGCTCCTCAAAAGCTTTCTGACAGTTTGCTGTCCTTAATACCTTTTTAGGCATTTTCTTGGATGTGAGGTCATTAAGAGGGGCTGCCATGGAGCCATAGTTCTTAATGAACCTCCTGTAATACCCAGTGAGGCCTAGGAAGGCTCTCACCTCGGTCTGAGTAGTAGGGGGAACCCAATCAATAATTGTTTGGATTTTCCCCTGTAGTGGTGCAATCTGTTCCCCACCAACAAGGTGTCCCAGATAAACCACCTTACCCTGCCCTATCTGGCACTTTGAAGCCTTGATAGTGAGGCCTGCCTTTTGCAGTGCCTCCAAAACTTTCCATAGGTGGACCAGGTGATCATCCCAGCTGGAGCTAAAGACAGCTATATCGTCCAAATATGCTGCACTGAAAGCTTCCATCCCTTGCAGGACTGTGTTCACCAACCTCTGAAAAGTGGCAGGTGCATTCTTCAATCCAAAAGGCATTACAGTGAACTGGTAATGTCCTCCAATGGTTGAAAATGCTGTTTTAGGTTTAGCATCTTCTGATAATTTGATCTGCCAATACCCTGCAGTCAAATCAAAAGTGCTTAGATACTTGGCAGATGCCAGTGTATCTATGAGCTCATCTGCCCTGGGTATAGGGTGAGCATCAGTTTTGGTTACCAGGTTGAGACCTCTATAGTCTACACAAAACCGCATTTCCTTCTTTCCATCTTTGGAATGGGGTTTTGGTACAAGTACCACAGGAGAAGCCCATGGACTTTCAGAGTGCTCAACCACTCCTAGTTCTAACATTTTCTGCACCTCTTGCTTTATGCAGTCCCTGACATGGTCAGGCTGCCTATAGATCTTACTTTTGACAGGCAAGCTGTCTCCAGTATCTATAGTGTGCTCACATCAAGAAGTGGTACCTGGCACAGTAGAGAAGAGTTCAGAGAATTGATCTAGGAGATTTATGCAATGGTCTTTCTGCTCAGCAGTAAGACAATCAGCCAAAACTACACCTTCCACAAGAGCATCTTGTTCTGTGGAAGAGAAGAGATCAGGTAGAGGATCACTGTCTTCTTCCTGTCCCTCCTCTGTTGACATGAGCAGGGTGAGATCGCCCTGTCATAGTAGGGTTTCAGGCGGTTGACATGGAGCACCCTAAGGGGACTCCTGGCAGTGCCTAAGTCAACTAAATAGGTGACTTCTCCCTTTTTCTCAACAATTGTGTGGGGACCACTCCATTTATCTTGGAGTGCTCTTGGGGCCACAGGCTCCAAGACCCACACTTTCTGCCCTGGTTTGTACTGAACCAAAACAGCCTTCTGGTCATGCCATTGCTTCTGGAGCTCTTGGTTGGCCTGAAGGTTTTTACTGGCCTTTTTCATATACTCAGCCATTCTTGATCTGAGGCCAAGTACATAATCCACAATATCTTGTTTTGGAGCTTTTAAAGGTTGTTCCCAACCCTCCTTGACAAGTGTGAGTGGACCCCTAACAGGGTGTCCAAAAAGAAGTTCAAAGGGGCTGAAGCCCACTCTTTTCTGGGGTACCTCCCTGTAGGCAAAAAGGAGGCATGGTAGAAGGATATCCCATCTCCTGTGGAGTTTTTCAGGGAGACCCATAATCATGTCTTTGAGAGTTTTGTTAAATCTCTCCACCAGTCCATTTGTTTGTGGATGATAGGGTGTAGTGAATTTATAAGTTACACCACACTCCTTCCACATGGCCTTTAAGTATGCAGACATGAAATTGCTTCCCCTGTCTGATACTACTTCCTTTGGGAAGCCCACCCTGGAAAATATTCCCAGGAGGGCCTTTGCCACTGCAGGAGCTGTAGTGGTCCTTAAAGGAATAGCTTCAGGATATCTTGTGGCATGGTCCACTACCACCAAGATAAACCTATTGCCTGAAGCAGTAGGAGGGTCAAGGGGGCCAACTATGTCAACCCCTACCCTTTCAAAGGGAACCCCAACCACAGGCAGTGGAATAAGGGGTGCCTTTGGAGTGCCACCTGTCTTGCCACTGGCTTGACAGGTTTCACAGGACTTATACAACTCTTTTGTGTCCTCAGACATCCTAGGCCAATGAAACAAAGGAACAAGTCTGTCCCAAGTTTTCATTTGTCCCAGATGTCCAGCTAGGGGAATGTCGTGGGCAAGAGTTAGGAGGAACTTTCTGTACTCCTGAGGAATCACTAATCTCCTGGCAGCTCCAGGTTTAGGATCCCTTGCCTCAGTGTACAAGAGGTTGTCCTCCCAGTAAACTCTGTGAGAGTCACTGACATCCCCATTAGCCTGTTTGACAGCTTGCTGTCTCAGACCCTCTAATGTGGGACAGGTTTGCTGTGCCACACTCAGCTCCTCCCTGGCAGGCCCCCCTTCACCCAAAAGCTCAGCAGTGTCTGCTTCAAGCTCCTCTGGTGTAGGTTCTCCACAGGGAGGGAATTCTTCTTCCTCAGAAGTTGAATCCACTGTAGAGGGAGGGATAGTAGGAAGTGGTTTGCTTCTACTAGCCCTAGCTTTAGGGAGCACTTGGTCCATTGTTCCAGGATCCAAGCTTCCCTGTCCTTTTTGCTTTTTGGCCTGAGCCCTGGTTAAAGCAAAAATATGCCCTGGGATGCCCAGCATTGCTGCATGGGCCTCCAACTCCACATCTGACCAAGCTGATGTCTCCAAATCATTTCCTAGTAGACAGTCTACAGGTAAATCTGAGGCTACCACAACTTTCTTTGGACCAGTAACCCCCCCCCTGTTGAGATTTACAACAGCCATGGGGTGGCTAAGTGTGTTGTTGTGAGCATCGGTTACTTGGTACTGGTAACCAAGTAGGTGTTGTTCAGGGTGGACCAGTTTCTCTATGACCATACTCACACTGGCACCAGTGTCCCTGTAGGCCTGAACCTCAACACCATTTATTAGGGGTAGCTGCTTATACTTATCCATATTAAGGGGACAAGCAACTAAGGTGGCTAAATCCATAGCCCCCTCAGAGACTAACACAGCCTTTGTGGTCTCCCTAACAAGACCAACCCCAACTAAGTTACCAATAGTGAGCCCAGCTACTACCTTGGATTGGTTATTAGTAGGTTTGCTCCCACCACCACTGCTATTAGTAGGGACACTAGGGGTAGCAGTAGGGGTTGTAGTGGTAGGAGGCTTGGTGCTTTTCTTTGGACAACTGGGATCTGTTGTCCAATGGCCTTTTACTTTACATAAATAGCACCATGGTTTCTTTTCTTTGTTTTGATTAAAAGAGGATTTGGGCCCACCACCCCCACCAGAGTGTTTTTGTGGGCCTGATGAAGACTCATTTTTAGATTTGTCCCCACCCTTGTCAGAAGACTTACCATCCTTCTTTTTGTAGCCATCTTTGTCACCCCCTGTATGAACTTTTCTGTTCACCCTTGTTCTGACCCATTTGTCTGCCTTCTTTCCCAATTCTTGGGGAGAGGTCAGATCAGAGTCCACCAAGTACTGGTGCAACAAATCAGACACACAATTATTAAGAATATGCTCTCTCAGGAACAAGTTATACAGGCTGTCATAATCAGTAACTTTACTGCCATGTAACCACCCCTCCAAGGCCTTCACTGAATGGTCAATGAAATCAACCCAGTCTTGTGAAGACTCCTTTTTGGTCTCTCTGAACTTTATCCTGTATTGTTCAGTGGTTAAGCCATAACCATCCAGGAGTGCATTCTTAAGTACTGTAAAATTATTGGCATCACTTTCTTTCACAGTAAGGAGCCTATCCCTACCTTTTCCACTAAATGATAGCCATAGGATAGCAGCCCACTGCCTTTGAGGGACATCCTGTACAACACAGGCCCTCTCAAGTGCAGCAAACCACTTGTTAATGTTATCCCCCTCCTTATAAGGGGGAAGTATCTTGTGCAGATTCCTGGAATCATGCTCTTTTGCAGGATGACTATGGGGAATACTGCTGCTGCCACCATGGGTTTCTAAACCCAACTTCTGTCTTTCCTTCTCTAGTTCTAAAGACTGTCTATCCAAATCCAGCTGTTGCTTTTTAAGCTTCAGTCTGGTTTGTTCCACCCTCAACTTATTGAGTTCCCTTTCTAACAATCTGTCATCAGGGTTGGTGGGAGGGACATTTCTAGATTCAGAGGTATGATGGGAATGAACAGAAGGAGACCTGTCCCTTACAGAGGGCACCCTAACAGCTTGGCTAACAGAAACATCAGTACCACTGTGGTGAGAATAAATGCTTTTGCTATGATGTGAGACAACACTATTTGTATGGTGTGGCTCTCCATCATTACCAACTATGCTAGACTGTCTAGTAATGGGTAGGCTAGGAAGTTTCTTTCCTGAATCTTTTCCTGGGGGAGTCCCTGGATCAGATTGGGAACCATTAGCTACTTTTTCAACAGATGTGGCCCCTTTGGCCTTATCTTGTTCTCTAAGCATGTTAAGTAACAATTCCAAGGAAGGATTCTTCCCTACACTCAAACCTCTCTCTATGCAGAGACTCCTTGCTCCTTTCCAGCTAAGGTGATCATATGCAAGTTTGGACAGATCAACATTTTGGCCTGTGCCAGACATTTTTAGAGAGAGTTAAAGTGATAGAAAAAGAGAAAAAAGTTTTCAGAACTTTTTGGAAAGACAGAAAAAAACTTTTTCAACTTTTAAGAACTTTTTGAAAGTTTAGAAGTACTTTTCAGCACTTTAGAAAAGAGTGAAAAGAGGAAATGCAAAACTTTTTAGCTATGTGTACACACACTGAACTTGTTTTGTATATTTTTCTGTTATGAAAAGTACAATGACAAGAGTGGTAAGTAGTCTCAAAGCACTTATCCCACCGCTGCACAACCAATGTAAGAGGCTTGACTGGCTTGTAGGAAGTACCAAGGGGTACTTGCACCTTGCACCAGGCCCAGTTATCCCTTATTAGTGTATAGGGTGTCTAGCAGCATAGGCTGATAGATAATGGTAGCTTAGCAGAGCAGCTTAGGCTGAACTAGGAGACGAGTGAAGCTCCTACAGTACCACAAGTGTCACTTGCACAATATCATAAGAAAACACAATACACAGTTATACTAAAAATAAAGGTACTTTATTTTTATGACAATATGCCAAAGTATCTCAGAGTGAACCCTCAGTGAGAGGATAGGAAATATACACAAGATATATGTACACAATACCAAAAATATGCAGTATAGTCTTAGAAAACAGTGCAAACAATGTATAGTTACAATAGGATGCAATGGGGACACTTAGGGATAGGGGCAACACAAACCATATACTCCAAAAGTGGAATGCGAACCACGAATGGACCCCAAACCTATGTGACCTTGTAGAGGGTCGCTGGGACTATTAGAAAATAGTGAGGGTTAGAAAAATAGCCCACCCCAAGACCCTGAAAAGTGAGTGCAAAGTGCACTAAAGTTCCCCCAAGGACATAGAAGTCGTGATAGAGGAATAATGCAGGAAAGTCACAAACCAACAATGCAACAACAATGGATTTCCAATCTAGGCTACCTGTGGAACAAGGGGACCAAGTCCAAAAGTCACAAGCAAGTCGGAGATGGGCAGATGCCCAGGAAATGCCAGCTGTGGGTGCAAAGAAGCTTCTACTGGACAGAAGAAGCTGAGGTTTCTGCAGGAACGAAAAGGGCTAGAGACTTCCCCTTTGGTGGACGGATCCCTCTCGCCGTGGAGAGTCGTGCAGAAGTGTTTTCCCGCTGAAAGAACGCCAACAAGCCTTGTTAGCTGCAAATCGTGCAGTTAGCGTTTTTGGATGCTGCTGTGGCCCAGGAGGGACCAGGAAGTCGCAAATTAGACCAGGAGGTAGACGGGACATCGAGCAAGACAAGGAGCTCTCTTAGCAGCAGGTAGCACCCGGAGAATTGCCAGAAACAGGCACTACAAGGATGCGTGAAACGGTGCTCACCCGAAGTTACACAAAGGAGTCCCACGTCGCCGGAGACCAACTTAAAAAGTCGTGCAATGCAGGTTAGAGTGCCGTGGACCCAGGCTTGGCTGTGCACAAAGGATTTCCGCCGGAAGTGCACAGGGGCCGGAGTAGCTGCAAAAGTCGCGGTTCCCAGCAATGCAGTCTAGCGAGGTGAGGCAAGGACTTACCTCCACCAAATTTGGACTGAAGAGTCACTGGACTGTGGCGGTCACTTGGACATAGTTGCTGGATTCGAGGGACCTCGCTCGTCGTGTTGAGAGGAGACCCAGAGGACTGGTGATGCAGTTCTTTGGTGCCTGCGGTTGCAGGGGGAAGATTCCGTCGACCCACGGGAGATTTCTTCGGAGCTTCTAGTGCAGAGAGGAGGCACACTACCCCCACAGCATGCACCACCAGGAAAACAGTCGAGAAGGCGGCAGGATCAGCGTTACAAGGTCGCAGTAGTCGTCTTTGCTACTTTGTTGCAGTTTTGCAGGCTTCCAGCGTGGTCAGCAGTCGATTCCTTGGCAGAAGGTGAAGAGAGAGATGCAGAGGAACCCTTGTCGTTCTTGCAGAATCCACAGCTTCTACCAGCCGGTGGCAGCGTCTTTGCACCCACAGCTGGCATTTCCTGGGCATCTGCCCACTCCCGACTTGATCGTGACTCTTGGACTTGGTCCCCTTGTTCCACAGGTACTCTTGTCAGGAAATCCATCGTTGTTGCATTGCTGGTGTTGGTCTTCCTTGCAGAATTCCCCTATCACGACTTCTGTGCTCTTTGGGGAACTTAGGAGCATGTTGCACCCACTTTTCAGGGTCTTGGGGTGGGCTATTTTTCTAACCCTCTCTGTTTTCTTACAGTCCCAGCGACCCTCTACAAGGTCACATAGGTTTATGGTCCATTTGTGGTTCGCATTCCACTTCTAGAGTATATGGTTTGTGTTGCCCCTATCCCTATGTGCCCCCATTGCATTCTATTGTGACTATACATTGTTTGCACTGTTTTCTATTGCTATTACGGCATATTTTGGTATTGTGTACATATATCTTGTGTATATTTGCTATCCTCATACTGAGGGTACTCACTGAGATACTTTGGCATATTGTCATAAAAATAAAGTACCTTTATTTTTAGTATATCGGTGTATTGTGTTTTCTAATGATATTGTGCATATGACACTAGTGGTACTGTAGGAGCTTCACTCGTCTCCTAGTTCAGCCTAAGCTGCTCTGCTAAGCTACCTTTTCTATCAGCCTAAGCTGCTAGTCACCCCTCTACACTAATAAGGGATACCTGTGCCTGGTGCAAGGTGTAAGTACCTCTTGGTACCCACTACAAGCCAGTCCAGCCTCCGACTTTGCAGATCTTCAGGTCCAATAATCCGGCAGCTGTTCTTTGCAAACTTGGTTGGCTGCTTCAAAATCCCAAAACCGAGGTGTAGTGTGTCCTAAGGAAACTTGCAGTAATTTACTCCTGCTATTCTGGGCTCTGGGGTGGGGTAACTTACTTACCTTTACTGTGTTCTTACAGCGATTCTGCACACACTACACTTGTCTAGGGGGGAATTCGTAATTCACATTCCACTTTTTTAGTATATGGTTTGTGTTGCCCCTAGACCAATTTTCTCCTTTGCATTCTTTAGGATTTCCTACTGTTTGCATTGTTCTATGACTATTTGTAGGAGGCTGGCCTGGCTTGTAGTGGGTACCAAGGGGTACTTACACTCTGTACCAGGTCCAGTTATCCCTTAGTAGTGTAGAAGAGGTGTTTCTAGCAGCTTAGGCTGATAGAAGGTAGCTATAGCAGAGCAGCTTAGGCTGAACTAGGAGACATGCAAAGCTCCTATTATACCACTGGTGTCATATGCACAATATAATAAGAAACACAATACACAGATATACTAAAAATAAAGGTACTTTATTTTTATGGCAATATGCCAGAAGTATCTCAGTGAGTACCCTCAGTATGAGGATGCCAAATATACACAAGATATATGTACACAATACCAAACATATGCAGTAATAGCAAAAGGAAGTAATGCAAGCAGTGTAAAGTTACAATAGATTGCAATAGCAGCACACAGGGATAGGGGCAACACAAACCATATACTCCAAAAGTGGAATGTGAACCACGAATGGACCCCAAACCTATGTGAGCTTGTAGAGGGTCGCTGGGACTGTAAGAAAACAGTGAGGGTTAGAAAAATAGTCCACCCCAAGACAGTGTAAGGTAAGTGTAAAGTGCACCTACAACCCCCAGAGAGCACAGAAGTCGTGATAGGGGGATTCTGCAAGGAAAACCAACACCAGCAAAGCAACAACAGTGGATTTCCGGACCTGAGTACCTGTGAAACAAGGGGACCAAGTCCAAGCGTCGCGACAGTGTCTAGAGTGGGATGATGCCCAGGAAATGGCAGCTGAGAGTGCAAAGGAGCTGCCACCTGATGGAAGAAGCTTGCTGTTTTGCAAGAATGAAGAGTACTAGGAACTTCCTCTTTGGAGGATGGATGTCCCACTTCGTGAAGAAGCTTGCAGAGGTGTTCCCACGCAGAAAGACCACAAACAAGCCTTGCTAGCTGTAAGGATTTGCGGTTAGGGTTTTTGGATGCTGCTGTGGCCCAGGAGGGACCAGGATGCCGCCACTTAGGTGAGGAGACAGAGGGGGCGCCCAGCAAGTCAGGGAGCCTCACAGAAGCAGGCAGCACCCGCAGAAGTACCGGAACAGGCACTTGGAAGAGGAGTGACACAGAGTCCATGCAAAGTCACAAAAGGGAGTCCCACGACGCAGGAGGACAACTCAGAAGGTTGTGCACTGCAGGTTAGAGTGTCGGGGACCCAGGCTTGGCTGTGCATGAAGGAAATCCTGGAAAAGTGCACAGGAGCCGGAGCAGCTGCAAATCACGCGGTACCCAGCAATGCAGTCTAGCGTGGGGAGGCAATGACTTACCTCCACCAAACTTGGACTGAAGAGTCACTGGACTGTGGGAGTCACTTGGACAGAGTTGCTGAGTTCCAGGGACCACACTCGTCGTGCTCAGAGGGGACCCAGAGGACTGGTGATGCAGTCTTTTGTTGCCTGCGGTTGCAGGGGGAAGATTCCGTCGACCCACAGGAGATTTCTTCAGAGCTCCTGGTGCAAGAAGGAGGCAGGCTACCCCCAGAGCATGCACCACCAGGAAACAGGCAAGAAAGCCAGCAGGATGAAGCGATACAAGGTTGCAGTAGCCGTCTTCGCTACTTTGTAGTGGTTTTGCAGGCGTCCGGAGCAGTCAGCAGTCGATCCTTTGGCAGAAGGTGAAGAGGGAGATGCAGAGGAACTCTGGTGAGCTCTTGCATTCGGTATCTGAAGAATCCCCCAAAGCAGAGACCCTAAATAGCCAGAAAAGGAGGTTTTGCTACCTACGAAGGAGAATAGGCTAGTAAGAAAGGTAAGAGCTTATCAGAAGGAGTCTCTGACATCACCTGCTGTCCCTGGCCACTCAGAGCAGTCCAGTGTGCCAGCACACCTCTGAATCCAAGATGGCAGAGGTCTGGGGCACGCTGGAGGAGCTCTGGGCAACTCCCCTGGAAGGTGCAGGTCAGGGGAGTGGTCACTCCCCTTTCCTTTGTCCAGTTTCGCACCAGAGCAGGGCTGGGGGATCTCTGAACCGGTGTAGACTGGCTTATGCAGAGATGGGCACCATCTGTGCCCATCAAAGCATTTCCATAGGCTGAGGGAGGCAGCTCCTCCCCAGCCCTGACACCTATTTCCAAAGGGAGAGGGTGTAACACCCTGTCTCTGAGGAAGTCCTTTGTTCTGCCTTCCTGGGCCAGGCCTGGCTGGACCCCAGGAGGGCAGAAACCTGTCTGAGGGGTTGGCAGCAGCAGCAGCTGCAGTGAAACCCCCGTAAAGGCAGTTTGGCAGTACCCGGGTTCTGTGCTAGAGACCCGAGGGGTCATGGAATTGTCTCCCCAATGCCAGAATGGCATTGGGGTGACAATTCCATGATCTGAGACATGTTACATGGCCATGTACGGATTTGCCATTGTGACGCTATACATAGTTAGTGACCTATGTATAGTGCACGCGTGAAATGGTGTCCCTGCACTCACAAAGTCCGGGGAATTTGCCCTGAACAATGTGGGGGCACCTTGACTAGTGCCAGTGCACCCAACCTTCACCAGGTGAAGGTTAGACATATAGGTGACTTATAAGTTACTTAAGTGCAGTGGTAAATGGATGTGAAATAACGTGGACGTTATTTCACTCAGACTGCACTGGCAGGCCTGTGTAAGAATTGTCAGATCTCCCTATGGGTGGCAAAAGATATGCTGCAGCCCATAGGGATCTCCTGGAACCCCAATACCCAGGGTACCTCAGTACCATAAACTAGGGAATTATAAGGGTGTTCCAGTATGCCAATGTGAATTGGTGAAATTGGTCACTAGCCTGTTAGTGACAATTTGGAAAGCAGAGAGAGCATAACCACTGAGGTTCTGGTTAGCAGAGCCTCAGTGAGACAGTTACTCATCACACAGGGAACACATACAGGGCACACTTATGAGCACTGGGGCCCTGGCTGACCAGGTTCCAGTGACACATACACTAAAACAACATATATACAGTGAAATATCGGGGTAACATGCCAGGCAAGATGGCACTTTCCTACACTATTTACTTGTCTAATTTTGGTGTCTAGTGTATATATTGTGTATAATACTTACCTCCAGAAGGAGTATTGTCTCTAAGATATTTTTGGTACTGTGTCGCCCAAATAAATATCTTTATTTTGGTAACACTGAGTATTTTCTTTACTTGTGTATCAGTACTGTGTATCTATAAGTGGTATTGCATGAGCTTTGCATGTCTCCTAGTTCAGCCTAAGCTGCTCTGCTATAGCTACCTCTATCAGCCTAAGCTGCTATAACACTACTACATTCACTAACAAGGGATAACTGGACCTGGTATAAGGTGTAAGTACCCAAGGTACCCACTACAAACCAGGCCAGCCTCTTACAACGTCATCCAGGCCCATTTTCCCAGACTTTGTGAGTGCGTTGACACCATTTTAAGTGTGCACAGCTTTACAATGGTAACTCTTAATATGGCCAAGTAAAGTGTATAATGTGAGAAAGTAGCCTCTTTCTAGCCTTGATACCCCCACTTTGGGCCTGTTTGTGAGTGTATGTCAGGGTGTTTTCACTGTCTCACTGGTATCCTGCTTGCCAGGGCCCAGTGCTCATAGTGAAAACCCTATGTTTTCAGTATGTTTGTTATGTGTCACTGGGACCCTGCTAGTCAGGACCCCAGTGCTCATAAGTTTGTGACCTATAGGTATGTGTTCCCTGTGTTATGCCTAACTGTCTCACTGAGGCTCTGCTAACCAGAACCTCAGTGGTTATGCTCTCTCTTTACAAATTGTCACTAACAGGCTAGTGACCAATTTTAACAAATTACATTGGCTTACTGGAACACCCTTATAATTCCCTAGTATATGGTACTGAGGTACCCAGGGTATTGGGGTTCCAGGAGATCCCTATGGGCTGCAGCATTTCTTTTGCCACCCATAGGGAGCTCTGACAATTCTTACACAGGCCTGCCACTGCAGCCTGAGTGAAATAACGTCCACGTTACTTCACAGCCATTTTACACTGCACTTAAGTAACTTATAAGTCACCTATATGTCTAACCTTTACCTGGTAAAGGTTAGGTGCAAAGTTACTTAGTGTGAGGGCACCCTGGCACTAGCCAAGGTGCCCCCACATTGTTCAGAGCCAATTCCCTGAACTTTGTGAGTGCGGGGACACCATTACACGCGTGCACTACATATAGGTCACTACCTATATGTAGCTTCACAATGGTAACTCCGAATATGGCCATGTAACATGTCTATGATCATGGAATTGCCCCCTCTATGCCATCCTGGCATAGTTGGCAAAATCCCATGATCCCAGTGGTCTGTAGCACAGACCCTGGTACTGCCAAACTGCCCTTCCTGGGGTTTCACTGCAGCTGCTGCTGCTGCCAACCCCTTAGACAGGCATCTACCCTCCTGGGGTCCAGCCAGGCCTGGCCCAGGATGGCAGAACAAAGAACTTCCTCTGAGAGAGGGTGTGACACCCTCTCCCTTTGGAAAATGGTGTGAAGGCAGGGGAGGAGTAGCCTCCCCCAGCCTCTGGAAATGCTTTCTTGGGCACAGATGTGCCCAATTCTGCATAAGCCAGTCTACACCGGTTCAGGGGACCCCTTAGCCCTGCTCTGGCGCAAACTGGACAAAGGAAAGGGGAGTGACCACTCCCCTGACCTGCACCTCCCCTGGGAGGTGTCCAGAGCTCCTCCACTGTGCTCCAGACCTCTGCCTTCTTGGAAACAGAGGTGCTGCTGGCACACTGGACTGCTCTGAGTGGCCAGTGCCACCAGGTGACGTCAGTGACTCCTTGTGATATTCTCCTTCAGGTGTTGCTAGCCTATCCTCTCTCCTAGGTAGCCAAACCCTCTTTTCTTGCTATTTAGGGTCTCTGTCTCTGGGGAAACTTTAGATAACGAATGCAAGAGCTCATCCGAGTTCCTCTGCATCTCTCTCTTCACCTTCTGCCAAGGAATCGACTGCTGACCGCGCTGGAAGCCTGCAAACCTGCAACATAGTAGCAAAGACGACTACTGCAACTCTGTAACGCTGATCCTGCCGCCTTCTCGACTGTTTTACTGCTTGTGCATGCTGTGGGGGTAGTCTGCCTCCTCTCTGCACCAGAAGCTCCGAAGAAATCTCCCGTGGGTCGACGGAATCTTCCCCCTGCAACCGCAGGCACCAAAAAGCTGCATTACCGGTCCCTTGGGTCTCCTCTCAGCACGACGAGCGAGGTCCCTCGAATCCAGCGACTCTGTCCAAGTGACCCCCACAGTCCAGTGACTCTTCAGTCCAAGTTTGGTGGAGGTAAGTCCTTGCCTCACCTCGCTGGGCTGCATTGCTGGGAACCGCGACTTTTGCAGCTACTCCGGCCCCTGTGCACTTCTGGCGGAAATCCTTTGTGCACAGCTGTGAGAAGGTAGCCTCTTTCTAGCCTTGTTACCCCCACTTTTGGCCTGTTTGTGAGTGTATGTCAGGGTGTTTGTCACTGTTTTCACTGTCTCACTGGGATCCTGATAGCCAGCCCTCAGTGCTCATAGTGAAAACACTATGTTTTCAGTATGTTTGTTATGTGTCACTGGGATCCTGCTGGTCAGGACCCCAGTGCTCATAGGTTTGTGGCCTATATGTATGTGTCACTGGGACCCTGTCACACAGGGCCCCAGTGCTCATAGGTGTGCATGTATATGTTCCCTGTGTGGTGCCTAACTGTCTCACTGAGGCTCTGCTAACCAGAACCTCAGTGGTTATGCTCTCTCATTTATTTCAAATTGTCACTAACAGGCTAGTGACCATTTTTACCAATTTACATTGGCTTACTGGAACACCCTTATAATTCCCTAGTATATGGAACTGAGGTACCCAGGGTATTGGGGTTCCAGGAGATCCCTATGGGCTGCAGCATTTCTTTTGCCACCCATAGGGAGCTCTGACAATTCTTACACAGGCCTGCCACTGCAGCCTGAGTGAAATAACGTCCACGTTATTTCACAGCCATTTTACACTGCACTTAAGTAACTTATAAGTCACCTATATGTCTAACCTTTACCTGGTAAAGGTTAGGTGCAAAGTTACTTAGTGTGAGGGCACCCTGGCACTAGCCAAGGTGCCCCCACATTGTTCAGAGCCAATTCCCTGAACTTTGTGAGTACGGGGACACCATTACACGCGTGCACTACATATAGGTCACTACCTATATGTAGCTTCACAATGGTAACTCCGAATATGGCCATGTAACATGTCTATGATCATGGAATTGCCCCCTCTATGCCATCCTGGCATAGTTGGCACAATCCCATGATCCCAGTGGTCTGTAGCACAGACCCTGGTACTGCCAAACTGCCCTGCCTGGGGTTTCACTGCAGCTGCTGCTGCTGCCAACCCCTCAGACAGGCATCTGCCCTCCTGGGGTCCAGCCAGGCCTGGCCCAGGATGGCAGAACAAAGAACTTCCTCTGAGAGAGGGTGTGACACCCTCTCCCTTTGGAAAATGGTGTGAAGGCAGGGGAGGAGTAGCCTCCCCCAGCCTCTGGAAATGCTTTCTTGGGCACAGATGTGCCCAATTCTGCATAAGCCAGTCTACACCGGTTCAGGGACCCCTTAGCCCTGCTCTGGCGCGAAACTGGACAAAGGAAAGGGGAGTGACCACTCCCCTGACCTGCACCTCCCCTGGGAGGTGTCCAGAGCTCCTCCAGTGTGCTCAAGACCTCTGCCATCTTGGAAACAGAGGTGCTGCTGGCACACTGGACTGCTCTGAGTGGCCAGTGCCACCAGGTGACGTCAGAGACTCCTGCTGATAGGCTCCTTCAGGTGTTAGTAGCCTATCCTCTCTCCTAGGTAGCCAAACCCTCTTTTCTGGCTATTTAGGGTCTCTGTCTCTGGGGAAACTTTAGATAACGAATGCATGAGCTCAGCCGAGTTCCTCTGCATCTCTCTCTTCACCTTCTGATAAGGAAACGACCGCTGACCGCGCTGGAAGCCTGCAAACCTGCAACATAGTAGCAAAGATGAGTACTGCAACTCTGTAACGCTGATCCTGCCGCCTTCTCGACTGTTTTCCTGCTTGTGCATGCTGTGGGGGTAGCCTGCCTCCTCTCTGCACCAGAAGCTCAGAAGAAATCTCCCGTGGGTCGACGGAATCTTTCCCCTGCAACCGCAGGCACCAAAAAGCTGCATTACCGGTCCCTTGGGTCTCCTCTCAGCACGACGAGCGAGGTCCCTCGAATCCAGCAACTCTGTCCAAGTGACCCCCACAGTCCAGTGACTCTTCAGTCCAAGTTTGGTGGAGGTAAGTCCTTGCCTCACCTCGCTGGGCTGCATTGCTGGGAACCGCGACTTTGCAGCTACTCCGGCCCCTGTGCACTTCCGGCGGAAATCCTTTGTGCACAGCCAAGCCTGGGTCCACGGCACTCTAACCTGCATTGCACGACTTTCTAAGTTGGTCTCCGGCGACGTGGGACTCCTTTGTGCAACTTCGGCGAGCTCCGTTTCACGCATCCTCGTAGTGCCTGTTTCTGGCACTTCTCTGGGAGCTACCTGCTTCAGTGAGGGCTCTATGTCTTGCTCGACGTCCCCTCTCTCTTCAGGTCCAATTTGCGACCTCCTGGTCGCTCCTGGGCCCTAGCAGCGTCCAAAAACGCCAAACACACGATTTGCAGCTAGCAAGGCTTGTTGGCGTTCTTTCGGCGGGAAAATACTTTTGCACAACTCTCCACGGCGAGAGGGATCCGTCTACCAAAGGGGAAGTCTCTAGCCCTTTTCGTTCCTGCAGAAACCTCAGCTTCTTCTGTCCAGTCGAAGCTTCTTTGCACCCTCAGCTGGCATTTCCTGGGCACCTGCCCATTCTCCGACTTGCTTGTGACTTTTGGACTTGGTCCCCTTATTCCACAGGTACCCTAGATTGGAAATCCACAGTTGTTGCATTGCTGGTTTGTGTCTTTCCTGCATTATTCCTCTAACACAACTATTTTGTCCTTAGGGGAACTTTAGTGCACTTTGCACTCACTTTTCAGGGTCTTGGGGAGGGTTATTTTTCTAACTCTCACTATTTTCTAATAGTCCCAGCGACCCTCTACAAGATCACATAGGTTTGGGATCCATTCGTGGTTCGCATTCCACTTTTGGAGTATATGTTTTGTGTTGCCCCTATCCCTATGTTTCCCCATTGCATCCTATTGTAACTATACATTGTTTGCCCTGTTTTCTAAGACTATACTGCATATTTTTGCTATTGGGTATATATATCTTGTGTATATTTCCTATCCTCTCACTGAGGGTACACTCTAAGATACTTTGGCATATTGTCATAAAAATAAAGTACCTTTATTTTTAGTATAACTGTGTATTGTGTTTTCTTATGATATTGTGCATATGACACTAAGTGGTACTGTAGTAGCTTCACACGTCTCCTAGTTCAGCCTAAGCTGCTCTGCTAAGCTACCATTATCTATCAGCCTAAGCTGCTAGACACCCTATACACTAATAAGGGATAACTGGGCCTGGTGCAAGGTGCAAGTACCCCTTGGTACTCACTACAAGCCAGTCCAGCCTCCTACAACAGCCAAGCCTGGGTCCACGGCACTCTAACCTGCATTGCACGACTTTCTAAGTTGGTCTCCGGCGACGTGGGACTCCTTTGTGCGACTTCGGGTGAGCACAGTTTCACGCATCCTCGTAGTGCCTGTTTGTGGCACTTCTCCGGGTGCTACCTGCTGCTGAGAGGGCTCCTTGTCTTGCTCGACGTCCCCTCTCTCTCCTGGTCCAATTTGCTACCTCTTGGTCCCTCCAGGGCCAAAGCAGCGTCCAAAAACGCTAACCGCACGATTTGCAGCTAGCAAGGCTTGTTGGCGTTCTTTCGGCGGGAAAACACTTCTACACGACTCTCCACGGCGAGAGGGATCCGTCCATCAAAGAGGAAGTCTCTAGCCCTTTTCGTTCCTGCAGAAACCTCAGCTTCTTCTGTCCAGGAGAAGCTTCTTTTCATCCACAGCTGGCATTTCCTGGGCATATGCCCATCTCCGACTTGCTTGTGACTTTTGGACTTAGTCCCCTTGTTCCACAGGTACCCTAGATTGGAAATCCACATTTGTTGCATTGTTGGTTTGTGTCTTTCCTGCATTATTCCTCTAACACGACTTCTTTGTCCTTAGGGGAACTTTAGTGCACTTTGCACTCACTTTTCAGGGTCTTGGGGAGGGTTATTTTTCTAACTCTCACTATTTTCTAATAGTCCCAGCGACCCTCTACAAGGTCACATAGGTTTGGGGTCCATTCGTGGTTCGCATTCCATTTTTGGAATATATGGTTTGTGTTGCCCCTATCCCTATGTTTCCCCATTGCATCCTATTGTAACTATACATTGTTTGCACTGTTTTCTAAGACTATACTGCATATTTTTGCTATTGTGTATATATATCTTGTGTATATTTCCTATCCTCTCACTGAGGGTACTCTCTAAGATACTTTGGCATATTGTCATAAAAATAAAGTACCTTTATTTTTAGTATAACTGTGTATTGTGTTTTCTTATGATATTGTGCATATGACACTAAGTGGTACTGTAGTAGCTTCACACGTCTCCTAGTTCAGCCTAAGCTGCTCTGCTAAGCTACCATTATCTATCAGCCTAAGCTGCTAGACACCCTATACACTAATAAGGGATAACTGGGCCTGGTGCAAGGTGCAAGTAGCCCTTGGTACTCACTACAAGCCAGTCCAGCCTCCTACATTGGTTGTGCAGTGGTGGGATAAGTGCTTTGAGACTACTTACCACTCTTGTCATTGTACTTTTCATAAGAGAAAAATATACAAAACAAGGTCAGTGTATATACACATAGCCAAAAAGTTTTGCATTTCCTCTTTTCACTCTTTTCTAAGTGCTGAAAAGTACTTCTAACTTTCTAAAAAGTTCTAAAAAGTTTTAAAAGTTTTTTTTCTCGGTCTTTCTAAAAGCTCTGACAAACTTTTTATCTTTTACTATCACTTTAACTCTCTCTAAAAATGTCTGGCACAGGCCAAAATGTTGATCTGTCCAAACTTGCATATGATCACCTTAGCTGGAAAGGAGCAAGGAGTCTCTGCATAGAGAGAGGTTTGAGTGTAGGGAAGAATCCTTCCTTGGAACTGTTACTTAACATGCTTAGAGAACAGGATAAGGCTAGAAGTGCCCCATCTGTTGAAAAAGTAGCTAATGGTTCTCAATCTGATCCAGGGACTCCCCCAGGAAAAGATTCAGGAAAGAAAATTCCTAGCCTGCCCATTACTAGACAGTCTAGCATAGTTGGTAATGATGATGAGCCACACCATATAAATAGTGTTGTCTCACATCATAGCAAAAGCATTTATTCTCACCATTCTGGTAGTGATGTTTCTGTTAGCCAAGCTGTTAGGGTGGCTTCTGTAAGGGACAGGTCTCCTTCTGTCCATTCTCACCATACTTCTGTTTCAAGGCATGGCCCTCCCACCCACCCTGATAACAGATTGTTAGAAAGGGAGCTCAATAGATTGAGAGTGGAACAAACCAGACTGAAGCTCAAGAAGCAACAGCTGGATTTGGATAGACAGACTTTAGAAGTAGAGAAGGAGAGACAGAAACTGGGTTTAGAAACCCATGGTGGCAGCAGCAGTATTCCCCATAGTCATCCTGCAAAAGAGCATGATTCCAGGAATCTGCACAAGATAGTTCCCCCTTATAAGGAGGGGGATGACATTAACAAGTGGTTTGCTGCACTTGAGAGGGCCTGTGTTGTACAGGATGTCCCTCAAAGGCAGTGGGCTGCTATCCTATGGCTATCATTTAGTGGAAAGGGTAGAGATAGACTCCTTACTGTGAAAGAAAGTGATGCCAATAATTTTACAGTTCTTAAGAATGCACTCCTGGATGGTTATGGCTTAACCACTGAACAATACAGGATAAAGTTCAGAAAGACCAAAAAGGAGTCTTCACAAGACTGGGTTGATTTCATTGACCATTCAGTGAAGGCCTTGGAGGGGTGGTTACATGGCAGTAAAGTTACTGATTATGAAAGCCTGTATAACACAATCCTGAGAGAGCATATACTTAATAATTGTGTGTCTGATTTGTTGCACCAGTACCTGGTAGACTCTGATCTGACCTCTCCCCAAGAATTGGGAAAGAAGGCAGACAAATGGGTCAGAACAAGGGTGAACAGAAAAGTTCATACAGGGGGTGACAAAGATGGCAATAAGAAGAAAGATGGTGAAAAATCTCAAGATAAGCATGGGGATAAGGGTAAAACCAAAGATCCCACTTCAAATCTTAAACACTCTTCAGAGGGTGGGGATAAAACAAATTCTTCCTCTTCTTCCCAACCTGCACACATTAAAAAGCCTTGGTGCTTTGTGTGTAAAAATAGAGGCCATAGGCCAGGGGATAAGTCCTGTCCAGGTAAACCCCCTGAGCCTACCACCACTAATACATCAAGCTCTAGTGCCCCTAGCAGTAGTGGTACTAGTGGTGGGACTGCTGGCAACAGTCAAGTTAAGGGTGTAGTTGGGTTCACTTATGGGTCCATAGTAGAAACTGGGGTAGTCAATCCCAAGACAGTTTCTGTCACACCTAGTGGCATTGGCCTTGCCACACTGGCTGCTTGTCCCCTTACAATGGATAAGTACAGGTAGACAGTTTCAATAAATGGTGTTGAGGCCTTGGCCTACAGGGACACAGGTGCCAGTATCACTTTGGTGACTGAAAACCTAGTGCACTCTGATCAACACATCATTGGACAACAGTATAAGATTATTGATGTCCATAACTCCACTAAGTTTCTTCCCTTAGCTATAATTCAGTTTAGTTGGGGTGGAGTTACTGGCCCTAAGCAGGTGGTGGTATCACCTAGCTTACCTGTAGACTGTCTCTTAGGTAATGACCTAGAGGCCTCAGGTTGGGCTGATGTAGAGTTTTATGCCCATGCAGCCATGCTGGGCATCCCTGAGGAATTGTTCCCTCTCATTTCTACTGAAATGAAAAAGCAAAGGAGAGAAGGCCTGAAAACTCAGGATCCCTCTCCATCAACAGGTAAAAAGGGTATCACAGTATCCCCTAACCACCCTACCATTCAGGATACCATTCCTGTGGTGGGAGAAACCTCTCCTGGGGTGGCACCTGTTCCAAGGGAATCATCAGCTGGCAAAGCTGGACTCCCTGAGGTAGACGTACCTCTCTGTGGGATAACTAACATTGGTGAGAAAAAGAGCACCATTTTAGTTAACATGGAGCATCCCTCCAACCCTCCCAGAGAAACTTTAGTGCAGAAACCCTGCACTGCCTCACAACACTTAGGACAGCATCCCTGCCCTAGTGTGGAGCTCATAGGACAGCATCCCTGCCCTGCTCCAACTCAAGAGAAACAGCATCCCTGTTCTCTCTTCCAGCCATATGGACAATGTTTTTGCCCAGCTATGGCTTTTCTGAGACAGCATCCCTGTCTGGCATTTCCATCACTACAAATAGGTTCAGTGGACAATTCCCACTGCTCTAAACTAAAACTTACTGATAGAAACTCTGAAAATACATCTTCACATTGTTGCTTAGCTAAAAAACTTCAAAAAGGGTGGTTTACATCCCCACAGGGAAGTAACCATATAGTGGATGATAAAGGGAGTAACCAGTCTATTGCAGAGCTACTCTCTACTTATCACCACTTAGACAATAAAGTCTCAACTGGCCAAGGTTAGCCTTATTGTCCTTCGTTTGGGGGGGGGTTGTGTGAGAAAGTAGCCTCTTTCTAGCCTTGTTACCCCCACTTTGGGCCTGGTTGTGAGTGTATGTCAGGGTGTTTTCACTGTCTCACTGGTATCCTGCTTGCCAGGGCCCAGTGCTCATAGTGAAAACCCTATGTTTTCAGTATGTTTGTTATGTGTCACTGGGACCCTGCTAGTCAGGACCCCAGTGCTCATAAGTTTGTGACCTATAGGTATGTGTTCCCTGTGTTATGCCTAACTGTCTCACTGAGGCTCTGCTAACCAGAACCTCAGTGGTTATGCTCTCTCTTTACAAATTGTCACTAACAGGCTAGTGACCAATTTTACCAATTTACATTGGCTTACTGGAACACCCTTATAATTCCCTAGTATATGGTACTGAGGTACCCAGGGTATTGGGGTTCCAGGAGATCCCTATGGGCTGCAGCATTTCTTTTGCCACCCATAGGGAGCTCTGACAATTCTTACACAGGCCTGCCACTGCAGCCTGAGTGAAATAACGTCCACGTTACTTCACAGCCATTTTACACTGCACTTAAGTAACTTATAAGTCACCTATATGTCTAACCTTTACCTGGTAAAGGTTAGGTGCAAAGTTACTTAGTGTGAGGGCACCCTGGCACTAGCCAAGGTGCCCCCACATTGTTCAGAGCCAATTCCCTGAACTTTGTGAGTGCGGGGACACCATTACACGCGTGCACTACATATAGGTCACTACCTATATGTAGCTTCACAATGGTAACTCCGAATATGGCCATGTAACATGTCTATGATCATGGAATTGCCCCCTCTATGCCATCCTGGCATAGTTGGCACAATCCCATGATCCCAGTGGTCTGTAGCACAGACCCTGGTACTGCCAAACTGCCCTTCCTGGGGTTTCACTGCAGCTGCTGCTGCTGCCAACCCCTCAGACAGGCATCTGCCCTCCTGGGGTCCAGCCAGGCCTGGCCCAGGATGGCAGAACAAAAACTTCCTCTGAGAGAGGGTGTGACACCCTCTCCCTTTGGAAAATGGTGTGAAGGCAGGGGAGGAGTAGCCTCCCCCAGCCTCTGGAAATGCTTTGTTGGGCACAGATGTGCCCAATTCTGCATAAGCCAGTCTACACCGGTTCAGGGGACCCCTTAGCCCTGCTCTGGCGCGAAACTGGACAAAGGAAAGGGGAGTGACCACTCCCCTGACCTGCACCTCCCCTGGGAGGTGTCCAGAGCTCCTCCAGTGTGCTCCAGACCTCTGCCATCTTGGAAACAGAGGTGCTGCTGGCACACTGGACTGCTCTGAGTGGCCAGTGCCACCAGGTGACGTCAGAGACTCCTGCTGATAGGCTCCTTCAGGTGTTGCTAGCCTATCCTCTCTCCTAGGTAGCCAAACCTTCTTTTCTGGCTATTTAGGGTCTCTGTCTCTGGGGAAACTTTAGATAACGAATGCAAGAGCTCATCCGAGTTCCTCTGCATCTCTCTCTTCACCTTCTGCCAAGGAATCGACTGCTGACCGCGCTGGAAGCCTGCAAACCTGCAACATAGTAGCAAAGACGACTACTGCAACTCTGGAACTCTGATCCTGCCGCCTTCTCGACTGTTTTCCTGCTTGTGCATGCTGTGGGGGTAGTCTGCCTCCTCTCTGCACCAGAAGCTCAGAAGAAATCTCCCGTGGGTCGACGGAATCTTCCCCCTGCAACCGCAGGCACCAAAAAGCTGCATTACCGGTCCCTTGGGTCTCCTCTCAGCACGACGAGCGAGGTCCCTCGAATCCAGCGACTCTGTCCAAGTGACCCCCACAGTCCAGTGACTCTTCAGTCCAAGTTTGGTGGAGGTAAGTCCTTGCCTCACCTCGCTGGGCTGCATTGCTGGGAACCGCGACTTTTGCAGCTACTCCGGCCCCTGTGCACTTCCGGCGGAAATCCTTCGTGCACAACCAAGCCTGGGTTCACGGCACTCTAACCTGCATTGCACGACTTTCTAAGTTGGTCTCCGGCAACGTGGGACTCCTTTGTGCGACTTCGGGTGAGCACCGTTTCACGCATCCTTGTAGTGCCTGTTTCTGGCACTTCTCCGGGTGCTACCTGCTGCTGAGAGGGCTCCTTGTCTTGCTCGACGTCTCCTCTCTCTCCTGATCCAATTTGCGACCTCCTGGTCCCTCCAGGGCCAAAGCAGCGTCCAAAAACGCTAACCGCACGATTTGCAGCTAGCAAGGCTTGTTGGCATTCTTTCGGCGGGAAAACACTTTTGCACGACTCTCCACGGCAAGAGGGATCCGTCCACCAAAGGGGAAGTCTCTAGCCCTTTTCGTTTCTGCAGAAACCTCAGCTTCTTCTGTCCAGGAGAAGCTTCTTTGCATCCACAGCTGGCATTTCCTGGGCATATGCCCATCTCCGACTTGCTTGTGACTTTTGGACTTGGTCCCCTTGTTCCACAGGTACCCTAGATTGGAAATCCACATTTGTTGCATTGTTGGTTTGTGTCTTTCCTGCATTATTCCTCTAACACGACTTCTTTGTCCTTAGGGGAACTTTAGTGCACTTTGCACTCACTTTTCAGGGTCTTGGGGAGGGTTATTTTTCTAAATCTCACTATTTTCTAATAGTCCCAGCGACCCTCTACAAGGTCACATAGGTTTGGGGTCCATTCGTGGTTCGCATTCCACTTTTGGAGTATATGGTTTGTGTTGCCCCTATCCCTATGTTTCCCCTTTGCATCCTATTGTAACTATACATTGTTTGCACTGTTTTCTAAGACTATACTGCATATTTTTGTTATTGTGTATATATATCTTGTGTATATTTCCTATCCTCTCACTGAGGGTACACTCTAAGATACTTTGGCATATTGTCATAAAAATAAAGTACCTTTATTTTTAGTATAACTGTGTATTGTGTTTTCTTATGATATTGTGCATATGACACTAAGTGGTACTGTAGTAGCTTCACACGTCTCCTAGTTCAGCCTAAGCTGCTCTGCTAAGCTACCATTATCTATCAGCCTAAGGTGCTAGACACCCTATACACTAATAAGGGATAACTGGGCCTGGTGCAAGGTGCAAGTACCCCTTGGTACTCACTACAAGCCAGTCCAGCCTCCTACATATAACATCTGGGAATTGTATCCTGATACAAATTCCAGTATTGGTTGCACAATTCCATGCATTCTGGGGGCTCCGCAGTGGACCCCCCAGTACTGCCATACCAACCTTCTGAGGTTTCCAATGCAGCCCCACCTGTTGCCACGTCACAGACAGGCTTCTGCCCTCCTAGGTCTTGAGCTGCTAAATCCCAGGAAGACAGAACAATGCATTTCCTTTAGGAGAGGGGCGTTACACCCTCTCTCTTTGGAAATAGGTGTTACAGGCATGAGAGGGGTATCCTCCCAGAGCCTCTGAAAATGCTCTGAAGGGTACAGATGGTGCCCTCCTTGCATAATCCACTCTACACTGGTTCAGGGGCCCCAGTCCCTGGTCTGGCGCGAAACTGGACAACGGAAACAGGAGTAACCACTCCCCTGTCTATCACCATCCCAGGGGTTGTGCCCAGAGCTCCTCCAGAGTGTCTCTTGGTTCTGCCATTTTGTTTTCAGGATGATCAGGGAACTCTGGCGGCATCTCAGTGGCCAGTGCCAGCAGGTGACTTCAGAGACCCCTCCTGATAGGTGCTTACCTGTTCTGATGGATACACCTACCTGTGGATTCCTCACCTAAATAATTCTCCCCCTCGCGCCATCTTCGACGGAAATTTTCTTCCAGCTCTGCACGTCGACGATGACGTCACAATTGCCCGACTCCACGCGACGCCGTATGACGTCATCCAGGCAATAAGAAGCCCTCTTCGACGTGCAGACATCAGTTCCCTTTTTTCCGTGCCTTCGAGTAACGTTTTTTCTTCGAGGCTAACAGGGAGCTACAGTTGCACTTCGGTGTTACTATGTCGCAGCCAAGAAAATCTGGCTTTAAGCCTTGTAACCAGTGTGGGGGCCGGATGTCGGTCACTGACCCCATGAAAATTGTTTATGGTGCCTTAGTTCCGACCATTAGGTCGAGTCATGCGGTTCGTGTCAACGCATGAACCCTAAGGCACTTAAGCATAGAGAGGCAAAATTATTCTTAGCCCTTTCTAAGAAAAGGAAGGAAAGGCGTCATCATAGAGAATCTTCTTCGAAATCTTCCAAGACTCATCGTCGCCATGGGGACTCTCGCCATCGTCACAACTCTCGGCGCCGATCGAGTAGGGGCCGGTCCAGGTCCAGATTCAGATCTCTGTCAGCTCGGCGCCTTCCAACGTGGGAAGTTAGCCCGACCATCACTCCTCCGCCTCCAACGACTCCGGCTTCTCCGACTTCACCCTTGTCGGTGTTTGAAGTCGAGCCTCAACATGAACCGGCGGCTTCTCTGGAGCAGGAGAGGCCTGGTCCATCATCGGCCTCTATGCCGGCGCCGGCTCCGCCAGCTTATCCTGCTTTCCTGGTGCCGGGTACAGATCCTGCTGCATTTTTAAATGCAATGTTCAATATCTTTTCCAACATGGTACCTGGTGGAGGACATGCGGGTCCGTCAGGCCCTTTGGCATTTAATTTGGGTGCTCCGGCTCCTTACACGCTGACACCCTTTATGCCATTTCTGTCCTCTGGAGCCGCTTCGGCGCCGATGCCCTTGGTGTCGCCCAGGAGGCCTGTGACGTCTACAATGTCTGCTACCCCAGCACCGGTGGATTCTCCATGGATCCAGTCTACAGTTAAGTTGCCAGTGGCGCCTGAGGGTCCGGCGTCGGATGGATCCAAAGAGCGGCGCCGGTGAAGATCTTTGGCGTCGGCCGATGCCTTATCGACACCGGGACTCGAATCCAGGCTCCGATCCAGGAGATTAGCATTACGCCTCCTGGAGGAAGAGGAATACAGCAGACAGCATTTGGAGGAAGGCGAGATCTTGGAGCCTTCAGGTGATTTCCAAGGCTTGGACACAGCAAGTGGCATTGACACTTCCCCTGAATGGGATTTAGCTTCCCTAGGGGAGCATACGGAAGAAGCTGCATCTTTTCATGCGGTAATAAGGAAGGCAGCAGACTTTTTGGATCTTCCTGCTGCAGAGACGAAAAGAAACCTTCTGACTGAAGTGCTGCATCCGGCTTCTGTAGTGGCAGAGCCTCTGTTGCCCTTCAATGAGGCTCTCTTGGACCCCATTAAGGATATTTGGAGGAAGCCAGTGACTTCTACAGCTGTCAACAGGGTGGTAGCGAGACGCTATCGTGCGGCTCCAGGTGACCTGGATTTTCTCTCCAAACACCCAACTCCGGAGAGTTTGGTTGTTCAGGCATCGTGCTCCTCCCGGTCAGCTCCTGGTTCATTCCCTGGGACCCCTGTGGACAGGGAGTCTAAGAAAATGGACAAGGGAGCAAAGAAGTCCTTTTCTTCGTGCAGCATGGCCTTGAAATCTACCAATGCAACTTGCATTTTGGAGCGTTACATTCATGCCCTTATGGAGGAGGCAAAAGGTCATCCTGAATTACCAAAAGAGGTGTTGCATCTGTTAACGGACGCTCAGGCAGCGGCCACCCAGGTGATACAGTCTGGGTTGGACACTTCGGACTCCGTGGCAAGAGCTATGGGTACATCCATAGTGTTGAGACGTCAGTCTTGGCTACTTTCATCAGGTTTCTCCTCAGATGTGCAAGCTACTCTCCTGGACCTGCCTTTTGACGGAGAAAAGCTCTTTGGGACAAAAGCAGATTCTGCCCTTGAACGTTTCAAGGAAAGCAAAGACACAGCGAGGTCGTTGGGACTTCAGGCAGCCACCTCCTCTACCTTCAGATCCTATAGGAAGTTTAGGGGTTTTGGACGTGGTTCCTCCTTTCGTGTCAGGTTTCAGGCGCCGCAGCAATCTGCAGGATCCCTGCCTTACAGAGCCTTCAGGGGCAGTGGTAGAGTACGTACGAGAGGGGCCACCCAGCAGCACTCTGCCTCTTCCTCTTCCTCAGGAGGGGTGCAGCAAGGAAAGCAGCCTTAGTCCTCCACCACTCCCTGTTCATGTGTCTCCGGTAGGGGGGAGACTTGCCCAATTTCTTCCCATGTGGGAGTTTATAACATCAGACTCCTGGGTCATCGACACTGTGAAGAAGGGGTATGCTCTTCCCTTTCGAGAGTTCCCTCCTCCCTTCCCTCCACGCACATCCTTCTGTTCGGAAGACCATCTTCTGTTACTGCAACAGGAGGTATTATCCCTATTGTCAAAGGGCGCAGTGGAGTTGGTCCCTGAGCAGGAGAGGGGTCAGGGCTGTTATTCAAGATACTTCCTGATCCCCCAAAAAGATGGTCGGTTGAGACCAATCTTGGACCTGAGGATTTTGAATTGGTTCCTCAAGCAGGAAAAGTTCAAGATGCTGACCCTATCACAGGTTCTTTGGGAGTTGAACGAAGGAGACTGGATGGTGTCTGTCGATTTGCAGGATGCGTACTTCCATATTCCAATCCTCAAATCGCACAGGAAGTATCTCCGGTTTGTGGTGGGGTCAAAGCATTATCAGTTTGCGGTCCTCCTGTGTGGTCTTACTTTAGCACCTCAAGTCTTCACAATGGTGATGGTGGTGGTTGCGGCAGAGCTCAGAAGAAGAGGGATAGCGGTGTTTCCCTATCTGGGTGATTGGTTGATCAAAGCCAAGACTCCAGGGCTCGTGCGGCTTCACCTGCAGTCGACAACTCAGTTGTTGTTCGACCTGGGATTTTCAATCAATGTGCCCAAATCTCACCTGGAGCCCTCGCAATGCCTCCTGTTCATAGGGACAGTACTGGACATAACATTGAATCGGGCCTTTTCTCCGCCCCAGCGGGTTCAGGACATTCAGGCATTGATTCCAATGTTTCGAAATGGAGCAGTGGTTCCAGTCCTCAAGGTCCTACGTCTGCTCGGTCTGTTTGCTTCTTGCATACTGCTGGTCACTCATGCACGCTGGCACATGAGGGCTCTTCAGTGGTGCGTCCGCAGGCAGTGTTTTCAGCATAAAGGAGATCTCAAGGATTCGATCAGGATCTCCAGAGACACTGCGGTGGATCTTCAGTGGTCGGCTGCGGTCTGCAACCTGTCGCAAGGAAGGCCGTTCTCGCTGCCTCTGCCAGTGGCCACGGTTGTAACGGATGCTTCCACTCTAGGGTGGGGAGCTCATCTGGGGGACCTGGAGATCAAAGGCGTTTGGTCTCCAGTAGAACAGAGGTTTCACATCAATCTGTTGGAGTTGCGGGCTGTACGTCTGGCACTCAGGGCCTTTCTCCCTTCCCTTTGCTGTCAGTCAGTCCAGGTTCTACCGCAATGTGGTATATAAACAAGCAGGGAGGAGTGGGGTTGTATCTTCTCTGCAGAGAAGCTCTTCGACTCTGGTCCTGGCTTTAGGATCACCAGATTTGCTTGGTAGCAAGTCATTTGGCCGGGGTTCTGAATGTACGTGCGGATGTTCTCAGTCGACGCATTTCGGTCGACCACGAGTGGCGTCTTCATCCGGATCTGGTTCTTTATATCTTCCAGATGTGGGGGTGTCCGAGGATAGATCTGTTTGCTACTCAAGAGAACGCGCAGTGCCCGTTGTTTTGCAGCCTCCAGTATCCGGTGCAAGGAGCTTTGGGGGACGCGATTCAGATGTCCTGGAAGGGTCAGTTGCTTTACGCATTTCCTCCCATACCCCTAATTCCTCGAGTTCTGAGGAAGACCTGACAGGACAGGGCTCAGGTCATCTTGATAGCCCCGGATTGGCCGAGAAGGGTGTGGTATTCGGACCTTCTTCAACTCTCTCTTTGCCCTCTGCTCCGTCTCCCTTACAGGGTAGACCACCTCTCGAAGTCGCAGGGGCAGATTTTACACCCCCACCTCCAGAGTCTGCACCTTCATGCCTGGAGATTGAACGGGGCAATCTGAGTGCTTTTTCTCTCCCACCAGAAGTGGTGGATGTTATTTTATCGGCCAGGCGACACTCCACCAAATCGATCTATGCAAGTAGGTGGGCTAGATTTGTAAATTGGCGTGGAGAGAACCAAATTAATCCATTAAAGGCTTGCTTGTCTGATATATTATTATTTGCTCTTTCCTTGGCACAGAAGGGTTGTGCAGTTGCCACAGTTAAGGGCTATTTATCAGCACTGTCTGTGCCTCCCATATCAACCCTCCTTGTTTAAATCTCCACTTGTTTTGAGGTTCGTTAAGGGTCTCACTAATGGGTTTCCGCCCACTCCGTTTGTAATGCCACAGTGGGATCTTAACTTGGTATTAACATTTCTAATGGGTTCGCCATTTGAGCCAATGCACTCTTGTTCTTTGCTTTTGCTGGTCTTTAGGACTGTATTTCTGGTAGCCATAACATCGCCCTGAAGAGTGAGTGAGCTTCAGGCTCTTAGTGTAGAGTCTCCATACCTTTCCTTCTTTAGAGACAAAGTGGTGTTAAGGACCAAGGCGGCTTTCCTCCCGAAGGTTGTTACACCCTTTCACTTGGGGCGGTCTATTACTCTCTCTTCCTTTTACCCTCCGCCTCATCCATCCAAGGAGGAAGAGAGGCTCCACCGACTGAATCCACGAAGAGCATTGAGCCTCTTTGTCGACAGGACGAGGGAGTTCAGGCAAGATGATCAGCTCTTCGTTGGATACGTGGGGGAGAGGAAAGGCAGAGCAGTCCACAAGAGAACGCTATCCAGGTGGGTCATTCTCTGTATCAAGCTTTGTTATTCTTTAGCGAAGAAAGAACCACCTGTGGGGCTTCGTGCTCATTCCACCAGAGCTAAGGCTTCTTCTTCGGCTTTAGCTGGAGGTGTTCCTGTGGTTGACATCTGCAAGGGGGCAACTTGGGTATTCCTCCATACATTTGTCAAACATTATTGTTTGGATTCTGAGGTTAGGAGGGATGGCCATTTTGCACGCTCAGTGCTGCAGGATTTCTTGGTTTGACCATTCAGGCACCCACCTCCGGAGGTAGTACTGCTTTGGGACTGTATTCTTTGGTGAGGAATCCACAGGTCAGTGTATCCATCAGAAGAATAAGTTACTTACCTTCAGTAATGCTTTTTCTGGTGGATACATTAACTACCTGTGGATTCCTCACGGTCCCACCCGCCTCCCCGTTGCCTGACTGGTCGTTCCACGAAATCTATCGGTGAGCACTGTTGTCTTGTATATATGTATATGCTTGGATCATGTATATAGTTATGGTATGTATATATGCATTTCTTTCTTTGGTTTAGATAATTCAAGGAAACATGATTGAACTTGACTGACATATTTGTTTCCATATGGAACAGTGATTGCCGTTAGTTTCTTTTTATTTTTATTGTAATAAATGTTGCGTTTTCACTTCATTTGATGTGATTAGGTTCTCTTCAAGGTCAATGTTCACCTGTTCGCCTCAAAGGCACGTAAAAAATGGTGATAACTGACGTCTGCACGTCGACGAGGGCTTCTTATTGCCTGGATGACGTCATACGACGTCGCGTGGAGTCGGGCAATCGTGACGTCATCGTCGACGTGCAGAGCTGGAAGAAAATTTCCGTTGAAGCTGGCGCGAGGGGGATAATTCTTTAGGTGAGGAATCCACAGGTAGTTAATGTATCCACCAGAAAAAGCATTACCGAAGGTAAGTTACTTATTCGTTAGGTGACCGAGCTCCCTTTCAGGGCTGTTTAGGGTCTCTCCTCTGGGTGTTGGTACATATTCGGATAGCAAGACTCCAGCAGGAATCCTCTACATCCTTTACTTCATCTTCTACCGACGGATCAACCACTGACTGCTCCATGAACTCAACAAAACTGCAAAAAAGAAGCAAAGACTGATTCTGCAACATTGTATCTTCAGCTCCTGCCAGCAACTGCAACAATTTCCAGGTCGTGGATCCTCCGCGGACTGCCTGTCTTAAGCCTGCACCAGAAGAACTGAAGGAATCTCCTGTGACGTGATGAAATCACTTCCCTGCTTCAGGAGGCACCTCTCTTCTGCGACGCCCCGTGGCTTGGATCCCCTGTCCAGATGACAGGCATGGATCCAGCGACACAGGTGGTGGACTAAAGTGACTCTGGCAGTCACTCGCCTTGTTACCCCCACTTTTGGCCTGTTTGTGAGTGTATGTTAGGGTCTTTTCACTGTCTCACTGGGATCCTGCTAGCCAGGGCCCAGTGCTCATAGTAAAAACCCTATGTTGTTAGTATGTTTGATATGTGTCACTGGGACCCTGCTAGCCAGAACCCCAGTGCTCATACGTTTGTGGCCTATATGTGTTCCCTCTGTGATGCCTAACTGTCTCACTGAGGCTCTGCTAACCAGAACCTCAGTGGTTATGCTCTCTCTGCTTTCCAAATTTGTCACTAACAGGCTAGTGACTAAATTTACCAATTCACATTGGCATACTGGTACACCCTTATAATTCCCTAGTATGTGGTACTGAGGTACCCAGGGTATTGGGGTTCCAGGAGATCCCTATGGGCTGCAGCATTTCTTTTGCCACACATAGGGAGCTCTGACAATTCTTACACAGGCCTGCCACTGCAGCCTGAGTGAAAAACGTCCACGTTATTTCACAACCATTTACCACTGCACTTAAGTAACTTATAAGTCACCTATATGTCTAACCTTCACCTGGTGAAGGTTGGGTGCAAAGTTACTTAGTGTGAGGGCACCCTGGCCCTAGCCAAGGTGCCCCCACATCGTTTTGGGCAAATTCCCTCGACTTTGTGAGTGCGGGGACACCATTACACGTGTGCACTGTACATAGGTCCCTACCTATGTACAGCGTCACAATGGTAACTCCGAACATGGCCATGTAACATGTCTAAGATCATGGAATTGTCACCCCAATGGGGACAATTCCATGATCCCCCGGGTCTCTAGCACAGAACCCGGGTACTGCCAAACTGCCTTTCTGGGGTCCACACTGCAGCTGCTGCCAACCCCTCAGACAGGTTTCTGCCCTCCTGGGGTCCAGGCAGCCCTGGCCCAGGAAGGCAGAACAAAGGACTTCCTCTGAGAGAGGATGTAACACCCTCTCCCTTTGGAAATAGGTGTGAAGGCTGGGGAGAAGTAGCCTCCCCCAGCCTCTGGAAATGCTTTGATGGGCACAGATGGTGCCCATCTCTGCATAAGCCAGTCTACACCGGTTCAGGGATCCCCCAGCCCTGCTCTGGCGCGAAACTAGACAAAGGAAAGGGGAGGGACGACTCCCCTGACCTGCACCTTCCTGGGGAGGTGCCCAGAGCTCCTCCAGTGTGTCCCAGACCTCTGCCATCTTGGAAACAGAGGTGTCTGTGGTACACTGGACTGTTCGGAGTGGCCAGTGCCTGCAGGTGATGTCAGAGGCTCTTTCTGATAGTCTCTTACCTCTCTTGGTAGCCAATCCTCCTTCTTAGGTAGCCAAACCTCTTTTTCTGGTTATTTAGGGTCTCTGCTTTGGGGATCTCATCAGATAACGAATGTAAGAGCTCAACAGAGTTCCTCTGCATCTCCCTCTTCACCTTCTGCCAAAGGATCGACCGCTGACTGCTCAGGATGCCTGCAAAACCGCAACAAAGTAGCAAGACGACTACTAGCAACCTTGTATCGCTTCATCCTGCCGGCTTTCCCGACTGTTTCCAGGTGGTGCATGCTCTGGGGGTAGCCTGCCTCCTTTCTGCACCAGGAGCTCTGAAGAACTCTCCAGTGGGTCGACGGAATCTTCCCCCTTCAACCGCAGGCAACAAAAGACTGCATCAGAGGTCCTCTGGGTCCCCTCTCAGCACGACGAGCATGGTCCCTGGAACTCAGCAACTCTGTCCAAGTGACTCCCACAGTCCAGTGACTCTTCAGTCCAAGTTTGGTGGAGGTAAGTCCTTGCCTCCCCACGCTAGACTGCATTGCTGGGTACCGCGTGATTTGCAGCTGCTCTGGCTCCTGTGCACTCCTCCAGGATTTCCTTTGTGCACAGCCAAGCATGGATCCCCAACACTCTAACCTGCAGTGCACAACCTTCTGAGTTGTTCTCCGGCGTCGTGGGACTCCCTTTTGTGACTTCGGGTGGACTCCGGTTCACTTTTCTTCTAAGTGCCAGTTCAGGTACTTCTGCGGGTGCTGCCTGCTTCTTAGAGGGCTCCCTGACTTGCTGGCGCCCCCGCTGTCTCCTCATCCAAGTGGCGACATCCTGGTCCCTCCTGGGCCACAGCAGCATCCAAAAACCCTAATTGTGACCCTTGCAGCTAGCAAGGCTTGTCTGCGGTCTTTCTGCGTGGGAACACCTCTGCAAGCCTCTTCACTACGTGGGACATCCATCCTCCAAAGGGGAAGTTCCTAGTCCTCTTCGTTCTTGCAGAATCCACAGCTTCTACCATCCGGTGGCAGCTTCTTTGCATCCTCAGCTGGCATTTCCTGGGCATCTGCCCAATCTCGACTTTGTCGCGACTCTTGGACTTGGTCCCCTTGTTCCACAGGTACTCTCGTCCGGAAATCCACCTTTGTTGCATTGCTGGTGTTGGTCTTCCTTGCAGAATTCCCCTATCACGACTTCTGTGCTCTCTGGGGGTTGTAGGTGCACTTTACACCTACCTTTCAGGGTGTTGGGGTGGGCTATTTTTCTAACCCTCACTGTTGTCTTACAGTCCCAGCGACCCTCTACAAGCTCACATAGGTTTGGGGTCCATTCGTGGTTCGCATTCCACTTTTGGAGTATATGGTTTGTGTTGCCCCTATACCTATGTGCTCCTATTGCAATCTATTGTAACTTTACACTGCTTGCATTACTTCCTTTTGCTATAACTGCATAATGTTGGTATTGTGTGCATATATCTTGTGTATATTTGGCATCCTCATACTGAGGGTACTCACTGAGATACTTTTTGCATATTGTCATAAAAATAAAGTACCTTTATTTTTAGTATATCTGTGTATTGTGTTTTCTTATGATGTGCATATGACACCAGTGGTATAGTAGGAGCTTTACATGTCTCCTAGTTCAGCCTAAGCTGCTTTGCCATAGCTACCTTCTATCAGCCTAAGCTGCTAGAAACACCTCTTCTACACTAATAAGGGATAACTGGACCTGGCACAAGGTGTAAGTACCTCTGGTACCCACTACAAGCCAGGCCAGCCTCCTACACTTCCTCAGAAGGAAAATCATCTGTAGAGGGAGGGATAGTGGGTAGGGGTTTACCCTTGCTACCCCTAGCTTTAGGGAGCACTTGGTCCATTGTTCCAGGATCCAAGTTACCCTGTCCTTTTTGCTTTTTGGCCTGAGCCCTTGTCAAAGGAAAAATATGCCCAGGAATGCCCAGCATTGCTGCATGAGCCTCCAACTCCTCTTCTGCCCAAGCTGATTTTTCTAAATAATTTCCTAGTAGACAGACTACAGGTAAATCTGAAGTAACCACAACTTTCTTTGGACCAGTACCCCCCCCCCCCCAATTGAGATTCACAACCTGCACCTCCCCTGGGAGGTGTCCAGAGCTCCTCCAGTGTGCTCCAGACCTCTGCCATCTTGGAAACAGAGGTGCTGCTCGCACACTGGACTGCTCTGAGTGGCCAGTGCCACCAGGTGACGTCAGAGACTCCTTCTGATAGGCTCCTTCAGGTGTTAGTAGCCTATCCTCTCTCCTAGGTAGCCAAACCCTCTTTTCTGGCTATTTAGGGTCTCTGTCTCTGGGGAAACTTTAGATAACAAATGCAAGAGCTCATCAGAGTTCCTCTGCATCTCTCTCTTCACCTTCTGCCAAGGAATCGACTGCTGACCGCGCTGGAAGCCTGCAAAACTGCAACATAGTAGCAAAGACGACTACTGCAACTCTGTAACGCTGATCCTGCCGCCTTCTCGACTGTTTTCCTGGTGGTGCATGCTGTGGGGGTAGTCTGCCTCCTCTCTGCACTAGAAGCTCCGAAGAAATCTCCCGTGGGTCGACGGAATCTTCCCCCTGCAACCGCAGGCACCAAAAAGCTGCATTACCGGTCCCTTGGGTCTCCTCTCAGCATGACGAGCGAGGTCCCTTCAATCCAGCAACTCCGTCCAAGTGACTCCCACAGTCCAGTGACTCTTCAGTCCAAGTTTGGTGGAAGTAAGTCCTTGCCTCCCCACGCCAGACTGCATTGTTGGTAACCGCGACTTTTGCAACTACTCCGGCCTTTGTGCACTTCCGGTGGAAATCCTTTGTGCACTGCCAAGCCTGGGTCCACAGCACTCTAACCTGCATTGCACGACTTTCTAAGTTGGTCTCCGGCGACGTGGGACTCCTTTGTGTAACTTCAGGTGAGCACTGTTTCACGCATCCTTGTAGTGCCTGTTTCTGGCATTTCTCCGGATGCTACCTGCTGCTAAGAGGGCTCCTTGTCTTGCTCGACGTCCCCTCTACCTCCTGGTCCAATTTGCGACCTCCTGGTCCCTCCTGGGCTACAGCAGCATCCAAAAACGCTAACCACACAATTTGCAGCTAGCAAGGCTTGTTGGCGTTCTTTCGGCGGGAAAACACTTTTGCACGACTTTCCACGGCGAGAAGGATCCGTCCACCAAAGGGGAAGTCTCTAGCCCTTTTCGTTCCTGCAGAAACCTCAGCTTCTTCTGTCCAGTAGAAGCTTTTTTGCACCCACAGCTAGCATTTCCTGGGCATATGCCCATCTCCGACTTGCCTGTGACTTTTGGACTTGGTCCCCTCTTTCCACAGGTACCCTAGATTGGAAATCCATCGTTGTTGCATTGTTGGTTTGTGTCTTTCCTGCATTATTCCTCTATCACGACTTCTGTGTCCTTGGGGGAACTTTAGTGCACTTTGCACTCACTTTTCAGGGTCTTGGGGAGGGCTAATTTTCTAACTCTCACTATTTTCTAATAGTCCCAGCGACCCTCTACAAGGTCACATAGGTTTGGGGTCCATTCGTGGTTTGCATTCCACTTTTGCAGTATATGGTTTGTGTTGCCCCTATCCCTATGTGTCCCCATTGCATCCTATTGTAACTATACATTGTTTGCACTGTTTTCTAAGACTATACTGCATATTTTTGGTATTGTGTACATACATCTTGTGTATATTTCCTATCCTCTCACTGAGGGTACACTCTGAGATACTTTGGCATATTGTCATAAAAATAAAGTACCTTTATTTTTAGTATAACTGTGTATTGTGTTTTCTTATGATATTGTGCAAGTGACACTTGTGGTACTGTAGGAGCTTCACTCGTCTCCTAGTTCAGCCTAAGCTGCTCTGCTAAGCTACCATTATCTATCAGCCTATGCTGCTAGACACCCTATACACTAATAAGGGAAAACTGGGACTGGTGCAAGGTACAAGTACCCCTTGGTACTCACTACAAGCCAGTCCAGCCTCCTACATTGGTTGTGCAGCGGTGGGATAAGTGCTTTGAGACTACTTACCACTCTTGTCATTGTACTTTTCATAAGAGAAAAATATATAAAACAAGTTCAGTGTGTGTACACATAGCAAAAAAGTTTTGCATTTCCTCTTTTCACTCTTTTCTAAAGTGCTGAAAAGTACTTCTAAACTTTCAAAAAGTTCTTAAAAGTTTAAAAAGTTTTTTTCTGTCTTTCTAAAAAGTTCTGAAAACTTTTTTCTCTTTTTCTATCACTTTAACTCTCTCTAAAAAATGTCTGGCACAGGCCAAAATGTTGATCTGTCCAAACTTGCATATGATCACCTTAGCTGGAAAGGAGCAAGGAGTCTCCGCATAGAGAGAGGTTTGAGTGTAGGGAAGAATCCTTCCTTGGAATTGTTACTTAACATGCTTAGAGAACAAGATAAGGCCAGAGGGGCCACATCTGTTGAAAAAGTAGCTAATGGTTCCCAATCTGGTCCAGGGACTCCCCCAGGAAAAGATTCAGGAAAGAAACTTCCTAGCCTGCCCATTACTAGACAGTCTAGCATAGTTGGTAATGATGGAGAGCCACACCACACAAATAGTGTTGTCTCACATCATAGCAAAAGCATTTATTCTCACCACAGTGGTACTGATGTTTCTGTTAGCCAAGCTGTTAGGGTGGCCTCTGTAAGGGACAGGTCTCCTTCTGTTCATTCTCATCATACTTCTGTGTCTAGGAATGTCCCTCCCACCAACCCTGATGACAGAATGTTAGAAAGGGAACTCAATGAGTTGAGGGTGGAACAAACCAGACTGAAGCTTAAAAAGCAACAGCTGGATTTGGATAGACAGTCCTTAGAACTAGAGAAGGAAAGACAGAAGTTGGGTTTAGAAACCCATGGTGGCAGCAGCAGTATTCCCCATAGTCATCCTGCAAAAGAGCATGATTCCAGGAATCTGCATAAGATAGTTCCCCCTTATAAGGAGCGGGATGACATTAACAAGTGGTTTGCTGCACTTGAAAAGGCCTGTGTTGTACAGGATGTCCCTCAAAGGCAGTGGGCTGCTATCCTATGGCTATCATTTAGTGGAAAAGGTAGGGATAGGCTCCTTACTGTGAAAGAAAGTGATGCCAATAATTTTACAGTCCTTAAGAATGCACTCCTGGATGGTTATGGCTTAACCACTGAACAATACAGGATAAAGTTCAGAGAGACCAAAAAGGAGTCTTCACAACACTGGGTTGATTTCATTGACCATTCAGTGAAGGCCTTGGAGGGGTGGTTACATGGCAGTAAAGTTATTGATTATGACAGCCTGTATAACTTGATCCTGAGAGAGCATATTCTTAATAATTGTGTGTCTGATTTGTTGCACCAGTACTTGGTGGACTCTGATCTGACCTCTCCCCAAGAATTGGGAAAGAAGGCAGACAAATGGGTCAGAACAAGGGTGAACAGAAAAGTTCATACAGGAGGTGACAAAGAGAATAATAAGAAGAAAGATGGTGAAAAATCTCAAGATAAGCATGGGGATAAGGGTAAAACCAAAGATCCCACTTCAAATCTTAAACACTCTTCAGGGGGTGGGGATAAAACAAATTCTTCCTCTTCTTCTCAACCTACACAATTTAAAAAGCCTTGGTGCTTTGTGTGTAAAAATAGAGGCCATAGGCCAGGGGATAAGTCCTGTCCAGGTAAACCCCCTGAGCCTACCACCACTAATACATCAAGCTCTAGTGCCCCTAGCAGTAGTGGTACTAGTGGTGGGACTACTGGCAACAGTCAAGTTAAGGGTGTAGTTGGATTGACTTATGGGTCCATAGTAGAAACTGGGGTAGTCATTCCCAAGACAGTTTCTGTCACACCTAGTGGCATTGGCCTTGCCACACTGGCTGCTTGTCCCCTTACAATGGATAAGTACAGGCAGACAGTTTCAATAAATGGTGTTGAGGCCTTGGCCTACAGGGACACAGGTGCCAGTATCACTTTGGTGACTGAAAACCTAGTGCACCCTGATCAACACATCATTGGACAACAGTATAAGATTATTGATGTCCATAACTCACCTAAGTTTCTTCCCTTAGCTATAATTCAGTTTAGTTGGGGTGGAGTTACTGGCCCTAAGCAGGTGGTGGTATCACCTAGCTTACCTGTAGACTGTCTCTTAGGTAATGACCTAGAGGCCTCAGGTTGGGCTGATGTAGAGTTTTATGCCCATGCAGCCATGCTGGGCATCCCTGAGGAATTGTTCCCTTTCATTTCTACTGAAATGAAAAAGCAAAGGAGAGAAGGCCTGAAAACTCAGGATCCCTCTCCATCAACAGGTAAAAAGGGTATCACAGTATCCCCTGACCACCCTACCATTCAGGATACCATTCCTGTGGTGGGAGAAACCTCTCCTGGGGTGGCACCTGTTCCAAGGGAATCATCAGCTGGCAAAGCTGGACTCCCTGAGGTAGAAGTACCTCTCTGTGGGATAACTAACATTGGTGAGAAAAAGAGCACCATTTTAGTTAACATGGAGCATCCCTCCAACCCTCCCAGAGAAACGTTAGTGCAGAAACTCTGCACTGCCTCACAACACTTAGGACAGCATCCCTGCCCTAGTGTGGACCTCATAGGACAGCATCCCTGCCCTGCTCCAACTCAAGAGAAACAGCATCCCTGTTCTCTCTTCCAGCCATATGGACAAAGTTTTTGCCCAGCTATGGCTTTACTGAGACAGCATCCCTGTCTGGCATTTCCATCACTACAAATAGGTTCAGTGGATAATTCCCACTGCTCTAAACTAAAACTTACTGATAGAAACTCTGAAAATACATCTTCACATTGTTGCTTAGCTAAAAAACTTCAAACAGGGTGGTTTACATCCCCACAGGGATGTAACCATATAGTGGATGATAAAGGGAGTAACCAGTCTATTGCAGAGCTACTCTCTACTTATCACCACTTAGACAATAAAGTCTCAACTGGCCAAGGTTAGCCTTATTGTCCTTCGTTTGGGGGGGGGGGGTTGTGTGAGAAAGTAGCCTCTTTCTAGCCTTGTTACCCCCACTTTTGGCCTGTTTGTGAGTGTATGTCAGAATGTTTTCACTGTCTCACTGGGATCCTGCCAGCCAGGGCCCAGTGCTCATAGTGAAAACCCTATGTTTTCAGTATGTTTGTTATGTGTCACTGGGACCCTGCTAGTCAGGACCCCAGTGCTCATAAGTTTGTGGCCTATATGTATGTGTTCCCTGTGTGGTGCCTAACTGTCTCACTGAGGCTCTGCTAACGAGAACCTCAGTGGTTATGCTCTCTCATTTCTTACAAATTGTCACTAACAGGCTAGTGACCAATTTTACCAATTTACATTGGCTTACTGGAACACCCTTATAATTCCCTAGTATATGGTACTGACGTACCCAGGGTATTGGGGTTCCAGGAGATCCCTATGGGCTGTACCATTTCTTTTGCCACCCATAGGGAGCTCTGACAATTCTTACACAGGCCTGCCACTGCAGCCTGAGTGAAATAACTTCCACGTTATTTCACAGCCATTTTACACTGCACTTAACTAACTTATAAGTCACCTATATGTCTAACCTTTACCTGGTAAAGGTTAGGTGCAAAGTTACTTAGTGTGAGGGCACCCTGGCACTAGCCAAAGTGCCCCCACAGTGTTCAGGGCCAATTCCCCGGACTTTGTGAGTGCGGGGACACCATTACACGCGTGCACTACATATAGGTCACTACCTATATGTAGCTTCACAATGGTAACTCCGAATATGGCCATGTAACATGTCTATGATCATGGAATTGCCCCCTCTATGCCATCCTGGCATAGTTGGCACAATCCCATGATCCCAGTGGTCTGTAGCACAGACCCTGGTACTGCCAAACTGCCTTTCCTGGGGTTTCATTGCAGCTGCTGCTGCTGCCAACCCCTCAGACAGGTTTCTGCCCCTCTGGGGTCAAGCCAGGCTTGTCCCAGGATGGCAGAACAAAGGACTTCCTCTGAGAGAGGGTGTTAAACCCTCTCCCTTTGGAAAATGGTGTGAAGGCAGGGTAGGTGTAGCCTCCCCCAGCCTCTGGAAATGCTTTCTTGGGCACAGATGTGCCCAATTCTGCATAAGCCAGTCTACACCGGTTCAGGGGACCCCTTAGCCCTGCTCTGGCGCGAAACTGGACAAAGGAAAGGGGAGTGACCACTCCCCTGACCTGCACCTCCCCTGGGAGGTGTCCAGAGCTCCTCTAGTGGGCTCCAGACCTCTGCCATCTTGGAAACAGAGGTGCTGCTGGCACACTGGACTCCTCTGAGTGGCCAGTGCCACCAGGTGATGTCAGAGACTCCTTCTGATAGGCTCCTTCAGGTGTTAGTAGCCTATCCTCTCTCCTAGGTAGCCAAACCCTCTTTTCTGACTATTTAGGGTCTCTGTCTCTGGGGAAACTTTAGATAACGAATGCAAGAGCTCATGAGAGTTCCTCTGCATCTCTCTCTTCACCTTCTGCCAAGGAATAGAGTGCTGACCGCGCTGGAAGCCTGCAAACCTGCAACATAGTAGCAAAGACGACTACTGCAACACTGTAACGCTGATCCTGCCGCCTTCTCGACTGTTTTCCTGGTGGTGCATGCTGTGGGGGTAGTCTGCCTCCTCTCTGCACTAGAAGCTCCGAAGAAATCTCCCGTGGGTCGACGGAATCTTCCTCCTGCAACCGCAGGCACCAAAAAGCTGCATTACCGGTCCCTTGGGTCTCCTCTCAGCACGACGAGCGAGGTCCCTTGAATCCAGCAACTCTGTCCAAGTGACTCCCACAGTCCAGTGACTCTTCAGTCCAAGTTTGGTGGAGGTAAGTCCTTGCCTCCCCACGCCAGAGTGCATTGTTGGTAACCACGACTTTTGCAACTACTCCGGCCTCTGTGCACTTCCGGCAGAAATCCTTTGTGCACAGCCAAGCCTGGGACCACGGCACTCTATCCTGCATTGCACGACTTTCTAAGTTGGTCTCCGGCGACGTGGGACTCCTTTGTGTAACTTCGGGTGAGCACCGTTTCACACATCCTTGTAGTGCCTGTTTCTGGCACTTCTCCGGATGCTACCTGCTTTTAAGAGGGTTCCTTTTCTTGCTCGACGTCCCCTCTACCTCCTGGTCCAATTTGCGACCTCCTGGTTCCTCCTGGACCACAGCAGCATCCAAAAACACTAACCGCATGATTTGCAGCTAGCAAGGCTTGTTGGCATTTTTTCGGCGGGAAAACACTTCTGCACGACTCTCCATGGTAAGCTGGATCCGTCCACCAAAGGGGAAGTCTCTAGCCCTTTTCGTTCCTGCACAAACCTCAGCTTCTTCTGTCCAGTAGAAGCTTCTTTGCACCCACAGCTGGCATTTCCTGGGCATATGCCCATCTCCGACTTGCTTGTGACTTTTGGAGTTGGTCCCCTTGTTCCACAGGTACCCTAGATTGGAAATCCATTGTTGTTGCTTTGTTGGTTTGTGTCTTTCCTGCATTATTCCTCTATCACGACTTCTGTGTCCTTGGGGGAACTTTAGTGCACTTTGCACTCACTTTTCAGGGTCTTGGGGAGGGCTAATTTTCTAACTCTCACTATTTTCTAATAGTCCCAGCGACCCTTTACAAGGTGACATAGGTTTGGGGTCCATTCGTGGTTCGCATTCCACTTTTGGAGTATATGGTTTGTGTTGCCCCTATCCCTATGTGTCCCCATTGCATCCTATTGTAACTATACATTGTTTGCACTGTTTTCTAAGACTATACTGCATATTTTTGGTATTGTGTACATATATCTTGTGTATATTTCCTATCCTCTCACTGAGGGTACACTCTGAGATACTTTGGCATATTGTCATAAAAATAAAGTACCTTTATTTTTAGTATAACTGTGTATTGTGTTTTCTTATGATATTGTGCAAGTGACACTTGTGGTACTGTAGGAGCTTCACTCGTCTCCTAGGTCAGCCTAAGCTGCTCTGCTAAGCTACCATTATCTATCAGCCTATGCTGCTAGACACCCTATACACTAATAAGGGATAACTGGGCCTGGTGCAAGGTGCAAGTACCCCTTGGTACTCACTACAAGCCAGTCCAGCCTCCTACACCTGCGTTATCAGGGGGAAGATTCCGTCTACCCACAGGAGATTTCTTCTTGGCTTCCAGTGCAGGGTGAAGGCAGACAGCCCTCAGAGCATGAACCACCAGGAAACAGTCGAGAAAGCCGGCAGGATTTGGTGCTACAATGTTGCTGGTAGTCGTATTTCTACTTTGTTGCGATTTTGCAGGTGTCCTGGAGCAGTCAGCGGTCGATCCTTGGTAGAAGTCTAAGAGGGATATGCAGAGGAACTCTGTTGAGCTCTTGCATTCGTTATCTGCCGAGAAAACCACCGGAGAGACCCTAAATGGCCCTCATAGGAGGATAGGCCACCTAACCAGGTAAGCACCTATCAGTAGGGGTCTCTGACGTCACCTGCTGGCACTGGCCACTCAGAGGCCTCCATTGTGCCCTCACACCTCTGCAGTCAAGATGGCAGAGGTCTGGGACACACTGGTGGAGCTCTGGGCACCACCCGTGGGAGGTGCAGGGGAGTGGTCATGCCCCTTTCCTTTGTCCAGTTTCGCACCAGAGCAGGGCTGGGGGATCCCTGAACCGGTGTAGACTGGCTTATGCAGAGATGGGCACCATCTGTGCCCATCAAAGCATTTCAAGAGGCTGGGGGAGGCTACTCCTCCCCAGCCTTCACACCTATTTCCAAAGGGAGAGGGTGTTACACCCTCTCTCAGAGGAAGTCCTTTGTTCTGCCTCCCTGGGCCAGGGCTGCCTGGACCCCAGGAGGGCAGAAACCTGTCTGAGGGGTTGGCAGCAGCTGCAGTGGAGACCCCGGAAAGGCAGTTTGGCAATACCCGGGTTCTGTGCTAGAGACCCGGGGGATCATGGAATTGATCTTAGACATGTTACATGGCCATGTTCGGAGTTACCATTGTGACGCTATACATAGGTAGTGACCTATGTATAGTGCACGTGTGTAATGGTGTCCCCGCACTCACAAAGTCTGGGGAATTTGCCCTGAACGATGTGGGGGTACCTTGGCTAGTGCCAGGGTGCCCACACACTAAGTGACTTTGCACCCAACCTTCACCAGGTGAAGGTTAGACATATAGGTGACTTATAAGTTACTTAAGTGCAGTGGTAAATGGCTGTGAAATAACGTGGACGTTATTTCACTCAGGCTGCAGTGGCAGGCCTGTGTAAGAATTGTCAGAGCTCCCTATGGGTGGCAAAAGAAATGCTGCAGCCCATAGGGATCTCCTGGAACCCCAATACCCTGGGCACCTCAGTACCATATACTAGGGAATTATAAGGGTGTTCCAGTATGCCAATGTGAATTGGTGAAATTGGTCACTAGCCTGTTAGTGACAATTTGGAAAGCAGAGAGAGCATAACCACTGAGGTTCTGGTTAGCAGAGCCTCAGTGAGACAGTTAGTCATCACACAGGGAACACATACAGGGCACACTTATGAGCACTGGGGCCCTGGCTGGCAGGGTCCCAGTGACACATAAACTAAAACAACATATATACAGTGAAATATGGGGGTAACATGCCAGGCAAGATGGTACGTTCCTACACTACAACCCCAACATCATCTCAAATGCCAACGACACCCAGCTGATCCTCTCCCTCACCATGGACTCCGCCAAGACCAACCTCCACAAAGGAATAAAGGCCGTCGTCGAATGGATGAAGAGCAGCTGCCTCAAACTCAGTTCTGACAAGACAGAAGTCCTCATCTTCTACTCCACCCCCTCCGCATGGGATGACTCCTTGTGGCATGCCACTCGCGGAACCGCTCCGACTCCCACCGAACACGCACACAACCTAGGATTCATCTTGGATCCCTCACTATCCATGACCCAGCAAGTCAACGCCATCTACTCCGCCTGCTTCAACACCCTCTGCATGCTCCAAAAGATCTACAAATGGATACCCACTAAAACCAGAAGAACAGTCACCCAAGCCCTCCTAAACAGAAAGCTGGACTACAACAATGCTATCTACGCAGGAACCACGGCCAAACTCCAGAAGAGGCTGCAACGCATCCAGAACGCCTCAGCACACCTCATCCTGGACATCCCCCCCACTGCCACATCACAGACCACCTGAACAACTTGCACTGGCTCCCAGTCAACAAGAGAATCACCTTCAAACTACTCACCCACACTCACAAAGCACTGCACAACACCGGACGAGAATACCTCAACAGACGACTCTCCTTCTACACCCCGACCTGGCACCTCCGCTCCGCTGACCTCGCAACCGTCCCATGTGTCCGCAGAACTACAACCGGCAGTAGATCATCCTCGCACCTCGCCACCAAAATGTGAAACACTCATCGCGCCCACCTGTGCCATACCAAAGACTTCCTTACCTTCAGAAAACTTCTCAAGACCTGGCTGTTCGAGCAGTAGCAGCACCTCCCCCTCCTTCTCCCCCTTCCTCTTCTCAGTGCCTTGAGACCCTCACAGGTGAGTAGTGCACTTTACAAATTCCTGATTTATTGATATTCTGTGCCATTGAATTCACTGATTTGAGGGAGATGTCTACATAATTAATTCATTTGAGGTAGTCCATAAGTTGTTTTTTCTGGAGAGCAGTGTTCTACTATCAGAAATTCATTGGTTGTGATCCTCTACGGTAAGCAATCTGTCCTTCAACGTTTATGGGCTTCCTAGACCTGCACGCCAATGAATACAATTCTCTCTGATTCGTATTTTTATATCATATCTAAGCTGGAAGTGTGGAACTGTCCTTCAAATAATCAGAGGAGCACTCCCTTCCCTGGTCATGAAGAACAAATCCCCACTTTTAAACATATTTTCCAGACAGGCTGTATGGATCCACTGCTAAGATTTCTGAACTGTTTTTGGGTGGTTCTCTGTCATTTTCTGGCTGTTCCTCAGACAGTCTTTGTGTAAGGTGATGGCTCTTACAGTAGATAGTAATGTGGCTGGTTCCAAGCAGGAGTATGCAAAACGAGGGCACAAAGGATGTGCGATCTCTGGATCTGGCTGTCATCACCCTACCTGGTGGAGTAATCATAGACAAAGTGGAAGGCCTTGCCTAGAAACATCCTCATGTTCAACAACACAAATTGTAGCCCCATACCTTACCCCTATTATCTACCAAATGTCAGTGCTCAGGAAGAGCTAATATGCCTCCATTTGCTACCAAAGGTCCTCAAAAATTTTCTAAAGATAGCCAAGTATCCATTCCCCTCACTTCAGTGCCTGAATTTCCACCCTTCAACCATAGCAATGCAGGAAATATATTTTCACTGTCTAAGGAAGTATGCCACTCACCATAGTCCTCGGACCCCCACATCACATAGAGTTCTACTACCATACATATGTTTCACACACCTTACATGCACTCAAAAAGGACACAGGTTGTGAGTTTCACATAACAGCAGAAATTGACAAGAGAGGAGACAGTAGGGTTGTATGCCCTTGACACAGCGAAAAAGGTCTAGTCATAGTACTGATTCAGAACACTTGTTATGCTGCCACCACCTCTTTGCACCCAGGACATAGAGACTGGGTGTATCCCTGCTGGTCATAGAACAGGTTCTTGAACTCTCGTTACCAGGTGTATGCCTATTCCTGTGTGTAGGAAAGTACCATCTTGCCTGGCATGTTACCCCCATTTTTCACTGTATATATGTTGTTTTAGTTGTATGTGTCACTGGGACCCTGGTAGCCCAGGGCCCCAGTGCTCATAAGTGTGCCTGAATGTGTTACCTGTGTAGTGACTAACTGTCTCACTGAGGCTCTGCTAACCAGAACCTCAGTGGTTATGCTCTCTCATTACTTTCAAATTGTCACTAACAGGCTAGTGACCAATTTTACCAATTTACATTGGCTTACTGGAACACCCTTATAATTCCCTAGTATATGGTACTGAGGTACCCAGGGTATTGGGGTTCCAGGAGATCCCTATGGGCTGCAGCATTTCTTTTGCCACCCATAGGGAGCTCTGACAATTCTTACACAGGCCTGCCACTGCAGCCTGAGTGAAATAACGTCCACGTTATTTCACAGCCATTTTACACTGCACTTAAGTAACTTATAAGTCACCTATATGTCTAACCTTTACCTGGTAAAGGTTAGGTGCAAAGTTACTTAGTGTGAGGGCACCCTGGCACTAGCCAAGGTGCCCCCACATTGTTCAGAGCCAATTCACTGAACTTTGTGAGTGCGGGGACACCATTACACGCGTGCACTACATATAGGTTACTACCTATATGTAGCTTCACCATGGTAACTCCGAATATGGCCATGTAACATGTCTATGATCATGGAATTGCCCCCTCTATGCCATCCTGGCATTGTTGGTACAATTCCATGATCCCAGTGGTCTGTAGCACAGACCCTGGTACTGCCAGACTGCCCTTCCTGGGGTTTCACTGCAGCTGCTGCTGCTGCCAACCCCTCAGACAGGCAGCTGCCCTCCTGGGGTCCAGCCAGGCCTGGCCCAGGATGGCAGAACAAAGAACTTCCTCTGAGAGAGGGTGTGACACCCTCTCCCTTTGGAAAATGGTGTGAAGGCAGGGGAGGAGTAGCCTCCCCCAGCCTCTGGAAATGCTTTGTTGGGCACAGAGGTGCCCAATTCTGCATAAGCCAGTCTACACCGGTTCAGGGACCCCTTAGCCCCTGCTCTGGCACGAAACTGGACAAAGGAAAGGGGAGTGACCACTCCCCTGACCTGCACCTCCCCTGGGAGGTGTCCAGAGCTCCTTCAGTGTGCTCCAGACCTCTGCCATCTTGGAAACAGAGGTGCTGCTGGCACACTGGACTGCTCTGAGTGGCCAGTGCCACCAGGTGACGTCAGAGACTCCTGCTGATAGGCTCCTTCAGGTGTTAGTAGCCTATCCTCTCTCCTAGGTAGCCAAACCCTCTTTTCTGGCTATTTAGGGTCTCTGTCTCTGGGGAAACTTCAGATAACGAATGCAAGAGCTCATCCGAGTTCCTCTGCATCTCCCTCTTCACCTTCTGATAAGGAAACGACCGCTGACCGCGCTGGAAGCCTGCAAACCTGCAACATAGTAGCAAAGACGACTACTGCAACTCTGTAACGCTGATCCTGCCGCCTTCTCGACTGTTTTCCTGCTTGTGCATGCTGTGGGGGTAGCCTGCCTCCTCTCTGCACCAGAAGCTCCGAAGAAATCTCCCGTGGGTCGACGGAATCTTCCCCCTGCAACCGCAGGCACCAAAAAGCTGCATCACCGGTCCCTTGGGTCTCCTCTCAGCACGACGAGAGAGGTCCCTCGAATCCAGCGACTCTGTCCAAGTGACTCCCACAGTCCAGTGACTCTTCAGCCCAAGTTTGGTGGAGCTAAGTCCTTGCCTCACCTCGCTGGGCTGCATTGCTGGGAACCGCGACTTTGCAGCTACTCCGACCCCTGTGCACTTCCGGCGGAAATCCTTTGTGCACAGCCAAGCCTGGGTCCACGGCACTCTAACCTGCATTGCACGACTTTCTAAGTTGGTCTCCGGCGACGTGGGACTCCTTTGTGCAACTTCGGCGAGCACCATTTCACACATCCTCGTAGTGCCTGTTTCTGGCACTTTTCCGGGTGCTACCTGCTTCAGTGAGGGCTCTTTGTCTTGCTCGACGTCCCTTCTCTTTGCAGGTCCAATTTGTGACCTCCTGGTCCCTCCTGGGCCCCAGCAGCGTCCAAAAACGCGAAACGCACGATTTGCGTGTAGCAAGGCTTGTTGGCATCCTTCCGGCGGGAAAACACTTCTGCACGACTCTCCAAGGTGAGAGGGATCCGTCCACCAAAGGGGAAGTCTCTAGCCCTTTTCGTTCCTGCAGAAACCTCAGCTTCTTCTGTCCAGTCAAAGCTTCTTTGCACCCGCAGCTGGCATTTCCTGGGCATCTGCCCATCTACGACTTGCTTGTGACTTTTGGACTTGGTCCCCTTGTTCCACAGGTACCCTAGATTGGAAATCCACAGTTGTTGCATTGCTGGATTGTGTCTTTCCTGCATTATTCCTCTAACACGACTCTTTTGTCCTTAGGGGAACTTTAGTGCACTTTGCACTCACTTTTCAGGGTCTTGGGGAGGGTTATTTTTCTAACTCTCACTATTTTCTAATAGTCCCAGCGACCCTCTACAAGGTCACATAGGTTTGGGGTCCATTCGTGGTTCGCATTCCACTTCTGGAGTATATGGTTTGTGTTGCCCCTATCCCTATGTTTCCCCATTGCATCCTATTGTAACTATACATTGTTTGCACTGTTTTCTAAGACTATACTGCATATTTTTGCTATTGTGTATATATATCTTGTGTATATTTCCTATCCTCTCACTGAGGGTACACTCTAAGATACTTTGGCATATTGTCATAAAAATAAAGTACCTTTATTTTTAGTATAACTGTGTATTGTGTTTTCTTATGATATTGTGCATATGACACTAAGTGGTACTGTAGTAGCTTCACACGTCTCCTAGTTCAGCCTAAGCTGCTCTGCTAAGCTACCATTATCTATCAGCCTAAGCAGCTAGACACCCTATACACTAATAAGGGATAACTGGGCCTGGTGCAAGGTGCAAGTACCCCTTGGTACCCACTACAAGCCAGTCCAGCCTCCTACATTGGTTGTGCAGTGGTGGGATAAGTGCTTGAGACTACTTACCACTCTTGTCATTGTACTTTTCATAAGAGAAAAATATACAAAACAAGGTCAGTGTATATACACATAGCCAAAAAGTTTTGCATTTCCTCTTTTCACTCTTTTCTAAGTGCTGAAAAGTACTCCTAAACTTTCAAAAAGTTCATAAAAGTTTAAAAAGTTTTTTTCTGTCTTTCCAAAAAGTTCTGAAAACTTTTTTCTCTTTTTCTATCACTTTAACTCTCTCAAAAAAATGTCTGGCACAGGAAAAAATGTTGAACTGTCCAAACTTGCATATGATCACCTTAGCTGGAAAGGAACAAGGAGTCTCTGCATAGAGAGAGGTTTGAGTGTAGGGAAGAATCCTTCCTTAGAACTGTTAATTAATATGCTTAGAGTACAGGATAAGGCCATAAGTGCCCAATCTGTAGAAAAAGTAGCTAATGGTTCTCAATCTGATCCAGGGACTCCCCCAGGAAAAGGTTCAGGAAAGAAACTTCTCAGCCTGCCCATTACTAGACAGTCTAGCATAGTTGGTACAGAGGTTGAATCACACCATACTGATGGTGTGCTCTCACATTATGCTGGTAGCCAAGCTGTTAGGGTGCCCTCTGTAAGGGACAGGTCTCCTTCTGTTCATTCCTATCATACCTCTGTATCTAGAAATGTCCCTCCCACCCACCCTGATGACAGATTGTTAGAAAGGGAGCTCAATAGATTGAGAGTGGAACAAACCAGACTGAAGCTCAAGAAGCAACAGCTGGATTTGGATAGACAGTCTTTAGAAATAGAGAGGGAAAGACAGAAGTTGGGTTTAGATACCCATGGTGGCAGCAGCAGTATTCCCCATAGTCATCCTGCAAAAGAGCATGATTCCAGGAATCTGCACAAGATAGTTCCCCCTTATAAGGAGGGGGATGACATTAACAATTGGTTTGCTGCACTTGAGAGGGCCTGTGCTGTACAGGATGTCCCTCAAAAGCAGTGGGCTGCTATCCTATGGCTATCATTTAGTGGAAAAGGTAGGGATAGGCTCCTTACAGTGAAAGAAAATGATGCCAATAATTTTACAGTTCTTAAGAATGCACTCCTGGATGGTTATGGCTTAACCACTGAACAGTACAGGATAAAGTTCAGAGAGACCAAAAAGGAGTCTTCACAAGACTGGGTTGATTTCATTGACCAGGCAGTGAAGGCCTTGGAGGGGTGGTTACATGGCAGTAAAGTTACTGATTATGACAGCCTGTATAACTTAATCCTGAGAGAGCATATTCTTAATAATTGTGTGTCTGATTTGTTGCACCAGTACTTGGTGGACTCTGATCTGACCTCTCCCCAAGAATTGGGAAAGAAGGCAGACAAATGGGTCAGAACAAGAGTGAACAGAAAAGTTCATACAGGGGGTGACAAAGATGGCAACAAAAAGAAGGATGGTAAGTCTTCAGACAAGGGTGGGGACAAATCTAAAAATGAGTCTTCATCAGGCCCACAAAAACACTCTGGTGGGGGTGGTGGGCCCAAATCCTCCTTTAATCAGAACAAGGAAAAGAAACCATGGTGCTATTTATGTAAAATAAAAGGCCATTGGACAACAGACCCCAGTTGTCCAAAGAAAGGCACCACAGCTCCTACCACTACAACCCCTACTGCTACACCTAGTGTCCCTACTAATAGCAGTGGTGGTGGGAGCAAACCTACTAATAGCCAATCCAAGGGAGTAGCTGGGCTCACTTTTGGTAATTAAGTTGGGGTTGGTCTGATTAGGGAGACCACAGAGGCTACTTTAGTCTCTGAAGGGGCTATTGATTTAGCCACTTTGGTTGCTTGCCCCCATAACTTGGAGAAGTACAAGCAACTAACCCTAATAAATGGTGTTGAGGTCCAGGCCTACAGGGACACAGGTGCCAGTGTCACAATGGTGATTGAGAAACTGGTGCACCCTGAACAACACATACTTGGACACCAGTACCAAGTAACCGATGCTCACAACATAACACAAAGCCACCCCATGGCTGTTGTAAATCTCAACTGGGGGGGGGGTAACTGGTCCAAAGAAAGTTGTGGTAGCTTCAGATTTACCTGTAGACTGTCTATTAGGGAATGATTTGGAGACATCAGCTTGGTCAGATGTGGAGTTGGAGGCCCATGCAGCAATGCTGGGCATCCCAGGGCATATTTTTGCTTTAACAAGGGCTCAGGCCAAAAAGCAAAAAGGACAGGGAAGCTTGGATCCTGGAACAATGGACCAAGTGCTCCCTAAAGCTAGGGCTAGTAGAAGCAAACCACTTCCTACTATCCCTCCCTCTACAGTGGATTCAACTTCTGAGGAAGAAGAATTCCCTCCCTGTGCAGAACCTACACCAGAGGAGCTGGAAGCAGACACTGCTGAGCTTTTGGGTGAAGGGGGGCCTGCCAGAGAGGAGCTGAGTGTGGCACAGCAAACCTGTCCCACATTAGAGGGTCTCAGACAGCAAGCTGTCAAACAGGCTAATGGGGATGTCAGTGACTCTCACAGAGTTTACTGGGAGGACAACCTCTTGTACACTGAGCATAGGGATCCTAAACCTGGAGCTGCCAGGAGATTAGTGATTCCTCAGGAGTACAGAAAGTTCCTCCTAACACTGGCACATGACATTCCCTTAGCTGGGCATCTAGGACAAATGAAAACTTGGGACAGGCTTGTTCCCCTGTTTCATTGGCCTAGGATGTCTGAGGACACAAAAGAATTTTGCAAGTCCTGTGAAACCTGTCAAGCCAGTGGCAAGACAGGTGGCACCCCAAAGGCACCCCTTATCCCACTGCCTGTGGTTGGGGTTCCCTTTGAAAGGGTAGGGGTTGACATAGTTGGCCCCCTTTGAATCCTACTGCTTCAGGCAATAGGTTTATCTTGGTGGTAGTGGACCATGCCACCAGATATCCTGAAGCAATTCCTCTAAGGACCACTACAGCTCCTGCAGTGGCAAAGGCCCTCCTGGGAATATTTTCCAGAGTGGGCTTCCCAAAGGAAGTGGTATCAGACAGGGGAAGCAATTTCATGTCTGCATACTTAAAGGCCATGTGGAAGGAGTGTGGTGTAATGTACAAGTTCACAACACCCTATCATCCACAAACAAATGGACTGGTGGAGAGATTTAATAAAACTCTCAAAGGCATGATTATGGGTCTCCCTGAAAAACTCCGCAGGAGATGGGATATCCTTCTACCATGCCTCCTTTTTGCCTACAGGGAGGTACCCCAGAAAGGAGTGGGCTTCAGCCCCTTTGAACTTCTTTTTGGACACCCTGTTAGGGGTCCACTCACACTTGTAAAGGAGGGTTGGGAACAACCTTTAAAAGCTCCTAAGCAGGATATTGTGGATTATGTACTTGGCCTCAGATCAAGGATGGCTGAGTACATGAAAAAGGCCAGTAAAAACCTTCAGGCCAGCCAAGAGCTCCAGAAGCAATGGCATGATCAGAAGGCTGTTTTGGTTCAGTACCAACCAGGCCAGAAGGTGTGGGTCTTGGAGCCTGTGGCCCCAAGAGCACTCCAAGATAAATGGAGTGAACCCCACACAATTGTTGAAAAGAAGGGTGAAGTCACCTACTTGGTTGACTTAGGCAATGCCAGGAGTCCCCTTAGGGTGCTCCATGTCAACCGCCTGAAACCCTACTATGACAGGGCTGATCTCACCCTGCTCATGGCAACAGATGAGGGACAGGAAGAAGACAGTGATCCTCTACCTGATCTCTTCTCTTCCACAGAACAAGATGCTCTTGTGGAAGGTGCAGTTTTGGCTGATTGTCTTACTGCTGAGCAGAAAGATAATTGCATAAATCTCCTAGGACAATTTTCAGAAATCTTCTCTACTGTGCCAGGCACCACTTCTTGGTGTGAGCACACTATAGATACTGGAGACAGTTTACCTGTCAAAAGTAAGATCTATAGGCAGCCTGACCATGTCAGGGACTGCATAAAGCAAGAAGTTCAGAAAATGTTGGAACTAGGAGTGGTTGAGCACTCTGACAGTCCATGGGCTTCTCCTGTGGTACTGGTACCAAAACCCAATTCTAAAGATGGAAAGAAAGAAATGCGGTTTTGTGTAGACTCTAGAGGTCTCAACTTGGTAACCAAAACTGATGCTCACCCTATACCCAGGGCAGATGAGCTCATAGATACACTGGCATCTGCCAAGTATCTAAGCACTTTTGATTTGACTGCAGGGTATTGGCAGATCAAATTGTCAGAAGATGCTAAACCTAAGACTGCATTTTCTACCATTGGAGGACATTACCAGTACACTGTAATGCCTTTTGGTTTGAAAAATGCACCTGCCACTTTTCAGAGGTTGGTGAACACAGTCCTGCAAGGGCTGGAAGCTTTCAGTGCAGCATATTTGGACGATATAGCTGTCTTTAGCTCCAGCTGGGATGATCACCTGGTCCACCTTTGGAAAGTTTTGGAGGCCCTGCAAAAGGCAGGCCTCACTATCAAGGCTTCAAAGTGCCAGATAGGGCAGGGTAAGGTGGTTTATCTGGGACACCTTGTTGGTGGGGAACAGATTGCACCACTTCAGGGGAAAATCCAAACAATTATTGATTGGGTTCCCCCTACCACTCAGACTCAGGTGAGAGCCTTCCTAGGCCTCACTGGGTATTACAGGAGGTTCATTAAGAACTATGGCTCCATTGCAGCCCCTCTTAATGACCTCACTTCCAAGAAAATGCCTAAAAAGGTATTATGGACAGCAAACTGTCAGAAAGCTTTTGAGGAGCTGAAGCAGGCCATGTCCTCTGCACCTGTCCTGAAAAGCCCTTGTTACTCTAAAAAATTCTATGTCCAAACTGATGCATCTGAATTAGGAGTAGGGGCAGTCCTATCACAACTTAATTCTGAGGGCCAGGATCAACCTGTTGCTTTTATTAGTAGAAGGTTGACCCCTAGAGAAAAGCGTTGGTCTGCCATTGAGAGGGAGGCCTTTGCTGTGGTCTGGGCTCTGAAGAAGTTGAGGCCATACCTGTTTGGCACTCACTTCATTGTTCAGACAGACCACAAACCTCTACTTTGGCTAAAACAAATGAAAGGTGAAAATCCTAAATTGTTGAGGTGGTCCATATCCCTACAGGGAATGGACTATACAGTGGAACATAGACCTGGGAGTAGCCACTCCAATGCAGATGGACTCTCCAGATATTTCCACTTAGACAATGAAGACTCATCAGGTAATGGCTAGTCTTATTGTCCTTCGTTTGGGGGGGGGGGGGTTGTGTAGGAAAGTACCATCTTGCCTGGCATGTTACCCCCATTTTTCACTGTATATATGTTGTTTTAGTTGTATGTGTCACTGGGACCCTGGTAGCCCAGGGCCCCAGTGCTCATAAGTGTGCCTGAATGTGTTACCTGTGTAGTGACTAACTGTCTCACTGAGGCTCTGCTAACCAGAACCTCAGTGGTTATGCTCTCTCATTACTTTCAAATTGTCACTAACAGGCTAGTGACCAATTTACATTGGCTTACTGGAACACCCTTATAATTCCCTAGTATATGGTACTGAGGTACCCAGGGTATTGGGGTTCCAGTTGATCCCTATGGGCTGCAGCATTTCTTTTGCCACCCATAGGGAGCTCTGACAATTCTTACACAGGCCTGCCACTGCAGCCTGAGTGAAATAACGTCCACGTTATTTCACAGCCATTTTACACTGCACTTAAGTAACTTATAAGTCACCTATATGTCTAACCTTTACCTGGTAAAGGTTAGGTGCAAAGTTACTTAGTGTGAGGGCACCCTGGCACTAGCCAAGGTGCCCCCACATTGTTCAGAGCCAATTCACTGAACTTTGTGAGTGCGGGGACACCATTACACGCGTGCACTACATATAGGTCACTACCTATATGTAGCTTCACCATGGTAACTCCGAATATGGCCATGTAACATGTCTATGATCATGGAATTGCCCCCTCTATGCCATCCTGGCATTGTTGGTACAATTCCATGATCCCAGTGGTCTGTAGCACAGACCCTGGTACTGCCAGACTGCCCTTCCTGGGGTTTCACTGCAGCTGCTGCCAACCCCTCAGACAGGCAGCTGCCCTCCTGGGGTCCAGCCAGGCCTGGCCCAGGATGGCAGAACAAAGAACTTCCTCTGAGAGAGGGTGTGACACTCTCTCCCTTTGGAAAATGGTGTGAAGGCAGGGGAGGAGTAGCCTCCCCCAGCCTCTGGAAATGCTTTGTTGGGCACAGAGGTGCCCAATTCTGCATAAGCCAGTCTACACCGGTTCAGGGACCCCTTAGCCCCTGCTCTGGCGCGAAACTGGACAAAGGAAAGGGGAGTGACCACTCCCCTGACCTGCACCTCCCCTGGGAGGTGTCCAGAGCTCCTCCAGTGTGCTCCAGACCTCTGCCATCTTGGAAACAGAGGTGCTGCTGGCACACTGGACTGCTCTGAGTGGCCAGTGCCACCAGGTGACGTCAGAGACTCCTGCTGATAGGCTCCTTCAGGTGTTACTAGCCTATCCTCTCTCCTAGGTAGCCAAACCCTCTTTTCTGGCTATTTAGGGTCTCTGTCTCTGGGGAAACTTCAGATAACGAATGCAAGAGCTCATCCGAGTTCCTCTGCATCTCCCTCTTCACCTTCTGATAAGGAAACGACCGCTGACCGCGCTGGAAGCCTGCAAACCTGCAACATAGTAGCAAAGACGACTACTGCAACTCTGTAACGCTGATCCTGCCGCCTTCTCGACTGTTTTCCTGCTTGTGCATGCTGTGGGGGTAGCCTGCCTCCTCTCTGCACCAGAAGCTCCGAAGAAATCTCCCGTGGGTCGACGGAATCTTCCCCCTGCAACCGCAGGCACCAAAAAGCTGCATCACCGGTCCCTTGGGTCTCCTCTCAGCACGACGAGAGAGGTCCCTCGAATCCAGCGACTCTGTCCAAGTGACCCCCACAGTCCAGTGACTCTTCAGCCCAAGTTTGGTGGAGGTAAGTCCTTGCCTCACCTCGCTGGGCTGCATTGCTGGGAACCGCGACTTTGCAGCTACTCCGGCCCCTGTGCACTTCCGGCGGAAATCCTTTGTGCACAGCGAAGCCTGGGTCCACGGCACTCTAACCTGCATTGCACGACTTTCTAAGTTGGTCTCCGGCGACGTGGGACTCCTTTGTGCAACTTCGGCGAGCACCGTTTCACGCATCCTTGTAGTGCCTGTTTCTGGCACTTCTCCGGGTGCTACCTGCTTTAGTGAGGGCTCTTTGTCTTGCTGGACGTCCCCTCTCTCTGCAGGTCCAATTTGCGACCTCCTGGTCCCTCCTGGGCCCCAGCAGCGTCCAAAAACGCCAAACGCACGATTTGCGTGTAGCAAGGCTTGTTGGCGTCCTTCCGGCGGGAAAACACTTCTGCACGACTCTCCAAGGTGAGAGAGATCCGTCCACCAAAGGGGAAGTCTCTAGCCCTTTTCGTTCCTGCAGAAACCTCAGCTTCTTCTGTCCAGTCGAAGCTTCTTTGCACCCGCAGCTGGCATTTCCTGGGCATCTGCCCATCTACGACTTGCTTGTGACTTTTGGACTTGGTCCCCTTGTTCCACAGGTACCCTAGATTGGAAATCCACAGTTGTTGCATTGCTGGTTTGTGTCTTTCCTGCATTATTCCTCTAACACGACTCTTTTGTCCTTAGGGGAACTTTAGTGCACTTTGCACTCACTTTTCAGGGTCTTGGGGAGGGTTATTTTTCTAACTCTCACTATTTTCTAATAGTCCCAGCGACCCTCTACAAGGTCACATAGGTTTGGGGTCCATTTGTGGTTCGCATTCCCCTTCTGGAGTATATGGTTTGTGTTGCCCCTATCCCTATGTTTCCCCATTGCATCCTATTGTAACTATACATTGTTTGCACTATTTTCTAAGACTATACTGCATATTTTTGCTATTGTGTATATATATCTTGTGTATATTTCCTATCCTCTCACTGAGGGTACACTCTAAGATACTTTGGCATATTGTCATAAAAATAAAGTACCTTTATTTTTAGTATAACTGTGTATTGTGTTTTCTTATGATATTGTGCATATGACACTAAGTGGTACTGTAGTAGCTTCACACGTCTCCTAGTTCAGCCTGAGCTGCTCTGCTAAGCTACCATTATCTATCAGCCTAAGCTGCTAGACACCCTATACACTAATAAGGGATAACTGGGCCTGGTGCAAGGTGCAAGTACCCCTTGGTACCCACTACAAGCCAGTCCAGCCTCCTACACTGTGCGCACACACTAGATCAGTGTGACACAAGGACCAAGCGAAGTCAGGATACCAGTTTCACATGTAGAAAGGCACTCATAGCTGGAATACACACCTGTTTACCATGCAGGGGACATTCATGAGTCTCATGAGTTGGTTCTATTTAGGCCACAGATATAGCCTGAGCAGTCTACATATTCAAGGTGCTTTATTGGCTTTAAATTTATCCCAGAGAGTCAATTTGTGGGAGGCTGGCCTGGGTTTAGTGGGTGTCAATGGTACTTACACCTTATGCCAGGTCCAGTTATCCCTTATTAGTGCAGTGTAGTAGTGTTCTAGCAGCTTAGGCTGATAGAGATAGCTATAGCAGAGCAGCCAAGGCTGAACTAGTAGAGATGCAAAGCTCATGCAATACCACTTATATCATATAGGAACTATATCATAAGAAAGACAATACTCATAGGGCCAGATGTAGGTAGATATGATTTTGCGACTCTCAAATTGCGAGTCGGAGCGACTTGCACTTTACGAGTCGGAGCCACTTGCAATTTACGAGTCGCAAAATCATATGCAGAATGGTGTCCATGACACCATCTGCGAATCGCAAGGGGGTCGCAAAGACCCACCTCATTAACCTCCATTGGACCACTGCCTTCTCTGAAAAAATATTTTTGGCAACATTCACAAAGGAGAAGAAGTCCCATGGGGACCCCTTCCCTTTTGCGAATGAGTTAGCACCCACTTCACATGGGTGCTAACTGCAAATTGCTTTGCGACCGCGTTCGCGGTCACAAAGCAATTCTGCACAGCGGTGCGAATTCGCAAATAGGAAGGGAACACCCCTTCCTATTTGCGAGTCGCATTCCCTTTTTGCGAGTCGGTACCGACTCGCAAAATGGGAATGTGCATCGTGATGCCCGTTTTGCATGGCGCAAACTGGGAATTTTGCAGGTTGCGCCATGCAAAACGGTTGTAAAATCTGGCCCATAATTACTAAAAATAAAGGTACTTTATTTTAGTGACAATGTGCCAAAAATATCTCAGAGGATATACTCCCTTAGGAGGTAAGTAGCATACACAAAATATACACAACAAACCAAATCAGGTAAGTAAAACAGTTAGAAAGTAGTGCAAACACTGTTGAACACAATTGGATGCAATAGGCCTAGGGGCAACACAAACCATATACTAAGAAACTGGAATGCAAACCATGAATGGACCCCTAGGCTAATGTAGTGTGTAGAGGGTCGGTGGGAGTGTAAGAAAACACTAAGGGTGTACAAGATAGCCCAACCCAAGACCCTGCAAAGTAGAAGTAAAGTTCTACTATTTCCCCAGAAACACACTAAAGTCATGATACAGAATTTTGCAAGGACCACAACAGACTGCAAAGCACTGAGGACATATTCCTGGACCTGAAGACCTGCAAAGGAAGGGGACCAAGTCCAAGAGTCGCTAAAGTGTCAATGGGGGGGCAGGAGCCCACTAAACCCCGGATGAAGGTGCAAAATGGCTGCCTCCGGTTGGAGGAAGCTGCAGGTTTTGCAACAGCAAAAGGAGGGAGGAAGTTCTTCTTCATGCAGAAGATGTCCCACGGCGTGCTGGAGGATGCAGAGTTGTTTCCTTGGCAAAAGACCGCAAACAAGCCTTGCTAGCTGCAAGAGTCGTGGTTGGAGAAAAAAAGGTGCTGCCCGGGTCCAGGAAAGACCAGGATGTCACTACTTTGGAGAGGAGACAGAGGGGGCCCTCAGCAACTTAGAGAGCCCATGCACAAGCAGGAAACACCCTCAGAAGTCCTTGAACATGGGTTCAAGATGTCTGAACACGGCGGTCGTCTCAACACTGCAAAGAGAGGTCCCAGGACACCAGAGATCAACTCAGGGAGCTGAGCATCACAGGACGGAGCGCTGGGGACCTAGGCTCGGCTGTGCATGCAGGATTTCTTGGAAATGTGCACAGAAGCCCTTGTAGCTGCAGTTCACGTGGTGCACAGGATTACTGCCTGGAGAGGGGAGGCAAGGACTTACCTCCTCCACATTTGGACAGTTGGACCACTGGACAGTCTGGGTCACTTGGGTCCAACATCTGTTTTCGCAGGAGCCACGCTCATCAGGATGAGAGGAGACCCAGAGTACCGGTGACGCTGAAGTTTGGTGCTTGCTGAAGCAAGGGGAAGATTCCATCGACCACAGGAGATTTCTTTGTGGCTTCCAGTGCAGGGTGAAGGCAGGCAGCCCCCAGAGCACGCACCACCAGAAACCAGTTGAGAAAGCCAGCAGGATTAGGCGCTACAATGTCGCTGGTAGTCTTCTGGCTACTTTGTTGCAGTTTTGCAGGTGTCCTGGAGCAGTCAGAGGTCGATCCTTGGCAGAAGTTGAAGAGAGAAGTGGAGAGGAGTCCTGCTGGATTCTTGCAACCCGTTATCTGAGGAAAAGCCCACTGGAGAGACTCTAAATAGCCCTCAGAGGAGGATTGGCCACCTAGTCAGGTAAGCACCTATCAGGACGGGCGTCTGTCGTCACCTGCTGGCACTGGCCACTCCGAGGCCTCCAGAGTGCCCTCACACCTCTGGAAACAGGATGGCAGAGGTCTGTGACACACTGGAGGAGCTCTGGGCACCACCCCCTTTCCTTTGTCCAGTTTCGCGCCAAAGCAGGGGCTGGGGGTTCCCTAAACTGGGGTAGACTGGCTTATGCAAGGAGGGCACCATCTGTGCCCTTCAAAGCATTTCCAGAGGCTGGGAGAGGCTACCCCTCACCAGCCTTAAACACCTATTTCCAAAGGGAGAGGGTATAACACCCTCTCTCAGAGGAAATTCTTTGTTCTGCCTTCCTGGGACTGGGCTGTCCAGACCCCAGGAGGGCAGAACACCTGTCTGTGGGGTGGCAGCAGCAGTAGCTGCAGAGAAAACCTCAGAGAGCTGGTTTGGCAGTACTGGGTGTCCATAGGGGATCCCCCAGGATGCATGGAATTGACTCCCCAATACCAGATTTGGAATGGGGGGACAATTCCATGATTTTAGACATGTTACATGGCCATATTCGGAGTTACCATTGTGAAGCTACATATAGGTATTGACCTACATGTAGTACACGCGTGTAATGGTGTCCCCGCACTCACAAAGTCCAGGGAAATGGCCCTGGACCATTTGGGGGTACCTTTGCTAGTGCAAGGGTGCCCTCACACTTAGTAACTTTGCACCTAACCTTCAGCAAGTGAAGGTTAGACATATAGGTGACTTAGAAGTTACTGAAGCTGCAGTGAAAATGGCTGTGAAATAACATGTGCGTTATTTCACTCAGGCTGCAATGGCATTCCTGTGTGAAGGTTTGTCTGAGCTCCCTATGGGTGGCAAAAGAAATGTTGCAGCCATATGGATCTCTTGCAACCCCAATACCCTGGGTACCTAGGTACCGTATACTAGGGTATTATAAGGGTGTTCCAGTAACTGAAATTGGTAAAAGTGGTCACTACCCTATAGAGACAAATTTAAAGGCAGAGAGAGCATGAGCACTGAGGTTCTGATTAGCAGAGCCTCAGTGACACAGTTAGCCACTACACAGGTATACACATTCAGGCCACAAACTATGAGCACTGGAGTCCTGGGTAACAGGATCACAGTGAGAAAGGCAAAAACATACTGACATACATGTCAAAATGAGGGTAACATGCCAAGAAAGATGGTACTTTCCTTCACAATTGATCAGCAGGACCTTATGAACCAGCAGTTTGTCTCTCTCCCATTCTGTGAGTTGAAGTTGTCCTACTTTCACACAATCAGTAATTGGTATTTCTGTTGAATGTTAGATTGTCTTCATATGGCACATCACTGTGACACTGTTTACTTTTCAGGGGTCATTCCGGATCTATCCTCTCTCTGAGGATCCAGATGAGCCACTTCCTCCACACCAGTTCCAGGAATTTCCAGCAAACTATCCTCAGGAATGCCTTGTGCGGGTCTACATTATCCGGGCCCTGAATCTCCAGCCAAGGGATAAGAATGGATTGGTGAGCATTTTAGGTAGTTTTGAGGAGTGTTCTCAACCAGCCAACACCTGCTTCAATTTGTATTCATATTCTACTCCATCTTTGTATGTGCTTCATCTAGGGTCTGATGCATCATTTTGCAGGTTCCAAATAGTGATTTCAAATTGTGAACCAGTGTTTTGTGACCTGCCTGACATTTTGTGATACACTAATCAGTTGCATCATAAATTGCATGCTCAGAGGAGCCTACAAAACCACCTCCCTCATTATTATTCAAAACACAGGAAGAATTGTGCGATCCCCTACAAATGGGTGCAATTGCATGGCTGGAGGCCTGTATAGGACAGCAAACCTCCATTTTTTATGTTCTCATTCCTAACAGAAGAACAAGTTACTTACCTTCAGTAGCGCCTTATCTGGCAGAGACTCTATCTAGCTGCAGATTCCTTAACTTACCTTTGAATATCTCCAGGTGTAAGACTCATTACAGAAGATTTTTGAGTAGTACCCCTGTGCGCTTTTAGGTGGCGTCATTCATCTCTACATCGGTCTCATTCGCCCCAGATGTGAAATATGCAGTATCTAAATAGGAGCCACCTCGGCACGCTGACATCAGGAACTTTTGGACTTTCCATGCCAGGAGCGTAGAGCCGTGAAGAGACTTCACCAGTGGTAAGGAAAAGACTAAGGCGCTGAAAAGGGTGTCCCTTACACCTGAAGTGGTTTGCAGAGTGGGGAAAATGGGAGGGTCAGTAAGGAATCTTTGGTCAGATAGATTCTCTACCAGGTAAGGCGTCTGTAGGAAAGTACTATCTTGCCTGGCATGTGACCCCCATTTTTACTTGTCCTGTGTCAGTTTGTTTTTGCCTGTCTCACTGGGATCCTGCTAGCCAGGACCGCAGTGCTCATAGTTGTGTTCCCTGTGTGGTGCCTATCACTGTATCACTGAGGCTCTACTAACCAGAACCTCAGTGTTTATGCTCTCTCTGCCTTTAAAACTGTCACTGCAGGCTAGTGACTAAATTTACCAATTCTCATTGACACACTGGTACACCCATATAATTCCCTTGTATTGGTACTTAGGTACCCAGGGTATTGGGGTTCCAGGAGATTCCTGTGGGCTGCAGCATTTCTTTTGCCACCCACACGGAGCTCAGACAATTCTTACACAGGCCTGCCACTGCAGCCTGAGTGAAATAACGTCCACGTTATTTCACAGCCATTTTTCACTGCACATAAGTAACTTATAAGTCACCTATATGTCTAACCTTCACCTGGTGAAGGTTGAGTGCCAAGTTACTTAGGGCCATATGTACGAACACTTTTTCTCATAGACACAGAATGGGTAAAAACCTTTGCTAAATCTGGCCCTTAGTGTATGGACACCCTGGCACTAGCCAAGATGCCCGCACATTGTTCAGGGCAACTTCCCCGGAATTTGTGAGTGCGGAAACACCATTACACGTGTGCACTATACATAGGTCACTACCTATGTATAGAGTCACCATGGTAACTCCGAACATGGCAATGTAACACGTCTAAGATCATGGAATTGTCCCCCCAATACCAGAATGGTATTGGGGGGACAATTCCATGATCCCCCGGGTCTCTAGCACAGAACCCGGGTACTGCCACACTGCCTTTCCGGGGTTTCCACTGCAGCTGCTGCTGCTGCCAACCCTTCAGACAGGATTCTGCCCTCCTGGGGTCCAGGCAGCCATGGCCCAGGAAGGCAGAACAAAGGATTTCCTCTGAGAGAGGGTGTTACACCCTCTCCCTTTGGAAATGGGTGTGAAGGGCTGGGAGGAGTAGCCTCCCCCAGCCTCTGGAAATGCTTTGATGGGCACAGATGGTGCCCATCTCTGCATAAGCCAGTCTACACCGGTTCAGGAACCCCCAGCCCTGCTCTGGGGCGAAACTGGACAAAGGAAAGGTGAGCGACCACTCCCCTGACCAGTACCTCCCAGGGGAGGTGCCCAGAGCTGCTCCAGTGTGTCCCAGACCTCTGTCATCTTGGAAACAGAGGTGTTGGGGGCACACTGGACTGCTCTGAGTGGCACCCCCTCTGATAGGCTCTTACCTCTCTTGGTAGCCAATCCTCCTTTCTTGGCAGCAAAACTTCCCTTTCTGGCTATTTAGCATCTCTCCTCTGGGGAATTCTTCAGATAACGAATGCAAGAGCTCACCAAAGTTCCTCTGCACTTCCCTCTCGACTTCTGCCAAGGATCGACCGCTGACTGCTCCAGGACGCCTGCAAAACCGCCACAAAGTAGCAAGACGACCACCAGCAACATTGTAGCACCTCATCCTGCCAACTTTCTCGACTGTTACATGGTGGTGCATGCTCTGGGGGGTCACCTGCCTTCACTGGAAGCCAAGAAGAAATCTACCGTGGGTCGACGGAATCTTCCCCCTGCTAACGCAGACACCAAAAGACTACATCACGGGCCCTCTGGGTCCCCCCTCATTCTGATGAGCGTGGTCCCTGGAACACAGGAACTCTATCCAAGTGACTCCCACAGTCCAGTGATCCTTCAGTCCAAGTTTGGTGGAGGTAAGTCCTTGCCTCCCCACGCTAGAATGCAAACCTGTGTACTGCATGATTTGCAGCTGCTCCAGCTCCTGTGCACTCTTCCAGGATTTCCTTCGTGCACAGCCTAGCCTGGGTCCCCAGCACTCCGTCCTGCAGTGCTCAACCCTCTGAGTTGACCTCCACCATCGTGGGACCCTCCTTTGTGACTCTGAGCCAGCGCTGGTTCACAAATCTTATAAGTGCCTGTTGGGGTACTTCTGCAGGTGCTGCCTGCTTCTGTGGGGGCTCTTTGAGTTGCTGAGCAACCCCTCTGTCTCCTCCTCCAATGGGCGACATACTGGTCCTTCCTGGTCCCCAGCAGCACCCAAAAACCTGTAGCGCAACCCTTGCAGCTAACAAGGCTTTTTTGCAGTATTTCTGCATGGGAACACTTCTGTAACCTTCATCGCGATGTGGGAAATCTTCCTTCTAAAGGAGAAGTTCCTAGTCCTCTTCGTTGTTGCAGAATTCCAAGTTTCTTCCATCCGGAGGCAGCTTCTTTGCACCTTCATCTGGGGTTTTCTAGGCTCCTGCCCCCCCCCAGACACTATTGCGGCTCTTGGACTTGGACCCCTTGCCTTGCACGTCCTCAGGTCCAGGAATCAGTCTTCAGTGCTTTGCTGGTGTTTGTGATTCCTGCAGAATCCCCCTATTACGAATATTGGGGGTTATTCTGACCCTGGCGGTCATGGACCGCCAGGGCCAACGACCGCGGAAGCACCGCCAACAGGCTGGCGGTGCTTCTGGGGCCATTCTGACCGCGGCGGTAAAGCCACGGTCAGAAAAGGGAAACCGGCGGTTTCCTGCCGGTTTCCCGCTGCCCCAGGGAATCCTCCACGGCGGCGCTGCAAGCAGCGCCGCCATGGGGATTCCGACCCCCTTCCCGCCATCCTGTTTCTGGCGGTTTTCACCGCCAGAAACAGGATGCGGGAACGGGTGTCGTGGGGCCCCTGGGGGCCCCTGCAGTGCCCATGCCACTGGCATGGGCACTGCAGAGGCCCCCTAACAGGGCCCCATTAAGATTTTCAGTGTCTGCTTGGCAGACACTGAAAATCGCGACGGGTGCAACTGCACCCGTTGCACACCAGCAACTCCGCCGGCTCCATTCGGAGCCGGCTTCCTCGTTGCTGGGGCTTTCCCGCTGGGCGGGTGGGCGGCCTTTTGGCGGTCGCCCGCCAGCCCAGCGGGAAAGTCAGAATGACCGCCGCGGTCTTTTGACCGCGGTACGGTCTTCTGGCGGTTCCCGCCAGGCGGGCGGCTTCCGCCGCCCGCAAGGGTCAGAATGACCCCCATTGTGTCCTTTTGGGGTAGTAGGTGTACTTTACTCCCACTTTTCAGGGTTTTGGGTGGAGTATTTTGAACACCCTGACTGTTTTCTTACAGTCCCAGCGACCCTCTACAAGCTCCCATAGGTCTGGGGTCCATTCATGATTTGCAATCCACTTTTGGAGTATATGGTTTGGGTTGCCCCTAGACATATGTTCTCCCATTGCATCTGTAGCAAAGTACCATCTTGCCTGGCATGTTACCCCCATATTTCACTGTATATATGTTGTTTTAGTACATGTGTCACTGGGACCCTGCCAGGCAGGGCCCCAGTGCTCATAAGTATGTGCCCTGTATGTGTTCCCTGTGTGATGCCTAACTGTCTCACTGAGGCTCTGCTAACCAGAACCTCAGTGGTTATACTCTCTCTGCTCTCCAAATTTGTCACTAACAGGCTAGTGACCAATTTCACCAATTAACATTGGCATACTGGTACACCCATATAATTCCCTAGTATATGGTACTGAGGTACCCAGGGTATTGGGATTCCAGGAGATCCCTATGGGCAGCAGCATTTCTTTTGCCACCCATAGGGAGCTCTGAAAATTCTTACACAGGCCTGCCAGTGCAGCCTGAGTGAAATAACGTCCACGTTATTTCACAGCCATTTACCACTGCACTTAAGTAACTTATAAGTCACCTATATGTCTAACCCTCACCTATTGAAGGTTGGGTGCAAAGTTACTTAGTGTGAGGGCACCCTGGCACAAGCCAAGGTGCCCCCACATCGTTCAGGGCAAATTCCCCGGACTTTTTGAGTGCGGGGACACCATTACACGTGTGCACTGCACATAGGTCACTACCTATGTACAGCGTCACAATGGTAAATCCGAACATGGCCATGTAACATGCCTAAGATCATGGAATTGTCACCCCAATGCCATTCTGGCATTGGGGGACAATTCCATGACCCCCTGGGTCTCTAGCACAGAACCCGGGTACTGCCAAACTGCCTTTCCGGGTCTCCACTGCAGCTGCTGCTGCCAACCCCTCAGACAGGTTTCTGCTATCCTGGGGTCCAGGCAACCCTGGCCCAGGAAGGCAGAAAAAAGGACTTCCTCTGAGAGAGGGTGTAACACCCTCTCCCTTTGGAAATAGGTGTGAAGGCTGGGGAGTAGTAGCCTCCCCCAGCCTCTGGAAATGCTTTGATGGGCACAGATGGTGCCCATCTCTGCATAAGCCAGTCTACACCGGTTCAGGGATCCCCCAGCCCTGCTCTGGTGCGAAACTGGACAAAAGAAAGGGGAGTGACCACTCCCCTGACCTGCACCTCCCAGGGGAGGTGCGCAGAGATCCTCCAGTGTGTCCCAGACCTCTGCCCTCTTGGAAACAGAGGTGTTTGTGGCACACTGGACTGCTCTGAGTGGCCAGTGCCAGCAGGTGACGTCAGAGGCTCCTTCTGATAGGCTCTTACCTCTCTTGGTAGCCAATCCTCCTTCCTAGGTAGCCAAACCTCCTTTTCTGGCTATTTAGGGTCTTTGCTTTGGGGATCTCACCAGATAACGAATGCAAGAGCTCACCAGAGTTCCTCTGCATCTCCCTCTTCACCTTCTGCCAAAGGATTGACCGCTGACTGCTCAGGACGCCTGCAAAACCGCAACAAAGTAGCAAGACAACTACTAGCAACCTTGTATCGCTTCATCTTGTCGGCTTTCTCGACTGTTTCCAGGTGGGTCATGCTCTGGGGGTAGTCTGCCTCGTCTCTGCACCAGGAGCTCTGAAGAAATCTCCCGTGGGTCGACGGAATCTTCCCCCTGCAACCACAGGCAACAAAAGACTGCATCACCGGTCCTCTGGTCCCCTCTCAGCAGGACGAGCGTGGTCCCTGGAACTCAGCAACTCTATCCAAGTGACTCTCACAGTCCAGTGACTCTTCAGTCCAAGTTTGGTGGAGGTAAGTCCCTGCCTCCCCACGCTAGACTGCATTGCTGGGTACTGAGTGATTTGCAGCTGCTCCGGCTCCTGTGCACTCTTCCAGGATTTCCTTCGTGCACAGCCAAGCCTGTGTCCCCAACACTCTAACCTGCAGTGCACAATCTTCTGAGTTGTCCTCCGGCGTCGTGAGAATCCCTTTTGTGACTTCGGGTGGACTCCGGTTCACTTTTCTTCTAAGTGCCTGTTCAGGTACTTCTGCAGGTGCTGCCTGCTTCTGTGAGGGCTCCCTGACTTGCTGGGCAGCCCCTCTGTCTCCTCATCCAAGTGGCAACATCCTGGTCCCTCCTGGGCCACAGCAGGATCCAAAAACCCTAATCACGACCCTTGCAGCTAGCAAGGCTTGTTTCTGGTCTTTCTGCGTGGGAACACCTCTGCAAGCTTCTTCACGGCGTGGGACATCCATCCTCCAAAGGGGAAGTTCCTAGTCCTCTTTGTTCTTGCAGAACACCAAGCTTCTTCCACCCATTGGCAGCTTCCTTGCACCCTCAGCTGGCATTTCCTGGGCTCCTGCCCACTCTCGACACTGACGCGACTCTTGGACTTGGTCCCCTTGTCTTACAGGTACTCAGGTCCAGAAATCCACTGTTGTTGCATTGCTGGTGTTTGTTCTCTTTGCAGAATCCCCCTATCACGACTGCTGTGCTCTCTGAGGATAGTACGTGCACTTTACACCTACCTTTCAGGGTCTTGGGGTGGGCTATTTTTCTAACCCTCACTGTTTTCTTACAGTCCCAGTGACCCTCTACAAGCTCACATAAGTTTGGGGTCCATTAGTGGTTCGCATTCCACTTTTGGAGTATATGGTTTGTGTTGCCCTTATACCTATGTGTTACTATTGCAATCTATTGTAACTTTACACTACTTGCATTACTTTTCTTGCTATAGCCTGCATAAGTTTGGTTTGTGTACATATATCTTGTGTATATTTCTCATCCTCATACTGAGGGTACTCACTGAGATACTTTTGGCATATTGTCATAAAAATAAAGTACCTTTATTTTTAGTATATCTGTGTATTGTGTTTTCTTATGATACTGTGCATATGACACCAGTGGTATAGTAGGAGCTTTACATGTCTCCTAGTTCAGCCTAAGATGCTTTGCCATAGCTACCTTCTATCAGCCTAAGCTGCTAGATACACCTCTTTTTCACTGATAAGGGATAACTGGACCTGGCACAAGGTGTCAGTACCTCTGGTACCCACTACAAGCCAGGCCAGCCTCCTACATTGGTTGTGCAGTGGTGGGATAAGTACTTGTAACTACTTACCACTTTGTCATTGTGTACTTTTCATAAGAGAATAATATACAAAACAAGTTCAGTGTATGTACACTTAACCAAAAAGTTTTGCTTTTCTCCTCTGACACTTTCTACTAAGTGCTGAAAAATACTCTAAAACTTCTAAAAAGTTTGAAAAAGTTTTTTTCTCTGTTCTTTAAAAAGTCCTGAAACTTTTTCTTCCTTCTCACTGTCTCTAAATGTTCTTTTATCATGTCTGCTGTAGAGTCTGATCTTAAAATGGTCAATACTACTTATGACAATTTAAATTTCAAGAGCTTAAGGAGTCTCTGCTTAGATTGAGCTTTAGTGATAGGAAAGAACCCTACAAGAGAGTTTCTGTATAACATGCTCATTGTGAATGATGAGTCCCTAGCAGGCACTTCAAATGAGATGTTAATAGATAGCCCCCATTCTGACTCAGGGGAACCCCTTGAGGAAGGTGGGGAGGGTTCTATTCCAAATCTGCCCCTCAGCAGACCACATAGCAATGCTGGTAGTAATAGGAGCTCCCATCATAGTAGGGATGTTTTTATTCCTGGAGGCCAGGTTGTTAGAGTCCAAGCTGTTAGGGACAGATCTCCCTCTGTTGTTTCCAATTTATCCACAGTATCCAAGCATTCCCAATCCACCCACCCTGAAGACAACATGTTAGAAAGGGAACTCAAAAAGTTGAGAGTAGAAGAGACCAGACCTGGAGAAGGAGAGACAGAGATTGGGGTTAGGACCCCATGGTGGCAGCAGCAGTATTCCTGATAGTAATCCTGTTAGAGAGCATGATTCCAGGAATCTGCAAAAGATGGTTCCCCCTTACAAAGAGGGGGATGACATCAACAAGTGTTTTGCTGCACTTGAGAGGGCCTGTATGGTACAGGGGGTCCCTCAAAGGCAGTGGGCTGCTGTATTGTGGCTATCTTTCAATGGAAAGGGTAGGGATAGGCTCCTTACTGTTAGAGAAAGTGATGCTAACAATTTTACAGTTTTGAAGGATGCACTCTTGGATGGATTTGGCTTAACCACTGAACAATACAGGATTAAGTTCAGAGACACCAGAAAAGAGTCCCCACAAGACTGTATAGACTTTGTTGACTGTTCAGTGAAGGCCTTAGAGGGGTGGCTACATGGCAGTAAAGTTTCTGACTATGAAAGCCTGTATAATCTTATTCTGAGAGAGCATATTCTGAATAACTGTGTGTCTGACTTGTCACCCCAATATCTAGTGGACTCAGATCTGACGTCTCCCAAAGAATTGGGAAAGAAAGCAGACAAATGGGCCAGAACAAGAGTGAACAGAAAAGTTCATACAGGGGGTGGCAAGGATGGCAAGAAGAAGGATGGTAAGTCTTCTGACAAAGGTGGGGACAAAAGTAAAACTGTGTCTTCATCAGGCCCACAAAAATCCTCTGGTGGGGGTGGTGGGTCCAAATCCTCTTCAAATCAAGTTAAAAAGCCTTGGTGTTATTTGTGTAAAGTCAAAGGCCATTGGACAACTTATGCCAGTTGTCCAAAGAAAAACACCAGACCCCCCACTACCACAACCCCTACTGCAAATTCTAGTGCCCCTAGTAATAGCAGTGGTGGTGGGAGCAAACCTACTAATAGCCAATCCAAGGGAGTAGCTGGGCTCACTTTTGGTAATTTAGTTGGGGTTGGTCTTGTTTGGGAGACCACAGAGGCTGTGTTAATCTCTGAAGGTGCCATTGACTTGGCCACCTTGATTGCTTGTCCCCCTAATATGGATAAGTACAAGCAACTTCCCCTAATAAATGGTGTTGAGGTTCAGGCCTACAGGGACACAGGTGCCAGTGTTACCGTGGTGATAGAGAAACTGGTACACCCTGAACAACACCTACTTGGTCACCAGTACCAAGTGACAGACGCTCAGAATAACACTCTTAGCCACCCCATGGCTGTTGTGAATCTCAACTGGGGGGGGTTACTGGTCCAAAGAAAGTTGTGGTTGCTTCAGATTTACCTATAGACTGTCTACTAGGAAATGATTTAGAGACCTCAGCTTGGGCAGAAGTGGAGTTGGAGGCTCATGCAGCAATGCTGGGCATTCCTGGGTATATTTTTGCTTTGACAAGGGCTCAGGCCAAAAAGCAAAAAGGACAGGGTAACGTGGATCCTGGAACAATGGACCAAGTGCTCCCTAAAGCAAGAGGTAGCAAGGGTAAATCCCTACCCACTATCCCTCCCTCTACAGATGATTCTCCTTCTGAGGAAGAAGAATTTCCTCCCTGTGCAGAACCTTCACCAGATGAGCTGGCAGCAGACACTGCCGAGCTTTTGGGTGGAGGGGGGCCTGCCAGGGAAGAGCTGAGTGTGACACAGCAATCCTGTCCCACATTAGAGGGTCTCAGACAGCAAGCTCTCAAGCAGCAAAATGGGGATGTCAGTGACTCACATAGAGTTTACTGGGAGGACAACCTCTTGTACACAGAGGCAAGGGATCCAAAACTTGGAGCAGCCAGGAGACTGGTCATTCCCCTGCAGTACAGAGAGTTCCTCCTAACTCTGGCACATGACATTCCTTTGGCTTGGCATTTGGGCCAGATCAAAACATGGGAAAGGCTTGTCCCCCTGTTTCACTGGCCTAGGATGTCAGAGAACAGAAAATATTTTTGTAAGTCTTGTGTGACCTGCCAAACCAGTGGCAAGACTGTTGGCACACCAAAGGCTCCCCTTATTCCACTACCTGTGGTGGGGGTCCCCTTTGAAAGGATAGGGGTTGACATAGTTGGCCCCCTTGACCCTCCTACTGCTTTAGGCAATAGGTTTATCTTGGTGGTTGTGGACCGTGCCACAAGATATCCTGAAGCAATTCCTCTAAGGACCACTCAAGCTCCTGCAGTGGCAAAAGCCCTTCTGGGAATCTCTTCCAGGGTGGGTTTCCCAAAAGAGGTTGTATCAGACAGGGGTAGCAACTTTATGTCTGCATACTTGAAGGCTATGTGGAAGGAATGTGGTGTAACCTACAAATTCACCATACCTTATCATCCACAGACTAATGGACTGGTAGAGAGGTTTAATAAAACTCTAAAAGGAATGATAATGGGACTCCCTGAAAAACTCAGGAGGAGAAGGGATGTCCTGTTACCTTGCCTCCTTTTTGCTTACAGTGAGGTACCCCAGAAAGGAGTGGGCTTCAGCCCCTTTGAACTCCTATTTGGGCACCCTGTAAGAGGTCCACTAACACTTGTGAAGGAGGGTTGGGAACAACCTTTAAAAGCTCCCAAACAGGACATAGTGGACTATGTACTTGGCCTAAGATCCAGAATGGCTGCGTACATGAAAAAGGCCAGTAAAAACCTTCAGGCCAGCCAAGAGCTCCAAAAGCAATGGCATGACCAGAAGGCTGTTCTGATTCAGTACCAACCAGGACAGAAGGTGTGGGTATTGGAGCCTGCGGACCCAAGAGCACTCCAGGACAAATGGAGTGGACCCCAATTAATTGTTGAAAAAAAGGGCGAGGTCACCTACTTGGATGACCTCGGCACTGCTAGGAGTCCCCTTAGGGTGATTCATGTCAACCGCTTAAAACCCTACTATGACAGGGCTGATCTCACCCTACTCATGGCAACAGATGAAGGACAGAAAGAAGAGAGTGACCCTCTCCCTGATCTCTTCTCCTCCACTGAAGAGGATGCTCTAGTGGAGGGAGTAGTTTTGGCAGACTGTCTTACTGCAGAACAGAAAGACAACTGCATAAATCCCCTTGGACAGTTTTCTGAACTCTTTTCAACTGTGCCTGGCACCACATCTTGGTGTGAACACACAACTGACACTGGAGACAGCATGCCTATCAAAAGTAAAATCTATAGGCAGCCTGACCATGTCAGGGACTGCATAAAACAAGAGGTTCAGAAAATGCTTGATCTAGGAGTGGTTGAACCTTCTGAAAGCCCATGGGCGAGCCCTGTGGTGCTTGTACCAAAGCCTCACTCAAAAGATGGAAAAAGGGAGATGAGGATTTGTGTTGATTACAGAGGTCTCAAACAGATAACAAAAACTGATGCTCACTCTATACCCAGGGCAGATGAGCTCATAGATACACTGGCATCTGCCAAGTATCTAAGCTCCTTTGATTTGACTGCAGGGTATTGGCAGATCAAATTAGCTGAGGATGCTAAACCTAAAACTGCATTTTCAACTATAGGAGGGCACTACCAGTTTACAGTGATGCCCTTTGGTTTGAAGAATGCACCTGCCACTTTTCAGAGGTTGGTGAACACAGTCCTGCAAGGGTTGGAGACTTTTAGTGCAGCATATCTAGATGATATAGCTGTCTTTAGCCCCACTTGGGATGAGCACCTGGTCCACCTTTGGAAAGTTTTGGAGGCCCGCAAAAGTCAGGCCTCACTATCAAGGCCTCAAAGTGCCAGATAGGTCAAGGAATGGTGGTTTATCTGGGACACCTGGTAGGTGGAGAACAGATTGCACCACTTCAGGGGAAAATCCAGACAATCATGGATTGGGTTCCCCCTACAACACAGACCCAGGTGAGAGCCTTCCTAGGCCTCAGTGGGTATTAGAGGAGATTCATTAAAAACTATGGCTCCATAGCAGCCCCACTTAATGATCTCACCTGTAAAAAGATGCCTAAAAAGGTATTGTGGACAGCTAGCTGTCATAAAAGCTTTTGAGGAGCTGAAACAGGCCATGTGCACTGCACCTGTCCTAAAAAGCCCATGCTACTCCAAGAAATTCATTGTTCAAACTGATGCATCTGAATTAGGGGTAGGGGCAGTCTTATCACAACTGAATTCTGAGAGCCAGGAACAACCAGTTGCTTTTATCAGCAGAAGGTTGACCCCTAGAGAAAAGTTTTGGTCTGCCATAGAGAGGGAGGCCTTTGCTGTGGTATGGGCACTGAAAAAGTTGAGGCCATACCTGTTTGGTACTCACTTTATTGTTCAGACAGACCATAAACCTCTACTTTGGCTAAAACAAATGAAAGGTGAAAATCCTAAATTGTTGAGGTGGTCCATATCTCTACAGGGAATGGACTATACAGTGGAACATAGACCTGGGAGTACCCACTCCAATGCAGATGGACTCTCCAGATATTTCCACTTAGACAATGAAGACTCATCAGGTCATGGCTAGTCTTATTGTCCTTCGTTTGGGGGGGGGGTTGTGTAGGAAAGTACTATCTTGCATATATGTCTAACCTTCACCTGGTGAAGGTTGGGTGCAAAGTTACTTAGTGTGTGGGCACCCTGGCACTAGCCAAGGTGCCCCCACATCGTTCAGGGCAAATTCCCCGGACCTTGTGAGTGCGGGGACACCATTACATGCGTGCACTGTACATAGGTCACTACCTATGTACAGCGTCACAATGGTAACTCCGAACATGGCCATGTAACATGTCTAAGATCATGCAATTGGGGGAGAATTCCATGATCCCCCGGGTCTCTAGCAAAGTTCCTGGGTACTGCCAAACTGCCTTTCCTCGGTCTCCACTGCAGCTGCTGCTGCTGCCAACCCCTCAGACAGGTTCTGCCCTCCTGGGGTCCAGGCAGCCCTGGCCCAGGAAGGCAGAAAAAAGGACTTCCTCTGAGAGAGGGTGTAACACCCTCTCCCTTTGGAAATAGGTGTGAAGGCTGGGGAGGAGAAGCCTCCCCGAACCTCTGGAAATGCTTTGATGGGCACAGATGGTGCCATTCTCTGCATAAGCCAGTCTACACCAGTTCAGGGATCCCCCAGCCCTGCTCTGGCACGAAACTGGACGAAGGAAAGGGGAGTGACCACTCCCCTGACCTGCACCTCCCAGGGGAGGTGCCCAGAGCTCCTCCACTGTGTCTCAGACCTCTGACATCTTGGAAACAGAGGTGTTTGTGGCACACTGGGCTGCTCTGAGTGGCCGGTGCCAGCAGGTGACGTCAGAGGCTCCTTCTGATAGGCTCTTACCTCTCTTGGTAGCCAATCCTCCTTACTTGGTAGCCAAACCTCCTTTTCTGGCTATTTAGGGTCTCTGCTTTGGGGAATTCTTCAGATAACTAATGCAAGAGCTCATCAGAGTTCCTCTGCATCTCCCTCTTCACCTTCTACCAAAGGATCGACCGCTGACTGCTCAGGACTCCTACAAAACCGCAACAAAGTAGCAAGACGACTACTAGCAACCTTGTATGGCTTCATCCTGCCGGCTTTCTCGACTGTTTCCAGGTGGTGCATGCTCTGGGGGTGGCCTACCTCCTCTCTGCTCCAGGAGCTCTGGAGAAATCTCCTGTGGGTCGACGGAATCTTCCCCCTGCAACCGCAGGCACCAAAAGACTGCACCACTGGTCCTCTGGGTCCCCTCTCAGCACAACGAGCGTGGTCCCTGGAACTCAGCAACTCTGTCCAAGCGACTCCCACAGTCCAGTGACTCTTCAGTCCAAGTTTGGTGGAGGTAAGTCCTTGCCTCCCCACGCTAGACTGCATTACTGGGTACCGCGTGATTTGCAGCTGCTCTGGCTCCTGTGCACTCTTCCAGGATTTCCTTTGTGCACAGTCAAGCCTGGGTCCCCATCACTCTAACCTGCAGTGCACAACCTTCTGAGTTGTCCTCCGGTGTCGTGGGACTCCCTTTTGTGACTTTGCATGGACTCCAGTTCACTCTTCTTCTGAGTGCCTGTTCAGGTACTTCGGTGGGTGCTGCCTGCTTCTGTGAGGGCTCCCTGAGTTGCTGGGCGCCCCCTCTGTCTCCTCATCCAAGTGGAGACATCCTGGTTGCTCCTGGGCCACAGCAGCACCCAAAAACCTCCACCACGACCCTTGCAGCTAGCAAGGCTTGTTTGCTGTCTTTCTGCATGGGAACACCTCTGAAAGCTTCATCTCGACGTGGGACATTTGTCTTCCAAAGGAGAAGTCCCTAGCTCTCTTCTTTCTTGCAGAACTCCAAGCTTCTTCCATCTGGTGGCAGCTTCCTTGCACCCTCATCTTGCATTTTCTGGGCTCCTGCCCACTCTCGACACTGTTGCGACTATTGGACTTGGTCCCTTTGTCTTACATGTACTCCGGTTCGGAAATCCACTGTTGTTGCATTGCTGGTGGTTTGTTCATCCGGCAGAATCCCCCTATCACGACTTCTGTGCTCTCTGGGGGTATTAGGTGCACTTTACAGCTACCTTTCAGGGTCTTGGGGTGGGCTATTTTTCTAACCCTGACTGTTTTCTTACAGTCCCAGTGACCCTCTACAAGCTCACATAGGTTTGGGGTCCATTTGTGGTTCGCATTCCACTTTTGCAGTATATGGTTTGTGTTGCCCTATACCTATGTGCTCCTATTGCAATCTACTGTAATTTTACAGTGCTTGCATTACTTTTCTTGCTCTTACCTGCATAATTTTGGTTTGTGTACATATATCTTGTGTATATATCTTATCCTCATACTGAGGGTACTCACTGAGATACTTTTGGCATATTGTCATAAAAATAAAGTACCTCGATTTTTTGTACTTCTGTGTATTGTGCTTTCTTATGATATTGTGCATATGACACCAGTGGTATAGTAGGAGCTTTACATGTCTCCTAGTTCAGCCTAAGCTGCTTTGCCATAGCTACCTTCTATCATCCTAAGCTGCTAGAAACACCTCTGCTACACCAATAAGGGATAACTGGACCTGGCACAGGGTGTAAGTACCTCTGGTACCCACTATAAGAGGTGATGGCACATCTTGTCACTCCCTGGGTGCCCAAGATACTATGAGGATCAAGTAAAGAGCCTTGGAGGCAGCAGCTGCCAGGGGAGTGGTGGACTGACCTGACCGCTGGCGGCAGGTCCCACATTGTTCGGGGACACACACACGTGCCATGAAAAGGCTAAGAAGCCTGCTGGTCTTGGTGGCAGGGAGAGTATGGACACGGTTGGAGACTCCTTACGTAGCCATGAAAGGGGCGGGGGCGGACTGAAGTTGACGAGAGGCCATAGACAATCCTAAGGATGTTGCCGTAGCACTACTATCCTTATGGTGCTCCAGCACTGAATCCACCTTGTCCCTCAGGAGGTTAAAGTGAGGCTTGGACATCCCCTGAAAGGCCAGATGTTCTCAGCCAGGTGTGGTGCCACAAGACCACCGACAGTGAAATCACTGTACCGAGTGAGTCAGTCATCTCAAGTCCACATCTGATGGAGAATTTTGCCACATCTCTCCAATCGGCCACAGGCTGAGAGAGTATGGTCGGGGCCTCGTCCAGGACCATAGGCAGCACTTGTGAAACCGAATCCCATAGTGTATGGGAATAACAGCCCAATAGGCATGGGGTGTTCACCGATCCGAGTGCCAGGCTGGTAGAAGAGAACATTCTCTTTCCAAAGGTGTCCATCCTCTTGGATTGCCTATCTGGTGGGGTGAGTGGGAACGGGCTAGGGTGCATGCAAAATGGGGAGGCTTGGACCACCAAAGCCTCTCTGGGGTGAGGTGCTGGGTAAGGAAACTGGGATCCCCAGGAGTGAGTCGATGGAGGCGCAAACCATCCTACTCACAGGAGCCCCTGTGCAGGGCTTGGACCAGGCTCCAAGCAGGGTGTCTGTAAAAGCTTAATTGAAGGGGATTAAGGGTTCCGAGGGCGTGACTCTCTGTTGAAGCACGTCTGTCAAGATGTTAGTCTTGACTGCCACTGAAGGTAGGTTAATGTTCACAACCTCAGCTGCCGTACTCACCACCATTGCAAAAGAGGCTTCCTCCTTCAAAGCCACAGTAGGAGGGGAATCTAGGCCAATGTGAGGTGAGGTGAGGTGTCCAACCCACTGGCCTCATCCAGTTCCTCATACCAGTTGTCCTTCTCACCTGGTTCTTCTCCCTCTCAAATTTCTCCCTCAACAGGCCTATCCACCAAATAAGGCACCCATCAGGAAAGGATGCCCTCAGTCGGTGCTGAAGGCGGCGTCAGCTGTGACTATCTGGGTCCATGTCAGAGTTGGTAATGGGGATGGTGCCGCCTAGGGGAATCAACGCCGCCGGGGACGTTCACACTGAAAAGAGTGCCAAGGAAGGTCTGGGTCTCACAAGTAGCTCCGCTCCAGACCCAGAGAGGGATGCTTGAGGCCTGACTAGCACCGAGAGCGAACCTGCTGGCGTGGTCCTATTAGGGGCCCCTCCCTCGCCAGTGGGGCTTAAAGTCACTCCAGAGGGGCTGAGCCACCCAAAGTGGTGCATGCCCTCATACAGTTCTTTTAGCTGGGCAGGGGTCACGTTGTCTCTAGCAAAAAAACTGGGGAAGAGTGGAGCTTACTCAGGGTCAGGCCCCAACAACTCCCAGGGCTTGGACTGCTAAAACTCCTTCGTCTCGTCAGATGACTTCGACAGACACAGGGAAGTCAAAGAGTGTTAGGATTTCTTTGACGTCTTGTTCTTGTGGGATTTCTTCGACTTCCCCAATGACTTTGATGTGACAAAGAATGTCAGGAGAGGCTAAGTGAATGGTCACAGGACCTCTCATGTGAACAAGCCCTCAAGCATCGCTGAGTCCACTGATGTCTGGCTCGGAAAAGCTTGAGGGGTAGGTCCCTCATGGCGTCACAGTCCTTACATGCCTTGGAGTCATGTCCTGGCCATAGGAATCTCAAACACACCAAGTGTGAGTCTGCCACCTGCATGTGCCTATGATAGGCCGCATATTGGTTTGAAACTACCTGTTTTCTTGGGGGAACATCATCACACCAGGAGATAAAATCATAAAAAAGGAGGCAAAAAGTTAAACAAAAAAAACCAAAAAAAAGTCAAAAAGTGACTAAGGGGTAGATCATTCCAGATGAGCACTATCTGGAATGGATAGGAAAGAAGTGACGTCAGCGAGATGAGGTGGCACCTATATAAGTCAACTGCACAACACTGCCGGTGTGGATGATGCTGACAATGCCAATGTGGATCCGAATTACGCCACTCCAGGAGGTACTGCTTCAAAAAATCTTCCAGATCCGGTCTGATATTCAAAGGTAAGGAATCTTCTGCTGTAAGTCTCTATCGGATACAATTTTTAAAAATAACAAAATGAAGCCCGTGTCACTTAAAGAGACAGCTGCTGTTTGTTTTTGTAAATGTTTTCCTGTTAGGAATGACATCAGCGGAAGCATCAAGTTGTCCCCCGGACCATGGTCTGCTTTCCCAGTGGGAGGAGTGACAATTTCCAAAGGGAAGGGTGTCCCACTGGAACAGTCTTCTATTTGCAAGCTATTGGTATCTGATCAGTGACTGTTGTGGCAAAACACTGATGGATTTCATTGTGACTATCAGAAAAAGGACATCAAGACCTCTTTCATGCACCTCTGATTTATGATTAATACTGAGTCGCAAACATGCTTTTGGGAGTTGGAACAACTTGCTTACTTGTGAAAGGGGTTTTGTGTATAGCAAAACATTCTGTCATGGGTGAAAAGCCTGTTACGATTCAAAGGTTTTGCAACCACAAAAGTGTTCTGTAAATGATGCCCTAATCTGTGGTTCCAGCTTCAAAGCCTAACATGTTATATCTGCAGGCCTCACAGGCAGCCAGTTTATGCTCCACTAAGAAACTATCCTAACACCAGATTGTAATGTTGTATGCACATCTCAGAAGCATAGACCTCTCACTGACAAACCATTCCCTGCAATAGGGTACCACACGAAATGGTCAATTTCAGGTTTTTTAAAGCAGAGTAGCAGTTGGTATTGGTTTGCAGAATAATTATTTTTTTATGATGAAGACAACTCTGTCACCCCTGTTGCACGGTCTGACCTGAATATATTGTATCCTGGAGTAGCAAGGGGGTTCATGATGTTTTGAAAGGACCCATTCAGCCAGATTCTGTTATGCATAAAACATCAGCCTTGTGCTGTTCTAAAAGTGAGGCTATTTGGAAGTGATGTGCCGTGACTGACCTAACATTAAGAATTCCCAAAATATGTCAGCTTCCTATCTCATTTCTGAAGATCTCTTGCAAACATTTAATTTGTATTTGGTTGTTTAGACTGACTGTCTTTTTATGGCCAATTATAGAGGTGGGATGTCTCCGAAGAATATATATCGGATAGTTTCCTATCTATGCATATTTTTTTTAGGCTCTCATGTGAGGAGCGTCCTGACTTTAACGAGAATTTGTAGGCATAAATTATTTCCTTAGTGGTGAGAATCGGTAGTATCTGCAGTACCTATGACAAGGACTTTTAAATCAGAAGTATGTGACTGGGACAGCCTCAGTCAAATTGATTATTTTTAGGAACTGTTTCCCGTTACCAGGGACCTTCCAAGGGCTATCTAGCACGCTTCAGTGGTGCCCAAAGCCCTGTTTGTGTTGAGTTGTAAATGCTTCACCATGCTTCATCTCATAACCCCAACTGGTGATACTGCAGCGAGCTGACATAGATTTGGTTAGAGATCTGAACAGAATAATAGGTGTGGTGCAGGAGATTGGGACCTGATAGAGAATGGGGCAGACTCAGAGGATCACGGAGCGGGATACCGAGCAGTAGTACTGTAGGAGGCTGGCTTGGTTTGCAGTGGGTTCCTAAGTTACTTACAACTTATACCAGGTCCAGTTATCCATTATTAGTGAAATATAGTCAGTGTCTAGAAGCCAGGCTGTCTAGAGGTAGCTGTAGGCAGAGCAGCCAAGGCTGAACTAGGAGTCATGCAAAGCTCTTGCAATACCACTGTAGTCACACCGTACTCACACATGAAAGACAATACTCAGTGTTTCAAAAATAAAGGTACTTTATATTAGTCCCACAATGCCAAAAATACTTTGTAGGCTATCCTCCCTTAGGAGGTAAGTAAATCACACTATATATACACTAGTAACCAGAAACAAGTAATCACACAGTAGGAAAACAGTGCAAATAGTGAAAATCACAATAGGTTGCAATGGGGCTAAGTGGAACTCAAACCATATACTAAAATAGTGGAATGCGAAAGTCGGTTTCCCACCGAGGCAAGTGTAGTGTATAAAGGGGCACTGTAAGAAAACACCAAAGGTAAGCAAAGTACCTGTAGGAGGCTGGCCTGGTTTGTAGTAGGTACCTAAGGTACTTACACCTTATACCAGGTCCAGTTATCCCTTATTAGTGAAATGTAGGCAGTGTTCTAGCAGCTTAGGCTGTTTAGAGGTTGCTGTAGCAGAGCAGCCAAGGCTGAACTAGGAGACATGCAAAGCTCCTGCAATACCACTATAGTTACACAGTACTTATACACAATAAGAAACAATACTCGGTGTTACCAAAAATAAAGGTACTTTATTTTAGTGACACAAGGCCAAAAATATCTTAGAGGCAATACTCCTTCTGGAGGTAAGTATTATGCACAATATACACTAGTAACCAAAATCAGGTAAGTAAACAGTCATAGAATAGTGCAAACAGTAGAAAATACAGTAGATTGCAATAGGCCTAGGGGCAACACAAACCATATACTAAAATAGTGGAATGTGAATCACAAATTCCCCCCTAGACAAGTGTAGAGTGGCACTGGGAGAGTAGGAAAACACCAAAGGTAAGTAAAACTCTCCACCCCAGAGAAGTAGGAGTAAAATACTGCAAGTTTCCTCAGGACACACTACAGGTCATGATAAGAGATTTTGCAAGAACCAAGACTGCAATCAAAAGCTAGTGGATTCCTGGACCTGAAGACCTGTAAAGAGAGGAGACCTAGTCCAGAAGTCACAGAGGATTCCAGGAAGGACAGGAGCCCCTGCCAACCTAGAAGATGGTGCACAAGTGGATTCTCCGATAAGAAGAAGAGTTCAGAAGAGCACCAAAGAAGATGGCTGTGGGTTCCTGCATGGTGCAGGAGATGTCCGACGTCGAGTTGTTGGATTCAGGTAGTTTTAGGCACTAGATTTGTCCAAAAAAGCCATGGTTCAAGCAAGTTCACGATTTTTGTCAAAATGGTGCTGCCCGCGCCCAGGCGGGACCTGGGAGTCTCAACTCAGACTGAGGAGACAGATGGGGGTCTCAGCACTTTAGAGAGCCCTCTGAAGACCAGGCATCACCCACTGGAGTCCCAGGACATGGGACAAAGAAAATGCAAAATGCAGTTGTTGCAGCACTCCAAAAGAAGGTCCCACGCCACCGGAGAACAACTCATCGAGTTGTGTGTCCCAGGATGGAGTGATGGGGACCTGGGCTACACTGTGCACGAAGAAATCTTGGAAGAAGTGCACAGAAGCCCAAGGAGCTGAAGAAGACGCAGTGCTGTAGGAAAGTACCATCTTTCTTGGCATGTTACCCCCTTTTTTACCTGTATGTCAGTATGTTTTTGCCTGTCTCACAGGGATCCTGCTGGTCAGGACCCCAGTGCTCATAGTTTATGGCTTAATGTGTGTGTCTGTATAGTGCCTAACTGTGTCACTGAGGCTCTAATAATCAGAACCTCAGTGCTTATGCTCTCTCTGCTTTTAAATGTGTCACTATAGGCTAGTGACTTCATTTACCAATTTCAATTTGCACACTGGACCACTCTTATAAATCCCTAGTATATGGTACCTAGGTACCCAGGGTATTGGGGTTCCAGGAGATCCTTATGGGCTGCAGCATATCTTTTGCCACCCATAAGGAGCGCAGACAAACCCTTTCACAGGACTGCAGTGTAGGAGGCTGGCCTGATTTGTAGTGAGTACCAAGGGCTACTTACACTCTGCACCAGGTCCAGGTATCCCTTATTACTGTAGAAGAGGTGTCTAGCAGCTTTGGCTGATAGAAAAGGGTAGCTTAGCAGAGCAGCTTAGGCTGAACTAGGAGACATGCAAAGCTCCCACTATACCACAAGTGTCATATGCACAATATCTTAAGAAAACACAATACACAGATATACTAAAAATAAAGGTACTTTATTTTTATGACAATATGCCAAAAGTATCTCAGTGAGTACCCTCAGTATGAGGATAGCAAATATACACAAGATATATGTACACAATACCAAAATTATGCAGTAATAGCAATAGAAAGCAATGCAAGCAATGTACAGTCACAATAGATTGCAATGAGAGCACATAGGTATAGGGGCAACACAAACCATATACTCTAGAAGTGGAATGCGAACCACGAATGGACCCCAAACCTATGTGAGCTTGTAGAGGGTCGCTGGGACTGTACGAAAACAGTCAGGGTTAGAAAAATAGCCCACCCAAGACCCTGAAAAGTAGGTGTAAAGTGCACCTAAGTTCCCCAGAGAGCACAGAAGTCGTGATAGGGGAATTCTGCAAGGAAGACCAACACCAGCAATGCAACAATTATGGATTTCCAGACGAGAGTACCTGTGGAACAAGAGGACCAAGTCCAAGAGTCACACTCAAGTCGGGAGTGGGCAGATGCCCAAGAAATGCCAGCTGATGTTGCAAAGAAGCTGCCACCGGATGGTAGAAGCTGTGGATTCTGCAAGAACGAAGAGGACTAGGAACTTCCCCTTTGGAGGATGGATGTCCCACGTTGTGAAGAAGCTTGCAGAGGTATTCCTGTGCAGAAAGACTGCAACCAAGCCTTGCTAGCTGCAAGGGTTGAGGTTAGGGTTTTTGGATGCTGCTGTGGCCCAGGAGGGACCAGGATGTTGCCAATTGCATGAGGAGACAGAGGGGGTGTCCAGCAAGACAAAGAGCCTACTCAGAAGCAAGCAGCACCCTCAGAAGTGCTGGAACAGGCACTACAAAGAAGAGTGAACTGGAGCTCACCCGAAGTCACAAAGGAAGGTCCCACAATGCCGGAGGACAACTCAGGAGGTCGTGCACTGCAGGTTAGAGAGTCGGGGACCCAGGCTGGGCTGTGCACAAAGGAAATCCTGGAAGAGTGCACAGGAGCCGGAGCAGCTGCAAATCATGCGGTACCCAGCAATGCAGTCTAGCGTGGGGAGGCAAGGACTTACCTCCACCAAACTTGGACTGAAGAGTCACTGGACTGTGGGAGTCACTGGGACAGAGTTGCTGAGTTCCAGGGACCACGCTCGTCGTGCTGAGAGGAGACCCAGAGGACCGGTGATGCAGTCTTTTCGTGCCTGCGGTTGCAGGGGGAAGATTCCGTCGACCCACGGGAGATTTCTTCGTAGCTTCTAGTGCAGAGAGGAGGCAGACTACCCCCACAGCATGCACCACCAGGAAAGCAGACGAGAAGGCGGCCGGATCAGCGATACAAGGTTGCAGTAGTCGTCTTTGCTACTTTGTTGCAGTTTTGCAGGCGTCCAGAGCAGTCAGCGGTCGATTCCTTGGCAGAAGGTGAAGAGAGAGATGCAGAGGAACTCTGATGAGCTCTTGCATTCGTTATCTAAAGAATTCCCCAAAGCAGAGACCCTAAATAGCCAGAAAAGGAGGTTTGGCTACTTACGAAGGAGGATAGGATAGCAACACAGGTAAGAGCCTATCAGAAGGAGTCTCTGATGTCACCTGCTGGCACTAGCCACTCAGAGCAGTCCAGTGTGCCAGCAGCACCTCTGTTTCCAAGATGGCAGAGGTCTGGAGCACACTGGAGGAGCTCTGGGCACCTCCCAGGGGAGGTGCAGGTCAGGGGAGTGGTCACTCCCCTTTCCTTTGTCTAGTTTCGCGCCAGTGCAGGGCTGGGGGATCCCTGAACCGGTGTAGACTGGCTTATGCAGAGATGGGCACCATCTGTGCCCATCAAAGCATTTCCAGAGGCTGGGGGAGGCTACTCCTCCCCCAGCCCTGACACCTTTTTCCAAAGGGAGAGGGTGTAACAGAGAGGGTGTAACACCCTCTCTCTGAGGAAGTCCTTTGTTCTGCCTTCCTGGGCCAAGCCTGGCTGGACCCCAGGAGGGTAGAAACCTGTCTGAGGGGATGGCAGCAGCAGCAGCTGCAGTGAAACCCTGGGAAAGGTAGTTTGGCAGTACCTGGGTCTGTGCTAGAGACTCGGGGGATCATGGAATTGTCTCCCCAATGCCAGAATGGCATTGGGGTGACAATTCCATGATCTTAGACATGTTACATGGCCATGTTCGGAGTTACCATTGTGACGCTGTACATATGTAGTGACATATGTATAGTGCACGTGTGTAATGGTGTCCCCGCACTCACAAAGTCCGGGGAATTTGCCCTGAACAATGTGGGGGCACCTTGGCTAGTGTGCCCACACACTAAGTAACTTAGCACCCAACCTTTACCAGGTAAAGGTTAGACATATAGGTGACTTATAAGTTACTTAAGTGCAGTGGTAAATGGCTGTGAAATAACGTGGACGTTATTTCACTCAGGCTGCAATGGCAGGCCTGTGTAAGAATTGTCAGAGCTCCCTATGGGTGGCAAAAGAAATGCTGCAGCCCATAGGGATCTCCTGGAACCCCAATACCCTGGGTACCTCAGTACCATATACTAGGGAATTATAAGGGTGTTCCAGTATGCCAATGTAAATTGGTGAAATTGGTCACTAGCCTGTTAGTGACAATTTGTACAGAGAGAGCATAACCACTGAGGTTCTGGTTAGCAGAGCCTCAGTGAGACAGTTAGGCATCACACAGGGAACACATACATATAGGCCACAAACTTATGAGCACTGGGGTCCTGGCTAGCAGGGTCCCAGTGACACATAACAAACATACTGAAAACATAGGGTTTTCACTATGAGCACTGGGCCCTGGCTAGCAGGATCCCAGTGAGACAGTGAACATACCCTGACATGCACTCACAAACAGGCCCAAAACTGGGGGTAACAAGGCTAGAAAGAGGCTCCTTTCTCACACCTGGAACACAGCAACTCTGTCCAAGTGACTCCCACAGTCCAGTGACTCTTCAGTCCAAGTTTGGTGGAGGTAAGTCCTTGCCTTCCCACGCTAGACTGCAAAGCTGTGTATCGCGTGATTTGCAGCTGCTCCGGCTCCTTTGCACTCTTCCAGGATTACCTTTGTACACATCCTAGCCTGGGTCCCCAGCACTCTGTCCTGCAGTGCACAACCTTCTGAGTTGTCATCCGACGTCGTGGGACCCCCTTTTGTAACTTCGCATGGACTCCAGTTCACTCTTCTTCTAAGTGCCTGTTGGGGTACTTCTGCGGGTGCTGCCTGATTCTTTGGGGGCTCTCTGAGTTGCTGAACGCCCCCTCTGTCTCCTCCTCCAACAGGCGACATCCTGGTCCTTCCTGGTCCTCAGCAGCACCCAAAAACCTCTACTGCAACCCTTGCAGCTAGCAAAGCTTGTTTGTGGTATTTCTGCGTGAGAACACCTCTGAAAGCTTCATCGCGACGTGGGACATCTGTCTTCCAAAGGAGAAATTCCTAGTCCTCTTCTTTCTTGCAGAACTCCAAGCTTCTTCCATCCGGAGGCAGCTTCCTTGCTCCTTCATCTGGGGTTTCCTGGGCTCCTGCCCCCACTGGACACTGTCGCGACTATTGAACTTGGTCCCCTTGCCTTGCGGGTCCTCAGGTCTGGAAATCCGTTGTTAGTGCACTGCTGGTGTTTGTTCTTCCTGCAGAATCCCCCTATCACGACTATTGTGCTCTCTGGGGGTAGTAGGTACTTTACTTCTACTTTTCAGGATCTTGGGGTGGGCTATTTTGGTAACCCTCACTGTTTTCTTACAGTCCCAGCAACCATCTACAAGCTCACATAGGTCCATTCGTGGTTCGCATTCCACTTTTGGAGTATATGGTTTGTGTTGCCCCTATACCTATGTTCTCCTATTGCAACCTTTTTTTTTTTTTTTTTAAATGTTTTATTAAGTTTTTATGCAGACCATATATGCGGTAATTCTGTTTGTACAATAATAGGAATTGGTTGGTCCATATTAACATGTTACATTCAAAAAACAAAAACAATTTGCGTCTGGTTACTTCTCTCAGTATATATAACTAGTGCGGTGGGCCACTGAGTCTTGCAACATCATTCTTGTGTTATTAACAATTCAACAAATTGTCAGCATATTTCCCTCTTGTCCCATATTGTGTCTGTGAAGGTGAAGGTGAGGGCCATTATACTGGTATCTATTCTGGTGTATAGTGCGGCTATATTGTGCTTCGAGACTCTTGATGAGTACTCAGCCTGAACTTCCCTTTATGTAATCTGACAGCACATGGGTTTGATTATATTCCCGCCTGGCCTGACCCTTGTGCGCCTGTCTCCCTGCCCACTTTGTTACATAACTTCCACGCAGGTTCTGGAATCAATGTAAGTCTGCTCTTGCACATCTTTTATTAGCAATTGTGTATCTAACTCCTGTGTGTAGTTATAGGAGGGCAAGGTCTGCCCCTACACTGCTTGTATGCAATTGTTCCGTTCATGGTGGTCGCTCATCATTTTTTGCCTCTAGTTTAGTTACTAATGATTCCCAGGTATCACATCCTGTGTGTAGTTGGCCCTTCTCCTTTAGCTTCCGGAGTACGTGATATTCTGTGCGGGTCCATCGCAAGGTCAGGACACGCCATGCCTTCAAATCTGGTGCTCTGGGCGCTTTCCAGTTCATCGCTATCAACCTTTTATACATTATGTACGCTAAATCTGCGAACTTATGTAAGTGTCTATGTTTCTTTTCTCTCAACCTCACCCCTAGTAGACAGGAATTAGGATGTGCTGCTAATGTGATCCCAGTCAGTTCTGAAACTTCCTCCACCACTCCATTCCACTCCCCTTTCACCTGAGCACACTCCCAGACCATGTGGTAAAAGTGCGCCAGTGGGGCGTTACAGCGAGGGCACCCTGAGTCCGATTCAGGGAAAATGCGTTTAATCCTAGCTGGTGATAAATATGTCTGGTGTGTGTAGCTGAACTGAGTGTATCGGAATCTAGGATTTCTTGACACCCCCCGAGTATGGTATAATGCTTTCATCCAGTCTTCCTGCGATATCTGAGTCGGCAGGACTGCATTCCATCTTTCCCTTACATTCTCCAGTGTGGGTTCAGGAGATTGTTCAGGATTTTATATAAGTTTGTTACAACTTTTGTTTGATTGTCATATTGCAGCATGTGATGTAGTATGGGGGATATCTCTGGTTCTAGGTCTCCAGCCATCCATGTCTTTTTAATTAAATGACAAATAGCGTAATAGGCTATAAATTGCCCTGAGCTCACTGACGTGAGGGCTTGTTTGGATTCAAATGACATTAATTTCCCCTCTTCAAAGCAATCTCCTATTGTCAGAATGCCCGCCTCTGTCCAGGCCAGGAGCGAATGTGTTCCCACCGCCTCCACCCAGCCGGGGACCAGTCCCAGGGGTATAAGCGGGGAGTAAGGGTATCCCCTGTGGTCTTTCATCAAGTATCTCTTCCAACACATGTGTGCTGATACCATTAATAAATTATCAGGTGCCCTTTTCGTTGTTTTGTTCATTAGCCATGTGACTAGTGGCACTCCCCTCAGCTGCACTGTCATCCATGTAGATTCCTCCAGGGTAGGTCTGTGTATCCAGTTCAGAATCCACTCAGTCCCCGACACTCTAACCTGCAGTGCACAACCTCCTGAGTTGTCCTCCGGCGTCGTGGGATCTCCTTTTGTGACTTCGGGTGAGCTCCGGTTCACTCCTCTTCGTAGTGCCTGTTCCGGCACTTTTGCGGGTGCTGCCTGCGTCTGTGAGGGCTCCCTGTCTTGCTGGGCGCCCCCTCTGTCTCCTCACGCAAGTGGCGACATCCTGGTCCCTCCTGGGCCACAGCAGTATCCAAAAACCCTAACCGCAACCCTTGCAGCTAGCAAGGCTTGTTTGCGGTCTTTCTGCGTAGTAACACCTCTGCAAGCTTCTTCACGACGTGGGACATCCATCCTCCAAAGGGGAAGTTTCTAGCCCTCTTCTTTCTTGCAGAATCCACAGCTTCTACCATCCAGTGGCAGCTTCTTTGCACCCTCAGCTGGCATTTCCTGGGCATCTGCCCAATCTCGACTTTGTCGCGACTCTTGGACTTAGTCCCCTTGTTCCACAGGTACTCTCGTCTGGAAATCCACTTTGGTTGCATTGCTGGTGTTGGTCTTCCTTGCAGAATTCCCCTATCACGACTTCTGTGCTCTCTGGGGAATATAGGTGCACTTTACACCTACTTTTCAGGGTCTTGGGGTGGGCTATTTTTCTAACCCTCACTGTTTTCTTACAGTCCCAGCGACCCTCTACAACCTCACATAGGTTTGGGGTCCATTCGTGGTTCGCATTACACTTTTGGAATATATGGTTTGTGTTGCCCCTATACCTATGTGCTCCTATTGCAATCTACTGTAACTTTACATTGCTTGCATTACTTCCTTTTGCTATTACTGCATATTTTTGGTATTGTGTACATATATCTTGTGTATATTTGGCATCCTCATACTGAGGGTACTCACTGAGATACTTTTGGCATATTGTCATAAAAATAAAGTACCTTTATTTTTAGTATATCTGTGTATTGTGTTTTCTTAAGATATTGTGCATATGACACCAGTGGTATAGTAGGAGCTTTGCATCTCTCCTAGTTAAGCCTAAGCTGCTCTGCTATAGCTACCTTCTATCAGCCTAAGCTGCTGGAAACACCTCTTCTACACTAATAAGGGATAACTGGACCTGGTACAGAGTGTAAGTACCCCTTGGTACCCACTACAAGCCAGGCCAGACTCCTACAGTACTGAGTTTAGTTCCCGAAAGAAACTCTTCGGGACTTTGACTGGTAATGCCGCAAAGTAATATAAAAGCCGGGGCAGAAGCAGCATATTCGTCACCGCCACCCTGCCCATCGGTGAGAGTGGCAGTGATCCCCTGAAGCGCAGTGACCCCTTCATAGAGTTTAGGGCGTGCCCTAGGTTCCCATCTCCAAGATCCTCGGTTTTGTGATAGATATATATCCCTAGTTATTTGAATGTGTTGAAACACCACTTCAGACGTTCTCTAGGGGCTAACTCTTTTCTTTCCGGAGACCAAACAGACAGTGGAAACACACATGATTTTTCCCTATTTACCACCAGTCCTGATATTTCACCATATTCAGTCAGTAGGGAGATCACTGAGGATATCGCCTCCCATCCCTTTCGCACATATATCAAGGCATCATCTGCGTATAATGATATTATATGGTGTGATCCACTCCTAATTATTCCCCATCTTTCTTTCATGGCTCGCAGTCGGGTCGCCAGAGGTTCCATTGCAATTGCGAATAATAAGTGAGACAAAGGACAACCCTGTCTTGTGCCTCTGCTGACCGGGAAACTGTCAGAAATTACACCTCTCGTCCTCACCCTAGCCTGGGGGTTAGCATACAACGTCTGAACCCACTGTATATAATTGGGGCCAAATCCCATGTCCTGCATTGTGACAAACAGGAAGTCCCACCCTAATGTATTGAATGCCTTTTCGATATCCAGAGATAATACAACTTCATCAACCGCCTCTGAAGGGGTATCTCCCATAACACTTAACAGCCTCCGGATATTTAAGAATGTATTACGTTTTGGAATTAATCCATTCTGATCTTCATGAATTAAAGTGTGTATGATGGGAGCTATTCTATTAGCCAGTATTTTACCCAGAATTTTACAATCCAGGTTAAGAAGCGAGGGTGGTCTGTATGATTTGATGTCAGTGGGGCCACGGCCCTGCTTAGGTAAAACCACTATCATGGCCTCTCTCTGCGTTGGGGGCAGTAGCTTGCAAGTCCATGCCTCCTCAAATACCTTCAGCAAGTGAGGTTTTAAGTGCTTTGAGCAAGTGGTATAATATTCGATTGGCAGGCCATCTATTCCTGGTGCCTTGTTTTTAGGCATTTGCGTTAGAACCAACTCCAATTCTTCCATTCTTTAAGGAGCCTCCAGCGTCTCCCTATCTACCTGCGACAAGCGTGCCAGTGGTGCCCCAGCAAGGAAGCCTCTCAGTTGTTGAGCAGAACATTCTGTGTGTCTAGTATAGAGGTTTGTGTAATAATCCTTAAATGCCCGATTGATCTCTTCTTGAGTATTAACCATTCTACCCCCAACTAGCCATATAGTGCCTATGGGGGTCTGCTGGCAGTTCTCACTAAGAAGCCACGCCAGCAACCTCCCCGATCTGTCTCCCTCTGTTTGTAAGCACATCAGATGGTATTTATAGTCGTGCCGACGGAGACGCAGGTCCGCTTCAATGTATTTTGTGTGCGCCTCTTTTAGTGCTGAGTATGGTGTTCCGCTTTGTGCCACTGCATTCTCCAATTCCCTCTACTCCTTTTCCAATTTGCTGACCTCTGCGCGGAGGGTGCGCCTCACCCCCAAGTGGTTGAAATGCAATGCCCTCTAACAACTGCCTTGCGCGCATCCCACTCTACCGCTCTTGTATCTGTGGTATCTTTATTTATTTCCCAATATTGTCTCACTTTTGTGTTCCGTCCATCTGCAAATGCCTGGTCTTGGAGGGCCTCCACCTGCAGCCGCCAGGCAGGAATTGCTGAGCGTTGTCTGCCCCAGTGTAGAGATAATTTCAGCGGAGAGTGATCTGACAAAGTTTTGGCAAAATATTCTCTTTTTGATCAGTGGGCATATACTGAGGGTTCCCCATATTATAGATATTCTGGTATGTACCTTGTGGGGTATTGAATAGAGTGAATGATTCCTCTGTTCTGGGTGTTTCAAGCGCCATAAGGCATATAGGCCCTCATTCCAACCCTGGCGGTCGGTGTTAAAGCGGCGGCCAACCCGCCAACAGGCAGACGGTCAAAAAAATGGAATTCTGACCCTGGCGGGAACCGCCAACACAGCCCGCCACTTTAACACACAAACAAACAGCGCGGCGGTCACCGCCAACAGGCAGGCGGCAGACAATGTACCGCCCACCCTATCACAACTCACCAATCTGCCACCTTTTCCGGGGCAGGAGCCCCGCCGATAAAAACACGGCGGAAACAGACTACGAACGGGAAAACGCTCACCTCTATACACTCCACGAGGAATCTGGACAGCATGGAACCCGAATTAAACATCCTACTAGCTATTGTCTACCTGCTCCTCTACCAGGAGCACGAACGCCGGCGCAGACGACAACGGTGAGTACTGCACCTACGACACAGGGGAGGGGGGAGGAGAAAAGGTTAAGGGCACACACATACGCGATACACCCACACTCCCCCCCCCCAAATACCCACACAACAATGCAGAGTAACAAGTAACAGTGACCCCCCGCAAACCCATGGAATAATGCAAAGACAAAATAAATTGATCATTAAAATCGAAGTATATTATAGCAAATTTTAACTTATGTGAATTATGAAATATATAAATAAAATAAATCACATCATTTACAATATATACATCGGGCAAAAGTCAGGCACATTTTGGCAACCTTCCATTGTTCGTGGGCCAATGTGCATAAACACATGGGCAAAGCCCACACACGAGACCAGATTCTATTGGAGAGAACACTGCAGGGGCATCAGATAAAAAAACTACAGGCACCTCAGGGGGAAGGGAAAGGGGGGCACCTCAGCCACATGAGTCCACGACGCCAGATCCACGAGGGGCCTCCATGCCCACTGTACCATCCTGGGGAGTGCAAAGCCACAGTCTCTCAAGTCTCTACATTGGGTGGATTGCCCACTGGACCATCCTGGGGAGTGCAAAGTCACAGTCTCACAAGTCTCTACAGTGGGTGGTTTGCCCACTGTTAGATCCTGGGAAGTGCAAAGCCACAGTCCATCAGGTGGATAACAGACTCCACTGGTCATGGAGGAGGCATGGTGGCCAGAGTGCTTCGTGAAGCCCTGCTTGACACAGATCCGGCCCTGCCAATGGGCCAGCGGTGCTTGAGATGAAGGGCCCAGCGGAGCGGTGTAGGAGGCTGGACTGGCTTGTAGTGAGTACCAAGGGGTACTTGCACCTTGCACCAGGCCCAGTTATCCCTTATTAGTGTATAGGGTGTCTAGCAGCTTAGGCTGATAGATAATGGTAGCTTAGCAGAGCAGCTTAGGCTGAACTAGGAGACGTGTGAAGCTACTACAGTACCACTTAGTGTCATATGCACAATATCATAAGAAAACACAATACACAGTTATACTAAAAATAAAGGTACTTTATTTTTATGACAATATGCCAAAGTATCTTAGAGTGTACCCTCAGTGAGAGGATAGGAAATATACACAAGATATATATATACACAATAGCAAAAATATGCAGTATAGTCTTAGAAAACAGTGCAAACAATGTATAGTTACAATAGGATGCAATGGGGAAACATAGGGATAGGGGCAACACAAACCATATACTCCAGAAGTGGAATGCGAACCACGAATGGACCCCAAACCTATGTGACCTTGTAGAGGGTCGCTGGGACTATTAGAAAATAGTGAGAGTTAGCAAAATAACCCTCCCCAAGACCCTGAAAAGTGAGTGCAAAGTGCACTAAAGTTCCCCTAAGGACAAAATAGTCGTGTTAGAGGGAAAATGCAAGGAAAACACAAATCAGCAATGCAACAACGATGGATTCCTGACTGAGGGTACCTGTGGAACAAGGGGACCAAGTCCAAAAGTCACAAGCAGCTCGGAGATGGGCAGATGCCCAAGAAATGCCAGCGGTTGGTGCAAAGAAGCTCTTACTAGGCTGAAGAACTGTGAATACTGCAGGAACGACAAGGGCTAGAGACTTCCCCTTTGGAGGATGGATCCCCCACGCCTTGGAGAGTCGTGCAGAAGTGTTTTCCCGCCGGATGGACGCCAACAAGCCTTGCTACACGCAATTCGTGCGTTTGGCGTTTTTGGACGCTGCTGGGGCCCAGGAGGGACCAGAAGGTCGCAAATTGGACCTGCAGAGAGAGGGGACGTCGAGCAAGACAAAGAGCCCTCACTGAAGCAGGTAGCACCCGGAGAAGTGCCAGAAACAGGCACTACGAGGATGCGTGAAACGGTGCTCGCCGAAGTTGCACAAAGGAGTCCCACGTCGCCGGAGACCAACTTAGAAAGTCGTGCAATGCAGGTTAGAGTGCCGTGGACCCAGGCTTGGCTGTGCACACAGGATTTCCGCCGGAAGTGCACAGGGGCCGGAGAAGCTTGCAAAGTCGCGGTTCCCAGCAATGCAGCCCAGCGAGGTGAGGCAAGGACTTACCTCCACCAAACTTGGGCTGAAGAGTCACTGGACTGTGGGGGTCACTTGGACGGTGTCGCTGGATTCGAGGGACCTCGCTCGTCGTGCTGAGAGGAGACCCAAGGGACCGGAGATGCAGCTTTTTGGTGCCTGCGGTTGCAGGGGGAAGATTCCGTCGACCCACGGGAGATTTCTTCGGAGCTTCTGGTGCAGAGAGGAGGCAGACTACCCCCACAGCATGCACAAGCAGGAAAACAGTCGAGAAGGCGGCAGGATCAGCGTTACAGAGTTGCAGTAGTCGTCTTTGCTACTATGTTGCAGGTTTGCAGGCTTCCAGCGCGGTCAGCGGTCGATTCCTTATCAGAAGGTGAAGAGGGAGATGCAGAGGAACTCGGCTGAGCTCATGCATTCGTTATCTAAAGTTTCCCCAGAGACAGAGACCCTAAATAGCCAGAAAAGAGGGTTTGGCTACCTAGGAGAGAGGAAAGGCTACTAACACCTGAAGGAGCCTATCACAAGGAGTCTCTGACGTCACCTGGTGGCACTGGCCACTCAGAGCAGTCCAGTGTGCCAGCAGCACCTCTGTTTCCAAGATGGCAGAGGTCTGGAGCACACTGGAGGAGCTCTGGACACCTCCCAGGGGAGGTGCAGGTCAGGGGAGTGGTCACTCCCCTTTCCTTTGTCCAGTTTCGCGCCAGAGCAGGGGCTAAGGGGTCCCTGAACCGGTGTAGACTGGCTTATGCAGAATTGGGCACATCTGTGCCCAACAAAGCATTTCCAGAGGCTGGGGGAGGCTACTCCTCCCCTGCCTTCACACCATTTTCCAAAGGGAGAGGGTGTCACACCCTCTCTCAGAGGAAGTTCTTTGTTCTGCCATCCTGGGCCAGGCCTGGCTGGACCCCAGGAGGGCAGATGCCTGTCTGAGGGGTTGGCAGCAGCAGCAGCTGCAGTGAAACCCCAGGAAGGGCAGTTTGGCAGTACCAGGGTCTGTGCTACAGACCACTGGGATCATGGGATTGTGCCAACTATGCTAGGATGGCATAGAGGGGGCAATTCCATGATCATAGACATGTTACATGGCCATATTCGGAGTTACCATGGTGAAGCTACATATAGGTAGTGACCTATATGTAGTGCACGCGTGTAATGGTGTCCCCGCACTCACAAAGTTCAGTGAATTGGCTCTGAACAATGTGGGGGCACCTTGGCTAGTGCCAGGGTGCCCTCACACTAAGTAACTTTGCACCTAACCTTTACCAGGTAAAGGTTAGACATATAGGTGACTTATAAGTTACTTAAGTGCAGTGTAAAATGGCTGTGAAATAACGTGGACGTTATTTCACTCAGGCTGCAGTGGCAGGCCTGTGTAAGAATTGTCAGAGCTCCCTATGGGTGGCAAAAGAAATGCTGCAGCCCATAGGGATCTCCTGGAACCCCAATACCCTGGGTACCTCAGTACCATATACTAGGGAATTATAAGGGTGTTCCAGTAAGCCAATGTAAATTGGTAAAATTGGTCACTAGCCTGTTAGTGACAATTTGAAAGTAATGAGAGAGCATAACCACTGAGGTTCTGGTTAGCAGAGCCTCAGTGAGACAGTTAGGCACCACACAGGGAACATATACATGCACACCTATGAGCACTGGGGCCCTGTGTGACAGGGTCCCAGTGACACATACATATAGGCCACAAACCTATGAGCACTGGGGTCCTGACCAGCAGGATCCCAGTGACACATAACAACCATACTGAAAACATAGTGTTTTCACTATGAGCACTGAGGCCTGGCTATCAGGATCCCAGTGAGACAGTGAAAACAGTGACAAACACCCTGACATACACTCACAAACAGGCCAAAAGTGGGGGTAACAAGGCTAGAAAGAGGCTACCTTCTCACACAACCCCCCCCCAAACGAAGGACAATAAGGCTAACCTTGGCCAGTTGAGACTTTATTGTCTAAGTGGTGATAAGTAGAGAGTAGCTCTGCAATAGACTGGTTACTCCCTTTATCATCCACTATATGGTTACTTCCCTGTGGGGATGTAAACCACCCTGTTTGAAGTTTTTTAGCTAAGCAACAATGTGAAGATGTATTTTCAGAGTTTCTATCAGTAAGTTTTAGTTTAGAGCAGTGGGAATTGTCCACTGAACCTATTTGTAGTGATGGAAATGCCAGACAGGGATGCTGTCTCAGAAAAGCCATAGCTGGGCAAAAACTTTGTCCATCTGGCTGGAAGAGAGAACAGGGATGCTGTTTCTCTTGAGTTGGAGCAGGGCAGGGATGCTGTCCTATCAGCTCCACACTAGGGCAGGGATGCTGTCCTAAGTGTTGTGAGGCAGTGCAGAGTTTCTGCACTAAAGTTTCTCTGGGAGGGTTGGAGGGATGCTCCATGTTAACTAAAATGGTGCTCTTTTTCTCACCAATGTTAGTTATCCCACAGAGAGGTACTTCTACCTCAGGGAGTCCAGCTTTGCCAGCTGATGATTCCCTTGGAACAGGTGCCACCCTAGGAGAGGTTTCTCCCACCACAGGAATAGTATCCTGAATGGTAGGGTGGTTAGGGGATACTGTGATACCCTTTTTACCTGTTGATGGAGAGGGATCCTGAGTTTTCAGGCCTTCTCTCCTTTGCTTTTTCATTTCACTTGAAATGAGAGGGAACAATTCCTCAGGGATGCCCAGCATGGCTGCATGGGCATAAAACTCTACATCAGCCCAACCTGAGGCCTCTAGGTCATTACCTAAGAGACAGTCTACAGGTAAGCTAGGTGATACCACCACCTGCTTAGGGCCAGTAACTCCACCCCAACTAAACTGAATTATAGCTAAGGGAAGAAACTTAGTGGAGTTATGGACATCAATAATCTTATACTGTTGTCCAATGATGTGTTGTTCAGGAGGCACTAGGTTTTCAGTCACCAAAGTGAAACTGGCACCTGTGTCCCTGTAGGCCAAGGCCTCAACACCATTTATTGAAACTGTCTGCCTGTACTTATCCATTGTAAGGGGACAAGCAGCCAGTGTGGCAAGGCCAATGCCACTAGGTGTGACAGAAACTGTCTTGGGACTGATTACATCAGTTTCCACTATGGACCCATAAGTGAACCCAACTACACCCTTTGCTTGACTGTTGCCAGCAGTCCCACCACTAGTACCACTACTGCTAGGGGCACTAGAGCTTGATGTATTAGTGGTGGTAGGCTCAGGGGGTTTACCTGGACAGGACTTATCCCCTGGCCTATGGCCTCTGTTTTTACACACAAAGCACCAAGGCTTTTTAATGTGTGCAGGTTGGGAAGAAGAGGAAGAATTTGTTTTATCCCCACCCTCTGAAGAGTGTTTAAGATTTGAAGTGGGATCTTTGGTTTTACCCTTATGCCCATGCTTATCTTGAGATTTTTCACCATCTTTCTTCTTATTGCCATCTTTGTCACCCCCTGTATGAACTTTTCTGTTCACCCTTGTTCTGACCCATTTGTCTGCCTTCTTTCCCAATTCTTGGGGAGAGGTCAGATCAGAGTCTACCAGGTACTGGTGCAACAAATCAGACACACAATTATTAAGTATATGCTCTCTCAGGATTGTGTTATACAGGCTTTCATAATCAGTAACTTTACTGCCATGTAACCACCCCTCCAAGGCCTTCACTGCCTGGTCAATGAAATCAACCCAGTCTTGTGAAGACTCCTTTTTGGTCTCTCTGAACTTTATCCTGTACTGTTCAGTGGTTAAGCCATAACCATCCAGGAGTGCATTCTTAAGAACTTGGAAATTATTAGCATCATTTTCTTTTACAGTAAGGAGCCTATCCCTACCTTTTCCAGTGAATGATAGCCATAGGATAGCAGCCCACTGCCTTTGAGGGACATCCTGTACAGCACAGGCCCTCTCAAGTGCAGCAAACCACTTGTTAATGTCATCCCCCTCCTTGTAAGGGGGAACTATCTTGTGCAGATTCCTGGAATCATGCTCTTTTGCAGGATGACTATGGGGAATACTGCTGCTGCCACCATGGGTATCTAAACCCAACTTCTGTCTTTCCTTCTCTAATTCTAAAGACTGTCTATCCAAATCCAGCTGTTGCTTCTTGAGCTTCAGTCTGGTTTGTTCCACTCTCAATCTATTGAGCTCCCTTTCTAACAATCTGTCATCAGGGTGGGTGGGAGGGACATTTCTAGATACAGAGGTATGATGGGAATGAACAGAAGGAGACCTGTCCCTTACCAAGGGCACCCTAACAGCTTGGCTACCAGCATAATGTGAGAGCACATCATCAGTATGATGTGATTCAACCTCTGTACCAACTATGCTAGACTGTCTAGTAATGGGCAGGCTGAGAAGTTTCTTTCCTGAACCTTTTCCTGGGGGAGTCCCTGGATCAGATTGAGAACCATTAGCTACTTTTTCTACAGATTGGGCACTTATGGCCTTATCCTGTACTCTAAGCATATTAATTAACAGTTCTAAGGAAGGATTCTTCCCTACACTCAAACCTCTCTCTATGCAGAGACTCCTTGCTCCTTTCCAGCTAAGGTGATCATATGCAAGTTTGGACAGTTCAACTTTTTGGCCTGTGCCAGACATTTTTAGAGAGAGTTAAAGTGATAGACAAAGAGAAAAAAGTTTTCAGAACTTTTTGGAAAGACAGAAAAAACTTTTTAAACTTTTAAGAACTTTTTGAAAGTTTAGAAGTACTTTTCAGCACTTAGAAAAGAGTGAAAAGAGGAAATGCAAATCTTTTTGGCTATGTGTATATACACTGACCTTGTTTTGTATATTTTTCTCTTATGAAAAGTACAATGACAAGAGTGGTAAGTAGTCTCAAAGCACTTATCCCACCGCTGCACAACCAATGTAGGAGGCTGGACTGGCTTGTAGTGAGTACCAAGGGGTACTTGCACCTTGCACCAGGCCCAGTTATCCCTTATTAGTGTATAGGGTGTCTAGCAGCTTAGGCTGATAGATAATGGTAGCTTAGCAGAGCAGCTTAGGCTGAACTAGGAGACGTGTGAAGCTACTACAGTACCACTTAGTGTCATATGCACAATATCATAAGAAAACACAATACACAGTTATACTAAAAATAAAGGTACTTTATTTTTATGACAATATGCCAAAGTATCTTAGAGTGTACCCTCAGTGAGAGGATAGGAAATATACACAAGATATATATATACACAATAGCAAAAATATGCAGTATAGTCTTAGAAAACAGTGCAAACAATGTATAGTTACAATAGGATGCAATGGGGAAACATAGGGATAGGGGCAACACAAACCATATACTCCAGAAGTGGAATGCGAACCACGAATGGACCCCAAACCTATGTGACCTTGTAGAGGGTCGCTGGGACTATTAGAAAATAGTGAGAGTTAGCAAAATAACCCTCCCCAAGACCCTGAAAAGTGAGTGCAAAGTGCACTAAAGTTCCCCTAAGGACAAAATAGTCGTGTTAGAGGGAAAATGCAAGGAAAACACAAATCAGCAATGCAACAACGATGGATTCCTGACTGAGGGTACCTGTGGAACAAGGGGACCAAGTCCAAAAGTCACAAGCAGCTCGGAGATGGGCAGATGCCCAAGAAATGCCAGCGGTTGGTGCAAAGAAGCTCTTACTAGGCTGAAGAACTGTGAATACTGCAGGAACGACAAGGGCTAGAGACTTCCCCTTTGGAGGATGGATCCCCCACGCCTTGGAGAGTCGTGCAGAAGTGTTTTCCCGCCGGATGGACGCCAACAAGCCTTGCTACACGCAATTCGTGCGTTTGGCGTTTTTGGACGCTGCTGGGGCCCAGGAGGGACCAGAAGGTCGCAAATTGGACCTGCAGAGAGAGGGGACGTCGAGCAAGACAAAGAGCCCTCACTGAAGCAGGTAGCACCCGGAGAAGTGCCAGAAACAGGCACTACGAGGATGCGTGAAACGGTGCTCGCCGAAGTTGCACAAAGGAGTCCCACGTCGCCGGAGACCAACTTAGAAAGTCGTGCAATGCAGGTTAGAGTGCCGTGGACCCAGGCTTGGCTGTGCACACAGGATTTCCGCCGGAAGTGCACAGGGGCCGGAGAAGCTTGCAAAGTCGCGGTTCCCAGCAATGCAGCCCAGCGAGGTGAGGCAAGGACTTACCTCCACCAAACTTGGGCTGAAGAGTCACTGGACTGTGGGGGTCACTTGGACGGTGTCGCTGGATTCGAGGGACCTCGCTCGTCGTGCTGAGAGGAGACCCAAGGGACCGGAGATGCAGCTTTTTGGTGCCTGCGGTTGCAGGGGGAAGATTCCGTCGACCCACGGGAGATTTCTTCGGAGCTTCTGGTGCAGAGAGGAGGCAGACTACCCCCACAGCATGCACAAGCAGGAAAACAGTCGAGAAGGCGGCAGGATCAGCGTTACAGAGTTGCAGTAGTCGTCTTTGCTACTATGTTGCAGGTTTGCAGGCTTCCAGCGCGGTCAGCGGTCGATTCCTTATCAGAAGGTGAAGAGGGAGATGCAGAGGAACTCGGCTGAGCTCATGCATTCGTTATCTAAAGTTTCCCCAGAGACAGAGACCCTAAATAGCCAGAAAAGAGGGTTTGGCTACCTAGGAGAGAGGAAAGGCTACTAACACCTGAAGGAGCCTATCACAAGGAGTCTCTGACGTCACCTGGTGGCACTGGCCACTCAGAGCAGTCCAGTGTGCCAGCAGCACCTCTGTTTCCAAGATGGCAGAGGTCTGGAGCACACTGGAGGAGCTCTGGACACCTCCCAGGGGAGGTGCAGGTCAGGGGAGTGGTCACTCCCCTTTCCTTTGTCCAGTTTCGCGCCAGAGCAGGGGCTAAGGGGTCCCTGAACCGGTGTAGACTGGCTTATGCAGAATTGGGCACATCTGTGCCCAACAAAGCATTTCCAGAGGCTGGGGGAGGCTACTCCTCCCCTGCCTTCACACCATTTTCCAAAGGGAGAGGGTGTCACACCCTCTCTCAGAGGAAGTTCTTTGTTCTGCCATCCTGGGCCAGGCCTGGCTGGACCCCAGGAGGGCAGATGCCTGTCTGAGGGGTTGGCAGCAGCAGCAGCTGCAGTGAAACCCCAGGAAGGGCAGTTTGGCAGTACCAGGGTCTGTGCTACAGACCACTGGGATCATGGGATTGTGCCAACTATGCTAGGATGGCATAGAGGGGGCAATTCCATGATCATAGACATGTTACATGGCCATATTCGGAGTTACCATGGTGAAGCTACATATAGGTAGTGACCTATATGTAGTGCACGCGTGTAATGGTGTCCCCGCACTCACAAAGTTCAGTGAATTGGCTCTGAACAATGTGGGGGCACCTTGGCTAGTGCCAGGGTGCCCTCACACTAAGTAACTTTGCACCTAACCTTTACCAGGTAAAGGTTAGACATATAGGTGACTTATAAGTTACTTAAGTGCAGTGTAAAATGGCTGTGAAATAACGTGGACGTTATTTCACTCAGGCTGCAGTGGCAGGCCTGTGTAAGAATTGTCAGAGCTCCCTATGGGTGGCAAAAGAAATGCTGCAGCCCATAGGGATCTCCTGGAACCCCAATACCCTGGGTACCTCAGTACCATATACTAGGGAATTATAAGGGTGTTCCAGTAAGCCAATGTAAATTGGTAAAATTGGTCACTAGCCTGTTAGTGACAATTTGAAAGTAATGAGAGAGCATAACCACTGAGGTTCTGGTTAGCAGAGCCTCAGTGAGACAGTTAGGCACCACACAGGGAACATATACATGCACACCTATGAGCACTGGGGCCCTGTGTGACAGGGTCCCAGTGACACATACATATAGGCCACAAACCTATGAGCACTGGGGTCCTGACCAGCAGGATCCCAGTGACACATAACAACCATACTGAAAACATAGTGTTTTCACTATGAGCACTGAGGCCTGGCTATCAGGATCCCAGTGAGACAGTGAAAACAGTGACAAACACCCTGACATACACTCACAAACAGGCCAAAAGTGGGGGTAACAAGGCTAGAAAGAGGCTACCTTCTCACAAGCGGTGCTTGAGATGAAGGGCCCAGCGGAGCGGTGCTTGACAGGAAAGGCCCAGCGGAGCAGTTCAGAGACGGTGGTGCCCACCGGAGCGGTGCAAGAGAGGAAGGGCCCAGCGGAGCGGTGCTTGAGATGAAGGGCCCAGCGGAGCGGTGCTTGTCACGGCGGGGCCCTGTTCAGCGATGCTTCTCACGGCGGGCCCTGTTCAGCGGTGCTTGTCACGGCGGGCCCTGTTCAGCGGTGCTTCTCACGGCGGGCCCTGTTCAGCGGTGCTTCTCACGGCGGGCCCTGTTCAGCGGTGCTTGTCACGGCGGGGCCCTGTTCAGCGGTGCTTCTCACGGCGGGCCCTGTTCAGCGGTGCTTCTCACTGCGGGCCCTGTTCAGCGGTGCTTCTCACGGCGGGCCCTGTTCATCGGTGCTTGTCTTGGCGGGGCCCTGTTCAGCGGTGCTTCTCACGGCGGGCCCTGTTCAGCGGTGCTTGTCTTGTGTTCCTAGGGAACCAGACCTGGCCAATATTTCCTGCTCAGTCGCCATCCGACCTCTGCTTGCGGGGCCCTCCTGTGCTGGAGTCCTGGGCCCATGGGTGTCCTCCATCACACCCGGAATGGGGCTGGTGTGGCCCTCCTGGGCAGCTCGCCTGCTGCCGGACTTGTCCACCCTGCTGCCCTTGCCCTCCTTCGCAGAATCTCTGGGGCCCTTGCCTCCCTTTGTGGATGTGCCAGGTGACGGGGCAAGGCTAGTGTCCTTGGGGGCAGCCGTCTCAGACCTGTCGCACCGGGCCTTCACTTTTTTTGTCCTCTTCCCAGGGGGTGGGCTGGCTTTCCCCTTGCTGCTGGCCGATGTTCCTGCCCTAGGAGCTGGTGGACTCCAATAGCCCTGAACTATGGTCCTAGTAGATGCAGGGCTGGAGGTGGCTGAGGTGCTCTTTGGACTCTTACAAGATGGAGGGGGTGGGTCAGTTGTTGGAAAGAGGTCAAGGTTGGAAAGGAAAAGCAATTTTGAAAGAGAGGGACGGGTAGGTGTACTGGGTATGGGAGTGGAGGAAGAGGATGTGGTTGTAGGAGAGTCAAGTGTGCTGTCTATGGGTGCAGGTGCCTGTGACGGAGGCTGTCATGAGGTGGATGGCTGTTGGGTGGGTGGCTGCCTGCGTTTGTGTGGTTTAGAAGAGGGGGTGACAGACACACTGGGAGAGGACACAGGGGATGTGTAAATGGCAGTGGGGGTGGTGACTGCACGTGTGCGGACTGTTCTGGAGGGTGTGCTGGTGATGGACGTACTGGCTGATGGTGGTGTGCATGCAGGTGTGAGTGGAGACGTCACAGGGAGGGAGGAGGGAGGCGAGGAGGAGGGGGACACAGAGGAGGCAGTGGCTGTTGGCATGTCTGCATGTGGATGTTGCTTGGGTGAATGCTTGTGGGATGTGTGGTGCTTATGTCTGGATGAGCTGCCCTTGGGTGTTGAGGTGTGTGCAGGCTGGTCTGTAGGTGTGGATGGGATAGGCAGAGGAACAGGGGAGTGGGACTGGGTGGAGGGAGTTGGAGGAGGGAGGCTGGAGACAGGGACAATGGCTGCCGTCAGTGCTGAGGCCAGAGCGTTGAACGATCGCTGATGGGCATCCTGACCCGAATGAATGCCCTTCAGGTATGCATTGCTCCGATGCACCTCCCTTTCTACACCCTGGATGGCATTCAAAAGGGTAGACTGCCCAACAATGATGGTCCTGAGGAGGTCAATGACCTCCTCACTGAGGGCAGCAGGGGTAACTGGGGCAGGGCCTGAGGTGCCTGGGGCGAAGGAGATGGCCGGCTTCCTGGCCGAGCGGGCACGGGGCGAACGCTGAGGGGCTGCTGGGAGGGCGGAGCTGGTGCGCTGGGTGGCGGCTGTACCTGTTGTAGCGGTGGGCACGGATGTTGCCGCCACCCCAAGGGAGGTCCCTTCCGAGGACGTGTCTGTGTCGCTGACGTCTCCACGGGTCCCCGTTGTGGAGCTCCACTCTCCCTCCGTCTCACTGGTGTACTCGGAGTCGGTTGCATGGCCCTCCGGGGCCATGTGAGATGCAGCTCCCTCGTGCGCCGATGCCACTTCTCCTCCGCCTGATGATGCTAATGCACACATGAACAGGAAGACCAAAAAAAATGGGGGGAGAAGAAAGAAAGACATGTTGAGTGCATGCATTGGCGACACCGTTGGCGGAGAGGACAGACATAGTAGCCCACTGCACTACGCCGCGCACTTGGGGTACACTACTCAATCAGTGGGACATGGCCTACAAGCCTATGGACGACAACTGCACACATAGATGACACAGGGCCATGAATAGCTGTACTAGGCACCCTACAGAGGTGGGGGCGGGGCACAGGGCCATGCCTCACGGAGGGACCTAGCCTACAGAAATCGCCCTGGCCTAGGGATACCCACAGCCCTCCTCCCCCACCCAGGCACCTCCACTGCACGCAAAGATAGCAGAATGTGCTGCTACTCACCCCCTTGTGTCTGCTGTGATGTCCTCACGCGCCCATCCAAATCGGGGTAGGCCACCGCCAGGATCCGGGACATCAGGGGGGTCAAGGTACGACTGGCACCCCTCCTACGGTGGGAGGCCATCCCCAGCAGAGCCTCAGCGGTCTTTCTGCTCCCGCGGCGGATGTCCTCCCACCTCTTGCGGCAGTGGGTGCCCCGTCTGTTGTGTACCCCAAGGGCCCGGACGTCCTTGGCGATGGCACGCCAAATCTCGATCTTCTGATGGGCGCTGACCTATGTGACATGTATAGGGTGGGAAAAGAAACATCATCACTTTTCTGCATGGTCGATGTGAGTGGCCCCCCCTCCCCAACCTTGCCATGTGGCACATGCTCTCATCTGTCGTGCGATGCATTCCTCATTCGCTCCCCTCCCCACCATCGTTCATTCACCCCACTCAACCCAGGCATTGCCCACTAAGCATGGTCCCAGTGTACTCACCTGTTGGTCTGGAGGACCGTAGAGTAGCGCATACTGGGGGAGGACCCCATCCACTAGTTTCTCCAACTCTTCTAAGTGAAGGCAGGGGCCCTTTCCCCAGTCGCAGCAGCCATTGTCACTTCCAGACCGAGGTCACAGCAGCACTTGCAGTATAGGTCCTCTCCTGTGGATTATCAGGTCTCGAGTGATTAAGCAGATAGAAAATGGCGGTCACGCCCGCGGCGGTGCGTACTGCGGCGGTGCGTACCGCGACCGCCGGCGCACATCCTCATTGGCTCCTGAAACCCATAGGGTTCAATGTTAACCAATGCGACTTTGCACCGCGGTCTTCGACCGCCTACCGCCACGGTGTGCCACGCCAGCGCAATGACCTCACATCACATTGTCACACTTCACAGGTCAGGCAGCCGCCATTTCAAAGGCCCACATGGCTTAATTTCAACTGCGTCACACAGGCCTAGGCCTTGCATTGCCACTCATACAAGCCAATCAATGCATAGAGAATCGTGTACAGTGAAAGCTGTGTGAACGTACCTGTGGGTTGATTGACTCTGTGCTCCATGTTGTCCTTCCTAGGCACCGTCCACAGGGACTTGTGAGGAGATGGAGGGCTGTTCCCGTGTACAGACCGCTGGTGGACCTGTCGACAATGGAAGAACGACATGTCATACTGACATACAGACTTGACCGTGCCACTATACAGGAACTGTGTGCCCAGCTGGAGCCAGACCTGATGTCACCCATCCGCCAACCCACAGGGATCCCCCCTCTAGTGCAGGTTCTGTCAGCACTCCATTTTTTGGCAAGTGGGTCATTTCAATCAACAGTGGCCATTTCATCTGGGATGTCTCAGCCTATGTTTTCAAAGGTGTTGTCCAGAGTGTTGTCTGCCCTGATGAAATACATGCGGAGCTACATTGTTTTCCCTGAGGTGGAGGATTTGGCTACAGTGAAGGGTGATTTCTATACCCTTGGACATATTCCCAACGTCATTGGTGCCATTGATGGGACCCATGTGGCTTTGGTACCCCCCAGAGGAAGTGAACAGGTGTACAGGAACAGAAAAAGTTATCATTCGATGAATGTCCAGGTGGTCTGTTTGGCAGACCAGTACATCTCCCATGTCAATGCCAAGTACCCGCGGTCAGTGCATGATGCGTACATCATGCTAAATAGCAGCATCCCTTACGTGATGGAACTACTTCAGAGACACTGTGTATGGCTAATAGGTGACTCTGGTTACCCCAACCTGTCGTGGCTACTGACCCCAGTGAGGAATCCCAGGACCAGGGCAGAGGAATGGTACAATGAGGCCCATGGGTGTACTAGGAGGGTGATTGAGCGGACCTTCGGCCTCTTGAAGGCCAGGTTTAGGTGCCTGCATATGACAGGTGGATCCCTAATGTACTCACCAAAGAAGGTGTGTCATATCATCGTGGCCTGCTGTATGCTTCACAACCTGGCTTTGCGACGCCAGGTGCCTTTCCTGCAGGAGGTTGGTCCAGATGGTGGTGTTGTGGCAGCGGTGGAACCTGTGGAGAGTGAAGAGGAGGAAGACGACGGGGACGACACAGACAACAGGGACAGAGTGATACTACAGTATTTTCAATAACACACAGGTAAGATTCAACACCAGCATTTTACAATTACTTACAATCTCCTGCCTCTCTACTGTCTGGCCTATTCCCCCAATGTATGTTAACTGAGTTGTGACTTTCCCTTCCAATTTTAGCAATGTAGCCCCCACTGTGTGACCTCTGCTTTGTTTCCCCATGGACTACAGCTGTGTGACATTGGTATGTTTTCATCACTGTGTAACTGGACATTTTGGCAGCATTATGTTCAATACATTTGTTCACAATACAGGCAGACTCCAGTTTTTTTTTGTGTGCAATAAGTGTTATTATTACAAATCTGAATTTAGGGACATGGTGGGAAATCGGTGATGGGTGATGGTGGAGGAATGTCCATGGCAGAGTCCAGCTTTTCAGTCTCACAGGTGCATTGTCCATATGCCTGTGGAAGGTGGAGCAGGGGCAGTTAAAGGTTGGACAGGGTGACAATGTGGGACAGTGGGATGACATCAGGGGGTATCCTTTGCTGGCGGGGGTCTTGACATCCTACTCTGTCTTCTTACGAGATCTCAGGCCCCGCTTGCGGGGTGGTTCTTCTTCTGCAGGAGGTGGGGTTCAGGTGGCCTGTTGTTGTGTGGGGGCCTTCTGTCCACAAGCGCCGGCGGAGGTGGTTGCCTGTTCTTGGTCCATGCTAGTGACAGGGGCCCTTTGCGGTGCCACATGGTCCCGCAATGTGGTGACAATCAGGTTGAGTGCCCCTACGATGGTGCCCATTGCGGAACTGATGCTTCTAAGTTCTTCCCTGAACCCCATGTACTGTTGCTCCTGCAGTACCTGGATCTCCTGGAACCTGGCCAGTACAGTCGCCATCGTCTCCTGGGAGTGGTGGTATGCTCCCATGATGGAGGTGAGGGCCTCGTGGAGAGTGGGTTCCCTGGGCCTGTCCCCCCCCTGTCGCACAGCAGCCCTCCCAGTTCCCCTGTTTCCAGGTGCCTCCGTCCCCTGGACCGTGTGCGCACTACCACTGCCCCCAGGTCCCTGTTGTTGTTGGGGTGGTGGGTTACCCTGGGTGCCCTGTAGTGGTGGACACACCGCTGATTGACGTGTCCTGGAGACAGAGGCATGGACCCGCTGGGTGGGCGCTGTGCTGGTGTTCCCAGAGGGGGTTGGGTCTGCTGTAGCCTGTGGCTGTGTGAGGGGAACCGACTGTTCCGAGGTCCCCGATGGTCCGGGCTGGTCATCCGGGTCCAGGGAGACAGAGCTGCTGTCATCACTGGGGGCCTCTTCTGGGGTGGGATGGACATTTCTGGACCCTCCTGGGCGGTGTGGTGGCGTTCGGGTCCTGCAGGGGTATAGAGGTATGGTTATTGCTTCAGTATGTTCCATATCGGTCAATGGGTGGGTGCCCGTGTACCCCAGGGCTGGCATTCCTTTGTGGGGGCTTTTGTGAGGGTGGCTTGTGGGGGAGATGTGTATGTGCAGTGGGCATGCTTTGGTGATGGGTGTCCATGCTTTGTGGACGCATGCAGGTCTTGGTGTTGGGATGGGTGGGTTGTGATGGTGAGCCATTTGCAGGGAGTAGGTGTGATGGGGGTGGGGGTGAGAGTGGGGGTATGTGCTGGCATGCAGGTGGGGTGGGGGTGGGAAGAAGTAGTTAAGATTTGACTTACCAGAGTCCATTCCTCCAGATACTCCTGCAAGGCCCTCAGGATGCAGGATGTGCAAGACTTGCTCCTCCCATGCTGTAAATTCTGGGGGAGTAGGTGGGGGTCCGCCGCCGGTCTTCTGCACCGCAATGTTGTGCCTTGATACCATGGAACGCACCTTCCCCGTAGGTCATTCCAGCGCTTCCTGATGTCATCCCGATTTCGTGGATGCTGTCCCACAGCGTTGACCCTGTCGACTATCCTTTGCAATAGCTCCATCTTCCTGGCAATGGTGGTGTGCTGCACCTGTGTCCCGAAGAGCTGGGGCTCTACCCGAACTATTTCCTCCACCATGACCCGGAGTTCGGCGTCTGAGAACCGGGGGTGTCTTTGGGGTGCCATAGGGTGATGTGGATGGGGTGTGGGTTGGTGTATGTGTTGATGAGTGTGGTGAGTGTGGTGATGTGTGGTGTTTTGTGCGTGGATATTGTGTGGGTGATGGTGTGGGTTGCCTCTGTGGTGTTGTATAAGCAGTGCTGTCTCTCTCTGGCTTTCTGTCGATTTTTTTTTTCGAAGGGGTTTGTGGGTGATGTGGGTGTGTGTTTTATAATGTATTAGATGTGTGGGAGTGTTGTTTGTATGTGTATCAGGTGTGTGTGTTTCAAATTGTCCAATCTGGTTGTGTTTTGTAAGGGTGTGTGTATTTTGACCGCGGCGGTGTGTACCGCCAATGGAATACCGCGGTTGAAAGACCGCCGCGTGGATTCATGGGTCGTAATGGCAGGGGCGTATTTCTGTTGGCGTGACGGTGGAGGTTTGGTCATCGCCAGTTTTTCGCTGACCTTTGGTGTGGCGGACTTTTGTTGATGTCGGGTTTTTGGCGGTTTGCCAGTTGCGGGTCAGAATGACTGTGGCGGTTTACTGCGGCCGCGGCAGTGTTATGGCGGTCTTCTGACCGGCGGTAAGCGCCTTTTACCGCTGAGGTCAGAATGACCCCCATAATCTCATATCGGCCGCCCATGTCACCAATGGGCCTGTGGCGTTCCTATTCGACAGACCTCTCGGGGTGTATTTGACCTGTCTAGTAACACTTCCGGTGTACTATTGAAGTCTCCGCCCCAAATGGTCGGGGCTTCGGGGTTTTCTAATAATGCTGGTGTGAGCATACCCAGAAACTCAGATGTCGCACTGTTAGGGGCATAAATCCCTGTTATCGTTAGCTGCTTCCCATCTAGTTGCCCCTCTATTACCACGTATCTACCGCCTTGATCTATCCTATGTGCGTTTTGGACATATGGGACCCCACTTGCTATCCACACCAGTACTCCTCTAGCGTAGGCTGAGTATGTTGTGCCTATAATCTGTCCTCCCCATCTCCCCCACAGTTCTTGTAGATCAGTCTCCAGTAGGTGTGTTTCTTGTAGTATGGCAATATGTATACCCTGGCGTCTAAGGCGGGAGAGTACTCGAGATCTTTTGCATGGCGTGCCCAATCCCCTTACATTCCACTTGGCTATCTCATAGCTATATGTGGTGTGGTTTGTAGTTTGAGCCATGAGTCATTGTGTGATATACCTGCTTATTTTGCATTCCAGTTGTCAGTGCCCACCCAGACCCAGACCATCGCTTTCAAGTTAAAGATTAAGACTAATGTAGGAAAGTACCATCTTGCCTGGCATGTTACCCCCATTTTTCACTGTATATATGTTGTTTTAGTTGTATGTGTCACTGGGACCCTGGTAACCCAGGGCCCCAGTGCTCATAAGTGTGCCTGAATGTGTTACCTGTGTAGTGACTAACTGTCTCACTGAGGCTCTGCTAATCAGAACCTCAGTGGTTATGCTCTCTCATTTCTTTCCAAATTGTCACTGACAGGCTAGTGACCATTTTTACCAATTTACATTGGCTTACTGGAACACCCTTATAATTCCCTAGTATATGGTACTGAGGTACCCAGGGTATTGGGGTTCCAGGAGATCCCTATGGGCTGCAGCATTTCTTTTGCCACCCATAGGGAGCTCTGACAATTCTTACACAGGCCTGCCACTGCAGCCTGAGTGAAATAACGTCCACGTTATTTCACAGCCATTTTACACTGCACTTAAGTAACTTATAAGTCACCTATATGTCTAACCTTTACCTGGTAAAGGTTAGGTGCAAAGTTAGTTAGTGTGAGGGCACCCTGGCACTAGCCAAGGTGCCCCCACATTGTTCAGAGCCAATTCCCTGAACTTTGTGAGTGCGGGGACACCATTACACACGTGCACTACATATAGGTCACTACCTATATGTAGCTTCACAATGGTAACTCCGAATATGGCCATGTAACATGTCTATGATCATGGAATTGCCCCCTCTATGCCATCCTGGCATAGTTGGCACAATCCCATGATCCCAGTGGTCTGTAGCACAGACCCTGGTACTGCCAAACTGCCCTTCCTGGGGTTTCACTGCAGCTGCTGCTGCTGCCAACCCCTCAGACAGGCAGCTGCCCTCCTGTGGTCCAGCCAGGCCTGGCCCAGGATGGCAGAACAAAGAACTTCCTCTGAGAGAGGGTGTGACACCCTCTCCCTTTGGAAAATGGTGTGAAGGCAGGGGAGGAGTAGCCTCCCCCAGCCTCTGGAAATGCTTTCTTGGGCACAGATGTGCCCAATTCTGCATAAGCCAGTCTACACCGGTTCAGGGACCCCTTAGCCCCTGCTCTGGCGCGAAACTGGACAAAGGAAAGGGGAGTGACCACTCCCCTGACCTGCACCTCCCCTGGGAGGTGTCCAGAGCTCCTCCAGTGTGCTCCAGACCTCTGCCATCTTGGAAACAGAGGTGCTGCTGGCACACTGGACTTCTCTGAGTGGCCAGTGCCACCAGGTGACGTCAGAGACTCCTGCTGATAGGCTCCTTCAGGTGTTAGTAGCCTATCCTCTCTCCTAGGTAGCCAAACCCTCTTTTCTGGCTATTTAGGGTCTCTGTCTCTGGGGAAACTTTAGATAACGAATGCAAGAGCTCATCCGAGTTCCTCTGCATCTCTCTCTTCACCTTCTGATAAGGAATCGACTGCTGACCGCGCTGGAAGCCTGCAAACCTGCAACATAGTAGCAAAGACGACTACTGCAACTCTGTAACGCTGATCCTGCCGCCTTCTCGACTGTTTTCCTGCTTGTGCATGCTGTGGGGGTAGTCTGCCTCCTCTCTGCACCAGAAGCTCCGAAGAAATCTCCCGTGGGTCGACGGAATCTTCCCCCTGCAACCGCAGGCACCAAAAAGCTGCATTACTGGTCCCTTGGGTCTCCTCTCAGCACAACGAGCGAGGTCCCTCGAATCCAGCGACTCTGTCCAAGTGACCCCCACAGTCCAGTGACTCTTCAGCCCAAGTTTGGTGGAGGTAAGTCCTTGCCTCACCTCGCTGGGCTGCATTGCTGGGAACCGCAACTTTGCAGCTACTCCGGCCCCTGTGCACTTCCGGCGGAAATCCTTTGTGCACAGCCAAGCCTGGGTCCACGGCACTCTAACCTGCATTGCACGACTTTCTAAGTTGGTCTCCGGCGACGTGGGACTCCTTTGTGCAACTTCGGTGAGCACCATTTCACGCATCCTCGTAGTGCCTGTTTCTGGCACTTCTCCGGGTGCTACCTGCTTCAGTGAGAGCTCCTTGTCTTGCTCGACGTCCCCTCTCTCTTCAGATCCAATTTGCGACCTCCTGGTCCCTCCTGGGCCCCAGTAGCGTCCAAAAACGCCAAACGCACGATTTGCGACTAGCAAGGCTTGTTGGCGTTTTTCCAGCGGTAAAACACTTCTGCACGACTCTCCAAGGCAAGAGGGATCCGTCCACCAAAGGGGAAGTCTCTAGCCCTTTTCGTTCCTGCAGAAACCTCAGCTTCTTCTGTCCAGTCGAAGCTTCTTTGCACCCGCAGCTGGCATTTCCTGGGCATCTGCCCATCTCCGACTTGCTTGTGACTTTTGGACTTGGTCCCCTTGTTCCACAGGTACCCTAGATTGGAAATCCACAGTTGTTGCATTGCTGGTTTGTGTCTTTCCTGCATTATTCCTCTAACACGACTACTTTGTCCTTAGGGGAACTTTAGTGCACTTTGCACTCACTTTTCAGGGTCTTGGGAGGGTTATTTTTCTAACTCTCACTATTTTCTAATAGTCCCAGCGACCCTCTACAAGGTCACATAGGTTTGGGGTCCATTCGTGGTTCGCATTCCACTTTTGGAGTATATGGTTTGTGTTGCCCCTATCCCTATGTTTCCCCATTGCATCCTATTGTAACTATACATTGTTTGCACTGTTTTCTAAGACTATACTGCATATTTTTGCTATTGTGTATATATATCTTGTGTATATTCCCTATCCTCTCACTGAGGGTACACTCTAAGATACTTTGGCATATTGCCATAAAAATAAAGTACCTTTATTTTTAGTATAACTGTGTATTGTGTTTTCTTATGATATTGTGCATATGACACTAAGTGGTACTGTAGTAGCTTCACACGTCTCCTAGTTCAGCCTAAGCTGCTCTGCTAAGCTACCATTATCTATCAGCCTAAGCTGCTAGACACCCTATACACTAATAAGGGATAACTGGGCCTGGTGCAAGGTGCAAGTACCCCTTGGTACTCACTACAAGCCAGTCCAGCCTCCTACATTGGTTGTGCAGTGGTGGGATAAGTGCTTGAGACTACTTACCACTCTTGTCATTGTACTTTTCATAAGAGAAAAATATACAAAACAAGGTCAGTGTATATACACATAGCCAAAAAGTTTTGCATTTCCTCTTTTCACTCTTTTCTAAGTGCTGAAAAGTACTTCTAAACTTTCAAAAAGTTCTTAAAAGTTTAAAAAGTTTTTTTTCTGTCTTTCCAAAAAGTTCTGAAAACTTTTTTCTCTTTTTCTATCACTTTAACTCTCTCTAAAAAATGTCTGGCACAGGCCAAAGTGTTGATCTGTCCAAACTTGCATATGACAACCTTAGCTGGAAAAGAGCAAGGAGTCTCTGTATAGAGAGAGGTTTGAGTGTAGGGAAAAATCCTTCCTTGGAACTGTTACTTAACATGCTTAGAGAACAGGATAAGGCCATAGGTGCCCCATCTGTTGAAAAAGTACCTAATAGTTCCCAATCTGATTCAGGGACTCCCCCAGGAAAAGATTCAGGAAAGAAACTTCCTAGCCTGCCCATTACTAGACAATCTAGCATAGATGGTAATGATGATGAGCCACACCAAATAAATAGTGTTGTCTCACATCATAGCAAAAGCATTTATTCTCACCATACTGGTAGTAATGTTTCTGTAAACCAAGCTGTTAGGGTGGCTTCTGTAAGGGACAGGTCTCCTTCTGTTCATTCCCATCATAGCTCTGTTTCTAGAAATGTCCCTCCCACCAACCCTGATGACAGAATGTTAGAGAGGGAACTCAATAAGTTGAGGGTGGAACAAACCAGACTGAAGCTTAAAAAGCAACAGCTGGATTTGAATAGACAGTCTTTTGAATTAGAGAAGGAAAGGCAGAAGTTGGGTTTAGATACCCATGGTGGCAGCAGCAGTATTCCCCATAGTCATCCTGCAAAAGAGCATGATTCCAGGAATCTGCACAAGATAGTTCCCCCTTATAAGGAGGGGGATGACATTAACAAGTGGTTTGCTGCACTTGAGAGGGCCTGTGTTGTATTGGATGTCCCTCAAAGGCAGTGGGCTGCTATCCTATGGCTATCATTTAGTGGAAAAGGTAGGGATAGGCTCCTTACTGTGAAAGAAAATGATGCTAATAATTTCCAAGTTCTTAAGAATGCACTCCTGGATGGTTATGGCTTAACCACTGAACAGTACAGGATAAAGTTCAGAGAGACCAAAAAGGAGTCTTCACAAGACTGGGTTGATTTCATTGACCAGGCAGTGAAGGCCTTGGAGGGGTGGTTACATGGCAGTAAAGTTACTGATTATGACAGCCTGTATAACTTGATCCTGAGAGAGCATATTCTTAATAATTGTGTGTCTGATTTGTTGCACCAGTACTTGGTGGACTCTGATCTGACCTCTCCCCAAGAATTGGGAAAGAAGGCAGACAAATGGGTCAGAACAAGAGTGAACAGAAAAGTTCATACAGGGGGTGACAAAGATGGCAACAAAAAGAAGGATGGTAAGTCTTCTGACAAGGGTGGGGACAAATCTAAAAATGAGTCTTCATCAGGCCCACAAAAACACTCTGGTGGGGGTGGTGGGTCCAAATCCTCCTTTAATCAGAACAAGGAAAAGAAACCATGGTGCTATTTATGTAAAATAAAAGGCCATTGGACAACAGATCCCAGTTGTCCAAAGAAAGGCACCACTGCTCCTACCACTACAACCCCTACTGCTACACCTAGTGTCCCTACTAATAGCAGTGGTGGTGGGAGCAAACCTACTAATAGCCAATCCAAGGGAGTAGCTGGGCTCACTTTTGGTAACTTAGTTGGGGTTGGTCTGATTAGGGAGACCACAGAGGCTACTTTAGTCTCTGAAGGGGCTATTGATTTAGCCACTTTGGTTGCTTGCCCCCATAACTTGGAGAAGTACAAGCAACTAACCCTAATAAATGGTGTTGAGGTCCAGGCCTACAGGGACACAGGTGCCAGTGTCACAATGGTGATTGAGAAACTGGTGCACCCTGAACAACACATACTTGGACACCAGTACCAAGTAACCGATGCTCACAACATAACACAAAGCCACCCCATGGCTGTTGTAAATCTCAACTGGGGGGGTGTAACTGGTCCAAAGAAAGTTGTGGTAGCTTCAGATTTACCTGCAGACTGTCTATTAGGGAATGATTTGGAGACATCAGCTTGGTCAGATGTGGAGTTGGAGGCCCATGCAGCAATGCTGGGCATCCCAGGGCATATTTTTGCTTTGACAAGGGCTCAGGCCAAAAAGCAAAAAGGACAGGGAAGCTTGGATCCTGGAACAATGGACCAAGTGCTCCCTAAAGCTAGGGCTAGTAGAAGCAAACCACTTCCTACTATCCCTCCCTCTACAGTGGATTCTACTTCTGAGGAAGAAGAATTCCCTCCCTGTGCAGAACCTACACCAGAGGAGCTGAAAGCAGACACTGCTGAGCTTTTGGGTGAAGGGGGGCCTGCCAGAGAGGAGCTGAGTGTGGCACAGCAAACCTGTCCCACATTAGAGGGTCTCAGACAGCAAGCTGTCAAACAGGCTAATGGGGATGTCAGTGACTCTCACAGAGTTTACTGGGAGGACAACCTCTTGTACACTGAGCATAGGGATCCTAAACCTGGAGCTGCCAGGAGATTAGTGATTCCTCAGGAGTACAGAAAGTTCCTCCTAACACTGGCACATGACATTCCCTTAGCTGGGCATCTAGGACAAATGAAAACTTGGGACAGGCTTGTTCCCCTGTTTCATTGGCCTAGGATGTCTGAGGACACAAAGGAATTTTGTAAGTCCTGTGAAACCTGTCAAGCCAGTGGCAAGACAGGTGGCACCCCAAAGACACCCCTTATCCCACTGCCTGTGGTTGGGGTTCCCTTTGAAAGGGTAGGGGTTGACATAGTTGGCCCCCTTGACCCTCCTACTGCTTCAGGCAATAGGTTTATCTTGGTGGTAGTGGACCATGCCACAAGATATCCTGAAGCTATTCCTTTAAGGACCACTACAGCACCTGCAGTGGCAAAGGCCCTCCTGGGAATATTTTCCAGGGTGGGCTTCCCAAAGGAAGTAGTATCAGACAGGGGAAGCAATTTCATGTCTGCATACTTAAAGGCCATGTGGAAGGAGTGTGGTGTAACGTACAAGTTCACAACACCCTATCATCCACAAACAAATGGACTGGTGGAGAGATTTAATAAAACTCTCAAAGGCATGATTATGGGTCTCCCTGAAAAACTCCGCAGGAGATGGGATATCCTTCTACCATGCCTCCTTTTTGCCTACAGGGAGGTACCCCAGAAAGGAGTGGGCTTCAGCCCCTTTGAACTTCTTTTTGGACACCCTGTTAGGGGTCCACTCACACTTGTAAAGGAGGGTTGGGAACAACCTTTAAAAGCTCCTAAGCAGGATATTGTGGATTATGTACTTGGCCTCAGATCAAGGATGGCTGAGTACATGAAAAAGGCCAGTAAAAACCTTCAGGCCAGCCAAGAGCTCCAGAAGCAATGGCATGATCAGAAGGCTGTTTTGGTTCAGTACCAACCAGGGCAGAAAGTGTGGGTCTTGGAGCCTGTGACCCCAAGAGCACTCCAAGATAAATGGAGTGGACCCCACACAATTGTTGAAAAGAAGGGTGAAGTCACCTACTTGGTTGACTTAGGCACTGCCAGGAGTCCCCTTAGGGTGCTCCATGTCAACCGCCTGAAACCCTACTCATCTCTCCCTGCTCATGGCAACTGATGAGGGACAGGAAGAAGACAGTGATCCTCTACCTGATCTCTTCTCTTCCACAGAACAAGATGCTCTTGTGGAAGGTGTAGTTTTGGCAGATTGTCTTACTGCTGAGCAGAAAGACCATTGCATAAATCTCCTAGGACAATTTTCAGAACTCTTCTCTACTGTGCCAGGCACCACTTCTTGGTGTGAGCACACTATAGATACTGGAGACAGTTTACCTGTCAAAAGTAAGATCTATAGGCAGCCTGACCATGTCAGGGACTGCATAAAGTATGAAGTTCAGAAAATGTTGGAACTAGGAGTGGTTGAGCACTCTGACAGTCCATGGGCTTCTCCTGTGGTACTGGTACCAAAACCCAATTCTAAAGATGGAAAGAAGGAAATGCGGTTTTGTGTAGACTATAGAGGTCTCAACTTGGTAACCAAAACTGATGCTCACCCTATACCCAGGGCAGATGAGCTTATAGATACACTGGCATCTGCCAAGTATCTAAGCACTTTTGATTTGACTGCAGGGTATTGGCAGATCAAATTATCAGAAGATGCTAAACCTAAGACTGCATTTTCTACCATTGGAGGACATTACCAGTTTACTGTAATGCCTTTTGGTTTGAAAAATGCACCTGCCACTTTTCAGAGGTTGGTGAACACAGTCCTGCAAGGGCTGGAAGCTTTCAGTGCAGCATATTTGGACGATATAGCTGTCTTTAGCTCCAGCTGGGATGATCACCTGGTCCACCTATGGAAAGTTTTGGAGGCCCTGCAAAAGGCAGGCCTCACTATCAAGGCTTCAAAGTGCCAGATAGGGCAGGGTAAGTGGTTTATCTGGGACACCTTGTTGGTGGGGAACAGATTGCACCACTTCAGGGGAAAATCCAAACTATTATTGATTGGGTTCCCCCTACCACTCAGACTCAGGTGAGAGCCTTCCTAGGCCTCACTGGGTATTACAGGAGGTTCATTAAGAACTATGGCTCCATTGCAGCCCCTCTTAATGACCTCACATCTAAGAAAATGCCTAAAAATGTATTATGGACAGCAAACTGTCAGAAAGCTTTTGAGGAGCTGAAGCAGGCCATGTGCTCTGCACCTGTCCTGAAAAGCCCGTGTTACTCTAAAAAATTCTATGTCCAAACTGATGCATCTGAATTAGGAGTAGGGGCAGTCCTATCACAACTTAATTCTGAGGGCCAGGATCAACCTGTTGCTTTTATTAGTAGAAGGTTGACCCCTAGAGAAAAGCGTTGGTCTGCCATTGAGAGGGAGGCCTTTGCTGTGGTCTGGGCTCTGAAGAAGTTGAGGCCATACCTGTTTGGCACTCACTTCATTGTTCAGACAGACCACAAACCTCTACTTTGGCTAAAACAAATGAAAGGTGAAAATCCTAAATTGTTGAGGTGGTCCATATCCCTACAGGGAATGGACTATACAGTGGAACATAGACCTGGGAGTAGCCACTCCAATGCAGATGGACTCTCCAGATATTTCCACTTAGACAATGAAGACTCATCAGGTCATGGCTAGTCTTATTGTCCTTCGTTTGGGGGGGGTTGTGTAGGAAAGTACCATCTTGCCTGGCATGTTACCCCCATTTTTCACTGTATATATGTTGTTTTAGTTGTATGTGTCACTGGGACCCTGGTAACCCAGGGCCCCAGTGCTCATAAGTGTGCCTGAATGTGTTACCTGTGTAGTGACTAACTGTCTCACTGAGGCTCTGCTAATCAGAACCTCAGTGGTTATGCTCTCTCATTTCTTTCCAAATTGTCACTGACAGGCTAGTGACCATTTTTACCAATTTACATTGGCTTACTGGAACACCCTTATAATTCCCTAGTATATGGTACTGAGGTACCCAGGGTATTGGGGTTCCAGGAGATCCCTATGGGCTGCAGCATTTCTTTTGCCACCCATAGGGAGCTCTGACAATTCTTACACAGGCCTGCCACTGCATCCTGAGTGAAATAACGTCCACGTTATTTCACAGCCATTTTACACTGCACTTAAGTAACTTATAAGTCACCTATATGTCTAACCTTTACCTGGTAAAGGTTAGGTGCAAAGTTACTTAGTGTGAGGGCACCCTGGCACTAGCCAAGGTGCCCCCACATTGTTCAGAGCCAATTCCCTGAACTTTGTGAGTGCGGGGACACCATTACACGCGTGCACTACATATAGGTCACTACCTATATGTAGCTTCACAATGGTAACTCCGAATATGGCCATGTAACATGTCTATGATCATGGAATTGCCCCCTCTATGCCATCCTGGCATAGTTGGCACAATCCCATGATCCCAGTGGTCTGTAGCACAGACCCTGGTACTGCCAAACTGCCCTTCCTGGGGTTTCACTGCAGCTGCTGCTGCTGCCAACCCCTCAGACAGGCAGCTGCCCTCCTGGGGTCCAGCCAGGCCTGGCCCAGGATGGCAGAACAAAGAACTTCCTCTGAGAGAGGGTGTGACACCCTCTCCCTTTGGAAAATGGTGTGAAGGCAGGGGAGGAGTAGCCTCCCCCAGCCTCTGGAAATGCTTTCTTGGGCACACATGTGCCCAATTCTGCATAAGCCAGTTTACACCGGTTCAGGGACCCCTTAGCCCCTGCTCTGGCGCGAAACTGGACAAAGGAAAGGGGAGTGAACACTCCTCTGACCTGCACCTCCCCTGGGAGGTGTCCAGATCTCCTCCAGTGTGCTCCAGACCTCTGCCATCTTGGAAACAGAGGTGCTGCTGGCACACTGGACTGCTCTGAGTGGCCAGTGCCACCAGGTGACGTCAGAGACTCCTGCTGATAGGCTCCTTCAGGTGTTAGTAGCCTATCCTCTCTCCTAGGTAGCCAAACCCTCTTTTCTGGCTATTTAGGGTCTCTGTCTCTGGGGAAACTTTAGATAACGAATGCAAGAGCTCATCCGAGTTCCTCTGCATCTCTCTCTTCACCTTCTGATAAGGAATCGACTGCTGACCGCGCTGGAAGCCTGCAAACCTGCAACATAGTAGCAAAGACGACTACTGCAACTCTGTAACGCTGATCCTGCCGCCTTCTCGACTGTTTTCCTGCTTGTGCATGCTGTGGGGGTAGTCTGCCTCCTCTCTGCACCAGAAGCTCGGAAGAAATCTCCCGTGGGTCGACGGAATCTTCCCCCTGCAACCGCAGGCACCAAAAAGCTGCATTACCGGTCCCTTGGGTCTCCTCTCAGCACCACGAGCGAGGTCCCTCGAATCCAGCGACTCTGTCCAAGTGACCCCCACAGTCCAGTGACTCTTCAGCCCAAGTTTGGTGGAGGTAAGTCCTTGCCTCACCTCGCTGGGCTGCATTGCTGGGAACCGCGACTTTGCAGCTACTCCGGCCCCTGTGCACTTCCGGCGGAAATCCTTTGTGCACAGCCAAGCCTGGGTCCACGGCACTCTAACCTGCATTGCACGACTTTCTAAGTTGGTCTCCGGCGACGTGGGACTCCTTTGTGCAACTTCGGCGAGCACCGTTTCACGCATCCTCGTAGTGCCTGTTTCTGGCACTTCTCCGGGTGCTACCTGCTTCAGTGAGGGCTCCTTGTCTTGCTCGACGTCCCCTCTCTCTTCAGGTCCAATTTGCGACCTCCTGGTCCCTCCTGGGCCCCAGTAGCGTCCAAAAACGCCAAACGCACGATTTGCAACTAGCAAGGCTTGTTTCCGGCGGGAAAACACTTCTGCACGACTCTCCAAGGCGAGAGGGATCCGTCCACCAAAGGGGAAGTCTCTAGCCCTTTTCGTTCCTGCAGAAACCTCAGCTTCTTCTGTCCAGTCGAAGCTTCTTTGCACCCGCAGCTGGCATTTCCTGGGAATCTGCCCATCTCCGACTTGCTTGTGACTTTTGGACTTGGTCCCCTTGTTCCACAGGTACCCTAGATTGGAAATCCACAGTTGTTGCATTGCTGGTTTGTGTCTTTCCTGCATTATTCCTCTAACACGACTACTTTGTCCTTAGGGGAACTTTAGTGCACTTTGCACTCACTTTTCAGGGTCTTGGGGAGGGTTATTTTTCTAACTCTCACTATTTTCTAATAGTCCCAGCGACCCTCTACAAGGTCACATAGGTTTGGGGTCCATTCGTGGTTCGCATTCCACTTTTGGAGTATATGGTTTGTGTTGCCCCTATCCCTATGTTTCCCCATTGCATCCTATTGTAACTATACATTGTTTGCACTGTTTTCTAAGACTATACTGCATATTTTTGCTATTGTGTATATATATCTTGTGTATATTCCCTATCCTCTCACTGAGGGTACACTCTAAGATACTTTGGCATATTGCCATAAAAATAAAGTACCTTTATTTTTAGTATAACTGTGTATTGTGTTTTCTTATGATATTGTGCATATGACACTAATTGGTACTGTAGTAGCTTCACACGTCTCCTAGTTCAGCCTAAGCTGCTCTGCTAAGCTACCATTATCTATCAGCCTAAGCTGCTAGACACCCTATACACTAATAAGGGATAACTGGGCCTGGTGCAAGGTGCAAGTACCCCTTGGTACTCACTACAAGCCAGTCCAGCCTCCTACAGAGCTGCTCCGCTTTGGTACACTTTCTGACCTGACCTAAAACATGCAAATTACGACACACCCCTTCCCCACCCACCCCAACTAAATCCTCCAAACTACATAAAACTTGTAACATCCTACCCCACACACTACTACTTATGCAAAACTGTATCTGTATAGATACCATTGGGGGAGCGATATTGACTGCCGGATATGGCTCTTATAAGGGGCCCACATCCTTGTACAGGAATAACCTGTATGTGTGTGTATGGGCGCTCCCAGGCTTATAATCTCTCTAGGTAATGTAAACAGCACCATCAAGCGTTCTTATAACGAAAAAAAGAAGAAAAATTGTTTGATTATTACTCATGTACAATAATTGCGTCCCCTGGATGGCTCTGTCTGTTTTTTGCTTGTGTTCTGCCACTATTCGGGCTGCTGCTCAATCCTGTTGAGGTACCTAACTCTCATCTTTCAGTCACAGTGCATCTGCTAATCTAGGGGTAAGTTTCGGGCCCATAGACGCCTCCAAGAGTGTGGAGTCCAAGATGATTGAGTCGGAATCTGTGTTGTCAATGGGATTCACCCGTAATGCCTCAAAGGAGTTCTGTGAATGTAGTGATGCTTCCTTCAGTACTTTTGCCCTTTCGGCTTCTGCTTGTTTCACAGTGGGTTGACCCTTTGGGCGTTTCCTAGTTCGCCTGCGTGACGATGAAGTAAGCCATTCCTCTCCATCACCCGGGCCCTCCTGAGTTTGAGCCAGTCCTTTAGCATGCATCCATGTCCAGGCATCCTCCAGGGAGGAGAAAACATGGGTTCGGTCATCTGTCATTACTCTTAGTTTAGCAGGGAACAACAGGGCGTATTTAATGTTGCGTTCTCAGAGGCGTTGCTTGATTTTCACAAAGGAGTTGCGCTGTCTTTGTACCTCCTGCGTGAAGTCTGGGTAGGCATTAATGACGGCATCCTTAAACCGGAAAGGATCTTTGTTGTGGAACTGCTGTAGTATTTCATCCCGGTCTCTATAATTCAAGAATCTTGCTATCAGTGGTCTTGGCGGTTGACCTGAAGACGGTTGACTACCGGGGACTCTATGAGCTCTCTCCACGGAGAAGAACTTCGAAGGTGCACCGTTTCAGCACTTCTTTGATCAGCCATTGTTCCAGGAATATTTCAGTGCTCTGTTCTGCCAGGATCTACCTTCTGCTTCTTCAGCGTGTCACCAGAGGACCGTCACCTCGGCATTCAGTCGTTGGATTTGTTGGTGATTGTCCACAGCCATTGGATTCAGTTTGTTTAACAAATCTTCTGTTGTCTTTACTCTCTCCACTAATTTGCAATGATCTACTCTAAGTAGATTTAAGTCTTGTGATACTGTGCCTATTTTGTTTTCTAATGAAGATTTAGGGGGTGATTCTAACCCTGGCGGTCGGTGATAAAGCGGCGGCCAACCCGCCAACAGGCCGACGGTCCAAAAAATGGAATTCTGACCCTGGCGGAAACCGCCAACAGAGACCGCCACATTAACACTCCGACCGCCACGGCGATACAAACAAACAGCGCGGCGGTCACCGCCAACAGACAGGCGGCAGACAATGTACCGCCCACCCTATCACAACTCACCAATCCGCCACCTTTTCCGGGGCGGGAGTCCCGCCAATAAAAACACGGCGGAAACAGACTACGAATGGGAAAACGCTCACCTCTACGCACTCCACGAGGAAGGAGGACAGCATGGAACCCGAATTAAACATCCTACCTGCTCTCGTCTACCTGCTCATCTACCACGAGTACGAACGCCGGCGCAGACGACAACGGTGAGTACTGCACCTACGACACAGGGGAGGGGGAGGAGGAAAGGTTACGGCACACACATATGCGACCCCCCCCAACTATGTACACACCAATGCAGAGCAACAAGTCACAGTGACACCACCCAAACCCCCCGGAAAAATGCAAAGACATAATTAAATTGAGAATCAAAATTTATGTAAAAAATAGCCTCTGATAAGTCATGGTCAAATAGCAATAAAAATTATAAAAAATCAATTCAATATTTTGTGCAATCGATAAACCGAGGCAATTAGTCCTGCACATTTAACGAAATTCCAAGTGTCCGTGGGCCAAAGTGTATCAACACAAGGGCAAAGCCCACTCAGGAGACCTGAGTCCGTTGGAGAGAACACTGCAGGGGCATCTGATGATAAAACTACAGGCACCTCAGGGGGAAGGGAAGGGGGGGCACCACAGCCACATGAGTCCACGACGCCAGATCCACGAAGGGGCCACCATGCCCACTGTGCCATCCTGGGGAGTGCAAAGCCACAGTCTCTCAATGTCTCTACAGTGGGTGGGTTGCCCACTGTGCCATCCTGGGGAGTGCAAAGCCACAGTCTCTCAAGTCTATACAGTGGGTGGTTTGCCCACTGTGCCATCCTGGGGAGTGCAAAGCCACAGTCTCTCAAGTCTCTACAGTGGGTGGTTTGCCCACTGTGCCATCCTGGGGAGTGCAAAGCCACAGTCTCACAAGTCTCTACAGTGGGTGGGTTGCCCACTGTGCCATCCTGGGGAGTGCAAAGCCACAGTCTCTCAAGTCTCTACAGTGGGTGGTTTGCCCACTGTGCCATCCTGGGGAGTGCAAAGCCACAGTCTCACAAGTCTCTACAGTGGGTGGGTTGCCCACTGTGCCATCCTGGGGAGTGTAAAGCCACAGTCCATCAGGTGGATTACAGAGACCACTGGTCAAGGAGGAGGCAGTGTGGGCACAGTGAACCGTGAACAGTAGCTCGACACAGATCCGGCACTGTCATTGTGCCAGTGGTGCTTGAGACGGCGGGGCCCAGCGGAGCGGTGCTTGACAGGAAGGGCCCAGCGGAGCGGTGCTTGAGACGGTGGGGCCCAGCGGAGCGGTGCTTGAGACGGCGGGGCCCAGCGGAGCGGTGCTTGAGACGGCGGGGCCCAGCGGAGCGGTGCTTGACAGGAAGGGCCCAGCGGAGCGGTGCTTGAGACGGCGGGGCCCAGCGGAGCGGTGCTTGACAGGAAGGGCCCAGCGGAGCGGTGCTTGAGACGGCGGGGCCCAGCGGAGCGGTGCTTGAGACGGCGGGGCCCTGTTCAGCGGTGCTCTTCTGCACGGCGGGGCCCTGTTCAGCGGTGCTCTTCTGCAAGGCGGGCCCTGTTCAGCGGTGCTCTTCTGCACGGCGGGGCCCTGTTCAGCGGTGCTCTTCTGCACGGCGGGCCCTGTTCAGCGGTGCTCTTCTGCACGACGGGGCCCTGTTCAGCAGTGCTCTTCTGCACGGCGGGCCCTGTTCAGCGGTGCTCTTCTGCACGGCGGGCCCTGTTCAGCGGTGCTCTTCTGCACGGCGGGGCCCTGTTCAGCGGTGCTCTTCTGCACAGCGGGGCCCTCTTCAGCGGTGCTCTTCTGCACGGCGGGGCCCTCTTCAGCAGTGCTTGTCCAGTAATTCAAGGGAGCCAGACCTGGCCTGGACTCCCTGCTCAGTCGCCCTCCGACCGTGCAGTTGCAGGACCCTTCGGTGACGGAGTCCTGGGCCCTTTGGTGTCCTCCCTTACAGCCGGGATGGGGCTTGTGGGGCCCTCCTGCTCCGCGCTCCTGCTGGCTGACTTCTCCGCCCTGCTGCCCTTTCGCTCCTTAGAAGAGGCTCTCTGGCCCTTGCCTCCCCTGGATGTTGTGGCAGGTGAAGTGGCCGAACTTTGGTCCTTGGGGGCAGCCGTGTCAGTCCTCTCACGGCGGCCCTTGAGTTTCCGGGTCCTCTTGCCTGGGGGGGGGGCTGGCTGTCCCCTTGCTGCTGACAGAAGTGTCACTGCTGCCAAAGGGTGGACTCCAGAACCCATGCACTACAGTGACACTCGAAGCTGGGCTGGTGGTGGCTGAGGTGCTCTTGAGACTCTTAGCAGATGGAGGGGGTGGGTCAGGGGAGGGAAAGAGGTTAAGATTTGAGAGGTAAACTTTTTTAGGACCAAGGTAAAGGGTGGGAGTAGTGGTGATGGGAGTGGAGGAAGAGGATGTGGTTGTAGGAGAGTCAGGTGTGCTGTCTTTGGGTGCAGGTGATTGTGACGTAGGCTGTCGTGAGGTGGATGGCTGTTGGGTGGGTGGCTGCCTGCGTTTGTGTGTCTTGGAAGAGGGGGTGACAGACACAGTGGGAGAGGACACAGGGGACGTGTAAATGGCAGTGGGGGTGGTGACTGCACGTGTGCGGACTGTACTGGAGGGTGTGCTGGTGATGGAAGCACTGGCTGATGGAGGTGTGCATGCAGGTGTGAGTGTAGACGTCACAGGGAGGGAGGAGGGAGACGAGGAGGAGGGGGACACAGAGGTGGTAGTGACTGTTGCCATGTCTGCATCTGGGTGTTGCTTGGGTGAGTGTTTGTGGGATCTGTGGTGCTTGTGTCTGGATGAGCTGACCTTGGGTGTTGAGGTGTGTGCAGGCTGGTCTGATGGTGTGGATGGGATAGGCAGAGGAACAGGAGACAGAGACAGGGTGGAGGCAGTTAGAAGAGGGAGGCTGGAAACAGGGACAATGGCTGCCGTCAGTGCTGAGGCCAGAGCATTGAACGATCGTTGATGGGCAGCCTGACCCAAATGAATGCCCTCCAGGTAGGCATTGCTCCGATGCACCTCCCTTTCTACCCCCTGGATGGCATTCAAAAGGGTAGTCTGCCCAACAATGATGGTCTGAAGGAGGTCAATGACCTCCTCACTGAGGGCAGCAGGGGTGACAGGGGCAGGGCCTGAGGTGCCTGGGGCGAAGGAGATGCCCGCCTTCTTGGGCGAGCGGGCACGGAGCGAAGGCTGAGGGGCTGCTGGGAGGGCGGGGCTGGTGTGCTGGGTGGCGGCTGTACCTGTAGAGGCGGGGGGCCCGGATGTTGCCGCCACCGCTAGGGAGCTCACATCCGAGGACGTGTCGGTGTCGCTGGTGTCACCACCGGTCCCCGTTGTGGTGCTCCCCTCGCCCTCCGGATCACTGGTGCCCTCGGTGTCTGTACCACGGCCCACCGGGGCCTTGTGACTTGCAGCTCCCTCGTGCTCCGATGCCAATTCTCCTCCGCCTAATGATGCTAATGCACACATGCACAAGAAGATGAAGAAAAGGGATGGGGGGAGAAAAAATAAAACAGGTTGAGTGCATGCTATGTCAACACCGTTGGCGGAGAGGACAGACACAGGAGCCTCATGCACTATGCTGCGCTATCGGGGTATACTACTCAGTACTTGTGACCAGGCCTACAAGTCTGTGAACAACAAATACACACATGGATGATGCAGGACCATGGATAGCTGTACTTGGCACCCTACAGAGGTGGGGGGCGGGGGCACAGGGCCATGCCTAAAGGAGAGGGCTACACTACAGAAAGCGCCCTGGCCTAATGTCACCCACAACCCTCCTCCCCCACCCAGACGCCTCCACTGCGCATAAAGATAGCAGAATGTGCTGATACTCACCCCCTTGTGTCTGCTGTGATGTCCTCAAGCGCCCATCCAAATCAGGGTAGGCCACCGCCAGGATCCGGGACATCAGGGGGTCAGGGTACGACTGGCACCTCTCCTAGGTTGGGAGGCCATCCCCAGCAGTGACTCGGCGGTCTTCCTGGTTCCGCGGCGGATGTCCTCCCACCTCTTGCGGCAGTGGGTGCCCCGTCTGATGTGGACCCCCAGGGCCCGGACTTCCTTGGCGATGGCACGCCAAATGTCGACTTTCTGATGGGCGCTGACCTATTTGACATGTACAGGGTGGGAAAGGAAATTTCATCATTTTTCTGCATGTTAGATGTGATTGCCCCCCCCTCCCCAACTTTGCCATGTGGCACATGCTCTCATCTGTTGTGCGTTGCACTCCTCATTCGCTCCCCACCCCACCATCTTACATCCACCCCACTCCACACAGGCATAGCCCATTCAATGTGCACCCAGTGTACTTACCTGTTGGTCTGGAGGACCGTAGAGTAGCGCATACTGGGGGAGGACCCCATCCACAAGTTTCTCCAACTCTTCAGACGTGAAGGCAGGGGCCCTTTCCCCAGTCGCAGCAGCCATTATCACTTCCAGACCGAGGTCACAGCAGCACTTGCAGTATAGGTCCTCTCCTGTGGAAGATCAGGTCTCGAGTGATTAATCTGATAGAAAATGGCGGTCACGCCCGCGGCGGTGCGTACCGTGGCGGTGCGTACCGTGACCGCCGGCGCACATCCTCATTGGCTCCTGAAACCCATAGGCTTCAATGTTAACCAATGCGGCTTCGTACAGCGGTCTTCGACCGCCTACCGCCACGGTGTGCCACGCCAGCGCATTGACCTCACATCCCATTGTCCCACTTCACAGGTCAGGCAGCCGCCATTTCAAGGGCCCACATGGCTTAATTTCAACTGCGTCACACAGGCCTAGGCCTTGCATTGCCACACATACACGCCTTTCAATACATAGATAATCTTGTGCTATGCAAGCTGTGGTGAACGTACCTGTGATTTGCTTGACTCCATACTCCATGTTGTCCTTCCTAGGCACCGTCCGCTGGGACTTGCAAGGAGAAGGATGAATCCTCGCGTGTACCGACCGCTGGTGGACCTGTCGACAATGGAAGAACGCCATATTATACTATGATACCGACTTGACCGAGCCACTATACATGAACTGTGTGCCCAGCTGGAGCCAGCCCTGATGTCCCCCATCCGCCAACCCACAGGGATTCCCCCTCTAGTGCAGGTTCTGTCAGTCCTCCATTTTTTGGCAAGTGGCTCATTCCAGACAACAGTGGCCATGTCATCTGGAATGTCTCAGCCTATGTTTTCAAAGATTTTGTCCAGAGTGTTGTCTGCCCTGCTGAAACACATGCGGAGCTACATTGTTTTCCCTGAGGAGGATGATTTGGCCACTGTGAAGGGTGATTTCTATGCCCTGGGACATATCCCCAACATCATTGATGCCATTGATGGGACCCATGTGGCTTTAGTACCCCCAAAAGACGATGAGCAGGTGTACAGAAACAGGAAAAATTACCATTCTATGAATGTGCAGGTGGTCTGTTTGGCTGACCAGTACATCTCCCATGTAAATGCCAAGTTCCCTGGGTCAGTGCATGACGCGTATGTTATGCGTAATAGCAGCATCCCTTATGTGATGGAAAAGCTACAGAGACAATGTGTGTGGCTAATAGGTGACTCTCGTTACCCCAACCTGCCTTGGCTATTGACCTCAGTGAGGAATTGTAGGAAAGTACCATCTTACCTGGCATGTTACCCCCATTTTTCACTGTATATATGTTGTTTTAGTTGTATGTGTCACTGGGACCCTGGTAACCCAGGGCCCCAGTGCTCATAAGTGTGCCTGTATGTGTTACCTGTGTAGTGACTAACTGTCTCACTGAGGCTCTGCTAATCAGAACCTCAGTGGTTATGCTCTCTCATTTCTTTCCAAATTGTCACTGACAGGCTAGTGACCATTTTTACCAATTTACATTGGCTTACTGGAACACCCTTATAATCCCCTAGTATATGGTACTGAGGTACCCAGGGTATTGGGGTTCCAGGAGATCCCTATGGGCTGCAGCATTTCTTTTGCCACCCATAGGGAGCTCTGACAATTCTTACACAGGCCTGCCACTGCAGCCTGAGTGAAATAACGTCCACGTTATTTCACAGCCATTTTACACTGCACTTAAGTAACTTATAAGTCACCTATATGTCTAACCTTTACCTGGTAAAGGTTAGGTGCAAAGTTACTTAGTGTGAGGGCACCCTGGCACTAGCCAAGGTGCCCCCACATTGTTCAGAGCCAATTCACTGAACTTTGTGAGTGCGGGGACACCATTACACGCGTGCACTACATATAGGTCACTACCTATATGTAGCTTCACCATGGTAACTCCGAATATGGCCATGTAACATGTCTATGATCATGGAATTGCCCCCTCTATGCCATCCTGGCATTGTTGGGACAACTCCATGATCCCAGTGGTCTGTAGCACAGACCCTGGTACTGCCAGACTGCCCTTCCTGGGGTTTCTCTGCAGCTGCTGCTGCTGCCAACCCCTCAGACAGGCAGCTGCCCTCCTGGGGTCCAGCCAGGCCTGGCCCAGGATGGCAGAACAAAGAACTTCCTCTGAGAGAGGGTGTGACACCCTCTCCCTTTGGAAAATGGTGTGAAGGCAGGGGAGGAGTAGCCTCCCCCAGCCTCTGGAAATGCTTTGTTGGGCACAGAGGTGCCCAATTCTGCATAAGCCAGTCTACACCGGTTCAGGGACCCCTTAGCCCCTGCTCTGGCGCGAAACTGGACAAAGGAAAGGGGAGTGACCACTCCCCTGACCTGCACCTCCCCTGGGAGGTGTCCAGAGCTCCTCCAGTGTGCTCCAGACCTCTGCCATCTTGGAAACAGAGGTGCTGCTGGCACACTGGACTGCTCTGAGTGGCCAGTGCCACCAGGTGACGTCAGAGACTCCTTGTGATAGGCTCCTTCAGGTGTTAGTAGCCTTTCCTCTCTCCTAGGTAGCCAAACCCTCTTTTCTGGCTATTTAGGGTCTCTGTCTCTGGGGAAACTTTAGATAACGAATGCATGAGCTCAGCCGAGTTCCTCTGCATCTCCCTCTTCACCTTCTGATAAGGAATCGACCGCTGACCGCGCTGGAAGCCTGCAAACCTGCAACATAGTAGCAAAGACGACTACTGCAACTCTGTAACGCTGATCCTGCCGCCTTCTCGACTGTTTTCCTGCTTGTGCATGCTGTGGGGGTAGTCTGCCTCCTCTCTGCACCAGAAGCTCCGAAGAAATCTCCCGTGGGTCGACGGAATCTTCCCCCTGCAACCGCAGGCACCAAAAAGCTGCATCTCCGGTCCCTTGGGTCTCCTCTCAGCACGACGAGCGAGGTCCCTCGAATCCAGCGACACCGTCCAAGTGACCCCCACAGTCCAGTGACTCTTCAGCCCAAGTTTGGTGGAGGTAAGTCCTTGCCTCACCTCGCTGGGCTGCATTGCTGGGAACCGCGACTTTGCAAGCTTCTCCGGCCCCTGTGCACTTCCGGCGGAAATCCTGTGTGCACAGCCAAGCCTGGGTCCACGGCACTCTAACCTGCATTGCACGACTTTCTAAGTTGGTCTCCGGCGACGTGGGACTCCTTTGTGCAACTTCGGCGAGCACCGTTTCACGCATCCTCGTAGTGCCTGTTTCTGGCACTTCTCCGGGTGCTACCTGCTTCAGTGAGGGCTCTTTGTCTTGCTCGACGTCCCCTCTCTCTGCAGGTCCAATTTGCGACCTTCTGGTCCCTCCTGGGCCCCAGCAGCGTCCAAAAACGCCAAACGCACGATTTGCGTGTAGCAAGGCTTGTTGGCGTCCATCCGGCGGGAAAACACTTCTGCACGACTCTCCAAGGCGTGGGGGATCCATCCTCCAAAGGGGAAGTCTCTAGCCCTTGTCGTTCCTGCAGTATTCACAGTTCTTCAGCCTAGAAAGAGCTTCTTTGCACCAACCGCTGGCATTTCTTGGGCATCTGCCCATCTCCGAGCTGCTTGTGACTTTTGGACTTGGTCCCCTTGTTCCACAGGTACCTTCAGACAGGAATCCATCGTTGTTGCATTGCTGATTTGTGTTTTCCTTGCATTCTCCCTCTAACACGACTATTTTGTCCTTAGGGGAACTTTGGTGCACTTTGCACTCACTTTTCAGGGTCTTGGGGAGGGTTATTTTTCTAACTCTCACTATTTTCTAATAGTCCCAGCGACCCTCTACAAGGTCACATAGGTTTGGGGTCCATTCGTGGTTCACATTCCACTTTTGGAGTATATGGTTTGTGTTGCCCCTATCCCTATGTTTCCCCATTGCATCCTATTGTAACTATACATTGTTTGCACTGTTTTCTAAGACTATACTGCATATTTTTGCTATTGTGTATATATATCTTGTGTATATTTCCTATCCTCTCACTGAGGGTACACTCTAAGATACTTTGGCATATTGTCATAAAAATAAAGTACCTTTATTTTTAGTATAACTGTGTATTGTGTTTTCTTATGATATTGTGCATATGACACTAAGTGGTACTGTAGTAGCTTCACACGTCTCCTAGTTCAGCCTGAGCTGCTTTGCTAAGCTACCATTATCTATCAGCCTAAGCTGCTAGACACCCTATACACTAATAAGGGATAACTGGGCCTGGTGCAAGGTGCAAGTACCCCTTGGTACTCACTACAAGCCAGTCCAGCCTCCTACATTGGTGGCAGCGGTGGGATAAGTGCTTGAGACTGCTTACCACTCTTGTCATTGTACTTTTCATAAGAGAAAAATATACAAAACAAGGTCAGTGTATATACACATAGCCAAAAAGTTTTGCATTTCCTCTTTTCACTCTTTTCTAAGTGCTGAAAAGTACTTCTAAACTTTCAAAAAGTTCTTAAAAAGTTTAAAAAGTTTTTTCTGTCTTTCCAAAAAGTTCTGAAAACTTTTTTCTCTTTGTCTATCACTTTAACTCTCTCTAAAAAATGTCTGGCACAGGCCAAAAAGTTGAACTGTCCAAACTTGCATATGATCACCTTAGCTGGAAAGGAGCAAGGAGTCTCTGCATAGAGAGAGGTTTGAGTGTAGGGAAGAATCCTTCTTTAGAACTGTTAATTAATATGCTTAGAGTACAGGATAAGGCCATAAGTGACCAATCTGTAGAAAAAGTAGCTAATGGTTCTCAATCTGATCCAGGGACTCCCCCAGGAAAAGGTTCAGGAAAGAAACTTCTCAGCCTGCCCATTACTAGACAGTCTAGCATAGTTGGTACAGAGGTTGAATCACATCATACTGATGATGTGCTCTCACATTATACTGGTAGCCAAGCTGTTAGGGTGCCCTCTGTAAGGGACAGGTCTCCTTCTGTTCATTCCCATCATACCTCTGTATCTAGAAATGTCCCTCCCACCCACCCTGATGACAGATTGTTGGAAAGGGAGCTCAATAGATTGAGAGTGGAGCAAACCAGACTGAAGCTCAAGAAGCAACAGCTGGATTTGGATAGACAGTCTTTAGAAATAGAGAGGGAAAGACAGAAAATGGGTTTAGATACCCATGGTGGCAGCAGCAGTATTCCCCATAGTCATCCTGCAAAAGAGCATGATTCCAGGAATCTGCATAAGATAGTTCCCCCTTACAAGGAGGGGGATGACATTAACAAGTGGTTTGCTGCACTTGAGAGGGCCTGTGCTGTACAGGATGTCCCTCAAAGGCAGTGGGCTGCTATCCTATGGCTATCATTTACTGGAAAAGGTAGGGATAGGCTCCTTACTGTAAAAGAAAATGATGCTAACAATTTCCAAGTTCTTAAGAATGCACTCCTGGATGGTTATGGCTTAACCACTGAACAGTACAGGATCAAGTTCAGAGATACCAAAAAGGAGTCTTCACAAGACTGGGTTGATTTCATTGACCAGGCAGTGAAGGCCTTGGAGGGGTGGTTACATGGCAGTAAAGTTACTGATTATGACAGCCTGTATAACTTAATCCTGAGAGAGCATATTCTGAATAATTGTGTGTCTGATTTGTTGCACCAGTACTTGGTGGACTCTGATCTGACCTCTCCCCAAGAATTGGGAAAGAAGGCAGACAAATGGGTCAGAACAAGAGTGAACAGAAAAGTTCATACAGGGGGTGACAAAGATGGCAACAAAAAGAAGGATGGTAAGTCTTCTGACAAGGGTGGGGACAAATCTAAAAATGAGTCTTCATCAGGCCCACAAAAACACTCTGGTGGGGGTGGTGGGCCCAAACCTTCCTCTAATCAGAACAAGGAAAGGAAACCATGGTGCTATTTATGTAAGATAAAAGGCCATTGGACAACAGATCCCAGTTGTCCAAAGAAAGGCACCACAGCTCCTACCACTACAACCCCTACTGCTACACCTAGTGTCCCTACTAATAGCAGTGGTGGTGGGAGCAAACCTACTAATAGCCAATCCAAGGGAGTAGCTGGGCTCACTTTTGGTAATTTAGTTGGGGTTGGTCTGATTAGGGAGACCACAGAGGCTACTTTAGTCTCTGAAGGGGCTATTGACTTAGCCACTTTGGTTGCTTGCCCCCATAACTTGGAGAAGTACAAGCAACTAACCCTAATAAATGGTGTTGAGGTCCAGGCCTACAGGGACACAGGTGCCAGTGTCACAATGGTGATTGAGAAACTGGTGCACCCTGAACAACACATACTTGGACACCAGTACCAAGTAACCGATGCTCACAACATAACACAAAGCCACCCCATGGCTGTTGTAAATCTCAACTGGGGGGGGGTATCTGGTCCAAAGAAAGTTGTGGTAGCTTCAGATTTACCTGTAGACTGTCTATTAGGGAACGATTTGGAGACATCAGCTTGGTCAGATGTGGAGTTGGAGGCCCATGCAGCAATGCTGGGCATCCCAGGGCATATTTTTGCTTTGACAAGGGCTCAGGCCAAAAAGCAAAAAGGACAGGGAAGCTTGGATCCTGGAACAATGGACCAAGTGCTCCCTAAAGCTAGGGCTAGTAGAAGCAAACCACTTCCTACTATCCCTCCCTCTACAGTGGATTCTAATTCTGAGGAAGAAGAATTCCCTCCCTGTGCGGAACCTACACCAGAGGAGCTGGAAGCAGACACTGCTGAGCTTTTGGGTGAAGGGGGGCCTGCCAGAGAGGAGCTGAGTGTGGCACAGCAAACCTGTCCCACATTAGAGGGTCTCAGACAGCAAGCTGTCAAACAGGCTAATGGGGATGTCAGTGACTCACACAGAGTTTACTGGGAGGACAACCTCTTGTACACTGAGCAAAGGGATCCTAAACCTGGAGCTGCCAGGAGATTAGTGATTCCTCAGGAGTACAGAAAGTTCCTCCTAACACTGGCACATGACATTCCCTTAGCTGGGCACCTGGGTCAAATGAAAACTTGGGACAGATTGGTACCACTGTTTCATTGGCCTAGGATGTCTGAGGACACAAAAGATTTTTGTAAGTCCTGTGAAACCTGTCAAGCCAGTGGCAAGACAGGTGGCACTCCAAAGGCACCCCTTATCCCACTGCCTGTGGTTGGGGTTCCCTTTGAAAGGGTAGGGGTTGACATAGTTGGCCCCCTTGACCCTCCTACTGCTTCAGGCAATAGGTTTATCTTGGTGGTAGTGGACCATGCCACAAGATATCCTGAAGCTATTCCTTTAAGGACCACTACAGCTCCTGCAGTGGCAAAGGCCCTCCTGGGAATATTTTCCAGGGTGGGCTTCCCAAAGGAAGTAGTATCAGACAGAGGAAGCAATTTCATGTCTGCATACTTAAAGGCCATGTGGAAGGAGTGTGGTGTAACTTACAAGTTCACAACACCCTATCATCCACAAACAAATGGACTGGTGGAGAGATTTAATAAAACTCTCAAAGGCATGATTATGGGACTCCCTGAAAAACTCCGCAGGAGATGGGATATCCTTCTACCATGCCTCCTTTTTGCCTACAGGGAGGTACCCCAGAAAGGAGTGGGCTTCAGCCCCTTTGAACTTCTTTTTGGACACCCTGTTAGGGGTCCACTCACACTTGTAAAGGAGGGTTGGGAACAACCTTTAAAAGCTCCTAAGCAGGATATTGTGGACTATGTACTTGGCCTCAGATCAAGGATGGCTGAGTACATGAAAAAGGCCAGTAAAAACCTTCAGGCCAGCCAAGAGCTCCAGAAGCAATGGCATGATCAGAAGGCTGTTTTGGTTCAGTACCAACCAGGGCAGAAAGTGTGGGTCTTGGAGCCTGTGGCCCCAAGAGCACTCCAAGATAAATGGAGTGGTCCACACACAATTGTTGAAAAGAAGGGTGAAGTCACCTACTTGGTTGACTTAGGCACTGCCAGGAGTCCCCTTAGGGTGCTCCATGTCAACCGCCTGAAACCCTACTATGACAGGGCTGATCTCACCCTGCTCATGGCAACAGATGAGGGACAGGAAGAAGACAGTGATCCTCTACCTGATCTCTTCTCTTCCACAGAACAAGATGCTCTTGTGGAAGGGGTAGTTTTGGCTGATTGTCTTACTGCTGAGCAGAAAGATAATTGCATAAATCTCCTAGGACAATTTTCAGAACTCTTCTCCATTGTGCCAGGCACCACTTCTTGGTGTGAGCACACTATAGATACTGGAGACAGTTTACCTGTCAAAAGTAAGATCTATAGGCAGCCTGACCATGTCAGGGACTGCATAAAGCAAGAAGTTCAGAAGATGTTGGAACTAGGAGTGGTTGAGCACTCTGACAGTCCATGGGCTTCTCCTGTGGTACTGGTACCAAAACCCAATTCTAAAGATGGAAAGAAGGAAATGAGGTTTTGTGTAGACTATAGAGGTCTCAACTTGGTAACCAAAACAGATGCTCACCCTATACCCAGGGCAGATGAGCTAATAGATACACTGGCATCTGCCAAGTATCTAAGCACTTTTGATTTGACTGCAGGGTATTGGCAGATCAAAATGTCAGAAGATGCTAAACCTAAGACTGCATTTTCTACCATTGGAGGACATTACCAGTTTACTGTAATGCCTTTTGGTTTGAAAAATGCACCTGCCACTTTTCAGAGGTTGGTGAACACAGTCCTGCAAGGGCTGGAAGCTTTCAGTGCAGCATATTTGGATGATATAGCTGTCTTTAGCTCCAGCTGGGATGATCACCTGGTCCACCTTTGGAAAGTTTTGGAGGCCCTGCAAAAGGCAGGCCTCACTATCAAGGCTTCAAAGTGCCAGATAGGGCAGGGTAAAGTGGTTTATCTGGGACACCTTGTTGGTGGGGAACAGATTGCACCACTTCAGGGGAAAATCCAAACTATTATTGATTGGATTCCCCCTACCACTCAGACTCAGGTGAGAGCCTTCCTAGGCCTCACTGGGTATTACAGGAGGTTCATTAAGAACTATGGCTCCATTGCAGCCCCTCTTAATGACCTCACATCCAAGAAAATGCCTAAAAAGGTATTATGGACAGCAAACTGTCAGAAAGCTTTTGAGGAGCTGAAGCAGGCCATGTGCTCTGCACCTGTCCTGAAAAGCCCTTGTTACTCTAAAAAATTCTATGTCCAAACTGATGCATCTGAATTAGGAGTAGGGGCAGTCCTATCACAACTTAATTCTGAGGGCCAGGATCAACCTGTTGCTTTTATTAGTAGAAGGTTGACCCCTAGAGAAAAGCGTTGGTCTGCCATTGAGAGGGAGGCCTTTGCTGTGGTCTGGGCTCTGAAGAAGTTGAGGCCATACCTGTTTGGCACTCACTTCATTGTTCAGACAGACCACAAACCTCTACTTTGGCTAAAACAAATGAAAGGTGAAAATCCTAAATTGTTGAGGTGGTCCATATCCCTACAGGGAATGGACTATACAGTGGAACATAGACCTGGGAGTAGCCACTCCAATGCAGATGGACTCTCCAGATATTTCCACTTAGACAATGAAGACTCATCAGGTAATGGCTAGTCTTATTGTCCTTCGTTTGGGGGGGGGTTGTGTAGGAAAGTACCATCTTACCTGGCATGTTACCCCCATTTTTCACTGTATATATGTTGTTTTAGTTGTATGTGTCACTGGGACCCTGGTAACCCAGGGCCCCAGTGCTCATAAGTGTGCCTGTATGTGTTACCTGTGTAGTGACTAACTGTCTCACTGAGGCTCTGCTAATCAGAACCTCAGTGGTTATGCTCTCTCATTTCTTTCCAAATTGTCACTGACAGGCTAGTGACCATTTTTACCAATTTACATTGGCTTACTGGAACACCCTTATAATCCCCTAGTATATGGTACTGAGGTACCCAGGGTATTGGGGTTCCAGGAGATCCCTATGGGCTGCAGCATTTCTTTTGCCACCCATAGGGAGCTCTGACAATTCTTACACAGGCCTGCCACTGCAGCCTGAGTGAAATAACGTCCACGTTATTTCACAGCCATTTTACACTGCACTTAAGTAACTTATAAGTCACCTATATGTCTAACCTTTACCTGGTAAAGGTTAGGTGCAAAGTTACTTAGTGTGAGGGCACCCTGGCACTAGCCAAGGTGCCCCCACATTGTTCAGAGCCAATTCACTGAACTTTGTGAGTGCGGGGACACCATTACACGCGTGCACTACATATAGGTCACTACCTATATGTAGCTTCACCATGGTAACTCCGAATATGGCCATGTAACATGTCTATGATCATGGAATTGCCCCCTCTATGCCATCCTGGCATTGTTGGGACAACTCCATGATCCCAGTGGTCTGTAGCACAGACCCTGGTACTGCCAGACTGCCCTTCCTGGGGTTTCTCTGCAGCTGCTGCTGCTGCCAACCCCTCAGACAGGCAGCTGCCCTCCTGGGGTCCAGCCAGGCCTGGCCCAGGATGGCAGAACAAAGAACTTCCTCTGAGAGAGGGTGTGACACCCTCTCCCTTTGGAAAATGGTGTGAAGGCAGGGGAGGAGTAGCCTCCCCCAGCCTCTGGAAATGCTTTGTTGGGCACAGAGGTGCCCAATTCTGCATAAGCCAGTCTACACCGGTTCAGGGACCCCTTAGCCCCTGCTCTGGCGCGAAACTGGACAAAGGAAAGGGGAGTGACCACTCCCCTGACCTGCACCTCCCCTGGGAGGTGTCCAGAGCTCCTCCAGTGTGCTCCAGACCTCTGCCATCTTGGAAACAGAGGTGCTGCTGGCACACTGGACTGCTCTGAGTGGCCAGTGCCACCAGGTGACGTCAGAGACTCCTTGTGATAGGCTCCTTCAGGTGTTAGTAGCCTTTCCTCTCTCCTAGGTAGCCAAACCCTCTTTTCTGGCTATTTAGGGTCTCTGTCTCTGGGGAAACTTTAGATAACGAATGCATGAGCTCAGCCGAGTTCCTCTGCATCTCCCTCTTCACCTTCTGATAAGGAATCGACCGCTGACCGCGCTGGAAGCCTGCAAACCTGCAACATAGTAGCAAAGACGACTACTGCAACTCTGTAACGCTGATCCTGCCGCCTTCTCGACTGTTTTCCTGCTTGTGCATGCTGTGGGGGTAGTCTGCCTCCTCTCTGCACCAGAAGCTCCGAAGAAATCTCCCGTGGGTCGACGGAATCTTCCCCCTGCAACCGCAGGCACCAAAAAGCTGCATCTCCGGTCCCTTGGGTCTCCTCTCAGCACGACGAGCGAGGTCCCTCGAATCCAGCGACACCGTCCAAGTGACCCCCACAGTCCAGTGACTCTTCAGCCCAAGTTTGGTGGAGGTAAGTCCTTGCCTCACCTCGCTGGGCTGCATTGCTGGGAACCGCGACTTTGCAAGCTTCTCCGGCCCCTGTGCACTTCCGGCGGAAATCCTGTGTGCACAGCCAAGCCTGGGTCCACGGCACTCTAACCTGCATTGCACGACTTTCTAAGTTGGTCTCCGGCGACGTGGGACTCCTTTGTGCAACTTCGGCGAGCACCGTTTCACGCATCCTCGTAGTGCCTGTTTCTGGCACTTCTCCGGGTGCTACCTGCTTCAGTGAGGGCTCTTTGTCTTGCTCGACGTCCCCTCTCTCTGCAGGTCCAATTTGCGACCTTCTGGTCCCTCCTGGGCCCCAGCAGCGTCCAAAAACGCCAAACGCACGATTTGCGTGTAGCAAGGCTTGTTGGCGTCCATCCGGCGGGAAAACACTTCTGCACGACTCTCCAAGGCGTGGGGGATCCATCCTCCAAAGGGGAAGTCTCTAGCCCTTGTCGTTCCTGCAGTATTCACAGTTCTTCAGCCTAGAAAGAGCTTCTTTGCACCAACCGCTGGCATTTCTTGGGCATCTGCCCATCTCCGAGCTGCTTGTGACTTTTGGACTTGGTCCCCTTGTTCCACAGGTACCTTCAGACAGGAATCCATCGTTGTTGCATTGCTGATTTGTGTTTTCCTTGCATTCTCCCTCTAACACGACTATTTTGTCCTTAGGGGAACTTTGGTGCACTTTGCACTCACTTTTCAGGGTCTTGGGGAGGGTTATTTTTCTAACTCTCACTATTTTCTAATAGTCCCAGCGACCCTCTACAAGGTCACATAGGTTTGGGGTCCATTCGTGGTTCACATTCCACTTTTGGAGTATATGGTTTGTGTTGCCCCTATCCCTATGTTTCCCCATTGCATCCTATTGTAACTATACATTGTTTGCACTGTTTTCTAAGACTATACTGCATATTTTTGCTATTGTGTATATATATCTTGTGTATATTTCCTATCCTCTCACTGAGGGTACACTCTAAGATACTTTGGCATATTGTCATAAAAATAAAGTACCTTTATTTTTAGTATAACTGTGTATTGTGTTTTCTTATGATATTGTGCATATGACACTAAGTGGTACTGTAGTAGCTTCACACGTCTCCTAGTTCAGCCTGAGCTGCTTTGCTAAGCTACCATTATCTATCAGCCTAAGCTGCTAGACACCCTATACACTAATAAGGGATAACTGGGCCTGGTGCAAGGTGCAAGTACCCCTTGGTACTCACTACAAGCCAGTCCAGCCTCCTACAGGAATCCCCGGACCAGGGCAGAGGAACGGTACAATGAGGCCCATGGGCGAACTAGGAGGATCATAGAAAGAACCTTCGGGCTCCTGAAGGCCAGGTTTAGGTGCCTGCATATGACAGGTGGATCCCTGATGTACTCACCAAAGAAGGTGTGCCAGATCATCGTGGCCTGCTGTATGCTGCACAATCTAGCATTGCGACGACAGGTGCCTTTCCTGCAGGAGGATGGTCCAGATGGTGGTGTTGTAGCAGCTGTGGATCCTGTGGAGAGTGAAGAGGAGGAAGACGACGGGGACGACACAGACAACAGGGACACAGTTATCCAACAGTATTTTCAGTAGCACACAGGTAAGAATCACCCACGCCATTTAACATTTCCTGAAAGCCTCCTGCATCTTTACTTTGTGTATTTCCCCCCAGTTCTTTTTAACTGATGTTTGATTTTCCATTCCCTTTTCAGTGCTGTATGACCCACTGCGTGACTTCTGCTTGGTTAGCCATGGACTAATGCTTATTGACATCGGTATGTTGTCATCACAAATTGACTGAACATTATTGAACAGTAATGTGTTATACATTTGTAAATAATACAGGCTGACTCCTGAATGATTTCAGTGCAATGAGTGATTTATTTTTAGTGCTAGATATTGGTACATGATATTAAAACGGTGATGGGTGAGGGTGGAGTAATGTCCATGGCAGAGTCCAGTTCTCAGTTTCACAGGTGCATTGTCCATATGCCTGTGGAAGGATGGAGCAGGGGCAGTTCAAGGTTGGACAGGGTGACAATGTGGGACAGTGGGATGACATCAGGGGGTATCTTATGCTGGCGGGTGTCTTGGCATCCTACTCTGTCTTCCTGTGAGATCTCAGGTTCCGCTTGCGGGGTGGTTGTTCTTCAGCAGGAGGTGGGGTTCTGGTGGCCTGTCGTTGTGGTGGGGCCTCCTGTCCACTAGCGCCGGCGGAGGTGGTAGGCTGTTCCTGGTCCTGGCTTGTGACAGGGGCCCTTTGTGGTGCCACATGGTCCCGCAATGTGGTTTCTATCCGGTTGAGGGCCTGGACTATGGTCCCCATAGCGGTACCGATGTTCCTGAGTTCATTGCTGAACCCCATGTAGCGTTCCTCCTGCTGTGCCTGGATCTCGGTGAACCTGGCCAGTACTGTCGCCATCGTCTCCTGGGAGTGGTGGTATGCTCCCATGATGGTGGTGAGGGCCTCTTGGAGAGTGGGTTCCCTGGGCCTGTCCTCCCCCCCCTATCGCACAGCAGCCCTCCCAGTTGCCCTGTTTCCCCGGGCCTCTGTCCCCTGGACAGTGTGCCCACTACCACTGCCCCCAGGTCCCTGTTGTTGTTGGGGTGTTGGGTCAGCCTGGGTGCCCTGTAGTGGCGGACACACCGCTGATTGACGCGTCCTGGAGACAGAGGCATGGGCCCGCTGGGTGGGAGCTGTGCTGGTGTTCCCAGAGGGGGTTGGGTCTGCTGTGGCCTGTGTCTGTGTGTGGGGAACCGACTGTCCAGAGGTCCCCGATGGTCCGGGCTGGTCATCAGGTTCTAGGTCGACAGAGCTGCTGTCCTCACTGGGGGCCTGTTCTGGGGGTGGGATGGACAAATCTGGACCCTCCGTGGCGGTGTGTTGGCGTTCGGGCCCTGCAGAGGTAAAATAGTGTGGTTATTGTTTTTGTGTGTGCCATGGCGTGCATTTTGTGAGTGCCCTTGTCCCCCAGTGCTGGCATTCCCTTGTGGGAGGTGTTGTGAGGGTGGTTGGGGGGGGTGTATGGATATGTGCAATGGTCATGCTTTGGTGATGGATGTCTATGGTTTGTGTTGGCATTCAGGGGTTGGTGTTGTTTAGGGTGGGTTGTGCTGGTGAGACATTGGCAGGGAGGATGTGTGCTGGGGGGTTGAGATTGGGGTTGAGGGTGGGGGTGTGGGTTGGCATGCTGGTGGTTGGGGGGGGGTGAAGTAGTTGAGATTCAACTTACCAGAGTCCATTCCTCCGGGTACTCCAGCGAGGCCATCAGGATGCAGGATGTTTACTACCTCTTGCTCCCATGCTGTGAATTGGGGTGGAGTGGGTGGGGGTCCGCCGCCAGTCTTCAGCACAGCGATGTTGTGTCGCGACACCATCGAGCGCACCTTCCCCCGAAGGTCGTTCCATCGCTTTCGGATATCTTCCCGATTTCTGGGATGCTGTCCCACAGCGTTGACCCTGTCTACGATCCTTTGCCATAGCTCTGCCTTCCTTGCTATAGTGGTGTGCTGCACCTGCGTGCCGAAGAGCTGGGGCTCTACCCTAATTATTTCCTCCACCATGACCCTGAGTTCTTGGTCCGAGAACCTGGGGTGTCTTTGGGGTGCCATGGGGTGGTGTGGATGATGTGTGGGGTGGTGTTTGTGGTGATGTGCGTGGTGATGTGTGGTGATGTGTGCGTAGATGTGGTGTGGGTGATGATGTTGTGTTCCTGTGTGTGTTGTGCTTTGCGTTCCCTGTGCTCTCTCTCAGTTTATTGCGCCTTCTCTCAGATATTTGTGGTTGTAGGGGTTTGTGGGTGATGTGGGTGTGTGTTTTATATGGTGATGGGTGTGTGGGATTGTTGTGTGTATGTGTATCAGGTGTGTGTATTTCAAATTGTCCAATGTGGCTGTGTTTTGTTTATGCGTGTGTATTTTGACCGCGGCGGTGTGTACCGCCAATAAAATACCGCGGTTAAAAGACCGCCGCGTGGATTCGTGGGTCAGAATGGCATGGGCGTGTTTGTGTTGGCGTGGCGGTGGAGGTTTGGTCATCTCCAGTTTATCGCTGCCCGCTGATGAGGCGGCCTTCTGTGGATGTCGGGTTTTTGGCGGTTTCACAGTTGGTGGTCAGAATGACCGTGGCGGTTTACCGCGGCCGCGGCGGTAGAATGGCGGACTTCTGACCGGCGGTAAGGGCCTTTTACCGCCGAGGTCAGAATCACCCCCTTAGTGTCCATAATCGCCTGCAATACTTTCTCGAATTGAGTTGAGTGAGCCTGGAGTGTGGTTTCCAATGATTGTAGAGTTGGTATTAACTGCTGTTCATTTGGCGCGGATCCGGGAGTGGTTCGTTCATGACCTTTCGTAGATTTGGATTTCCCGGCCATGTTGCGCTGTAACTGGCCTAGAAGTGTGGTACAGGGCTGAATAACTATGTGTTTTTTGGGTACCTGTTCTTTTATCCCCCCACTTTGCACCCGCTGCGCGGTGTGGGGTAGCCGAATGAAGAATAGACCAGGTCTGCCTGTTCCACACATTGGTTGTGCTGTGCGATTAATATGTGGGTTTCAAGCAGCTGTTTAATCAATGCTGGGTCATCTCGCTCCTCCACCCTATTGTCCAGCTCTCCTCTAGCGCTGCAGCCACAGGTTGTGATGGGGGGGGGGGGGAATTCCAATCCCCGCCAGTTCCCCGACCCCCCTGGTCCCCTTACGCTGCTGATGCACCTCCTGGGAGTGGGAGAAGAATTCCAATATGGGTGGGTTGCTGGGTATTCTCCCCAACCCGCACACCGCGAACCGCCGGGCCCGAGTGAGTGCCTCCTAATGCGGCGGGGCTTCCACCTTGACCGCGCCGCGGCTGCCCCCGTTCCGCACGCCGCTCTTCTAGGGAAGGCAGACAGCCCTCCGCCTCTGCAGCTCCCTGCGGCAGCTCCTCGCCCAGGCAGGCACGCAAAATGGAGCCGGGGAGCGCCGGATGCGCGAAGGTCCGAGGAGGGGGGTGGGGGGAAAATGGGCCGCGCGCCGACTTGGCCCTCCCCGACGGGGGTTCCCTCTACCCCACTCACCGCGCCTCCCGGTGATGTCCCTTGGTTAAGTCGGTGGGCGGCTTCTGGCGCAGTACTCTCCACTCCGGCTACCAGGGTCCACTCGAGGTCCCGGCTTGCGACGGCTGCAGGGCCTCAGATGATTTCCGCACACAGCGACTCAGCAGATTGCATTATTCGGTTTTGTTTTACTTTCTACACCCCCCCCTTTAGTTCCCGGGGGGGGTTCCGCCGCAAGTTACAGTTGCCTGGGGTGTCTCCGGGAGTGCCCTTCAAGATGTTGCCCGAAACGGAGCCTACGCTCTAGGCATCCGTCGCGGCCGCCATTTTGGCCCGTCCCCCCTCCTATTGCAACCCTATTGTAATTCTACACTTGCATTACTTTTCTTGCTCTTACTTACCTAATTTTGGTTTGTGTACATATTACTTGTGTATATTACTAACCTTCTTACTGAGGGTACTCACTGAGATACTTTTGGCATATTGTCATAACAATAAAGTACCTTTATTTTTAGTAACTCTGTGTATTGTGTTTTCTTATGATATTGTGCATATGATATAAGTGGTATAGTAGGAGCTTTGCCTGTCTCCTAGTTCAGCCTAAGGTGCTTTGCCATAGCTACCTTCTATCAGTCTAAGCTGCTAGAAACACCTCTATTCTACTAATAAGGGATAACTGGACCTGGCACAAGGTGTAAGTACCTTTGGTACCCACTACAAGCCAGGCCAGCCTCCTACTATGGAAGCAGCGATGGGATAAGTACCTGTAACTACTTACCACTTTGTCATTTTGTACTTTTCATAAGAGAATGATATACCAAACAGTTCAGTGTATGTACACTTAACCAAAAAAGTTTGCTTTTCTTCTCTAAATCTTTTTACAAAGTTCTGAAAAGTTTCTTAAAACTTCTAAAAGTTGTCTCAAAGTTAGAAAAAGTTTTTTTCTCTGTACTTTCAAAAGTTCTGAAACTTTTTCTTTCCTCTCCCTATCTCTAAACCTTTTGCTATCATGTCTGTGGTAGATTCTGCTCCCAAAACTGTCAATGCCACTTATGACATTTTGAATTACAAGAGCTTAAGGAGTCTCTGCTTAGATAGAGGTTTAGTTATAGGAAAGAACCCTACAAAAGAGTTTCTGTTTAACATGCTTATTGTGGATGACGAGAACCAAGCAGGCCCATCAAATGAGAGGTTATAATATGTAGAACCTATTCCTTGAGGAAGCTGGTCAGGGTTCTGACAAGGGTCTGCCCCCTAGCAGGGCACCTAGTAATGCTGGTAGTAATGGAGGTTCCCATCACAGTAGGGCATCCTTTATTCCTAGAGGCCAGGTTACCAGGGTCCAGACAGTTAGGGACAGGTCCCCCTCTGAAGATTCCAATTTGTCATCTGTGTCAAAGCATTATGAGGATAACTTGTTAGAAGGGGAACTCAAAAAGTTGAGGGTTGAAGAGACTAGACAGAAGCTTAAACAGCAACAGCTGGCCTTAGATCGGGAATCCCTAGACATTGAGAAGGGAAGACAGAGGTTGGGGTTGGGACCCCATGGTGGCAGCAGCAGTATTCCTGATAGTAATCCTGTTAGAGGGCATGAATCCAGGAATCTGCACAAGATAGTCCCCCCTTACAAGGAGGGGGATGACATCAACAAATGGTTTGCTGCACTTGAGTGGGTCTGTATGGTAGAGGGGGTCCCTCAAAGGAGGTGGGCTGCTATTTTGTGGCTATCTTTCAATGGAAAGGGTAGGGATAGGCTCCTTACTGTTAGAGAAAGTGAAGCTAACAATTACACAGTATTGAAGGATGCACTCTTGGATGGATTTGGCTTAACCACTGAACAATGCAGGATTAAGTTCAGAGACACCAGAAAAGAGCCCTCTCAAGACTGGAAAGATTTTGTGGACTGTTCAGTGAAGGCCTTGGAAGGGTGGTTACATGGCAGTAAGGTATCTGACTATGAAAGCCTGTATAATCTTATTCTGAGAAAGCATATTCTGAATAACTGTGTGTCTGACTTGTTGCACCAATACCTAGTGGACTCAGATCTGACCTCTCCCCAAGAATTGGGAAAGAAGGCAGACAAGTGGGTCAGAACAAGGGTGAACAGAAAAGTTCATACATGGGGTGACAAGATGGCAAGAAGAAGGATGGTAAGTCTTCTGACAAGGGTGGGGACAAAAGTAAACATACTGAGTTTTCATCAGTCCGACAAAAATCCTCTGGGGGTGCTGGGTCCAAATCCTCTTCCAATAATCAACCTAAAAAGCCTTGGTGTTATTTGTGTAAAATCAAAGGCCATTGGGCAACTGATTCCAGTTGTCCAAAGAAAAACACCAGACCTCCCACCACCACAACCCCTGCTGCAAATTCTAGTGCCCCTAGTAATAGCAGTGGTGGTGGGAAACCTACTAATAGCCAATCCAAGGGTGTAGCTGGGCTCACTATTGGCAATGTAGTTGGGGTTGGTCTTGTTAGGGAGACCACAGAGGCTGTGTTAGTCTCTGAGGGGGCCATTGATTTGGCCACCTTGGTTGCTTGTCCCCTTAATATGGATAAGTACAAGCAACTTCCCCTAATAAATGGTGTTGAGGTTCAGGCCTACAGGGACACAGGAGCCAGTGTAACTATGGTGATAGAGAAACTGGTCCACCCTGAACAACACCTACTTGGTCAGCAGTACCAAGTGACAGACGCTCATAACAACACTCTTAGCCACTGCATGGCTGTTGTGCATTTCCAACTGGGGGGGGGGGTTACTGGTCCAAAGAAAGTTGTGGTTGCCTCAGATTTACCTGTAGTCTGTCTACTAGGGAATGATTTAGAGACATCAGCTTGGGCAGAAGTGGAGTTGGAGGCTCATGCAGCAATGCTGGGCATTCCTTGGCATATTTGTGCGTTAAGCAGGGCTCAGGCCAAAAAGCAAAAAGGACAGGGTAACGTGGATCCTGGAGCAATGGAGCAAGTGCTCCCTAAAGCTAGGGGTAGCAAGGGTAAATCCCTACCCACTATCCCTCCCTCTACAGATGATTCTCCTTCTAAGGAAGAAGAATGTTCTCCGTGTGCAGAACCTTCACCAGATGAGCTGGCAGCAGACACTGCTGAGCTTTTGGGTGGAGGGGGGCCTGCCAGGGAAGAGCTGAGTGTGGCACAGCAAACCTGTCCCGCATTACAGGGTCTCAGACAGCAAGCTGTCAAAGAGCAAAATGGGGATGTCAGTGACAGCCGTAGAGTTTACTGGGAGGACAACCTCTTGTACACAGAGACAAGGGACCCAAAACCTGGAGAAGCCAGGAGATTGGTCATTCCCCTGCAGTACAGAGAGTTCCTCCTAACTCTTGCACATGACATTCTTTTGGCTGGGCATTTGGGCGCGATCATAACATGGGAAAGACTTGTCCCCTTGTTTCACTGGCCTAGTATGTCAGAGGACACTAAAGATTTTTGCAAGTCTTGTGTGACCTGCCAAGCCAGTGGCAAGACAGGTGGCACTCCAAAGGCCCCCCTAATTCCACTACCAGTGGTTGGGATGCCCTTTGAAAGGGTAGGGGTTGACAGAGTTGCCCCCCTTGACCCTCCTATTGCTTCAGGCAATAGGTTTATCTTGGTGGTAGTGGACCATGCCACAAGATATCTTGAAGCAATTCCTCTAAGGACCACTACAGCCCCTGCAGTGGCAAAGGGCCTCCTGGGAATCTTTTCCAGGGTGGGTTTCCCTAAAGAGGTAGTATCAGACAGAGGTAGCAACTTCATGTCTGCATATTTGAAAGCAATGTGGAAAGAGTGTGGTGTTACCTACAAGTTCACCACTCCTTACCATCCACAGACTAATGGACTGGTAGAGAGGTTTAATAAAACTCTCAAAGGTATGATAATGGGACTCCCTGAAAAACTCAGGAGGAGATGGGATGTCCTGTTAACTTGCCTCCTTTTTGCTTACAGGGAGGTACCCCAGAAAGGAGTGGGCTTCAGCCCCTTTGAACTCCTCTTTGGGCACCCTGTAAGAGTTCCACTCACTCTTGTGAAGGAGGGTTGGGAACAACCTTTAAAAACTCCTAAACAGGACATAGTGGATTATGTACTTGGCCTAAGATACAGAATGGCTGAGTACATGAAAAAGGCCAGCAAAAACCTTCAGGCCAGCCAGGTGCTGGAAAAGCAATGGCATGACCAGAAGGCTGTTCCGATCCATTACAACCAGGACAGAAGGTGTGGGTATTGGAGCCTGTGGCCCTAAGAGCACTCCAGGACAAATGGAGTGGACCCCATCTAATTGTTGAAAGGAAGGGTGAGGTTACCTATTTGGTAGACCTTGGCACTGCCAGGAGTCCCCTTAGGGTGATTCATGTCAACCGCCTGAAACCCTACTATGACAGGGCTGATCTCACCCTGCTCATGGCAAAAGATGAGGGACAGGAAGAAGAGAGTGACCCTCTCCCTGATCTCTTCTCCACCACTGAAGCAGATGCCTTAGTGGAGGGAGTAGTTTTGGCAGATTGTCTGACTGTAGAACAGAAAGACAACTGCATCAATCTCCTTGGACAATTTTCAAACCTCTTTTCAATTGTGCCAGGTACAACATCCTGGTGTGAACACACCATTGACACTGGAGACAGCCTGCCTGTCATAAGTAAGATTTATAGGCAGCCTGACCATGTCAGAGACTGCATTAAACAAGAGGTGCAGAAAATGTTGGATCTGGGAGTGATTGAGACTTCTGAAAGCCCATGGGCTAGCCCAGTGGTGCTTGTACCAAAGCCTCACACAAAAGATGGAAAAAGGGAGATGAGGTTTTGTGTAGACTACAGAGGTCTCAATCAGGTAACAAAAACTGATTCTCACCCTATACCCAGGGCAGATGAGCTCATTGATACACTGGCATCTGCCAAGTATCATAGCACTTTTGATTTGACTGCAGGGTATTGGCAGATCAAATTAGCAGAAGATGCTAAACCAAAGACTGCATTTTCAACTATAGGAGGGCACTACCAATTTACAGTAATGCCCTTTGGTTTGAAAAAATCACCTGCCACTTTTCAGAGGTTGGTGAACACAGTCCTGCAAGGATTGAAGGCTTTCAGTGCAGCATATCTTGATGATATTGCTGTCTTTAGCTCAACCTGGGATGAACACCTGGTCCACCTTTGGAAAGCTTTGGAGGCCCTGAAAAAGGCAGGCCTCACTATCAAGGCCTCAAAGTGCCAGATAGGGCAGGGTAAGGTGGTTTATATGGGACGCCTGGTAGGTGGAGAACAGATTGCACCACTACAGGGGAAAATCCAGACAATCATGCATTGGGTTCCCCCTACAACTCAGACCCAGGTGAAAGCCTTTTTTAGGCCTCACAGGGTATTACAGGAGATTCATTAAAAACTATGGCTCCATAGCAGCCCCTCTTAATGATGTCACAAGTAAGAAAATGCCTATGAAGGTATTATGGACAGTTAGCTGCCAGAAAGCTTTTGAGGAGCTCATACAGACCATGTACTCTGCACCTGTACTAAAAAGCCCATCTTACTCCAAGAAATTCATTGTTCAAACTGATGCATCTGAATTAGGGGTAGGGGCAGTCTTATCACAACTGAATTCTGAGGGCCAGGATCAACCAGTTGCTTTTATCAGCAGAAGGTTGACCCCTTGAGAAAAGCGTTGGTCTGCCATAGAGAGGGAGGCCTTTGCTGTGGTCTGGGCACTGAAAAAGTTGAGGCCATACCTGTTTGGCACTCACTTTATTGTTCAGACAGACCACAAACCTCTACTTTGGCTAAAACAAATGAAAGGTGAAAACCCTAAATTGTTGAGGTGGTCCATATCTCTACAGGGAATGGATTATACAGTGGAACATAGACCTGGGAGTACCCCCTCCAATGCAGATGGACTCTCCAGATATTTCCACTTAGACAATGAAGACTCATCAGGTCATGGCTAGTCTTATTGTCCTTCGTTTGGGGGGGGAGAAGGAAAGTACCATCTTGCCTGGCATTTTACCCCCATATTTCACTGTATGTATGTTGTTTCAGTCCATATGTCACTGGGACCCTGCCAGGCAGGGCCCCAGTGCTCATAGTATGTGCCCTGTAAGTGTTCCCTGTGTGATGCCTAACTGTCTCACTGAGGCTCTGCTAACCAGAACCTCAGTGGTTATGCTCTCTTTGCTTTCCAAATTTGTCACTAACAGGCTAGTGACTCAATTTACCAATTCACATTGGCATACTGGTACACCCATATAATTCCCTTGTATGTGGTACTGAGGTGCCCAGGGTATTGGGGTTCCAGAAGATCCCTATGGGCTGAAGCATTTCTTTTGCCACCCATAGGGGGCTCTGACAATTCTTACACAGGCCTGCCACTGCAGCCTGCCTGAAATAACGTCCACGCTATTTCACAGCCATTTACCACTGCACATAAGTAACTTATAAGTCACCTATGTGTCTAACCTTCACTTAGTGAAGGTTGGGTGCCAAGTTACTTAGTGTGTGGGCACCCTGGCACTAGCCAAGGTGCCCCCACATCGTTCAGGGCAAATTCCCCCGACTTTGTGAGTGCGGAGACACCATTACACGCGTGTACTATACATAGGTCACTACCTATGTATAGCATCACAATGGTAACTCCGAACATGGCCATGTAACATGTTTAAGATCATGGAATCGTCAACCCAATAGCGTTCTGGTATTGGGGGGACAATTCCATGATCCCCTGGGTCCCTAGCACAGAACCCGGGCACTGCCAAACTGCCTTTCCGGGGTCTCCACTGCAGCTGCTGCTGCCAACCCCTCAGACAGGATTCTGCCCTCCTGGGGTCCAGGCAGCCCTGGCCCAGGAAGGCAGAACAAAGGATTTCCTCTGAGAGAGGGTGTTACACCCTCTCCCTTTGGAAATAGGTGTGAAGGGCTGGGGAGGAGTTGCCTCCCCCAGCCTCTGGAAATGCTTTGATGGGCACAGATGCTGTCTATCTCTGCATAAGCCAGTCTACACCGGTTCAGGGATCCCCCAGCCCTGCTCTGGCGCAAAACTGGATAAAGGAAAGGGGAGTGACCACTCCCCTGACCAGTACCTCCCAGGGGAGGTGCCCAGAGCTCCTCCAGTGTTTCCCAGACCTCTGCCATCTTGGAAACAGAGGTTTTGGGGGCACACTGGACTGCTCTGAGTGGCCAGTGCCAGCAGGTGACGTCAGAGGCTCCTTCTGATAGGCTCTTACCTCTCTTGGTAGCCAATCCTCCTTCTTTAGTAGCCAAACCTCCTTTTCTGGCTATTTAGGGTCTCTGGTTTGGGGAATTATTCAGATAACAAATGCAAGAGCTCACCAGAGTTCCTCTGCGTCTCCCTCTTCACCTTCTACCAAGGATCGACCGCTGACTGCTCCAGGATGCCTGCAAAACTGCAACAAAGTAGCAAGATGACTACCAGCAACATTTTAGCACCTAATCCTGCCGGCTTTCTCGACTGTTTCCTGGTGGTGCATGCTCTGGGGGTAGCCTGCCTTCACCCTGCACCAGAAGCTCAGAAGAAATCTCCTGTGGGTCGACGGAAAATTCCCCCTGCTAACACAGGCACCAAAAGACTGCATCATTGGTCCTCTGGCTCCCCTCTCATCCTGACGAGCGTGGTCTCTGGAACACAGCAACTCTGTCCAAGTGACTCCCACAGCCCAGTGACTCTTCAGTCCAAGTTTGGTGGAGGTAAGTCCTTGCCTCCCCACGCTAGACTGCAAAGACCCCTTCTGATAGGCTATTACCTGTGTTGCTAGCCTATCCTCCTTCCTAGGTAGCCAAACCTCCTTTTCTGGCTGTTTAGGGTCTCTGCTTTGGGGAATTCTTTAGATAACGAATGCAAGAGCTCATCAGAGTTCCTCTGCATCTCTCTCTTCACCTTCTGCCAAGGAATCGACTGCTGACTGCTCAGGACGCCTGCAAAACCGCAACAAAACAGCAAAGACGACTACTGCGACCTTGTAACGCTGATCCGGCCGCCTTCTCGACTGTTTTCCTGGTGGTGCATGCTTTGGGGGTAGTCTGCCTCCTCTCTGCACTAGAAGCTCTGAAGAAATCTCCCGGGGGTCGACGGAATCTTCCCCCTGCAACCGCAGGCACCAAAAGACTGCATCACCGGTCCTATGGGTCCCCTCTCAGCACGACGAGCGTGGTCCCTGGAACTCAGCAACTCTGTCCAAGTGACTCCCACAGTCCAGTGACTCTTCAGTCCAAGTTTGGTGGAGATAAGTCCTTGCCTCCCCACGCTAGACTGCATTGCTGGGAACCGCGTGATTTGCAGCTGCTCCGGCTCCTGTGCACTCTTCCAGGATTTCCTTCATGCACAGCCAAGCCTGGGTCCCCAACACTCTAACCTGCAGTGCACAACCTCCTGAGTTGTCCTCCGGCGTCGTGGGACCTTCCTATGTGACTTCGGGTGAGCTCCGGTTCACTCTTCTTCATAGTGCCTGTTCTGGCACCTCTGCGGGTGCTGCTTGCTTCTGAGTGGGCTCCTTGTCTTGCTGGGTGCCTCCTCTGTCTCCTCAAGCAATTGGCGACATCCTGGTCCCTCCTGGGCCACAGCAGCATCCAAAAACCCTAAAGGCAACTCTTGCAGCTAGCAAGGCTTTTTTGTGGTCTTTCTGCACGGAAATACCTCTGCAAGCTTTTTCACGACGTGCGACATTCATCTTCCAAAGGGGAAGTTCCTAGTCCTCTTTGTTCTTGCAGAATCCACAGCTTCTACCATCCGGTGGCAGCTTCTTTGCACCCACAGCTTGCATTTCCTGGGCATCTGCCCACTCCCGACTTGATCGTGACTTTTGGGCTTGGTCTCCTTGTTCCACAGGTACTCTCGTCCGGAAATCCATCGTTGTTGCATTGCTGGTGTTGGTCTTCCTTGCAGAATTCCCCTATCACGACTTCTGTGCTCTCTGAGGAACTTAGGTGCACTTTGCACCCACTTTTCAGGGTCTTGGGATGGGCTATTTTTCTAACCCTCAATGTTTTGTTACACTCCCAGCGACCCTCTACAAGGTCACATAGGTTTGGGGTCCATTCATGATTCACATTCCACTTCTAGAGTATATGGTTTGTGTTGCCCCTATACCTATGTACTCTCATTGCATTCTATTGCTATTACTGCATATTTTTGGTATTGTGTACATATATCTTGTGTATATTTGCTATCCTCATACTGAGGGTACTCACTGAAATACTTTTGGCATATTGTCATAAAAATAAAGTACCTTTATTTTTAGTATATCTGTGTATTGTGTTTTCTTATGATATTGTGCATATGACACCAGTGGTATAGTAGGAGCTTTGCATGTCTCCTAGTTCAGCCTAAGCTGCTCTGCTAAGCTACCCTTTTCTATCAGCCTAAGCTGCTAGAAACACCTCTTCTACACTAATAAGGGATAACTGGACCTGGTACAGAGTGTAAGTACCCCTTGGTACCCACTACAAGCCAGGCCAGCCTCCTACAGTCATCACACAGGGAACACATACAGGGCACACACTTATGAGCACTGGGGCAGACTAAAACAACATATATACAGTGAAATATGGGGGTTACATGCCAGGCAAGATGGTACTTTCCTACACAACCCCCCCCTCCCAAACGAAGGACAATAATACTAGCCATGACCCGATGAGTCTTCATTGTCTAAGTGGAAGTATCTGGAGAGTCCATCGGCATTGGAGTGGGTACTCCTAGGTCTATGTTCCACCGTATAGTCCATTCCCTTTAGAGATATGGACCACCTCAACAATTTAGGGTTTTCACTTTTCATTTGTTTTAGCCAAAGTAGAGGTTTGTGGTCTGTCTGAACAATGAAGTGAGTGCCAAACAGGTATAGCCTCAACTTCTTCAGTGCCCAGACCACAGCAAAGGCCTCCCTCTCTATGGCAGACCAACACTTTTCTCTAGGGGTCAACCTCCTGCTGATAAAAGCAACAGGTTGATCCTGGCCCTCAGAATTGAGTTGTGATAGGACTGGCCCTACCCCTAATTCAGATGCACCAGTTTGAACAATGAATTTCTTGGAGTAACATGGGCTTTTTAGGACAGGTGCAGTGCACATGGCCTGTTTGAGCTCCTCTACCTTTTTAGGCGTTTTCTTGCTAGTGAGATCATTAAGTGGGGCAGCAATGGAGCCATCGTTTTTAATGAATCTCCTGTAATACCCAGTGAGGCCTAGGAAGGCTCTCACCTGGGTCTGTGTTGTAGGGGGGACCCAATCCATGATTGTTTGGATTTTCCCCTGAAGTGGTGCAATCTGTTCTCCACCTCCCAGGAGTCCCAGATAAACCACCTTTCCCTGCCCTATCTGGCACTTTGAAGCCTTAATAGGGAGGCCTGCCTTTTGCAGGGCCTCCAAAACTTTCCACAGGTGGACCAGGTGATCATCCCAGGTGGAGCTAAAGACAGCTATATCATCTACATATGCTGCACTAAAAGCCTCCAACCCTTGCAGGACTGCATTCACCGACCTCTGAAAAGTGGCAGGTGCATTTTTCAAACCAAAGGGCATTACTGTGAATTGGTAGTGCCCTCCTACAGTAGAAAATGCAGTTTTTGCTTTAGCATCCTCTGACAATTTGATCTGCCAATACCCTGTAGTCAAATCAAAGGTGCTTAGATACTTGGCAGATGCCAGTGTATTTATGAGCTCATCTGACCTGGTGTAGGAGGCTGGACTGGCTTGTAGTGAGTACCAAGGGGTACTTACACCTTGCACCAGGCCCAGGTATCCCTTATTAGTGTATAGGGTGTCTAGCAGCTTAGGCTGATAGAAAATGGTAGCTTAGCAGAGCAGCTTAGGCTGAACTAGGAGACAAGTGAAGCTCCTACAGTACCACTAGTGTCACTTGCACAATATCATAAGACAACACAATACACAGATATACTAAAAATAAAGGTACTTTATTTTTATGACAATATGCCAAAGTATCTCATTGAGTACCCTCAGTATGAGGACAGCAAATATACACAAGATATATGTACACAATACCAAAATATGCAGTAATAGCAATAGAAAACAGTGCAAACAATGTATAGTCACAATAGAATGCAATGGGGGCACATAGGGATAGGGGCAACACAAACCATATACTCTAGAAGTGGAATGCGAACCACGAATGGACCCCAAACCTATGTGACCTTGTAGATGGTCGCTGGGACTGTAAGAAAACAGTGAGGGTTAGAGAAATAGCCCACCCCAAGACCCTGAAAAGTGGGTGCAACGTGCACCTAAGTTCCCCAAAGAGCACAGAAGTCGTGATAGGGGGATTCTGCAGGAAAGACCAACCCCAGCAATGCAACAACAATGGATTTGCAGACGAGAGTACCTGTGGAACAAGGGGACCAAGTCCAAAAGTCACGATCAAGTCGGGAGTGGGCAGATGCCCAGGAAATGCCAGCTGTGGGTGCAAAGAAGCTGCCACTGGATGGTAGAAGCTAAGGATTCTGCAAGAACAACAAGGGCTAGAAACTTCCCCTTTGGAGGATGGATGTCCCACGTCGTGAAGAGTCGTGCAGAAGTGTTTTCCTGCAGAAAGACCGCAAATAAGCCTTGCTAGCTGCAAAGCTCGTGGTTAGGGTTTTTGGATGCTGCTGTGACCCAGGAGGGACCAGGATATCACCAATTGCACGAGGAGACAGAGGGGCCGTATAGCAAGAAAAAGAGCCCTCCCAGAAGCAAGCAGCACCCGCAGAAGTGCCGGAACAGGCACTACAAAGTGGAGTGAATCGGTGCTCACCTGAAGTTGCACAAGAGAGTCCCACGCCGCCGGAGGACAACTCAGGAGGTTGTGCAATGCAGGTTAGAGTGCCGGGGACCCAGGCTTGGCTGTGCACAAAGGAAATCCTTGGTGAGTGCACAGGAGCCGGAGTAGCTGCAAAACACGCGGTTCCCAACAATGCAGTCTAGCGTGGGGAGGCAAGGACTTACCCCCACCAAACTTGGACTGAAGAGTCACTGGACTGTGGGAGTCACTTGGACAGAGTTGCTGAGTTCAAGGGACCTAGCTCGTCATGCTGAGAGGAGAACCAGAGGACCGGTGATGCAGTTCTTTGGTGCCTGCGGTTGCAGGGGGAAGATTCCGTCGACCCACGGGAGATTTCTTCGTAGCTTCTAGTGCAGAGAGGAGGCAGACTACCCCCACAGCATGCACCACCAGGAAAGCAGGCGAGAAGGCGGCCGGATCAGCGATACAAGGTTGCAGTAGTCGTCTTTGCTACTTTGTTGCAGTTTTGCAGGTGTCCAGAGCAGTCAGCGGTCGATTCCTTGGCAGAAGGTGAAGAGAGAGATGCAGAGGAACTCTGATGAGCTCTTGCATTCGTTATCTAAAGAATTCCCCAAAGCAGAGACCCTAAATAGCCAGAAAAGGAGGTTTGGCTACTTAGGAAGGAGGATAGGATAGCAACACAGGTAAGAGCCTATCAGAAGGAGTCTCTGATGTCACCTGCTGGCACTAGCCACTCAGAGCAGTCCAGTGTGCCAGCAGCACCTCTGTTTCCAAGATGGCAGAGGTCTGGGGCACACTGGAGGAGCTCTGGGCACCTCCCCTGGGAGGTGCAGGTCAGGGGAGTGGTCACTCCTCTTTCCTTTGTCCAGTTTTGCGCCAGAGCTGGGCTAGGGGATCCCTAAACCGGTGTAGACTGGCTTATGCAGAGATGGGCACCATCTGTGCCCATCAAAGCATTTCCAGAGGCTGGGGGAGGCTACTCCTCCATAGCCATCACACCTATTTCCAAAGGGAGAGGGTGTCACACTCTCTCTCAGAGGAATTCCTTTGTTCTGCCTTCCTGGGCCAGGGCTGCCTGGACCCCAGGAGGGCAGAAACCTGTCTGAGGGTTTGGCAGCAGCAGCAGCTGCAGTGGAGACCCCGGAAAGGCAGTTTGGCAGTACCCGGGTTCTGTGCTAGAGACCCGGGGGATCATGGAATTGTCTCCCCAGTGCCAGAATGGCATTGGGTTGACAATTCCATGATCTTAGACATGTTACATGGCCATCTTCGGAGTTACCATTGTAACTCTATACATAGGTAGTGACCTATGTATAGTGCACACGTGAAATGGTGTCCCCGCACTCACAAAGTCCGGGCAATTTGCCGTGAACAATGTGGGGGCACCTTGGCTAGTGCCAGGGTGCCCAACCACTAAGTAACTTTGCACCCAACCTTCACCAGGTGAAGGTTAGACATATTGGTGACTTATAAGTTACTTAAGTGCAGTGGTAAATGGCTGTGAAATAATGTGGACGTTATTTCACTCAGGCTGCACTGGCAGGCCTGTGTAAGAATTGTCAGATCTCCCTATGGGTGGCAAAAGAAATGCTGCAGCCCATAGGGATCTCCTGGAACCCCAATACCCTGGGTACCTCAGTACCATATACTAGGGAATTATATGGGTGTTTCAGTATGCCAATGTGAATTGGTGAAATTGGTCACTAGCCTGTTAGTGACAATTTGGAAAGCAGAGAGAGCATAACCACTGAGGTTCTGGTTAGCAGAGCCTCAGTGAGACAGTTAGTCATCACACAGGGAGCACATACAGGGCACACACTTATGAGCACTGGGGCCCTGCCTGGCAGGGTCCCAGTGTCACATAGACAAAACAACATATATACAGTGAAATATGGGGGTAACATGCCAGGGAACATGGTACTTTCCTACACTGTGGAAGAAGGGATAGAGGACAAGGGTTTGCCCTTGCTACCCCTAGTTTTTGGGAGCAGTTGGTCCATTGTTCCAGGATCCAAGTTTCCCTGTCCTCTTTGCTTCTTGGCCTGCGCCCTGGTAAGAGCAAAGATATGTCCTGGAAAGTCCAGCATTGCTTCATGGGCCTCCAACTCCACTTCATTCCAAGTTGAAGTCTCCAAATAATTGTCTAGCAGACATTCTACAAGTGAATCAGTGGCCACCACAACTTACTTTGGACCAGTAACCCCTCCCCCCCAGTTGAGATTCACAACAGCCATGGGGTGGCTAACAGTGTTGCCATGGGTGTCTGTCACTTGGTACTGGTGACCAAGTAGGTGCTACCCAGGGGCAACTAGTTTTTCCATCACCATTGTGACACTGGCACTTGCGTCCCTGAAGGCCTCTACCTGAACAGCTTTAATCAGGGGTAGCTGCTTGTACTTATCCATATTAAGGGGACAAGCAACTGAAGAGGCTAGGTCAATGCCACCATCAGAGACTAAAACAGCCTCAGTGATCTCCCTAACTAGACCAACCCCAACTACATTACCAATGGTTAGCCCAACTACACCCCTTGAGTGGCTATTAGTAGTGCTCTTCCCACCACCACTGCTATTTCTAGGGGCCCTAGAGGACGCAGTTGGGGTTGTGGTAGTGGGAGATTTGGTGTTTCTTTTTGGACAATGAGGATTAGTTGCCCAATGGCCTCTGGCTTTACACAAATAACACCAAGGTTTCTTATCTTTGTGAAAAGAGGATTTGGACCCAACACCCCCAGAGGATTTTTGTGGGCCTGATGAAGACTCTGATTATTTTGTATCTTTGTCCCCACCCTTGTCATGTGACTTACCATCCTTCTTCTTGCTGCCCCTGTCACCCCCTGTATGAGCTTTTCTGCTCACCTTTGTTCTGACCCATTTGTCTGCCTTCTTTCCCAATTCTTTGGGAGAGGTCAGATCTGATTCCAGAAGAAACTGATGCAACAAGTCAGACACACAGTTATTTAAAATATGCTCTCTCAGAATCAAGTTATATAGGCTTCATAGTCAGTCACCTTATTGCCATTTAACCAACTTTCTAGGGCCTTCACAGATCAGCCTACAAAGTTTGTCCTATCCTGTGATGACTCCTTTCTAGTCACTCTGAACATAAGTGAACTGTTCAGAGGTTAAGCCCAGACCATCTAAGAGTGCATTTTTAAGAACTTGGTAATTATCTGCATCATCCTCTCTGACAATAAGGAGTCGGTCTCTCCCCTTACCAGAGAAGATTAACCAAAGGATAGCAGCCCACTGTACATGAAGGACCCTCTGAACTTTACAGGCCCTCTCAAGTGCAGCAAACCACTTGTAGATGTCATCACCATCCTTGTAAGGAGGAACTACTTAGTGCAGATTCCTAGAGTCAAATGAAGGTTCCCTAACATTTGAATTTCTGAAACTGCTGCTGCCACCATGGGGAACTAATCCCAAACCCTTCCTTTCCTTTTCCATAGCCAGGGATTCCCTGTCTAAGGCCAACAGTTGCTGCATTAGCCTTAGCCTGGCCTCCTCTAAACTCGCCTTTCTGAGTTCCCTATCTAGGGACTGGTCCTCAGGGTTAGATGTGTAGGATGCCTCTGAAACAAAGGTAACATGGGAATGTGCAGAGGAAGATCTATCTCTAACAGGGGCCACCCTAGTGACCTGGCCTCTAGTGGTGAAGGGAGCCTTACTAGTTTATGAACCCTTCCCACTACAAGTTGTACTAAGGGGCTTGTTAACAGTTAACAGATAAATCTGTGGAAGTACCCTCCCCAGGATTGTCAGCCTTCCTTGTTGGAATCATCCTCTACCTCTTCCCCTGTCTGATCTGGACCAGTGCAGAGTCCCTTGTCATCTTGGAGGAAACAATTTAAGTGGAACTCCTTATTGGGGTCATTCCCAATCCCTAAATTTATTTCAGTAGAGAGATCCCTCAAACCTTTAAAGTTAAGATTCTCATATGTTGTTTTCACAACTCTAGGGGTAGCTTCTACAGAAGACATATTGAAAGAGAAAAGTTTAGGAAAGTGAGTAAAAAGTTAGGAGAATAACAGAGCTAACTTTTTATAGAAAAGAAGAAAACTTTTGAGAACTTTGTCAAAGAACTTTTTAGAAAGTTAGAAAATTACTACTAGGTATATACTATGCATGCTCTAAGTATTGGAGCAAGCTTTTCTTGTGAAAAGTACCAGTAACACAGTGGTAAAGCAATTGAAAGTACTTATGCCACCGTTGCACCAGCATGTAGGAGGCTGGCCTGGTGTGTAGTGGGTACCTTGGGTACTTACACCTTATACCAGGTCCAGTTATCCCTTATTAGTGTAGTAGTAGTGTTCTAGCAGCTTAGGCTGGTAGAGGTAGCTATAGCAGAGCAGCTTAGGCTGAACTAGGAGACATGTAAAGTTCATGCAATATGACTTACAGTTACACAGTACTTATACACAAGTAAAGACAATACTCAGTGTTACCAAAAATAAAGGTAATTTATTTGGGTGACACAGCACCAAACATATCTCAGAGGCAATACTCCTTCTGGAGGTAAGTATTATATACAATATATACATTAGGCACCAAAATAAGGCAAGTAATTAGACATAGGATAGTGCAAACAATAGAAAATGCTATAAAATGCAGTGGGAGAAAATAGGTCTGAGGGCAACACAAACCATATACTAAGAAAGTGGAATGCAAATCACAAATTTCCCCCCTCAACAAGTGTAGTGTGTGCAGAATCGCTGGTAGAGAAAGAATACAGTAAAGGTAAGTAAATTACCCCACCCCAGAGCCGAGAAAAGCAGGAGTAAATTACTGCAAGTTTCCTTAGGACACACTACACCTCATGATTGGAATTATTGCCTTAACCAAACAAGTCTGCAAATAACAACTGCTGCATTCCTGGACCTGAAGACCTACAAAAGAAGGGGACCAAGTCCAGAAGTGGAAAGAAGTTCCAGGGAGGACAGGAGCCCCTGCCAACCCAGAAGAGGGTGCAAAAGAAGAGTCCCCAGTTGGACGAAGACTGCAGGGATGCACCCTAGGAACATGTCAGCAGGTTCCTGCATGATGCAATGGATGTCCCACGATGTGAATATGGATGCAGATGTTATTTCGTGTTGGAAGTCTCCAACAAGCTTGGTTACGAAAAAGTTGCGTTTTGGGTCAAAATGGCGCTGGCTGGATCCAGGAGGGACCTGGGAGCCTCAACTCTGTGTGATGAGGAAGAGGGGGCTCTCAGCACTTCAGAGACTCTCAGGATGCCAGCCAGAACCCACGGGAGTCCCAGGACCTGGGGACAAAGGAGGTGCAAAACACGGATGGTGGAGCTCTGCGAAGAAGGGTCAAACACCGCCGGAGGTCAACTCAGCGAGTTGCACGTCACAGGATAGTGCTGGGGACATGGGCCAGGCTGTGCACGAAGGAATTTTGCAAGTACTGCACAGAGGGCTCATGAGGTGAATAAGACGCGGTGCACAGGGGTACTGTTGCTCTCAGGGAAGGCAAGGTTTTACATCCTCCAAATTGCGCCAGCAGGACCTCAGGACAGTTTGTGTCGATGGGGTCCACCCTCTGTGTTCCAAGGAGCATGCTTGTTGCAGTGAGAGGAGTCCAAGGGAACTAGTTGTCAACTTAGAAGGTGCCTGCGTGAGCAGGGATGTGACTCCGTAACCCCACGGGTGCTTTCTTCTGTCCTTCTGGTGCATTGTGAAGACAGGGAGTCTCCAGATCGTGCTCACCGTGGAAACTGTTGCAGTTGCTGGCTGGAGCTGAAGTCGCAGAAGAAAAGTATCCCTGGTGGATACTTTGTTACTGTTACAGCGGTTCCTGGAGCAGGCTGCAGTTGATCCGAGGTCAGAGGATGAAGTAGTAGTTGCAGAGGATTCCTGCTGGAAACATGCAAGTAGAATCTGAAGAGAACCCACAGGAGAGACACTAAATAGCCCTGAGAGGGGGATTGGCTACCTTATCAGGTAAGGACCTATGAGGAGGGGTCTCTGATGTCACCTGCTGACACTGGCCCCTCAGAGCCCTCCAGAGTGCCCTCACACCTTGCAAAGCAAGATGACTGAAGTCTGGGACACACCGGAGGAGCTCTGGGCACCACCCCTAGGGTGGTGATGGACAGGGAAGTGGTAACTCGCTTTTCCTTTGTCCAGTTTCGCGCCAGAGCAGGGGACAAGGGGTCCCTGAACTGGTGTAGACTGGCCTATGCAGAGAAGGCACCATCTGTGCCCTTCAAAGCATTTCCAGAGGCTGGGGAGGCTACCCCTCCCCAGCCTGTAACACCTATTTCCAAAGGGAGAGGGTGTAATATCTTGCTCCCAAAACAAGTGCTTTGTTCTGCCTTCCTGGGACTGAGCTGCTCAGACTCCAGGAGGGCAGAACCCTGTATGTGAGGTGGCAGCAGCTGTAGCTGCAGTTCAAGCCTCAGGGAGCTGGTTTGGCAGTACTGGGGTCCATAGTGGAGCCCCCAGGATACATAGAAATGGCTCCCCGATACCAAATTTGGTATTGACCTACATGTAGTGCATGCGTGTAATGGTGTCCCCGCACTCAAAACGTTCGGGGAAATTGCCCTGAACAATGTGGTGGCATTTCATTCAGGCTGCAGTGGCAGTCCTGGGTAAGAATTGTCTGAGCTCCCTATTGGTGGCAAAAGAAATTATGCAGCCCATAGAGATCTCCTGGAATCCCAATACCTTGGGTACCTAGGTACCATATACTAGGGAATTATAAGGGTGTTCCAGTGTGCCAATCAGAATTGGTAAAAATGGTCACTTGCCTGCAGTGAGAATTTTAAAGACAGAGAGAGCGTAAGCACTGAGGTTCTGGTTAGCAGAGCCTCAGTGACACATTTAGGCACCGCACAGGGAACACATTCAGGCCACAAATTATGAGCACTGGGGTCCTGGCTAGCAGGATCCCAGTGAGACAGGCAAAAACAAACTGACACACAAGTAAAAATGGGGGTAACATGTCAGGAGGCAGTGGAGGCAGTGGATGTGGTTGTGTGTGCAACTGTCTGTTGTTTGTGGCCTGAAGTGTGCTGCCTGTGTTTGACTGTGCTACTCTTGTGTGATGTTTTGTCTGCATGTTTGTCTATATCTGTGCCTGGGATGGGTTGGGGTTGAGGAAACTGGGAAGTGGTAGTTGGAGGGGGGACGGTAGTAACAGGGACACTGGCTGCCATCAGAGAGGAGGCCAGAGCCTGAAATGATCTCTTTAGGGCAGCCAACCCACCGTGGATGCCCTCCAGGTATGCATTGCATTGCTGCATCTGGGATGCCAATCCCTGGATGGCGTTCCCAATGCTTGACTGCCCTACAGAGATGGATCTCAGGAGGTCAATAACCTCCTCACTAAGGGCAGCAGGGCTCACTGGGGCAGGGCCTGAAGTGCCTGGGGTGAAGGAGATGCCCACCCTCCTGGGTGAGTGGGCATGGGCAACTCGGTGTGGGGCTACTGGGAGGGCATCCTGGTATGGAGGTGACGGCTGTACCTGTTGCTGGGATGGTTCCATCGGAGGAGGAATCAGTCAGTGTTGTCACCTCCTGTCTCCGCCGTGGTGCTCCCCTTGCCCTCCTTCCCACTGGTCCCCTCTGCGTCGGTGGACTCTGCCTCCTGGGTCCTGTGGGATGCAGGTCCCTCAGTCACCGGTGACCATGCTCCTCTGCCAGTTGATGCTAATGCACACATGGACAGGATGACAGAAGAAAATGGGGGGGGGGAGAAAGGGAACACTGGGTCAATTACAGCACCTACACCACAGTTGGCATACACATTACCATCACACACAGGGATCAGGATTGAGCATTTTGCATCGCACTGGCAGTCCATTGGCTAGGTGCCACAGCAAGATGAGAGGCAACCACCGCCAACTGCACCCCTCCTGGGACCCACTAAGCCCTGTCTGACATGGAAAGCAACCTAGCTAGGTTACTAGATTTTGATATACACCCATTTACCTTGAGCTGGATGACGCAGAATAGGCTGAACTGGCATTAAGGGGCACCTACTAACTGAAACCCACCACCAGGATCCCATGCCACGAAACAATAATTGTTGTCACGCTCACTGTCCACGCTCCCTTGTGACTGATGTGCTGCCCTCAACAGCCCATCCAGCTCTGAGTAGGCCACCGCCAGTATGCGGGCCATCAGGTGGGTCAGGTTCCGACGGGCACACCACCCTCATTGGCAGGCCAACCCCAGCTGGGCCTCTGCAGTCCTCTGGGCTCAGCGTCTCAGGTCCTCCCACCTTTTCCTACAGTGGGTGTTCCGCCTGCTATAGACCCCCATGGTCCACACGTCCTTGGCAAAGGCACGCCACAGTCCCTTCTTCTGATGGTCGCTGACCTGCAGAGGTAATACAGACAGGAGGACACCATTAACCATACAATCCAGCCTGTCACACATATGGCCCACAAATACCATTTCCATCTCCATTGGCACACACATCACCCAGAGCCCTGCATATACACTACCACCAGACATTCCCCCCACCCAAATGGCACACTGCTAGCACACACATCTCCACGCAACCTTGTCACATGCATCGTGCCCGTGGTGTACTCACCTGTTAGTCTGGAGGCCCATACAGCTGTCCATACAGGGGCAGGACCCCATCAACCAGGCACTCTAACTTCTCCGAAGTAAAGACAGGTGCCCTTTCCCTGGTCACATGGGCCATGGCAGGATCAAGGCACAGGTCACAGCAGCACACGCAGTGAAGGTGTTGTCTTGTGGAAAGTCAGGAATCAAGTGAGGTTTTAGACAGAAAATGGCAGTCACATCCTTGGCGGTGTACACTGTCACCGCTGCCGGTGATCCCCATTGGACACTGTACTCCATAAAGCCCCATTTTAGCCAATGAGCAATAGCACGGCGGTTCAAGACCATCTTCCGCCATGATGCCCAAGGGCAGCAAAGTTACCTCACTTTCACCTGTCCAAACTTACAGGACAGGCGGTCACCATTTTATGGTGGTGGACAACATTCTGAAATTAGAAACTACATCATTGCTGTAAATTGCACAAACATTGCCATTCAATTTGTCCGATTACATACATGCTCTTTGTATACTGAGGTGGTGGATCCATTGTTCAATTTGTGATACCCTACTCACTCTTGTGTCCCTTAGATACCTACCACTGCGGAGGAATAGGAGGAGGAGACAAGACCCCGTGTACAGACCCCTTGTGGACTTGGCTACACTGGAGGACAGACACATTATTCTCACCTATCGACTGGAAAGGGCCACAATCACAGAGCTGTCTGCACAATTGGAGCCTGATCTGATATCAGCTATCCGTCATCCCACTGGGATCCACCTTCTTGTGCAAGTTCCATCAGTGCTTAATTACCTGGAAACTGGTTCTTTCCAAGTGACAGTGGGCTTTGCAGCAGGAATGTCACAGCCAATGTTCTCATACGTGCTGGCAAGGGTTTTGTCTGCCTTGGTCAAACACATGTGCAGCTACATTGCTTTCCCCCAAGCTGAAGATCTGGCCACTGTAAAGGCTGGATTCTATGCATTAGACATATACCAAATATTATTGGGGCGACTGACGGAACACATATTGCATTTGCCCCTCCCCCCCGGCACAATGTATGTATGTATTTTGTATTTATAAAGCGCCTTCCGGCGATGCATCGAAGCGCTCATAGGAATGGAGTAAGTGACTGACCACAACAGAAAAAGTAGAAGACTGGATTAACGCGGGAAGAGACAAGTTTTGACTGACTTCCTAAAGGCCAGGAAATGTTGTTCCTCCTTTGTAGTCAGAGGGAGTAAGTCCCAGCATTTGTCAGCAGCTACTGTGAAAGCCTTGTCCCTCCATCTAACCCTATGGGTACGAGGGACCTGAATCCAGAAGGCTCCCATAGATCTAAGTCGTCGGCTGGGTCTGTACCAATGTAATCTCGAGGATAAATATTCAGATCCCCTACCATACATAGCCCTATAGGTCAGACATAAAGTTTTAAACCTAATGCTCTTTGCTACTGGTAGCCAAAGCAAATGTTTCAGACTGCCACTGCCAGAAACCGAGTGAGGGAGATTTAGGGGGTTATTACAACTTTGGAGGAGGTGTTAATCCGTCCCAAAAGTGGCGGTAAAGTGACGGATATACCACCAGCCGTATTACGAGTCCATTATATCCTATGGAACTCGTAATACGGCTGGTGGTATATCCGTCACTTTACCGCCACTTTTGGGACGGATTAACACCTCCTCCAAAGTTGTAATAACCCCCTTAGTATGAAACGGGCAGCTGTGTTCTGAATAAGCTGAAGCTTCTTAAGTGAAGCATTATCCAAATTGAGCAGCAAGGCATTACAATAATCCAATGTGGATATTACCAATGCCAAAATAACTGTGACTCTCCACTCCCTTGTTAGATAAGGAAAGATCTTTTTCAACATTCTCAAGGTTCCGAAACAGGTTTTAACAACATGATTAACATTCGACTTAATGGAGAGACCGTTGTCAAAGAAGACACCCAGATTTCGAGTGGCCTCAATAGGCACAGGAGGAACTCCACACTCTGATGGCCACCAGCATGAATTCCATAATTCTTTGCCAGAACTGAAGCACAGAATTTCGGTTTTATCTCCATTTAGTTTAAGCCAGTTTCGGCCCATTCACCTGTTGACTTCTTGCATGCAGTTGTTAACGCGTTCTGCTACTTCCTCCCAGTTCTTAGAGACAGGAATGAGCAGTTGAGTGTCATCAACATAGGAGGTAGGCGTAAAACCAAATGAACGAATAAGTCTGGCTAAAGATGCAACATACAGATTGAATAATGTGGGGCTGAGTGAGGAGCCCTGAGGGACTCCACATGGTAGGGAATATGCCCGTGACTTAAAGTCTCCGCAATGTACCGTGATTGATCTGTCTTTCAAGAAAGATTCAATAATCTTCAAAGCAATGTCCCTAATCCCTGCTTGATGGAGACAGGATATCATAATCTGAGGTGAAATAGTATCAAATGCTGCAGACAGGTCCAATAGGACCAATACGGCTCCTTGTCCCTCATCCACCAACCTACGAATAGTATCCGAGGTGGTGATAAACGCTGATTCAGTGTTATGTGCCTGCCTGAAACGGTGTTGAGAGGAATCCAATCCTCCTGAAGTAGTTAGGAAATTGGCTAATTCCTTATTGATGTGTTTTTCGAAGATCTTTGCCTGAAAGGGAAGTAAGGAAATAGGCCGTAAATTACTCAGATCGTGTCTAGCTCCATCGGGTTTCTTTTTCAGAGGGATCACAATTGCGTCTCTCCACGATGGAGGGTAGGCTCCTGTGGTTAGAACTTCATGAAAAACCAAGACTAACGCAATTGAGACAGGCTCAGGGACCTGTTGAAGAATATAAGATGGACAAGGATCTCTAGGGGAACCTGATTTAATTCCTAACATTAATTTTTTAATTATCTCAGGAGGTAGTGGTTAACAATTGGTTAACAGAGGATAGTCAATATCTGAGGTGCTTTTGACAGTATCAAGTACACCATCCATCTCTTCAGCTCGATTCAAGCTTGAGTATATTTGTAGAGCTTCGTTTTTGAAGAAACTTCTTGGGCCGGTTTCCCACACCCCTTCCTCCTTCTGGCAGACACCTGGGCCACTCTTTTAGGCTCTAGGGTCTCCTGATCACCCTGGTGGGCTGCCATTGACCAGGTGGACACACACACCAACCCATCCAGGCAGACCCTACATCTCCAAGTGAGACCTGTGTTCCACCTTCTTCCAAGCGGAATCCTCCAGGTCATTGCCAAGCAGACAATCTACAGGCATGGTTGGACTCACAACTACTTTCAAGGCAACTGAGACCCCCCATTCAAAGGGAACCTGCACCACTCTGCACAGGTGCTCTGAGTTGTCTACTGCAACTACTTGGTGAAGTACATGGGGACCTATCTTCTCTTCAGACACCAGGTGACTTCTCTCAGAAGTCACACTTGCTCCTGTGTCTCTCAGAGCCTCTACCCTCTGTTCATTAATGGTCACCCTCGGCCTGTAGTTCTTAATGTTCTCAGGCACAAGGGTTCTCTGGACCATCTCACTGTTCCCTTGTGAGACAAGGGGCATCTCAGCTGGCTACCACCCACCTGGAACCAACTCCTCCCCAATCGCTACACTGGCCAAACCCTGTGACTGAGCACCAGTGGGTGCCTGTGTCCATCTGGGACATTTGGGGTCCCCCTCACATGACCAACCTGGCCACATGCATAACATTTGCGGGAACCCCCCTCTGCAGGTTTACCTTTGGAAAACCAAGGTTTCTTTTCAACTGGGGGCTGGGAATCCCTACCCTGGGAACTAGGTTGGGGCCTTTTAGAGAACTCTCCCTGTTTACCCTTACCCCCCTCATTCTTCTGCGAGGGACCCTGCCCACCCTTGGCGTGGTCTCCCCCATACCTCTTGTGGACCCTGATGCTCTCCCAATGGTCTGCGTCCTGCGCAGGCTTCCTGGAGTCAGTCAGCTTGCTGTCAATCAGGTGCTGGCGCAGCTCTGGAAAACAAAGACTGTACAAGTGTTCTTAAGCAACTATGCTGTAAAGCCCCTCATAAGTTGTTCCCTTACTGCCCTTCACCCAACCATCCAGTGACCTGCAGAAAGAGTCAACACATTCTAGATAAGTTTGGGATTTTTTCTTTTTGTAGGACCTAAACTTGTCCTCATACTGCTCAGGGATGAAACCATACCTTGTGAGTAGGGCGTCCTTCATAGTAGAGTAAGCGATCCCTTGTGGATCCCCTAAGGACGTCAGAGTATCTACTCAAAGTGCTTCCACAGACCGGCCCCCCAATTTCCTTCAGGGACCAAGTTCATGTGGAGAGCAGACTCATACCTCTTGAACCACAAGTATATGTCATCCTCCCTCTTGTAATCCTTCAAAACGTCTTTAGGAATGTGCACTCTCCTCTCAGGCTGCACTGTGGTACTGCTGCCACCATCTCTACTAGACTGGCTCATCTGATCTAGTTCTCTCAAACTAAGCTCATGAGCCAGGAGCAGCTTCTTCTCTTCTATGGCCAGCCTCCTCTACTCCATTACCTTCTCCATTTGCATCCTCAACTTCTCAAACTCCAGCTGGTGAAACCTCTCTGTCTGTCTGTCCTGCAACTCTTCAGGAGTCGGATCCTTGGGTGATGCGCTGCTACCTTCCCTGGAGACCCTCCCCCCCAGGCATAACAGGTACATCCATTACCACATGGACACTCTGCACCTCCTCACCTTCATCCTCCCCCTCTGTGTGCCCCCCAGATTCCTTGGCTGTCATCCAGGCCCTCAGTGCCTTTTGCAGCTCCTCCTTCATTGCAGAGCTCTTAATGGGACAAGCAAGAGCCTTACTGAACTGCTTCACTTGTGCAAATGTATAACTTTCCAGCTTCTCCAACTAAACACAGCTCCAGCATGATGGCAAATCAAAAAAGTGCTAAGTTCCAAGGTAGAACAAAGAGTTCCCAATGAGAAGTTCAAAAATCAAAAGTAATGGAAGCAGATGAAGTCCAAAAAGAGAAAAAGCAAAAACAACAAAAGCAAGATCACCAAAACGAGTGGTATGTAGTTATGGGATGGTCTGCACTGGAAATAGTAGTCTACACTTAATCACTGTATTTCAAGTACAAATACAAGTTCAGTCCTCTCCGCTGCCACCAATGTTAGAAATGGGGTCTTTGGTTGGCAGTTAGGTTGCCGCCTGTCCAAGCAAGGACCTTCACTCTAATCAGGGTAAATGAGAATCACACTCAGTTAACCCTGTTCACTCCCTTGGTCGCTTGGCACGAGCAGGCAGGCTTAACTCAGAGACAATGTTTTAAGTATTTGTACCAACACACACAGTAACACAGTGAACCACTACAAAATAACACAACACAGGTGTAGAAAAATAGTAAATATCTTATCTAAACAATATGGTAAAAATCCACAATACACAATTAAAAATATGATCTTAGAACTTAAAAACACAAACATAGTACCTAGAGGCACTAATGCTGCAATTTGATGTTAAGCCCTGTTGTGGCGGAGTCGTTTCCTACAATGCGATGCCACGGGCGCCGTTTATGGAGTCGTACGGATCCCCAGGTACAGTACATTAGTAAAACAATTAGAAAACAGGCCGGTGCGCGGAGTCGGGGAGCAAAGCGTCGCTGGATCCGATGCGGTGTCGGTTCCAGTGCTGTGTGGCAGAGGAGCAGCGGTGTTGTACAGCGGCGTTGGCTACTTACTGCAGTGTGGTGGAGGTGAGGCGGCAAGCGTCCCCTTGCATTTCATCCCTTTCGGGATTTCGGAAGGGAAGCGGTACCACGCCACCCACAGACACAGCCACTGTCTGCCGTCAGGTCAGCATCCTGTGCGGGGATGAGGTTGTGGTACCTTCAGACCCAGAGGGTCTGGTAAGAGGTCGACCACCACCCAGCCCCCCTCCTCCACAGAGCCCAAGTCCTGTTAGAGTGATTTTGCAAGACGACACGCATCCAGTTAGAGGGAGGATTACATTTCATCTCCCTGACTGGCGGTCCATAACATTGGAAAAATGGGTCTTGCAGATCATACAGAAGAGCTATTCCCTCCCATTCCAGTCTTTCCCTCCCTCTATGCCTCCATTGAAAGAACGCATGATGGAGGATTATTTCGTTTTGCACTACGAGGAAGTCAAGGCTCTCTTGGCCAAGGGAGCTATAGAAAGGGTCCCGATGTCAGAAGCAGGTAGTCGTTGTTATTCCCGCTACTTTCTGATTCCCAAAAAGAACAAGGGTCTTCACCCTATTCTGGATTTGCGGTACATCAGTCTGTTCCTCAGAAAGGAGAAGTTCAAGATGCTCATTCTAGCTCAGGTCTTGTCTTCTCTAGAACAAGGAGACTGGATGGCAGCGTTGGACTTACAGAATGTGTATTTTCACCTCCCCATCCTGCCTGCCCACAGGCGCTACTTGCTGTTCAAGGTAGGCCAGGAGCATTTTCAGTTTACTGTGCTCCCTTTTGGCCTTGTCAGTGCCTCTCGGATGTTCACCAAATTAATGGCAGTGGTAACAGCTCATCTGGTCAGGTTAAGGGTTTCAGTCTTCCCCTATCTCGACAACTGTCTGTTGAAGGCTCTTTAGCCCCAGACTGTCATCACCCACTTTCAGACTAAGGCAAACCTCCTGCCTTCTCTGGGGTTCACTATAAACGTGCCAAAGTCACATATGACTCCCTCTCAGAAGCTCCCTTTCATTGGAGCTTTTCTGGACACAGTGCAGTTTTGATACTTAACCTCCCAAGTCCAGTATATTTAGGTTATGATACCGATGTTTCGGCAGACTCCCTTCCCCAACCAGATCTCACAGTAGTGGCAGATGGGTCACTTCTGGGATGGGACATGTAGGAAGTTGGCTCTGTATATACTATATCAACATGAGATATAGGGGGTCATTACAACCTCGGCGGTCTTTTCACAAGACCGCTGAGGGTCCGCCGTGCTGAAGACCGCCAGTGGTGGCGGTTTTCCGCTCGGCGTATTATGACTGTTGGGAGTTCTACGTCGTTTTTCCGATGAAGAGCCGCCAACAGCCATAGTGACGGGCGGCGGGGAAGTGGAGGTTGCTCCACCTCCACCGCTACGCCAACAGAACACCACCCAGTGAATCACGTCCTGTGATTTTGCGCAGCGGCGTTCTGTTGGCGGTGTGGTGTCGGCGGAGCTGCCTCCATGGCTCCTGTCCCCTCCCGGAGGATCGACGGAACGGGTAAGTTGATCGTCCGTGAGGGGAGGGGGGAGAGGGGGTGTTGTGTGTTGTGTGGGTGCATGGGGGTGTGCGTGGGTGTATGTAGAGGGGGTGTGTGAGTGTGTGTATGCTTGCGGGGGTGGTGCGTGTTTTGGGAATGAGTACGTGTATGTCTGTAGGTATGTCTGTGTGGATGTGCGCGTGTATGTTTGAATGTGGGTGTGCGTGTCTGACTGTGTGTGTGGATGTTGGCATGTGTGTCGGTGTGTGTACGTGTATGTGTGTTTGTGGTGCCTGCGTGCGTGTCGGGTGTGTATGTGTAAGGTAATGTCGGGGTCGGGGTCGGGAAGGGGGTCCTGCCACCTTTGGGGGGTGGCAGGGGTGGTGGGGGTGTAGGGGAGGGAGTCGGTGTGGGGGTGGGGGGTGGGGGAGACCCCTATCATTGCCAGGGAAGGAATTCCCTGGCACTGATAGTGCTTACCGCCACGGATTTCATGGCGGTTCCTACCGCTAGAAATCCATGGCGGTAAGCCGGGTCAAAATACCGGCGGCGGTATTGTCACAGCCGCCGGGCTGGAGACCCAGGTCTCCAGCCCAGCGGTCGTCTCCGTCCTGGCGGGTGGAACGGAGAAGCAGCGGATGACCATGGCGGTAACCGCCATGGTCATAATTCCAAAAATATATTTACTTAATTTATTTTTTAGAACCACAAGATTCAAGTTGCAGGTAAGTACTTCAATCGATTCATATTTCACACATGTATCAACAGTACTTTATTTGAAATCAATAAGTTATACAGTTTTTGAATTATTGGCAATAATTTGTTTCAAAAATGGACACAGTGCAATTTTCAGAAACAGTTCCCAGGGGGAAGAAATGTTAGATCGTTTTAAAGGTAAGTACAACACTTACAGTTTTAATCTCAGGGTTTTAGGAAGTCCACCAGTTGGGGTTCAAGTTAACCCCAAACAAACTGGGGGGGTTAGAGGAGCACTGGAGGGGCCACAAATAGGTACCAAACACACATCCTCCGCGGCACTGGGGCTGTCGGGTGCAGGGTGCAAACAGGACGTCGGGTTTCCAATGCTGGTCTATGAGGGGACCCCGACAGTCACTCAGAGGCTGCAGGCGAGGTCCAGAGGGGTGTCGTGGGCACACCACTGGTTGGACAGGGAGGAAGGCCGTCTGCTGAACGTGGCAGCACCGGGTGTCGGTTTCTCCAAGGCCTGGGGCTGCGAGTGCTGTGGGTCCTTTGGCATCAGATATCTTTGTCCGGAGCTTTCATGTCGGTGGTCCTCCGGATTCCCTCTGCAGGTGGAGGCGTGGAGAGGTCAACCCAGGGTGGGCACTTGCTCAAAATTGCCTGGGGATCCTCTCTAGCTGGCTGGGCCACCTGGACACGGGCCGTGGGCGTGTTGGGTGCAGAGTGGTTGGGACTGATGCATTCCTATTGAGGTGGGAGTCCTGGGTTGTTGGTTTCCTCTATGACAGGGCCGCTGTCCACGGGAGTTCTTGGTCCTTTTTAGTGCAGGGCAGTCCTCTGGAGCTTGGCAGAGGTCACTAGTCCTGCTCGATGCGTCGCTGTTCTTTTTCAGGTTCTTTGAAGCAGAAGATAGGCCGAATCAGTTGTCGTCTTCCTTTTTCTCTTCTGGGGTTTCAGCTTAGCAGTCCTCCAGGAATCTGGTGTGGTGGGTTCAGGAAGGCCCTGAAATCCTAGATTTAGGGGCGGTTTATGGGTCAGAGGGCACTAGCCAATGGCTACTGTCCCTGAGGGTGGCTAAATCCTCCTTGTTCCCACTCCCTTTGGGGAGGGGGGCAAAAACCTAATCCTATTGGTCCCTGCCCTCCAAACCAAGATGGAGGATTTTGCGGGGGGTCACCTCAGCTCTGGACACCTTAGGGGTGAGCCTGACTGGGGTGGTGTAGAAGGCTGGCCTGGTTTGTAGTGAGTACCAAGGGGTACTTACACTCTGCACCAGGTCCAGGTATCTCTTATTAGTGTAGAAGAGGTGTCTAGCAGCTTTGGCTGATAGAAAAGGGTAGCTTAGCAGAGCAGCTTAGGCTAAACTAGGAGACATGCAAAACTCCCACTATACCACTGGTGTCATATGCACAATATCATAAGAAAACACAATACACAGATATACTAAAAATAAAGGTACTTTATTTTTATGACAATATGCCAAAAGTATCTCAGTGAGTACCCCCAGTATGAGGATAGCAAATATACACAAGATATATGTACACAATAACAAAAATATGCAGTAATAGCAATAGAAAGCAATGCAAGCAATGTATAGTCACAATAGGTTGCAATGAGAGCACATAGGTATAGGGGCAACACAAACCATATACTCTAGAAGTGGAATGCGAACCACGAATGGACCCCAAACCTATGTGAGCTTGTAGAGGGTTGCTGGGACTGTAAGAAAACAGTGAGGGTTAGAAAAATAGCCCACCCCAAGACCCTGAAAAGTAGGTGTAAATTGCACCTAAGTTCCCCAGAGAGCACATAAGTCGTGATAGGGAAATTCTGCAAGAAAGACCAACACCAGCAATGCAACAACAATGGATTTCCAGACAAGAGTACCTGTGGAACAAGGGGACCAAGTCCAAGAGTCACAACAAAGTCGAGAGTGGGCAGATGCCCAGGAAATGCCAGCTGAGGGTGCAAAGAAGCTGCCACCGGATGGTAGAAGCTATGGATTCTGCAAGAACGAAGAGGACTAGGAACTTCCACTTTGGAGGATGGATGTCCCACGTTGTGAAGAAGCTTGCAGACATATTCCCACGCAGAAAGACCGCAAACAAGCCTTGCTAGCTGCAAGGGTCGCGGTTAGGGTTTTTGGATGCTGCTGTGGCCCAGGAGGGACCAGGATGTCGCCAATTTCATGAGGAGACAGAGGGGGCGTCCAGCAAGACAAGGAGCCCTCTCAGAAGCAAGCAGCACCCGCAGAAGTGCCAGAACAGGCACTACAAAGAAGAGTGAACCGGAGCTCACCTGAAGTCACAAAAGAAGATCCCACGACGCCGGAGGACAACTCAGAAGGTTGTGCACTGCAGGTTAGAGTGTCGGGGACCCAGGCTTGGCTGTGCACAAAGGATTTCGGCCGGAAGTGCACAGAGGCCGGAGTAGCTGCAAAAGTCGCGGTTCCCAGCAATGCAGTCTGGCGTGGGGAGGCAAGGACTTACCTCCACCAAACTTGGACTGAAGAGTCACTGGACTGTGGGAGTCCCTTGGACAGAGTTGCTGAGTTCCAGGGACCGCGCTCCTTGTGCTGAGAGGGGACCCAGAGGACCGGTGATGCAGTCTTTTGGTGCCTGCGGTTGCAGGGGGAAGATTCCGTCGATCCACAGGAGATTTCTTCGGAGCTTCTAGTGCAGAGAGGAGGCAGACTACCCCGACTGCATGCACCACCAGGAAAACAGTTGAGAAGGCGGCCGGATCAGCGATACAGAGTTGCAGTAGTCGTCTTTGCTACTTTGTTGCAGTTTTGCAGGCTTCCAGCGCGGTAGTAGTTTGGCAGTACCCGGGTCTGTGCTAGAGACTCGGGGGGTCATGGAATTGTCTCCCCAATGCCAGAATGGCATTGGGGTGACAATTCCATGATCTTAGACATGTTACATGGCCATGTTCGGAGTTACCATTGTGAAGCTATACATAGGTAGTGGCCTATGTATAGTGCACGCGTGTAATGGTGTCCCCGCACTCACAAAGTCCGGGGAATTTGCCCTGAACAATGTGGGGACACCTCGGCTAGTGCCAGGGTGCCCACACACTAAGTAACTTAGCACCCAACCTTTACCAGGTAAAGGTTAGACATATAGGTGACTTATAAATTACTTAAGTGCAGTGGTAAATGGCTGTGAAATAACGTGGACGTTATTTCACTCAGGCTGCAGTGACAGGCCTTTGTTAGAATTGTCAGAGCTCCCTATGGGTGGCAAAAGAAATGCTGCAGCCCAGAGGCATCTCCTGGAACCCCAATACCCTGGGTACCTCAGTACCATCTACTAGGGAATTATAAGGGTGTTCCAGTATGCCAATGTGACCAATTTCACAAAGTCACTCCTCCCTTTTTTCCCTACTTTTCCCACCGGACTTGCCTCCAAAAGTGGGGCTTTGTTCCGGGGCAGGCAGCTCTATTAGGTGTAGTGCCCGGGGCACTGTAATCCGAGGCTTGAGCCTTTGAAGCTCACCACCAGGTGTTACAGTTCCTGTAGGGGGTAGGTGTGAAGCACCTCCACCTATGACAGGCTTTGTTTCTGACCACAGAGTGCACAAATGCACTCACCCCATGTGGTCAAAAAAGTGTCTGGAATTGGCAGGCTGGCACAGACCGGTCAGTCCTACACTAGCAGTTTAACTAACATACAGGGGGCATCTCTAAGATGCCCTCTGTGTGCATTTTTCAATAAATCCCACGCTGGCATCATTTGATACCAAACTTCCCAGAATTCAGTGAAGCCATTATGGAGCTGTGGAGTTCGTAATGACAAACTCCCAGACCATATACTCAATACGTCTACACTGCACTTACAATGTCTAAGAATGGACTTGTAAGAAAATGGCCTCTTTCTGGCATGGTTACCCCCACTTTTGGCCTGTTTTGTCAGTGTGTTTAACTGTGTCTACTGGGATCCTGCTAATCAGGACCCCAGTAGTTATTCTCTCTCCCTTAAATAATCTTTGTAGGATACTGGTAATCCAATATTTCACCCACAATTGGCATACTGGTGCCCCTTATAAGTCCCTATTTTATGGTACTTAGGTACACAGGGCATTGGGGTTCCAGGGGATACCTACGGACTGCAGCATATCTTATGCCACCCATAGAGAGCCCATGCAAATGCTTCTGCAGGACTGCCATTTCAGCCTGCATTAAACGGTGCATGCATCCTTTCACTACCATTTACACTGCACCAGGTTACTTCTAAGTCACCCCTATAGCAGGCCATCCAGCCCTGAGGGCAGGGTGCAGAGTACCTGTGTGTGAGGGCACCCCTGCACCGGCAAAGGTGCCCCCACGACCTCCAGGACCAGTTTCCCAGACTTCATAAGTGCAGGGATGCCATTTTACGCTTGTACTGGACATAGGTCACTATCTATATCCAGCTACATAATGGAAACTCCGAACATAGGCATGTTTTGTATCAAACATGTTGGAATCATACCCCTAAGCTTTTGCAAGAATTGGTTGTATGATTCCATGCACTCTGGGGGCTCCTTAGAGGACCCCCAGTACTGCCATCCAGTCTTCTCAGGTGTTCCAGGTAGCCCCAGCTGCTGCCGCCTCTCAGACAGGTTTCTGCCATCCTGTTGCTTGATATCAGGGTACCTCGATTTGATTTCCTCATGAGTAGAAGATAACTCCTCAGTCCCAACCCAGACTACTCGCAACAAATTTTGAGCCTTCGTATTGAGCACCCTGGGAGGGGAAAGGGAATGGGATTTAGAGAGACTGCCTCCGAGATGATGTATGTCAATATTCAGTCTGCCTCCTCATGTCTAAGATTGGATACAGCACCTGCAAAATTCACATTCACAGTTACTAGGGACAAACTATATCAGTTACTATGTTTTCTATTATATTAAACTTTATTTTCTCTAATATTAATGTTATTTTCACTCACCCTGAGCTCTCTGAGGTCTTGCTCCTCTCTGTTGAAGAATTTGAAATACTTTCTTGTTATAGTTTGTTTCTCCCATAAGCTCGATAGAGCTGTCAGGAACTTTTGTATTAGTAAATGCTTATTGGTTGAAGTTTGTTTCTTCCATGAGCTTGATAACTCTGTCAAAACTTTTGTATTTATAAATGATTATTTGTTATAGTTTGTTTATTCCATAAGCTCGCTAACTCTGTCAAGAACTCTTGTGTTTGGAAATGCTTATTTGTTATAGTTTGTTTATTCCATAAACTCGATAACTCTGTCAAGAACTTTCATGTTCGGAAATGCTTAGTTGTCAAAGAACATTCTTTCCATAAACTCTGTAGACTCGCCAACCTTCTCAATAACTGCAAACAATTAGGGGGTCATTACAACCCTGGCGGACGGTGTTAAAGCTGCGGTAATACCGCAAACAGGCCGGAGGACAAAAAAAGGGAATTATGACCGTGGCGGAAACCACCAACATAGACAGCCACTTTAACACTCCACCCGCCACGGTGGTACAGACAAGCAGCGCGGCGGTCACCTCCAACAGACAGGCGGAAGACAATGTACCGCCCACAGTATCACAACCTGCCAATCCACCACCTTTTCCGGGGCGGATTCACCGTGGATAGAAACACGGCGGAAACAGCTTTTGCAATGGGAAAACGCTCACCTTAACACACTCCACGAGAAAGGAGGACACCATGGAGCCGCAACTACAAATACTCCCTGCCCTTGTCTTCCTGCTCGTATACGAACACCAGCAACGGCGGCGCCAAAGACAACGATGAGTACTACACCTACGACATAGGAGAGGGGGGAGGCAAAAGTCAGGGGGACACACACGCAACACCACCACCCCCACCCTCACACATTACAACACACACACCAATGCATTTCCAAACATCACAGTAACAACCCACAACTCCCCCCGGAAGAATGCAAAGACAAAAGGAAATCAGTTCAAATATTGTAATGTATCAAAATACAGTTACCAAATATATACAGATATATATACACATTCCAAATTTTATACATTACGAGAAGTATTGCAGGTATGCACATATCAATGGGCCCAAAATACATGGGCGAGGCCCACACTAGATACCTGTCCACAAACGGAGAGAACACTGCAGGGGCATCAGATAGAAATACAACAGGCACCTCAGTGGGAAGGGAAGGGGGGGCACCTCAGCCGGATTACAGCACCACACCAGATCCACAACGGAGCTCCATGCCCATTGATGTATCCTGGGGAGTGCAAAGCCACAGTCTCTCAAGTCTCTACAGTGGGTGGGTTGCCCACTGGACCATCCTGGGGAGTGCAAAGCCACAGTCTCTCAAGTCTCTACAGTGGATTGGTTGCCCACTGGACCATCCTGGGGAGTGCAAAGCCACAGTCTCACAAGCCTCTACAGTGGGTGGGTTGCCCACTGGATCATCCTCGGGAGTGCAAAGCCACAGTCTCTCAAGTCTCTACAGTGGGTGGGTTGCCCACTGGACCATCCTGGGGAGTGCAAAGCCACAGTCCCTCAAGTCTCTACAGTGGGTGGGTTGCCCACTGGACCATCCTCGGGAGTGCAAAGCCACAGTCTCTCTAGTCTCTACAGTGGATTGGTTGCCCACTGGACCATCCTGGGGAGTGCAAACCACAGTCTCTCAAGTCTCTACAGTGGGTGGGTTGCCCACTGGACCATCCTGGGGAGTGCAAAGCCACAGTCTCTCAAGTAGATAACAGTCTCCACTGGTTCTGGAGGGGGAATGGTGCCCAGACTGCATCAGGTTCCCCGTGACAGTTCCTGTTCCGTCACTGTCCCAGCTGCACATGGGATAACGATGCTTGATGTGTACGTTTTTTCCCTGTCCAGCGGTGCTTTGGCATGTCGGTCTTTGCCCTGTTGAGCGGTGCTTTGCCCTGTTCAGCGGTCTTCACCATGGCGATCTTTTCCATGTTCAGCGGTTCTGTGCCATGGCGGTCTCTGACCTGTTCAGCGGTGCTTTGCCCTGTTCAGCGGTCTTCACCATGGCTGTCTTTGCCCTGTTCAGCGGTCTTCACCATGGCGGTCTCTGACCTGTTCAGCGGTGCTTTGCCCTGTTCAGCGGTCTTCACCATGGCGGTCTTTTCCCTGTTCAGCGGTGCTTTGCCATGGCGGTCTCTGACCTGTTCAGCGGTGCTTTGCCCTGTTCAGCGGTGCTTTCCCATGGCAGTCTCTGACCTGTTCAGCGGTGCTTTGCCCTGTTCAGCAGTGCTTTACCCTGTTCAGCAGTCTTCACCATGGCGGTCTTTGCCCTGTTCAGCGGTGCTTTGCCATGTCGGTCTCTGACCTGTTCAGCGGTTCTTTGGCCTGTTCAGCGGTGCTTTGCCATGGCGGTCTTTGCCCTGTTCAGCGGTGCTTTTGCCCTGTTCAGCGGTCTTCACCATGGCGGTCTTTGCCCTGTTCAGCGGTGCTTTGCCCTGTTCAGCGGTGCTTTGCCATGGCAGTCTCTGACCTGTGCATTGGTGTGTGGCATGACGGTCCCTCATTGCTGCCGGGGCCCTCCAGGGCACTGACTCTGGCGCTGGTCTCAGGACCAGTGACGATACTGCTGCCCTCCAGGGCACTGACTCTGGTGGTGGTCTCAGGACCAGTGACGATACTGCTGCCCTCCAGGGCACTGACTCTGGCGGTGGTCTCAGGACCAGTGACAATACTGCTGCCCTCCTGGGCACTGACTCCGGCGGTGGTCTCCTGACCAGTGACGATACTGTTGCCCTCCTGGGCACTGACTCCGGCGGTGGTCGCCTGACCAGTGACAATACTGCTGCCCTCCAAGGCACTGACTCTGCCGGTGGTCTCAGGACCAGTGACGATACTGCTGCCCTCCAGGACACTGACTCTGGTGGTGGTCTCAGGACCAGTGACGATACTGCTGCCCTCCATGGCACTGACTCTGGCGATGGTCTTAGGACCAGTGACAATACTGCTGCCCTCCTGGGCACTGACTCCGGCGGTGGTCTCCTGACCAGTGACGATACTGTTGCCCTCCAGGGCACTGACTCTCCCTCCAGGGCACTGACTCCGGCAGTGGTCTCCTGACCAGTGACGATACTGCTGCCCTCCAGGGCACTCACTCCGGCGGTGGTCTCAGGATCAGTGACGATACTGCTGCCCTCCAGGGCACTGACTCTGGCGGTGGTCTCAGGACCAGTGACAATACTGCTGCCCTCCTGGGCACTGACTCTGGCAGTGGTCTCAGGACCAGTGACGACAGTGCTGGCGGTGGTGTCCTGGCCGCCGGGGAGGATGGCGCCCTTCTCTGCCGTGCTGCTCTTCCCAGACTGTGCAGACTTCCTCTGGCCCTTCACCACCTTTGGAGGAGTCACAGCTGACTCAGCACTCCCCCTGGGACCCTTGTGAGCAGGTTTTCCACCAGGAGTCTTCACCCTGTCCCGTCTGCCACTTTCCAACTTGAGGTGCTTTACAGGGGGTGGACTGGCAGTGCTTTGGCTCCGTGTCACACTGTCTGCCCTGGTGGCCGATGCACTCCACACACCTTTGACACAAACCACTGGTACTGGACGTTTTTTGACTGAGGTGCTACTACGGGACCTATCAATTGGAGGGGTGGGAGTGGGGACAAAGAGGTCAACGTTGCTGAGGAAGAGTTGCTGATTGTAGGAAAGTACCATCTTGCCTGGCATGTTACCCCCATTTTTCACTGTATATATGTTGTTTTAGTTGTATGTGTCACTGGGACCCTGGTAACCCAGGGCCCCAGTGCTCATAAGTGTGCCTGAATGTGTTACCTGTGTAGTGACTAACTGTCTCACTGAGGCTCTGCTAACCAGAACCTCAGTGGTTATGCTCTCTCATTTCTTTCCAAATTGTCACTGACAGGCTAGTGACCATTTTTACCAATTTACATTGGCTTACTGGAACACCCTTATAATTCCCTAGTATATGGTACTGAGGTACCCAGGGTATTGGGGTTCCAGGAGATCCCTATGGGCTGCAGCATTTCTTTTGCCACCCATAGGGAGCTCTGACAATTCTTACACAGGCCTGCCACTGCAGCCTGAGTGAAATAACGTCCACGTTATTTCACAGCCATTTTACACTGCACTTAAGTAACTTATAAGTCACCTATATGTCTAACCTTTACCTGGTAAAGGTTAGGTGCAAAGTTACTTAGTGTGAGGGCACCCTGGCACTAGCCAAGGTGCCCCCACATTGTTCAGAGCCAATTCCCTGAACTTTGTGAGTGCGGGGACACCATTACACGCGTGCACTACATATAGGTCACTACCTATATGTAGCTTCACAATGGTAACTCCGAATATGGCCATGTAACATGTCTATGATCATGGAATTGCCCCTTCTATGCCATCCTGGCATAGTTGGCACAATCCCATGATCCCAGTGGTCTGTAGCACAGACCCTGGTACTGCCAAACTGCTCTTCCTGGGGTTTCACTGCAGCTCCTGCTGCTGCCAACCCCTCAGACAGGCAGCTGCCCTCCTGGGGTCCAGCCAGGCCTGGCCCAGGATGGCAGAACAAAGAACTTCCTCTGAGAGAGGGTGTGACACCCTCTCCCTTTGGAAAATGGTGTGAAGGCAGGGGAGGAGTAGCCTCCCCCAGCCTCTGGAAATGCTTTGTTGGGCACAGAGGTGCCCAATTCTGCATAAGCCAGTCTACACCGGTTCAGGGGACCCCTTAGCCCTGCTCTGGCGCGAAACTGGACAAAGGAAAGGGGAGTGACCACTCCCCTGACCTGCACCTCCCCTGGGAGGTGTCCAGAGCTCCTCCAGTGTGCTCCAGACCTCTGCCATCTTGGAAACAGAGGTGCTGCTGGCACACTGGACTGCTCTGAGTGGCCAGTGCCACCAGGTGACGTCAGAGACTCCTTCTGATAGGCTCCTTCAGGTGTTAGTAGCCTATCCTCTCTCCTAGGTAGCCAAACCCTCTTTTCTGGCTATTTAGGGTCTCTGTCTCTGGGGAAACTTCAGATAATGAATGCAAGAGCTCATCCGAGTTCCTCTGCATCTCTCTCTTCACCTTCTGATAAGGAAACGACTGCTGACCGCGCTGGAAGCCTGCAAACCTGCAACATAGTAGCAAAGACGACTACTGCAACTCTGTAACGCTGATCCTGCCGCCTTCTCGACTGTTTTCCTGCTTGTGCATGCTGTGGGGGTAGCCTGCCTCCTCTCTGCACCAGAAGCTCCGAAGAAATCTCCCGTGGGTCGACGGAATCTTCCCCCTGCAACCGCAGGCACCAAAAAGCTGCATTACCGGTCCCTTGGGTCTCCTCTCAGCACAACGAGCGACGTCCCTCGAATCCAGCGACTCTGTCCAAGTGACCCCCACAGTCCAGTGACTCTTCAGCCCAAGTTTGGTGGAGGTAAGTCCTTGCCTCACCTCGCTGGGCTGCATTGCTGGGAACCGCGACTTTGCAACTACTCCGGCCCCTGTGCACTTCCGGTGGAAATGCTTTGTGCACAGCCAAGCCTGGGTCCACGGCACTCTAACCTGCATTGCACGACTTTCTAAGTTGGTCTCCGGCGACGTGGGACTCCTTTGTGCAACTTCGGCGAGCACCGTTTCACGCATCCTCGTAGTGCCTGTTTCTGGCACTTCTCCGGGTGCTACCTGCTTCAGTGAGGGCTCTTTGTCTTGCTCGACGTCCCCTCTCTCTTCAGGTCTAATTTGCGACCTCCTGGTCCCTCCTGGGCCCCGGCAGCGTCCAAAAACGCCAAACGCACGATTTGCGACTAGCAAGGCTTGTTGGCGTCCTTCCGGCGGGGAACCACTTCTGCACGACTCTCCAAGGCGAGAGGGATCCGTCCACCAAAGGGGAAGTCTCTAGCCCTTTTTTTTCCTGCAGAAACCTCAGCTTCTTCTGTCCTGTCGAAGCTTCTTTGCACCCGCAGCTGGCATTTCCTGGGCATCTGCCCATCTCCGACTTGCTTGTGACTTTTGGACTTGGTCCCCTTGTTCCACAGGTACCCTAGATTGGAAATCCACAGTTGTTGCATTGCTGGATTGTGTCTTTCCTGCATTATTCCTCTAACACGACTACTTTGTCCTTAGGGGAACTTTAGTGCACTTTGCACTCACTTTTCAGGGTCTTGGGGAGGGTTATTTTTCTAACTCTCACTATTTTCTAATAGTCCCAGCGACCCTCTACAAGGTCACATAGGTTTGGGGTCCATTCGTGGTTCGCATTCCACTTTTGGAGTATATGGTTTGTGTTGCCCATATCCCTATGTTTCCCCATTGCATCCTATTGTAACTATACATTGTTTGCACTGTTTTCTAAGACTATACTGCATATTTTTGCTATTGTGTATATATATCTTGTGTATATTTCCTATCCTCTCACTGAGGGTACACTCTAAGATACTTTGGCATATTGTCATAAAAATAAAGTACCTTTATTTTTAGTATAACTGTGTATTGTGTTTTCTTATGATATTGTGCATATGACACTAAGTGGTACTGTAGTAGCTTCACACGTCTCCTAGTTCAGCCTAAGCTGCTCTGCTAAGCTACCATTATCTATCAGCCTAAGCTGCTAGACACCCTATACACTAATAAGGGATAACTGGGCCTGGTGCAAGGTGCAATTACCCCTTGGTACTCACTACAAGCCAGTCCAGTCTCCTACATTGGTTGTGCAGTGGTGGGATAAGTGCTTGAGACTACTTACCACTCTTGTCATTGTACTTTTCATAAGAGAAAAATATACAAAACAAGGTCAGTGTATATACACATAGCCAAAAAGTTTTGCATTTCCTCTTTTCACTCTTTTCTAAGTGCTGAAAAGTACTTCTAAACTTTCAAAAAGTTCTTAAAAGTTTAAAAAGTTTTTTTCTGTCTTTCCAAAAAGTTCTGAAAACTTTTTTCTCTTTTTCTATCACTTTAACTCTCTCTAAAAATGTCTGGCACAGGCCAAAGTGTTGATCTGTCCAAACTTGCATATGACAACCTTAGCTGGAAAAGAGCAAGGAGTCTCTGTATAGAGAGAGGTTTGAGTGTAGGGAAGAATCCTTCCTTGGAACTGTTACTTAACATGCTTAGAGAACAGGATAAGGCCATAGGTGCCCCATCTGTTGAAAAAGTACCTAATAGTTCTCAATCTGATTCAGGGACTCCCCCAGGAAAAGATTCAGGAAAGAAACTTCCTAGCCTGCCCATTACTAGACAATCTAGCATAGATGGTAATGATGATGAGCCACACCAAATAAATAGTGTTGTCTCACATCATAGCAAAAGCATATATTCTCACCATACTGGTAGTAATGTTTCTGTAAAGCAAGCTGTTAGGGTGCCTTCTGTAAGGGACAGGTCTCCTTCTGTTCATTCCCATCATAGCTCTGTTTCTAGAAATGTCCCTCCCACCAACCCTGATGACAGAATGTTAGAGAGGGAACTCAATAAGTTGAGGGTGGAACAAACCAGACTGAAGCTTAAAAAGCAACAGCTGGATTTGGATAGACAGTCTTTTGAATTAGAGAAGGAAAGACAGAAGTTGGGTTTAGATACCCATGGTGGCAGCAGCAGTATTCCCCATAGTCATCCTGCAAAAGAGCATGATTCCAGGAATCTGCACAAGATAGTTCCCCCTTATAAGGAGGGGGATGACATTAACAAGTGGTTTGCTGCACTTGAGAGGGCCTGTGTTGTACAGGATGTCCCTCAAAGGCAGTGGGCTGCTATCCTATGGCTATCATTTAGTGGAAAAGGTAGGGATAGGCTCCTTACTGTGAAAGAAAATGATGCTAATAATTTCCAAGTTCTTAAGAATGCACTCCTGGATGGTTATGGCTTAACCACTGAACAGTACAGGATAAAGTTCAGAGAGACCAAAAAGGAGTCTTCACAAGACTGGTTTGATTTCATTGACCATTCAGTGAAGGCCTTGGAGGGGTGGTTACATGGCAGTAAAGTTACTGATTATGACAGCCTGTATAACTTAATCCTGAGAGAGCATATTCTTAATAATTGTGTGTCTGATTTGTTGCACCAGTACTTGGTGGACTCTGATCTGACCTCTCCCCAAGAATTGGTTAAGAAGGCAGACAAATGGGTCAGAACAAGAGTGAACAGAAAAGTTCATACAGGGGGTGACAAAGATGGCAACAAAAAGAAGGATGGTAAGTCTTCTGACAAGGGTGGGGACAAATCTAAAAATGAGTCTTCATCAGGCCCACAAAAACACTCTGGTGGGGGTGGTGGGTCCAAATCCTCCTTTAATCAGAACAAGGAAAAGAAACCATGGTGCTATTTATGTAAAATAAAAGGCCATTGGACAACAGATCCCAGTTGTCCAAAGAAAGGCACCACAGCTCCTACCACTACAACCCCTACTGCTACACCTAGTGTCCCTACTAATAGCAGTGGTGGTGGGAGTAAACCTACTAATAGCCAATCCAAGGGAGTAGCTGGGCTCACTTTTGGTAATTTAGTTGGGGTTGGTCTGATTAGGGAGACCACAGAGGCTACTTTAGTCTCTGAAGGGGCTATTGATTTAGCCACTTTGGTTGCTTGCCCCCATAACTTGGAGAAGTACAAGCAACTAACCCTAATAAATGGTGTTGAGGTCCAGGCCTACAGGGACACAGGTGCCAGTGTCACAATGGTGATTGAGAAACTGGTGCACCCTGAACAACACATACTTGGACACCAGTACCAAGTAACCGATGCTCACAACATAACACAAAGCCACCCCATGGCTGTTGTAAATCTCAACTGGGGGGGGGTAACTGGGCCAAAGAAAGTTGTGGTAGCTTCAGATTTACCTGTAGACTGTCTATTAGGGAATGATTTGGAGACATCAGCTTGGTCAGATGTGGAGTTGGAGGCCCATGCAGCAATGCTGGGCATCCCAGGGCATATTTTTGCTTTGACAAGGGCTCAGGCCAAAAAGCAAAAAGGACAGGGAAGCTTGGATCCTGGAACAATGGACCAAGTGCTCCCTAAAGCTAGGGTTAGTAGAAGCAAACCACTTCCTACTATCCCTCCCTCTACAGTGGATTCTACTTCTGAGGAAGAAGAATTCCCTCCCTGTGCAGAACCTACACCAGAGGAGCTGGAAGCAGACACTGCTGAGCTTTTGGGTGAAGGTGGGCCTGCCAGAGAGGAGCTGAGTGTGGCACAGCAAACCTGTCCCACATTAGAGGGTCTCAGACAGCAAGCTGTCAAACAGGCTAATGGGGATGTCAGTGACTCTCACAGAGTTTACTGGGAGGACAACCTCTTGTACACTGAGCATAGGGATCCTAAACCTGGAGCTGCCAGGAGATTAGTGATTCCTCAGGAGTACAGAAAAAGTTCCTCCTAACACTGGCACATGACATTCCCTTAGCTGGGCATCTAGGACAAATGAAAACTTGGGACAGACTTGTTCCCCTGTTTCATTGGCCTAGGATGTCTGAGGACACAAAAGAATTTTGCAAGTCCTGTGAAACCTGTCAAGCCAGTGGCAAGACAGGTGGCACCCCAAAGGCACCCCTTATCCCACTGCCTGTGGTTGGGGTTCCCTTTGAAAGGGTAGGGGTTGACATAGTTGGCCCCCTTGACCCTCCTACTGCTTCAGGCAATAGGTTTATCTTAGTGGTAGTGGACCATGCCACAAGATATCCTGAAGCTATTCCTTTAAGGACCACTACAGCTCCTGCAGTGGCAAAGGCTCTCCTGGGAATATTTTCCAGGGTGGGCTTCCCAAAGGAAGTAGTATCAGACAGAGGAAGCAATTTCATGTCTGCATACTTAAAGGCCATGTGGAAGGAGTGTGGTGTAACTTACAAGTTCACAACACCCTATCATCCACAAACAAATGGACTGGTGGAGAGATTTAATAAAACTCTCAAAGGCATGATTATGGGTCTCCCTGAAAAACTCCGCAGGAGATGGGATATCCTGCTACCATGCCTCCTTTTTGCCTACAGGGAGGTACCCCAGAAAGGAGTGGGCTTCAGCCCCTTTGAACTTCTTTTTGGACACCCTGTTAGGGGTCAACTCACACTTGTAAAGGAGGGTTGGGAACAACCTTTAAAAACTCCTAAGCAGGATATTGTGGATTATGTACTTGGCCTCAGATCAAGGATGGCTGAGTACATGAAAAAGGCCAGTAAAAACCTTCGGGCCAGCCAAGAGCTCCAGAAGCAATGGCATGATCAGGAGGCTGTTTTGGTTCAGTACCAACCAGGGTAGAAAGTGTTGGTCTTGGAGCCTGTGGCCCCAAGAGCACTCCAAGATAAATGGAGTGGTCCCCACACAATTGTTGAAAAGAAGGGAGAAGTCACCTATTTAGTTGACTTAGGCACTGCCAGGAGTCCCCTTAGGGTGCTCCATGTCAACCGCCTGAAACCCTACTATGACAGGGCTGATCTCACCCTGCTCATGGCAACTGATGAGGGACAGGAAGAAGACAGTGATCCTCTACCTGATCTCTTCTCTTCCACAGAACAGGATGCTCTTGTGGAAGGTGTAGTTTTGGCTGATTGTCTTACTGCTGAGCAGAAAGATAATTGCATAAATCTCCTAGATCAATTCTCTGAACTCTTCTCTACTGTGCCAGGTACCACTTCTTGGTGTGAGCACACTATAGATACTGGAGACAGTTTACCTGTCAAAAGTAAGATCTATAGGCAGCCTGACCATGTCAGGGACTGCATAAAGCAAGAGGTCCAGAAAATGTTAGAACTAGGAGTGGTTGAGCACTCTGACAGTCCATGGGCTTCTCCTGTGGTACTGGTACCAAAACCCCATTCCAAAGATGGAAAGAAGGAAATGCGGTTTTGTGTAGACTATAGAGGTCTCAACTTGGTAACCAAAACTGATGCTCACCCTATACCCAGGGCAGTTGAGCTCATAGATACACTGGCATCTGCCAAGTATCTAAGCACTTTTGACTTGACTGCAGGGTATTGGCAGATCAAATTGTCAGAAGATGCTAAACCTAAGACTGCATTTTCTACCATTGGAGGACATTACCAGTTTACTGTAATGCCTTTTGGTTTGAAAAATGCACCTGCCACTTTTCAGAGGTTGGTGAACACAGTCCTGCAAGGGCTGGACGCTTTTAGTGCAGCATATTTGGACGATATAGCTGTCTTTAGCTCCAGCTGGGATGATCACCTGGTCCACCTATGGAAAGTTTTGGAGGCCCTGCAAAAGGCAGGCCTCACTATCAAGGCTTCAAAGTGCCAGATAGGGCAGGGTAAGGTGGTTTATCTGGGACACCTTGTTGGTGGGGAACAGATTGCACCACTTAGGGGAAAATGCAAACTATTATTGATTGGGTTCCCCCTACCACTCAGACTCAGGTGAGAGCCTTCCTAGGCCTCACTGGGTATTACAGGAGGTTCATTAAGAACTATGGCTCCATTGCAGCCCCTCTTAATGACCTCACATCCAAGAAAATGCCTAAAAAGGTATTATGGACAGCAAACTGTCAGAAAGCTTTTGAGGAGCTGAAGCAGGCCATGTGCTCTGCACCTGTCCTGAAAAGCCCTTGTTACTCTAAAAAATTCTATGTCCAAACTGATGCATCTGAATTAGGAGTAGGGGCAGTCCTATCACAACTTAATTCTGAGGGCCAGGATCAACCTGTTGCTTTTATTAGTAGAAGGTTGACCCCTAGAGAAAAGCGTTGGTCTGCCATTGAGAGGGAGGCCTTTGCTGTGGTCTGGGCTCTGAAGAAGTTGAGGCCATACCTGTTTGGCACTCACTTCATTGTTCAGACAGACCACAAACCTCTACTTTGGCTAAAACAAATGAAAGGTGAAAATCCTAAATTGTTGAGGTGGTCCATATCCCTACAGGGAATGGACTATACAGTGGAACATAGACCTGGGAGTAGCCACTCCAATGCAGATGGACTCTCCAGATATTTCCACTTAGACAATGAAGACTCATCAGGTCATGGCTAGTCTTATTGTCCTTCGTTTGGGGGGGGGGTTGTGTAGGAAAGTACCATCTTGCCTGGCATGTTACCCCCATTTTTCACTGTATATATGTTGTTTTAGTTGTATGTGTCACTGGGACCCTGGTAACCCAGGGCCCCAGTGCTCATAAGTGTGCCTGAATGTGTTACCTGTGTAGTGACTAACTGTCTCACTGAGGCTCTGCTAACCAGAACCTCAGTGGTTATGCTCTCTCATTTCTTTCCAAATTGTCACTGACAGGCTAGTGACCATTTTTACCAATTTACATTGGCTTACTGGAACACCCTTATAATTCCCTAGTATATGGTTCTGAGGTACCCAGGGTATTGGGGTTCCAGGAGATCCCTATGGGCTGCAGCATTTCTTTTGCCACCCATAGGGAGCTCTGACAATTCTTACACAGGCCTGCCACTGCAGCCTGAGTGAAATAACGTCCACGTTATTTCACAGCCATTTTACACTGCACTTAAGTAACTTATAAGTCACCTATATGTCTAACCTTTACCTGGTAAAGGTTAGGTGCAAAGTTACTTAGTGTGAGGGCACCCTGGCACTAGCCAAGGTGCCCCCACATTGTTCAGAGCCAATTCCCTGAACTTTGTGAGTGTGGGGACACCATTACACGCGTGCACTACATATAGGTCACTACCTATATGTAGCTTCACAATGGTAACTCCGAATATGGCCATGTAACATGTCTATGATCATGGAATTGCCCCCTCTATGCCATCCTGGCATAGTTGGCACAATCCCATGATCCCAGTGGTCTGTAGCACAGACCCTGGTACTGCCAAACTGCCCTTCCTGGGGTTTCACTGCAGCTGCTGCTGCTGCCAACCCCTCAGACAGGCAGCTGCCCTCCTGTGGTCCAGCCAGGCCTGGCCCAGGATGGCAGAACAAAGAACTTCCTCTGAGAGAGGGTGTGACACCCTCTCCCTTTGGAAAATGGTGTGAAGGCAGGGGAGGAGTAGCCTCCCCCAGCCTCTGGAAATGCTTTGTTGGGCACAGAGGTGCCCAATTCTGCATAAGCCAGTCTACACCGGTTCAGGGGACCGCTTAGCCCTGCTCTGGCGCGAAACTGGACAAAGGAAAGGGGAGTGACCACTCCCCTGACCTGCACCTCCCCAGGGAGGTGTCCAGAGCTCCTCCAGTGTGCTCCAGACCTCTGCCATCTTGGAAACAGAGGTGCTGCTGGCACACTGGACTGCTCTGAGTGGCCAGTGCCACCAGGTGACGTCAGAGACTCCTTCTGATAGGCTCCTTCAGGTGTTAGTAGCCTATCCTCTCTCCTAGGTAGCCAAACCCTCTTTTCTGGCTATTTAGGGTCTCTGTCTCTGGGGAAACTTCAGATAACGAATGCAAGAGCTCATCCGAGTTCCTCTGCATCTCTCTCTTCACCTTCTGATAAGGAAACGACTGCTGACCGCGCTGGAAGCCTGCAAACCTGCAACATAGTAGCAAAGACGACTACTGCAACTCTGTAACGCTGATCCTGCCGCCTTCTCGACTGTTTTCCTGCTTGTGCATGCTGTGGGGGTAGCCTGCCTCCTCTCTGCACCAGAAGCTCCGAAGAAATCTCCCGTGGGTCGACGGAATCTTCCCCCTGCAACCGCAGGCACCAAAAAGCTGCATTACCGGTCCCTTGGGTCTCCTCTCAGCACGACGAGCGAGGTCCCTCGAATCCAGCGACTCTGTCCAAGTGACCCCCACAGTCCAGTGACTCTTCAGCCCAAGTTTGGTGGAGGTAAGTCCTTGCCTCACCTCGCTGGGCTGCATTGCTGGGAACCGCGACTTTGCAACTACTCCGGCCCCTGTGCACTTCCGGCGGAAATCCTTTGTGCACAGCCAAGCCTGGGTCCACGGCACTCTAACCTGCATTGCACGACTTTCTAAGTTGGTCTCCGGCGACGTGGGACTCCTTTGTGCAACTTCGGTGAGCACCGTTTCACGCATCCTCGTAGTGCCTGTTTCTGGCACTTCTCTGGATGCTACCTGCTTCAGTTAGGACTCTTTGTCTTTCTCGACGTCCCCTCTCTCTTCAGTTCCAATTTGCGACCTCCTGGTCCCTCCTGGGCCCCGGCAGCGTCCAAAAACGCCAAACGCACGATTTGCAACTAGCAAGGCTTGTTGGCATCTTTCCGGCAGGGAATCACTTCTGCACGACTCTCCAAGGCGAGTGGGATCCGTCCACCAAAGGGGAAGTCTCTAGCCCTTTTTTTTCCTGCAGAAACCTCAGCTTCTTCTGTCCAGTCGAAGCTTCTTTGCACCCGCAGCTGACATTTCCTGGGCATCTGCCCATCTCCGACTTGCTTGTGACTTTTGGACTTGGTCCCCTTGTTCCACAGGTACCCTAGATTGGAAATCCACAGTTGTTGCATTGCTGGATTGTGTCTTTCCTGCATTATTCCTCTAACACAACTACTTTGTCCTTAGGGGAACTTTAGTGCACTTTGCACTCACTTTTCAGGGTCTTGGGGAGGGTTATTTTTCTAACTCTCACTGTTTTCTAATAGTCCCAGCGACCCTCTACAAGGTCACATAGGTTTGGGGTCCATTCGTGGTTCGCATTCCACTTTTGGAGTATATGGTTTGTGTTGCCCCTATCCCTATGTTTCCCCATTGCATCCTATTGTAACTATACATTGTTTGCACTGTTTTCTAAGACTATACTGCATATTTTTGCTATTGTGTATATATATCTTGTGTATATTTCCTATCCTCTCACTGAGGGTACACTCTAAGATACTTTGGCATATTGTCATAAAAATAAAGTACCTTTATTTTTAGTATAACTGTGTATTGTGTTTTCTTATGATATTGTGCATATGACACTAAGTGGTACTGTAGTAGCTTCACACGTCTCCTAGTTCAGCCTAAGCTGCTCTGCTAAGCTACCATTATCTATCAGCCTAAGCTGCTAGACACCCTATACACTAATAAGGGATAACTGGGCCTGGTGCAAGGTGCAAGTACCCCTTGGTACTCACTACAAGCCAGTCCAGTCTCCTACACTGATGAAGACTGGGATGGGTAGCTGGAGGGGGTCTGGGAGTGGGGGAAGAGGAGGTGGTTGTAGGAGGTGTAACTTTAGGTGATTTGGGTGCAGGTGCAGGTACTGGAGGCTGTCGTGAGGTGGATGGATGTTGGGTGTGTGGGTGCCCCCGTTTGTGTACTTTGGGAGGGGGCGTCACAGACACACCGAGAGTGGACACAGGGGACGTGTAAATGGTAGTGGGGGTGGTGAGTGCAGGTGAGCGGGGTGTGGTTCTGGGTGTTTTGGTGCGACTCCTAGTGCCTGTAGATGTAGTGCATGCAGGTGAGAGTGTAGACGACACTGGGAGGGAGGAGGGAGACGACGAGGAGGGGGACACAGTGGAGGCAGTGGATGTTGCTGTATCTGTATGGGGGTGATGCTTGCGTGAGTGCCTGTGGGTTGTGTGGTTCTTATGCTTGCCTGAGCTACTTGTGTGTGTTGAGTTGTATGCATACTTGTCTGATGGTGTGCTTGGGATAGGCTGGGGTACAGGGGATTTGGTCTGGGTGGAGGAAGTTGGAGGGGGGAGGCTAGACACAGGGACAATGGCTGCCATCAGTGCTGAGGCCAGAGATTGCAGGGTTCGATGAAGGGCAGCCTGACCAGAATGAATGCCTTCCAGGAATGCATTACCGTGTTGCAACTCCCTTTCTACACCGTGGATGGCATTCACAATGGTAGACTGCCCAACAGTGAGTGACCTGAGTAGGTCAATGGCCTCCTTACTGAGGCAGCAGGGGTGACAGGGGCAGGGGCTGAGGTGCCTGGGGCAAAGGTGATGCCCACCCTCCTGGGTGAGCGGGCACGGAGCAAAGGCTGAGGGGCTGCTGGGAGGGCAGTGCTGGTAGGGGAGGTGGCGGCTGTAGCTGTATAAGTGGGGGGCACAGATGGTGCCGCCACCACAAGGGAGTTCCCATCGGCGGACGAGTCCGTGTTGCTGTTTGGTGATCCTGTGACCGACGTGAAGCTCCCCTCGCCCTCCGTCCCACTGGTGTATTCAGAGTCTGTGGTGTGGCCCTCCATGGCCATGGGGGATGCAGCTCCCTCGTGCTCCGGTGCCACTGTACCTCTGCCTCATAATGCTGATGCACAAAAGAACAGGGAGAGCAGAAAAAGGGGTGGGGACGACAGAAGAAAGACAGGTTGAGTGCATGGCTACCGCTACCTTTGGCGGACAATACAGACACAGCAGCCCCCTGCACTACGCCGTGCTCTTGGCCTCTACAGATGAAATTCCTGGGATCTGGCCTACATGGCTATGGTGGACATCTGCACACATAGATGCCACAGGGGCATGTATACCTGTACTTGGCACTCTACTGAGATGGGGTGGAGTGCCACATGGCCTGCATTACGAAGGCGCCTAGCCTACGGAACTCGCCCTGGCCTAGGGAAACCCACAGCCCTCCTCCCCCACCCAGACCCCTGCACTGCGCGCAAAGTCCGCTGAATTATGTTGTACTCACCCCCTTGTGTCTGCTGTGATGCCCTCAAGCGCCCATCCAACTCAGGGTAGGCCACCGCCAGGATCCGGAACATCAGGGGGGTCATGGTGCGACAGGAACCCCTCCCACATTGGGAGGCCATCCCCAGCTGAGCCTCCACCGTCTTCTTGCTCCAGCGGCGAATGTCCTCCCATCTTTTCCGGCAGTGGGTGCCCCGTCTCTGGTGGACCCCCAGGGTCCAGACGTCCTTGGTGATGGCACACCAAATGTCCTTCTTCTGGTGGGCGCTGACCTACAAGACATGAACAGGGGAAGAAGAGAAGTCATTACCAACTGCCCTGTCGATGTGAGTGGCCCCCATCCCTATCCTTGCCATGTGGCACATGCATTCACAGTCCTTCATGGTCCCTGAACTCTGCCCCCTTCCAACTGACATCCAGCCCTCTCCACCCAGGTATAGCCCACACAACGTGCTCCCTGTGTACTTACCTGTTGGTCTGGAGGAGCGTAGAGTAGCGTGTACTGGGGGAGGACCCCAGTGACTAGCTTCTCCAACTCCTGAGCAGTGAAGGCAGGGGCCCTTTCCCCAGACGCAGCAGCCATTGTCTCTTCCAGACCGAGGTCACAGCAGCACTTGCAGTGTAGGTCCTCTCCTGTCGAAGATCAGGTATCGAGTGATTGAACAGATAGAAAATGGCGGTGACGTCCGCGGCGGGAACGTCCGCGGCGGTGCGTATCATCACCGCCGGTGCACTTCATCATTGGCTCCTGGGACCCATAGGGTCCAATGTTAACCAATGCAGCATTGCGCTGCGCTCTACGACGGCCTACCGCGACGGTGTACTACGCCAGCGCAGATACCTCACATCCCATTGTCCCACTATGGAGGTCAGGCAGCCGCCATTTCAGGGGCCCATATGGCTTCATTTAGTACTGCGTCACACATGCCTAGGCCTACAGTCAACAAACATACAGGAACAGTTTTGTGTTTTGTGTCGTGTTCTGTGTATCTGTGGGTACATACCTGGGAATTTGTTGACTATGTGGTCGCTGTTGTCCTTCTTGGGCACCGTCAGCTGGGACATTTGAGGAGATGGCGGAATCCTCCGGTGTACCGACCGCTGGTGGACCTGTTGACAATGGAGGAGCGACATTTGATCATCACCTACAGGTTTGACCGTGCCACTATCCAGGAACTATGTACCCAGTTGGAGCCAGACCTGATGTCACCAATCCGCCATCCCACTGGAATCCCCCCTGACGTGCAGATGCTGTCAGTGCTCCATTTCCTTGTAAGTGGGTCTTTTCAGACAACAGTGGTCATGGCATCAGGGATGTCACAGCCTATGTTTTCCAACGTGTTGTCCAGAGTGTTGTCTGCCCTGCTGAAACACGTAAGGAGCTACATCGTTTTCCCTCAGGTCGAGGATTTGGCTACAGTTAAAGGTGACTTCTATGCTCTTGGACATATCCCCAACGTCATAGGTGCTATTGATGGGGCCCATGTAGCTCTGGTCCCCCCCCCCACAGGAGTGAACAGGTGTACAGGAACGGGAAGAGTTAGCATTCCATGAATGTACAGATGGTATGTTTGGCGGACGAGTACATCTCCCAGGTAAATGCTATGTTCCCTGGCTCTGTGCATGACGCCTACATCCTGCGGAATAGCAGTATCCCGTATGTGATGGGTCAACTCCAGAGGCACCGTGTGTTGCTATTAGGGGACTCTGGTTACCCTAACCTGTCATGGCTATTGACCCCAGTGAGGAATCCCAGGACCAGGGCAGAGGAACGCTACAATGAGGCCCATGGGCGGACTAGGAGTGTGATCGAACGCACCTTCGGCCTCCTGAAGGCCAGGTTCAGGTGCCTCCATATGACAGGTGGTTCCCTATTCTACACACCGAGGAAGGTGTGCCAGATCATCATCGCCTGCTCGATGCTTCACAATCTTGCTTTGCGATGCCAGGTGCCTTTCCTGCAGGAGGATGGTCCAGATGGCGGTGTTGTGGCAGCTGTGGAGCCTGTGGACAGTGATGAGGAGGAAGCTGAGGAAGAAGACATAGACAACAGGGACTCAGTCATACAGCAATATTTCCAGTGACACACAGGTGAGAACATTTTATTTTACTATTACATTCACTTTCACACTTCTACCTCTATTCTGTCTGTAATTTAGTAGTAGTATTTGGTAACTGAGTTGTACCTTTCCATTACGGTTTCACAAGTGTGGTTACCAACGTGTGTCATCTGCTTGCATCCTTCATGGACTTGTGATGTGTGACATAGGTATGTTGGCTTTACAATTGAAAACGCATTTTGACACTGTCATTCATAATACAAATTTAACAAATCACAGACTGACTCCAGATTGTTTTGTGCTTCAAGGGTGTTTATTTGAGTGCTCAAAAATGGAGGGGGGTTGTAAAATGGTGAGGGGTGATGGTGGAGGAATGTCCATGGCAGAGTCCAGTCTATTGGTCACACAGGTGCACTGCCCATATAGGCATAGGAAGTGGAGCTGGGGCAGTTCCAATATGGACAGGGTAACAAAGTGGGACAGTGGGAGGACAATCAGGGTGGTCTCATTTCCTGGCGGGGGTCTTGCCATCTCAGGGACCGTTTGCGGGGTGGTTCTCCATCTGCAGGGGGTGGGGTGCTTGTGTGGTGGTCCTGTGGCGGGGCATCCTGTCCACTAGCGCCGGCGGAGTTAGTGGGCAGTTCATCGTCCATGCTAGTGTCAGGGGCCCCTTGGAGTGCCACGGTGTCTCTCATGGTCTTTTGTATGTCCTTCAGCACCCCTACGATGGTGCCCAGGGCCGAGCTGATGGTTCTGAGCTCCTCCCTGAACCCCAAATACTGATCATCCTGCAGGCGCTGGGTCTCTTGAAACTTGGCCAGGACCGTCGCCATCGTCTCCTGGGAGTGGTGGTATGCTCCCATGATGGAGGAGAGGGCCTCGTGGAGGGTGGGTTCCCTTGGCCTGTCTGCCCCCTGTTGCACAGCAGCCCTCCCAGTTCCCCTGTGTTCCTGTGCCTCCGTCCCCTGGACCGTGTGCCCACTACCACTGCCCCCAGGGTCCTGTTGTTGTTGGGGTGGTGGGTTATCCTGGGTTCCCTGTAGTGGTGGACACACCGCTGATTGACGTGTCATGGGTACGGAGGTATGGGCCCGCTGGGTGGAAGGTCAGTGTTGGGCTGTGCTGGTGTTACCAGAGGGTGGAAGGTCAGTGTTCGGCTGTGCCTGTGCAAGGGGAACTGTAGGAGGCTGGACTGGCTTGTAGTGAGCACCAAGGGGAACTTACACCTTGCACCAGGCCCAGTTATCCCTTATTAGTGTATAGGGTGTCTAGCAGCATAGGCTGATAGATAATGGTAGCTTAGCAGAGCAGCTTAGGCTGAACTAGGAGACGAGTGAAGCTCCTACAGTACCACAAGTGTCACTAGCACAATATCATAAGAAAACACAATACACAGTTATACTAAAAATAAAGGTACTTTATTTTTATGACAATATGCCAAAGTATCTCAGAGTGTACCCTCAGTATGAGGATAGCAAATATACACAAGATATATGTACACAATACCAAAAATATGCAGTATAGTCTTAGAAAACAGTGCAAACAATGTATAATTACAATAGGATGCAATGGGGACACATAGGGATAGGGGCAACACAAACCATATACTCCAAAAGTGGAATGCGAACCACGAATGGACCCCAAACCTATGTGACCTTGTAGAGGGTCGCTGGGACTATTAGAAAATAGTAAGGGTTAGAAAAATAGCCCACACCAAGTCCCTGAAAAGTGAGTGCAAAGTGCACTAAAGTTCCCCAAAGGACATAGAAGTCGTGATAGGGGAATTCTGCAGGAAAGACACAAACCAGCAATGCAACAACGATGGATTTCCAGTCGAGGGTACCTGTGGAACAAGGGGACCAAGTCCAAAAGTCACAAGCAAGTCGGAGATGGGCAGATGCCCAGGAAATGCCAGCTGTGGGTGCAAAGAAGCTGCTACTGGACAGTAGAAGCTGAGGATTCTGCAGGAACGACAAGGGCTAGAGACTTCCCCTTTGGAGGATGGATCCCCCACACCGAGGAGAGTCGTGCAGAAGTAATTTCCCGCCGAAAGACCACCAAAAAGCCTTGCTAGCTGCAAGTCGTGCGGTTAGCATTTTTGGATGCTGCTGTGGCCCAGGAGGGACCAGGATGTCGCCAATTGCGTCTGGGGACAGAGGGGACGTCAAGCAAGACAAGGAGCCCTCTCAGAAGCAGGCAACACCCACAGAAGTGCCAGAACAGGCACTACAAAGAAGAGTGAAATGGTGCTCACCCGAAGTTGCACAAAGGAGTCCCACGTCGCCGGAGACCAACTTAGAAAGTCGTGCAATGCAGGTTAGAGTGCCGTGGAACCAGGCTTGGCTGTGCACAAAGGATTTCTGCCGGAAGTGCACAGAGGCCGGAGTAGCTGCAAAAGTCGCGGTTCCCAGCAATGCAGTCTGGCGTGGGGAGGCAAGGACTTACCTCCACCAAACTTGGACTGAAAAGTCACTGGACTGTGGGAGTCACTTGGACACAGTTGCTGGATTCAAGGGACCTCGCTCGTCGTGCTGAGAGGAGACCCAGGGGACCGGTGATGCAGTTCTTTGGTGCCTGCGGTAGCAGGGGGAAGATTCCGTCGACCCACGGGAGATTTCTTCGGAGCTTCTAGTGCAGAGAGGAGGCAGACTACCCCCACAGCATGCACCACCAGGAAAACAGTCGAGAAGGCGGCAGGATCAGCGTTACAGAGTTGCAGTAGTCGTCTTTGCTACTTTGTTGCAGTTTTGCAGGCTTCCAGCGCAGTCAGCAGTCGATTCCTTGGCAAAAGGTGAAGAGAGAGATGCAGAGGAACTCTGATGAGCTCTTGCATTCGTTATCTAAGGAAATCCCCAAAGCAGAGACCCTAAATAGCCAGAAAAGAGGGTTTGGCTACTTAGGAGAGAGGATAGGCTAGCAACACCTGAAGGAGCCTATCAGAAGGAGTCTCTGATGTCACCTGGTGGCACTGGCCACTCAGAGCAGTCCAGTGTGCCAGCAGCACCTCTGTTTCCAAGATGGCAGAGGTCTGGAGCACACTGGAGGAGCTCTGGGCACCTCCCCTGGGAGGTGCAGGTCAGGGGAGTGGTCACTCCCCTTTCCTTTGTCCAGTTTCGCGCCAGAGCAGGGATGGGGGATCACTGAACCGGTGTAGACTGGCTTATGCAGAAATGGGCACATCTGTGCCCATGAAAGCATTTCCAGAGGCTGGGGGAGGCTACTCCTCCCCTGCCTTCACACCATTTTCCAAAGGGAGAGGGTGTAACACCCTCTCTCAGAGGAAGTCCTTTGTTCTGCCATCCTGGGACAAGCCTGGCTGGACCCCAGGAGGGCAGAAACCTGTCTGAGGGGTTGGCAGCAGCTGCAGTGAAACCCCTGAAAAGTCAGTTTGGCAGTACCAGGGTCTGTGCTACAGACCACTGGGATCATGGGATTGTGCCAACTATGCCAGGATGGCATAGAGGGGGCAATTCCATGATCATAGACATGTTACATGGCCATATTCGGAGTCACCATTGTGAAGCTACACATAGGTAGTGACCTATGTGTAGTGCACGCGTGTAATGGTGTCCCCGCACTCACAAAGTCCGGGGAATTTGCCCTGAATAATGTGGGGGCACCTTGGCTAGTGCCAGGGTGCCCTCACACTAAGTAACTTTGCACCTAACATTTACCAGGTAAAGGTTAGACATATAGGTGACTTATAAGTTACTTAAGTGCAGTGATAAATGGCTGTGAAATAACGTGGACGTTATTTCACTCAGGCTGCAGTGGCAGGCCTGTGTAAGAATTGTCAGAGCTCCCTATGGGTGGCAAAAGAAATGCTGCAGCCCATAGGGATCTCCTGGAACCCCAATACCCTGGGTACCTCAGTACCATATACTAGGGAATTATAAGGGTGTTCCAGTAAGCCAATGTAAATTGGTAAAATTGGTCACTAGCCTGTTAGTGACAATTTGAAAGAAATGAGAGAGCATAACCACTGAGGTTCTGGATAGCAGAGCCTCAGTGAGACAGTTAGTCACTACACAGGTAACACATTCAGGCACACTTATGAGCACTGGGGCCCTGGCTGGCAGGGTCCCAGTGACACATACAACTAAAATAACATATATACAGTGAAAAATGGGGGTAACATGCCAGGCAAGATGGTACTTTCCTACGGGAACCGACTGTCCCGAGGCCCACGATGGTCCGGGCTGGTCATCAGGATCCAGTAGGGCAGAGCTGCTGTCGTCACTGTGGGCCTTTTCTGTGGGTGGAGTGGAGATGTCTGACCCTCCTGTGTGGTGACGTTCCGTAGTGGTCCTGCAGGGATATAAGGGCATGATTATTGCATGTGTGTGTGTAATGGTGTGCAATGGGTGGGTGTGCGTGTACCCCAGGGCAAGCATTCCTGTGTGTGGGTTTGTGTGATGATGGTTAGGGGTTGTTATGGGTATGTACAGTGAGCATGCTTTGGTGAGGGGTGAGCATGCTTAGTTGAGCTCCTCCTCGGAAAACCTGGGGTGTCTTTGGCGTGACATGGGGTGGTATGGGTGATGTGTGGGGTGGTGTAAGTGTTGATGTGTGTGGTGATGTGTAGTGGTGTGTGGTGTTTTGAGCGTGGAATGTTGTATGGGTGATGGTGTTGTGTGCCTCTGTGTGGTGGGGTTCTCAATTGCTTTGCTGTCTGTCTCTTGGCTTCCTCAAAATTTATGGTCGTAGGGGTTTGTGGGTGATGTGGGTGTGTGTTTTATATTGAATTGGGTGTGTGGGAGTGGTGTTTGTATGTGTATCAGGTGTGTGTATTTTGAATTGTCCAATGTGGCGGTGTTTTGGAGATGTGTGAGTATTTTGAGCGCGGCGGTGTGTACCGCCAATGGAATACCGCGGTTGAAAGACCGCCGGGTGGATTCGTGGGTCGTAATAGCATGGGCGTGTTTCTGTTGGCGTGACAGTGGAGGAATTGTTTTCACCAGTTTAACACTGACCTTTGGTGTGGCGGACTTGTGTGGGTGTTTGAATTTCGGCGGATTCCGAGATGTGTGTCATAATAGCTGTGGTGGATTTCCACGGCCGCGGCGGTGTCTTGGCGGTTTTCTGCACGGCGGTAAGTGGCTTTTACCGACAATGTTGTAATGACCCCCTCTGTCTTGGGTGGTTCTTCAAATTCGGATTGCAAGACTCCAGCAGGAATCCTCTGCATCCTTTACTGTTTTCCGTTCGTGAATCCTAAGAGGACAGCCTGTCTTCAGCCTGCACCAGCAGAACGAAGGAATCTCCCTTGGAGTGAAGGAGTCACTTCCCTGCTTCAGCAGGCACCTCTCTGCAATGATGACCGGTTGTGTGGGACCCCTCTCCTGACGAGCTGCATGGGTCCTGCATCATGGGTGGTGGACTGACGTGGTCCTGACGGTCTTGATGTCTAACTGTCCAACTTTGGTGGAGATAAGAGTTTGCTCCCCATGCAAGACAGTACCCCTGTGCACTGCATGTTTTGCAGTTGTCAAGTCTTGTTGGCATCCTTCCATGAAGTTCTTTGTGCACCGTGCAGCTCCGGCCCCCAGCACTCTATCCTGCGAATCACAGCTTCCTGCTTGGTTCTCCAGTGGTGTGGGACCCTTTGTTGTAGTGCTGTGTGGGCCTCCTCGTGCACCTTCTTGGTCCCCGTGCTGTGGGACTCATGTGCACACTGCCTGGTCTTCTGAGTGCTCTCTGAGTTGCTGAGAGCCCCCTCTGACTCCACCTCCTGGGTAGAATCCACCAGGTCCCTTCTGGTCCCAGGCAGTGCCATTTTCTGCTAACCGTGAGCTTTGCGTGTGATAAGGCTTGTTGGCGGAATCCAGCGACGCAAACCAGACTGCAATCATCCATCCGGTGTGGGACATCATCTGTACCAACCAGGAACCCGCATCCATCTTCTTGGGTGCAGTACTGACTGTTGTTCCTCACCAGTGGTTCTTCTTTTGCACCTTCATCCGGGTTAGCAGGGGCTCCTGTTCTCCCGGGATTCTTCTGTGCTTCTTGGACTTGGTTCCCTTCTTCCACAGGTCTTCAGGTCCAGGAATCCATTGTTGGTGTCTTGCAGTCTGTTCTGGTTCTTGCATAATCTTCTTTCTCGTGTTCTTGTGTGTTCTAGGAAAGCTACTGGGATTTACTCCTGCTTTCCTGGGCTCTGGGGTGGGTTATATTACCTACCTTTTGTGTTTTTCTAATACTCCCAGCACCCCTCTACACATTACACTTGCCTAGGTGGGAAACCGTCATTCTCATTCCACTTTCTTAATGTATGGTTTGTGTTCCCCCTAGACCCATTTTAACTATTGTGATTTTCACTAAAATTGCACTGTTTTCTAACTGGTTTTACAGCTATTTCTGCAAACTAGTATATATAATATGTGTATTACTTAGCTCCTAAGGGACTATAGCCTTGTGTCACTAAAATAAAGTGCCTTTATTTTTGGTAACACTAAGGGGGTTATTACAATTTTGGAGGAGGTGTTAATCCGTCCCAAAAGTGACGGTAAAGTGACGGATATACCATCAGCCGTATTATGAGTCCATTATATCCTATGGAACTCGTAATACGGCTGGTGGTATGTCCGTCACTTTATCGTCACTTTTGGGACGGATTAACACCTCCTCCAAAGTTGTAATAACCCTCTAAGTGTTGTCTTTCTTGTGTTTAAATGTGACTGTAGTGGTATTGCAAGAGCTTTGCATGTCTCCTAGTTCAACCTTGGATGCTCTGCCTACAGCCACCTCTAGACAGCCTGGCTTCTAGACACTGACTACATTTCACTAATAAGGGATAACTGGACCTGGTACAAGGTGTAAGTACCTTAGGTATCCACTACAATCTAAGCCAGTCTCCTACAGGACTTAGACACTGTAGGGGCATATTGCTCATGCAGCTATAGCCTCACCTGTGGTATAGTGCACCCTGCCTTAGGGCTGTAAGGCCTGCTAGAAGTGTGACTTACCTATGCCACAAGCAGTGGTTTGGGGGGTGCTATGTCGATTGTCTTTTTTTCCCCACCAGCACACACAGGCTGTAAGGCAGTGTACATGTGCTGGGTGAAGGTCCCCAGGGTGGCATAATACATGTTGCATCCCTTAGAGACCCTCCCTGGCCACAGGGCCCTTGGTATCCTGGGTACCTTTAGAAGGGAGTTAACTGTGTGCCAGGGTTGTGCCAATTGTGGGAACAAAGGTACAGTTTTTGGGAAAGAACATTAGTGCTGGGGCCTGGTTAACAGGATCCCACCACACTTACAATTATAGTTGGCATCAACACAAGGCAAAAAGTGTGTGGGGGGGTAACCATGCTAACAGTGGCACTTTCCTACAGGGCAGCAATCTGGGAGAGGTGGAGATCAGAAGCTTCTGGTCTCCGGCAGAATCCGGACTCCATATAAACTTATCGGAGCTCCGGGTGATCCGACTGACATTGAAAGCATTTCTTCCTGTTGTCAAAGGGAAGATGGTGCAGGTGTTGATGGACAACACCATTGCAATGTGGTGCTGCAACAAGCAGGGCGATGTGGGATCATGGACCCTTTGTCAAGAGGCCCTGAGCCTCTGGACATGGCTGGAATAACAGGACATAACTCTGCTGGTTCAACACCTGGCAGCTTCTCTGAACTCCAGGGCAGAAGAACTCAGCCGTCGATGCCTAGCGGATCGCAAGTGGTGTCTCCATCTAAAGGTGGCACAAGGACTCTTTCAGCAGTGGGGAGAACCTTGGTTAGATCTGTTTGCCTCTGTAGAGAAAGTGCAATATCAGCAATATTGCACATTGGAGTTTCCAAGTCGGCAATCGCTTGGTGGCGCTTTTCGTCACTAGTGGAATTCAGGCCTCCTTTGCGCCTTTCCTCCCATACCACTTCTGCTATGAGTTCTCAAGAAGATCAAGAATACCCAGGCCCATTGGTGGCTCCGGACTAGGCACAGAGAGTCTAGTATCCTGAGCTTCTGAAAATAAGCTGCCTTCGATCAGGTTGCCTCTTCGGGAAGATCTTCTCTTGCAGCAGCAGGGGAAGGTTCTTCACCTGAACCTGTCAACTCTGCTCCTTCATGCTTAGAGATTGGAGAGGCGACAGTTGACAGCTTTCGACATTCCTCCCGAAGTCTGTAAAGTTATTCTGGCAGCCAGGCTTCCCTCCACTAAGATGGTATACTCCTACCTTTGGAAGTGCTTTGTATATTATCGTACAGAAAGATCTATTGATCCTCTTTCTGCTTCTCTATCTGAGAGTCTTCTTATCTCTTGCCCAACAGGGTTCTGCCTTTGGGCACTCTTAAAGGCTATCTTTCCACCTTAGCTGCGTTCCTTCGGCTCTCTAACCAGCCTTCATTATTCAAATCCCCAATTGTAAATAGATTTCTTAAAGGGCTTGTACATGTGTTTCTCCAAATGTCCTTTGTCAGGCCTCAGTGGGACTTGAATCTAGTCCTCACTTTTCTCATGTGTGCTCCCTTTGAGCCACTGCACAACGGTCCCCTCCAGCTGGTCACTATCAAAACAGCCTTTTCAGTGGCAATAGCATCTGCCAGGAGGGTGAGTGAGATGCAGGCTCTTTCATCCAAGACACCATATCTCACCATGTCTGCAGACAAGGTGGTACTCAGAACTCATGCCTCTTTCCTCCCCAAGGTTAGTGACCGTATTTCACCTGGGTCAGAACATCACCCTGCACACCTTCTTTGTTCCATCGCATTCCTTTAAAGAAGAAGAGCAACTCCAGGGACTGGACCCAAAAAGAGCATTACTGTTCTACCTTGACCGCACAAAAGAGTTCCGGGGGGCAGACCAACTCTTTGTAGGGTACGTGGGAGCAAAGAGGGGTTGGGCAATGCAGAAGCAAACCATTTCATGGTGGTTTGTTCTCTGCATTAAGATCTGCTATGCACTGGCCAAGAAGCAGCCTCCTGAGGGCTCATTCCACCAGGGGCAAGGCTACTACCAATGCACTAGCACAAGGTGTTCCAGTCCTGGAAATTTGCCAGGCAGCAAAGTGGGCCTCATTGCAAACGTTTGCAAGACATTACTGCCCGGACAATCAGGTCTGTAGAGACGGACACTTTGCTCATTCAGTCCTACAGGACTTTCTAGTGTAAAAAGAAAAACGATCTGTCCGCAGCCCACCGCCAGGATGGTATGGCTTGGGTATCTATTCTAAGGTAAGGGATCTATAGCTAGAAGTCTCTATCAGATGAACAAATTACTAACCTTCGGTAACGCATTATCTGGTAGAGACTCTATCTAGCTGCAGATTCCTTGCACCCACCCATGCCTCCCTGCTCTTCAGACAGGTCTATTGGGGTCAGGGATTGTCCCTTTCAGGGCCCTAGTTTATGCACAGACAAATTGTTATTTATTTCTGTAGCTCTGCGCTTCTGGCATGGGAGTTCGTGGAAAAGGAACTGACGTACGCGTGTCTGGTTGGTGCCTTTTTAGGCGACTGATGTCATGAATGGCTCCAACAATGCCGACGACGCTACGTGGATCCAAACGACGCCACCCGACAGGGTGCACAAGGGTAATGCTCAGCAAAAGTTCAGGATTCAAAGCTGACGCTGGTGCATTCTAAGATAAGGAATCTGCAGCTAGATAGAGTCTCTACCAGATGATGCATTACAGAAGGTAAGCAACTTGTTCGATAGGGAGAATCTCCCTGATTAAAATGATAGTCTTACCAAGGTTTCTATATGTAGGAAGCTGGCCTGGTATGTGGTGGGTACCTGAGGTACTTACACCTTATACTAGGTCCAGGGATCCCCTACTAGTGAAGTGTAGGCATACTGCTGACCCATGTAAGTCCCTAGTATATGGTACTCAGGAGTCTCCCATGGGCTCCTGCATGTATTATGCCACCCATGGAAGCCCATGCAAACTGTGTCTGCAGGCCTGCCATTGTAGCCTGTGAGAAATGGTGCATGCACCTTTCACTCTAGATATAAGGCTTGCCTTATATCACAGTAGCTGCACTTGGACACTGTAAGTCACCCCTGTGGTAGGCCCCTGAGCCCAAGGGCAGGGTGCATGCTACTGAGTGTGAGGGCACCCCTGCATGAGCGAGCAGAGGTGCCCCTACAAACCCCACAGTCCATTCCCTGGGCTTTGTAAGTGTGAGGGAGCCATTTTAAGGTATGTAGTGGACATTGGTCAACATGAATAGTCCTACTATGTAATGGCTTCTCCGAACCGAGGCATGTTTGGTGTCAAACATGTTGGAATCATGCAACTACACTGATTTCATTGTTGATTGCATGATACCATGTAATCTGGGGGTTCCTTATAGAATCCCTCAGATCTACCTGTACACCCTTGCAGGGTCTGACTCCCAGCCCATGCTGTTCCAGACCCTCAGACACTGTTCTGCCCACCTGCCACTGAGCCTAACTCGAGCAGGGAAAGGCAGAACAAAGGGTTTCCTGTAGGAGGGAGGTGTGACCTCCTCTCCTTTAGAAGTAGGTGTCTTTGGGCTGGGTTGGGTGGCCTCCCAGCGCCACTAGACTGCTTTGAAGGCCACATTTGGTCCCCTCATTTCATAAACCGATTTGCACCAGTCGAGGAACCCCCAGTTCCTGCTCTGGTGAGAAACCACACAGAGGACAGGGGAGTGACCACCCCCTTTCCAGCTCCACCCCTAGGGAGGTGCACAGAGCTCTGCCAGGTGGCCGGTTGATTCTGCCATCTTGGATATAAAATGTGCAGAGGTGCCTGGGAACATCCAACTGATTAGGCCAGGTAGATGACCTCCCTGACCCCCCTCTGATAGGGGGTCACTGCAGATAGTGACCAACCCCTTTTTAGGGTTACTTAAGGGCTCCCCTGGGGAAGGATCCTCAGATTCATCGAGCAGGACTCTACAGGGTTCTCTCTGCAAGTCATCTTCTGCTCCTGGCCCCCAGAACCGGTGCTGGTCTGCTTTTGGAACGAAAGCAAGACAGTATCCAGTTGGGAGGGCTCCCACTGCAACATTATTTCTCCAGCTTCTGCAAGATTTCTGCAACATTTGCGTCTGTGCATCCTTCAGGGTCACAGGGGCTCTGTTTACACCAAGAAACAAGAAGGAATCTCACTTGGAGTGAAGGAGTCACTCCCCTGCACCCGCAGGCACCTTAAGATGACAACAACCAGCTGGTGGATCCTGCTTTCCCACAGACATCGAAAGGCTCTGCAATACAGGTGGTGGTTCTGTGGTCCTCACTGGGTCCAACTTGTCTTCTGACCAACTTGGGAGACAATTGGCTCCTGCTGCAGCCACTGGAATGGAACCCCTGTGCACCATGACTGTTGCTCTTACCGAGGCTTGTTGGCTCTTCTTCCAAGAGATCTTCAGCTCCAAGAAGCCCCAGCCTCCAGCACTCTGCAACTCCAAGTTCAGCTTCCACTCTATAGCTCCTGCAATGTGGGAGTCCTGTTGTGTTGTGCTGCTGAGGCCTCCCTGTGTCTCCCAGTGCCGGCTGGCAGTTGGTCACTCGTGGGGGCTCCTACGATTCCTGCTGGCTCTCCTGTGTGCTGAGGCCCAACCCTAACCCCTCTCCAAGGGTCAAGTCGTTTGGATCTTGCTAGTCCTCAAAACCCTGCAAACTCCCTACAACTTCTTCTTGCATTTGCCAGTGCCTGTTGGTGGTCCTGCTGACCACTGACCCTCCTGCCATCAAGCGTCTGATGTGGGACAGCTCGTGGGTGACTCCAGGAATCTTCCTCCTTCACTGACCTACAGGAACTTCACATCTAGGAAGGTGGGCATTGTCTACCCGCAGTGCCTGCACATTTCCAAGTGATCTGGACACTCCCCCCTTCTTTTTCAGGTTCTTCACGTCTGGACCAGGTCGGTTGGTACGGGTCGCAACTGCAGCTGGACAACTGAGGCTCCCATTGACTTCAATGAGGGTTTCTGACCTCACATCACCCCTATGCACCTGCACTACCGGGTGTAGGTTCTCCAATCTTCTGGGTATCCATGGGTGGGGGTACTATCCAGTCTTCTTTGTGCCAACTGGTTTCCTTGGGGTTCTCAGGGAAGGGTCCTGAATCCTGTAAATTCCAGCTTCAACTGTCCTATGAATCCAGTAAATTCCAGCTGCAACGGTTCTGTGTTAGCCTATGGGACACCCGGCTCAATAACAACTTTGCAAGCGGGCTGTGGGATTTCTGATACTTGCCTCTACTAATTCCTTACTCCCCAGTCTCTGGGATTCTAACACACTTACCTGGATTGGGCATCTCTAGTCTCATAGCAAGTCAAGTCAAGTCAAAGAACTTTATACGGCAATTGCCATAAAAGTACAAGTTAGGATCAAATTTCAAGGAAACAGAAAAAAAGTAAAATACATCTTACATATGTTACCAAGAAAAAAGGATGGCAGAATGATCTTTATCCAAATTCCTCTTTCACAGATAGTTCAATGTTCTTATCAAATCATTTACTAGTTTCGTACAATGCAATACTAAAAACTGGTTCAATCCCCTAAAATATAATAAAAACCTGTCTTCCGCTGAAATAAAAGCTATCCTAAACCACATATATAAGGTATAAAATGTTGAACATAAGAATAAGATTTAAGAGTCAGCATGATATAAAATTAATAAATTACAAGATATTAATACCGGTTCCTAATAGCAATAGATGATCTAATAAAATTTAAAACCTGAAAACAAATTTTATCATTTCGTAATTTCTGGAAATATTTCAAAGCTTCCTTGTAATGGATTGGTCTTAAAGTGCGTAAAATAGGTAAAATGAAAGTGTTTCTAGGGGAGGCATAAAGAGAACAAAAGAGAAAAATATTAGAAGTGCTTTGCTTTGAACTGGCATTACAAGGTCAGGGTGGTAAATCTTTTTGCCAAATACACTGCTTGGGAAAGGCCACCTTAAAATGATTCAAATTTAGTCTAAAAACAGTTAAAAGAGAATATATTTTTGGGCATGAAAACCAAGTCACTTAAGGTTCTGTAAAGCCGTAGCAATCAGGGTAGAAGAATCTAAAGATTTCAAGTTAAAACAAACAGCTATGAAGTCTTATATGCAAAGTATGCTCAGAGTAACGTGCTTTCAACAACGACTTTGCAGTTGTAGTTAGTGTTTGTGGTTCTTCATACATCTACCTAAGCCCCAGCTTATCAAAAGATGATCGCAAGTACGAGAGCCAGGGGATCCTGTTCGAATTAGCCAACTGTGTGCATTTGGTAATACATTATTGCACAAGGCTTGCCGCTGGGTTCGTCCAACATCTAATCCACAGCAAAAGGGGCGCTATAGAGACCGTATCCTCTAAAAAGCATTGGCTCACCTCTTCGTGGATAATGATGTTTGCTATACACTTAGGGCCTGATTCTAACTTTGGAGGACGGTGTTAAACCGTCCCAAAAGTGGCGGATATACCACCTACCGTATTACGAGTTCCATAGGATATAATGGACTCGTAATACGGTAAGTGGTATATCCGCCACTTTTGGGACGGTTTAACACCGTCCTCCAAAGTTAGAATCAGGCCCTTAGTGTAGGAGGCTGGACTGGCTTGTAGTGAGTACCAAGGGGTACTTACACCTTGCACCAGGCCCAGTTATCCCTTATTAGTGTATAGGGTGTCTAGCAGCTTAGGCTGATAGATAATGGTAGCTTAGCAGAGCAGGTTAGGCTGAACTAGGAGACGTGTGAAGCTACTACAGTACCACTTAGTGTCATATGCACAATATCATAAGAAAACACAATACACAGTTATACTAAAAATAAAGGTACTTTATTTTTATGACAATATGCCAAAGTATCTTAGAGTGTACCCTCAGTGAGAGGATAGGAAATATACACAAGATATATATACACAATAGCAAAAATATGCAGTATAGTCTTAGAAAACAGTGCAAACAATGTATAGTTACAATAGGATGCAATGGGGAAACATAGGGATAGGGGCAACACAAACCATATACTCCAAAAGTGGAATGCGAACCACGAATGGACCCCAAACCTATGTGACCTTGTAGAGGGTCGCTGGGACTATTAGAAAATAGTGAGAGTTAGAAAAATAACCCTCCCCAAGACCCTGAAAAGTGAGTGCAAAGTGCACTAAAGTTCCCCTAAGGACAAAGTAGTCGTGTTAGAGGAATAATGCAGGAAAGACACAAACCAGCAATGCAACAACTGTGGATTTCCAATCTAGGGTACCTGTGGAACAAGGGGACCAAGTCCAAAAGTCACAAGCAAGTCGGAGATGGGCAGATGCCCAGGAAATGCCAGCTGCGGGTGCAAAGAAGCTTCTACTGGGCAGAAGAAGCTGAGGTTTCTGCAAAAACGAAAAGGGCTAGAGACTTCCCCTTTGGTGGACGGATCCCTCTCGCCGTGGAGAGTCGTGCAGAAGTGTTTTCCCGCCGAAAGAACACCAACAAGCCTTGCTAGCTGCAAATCGTGCGTTTAGCGTTTTTGGACGCTGCTGGGGCCCAGGAGGGACCAGGAGGTCGCAAATTGGACCTGAAGAGAGAGGGGACGTCGAGCAATACAAAGAGCCCTCATTGAAGCAGGTAGCACCCGGAGAAGTGCCAGAAACAGGCACTACGAGGATGCGTGAAACGGTGCTCGCCGAAGTTGCACAAAGGAGTCCCACGTCGCCGGAGACCAACTTAGAAAGTCGTGCAATGCAGGTTAGAGTGCCGTGGACCCAGGCTTGGCTGTGCACAAAGGATTTCCGCCGGAAGTGCACAGGGGCCGGAGTAGCTGCAAAGTCGCGGTTCCCAGCAATGCAGCCCAGCGAGGTGAGGCAAGGACTTACCTCCACCAAACTTGGGCTGAAGAGTCACTGGACTGTGGGGGTCACTTGGACAGAGTCGCTGGATTCGTGGGACCTCGCTCGTCGTGCTGAGAGGAGACCCAAGGGACCGGTAATGCAGCTTTTTGGTGCCTGCGGTTGCAGGGGGAAGATTCCGTCGACCCACGGGAGATTTCTTCGGAGCTTCTGGTGCAGAGAGGAGGCAGGCTACCCCCACAGCATGCACAAGCAGGAAAACAGTCGAGAAGGCGGCAGGATCAGCGTTACAGAGTTGCAGTAGTCGTCTTTGCTACTATGTTGCAGGTTTGCAGGCTTCCAGCGCGGTCAGCAGCCGATTGCTTATCAGAAGGTGAAGAGAGAGATGCAGAGGAACTCGGCTGAGCTCATGCATTCGTTATCTAAAGTTTCCCCAGAGACAGAGACCCTAAATAGCCAGAAAAGAGGGTTTGGCTACTTAGGAGAGAGGATAGGCTACTAACACCTGAAGGAGCCTATCAGCAGGAGTCTCTGACGTCACCTGGTGGCACTGGCCACTCAGAGCAGTCCAGTGTGCCAGCAGCACCTCTGTTTCCAAGATGGCAGAGGTCTGGAGCACACTGGAGGAGCTATGGACACCTCCCAGGGGAGGTGCAGGTCAGGGGAGTGGTCACTCCCCTTTCCTTTGTCCAGTTTCGCGCCAGAGCAGGGGCTAAGGGGTCCCTGAACCGGTGTAGACTGGCTTATGCAGAATTGGGCACATCTGTGCCCAAGAAAGCATTTCCAGAGGCTGGGGGAGGCTACTCCTCCCCTGCCTTCACACCATTTTCCAAAGGGAGAGGGTGTCACACCCTCTCTCAGAGGAAGTTCTTTGTTCTGCCATCCTGGGCCAGGCCTGGCTGGACCCCAGGAGGGCAGCTGCCTGTCTGAGGGGTTGGCAGCAGCAGCAGCTGCAGTGAAACCCCAGGAAGGGCATTTTGGCAGTACCAGGGTCTGTGCTACAGACCACTGGGATCATGGGATTGTGCCAACTATGCCAGGATGGCATAGAGGGGGCAATTCCATGATCATAGACATGTTACATGGCCATATTCGGGGTTACCATTGTGAAGCTACATATAGGTAGTGACCTATATGTAGTGCACGCGTGTAATGGTGTCCCCGCACTCACAAAGTTCAGGGAATTGGCTCTGAACAATGTGGGGGCACCTTGGCTAGTGCCAGGGTGCCCTCACACTAAGTAACTTTGCACCTAACCTTTACCAGGTAAAGGTTAGACATATAGGTGACTTATAAGTTACTTAAGTGCAGTGTAAAATGGCTGTGAAATAACGTGGACGTTATTTCACTCAGGCTGCAGTGGCAGGCCTGTGTAAGAATTGTCAGAGCTCCCTATGGGTGGCAAAAGAAATGCTGCAGCCCATAGGGATCTCCTGGAACCCCAATACCCTGGGTACCTCAGTACCATATACTAGGGAATTATAAGGGTGTTCCAGTAAGCCAATGTAAATTGGTAAAAATGGTCACTAGCCTGTCAGTGACAATTTGGAAAGAAATGAGAGAGCATAACCACTGAGGTTCTGGTTAGCAGAGCCTCAGTGAGACAGTTAGTCACTACACAGGTAACACATTCAGGCACACTTATGAGCACTGGGGCCCTGGGTTACCAGGGTCCCAGTGACACATACAACTAAAACAACATATATACAGTGAAAAATGGGGGTAACATGCCAGGCAAGATGGTACTTTCCTACACTTAGGTACCATCAATAGTCTGCGCATAAATGTATTCTCAGTACATTGGAGAGTGGGTATTTTAATGTAGCCCCAGACTCCGGCCCCATAAATGGCTGCTGAGACACACTTGGAATTACATAACAACATAATCTGAGAAGACGGTCTGTGGCCCAGTTTACGGGTAAAACAAAAAATCGCTTTAGTCTTCCTTGACATTTGCTGGGTCTTAAAATTAAGGTGAGTATTCCAAAGCATAGAAGAGCTTATGTGCATACAGAGATAACAGAAATCCCTCACCTTATTAATAATATTGCCCCCCATAGTGAATGTTTTAGATTTTGTATTTCGGGGGCCACATGTCATAACAAATGTCTTTGAATAATTTACTTTTAGGTCTAAGTCTAACATGAAGTCCAAGAAAAGATCCAACAGGCCTTGTAAACCATTTGCAGTGCGTGCAATAAGTACAGCATCATCTGCATATAGTAAAACTGGGAGCAATCTCTGACCCATCTTTGGCACGTCCTTCCCATTTTTTATCAAAAAGTCATAGAGCCCATTAATATATATAAAAAAAAGAAAGGGGGCCAAAATACATCCCTGTCACACTCCCCTAAAAGAGGAAATAGAGGTGGTTCTCTGTTCCGATGGGCCAAACTGAACTGACACCTTTAAATCCATATGAAGGCGCTTTATGAGATCCAGAAGAGTCACATTGCATCCCAGAGTTTCCATAATTTGCCACAGCTTCGCCCTGTTTACCAAGTCAGAGGCGCTGGATAGGTCAATAAAAGCCATATGTATTGGCTCCCTTTTGGCAATTACATATTTGTTCAGAATGAGGTGCAAGTTTAATACTTGCTCAATTGTACCCAAACCGGGTCGAAAGCCAAATTAAATTGGAGATAGAATCTGAGTCTGTAGCACCCAATCCTCCAGGTGGGATAAAATCACACTACCCAGAATCTTAGCTGTGGAGTCAATCAAAGATATAGGTCTGTAGCAGGAAGGGTCTTGCCTATTGCCCTTTTTAAAAATAGGGATAATAATTGCCAGTTTCCAAGAAGGGAGTATATTAGTTTTAACAGCACTTCTTAAGTGTTTGTTACTAGAGGCCCCCAAAGATTAGGCATAGATTTAGAAATGTCAATGGGGACACCGTTGGGGCTTGGGGCCTTCCCGTGTTTTGAGCAATTTATGGATCCAAGGATCTCATGTAGGTCAAAGGAAATATCTAAGGCGTTTATGTTGGGGTCTATATTAGTTCGATTATTGACGTTATCCTCCCTGATCTGGAGATCATTTTCTGGATCAAATACTTTCCTAAAGTGGTTCAACCACACTTCTTCTACAATAAAACAATCATCATCCTTAGTATTACTATCCGTAAAATAGGAATGATTGACCACTTTCCAGAATTTTGAGGAATCCTTCAGATCGGACGCGGCCTGAAGCTCTTCCCATGCCTTAGACATTATCTCTGATTTCCTTTTTTCCAAGGTGGCCTTATACTCGGCCCTGACAGATTTAATTAGGTGACGGGTGAGAGGAAACTGATTTAAGGGTATCTTCTAATTTTTTGTGAGCAATAGAAAATGCAGAGTCAAACCATTTATGACCGGGCAAGCCCATAGTTGGCCTGTCCACCACGAGAGCATGTGAAATGGCATTACTTAGTATTTCAAATTCTTGAACGATGTGGTCATGGTCAGGCTGCTGAGATAAACATATATTAATGGAGTCAAACCTGGATCTTATGATTTCCTGATTGAAAATAGTTGGGTTTATTTTATCCCACTTCAAACGTAAACCGAAGTTTACGTGAAAAGTAGTATTTCTTCTCATACCCTTATCCCTAGGAACCTGGCCTATGAATAAGTCTAGGTTGATACACAAAGGGTTGTGGTCACTGGCACAATGAGGGATTATCTTGAAATCAGAGATTAAATGATAATCTGGGGAGCCAATAAGAATAAAATCAATGATGCTCCCCTTCACGTTCCCTGTAAACGTTGGAACATTTAGAGAATCTAGTGCCATTTTCTCCCTGACATGAACCAAGTCAAAATTACACAGGAAGGAATTCAGAGCTTCTCCTTCAGGTGTATGAGTAAAATGAATGAATGATTCTCTTCCTTCAGTGGGAATGACGCACAGTTCTAAATTTTCCTGACAACATAAGGAGGTATTAAAATCACCGACCCATAAGACTACCAAATCTTCGTCCTGCAATTCAATAAAATCCACATCGTCCGAGACCGCGTGGGACATTATTATAAAAATGTAAGATCAAAATGCCTTTACACCCCCTAATAGATAATAAAACAATCATAAAATAAGGAGAGGACCAAATTAAGGAAGCCTTCAGTGATGGTAGACGTAAAGATATGAACATTAAAAGACCACCTCGTGCTCTTCCCATTGTAGAAGTTTCTGCCGGCTGGTAAAGAGTTGTATACCCATCCAGAAAAAACGTATCTTGGGACCAAGTTTCCTGTAGGCAGATTATGTCAAAGGATGATATAAAACTCACCCAGTCCGGGTTGTTTATTTTAGATCGAAGCCCCGCAATATTCCAACTAATTAAGGATAGAGGCTTTGAACCCGAGTATGGCACCAAGCTATCAATATTGTTTAAATGGGAGCTATCAGAAATCTTCACTCTTACTTCCTGTACAAGTTCGTCATGGCCATCATCAGTCGTTAATCTCGACAGATTTTTGTGACCCGGACTAGCGGTAGCCTTAAGTCAATCATTTTCGTCAAGAGAGTTATAGGGCAAAGGACAATTGCTAGTGGGAACATTTACAAGCGCGTATGGCCTAACAGGAGCTGAGTTATGGTGGCTAGAGACAACACTAGTACATTGAGGAAAAAGGGAATGATCGTAAAAAATGACATAATGAGTGGATTTGTATCCCTTTATCTGAGAAATAAGAACATTCTAAATTTGCCAAGAGGTGATCAACTGAACACGGGTTAGCAAAATTAATTACAACACAATCTCCGTCGTCCCTGTTTCTTCGATGGCCAACCTGCTTCACTCTACGTGCCATAAGGATCTTGTTATTCAGATGATATTTCATCTTAAATTTAGACTTCAGCCAGTGAGCAGCCTTCTTAATCAAAGCTTGGGTGTCTTCTTTTTTGTTACTGTCTAAAGGGGGTACATTTGTTAACACCAAAACATATGGAATACAGTCAGGAGGTAGATGCAAGACGTCTACTTGATTAATAGAATTATTAGATAATGGACGTTTTGGGCCAGGAAGAGTGGCTTCTTTAGAAGTTACTTGTGGCAAAATGGTCACGGCATTACCTGGGCCAGGTGTAACCGAAGGTCAGGCCATAAGTGTACCGGCCTCGTGAGATGTCAATATGGGTAATTGGTTTTCCTTTGTTTTGCCACATCCCGGCTTGGTGCCATTCCCATGCTTAGTACTCCTGAATTTGGTAGCTGAACAAAGGTACTAAGCACATTATCACAAAAACAATCAAGTTTTTTAGTAATCATGATAGTAAGTTTCTCCTCTAGAGTAGTGCAAAAAGATTTAAGTATGGAGTCTATTACATCAAAAGGGTCGCTATAAGCGCCATTCCTTTTAGGATGTTCATTTGCTGAAGCCAAAACAAGTGAATCATTGGGACTAATTGCCGGTAAAATGTGTGATCGCTTTTTCGAGCCTAACGTATTTTTTATATTTCTGTTTTTTTTAATACTTTCTTAGTATATGGTTTGGTCCCCCACCATAGGGTTACATGTATTTTTATACTTTCCTGCTTTTCTTAAGTGTATATTTAGAGTGTAAACATCTCCAAGTGGAGATATACCAATGTTAGTATAGTAGTAGGGTTGTAATAAAGAATACTTCATTTTTGCAACGCCCGGTGTAGTTCTTTCTTGTGTGACAATCACTAACTGACTATTGTGGTATTTCAAGTGGTTTACACTACTCCTGGATTCGTTTTAGCTGCTCATCACAGCTACTCCTAGAGAGCTTTTGCCATGTGGACACCTAAACAATATCACTAAGGGTTGACTGGACTCAGTATAGCGTGCCACACCATAGGTGTACACCATAAACTGAGCCAGCCTCCTACGCTATCCTAGTCCTTCTCCCTCTCAATCTCTTCCCCAAGAAGATGAGTTCAGAATGCTCACCCTGGCTCAGGTCCTGTATGCCCTGAACCCAAGAGACTGGAAGGTAGCACTGCACTTGCAGGATACATACTTTGACATCTCCGTCCTCTCTGCTCAGCATTACCTGCATTTCACAGTTGTTAGAAATGGGGTCACTAGTTGGCAGAGGTATACACCATTGCCCAAGTAGGGACACACTCCTAGTCAGGGTAAGTCACAATCCAATCCAAATTATTGTGTGCCCACTCTCTAGTAGCTTGGCACTGAGCAGTCAGGCTTAACATAGAAGGCAACATGTAAAGTATTTGTGCAAAAAATACACATAACACAGTGAAAACACCACAAAAATATGCCAAACAGGTTTAGAAAAATAGACAATATTTATCTGGACAAAATGAGGTCAAAACGACAAAGACTCAATAAGCACAAGTTGAAATATCACTTTTAAAAGGTTGATAAGAGTCTCAATCCTTATAAATAAACAGTTGTCTCTTTGTTAGACACAGTACCTGGTATGTGTCAAAAATAACAACGCACGGAGACCGCAGAGGAGGAGATGCTTGGAAAAATAAGGTGTTGCGTTGAATTTTCCGATGCGGCACAGATGATGCGTCATTTCTTTCCATGCTGCAAGGGGTTTGCATTGTTTTTCGGCTCGCAGTCTTGGTTCCTCACTGCAATGCTGGGACATTTTGACACCCAGGTATGATGCGTTGAAAATCCTTGACGCGTTGGAAGACGGAAGAGGCACAGTGTCGATCCAGTAGGCGATGCGTAAAAATTTCCGTCGCAAGGTAGGTGCTGCATTGAATTTCCAGTCAGGAAGTCTGGCTGCAACGTTCGGGTCTGCTGTGTGGCGATTTCTCAGCCGGAGTCAGGCTTTGTGGCGATCTCTGCAGGTGTTGCGCCGATTTTCGAAGCACAAGGAATTTCTTGAAAAGGTGAAGTCTTTGTTGGCCCTCAGATTTCAGAAATGAGAGCCTAGCTCAATCCAAGCCCTTGGAGAGCACTTTAGGGGAAGGCAGAGTCCTTCCAGCCAAGTCAGAGGCCAGCAGGGCAACAGCAGGGCAGCAGTCCTTCTCAGCAAGCAGTCCAGATGAGTCCTTTGGGAAGCCAGGCAGCTCTTCAGACAGGGTGCAAGTGTAGGTCCAGAAGTGTCTGAGTTGGTGGAGTTAGAGACCCAGTTTATGTACCCAAAAATGCCTTTGAAGTGGGAGAGACTTCAAAGAGTGGTTTTGAAGTGCACAAGTTCCCCTTTCAGCCCAGTCCTGTCTGCCAGGGTCCCAGTGGGGGGTTATCAATCCCTTTGCGTGAGGGCAGGCCACTGGCCTTTGAAATGTAAGTGTCAGTCCCTCCACCCTTCCAGCCCAGGAAGACCCATTCAGTATGCAGATGAATGCAGATGTGACTGAGTGCCCTGTATTTATGGTTGTCTGGGTGGAATGCACAAGGGGAGCTGTTAACCAGCACAACCAAGTGTGGATTGGAGACAGGCTGTAAGGCACAGATGGCAGTAAGGCAGAGGAATGCCCACTTTCTAAAAGTGGCATTTCTAAAATAATAATAATAAATCCAACTTCATCAGTAAGCTGGATTTTCTATTACCAGTCTGGCAATCCCAAACAATACATGGCTACTCCCTCCTGATCAGAATCTACCACTTAAGAGTACACGAGGGCAGCTATAATGCTAGTCTATGAGAGGAGCAGGCCTCACAGTAGTGGAAAATGAATTTAGGACTACCAGGACATGTAAAACACATAAGTACATGTTTGGTCTTTTACCTACATAGCACCCTGCCCTATGGGGTACCTAGGGCCCACCTTAGGGGTGACTTACATGTAGAAAAAGGTGAGTTTAAGCCTTGGCAAGTAGTTTTAAATGCCAAGTTGAAGTGGCAGTTGTAAGAATCTGGCCTGGTGTGTGGTGAGTACCTGGGGTACTTACACCTTATACCAGGTATCCCCTATTAGTGTAGTGTAGGAAGTGTCTAGAAGCCAGGCTCTCTAGACGTAGCTGTGGATGAGCAGCCAAGGCTTATCTAGGAGACATGCAAAGTTCATGCAATACCACTGTAGTCACACAGCCCTTACACACATAAAAGAAAACACTCAGGCCCTCATTACAACCCTGGCGGTAAAAGCCACCTACCGCCGTGCTGACAGCCGCCAACATACTGTGACTGCGGCGGTATTCCGCTACGGGTATTATGACCCACACTGAGAAATCCGCCACAATACAGACACCCGCACAGGTCTGCCAGACCAAAGGTCAGTAATAAACTGGCGGTACCAAAACCCACACCGTTACGTCAACAGGTATACGCCCACAGTATCAGGACCCACAAATCACTGTGGCGGTCTTTAGGAGGCTGGCCTGGCTTGTAGTGGGTACCAAAGGTACTTACACCTTGTGCCAGGTCCAGTTATCCCTTATTAGTAGAATAGAGGTGTTTCTAGCAGCTTAGACTGATAGAAGGTAGCTATGGCAAAGCAGCTTAGGCTGAACTAGGAGACATGCAACGCTCCTACTATAACACTTACATCATGTGCACAATATCATAAGAAAACACAATACACAGAGTTCCTAAATATAAAGGTACTTTATTTTTATGACAATATGCCACAAGTATCTCAGTGAGTACCCTCAGTAAGAAGGTAAGTAATATAGACAAGTTATATGTACACAAACCAAAAATAGGTAAGTAAGAGTCAGAAAAGTAATGCAAACAGTGTAGAATTACAATAGGTTGCAATAGGCAAACATAGGTCTAGGGGAAACACAAACCATATACTCTAAAAGTGGAATGCGAATCACGAATTGACCCCAGACCTATGGGAGCTTGTAGAGGGTCACTGGGACTGTAAGAAAACAGTCAGGGTGTCCAAGATACCCCACCCCAAGAACCTGAAAAGTAGGAGTAAAGTACACCTACTACCCCAAAAGAGCACAATAGCCGAGATAGGGGGATTCTGCAAGAACAACAAACACCAGCAGTGCACTGAAAATGGATTCCTGGACCTGAGGTCCTGCAAAGCAAGGGGACCAAGTGCAATAGTCGCGGCAGTGTCCAGGGGGTCAGGAGCCCAGAAAACCCCGGATGAAGGTGCAAGGAAGCTGCCTCCGGATGGAAGAAGCTTGGAGTTCTGCAAGAAAGAAGAGGACTAAGAACTTCTCTTTTGGATGGAAGATGTCCCACGTCCTCCAGTGTGCCCCAGACCTCTGCCATCTTGGAAACAGAGGTGTTGCTGGCACACTGGACTGCTCTGAGTGGCCAGTGGCAGGAGGTGACGTCAGAGGCTCCTTCTGATAGGCTCTTACCTTTCTTACTAGCCTATCCTCCTTCCTAGGTAGCCAAACCTCCTTTTCTGGCTATTTAGGGTCTCTGCTTTGGGGAATTCTTCAGATACCGAATGCAAGAGCTCACCAGAGTTCCTCTGCATCTCCCTCTTCACCTTCTGCCAAAAGATCGACCGCTGACTCCTCAGGACACCTGCAAAACCGCAACAAAGTAGCAAAGACGACTACCACATTACCCACAACCCTTTCAACGAAAAAAAGATTGCAAACAGAGAGAGACACAAGCCAGGAGCACCCACTCAATCTGAGACACAGCACACCATCACCCATACACAATCTACACACCTCACACCACACACCACAACACATCACCCCACACATCACCCCACACATCCTCACACATATCACTCACACCACATCCATGGCACTGCAAAGACACCCTAGGTTTTCAGAGGAGAAGCTAAGGGTCATGGTGGAGGAAATCATCCGGGTAGAGCCACAGCTATTCGGATCACAGGTGCAGCATATGTCCATTGCAAGGAAGATGGAGCTATGGCAGAGAGTCGTGGACAGGGAAACGCTGTAGGACAGCACCCCAGAACAAGGGATGACATCAGGAAAAGGTGGAATGACCTACGGGGGAAGGTGCATTCCGTGGTTGCAAGACACCAGGTAGCTGTAAAGAGGACTGGCAGTGGACCCCCACCTCCTCCCCGACAACTAACAACATGGGAGTAGCAAGTCTTGGCGATCATGCATCCTGAGGTCCTCGCAGGAGTAGCAGGAGGACTGGACTCTGGTAAGTCATATCTTTACTACTATACCCCCCACCCTACCTGCATGCCATCACAAACTTCTACCCCTACTCTCACCCCCATCACTTCACCACTTCACATATACCCCACTATCACAACTCACCCATCCCAAAACCAAGCCCTGCATGGAACACCAATCCATGGACCCACATCACAGACCTGCATGGACACACATCACCACAGCATGCCCATTAGAGAGAATCATCTAGACAACAAAATCACCATGCACACAAGGCAAAGCTGACAGGGTGTAGGAGGCTGGCCTGGCTTGTAGTGGGTACCATAGGTACTTACACCTTGTGCCAGGTCCAGTTATCCCTTATTAGTGAGGAAGAGGTGTTTCTAGCAGCTTAGGCTGATAGAAGGTAGCTATAGCAGAGCAGCTTAGGCTGAACTAGGAGACATGCAAAGCTCCTACTATACCACTGGTGTCATATGCACAATATCATAAGAAAACACAATACACAGATATACTAAAAATAAAGGTACTTTATTTTTATGACAATATGCCAAAAGTATCTCAGTAAGTACCCTCAGTATGAGAATGACAAATATGCACAAGATATATGTACACTATACCAAAATGATGCAGTAATAGCAAAAGGAAGTAATGCAAGCAGTGTAAAGTTACAATAGATTGCAATAGGAGCACATAGGTATAGGGGCAACACAAACCATATACTCCAAAAGGGGAATGCGAACCACGAATGGACCCCAAACCTATGTGAGCTTGTAGAGGGTCGCTGGGACTGTAAGAAAACAGTGAGGGTTAGAAAAATAGCCCACCCCAAGACCCTCTAAGGTAGGTGTAAAGTGCACCTGCAACCCCCAGAGAGCACAGAAGTCATAATAAGGGGATTCTGCAAGGAAAACCAACACCAGCAATGCAACAACAGTGGATTTCTGGACCTGAGTACCTGTAAGACAAGGGGACCAAGTCCAAGAGTCACGACAATGTCGAGAGTGGGCAGGAGCCCAGGAAATGCCAGCTGAGGGTGCAAGGAAGCTGCCACCAGATGGAAGAAGCTTGGTGTTTTGCAAGAACGAAGAGGACTAGGAACTTCTCCTTTGGAGGATGGATGTCCCACGTCGTGATGAAGCTAGCATAGGTGTTCCAATGCAGAAATACCACAAACAAGCCTTGCTAGCTGCAAGGGTTGTGGTAGAGGTTTTTGGGTGCTGCTGAGGACCAGGAAGGACCAGGATGTCGCCTTTTGGAGGAGGAGACAGAGGGGGCACTCAGCAACTCAGAGAGCCCTCACAGAAGCAGGCAGCGCCTGCAGAAGTACCCCAAGGCCTTAGAAGATTTGTAAACCAGAGTCCATGTGAAGTTACAAAAGAGGGTGCCACGATGTCAGAGGCCAACTCAGAGGGTTGAGCACTGCAGGACGGAGTGCTGGGGACCCAGGCTAGGCTGTGCACAAAGGAAATCCTGGAAAAGTGCACAGGAGCCGGAGCAACTGCAAATCATGCATTACACAGGTTTGCAGTCTAGCGTGGGGAGGCAAGGACTTACCTCTACAAAACTTGGACTGAAGGATCACTGGACTGTGGGAGTCACTTGGATAGAGTTCCTGTGTTCCAGGGACCATGCTCGTCAGGATGAGAGGTGACCCAGAGGACCGGTGATGCAGTCTTTTGGTGCCTGTGTTAGCAGGGGGAAGATTCTGTTGACCCACGGGAGATTTCTTCTGTGCTTCTGGTGCAGGGTGAAGGCAGGCTACCCCCAGAGCATGCACCACCCGGAAACAGTCGAGAAAGCCGGCGGGATGAGGCGCTACAATGTTGCTGGTAGTCGTCTTGCTACTTTGTTTCGGTTTTGCAGGCGTCCTGGAGCAGTCAGCGGTCGATCCTTGGTAGAAGTCGAAGAGGGAGATGCAGAGGAACTCTGGTGAGCTCTTGCATTCATTATCTGAAGAATTCCCCAGAGGAGAGACCCTAAATAACCAGAAAAGGAGGTTTGGCTACCAAGAAAGGAGGATTGGCTACCAAGAGAGGTAAGAGCCTATCAGAGGGGGTCTCTGACGTCACCTGCTGGCACTGGCCACTCAGAGCAGTCCACTGTGTCCCCAACACCTCTGTTTCCAAGATGGCAGAGGTCTGGGACACACTGGAGGAGCTCTAGGCACCTCCCCTGGGAGGTATTGGTCAGGGGAGTGGTCACTCCCCTTTCCTTTGTCCAGTTTCCTGCCAGAGCAGGGTTGGGGGATCCCTGAACCGGTGTAGACTGGCTTATGCAGAGATTAGCACCATCTGTGCCCAGCAAAGCATTTCCAGAGGCTGGGGAGGCTACTCCTCCCCAGCCCTTCACACCCTTTTCCAAAGGGAGAGGGTGTAACACCCTCTCTCAGAGGAAATCCTTTGTTCTGCCTTCCTGGGCCAGGGCTGCCTGGACCCCAGGAGGGCAGAAACCTGTCTGAGGGGTTGGCAGCAGCTACAGTGGAGACCCCAGAAAGGCAGTTTGGCAGTACCCGGGTTCTGTGCTAGAGACCCGGGGGATCATGGAAATTGTCCCCCCAATGCCAGAATGGCATTGAGGTGACAATTCCATGATCTTAGACATGTTACATGGCCATGTTCGGAGTTACCATTGTGACGCTATACATAGGTAGTGACCTATGTATAGTACACACGTGTAATGGTGTCCCCGCACTCACAAAGTCAGGGGAATTGGCCCTGAACAATGTGGGGGCACCTTGGCTAGTGCCAGGGTGCCCACACACTAAGTACCTTTGCATCCAACCTTCACCAGGTGAAGGTTAGAAATATAGGTGACTTATAAGTTACTTAAGTGCAGTGTAAATGGCTGTGAAATAACGTGGATGTTATTTCACTCAGGCTGCACTGGCAGGCCTGTGTAAGAATTATCAGATCTCCCTATGGGTGGCAAAAGAAATACTGCAGCCCATAGGGATCTCCTGGAACCCCAATACCCTGGGTACCTCAGTACCATATACTAGGGAATTATAAGGGTGTTCCAGTATGCCGATGTGAATTGGTGAAATTGGTCACTAGCCTGTTAGTGACAATTTGGAAAGCAGAGAGAGCATAACCTCTGAGGTTCTGGTTAGCAGAGCCCCAGTGAGACAGTTAGGCATCACACAGGGAACACATACAGGGCACATACCTATGAGCACTGGGGCCTGCCTGGCAGGGTCCCAGTGACACATAGACTAAAACGACATATATACAGTGAAATATTGGGGTAACATGCCAGGCAAGATGGTACTTTCCTACACAGGGCTATCCCAAACATACAGGGAAACACACCCATGCACACCCATGCACAAGATGACACACGCAGATACAATAACACTGCATTTATATCCCCACAGGACCCCTACTCAACGTCACTGGAGAGGAGTTGCCAGCAACATCCAGTCTCCCCCCAGAGGAGGCCCACAGTGACGACAGCAGTTCTCCACGCCTGGATCAGGATGACCAACCTTGCCCATCAGGGACCTCTGGACAGTTGGTTACCCTGCCACAGTCCCAACCCACCACAGAGCCTCCCCCCAGCAGGCCGTTGCCACTGTCCCCAGGACACGTCAATCAGCAGTGTGTCCACCACTACAGGGACCCCAGGCAACCCCATAAACGCAGGACAATCAGGGACCTGGGGTCAGTGGCAGTGGGCACACGGTGCAGGGGACAGAGGCACAGGACAACAGGAAATCTGGGAGGACTGCTGTGCGACAGGGGGAGGACAGGCCCAGAGAACCCACTCTCCAGGAGGCACTCACCAACATCCTGGGAGCATACCACCATTCCCAGGAGACCATGGGCCAGATACTGTACAAGAGACCCTGCGGCTGCATGACGGACAGTACCTGGGGATCAGGGAGGACCACAAAAACAACTACACCATCCTGGTCACCATTGCTGGAGTGCTGGCTGACACGGGCAAGACCATGAGGTAGGCAGTGGCACAACAACGGGCCCTGACACTAGCTACACCGAAGAACAACCCTCCACCTCTGCCGGCGCTAGTGGACAGGAGGCCCCACCTCTGGAACAACAGGCCACCAGCACCCCACCCCCTGCAGAAGGAGAACTACCCCGCAAACGGTCCCTGCGATCCAGGCAGAAGCCAGAGAACATTGCCAAGACCCCTGCCAGGAAATAGGACTCTCCTGATTGTCACCCTTCTGTCCCACTCTGTCACCCTTTCCACCTTGAACTGCCATTACTCCCCATCGTATGCCCCATTGGACAATGCACCTGTGATACCAAGAGACTGGACTCTAACTGAACATTCCTCCACCATCACCCCAGCTCATTGCAAATCCCCCTCTACGTACGAGCACTTGAAGAAACACCTTTGAAACAAATACAAATCTGGAGTCTGTCAAATGATTGAAATATGTATTAGTATATCATTCTGAAAACATTGCAAATCATATGTACAGTTATATATACATTGGTACGACCTTTAGTGAGCAGCAGTAAACATACCAGGAGCCAGAGTGGGCCACAGAGATCTGAAAATAGAGATGCCAAAGGGTACAGTAAGTGGCCATAGACATAGGGAAATCAGGCTGTCATGTACAATGTCCAAAAGAAAACTGATAAGGAAAGTGAAGTTACAGTGTCTTACCTGTGTGTCACTGGAAGTACTGCTGTATTATATTACCTCTGTTGTCCACATCTTCTTCCTCTGCCTCCTCTTCCTCACTGTCCACAGGCTCCACTGCTGCCACAAGACCATCTCCAGGCTCACCCTCCTGCAGAAAAGGCACCTGGCGTCTCAAGGCCAGGTTGTGCAACATGCAACATGCAACGATGATCTGGCACACCTTCTTGGGTGAGTAGTACAGGGATCCACCTGTCAGATTGAGGCACCGGAGCCTGGCCTTCAGGAGGCCAAAGGTTCTTTCCATTATCCTCCTTGTTTGCCCATGTGCCTCATTGTAACGTTCCCCTGCCCTTGTCCTGGCATTCCTCACTGGGGTCAGTAGCCATGAGAGGTTTGGTTAACCAGATTCACCTGCAAATATCGAGGGATACCTGTTAGACACACACTAACCCTTAGGAACAGCCCCATACCCAGACACCAACTTTTACTGGGTGGGGAGCTTGGGCTCACCTATTAGCCACACCCGTGCCTGTGGAGTTGGCCCATCACAGAGGGGATGCTGCTATTCCTCAAGATAAAGGCGTCATGCACAGAACCAGGATACTTGGCATTCACATGGGAGATGTACTGGTCCGCCAAACACACCATCTGCACATTCATAGAGTGATAGCTTTTTCTATTCCTGAACACTTGTTCATTTCTCCGGGGGTGGCAAATGCTACATGTGTACCATCAATGGCACCAATGATGTTGGGGATATGTCCCAGGGCATAAAAGTCAGCTTTCACTGTGGCCACAACCTCCACCTGGGGGAATACGATGTAGCTACGCGTGTGTTTCAGCAGGGCCCACACCACTCTGGTCAACACGTTGGAGAACATTGGCTGAGACATCCCTGATGCAATGGCCACTGTTGTTTGGAAGGAACCACTTGCCAGGAAATGGAGCACTGACAGGACCTGCACTAAAGGGGGGATACCTGTGGGCTGGCGGATAGCTGACATAAGGTCTGGCTCCAATTGGGCACACAGTTCTTGGATTGTGGCCCGATCAAGTCTGTATGTTAGGATGATGTGTCTGTCCTCCATTGTCACAAGGTCCACCAGGGGTCTGTACACCGGAGGATCTCGCCATCTCATATTCATCCTCCGCGGTTGAAGCCTATGGGGGAAAACGGTGAGCAGAGGATCATATTCACACATCAATTGAAATATTGATGCATCTTTACCTTTACAGAACCTGTATGTGAATCCGAGAGTCAGTTGCTGTGCCAATGTCTGCTGTGACGCAGTTAGGTGCCATAGCCTGTGCCCCCCTGAAATGGCAGCTACCTGACCTGTGAGGAGTGACAAGTGGAAATGAGGTAATTCCGCTGGCGTTGTGCGCCGTTGCGGTAGGCGCGTCAATGACCGCCGCGCAACTTCGCATTGGTTATCATTGGGCTGCGGACGTGACCTCCATTTTCTATCTATTCACTCACTTGCTACCTGGCCTTCAACAGGAGAGGACCTACACTGCAAGTGCTGCTGTGACCTGTGTCTGGAAGCGACAATGGCTCATGTGTCTGGGGAAAGGGCTCCTGCCTTCACTGCGAAGGAGTTGGAGAAACTGGTGGATGGGTTCCCACCCCAGTACACGTTACTCTACGGTCCTCCAGACAAACAGGTGAGTACGCTGTGAGCATGATGTGTGGATCATGAATGTATGGAGTGTTGTGTATGTAAGCCACATATAGGGGGGGCTGAGGCGTCCTCGCCAGAGTGCTGCATGTATGGTGGTCAATGTATGTGTGTCAAGGGATGGGAGAGATCTGGTGGGCCATGAGTGTGACGGTCTGGACGATTGACTAATTCCCTTTTCTGCTATCTTTTCCATGCAGGTCAGCGCCCATCAGAAAAAGGGTATTTGGCGTGCCATTGCCAAAGAGGAGCGGACCCTGGGGGTCTTTGACAGGCAGAGCACCCACTACTGCAAACGGTGGGAGAACCTGCACCACTGGGCAAGGAAGTTGGTGGAGGCCCAGCTGGGGCTGGCCTCCCAACGAGGAAGGGGTGCCTGTCGTACCCTGACCCCCTTGATGTTCCGCATCCTGGCGGTGGCCTATCCGTAGTTGGATGGGCGCTTGAAGGCATCACAGCAGCCACAAGGGGGGTGAGTACAGAATCTGAATCATGACTGTGCGCGTGTTAACATTTACCTGGGTGGGGGATGTGGGCTGTGGGTGCCCCTAGGCCAGTGCGAGCATGGCAAGGTAGGTCCCTTGTTGGGCAGGCACTGAAGCACTCAAACCCCAATAGTATTATTGGGCATCTACTACTGGGCAGGTTCCTGTGGGTTTCAGGTGTACAGCTAATGGCATTAGGCATTGTACCCTATGGGCTGGTGACTATCTTAGTAACTGGTAGTGCATGGCCTAGTGCATAGGGCTGCTCCCTGTGTGTTGTGTACGCCAACTTTAGTGGTGTTGCTGGCATTGACCAAGTGTATCCTCTGTCTCCCCCCCCCTTTTTCTTTTGTCACCCTGTCCTTGTGTGCATTAGCATCATCTGGCAGAGTAGCAGAGGCACCGGCGACGGAGGGAGCTGCATCCCAGATGGGCCTGGAGGCCGAATCCACCAACGGTGAGGGCACCAGTGGGACAGAGGGCGAGGGGAGCACCCTGACGGGGACAGGAGGGGACACCACATACAGCGACTCCTCCTCCGATGGAAGCTCCCTGGCGGTGGCGGACACCTCTGTGCTCACCCCAACAACAGGTACAGCTGCCACCCCCTACCACCACCGCCCTCCCAGCAGCCCCTCAGTGTGTTTCCCGTGCCCGCTCACCCAGGAGGGTGGGCATCTCCTTCGCCCCAGGCACCCTGCTGCCCTCTGTGAGGAGGCTATTGACCTCCTGAGATCCCTCATTGTTGGGCCATCAACCATTCTGAATGCCATCCAGGGTGTTGAGAGGCATTTGCAACAAACAAATGCATACCTGGAGGGCCTTCACTCTGGCATGGCGGCCCAACAGAGAGCATTTCAGGCTCTGGCCTCCGCACTGATTGCAGCACTGATGTCAGCCTCCAACTTCCTCTACCCAGTTCCAATCCCCTCAACCCCAGCCTATCCCAAGCACACCTTCAGACCAGCATTCACCCAAATCAACACACAAAAGTGGCTCAGGCAAACACAAGCACCACACTTCATCTCACAGGCACTCACACAAGCACCATCCCCATGCAGACACACCAACATCCACTGCCTCCACTGTGTCCTCCTCCTCGTCACCCACCTCCCACCCAGTAGCGTCTCCACTCACACCTGCATGCACTACATCCTCATCCACTACCTCCATCCCCAGCACGCCCATCACAACACACCCCTCACTGGCAGTCACCACCCCCACATCCATGCACACGTCCCCTGTGTCCTCTCCCAGTGTGCCTGTGACCCCTCCTCCCAAAGTACACAAACGCAAGCACCCACCCACCCAACAACCATCCACCTCAAAACAGCATCCAGCCCATGCACCTGCACCCAAACTCAGCAGACAAACACCTCCTACAACCACTCCCTCTTTCTCCACTCCCAGACCTTCTCCCTCTTCCCGCCCCAGTGTCCCTAAGAGGTTTTCCTGGCAAACATTGACCAGTTCCCTACTCCCCCCCATCCTTCCCCTTGGGCCAGGGTGGCCAGAACCCAGGCCAGCACCTCGGCCACCAAGTTGACGTCCGCTGATGTTCCTGCAGCTATCAGAGGTTCAAAGGGGGCACCCGTCAGCCCAGCCAGTGTGCCACCAACCCCTGCCAAGGCCAAAGCTATTCCGCCACCTGGCAAGGTGAAGAGGGGGACAGCATCCAGCAAGGGAAAGGAGCCACAATCACCCAAGACCACCTCAAAGACTCCAGCTGCCAGACCCAAGGTCACACCACCATCTGCCAAGGTGAGGAAGGGGCAGAAAACACCAGGCAAGGCACTTCAACCATCCGAGGCTGCAGGTGAAGGCCTGGTGGCTACCAGCACAACTGCCAGCACCGCCCCCTGCACCACAGCCAGCCCTGCCGCTTGCACTGCTGAAGGCACTGCCACCTGCACCGCTGCAAGCACCACTACTGTCAGCAGCAGCAGCCCCAGTGGGCTGTCGTCCGAGGCTGCAGAAGGGCTGAAACCTCCCTCCACCACTGGCAGCACCGGCACCTGCATCGCCGCTAGCACCACCGCTGGCACCGCCGCAAGCACTGCCACCTGCACCGCTGACAGTAGCGCCACTACCAGCAGCATCAGCCCCAGTGGGCAGCTGTCCGAGGCTGCAGGAGAAGGGCTGGAGCCTCCCTCCACCACTTGCAGCACCCCCACCAGCACCAGCACTACCACCAGTTTGCAGCCATAGCCACCGCAGGATGGAGTCTAGCCCTGCCTCCATGGACTATCATGCAACCTGGTCCCTGCATATCTCGTGCCTCAGACACCCAGGAGGGACTGTGAACTGCCACACCCCAAGTGTTGCATCACTGGGCACAAAGTCCCCTCCAGAACCAGTGGAGATATGCAACCTCTCACCTCCTCCTTGGCAGGATGAAGCACACTGGGCACAAAGCCCCCTCCAGAACCAGTGGAGATATGCATCCACTCCCCCTATCCTTGGCAGGATGAAGTGCAATGGGCACAAAGCCCCCTCCAGAACCTGTGGAGAAAGGCATCCTCTCACCCTATCCTTGGCAGGATGAAGCAGACTGGGCACAAAGCCCCCTCCAGAACCAGTGGAGAAAGGCATCCACTCACTCTATCCTTGGCAGGATGAAGCACACTGGGCACAAAGCCCCCTCCAGGACCAGTGGAAGAAGCCATCCACTTGAGAGACTGTGGCCTTGCACTCCCCAGGACCAAGCAGTGGGCAAACCACCCACTTGATGGTACTTATACCTTGTGCCAGGTCCAGTTATCCCTTATTAGTAGATTAGTAGTTTTCTAGCAGCTTAGGCTGATAGAGGTAGCTATAGCAGAGCAGCAGAGGCTGAACTAGGAGACATGCAATGCTCCTACTATACCACTTATATCATATAGGTACTATATCATAAGAAACACAATACTCAGAGTTACTAAAAATAAAGGTACTTTATTTTAGTGACAATGTGCCAAAAATATCTCAGAGGATATACTCCCTTAGGAGGTAAGTAAAATACACAAAATATACACACAAACCAAAATCAGGTAAGTAAACAGTTAGAAAAATAGTGCAAACACTGTAGTATGCAATAGGATGCAATAGGCCTAGGGGCAACACAAACTATATACTATGAAAGTGGAATGCGAACCACAAATGGGCCCCTATGCTAGTGTAGTGTGTAGAGGGTTGCTGGGAGAGTAAGAAAACACTAAGGGTGTCCAAGATACCCCACCCCAAGACCCTGGAAAGTAGGAGTAAAGTACTACTATTTCCCCAGAAACACACTAAACTTGTGATAGAGGATTTTGCAAAGACCACAACAGACTGCAGTGCCCTGAAGACGTATTCCTGGACCTGAGGACCTGCAAAGGAAGGGGACCAAGTCCAAGAGTCGTGAAAGTGTTCAGGGGGGGCAGGAGCCCACTAAACCCCAGATGAAGGTGCAAAATGGCTGCCTCTGGATGGAAGAAGCTGAAGATTCTGCAACAAAGAAAGGTGCTAGGAACTTCTCCTTCATGCAGACGATGTCCTACGGAGTGCTGGAGGATGCAGAGTTGCTAGCTGCAAGAGTTGCGGTTGAAGAAAAAGGATGCTGCCCAGGCCCATGAAGGACCAGGATGTTGGCACTTGGGATAGGAGACAGAGGGGGCCCTCAGCAACATAGAGAGCCCAGGCACAACAAGAGCGCACCTGCAGAAGTCTTTGAACATGGGTACAAGAAGTCTGAAACCTGCGGTCGTCTCAACACTGCAAAAGAGGGTCCCACGAAGCCGGAGGTCAACTCAGGGAGTTGAGCACTACAGGACAGAGTGCTGGGGACCTGGGCTTGGCTGTGCATGAAGGATTCCGTGGAAATGTGCACAGGAGCCCTAGCAGCTGCAGTTCATGTGGTGCACAGGATTACTTTCTGGAGAGGGGAGGCAAGGACTTACCTCCTCCAAATTTGGACAGTTGAACCACTGGACAATCTGGGTCACTTGGGTTCACCACCTGGGTTCCAGGTGCCAGGCTCGTCAGGGTGAGAGGGGTCCCAGAGTACCGGTGATGCTGAAGTTTGGTGCCTGCTAAAGCAGGGGGAAGATTTTGTCGACCCACAGGATTTCTTCATGGCTTCCAGTGCAGGATGAAGGCAGGCAGCCCCCAAAGCATGCACCACCAGGAAACAGCTGAGAAAGCTGGCAGGATTAGGCGCTACAATGTCACTGGTAGTCTTCTTGCTACTTTGTTGCAGTTTTGCAGATGTCCTGGAGCAGTCAGCGGTCGATCCTTGGCAGAAGTCAAAGAGAAAGGTGCAGAGGAGCTCTGGTGAATTCTTTCAAGTCATTATCTGAGGAAAAGCCTGCAGGAGAGACCCTAAATAGCCCTCAGAGGAGGATTGGCCACCTAGTCAGGTAAACACCTATCAGGAGGAGTCTCTGATGTCACCTGCTGGCACTGGCCACTCAGAGGCCTCCAGAGTGTCATCACACCACTGGATCCAAAATGGCAGAGGTCTGGGACACAATGGAAGAGCTCTGGGCACTTCCCTTTCCTTTCTCCAGTTTTGTGCCAGAGCAGGGACTGGGGAGAGGGGGTCCCCGAACCAGTGTAGACTGGCTTATGCAAGGAGGGTACCATCTGTGCCCTTCAAAGCATTTCCAGTGGCTGGGAGAGGCTATTCCTCCCCAGCCCTTAACACCTATTTCCAAAGGGAGAAACACCCTCTCTCAGAGGAAATTCTGTGTTCTGCCTTCCTGGGACTGGGCTGCCCAGACCCCAGGATGGCAGAAACATATCTGTGGGGTGGCAGCAGAGGTAGCTGCAGAGAAAACCCCAGAGAGCTGGTTTGGCAGTACCCAGGGTCTATAGTGGAGCCCCGGGGATGCATGGGATTGGCACCCCAATACCAGGTTCGGCATGGGGAGACAATTCCATGATCTTAGACATGTTACATGGCCATATACAGAGTTACCATTGTGAAGCTACATATGGGTATTGACCTATATGTAGTGCACGTGTGTAATGGCGTCTCCGCACTCACAAACTTTGGGGAAATGGCCCTGAACTATGTGGGGGCACCTTTGCTAGTGCAAGGGTGCCCTCACACTTAGTAACTTTGCACCTAACCTTCAGCAGGTGAAGGTTAGACATATAGGTGACTTATAAGTTACTTAAGTGCAGTGAAAATGGCTGTGAAATAACGTGTGCGTTATTTCACTCAGGCTGCAGTGGCAGTCCTATGTAAGATTTGTCTGAGCTCCCTATGGGTGGCAAAAGAAATGCTGCAGCCCATAGGGATCTCCTGGAACCCCAATACCCTGGGAACCTAGGTACCATATACTAGGGAATTATAGGGGTGTTCCAGTGTGCCAATTAGAATTGGTAAAAATGGTCACTAGCCTATAGTGACAATTTTAAAGGCAGAGAGAGCATAAGCACTGAGTTTCTGGTTAGCAGAGCCTCAGTGACACTGTTAGTCACTACACAGGTACACACATTCAGGCCACAAACTATGAGCACTGGGGTCCTGGATAGCAGGATCAGTGAGACAGGCAAAAACAAAATTACATACATGTAAAAATGGGGGTAACATGCCAGGCAAGATGGTACTTTACTACACCCACCCACTTGACAGACTGTGGCCTTGCACTCCCCAGGACCAAGCATTGGGCAAACCACCCACTTGAGAGACTGTGGCTTTGCACTCCCCATCGCTGTGGGCATGGAGCCCCCTCCGGGAGTAGTGGCGTTATTCTATCTTTCAGCTGAGGTGCCCCCCCCTTCCTCGTCCCCCTGAGGTGCCTGTGTGTCTTCGACCTGATGCCCCTGCAGTGTTGTCTCCGTATTGAGGCAGGTGTGGACTTCGCCTATGAGTTGTGGCCCAGTGGCCCACGGACATTTTGGCGGTCATTATGAACATGGTGGGAAAGACTAACAGAATCCCGCCGGCGGCGGCGAATGGAAACCCGCCATATAATGATAGAAAAACACAACCCTGTAAAAAATTCCCAGACCACCACTCCCCGCCACGACCCTGTTGGCGGGAATCCCGGCCCACCACACCCCACCACCGCCAAGCACACCCACATCCAGCCCTCCAAATAATGATGCACAAATCATCTCAGCGGACAGTGGAGGCCGGACAACCATTGGCGGCTGCGACCGCCACGGGCGGCAAGTGGGCCCAAAAGCAACAAGTGCACACATTGGCTAGGCCTATCACACATACCTGACACACATCCAGAACACCATAAAACACCCCCATACACACCCCACAATCCCTTGCAACGAAACCAGGACCAGAAGACGGAGAGCACCAGAGCCAGACAGAGAACACCAGCAGACAGGACACGCATATCGACACACACAGGAGCACCCATACCCCGTCCCTAGTTCCGACGCCATCCACCACCCTCACCATGTCCCCCCCCCCAAAAATCCACGCTTCACCAAAAGGGAGCTAAGGACCATGGTGGATGAGATCCTGAAGGTGGAGCCACAAATATTCGGGTCCGAGGTGCAGCACACGCCCAGAGCGTGGAAATTGGAGCTGTGGCAGACCATTGTCAACAGGGTGAATGCAGTGGGACACCATCCATGCACCAGGAACGACATCCGCAAGAGATGGAACAACCTGCGGGGGAAGGTCAGGGCCATGGCATCCAGGCACCACATCGCAGTGCAGAAGACTGGGGGAGGACTGCCACCAACACCACCGACTACACCCACTGGGAGGAGAAGGTACTCGCCATCCTGCACCCAGAGGGACTCACTTGACTCACTGGAGGAATGGACTTGGGTACGTCATCTACAATTACCCCATATACACCACACCTGTAATGCATGCACCACCCGACGCCACCCACACCCACCTAGACACACACCCCACCCAGCCATTACCCACCCCATCCACCACCCTGTATTACCCACAACTCACTAACAGGCAAACATCACTCCCGCTGTGCACAGCCACCCACCCCTGCACGTACCCACAATGGAATAATAACCCCCACCACAATGTAATCTCACCACTGCCACTAAATGCAATGTCCACCTCACAAAGGCATCCTGGAAGGCCACTGAAAGTCACACCAGCACACAATTACACAGTTCTGTACACCTTAAACCCTCAGGCATATGAAACAGACATGTCTATGTCCCCCAACAGGCACCACCACCGATGCAACGCTAATGGAGGGGACAAGGAGTGCCACAACACTCCAGGAAGACAGAGGCACATCACAAGACCTTGGCGAAGGACCCATGGACACTGATGAGCAGGCAGGCCCCTCACACAGCCCTGGATGCTCACCATGCAGCAGCCCCACCCAGGAGAACACTGTCACCCCTAACACCCAGTCAAGACCAGCAAGCCAGGGGACGCGTACCCACACCAGTGGACCCAGGGCACAGACAGGTGGAACACAGCTACAGAGGCCACAGTCTCCCACTCCCAACATGCAGGAAGGTGAGGGCTCCAGTACAAGTGGCACGTCAAGACCTGCACAGGGGACGCAGGCACAGGGGGCCAGGGCAAGGTCAAGTGCCCCAGTGGATCAGGGGGTAGGGCACCGGATGGATGCAGCAGCCCAGGACGTCATTGCAGAGGTATTGGGGGTCTACCAACATACCCAAGACAGGTTGGCACAGATTCTGTTCACCCTGGAGAAACGTCGGAGGATGCAGCTGGAACAACACCAACAGGCCATGGAGTAGTGGAAAGAACACAATGCCACAATGGCCACCATTGCTGGAGCACTGCTGCAGTTGGTCAACAAACAGACAGACACCCACACCGGGCAAGAGGCTCCCACAACAGCCCTGGACAACCAGCAACAGATTACCCAAGCAGCAGAAACAGCATAGGAAATACCCTCCCAGGAATCACAAGGGCCAACCATGCCACCCCAAGAAACTCCACAGCAGGTACCCAAATGTAGTCTCAGGCCAAGATATGGCACTGGAAACCCAGCTAAGAAGAAGCCCCACTCCAACAATTGACACTGCCACTACTGCAAAGCAACCATCCCACCCATTCACCAACTACACTTAGCCGAGGGCTAAATAAAGTATTATACTACAAAATGGACCCACCTATGACATCCAACAAGGCTACCACCAAGTCGGTTTAGAGGACAACCAACCCTTACGACTTCCATCATTGTACATAGCACACTGTATTCGACCAATAAACAACATTTCTCACCTGTAACACTGTCCCCTGTCTTCAATGTTGAACAAAGTGGAGTATGGATGCATCTGGCAGGGAACAACTTTATTGTCAATTTGTGCTTGGTGGTTGTAATGTGTGTTTCCAATTATGCAAGGAGGGAATGCATATATTGTCTGTCAGTACCATGCTGAAGAGGTCTATGTCTCACCTATCATGACCAATCCCCCCTATATGACATGGCACACTTACAGTATCAATCACTAACCACAATTACAGGCTTAAGTCCCACACAGTTAATGGAAGTAGAGTTGTATCAGTTGGTTCCTAGAATTGACATCTTCCCCTTCCTCATCCTCACCATCACCCTCCTCACCTCTCTGAGGTAACTGATCAGGACCTATAGCACCCTCCACCTCCAAAAGGGGAATAGAATGTCTCACAGCCACATTGTGCAGCATGCAGCAGGCCACCACTATTCTACACACCTTATCAGGCCCATAGGCCAGGGAACCCCCAGAGATATGTAGACACCAGAATCTAGCCTTCAGAAGACCTATAGTACATTCTATCACCCTCCAAGTACGTCCATGGGCCTCATTGTATTTCCTCTCTGCATCCGTCCTGGGATTCCTCACTGGTGTCAGGAGCCAACGCAAGTTTGGATAGCCATAATCACCTAGAGAAATGGTCAATACAGAGTCGTCATTGTAATGTCCCTTAGTCAGACAGGCTGGTTTTCTGCAATGTGTCAGTGAGTGACAGCCAAACTTACCTATGATCCACCCTCTGTCCTCTTGTAGTTGTTCCATCTTCTGTGGCACACTACTGTTCCTCAATACAAATGAATCATGGACTGAACCCGGAAGCATGGCATTCACATGGGAAATGTACTGGTCTGCAGTACATACCAATTGGATGTTTATAGAGTGAAAGTTCTTCCTGTTTCTGTACACCTGTTCACTCACTCTTGGGGGGATGATAGCTATGTGGGTGCCATCGATGGCACCTATGACATGGAGAATGTTTGCAAAGGCATAGAAGTCAGACTTGATGGCAGGGAGGTCAGCACTTTGGGGGAATCGCACATGGGACTGCAGATGTTGTACAAATGCATTCAGAAACCTTGTCAGTATCTGGCTGAACATTGGCTGTGAGAAACCAGCACCCATGCCCACTGTCACTTGAAATGAGCCTGTGGCCAGGAAATGGAGTGCAGAGAGCACCAGCACGTCAGTTGGAATGGCATGCTTATTACGATTTCCGGGAGTCAGTGCAGGATCCAGTAATGCACATAGTTCCTGAATAGTTGCACGTGTGAGTCTGTAAGTGATAATGATATGACGCTCCAGCATGGTCCTCATATCCACAAGTGGTCTGTACACCGATGGTGCCCTTCCTCGCCACAAGGGTCGGAACCTATGAGGGGTAAGAAAAAGGAGTGATGTGCACACATACGTTGGTGCATTGTTCATAGTAGTGTCTGTACAATAACTGCAACCTGACAGATGTATATGTACATCACTAGGAGGGAAAAGAGTTAAGCATGTGTTTATATACTCAATGGATAGAGGCATTGGTGCTTAATATGGCTAGTAGCCCCAGCATTGTGAGTATAATGAATTTCAAGATGCGTAGGTGATGGCAAAATGTCTGCCCACTGTAGTTCTGCCCCTTTGTTGTGGAAGTGACCTAATACCGCTAGCAATTGACGTCACAGCGTACAGCGGTGTTGACCGCTGTTCGCACCCTCATTGGCTAACATGGATGCCAATGGGAAATCCTGACGTATTATGATCGCCGCCGGCAGTGATGGTGCATACCGCCGCGGAACGTACGCGCGTTAGTCATCGTTTGATCACTTGACTCCTTGATCTTGTGCGGACAGGTACTGCACTCTGTGTACTGCTGTGGCCTGTCTCTGGCTATGGATTATTACGTATATCTGACTATTTCTAAAATATCACTGATTTGACTCTATTCCTTTTGTCCTTGCGTTCTTCCAGGGGATTATGGGGTGTAAATGTAATGTTGATGCATGTGTTTGTGTGTATGGTGTTGTGGGTGAGGGTGGGGGTGGGGGTGTTGTGTGTGTGTGTCACTCTCTTTTTCCTCCCCCCTCCCCTGTGTACTAGGTGCAGTACTCACTGTGGTCGTTGCCGGCGCCGTTCGTACTCCTGGTAGATGAGGAGGTAGACCAGCATGGGGAGGACATGCAGCTCGGGCTCCATGGCATCCTGGTTCTTCATTGAGTGTCGAGAGGTGAGTGGTTCCCCTTCTGGGTACTGTTTCCGCCGAGCTTTTGATGGCGTTGGTACTGCCCCAGAAAAGCTGGCAGATGGGCGGGATGTGATGGGGTGGGCGGTACATTGACTTCCGCCAGGCTGTTTGTGGTTACCGCTGCGGTGTTCGTTGCCACCGCCGTGGCGGTCGGAGTGTTAAAGTGGCTGTATGTGTTGGCGGTTTCCGCCGTGGTCGTGATTCAATTTTTTTTTTCCACCGGCCTGTGGGCGGTATTACCGCCGCTTTAACACCGACCCCCATGGTTATAATGAGGGCCTCAGTGTTGCAAAAATAAATGCATTTTTTATTAGTGACACAACCAAAAAGTACTAGAGAGGCAATCCTCCAACAGGACTTAAGTAAACACACTAAATATGTACACGAGTTATCAGCAATAGGCATACAAAGTGATAGAAAACAGTGCAAATGCAAATAGACAATAATGACCCTAGGGGGAGCCCAAACCATATACTAAAAAACATGGAATGCAAACACAGGACCCCCACCTAGGTAAGTGGAAAGGGAAGAGGGGAGCTGGGGGGTACTAGGAAATCGCAAAGGTAAGTACCACAATGCCCCCTAGCGAACAGGAAGAAAGGAGTAAGTTACTGGATTTTCCCCAAACCACCCAAAAGGAAGAAAAAGAAGAAAATACAACACCCAGAGAAGACTGCAAGAAACCAGCGGTAGATTCCTGAAGACAAAGAACTGTGGAAGAAGTGGACCAAGTCCAGAAGTCACAGAAGAGTCCAGTGGGGGAAGGATACCCTACCCACCCGTCGAAGATTACAGGAGTTGGTCGTTGGTGATGTGAAGAAGATCAGCACTGCAGCCCTGGAGTTCCTGAGGGATGCAGATGACATCCCACGCTGGAAGAAGAATTGCAGTCGGGTTCTGGTGCAAGGATTCCACCAACAAGCCTTAGCAAAGGCAAATGTTGCCGTTGGCGGAAAGGGGAGCTGCTGGGGACCAGCAAGGCACAGGAGGATTCAACCCAGGAGAGGGAGTCACAGGGGGCCCTCTGCGACACAAAAAGCTCACAGGAGCAGAGGCAGCACTCACAGGAGTCCTACACAGGAGTCACAGAAGAGCCCACGCAGGAGAACCACACAGAGGGCTGTGTGTCGCAGTAAGGCGTGCATGGGGCTGGAGCTACATGTAGCCAGAAGACCCCTTGGAAGAGATGCAACCAAGCCTTGGTAGCTGTAAGACACGCAGTGCACGGGGGTGCTGACCTGCGTGGGAAGGTAAAGGCTTACCTCCACCAAAGTTGGACAGCTGGCAGAGAGGACCAAGAGGACTACTCTGGACCACCACCTATGATGCAGGATCCATGCAGCTCAGGATGAAAGGAGATTCATGCAGCCGGTCGTCATTGCAGTTGGTGCCTGCGGATGCAGGAGAGTGACTCTTTCACTCCAAGAGAGCCTCCTTCTTTCTTCTCGTGCAGACTGAAGACTTGCCACCCTTAGAGGATGGACAGCCTGGGAAATGTTGCAGAAGCTGAAATGAGCCTTGGAAATAATGTTGCTAGCAGAATCTTCCTCGTGGATGCAGATTGTTGGTTCCTGTAGGGTCCAGTCATGGTTCCAGTAGTTAGAAGTCAAAGTAGGGTTGCAGAGGAGTCCTGCTGGAATCTTGCAAGCCGAATCAGAGGACCCACCCTAAAGGAAGGCCATAAATAGCCCTGAAAGGGGGATTGGTCACCTAGCCAGATGTTTTGCTTTTCACTAATGACCGAGCTGAAACACTCATGCACTAACAAAAATCTCTGGAATGCGCTTCTTAGTCCAAAGGAAACTTTTATTATTGCACTACGCAAGGTTCCTAAAGGGAGATTAGCATGTTTAAAGCACACATTTAAAAATGGTCACAGCAATGAAATGAAAACATACATGAATGATTCTCCATTGCAATATACACAGCAAATATATGTATCTATATTATAAGGCAAAGCAAATAATGAATTAAAAATGCAACACTGAAGGGCCTGTCTGGTGCTTCATCTTCCTCCTGCCAGCAAGCCGATGACCGTGTCATACTGAAACGAGAAAGAAAGAACTCTACCCTCACGGGAAATATATATATCAGGCATTCGACGTCTGAATCCTGATTGAGGTCTCTGAATCTCCTACTGTCGACATGGGTCTCTTTTATATATTAAAAAACTAAGGAACAATCGTTCTGGAAAAAACCCTCCTGCTGTGCAAGAAGTATTCAAACTTGCTGGCTAGTTTAGGTAAGCTTAAAAAATAACACGTCGGGATTTGGCAACAATCCCAAGGTGCCAAGCCAAAACAAGGCCGTTCTCTGCCGTCTGAGTACATGCCTATCAGCCAAAGTCCTGGTGGGAAAAAGTATGAAAACAAGACAGAATGCACATTGTACAATGTGGAAAATCACTTGCAGATTCTAACGTGGCAGTGAAGCTCAGGCTAAACTGAATACAAAATGGAGTCGGTAACTGGTGACCACTGGACAGCTAAGCCAGGTGCAAAGTGGTGCAACACAAAGTCATTGGTCAAAACACACATATCACTACGTTCCGCCCTTTGACCAATGACTTGTGTAACCTACAGATTTAAAATCAACTTCTCTCCTATTTTTTTTTCTATTTAAGAAAAAAATAAACATTACAAGCAAATGAGGTATGCAATGTACACAGCAACATAATGAAATGACAAAAGCAATCACTATTGAGCAGTGGAAGTGGGATTAACATATTGATTTTATAAACAGTTAAACCAGGCACACCTACAATAAAAAGACTTAAGCTCATATATTCTGATTGGGATAATAATTGATTGAATAGTGTCTCTAGGATAACAAATTGGTGTATAATTAGATGGAAAAATCATGAGTCCTAATTATGTAAAGGTACACGGTCCACCTGTAATATTTGATGGAATGTAAGTAAAAGTGAGGTTCCCGTACGAGAATAGTCAGCCAACTGGCAACTTTAATCATGCTTAATGAGACTGGCAGCAGTCATCACGTGATAACAAGCCATGTGTTAGTTCCAGTAGAATTGCAATCAAACAGGTTGACAGAACATCCATGGCACTCTGCATTGTTCCCATGCAGAACTTTGATCTGTGAAGTATAATTAGAGCTAAATGGGTCCATAGGTTTTGCTCTTTATAAGCAGCAGGGGTGTTGTGCAACGTGGTTTGTAAATCAGGTTGAGGTTGCAGGTGCTGTCACTCCTCCAACACCACGCGCCCGAAGGGAGACCACACAGCACACTCATGGCCAGTGGCAAGTCGTAGTATGACCTGTAAAAGAAACAAGTATGATTTTTCTTGCAAATGACATTTGTCATCTGGAATGTGCTCCCATTTTTCCTTTACTTGTTTTATAATCAGCAGGACATTATTGGGGCCCTGGGCTTTAATTTCTGCAGGTTCTAGAGGGCCATTTGGGGATTCCACCCACACCTTAGCATCAGGGTTCTTGTCAGTTGAACCAAAACGCCCCTTTCCTTGCACTGTCAGAAGGGCACACCAATCCTCCATATACTAACCTTATGACAAGTTGGGCAATTCTGTCTCCAATCTGTATGAATAAATCAGCTTCTCTGGTATTTAACAGAATAGCTTTGATTTCTCCTTGATAATTTGCATCAATCCTATAATCTGAATGCCTTTGAGAGGCAACCCAGATCTGGGAGCAATCAATCCGAAATGCTCCTGGGGAATCTGTACTCCAACACCTGTTCCACACGGTGCTATTTCTCGTGGTTTCAGTCTGTAATCTTGTACAGCATGTAAGTCAAGACCTGCAGATTCGGTTGTGGCTCTGTAAGGAGCTAAGGCTCCAGGTTTTCTTTCCTAGTACGCAATGGTATTGGTGGCCACATGAGGTTGTATTTGCAAAGTTGGAGTTAACATTCACGTTAGGGGTGTTTCAGCATTTGTTAATGGTCTGTTATTCAGAATCTGGAGGGCTTCATTTGAATGCTCTCTCCAGTTTTTCAAAGTTCTATCAGATAATTTTCACAATTGAGCTTTCAGTAAACCATTCATTCTCTCAATCAGTCCTGAGACCTGTGAATAATAAGGAATGTGATATATCCACTCAATATTTTGCTGAGAACAGTAGTCCTGCACCAATTTGCCTTCGAAGTGTGACTCACTGTCACTCTGGACCTTGAGTTGTACTCTATAGTATAACATTAACAAGTCCAAAGTTCTGATGGTGTTGTGATGAGTAGCACATTTGCAAGGGACAGCAATCAGGTACCCTGATTAAGTGTCCACAACGGTGCAGGTGTATTGACACCCGCAACTAATTGGTAGTGGTCCAATATAATCAATTTGCCATATCTGTCCTGGTAACTTTCCTCTCCCCATTTGACCTTTGACTGTTTGTGGGACAGATCTCTGTTGTGTGCGCGCTGACAAATAGGACATTGCAAAATCAGTTTTTATCAAATCTATGGGAATTTGAATCCCTCTAATCTCTGCCCACCTGTAAGTGGCTTTTTCTCTCATGTGTCCACATTTCTGGTGTGCCCATTTAGCCATCCCCACCAAGTCAGAATTCTGGGATGCCACTTCTGCCTCTGAAATTTTGGCTTTGTTTCTGCAAAGGAATTGAACCAGTGTTCTAGTGAGTCAATGGGGCAATGAGCATCTACATGGTAAACTGTGACTTTACTCTGTTCTAACATTTCTGAAATTTCCTGCCACAACTCTTTGCCCCACACCTCCTTTGAGTGAATGAACCAATTATGTACATGCCATGTTGGAAGCCAAGTGGCTAACCCACTGGCAGTGGACCAAGAATCAGTGTAAATATGACAAGTCACAAGCAGCTCTTGCTTTAGAGTCTGATACAAAGCGTATAACTCTGCATATTGGCTACTTTTTCCTTCTCCTGTGGTGGTTATCAACTTTTTAGTGACTGGATTATATGAACTGCTTTCCAATGTCTTTTGGTGCCCACATATTTGGATGAACCATCAGTGAACCAAACATGCTTACTGTCCTTAGGGGACAACGATTCAAATGGCTCACCCCATCTCACTGGTGACTCTTTTACCTGCAGTACCTCCTGCACCCTCTCCTCATCCTGTACAGGGGCTTGTGACACCTGTTCCTGTAGGAATGCACTGCCTCCTGCCAGTCCTACTCGAGCCCTGTCTTGTCTGTACCATTTCCAGCGTATGATAAAAGCCTCTTGTGCACGTCCTATACTGTGAGATTTAGGTGAATTCATCACCCACTGCATGATTGGTATTTCAGGTCTCAGAATTACATTATGAACTAGCGTTATTTGCTCAGTATCCACTAGAGCCCAATAACAGGCCAAAAGCTGTTTTTCAAAAGGTGTATAGCGCTCCCCAAAGCCAGGTAGTTTTCTTGTCTAAAACCCCAGGGGCACCCTTGTCCTCCCTTGTTTTTGCCACATACTCCAATCTGCATATTGTCCCTGAACAGTTTCATGTAACTCAATGTCTTCCTCCTGCACTGGCGACAAGTCTAAAGCCTGTTGAATTATTTCTTTTGCCAAATCAAAGGCATACTGCTGCTCTTCCCCCCAATTCAAACTCATGATTTTTTCTTGTCACTTTGTGCCAAAGGGTTAAGATTTTACTCAGATGAGGGTCATGCTGTTTTCAAAAATCAAACAATCCCAAGAAACGCTGTGTCTCTTGCTTAGTACGAGGAGTAGCAAACTCCAAAATCTTTTGTTTTACCTGTAACAACATCTCTCTATGTTCTGGATTCCTCTGAATTCTTAGAAACTGCACATTTTGCGATAGTCCCTGTGTCTTGTCTGAATTGATTGTACACATCGTACTCTGCAAAAGCTCCATGAATACATCGTTAACATCCTTAACTTCTTGCTGGGTGTAATCTTTTAAAGAATGCATTTCAACTCCTGCCAAAAACTGTGTGCTACTCTGTATTTTCCGTCCAAATTTTGGCTGTGCATGATCTACGTTCTGCTCCTGCAGCTCACACTGGCCCCTGTCTTTTTTAACCTCCTCATTACTGGAATGTGAAAAGTCAGATTTCCCTGTGACAGCTTGGTAGATTTCAGCTTTATCTTCTAATAACTTATTCTGGTCAAGTTGTTCCCTCAAATTCTGATTTCCATATTCTAACTGTTTACATCTCTCATGCATTTTTCTGTAAGTATACAAAAGTATCCAAACCCTCCTGTCAAGAACAAAAGGGTAATCATTCAGTTTAAAAAGCACCTTTTTTAAACATGTAAGTACAGTGATTAATTCATGTTTACACTTTTAAATCGTACGCTTTCAACTTTCAACCTCTCTTTTAGACTGCGCCAAAATGTTTTGCTTTTCACTAATGACCGAGCTGTAACGTTCATGCACTGACAAAAATCTCTGGAATGTGCTTCTCAGTCCAAAGGAGACATTTATTATTTCATTCCGCAATGTTCCTAAAATGAGATTAGTTTGTTGTAAGCACACATTTAAAAATGGTCACAGCAATGAAATGAAAACATACACATATGATTATCCACTGCAATATACACAGCAAATATATGTATCTAAATTATAAGGCAAAGCAAATAATGCATAAAAAATGCATCACCGTAGGGCCTGTCCGGTGCTTCATCTTTCTCCTGCCAGCAAGCCGATGACCCCGTCATACTGAAACGAGAAAGAGAGCACTCTACCTTCACGGGAAATATATATATATATCTGGCATTCAACGTCTGAATCCTGATTGAGGTCTCTGAATCTCCTACTGTCGACCTGGGTCTCTTTTTTATCTTAAAAAAACGAGGATGGACCTTTCTGGAAAAACCCCTCCTGCTGTGCAAGAAGTAGTCAAACATGCTGGCTAGTTTAGGTAAGCTTTGAAGATCAAACGTCGGGATTTGGCCACAACCCTAAGGTTCCATGCCAAAACAAGGCTGTTCCCTGCCGTCTGAGTACATGCTTATCAGCCAAGGCCCTTGGTGGGGAAAAGTATGAAAACAAGACAGAATGCACATTGTACAACATGGAAAATCACTTGCAGATTCTAGCATGGCAGTGAAGCTAAAGCTAACTGAATACAAAATGGAGTCTGTAACTGATGACCATTGGACAGCTCAGCCAGGTGCAAAGTGGCGCAACACGAAGTCAGTGGTCAAAACACACATATCACTACACCGGGTGACCACTTATGAGGAGGGGTCCCTGACGTCACCTACTTGACCTGCCCACTCAGATGCTGTAGGAGGCTGGCCTGGTTTGTAGTAAGTACCTAAGGTACTTACACCTTATACCAGGTCTAGTTATCTCTTATTAGTGAAATGTAGGCAGTGTCTAGAAGCCAGGTTCTCTAGGGGTAGCTGTAGCTGAGCAGCCAATGCTTATCTAGGAGACATGCGAAGCTCGTGCAATACCATTGTGGTCACACAGTACTCACACACATGAAAGAAAATACTCAGTGTTAAAAAATATAGGTGCCAAAGATACCATAGAGACTATACTCCCTTAGGAGGTAAGTAATACACAAATTATATACACTCGTATGCAGATATAGCTGTAAAACAGTTAGAAAACAGTGCAAATAGTAACAATCACAAGAGTTAGAAATGGGCCTTGGAAGAACACAAACCATATACTAAGAAAGTGGAATGCGAAAGTCGGCATCCCACCTAGGCAAGTGTAGTGTGTAGAGGGGCACTAGGAATATTGGAAAACACTAAAGGAAAGGAATAGAACCCACCCCAGAGCCCAGGAAAGCAGGAGTAAATCACAGTAACTTTCCTAGAACACACAAGAACACGAAAAAGAAGATTATGCAAGAATGAGAAGAGACTGCAAGACACCAACAATGGATTCCTGGACTTGAAGGCCTGTGGAAGAAGGGGACCAAGTCCAAGAATCACAGAAGAGTCCAGGGAGAACAGGAGCCTGTACTAACCTAGATGAAGGTGCAAAAGAAGATCCACCGGTGAAGAAGAACAGTCAGTACTGCACCCAAGAAGTAGTTCCTGGTTCCTGATTGGTGCAGATGATGTCCCATGCCGGATGGATGATTGCAGTCTGGTTTGCGTCACTGAATTCCACCAACAAGCCTTGCCACATGCAAAGCTCGCGGATAGTGTAAAATGGCACTGCCCGGGACCAGGAGGGACCTGGTGGGCCCTACCCAGAAGGGGGAGCCAGAAGAGGTTCTCAGCAACTCAGAGATCCCTCAGAAGACCAGGCTGTGCGAACAGGAGTCCCACAGAATGGGGACAAGGAAGGTGCAAAAGGAGGCCCACGCAGCACTACAACAAAGGGTCCTACGCCATCAGAGAACCACTCAGGAAGCTGTGCATCGCAGGAGGGAGTGCTGGGGGCCAGAACTGCACGATTCACGAAGAACTTCATGTACGGATGCCAACGAGCCTTGGCAACTGCAAAGCATGTGGTGCATGTGGGTACTGTCTTGCGTGGGGAGGCAAGCTCTTACCTCTACAAAAGTTGGATAGTTGGACATCAGGACCGTAAGGATCATTCATGATGCAGGCTCCACCAGCTCCTCAGGAGAGGGGTCCCACACACCCGGTCATCGTCGCAGAGAGGTGCCTGCTAAATCAGGGGAGTGACTCCTTCACTATAAGCGAGACTCCTTTGTCTTCTGGTGCAGGCTGAAGACAGGCTGTCCTCTGAGGATGCACGACAGGGAAACAATTACAGTTGCTGGCAGGAGCTGAAGATACAATGTTGCAGAAATCGTCTTTGCTTCTTTGTTGCAGTTGTAGAGTTCCTGGAGGGCCCAGAGGCAGGTTCTCCTGTAAGAAGGTTAAGTAAAGGATGCAGAGGATTCCTGGGCTGGAGGGCCTAGGGGTGACTTGTAAGTGACTTGGTGCAGCATAAATGGCAGTGAAAGGGTGCATGCACCTTTTCACACAGGGTGCAATGTCAGTCCTGTAGAAGCCTTTACATAGGCTTCCTATGGGTGGCAAAAGAAATGCTGCAGCCCTTAGGGATCCCCTGGAACCTGAACGCCCTGGGTACCTAGGTACCATATGCTGGGGACTTATAAGGAGGCACCAGTTTGCCAATGTTAGGTGAATTACTGGATTATCAGTATCCAATAACTCAAAGTCGTGCTCCGACAGCTGGGGTATGGCCCCAAAGGTTTTCAGGGAGCGGTCCCTAAAGTTCATGGTGGCCCTGCAGTCGATTTCGGTCGGTGCGACTCCTTGGGGGTCACGGTCTCACTCAGGGAGGAGGTTGCGGAACCGCTCCAGGAGGCACAAATCCTCTTCGTCCCACTCAAGGTCCTCAGGACACTTGAGGAAGAGGCATAAAAAGAAGAAGTCCAAGCAGACTTCAACTTTGCCACGGCTGTGGGCTGACGAGGCATCTCGGGAATGTCGACGTTCCAAGCACAGTTCCCCTGAGCGGTTCTAGGGCTGACTTCGCCTCTCCCCAATTTCCTAAAGCTGAAGTGACCCCCGCACAAATAAAGGAATTTTACGAGGCCATGTGCCTTGTTTTTGAGCGGGCTGCCCCTGTGGGTGGGTCTTCAGACTCCGCGGGTTCAGTAGGGGCCCCATCGGATTCGAATTCGGGGGCCTCGGCCTCTGCGCCGTTGTGGACCGCATGATCCGATAGCAGATCCAGACCGGTGCCGGGTTCTCACAGTCGGCCTCCTCCGGCATCGGGCCCGATGTCGAAGCTCCTTCCACCACCGGCGCCCACTGGTGGTGCTAGCCCATCCTCATTCCTGATGATCCACAGCCGGATCGATGTCGTACGATGCCGATTCCGACTTCGATGACGCCGACTAGGCTCAGATCAGTGCCTGAGGCTTATTTTGAACAGCCAGGTACAGGTGAGGAGTGGGAGGGTGTAGGAAAGTACCATCTTGCCTGGCATGTTACCCCCATATTTCACTGTATATATGTTGTTTTAGTCTATGTGTCACTGGGACCCTGCCAGACAGGGCCCCAGTGCTCATAAGTATGTACCTGCATATGTTCCCTGTGTGATGCCTAACTGTCTCACTGAGGCTCTGCTATCCAGAACCTCAGTGGTTATGCTCTCTCTTCTTTCGAAATTTGTCACTAACAAGCTAGTGACTAAATTTACCAATTCACATTGGCATACTGCTACACCCATATAATTCCCTAGTGTATTGGGGTTCCAGGAGATCCCTATGGGCTGCAGCATTTCTTTTGCCACCCATAGGGAGCTCTGACAATTCTTACACAGGCCTACCACTGCAGCCTGCGTGAAATAACGTCCACGTTACTTCACAGCCATTTACCACTGCACTTAAGTAACTTATAAGTCACCTATATGTCTAACCTTCACCTGGTGAAGGTTGGGTGCAAAGTTACTTAGTGTGTGGGCACCCTGGCAATAGCCAAGGTGCCCCCACATCTTTCAGGGCAAATTCCCCGGACTTTGTGAGTGCGGGGACACCATTACACGCGTGCACTGCACATAGGTCACTACCTATGTACAGCGTCACAATGGTAACTCTGAACATGGCCATGTAGCATGTCTAAGATCATGGAATTGTCACCCCAATGCCATTCTGGCGCAGAACCCGGGTACTGGCAAACTGCCTTTCTTGGGTCTCCGCTGCAGCTGCTGCCAACCCCTCAGACAGGTTTCTGCCCTCCTGGGGTCCAGGCAGCCCTGGCCCAGGAAGGCAGAACAAAGGACTTCCTCTGAGAGAGGGTGTAACACCCTTTCCCTTTGGAAATAGGTGTGAAGGCAGGGGAGGAGTAGCCTCCCCCAGCCTCTGGAAATGCTTTGATGGGCACAGATGGTGCCCATCTCTGCATAAGCCAGTCTACACCGGTTCAGGGATCCCCCAGCCCTGCTCTGGCGCGTGACTGGACAAAGGAATGGGGAGTGACCACTCCCCTGACCTGCACCTCCCAGGGGAGGTGCTCAGAGCTCCTCCAGTGTGTCCCAGACCTCTGCCATCTTGGAAACAAAGGTGTCTGTGGCACACTGGACTGCTCTGAGTGGCCAGTGCCAGCAGGTGACGTCAGAGGCTCCTTCTGATAGGCTCTTACCTGTCTTGGTAGCCAATCCTCCTTCCTAGGTAGCCAAACCTCCTTTTCTGGCTATTTAGGGTCTCTGCTTTGGGGATCTCACCAGATAACGAATGCAAGAGCTCATCAGAGTTCCTCTGCATCTCCCTCTTCACCTTCTACCAAAGGATCGACCGCTGACTGCTCAGGACACCTGCAAACCCACAACAAAGTAGCAAGACGACTACTAGCAACCTTGTATCGCTTCATCCTGCCGGCTTTCTCGACTGTTTCCAGGTGGTGCATGCTCTGGGGGTAGCCTGCCTCCTCCCTGCACCAGGAGCTCTGAAGAAATCTCCTGTGGGTCGACGGAATCTTCCCCCTGCAACCGCAGGCACCAAAAGACTGCATCACTGGTCCTCTGGGTCCCCTCTCAGCACGACGAGCGTGGTCCCTGGAACTCAGCAACTCTGTCCAAGTGACTCCCACAGTCCAGTGACTCTTCAGTCCAAGTTTGGTGGAGGTAAGTCCTTGCCTCCCCACGCTAGACTGAATTGCGGGGTACCGCATGATTTGCAGCTGCTCCGGCTCCTGTGCATTCTTGCAGGATTTCCTTCATGCACAGCCAAGCCTGGGTCCCCAACACTCTAACCTGCAGTGCACAACCTTCTGAGTTGGCCTCTGGCATCGTGGGACTCCCTTTTGTGACTTTGGGTGGACTCCAGTTCACTTTTCTTCCAAGTGCCTGTTCAGGTACTTCTCTGGGTGCTGCCTGCTTCTGTGAGGTTTCCCTGACTTGCTGGGTGCCTCCTCTGTCTCCTCCTCCAAGTGGTGACATCCTGGTCCCTCCTGGGCCACAGCAGCACCCAAAAACCTTTACTGTGACCCTTGTAGCTAGCAAGGCTTGTTTGTGCCGTTTCTGCATGAGAACACCTCTGCAAGCTTCATCGCGACCTGGAACATCCATCCTCCGAAGGAGAAGTTCCTAGTCCTCTTCTTTCTTGCAGAACTCCAAGCTTCTTCCAACAGATGGCAGCTTCCTTGCACCCTCAGCTGGTATTTCCTGGGCTCCTGCCCACTCTCGACACTGTCGCGACTATTGGACTTGGCCCCTTGTCTTACAGGTACTCAGGTCCGGAAATCCACTGTTGTTGCATTGCTGGTGTTTGTTCTTCCTGGAGAATCCCCCATCACGACTTCTGTGCTCTCTGGGGGTAGTAGGTGCACTTTACACCTGCCTTTCAGGGTCTTGGGGTGGGCTATTTTTCTAACCCTCACTGTTTTCCTACAGTCCCAGTGACCCTCTACAAGCTCACATAGGTTTGGGGTCCATTCGTGGTTTGCATTCCACTTTTGGAGTATATGGTTTGTGTTGCCTCTATACCTATGTGCTCCTATTGCAATCTACTGGAATTTTACACTGCTTGCATTATTTTTCTTGCTATTACTTACCTAATTTTGGTTTGTGTACATATATCTTGTGTATACATCTTATCCTCATACTGAGGGTACTCACTGAGATACTTTTGGCATATTGTCATAAAAATAAAGTACCTTTATTTTTAGTACTTTTGTGTATTGTGTTTTCTTATGATATTTTGCATATGACACCAGTGGTATAGTAGGAGCTTTACATGTCTCCTAGTTCAGCCTATGCTGCTTTGCCATAGCTACCTTCTATCAGCCTTAGCTGCTAGAAACACCTCTTCTACACTAATAAGGGATAACTGGACCTGGCACAAGGTGTAAGTACCTCTGGTACCCACTACAAGCCAGGCCAGCCTCCTACAGAGGGGTCTGAGGACCCTTTAGAATATGGATTGGAGCAGGAGCAGGACTGGTATGAGGATCTAGGGGAAGCCAGTGGACTGGATACTTCTACAGATGCTGGTATCCTCTCATCTCCTTCTGTGGCTACAGAGGAGGGGGCATCTTATGCCATGGAGATATGTAGGGCAGCTGAGGCCTTGGACCTAGACTTGCCTACGGTGCCTGTCAGGACTAATCTCCTGACAGAGGTGCTTCAGTCAGGGGTTGCTACATCAGAGCTGATGTTACCCTTCAATGAAGCCCTTACAGGTGTCCTTATGGTGACGTGGTCCAAATCCATCACAGGGGCTCCTGTGAATAGGACAATTGACCGCCGCTGTCAACCAGCTGATAACGACCCTAGTTTACTCACCTAACACCCCACCCCAGAGAGATTGGTGGTCCAAGCCTTCACTTCCCGTGGTGCCTTCCCTTCTGCTTTCTGGGATAGGGAATCGAAGAGGCTGGACCAACTTAGAAAGAAGATCTTTTCTTCTTCCAGCCTGCCATTGAGGTCGGTAAACACCTTTTGCCTATTGGACTGTTTTACCCATACTTTATGGTATACTGTGGTACAAGTGCTGGCCCAGGTCCCGGAGGGCGTACGGGACACTTTCACCCAGGCTGTCAAGGATGGGAGAGATGCAGCCAAGTTTACCATCAGGTGTGGCTTGGACATGAGTAACTCGCTGGGCAGGGTGATTTATTCGACAGTGGCCCTCCGATACCATGCCTGGCTGCTTAACATTGGCTTTTCGGGGGATGTCCTGTCAAAGTTGATGGACATGCCTTTCGATGGCTCACGTCTTTTTGGTGAAAAGGCAGACTCTGCGCTTGAGAGTTTCAAGGATTCTCGAGCTCTGGCCAAATCCTTGGGCCTCTCAGCGGCTGTTCGCCAGCAGTCTGCCTAACGCCCCTTTCGAGGATTTGGGAGGAGCGGATACCACGCCAACCAGAGGTTGGCCACCATCCTCCACCTTCACAGCATCCCATGCGACAATGAGGTCGTGGTACTTTCAGAACCAGAGGGTCTAGCCAGAGGTCGGCCACCACCCAGCCGCCCTCTTCCGCAATGCCCAAGCCCTCCTAGCATGGTTTTGCAGGACCATGTCCATCCAGTTTTCCACAACTTCCCACGCCAGAAGCGCAGAGTCATGGAAGAACCAACAATTATTTACTTTTCTTTTGATTGTTTGAGCAAAAAATACATGTCCTTGAGAAAGGCAAAAAATTTTAAATATATAATGTATACATTCGCAGAGCGGGGAGGCTTGGGTGGGTGTAAAGAATCTGCAGCTAGAGAGAGTCTCTACCAGATAATTTGTTACTGAAGGTAAGTAACTTGTTCATCTGATAGAGACTTCTAGCTGCAGATTCCTTCCCTTAGAATAGATACCCAAGCTATAACTCCTGGTGGTGGGCTGCGAGAATATACTTCACACCAGGAAGTCCTGTAGGACCGAGCGAGCAAAATGCCCCTCTCTCCTCACCTGGCAATCCAGGCAGAAGTGTCTTGCAAACGTGTGCAAGGAAGCCCACGTTGCCGCTTGGGAAATATCAAGTACCGGCACGCCTCGAGCTAATGCAGTGGTAGCAGCTTTATCTGGTAGAGTGAGCTCTCAAGCCCTCAGGAGGCTGCTTGTTAGCCAAAGCGTAGGAAATGTTTTTGCAGAGAACAACTGTAGGATAATGGCACCCTGTTCCCATTACCCCCCACTTTTTGCCTGATATTGATGCTGATGTGACTAAGACGTGTGCTGGGACCCTGCTAACCAGGCCCCAGCACCAGTGTTCTTTCACTAAAAATGTACCATTGTTTCCACAATTGGCACACCCCTGGCACACTGATAAGTCCCTTGTAAAAGGTACCAGTGGTACCAAGGGCCCTGTGACCAGGGAAGGTCCCCTAAGGGCTGCAGCATGTGTTGTGCCACCCTAAGGGACCCCTCACCTAACACATGCACACTGCCATTGCAGATTGTGTGTGTTGATGGGGAGAAAAAGGCAAAGTCGACATGGCATCCCCCTCAGGATGCCTTGCACACAAAATATTGACTGTGGCAGAGGCAAGTCACCCCTCTAGCAGGCCTTAAAGCCCTAAGACAGGGTGCACTATACCACAGGTGAGGGCATAGCTGCATGAGCAATATACCTCTACAGTGTCTAAGTCTGTTATTAGACATTATAAGTACAGTGTGGCCATATTAAGTATATGGTCTGGGAATTTGTCAAAACAAACTCCACAGTTCTATACTGGCTACACTGAACACTGGGAAGTTTGGTATCAAACTGTAGGAAAGTGCCATCTTGCCTGGCATGTTACCTCCATTTTCACTGTATGTATGTTTGTTTTGCCCATGTGTCACTGGGATCCTGCTAGGCGGGACCCCAGTGCTTATAATGTATGCCCTGTATGTGTTTCCTGTGTGGTGCCTAACTGTATCACTGAGGCTCTGCTAACCAGAACCTCAGTGTTTATGCTCTCTCTGCTTTCTAAAATTGTTACTGCAGGCTAGTGACTAATTTGACCAATTCTCATTGGCACACTGGTACACCCATATAATTCCCTTGTATATGGTACCTAGGTACCCAGGGTATTGGGGTTCCAGGAGATCCCTATGGGCTGCAGCATTTATTTTGCCACCCATAGGGAGCTCTGACAATTCTTACACAGGACTGCCACTGCAGCCTGAGTGAAATAACATCCACGTTATTTCACAGCCATTTTCACTGCACATAAGTAACTTATAAGTCACCTATATGTCTAACCCTCACTTGGTGAAGGTTAGGTGCTAAGCTACTTAGTGTGTGGGCACCCTGGCACTAGCCAAGGTGCCACCACATTGTTCAGGGTAAATTCCCCGAACTTTGTGAGTGCGGGGACACCATTACACGCGTGCACTACACATAGGTCACTACCTATGTGTAGCGTCACAATCGTAACTCCGAACATGGCCATGCAACATGTCTAAGATCATGGAATCTTGGGGGGACAATTCAATGATCCCCCGGGTTTCTAGCACAGAACCGGGTACTGCCAAACTGCCTTTCTGGGGTTTCCACTGCAGCTGCTGCCAACCCCTCAGACAGGTTTCTGCCCTCCTGGGGTCTGGGCAGCCCAGTCCCAGGAAGGCAGAACAAAGGATTTCTTTTGAGAGAGGGTGTTACACCCTCTCCCTTTGGAAATAGGTTTGAAGGGCTGGGGAGGAGTAGCCTCCCCCAGCCTCTGGAAATGCTTTGATGGGCACAGACGGTGCCTATCTCTGCATAAGCCAGTCTACACCAGTTCAGGGATCACCCAGCCCTGCTCTGGCACGAAACTGGACAAAGGAAAGGGGAGTGACCACTCCCCTGACCTGCACCTCTCAGGGGAGGTGCCCAGAGCTCCTCCAGTGTGTCCCAGACCTCTGCCATCTTGGATTCAGAGGTGTTGGGGCACAATGGACTACTCTGAGTGGCCAGTGCCAGCAGGTGACGTCAGAGACCCCTCCTGATATGTGCTTACCTCTCTTGGTAGCCAAACCTCCTTTATTGGTAGCCAAACCTCCTTTTCTGGCTATTCAGGGTCTCTCCTCTGGGCTATTCCTCAGATAACGAATGCAAGAGCTCACCAGAGTTCCTCTGCACTTCCCTCTTCGACTTCTGCCAAGGATCGACCGCTGACTGCTCCAGGACGCCTGCAAAACCGCAACAAAGTAGCAAGACGACTTCCAGCAACATTATTGCACCTCATCCTGCCAGCTTTCTCAACTGTTTCCTGGTGGTGCATGCTCTGAGGGCTGTCTGCCTTCACCCTGCACTGGAAGCCAAGAAGAAATCTCCCGTGGGTCGACGGAATCTTCCCCCTGCTAACGCAGGCACCAAACTTCTGCATCACTGGTCCTCTGGGTCCCCTCTCATCCTGACGAGCGTGGTCACTGGAACACAGGAGCTGGGTCCAAGTGTCTCCCACAGTCCAGTGGCCCTTTTGTCCAAATTTGGTTGAGGTAAGTCCTTGCCTCCCCACGCCAGAAAGCAAACCTGTAATCTGCGTGATTTGCAGCTGCTCCGGCTCCTGTACACTTCTCCAATGATTCCTTTGTGCACAGCCTAGCCTGGGTCCCCAGCACTCCATCCTGCACTGCTCAACCCACTGAGTTGGACTCCGACATCAAGGGACCCTCCTTTTGTGACTCTGAGTTCACAGATCTTCTAAGTGCCTGCCCTGGTACTTCTGCGGGTGCTGCCTGCTTCTGTGGGGGCTCTCTGAGTTGCTGAGTGCCCCTTCTGTCTCTTCCTCCAAGGGGTCCCCAGCAGCACCCATAATCATCAACCGTGACTCTTGCAACGAGCAAGGCTCGTTTGTGGTATTTCTGCCTGGAAACACTTCTGCCACATCCAGCACGCCGTGGGACATCATCCTTCCAAAGGAGAAGCTCCTATCCCTTTTCGTTGTTGCAGAATCTTCGGCTTCTTCCACCCGGAGGCAGCCCTTTTGCACTTTCATCCGGGGTTTTCTGGACTCTTGCCCCCCTGGACACTTTCGTGACTCTTGGACTTGGTCCCCTTGCTTTGCAGGTCCTCAGGTCCAGGAATCCGTCTTTAGTGTTTTGCTGGTGCTTGTGGTTCTTGCAGAATCCCCTATCACGTATATTGTGTCTTTCTGGGGTATTAGGGTAACTTTACTCCTACTTTTCAGGGTCTTGGAGTGGGGTATTTTGGACACCCTTACTGTTTTCTTACAGTCCCAGCGACCCTCTACAACCTCCCATAGGTCTGGGGTCCATTTGTGATTCGCATTCCACTTTTGGAGTATATGGTTTGTGTTGCCCCTAGACCTATGTCTACCTATTGCATCCTATTGTGATTCTACATTGTTTGCACTACTTTGCCTACTGTTACTTACCTGTTTTGGGTTTGTGTACATATAATTTGTGTATATTACTTACCTCCTAAGTGAGGGTATCCTCTGAGATACTTTTGGCATATTGTCACTAAAATAAAGTACCTTTATTTTTAGTAACTCTGAGTATTGTGTTTTCTTATGACATTGTGCTATATTATATAAGTGGTATAGTAGGAGCTTTGCATGTCTCCTAGTTCAGCCTAAGCTGCTTTGCCATAGCTACCTTCTATCAGCCTAAGCTGCTAGAAACACCTCTATTCTACTAATAAGGGATCACTGGACCTAGCACAGGGTGTAAGTACCACAAGGTACCTACTATAAGCCAGGCCAGCCTCTTACATTGGTGGTGCAGCGGTGGGATAAGTACTTGCAACTGCTTTACCACTTTGTCATTTGGTGCTTTTCATGAGAAAATCTTATACCAAATAGTTGAGTATATTTACACTTAACCAAAACAGTTTACTTTTCTACTCTAAAACTTTTAACTGAGTTTCTGAAAAGTTTTGAAAACATGTAAAAGTTTTCTAAAAGTTTGAAAAAGTTTTTTCTCTGTGTTTTCTAAAGTTCTAAAACTTTTTCTCTCACTATCCTTAAACATTTTCTATCATGTCTACAGTAGAGGCTACTTCCAAAGTTGTTCAGGCAACTTATGGAAGTTTAAACTACAAGAGTTTGAGGGGTCTTTGCCTGGATAGAGATTTAAGCATAGGTAAGAATCCAACAAAAGAGTTTCTCTTTAAACTGCTCATACAGGATGACCAGAACCAGTCTGGCCCATCTCAGTAGAGGGTAGAAAAAGGGGAGGTTCCCAGTCAGACTCAGAGGAGTTCCCTGAAGATGCTGGGGAGGGTTCTTACAATGTCCTGCCCCCTAGCAGGCCACCTAGTGAGACTGGCAGTGTTAGAGAGTCACACATTAGTAGGGCATCTTTCACTCCTAGAGGCCAGGTTACTAGTGTCCAGACAGTTAGGGAAAGGCCTCTCTCTGCCAATTCCCATATCTCCTCTGTGTCCAAACATTCCCAAGCCTCCCACCCTGAGGATAATTTAATGGAAAGGGAACTCAGTAAGCTGAGGTTGGAGGAGACCAGACTGAAGCTTAAACAGCAGCAGCTGGCCTGAGACAGGCAATCCCTAGACATAGAGAGGGGAAAGACAGAGATTAGGGTTAGTTCCTTATGGTGGCAGCAGCAGTGTTTCAGATAGTAATCATGTTAGAGAACAAGATTCCAAAAACCTGCAGAAGATAGTCCCCCCTTACAAGGAGGGGGATGACATTAATAAGTGGTTTGCTGCACTTGAGGGGGCCTGTATGGCACAGTTGGTCCCTCAAAGGCAGTGGGCTGCTATCTTGTGGCTATCTTTCACTGTCAGAGAAAGTGATGCCAATAATTGAAAGGTTTTGAAAGATACACTCTTGGATGGATTTGGCTTAACCACTGAACAATACAGGATTAAGTTCAGAGACACCTCTCAAGACTGGACAGATTTTGTGGACTGTTCAGTGAAGTCCTTGGAAGGTTGGTTGCATGGCAGTAAAGTTTCTGAATATAAAGCCTGTATAATCTTGTTCTGAGAGAGCATATTCTTAACAATTGTGTGTCTGACTTGTTGAACCAATACCTAGTAGACTCTGATCTGACCTCTCCCCAAGAATTGGGAAAGAAGGCAGAAAATGGGTCAGAACAAGAGTGAACAGAAAAGTTCATACAGGGGGTGAAAAGGATGGCAAGAAGAAGGATGGTAAGTCTTCTGAGAAGGGTGGGGACAAAAGTAAACATTCTGAGTCTTCATCAGGCCCACAAAAATCCTCTGGGGCAGTGGGTCCAAATCCTCTTCAAACAATCAGAAAAAGCCTTGGTGTTATTTGTGTAAAGTCAAAGGCCATTGGGCAAGTGATTCCAAAGAAAAACACCAAACCTCCCATCACCACAACCCCAACTACAACCTCTAGTGCCCCTAGTAATAGCAGTGGTGGTGGGAAGTCTACTACTAATAGCCAATCCAAGGGTGTAGCTTAGCTCACTATTGGCAATGTAGTTGGGGTTGGTCTTGTTAGGGAGACCACAGAGGCTGTTGGTGGCATTGACTTTGCCACCTTGGTTGCTTATCCCCTTAATATGGGTAAGTACAAGCAACTACCCCTAATCAATGGTGTTGAGATTGAGGCCTACAGGGACACAGGAGCCAGTGTAACTATGGTGATAGGAAAACTGGTCCACCCTGATCAACACCTACTTGGTCAGCAGTACCAAGTGACTGATGCTCATAACAACACTCTTAGCCACCCCATGGCTGTTGTGAATCTCAACTGGGGGGGGGGGCTTACTGGTCCAAAGAAAGTTGTGGTAGCCACTGAATTACCTGTAGATTGCTTACTGGGCAATGATATGGAAACATCAGCTTGGGCAGAAGTGGAGTTGGAGGCTCATGCAGCAATGCTGGGCATTCCTGGGCATATTTTTGCTTTGACAAGGGCTCAGGCCAAGAAGCAAAAAAGACAGGGAAACTTGGATCCTGGAACAATGGACCAAGTGCTCCCAAAAACTAGGGATAGAAAGGGTAAATCCCAACCCACTACCCCTCCCTCTACAGATGATTCCCCTTTTGAGGAAGAGGAATCCTCTCCCTGTGCAGAACCTACACCAGAGGAGCTGGCAGCAGACACTGCTGAGCTTTTGGGTGCAGGGGGGGCCTGCCAGGGAAGAGCTGAGTGTGGCACGGCAAATCTGTCCCACATTAGAGGGTTTAAGACAGCATGCTGTCAAACAGAAGAATGGGGATGTCAGTGATAGCCATAGGGTGTACTGGGAAGACAACCTTTTGTACACAGAATCAAGGGACCCTAAACCTGGAGCTGCCAGGAGATTGGTCATTCCCTTGCAGTACAGAGAGTTTTTTCTCACCCTGGCTCATGACATTCCTTTGGCTGGGCATTTGGGGCAGACGAAAACTTGGTAAAGACTTGTTCCCTTGTTTTACTGGCCTCATATGTCAGAGGACACAAAAGACTTTTGTAAATTTTGTGTGACCTGCCAAGCCAGTGGCAAGACTGGTGGCACTCCAAAGGCCCCTCTAATTCCACTTCCAGTGGTTGGGGTGCCCTTTGAAAGGGTAGGGGTTGACATAGTTGGCCCCCTTGCCCCTCCAACAGCTTCAGGCAATAGATTTATCTTGGTGGTAGTGGACCATGCCACAAGATATCCTGAAGCCATCCCCTTAAGGACCACTACAGCTTCTGCAGTGGCAAAGGCCCTCCTGGGAATCTTTTCCAGGGTGCGTTTTCCTACGGAAGTGGTGTCAGACAGAGGTTCAACTTCATGTCTGCATACCTAAAAGCAATGTGGAACGAGTGTGGTGTGACTTACAAGTTCACAACTCCTTACCATCCACAAACAAATGGTCTGGTTGAGAGGGGGCGTGGCTAGCGGCCGATGAAGCTGCACGTCTAGGGAAGAGCTCCTGGGCGGCCAACGGGGCCCGGCCCGCCTAACATCACCGTGCGGCACCTGAAAATCGGAGCAGACCGCAGCCAACAGCACCGGGGGACCCCTGGATCACAAAGGGGCCCCTGTGGACTTGAATTTGAACTGCTGAGCTGTGTTAAATGATCTTTCATAACGCGGCCGCCAGAAACAAAATGGCGACCGCGACAGCCTGAGAGGACGGAGGCCCTGTGGCAGGGAACGGAGGAGCCAGAGCGTGGGCTGCAGGCCCTGGGGGACCCAGCGGAGGCGGACAACCCTCTCGGCCAAGCCAAGAAAGAACCGGTGAGTGGCGAAGGCGGCAGAGTGGGAGGAGCCGTGGCCCCACTTCCGACCGCAGACAGGGCTCGGGCCCGTTGACGGGAGGCCTCACCGCAAATAGCGGGGGCAGCAGGAGAGCCCCCGACAAGTGTGAGGTGGCGGGGGGAGCACGGACCCCCCGCCCTGCCCCAGCGAAAGTGCGTCCCCCGGGGGAGCTGAATCTGGGAGCACCCCGGCAGCGGAGAGATGTCGAGTGGCGCGAACGACTAGGGACATCCTGGTGGCCAATCCTCCCCCCCCCGCCGCAGGCCGGCGGGGCAGACGGAACTTCCCATCTACAGCGCTGTATACCTAGAGAAGGGGGAAAAGAGAGGAGGAGGCTGGATAATCGCATCCGGCAGACCAACGGGGCGAACACGGAGGTTCGGCGACACAAATCCAACCACACAAATAGGCCCTGCCGGCCTGGTTTGTGACAGGGGTCCTCCCGACACTGAGGACCTCTGATTAATCATGGGGACTGTTGGCGAGGGTGAGAAGTGAATGCAGACACTCATTCAGAAGCCACTGAAATGACCAGAATTGCCTGAAGTGAACTCCATAACAAATTAACATAGCTGTCAAGAAGTAAAAACTGGAGTGGTGCCCCCCCAGGCAGCCCCTCCGCAACATAGAGACAATCGGAGTGCAGAAACCCCACAACGAGAGAAAGCATAGGTCCCTCCGGCTGGAGGGAGAAAAGCGACGGAAAGCACCCCTGATCCCGCCCTCCAGTCATACGGCGACTTCGGAGTCCTCGAAAAAACCACAATGCCCAATCTAACAACTCCTCCAACAATGGGGAAAACCAAAAAACGCAAGGAGCAGCACCAGGACGCAACTGCAAGCGCGAAACCCACCAACCACCCCACTAAATCACACACCCCCGGAGGAGCTGCCGCCACAGGAAACAACACTGGACACGGTCCTTCTGGCCATTAAAGATTCTCGCGAAGAACTTGAGAAGAAAATAGATAACTTAGCAACGTACCTTAATCTACTGAGAGACGACCACCGCAAACTAAAGGAGAGGGTGGGAACCAACGAATCATCGGTCACGGAGATAACTCTAGCACAAAAATCGACAGCTACCGATCTCAAGATTCTCACCTCCTGCATCAAAACCTTAGAGGCCAGACCAGAAGATGCTGAAAATCATGCACGCAGGAGTAACCTCAGACTAGTTGGAATACCAGAGCAAACCGAAATGGCTGCAGGCAAATTGGAATCCTTTTTAGAAAACTGGATCAAGACCACAGTGGCCCCGGAGGGCCTGTCACCATTCTTTGCAATAGAAAGAGCACATAGGGTACCTAGCAGAAGGCCACCTCCAGGAGCCAGACCGCGACCCATAGTGGCGAAATTACCACATCACAAAGACAGAGACTATATTCTCGCACAGTCACGTCAACTCGGGGAGATCACATGTAACAACCAACGGATCATGATCTTCCCAGATTTTACCAAGGAAACGCAAGCACTAAGGGCCTCCTTTAATGATGCTAAACATGCACTACACGAGAACAGCATCAAATATGCAATGCTCTTCCCAGCCAAGCTTAGGGTGGAACACAATGGTAAAACGCATTTCTTTACATCATCACAGTTGACATGGGACTGGCTGGAATATCGGAGTACATCTACTTCGACACACCCCTCTAAAACCCGGCGTAAAACGGATGGGAAGCGCAGCAGACCCTCCAAAAGAACCACGGAAGCGGCCCCCCGAGGCACCAATCTCTTCGCGAGATGCGAAGTAGAAGCAGCGGCAGACTTAAGCAGGGGATCAAGCCCCCCTCCACAAACTCCAGAAAATACATTGGATCTTGACTCAGACTGTGGGAGTTCCTCAACTTCGCGTGACACCTTGACAAGTCTACCTAAAATCACACCAGGCACCGCGGAGGAGATTATCTAACCTCAAATTTCAAAGATTAAGATCTATGTGAGTACTAATATGACACTTGGCAACACATATAAGACACCAAGCAGCGTCCCCTTCAACCCTGTTGATAGACTAAGCTTATTACGTATACCTTCCTGGGACCCAGATATAACACAGACGGGCCCCGGGAGCAGCTCTGGGCGGGGGCTCGCGGCCTCTGTCACGCCACTCACCTACAGGTCTCTAAACTAAGAATACTTAAGGTTTGGACAGGGAAAGTTCTGGTTACCGGTCCTGGGGAAATGGAGTTAGGGTTTAAATCTGTAAACATAGTTAGGGGGGTTTAGATCGCACCAGTCATCCTCGAACCCCACAACTCTAGTCATTATTCCTCAACAAATTCATACAACAGTAGATTCAACCAGCGGTCCGCACCCGCCAATAACCTCCAATTTAAAGCTTATAGGTCATGGCTGTAGTCTACAAAATGATAACATGGAACATTAGAGGCTTAAATAACATGTCCAAATGGTATAAAGTACACAGCTACCTCAAACGTAGAGGGGCACATATAGCCCTACGACAAGAAACACACCTACTAGAACAGGAAGTCACAGCACTTAGAAAAAGATGGAGAGGCCAAATATTTGCCACTAATTACTCAGCATTTGCTAGGGGGGTATTAATATGGATCCGACCAGGGGTACCTTTCCAGGCACTACTCACAATGATAGACAAAGAGGGGAGATATGTGGTGGTCAGGGGGAGGCTGGATGGAAAAGTGGTGACTATTGGGGGCCTCTATGTGCCGAACTCAGGCCAAAAAAAATTCTTAGATAAGCTATCGCAAGAACTAGGCCCGACCCTCACAGGACCCAAAATACTTGGCAGGGATTTCAATTGCATACCCAATACGCATTTAGATAGATCCCCCTCCCCTTACAGCACACGCAAACTCAAAAAACTGCCAAACACTTCGCGGAATGGCAACAACACTGGCAATTAGTAGACTGTTGGAGACAACTCAACCCACTAGGCAGACACTACTCCTATTATTCAATAACACACAATCTACACGTTCGACTAGATGCCCTTCTGGTTTCCCTGGAACTACAACACATTGTGGTGACAGCTGAATACCTAAGCCGCACTTTATCGGATCATAATCCCATGCTGATCTCGCTGGCGTGGGGCGGGGAAAAACCAGCAATCCCCACCTGGCGAATGAGAACAGAAGCTTTTGAAGATGAAGCATTCAAACACACTTTACACCAAAACATTGAGGAATTTTTCTCATTAAACGCAGCGTCAACATCCTCCAGAGCCCTAGAATGGGAAACCTTCAAAATAGTGACAAGGGGTAACTGCATAGGCGAGAGCATTGGAGTCCGTAAATCAATCGAAACCGAACTTAAAAAACTGGAGGACTCCCTTAGAGAAACGGAGCGCAAGTACCCAATACATCCCGAACTGCTATCCCTCCTGTATGAAACGAAAACTAAAATAACCGAAGCTAACTTAAGGCTGTCCCGCTTTGACCACAAACAATACCTGAAAAAACAACATGCCGAGGGTGACAAAGCAGGGGCCCTGCTGGCATGGCTTGCTAGGCCTCACAAACAACAAACTGCCATAGTCGAGATCAGGACACTCACAAGCGGTAGTATATATGGTCAAGGAGAAATAAACACCAGTTTCCTCAAATACTACTCAACCCTATATGCCCCTCCAGTGGACACTATCAGTAACATCCAGGCCCAGGAATTGGAGACGCTTACCCTCCCCAAATTAGGTACAGAGGACAGTCAGGCACTAGCCGCACCTATCTCAATCTCAGAAATTAAAACAGCAATACAGGGCATGGCCAGAGGTAAAGTCCCAGGAACGGATGGACTCCCAATGGAGTTTTATTTGTCGTACCAAGACCTCTTAGCCCCCAAACTCTGCGCACTATATGCAGAAGCCTGACATAACAATAGACTGTCCCAATCAACCAGCAAGGCCACAATGATCCCCCTACTAAAGACCGATAAACCACCCACGGACGTTCGCTTCTACCGTCCACTATCCATGCTAAACTTAGATTATAAAATATTAAGCCGAGTACTGGCAAACAGACTACTACCCCACATGACGTCACTAATTCATCAAGACCAGGCAGGATTCATCCCGCAACGCAGCACAGCCCAAAATATCAGACGCCTAGTTTCAATACTACACGCCATGCCCTCCACTACATCAACACCTCAAGCAGCGATAATATCAGTAGATATAGAAAGAGCTTTTGACAGCTTACGATGGGACTGCCTTAAACTGGTTATACTAAAACTAGGGCTAGGAGAGGGCTTTGCCCGTTGGACAAGGCTACTTTACACCAAGCCCTCAACGAGAGTACGCACAGGCAGCATAATATCTGATTCATTCCAAGTGGGCAGGGGGACCAGACAAGGCTGCCCACTCTCTCCCCTCCTATTCGCTATGGCAGTGGAGCCCCTCGCACAAACAGAGAGGACAAGGAGATACTATGAGGGTATAATGATCAACAACCAAACACACCTCATAGCTCTATATGCAGATGACATGCTACTATTTCTTAACAGTTTAGAAGCAGGCTTACCAGGGGCAACAGACATGCTGGAGAGCTTCGGAAAAGCCTCAGGTCTCAGAATTAACTGGAGAAAGTCCACCATCTTCCCACTGACCATTGACACTCCTGAGCCCGCGGACACCGGAGGCCTCCCCTGGTCCCCAAATATCTGGGGGTCAACATATACCATAAGGTAGAAGACCTCCTGGAGGGAAACATATTGAGAGCTATTAGAGGACTCAAAGCCAACATGCAATTCTGGAAACCACTTCCTCTGACTGTCTTCGGAAGAATTGCACTGCTAATAATGATAGCACTGCCCAGACTATTATACTACTTCTCCACCGTCCCCCTAATAATCCCTAAAAGAGTATTCCAAGATATGGAGTCCCTAATTTTGAATTTGATATGGGGACCGAATAGACGCAGAATTGCTCTTAACACACTTCAGAGGCCCACCTCAGAGGGCGGATTAGCTATGCCAAACTTAGAGATCTACTACTGGGCAGGGCAATTTCAATGGATAGCATTGGCAATCAGTGAGTCCCTAAATACGGCCAACCCACAGACCTTATTAAACTGTCCCCTAGAAAACATTTTAAATATTTTACTGAACCCCAAAAAACCAGTGCAACAACTCCCACTTGAATGGGAGGTACCCAGACATTGCTGGGACCAATTCTTAAAACGAACGCGCACAAAAAACCCCTACACACCCGAGATCCCCCTGACAGCCCTTAATCTCATCCCAAGGGGCCACATCATAACACATACTAAGAAAATTATAAAGTATAACATCACGAAAATAGGAGATTTGTTCAATAATGGTAAACTCTGCAACCACATGGAACTGCAAGAGTGGTTCAATCTCCCCTCGGGCTTATTCCTCACTCACACCGCCTTAACCAACACTGTTCAAAAATTATGGGGCACAAAATCAAGTGAACCAGACACACACGAGAGCTGTCACCTCCTCTACACAGTGTACACCCCTTGGTGTGAGAAAGTAGCCTCTTTCTAGCCTTATTACCCCCACTTCTGGCCTGTTTGTGAGTGTATGTCAGGGTGTTTTCACTGTCTCACTGGGATCCTGCTAGCCAGGGCCCAGTGTTCATAGTGAAAACCCTATGTTTTCAGTATGTTTGTTATGTGTCACTGGGACCCTGCTAGCCAGGACCCCAGTGCTCATAAGTTTGTGACCTATATGTATGTGTTCCCTGTGTGATGCCTAACTGTCTCACTAAGGCTCTGCTATCCAGAACCTCAGTGGTTATGCTCTCTCATTTCTTTCCAAATTGTCACTAACAGGCTAGTGACCAATTTCACCAATTTACATTGGCATACTGGAACACCCTTATAATTCCCAAGTATATGGTACTGAGGTACCCAGGGTATTGGGGTTCCAGGAGATCCCTATGGGCTGTAGCATTTCTTTTGCCACCCATAGGGAGCTCTGACAATTCTTACACAGGCCTACCCTTGCAGCCTGAGTGAAATAACGTCCACGTTATTTCACAGCCATTTACCACTGCACTTAAGTAACTTATAAGTCACCTATATGTCTAACCTTTACCTGGTAAAGGTTGGGTGCTAAGTTACTTAGTGTGTGGGCACTCTGGCACTAGCCAAGGGGTTCCCACATTGTTCAGGGCAAATTCCCCGGACTTTGTGAGTGCGGGGACACCATTACACGCGTGCAATATACATATGTCACGACATATGTATAGCGTCACAATGGTAACTCCGAACATGGCCATGTAACATGTAAAAGTAGGTGTAAAGTGCACCTATATTCCCCAGAGAGCACAGAAGTCGTGATAGGGGAATTCTGCAAGAAAGAACAACACCAGCAATGCAACCAAAGTGGATTTCTGGACGAGAGTACCTCTGGAACAAGTGGACCAAGTCCAAGAGTCGCGACAAAGTCGAGATTGGGCAGATGCCCAGGAAATGCCAGCTGAGGGTGCAAAGAAGCTGCCACCAGATGGTAGAAGCTGTGGATTCTGCAAGAACGAAGAGGGCTAGAAACTTCCCCTTTGGAGGATGGATGTCCCACGTCGTGAAGAAGCTTGCAGAGGTGTTCCGATGCAGAAAGACCACAAACAAGCCTTGCTAGCTGCAAGGGTCGCGGTTAGGGTTTTTGGATGCTGATGTGGCCTAGGAGGGACCAGGATGTCGCCACTTGGATGAGGAGACAGAGGGGCCGCCCAGCAAGTCAGGGAGCCCTCACAGGAGCAGGCAGCACCCGCAGAAGTACCGGAACAGGCACTTGGAAGAGGAGTGAACCGGAGCTCACCCAAAGACACAAAAGGGAGTCCCATGACGCCGGAGGACAACTCAGGAGGTTGTGCTCTGCAGGTTAGAGTGTCGGGGACTGAGGCTTGGCTGTGCACGAAGGCAATTCTGGAAGAGTGCACAGGAGCCGGAGCAGCTGCAAATCATGCGATACCCAGCAATGCAGTCTAGCGTGGGGAAGCAAGGACTTACCTCCACCAAACTTGGACTGAAGAGTCACTCGACTGTGGGTGTCACTTGTACAGAGTTGCTGAGTTCCAGGGACCACGCTCGTCGTGCTGAGAGGGGACCCAGAGGATCGGTGATGCAGTCTTTTGTTGCCTGTGGTTGCAGGGGGAGGATTCCGTCGTCCCACGGGAGATTTCTTCAGAGCTCCTAGTGCAGAGAGGAGGCAGGCTACCCCCAGAGCATGCACCACCAGGAAACAGTCGAGAAGGCGTCAGGATCAGCGATACAAGGTTGAAGTAGTCGTCTTTGCTACTTTGTTGCAGTTTTGCAGGCGTCCTGAGCAGTCAGCGGTCAATCCTTTGGCAGAAGGTGAAGAGAGAGATGCAGAGGAACTCTGATGAGCTCTTGCATTCATTATCTAAAGAATTCCCCAAAGCAGGGACCCTAAATAGCCAGAAAAGGAGGTTTGGCTACCTAGGAAGGAGGATAGGCTAGCAACACAGGTAAGAGCCTATCAGAAGGAGACTCTGACGTCACCTGCTGGCACTGGCCACTCAGAGCAGTCCAGTGTGCCAGCAGCACCTCTGTTTCCAAGATGGCAGAGGTCTGGAGCACACTGGAGGAGCTCTGGGCACCTCCCAGGGGATGTGCAGGTCAGGGGAGTGGTCACTCCCCTTTCCTTTGTCCAGTTACGCGCCAGAGCAGGGCTGGGGGATCCCTGAACCGGTGTAGACTGGCTTATGCAGAGATGGGCACCATTTGTGCCCATCAAAGCATGTCCAGAGGCTGGGGGAGGCTACTCCTCCCCAGCCATCACACCTATTTCCAAAGGGAGAGGGTGTTACACCCTCTCTTAGAGGAAATCCTTTGTTCTGCCTTCCTGGGCCAGGCCTGGCTGGACCCCAGGAGGGCAGAAACCTGTCTCAGGGGTTGGCAGCAGCAGCAGATGCAGTGGAGACCCCGGAAAGGCAGTTTGGCAGTACCCAGGTCTGTGCTAGAGACTCAGGGGATCATGGAATTGTCTCCCCAATGCCAGAATGGCACTGGGGTGACAATTCCATGATCTTAGACATGTTACATGGCCATGTTCGGAGTTACCATTGTGACGCTATACATAGGTAGTGACCTATGTATAGTGCACGCGTGAAATGGTGTCCCCGCCCTCACAAAGTCTGGGGAATTTCCCCTGAACGATGTGGGGGCACCTTGGCTAGTGCCAGGGTGCCCACACACTAAGTAACTTAGCACCCAACCTTCACCAGGTGAAGGTTAGACATCTAGGTTAATTATTAGTTACTTAAGTGCAGTGGTAAATGGCTGTGAAATGACGTGGACGTTATTTCACTCAGGGTGCAGTGGCAGGCCTGTGTAAGAATTGTCAGAGGTCCCTATGGGTGGCAAAAGAAATGCTGCAGCCCATAGGGATCTCCTGGAACCCCAATACCCTGGGTACCTCAGTACCATATACTAGGGAATTATAAGGGTGTTCCAGTATGCCAATGTGAATTGGTAAATTTAGTCACTAGCCTGTTAGTGACAAATTTGGAAAGCAGAGAGAGCATAACCACTGAGGTTCTGGTTAGCAGAGCCTCAGTGAGACAGTTAGGCACCACACAGGGAACACATATAGGCCACAAACCTATGAGCACTGGGGTCCTGGCTAGCAGGATCCCAGTGACACATAACAAACACACTTACAACATAGGGTTTTCACTAAGAGCACTGGGCCCTGGCTAGCAGGATTCCAGTGAGACAGTGAAAACACTCTGACATATACTCACAAACAGGCCAAAAGTGGGGGTAACAAGGCTAGAAAGAGTCTACTTTCCTACAAGAAGTTCCTATCTCTTTTCGTTTTTGCAGAATCTTCGGCTTCTTCCACCCGGAGGCAGCGCTTTTGCACCTTCATCCGGTGTTTTCTGGGCTCCTGCCCCCCCTGGACACTTTCGTGACTCATGGACTTGATCCCCTTCCTTTACAGGTCCTCAGGTCCAGGAATCCGTCTTCAGTGCTTTGCTGGTGCTTGTTGTTCTTGCAGAATCCCCTATCACGACTATTGTGTCTTTCTGGGGCCACTTTACTCCTACTTTTCAGGGTCTTGGGGTGGGGTATCTTGGACACCCTTACTGTTTTCTTACAGTCCCAGCGACCCTCTACAACCTCCCATAGGTCTAGGGTCCATTTGTGATTCGCATTCCACTTTTGGAGTATATGGTTTGAGCTGCCCCTAGACCTATGTCTACCTATTGCATCCTATTGTGATTCTACATTGTTTGCACTACTTGTTCTACTATTACGCACCTGTTTTGGGTTTGTGTACATATCATTTGTGTATATTACTTACCTCCTAAGTGAGGGTATCCTCTGAGATACTTTTGGCATATTGTCACTAAAATAAAGTACCTTTATTTTTAGTAACTCTGAGTATTGTGTTTTCTTATGATATTGTGCTATATGATATAAGTGGTATAGTAGGAGCTTTGCATGTCTCCTAGTTCAGCCTAAGCTGCTTTGCCATAACTACCTTCTATCAGCCTTATCTGCTAGAAACACCTCTTCTACACTAATAAGGGATAACTGGACCTGGCACAAGGTATAAGTACCTCTGGTACCCACTACAGGCCAGCCTCCTACACCAACAATGTGAAGTTATATTCTCAGAGTTCCTTTTAGTATGTTTAAGTTTAGAGCAGTGGGAATTGTCCACTGGACCTATATCAAGTGATGAGAATGCCAGACAGGGATGCTGTCTCAGTAAAGCCATAGCTGAGCAAAAACTTTGTCCATATGGCTGTAAGAGAGAACAGGGTTGCTGTTTCTTTTGAGTTGGAGCAGGGCAGGGATGCTGTCCTCTGAGCTCCACACTAGGGCAGGGCTGCTGTCCTAAGTGTTGTGAGGCAGTGCAGTGTTGCTGCACTAAAGTTTCTCTGGGAGGGCTGGAGGGATGCTCCATGTTAACTAAAGTGGTGCACTTTTTCTCACCAATATTAGTTATCCCACAGAGAGGTACTTCCACCTGAGGGAGCACAGCTGTGCTAACTGATGGTTCTCTTGGTACAGGTGCCACCCCAGGAGAGGTTTCTCCTACCACATGAATGGTATCCTGAATGGCAGGGTGGGTAGGGGATACTTTGATGCCCTTTGTACCTGTTGTTGGAGAAGGATCCTGAGTTTTCAGGCCTTCTTCTCTCCTTTACTTTTTCATTTCAGCTGAAATGAGAGGAAGCAATTCCTTAGGGATACCCAGCATGGCTGCATGAGTATTAAACTCTACTTGAGCCCAACCTGACCTGAGGCCTCTAGGTCATTACCTAAGAGACAGTCTGCAGGTAAGCTAGGTGATATTACCACCTGCTTAGGGCCAGTAACTCCACCCCAACTAAACTGAATTATAGCTGAGGGAAGGAAGTTAGTGGTGTTATGGACATCAATAATCTTGTATTGATGTCCAATGATGTGTTGTGCAGGAGACACTAGGTTTTCAGTCACCAAAGTGATACTGGCACCTGTGTCCCTATTGACCTGAGCCTCAACACCATTTATTGAAACTGTCTGCCTGTACGTATCCATTGTAAGGGGACAAGCAGCCAGTGTGGCAAGGCCAGTTCCACCAGGTGTGACAGAAACTGTCTTGGGACTGACTACCCCAGTTTCTATGATAGACCCAAAAGTGAACCCAACTACACCCTTATTTTGACTGTTGCCAGCAGTCCCACCACTAGTACCACTACTGCTAGGGGCACTAGAGATCGATGTATTAGTGGTGGTAGGTTCAGGGGGTTTACCTGGGCAGGACTTATCCCCTGGCCTATGGCCTTTATTTTTACACACATAACACCAAGGCTTTTTAATGTGTGTGGGTTGTGAAGAAGAGGAAGAAGATGATTTATCCCCACCCCTTGAAGAGTGTTTAGGATTTGAAGAAGGATCTTTAGTTTTACCTTTATCCCCATGCTTATCCTGATATTTCTCACCATCTTTCTTCTTGCCATCCTTGTCACCTCCTGTATGAACTTTTCTGTCCACTCTTGTTCTGACCCATTTGTCTGCCTTCTTTCCCAATTCTTGGGGAGAGGTCAGATCTGAGTCTACCAATTACTCGTGCAACAAATCAGACACACAATTGTTCAGAATATGCTCTCTTGGGAATAGATTATACAGGCTTTCATAGTCATTCACCTTACTGACATGTAACCAACCCTTCAAGGCCTTCCCTAAACAGTCTACAAAGTCTGTCCATTCTTGAGAGAACTCTTTTCTGGTGTCTCTGAACTTAATCCTGTATTGTTCAGTGGTTAAGCCAAATCCATCCAAGAGTGCATCCTTCAAAACTTTGTAATTGTTAGCATCACTTTCTCTGACAGTAAGGAGCCTATCCCTACCCTTACCAGTGAAAGATAGCGACAAGATAGCAGTCCACTGCCTTTGAGGGACCAACTGTACTATACAGGCCCTCTCAAGTGCAGCAAACCACTTGTTACTGTCACCCCCCTCCTTGTAAGGGGGGACTATCTTATGCAGGTTTCTGGAACCTTGCTCTCTAACAGGATTGCTATCAAAAACACTGCTGCTGCCACCATGGGGAACTAACCACAACCTCTGACTTTCCCTTTCCACATCCAGAGATTCCCTGTCTAAGGCCAGCGGCTGCTGTTTAAGCTTCAGCCTGGCCTCTTCCAACCTCAGCTTCTTAGTTTCCTTTCCATTAAGGTATCCTCAGGGTGGGAGGATTGGGAATTCTGAGACACAGAAGAAATATGGGAATTGGCAGAGTTAGACCTGTCCCTAACTGGCTGGACTCTAGTAACCTGGCCTATAGGAGTGAAATGTGCCCTACTAGTGTGTGAACCCCCCCCCACTAGCAGTGTCACTAGATGGCCTGTTAGCTGACAGGTGTTTGGAAGAACCCTCCCCAGCATCCTCAGGGGACTCCTCTGAATCTGGCTGGGTACCCCCATCCTCTACCTCCTGATCCTGGGATGGGCCAGACTGGTTCTGGTCACTTTCTAGGAGCAGGCTAAGGAGAAGATCTTGTGTACGATTCTTACCAATTGCTAAACCTCTTTCAATGCAGAGACCCCTCAAACCTTTGAAGTTTAGATTCCCATATGTTGCCTGGAAAACTGTGGGAGTTAGCTCTACTGCAGACATGGCAGAAAAGGTTTAGGACAGAGACAGAAAAAAACAGTATTTGGAACTTTTTAAAGGAACAGAGAAAAACGTTTTCAAACTTTTGAAAACTTTCGAAAGTTTTCAGAAACTTTTCAGAAACTTTTTAGAAAGTTTTAGAGAAGAAAAGTTAAACAGTTTAGATTACTGTGTTTATTCTGAAGTATTTGGTACATGTTTTTCTTATGAAAAGCACCAATGTCAAAGTGGTAAAGCAGTTACAAGTACTTATCCCACCGCTGCACCACCAATGTAGGAGGCTGGCCTGGCTTATAGTGGGTACCTTGTGGTAGTTACACCTTATGCCAGGTCCAGTTACCCCTTATTAGTAGATTAGCAGTGTTCTAGCAGCTTAGGCTGATAGAGGTAGTGTGAGAAGGGAGCCTCTTTCTAGCCTTGTTACCCCCACTTTTGGCCTGTTTGTGAGTGTATGTCAGGGTGTTTGTCACTGTTTTCACTGTCTCACTGGGATCCTGATAGCCAGGCCTCAGTGCTCATAGTGAAAACACTATGGCCCTCATTCTGACCTTAGCGGTCGGCGGAGAGGCGGCGGTCGGACCGCGAACAGACCGGCGGTATTAAAAATGGCATTCTGACCACGGCGGTCACCGCCGCGACCGACCGCCACTTCCCCACTCCGACAGCCACGGCGGTCATGACCGAGGGGCTGGAGTCTGCGCACTCCGGTCCGGCGGTCGAACCAAGACCGCCAACGGTATCATGACCCTGCTTACCGCCGCGGTTTCTGGCGTTCGGGACCCGCCATGCGAACCATGGCGGTAGGCACTATCGGGGCCAGGGAATTCCTTCCCTGGCACTGATAGGGGTCTCCCCCACCCCCTACTCCCCCCCCGAGTCCTCCCCCCACACCCTCCACCCCCCTGCCACCCCCCAGAGGTGGTACGAACCCCCTCCCCACCCCACCCCGACATGCACATACACGCACCCCGACATGCACACACCCCCAACATGCACATATACACACCCCCTGCACACACACATACACAACGGGGACACATACCCGCACACATACATGCCGACATGCGCACCCGCCGAACTACACACATTGCCCATAGGCACAGCAGCACTCCCCGCCCGCATGCACGCACTCACACACCCCCTCTACACACTCACACGCACACCCCCATGCACGCACACATCACACAACACCCCCCCACCCCCTCCCCTCACGGACGATCAACTTACCTTGTGCGTTGGTCCTCCGGGAGGTGACAGGAGCCATGGGGAGGTGACCGCCAACAGAAGACCGCCCACAGAAATGTGGGTCGTAATTCTGTGGGCGGTGTTCTGCTGGCGTGGCGGTGGAGGTTGACCAGTCTCCACTTTCCCGCCGACCGCCAGTGTGGCTGCTGGCGGTTTTCCGGCGGAACGCTCCCAGCGGTCAGAATGCGCACAGCGGCATACCGCCGCGGTCGGCGGTCTTCACCGCGGCGGTAACTCGGCGGTCTCGCGAAAAGACCGCCAAGGTCAGAATGAGGGCCTATGTTTTCAGTATGTTTGTTATGTGTCACTGGGATCCTGCTGGTCAGGACCCCAGTGCTCATAGGTTTGTGGCCTATATGTATGTGTCACTGGGACCCTGTCACACAGGGCCCCAGTGCTCATAGGTGTGCATGTATATGTTCCCTGTGTGGTGCCTAACTGTCTCACTGAGGCTCTGCTAACCAGAACCTCAGTGGTTATGCTCTCTCATTACTTTCAAATTGTCACTAACAGGCTAGTGACCATTTTTACCAATTTACATTGGCTTACTGGAACACCCCTATAATTCCCTAGTATATGGTACTGAGGTACCCAGGGTATTGGGGTTCCAGGAGATCCCTATGGGCTGCAGCATTTCTTTTGCCACCCATAGGGAGCTCTGACAATTCTTACACAGGCCTGCCACTGCAGCCTGAGTGAAATAACGTCCACGTTATTTCACAGCCATTTTACACTGCACTTAAGTAACTTATAAGTCACCTATATGTCTAACCTTTACCTGGTAAAGGTTAGGTGCAAAGTTACTTAGTGTGAGGGCACCCTGGCACTAGCCAAGGTGCCCTCACATTGTTCAGAGCCAATTCCCTGGACTTTGTGAGTGCGGGGACACCATTACACGCGTGCACTACATATAGGTCACTACCTATATGTAGCTTCACCATGGTAACTCCGAATATGGCCATGTAACATGTCTATGATCATGGAATTGCCCCCTCTATGCCATCCTGGCATAGTTGGCACAATCCCATGATCCCAGTGGTCTGTAGCACAGACCCTGGTACTGCCAAACTGCCTTCCTGGGGTTTCACTGCAGCTGCTGCTGCTGCCAACCCCTCAGACAGACAGCTGCCCTCCTGGGGTCCAGCCAGGCCTGGCCCAGGATGGCAGAACAAAGAACTTCCTCTGAGAGAGGGTGTGACACCCTCTCCCTTTGGAAAATGGTGTGAAGGCAGGGGAGGAGTAGCCTCCCCCAGCCTCTGGAAATGCTTTCTTGGGCACAGATGTGCCCAATTCTGCATAAGCCAGTCTACACCGGTTCAGGGACCCCTTAGCCCCTGCTCTGGCGCGAAACTGGACAAAGGAAAGGGGAGTGACCACTCCCCTGACCTGCACCTCCCCTGGGAGGTGTCCAGAGCTCCTCCAGTGTGCTCCAGACCTCTGCCATCTTGGAAACAGAGGTGCTGCTGGCACACTGGACTGCTCTGAGTGGCCAGTGCCACCAGGTGACGTCAGAGACTCCTGCTGATAGGCTCCTTCAGGTGTTAGTAGCCTATCCTCTCTCCTAGGTAGCCAAACCCTCTTTTCTGGCTATTTAGGGTCTCTGTCTCTGGGGAAACTTTAGATAACGAATGCAAGAGCTCATCCGAGTTCCTCTGCATCTCTCTCTTCACCTTCTGATAAGGAATCGACTGCTGACCGCGCTGGAAGCCTGCAAACCTGCAACATAGTAGCAAAGACGACTACTGCAACTCTGTAACGCTGATCCTGCCGCCTTCTCGACTGTTTTCCTGCTTGTGCATGCTGTGGGGGTAGCCTGCCTCCTCTCTGCACCAGAAGCTCCGAAGAAATCTCCCGTGGGTCGACGGAATCTTCCCCCTGCAACCGCAGGCACCAAAAAGCAGCATTACCGGTCCCTTGGGTCTCCTCTCAGCACAACGAGCGAGGTCCCTCGAATCCAGCGACTCTGTCCAAGTGACCCCCTGTGAGAAGGTAGCCTCTTTCTAGCCTTGTTACCCCCACTTTTGGCCTGTTTGTGAGTGTATGTCAGGGTGTTTGTCACTGTTTTCACTGTCTCACTGGGATCCTGATAGCCAGGCCTCAGTGCTCATAGTGAAAACACTAGGTTTTCAGTATGTTTGTTATGTGTCACTGGGGTCCTGCTGGTCAGGACCCCAGTGCTCATAGGTTTGTGGCCTATATGTATGTGTCACTGGGACCCTGTCACACAGGGCCCCAGTGCTCATAGGTGTGCATGTATATGTTCCCTGTGTGGTGCCTAACTGTCTCACTGAGGCTCTGCTAACCAGAACCTCAGTGGTTATGCTCTCTCATTACTTTCAAATTGTCACTAACAGGCTAGTGACCATTTTTACCAATTTACATTGGCTTACTGGAACACCCTTATAATTCCCTAGTATATGGTACTGAGGTACCCAGGGTATTGGGGTTCCAGGAGATCCCTATGGGCTGCAGCATTTCTTTTGCCACCCATAGGGAGCTCTGACAATTCTTACACAGGCCTGCCACTGCAGCCTGAGTGAAATAACGTCCACGTTATTTCACAGCCATTTTACACTGCACTTAAGTAACTTATAAGTCACCTATATGTCTAACCTTTACCTGGTAAATGTTAGGTGCAAAGTTACTTAGTGTGAGGGCACCCTGGCACTAGCCAAGGTGCCCCCACATTGTTCAGAGCCAATTCCCTGAACTTTGTGAGTGCGGGGACACCATTACACGCGTGCACTACATATAGGTCACTACCTATATGTAGCTTCACAATGGTAACTCCGAATATGGCCATGTAACATGTCTATGATCATGGAATTGCCCCCTCTATGCCATCCTGGCATAGTTGGCACAATCCCATGATCCCAGTGGTCTGTAGCACAGACCCTGGTACTGCCAAACTGCCCTTCCTGGGGTTTCACTGCAGCTGCTGCTGCTGCCAACCCCTCAGACAGGCATCTGCCCTCCTGGGGTCCAGCCAGGCCTGGCCCAGGATGGCAGAACAAAGAACTTCCTCTGAGAGAGGGTGTGACACCCTCTCCCTTTGGAAAATGGTGTGAAGGCAGGGGAGGAGTAGCCTCCCCCAGCCTCTGGAAATGCTTTGTTGGGCACAGAGGTGCCCAATTCTGCATAAGCCAGTCTACACCGGTTCAGGGACCCCTTAGCCCCTGCTCTGGCGCGAAACTGGACAAAGGAAAGGGGAGTGACCACTCCCCTGACCTGCACCTCCCCTGGGAGGTGTCCAGAGCTCCTCCAGTGTGCTCCAGACCTCTGCCATCTTGGAAACAGAGGTGCTGCTGGCACACTGGACTGCTCTGAGTGGCCAGTGCCACCAGGTGACGTCAGAGACTCCTGCTGATAGGCTCCTTCAGGTGTTAGTAGCCTATCCTCTCTCCTAGGTAGCCAAACCCTCTTTTCTGGCTATTTAGGGTCTCTGTCTCTGGGGAAACTCTAGATAACGAATGCATGAGCTCAGCCGAGTTCCTCTGCATCTCCCTCTTCACCTTCTGATAAGGAATCGACCGCTGACCGCGCTGGAAGCCTGCAAACCTGCAACATAGTAGCAAAGACGACTACTGCAACTCTGTAACGCTGATCCTGCCGCCTTCTCGACTGTTTTCCTGCTTGTGCATGCTGTGGGGGTAGTCTGCCTCCTCTCTGCACCAGAAGCTCCGAAGAAATCTCCCGTGGGTCGACGGAATCTTCCCCCTGCAACCGCAGGCACCAAAAAGCTGCATTTCCGGTCCCTTGGGTCTCCTCTCAGCACGACGAGCGAGGTCCCTCGAATCCAGCGACACCGTCCAAGTGACCCCCACAGTCCAGTGACTCTTCAGCCCAAGTTTGGTGGAGGTAAGTCCTTGCCTCACCTCGCTGGGCTGCATTGCTGGGAATCGCGACTTTGCAAGCTTCTCCGGCCCCTGTGCACTTCCGGCGGAAATCCTTCGTGCACAGCCAAGCCTGGGTCCACGGCACTCTAACCTGCATTGCACGACTTTCTAAGTTGGTCTCCGGCGACGTGGGACTCCTTTGTGCAACTTCGGCGAGCACCGTTTCACGCATCCTCGTAGTGCCTGTTTCTGGCACTTCTCCGGGTGCTACCTGCTTCAGTGAGGGCTCCTTGTCTTGCTCGACGTCCCCTCTCTCTGCAGATCCAATTTGCGACCTCCTGGTCCCTCCTGGGCCCCAGCAGCGTCCAAAAACGCCAAACGCACGATTTGCGTGTAGCAAGGCTTGTTGGCGTCCATCCGGCGGGAAAACACTTCTGCACGACTCTCCAAGGCGTGGGGGATCCATCCTCCAAAGGGGAAGTCTCTAGCCCTTGTCGTTCCTGCAGTATTCACAGTTCTTCAGCCTAGTAAGAGCTTCTTTGCACCAACCGCTGGCATTTCTTGGGCATCTGCCCATCTCCGAGCTGCTTGTGACTTTTGGACTTGGTCCCCTTGTTCCACAGGTACCTTCAGACAGGAATCCATCGTTGTTGCATTGCTGATTTGTGTTTTCCTTGCATTCTCCCTCTAACACGACTATTTTGTCCTTAGGGGAACTTTGGTGCACTTTGCACTCACTTTTCAGGGTCTTGGGGAGGGTTATTTTTCTAACTCTCACTATTTTCTAATAGTCCCAGCGACCCTCTACAAGGTCACATAGGTTTGGGGTCCATTCGTGGTTCACATTCCACTTTTGGAGTATATGGTTTGTGTTGCCCCTATCCCTATGTTTCCCCATTGCATCCTATTGTAACTATACATTGTTTGCACTGTTTTCTAAGACTATACTGCATATTTTTGCTATTGTGTATATATATCTTGTGTATATTTCCTATCCTCTTACTGAGGGTACACTCTAAGATACTTTGGCATATTGTCATAAAAATAAAGTACCTTTATTTTTAGTATAACTGTGTATTGTGTTTTCTTATGATATTGTGCATATGACACTAAGTGGTACTGTAGTAGCTTCACACGTCTCCTAGTTCAGCCTGAGCTGCTTTGCTAAGCTACCATTATCTATCAGCCTAAGCTGCTAGACACCCTATACACTAATAAGGGATAACTGGGCCTGGTGCAAGGTGCAAGTACCCCTTGGTACTCACTACAAGCCAGTCCAGCCTCCTACATTGGTTGTGCAGTGGTGGGATAAGTGCTTTGAGACTACTTACCACTCTTGTCATTGTACTTTTCATAAGAGAAAAATATACAAAACAAGGTCAGTGTATATACACATAGCCAAAAAGTTTTGCATTTCCTCTTTTCACTCTTTTCTAAGTGCTGAAAAGTACTTCTAAACTTTCAAAAAGTTCTTAAAAGTTTAAAAAGTTTTTTCTGTCTTTCCAAAAAAGTTCTGAAAACTTTTTTCTCTTTGTCTATCACTTTAACTCTCTCAAAAAAATGTCTGGCACAGGCCAAAAAGTTGAACTGTCCAAACTTGCATATGATCACCTTAGCTGGAAAGGAGCAAGGAGTCTCTGCATAGAGAGAGGTTTGAGTGTAGGGAAGAATCCTTCTTTAGAACTGTTAATTAATATGCTTAGAGTACAGGATAAGGCCATAAGTGCCCAATCTGTAGAAAAAGTAGCTAATGGTTCTCAATCTGATCCAGGGACTCCCCCAGGAAAAGGTTCAGGAAAGAAACTTCTCAGCCTGCCCATTACTAGACAGTCTAGCATAGTTGGTACAGAGGTTGAATCACATCATACTGATGATGTGCTCTCACATTATGCTGGTAGCCAAGCTGTTAGGGTGCCCTCTGTAAGGGACAGGTCTCCTTCTGTTCATTCCCATCATACCTCTGTATCTAGAAATGTCCCTCCCACCCACCCTGATGACAGATTGTTAGAAAGGGAGCTCAATAGATTGAGAGTGGAACAAACCAGACTGAAGCTCAAGAAGCAACAGCTGGATTTGGATAGACAGTCTTTAGAAATAGAGAGGGAAAGACATAAGTTGGGTTTAGATACCCATGGTGGCAGCAGCAGTATTCCCATTAGTCATCCTGCAAAAGAGCATGATTCCAGGAATCTGCACAAGATAGTTCCCCCTTATAAGGAGGGGGATGACATTAACAAGTGGTTTGCTGCACTTGAGAGGGCCTGTGTTGTACAGGATGTCCCTCAAAGGCAGTGGGCTGCTATCCTATGGCTATCATTTAGTGGAAAAGGTAGGGATAGGCTCCTTACTGTGAAAGAAAATGATGCCAATAATTTTACAGTTCTTAAGAATGCACTCCTGGATGGTTATGGCTTAACCACTGAACAGTACAGGATAAAGTTCAGAGAAACCAAAAAGGAGTCTTCACAAGACTGGGTTGATTTCATTGACCATTCAGTGAAGGCCTTGGAGGGGTGGTTACATGGCAGTAAAGTTACTGATTATGAAAGCCTGTATAACACAATCCTGAGAGAGCATATACTTAATAATTGTGTGTCTGATTTGTTGCACCAGTACCTGGTAGACTCTGATCTGACCTCTCCCCAAGAATTGGGAAAGAAGGCAGACAAATGGGTCAGAACAAGGGTGAACAGAAAAGTTCATACAGGGGGTGACAAAGATGGCAATAAGAAGAAAGATGGTGAAAAATCTCAAGATAAGCATGGGGATAAGGGTAAAACCAAAGATCCCACTTCAAATCTTAAACACTCTTCAGAAGGTGGGGATAAAACAAATTCTTCCTCTTCTTCCCAACCTGCACACATTAAAAAGCCTTGGTGCTTTGTGTGTAAAAATAGAGGCCATAGGCCAGGGGATAAGTCCTGTCCAGGTAAACCCCCTGAGCCTACCACCACTAATACATCAAGCTCTAGTGCCCCTAGCAGTAGTGGTACTAGTGGTGGGACTGCTGGCAACAGTCAAGCAAAGGGTGTAGTTGGGTTCACTTATGGGTCCATAGTGGAAACTGATGTAATCAGTCCCAAGACAGTTTCTGTCACACCTAGTGGCATTGGCCTTGCCACACTGGCTGCTTGTCCCCTTACAATGGATAAGTACAGGCAGACAGTTTCAATAAATGGTGTTGAGGCCTTGGCCTACAGGGACACAGGTGCCAGTTTCACTTTGGTGACTGAAAACCTAGTGCCTCCTGAACAACACATCATTGGACAACAGTATAAGATTATTGATGTCCATAACTCCACTAAGTTTCTTCCCTTAGCTATAATTCAGTTTAGTTGGGGTGGAGTTACTGGCCCTAAGCAGGTGGTGGTATCACCTAGCTTACCTGTAGACTGTCTCTTAGGTAATGACCTAGAGGCCTCAGGTTGGGCTGATGTAGAGTTTTATGCCCATGCAGCCATGCTGGGCATCCCTGAGGAATTGTTCCCTCTCATTTCAAGTGAAATGAAAAAGCAAAGGAGAGAAGGCCTGAAAACTCAGGATCCCTCTCCATCAACAGGTAAAAAGGGTATCACAGTATCCCCTAACCACCCTACCATTCAGGATACTATTCCTGTGGTGGGAGAAACCTCTCCTGGGGTGGCACCTGTTCCAAGGGAATCATCAGCTGGCAAAGCTGGACTCCCTGAGGTGGAAGTACCTCTCTGTGGGATAACTAACATTGGTGAGAAAAAGAGCACCATTTTAGTTAACATGGAGCATCCCTCCAACCCTCCCAGAGAAACTTTAGTGCAGAAACTCTGCACTGCCTCACAACACTTAGGACAGCATCCCTGCCCTAGTGTGGAGCTGATAGGACAGCATCCCTGCCCTGCTCCAACTCAAGAGAAACGGCATCCCTGTTCTCTCTTCCAGCCAGATGGACAAAGTTTTTGCCCAGCTATGGCTTTTCTGAGACAGCATCCCTGTCTGGCATTTCCATCACTACAAATAGGTTCAGTGGACAATTCCCACTGCTCTAAACTAAAACTTACTGATAGAAACTCTGAAAATACATCTTCACATTGTTGCTTAGCTAAAAAACTTCAAACAGGGTGGTTTACATCCCCACAGGGAAGTAACCATATAGTGGATGATAAAGGGAGTAACCAGTCTATTGCAGAGCTACTCTCTACTTATCACCACTTAGACAATAAAGTCTCAACTGGCCAAGGTTAGCCTTATTGTCCTTCGTTTGGGGGGGGGTTGTGTGAGAAGGTAGCCTCTTTCTAGCCTTGTTACCCCCACTTTTGGCCTGTTTGTGAGTGTATGTCAGGGTGTTTGTCACTGTTTTCACTGTCTCACTGGGATCCTGATAGCCAGGCCTCAGTGCTCATAGTGAAAACACTAGGTTTTCAGTATGTTTGTTATGTGTCACTGGGGTCCTGCTGGTCAGGACCCCAGTGCTCATAGGTTTGTGGCCTATATGTATGTGTCACTGGGACCCTGTCACACAGGGCCCCAGTGCTCATAGGTGTGCATGTATATGTTCCCTGTGTGGTGCCTAACTGTCTCACTGAGGCTCTGCTAACCAGAACCTCAGTGGTTATGCTCTCTCATTACTTTCAAATTGTCACTAACAGGCTAGTGACCATTTTTACCAATTTACATTGGCTTACTGGAACACCCTTATAATTCCCTAGTATATGGTACTGAGGTACCCAGGGTATTGGGGTTCCAGGAGATCCCTATGGGCTGCAGCATTTCTTTTGCCACCCATAGGGAGCTCTGACAATTCTTACACAGGCCTGCCACTGCAGCCTGAGTGAAATAACGTCCACGTTATTTCACAGCCATTTTACACTGCACTTAAGTAACTTATAAGTCACCTATATGTCTAACCTTTACCTGGTAAATGTTAGGTGCAAAGTTACTTAGTGTGAGGGCACCCTGGCACTAGCCAAGGTGCCCCCACATTGTTCAGAGCCAATTCCCTGAACTTTGTGAGTGCGGGGACACCATTACACGCGTGCACTACATATAGGTCACTACCTATATGTAGCTTCACAATGGTAACTCCGAATATGGCCATGTAACATGTCTATGATCATGGAATTGCCCCCTCTATGCCATCCTGGCATAGTTGGCACAATCCCATGATCCCAGTGGTCTGTAGCACAGACCCTGGTACTGCCAAACTGCCCTTCCTGGGGTTTCACTGCAGCTGCTGCTGCTGCCAACCCCTCAGACAGGCATCTGCCCTCCTGGGGTCCAGCCAGGCCTGGCCCAGGATGGCAGAACAAAGAACTTCCTCTGAGAGAGGGTGTGACACCCTCTCCCTTTGGAAAATGGTGTGAAGGCAGGGGAGGAGTAGCCTCCCCCAGCCTCTGGAAATGCTTTGTTGGGCACAGAGGTGCCCAATTCTGCATAAGCCAGTCTACACCGGTTCAGGGACCCCTTAGCCCCTGCTCTGGCGCGAAACTGGACAAAGGAAAGGGGAGTGACCACTCCCCTGACCTGCACCTCCCCTGGGAGGTGTCCAGAGCTCCTCCAGTGTGCTCCAGACCTCTGCCATCTTGGAAACAGAGGTGCTGCTGGCACACTGGACTGCTCTGAGTGGCCAGTGCCACCAGGTGACGTCAGAGACTCCTGCTGATAGGCTCCTTCAGGTGTTAGTAGCCTATCCTCTCTCCTAGGTAGCCAAACCCTCTTTTCTGGCTATTTAGGGTCTCTGTCTCTGGGGAAACTCTAGATAACGAATGCATGAGCTCAGCCGAGTTCCTCTGCATCTCCCTCTTCACCTTCTGATAAGGAATCGACCGCTGACCGCGCTGGAAGCCTGCAAACCTGCAACATAGTAGCAAAGACGACTACTGCAACTCTGTAACGCTGATCCTGCCGCCTTCTCGACTGTTTTCCTGCTTGTGCATGCTGTGGGGGTAGTCTGCCTCCTCTCTGCACCAGAAGCTCCGAAGAAATCTCCCGTGGGTCGACGGAATCTTCCCCCTGCAACCGCAGGCACCAAAAAGCTGCATTTCCGGTCCCTTGGGTCTCCTCTCAGCACGACGAGCGAGGTCCCTCGAATCCAGCGACACCGTCCAAGTGACCCCCACAGTCCAGTGACTCTTCAGCCCAAGTTTGGTGGAGGTAAGTCCTTGCCTCACCTCGCTGGGCTGCATTGCTGGGAATCGCGACTTTGCAAGCTTCTCCGGCCCCTGTGCACTTCCGGCGGAAATCCTTCGTGCACAGCCAAGCCTGGGTCCACGGCACTCTAACCTGCATTGCACGACTTTCTAAGTTGGTCTCCGGCGACGTGGGACTCCTTTGTGCAACTTCGGCGAGCACCGTTTCACGCATCCTCGTAGTGCCTGTTTCTGGCACTTCTCCGGGTGCTACCTGCTTCAGTGAGGGCTCCTTGTCTTGCTCGACGTCCCCTCTCTCTGCAGATCCAATTTGCGACCTCCTGGTCCCTCCTGGGCCCCAGCAGCGTCCAAAAACGCCAAACGCACGATTTGCGTGTAGCAAGGCTTGTTGGCGTCCATCCGGCGGGAAAACACTTCTGCACGACTCTCCAAGGCGTGGGGGATCCATCCTCCAAAGGGGAAGTCTCTAGCCCTTGTCGTTCCTGCAGTATTCACAGTTCTTCAGCCTAGTAAGAGCTTCTTTGCACCAACCGCTGGCATTTCTTGGGCATCTGCCCATCTCCGAGCTGCTTGTGACTTTTGGACTTGGTCCCCTTGTTCCACAGGTACCTTCAGACAGGAATCCATCGTTGTTGCATTGCTGATTTGTGTTTTCCTTGCATTCTCCCTCTAACACGACTATTTTGTCCTTAGGGGAACTTTGGTGCACTTTGCACTCACTTTTCAGGGTCTTGGGGAGGGTTATTTTTCTAACTCTCACTATTTTCTAATAGTCCCAGCGACCCTCTACAAGGTCACATAGGTTTGGGGTCCATTCGTGGTTCACATTCCACTTTTGGAGTATATGGTTTGTGTTGCCCCTATCCCTATGTTTCCCCATTGCATCCTATTGTAACTATACATTGTTTGCACTGTTTTCTAAGACTATACTGCATATTTTTGCTATTGTGTATATATATCTTGTGTATATTTCCTATCCTCTTACTGAGGGTACACTCTAAGATACTTTGGCATATTGTCATAAAAATAAAGTACCTTTATTTTTAGTATAACTGTGTATTGTGTTTTCTTATGATATTGTGCATATGACACTAAGTGGTACTGTAGTAGCTTCACACGTCTCCTAGTTCAGCCTGAGCTGCTTTGCTAAGCTACCATTATCTATCAGCCTAAGCTGCTAGACACCCTATACACTAATAAGGGATAACTGGGCCTGGTGCAAGGTGCAAGTACCCCTTGGTACTCACTACAAGCCAGTCCAGCCTCCTACACCCCCACAGTCCAGTGACTCTTCAGCCCAAGTTTGGTGGAGATAAGTCCTTGCCTCACCTCGCTGGGCTGCATTGCTGGGAACCGCGACTTTGCAGCTACTCCGGCCCCTGTGCACTTCCGGCGGAAATCCTTTGTGCACAGCCAAGCCTGGGTCCACGGCACTCTAACCTGCATTGCACGACTTTCTAAGTTGGTCTCCGGCGACGTGGGACTCCTTTGTGCAACTTCGGCGAGCACCGTTTCACGCATCCTCGTAGTGCCTGTTTCTGGCACTTCTCCGGGTGCTACCTGCTTCAGTGAGGGCTCTTTGTCTTGCTCGACGTCCCTTCTCTCTGCTGGTCCAATTTGCGACCTCCTGGTCCCTCCTGGGCCTCAGCAGCGTCCAAAAACGCTAACCGCACGATTTGCAGCTAGCAAGGCTTGTTGGCGTTCTTTCGGCGGGAAAACACTTCTGCACGACTCTCCACGGCAAGAGGGATCCGTCCACCAAAGGGGAAGTCTCTAGCCCTTTTTGTTCCTGCAGAAACCTCAGCTTCTTCTGTCCAGTAGAAGCTTCTTTGCACCCGCAGCTGGCATTTCCTGGGCATCTGCCCATCTCCGACTTGCTTGTGACTTTTGGACTTGGTCCCCTTGTTCCACAGGTACCCTAGATTGGAAATCCACAGTTGTTGCATTGCTGGTTTGTGTCTTTCCTGCATTATTCCTCTAACACGACTTCTTTGTCCTTAGGGGAACTTTAGTGCACTTTGCACTCACTTTTCAGGGTCTTGGGGAGGGTTATTTTTCTAACTCTCACTATTTTCTAATAGTCCCAGCGACCCTCTACAAGGTCACATAGGTTTGGGGTCCATTCGTGGTTCGCATTCCACTTTTGGAGTATATGGTTTGTGTTGCCCCTATCCCTATGTTTCCCCATTGCATCCTATTGTAACTATACATTGTTTGCACTGTTTTCTAAGACTATACTGCATATTTTTGCTATTGTGTATATATATCTTGTGTATATTTCCTATCCTCTCACTGAGGGTACACTCTAAGATACTTTGGCATATTGTCATAAAAATAAAGTACCATTATTTTTAGTATAACTGTGTATTGTGTTTTCTTATGATATTGTGCATATGACACTAAGTGGTACTGTAGTAGCTTCACACGTCTCCTAGTTCAGCCTAAGCTGCTCTGCTAAGCTACCATTATCTATCAGCCTAAGCTGCTAGACTCCCTATACACTAATAAGGGATAACTGGGCCTGGTACAAGGCGCAAGTACCCCTTGGTACTCACTACAAGCCAGTCCAGCCTCCTACAGGTAGCTATAGCAGATTAGCTGAGGCTGAACTAGGAGACATGCAAAGGTCCTACTATACCACTTATATCATATAGCACTACTGTGAGAAAGTAGCCTCTTTCTAGCCTTGTTACCCCCACTTTTGGCCTGTTTGTGAGTGTATGTCAGGGTGTTTTCACTGTCTCACTGGGATCCTGCTAGCCAGGGCCCAGTGCTCATAGTGAAAACCCTTTGTTTTCAGTATGTTTGTTAAGTGTCACTGGGACCCTGCTAGCCAGGACCCCAGTGCTCATAAGTTTGTGGCCTATATGTATGTGTTACCTGTGTTATGACTAACTGTCTCACTGAGGCTCTGCTATCCAGAACCTCAGTCGTTATGCTCTCTCATTTCTTTCCAAATTGTCACTAACAGGCTAGTGACCAATTTCACCAATTTACATTGGCATACTGGAACACCCTTATAATTCCCTAGTATATGGTACTGAGGTACCCAGGGTATTGGGGTTCCAGGAGATCCCTATGGGCTTCAGCATTTCTTGTGCCACCCATAGGGAGATCTGACAATTCTTACAAGGCCTGCCAGTGCAGCCTGAGTGAAATAACGTCCACGTTATTTCACAGCCATTTACCACTGCGCTTAAGTAACTTATAAGTCACCTATATGTCTAACCTTTACCTGGTAAAGGTTGGGTGCTAAGTTACTTAGTGTGTGGGCACCCTGGCACTAGCCAAGGTGCTCCCATATTGTTCAGGGCAAATTCCCCGGACTTTGTGAGTGCGGGGACACCATAACACGCGTGCACTATACATATGTCACGACATATGTATAGCGTCACAATGGTAACTCCGAACATGGCCATGTAACATGGCTAAGATCATGGAATTGTCACCCCAATGCCATTCTGGAATTGGGGAGACAATTCCATGATCCCCCGAGTCTCTAGCTCAGACCCGGGTACTGCCAAACTACCCTTTCCCTGGGTTTCACTGCAGCTGCTGCTGCTGCCAACCCCTCAGACAGGTTTCTGCCCTCCTGGGGTCCAGCCAGGCTTGGCCCAGGAAGGCAGAACAAAGGACTTTCTCAGAGAGAGGGTGTTACACCCTCTCCCTTTGGAAAAAGGTGTCAGTGCTGGGGAGGAGTAGCATCCCCCAGCCTCTGGAAATGGTTGATGGGCACAGATGGTGCCCATCTCTGCATAAGCCAGTCTGCACCGGTTCAGGGATCCCTCAACCCTGCTCTGGCGCGAAACTGGACAAAGGTAAGGGGAGTGACCACTCCCCTGACCTGCACCTCCCCTGGGAGGTGCCCAGAGCTCCTCCAGTGTGCTCCAGACCTCTGCCATCTTGGAAACAGAGGTGCTGCTGACACACTGGACTGCTCTGAGTGGCCAGTGCCAGCAGGTGACGTCAGAGACTCCTTCTGATTGGCTCCTTCAGGTGTTGCTAGCCTATCCTCTCTCCTAGGTAGCCAAACCTCCTTTTCTGGCTATTTAGGGTCTCTGCTTTGGGGAATTCCTTAGATAACGAATGCAAGAGCTCCTCAGAGTTCCTCTGCATCTCTCTCTTCACCTTCTGCCAAGGAATCGACTGCTGACCACGCTGGAAGCCTGCAAAACTGCAACAAAGTAGCAACGACGACTACTGCAACCTTGTAACGCTGATCCTGCCGCCTTCTTGACTGTTTTCCTGGTGGTGCATGCTGTGGGGGTAGTCTGCCTCCTCTCTGCACTAGAAGCTCTGAAGAAATCTCCGGTGGGTCGACGGAATCTTCCCCCTGCAACCGCAGGCACCAAAGAACTGCATCACTGGTCCTCTGGATCTCCTCTCAGCACAACGAGCGAGGTCCCTTGAACTCAGCAACTCTGTCCAAGTGACTCCCACATTCCAGTGACTCTTCAGTCCAAGTTTGGTGGAGGTAAGTCCTTGCCTTCCCACGCTAGACTGCATTGCTGGGAACCGCATTTTTTGCAGCTACTCCGGCTCCTGTGCACTCTTCCAGGATTTCCTTTGTGCACAGCCAAGCCTGCTTCCCCGGCACTCTAACCTGCATTGCACGACCTCCAGAGTTGTCCTCCGGCTTCGTGGGACCCTCTTGTGCAACTTCGGGTGAGCTCCTGTTCACTACACTTTGTAGTGCCTGTTCCGGCACTTCTGCAGGTGCTGCTTGCTTCTGAGTGGGCTCTTTGTCTTACTGGACGCCCTCTCTGTCTCCTCACGGAATTTGCCGAGATCCTGGTCCCTCCTGGGCCACAGCAGCATCCAAAAACCCTAACCGCGACCTTTGCAGCTAGCAAGTCTTGTTGGCGGTCTTTCTGCACGAAAACACATCTGCACAACTCTTCACAACGTGGGACATCCATCCTCCAAAGGGGAAGTTTCTAGCCCTTGTCGTTCTTGCAGAATCCACAGCTTCTACCATCCGGTGGCAGCTTCTTTGCACCCACAACTGGCATTTCCTGGGCATCTGCCCACTCCCGACTTGAGCGTGACTCTTGGACTTGGTCCCCTTGTTCCACAGGTACTCTCGTCTGGAAATCCATCGTTGTTGCATTGTTTGTGTTGGTATTTCCTGCAGAATTTCCCTATCACGACTTCTGTGCTCTTTGGGGAACTTAGGTGTACTTTTCACCATCTTTTCAGGGTCTTGGGGTGGGCTATTTTTCTAACCCTCACTGTTTCTTTACAGTCCCAGCGACCCTCTACGAGGTCACATAGGTTTGGGGTCCATTCGTGGTTCGCATTCCACTTCTAGAGTATATGGTTTGTGTTGCCCCTATCCCTATGTGCCCCCTTTGCATTCTATTGTGACTATACATTGTTTGCACTGTTTTCTATTGCTATTACTGCATATTTTGGTATTGTGTACATATATCTTGTGTATATTTGCTATCCTCATACTGAGGGTACTCACTGGGATACTTTGGCATATTGTCATAAAAATAAAGTACCTTTATTTTTAGAATATCTGTGTATTGTGTTTTCTTATGATATTGTGCAAGTGACACTAGTGGTACTGTAGGTGCTTCACTCGTCTCCTAGTTCAGCCTAAGCTGCTCTGCTAAGCTACCTTTTCTATCAACCTAAGCTGCTAGACACCCCTCTACACTAATAAGGGATACCTGGGCCTGGTGCAAAGTGTAAGTACCCCTTGGTACCCACTACAAGCCAGTCTAGCCTGCTACATTGGTTGTGCAGCGGTGGGATAAGTACTTTGCAACTACTTACCACTTTGTCATATTGTACTTTTCATAAGAGAAAAATATAGTAAACAAGTTCAGTGTATGTACACCTAACCAAAAAGTTTTGCTTTTCTTCTCTCACTTCTTTGCTAAGTGCTGAAAAGTACCTCTAAACTTTCAAAAAGTTCCTAAAAAGTTGAAAAAGTTTTTTTTTCTGTCCTTTAAAAAGTTCTGAAAAACTTTTTTCTCACTTTTTCTGTCCCTTAAACACTTTCTAAAATGTCTGGCACAGGTCAAACTGTTGATCTGACCAAACTTGCTTAGGATGACCTTAGCTGGAAAGGAGCAAGGAGTCTCTGCGTTGAAAGAGGTTTAGGGGTAGGGAAGAATCCCTCTAGAGAACTGTTGGTTAATATGCTCATTGAACAAGATAAGACCTTAGTTGGCACTTCTGTTGAGAAATTAGCTGATGGTTCCCAATCTGACCCTGGGGCACCCCTAGCAAAAGATTTAGAAGGGAACCTTCCCAACCTGCCCATTAGCAGACCACCTAGCATAGCTGGTACTGATGTGAATTCACATCACAGTAAGAGTGTTTCTTCTCATCACAGTAGAAGTGTTACTTCTGTAGGCCAGAATGTTAGAGTGCCATCTGTTAGGGACATGTCTCCCTCTGTTCATTCTCACCATACTTCTGTGTCAAGGCATGAACCACCCACCCACCCTGATGACAGAGTGTTAGAAAGGGAGCTCAATAGATTGAGAGTGGAAGAATCCAGGCTGAAGCTCAAGAAGCAACAGCTGGATTTAGATAGGCAGTCCTTTGATTTAGAAAAGGAAAGACGGAGGTTGGGGTTAGGACCCCATGGTGGCAGCAGCAGTATTCCAAATAGTCATCCTGCAAAAGAGCATGATTCTAGGAATCTGCACAAGATAGTTCCCCCTTACAAGGAGGGGGATGACATTAACAAGTGGTTTGCTGCACTTGAGAGGGCCTGTGTTGTACAGGAGGTCCCTCAAAGGCAGTGGGCTGCTATCCTATGGCTATCTTTCAGTGGAAAGGGTAGGGATAGGCTCCTTACTGTTAAGGAAAGTGATGTCAATAATTTCACAGTTCTTAAGAATGCACTCCTAGATGGTTATGGCTTAACCACTAAACAGTACAGGATCAAGTTCAGAGAAACCAAAAAGGAGTCTTCACAAGACTGGGTAGACTTTGTTGACCATTCAGTGAAGGCCTTGGAGGGGTGGTTACATGGCAGTAAAGTTTCTGACTATGAAAGCCTGTATAACTTAATCCTGAGAGAGCATATTCTTAATAATTGTGTGTCTGATTTGTTGCACCAGTATCTAGTGGACTCAGATCTGTCCTCTCCCCAAGAATTGGGAAAGAAGGCAGACAAATGGGTCAGAACAAGAGTGAACAGAAAAGTTCATACAGGTGGTGACAAGGATGGCAAGAAGAAAGATGGTGAGAAATCTCAAGATAAGCATGGGGATAAGGGTAAAACCAAAGATCCTTCTTCAAATCTTAAACACTCTTCAGGGGGTGGGGATAAAACAAATTCTTCCTCTTCTTCTCAACCCACACACATTAAAAAGCCTTGGTGCTTTGTGTGTAAAAACTGAGGCCATAGGCCAGGGGATAAGTCCTGTCCAGGTAAACCCCCTGAGCCTACCACCACTAATACATCAAGCTCTAGTGCCCCTAGCAGTAGTGGTACTAGTGGTGGGACTGCTGGCAACAGTCAAACTAAGGGTGTAGTTGGGTTCACTTATGGGTCCATCATAGAAATTGGGGTAGTCCGTCCCAAGATAGTTTCTGTCACACCTAGTGGCATTGGCCTTGCCACACTGGCTGCTTGTCCGCTTGCAATGAATAAGTACAGGCAGACAGTTTCAATAAATGGTGTTGAGGCCTTGGCCTACAGGGACACAGGTGCCAGTATCACTTTGGTGGATGAAAACCTAGTGCCTCCTGAACAACACATCATTGGACAACAATATAAGATTATTGATGTCCATAACTCCACTGAGTTTCTTCCCTTGGCTATAATTCAGTTTAGTTGGGGTGGAGTTACTGGCCCTAAGCAGGTGGTAGTGTCACCTAGCTTACCTGTAGATTGTCTCTTAGGTAATGACCTAGAGACCTCAGGTTGGGCTGGGGTAGAGTTTTATGCCCATGCAGCCATGCTGGGCATCCCAGTAGAATTGTTCCCTCTCATTTCTACTGAAATAAAAAAGCAAAGGAGAGAAGGCCTGAAAACTCAGGATCCCTCTCCAACAACAGGTAAAAAGGGTATCACTATATCCCCTAACCACCCTGCCATTCAGGATACCATTCCTGTGGTGGGAGAAACCTCTCCTGGGGGGGCACCTGTTCCAAGGGAATCATCAGCTGGCATAGCTGTACTCCCTGAGGTGGAAGTACCTCTCGGTGGGACAACTAACATTGGTGAGAAAAAGAGCACCATTTTAGTTAACATGGAACATCCCTCCAACCCTCCCAGAGAAACTTTAGTGCAGAAACCCTGCACTGCCCCACAACACTTAGGACAGCATCCCTGCCCTAGTGTGGAGCTAATAGGACAGCATCCCTGCCCTGCTCCAAATCAAGAGAAACAACATCCCTGTTCTCTCTTCCAGCCATATGGACAAAGTTTTTGCCCAGCTATGGCTTTACTGAGACAGCATCCCTGTCTGGCATTTTCATCACTACAAATAGGTTCAGTGGACAATTCCCACTGCTCTAAACTAAAACTTACTGATAGAAACTCTGAAAATACATCTTCACATTGTTGCTTAGCTAAAAAACTTCAAACAGGGTGGTTTACATCCCCACAGGGAGGTAACCATATAGTGGATGATAAAGGGAGTAACCAGTCTATTGCAGAGCTACTCTCTACTTATCACCACTTAGACAATAAAGTCTCAACTGGCCAAGGTTAGCCTTATTGTCCTTCGCTTGGGAGGGGGGTTGTGTGAGAAAGTAGCCTCTTTCTAGCCTTGTTACCCCCACTTTTGGCCTGTTTGTGAGTGTATGTCAGGGTGTTTTTACTGTCTCACAGGGATCCTGCTAGCCAGGGCCCAGTGCTCATAGTGAAAACCCTTTGTTTTCAGTATGTTTGTTATGTGTCACTGGGACCCTGCTAGCCAGGACCCCAGTGCTCATAAGTTTGTGTTCTATATGTATGTGTTACCTGTGTTATGACTAACTGTCTCACTGAGGCTCTGCTATCCAGAACCTCAGTGGTTATGCTCTCTCATTTCTTTCCAAATTGTCACTAATAGGCTAGTGACCAATTTCACCAATTTACATTGGCATACTGGAACACCCTAATAATTCCCTAGTATATAGTACTGAGGTACCCAGGGTATTGGGGTTCCAGGAGATCCCTATGGGCTGCAGCATTTCTTGTGCCACCCATAGGGAGATCTGACACTTCTTACACAGGCCTGCCAGTGCAGCCTGAGTGAAATAACATCCACGTTATTTCACAGCCATTTACCACTGCACTTAAGTAACTTATAAGTCACCTATATGTCTAACCTTTACCTGGTAAAGGTTGGGTGCTAAGTTACTTAGGGGGTCATTCTGACCCTGGCGGCCGGTGGCCGCCAGGGCCACCGACCACGGGAGCACCGCCAACAGGCTGGCGGTGCTCCAACGAGCATTCTGACCGCGGCGGTTCAGCCGCGGTCAGAAGCGGAAAGTCAGCGGTCTCCCGCTGACTTTCCGCTGCTCGTTTGAATCCTCCATGGCTGCGGAGCGTGCTCCGCAGCCATGAGGATTCTGACCCCCCCTACCGCCATCCTGTTCATGGCGGGAAAGCCGCCATGAACAGGATGGCGGTAGGGGGGGTCGCGGGGCCCCTGGGGGCCCCTGCCGTGCCCATGCCAATGGCATGGGCACGGCAGGGGCCCCCGTAAGAGGGCCCCGCAAAGTATTTCAGTGTCTGCCTTGCAGACACTGAAATACGCGACGGGTGCCACTGCACCCGTCGCACCTTCCCACTCCGCCGGCTCGATTACGAGCCGGCATCCTCGTGGGAAGGGAGTTTTTCCCTGGGCTGGCGGGCGGTCTTTTGGAGACCGCCCGCCAGCCCAGGGAAAAACTCATAATACCCTCCGCGGTCTTCTGACCGCGGAGCGGTATAATGGGGGCGGAATTCTGGCGGGCGGCCTCCGCCGCCCGCCAGAATCAGAATCACCCCCTTAGTGTGTGGGCACCCTGGCACTAGCCAAGGTGCTCCCACATTGTTCAGGGCAAATTCCCCCGACTTTGTGAGTGCGGGGACACCATTACACGCATGTACTATACATATGTCACGACATATGTATAGCGTCACAATGGTAACTCCGAACATGGCCATGTAACATGTCTAAGATCATGGAATTGTCACCCCAATGCCATTCTGGCATTGGGGAGACAATTCCATGATCCCCCGAGTCTCTAGCTCAGACCCGGGTACTGCCAAACTACCTTTCCCAGGGTTTCACTGCAGCTGCTGCTGCTGCCAACCCCTCAGACAGGTTTCTGATCTCCTAGGGTCCAGCCAGGCTTGGCCCAGGAAGGCAGAACAAAGGGCTTCCTCAGAGAGAGGGTGTTACACCCTCTCCCTTTGGAAAAAGGTGTCAGGGCTGGGGAGAAGTAGCCTCCCCCAGCCTCTGAAAATGCTTTGATGGGCACAGATGGTGCCCATCTCTGCATAAGCCAGTCTGCACCGGTTCAGGGATCCCTCAGCCCTGCTCTGGCGCGAAACTGGACAAAGGAAAGGGGAGTGACCACTCCCCTGACCTGCACCTCCCCTGGGAGGTGCCCAGAGCTCCTCCAGTGTGCTCCAGACCTCTGCCATCTTGGAAACAGAGGTGCTGCTGGCACACTGGACTCCTCTGAGTGGCCAGTGCCAGCAGGTGACGTCAGAGACTCCTTCTGGTAGGCTCCTCCAGGTGTTGCTAGCCTATCCTCTCTCCTAGGTAGCCAAACCTCCTTTTCTGGCTATTTAGGGTCTCTGCTTTGGGGAATTCCTTAGATAACGAATGCAAGAGTTCCTCTGCATCTCTCTCTTCACCTTCTGCCAAGGAATCGACTGCTGACCGCGCTGGAAGCCTGCAAAACTGCAACAAAGTAGCAACGACGACTACTGCGACCTTGTAACGCTGATCCTGCCGCCTTCTCAACTGTTTTCCTGGTGGTGCATGCTGTGGGGATAGTCTGCCTCCTCTCTGCACTAGAAGCTCCGAAGAAATCTCCCGTGGGTCGACGGAATCTTCCCCCTGCAACCGGAGGCACCAAAGAACTGCATCACTGGTCCTCTGGGTCTCCTCTCAGCACAACGAGCGAGGTCCCTTGAACTCAGCAACTCTGTCCAAGTGACTCCCACAGTCCAGTGACTCTTCTGTCCAAGTTTAGTGGAGGTAAGTCCTTGCCTCCCCACGCTAGACTGCATTGCTGGGAACCGCGTGTTTTGCAGCTACTCCGGCTCCTGTGCACTCTTCCAGGATTTCCTTTGTGCACAGCCAAGCCTGGGTCCCCGGCACTCTAACCTGCATTGCACGACCTCCAGAGTTGTCTTCCGGTTTCGTGGGACCCTCTTGTGCAACTTTGGGTGAGCTCCGGTTCACTCCACTTCGTAGTGCCTGTTCCGGCACTTCTGTGGGTGCTGGTTGCTTCTGAGTGGGCGCTTTGTCTTGCTGGACGCCCCCTCCGTCTCCTCACGCAATTGGCGACATCCTGGTCCCTCCTGGGCCACAGCAGCATCCAAAAACCCTAACTGCAACCTTTGCAGCTAACAAGGCTTGTTGGCGGTCTTTCTGCACGAAAACACCCCTGCACGACTCTTCACGACTTGGGACATCCCTCCTCCAAAGGGGAAGTTTCTAGCCCTTGTCGTTCTTGTGGAATCCACAGCTTCTACCATCCGGTGGCAGCTTCTTTGCACCCACAACTGGCATTTCCTGGGCATCTGCCCACTCCCGGCTTTATCGTGACTCTTGGACTTGCTCCCCTTGTTCCACAGGTACTCTCGTCTGGAAATCCATCGCTGTTGCATTGCTGGTGTGGTCTTTCCTGCAGAATTCCCCTATCACGACTTCTGTGCTCTCTAGGGAACTTAGGTGCACTTTGCACCCACTTTTCAGGGTCTTGGGGTGGGCTATTTTTCTAACCCTCACTGTTTCTTTACAGTCCAAGCGACCCTCTACGAGGTCACATAGGTTTGGGGTCCATTCGTGATTCGCATTCCACTTCTAGAGTATATGGTTTGTGTTGCCCCTATCCTTATGTGTCCCCATTGCATTCTATTGTGACTATATATTGTTTGCACTGTTTTCTATTGCTATTACTGCATATTTTGGTATTGTGTACATATATCTTGTGTATATTTGCTATCCTCATACTGAGGGTACTCACTGAGATACTTTGGCATATTGTCATAAAAATAAAGTACCTTTATTTTTAGTATATCTGTGTATTGCGTTTTCTTATGATACTGTGCAAGTGACACTAGTGGTACTGTAGGAGCTTCACTCGTCTCCTAGTTCAGCCTAAGCTGCTCTTCTAAGCTACCTTTTCTATCAGCCTAAGCTGCTAGACACCCCTCTACACTAATAAGGGATACCTGGGCCTGGTGCAAAGTGTAAGTACCCCTTGGTACCCACTACAAGCCAGTCGAGCCTCCTACAACTACATTATAAGAAACACAATACTCAGAGTTACTAAAAATAAAGGTACTTTATTTTAGTGACAATATGGCAAAAGTATCTCAGAGGATAAACTCCCGTAGTAGGTAAGTAAAATACACACAATATACACACAAACCAAAATCAGGTAAGTAAAACACTTAGAAAAGTAGTGCAAACACTGTAGAACACAATAGAATGCAACAGGAGAAAATAGGCCTAGGGGCAACACAAACCATATACTCCAAAAGTGGAATGCGAACCGCAAATGGACCCCAGGCCTAGTGTAGTGTGTAGAGGGTCGCTGGGAGTGTAAGAAAACACTAAGGGTGTCCAAGATACCCCACCCCAAGACCCTGAAAAGTAGGAGTCAAGTTACCCTACTACCCCAGAAAGACAGTAAAGTTGAGATAGGGGATTCTGCAAAGACAAGAACTGACTGCAAAGCACTGAAGACGGATTCCTGGACCTGAGGACCTGCAAAGGAAGGGGACCAAGTCCAAGAGTCACACAAGTGTCCGGGGGGGCAGGAGCCCACTAAACCCCAGATGAAGGTGCAAAAGAGCTGCCTCCGGGTGGAAGAAGCCAAAGATTCTGCAACAACAGAAGGAGCCAGGAACTTCGCCTTTGGTCAGAATATGTCCCACGGCGTGCTGGAGGATGCAGAGTTGTTTTCACGCAGAAAGACCACAAACAAGCCTTGATAGCTGCAAGAGTTGCGGTTAAAGGTTTTGGATGCTGCCAGGGCCCAGGAAGGACCAAGAGCTCTCCCCTTAGAGGAGGAGACAGAGGGGACGCTCAGCAACAGAGAGAGTCCACACAGAAGCAGGCAGCACCCACAGAAGCACCTGAAAAGGTGTTCAGAAGATCTGAGCACGGCGGTCGTCTCAGCACAGCAAAAGAGGGTCCCAGGAAGTCAGAGTCCAACTCACTGAGTTGGGCAATGCAGGACGGAGTGCTGGGGACCTGGGCTGTGCTGTGCACGAAGGAAGTCTTGCAAAAGTGCACAGAAGCCCTGGCAGCTGCAGTTCAAACAGTACACAGGATTACTGTCTGGCGTGGATCCAGCTCCTGTGTTCCAGGGACCACGCTCGTCAAGATGAGAGGGGACCCAGAGGACCAGTGATGTAGAAATTTGGTGCCTGCGTTAGCAGGGGGAAGATTCCGTCAACCCACGGGAGATTTCTTCTTGGCTTCCAGTGCAGGGTGAATGCAGACATCCCTCAGAGCATGCACCACCAGGAAACAGTAGAGAAAGCCGGCAGGATTAGGCGCTACAATGTTGCTGGTAGTCTTCTTGATACTTTGTTGCGGTTTTGCAGGGGTCCTGGAGCAGTCAGCAGTCGATCCTCAGCAAGTCGAAGAGGGAAGTGCAGAGGAACGCTGGTGAGCTCTTGCATTTGTTATCTGGTGAGAAACCCACAGAAGAGACCCTAAATAACCCTCAAAGGAGGATTGACTACCTAACCAGGTAAGAGCCTATCAGGCGGGGTCTCTGACGTCACCTGCTGGCAATGGCCACTTAGAGGTCTCCATTGTGCCCTCACACCTCTGCATTCAAGATGGCAGAGGTCTGGGACACACTGGAGGAGCTCTGGGCACCACCCCTGGGTGATGATGAACAGGGGAGTGGTCACTCCCCTTTTCATTTGTCCAGTTTTGGGCCAGAGCAGGGGCTGGGGGCTCCCTGAACCGGTGTAGACTGGCTTATGGAAGGAGGGCTCCATCTGTGCCCTTCAAAGCATTTCCAGAGGGTGGGGGAGGCTACTCCTCTCCAGCCCTAAACACCTATTTCCAAAGGGAGAGGGTGTAACACCCTCCCTCAGAGGAAATCCTTTGTTCTGCCTTCCTGGGACTGGGCTGTCCAGACCCCAGGAGGGCAGAAACCTGTCTGAGAGTTGGCAGCAGTGGTAGCTGCAGAGAAAACCCCAGAGAGCTAGTTTGGCAGTACCTGGGGTCCATGCTGGCTCCCCAGGGATGCATGGAATAGTCTCCCCAATACCAGAATGGTATTGGGGTGACAATTCCATAATCCTAGACATGTTACATGGCCATGTTCGGAGTTACCATTGTGAAGCTACACATAGGTATTGACCTATATGTAGTTCACGCATGTAAGGGTGCCCCCGCACTCACAAAGTCTGGGGAATTTGCCCTGAACAATGTGGGGGCACCTTGGCTAGTGCCAGGGTGCCCTCACACTTAGTAACTTTGCACCTAGCCTTCACTAAGTGAGGGTTAGACATATAGGTGACTTATAAGTTACTTAAGTGCAGTGTAAAATGGCTGTGAAATAATGTGGACGTTGTTTCACTCAGGCTGCAGTGGCAGTCCTGTGTGAGAATTGTCTGAGCTCCCTATGGGTGGCAAAAGAAATGCTGCAGCCCATAGGGATTTCCTGGAACCCCAATACCCTGGGTACCTATGTACTGTATACTAGGTAATTATAAGGGTGTCCCAGTGTGCCAATCAGAATTGGTAAAATTAGTCACTAGCCTGCAGTGACAATTCTAAAAGCAGAGAGAACATAAACACTGAGGTTCTGGTTAGCAGAGCCTCAGTGATACAGTTAGGCAGTACACAGGGAACACATACAGGCCACAAACGTATGAGCATTGGGGTCCTGGCTAGCAGGATCCCAGTGACACATACCAAACACACTGCCAACATAGGGTTTCCACTATGAGCACTGGGGCCCTGGCTAGCAGGATCCCAGTGAGACAGTAAAAACACCCTAACATGTATTCACAAACAGGCCAAAAGTTGGGGTAGCAAGGCTAGAAAGAGGCTACCTTCCTACACTGAGTCCATGAAAAAGTCCAGTACAAACCTTCAGGCAATCCAGGAGCTGCAAAAGCAATGGCATGACCAGAAGGCTGTCCTGACCCAGTACCACCCAGGACAGAAGGTGTGGGTATTGGAGCCTGTGGCCCCAAGAGCACTCCAGGACAAATGGAGTGGACCCCATCTAATTGTTGAGAAAAAGGGTGAGGTTACCTACTTGGTAGAACTGGGCACTGCCAGGAGTCCCCTTAGGGAGCTCCATGTCAACTGCCTAAAACCCTACTATGACAGGGCTGATCTCACTCTGCTCTTGGCAACTGTTGAGGGACAGGAAGAAGAGAGTGACCCTCTCCCTGATCTCTTCTCCACCACTGAAGCTGATGGCTTAGTGGAGGGAGTGGTACTGGCAGATTATCTTACTGCTGAGCAGAAAGATAACGGTGTAAATCAGATAACTGTGTAAATCTTTTAAGTCAGCTTTCTGAACTCGCTGATACCAGGTACCACTACTTGGTGTGAGCATACAATCAGTACTGGAGACAGTTTACCTGTCAAAGGTAAGATTTATAGGCAGCCTGACCATGTCAGGGCCTGCATTAAACAAGAAGTTCAGAAAATGGTAGACTTAGGATTGATTGAGCCTTCAGAAAGCCCATGGGCTAGCCCAGTAGTGCTTGTCCCAAAAACTCACAGTAAGGATGGTAAAAGAGAGATGAGGTTTTGTGTTGACTATAGAAGGCTCAACCAAGTAACCAAAACAGATACTCACTGTAGGAGGCTGGCCTGGCTTGTAGTGGCTACCAGAGGTACTTACACCTTGTGCCAGGTCCAATTATTCCTTATTAGTAGAGAAGAGGTGTTTCTAGCAGCTTAGACTGATAGAAGGTAGCTATGGCAAAGCAGCTTAGGCTGAACTAGGAGACATGCAAAGCTCCTACTATACCACTTAAATCATATGCACAATATCATAAGAAAACACAATACATAGAGGTACTAAAAATAAAGGTACTTTATTTTTATGACAATATGCCAAAAGTATCTCAGTGAGTACCCTCAGTAAGAAGGTAAGTACTATACACAAGTTATATGTACACAAACCAAAATTAGGTAAGTAAGAGCAAGAAAAGTAATGCAAACAGTGTAGCATTACAATAGGTTGCAATAGGAGAAAATAAGTATAGGGGCAACACAAACTATATACTCCAAAAGTGGAATGCGAACCACAAATGGACCCCAGACCTATGTGAGCTTGTAGAGGGTCGCTGGGACTGTACGAAAAAAGTGAGGGTTACCAAAATACCCCATCCCAAGACCCTAAAAAGGAGGAGTAAAGTGCACCTACTACCCCCAGAGAGCACAATAGTCGTGATAGGGGATTCTGCAGGAAGAACAAACACCAGCAGTGCACTGACAACGGATTTCCGGACCGGAGGACCTGCAAGGCAAGGGGACCAAGTCCCGGGGTGGAGCAGGAGCCCAGGAAACCCCGGATGAAGATGCAAGGAAGCTGCCTCCGGTTGGAAGAAGCTTGGAGTTCTGCAAGAAAGACGAGGACTAGGGCCTTCTCCTTTGGGATCTCCTGGAACCCCAATACCCTGGGTACCTAGGTACTATATACTAGGGAATTATAAGGGTATCCCAGTGTGCCAATAAGAATTGGTAAAATTAGTCCTAAAAGCAGAGAGAGCATAAACACTGAGGTTCTGGTTAACAGAGCCTCAGTGATACAGTTAGGCACCACACAGGGAACACATACAGGGCACACTTTATGAGCACTGGGGTCCTGACTAGCAGGATCCCAGTGACACAGGCAAAAACAAACATACATACAAGTAAAACTGGGGGTAACATGCCAGGCAAGATGGTACTTTGATACACAACCCCCCCAAACAAGGGACAATAAGGCTAACCTTGCCCAGATGAGTCTTCATTGTCTAAGTGGAAATATCTGGAGAGTCCATCTGCATTGGAGTGGGTACTCCCAGGTCTATGGTCCACTGTATAGTCCATTCCCTGTAGGGAGATGGACCACCACAACAATTTAGGGTTTTCACCTTTAATTTGTTTTACCCAAAGTAGAGGTTTGTGGTCTGTCTGAACAATAAAGTGAGTACCAAACAGGCATGGTCTCAACTTTTTCAGTGCCCAGACCACAGCAAAGGCCTCCCTCTCTATGGCAGACCAACACTTTTCTCTAGGGGTTAACCTTCTGCGATAAAAGCAACATATTGATCCTGGCCCTCAGTATTAAGCTGTGATAGCACTGCCACAACCCCCAATTCAGAAGCATCAGTCTGGACTATGAACTTTTTGGAGTAGCAAGGGCTTTTGAGGACAGGTGCAGAGCACAAGGCCAGTTTGAGCTCATCAAAAGCTTTTTGACAGCTAGCTGTCCACGATACCTTTTTAGGCATCTTTTTACTAGTGAGTTCATTAAGAGGAGCTGCAATGGAGCCATCATTCCTAATAAACCTCCGATAGTACCCTGTGAGGTCTAGAAAGGCTCTCACCTGGGTGTGAGTTGTAGGGGGAGCCCATTCCATAATGGTCTGGATCTTCCCCTGCAGTGTTGCAATCCGTTCCCCACCTACCAGGTGGCCCAGATAAACCACTTTCCCCTGCCCTATCTGCCACTTTGAGGCCTTGATAGTGAGGCCTGCCCTTTGCAGGGCCTCCAAAACTTTCCACAGGTGGACCAGGTGATCATCCTAGGTGGAGCTAAAGACAGCTATATCATCTAGATATGCTGCACTAAAAGCCTCCAACCCTTGCAGGACTGTGTTCACCAACCTTTGAAAAGTGGCAGGTACATTCTTCAGACCAAAGGGCATCACAGTGAATTAATAGTGCCCTCAAATGGTTGAAAATGCAGTCTTGGGTTAAGCATCTTCTGGTAATTTAATCTGCCAATACCCTGCAGTTAAATCAAAAGTGCTTAGATACTTGGCAGAAGCCAGTGTATCTATCAGCTCATCTGCCCTGTGCATAGGGTGAGTATAGGAAAGTACCATCTTGCCTGGCATGTTACCCCCCCATATTTCACTGTATGTGTGTTGTTTTAGTCTATGTGTCACTGGGACCCTGCCAGGCAGGGCCCCAGTGCTCACAAGTATGTGCCCTGTATGTGTTCCCTGTGTGATGCCTAACTGTCTCACTGAGGCTATGCTAACCAAAACCTCAGTGGTTATGCTCTCTCGGCTTTCCAAATTTGTCACTAACAGGCTAGTGACTACATTTACCAATTCACATTGGAATACTAGTACACCCATATAATTCCCTTGTATATGGTACTGAGGTACCCAGGGTATTGGGGTTCCAGGAGATCCCTATGGGCTGCAGCATTTCTTTTGCCACCCATAGCGAGCTCAGACAATTCTTACACAGGGCTGCCACTGCAGCCTGAGTGAAATAATGTCCATGTTATTTCACAGCCATTTACCACTGCCCATAAGTAACTTATAAGTCACCCATATGTCTAACCTTCACTTAGTGAAGGTTGGGGGCCAAGTTACTTAGTTTGTGGGCACCCTGGCACTAGCCAAAGTGCCCCCACATCGTTCAGGGCGAATTCCCCGGACTTTGTGAGTGCGGGGACACCATTACACGTGTGCACTATACATAGGTCACTACCTATGTATAGCGTCACAATGGTAACTCCGAACATGGCCATGTAACATGTCTAGGATCATGGAATTGCCACCCCAATACCATTCTGATATTGGGGGGACAATTCCATGCATCCCTGGGGCTCCAGCATGGACCCTGGGTACTGCTAAACTAGCTCTCTGGGGTTTTTCTGCAGCTACCGCTGCTGCCAACCCTCAGACAGGTTACTACCCTCCTGGGGTCTGGGCAGCCCAGTCCCAGGAAGGCAGAACAAAGGATTTCCTCTGAGAGAGGGTGTTACACCCTCTCCCTTTAGAAATAGGTGTTAAGGGCTGGGGAGGAGTAGCCTCCCCCAGCCTCTGGAAATGCATTGACGGCCACAGATGGTGCCCTCCTTGCATAAGCCAGTCTACACCAGTTCAGGGAGCCCCCAGCCCCTGCTCTGGCGCGAAACTAGACAAAGGAAAGGGGAGTGACCACTCCCCTGTCCATCACCACCCCAGGGGTAGTGCCTAGAACTCCTTCAGTGTGTCCCAGATTTTTGCCATCTTGAATGCAGAGGTGTGAGGGCACAGTAGAGAACTCTGAGTGGCCAGTGTCAGCAGGTGATGTCACAGACCCCTCCTGATAGGCTCTTACCTGGTTAGGTAGCCAATCCTCCTCTGAAAGCTATTTAGGGTCTCTCCTGTGGGTTTCTCACCAGATAACAAATGCAAGAGCACAACAGAGTTCCTCTGCACTTCCCTCTTTGACTTCTGCCAAGGATCGACCGCTGATTGCTCCACGACGCCTGCAAAACCGCAACAAAGTAGCAAGAAGACTACCAGCAACATTGTAGCACCTAATCCTGACGGCTTTCTCAACTGTTTCCTGGGGGTGCATTCTCTGACTGCTGTCTGCCTTCACCCTGCACTGGAAGCCAAGAAGAAATCTCCTGTGGGTCGACAGAATCTTCCCCCTGCTAAAGCAGGCACTAAACTTCTGCATCACCAGTCCTCTGGGTCCCCTCTCATCTTGACGAACGTGGTCCCTGGAACACAAGAGCTGGATCTCACTGTCCCCGACAGTCCAGTGGCCCTTCTATCCAAATTTGGAGGAGGTAAGTCCTTGCCTCCCTACGCCAGACAGTAATCCTGTATACTGCATGAACTGCAGCTGCTAGGGCTTCTGTGCACTTTTGCAAGACTTCCTTCATTCACAGCACAGCCCAGGTCCCCAGCACTCCATCCTGCATTGCCCAACTCGCTGAGTTGGACTCCGACTTCGTGGGACCCTCTTTTGTTGTGCTGAGATGACTGCCGTGCTCAGATCTTCTGAACACCTGTTCAGGTGCTTCAGTGGGTGCTGGCTGCTTCTGCATGGACTCTCTCTGTTGCTGAGCACCCCCTCTGTCTCCTCCTCCAAGGGGCAACCTCCTGGTCCTTCCTCGGCTCTGGCAGCATCCAAAATCTTTAACCATGACTTTTGCAGCTAGCAAGGCTTATTTGTGGTCTTTTTGCGTGGAAACAACTCTGCATCCTCCAGCACGCCGTGGGACATCTTCTGACCAAAGGAGAAGTTCCTGGCTCCTTCCGTTGTTGCAGAATCTTCAGCTTTTCCCACCCAGAGGCAGCCCTTTTGCACCTTCATCCAGGGTTTAGTGGGCTCCTGCCCCCCCTGAACAGTTGCGTGATTCTTGGACTTGGTCCCCTTCCTTTGCAGGTCCTCAGGTCCAGGAATCCGTCTTTAGTGCTTTGCAGTCAGTTGTTGTCTTTGAAGAATCCCATATTTCGACTTTACTGCCTTTCTGGGGTAGTAGGGTAACTTTACTCCTACTTTTCAGGGTCTTGGGGTGGGGTATCTTGGACACCCTTAGTGTTTTGTTACACTCCCAGCGACCGTCTACACACTACACTAGGCCTGGGGTCCATTTGTGGTTTGCATTCCACTTTTGGAGTTTATGGTTTGTGTTGCCCCAAGGCCTATTTTCTCCTATTGCATTCTATTGTGTTCTACAGTGTTTGCACTAATTGTCTAAGTGTTTACTTACCTTATTTTGGTTTGTGTGTATATTTTGTGTATTTTACTTACCTCCTAAGGGAGTATATCCTCTGAGATACTTTTGGCAAATTGTCACTAAAATAATGTACCTTTATTTTTAGTAACTCTGAGTATTGTGTTTCTTATGATGTAGTGCTATATGATATAAGTGGTATAGTAGGAGCTTTACATGTCTCCTAGTTCAGCCTAAGCTGCTCTGCTATAGCTACCTCTATCAGCCTAAGCTGCTAGAACACTACTAATCTACTAATAAGTGATAACTGGACCTGGCACAAGGTGTAAGTACCACAAGGTACCCACTACAAGCCAGGCCAGCCTCCTACAAGCCCCTGCTCTGGCGCAAGACTGGACAAAGGGAAGGGGAGTGACCACTCCCCTGTCCATCACCACCCCAGGGGTGGTGCTCAGAGCTCCTCCAGTGTGTCCCAGACCTCTGCTTTCTTGAATGCAGAGGTGTAAGGGCACAATGGAGACCTCTGAGTGGCCAGTGCCAGCAGGTGACGTCAGAGACCCCTCCTAATAGGCTCTTACCTGGTTAGGTAGCCAATCCTCCTCTGAGGGCTATTTAGAGTCTCTCCTGTGGGTTTCTCTTCAGATAACGAATGCAAGAGCTCACTAGAGTTCCTCTGCATCTCCCTCTTCAACTTCTGCCAAGGATCGACCGCTGACTGCTCCAGGACGCCTGCAAAACCGCAACAAAGTAGCAAGAAGACTACCAGCAACATTGTAGCCCCTAATCCTGCCGGCTTTCTCAACTGTTTCCTGGTGGTGCATGCTCTGAGGGTTTTCTGCCTTCACCCTGCACTGGAAGCCAAGAAGAAATCTCCCGTGGGTCGACGGAATCTTCCCCCTGCTACGGCAGGCACCAAACGTCTGCATCACCGGTCCTCTGGGTCCCCTCTCATCTTGACGAATGTAGTCCCTGGAGCACAGGAGCTGGATCCAAGTGGCCACGACAGTCAAATGGTCCTTCTATCCAAATTTGGTGGAGGTAAGTCCTTGCCTCCCCATGCCAGACTGTAATCCTGTGTACTGCGTGATCTGCAGCTGCTAGGGCTTCTGTGCACTTTTGCAAGGATTCCTTCGTGCATAGCACAGCCCAGGTCCCCAGCACTCTGTCATGCATTGCTCAACTCGCTGTGTTGACCACTGGCTTCGTGGGACCCTCTTTTGTTGTGTTGAGACAACTGCTGTGGTCAGATTTCTTGAACACCTGTTCAGGTGCTTCTGTGGGTGCTGCCTGCTCCTGCATGGGCTCTCTCTGTTGCTGAGCGTCCCCTCTGTCTCCTCCTCCAAGGGGTGAACTCCTGGTCCTTCCTGGGCCCGGGCAGCACCCATTACCTTCAACCATGACTCTTGCAGCTAGCAAGGCTTGTTTGCGGTCTTTCTGCATGGAAACAACTCTGCATCCTCCAGCACGCCGTGGTACATCTCCTGACCAAAGGAGAAGTTCCTGGCAGCTTCTGTTGTTGCAGAATTTTCGGCTTCCTCCCCCCAGAGGCAGCCCTTTTGCACCTTCATCCTGGGTTTAGTGAGCTCCTGCCCCCCCTGGACACTTGCGTGACTCTTGGACTTAGTCCCCTTCCTTTGCAGGTCCTCAGGTCCAGGAATCCGTCTTCAGTGCTTTGCAGTCAGTTGTTGCCTTTGCAGAATTCCCTATCTCGACTTTACTGTCTTTCTGGGGTAGTAGGGTAACTTTACTCCTACTTTTCAGGGTCTTGGGGTGGGGTATCTTGGACACCCTTAGTGTTTTCTTACACTCCCAGCAGCCCTCTACACACTACACTAGGCCTGGGGTCCATTTGTGGTTTGCATTCCACGTTTGGAGTATATGGTTTGTGTTGCCCCTAGGCCTATCGTGTCCTATTGCATTCTACTGTGTTTTACAGTGTTTGCAGTACTTTTCTAACTGTTTACTTACCTGATTTTGGTTTGTGTGTATATTTTGTGTATTTTACTTACCTCCTAAGGGAGTATATCCTCTGAGATACTTTTGGCATATTGTCACTAAATTAAAGTACCTTTATTTTTAGTAACTCTGAGTATTGTGTTTCTTATGATATAGTGCTATATGATATAAGTGGTATAGTAGGAGCTTTGCATGTCTCCTAGTTCAGCCTAAGCTGCTCTGCTAAAGCTACCTCTATCAGCCTAAGCTGCCAGAACACTACTAATCTACTAATGAGAGATAACTGGACCTGGCACAAGGTGTAAGTACCACTAGGTACCCACTATATGCCTGGCCAGCCTCCTACAGTGTGTTCTCATTTATTGCCTATGTGTCTACAACAAATGCTTAACACTTCAATCTGATAATCCTACTGCTTGACCACACTACCACAAAATAGAGCATTATTATTATCGAATTTTGCCACTTTCAACCTCTAAGGGGAACACTTGGACTCTTTGCACACTATCTCTCCCTTTGAGATAGTATATACAGAGCAAACTTCCTACACACTGGTTCTGGAGTGGGCAACATGCCCCTGCTTGGTCCTGGGGTGTGCAAGGCCACAGTCTCTCAGGTGGGTGACTTGCCCACTGGTTTAGGAGAGAGCAACATGCCCTGTACTTGGTCCTGGGGACTGCAAGGCCATAGTATCTCAGGTGGGTGACTTTCCCACTGGTTCTGGAGGGGGCAACATGCCCTGTGCTTGATCCTGGGGAGTGATGGGCCACAATCTCTCAGCTGGGTGTCATACCCACTGGTTCTGGAGGGGGAAACATGCCCTGTGCTTGATCCTGGGGAGTGCAAGGCCACAGTCTCTCAGCTGGGTGTCTCACCCACTGGTTTTGGAGGGGGCAACATGCCCTGTTCTTGATCCTGGGGAGTGCAAGGCCACAGTCTCTCATCTGGGTGTCTTGCCCACAGTTTCTCAGCTGGGTGTCTCGCCCACTGGTTTTGGAGGGGGCAGGCCACACAGCAGCCCATGGAGGCAGGTTTACATACCATCCGCCGGCGGTGACAGCTGCACAGTGGTGGTGCTGCTGGTGCGGGACGGCTCCTGCCCATCCCCTGCAACCTCGGACGGCTGCACAGTGGTGGGGCTGCTGGTGTGGGGAGGCTCCTGCCCATCCGCTGCGACCTCGGACGGCTGCACAGTGGTGGTGCTGCTGGTGGGGGAGGCTCCTGCTGATTGGGGGATGCTCCTGCCCATCCCCTGCAACCTCGGACAGCTGTACAACCATGGCAGGTAATGGAGGCTCCGTCACAGTTCCTATTCCAGGCACTGTGGTTTTCCTGCCTGCTGGGGCATGCCCCTTGGTCTTCCTGCCTGCTGGGCCAGGCTCCTTGGTCTTCCTGCCTGCTGGTGCAGGCTCCTTGGTCTTCTTGCCTGCTGGTGCAGGCTTCGTTGACTTTAGGGTGGCAGGTGCAGGCTCCTTTACCTTCTTGTCTGCTGGGGCAGTCTCCATCCCCTTTAGGCTGGCTGTTGCATGCTCCTTCCCCTTCAGGACATGTGGCCTGGATCCCTTTCCACCACAAGTGGGTGCGGTGACGACTGGGCCCGTGGACTGTGTGGCTGAGGTGCTTGTCTGGGCTCTTCCTACCCTGGCCATACGTGCTGGATGGGGGAGAGGAGTAGGGAAGAGGTAAATGTTGGATAGGGACAGTTTTGTAGGGACATTGGGGCGGGAAGAGGGAGAAGAAATGGGAGAGGGGGATGAGGGAGTGGTTTTTGGAGGTGTCTGCTGCTTTTGGGTGCAGGTGCATGGGCTGTATGCTGTTGTGAGGTGGATGGCTGTTGGGTGTCTGAGTGCGTTTGTGTATTCTAGGTGGTGAAAGAGTACACAGGGGACGTGTGCATGGCTGTTGTGGAGGTGTCTGCCCGTGAGGTGTGTGTTCTGCTTGGTGTGGTGATGCCGGTAGTGGATGATGATCTAGGGCATGTAGGTGGGAGTGTGGACATAACTGGGTGGGAGGTGGAGGAGGAGGATGGGGAGACAGTGGAAATAGTGGATGTTGGTGTGTCTGCAACTGGATGGTGTTTGTGTGAGTGCCTGTGGGATGAAGGGTGGTGCTTGTGTTTGCCTGTGACACTCTTGGATGTTGTCTTGTCTGCATGCTTGTCTGTATGTGTGCTTGGGATTGGTTGGAGTTGAGGAGAATGGGACTGGGCAGTGGAAGTTGGAGGGGCGATGGTAGGAACAGGGACAATGGCTGCCATCAGAGAGGAGGCCAGAGCCTGAAACGATCTCTGTTGGGCTGCCAATCCAGTGTGAATGCCCTCCAGGAATGCATTAGATTGTTGCATCTGGGCTGCCAGCCCCAGGATGGCATTCACAATGGTTGACTGCCCTACAGAGATGGATCTCAGGAGGTCAATAGCCTCCTCAGTCAGGGCAGCAGGGCTAACTGGGGCAGGGGCTGAGGTGCCTGGGGCAAAGGAGATGCCCACCTTCCTGGGTGAGGAGGCAAGGGCAACACGATGAGGGGCTGCTGGGAGGGTGGTGATGGTATGGGGGTGGCGGCTGTACCTATGGCTGGGGTGGTCACAGAAGTGTCCGCCACCACCAGGGAGCTTCCATCGGAGGAGGTATCTGTGTCAGAACTGTCCCCTCCAGTCTCTGCCATGGTGCTCCCCTCGCACTCTGTCCCACTGGTGCCCCTCAGCGTCAGTGGACTCTGCCTCCTGGGTCCTGTGGGATGCAGCTCCCTCTGTCGCCGGTGCCTCTGCTCCTCCGCCAGATGATGCTAATGCACATAAGGACAAGATGACAAAACAAAAACGGGGGGGAGAGACAAAGGATACACTTGATCAATGGCTGCACCAACACCATTGTTGGCGTACACAGCACCCTCACACACAGAGAACAGCCCTACGCAATATGCATTGCACTACCAGAGAAATAGTTAGGGGCCAAGGCATAGGGAGGGGCACACACCGCCAAATGCAGCACACCTGGGACCCACGCAGCCCTGACCAGTAGTGGATGCCTACGAACTAGGTAGCTAAATTTGCCCTTCTGCACCCTAGCCACCAGGGGACCTACGCTGCAATGTCAGGACTGACCTAGGGGCACCCATTGACACACATCCCCCACCCGGATACCACCCTACCATGCGTAAGTTGTAATGATGGGCACTGTACTCACCACCTTGTGGCTTCTGTGATGCGCTCAAGTGCCAGTCCAGCTCAGGATAGGCCACCGCCAGTATGCCGGCCATCAGGGGGTTAGGGTTCGACGGGCACCCCTTGCTCGTTGGGAGGCCATCCCCAGATGGGACTCCGCCGTCTTCCGTGCCCAGCATCTAAGGTCCTCCCACTGTTTGCGACAGTGGGTGCTCCGTCTGCCATAGACCCCCAGGGTCTGCACCTCCTCGGCGATGGCACGCCATATACCCTTCTTTTTATGGGCGCTGACCTTCAGAGGCAATTGACACAGGAAAATAGATTTAGCCAAACAGTCCAGCCTGTTACACATATGGCCCACCATACCCCTTCCCATCACCATTTCCAAACACATGGCCCAGCACACAACCTGTTCGCTGCCCAGAGGACATCCACCCACCCCCCCTTACATGAGGGCTTCACACACACAACTCCATGCATTCATGCCACATGCATCGTGCTCACAGTGTACTCACCTGTTGGTCTGGAGGCCCATACAGCAGTCCGTACTGGGGTAGGACGCCATCCACCAGTCTCTCCAACTCCTCCGAAGTGAAGTCTGGGGCCCTTTCCCCAGTCACACGGGCCACAGTAGGTTCCAGACATAGGTCACAGCAGCACATGCAGTGTAGCTCCTGTCCTATGGAAGGTCAGGTAACAAGTGAGGAATCAGATAGAAAATGGTGGTCACGTCTGCGGCGGTGCATACCGTCACCGCTGACGTAGATCACCATTGCCCACTGTACCCCATAGGGCCCAATTATAACCAATGGGGAGTTGCAGCGCAGTACCCGACCACCTCCCGCAACGGCGCACAACGTCAGCGGAATTACCTCACTTCCACCTGTCCCTCCACACAGGACAGGCGGATGCCATTTCAGGAGGGGGGGGGCAGGCCCTGGAAAAATGCTGCGTCACACGAGAAATTGAGACATACTGGACAGATCACAATGACCCATTACATGTTCACAGGATGCAAAGTTATGTTGTAGCTCCATTGTTCAGTTTCTGACCGGATCCTCACTCTTGTATCCCTTAGATTGCTACTACTGTGGATGAATAGCAGATGGAGACATATCCCCGTGTACAGACCCCTGGTGGACTTGGCAACACTGGAAGACAGGCACATTATCCTCACCTATAGACTGGACAGGGCCACAATCACAGAGCTGTGTGCCCAATTGGAGCCTGACCTGATATCTGCTATCTGTCACCCCACTGGAATCCCCCTCTTGTGCTATCTGTACTCCATGTCCTGGCAACTGGTTCTTTCCAAGTGACAGTGGGCTTGGCCGCAGGAATATCACAGCCAATGTTCTCAATAGTGCTGACAAGAGTATTGTCTGCCCTGATTAAACATGTGCAGCTACATTGTTTTCCCCCAGGTCGAAGATTTGGCCAAAGTGGAGGCTGAGTTCCATGCAATGGGACATATCCCCAACATAATTGGGGCGATTGATGGAACACATATTGCATTTGTCCCCCCCCGCCAGAATGAACAGGTGTTCAGGAATCGTAAGAGTTTCCACTCTAAGAATGTACAGATGGTGTGCCTTGCGGGCTAGTATATCTCCCATGTCAATGCTAAGTATCCTGGGTCGGTGCATGATGCCTTTGTCCTGAGGAATAGAAGCATCCCAAATGTGATGGGCCAACTACAGATGCACAGGGTGTGGCTAATAGGTGAGCCCTGGTTCCCACCCAGTATATGTTGGTGTATGGCTATGGTGTGGGCCATATGGGATAGTGTATGGCTGTAGGAGGCTGGCCTGGTTTGTAGTGGGTACCTTGGGTACTTACACCTTATGCCAGGTCCAGTTATCCCTTATTAGTGTAATGTAGTAGTGTTCTAGCAGCTTAGGCTGATAGAGGTAGCTATAGCAGAGCAGCTTATGGTGAACTAGGAGACATGGTAAGGTCCTGCAATACCACTTATAGTTACACAGTACTTATACACAAGTAAAGACAATACTCAGTGTTACCAAAAATAAAGGTATTTATTTGGGTGACACAGTACCAAAAATATCTTAGAGACAATACTCCTTCTGGAGGTAAGTATTAAACACAATATATGCACTAGACACCAAAATTAGACAAGTAAATAGTCATAGAACAATGCAAACAATAGGAAATGCTATAGATTGCAAAGGGAGAAAATGGGTCGAGGGGCAACATGAACCATTTACTAAGAAAGTGAAATGCGAATCACAAATTCCCCCCTAGACAAGTGTAGTGTGTGCAGAATCGCTGGGAGAGTAAGAATACAGTAAAGGTAAGTAAATTACCCCACTCCAGAGCCCAGAAAAGCAGAAGTAAAGTACTGCAAGTTTCCTTAGGACACGCTACACCTCGTGATTGGGATGTTGCAGCATCCAACCAAGTCTGCAGAGAACAACTACTGGATTCTTGGACCTGAAGACCTGCAAAGGAAGGGGACCAAGTCCAAAAGTCAAAAGAAGTTCAGGAAGGACAGGAGCCCCTGCTAACCCAGAAGAGGGTGCAAAAGAAGAGTCCACGGTTAGTCAAAGAATGCAGAAATGCTCCCTAGGAAGATACCAGCAGGTTCCTGCATGATGCAAAGGGTGTCCCACGATGTGAAGATTGTTGCAGATGTGATTTTGTGTTGGAAGTTGCCAACAACCCTTGGCTACGACAAAAGTGCTTTCTGTGTCAAAATGGCACTGGATGGACCCAGGAGGGACCTGGGGCCTCAACTCTGTGTGAGGAGGAAGAGGGGTCTCTCAGCACTTTAGAGAGCCCTCAGGATGCCAACCAGCACCCCTTATCTCCTCCAAATTGCGTCAGCAGGACCTCAGGACAGTCTATGTCGATGGTGTCCACCCTCTGTGCCCTTAGAAGCACGCTCGTCGCTGTGGGAGGAGTCCAAGGGTACCAGTCATCATCTTGGAAGGTGCCTGCTGGAGCAGGGGAGTGACTCAGTCACCCCACTGGAGATTTATTTGGTCCTTCTGCTACAGGATGAAGGCAGGGAGGCCTCAGAGCGTGCACACCATGGAAACTGTTGCAGTTGCTGACTTGGAGCTGAGGTTGCTGAAGAGAAGTATCTCTGGTGGATACTCTGTTGCAGTTACAGCGTTTCTTGGAGCAGGCTGCGGTTGATCATAGGTCAGAGGAAGCTGGAGTTGTTGCAGAGGATTCCTGAAGGAAACTTACATGCAGAATCTGAAGAGAACCCACATGAGAGACCCTAAATAGCTCTGAGAGGGGGATTGGCTACCTTATCAGGTATGGGTCTATCAGGAGGGGTCTCTGACATCACCTGCTGGCACTGGCCACTCAGAGCCCTCCAGAGTGCCCCCACACCTTGCAAAGCAAGGTCGCTGAAGTCTGGGATACACTGGAGGAGCTCTGGGCATCACCCCTGGGGTGGTGATGGACAGGGGAGTGGTCACTCCCCTTTCCTTTGTCCAGTTTCATGCCAGAGCAAGGGTGAAGGGGTCCCTGAACCGGTGTAGACTGGTTTATGCAAGGAGGGCACCATCTGTGCCCTTCAAAGCATTTCCAGAGGCTTCCCAGACCCCAGGAGGGCAGAACCCTGTCTGTGAGGTGGCAGCAGCTGTAGCTGCAGTGCAAGCCTCAGAGAGCTGATTTGGCAGTACTGGGGGTCCATGATGGAGCCCCCAGGATGCATGGAATCGGCTTCCCAATAGCAGATTTGGAATGGGGGGACAATTCCGTGATCTTAGACATGTTACATAGCCATATTCGGAGTTACCATTGTGAAGCTACATATAGGTATTGACCTATATGTAGTGCATGCGTATAATGGTGTCCCTGCACTCACAAAGTCCAAGGAATTGGGCCTGAACTAGATGGGGGCACCTTTGCTAGTGCAAGGGTGCCCTCACACTTAATAACTTTGCACCTAACCTTCAGCAAGTGAAGGTTAGACATATGGGTGACTTATAAGTTACTGAAGTGCAGTGAAAATGGCTGTGAAATGATATGTGCGCTATTTCACGCAGCCTGCAACGGCAGGCCTGTGCAAGGGTTTGTCTGACCTCCCTATGGGTGGCAAAAGAAATGCTGCAGCCTATATGGATCTCCTAGAACCCCAATGCTGTGGTTACCTAGGTACCATATACTAGGGACTTATAAGGGGGGGTCCAGTGTGCCAATTGAAATTGGTAAATGACGTCACTAGCCTATAGTGACACATTTAAAAGCAGAGAGAGCATAAGCACTGAGGTTCTGATTAGCAGAGCCTCAGTGACACAGTTAAGCACTACACAGACACACACATTAGGCCATAAACTATGAGCACTGGGGTCCTGACCAGCAGGATCCCAGTGAGACAGGCACACACATATTGACATACAGGTAAAAATGGGGGTAACATGCCAAGGAAGTTGGTACTTTCTTACAGTGGCTAAATGTTGTCCCTCAATATTTGCAGGTGACTCTGGTTACCCCAACCTATCATGGCTGCTGACCCCTGTGAGGAATGCCAGGACAAGGGCAGAAGAACGTTATAATGAGGCACATGGCCGAACCAGAAGGATAATTGTATGGTCCTTTGGCCTGCTAAAGGACAGGTTCCGGTGCCTCCATCTAATCTGGCAATGGTTTGAAATGGTAAATGGTGTTCTACTCACCAAAGAAGGTCTGCCTGATAGTGGTGGCATGCTGCATGTTGCATAACCTGGCCCTCAGACGCCATGTCCCATTCCTGCAGGAGGAGGAGGCTGGAGATGCCCGTCTGCCAGCAGTGGACCCTGTGGACAGTGAGGATGAAGAGGCAGAGGATGAGGATGAGGACAGCAGAACATCTGTAATCTGACAGTATTTCCAATGACACACAGGTAGGACAGTGTTATTTCACATTTCAATGACTTTTTTTGTATTTGTGTGGCAATGGCATTCTGATATTTCCCACATGTATGCCCACTTACTGTTCCCTCTGGCAATTCATTTTGCAGATGTTGGTGATCTCACATATACTCCTGGTGTGATCACTGCAGCCAGCTACATGTCATTAATCTATGCTCATTTTCTGTACAGTTGATTTGCAATGATTGTACCTGTTTCAATGAATACATATTTGATATACATGGCATACTCCAAACTTCTTTTTTTTCCAAGGGTGTTTATTGAAGTGCTAAAATATGGAGGGGCATATGCAATGGGATGGGGTGATGATGGAGGGAAGTCCAGGGTATTGGTCCAGTGTGTGTGTAGCACAGGTGCATTGTCCAAGGGGACAAAGGAAGGGGAGCAACGGCAGTTGAAGGTGGAGAGAGTGACAGGGTGGGACACAAGGGTGACAATCAAGAGAGGCTCATTTCCTTGCGGGGTTCTTGGCAAGTGTCTCTGGCTTCTGTCTGGATTGCAGGGAATGTTTGCGGGGTGGTTTACCATCTGCAGAGGGAGTGGTGCCGGTGGCCTGTGAGTCCTGTGACGGGCCCCCCTGGCTACTAGCGGCAGCGGAAGTGGAAGGCTGTTCAGATGTTTGGCTAGTGGCAAGGGCCCTCTGGTATGAGACTGCCTCCCTCATAATATTGGCCATGTCTGCCAGCACCCCTGCTATGGAGATCAGGGTGTTGTTGATGGCCTGCAAGTACTACCTGATCCCCTGGTACTGTCCCTCCTGAAGCCGCCTGTTCTCCTGCACGTTGTCCAGGATCTGGCCCATCTTGTCCTGGGAATGTTGATAGGCTCCCAGGATCTCTGCAAGTGCCTCCTGGAGAGTCGGTTCCCTGGGCCTATCCTCCCCCTGGTGCACAGCACTCCTCCCAGTTTCCCTGTTGGCCTGTGCCTCTGTCCCCTGAACCATGTGCCCACTGCCACTGACCTCAGGTCCCTGATTGTCTTGGGTATGAGGTGTGGCCTGGGGTCACACTGCTGATTGACCTGTCCTGGGGTCAGAGGTGTTGGTACACTGGCTGGGGTTACATTGCTGATTGACCTGTCCTGGGGTCAGAGGTGTGGGTACACTGGGTGGGTGCTGTGGTGGTGTTTCCTGATGGGGGAGGCTCTGTGGTGGTGTGTGACTGGGCCTGGGTAACCGGCTGTCCTGTGATCCCTGATGGGCCAGGTAGCTCATCCAGATCCTGAAGACCAGAGTTGCTGTCATCTCCGTGGGCCTCTCCAGTTGGGGGACTGGTTATTGCTGGTACCTCCTCACCGCTGACATTGGCTGGGGTACCTGTGGGGTTGTAAATGATGTGTTATGGTTTCTGTGTCTGACGTATTGTGCATCCGTGGTGTTGGAGGCTGGACTGGCTTGTAGTGAGTACCAAAGGGTACTTGCACCTTGCACCAGGCCCAGTTATCCCTTATTAGTGTATAGGGTGTCTAGCAGCTTAGGCTGATAGATAACGGTAGCTTAGCAGAGCAGCTTAGGCTGAACTAGGAGACGTGTGAAGCTACTACAGTACCACCTAGTGTCATATGCACAATATCATAAGAAAACACAATACACAGTTATACTAAAAATAAAGGTACTTTATTTTTATGACAATATGCCAAAGTATCTTAGAGTGTACCCTCAGTGAGAGGATAGGAAATATACACAAGATATATATACACAATAGCAAAAATATGCAGTATAGTCTTAGAAAACAGTGCAAACAATGTATAGTTACAATAGGATGCAATGGGGACACATAGGGATAGGGGCAACACAAACCATATACTCCAAAAGTGGAATGCGAACCACGAATGGACCCCAAACCTATGTGACCTTGTAGAGGGTCGCTGGGACTATTAGAAAATAGTGAGAGTTAGAAAAATAACCCTCCCCAAGACCCGGAAAAGTGAGTGCAAAGTGCACTAAAGTTCCCCTAAGGACAAAGAAGTCGTGTTAGAGGAATAATGCAGGAAAGACACAAACCAGCAATGCAACAACTGTGGATTTCCAATCTAGGGTACCTGTGGAACAAGGGGACCAAGTCCAAAAGTCACAAGCAAGTCGGAGATGGGCAGATGCCCAGGAAATGCCAGCTGCGGGTGCAAAGAAGCTTCTACTGGACAGAAGAAGCTGAGGTTTCTGCAGGAACGAAAACGGCTAGAGACTTCCCCTTTGGTGGACGGATCCCTCTCGCCTTGGAGAGTCGTGCAGAAGTGTTTTCCCTCCGGAAGGACACCAACAAGCCTTGCTAGTTGCAAATCGTGCGTTTAGCGTTTTTGGACGCTGCTGGGGCCCAGGAGGGACCAGGAGGTCGCAAATTGGACCTGAAAAGAGAAGGGACGTGGAGCAAGACAAAGAGCTCTCACTGAAGCACGTAGCACCCAGAGAAGTGCCAGAAACAGGCACTACAAGGATGCGTGAAACGGTGCTCGCCGAAGTTGCACAAAGGAGTCCCACGTCGCCAGAGACCAACTTAGAAAGTCGTGCAATGCAGGTTAGAGTGCCGTGGACCCAGGCTTGGCTGTGCACAAAGGATTTCCGCCGGAAGTGCACAGGGGCCGGAGTAGCTGCAAAGTTGCGGTTCCCAGCAATGCAGCCCAGCGAGGTGAGGCAAGGACTTACCTCCACCAAACTTGGACTGAAGAGTCACTGGACAGTGGGGGTCACTTGGACAGAGTCGCTGGATTCGAGGGACCTCGCTCGTCGTGCTGAGAGGAGACCCAAGGGACCGGTAATGCAGCTTTTTGGTGCCTGCGGATGCAGGGGGAAGATTCCGTCGACCCACGGGAGATTTCTTCGGAGCTTCTGGTGCAGAGAGGAGGCAGGCTACCCCCACAGCATGCACAAGCAGGAAAACAGTCGAGAAGGCGGCAGGATCAGCGTTACAGAGTTGCAGTAGTCGTCTTTGCTACTATGTTGCAGATTTGCAGGCTTCCAGCGCGGTCAGCAGTCGATTCCTTATCAGAAGGTGAAGAGAGAGATGCAGAGGAACTCGGCTGAGCTCATGCATTCGTTATCTAAAGTTTCCCCAGAGACAGAGACCCTAAATAGCCAGAAAAGAGGGTTTGGCTACCTAGGAGAGAGGATAGGCTACTAACACCTGAAGGAGCCTATCAGCAGGAGTCTCTGACGTCACCTGGTGGCACTGGCCACTCAGAGCAGTCCAGTGTGCCAGCAGCACCTCTGTTTCCAAGATGGCAGAGGTCTGGAGCACACTGGAGGAGCTCTGGACACCTCCCAGGGGAGGTGCAGGTCAGGGGAGTGGTCACTCCCCTTTCCTTTGTCCAGTTTCGCGCCAGAGCAGGGGCTAAGGGGTCCCTGAACCGGTGTAGACTGGCTTATGCAGAATTGGGCACATCTGTGCCCAAGAAAGCATTTCCAGAGGCTGGGGGAGGCTACTCCTCCCCTGCCTTCACACCATTTTCCAAAGGGAGAGGGTGTCACACCCTCTCTCAGAGGAAGTTCTTTGTTCTGCCATCCTGGGCCAGGCCTGGCTGGACCCCAGGAGGGCAGATGCCTGTCTGAGGGGTTGGCAGCAGCAGCAGCTGCAGTGAAACCCCAGGAAGGGCAGTTTGGCAGTACCAGGGTCTGTGCTACAGACCACTGGGATCATGGGATTGTGCCAACTATGCCAGGATGGCATAGAGGGGGCAATTCCATGATCATAGACATGTTACATGGCCATATTCGGAGTTACCATTGTGAAGCTACATATAGGTAGTGACCTATATGTAGTGCACGCGTGTAATGGTGTCCCCGCCCTCACAAAGTTCAGGGAATTGGCTCTGAACAATGTGGGGGCACCTTGGCTAGTGCCAGGGTGCCCTCACACTAAGTAACTTTGCACCTAACCTTTACCAGGTAAAGGTTAGACATATAGGTGACTTATAAGTTACTTAAGTGCAGTGTAAAATGGCTGTGAAATAACGTGGACGTTATTTCACTCAGGCTGCAGTGGCAGGCCTGTGTAAGAATTGTCAGAGCTCCCTATGGGTGGCAAAAGAAATGCTGCAGCCCATAGGGATCTCCTGGAACCCCAATACCCTGGGTACCTCAGTACCATATACTAGGGAATTATAAGGGTGTTCCAGTAAGCCAATGTAAATTGGTAAAAATGGTCACTAGCCTGTTAGTGACAATTTGGAAAGAAATGAGAGAGCATAACCACTGAGGTTCTGATTAGCAGAGCCTCAGTGAGACAGTTAGTCACTACACAGGTAACACATTCAGGCACACTTATGAGCACTGGGGCCCTGGGTTACCAGGGTCCCAGTGACACATACAACTAAAACAACATATATACAGTGAAAAATGGGGGTAACATGCCAGGCAAGATGGTACTTTCCTACACAACCCCCCCCCCCAAACGAAGGACAATAAGACTAGCCATGACCTGATGAGTCTTCATTGTCTAAGTGGAAATATCTGGAGAGTCCATCTGCATTGGAGTGGCTACTCCCAGGTCTATGTTCCACTGTATAGTCCATTCCCTGTAGGGATATGGACCACCTCAACAATTTAGGATTTTCACCTTTCATTTGTTTTAGCCAAAGTAGAGGTTTGTGGTCTGTCTGAACAATGAAGTGAGTGCCAAACAGGTATGGCCTCAACTTCTTCAGAGCCCAGACCACAGCAAAGGCCTCCCTCTCAATGGCAGACCAACGCTTTTCTCTAGGGGTCAACCTTCTACTAATAAAAGCAACAGGTTGATCCTGGCCCTCAGAATTAAGTTGTGATAGGACTGCCCCTACTCCTATTTCAGATGCATCAGTCTGGACATAGAATTTTTTAGAGTAACAAGGGCTTTTCAGGACAGGTGCAGAGCACATGGCCTGCTTCAGCTCCTCAAAAGCTTTCTGACAGTTTGCTGTCCATAATACCTTTTTAGGCATTTTCTTGGATGTGAGGTCATTAAGAGGGGCTGCAATGGAGCCATAGTTCTTAATGAACCTCCTGTAATACCCAGTGAGGCCTAGGAAGGCCCTCACCTGAGTCTGAGTGGTAGGGGGAACCCAATCAATAATTGTTTGGATTTTCCCCTGAAGTGGTGCAATCTGTTTCCCACCAACAAGGTGTCCCAGATAAACCACCTTACCCTGCCCTATCTGGCACTTTGAAGCCTTGATAGTGAGGCCTGCCTTTTGCAGGGCCTCCAAAACTTTCCATAGGTGGACCAGGTGATCATCCCAGCTGGAGCTAAAGACAGCTATATCGTCCAAATATGCTGCACTGAAAGCTTCCAGCCCTTGCAGGACTGTGTTCACCAACCTCTGAAAAGTGGCAGGTGCATTTTTCAAACCAAAAGGCATTACAGTAAACTGGTAATGTCCTCCAATGGTTGAAAATGCAGTCTTAGGTTTAGCATCTTCTGATAATTTGATCTGCCAATACCCTGCAGTCAAATCAAAAGTGCTTAGATACTTGGCAGATGCCAGTGTATCTATAAGCTCATCTGCCCTGGGTATAGGGTGAGCATCAGTTTTGGTTACCAAGTTGAGACCTCTATAGTCTACACAAAACCGCATTTCCTTCTTTCCATCTTTAGAATTGGGTTTTGGTACCAGTACCACAGGAGAAGCCCATGGACTGTCAGAGTGCTCAACCACTCCTAGTTCCAACATTTTCTTAACTTCTTGCTTTATGCAGTCCCTGACATGGTCAGGCTGCCTATAGATCTTACTTTTGACAGGTAAACTGTCTCCAGTATCTATAGTGTGCTCACACCAAGAAGTGGTGCCTGGCACAGTAGAGAAGAGTTCTGAAAATTGTCCTAGGAGATTTATGCAATGGTCTTTCTGCTCAGCAGTAAGACAATCTGCCAAAACTACACCTTCCACAAGAGCATCTTGTTCTGTGGAAGAGAAGAGATCAGGTAGAGGATCACTGTCTTCTTCCTGTCCCTCATCAGTTGCCATGAGCAGGGTGAGATCAGCCCTGTCATAGTAGGGTTTCAGGCGGTTGACATGGAGCACCCTAAGGGGACTCCTGGCAGTGCCTAAGTCAACCAAGTAGGTGACTTCACCCTTCTTTTCAACAATTGTGTGGGGTCCACTCCATTTATCTTGGAGTGCTCTTGGGGCCACAGGCTCCAAGACCCACACTTTCAGCCCTGGTTGGTACTGAACCAAAACAGCCTTCTGATCATGCCATTGCTTCTGGAGCTCTTGGCTGGCCTGAAGGTTTTTACTGGCCTTTTTCATGTACTCAGCCATCCTTGATCTGAGGCCAAGTACATAGTCCACAATATCCTGCTTAGGAGCTTTTAAAGGTTGTTCCCAACCCTCCTTTACAAGTGTGAGTGGACCCCTAACAGGGTGTCCAAAAAGAAGTTCAAAGGGGCTGAAGCCCACTCCTTTCTGGGGTACCTCCCTGTAGGCAAAAAGGAGACATGGTAGAAGGATATCCCATCTCCTGCGGAGTTTTTCAGGGAGACCCATAATCATGCCTTTGAGAGTTTTATTAAATCTCTCCACCAGTCCATTTGTTTGTGGATGATAGGGTGTTGTGAACTTGTACGTTACACCACACTCCTTCCACATGGCCTTTAAGTATGCAGACATGAAATTGCTTCCCCTGTCTGATACTACTTCCTTTGGGTAGCCCACCCTGGAAAATATTCCCAGGAGGGCCTTTGCCACTGCAGGAGCTGTAGTGGTCCTTAAAGGAATAGCTTCAGGATATCTTGTGGCATGGTCACTACCACCAAGATAAACCTATTGCCTGAAGCAGTAGGAGGGTCAAGGGGGCCAACTATGTCAACCCCTACCCTTTCAAAGGGAACCCCAACCACAGGCAGTGGGATAAGGGGTGCCTTTGGGGTGCCACCTGTCTTGCTACTGGCTTGACAGGTTTCACAGGACTTACAAAATTCCTTTGTGTCCTCAGACATCCTAGGCCAATGAAACAGGGGAACAAGCCTGTCCCAAGTTTTCATTTGTCCTAGATGCCCAGCTAAGGGAATGTCATGTGCCAGTATTAGGAGGAACTTTCTGTACTCCTGAGGAATCATTTAACTCCTGGCAGCTCCAGGTTTAGGATCCCTATGCTCAGTGTACAAGAGGTTGTCCTCCCAGTAAACTCTGTGAGAGTCACTGACATCCCCATTAGCCTGTTTGACAGCTTGCTGTCTGAGACCCTCTAATGTGGGACAGGTTTGCTGTGCCACACTCAGCTCCTCTCTGGCAGGCCCCCCTTCACCCAAAAGCTCAGCAGTGTCTGCTTCCAGCTCCTCTGGTGTAGGTTCTGCACAGGGAGGGAATTCTTCTTCCTCAGAAGTAGAATCCACTGTAGAGGGAGGGATAGTAGGAAGTGGTTTGCTTCTACTAGCCCTAGCTTTAGGGAGCACTTGGTCCATTGTTCCAGGATCCAAGCTTCCCTGTCCTTTTTGCTTTTTGGCCTGAGCCCTTGTCAAAGCAAAAATATGCCCTGGGATGCCCAGCATTGCTGCATGGGTCTCCAACTCCACATCTGACCAAGCTGATGTCTCCAAATCATTCCCTAATAGACAGTCTACAGGTAATTCTGAAGCTACCACAACTTTCTTTGGACCAGTTACCCCCCCCCAGTTGAGATTTACAACAGCCATGGGGTGGCTTTGTGTTATGTTGTGAGCATCGATTACTTGGTACTGGTGTCCAAGTATGTGTTGTTCAGGGTGCACCAGTTTCTCAATCACCATTGTGACACTGGCACCTGTGTCCCTGTAGGCCTGGACCTCAACACCATTTATTAGGGGTAGTTGCTTGTACTTCTCCAAGTTATGGGGGCAAGCAACCAAAGTGGCTAAATCAATAGCCCCTTCAGAGACTAAAGTAGCCTCTGTGGTCTCCCTAATCAGACCAACCCCAACTAAGTTACCAATAGTGAGCCCAGCTACTCCCTTGGATTGGCTATTAGTAGGTTTGCTCCCACCACCACTGCTATTAGTAGGGACACTAGGTGTAGCAGTAGGGGTTGTAGTGGTAGGAGCAGTGGTGCCTTTCTTTGGACAACTGGGATCTGTTGTCCAATGGCCTTTTATTTTACATAAATAGCACCATGGTTTCTTTTCCTTGTTCTGATTAAAAGAGGATTTGGGCCCACCACCCCCACCAGAATGTTTTTGTGGGCCTGATGAAGACTCATTTTTAGATTTGTCCCCACCCTTGTCAGAAGACTTAGCATCCTTCTTTTTGTTGCCATCTTTGTCACCCCCTGTATGAACTTTTCTGTTCACTCTTGTTCTGACCCATTTGTCTGCCTTCTTTCCCAATTCTTGGGGAGAGGTCAGATCAGAGTCCACCAAGTACTGGTGCAACAAATCAGACACACAATTATTAAGAATATGCTCTCTCAGGATTAAGTTATACAGGCTGTCATAATCAGTAACTTTACTGCCATGTAACCACCCCTCCAAGGCCTTCACTGAATGGTCAATGAAATCAACCCAGTCTTGTGAAGACTCCTTTTTGGTCTCTCTGAACTTTATCCTGTACTGTTCAGTGGTTAAGCCATAACCATCCAGGAGTGCATTCTTAAGAACTTGGAAATTATTAGCATCATTTTCTTTCACAGTAAGGAGCCTATCCCTACCTTTTCCACTAAATGATAGCCATAGGATAGCAGCCCACTGCCTTTGAGGGACATCCTGTACAACACAGGCCCTCTCAAGTGCAGCAAACCACTTGTTAATGTCATCCCCCTCCTTATAAGGGGGAACTATCTTGTGCAGATTCCTGGAATCATGCTCTTTTGCAGGATGACTATGGGGAATACTGCTGCTGCCACCATGGGTATCTAAACCCAACTTCTGTCTTTCCTTCTCTAATTCAAAAGACTGTCTATCCAAATCCAGCTGTTGCTTTTTAAGCTTCAGTCTGGTTTGTTCCACCCTCAACTTATTGAGTTCCCTCTCTAACATTCTGTCATCAGGGTTGGTGGGAGGGACATTCTTAGAAACAGAGCTATGATGGGAATGAACAGAAGGAGACCTGTCCCTTACAGAAGCCACCCTAACAGCTTGGTTAACAGAAACATTACTACCAGTATGGTGAGAATAAATGCTTTTGCTATGATGTGAGACAACACTATTTGTATGGTGTGGCTCATCATCATTACCAACTATGCTAGACTGTCTAGTAATGGGCAGGCTAGGAAGTTTATTTCCTGAATCTTTTCCTGGGGGAGTCCCTGAATCAGATTGAGAACTATTAGGTACTTTTTCAACAGATGAGGCACCTATGGCCTTATCCTGTTCTCTAAGCATGTTAAGTAACAGTTCCAAGGAAGGATTCTTCCCTACACTCAAACCTCTCTCTATACAGAGACTCCTTGCTCTTTTCCAGCTAAGGTTGTCATATGCAAGTTTGGACAGATCAACATTTTGGCCTGTTCCAGACATTTTTAGAGAGAGTTAAAGTGATAGAAAAAGAAAAAAAGTTTTCAGAACTTTTTGGAAAGACAGAAAAAAACTTTTTAAACTTTTAAGAACTTTTTGAAAGTTTAGAAGTACTTTTCAGCACTTAGAAAAGAGTGAAAAGAGGAAATGCAAAACTTTTTGGCTATGTGTATATACACTGACCTTGTTTTGTATATTTTTCTCTTATGAAAAGTACACTGACAAGAGTGGTAAGTAGTCTCAAGCACTTATCCCACCACTGCACAACCAATGTAGGAGGCTGGACTGGCTTGTAGTGAGTACCAAAGGGTACTTGCACCTTGCACCAGGCCCAGTTATCCGTTATTAGTGTATAGGGTGTCTAGCAGCTTAGGCTGATAGATAATGGTAGCTTAGCAGAGCAGCTTAGGCTGAACTAGGAGACGTGTGAAGCTACTACAGTACCACCTAGAATCATATGCACAATATCATAAGAAAACACAATACACAGTTATACTAAAAATAAAGGTACTTTATTTTCATGACAATATGCCAAAGTATCTTAGAGTGTACCCTCAGTGAGAGGATAGGAAATATACACAAGATATATATACACAATAGCAAAAATATGCAGTATAGTCTTTGTAGGAAAGTACCATCTTGCCTGGCATGTTACCCCCATTTTTCACTGTATATATGTTGTTTTAGTTGTATGTGTCACTGGGACCCTGGTAACCCAGGGCCCCAGTGCTCATAAGTGTGCCTGTATGTGTTACCTGTGTAGTGACTAACTGTCTCACTGAGGCTCTGCTAATCAGAACCTCAGTGGTTATGCTCTCTCATTTCTTTCCAAATTGTCACTGACAGGCTAGTGACCATTTTTACCAATTTACATTGGCTTACTGGAACACCCTTATAATCCCCTAGTATATGGTACTGAGGTACCCAGGGTATTGGGGTTCCAGGAGATCCCTATGGGCTGCAGCATTTCTTTTGCCACCCATAGGGAGCTCTGACAATTCTTACACAGGCCTGCCACTGCAGCCTGAGTGAAATAACGTCCACGTTATTTCACAGCCATTTTACACTGCACTTAAGTAACTTATAAGTCACCTATATGTCTAACCTTTACCTGGTAAAGGTTAGGTGCAAAGTTACTTAGTGTGAGGGCACCCTGGCACTAGCCAAGGTGCCCCCACATTGTTCAGAGCCAATTCACTGAACTTTGTGAGTGCGGGGACACCATTACACGCGTGCACTACATATAGGTCACTACCTATATGTAGCTTCACCATGGTAACTCCGAATATGGCCATGTAACATGTCTATGATCATGGAATTGCCCCCTCTATGCCATCCTGGCATTGTTGGTACAATTCCATGATCCCAGTGGTCTGTAGCACAGACCCTGGTACTGCCAAACTGCCCTTCCTGGGGTTTCTCTGCAGCTGCTGCTGCTGCCAACCCCTCAGACAGGCATCTGCCCTCCTGGGGTCCAGCCAGGCCTGGCCCAGGATGGCAGAACAAAGAACTTCCTCTGAGAGAGGGTGTAACACCCTCTCCCTTTGGAAAATGGTGTGAAGGCAGGGGAGGAGTAGCCTCCCCCAGCCTCTGGAAATGCTTTGTTGGGCACAGATGTGCCCAATTCTGCATAAGCCAGTCTACACCGGTTCAGGGACCCCTTAGCCCCTGCTCTGGCGCGAAACTGGACAAAGGAAAGGGGAGTGACCACTCCCCTGACCTGCACCTCCCCTGGGAGGTGTCCAGAGCTCCTCCAGTGTGCTCCAGACCTCTGCCATCTTGGAAACAGAGGTGCTGCTGGCACACTGGACTGCTCTGAGTGGCCAGTGCCACCAGGTGACGTCAGAGACTCCTTGTGATAGGCTCCTTCAGGTGTTAGTAGCCTTTCCTCTCTCCTAGGTAGCCAAACCCTCTTTTCTGGCTATTTAGGGTCTCTGTCTCTGGGGAAACTTTAGATAACGAATGCATGAGCTCAGCCGAGTTCCTCTGCATCTCCCTCTTCACCTTCTGATAAGGAATCGACCGCTGACCGCGCTGGAAGCCTGCAAACCTGCAACATAGTAGCAAAGACGACTACTGCAACTCTGTAACGCTGATCCTGCCGCCTTCTCGACTGTTTTCCTGCTTGTGCATGCTGTGGGGGTAGCCTGCCTCCTCTCTGCACCAGAAGCTCCGAAGAAATCTCCCGTGGGTCGACGGAATCTTCCCCCTGCAACCGCAGGCACCAAAAAGCTGCATCTCTGGTCCCTTGGGTCTCCTCTCAGCACGACGAGCGAGGTCCCTCGAATCCAGCGACACCGTCCAAGTGACCCCCACAGTCCAGTGACTCTTCAGCCCAAGTTTGGTGGAGGTAAGTCCTTGCCTCACCTCGCTGGGCTGCATTGCTGGGAACCGCGACTTTGCAAGCTTCTCCGGCCCCTGTGCACTTCCGGCGGAAATCCTTCGTGCACAGCCAAGCCTGGGTCCACGGCACTCTAACCTGCATTGCACGACTTTCTAAATTGGTCTCCGGCGACGTGGGACTCCTTTGTGCAACTTCGGCGAGCACCGTTTCACGCATCCTCGTAGTGCCTGTTTCTGGCACTTCTCCGGGTGCTACCTGCTTCAGTGAGGGCTCCTTGTCTTGCTCGACGTCCCCTCTCTCTGCAGGTCCAATTTGCGACCTCCTGGTCCCTCCTGGGCCCCAGCAGCGTCCAAAAACGCCAAACGCACGATTTGCGTGTAGCAAGGCTTGTTGGCGTCCATCCGGCGGGAAAACACTTCTGCACGACTCTCCAAGGCGTGGGGGATCCATCCTCCAAAGGGGAAGTCTCTAGCCCTTGTCGTTCCTGCAGTATTCACAGTTCTTCAGCCTAGTAAGAGCTTCTTTGCACCAACCGCTGGCATTTCTTGGGCATCTGCCCATCTCCGAGCTGCTTGTGACTTTTGGACTTGGTCCCCTTGTTCCACAGGTACCTTCAGACAGGAATCCATCGTTGTTGCATTGCTGATTTGTGTTTTCCTTGCATTCTCCCTCTAACACGACTATTTTGTCCTTAGGGGAACTTTGGTGCACTTTGCACTCACTTTTCAGGGTCTTGGGGAGGGTTATTTTTCTAACTCTCACTATTTTCTAATAGTCCCAGCGACCCTCTACAAGGTCACATAGGTTTGGGGTCCATTCGTGGTTCACATTCCACTTTTGGAGTATATGGTTTGTGTTGGCCCTATCCCTATGTTTCCCCATTGCATCCTATTGTAATTATACATTGTTTGCACTGTTTTCTAAGACTATACTGCATATTTTTGCTATTGTGTATATATATCTTGTGTATATTTCCTATCCTCTCACTGAGGGTACACTCTAAGATACTTTGGCATATTGTCATAAAAATAAAGTACCTTTATTTTTAGTATAACTGTGTATTGTGTTTTCTTATGATATTGTGCATATGACACTAGGTGGTACTGTAGTAGCTTCACACGTCTCCTAGTTCAGCCTAAGCTGCTCTGCTAAGCTACCATTATCTATCAGCCTAAACTGCTAGACACCCTATACACTAATAAGGGATAACTGGGCCTGGTGCAAGGTGCAAGTACCCCTTGGTACCCACTACAAGCCAGTCCAGCCTCCTACATTGGTTGTGCAGTGGTGGGATAAGTGCTTGAGACTACTTACCACTCTTGTCATTGTACTTTTCATAAGAGAAAAATATACAAAACAAGGTCAGTGTATATACACATAGCCAAAAAGTTTTGCATTTCCTCTTTTCACTCTTTTCTAAGTGCTGAAAAGTACTTCTAAACTTTCAAAAAGTTCTTAAAAGTTTAAAAAGTTTTTTTCTGTCTTTCCAAAAAAGTTCTGAAAACTTTTTTCTCTTTGTCTATCACTTTAACTCTCTCTAAAAAATGTCTGGCACAGGCCAAAAAGTTGAACTGTCCAAACTTGCATATGATCACCTTAGCTGGAAAGGAGCAAGGAGTCTCTGCATAGAGAGAGGTTTGAGTGTAGGGAAGAATCCTTCTTTAGAACTGTTAATTAATATGCTTAGAGTACAAGATAAGGCCATAAGTGCCCAATCTGTAGAAAAAGTAGCTAATGGTTCTCAATCTGATCCAGGGACTCCCCCAGGAAAAGGTTCAGGAAAGAAACTTCTCAGCCTGCCCATTACTAGACAGTCTAGCATAGTTGGTACAGAGGTTGAATCACATCATACTGATGATGTGCTCTCACATTATACTGGTAGCCAAGCTGTTAGGGTGCCCTCTGTAAGGGACAGGTCTCCTTCTGTTCATTCCCATCATACCTCTGTATCTAGAAATGTCCCTCCCACCCACCCTGATGACAGATTGTTAGAAAGGGAGCTCAATAGATTGAGAGTGGAGCAAACCAGACTGAAGCTCAAGAAGCAACAGCTGGATTTGGATAGACAGTCTTTAGAAATAGAGAGGGAAAGACAGAAGATGGGTTTAGATACCCATGGTGGCAGCAGCAGTATTCCCCATAGTCATCCTGCAAAAGAGCATGATTCCAGGAATCTGCATAAGATAGTTCCCCCTTACAAGGAGGGGGATGACATTAACAAGTGGTTTGCTGCACTTGAGAGGGCCTGTGCTGTACAGGATGTCCCTCAAAGGCAGTGGGCTGCTATCCTATGGCTATCATTTACAGGAAAAGGTAGGGATAGGCTCCTTACTGTAAAAGAAAATGATGCTAACAATTTCCAAGTTCTTAAAAATGCACTCCTGGATGGTTATGGCTTAACCACTGAACAGTACAGGATCAAGTTCAGAGATACCAAAAAGGAGTCTTCACAAGACTGGGTTGATTTCATTGACCAGGCAGTGAAGGCCTTGGAGGGGTGGTTACATGGCAGTAAAGTTACTGATTATGACAGCCTGTATAACTTAATCCTGAGAGAGCATATTCTTAATAATTGTGTGTCTGATTTGTTGCACCAGTACTTGGTGGACTCTGATCTGACCTCTCCCCAAGAATTGGGAAAGAAGGCAGACAAATGGGTCAGAACAAGAGTGAACAGAAAAGTTCATACAGGGGGTGACAAAGATGGCAACAAAAAGAAGGATGGTAAGTCTTCTGACAAGGGTGGGGACAAATCTAAAAATGAGTCTTCATCAGGCCCACAAAAACACTCTGGTGGGGGTGGTGGGCCCAAACCTTCCTCTAATCAGAACAAGGAAAGGAAACCATGGTGCTATTTATGTAAGATAAAAGGCCATTGGACAACAGATCCCAGTTGTCCAAAGAAAGGCACCACAGCTCCTACCACTACAACCCCTACTGCTACACCTAGTGTCCCTACTAATAGCAGTGGTGGTGGGAGCAAACCTACTAATAGCCAATCCAAGGGAGTAGCTGGGCTCACTTTTGGTAATTTAGTTGGGGTTGGTCTGATTAGGGAGACCACAGAGGCTACTTTAGTCTCTGAAGGGGCTATTGACTTAGCCACTTTGGTTGCTTGCCCCCATAACTTGGAGAAGTACAAGCAACTAACCCTAATAAATGGTGTTGAGGTCCAGGCCTACAGGGACACAGGTGCCAGTGTCACAATGGTGATTGAGAAACTGGTGCACCCTGAACAACACATACTTGGACACCAGTACCAAGTAACCGATGCTCACAACATAACACAAAGCCACCCCATGGCTGTTGTAAATCTCAACTGGGGGGGGGTATCTGGTCCAAAGAAAGTTGTGGTAGCTTCAGATTTACCTGTAGACTGTCTATTAGGGAACGATTTGGAGACATCAGCTTGGTCAGATGTGGAGTTGGAGGCCCATGCAGCAATGCTGGGCATCCCAGGGCATATTTTTGCTTTGACAAGGGCTCAGGCCAAAAAGCAAAAAGGACAGGGAAGCTTGGATCCTGGAACAATGGACCAAGTGCTCCCTAAAGCTAGGGCTAGTAGAAGCAAACCACTTCCTACTATCCCTCCCTCTACAGTGGATTCTAATTCTGAGGAAGAAGAATTCCCTCCCTGTGCAGAACCTACACCAGAGGAGCTGGAAGCAGACACTGCTGAGCTTTTGGGTGAAGGGGGGCCTGCCAGAGAGGAGCTGAGTGTGGCACAGCAAACCTGTCCCACATTAGAGGGTCTCAGACAGCAAGCTGTCAAACAGGCTAATGGGGATGTCAGTGACTCACACAGAGTTTACTGGGAGGACAACCTCTTGTACACTGAGCAAAGGGATCCTAAACCTGGAGCTGCCAGGAGATTAGTGATTCCTCAGGAGTACAGAAAGTTCCTCCTAACACTGGCACATGACATTCCCTTAGCTGGGCACCTGGGTCAAATGAAAACTTGGGACAGATTGGTACCACTGTTTCATTGGCCTAGGATGTCTGAGGACACAAAAGAATTTTGTAAGTCCTGTGAAACCTGTCAAGCCAGTGGCAAGACAGGTGGCACTCCAAAGGCACCCCTTATCCCACTGCCTGTGGTTGGGGTTCCCTTTGAAAGGGTAGGGGTTGACATAGTTGGCCCCCTTGACCCTCCTACTGCTTCAGGCAATAGGTTTATCTTAGTGGTAGTGGACCATGCCACAAGGTATCCTGAAGCAATTCCTTTAAGGACCACTACAGCTCCTGCAGTGGCAAAGGCCCTCCTGGGAATATTTTCCAGGGTGGGCTTCCCAAAGGAAGTAGTATCAGACAGAGGAAGCAATTTCATGTCTGCATACTTAAAGGCCATGTGGAAGGAGTGTGGTGTAACTTACAAGTTCACAACACCCTATCATCCACAAACAAATGGACTGGTGGAGAGATTTAATAAAACTCTCAAAGGCATGATTATGGGACTCCCTGAAAAACTCCGCAGGAGATGGGATATCCTTCTACCATGCCTCCTTTTTGCCTACAGGGAGGTACCCCAGAAAGGAGTGGGCTTCAGCCCCTTTGAACTTCTTTTTGGACACCCTGTTAGGGGTCCACTCACACTTGTAAAGGAGGGTTGGGAACAACCTTTAAAAGCTCCTAAGCAGGATATTGTGGACTATGTACTTGGCCTCAGATCTAGGATGGCTGAGTACATGAAAAAGGCCAGTAAAAACCTTCAGGCCAGCCAAGAGCTCCAGAAGCAATGGCATGATCAGAAGGCTGTTTTGGTTCAGTACCAACCAGGGCAGAAAGTGTGGGTCTTGGAGCCTGTGGCCCCAAGAGCACTCCAAGATAAATGGAGTGGTCCACACACAATTGTTGAAAAGAAGGGTGAAGTCACCTACTTGGTTGACTTAGGCACTGCCAGGAGTCCCCTTAGGGTGCTCCATGTCAACCGCCTGAAACCCTACTATGACAGGGCTGATCTCACCCTGCTCATGGCAACAGATGAGGGACAGGAAGAAGACAGTGATCCTCTACCTGATCTCTTCTCTTCCACAGAACAAGATGCTCTTGTGGAAGGGGTAGTTTTGGCAGATTGTCTTACTGCTGAGCAGAAAGATAATTGCATAAATCTCCTAGGACAATTTTCAGAACTCTTCTCCATTGTGCCAGGCACCACTTCTTGGTGTGAGCACACTATAGATACTGGAGACAGTTTACCTGTCAAAAGTAAGATCTATAGGCAGCCTGACCATGTCAGGGACTGCATAAAGCAAGAAGTTCAGAAGATGTTGGAACTAGGAGTGGTTGAGCACTCTGACAGTCCATGGGCTTCTCCTGTGGTACTGGTACCAAAACCCAATTCTAAAGATGGAAAGAAGGAAATGAGGTTTTGTGTAGACTATAGAGGCCTCAACTTGGTAACCAAAACAGATGCTCACCCTATACCCAGGGCAGATGAGCTAATAGATACACTGGCATCTGCCAAGTATCTAAGCACTTTTGATTTGACTGCAGGGTATTGGCAGATCAAAATGTCAGAAGATGCTAAACCTAAGACTGCATTTTCTACCATTGGAGGACATTACCAGTTTACTGTAATGCCTTTTGGTTTGAAAAATGCACCTGCCACTTTTCAGAGGTTGGTGAACACAGTCCTGCAAGGGCTGGAAGCTTTCAGTGCAGCATATTTGGATGATATAGCTGTCTTTAGCTCCAGCTGGGATGATCACCAGGGCCAACCTTTGGAAAGTTTTGGAGGCCCTGCAAAAGGCAGGCCTCACTATCAAGGCTTCAAAGTGCCAGATAGGGCAGGGTAAGGTGGTTTATCTGGGACACCTTGTTGGTGGGGAACAGATTGCACCACTTCAGGGGAAAATCCAAACTATTATTGATTGGATTCCCCCTACCACTCAGACTCAGGTGAGAGCCTTCCTAGGCCTCACTGGGTATTACAGGAGGTTCATTAAGAACTATGGCTCCATTGCAGCCCCTCTTAATGACCTCACATCCAAGAAAATGCCTAAAAAGGTATTATGGACAGCAAACTGTCAGAAAGCTTTTGAGGAGCTGAAGCAGGCCATGTGCTCTGCACCTGTCCTGAAAAGCCCTTGTTACTCTAAAAAATTCTATGTCCAAACTGATGCATCTGAATTAGGAGTAGGGGCAGTCCTATCACAACTTAATTCTGAGGGCCAGGATCAACCTGTTGCTTTTATTAGTAGAAGGTTGACCCCTAGAGAAAAGCGTTGGTCTGCCATTGAGAGGGAGGCCTTTGCTGTGGTCTGGGCTCTGAAGAAGTTGAGGCCATACCTGTTTGGCACTCACTTCATTGTTCAGACAGACCACAAACCTCTACTTTGGCTAAAACAAATGAAAGGTGAAAATCCTAAATTGTTGAGGTGGTCCATATCCCTACAGGGAATGGACTATACAGTGGAACATAGACCTGGGAGTAGCCACTCCAATGCAGATGGACTCTCCAGATATTTCCACTTAGACAATGAAGACTCATCAGGTAATGGCTAGTCTTATTGTCCTTCGTTTGGGGGGGGGTTGTGTAGGAAAGTACCATCTTGCCTGGCATGTTACCCCCATTTTTCACTGTATATATGTTGTTTTAGTTGTATGTGTCACTGGGACCCTGGTAACCCAGGGCCCCAGTGCTCATAAGTGTGCCTGTATGTGTTACCTGTGTAGTGACTAACTGTCTCACTGAGGCTCTGCTAATCAGAACCTCAGTGGTTATGCTCTCTCATTTCTTTCCAAATTGTCACTGACAGGCTAGTGACCATTTTTACCAATTTACATTGGCTTACTGGAACACCCTTATAATCCCCTAGTATATGGTACTGAGGTACCCAGGGTATTGGGGTTCCAGGAGATCCCTATGGGCTGCAGCATTTCTTTTGCCACCCATAGGGAGCTCTGACAATTCTTACACAGGCCTGCCACTGCAGCCTGAGTGAAATAACGTCCACGTTATTTCACAGCCATTTTACACTGCACTTAAGTAACTTATAAGTCACCTATATGTCTAACCTTTACCTGGTAAAGGTTAGGTGCAAAGTTACTTAGTGTGAGGGCACCCTGGCACTAGCCAAGGTGCCCCCACATTGTTCAGAGCCAATTCACTGAACTTTGTGAGTGCGGGGACACCATTACACGCGTGCACTACATATAGGTCACTACCTATATGTAGCTTCACCATGGTAACTCCGAATATGGCCATGTAACATGTCTATGATCATGGAATTGCCCCCTCTATGCCATCCTGGCATTGTTGGTACAATTCCATGATCCCAGTGGTCTGTAGCACAGACCCTGGTACTGCCAAACTGCCCTTCCTGGGGTTTCTCTGCAGCTGCTGCTGCTGCCAACCCCTCAGACAGGCATCTGCCCTCCTGGGGTCCAGCCAGGCCTGGCCCAGGATGGCAGAACAAAGAACTTCCTCTGAGAGAGGGTGTAACACCCTCTCCCTTTGGAAAATGGTGTGAAGGCAGGGGAGGAGTAGCCTCCCCCAGCCTCTGGAAATGCTTTGTTGGGCACAGATGTGCCCAATTCTGCATAAGCCAGTCTACACCGGTTCAGGGACCCCTTAGCCCCTGCTCTGGCGCGAAACTGGACAAAGGAAAGGGGAGTGACCACTCCCCTGACCTGCACCTCCCCTGGGAGGTGTCCAGAGCTCCTCCAGTGTGCTCCAGACCTCTGCCATCTTGGAAACAGAGGTGCTGCTGGCACACTGGACTGCTCTGAGTGGCCAGTGCCACCAGGTGACGTCAGAGACTCCTTGTGATAGGCTCCTTCAGGTGTTAGTAGCCTTTCCTCTCTCCTAGGTAGCCAAACCCTCTTTTCTGGCTATTTAGGGTCTCTGTCTCTGGGGAAACTTTAGATAACGAATGCATGAGCTCAGCCGAGTTCCTCTGCATCTCCCTCTTCACCTTCTGATAAGGAATCGACCGCTGACCGCGCTGGAAGCCTGCAAACCTGCAACATAGTAGCAAAGACGACTACTGCAACTCTGTAACGCTGATCCTGCCGCCTTCTCGACTGTTTTCCTGCTTGTGCATGCTGTGGGGGTAGCCTGCCTCCTCTCTGCACCAGAAGCTCCGAAGAAATCTCCCGTGGGTCGACGGAATCTTCCCCCTGCAACCGCAGGCACCAAAAAGCTGCATCTCCGGTCCCTTGGGTCTCCTCTCAGCACGACGAGCGAGGTCCCTCGAATCCAGCGACACCGTCCAAGTGACCCCCACAGTCCAGTGACTCTTCAGCCCAAGTTTGGTGGAGGTAAGTCCTTGCCTCACCTCGCTGGGCTGCATTGCTGGGAACCGCGACTTTGCAAGCTTCTCCGGCCCCTGTGCACTTCCGGCGGAAATCCTTCGTGCACAGCCAAGCCTGGGTCCACGGCACTCTAACCTGCATTGCACGACTTTCTAAGTTGGTCTCCGGCGACGTGGGACTCCTTTGTGCAACTTCGGCGAGCACCGTTTCACGCATCCTCGTAGTGCCTGTTTCTGGCACTTCTCCGGGTGCTACCTGCTTCAGTGAGGGCTCCTTGTCTTGCTCGACGTCCCCTCTCTCGGCAGTTCCAATTTGCGACCTCCTGGTCCCTCCTGGGCCCCAGCAGCGTCCAAAAACGCCAAACGCACGATTTGCGTGTAGCAAGGCTTGTTGGCGTCCATCCGGCGGGAAAACACTTCTGCACGACTCTCCAAGGCGTGGGGGATCCATCCTCCAAAGGGGAAGTCTCTAGCCCTTGTCGTTCCTGCAGTATTCACAGTTCTTCAGCCTAGTAAGAGCTTCTTTGCACCAACCGCTGGCATTTCTTGGGCATCTGCCCATCTCCGAGCTGCTTGTGACTTTTGGACTTGGTCCCCTTGTTCCACAGGTACCTTCAGACAGGAATCCATCGTTGTTGCATTGCTGATTTGTGTTTTCCTTGCATTCTCCCTCTAACACGACTATTTTGTCCTTAGGGGAACTTTGGTGCACTTTGCACTCACTTTTCAGGGTCTTGGGGAGGGTTATTTTTCTAACTCTCACTATTTTCTAATAGTCCCAGCGACCCTCTACAAGGTCACATAGGTTTGGGGTCCATTCGTGGTTCACATTCCACTTTTGGAGTATATGGTTTGTGTTGCCCCTATCCCTATGTTTCCCCATTGCATCCTATTGTAATTATACATTGTTTGCACTGTTTTCTAAGACTATACTGCATATTTTTGCTATTGTGTATATATATCTTGTGTATATTTCCTATCCTCTCACTGAGGGTACACTCTAAGATACTTTGGCATATTGTCATAAAAATAAAGTACCTTTATTTTTAGTATAACTGTGTATTGTGTTTTCTTATGATATTGTGCATATGACACTAGGTGGTACTGTAGTAGCTTCACACGTCTCCTAGTTCAGCCTAAGCTGCTCTGCTAAGCTACCATTATCTATCAGCCTAAGCTGCTAGACACCCTATACACTAATAAGGGATAACTGGGCCTGGTGCAAGGTGCAAGTACCCCTTGGTACCCACTACAAGCCAGTCCAGCCTCCTACAGTCTTAGAAAACAGTGCAAACAATGTATAGTTACAATAGGATGCAATGGGGACACATAGGGATAGGGGCAACACAAACCATATACTCCAAAAGTGGAATGCGAATCACGAATGGACCCCAAACCTATGTGACCTTGTAGAGGGTCGCTGGGACTATTAGAAAATAGTGAGAGTTAGAAAAATAACTCTCCCCAAGACCCTGAAAAGTGAGTGCAAAGTGCACTAAAGTTCCCCTAAGGACAAAGAAGTCGTGTTAGAGGAATAATGCAGGAAAGACACAAACCAGCAATGCAACAACTGTGGATTTCCAATCTAGGGTACCTGTGGAACAAGGGGACCAAGTCCAAAAGTCACAAGCAAGTCGGAGATGGGCAGATGCCCAGGAAATGCCAGCTGCGGGTGCAAAGAAGCTTCTACTGGACAGAAGAAGCTGAGGTTTCTGCAGGAACTAAAAGGGCTAGAGACTTCCCCTGTGGTGGACGGATCCCTCTCGCCTTGGAGAGTCGTGCAGAAGTGTTTTCCCGCCGGAAGGACGCCAACAAGCCTTGCTAGTCGCAAATCGTGCGTTTGGCGTTTTTGGACGCTGCTGGGGCTCAGGAGGGACCAGGAGGTCGCAAATTGGACCTGAAGAGAGAGGGGACGTCGAGCAAGACCAAGAGCCCTCACTGAAGCAGGTAGCACCCGGAGAAGTGCCAGAAACAGGCACTACAAGGATGCGTGAAACGGTGCTCGCCGAAGTTGCACAAAGGAGTCCCACGTCGCCGGAGACCAACTTAGAATGTCGTGCAATGCAGGTTAGAGTGCCGTGGACCCAGGCTTGGCTGTGCACAAAGGATTTCCGCCGGAAGTGCACAGGGGCCGGAGTAGCTGCAAAGTTGCGGTTCCCAGCAATGCAGCCCAGCGAGGTGAGGCAAGGACTTACCTCCACCAAACTTGGACTGAAGAGTCACTGGACTGTGGGAGTCACTTGGACAGAGTCGCTGGATTCGAGGGACCTCGCTCGTTGTGCTGAGAGGAGACCCAAGGGACCGGTAATGCAGCTTTTTGGTGCCTGCGGTTCAAGGGGGAAGATTCTGTCGACCCACTGGAGATTTCTTCGGAGCTTCTGGTGCAGAGAGGAGGCAGGCTACCCCCACAGCATGCACAAGCAGGAAAACAGTCGAGAAGGCGGCAGGATCAGCGTTACAGAGTTGCGGTAGTCGTCTTTGCTACTATGTTGCAGGTTTGCAGGCTTCCAGCGCGGTCAGCAGTCGATTCCTTATCAGAAGGTGAAGAGAGAGATGCAGAGGAACTCGGCTGAGCTCATGCATTCGTTATCTAAAGTTTCCCCAGAGACAGAGACCCTAAATAGCCAGAAAATAGGGTTTGGCTACCTAGGAGAGAGGATAGGCTACTAACACCTGAAGGAGCCTATCAGCAGGAGTCTCTGACGTCACCTGGTGGCACTGGCCACTCAGAGCAGTCCAGTGTGCCAGCAGCACCTCTGTTTCCAAGATGGCAGAGGTCTGGAGCACACTGGAGGAGCTCTGGACACCTCCCAGAGGAGGTGCAGGTCAGGGGAGTGGTCACTCCCCTTTCCTTTGTCCAGTTTCGCGCCAGAGCAGGGGCTAAGGGGTCCCTGAACCGGTGTAGACTGGCTTATGCAGAATTGGGCACATCTGTGCCCAAGAAAGCATTTCCAGAGGCTGGGGGAGGCTACTCCTCCCCTGCCTTCACACCATTTTCCAAAGGGAGAGGGTGTCACACCCTCTCTCAGAGGAAGTTCTTTGTTCTGCCATCCTGGGCCAGGCCTGGCTGGACCCCAGGAGGGCAGTTGCCTGTCTGAGGGGTTGGCAGCAGCAGCAGCTGCAGTGAAACCCCAGGAAGGGCAGTTTGGCAGTACCAGGGTCTGTGCTACAGACCACTGGGATCATGGGATTGTGCCAACTATGCCAGGATGGCATAGAGGGGGCAATTCCATGATCATAGACATGTTACATGGCCATATTCGGAGTTACCATTGTGAAGCTACATATAGGTAGTGACCTATATGTAGTGCATGCGTGTAATGGTGTCCCCGCACTCACAAAGTTCAGGGAATTGGCTCTGAACAATGTGGGGGCACCTTGGCTAGTGCCAGGGTGCCCTCACACTAAGTAACTTTGCACCTAACCTTTACCAGGTAAAGGTTAGACATATAGGTGACTTAGAAGTTACTTAAGTGCAGTGTAAAATGGCTGTGAAATAACGTGGACGTTATTTCACTCAGGCTGCAGTGGCAGGCCTGTGTAAGAATTGTCAGAGCTCCCTATGGGTGGCAAAAGAAATGCTGCAGCCCATAGGGATCTCCTGGAACCCCAATGCCCTGGGTACCTCAGTACCATATACTAGGGAATTATAAGGGTGTTCCAGTAAGCCAATGTAAATTGGTAAAAATGGTCACTAGCCTGTTAGTGACAATTTGGAAAGAAATGAGAGAGCATAACCACTGAGGTTCTGATTAGCAGAGCCTCAGTGAGACAGTTAGTCACTACACAGGTAACACATTCAGGCACACTTATGAGCACTGGGGCCCTGGGTTACCAGGGTCCCAGTGACACATACAACTAAAACAACATATATACAGTGAAAAATGGGGGTAACATGCCAGGCAAGATGGTACTTTCCTACACGTGGCCAGCCCTCTTTGGTTGGATTCGCCCTGGCAACTTTCACTGGTGTACGTTGGTTTATGGTGGGATAGTTAATTCTCTATAGTGTCCATGAAGGGCTGTGAGTGCTTGTCATGCATGGGTGGTGCATGCAGGGCTTGGCATTGGGACGAGTGAGATGTGATGGTGGGGTGTGTGGGAAGAGGTGGAGTGATGGGAGCGAAGGTGGGGGTATGTGTTGGCATGCAGGTAGGGGGATGATAGTAGTAGAGAGTTGACTTACCAGAGTCCAGTCCTCCTCCAACTCCCCAACTCTGGCCAGGCACTCAGGATTGCCAAGAATTGCTCCTCCCATACTGTTAGTTGTGGGGGAGGAGCACAGTCCTCTGTACACCGAGCTGGTGTCTTGCTTCTATGGAACGTACCTTCCCCCGTAGGTGGTTCCACCTCTTCCTGATGTCATCCCATGAACCTTAGCTCCTCCTCTGTGAAACGGGGGTGTCTTTGCGGTGCCATGGGTGTTGTGTGAGGTGTGTTGGTGAGTGTGTGTTGGGTCATGTGTTGGGGTGTGTGATGTGGGGTGCGTGAGTGGTGTATCAGTGTGGATAGTGTGTGGCTCTAGTTGTGTCAGTGGCAATGGTTTGAAATGGTAAAGGGTTGTGGGTAATGTGGGTGTGTGTTTTATAGTGATGTGGGTGTGTGGGTGTTGTATGTGTATGGGTGTCAGGTGTGTGTTGTTTGAATTGTCCAATGTGATGTTGTTTGGTCTGTGTGTGTCCGTTTTGAGTGCAACGGTATGTACCGCCAATGGTTTACCACCGTTGAATGTCCTCCATGGTGATTCGTGGGTCATAGTGTGATGGGTGTTGTTCTGTTGGCGTAACGGTGTGGGTTTTGATACCGCCACTTTATCACTGACATTTGGGCTGGCGGATTTGTTTGTGTATGTGGCTGAATACTGGTGGATTGGTGTGTGTGTGTCATAATATGGTGAGCGGATATCCGCAGCGGTAAGTTGGCAGCAGTCAGCGTGGCGGTAAGTGGGATTTACCGTCAATGTCATAATGAGGGCCATAGTGTAGTGAGTTAGAGTAAAGTGAAAGGAAAGAAAAATACCTACTTTACCTAACTTTTAGGGGCTCATTATGAACACTGTGGAAAACGTCGCCATGTTCCTAGACCGCCAGCCCCCTTGAGATCCTGCTGGCCGCATTACAAACATTGTGCTGGGCCGGGACATTGCCGAGCGCTCAACATGGAGCCATCATCAATGCCTCAGTGCGGCGGGTGCAGTAGCACCGGTCGCACAGATCACTGCCCGTAAATTGGGCAGTGACCTGCGTGATGGGATACTGCACGGGGCCCCTGCACTGCCCATGCCAAGTAGCACCCCTTCCCCCAGCCTTTCCCTAGCGGGGGACCCACCAGGGAAAGGCTGGGGGAAACAGGGTTTATTATCTGGAGGGCGGCGCTGCTTGCAGCACTGCCCCGTCGGATAATGATCACTGCCATTGTTAGGCTGCCTGTCAGCGGTAGCCTGGTGTTGGCGGAGGCCTGCCACAGTTGCAGTTGCTGGCAGGAGCTGGAGTTACAATGTTGCAGAAGTCGTCTACTGCTTCTTTGTTGCAGTTTGTAGAGTTCCTGGAGGGTTCAGCTCTGTTTCCGTCAGTAGAAGAAGAAGTAAAGGATGCAGAGTATTCCTGCTGGAGTCTTGCAATCTGAATCTGAAGAAACACCCAGAGGAGAGACCCTAAATAGCCCTGAAAGGGGATTTGTCACCTAACTAGGTAAGCAGCTATCAGGGGAGGGTTCTGACATCACCTGCTGGCACTGGCCACTCAGATGCTCCCAGAGTGCCCCACCACCTTGGAATCCAAGATGGCAAAACCCAGGGACACTCTGGAGGAGCTCTGGGCAGAACCTTGGGGTTGTGATGGACAGGGAAGTGGTCACTCCCCTTTCCGTTGTCAAGTTTTGTGCCAGAGCAGGGACTGGGGGTCTCTTAACTGGTGTAGACTGGATTATGCAAGGAGGGCACCATCTGTGCCTTTCAGAGCATTTCCAGAGGCTCTTGGAGGCTACCCCTTCCATGCCTGTAACACCTATTTCCAAAGGGAGAGGGTGTAACAGCCCTCTCCCAAAGGAAATCCTTTGTTCTGCCCTCCTGGGCTTGAGCTGCTCAAACAGCAGGAGGGCAGAAATGTGTCTGTGAGGTGGCAGCGGCTGGGGCTGTCTGGAAAACCTCAGAAGGCTGGTGTGGCAGTACTGGGGTCCACTGTGGAGCCCCCGGACGGCATGGAATTGTACAACCAATACAGGAATCAGTATTGGGGTACAATTACCAGTTGTTAGACACCTTACATGGCCATATTCAGGGTTACCGTTGTGAAGCTGGACATAGGTATTGACCTACGGCCAGTGCACCTGTAAAATGGTGTCCCCACACTCACGAAGTCCGCGAAAATGGTCCTGGATGACGTGGGGGCACCTCTGCTAATGCAGGGGTGCCCTCACACACAGGTACTTTGCACCCAGCCTTCAGGGTTGGAAGGCCTGACATATAGGTGACTTATAAATGACCTGGTGTACTGAAAATGGCCGTGAAAGGGTGCATGCACCATTTCACTCAGGCTGCAATGGCAGTCCTGTAGAAGCCTTTGCACGGGCTCCCTATGGATGGCAAAAGTAATACTGCATCCCATGGGGATCCCCTGGAACCCCAATGCCCTGTTTATCTATGTGCCATATAGTAGGGACTTATATGGGGTGACCAGTATGCCAATTTGGGGTGATATACTGGGTTACCAGTATGTAGTGACAGATTTGAGAACAGAGAGACCATAAGCACTGGGGGTCCTGGCTAGCAGGACTCCAGTGACACAGTCAAGCATACTGACAAATACAGTGAAACATACTGACTAGTAGGCCACAAACAATAAGCACTGTCGTCCTGGCTAGCAGCATCCCAGTGACACAGTACAACACACTGACAAACAGGCCAAAAACAGTCCAAAAATGGGGGTAACCATGCTAGAAAGAGGCTACTTTCTTACAGGAGGCCTGTGAGGATTTAATTTCTGCATGGAAGATCCTAATCGCTTTCCTATATTCAAGTTTGGAGGCGTAATCTGAAGTTTTCCTCTACTTTCTTTCGAGTTGTTTGCACTCCTTTTTTAGCCGCAGCAACTGGGGAGTGAACCATGGCGCTTTCTTTTGGCAAACAATGCTGGTGATAGTTTTTACAGGTAGTATAATATCTAGAGAGGTGGAAATCCACTCGTTAAATGTATCCGCTGAGCAATAATACCTGTTGCCCTAAAAGAACAACCTGGTTTCTTCACTAACAGGACTCGAATGGTTTTCAACAACAGTGTTATTAAATGTTCATTAGGAAAAGGTGGGAAGGGCGGATATGGCATTTGAAAGGTGGATGCTCAAGTCTCACTGGTAACGGCACACATTAACCCTCTATAAAACAGAAGGAGATACTTATGAAACGTAATTGCCCAGGACAACGAGAGCCTGAAGGGTTATGGGATAGTGGATGCCTTCTGCTGTGAAAAGGCTTCATGACAGAGCAGAGCATCGTTGTGTCTCCCTTGTTCTTCTATGCTGTTCCTGGTGCTTAGGGTTGTTACTGCTATATGTTGCTACTTCATATCATTCCTTTTTGTTTTCTTTTAATGCTCTGCCCTCTTACCGGAAGATAATTTATGTCTGACCTATTTGTATGCAACTACATTTGTTATTTGTTTTCGGGGTAAATCTAACAAAAGATATGCAACATTAAGAGATAACGCTACGTTTAGGTAGGTGATGTTTTATATGTTGGAACAGATATGTCTTATTTCTGTAAAGAAGTGTTCCAGGTTATACATACGCTTAGGTATTCAGGCCCTCATTACGACTTCAGCGGTCTTACTAAAAGACCGCCGAAGCCGCCGGTGCCACTATACCGCCAGTGCTGGCGATATATGTGGCTCCCTATTATGACTTTTCTGCTGGGCCAGCCGGACGGAAACAGTGTTTCCGTCCGCAGGCCCAGCGTAAAAGTCACATCAACATTGCTGCTGGCTCACAATAGAACCGGCGGCAATGCTAATGTGCAGCGGGTGCAGCAGCACCCATCGCGCATTTCACTGCCCGAAATTCTGGCAGTGAAATGCGCGCTGGGGCTGTGCATGGGGGCCCCTGCACTGCCCATGCCAAGTGCATGGGCAGTGCAGGGGGCCCCAGGGGCACCCTGAGTCCCCCTTACCGCCAGCCTTTCCATGGCGGTTGGGGATTATGACTCCTGGTGGAAGCCTGGCGGTCAGTTGGAGGGGCCGGCGGTATGGCCATGGCTAATGCACCATGGTCATAATGCACTGCCGGTACACCGCCAGCCTGTTGGTAGTGTTACCGCCTGTGTTCCGCCGGCCTCCAGGGCCGTAATGAGGCCCTCAGTGTTTATGGACAACAAAGCTACCTATGATGGAGACCTGTTACTACATCAAAGCAACCTTTCCTTTTTGTGACTCATAGCCCTCTGGATGTAACTTGAAGGAATATTTAAAATCTGTCACTCAGAAGTGCCTGCCATATGAATACATTGTTTTCTGTGTTATTGTTGCCACAGTGTGACCCCTACATTTACATCTCCATCGGACAAAAAATCTTGGACGACAGAGATCACTACATCCCCTCAACATTAAATCCTGAGTTTGGCAGGTGAGTCAGAAAAGAGCTATGATACCTATCACAGATCCATGGGTTTCTGTACTATTATCACTTTAAACTGAAAACCAAGCTTGCCCATTCAAGTAATTGACTCTCAAGACATAGGTGGCTGGGGAGGCCAAGGCTCCTTCAAGGAGGTGATTTGGGATGAAAACTCAGAACTAAGGGCCAGATGTAGGAACGGAAAATTTTGCGACTTGCAAATTGCGAGTCTGACCGACTCGCAAATTGCAGCTCGCAAAATGGGATGCAGAAAGGTGTCTCAGACACCTTCTGCGACTCGCTATGGGGTCGCAAAGACCCACCTCATTAATATTAATGAGGTGGGTCGCAGTTTGCGACCCCATAGCGAGTCCCTGCACTCACAGGGATGGTGGCCTGCTGTAGTCAGCAGACCTCCATGTCTATGACTGATTTTTCAATAAAGCATTTTTTTTTTTCTTTTTGCAGCCCGTTTTCCTTAAAGGAAAACGAGTTGCAAAAATAAAAAAGTTCCGAAACCATTTGGTTTAGTTTTTTTCAGAGTAGGCAGTGGTCCATAGGACCACTGCCTGCTCTTTTTTTTTTTTTTTTTCGGCATTCACAAAGGGGAAGTGGTCCCTTGGGGACCCCTTCCCTTTTGTGAATTAGTTACCACCAGTGTGACACTGGTGGTAACTGCGAGTTGGTTTGCGACCGCATTCGCGGTCACAAAGCAACTCAGCATGGCGATGCGGTCGCAAATAGGAAGGGAACACCCCTTCCTATTTGCGAGTCGCATCCTCAAATTGCGAGTCGGTACAGGATGAGCATCGCGTTCGGCCTTTTGCATGCCGTAAACTGCGTTTTTCGCAGTTTGCAACATGCAAAAGGCTTCCTACATCTGGCCCTAAGTAACACATATACTAACAGTCAATAGATCCTTGCACGAGTTAGTGCTATTACTTTGAAAAAGGAAAAGTCCTTTCATACACACACAGATAACAACGAAATTAATTCTGAAAATGTACAGGATATCCAATTGGCAATTGTGGCAATTGGCATTATGTCAAACAGTGAAAAGTTCTTAGTGGAATAACAACCCAAACCACCTCCTAGAGAAAGTCTTGCATGTAACCAGGATGCAACCAATTTACCCTAAATATTGATCACAAAGGAGAACTAACCCTAAGCATGTAGTTGCTGACAATATCTGCGAGTTATCCAGTGACAGACTGTGCACCTGCAGGTAATAAATCACATGATAAACCCTAATATTCTCTTGAAAATGCAGTGACAAGAAGTTAGGACTATAACTTTGTCAGGTCTCAGAAATGTACAGGTAAGGCCTCCTACCTTCAACAATACCCTTCACATCGTATATCAGCCTACTGCCTTTATGATTAGCATTCTGTGAGGAATTGAGTTGTTGGTTGAGGGGGGGTGTGAGCTCTACTCAAGCAACAGCCACAGTCCTTGTCTGGGTGGCCCACTAAATTAACCTGTGCCTCTTGTAGCTTGGCAGAAATGTAGTCAGGCCTAACTTGAAGGCAATGTGTAAAGTATCTATGCAGCACTCAAACAATGATAAAGTGAAAACACAACACATATGCAGTTTCAAAGATTTAAGGTATATATAGCGCCTTTAAGCACAAAGCACCACTTGTGGTAATCTGGTTGTGCGAGACCTGTTGAAAGACATTGTTGGTGACTCATTGATGGTCACTGTGGGCTGTAGATGCTGTGGCGTGAAGTGCAGCTGTTGCATTGCCAGTCGTTGTTAGCGGTCGCTCTAGTGCGAAGAGTCTGGTGCACCGGCGATCATGCGGGCAGCTAGATCTTGGCGAGAACGAGACAGTTTGTGGTTCCAAAGAGCAGAAAACTTCAGTATTTCTTTTTTTTCTTCAAGAAGGAGCTCAAATGATGACACACCAAGGGTCCAGCATCTATGAGGCACCTCATCTGATAGAGACTTTTAGCTGCAGATTCCTTACCGTAGAATTTCCTGGCTTCAGCTTGGAATTCTGAATTTTTTACTGAGCAGTACCCTGCGCGTGCCATCGGGTGGCTTCGTTCGGATTCGCGTTTGTCGTTCAGATCCAGGTGGCAGTGTTGGAGCCAATGTGACGTCATGGTCCCCTATAAAGGCACCACCACGGCGCACATACGTCAGTTCTTTTCCTTCCGCGCCAGTTAAGCGCAGGTCCGGATTCGAGCTACCCTCTGCCTTTCTTGCAAGCCTTTTTTCGACCTTTTTGTCTAGTTTTTTCAGAAGTCTGTGTGAGGATGACATCAAGAAAGGTGGAGTTCAAGACGTGTGGTGCATGCCAACACACCATGTCGGTGACGGACCCCCACCAGATATGTCTTGTCTCTGGTGCCTCGACTTGAAGTTGTGTTCCGACTGCCAGGCCATGGCTCCTAAAGCTTTGAGAGAGCAGCCTCTGAAGCTTATGGCGGCCTAGCAGTCGACGTCCTATGATGTCACAGTCCCCATCGAGGATGAGGTCGCAGGACCACTCCAGGAGCCCCAAGCCCTCTTCTTCGCACCCAAGGTCCTCCGGGCACTCAGGGAAGAGGCACAAGAAGAAGTCCAAGCAGACTTCGACTTCGCCATGCCTGTCAGCTGACCAGGCATCTCGGGAATGTTGACGTTCCAAACACAGTTCCGAGGAACCAATGCCAGGGCTGACTTCGAGCCTCCCCCCCTTTCCAGGAGCCAAAGCGACCCCAGCTCAACTCAAAGAGTTTTACGATGCCATGCGCCTCATATATGAGCGGGCTGACCCTGCTGGCACGCCTTTGGGCCCCGCAGAGTCGGCAGGGGCCCAAATGGATTTGACACAAGTGGCTTTGGTGCTGTTGGGGACTCCAGGATCCAAAATTGGATCCGGAGCTACGCCGAGTGCACACAGTCAGCCTCCTCTGGTGTTGCTCTCGAAGTTGACGCTCCCTGCTCCGCCGGCGCACACTTGTGAAGCAAGCTCCATCCTCATCACTGATGATCTGGAGCCGGACGTCAATTTCGACTTCGACAGCGCCGACAGGGGCCAGATCAATGTCTTAGGCTTATTACGATCAGGAAGGGGAATGGGGAATAGGAGGGGTCTCAGGACCCTTTAGAATTTGGTTTAGAGCATATGGACTGGTATGAGGAACTAAAAGAAGCCAGTGGACTGGATACCTCTCCAGATACTGGCATGCTCTCACCACTTACTGTGGCTATGGAGGAGGGAGCTTCATATGCTATGGTGGTGCGTATGGCTGCTGAGGTCTTGGACCTAGATTTGCCTAGGGTGCCTGTCAGGACTAACCTCCTGACTGTGGTGCTTCAGCCGTGTTTTTCTACATCGGAACCAATGTTACCCTTCAATGAGGCCCTCACTGATGTCCTGCTCGGGACGTGGTCCAAACCGTGCACAGGGGATCCTGTTAATAGGACAATCGGCTGCCGCCAACCATCCAGCTCCTAATGATCCCAGTTTCCTCACCTACACCCCACCCCGGAGAACTTGGTGGTCCAGGTCTCCACTTCCCATGGTGCCTTCCCTTCCGCTTCCCCAGATAGGGAATCCAAGAGGCTGGATCAGCTTGGAAAGAAAATGTTTTCTTACTCCAACCTGGCATTAAGGTCCGTAAACACCTCATGCCTATTGGGCTGTTTTTCCCATACTTTATGGGATACGGTGGCACAGGTGCTGCCCCATGTCCCAGAGGGCGTCCGGGACACTCTCACACAAGCTGGAAAAGATGGGAGAGATGCAGCGAAGTTTACGATACGGTGTGGTTTGGACACAACCGACTCGCTGGGTAGGGTGATTTCATCGACAGTGGCCCATCATCGCCAAGCCTGGCTCCGTACATCTGGCTTTTTGGGGGAATGTCCAGGCAAACCTTATGGTCATGCCCTTTGATGGCTCATGCCTATTTGGAGAAAAGGCAGATTTGGCGCTTGAGTGTTTCAAGATCCTTGGGCGTCTCAGCAGCTGCTCGCCAGCAGTCTGCCAGTGTGGTACCACGCCACCCGCAAATCATCCACAGTCCTTCATCAAATCAACATCCAGTGCAAGGAAGTGGTTGTGGTACATTCAGACCCAGAGGGTCTAGCCAGAGGTTGGCCACCACCCTGCACCCCTCTTCCACAGCGCCCAAATCCTCCTAGTATGATTCTGCAAGACCACACATGTCCAATTGGAGGGAGGATTCAATTTCATCTCCCTCACTGGCGGTCCAAAACATCGGACAAATGGGTTTTGCAGATCATACAGAAGGGCTACTCCCTCCCCTTCCAGTTTTTTCCTCCCTCTATACCTCCATTAAAAGAAAGGCTGATAGAGGATCACTTAATCTTGCTCTGCGAGGAAGTTACGGCTCTCTTGGCCATAGAAAGGGTCCCAATATCAGAAGTAGGCAGTGGTTGTTATTCCCACTACTTTCTGATTGCAAAAAAGAACAAGGGTTTTCGCCCTATATTGGATTTAAGGGACATCTACCTCTTCCTCAAAAGGAGAAATTCAAGATGTTCACTCTTGCTCAGGGCTTGTCTGCCCTAGACCAAGGAGACTGGATGGTAGTGTTGGACTTTCAGGAGGCGTATTTTCACATCCCCATCCTGCCTGCCCACAGGCGCTACTTGCGGTTCAACGTGGGCCATGAGCACTTAGTTTACCTTGCTCCCCTTTGGTCTCACCAGTGCCCCTCAGGTGTTCACCAAAGTGATGGTGGTGGTAGAAGCTCAACTGCGCAGGTGAGGGATTTCAGTCTTTCCCTACCTCAGCAACTGGCTGTTGAAGACACCTACGTTCCAGCTCTCATCAATCACCTTCAGACGACAGTGAACCTCCTGCATTTGCTGGGGTTCACTATATATGTGCCGAAGTCACACCTGACTCACTCTCAGAAACTTCCTTTTACCAGAGCTGTTCTGTACACAATGCAGTTTCAGGCTTATCCTCCTGAGCAGTGAGTCCAGGATATTCAGGTTATGATACCGATGTTTCGGCCTCTATCCTGGATTTCAGTGAGACAGACTCTGAGGCTGTTGGGACTCATGGCCTCCTGCATCCTGTTAGTCAAGCATGCCAGGTAGCATCTGAGGTGTAGGAAGCTGGCCTGGTGTGTGGCGAGTACCTGAGGTACTTGCACCATATACCAGGTATCCCCTATTAGTGTAGTGTAGACAGTGTCTAGAAGCCAGGCTCTCTAGAGTTAGCTGTGGATGAGCAGCTAAGGCTTATCTAGGAGACATGTAAAGCTCATACAATACCACTGTAGTTACACAGCACTTACACACATGAAAGAAAACACTCAGTGTTACAAAAATAAAGGTACTTTAGTTCAGTGATGTAGGAGGCTGGCCTGGTTTGTAGTGGGTACCTAAGGTGCTTACATCTCATACCAGGTCCATTTATCGCTTATTAGTGAAATGTAGGCAGTGTCTAGAAGCCAATCTCTCTAGGGGTAGCTATAGCTGAGCAGCCAAGACTTATCTAGGAGACATGCAAAGCTCATGCAATACCACTGTAGTCACACGGCACTCACACACATGAAAGAAAATACTCAGTGTTACAAAAATAAAGGTACTTTATTTTGGTGACACAAATGCCAAAAATACCATAGAGACGATACTCCCTTAGGAGGTAAGTAATACACAAATTATATACATTAGTATGCAGAAATAGCTGTAAAAACAGTTAGAAAGTGCAAATACTGAAAATCACAATAATTAGAACTGGGTCTAGGGGGAACACAAACCATTTACTAAGAAACTGGAATGCGAATGTTGGTTTCCCACCTAGGCAAGTATAGTGTGTAGAGGGGCGCTAGGAGTATTAGAAAATGCCAAAGGTAAGGAATAGAACCCACCACAGAGCCACCCAGGAAAGCAGGAGTAAATCACAGTAACTTTCTTAGAACACACAAGAACATGGGAAAGAAGATTTTGCAAGAACCAGAAGAGACTGCGAGACACCAACAGTGGATTCCTGGACCTGAGGACCTGTGGAAGAAGGGGACCAAGTCCAAGAAGCACAGAAGAGTCCAGGGAGAACAGGAGCCCCTGCTAACCTGGATGAAGGTGCAAAAGAGGAACCACCGGTGAAGAACAACAGTCAGTACTGCACCCAAGAAGATGGATGCAGGTTTTTGGTTGGTGCCGATGATGTCCCATGCCGGATGGATGAGTGCAGTCTGGTTTGCGTCACTGGATTCTGCCAACAAGCCTTGGCATGCGCAAAGCTCATGTTAGCAAAAGATGGCGCTGCCCGGGACCAGGAGGGACCTCGTGGACTCTACCCAGGAGAGGGAGTCAGAGGGGGCTCTCAGCAACTCAGAGAGACCACAGAGGACCAGCCAAGTGCACAGGAGTCCCACAGCACGGAAACAAACGAGGTGCAAAAGGAGGCCCACGCAGCCGGAGAACCATGCAAGAAGCTGTGCGTCGCAGGAAGGAGTGCTGGGGCCAGAGCTGCATGGTGCATGAAGAACTTCATGGACAGATGCCAAAAAGCCTTGGCAACTGTAAAAAACATAGTGCAGGAGGTACTGTCATTCGTGGTGAGGCAAGCTCTTACCTCCACCAGATTTGGAAAGTTGGACGTCAGGACCATTGGGACCACTTCAGTCCACCACCTCTGATAAAGGATCATCAGGAGATGGGTCCCAAACATCAGGTCATCGATGCAGAGAGCTGCCTGCTGAAGCAGAGGAGTGACTCCTTCACTCCAAGGTGGAGGCTGAAGACAGGCTGTCCTCTGAGGATGCTCAACCGGGAAACAGTTGCAGTTGCTGGCAGGAGCTGAAGATACAATGCTGCAGAAGTCGTCTTTGGTTCTTTGTTGCAGGTTGTAGTGTTCCTGGAGTGTCCAGATGCAGTTTCTTCAGTAAGAAGGTGAAATGAAGGATGCAGAGGATTCCTGCTGGAGTCTTGAAATCCGAATCTGAAGAAACACCCAGAGGAGAGACCCTAAATAGCCCTGAGAGGGCGATTGGTCAGCTAAACAGGTAAGCACCTATCAGGGGAGGGCTGTGGCGCCACCTGTTGGCACAGGCCACTCAGGTGTTCCCAGAGTGCCCCACCACCTTGGAATCCAAGATGGTAAAACCCAGGGACCCTCTGGAGGAGCTCTGGGTACCACCCCTGGGGTGGTGATGGACAGGGGAGTAGTCACTCCCCTTTCCTTTGTCTAGTTTCACGCCAGAGAAGAGACTGGGGGGTCCCTGAACCGGTGTAGACTGGAGTCTCAAAGGAGGGCACCAACTATGCCCTTCAAAGCATTTCCAGGGGCTCTGGGAGGATAACCCTCCCATGCTGATAACACTTATTTCCAAAGGGAGAGGGTGTAACGCCCCTCTGGTAAAGGAAATGCATTGTTTTGCCTTACTGGGATTGAGCTGCTATACCCAGCCCATCTGCCCTGGGTATAGGGTAAGATAGTGGCAAAAATAAATAATTCTAATGCTCTATTTTGTGGTAGTGTGATCGAGCAGTAGGCTTATCAGAGGGTAGTGTTAAGCATTTGTTGTACACACACAGGCAATAAATGAGGAACACACACTCAAAGACTTACTCCAGGCCAATAGGTTTTTATATTGAAAAATATCTTAGTTTCTTTTCAGAACCACAGGTTCAAGATTTCCAAGTAATACTTCAAATGAAAGGTATTTCACCTAGGTACTCTAGGAACTTTTAATAATCACAATATCATGTACAGTCTTTGTAAAAATGGCAATAAGCTATTTTAAAAGTGGACACAGTGCAAAAATCAACAGTTCCTGGGGGAGGTAAGTAAAGGTTAAGTTTACAGGTAAGTAAAACACTTACAAGTCTCAAAGTTGGGTCCAAGGTAGCCCACCGTTTGGGGTTCAAGGCAATCCCAAAGTTACCACACCAGCAGCTCAGGGCCGGTCAGGTGCAGAGGTCAAAGAGGTGCCCAAAACACACAGGCTTCAATAGAGAAAAGGGGTGCCCCGGTTCCAGTCTGCCAGCAGGTAAGTACCCGCGCCCTCGGGGGCAAACCAGGGGAGTTTTGTAGGGCACCGGGGGGACATAAGCAGGCACTGAAAGTACACCCTCAGCGGCACAGGGGCGGCCGTGTGCAGAGTGCAAACAGGCATCGGGTTTTAGATAGGAAGTAATGGGGAGACCCAGGGGTCTCTTCAACGATGCAGGCAGGCACAGGGGGGTGCTTCTCGGGGTAGCCACCACCTGGGTTAGTCAGAGGGTCACCTAGGGGTCGCTCCTGCACTGGAGTTCGGTTCCTTCAGGTCCTGGGGGCTGCGGGTGCAGGGTTGGTTCCAGGCGTCGGGTCCCTTGTTACAGGCAATCACGGTCAGGGGGAGCCTCTGGATTTCCTCTGCAGGCGTCGCTGTGTGGGCTCAGTGGGGTCGTCTCTGACTACTCACGGGCTCGCAGTCGCTGGGGAGTCCTCTTTGAAGTGTTGGTTTTCCGCAGGTCGAGCCGGGGGCGTCCGGTGCAGAGTGGAAAGTCTCACTCTTCCGACGGGAAACGTAAAGTCTTTAAAGTTATTTCTTTGTTGCAAGAAAGTTGCAGATGGTTGAACAGGGCCGCTGTTCATGGGAGTTTCTTGGTCCTTGGTTGCAGGGCAGTCTTCTGAGGCTTCAGAGGTCGCTGGTCCCTCTTGGATGCGTTGTTCTTACAGTTTTCTTTGAAGTTGGGAGACAGGCCGGTAGGGCTGGGGCCAAAGCAGTTGTCGTCTCCGTCTTCACTGCAGGGCTTCAGGTCAGCAGTCCTTCTTCTTGTTAAGGTTGCAGGAATTTAGTTTCCTAGGTTCTGTGTGTAGGAAAGTACAATCTTGCCTGGCATGTTACCCCCATTTTTCACTGTATATATGTTGTTTTAGTTGTATGTGTCACTGGGACCCTGCCAGCCAGGGCCCCAGTGCTCATAAGTGTGCCTGAATGTGTTACCTGTGTTATGACTAACTGTCTCACTGAGGCTCTGATAACCAGAACCTCAGTGGTTATGCTCTCTCATTTCTTTCAAATTGTCACTAACAGGCTAGTGACCAATTTTACCAATTTACATTGGCTTACTGGAACACCCTTATAATTCCCTAGTATATGGTACTGAGGTACCCAGGGTATTGGTGTTCCAGGAGATCCCTATGGGCTGCAGCATTTCTTTTGCCACCCATAGGGAGCTCTGACAATTCTTACACAGGCCTGCCACTGCAGCCTGAGTGAAATAACGTCCACGTTATTTCACAGCCATTTTACACTGCACTTAAGTAACTTATAAGTCACCTATATGTCTAACCTTTACCTGGTAAAGGTTAGGTGCAAAGTTACTTAGTGTAAGGGCACCGTGGCACTAGCCAAGGTGCCCCCACATTGTTCAGGGCCAATTCCCCGGACTTTGTGAGTGCGGGGACACCATTACACGCGTGCACTACATATAGGTCACTACCTATATGTAGCTTCACAATGGTAACTCCGAATATGGCCATGTAACATGTCTATGATCATTGAATTGCCCCCTCTATGCCATCCTGGCATAGTTGGCACAATCCCATGACCCCAGTGGTCTGTAGCACAGACCCTGGTACTGCCAAACTGCCTTTCCCGGGGTTTCACTGCAGCTGCTGCTGCTGCCAACCCCTCAGACAGGCTTCTGCCCTCCTAGGGTCCAGCCAGGCCTGGCCCAGGATGGCAGAACAAAGGACTTCCTCTGAGAGAGGGTGTTACACCCTCTCCCGTTGGAAAATGGTGTGAAGGCAGGGGAGGAGTAGCCTCCCCCAGCCTCTGGAAATGCTTTCATGGGCACACATGGTGCCCATTTCTGCATAAGCCAGTCTACACCGGTTCAGGGACCCCTTAGCGCTGCATGGCGCGAAACTGGACAAAGGAAAGGGGAGTGACCACTCCCCTGACCTGCACCTCCCCTGGGAGGTGTCCAGAGCTCCTCCAGTGTGCTCCAGACCTCTGCCATCTTGGAAACAGAGGTGCTGCTGGCACACTAGACTGCTCTGAGTGGCCAGTGCCACCAGGTGACGTCAGAGAATCCTTCTGATAGGCTCCTTCAGGTGTTGCTAGCCTATCCTCTCTCCTAGGTAGCCAAACCCTCTTTTCTGGCTATTTAGGGTCTCTGTCTCTGGGGATTCCTTAGATAACGAATGCAAGAGCTCATCCGAGTTCCTCTGCATCTCTCTCTTCACCTTCTGCCAAGGAATCGACTGCTGACCGCGCTGGAAGCCTGCAAAACTGCAACAAAGTAGCAAAGACGACTACTGCAACTCTGTAACGCTGATCCTGCCACCTTCTCGACTGTTTTCCTGGTGGTGCATGCTGTGGGGGTAGTCTGCCTCCTCTCTGCACTAGAAGCTCCGAAGAAATCTCCCGTAGGTCGACGGAATCTTCCCCCTGCAACCGCAGGCACCAAAGAACTGCATCACCGGTCCCCTGGGTCTCCTCTCAGCACGACGAGCGAGGTCCCTTGAATCCAGCAACTGTGTCCAAGTGACTCCCACAGTCCAGTGACTCTTCAGTCCAAGTTTGGTGGAGGTAAGTCCTTGCCTCCCCACGCCAGACTGCATTGCTGGGAACCGCGACTTTTCAACTACTCCGGCCTCTGTGCACTTCCGGCGGAAATCCTTTGTGCACAGCGAAGCCTGGGTCCACGGCACTCTAACCTGCTTTGCACGACTTTCTAAGTTGGTCTCCGGCGACGTGGGACTCCTTTGTGCAACTTCGGGTGAGCACCATTTCACTCTTCTTCATAGTGCCTGTTCCAGCACTTCTGCGGGTGCTGCCTGCTTCTGAGAGGGCTCCTCATCTTGCTCGACGCCCCCTCTGTCCCCAGACGCAATTGGCGACATCCTGGTCCCTCCTGGGCCACAGCAGCATCCAAAAAAACACTAACGGCACGACTTTCAGCTAGCAAGCCTTGTTGGCGGTCTTTCGGCGGGAAAACAATTCTTCACGACTCTCCACGGCGTGGGGGATCCATCCTCCAAAGGGGAAGTTTCTAGCCCTTGTCGTTCCTGCAGAATCCTCAGCTTCTACTGTTCAGTAGCAGCTTCTTTGCACCCACAGCTGGCATTTCCTGGGCATCTGCCCATCTCCGACTTGCTTGTGACTTTTGAACTTGGTCCCCTTGTTCCACAGGTACCCTCGACTGGAAATCCATCATTGTTGCATTGCTGGTTTGTGTCTTTCCTGCAGAATTCCCCTATCACGACTTCTATGTCCTTTGGGGAACTTTAGTGCACTTTGCACTCACTTTTCAGGGTCTTGGGGTGGGCTATTTTTCTAACCCTCACTATTTTCTAATAGTCCCAGCGACCCTCTACAAACTCACATAGGTTTGGGGTCCATTCGTGGTTCGCATTCCACTTTTGGAGTATATGGTTTGTGTTGCCCCTATCCCCATGTGTCCCCATTGCATCCTATTGTAACTATACATTGTTTGCACTGTTTTCTAAGACTATACTGCATATTTTTGGTATTGTGTACATTTATCTTGTGTATATTTGCTATCCTCATACTGAGGGTACACTCTGAGATACTTTGGCATATTGTCATAAAAATAAAGTACCTTTATTTTTAGTATATCTGTGTATTGTGTTTTCTTATGATATTGTGCAAGTGACACTAGTGGTACTGTAGGAGCTTCACTCGTCTCCTAGTTCAGCCTAAGCTACTCTGCTAAGCTACCATTATCTATCAGCCTATGCTGCTAGACACCCTATACACTAATAAGGGATAACTGGGCCTAGTGCAAGGTGCAAGTACCCCTTGGTACTCACTACAAGCCAGTCCAGCCTCCTTCACTGTGGAGCCCCTAAATACTGAATTTAGGGGTGTGTTTAGGTCTGGGAGGGCAGTAGCCAATGGCTACTGTCCTGGAGGGTGGCTACACCCTCTTTGTGCCTCCTCTCTGTGGGGAGGGGGGCACATCCCTAATCCTATTGGGGGAATCCTCCACTCACAAGATGGAAGACTTCTAAAAGTAAGGGTCACTTCAGCTCAGGACACCTTAGGGGCTGTTCTGACTGGTGGGTGGCTCCTACTTGTTTTTCTAATTATATCCTCCAGCCTTGCCGCCAAAAGTGGGGGCAGGGGCCGAAGGGGCGGGCATCTCCACTAGCTGGGATGCCCTGTGGTGCTTTAACAAAAGGGGTGAGCCTTTGAGGCTCACCGTCAAGTGTTACAGTTCCTGCCGGGGGAGGTGAGAAGTACCTCCACCCAGTACAGGCTTTGTTCCTGGCCAAAGAGTGACAAAGGCACTCTCTCCATGTGGCCAGCAACATGTCTGGTGTGTGGCAGGCTGGCAGAAACTAGTCAGCCTACACTGGAAGTCAGGTATGTTTTCAGGGGGCATCTCTAAGATGCCCTCTGGGTATATTGTACGATAAATTGCACACTGGCATCAGTGTGCATTTATTGTGCTGAGAAGTTTGATACCAAACTTCCCAGATTTCAATGTAGCCATTATGGAACTGTGGAGTTTGTGTTTGACAAACTCCCAGACCATATACTCTTATGGCTACCCTGAACTTACAGTGTCTAAGGTTTTGCTTAGACACTGTAGGGGCATAGTGCTCATGCACATATGCCCTCACCTGTGGTAGAGTGCACCCTGCCTTATGGCTGTAAGGCCTGCTAGAGGGGTGACTTACCTATGCTACAGGCAGTGTGAGGTTGGCATGGCACTATGAGGGGAGTGCCATGTCGACTTAGTCATTTTCTCCCCACCAACACACACAAGCTGTGAAGCAGTGTGCATGTGCTGAGTGAGGGGTCCCCAGAGTGGCATAAGACATGCTGCAGCCCTTAGAGACCCTCCCTGGCATCAGGGCCCATGGTACAAATTACAAGAGACTTACCTGAGTGCCAGGGCTGTGCCAATCGTGAAGACAAAGGTACAGTTTAGGGAAAGAACACTGGTGCTGGGGCCTGGTTAGCAGGGTCCCAGCACACTTTCAAATCATAACTTAGCATCAGCAAAGGCAAAAAGTCAGGGGGTAACCATGCCAATGAGGCATTTCCTCACATTTCCCCCCCCCCCCACAAACGAAAGAGGATGAGACTAACCTTTCCCAAGAGAGTCTTGATTTTCTAAGTGGAAGAACCTGGAAAGGCCATCTGCATTGGCATGGGCAGTCCCAGGTCTGTGTTCCACTATAAAGTCCATTCCCTGTAGGGAGATGGACCACCTCAGCAGTTTAGGGTTTTCTCCTTTCATTTGCATGAGCCATCTGAGAGGTCTTTGGTCAGTCTGAACTACAAAGTGAGTACCAAAAAGGTATGGTCTCAACTTCTTCAGGGACCGGACCACAGCAAAGGCCTCCCTCTCAATGGCACTCCAACGCTGTTCTTTGGGGAGTAACCTCGTGAAAGCAACAGGCTGGTCAAGGCCATCATCATTTGTTCGGGATAGGACTGCTCCTATCCCATTTTCAGAGGCATCCGTCTGCACAATGAACTGCTTAGAGTAATCTGGAGCTTTTAGAACTGGTGCTGTGCACATAGCTTGTTTCAGGATGTCAAAGGCCTGTTGACATTCCCCGGTCCAGTTAACTTTCTTAGGCATTTTCTTGGAGGTAAGTTCTTTGAGGGGTGTCACTATGGATCCATATCCATTCACAAACCTCCTATAGTAACCAGTCAAGCCAAGGAATGCCCTGACTTGAGTCTGGGTTTTTGGAGCTACCCAGTCCAGAATAGTTTGGATCTTGGGTTGGAGTGGCTGAACATGGCCACCACCTACAAGGTGTCCCAAGTAAACCACAGTACCCTGCCCTATCTTACATTTAGATGCCTTGATAGAGAGGCCTGCTGCTTGAAGGGCCTGCAAAACCTTCTTCAGGTGGACCAGGTGATCCTGCCAGCTGGAGCTAAAGACAGCAATATTATCAAGATAAGCTGCACTAAACGACTCCAAGCCAGCAAGGACTTGATTCACCAAACTTTGGAAGGTGGCAGGGGCATTCTTTAAGCCAAAGGGCATCACAGTAAACTGGTAGTGCCCATCAGGTGTAGAGAACGCTGTTTTCTCTTTTGCTCCTGTTGCCATTCTTATTTGCCAGTACCCTGCTGTCGAGTCAAAGGTACTTAAGTATTTGGCAGCACCCAATTTGTCAACTAACTCATCTGGTCTTGGGATGGGATGAGCATCATCTCTTGGTGACAGAATTAAGCCCTCTGTAGTCCACACAGAACCTCATCTCTCTCTTGCCATCTTTTGTGTGAGGTTTGGGGACTAGGACCACTGGGCTAGCCCAGGGGCTGTCAGAGTGCTCAATTACTCCCAACTCCAGCATCTTGTGTACTTCCACTTTGATGCTTTCCTTAACTTGATCAGACTGTGTAAAAAAAAAAGTTTTTGACAGGCATGCTGTCTCCTATGTCCACATCATGGGTACACAGGTGTGTCTGACCAGGGGTTAGGGAAAAGAGCTCAGCAAACTGCTAGAGGACTTGCCTGCAGTCAGCTTGCTGTTGGCCAGAGAAGGTGTCTGAGTAGACCACCCCATCTACTGAGCCATCTTTAGGGTCAGAGGAGAAGAGATCAGGGAGAGGCTCACTCTCAGCTTCCAGGTCCTCATCTGTAACCATTAACATGTTTACATCTGCCCTGTCATGAAAGAGTTTGAGGCGGTTCACATGGATCACCCTTTTGGTGGTCCTGCTAGTGCTTAGGTCTACCAAGTAGGTGACCTGACTCTTTCTTTCTAGCACTGGGTAAGGGCCACTCCATCTGCCCTGAAGTGCCCTGGGAGCCACAGGTTCCAGAACCCAGACTTTCTGCCCTGGCTGAAACTCAACCATAGCAGCCTTTGGGTCATACCACATCTTCTGGATTTGTTGGCCGGCCTCAAGGTTTTTGCTTGCCTTTTCCATGTACTCTGCCATCCTTGAACCTAGGCCTAGGGCATAGTCCACTATATCTTGTTTAGGCTCATGGAGAGGTCTCTCCCAGCCTTCTTTCACAAGAGCTAGTGGTCCCATAACAGGATGGCCAAACAGAAGTTCAAAGGGGGAAAACCCTACTCCCTTCTAAAGCACCTCTCTGTAGGCGAAAAGCAGGCATGGCAAGACGTCATCCCATCTCCTTTTGAGCTTTTCAAGGAGCCCCATGATCATGCCTTTCAATGTCTTGTTAAATCTTTCTACAAGACCATTGGTTTGTGGATGGTATGGTGTGGTGAATTTGTAAGTCACCCCACACTCATTCCACATGTGTTTTAGGTAAGCTGACATGAAGTTGGTACCTCTGTCAGAAACCACCTCCTTAGGAAATCCCACTCTGGTAAAAATACCAATGAGTGCTTTGGCTACTGCAGGGGCAGTAGTGGACCTAAGGGGGATTGCTTCAGGGTACCTAGTAGCATGACCCACAACTACTACAATATATACTGATTCCCTGAGGCTATGGGAGGTTCAAGTGGACCCACTATATCCACTCCCACTCTTTCAGAGGGGACCCCCACCACTTGGAGTGGAATGAGGGGGCCTTTGGATGGCCACCTGTCTTACCACTGGCTTGACAGGTGGCACAGGAGGCACAAAACTCCTTTACTTTCTGGGACATGTTGGGCCAATAGAAAGGGTTGACTAACCTCTCCCATGTCTTAGTTTGTCCCAAATGCCCAGCAAGTGGAATGTCATGGGCTAAGGTCAGAATGAACTCCCTAAAATCTTGAAGCACTACCACTCTCCTAGTGGCACCAGGTTTTGGATCTCTTGCCTCAGTGTAAAGAAGTCCATCTTCCCAATAGACCCTGTGGGTTACATTGACATTTCCTTTTGTTTCCTCAGCGGCTTGCTGCCTAAGGCCTTCAAGAGAGGGACATGTTTCTTGCCCCTTGCACAGTTGTTCCCTTGTTGTTCTCCCTGGGCCCAAGAGCTCAATCTGATAAGGTTCCAACTCCATAGGCTCAGTTCCCTCAGGGGATAGAACTTCTTCCTGGGAAGAGAGGTTCTGCTTCTTTTTCTGTGCTGAAGCTGGTTCCCCAGTCTTCTTTCCTTTTCTCTTGGAAGGTCAGGCCATTATTCCAGACTCCAACATTTCTTTTTCACCCTGAGCCTTGCACTGTGCCCTTGTCTTGACACATACTAGTTCAGGGATACCCAGCATGGCTGCATGGGTTTTGAGTTCTACATCAGCCAATGCTGAGGACTCCAGATCATTTCCAAGCAGACAGTCTACTGGTATAGCAGAGGAGACTACCACCTGTTTCAGGCCAGTGACCACTCCCCATTCTAAAGTTACCATAGCCATTGGGATGTACTTTAGTCTGATTGTCAGCGTTGGTGACTGGATAGGTTTGTCCAGTCAGGTATTGTCCTGGGGAAACCAGTTTGTCTGTCACCATTGTGACACTGGCACCTGTATCCCTCAGGGCTTCTACTCTAGTCCCATTAATAAAGAGCTGCTGCCTGTATTTTTTCATGTTATGGGGCCAGGCAGCTAGTGTGGCTAAGTCCACCCCACCCTGAGAGACTAATTTAGCTTCAGTGTGGACCCTGATTTGCTCTGGGCACACTGTTGATCCCACCTGGAGACTGGCTATTCCAGTGCTAACTGGAGTAGTAGTAGAAGGGGAACCTTTCTTGGGACAGACCTTATCTCCAGTTTGGTGTCCCTGCTGATTACAGCTATGACACCAGGCCTTTTTGGGATCAAAGTTTTTACCCTTGTACCCAAATGAGGATTGTGAAGAGACTTTGGACCCACCTTCCTGAGCAGGTTTTTGGGGCCCTTGTAGGAGGCTGGCCTGGCTTATATTGGGTACCTAGGGGTACTTATACCTTGTGTCAGGTCCAGTTACCCCTTATTAGTAGAATAAAGGTGTTTCTAGCAGCTTAGGCTGTTAGAGGTAGCTATGGCAAAGCAGCTTAGGCTGAACTAGGAGACATGCAAAGCTCCTACTATACCACTTATATCATATAGCACAATATCATAAGAAAATACAATACTCAGAGTTACTAAAAATAAAGGTACTTTATTTTAGTGACAATATGCCAAAAGTATCTCAGAGGATACCCTCAATTAGGAGGTAAGACATATACACAAATTATATGTACACAAACCCAAAACAGGTAAGTAACAATAATAAAAGTAGTGCGAACAATGTAGAATCACAATAGGATGCAATAGGTGAACATATGTCTAGGGGCAACACAAACCATATACTCCAAAAGTGGAATGCGAATGGACCCCAGACCTATGGGAGCTTGTAGAGGGTCGCTGGGACTGTAAGAAAACAGTCAGGGTGTCCAAGATAACCCAACCCAAGACCCTGAAAAGTAGGAGTAAAGTGACCATACTACCCCAGAAAGACACAATAGTCGTGATGGGGGATTATGCAAGAACCACAAGCACCAGCAAGATACTGAAGATGGATTCCTGGATGTGAGGACCTGCAAGGTAAGGGGACCAAGACCAAGAGTCGCGATAGTGTCCAGGGGGGGTAGGAGCCCAGGAAACCCCGGATGAAGGTGCAAAAGGGCTGCCTCCGGGTGGAAAAAGCCAAAGATTCTGCAACAACGAAAAGTGCTAGGAACTTCTCCTTTGGATGGAAGATGTCCCACGGCATGCTGGATGTCGCAGAAGTGTTTCCCTGCAGAAATACCGCAAACAAGCCTTGCTAGCTGCAAGGGTTGCGGTACAGGTTTTTGGGTGCTGCTGGGTGTAGGAGGCTGGCCTGGCTTGTAGTGGGTACCAGAGGTATTTACACCTTGTGCCAGGTCCAGTTATCCCTTATTAGTGTAGAAGAGGTGTTTCTAGCAACTTAGGCTGATAGAAGGTAGCTATGGCAAAGCAGCTTAGGCTGAACTAGGAGACATGTAAAGCTCCTACTATACCACTGGAGTCATTTGCACAATATCATGAGAAAACACAATACACAGAAGTACTAAAAATAAAGGTACTTTATTTTTATGACAATATGCAAAAAGTATCTCAGTGAGTACCCTCAGTATGAGGATAAGTTATATACACAAGATATGTGTACAAAAAGCAAAATTATGCAACTAATAGCAAGAAAAGGAATGCAAGCAGTGTAAAATTACAGTAGATTGCAATAGGAGCACATTGGTATAGGGGCAACACAAACCCCTGGGAGGTGCATGTCAGGAGAGTGGTCACTCCCCTTTCCTTTGTCCAGTTTCGCGCCAGAGCAGGGCTGGGGGATCGCTGAACCGGTGTAGACTGCCTTATGCAGAGATGGGCACCATCTGTGCCCATCAAAGCATTTCCAGAGTCTGGGGGAGGCTACTCCTCCCCAGCCCTTCACACCTATTTCCAAAGGGAGAAGATGTAATTTCCTCTCTCAGAGAAAATCCATTGTTCTGCCTTCATAGGACCAGGCTGCCCAAGCCCCAGGGGAGCAGAATCCTGTCTGAGGGGTTGGCAGCAGCAGCTGAAGTGGAGACCCCGGAAAGGCAGTTTGGCAGTACCTGGGTTCTGTGCTAGAGACCCGGGGATGCATGGAATTGTCCCCCCAATACCAAAATGGTATTGGGGTGACAATTCCATGATCCTAGCCATGTTACATGGCCATGTTCGGAGTTACCATTGTGACGCTACATATAGGTAGTGACCTATATGTAGCGCACGCGTGTAATGGTGTCCCCGCACTCACAAAGTCTGGGGAATTTGCCCTCAAAAATGTGGGGGCACCTTCGCTAGTGCCAGGGTGCCCACACACTAAGTAACTTGGCACCTAAACTTCACCAAGTGAGGGTTAGACATATAGGTGACTTATAAGTTACTTATGTGCAGTGAAAATGGCTGTGAAATAACGTGGACGTTATTTCACTCAGGCTGCAGTGGCAGTCCTGTGTAAGAATTGTCTGAGCTCCCTATGGGTGGCATAAGAAATGCTGCAGCCCATAGAGATCTCCTGGAACCCCAATACCATGGGTACCTTGGTACCATGTACAAGGGAATTATAAGGGTGTTCCAGTGTGCCAATGAGAATTGGTAAAATTAGTCACTAGCCTGCAGTGACAATATTAAAGCAGATAGCATAAACACTGAGGTTCTGGTTAGCAGAGCCTCAGTGATACAGTTAGGCACAACACAGGGAACAGATATAGGCCACAAACATATGTGCACTGGGGTCCTGGCTAGCAGGATCCCAGTGACACATGTCAAACACACTGACAACATAGGGTTTTCACTATGAGCACTGGGCACTGGCTAGCAGGATCCCAGTGAGACAGTAAAAACACTCTGACATATACTCACAAACAGGCCAAAAGTGGGGGTAACAAGGCTAGAAAGAGGCTACCTTCCTACACAACCCCTCCCCAAACAAAGGACAATAAGGCTAGCCTTGACCAGTTGAGTCTTTATTGTCTGAGTGGTGATAAGTGGAGAGTAGCTCTTCAATAGATTGGTTCCTCCCTTTATCATCCACTATATGGTTACTTCCCTGTGGGGATGTAAACCACCCAGTTTGAAGTTTTTTAGCTAGCCAACAACGTTGTCCATATGGCTGTAAGAGAGAACAGGGTTGCTGTTTCTCTTGAGTTGGAGCAGGGCAGGGATGCTGTGTAGGAAAGTACCATCTTGCCTGGCATGTTACCCCCATTTTTCACTGTATATATGTTGTTTTAGTTGTATGTGTCACTGGGACCCTGTTCTCCAGGGCCCCAGTGCTCATAAGTGTGCCTGAATGTGTTACCTGTGTAGTGACTAACTGTCTCACTGAGGCTCTGCTAATCAGAACCTCAGTGGTTATGCTCTCTCATTTCTTTCAAGTTGTCACTAACAGGCTAGTGACCAATTTTACCAATTTACAGTGGCTTACTGGAACACCCTTATAATTCCCTAGTATATGGTACTGAGGTACCCAGGGTATTGGGGTTCCAGGAGATCCCTATGGGCTGCAGCATTTCTTTTGCCACCCATAGGGAGCTCTGACAATTCTTACACAGGCCTGCCACTGCAGCCTGAGTGAAATAACGTCCACGTTATTTCACAGCCATTTTACACTGCACTTAAGTAACTTATAAGTCACCTATATGTCTAACCTTTACCTGGTAAAGGTTAGGTGCAAAGTTACTTAGTGTGAGGGCACCCTGGCACTAGCCAAGGTGCCCCCACATTGTTCAGGGCCAATTCCCCGGACTTAGTGAGTGCGGGGACACCATTACACGCGTGCACTACATATAGGTCACTACCTATATGTAGCTTCACAATGGTAACTCCGAATATGGCCATGTAACATGTCTTTGATCATGGAATTGCCCCCTCTATGCCATCCTGGCATAGTTGGCACAATCCCATGATCCCAGTGGTCTGTAGCACAGACCCTGGTACTGCCAAACTGCCTTTCCTGGGGTTTCACTCCAGCTGCTGCTGCTGCCAACCCCTCAGACAGGTTTCTGCCCTCCTGGGGTCAAGCCAGGCTTGTCCCAGGATGGCAGAACAAAGGACTTCCTCTGAGAGAGGGTGTTACACCCTCTCCCTTTGGAAAATGGTGTGAAGGCAGGGGAGGAGTATCCTCCCCCAGCCTCTGGAAATGCTTTCATGGGCACAGATGTGCCCAATTCTGCATAAGCCAGTCTACACCGGTTCAGGGGACCACCTTAGCCCTGCTCTGGCGCGAAACTGGACAAAGGAAAGGGGAGTGACCACTCCCCTGACCTGCACCTCCCCTGGGAGGTGCCCAGAGCTCCTCCAGTGTGCTCCAGAGCTCTGCCATCTTGGAAACAGAGGTGCTGCTGGCACACTGGACTGCTCTGAGTGGCCAGTGCCACCAGGTGACGTCAGAGACTCCTTCTGATAGGCTCCTTCAGGTGTTAGTAGCCTATCCTCTCTCCTAGGTAGCCAAACCCTCTTTTCTGGCTATTTAGGGTCTCTGTCTCTGGGAAAACTTTAGATAACGAATGCAAGAGCTCATCAGAGTTCCTCTGCATCTCTCTCTTCACGTTCTGCCAAGGAATCGACTGCTGACCGCGCTGGAAGCCTGCAAAACTGCAACAAAGTAGCTAAGACGACTACTGCAACTCTGTAACGCTGATCCTGCCGCCTTCTCCACTGTTTTCCTGGTGGTGCATGCTGTGGGGGTAGTCTGCCTCCTCTCTGCACTAGAAGCTCCGAAGAAATCTCCAGTGGGTCGACGGAATCTTCCCCCTGCAACCGCAGGCACCAAAAAGCTGCATTAACGGTCCCTTGGGTTTCCTCTCAGCACGACGAGCGAGGTCCCTCGAATCCAGCAACTGTGTCCAAGTGACCCCCACAGTCCAGTGACTCTTCAGTCCAAGTTTGGTGGAGGTAAGTCCTTGCCTCCCCACGCCAGACTGCATTGGTGGGAACCGCGACTTTTGCAGCTACTCCGGCCCCTGTGCACTTCCGGCGGAAATCCTTTGTGCACAGCCAAGCCTGGGTCCACGGCACTCTAACCTGCATTGCATGACTTTCTAAGTTGGTCTCCGGCGACGTGGGACTCCTTTGTGTAACTTTGGGTGAGCACCGTTTCACGCATCCTCGTAGTGCCTGTTTCTGGCACTTCTCTGGGTGCTACCTGCTGCTAAGAGGGCTCCTTGTCTTGCTCGACGTCCCCTCTACGTCCTGGTCCAATTTGCGACCTCCTGGTCCTTCCTGGGCCACAGCAGCATCCAAAAACGGTTACCGCTTGATTTGCAGCTAGCAAGGCTTGTTGGCGGTCTTTCGGCGGGAAAACACTTCTGCACGACTCTCCACGGCGAGTGGGATTTGTCCACCAAAGGGGAAGTCTCTAGCCCTTTTCGTTCCTGCAGAAACCTTAGCTTCTTCTGCCCAGTAGAAGCTTCTTTGCACCCACAGCTGGCATTTCCTGGGCATCTGCCCATCTCCGACTTGCTTGTGACTTTTGGACTTGGTCCCCTTGTTCCACAGGTACCCTAGATTGGAAATCCATCGTTGCATTGTTGGTTTGTGTCTTTCCTGCATTTTTCCTCTATCACGAGATCTATGTCCTTGGGGGAACTTTAGTGCACTTTGCACTCACTTTTCAGGGTCTTGGGGAGGGCTATTTTTCTAACTCTCACTATTTTGTAATAGTCCCAGCGACCCTCTACAAGGTCACATAGGTTTGGGGTCCATTCGTAGTTTGCATTCCACTTTTGGAGTATATGGTTTGTGTTGCCCCTATCCCTATGTGTCCCAATTGCATCCTATTGTAACTATACATTGTTTGCACTGTTTTCTAAGACTATACTGCATATTTTTGGTATTGTGTACATATATCTTGTGTATATTTCCTATCCTCTCACTGAGGGTACACTCTGAGATACTTTGGCATATTGTCATAAAAATAAAGTACCTTTATTTTTAGTATAACTGTGTATTGTGTTTTCTTATGATATTGTGCAAGTGACACTTGTGGTACTGTAGGAGCTTCACTCGTCTCCTAGTTCAGCCTAAGCTGCTCTGCTAAGCTACCATTATCTATCAGCCTATGCTGCTAGACACCCTATACACTAATAAGGGATAACTGGGCCTGGTGCAAGGTGCAAGTACCCCTTGGTACTCACTACAAGCCAGTCCAGCCTCCTACATTGGTTGTGCAGTGGTGGGATAAGTGCTTTGAGACTACTTACCACTCTTGTCATTGTACTTTTCATAAGAGAAAAATATACAAAACAAGTTCAGTGTGTGTACACCTAACTAAAAAGTTTTGCATTTCCTCTTTTCACTCTTTTCTAAAGTGCTGAAAAGTACTTCTAAACTTTCAAAAAGTTCTTAAAAGTTTAAAAAGTTTTTTTTCTGTCTTTCTAAAAAGTTCTGAAAACTTTTTTCTCTTTTTCTATCACTTTAACTCTCTTTAAAAATGTCTGGCACATGCCAAAATGTTGACCTGTCTAAGATTGCATATGACCACCTTAGCTGGAAAGGAGCAAGGAGTCTCTGCATAGAGAGAGGTTTGAGTGTAGGGAAGAATCCTTCCTTGGAATTGTTACTTAACATGCTTAGAGAACAAGATAAGGCTAAAAGTGCCCCATCTGTTGAAAAAGTAGCTAATGGTTCCCAATCTGATCCAGGGACTCCCCCAGGAAAAGATTCAGGAAAGAAACTTCTTAGCCTGCCCATTACTAGACAGTCTAGCATAGTTGGTAATGATGAAGAGCCACACCATACAAATAGTGTTCTCTCACATCATAGCAAGAGCATTTATTCTCACCACAGTGGTAGTGATGTTTCTGTTAGCCAAGCTGCTAGGGTGCCCTCTGTAAGGGACAGGTCTCCTTCTGTTCATTCCCATCATACCTCTGTATCTAGAAATGTCCCGCCCACCAACCCTGATGACAGATTGTTAGAAAGGGAACTCAATAAGCTGAGGGTGGAACAAACCAGACTGAAGCTTAAAAAGCAACAGCTGGATTTGGATAGACAGTCATTAGAACTAGAGAAGGAAAGACAGAAGTTGGGTTTAGAAACCCATGGTGGCAGCAGCAGTATTCCCCATAGTCATCCTGCAAAAGAGCATGATTCCAGGAATCTGCATAAGATAGTTCCCCCTTATAAGGAGGGGGATGACATTAACAAGTGGTTTGCTGCACTTGAGAGGGCCTGTGTTGTACAGGATGTCCCTCAAAGGCAGTGGGCTGCTATCCTATGGCTATCATTTAGTGGAAAAGGTAGGGATAGGCTCCTAACTGTGAAAGAAAGTGATGCCAATAATTTTACAGTACTTAAGAATGCACTCCTGGATGGTTATGGCTTAACCACTGAACAATACAGGATAAAGTTCAGAGAGACCAAAAAGGAGTCTTCACAAGACTGGGTTGATTTCATTGACCATTCAGTGAAGGCCTTGGAGGGGTGGTTACATGGCAGTAAAGTTACTGATTATGACAGCCTGTATAACTTGATCCTGAGAGAGCATATTCTTAATAATTGTGTGTCTGATTTGTTGCACCAGTACTTGGTGGACTCTGATCTGACCACTCCCCAAGAATTGGGAAAGAAGGCAGACAAATGGGTCAGAACAAGGGTGAACAGAAAAGTTCATACAGGGGGTGACAAAGATGGCAACAAAAAGAAGGATGGTAAGTCTTCTGACAAAGGTGGGGACAAATCTAAGAATGAGTCTTCATCAGGCCCACAAAAACACTCTGGTGGGGGTGGTGGGCCCAAATCCTCTTTTAATCAAAACAAAGAAAAGAAACCATGGTGCTATTTATGTAAAGTAAAAGGCCATTGGACAACAGATCCCAGTTGTCCAAAGAAAAGCACCAAGCCTCCTACCACTACAACCCCTACTGCTACCCCTAGTGTCCCTACTAATAGCAGTGGTGGTGGGAGCAAACCTACTAATAGCCAATCCAAGGGAGTAGCTGGGCTCACTTTTGGTAACTTAGTTGGGGTTGGTCTTGTTAGGGAGACCACAGAGGCTGTGTTAGTCTCTGAGGGGGCTATTGATTTAGCCACCTTAGTTGCTTGTCCCCTTAATATGGATAAGTACAAGCAGCTACCCCCAATAAATGGTGTTGAGGTTCAGGCCTACAGGGACACTGGTGCCAGTGTGACTATGGTCATAGAGAAACTGGTCCACCCTGAACAACACCTACTTGGTCATCAGTACCAAGTAACCGATGCTCACAACAACACACTTAGCCACCCCATGGCTGTTGTAAATCTCAACTGAGGGGGGGTTACTGGTCCAAAGAAAGTTGTGGTAGCCACAGATTTACCTGTAGACTGTCTACTAGGAAATGATTTGGAGACATCAGCTTGGTCAGATGTGGAGTTGGAGGCCCATGCAGCAATGCTGGGCATCCCAGGGCATATTTTTGCTTTAACCAGGGCTCAGGCCAAAAAGCAAAAAGGACAGGGAAGCTTGGATCCTGGAACAATGGACCAAGTGCTCCCTAAAGCTAGGGCTAGTAGAAGCAAACCACTTCCTACTATCCCTCCCTCTACAGTGGATTCAACTTCTGAGGAAGAAGAATTCCCTCCCTGTGCAGAACCTACACCAGAGGAGCTTGAAGCAGACACTGCTAAGCTTTTGGGTGAAAGGGGGCCTGCCAGGGAGGAGCTGAGTGTGGCACAGCAAACCTGTCCCACATTAGAGGGTCTAAGACAGCAAGCTGTCAAACAGGCTAATGGGGATGTCAGTGACTCTCACAGAGTTTACTGGGAGGACAACCTCTTGTACACTGAGGCAAGGGATCCTAAACCTGGAGCTGCCAGGAGATTAGTGATTCATCAGGAGTACAGAAAGATCCTCCTAACTCTTGCCCACGACATTCCCCTAACTGGACATCTGGGACAAATGAAAACTTGGGACAGGCTTGTTCCCTTGTTTCATTGGCCTAGGATGTCTGAGGACACAAAAGAATTTTGTAAGTCCTGTGAAACCTGTCAAGCCAGTGGCAAGACAGGTGGCACACCAAAGGCACCCCTTTTTCCACTGCCTGTGGTTGGGGTTCCCTTTGAAAGGGGAGGGGTTGACATAGTTGGCCCCCTTGACCCTCCTACTGCTTCAGGCAATAGGTCTATCTTGGTGGTAGTGGACCATGCCACAAGATATCCTGAAGCTATTCCTTTAAGGACCACTACAGCTCCTGCAGTGGCAAAGGCCCTCCTGGGAATATTTTCCAGGGTGGGAATCCCAAAGGAAGTAGTATCAGACAGGGGAAGCAATTTCATGTCTGCATACTTAAAGGCCATGTGGAAGGAGTGTGGTGTAACTTATAAATTCACTACACCCTATCATCCATAAACAAATGGACTGGTGGAGAGATTTAACGAAACTCTCAAAGGCATGATTATGGGTCTCCCTGAAAAACTCTGCAGGAGATGGGATATCCTTCTACCATGCCTCCTTTTTGCCTACAGGGAGGTACCCGAGAAAGGAGTTGGCTTCAGCCCCTTTGAACTTCTTTTTGGACACCCCGTTAGGGGTCCACTAACACTTGTCAAGGATGGTTGGGAACAACCTTTAAAAGCTCCAAAACAAGATATTGTGGATTATGTACTTGGCCTCAGATCAAGGATGGCTGAGTACATGAAAAAGGCCAGCAAAAACCTTCAGGCCAGCCAAGAGCTCCAGAAGCAATGACATGATCAGAAGGCTGTTTTGGTTCAGTACCAACCAGGGCAGAAAGTGTGGGTCTTGGAGCCTGTGGCCCCAAGAGCACTCCAAGATAAATGGAGTGGTCCCCACACAATTGTTGAGAAAAAGGGTGAAGTCACCTATTTAGTTGACTTAGGCACTGCCAGGAGTCCCCTTAGGGTGCTCCATGTCAACCGCCTGAAACCCTACTATGACAGGGCTGATCTCACCCTGCTCATGGCAACTGATGAGGGACAGGAAGAAGACAGTGATCCTCTACCTGATCTCTTCTCTTCCACAGAACAAGATGCTCTTGTGGAAGGTGTAGTTTTGGCTGATTGTCTTACTGCTGAGCAGAAAGACCATTGCATAAATCTCCTAGATCAATTCTCTGAACTCTTCTCTACTGTGCCAGGTACCACGTCTTGGTGTGAGCACACTATAGATACTGGAGACAGCTTGCCTGTCAAAAGTAAGATTTATAGGCAGCCTGACCATGTCAGGGACTGCATAAAGCAAGAGGTGCAGAAAATGTTAGAACTAGGAGTGGTTGAGCACTCCGAAAGTCCATGGGCTTCTCCTGTGGTACTTGTACCAAAACCCCATTCCAAAGATGGAAAGAAGGAAATGCGGTTTTGTGTAGACTATAGAGGTCTCAACCTGGTAACCAAAACTGATGCTCACCCTATACACAGGGCAGATGAGCTCATAGATGCACTGGCATCTGCCAAGTATCTAAGCACTTTTGATTTGACTGCAGGGTATTGGCAGATCAAATTATCAGAAGATGCTAAACCTAAAACAGCATTTTCAACCATTGGAGGACATTAACAGTTCACTGTAATGTCTTTTGGATTGAAGAATGCACCTGCCACTTTTCAGAGGCTGGTGAACACAGTCCTGCAAGGGCTGGAAGCTTTCAGTGCAGCATATTTGGACGATATAGCTGTCTTTAGCTCCAGCTGGGATGATCACCTGGTCCACCTATGGAAAGTTTTGGAGGCCCTGCAACAGGCAGGCCTCACTATCAAGGCTTCAAAGTGCCAGATAGGGCAGGGTAAGGTGGTTTATCTGGGACACCTTGTTGGTGGGGAACAGATTGCACCACTACAGGGGAAAATCCAAACAATTATTGATTAGGTTCCCCCTACTACACAGACCCAAGTGAGAGCCTTCCTAGGCCTCACTGGGTATTACAGGAGGTTCATTAAGAACTATGGCTCCATGGCAGCCCCTCTCAATGACCTCACATCCACGAAGATGCCTAAAAAGGTATTATGGACAGCAAACTGTCAGAAAGCTTTTGAGGAGCTGAAGCAGGCCATGTGCTCTGCACCTGTCCTGAAAAGCCCTTGTTACTCTAAAAACTTCTATGTCCAGACTGATGCATCTGAATTAGGAGTAGGGGCAGTCCTATCACAACTTAATTCTGAGGGCCAGGATCAACCTGTTGCTTTTATTAGTAGGAGGTTGACCCCTAGAGAAAAGCGTTGGTCTGCCATTGAGAGGGAGGCCTTTGCTGTGGTCTGGGCACTGAAGAAGTTGAGGCCATACCTGTTTGGCACTCACTTAATGGTTCAGACAGACCACAAACCTCTACTTTGGCTAAAACAAATGAAAGGTGAAAATCCTAAATTGTTGAGGTGGTCCATATCCCTACAGGGAATGGGCTATACAGTGGAACATAGACCTGGGAGTAGCCACCCCAATGCAGATGGACTCTCCAGATATTTCCACTTAGACAATGAAGACCCATCAGGGAATGACTAGTCTTATTGTTCTTCGTTTGGGGGGGGGTTGTGTAGGAAAGTACCATCTTGCCTGGCATGTTACCCCCATTTTTCACTGTATATATGTCGTTTTAGTTGTATGTGTCACTGGGACCCTGTTCTCCAGGGCCCCAGTGCTCATAAGTGTGCCTGAATGTGTTACCTGTGTAGTGACTAACTGTCTCACTGAGGCTCTGCTAATCAGAACCTCAGTGGTTATGCTCTCTCATTTCTTTCAAATTGTCACTAACAGGCTAGTGACCAATTTTACCAATTTACATTGGCTTACTGGAACACCCTTATAATTCCCTAGTATATGGTACTGAGGTACCCAGGGTATTGGGGTTCCAGGAGATCCCTATGGGCTGCAGCATTTCTTTTGCCACCCATAGGGAGCTCTGACAATTCTTACACAGGCCTGCCACTGCAGCCTGAGTGAAATAACGTCCACGTTATTTCACAGCCATTTTACACTGCACTTAAGTAACTTATAAGTCACCTATATGTCTAACCTTTACCTGGTAAAGGTTAGGTGCGAAGTTACTTAGTGTGAGGGCACCCTGGCACTAGCCAAGGTGCCCCCACATTGTTCAGGGCCAATTCCCCGGACTTTGTGAGTGCGGGGACACCATTACACGTGTGCACTACATATAGGTCACTACCTATATGTAGCTTCACAATGGTAACTCCGAATATGGCCATGTAACATGTCTATGATCATGGAATTGCCCCCTCTATGCCATCCTGGCATAGTTGGCACAATCCCATGATCCCAGTGGTCTGTAGCACAGACCCTGGTACTGCCAAACTGCCTTTCCAGGGGTTTCACTGCAGCTGCTGCTGCTGCCAACCCCTCAGACAGGTTTCTGCCCTCCTGGGGTCAAGCCAGGCTTGTCCCAGGATGGCGGAACAAAGGACTTCCTCTGAGAGAGGGTGTTACACGCTCTCCCTTTGGAAAATGGTGTGAAGGCAGGGGAGGAGTAGCCTCCCCCAGCCTCTGGAAATGCTTTCATGGGCACAGATGTGCCCAATTCTGCATAAGCCAGTCTACACCGGTTCAGGGGACCCCTTAGCCCTGCTCTGGCGCGAAACTGGACAAAGGAAAGGGGAGTGACCACTCCCCTGACCTGCACTTCCCCTGGGAGGTGCCCAGAGCTCCTCCAGTGTGCTCCAGACCTCTGCCATCTTGGAAACAGAGGTGCTGCTGGCACACTGGACTGCTCTGAGTGGCCAGTGCCACCAGGTGATGTCAGAGACTCCTTCTGATAGGCTCCTTCAGGTGTTAGTAGCCTATCCTCTCTCCTAGGTAGCCAAACCCTCTTTTCTGGCTATTTAGGGTCTCTGTCTCTGGGGAAACTTCAGATAACGAATGCAAGAGCTCATCAGAGTTCCTCTGCATCTTTCTGTTCACCTTCTGCCAAGGAATCGACTGCTGACCGCGCTGGAAGCCTGCAAAACTGCAACAAAGTAGCTAAGACGACTACTGCAACTCTGTAACGCTGATCCTGCCGCCTTCTCGACTGTTTTCCTGGTGGTGCATGCTGTGGGGGTAGTCTGCCTCCTCTCTGCACTAGAAGCTCCGAAGAAATCTCCCGTGGGTCGACGGAATCTTCCCCCTGCAACCGCAGGCACCAAAAAGCTGCATTACCGGTCCATTGGGTCTCCTCTCAGCACGACGAGCGAGGTCCCTCGAATCCAGCAACTGTGTCCAAGTGACCCCCACAGTCCAGTGACTCTTCAGTCCAAGTTTGGTGGAGGTAAGTCCTTGCCTCCCCACGCCAGACTGCATTGGTGGGAACCGCGACTTTTGCAGCTACTCCGGCCCCTGTGCACTTCCAGCGGATATCCTTTGTGCACAGCCAAGCCTGGGTCCACGGCACTCTAACCTGCATTGCACGACTTTCTAAGTTGGACTCCGGCGATGTGGGACACCTTTGTGTAACTTCGGGTGAGCACCGTTTCACACATCCTTGTAGTGCCTGTTTCTGGCACTTCTCTGGGAGCTACCTGCTGCTAAGAGGGCTCCTTGTCTTGCTCGACGTCCCCTCTACCTCCTGGTCCAATTTGCGACCTCCTGGTCCTTCCTGGGCCACAGCAGCATCCAAAAACGGTTACCGCTTAATTTGCAGCTAGCAAGGCTTGTTGGTGGTCTTTCGGCGGGAAAATACTTTTGCACGACTCTCCACGGCGAGAGGGATTTGTCCACCAAAGGGGAAGTCTCTAGCCCTTTTCGTTCCTGCAGAAACCTTAGCTTCTTCTGTCCAGTAGAAGCTTCTTTGCACCCACAGCTGGCATTTCCTGGGCATCTGCCCATCTCCGACTTGCTTGTGACTTTTGGACTTGGTCCCCTTGTTCCACAGGTACCCTAGATTGGAAATCCATCGTTGTTGCATTGTTGGTTTGTGTCTTTCCTGCATTTTTCCTCTATCACGAGTTCTATGTCCTTGGGGGAACTTTAGTGCACTTTGCACTCAATTTTCAGGGTCTTGGGAGGGCTATTTTTTTAACTCTCACTATTTTCTAATAGTCCCAGCGACCCTCTACAAGGTCACATAGGTTTGGGGTCCATTCGTGGTTCGCATTCCACTTTTGGAGTATATGGTTTGTGTTGCCCCTATCCCTATGTGTCCCCATTGCATCCTATTGTAACTATACATTGTTTGCACTGTTTTCTAAGACTATACTGCATATTTTTGGTATTGTGTACATATATCTTGTGTATATTTCCTATCCTCTCACTGAGGGTACACTCTGAGATACTTTGGCATATTGTCATAAAAATAAAGTACCTTTATTTTTAGTATAACTGTGTATTGTGTTTTCTTATGATATTGTGCAAGTGACACTTGTGGTACTGTAGGAGCTTCACTCGTCTCCTAGTTCAGCCTAAGCTGCTCTGCTAAGCTACCATTATCTATCAGCCTATGCTGCTAGACACCCTATACACTAATAAGGGATAACTGGGCCTGGTGCAAGGTGCAAGTACCCCTTGGTACTCACTACAAGCCAGTCCAGCCTCCTACATGCTGTCCTATGAGCTCCACACTAGGGCAGGGCTGCTGTCCTAAGTGTTGTGAGGCAGTGCAGGGTTGCTGCACTAATGTTTCTCTGGGAGTGTTGGAGGGATGCTCCTTGTTAACTAAAATGGTGCACTTTTTCTCACCAATATTAGTTATCCCACAGAGAGGTACTTCTACCTCAGGGAATACAGCTGTGTTAGCTGATGTTTCCCTTGGTACAGGTGCCACCCCAGGAGAGGTATCTCCCACCACAGGAATGGTATCCTGACTGGCAGGGTGGGCAGTGGATACTTTGATGCCCTTTTCACATGTTGTTGGAGAAGGATCCTGAGTTTTGAGGCCTTTTCTCTCCTTTGCTTTTTTATTTTCAGCTGAAATAAGAGGAAGCAATTCCTCAGGGAGACCCAGCATGGCTGCATGGGTATTAAACTCCACCTCAGCCCAACCTGAGGCCTCTAGGTCATTACCTGGGAGACAGTCTACGGGTAAGCTAGGTGATACTGCCACCTGCTTAGGGCCAGTAACTCCAACCCAACTAAACTGAATTCTAGCTAAGGAAAGGAGCTTAGTGGAGTTATGGACAGTAATAATCTTGTACTGTTGCCCAATGATGTGTTATGCAGGAGACACTAGGTTTTCAGTCACCAAAGTGATATTGGCACCTGTGTCCCTGTAGGCCTGAGCCTCAACACCATTTATTGGAACTGTCTGCCTGTATTTATCCATTGTAAGGGGACAAGCAGCCATTGTGGCAAGGCCAATGCCACCAGGTGCGACAGAAATTGTCTTGGGACTGACTACCCCAGTTTCTATGAGGGACTCAAAAGTGAACCCAACTACTCCATAATTTTGACTGTTGCCAGCAGTCCCACCACTATTACCACTACTGCTAGGGGCACTAGAGTTTGATGTATTAGTGGTGGTAGGCTCAGGGGGTTTACCTGGGCAGGACTTCTCCCCTGGCCTATGGCCTTTATTTTTAAAAACATAGCACCAAGGCTTTTTAATGTGTCTGGGTTGTGAAGAAGAGGAAGAAGATGATTTATCCCCACCCCCTGAAGAGTGTTTAGGATTTGAAGAAGGATCTTTAGTTTTACCTTTATCCCCATGCTTATCCTGAGATTTCTCACCATCTTTCTTCTTGCCATTCTTGTCACCTCCTGTATGAACTTTTCTGTTCACTCTTTGTAGGAAAGTACCATCTTGCCTGGCATGTTACCCCCATATTTCACTGTATGCATGTTGTTTTGGTCCTTGTGTCACTGGGATCCTGCCAGGCAGGACCCCAGTGCTCATAGTATGTGCCCTGAAAAAGCATTTCCAGAGGCCAGGAAAGGCTACTCCTCCCAGGACCTTCACACCTATTTTCAAAGGGAGAGGGTGTAACACCCTCTCTCAGAGAAAATCCTTTGTTCTGCCTTCCTGGGACCAAGCTGTCCAGACCCCAGGTAGGCAGAAACCTGTCGGAGGGGTTGGCAGCAGCAGTAGCTGCACTGGAGACCCCGTAATGTTAGTTCGGCAGTACCCAGGCTCTGTGCTGGAGACCCGGGGATGCATGGAATTGTCCCCCCAATACCAGAATGGTATTGGGGTGACAATTCCATGATCCTAGACATGTTACATGGCCATGTTCGGAGTTACCATTGTGACGCTACATATAGGTAGTGTCCTATATGTAGTGCACTTGTGTAATAGTGTCCCCGCACTCACAAAGTTAGGGGAATTTGCCCTGAACAATGTGGGGGCACCTTGGCTAGTGCCAGGGTGCCCACACACTAAGTAACTTTGCACCCAACCTTCACCAGGTGAAGGTTAGACATATAGGTGACTTATAAGTTACTTAAGTGCAGTGGTAAATGGCTGTGAAATAACGTGGACGTTATTTCACGCAGGCTGCACTGGCAGGCCTGTGTAAGAATTGTCAGAGCTCCCTATGGGTGGCAAAAGAAATGCTGCAGCCCATAGGGATCTCCTGGAACCCCAATACCCTGGGTACCTCAGTACCATATACTAGGGAATGATATGGGTGTACCAGTATGCCAATGTGATTTGGTAAATTTAGTCACTAGCCTGTTAGTGACAAATTTGGAAAACAGAGAGAGCATAACCACTGAGGTTCTGGATAGCAGAGCCTCAGTGAGACAGTTAGGCATCACACAGGAAACACATACAGGGCACATACTTATGAGCACTGGGGCCCTGCGTGGCAGGGTCCCAGTGACACATAGACTAAAACAACATATATACAGTGAAATAAGGGGGTAACATGCCAGGCAAGATGGTACTTTCCTACAGGCGCTGTGCTGGTGTTTCCAGAGGGGGGAAGGTCTGTAGTGGCTTGTGCCAGTGTGAGGGGAACCGACTGCCCTGAGGTCCCAGATGGGCCGGGCTGGTCATCTAGATGCAGTTGGATAGAGCTGCTGTCATCACTGTGGTCCTCTTCTGTGGGTGGAGTGGACATGTCTGGACCCTCCTGTCCGGTGACGTTGGGTAGGGTCCTGCAGGAGTGAAAAACATGATTATTGCATCTGTGTGTGCCATGGTGTGTAATGGGTGGGTGACCGTGCACCCCAGTGCATGCATTCCTGTGTAGGACCTTGTGTGAGGATGGTTTAGGGGGGTGTATGGGTATGTGCAGTGGCCATGCTTTGGTGCTGGGTGTCCGTGCTTTGGTGCTGCATGCAGGGCTTGGATTTGGGGTGTGTGGTTTGTGGTATTGGGACATGTGTGAGGAGTTGGAGTGATGGGGGTGAGGGCGAGGGTGGGGTTATGTGATGGCATGCAGGTAGGGTGGGGGATGAAGTAGTAAAGATTTGTCTTACCAGAGTCCATTCCTCCAGCTACTCCTGCGGGGCCCTCAGAGTGCGGTATAGCCAAGACCTGCTCCTCCCATGATGTTAGTTGTGGGGGAGGAGTTTGGGTCCGCCGCCAGTCCTCTGTACCGCGATGTGGTGTCTTGAGACCACGGAGCGCACCTTCCCCCGTAGGTTGTTCCACCTCTTCCTGATGTCATCCCTATTTCGTGGGTGCTGTCCCACTGCATTGGCCCTGTCCACGATTCTTCACCATAGCTCCATCTTCCTTGCTATGGAGGTGTGCTGCACCTGTGATCTGAATAGCTGTGGCTCTACCCAGATGATTTCCTCCACCATGACCCTGAGCTCCTCCCCAGAGAACCTGGGGTGTCTTTGCGGTGCCATGGGGTGGTGTGGGTGATGTGTGGGGTGGTGTGTATTGTGATGTGTGTGGTGATATTTAGAGGTGTGTTGTGTGAGGTTCGTGGATGGTACGTGGGTGATGGTGTTGAGTGCCTGTGGATGCGAGTTTGTAGATGGTGGTGTCTCTCTCTGGCCTCCAGTCGCAATTGTGGTCGTAGGGGTTTGTGGGGGATGTGGTTGTGTGTTTTATATTGTATTGGGTGTGTGGGAGTGGTGTGTGTATATGTATCAGGTGTGTGTATTTGGAATTGTCCAATGTGGGAGTGTTTTGCAAATGTGTGTGTATTTTGAGCGCGGCGGTGTGTACCACCAATGGAATACCGCGGTTGAAAGACTGTCGCATGGATTCGTGGGTCGTGATAGTGTGGGCGTATTCCTGTTGGCGTGACAGTGGAGGTTTTGTTATCGCCAGTTTATCACTGACCTTTGGTGTGGCGGACTTGTGTGGGTGTCTGGATTTTGGCGGATTCCAGGCTTTGTGTCATAATGACTGTGGCAGAATTCCACGGCCGTGGCGGTGTGTTGGCGGTCTTCTGCACAGCAGTAAGCGGCTTTTACCGCCAGTGTTGTAATGACCCCCATAATGTCTACTGCAGAAGAGATGGTGGTAGAGCTCAACCTCACCCCTTACCTGCATCTTAGGATGTCAGAGTTAAGGACTCTCTGCAAAATCAAAAAGATAAAAACTGGATCAAACCCTACCAAAGTACAGCCCCAGGAGCTCTTGGCAGAGTTTGCTAGAGACAACCCCTCTGAAGATAACCTTACAGAGGAGGAAGCTAGTGAAGTGAAGGACAATTTCCCCCCTCCACTCCTAGTTAGGGAGACCAGGGTTCCTCCAACCCTGACTCCACAAGTGATAGTCAGAGATGCTGCTTCTCCCACAGGGGAGTCCAACACCTCTGAAAACATTGAGGGCAGCCTCAATGAAGAAGACCTCCTGTTAGCCAGGATGGCCAAAAGATTGGCTTTGGAGAAACAGCTCCTAGCCATAGAAAGGAAAAGAAAAGAGATGGGTTCAGCTCCCATCAATGGTGGCAGCAACTTAAATAGGGTCAGAGAGAATACTGACATCCTAAAAATCCCCAAAGGGATTGTAACAAAATATGAAGATGGTGATGACATCACCAAATGGTTCACAGCTTTTGAGAGAGCTCGTGCAACTAGAAAAGTAAACAGATCTCACTGGGGAGCTCTCCTTTGGGAAATGTTCACTGGAAAGTGTAGGGATAGACTCCTCACACTCTCTGGTAAAGATGCAGAATCCTATGACCTCATGAAGGCTGCCCTGATTGAGGGCTTTGGATTCTCCACTGAGGAGTACAGCATTAGGTTCAGGGGGGCTCAAAAATCCTTGAGCCAGACCTGGGTTTATTTTGTAGACTACTCAGTGAAAACACTGGATGGTTGGGTAACTGGAAATGAAGTGCATGACTATGTTAGACTTTATAATTTGTTTATGAAAGAACACATTTTAAGTAACTGCTTCAATTAAAAGTTGCATCAGTATCTGGTAGGTCCAATTTCTCCCCAAGAATTGGGAAAGAAGGCAGACCACTGGGTCAAGATTAGGGTAACCAAAACTTCCACTGGGGGTGACCAAAAGAAATGGGTTACAAAGCCTCCCCAGGAGAAAGTGGGTGACGCTAGAAACAAAGAAAAAGAGTCCTCTGTAGGCCCCCAAAAACCAGACCAGGTGGGTGGGCCCCGAGACACAACCCAAAACAAAGGTGGGTACCAGGGTAAGAACTGGGATGCCACTAAGGCATGGTGCCAAAACTGTAGACAGACAGGGCACCACACCAAGGACACCTCTTGTCCCAAAAACAAACCCCTTAGCAAAATCCCAGGGGTGACCAGTGTAGCCATTGGGGATGACTCCTCAGATGACGAGGTCTTCATAGCCTTCAACTGGAAAAAGGGCCCAACAGGTGAGTTGGAGATTCTAGAGGGAAGTAGACACTTCCACCACCTACTGGTGAATGGAATCCCAGCCACTGCCCTGAGAGACACTTGTGCCACTCACACTATTGTGCATGACAGGCTGGTGTTCTCAAACCAGTACATCCGAGTTGAGACTGCCAGTTAGCTAAGACATGGTCACTGATAGGTCTGTGGCTTTTGTGCCCATAGAAGTGGATGGGACTTTCAGCTGGAGAAGGGTGGTAGTCAGTACAGACCTCCCCCTTGATTGTCTCCTTGGAAATGACTACCCAGAGTTTAGTCAGAGCCCAAGAGAGGAACTGGTTCTGTGCCAGTCCTCTCCCAAGGATTTTGTAGGTGCTACCCTTGCAGTAGCTGCAAATAGGCCACAGAAGAAAAAGAAAAGAAAACAAAGTAGGAAGGATGGACGACCTTTAGCCAAGGTTCCAGCAAGCCAAGGAGATTCTGCTCCAGTAGGGGAGAGCTCCAAAACTGGCACTGGTAAGGTCCATCCTGACCCACAAGAAGTCCTGGCCAGTCAGGCAACTGTTAAACCTGAGTGGGTGGCTCCTCAGTTAACAGAAGAAAGAGTGGAAGAAGGGTGTTTAATACAAAATGTAGTAATCCCCCACTCTTACACAGCAGACAGGCACCCTGAACCCAGAGAAGCCTGTAACTTAGCTCCTTCCCTTTCAGGTGAAGAACTAAAGGTGTGGTTCTGGGCACTGACACTATCCTTGGCATGGTGGTCTGACCCCATGCCAAATAGCAAGTTAGGCCCCCTGACCCTGTTGGTCATGGTGGGGTTACTCCAGCTCTGGGTAACCTCTTTGGGTAAGCTAGGGGTGTCCCTGGCTAAGATAAGATTAGCAGAGGTGGATACCTCTAAACCCAAAATAGAGAGAATGGGGAAAGACATTAAAAGCACAGACAAGAGGCAATTCAGACTAGGTCCTATCACTGTGGAAGTGGGTCAGTTCCCCAAAGGGAATGACCTGAACAGGAGGATGTAAGGCAGAGTAGGCCCTGCAACAAACCAGCCTATTTCCTCTTCTCTTCCTCGCCTGACAGACTAGGAAGACTCTCCCAGCTTTGGCTGAGTCCCCTGGCCTGTGGGCTGGGGGTGGGGGGCTTGTGTAAGGAAATGGCTCCCTGTTGCAGTTACCCCCACTTTTTGCCTGATACTGATGCTGACTTGACTGAGAAGTGTGCTGGGACCCTGCTAACCAGGCCCCAGCACCAGTGTTCTTTCACTAAGAAAGTACCATTGTTTCCACAATTGGCACACCCCTGGCACACAGATAGGTCCGTTGTAAAAGGTACCAGTGGTACCAAGGGCCCTGTGGCCAGGGAAGGTCTCTAAGGGCTGCAGCATGTATTGTGCCACCCTTAAGGACCCCTCACCTAACACATTCACACTGCCATTGCAGATTGTGTGTGTTGGTGGAGAGAAAAAGGCAAAGTCGACATGGCATCCCCCTCAGGATGCCATGCACACAAAATGCTGCCTGTGACATAGGTAAGTCACCCCTATAGCAGGCCTTACAGCCCTAAGGCAGGGTGCACTATACCACAGGTGAGAGCATAGCTGCATGAGCAATATGCCCCTACAGTGCCTAAGTCTATTCTTTGACATTGTAAGTACATTTGTGGCCATGTTAAGTATATGGTCTGGGAGTTTGTCAAAATGAACTCCACAGTTCCATAATGGCTACACTGAATACTGGGAAGTTTGGTATGAAACTTCTCAGAATAATAAACCCACACTGATGCCAGTGTTGGATTTTTTAAACAAATGCACACAGAGGGCATCTTAGAGATGCCCCCTGTATTTTACCCAATCCTTCAGTGCAGGACTGACTGGTCTGTGCCAGCCTGCTGCTGAGAGAGGCGTTTCTGCCCCCCTGGGGTGAGAGCCTTTGTGCTCTCTGAGGACAGAAACAAAGCCTGCCCTGGGTGGAGGTGCTTCACACCTCCCCCTGCAGGAATTGTAACACCTAGCAGTGAGCCTCAAAGGCTCAGGCTTCGTTTTACAATGCCCCAGGGCACTCCAGCTAGTGGGGATGCCCGCCCGCTGGACACAGCCCCCACTTTTGGCAGGTAGTCCACGGGCGATAATGAGAAAAACAAGGAGGAGTCACCCACCAGTCAGGACAGCCCCTAAGGTGTCCTGAGCTGAGGTGACCCCATGCCTTTAGAAATCCTCCATCTTGATTTTGGAGGATTTCCCCAATAGGAATAGGGATGTGCCCCCTCCCCACAGGGAGGAGGCACAAAGAGGGTGTAGCACCCTCCAGGACAGTAGTCATTGGCTACTGTCCTCCCAGACCTAAACACACCCCTAAATTAAGTATTTAGGGGCTCCCCAGAACCTAGGAAACTGGATTCCTGCAACCTAAAGAAGAAGAAGGACTGCTGACCTGAAGCCCTGCAGTGAAGACGGAGACGACAACTGATTTGGCCCCAGCCCCACTGGCCTTTCTCCCTACTTCGAAGAAAACTGCAACAGCGACGCATCCAACAGGGTCCAGCGACCTCTGAAGCCTCAGAGGACTACCCTGCATCTGAAGGACCAAGAAGCTCCTGTGAACAGCGGCCCTGTTCAAGAAACTGCAACTTTCTGCAACAAAGAAGCAATTTTAAAGACCCAACGATTCCCGCCGGAAGCGTGAGACTTTCCACTCTGCACCCGACGCCCCCGGCTCGACCTGCAGAAAACTAACACTTCAGGGAGGACTCCCCGGCGACTGCGAGCCCATGAGTAGCCAGAGTTGACCGCCCTGAGCCCCCACTGCGACGCCTGCAGAGGAAATCCGGGGGCTCCCCCTGACCGTGACTGCCTGTAACAAGGAACCCGACGCCTGGAACCAGCACTGCACCCGCAGCCCCCAGGACCTGAAGGAACCGAACTCCAGTGCAGGAGCGACCCCCAGGCGACCCTCTGTCTAACCCAGGTGGTGGCTACCCTGAGGAGCCCCCCTGTGCCTGCCTGCATCGTTGAAGAGACCCCCGGGTCTCCCCATTGATTCCTATCTGAAACCCGATGCCTGTTTGCACGGGTACTTACCTGATGGCAGACTGGAACCGGGGCACCCCTATTTCCATTGAAGCCTATGTGTTTTGGGCACCACTTTGACCTCTGCACCTGACCGGCCCTGAGCTGCTGGTGTGGTAACTTTGCAGTTGCCTTGAACCCCCAATGGTGGGCTACCTTGGACCTAACTTTGAACCCTGTGTGCACTTTTGAAATAGCTTATTTCCATTTTTGTCAAAACTGTACATGCTATTGTGATTATTCGTTGTTCCTAGAATACCTGAGTGAAATACCTTTCATTTGAAGTATTACTTGTAAATCGTGAACCTGTGGTTCTTAAAATAAAGAACATATATTTTTCTATATAAAAACCTATTGTCCTGGAGTAAGTCTTTGAGTGTGTGTTCCTCATTTATTGCCTGTGTGTGTACAACAAATGCTTAACACTACCCTCTGATACTGCTCACCACACTACCACAAAATAGAGCATTAGGATTTTCTCTTTTTGCCACTATCTTACCTCTAAGGGGAACCCTTCTTACTTTGAAATAGTATATGCAGAGCCAACTTCCTACACTCCCTGTAAGCAAAAAGGAGGCCAGGTAACAGGACATCCCATCTCCTTCTGAGTCTTTCAGGGAGTCCCACTATCATACATTTGAGAGTTTTATTAAACCTCTCAACCAGATCATTTGTTTGTTGATGGTAAGGGGTCGTGAACTTGTAAGTTACACCACACTCCTTCCACATTGCTTTTAGGTATGCAGACATGAAGTTGCTACCTCTGTCTGACAGCACTTCCTTAGGAAAACCCACCCTGGAAAAGATTCCCAGGAGGGCCATTGCCACTGCAGGAGCTGTAGTGGTCCTTAAGGGGATGGCTTCAGGGTATATTGTGGCATGGTCCACTACCACGAGGATAAATCTATTGCCGGAATCTGTTGGAGGGTCAAGGGGGCCAACTATGTCAACCCCTACCTTTTCAAAGGGCAGCCCAACCACTGGAAGTGGAATTAGAGGGGCCTTTGGAGTGCCACCAATCTTGCCACTGGCTTGGCAGGTCACACAAGAGCAACAAAACTCTTCTGTGTCCTCTGACATATGAGGCCAGTGAAACAAGGGGACAAATCTTTCCCAAGTTTTCTTCTGGCTTAAATGCCCAGCCAAAGGAATGTCATGTGCCAGGGTGAGAAGAAACTCTCTGTACTGAAAGGGAATGACCAATCTCCTGGCAGCTCCAGGTTTAAGGTCCCTTGACTCTGTGTACAAGAGGTTGTCTTCCCAGTACACCCTATGGCTATCACTGACATCCCCATTCTGCTGTTTGACAGCTTGCTGTCTTAAACCCTCTAATGTGGGACAGGTTTGCTGTGCCACACTCAGCTCTTCCCTGGCAGGCCCCCCTGCACCCAAAAGCTCAGCAGTGTCTGCTGCCAGCTCCTCTGGTGTAGGTTCTGCACAGGGAGAGGATTCCACTTCCTCAAAAGGGGAATCATCTGTAGAGGGAGGGATAGTGGGCAGGGATTTACCCTTTCTACCCTTAGGTTTTGGGAGCACTTGGTCCATTGTTCCAGGATCCAAGTTTCCCTGTCCTTTTTGCTTCTTGGCCTGAGCCCTTGTCAAAGCCAAAATATGCCCAGGAATGCCCAGCATTGCTGCATGAGCCTCCAACTTCACTTCTGCCCAAGCTGATGTTTCCAAATCATTGCCCAGTAAGCAATCTACAGGTAATTCAGTGGCTACCCCAACTTTCTTTGGCCCCTTAACCCCCCGCCGGTTGAGATTCACAACAGCCATGGGGTGGCTAAGAGTGTTGTTATGAGCATCAGTCACTTGGTACTGCTGACCAAGTATGTGTTGATCAGGGTGGACCAGTTTTTCTATCACCACAGTTACACTAGCCCCTGTGTCCCTGTAGGCCTCAACCTCAACACCATTGATTAGGGGTAGTTGCTTGTAATTACCCATATTAAGGGGACACGCAACCAAGGTGGCAAAGTCAATGCCACCATCAGAGACTAAAACAGCCTCTGTGGTCTCCCTAACAAGACCAACCCCAACTATATTGCCAATAGTGAGCCCAGCTACACCCTTGGATTGGCTATTAGTAGTAGACTTCCCACCACCACTGCTATTACTAGGGGCACTAGAGGTTGCAGTTGGGGTTGTGGTGGTGGGAGGTTTGGTGTTTTTTTCTTTGGACAAGTGGAATCACTTGCCCAATGGCCTTTTACTTTACATAAATAACATCAAGGCTTTTTCTGATTGTGAGAAGAGGATTTGGACCCACCACCCCAGAGGATTTTTGTGGCCTGATGAAGACTCAGAATGTTTACTTTTGTCCCCACCCTTGTCAGAAGACTTACCATCCTTACCTCAGAGTCTACCAGGTACTGGTGTAACAAATCAGACATACAATTGTTAAAAATATGCTCTCTCAGTATCAGATTATACAGGCTTTCATAGTCAGAAACTTTACTGCCATGTAACCAACCCTCCAAGGCCTTCACTGAACAGTCAACAAAATCTGTCCAGTCTCGAGAGGACTCTTTTCTGGTGTCTCTGAACTTAATCCTGTATTGTTCAGTGGTTAAGCCAAATCCATCCAAAAGTGCGTCCTTCAAAACTTTGTAATTATTGGCATCACTTTCTCTGACAGTAAGGAGCCTATCCCGACCCTTTCCAGTGAAAGATAGCCACAAGATAGCAGTCCACTGCCTTTGAGGGACTGACTGTACCATACAGCCCTCTCAAGTGCAGCAAACCACTTATTAATGTCACCCCCCTCTTTGTAAAGGGGGACTATCTTATTCAGGTCTCTGGAATCTTGCTCTCTAACAGGATTGCTATCAGGAATACTGCTGCTGCCGCCATGGGGAACTAACCCCAATCTCTGTCTTTCCCTCTCTATGTCTAGGGATTCCCTGTCTAAGGCCAGCTGTTGCTGTTTAAGCTTCAGTCTGGTGTCTTCCAACCTCAGCTTTCTGAGTTCCCTTTCCTTTAAGTTATCCTCAGAGTGAGAGGCTTGGGAATGTTTGGACACAGAGGAGATTTGGGAATTGGCAGATAGAGACCTACCCCTAACTGGCTGGACCGTAGTAACCTGACCTCTAGGAGTAAAAGATGCCCTACTAATGTGTGACCCTCTAACACTACCAGTGTCACTAGGTGGCCTGCTAGGGGGCAGGACTCTGTAAGAACCCTCCCCAACATCTTCAGGGAAATCCTCTGAGTCTGACTGGGAAGCCTCCCCTTTTTCTATCTTCTCCTGAGATGTGCCAGACTGGTTCTGGTCATCCTGTAACAGCAGGTCAAAGAGAAACTCTTTTGTTGGATTCTTACCTATGCTTAAACCTCTATGCAGGCAGAGACCTCTCAAACTCTTGTAGTTTAAACTTTCAGAAGTTGTCTGAACAACTTTGGAAGTAGCCTCTACTGTAGACATGATAGAAAAAAGGTCTAAGACAGAGAGAGAAAAAGCTTTAGAACTTTTGAAAGTACAGAGAAAAAACATTTTCAAACGTTTGGAAAACTTTTAAAAGTTTTCAGAACTTTTCAGAAACTTAGTAGTACGTTTTAGAATAGAAAAGTAAACTGTTTTGGTTAAATGTACATATATTGAACTATTTGGTATATGATTTTCTTATGAAAAGCACCACATGACAAAGTGGTAAAGCAGTTACAAGTACTTATCCCACCGCTGCACCACCAATGTAAGAGGCTGGCCTGGCTTATAGTGGGTACCTTGTGGTACGTACACCTTGTGCCAGGTCCAGTTATCCCTTATTAGTAGAATAGAGGTGTTTCTAGCAGCTTAGGCTGTTAGAGGTAGCTATGGCAAAGCAGCTTGGCTGAACTAGGAGACATGCAAAGCTCCTACTATACCACTTATGTCATATAGCACAATATCATAAGAAAACACAATACTCAGAGTTACTAAAAATAAAGGTACGTTATATCTGATAGAGACTTCTAGCTGCAGCTTCCTTACCTTAGAATTCCCTGGTGTCAGCTTAGAATCCAGAATTTTTCTGCTGAGCAGCACCCTGCGCGCGCTGTTGGGCAGCGTCGTTCGGATCCGCGTGCGTCGACCAGCTCCGCGTGCGTCGTCAGCCTCGTTGGAGCCGTCTATGACGTCACGGTTGTCTATATGGACGCTGTCTCAGCGCGCGTACGTCAGTTCTTTTCCTTCCGCGCCGGTTAAGCGCAGTTCCGGAAAGAGCTACCTTTCTTCCACAGTTTGTCAAGGCTTTTTTGACTGTTTGAAGTCATGTCTTCGAGAAAGACAGGATTCAAGCCGTGTGGTGCATGTCATCGCACCATGTCGGTGACGGATCCGCACCATGTTTATCTTTGGTGCCTGGAGAAGGACCACGATTCCACCTCGTGCTCCGAGTGTCGGGCCATGGCGCTGAAGGCCTTGACAGAGAGATCCCTCAAGCTTCTTGCGGCCCGACATTCGTCTTCGGTCAGTGCGACTCCGAAGAGGTCACGGTCCCGCAGTAGGAGGAGGTCGCAGCACTGCTCCCGGAGCCCCGAACCCTCTTCCTCGCATTCAAGGTCATCCGAAGGTAAGAGGCACAAGAAGAAGAAGTCCAAGCAGACTTTGTCTTCGGCACGCCCGTCGGCCGATGAGGTGTCTAGGGAACGTCGACGTTCCGAGCGCGGTTCCGCTGAGCCGTTGCCAGGGTCGACTCCGCGTTTGCCCCCCTTTCCGGGGACCGGATCGATCCCCACTCAAATAAGATAATTTTACAAGGCCATGTGTCTCGTTCTTGAGCGGACTGCACCCTCGGGTGGGTCTTGCGGCCTTCGGGCCCGTGGGGTCAGCAGGGGCCCCTTTGGATTCAACGGCTTCGGCCTCGGCGCCGTTGGGGACCCCAGGATCCAGTACAGTCGACCTCCTTTGGCACCAGGTCCGACGTCGACGATTCCGCCACCGGCACCCACCAGTGGCAGCCCCATCCTTATTCCAGATGATCCGGAGCCGGAGCGACGTCGTACGACGTCGACTCCGACTTCAACTGAGCCAATTCGGCCCAGATCATTGTCTGAGCATTATTTAGATCAGCCAGACACAGGAGAGGAATGGGAGGGGTCTGAGGACCCTTTAGAATGTGGATTACAACAGGACTGGTATGAGGATCTAGGGGGGGGCCAGTAAACTGGAGGAGGGTGCTTCTTTTTCTATGGTGGTGCGTAGGGCAGCTGAGGTCTTGGACCTAGATTTGCCTACGGTGCCAGTCAGGATGAATATCCTGACAGAAGTGCTTCAGCCGGGGATGACAACATCAGAGCCGATGTTGCCCTTCAATGAGGCTCTTACAGACGTTCTTCTGGGTACGTGGTAGAAACCCAGCACAGGGGCTCCTGTGAATAGGATGGTTGGCCACCGCCATAGACCCGCTCCGAGCGACCCTAGTTTCCTGACACAACACCCCACACCTGAGAGCTTGGCTGTCCAAGCCTCTACTTCCCGTGGTGCCTTCCCTTCCGCTCCCCGGATAGGGAATCCAAGAGGCTGGATCAGCTTGGGAAGAAGATGTTTTCTTCCACCAGCCTGGCATTGAGGTCCGTAAACACCTCTTGCCTATTGGGCTGTTATTCCCATACTTTATGGGTTACGGTGGCACAGGTGCTGCCCCAGGTCCTGGAGTGCATACGGGACACTCTCACCCAGGCTGTCTTGGATGGGAGAGATGCAGCCAAGTTTACGATCAGGTGTGGTTTGGACATGAACGACTCGCTGGGCAGAGCGATTTCATTGTCAGTGGCCCTACTTTGCCACACGTGGCTACGTTCTACTGGTTTCTCAGGGGATGTCCAGTCCAGCTTGATGGACATGCCCTTTCGATGGCTCTCGCCTTTTTGGCGAAAAGGCAGACTTCGCGCTTGAGAGGTTCAAGGATTCTCGAGCTACAGCCAGATCCTTGGGCTTTTCAGCCCCAGCACGTCTTTCACCCCTTTCAAGGCTTCGGAAGGGGTGTGGTACCATGCCAGCCACAGTTTAGCCACCGTCCTCAGGCTTGACAACATCCCGGAAGAGGATGTGGTCGTGGTACCATCAGACCGAGAGGGTCTGGCCAGAGGTCGGCTGCCACACAGCCCCCCTCCACTGCGCCCAAGCCCTCCTAGTATGGTTCTGCAGGATCACGTCCATCCAGTTGGAGGGAGGATTCGTTTTCATCTCCCTCACTGGCTTTCCATCACAACGGACAAGTGGGTCCTGCAGATCATATGGAAGGGCTACTCCCTTCCCTTCCAGTCTTTCCCTCCTTCTATCCCTCTGACAAAGGAATGGCTGATGGAGGACCATCTGGCTTTGCTCGGCGACGAAGTTACGGCTCTCTTGGCCAAGGGAGCCATAGAAAGAATCCTGATATCAGAAGTAGGCAGTGGTTGTTATTCCCACTACTTTCTGATTCCCAAAAAGAACAAAGGCCTTTGCCCTGTCTTGGATTTAAGGGACGTCAATCTCTTCCTCAAGAAGGAGAAATTCAAGATGCTCACTCTTGCTCAGGTTTTGTCTGCCCTAGACCAAGGAGACTGGATGGTGGCGTTGGACTTGCAGGATGCGTATTTCCACATTCCTATCCTGCCAGCCCACAGGCGTTACCTGCGGTTCAAGGTAGGCCACGAGCACTTTCAGTTTACCGTGCTTCCTTTCGGTCTCACCATTGCCGCTCGGGTGTTCACAAAGGTGATGGCGGTGGTGGCAGCTCATCTGCGCAGGTCAGGGATTTCAGTCTTCCCCTACCTAGATGATTGGCTGTTGAAGGCTTCTACGCCCCAGGCTCTCGTCACCCACCTCCAGACTACGGTGGACCTCCTGTATTCGCTGGGGTTCACTATAAATGTGCCGAAGTCACACCAGACTCCCTCTCAGAAGCTCACTTTCATCGGAGCTGTTCTGGACACAGTGCAGTATCGGGCTTATCCTCCTGAACAGTGGGTCCAGGATATTCAGTTTATGATACCGATGTTTCGGCCTCTATCCTGGATTTCGGTGAGATAGTCTCTGAGGCTGTTGAGACTCAAGGCTTCCTGCATCCTATTGGTCAAGCATGCCAGATGGTGCATGAGGGCTCTGCAGTGGGATCTGAAGTTCCAATGGGCAGAGCATCAGGGAAATCTTACCAACGTGGTTCAGATCTCAGAGGGGACTGCAAAAGATCTGCAGTGGTGGTTAGTGAACTGCGATTGGGTCAAAGGTAGACTCCTCTCCCTTCCCCAACCAGATCTAACAGTGGTCACAGATGCGTCACTTCTGGGATGGGGCGGCCATGTGGGGGAGGAGGAGATCAGAGGTCACTGATCTCTGGCGGAATCTGGACACCACATCAACTTGCTGGAGCTTCGAGTGATCTGGCTAGCATTGAAAGCATTTCTTCCTGTTGTGAAAGGGAAGGTGGTGCAGGTGTTCACGGACAACACTACCGCATTGTGGTACTGCAACAACAAGGGCGGTGTGGGGTCGTGGACCCTTTGTCAAGAGGCTTTACGTCTCTGGACATGGCTGGAACAGCAGGGCATGACCCTGGTGGTTCAACACCTGGCAGGTTCTCTAAACGCCAGGACAGACAAGCTCAGCCGAAAATGCTTAGAGGATCACAAATGGAGGTGGCACAAGGACTCTTTCAGCAGTGGGGAGAGCCTTGGTTAGATCTGTTCGCCTCCGTAGAGAACGCGCAATGTCTGCAGTTTTGCGTGTTGGAGTTTCCAAGGGGGCTATCGCTAGGCGACGCTTTTTGTCGCGAGTGGAGTTCAGGCCTCCTGTACGCCTTTCCGCCTATACCACTTCTTCCCAGAGTTCTCAAGAAAATCAAGAACGACCGGGCCCAAGTAATCCTAGTGGCTCCGGATTGGGCACGGAGAGTTTGGTATCCAGAGCTTCTCAAAATGAGCATCGGTCCTCCAATCAGGCTGCTTCTTCTGGAGGATCTTCTGTCGCAGCAGCAGGGGAAGGTTCTCCACCCAAACCTGTCAACTCTGCGCCTTCATGCGTGGAGATTGAGTGGCGACAGTTGATGGTTTATGACCTTCCTCCCGAGGTCTGTGATGTCATTCTGGCAGCCAGGCGTCCCTCTACTAAGTCGATCTACGCCTGCCGTTGGAAACATTTTGTTTCAAATTGTACAGAGTGGTCTATTGATCCTCTTTCTTCTTTTCTGCTTAACATCCTTTTGTTTATATTATCTCTCGCCCAGCAGGGTTCCTCCTTAGGGACTCTCAAGGGCTATCTTGCAGCCTTATCGGCTTTTCTTCAGTTGCCCGATCAACCATCTCTGTTTAAATCACCTACAGTACAGAAGTTTTTGAAAGGGCTTGTATATCTGTTCCCGCCTGTGCCTTTCGTTATGCCCCAGTGGGATCTTGTAGGAGGCTGGACTGGCTTGTAGTGAGTACCAAGGGGTACTTGCACCTTGCACCAGGCCCAGTTATCCCTTATTAGTGTATAGGGTGTCTAGCAGCTTAGGCTGATAGATAATGGTAGCTTAGCAGAGCAGCTTAGGCTGAACTAGGAGACGTGTGAAGCTACTACAGTACCACCTAGTGTCATATGCACAATATCATAAGAAAACACAATACACAGTTATACTAAAAATAAAGGTACTTTATTTTTATGACAATATGCCAAAGTATCTTAGAGTGTACCCTCAGTGAGAGGATAGGAAATATACACAAGATATATATACACAATAGCAAAAATATGCAGTATAGTCTTAGAAAACAGTGCAAACAATGTATAGTTACAATAGGATGCAGTGGGGAAACATAGGGATAGGGGCAACACAAACCATATACTCCAAAAGTGGAATGCGAACCACGAATGGACCCCAAACCTATGTGACCTTGTAGAGGGTCGCTGGGACTATTAGAAAATAGTGAGAGTTAGAAAAATAACCCTCCCCAAGACCCTGAAAAGTGAGTGCAAAGTGCACTAAAGTTCCCCTAAGGACAAAGTAGTCGTGTTAGAGGAATAATGCAGGAAAGACACAAACCAGCAATGCAACAACTGTGGATTTCCAATCTAGGGTACCTGTGGAACAAGGGGACCAAGTCCAAAAGTCACAAGCAAGTCGGAGATGGGCAGATGCCCAGGAAATGCCAGCTGCGGGAGCAAAGAAGCTTCGACTGGACAGAAGAAGCTGAGGTTTCTGCAAGAACGAAAAGGGCTAGAGACTTCCCCTTTGGTGGACGGATCCCCCTCGCCTTGGAGAGTCGTGCAGAAGTGTTTTCCCGCCGGAAGGACGCCAACAAGCCTTGCTAGTTGCAAATCGTGCGTTTGGCGTTTTTGGACGCTGCTGGGGCCCAGGAGGGACCAGGAGGTCGCAAATTGGACTTGAAGAGAGAGGGGACGTGGAGCAAGACAAAGAGCCCTCATTGAAGCAGGTAGCACCCGGAGAAGTGCCAGAAACAGGCACTACGAGGATGCGTGAAACGGTGCTCGCCGAAGTTGCACAAAGGAGTCCCACGTCGCCGGAGACCAACTTAGAAAGTCGTGCAATGCAGGTTAGAGTGCCGTGGACCCAGGCTTGGCTGTGCACAAAGGATTTCCGCCGGAAGTGCACAGGGGCCGGAGTAGCTGCAAAGTCGCAGTTCCCAGCAATGCAGCCCAGCGAGGTGAGGCAAGGACTTACCTCCACCAAACTTGGGCTGAAGAGTCACTGGACTGTGGGGGTCACTTGGACAGAGTCGCTGGTTTCGAGGGACCTCGCTCGTCATGCTGAGAGGAGACCCAAGGGACCGGTAATGCAGCTTTTTGGTGCCTGCGGTTGCAGGGGGAAGATTCCGTCGACCCACGGGAGATTTCTTCGGAGCTTCTGGTGCAGAGAGGAGGCAGGCTACCCCCACAGCATGCACAAGCAGGAAAACAGTCGAGAAGGCGGCAGGATCAGCGTTACAGAGTTGCAGTAGTCGTCTTTGCTACTATGTTGCAGGTTTGCAGGCTTCCAGCGCGGTCAGCAGTCGTTTCCTTATCAGAAGGTGAAGAGAGAGATGCAGAGGAACTCGGATGAGCTCTTGCATTCGTTATCTGAAGTTTCCCCAGAGACAGAGACCCTAAATAGCCAGAAAAGAGGGTTTGGCTACCTAGGAGAGAGGATAGGCTACTAACACCTGAAGGAGCCTATCAGCAGGAGTCTCTGACGTCACCTGGTGGCACTGGCCACTCAGAGCAGTCCAGTGTGCCAGCAGCACCTCTGTTTCCAAGATGGCAGAGGTCTGGAGCACACTGGAGGAGCTCTGGACACCTCCCAGGGGAGGTGCAGGTCAGGGGAGTGGTCACTCCCCTTTCCTTTGTCCAGTTTCGCACCAGAGCAGGGGCTAAGGGGTCCCTGAACCGGTGTAGACTGGCTCATGCAGAATTGGGCACATCTGTGCCCAAGAAAGCATTTCCAGAGGCTGGGGGAGGCTACTCCTCCCCTGCCTTCACACCATTTTCCAAAGGTAGAGGGTGTCACACCCTCTCTCAGAGGAAGTTCTTTGTTCTGCCATCCTGGGCCAGGCCTGGCTGGACCCCAGGAGGGCAGATGCCTGTCTGAGGGGTTGGCAGCAGCAGCAGCTGCAGTGAAACCCCAGGAAGGGCAGTTTGGCAGTACCAGGGTCTGTGCTACAGACCACTGGGATCATGGGATTGTGCCAACTATGCCAGGATGGCATAGAGGGGGCAATTCCATGATCATAGACATGTTACATGGCCATATTCGGAGTTACCATTGTGAAGCTACATATAGGTAGTGACCTATATGTAGTGCACGCGTGTAATGGTGTCCCCGCACTCACAAAGTTCAGGGAATTGGCTCTGAACAATGTGGGGGCACCTTGGCTAGTGCCAGGGTGCCCTCACACTAAGTAACTTTGCACCTAACCTTTACCAGGTAAAGGTTAGACATATAGGTGACTTATAAGTTACTTAAGTGCAGTGTAAAATGGCTGTGAAATAACGTGGACGTTATTTCACTCAGGCTGCAGTGGCAGGCCTGTGTAAGAATTGTCAGAGCTCCCTATGGGTGGCAAAAGAAATGCTGCAGCCCATAGGGATCTCCTGGAACCCCAATACCCTGGGTACCTCAGTACCATATACTAGGGAATTATAAGGGTGTTCCAGTAAGCCAATGTAAATTGGTAAAAATGGTCACTAGCCTGTCAGTGACAATTTGAAAGTAATGAGAGAGCATAACCACTGAGGTTCTGGTTAGCAGAGCCTCAGTGAGACAGTTAGGCACCACACAGGGAACATATACATGCACACCTATGAGCACTGGGGCCCTGTGTGACAGGGTCCCAGTGACACATACATATAGGCCACAAACCTATGAGCACTGGGGTCCTGACCAGCAGGATCCCAGTGACACATAACAAACATACTGAAAACATAGTGTTTTCACTATGAGCACTGAGGCCTGGCTATCAGGATCCCAGTGAGACAGTGAAAACAGTGACAAACACCCTGACATACACTCACAAACAGGCCAAAAGTGGGGGTAACAAGGCTAGAAAGAGGCTACCTTCTCACACAACCCCCCCCCCAAACGAAGGACAATAAGGCTAACCTTGGCCAGTTGAGACTTTATTGTCTAAGTGGTGATAAGTAGAGAGTAGCTCTGCAATAGACTGGTTACTCCCTTTATCATCCACTATATGGTTACTTCCCTGTGGGGATGTAAACCACCCTGTTTGAAGTTTTTTAGCTAAGCAACAATGTGAAGATGTATTTTCAGAGTTTCTATCAGTAAGTTTTAGTTTAGAGCAGTGGGAATTGTCCACTGAACCTATTTGTAGTGATGGAAATGCCAGACAGGGATGCTGTCTCAGAAAAGCCATAGCTGGGCAAAAACTTTGTCCATCTGGCTGGAAGAGAGAACAGGGATACTGTTTCTCTTGAGTTGGAGCAGGGCAGGGATGCTGTCCTATCAGCTCCACACTAGGGCAGGGATGCTGTCCTAAGTGTTGTGAGGCAGTGCAGAGTTTCTGCACTAAAGTTTCTCTGGGAGGGTTGGAGGGATGCTCCATGTTAACTAAAATGGTGCTCTTTTTCTCACCAATGTTAGTTGTCCCACAGAGAGGTACTTCCACCTCAGGGAGTCCAGCTTTGCCAGCTGATGATTCCCTTGGAACAGGTGCCACCCCAGGAGAGGTTTCTCCCACCACAGGAATAGTATCCTGAATGGTAGGGTGGTTAGGGGATACTGTGATACCCTTTTTACCTGTTGATGGAGAGGGATCCCGAGTTTTCAGGCCTTCTCTCCTTTGCTTTTTCATTTCACTTGAAATGAGAGGGAACAATTCCTCAGGGATGCCCAGCATGGCTGCATGGGCATAAAACTCTACATCAGCCCAACCCTAGGCCTCTAGGTCATTACCTAAGAGACAGTCTACAGGTAAGCTAGGTGATACCACCACCTGCTTAGGGCCAGTAACTCCACCCCACTAAACTGAATTATAGCTAAGGGAAGAAACTTAGTGGAGTTATGGACATCAATAATCTTATACTGTTGTCCAATGATGTGTTGTTCAGGAGGCACTAGGCTTTCAGTCACCAAAGTGAAACTGGCACCTGTGTCCCTGTAGGCCAAGGCCTCAACACCATTTATTGAAACTGTCTGCCTGTACTTATCCATTGTAAGGGGACAAGCAGCCAGTGTGGCAAGGCCAATGCCACTAGGTGTGACAGAAACTGTCTTGGGACTGATTACATCAGTTTCCACTATGGACCCATAAGTGAACCCAACTACACCCTTTGCTTGACTGTTGCCAGCAGTCCCACCACTAGTACCACTACTGCTAGGGGCACTAGAGCTTGATGTATTAGTGGTGGTAGGCTCAGGGGGTTTACCTGGACAGGACGTATCCCCTGGCCTATGGCCTCTGTTTTTACACACAAAGCACCAAGGCTTTTTAATGTGTGCAGGTTGGGAAGAAGAGGAAGAATTTGTTTTATCCCCACCCTCTGAAGAGTGTTTAAGATTTGAAGTGGGATCTTTGGTTTTACCCTTATCCCCATGCTTATCTTGAGATTTTTCACCATCTTTCTTCTTATTGCCATCTTTGTCACCCCCTGTATGAACTTTTCTGTTCACTCTTGTTCTGACCCATTTGTCTGCCTTCTTTCCCAATTCTTGGGGAGAGGTCAGATCAGAGTCCACCAAGTACTGGTGCAACAAATCAGACACACAATTATTAAGAATATGCTCTCTCAGGATCAAGTTATACAGGCTGTCATAATCAGTAACTTTACTGCCATGTAACCACCCCTCCAAGGCCTTCACTGAATGGTCAATGAAATCAACCCAGTCTTGTGAAGACTCCTTTTTGGTCTCTCTGAACTTTATCCTGTACTGTTCAGTGGTTAAGCCATAACCATCCAGGAGTGCATTCTTAAGAACTGTAAAATTATTGGCATCACTTTCTTTCACAGTAAGGAGTCTATCCCTACCCTTTCCACTAAATGATAGCCATAGGATAGCAGCCCACTGCCTTTGAGGGACATCCTGTACAACACAGGCCCTCTCAAGTGCAGCAAACCACTTGTTAATGTCATCCCCCTCCTTATAAGGGGGAACTATCTTGTGCAGATTCCTGGAATCATGCTCTTTTGCAGGATGACTATGGGGAATACTGTTGCTGCCACCATGGGTATCTAAACCCAACTTCTGTCTTTCCTTCTCTAATTCTAAAGACTGTCTATCCAAATCCAGCTGTTGCTTCTTGAGCTTCAGTCTGGTTTGTTCCACTCTCAATCTATTGAGCTCCCTTTCTAACAATCTGTCATCAGGGTGGGTGGGAGGGACATTTCTAGATACAGAGGTATGATGGGAATGAACAGAAGGAGACCTGTCCCTTACAGAGTGCACCCTAACAGCTTGGCTACCAGTATAATGTGAGAGCACACCATCAGTATGGTGTGATTCAACCTCTGTACCAACTATGCTAGACTGTCTAGTAATGGGCAGGCTGAGAAGTTTCTTTCCTGAATCTTTTCCTGGGGGAGTCCCTGGATCAGATTGAGAACCATTAGCTACTTTTTCCACAGATTGGGCACTTATGGCCTTATCCTGTACTCTAAGCATGTTAATTAACAGTTCCAAGGAAGGATTCTTCCCTACACTCAAACCTCTCTCTATGCAGAGACTCCTTGCTCCTTTCCAGCTAAGGTGATCATATGCAAGTTTGGACAGTTCAACATTTTTACCTGTGCCAGACATTGTTTAGAGAGAGTTAAAGTGATAGAAAAAGAGAAAAAAAGTTTCCAGAACTTTTTGGAAAGACAGAAAAAAAACTTTTTAAACTTTTTAGAACTTTTTGAAAGTTTAGAAGTACTTTTCAGCACTTAGAAAAGAGTGAAAAGAGGAAATGCAAAACTTTTTGGCTATGTGTATATACACTGACCTTGTTTTGTATATTTTTCTCTTATGAAAAGTACAATGACAAGAGTGGTAAGTAGTCTCAAGCACTTATCCCACCACTGCACAACCAATGTAGGAGGCTGGACTGGCTTGTAGTGAGTACCAAGGGGTACTTGCACCTTGCACCAGGCCCAGTTATCCCTTATTAGTGTATAGGGTGTCTAGCAGCTTAGGCTGATAGATAATGGTAGCTTAGCAGAGCAGCTTAGGCTGAACTAGGAGACGTGTGAAGCTACTACAGTACCACCTAGTGTCATATGCACAATATCATAAGAAAACACAATACACAGTTATACTAAAAATAAAGGTACTTTATTTTTATGACAATATGCCAAAGTATCTTAGAGTGTACCCTCAGTGAGAGGATAGGAAATATACACAAGATATATATACACAATAGCAAAAATATGCAGTATAGTCTTAGAAAACAGTGCAAACAATGTATAGTTACAATAGGATGCAGTGGGGAAACATAGGGATAGGGGCAACACAAACCATATACTCCAAAAGTGGAATGCGAACCACGAATGGACCCCAAACCTATGTGACCTTGTAGAGGGTCGCTGGGACTATTAGAAAATAGTGAGAGTTAGAAAAATAACCCTCCCCAAGACCCTGAAAAGTGAGTGCAAAGTGCACTAAAGTTCCCCTAAGGACAAAGTAGACGTGTTAGAGGAATAATGCAGGAAAGACACAAACCAGCAATGCAACAACTGTGGATTTCCAATCTAGGGTACCTGTGGAACAAGGGGACCAAGTCCAAAAGTCACAAGCAAGTCGGAGATGGGCAGATGCCCAGGAAATGCCAGCTGCGGGTGCAAAGAAGCTTCGACTGGACAGGTGAAGCTGAGGTTTCTGCAGGAACAAAAAGGGCTAGAGACTTCCCCTTTGGTGGACGGATCCCTCTCGCCTTGGAGAGTCGTGCAGAAGTGTTTTCCCGCCGGAAGGACGCCAACAAGCCTTGCTAGTCGCAAATCGTGCGTTTGGCATTTTTGGACGTTGCTGGGGCTCAGGAGGTACCAGGAGGTCGCAAATTGGACCTGAAGAGAGAGGGGACGTCGAGCAAGACAAAGAGCCCTCACTAAAGCAGGTAGCACCCGGAGAAGTGCCAGAAACAGGCACTACGAGGATGCGTGAAACGGTGCTCGCTGAAGTTGCACAAAGGAGTCCCACGTCGCCGGAGACCAACTTAGAAAGTCGTGCAATGCAGGTTAGAGTGCCGTGGACCCAGGCTTGGCTGTGCACAAAGGATTTCCGCCGGAAGTGCACAGGGGCCGGAGTAGCTGCAAAGTCGCAGTTCCCAGCAATGCAGCCCAGCGAGGTGAGGCAAGGACTTACCTCCACCAAACTTGGGCTGAAGAGTCACTGGACTGTGCGGGTCACTTGGACAGAGTCGCTGGATTCGAGGGACCTCGCTCGTCGTGCTGAGAGGAGACCCAAGGGACCGGTAATGCAGCTTTTTGGTGCCTGCGGTTGCAGGGGGAAGATTCCGTCGACCCACGGGAGATTTCTTCGGAGCTTCTGGTGCAGAGAGGAGGCAGGCTACCCCCACAGCATGCACAAGCAGGAAAACAGTCGAGAAGGCGGCAGGATCAGCGTTACAGAGTTGCAGTAGTCGTCTTTGCTACTATGTTGCAGGTTTGCAGGCTTCCAGCGCGGTCAGCAGTCGTTTCCTTATCAGAAGGTGAAGAGAGAGATGCAGAGGAACTCGGATGAGCTCTTGCATTCGTTATCTGAAGTTTCCCCAGAGACAGAGACCCTAAATAGCCAGAAAAGAGGGTTTGGCTACCTAGGAGAGAGGATAGGCTACTAACACCTGAAGGAGCCTATCAGCAGGAGTCTCTGACGTCACCTGGTGGCACTGGCCACTCAGAGCAGTCCAGTGTGCCAGCAGCACCTCTGTTTCCAAGATGGCAGAGGTCTGGAGCACACTGGAGGAGCTCTGGACACCTCCCAGGGGAGGTGCAGGTCAGGGGAGTGGTCACTCCCCTTTCCTTTGTCCAGTTTCGCGCCAGAGCAGGGGGTAAGGGGTCCCTGAACCGGTGTAGACTGGCTTATGAAGAATTGGGCACATCTGTGCCCAAGAAAGCATTTCCAGAGGCTGGGGGAGGCTACTCCTCCCCTGCCTTCACACCATTTTCCAAAGGGAGAGGGTGTCACACCCTCTCTCAGAGGAAGTTCTTTGTTCTGCCATCCTGGGCCAGGCCTGGCTGGACCCCAGGAGGGCAGATGCCTGTCTGAGGGGTTGGCAGCAGCAGCAGCTGCAGTGAAACCCCAGGAAGGGCAGTTTGGCAGTACCAGGGTCTGTGCTACAGACCACTGGGATCATGGGATTGTGCCAACTATGCCAGGATGGCATAGAGGGGGCAATTCCATGATCATAGACATGTTACATGGCCATATTCGGAGTTACCATTGTGAAGCTACATATAGGTAGTGACCTATATGTAGTGCACGCGTGTAATGGTGTCCCCGCACTCACAAAGTTCAGGGAATTGGCTCTGAACAATGTGGGGGCACCTTGGCTAGTGCCAGGGTGCCCTCACACTAAGTAACTTTGCACCTAACCTTTACCAGGTAAAGGTTAGACATATAGGTGACTTATAAGTTACTTAAGTGCAGTGTAAAATGGCTGTGAAATAACGTGGACGTTATTTCACTCAGGCTGCAGTGGCAGGCCTGTGTAAGAATTGTCAGAGCTCCCTATGGGTGGCAAAAGAAATGCTGCAGCCCATAGGGATCTCCTGGAACCCCAATACCCTGGGTACCTCAGTACCATATACTAGGGAATTATAAGGGTGTTCCAGTAAGCCAATGTAAATTGGTAAAAATGGTCACTAGCCTGTCAGTGACAATTTGAAAGTAATGAGAGAGCATAACCACTGAGGTTCTGGTTAGCAGAGCCTCAGTGAGACAGTTAGGCACCACACAGGGAACATATACATGCACACCTATGAGCACTGGGGCCCTGTGTGACAGGGTCCCAGTGACACATACATATAGGCCACAAACCTATGAGCACTGGGGTCCTGACCAGCAGGATCCCAGTGACACATAACAAACATACTGAAAACATAGTGTTTTCACTATGAGCACTGAGGCCTGGCTATCAGGATCCCAGTGAGACAGTGAAAACAGTGACAAACACCCTGACATACACTCACAAACAGGCCAAAAGTGGGGGTAACAAGGCTAGAAAGAGGCTACCTTCTCACACAACCCCCCCCCCAAACGAAGGACAATAAGGCTAACCTTGGCCAGTTGAGACTTTATTGTCTAAGTGGTGATAAGTAGAGAGTAGCTCTGCAATAGACTGGTTACTCCCTTTATCATCCACTATATGGTTACTTCCCTGTGGGGATGTAAACCACCCTGTTTGAAGTTTTTTAGCTAAGCAACAATGTGAAGATGTATTTTCAGAGTTTCTATCAGTAAGTTTTAGTTTAGAGCAGTGGGAATTGTCCATTGAACCTATTTGTAGTGATGGAAATGCCAGACAGGGATGCTGTCTCAGAAAAGCCATAGCTGGGCAAAAACTTTGTCCATCTGGCTGGAAGAGAGAACAGGGATGCTGTTTCTCTTGAGTTGGAGCAGGGCAGGGATGCTGTCCTATCAGCTCCACTAGGGCAGGGATGCTGTCCTAAGTGTTGTGAGGCAGTGCAGAGTTTCTGCACTAAAGTTTCTCTGGGAGGGTTGGAGGGATGCTCCATGTTAACTAAAATGGTGCTCTTTTTCTCACCAATGTTAGTTGTCCCACAGAGAGGTACTTCCACCTCAGGGAGTCCAGCTTTGCCAGCTGATGATTCCCTTGGAACAGGTGCCACCCCAGGAGAGGTTTCTCCCACCACAGGAATAGTATCCTGAATGGTAGGGTGGTTAGGGGATACTGTGATACCCTTTTTACCTGTTGATGGAGAGGGATCCTGAGTTTTCAGGCCTTCTCTCCTTTGCTTTTTCATTTCACTTGAAATGAGAGGGAACAATTCCTCAGGGATGCCCAGCATGGCTGCATGGGCATAAAACTCTACATCAGCCCAACCTGAGGCCTCTAGGTCATTACCTAAGAGACAGTCTACAGGTAAGCTAGGTGATACCACCACCTGCTTAGGGCCAGTAACTCCACCCCAACTAAACTGAATTATAGCTAAGGGAAGAAACTTAGTGGAGTTATGGACATCAATAATCTTATACTGTTGTCCAATGATGTGTTGTTCAGGAGGCACTAGGCTTTCAGTCACCAAAGTGAAACTGGCACCTGTGTCCCTGTAGGCCAAGGCCTCAACACCATTTATTGAAACTGTCTGCCTGTACTTATCCATTGTAAGGGGACAAGCAGCCAGTGTGGCAAGGCCAATGCCACTAGGTGTGACAGAAACTGTCTTGGGACTGATTACATCAGTTTCCACTATGGACCCATAAGTGAACCCAACTACACCCTTTGCTTGACTGTTGCCAGCAGTCCCACCACTAGTACCACTACTGCTAGGGGCACTAGAGCTTGATGTATTAGTGGTGGTAGGCTCAGGTGGTTTACCTGGACAGGACTTATCCCCTGGCCTATGGCCTCTGTTTTTACACACAAAGCACCAAGGCTTTTTAATGTGTGCAGATTGGGAAGAAGAGGAAGAATTTGTTTTATCCCCACCCTCTGAAGAGTGTTTAAGATTTGAAGTGGGATCTTTGGTTTTACCCTTATCCCCATGCTTATCTTGAGATTTTTCACCATCTTTCTTCTTATTGCCATCTTTGTCACCCCCTGTATGAACTTTTCTGTTCACTCTTGTTCTGACCCATTTGTCTGCCTTCTTTCCCAATTCTTGGGGAGAGGTCAGATCAGAGTCCACCAAGTACTGGTGCAACAAATCAGACACACAATTATTAAGAATATGCTCTCTCAGGATCAAGTTATACAGGCTGTCATAATCAGTAACTTTACTGCCATGTAACCACCCCTCCAAGGCCTTCACTGAATGGTCAATGAAATCAACCCAGTCTTGTGAAGACTCCTTTTTGGTCTCTCTGAACTTTATCCTGTACTGTTCAGTGGTTAAGCCATAACCATCCAGGAGTGCATTCTTAAGAACTGTAAAATTATTGGCATCACTTTCTTTCACAGTAAGGAGTCTATCCCTACCCTTTCCACTAAATGATAGCCATAGGATAGCAGCCCACTGCCTTTGAGGGACATCCTGTACAACACAGGCCCTCTCAAGTGCAGCAAACCACTTGTTAATGTCATCCCCCTCCTTATAAGGGGGAACTATCTTGTGCAGATTCCTGGAATCATGCTCTTTTGCAGGATGACTATGGGGAATACTGTTGCTGCCACCATGGGTATCTAAACCCAACTTCTGTCTTTCCTTCTCTAATTCTAAAGACTGTCTATCCAAATCCAGCTGTTGCTTCTTGAGCTTCAGTCTGGTTTGTTCCACTCTCAATCTATTGAGCTCCCTTTCTAACAATCTGTCATCAGGGTGGGTGGGAGGGACATTTCTAGATACAGAGGTATGATGGGAATGAACAGAAGGAGACCTGTCCCTTACAGAGGGCACCCTAACAGCTTGGCTACCAGTATAATGTGAGAGCACACCATCAGTATGGTGTGATTCAACCTCTGTACCAACTATGCTAGACTGTCTAGTAATGGGCAGGCTGAGAAGTTTCTTTCCTGAATCTTTTCCTGGGGGAGTCCCTGGATCAGATTAAGAACCATTAGCTACTTTTTCCACAGATTGGGCACTTATGGCCTTATCCTGTACTCTAAGCATGTTAATTAACAGTTCCAAGGAAGGATTCTTCCCTACACTCAAACCTCTCTCTATGCAGAGACTCCTTGCTCCTTTCCAGCTAAGGTGATCATATGCAAGTTTGGACAGTTCAACATTTTTACCTGTGCCAGACATTTTTTAGAGAGAGTTAAAGTGATAGAAAAAGAGAAAAAAAGTTTCCAGAACTTTTTGGAAAGACAGAAAAAAAACTTTTAAAACTTTTTAGAACTTTTTGAAAGTTTAGAAGTACTTTTCAGCACTTAGAAAAGAGTGAAAAGAGGAAATGCAAAACTTTTTGGCTATGTGTATATACACTGACCTTGTTTTGTATATTTTTCTCTTATGAAAAGTACAATGACAAGAGTGGTAAGTAGTCTCAAGCACTTATCCCACCACTGCACAACCAATGTAGGAGGCTGGACTGGCTTGTAGTGAGTACCAAGGGGTACTTGCACCTTGCACCAGGCCCAGTTATCCCTTATTAGTGTATAGGGTGTCTAGCAGCTTAGGCTGATAGATAATGGTAGCTTAGCAGAGCAGCTTAGGCTGAACTAGGAGACGTGTGAAGCTACTACAGTACCACCTAGTGTCATATGCACAATATCATAAGAAAACACAATACACAGTTATACTAAAAATAAAGGTACTTTATTTTTATGACAATATGCCAAAGTATCTTAGAGTGTACCCTCAGTGAGAGGATAGGAAATATACACAAGATATATATACACAATAGCAAAAATATGCAGTATAGTCTTAGAAAACAGTGCAAACAATGTATAGTTACAATAGGATGCAGTGGGGAAACATAGGGATAGGGGCAACACAAACCATATACTCCAAAAGTGGAATGCGAACCACGAATGGACCCCAAACCTATGTGACCTTGTAGAGGGTCGCTGGGACTATTAGAAAATAGTGAGAGTTAGAAAAATAACCCTCCCCAAGACCCTGAAAAGTGAGTGCAAAGTGCACTAAAGTTCCCCTAAGGACAAAGTAGTCGTGTTAGAGGAATAATGCAGGAAAGACACAAACCAGCAATGCAACAACTGTGGATTTCCAATCTAGGGTACCTGTGGAACAAGGGGACCAAGTCCAAAAGTCACAAGCAAGTCGGAGATGGGCAGATGCCCAGGAAATGCCAGCTGCGGGTGCAAAGAAGCTTCGACTGGACAGGTGAAGCTGAGGTTTCTGCAGGAACAAAAAGGGCTAGAGACTTCCCCTTTGGTGGACGGATCCCTCTCGCCTTGGAGAGTCGTGCAGAAGTGTTTTCCCGCCGGAAGGACGCCAACAAGCCTTGCTAGTCGCAAATCGTGCGTTTGGCATTTTTGGACGCTGCTGGGGCTCAGGAGGTACCAGGAGGTCGCAAATTGGACCTGAAGAGAGAGGGGACGTCGAGCAAGACAAAGAGCCCTAACTAAAGCAGGTAGCACCCGGAGAAGTGCCAGAAACAGGCACTACGAGGATGCGTGAAACGGTGCTCGCCGAAGTTGCACAAAGGAGTCCCACGTCGCCGGAGACCAACTTAGAAAGTCGTGCAATGCAGGTTAGAGTGCCGTGGACCCAGGCTTGGCTGTGCACAAAGGATTTCCGCCGGAAGTGCACAGGGGCCGGAGTAGCTGCAAAGTCGCAGTTCCCAGCAATGCAGCCCAGCGAGGTGAGGCAAGGACTTACCTCCACCAAACTTGGGCTGAAGAGTCACTGGACTGTGGGGGTCACTTGGACAGAGTTGCTGGATTCGAGGGACCTCGCTCGTCGTGCTGAGAGGAGACCCAAGGGACCGGTAATGCAGCTTTTTGGTGCCTGCGGTTGCAGGGGGAAGATTCCGTCGACCCACGGGAGATTTCTTCGGAGCTTCTGGTGCAGAGAGGAGGCAGGCTACCCCCACAGCATGCACAAGCAGGAAAACAGTCGAGAAGGCGGCAGGATCAGCGTTACAGAGTTGCAGTAGTCGTCTTTGCTACTATGTTGCAGGTTTGCAGGCTTCCAGCGCGGTCAGCAGTCGTTTCCTTATCAGAAGGTGAAGAGAGAGATGCAGAGGAACTCGGATGAGCTCTTGCATTCGTTATCTGAAGTTTCCCCAGAGACAGAGACCCTAAATAGCCAGAAAAGAGGGTTTGGCTACCTAGGAGAGAGGATAGGCTACTAACACCTGAAGGAGCCTATCAGCAGGAGTCTCTGACGTCACCTGGTGGCACTGGCCACTCAGAGCAGTCCAGTGTGCCAGCAGCACCTCTGTTTCCAAGATGGCAGAGGTCTGGAGCACACTGGAGGAGCTCTGGACACCTCCCAGGGGAGGTGCAGGTCAGGGGAGTGGTCACTCCCCTTTCCTTTGTCCAGTTTCGCGCCAGAGCAGGGGGTAAGGGGTCCCTGAACCGGTGTAGACTGGCTTATGCAGAATTGGGCACATCTGTGCCCAAGAAAGCATTTCCAGAGGCTGGGGGAGGCTACTCCTCCCCTGCCTTCACACCATTTTCCAAAGGGAGAGGGTGTCACACCCTCTCTCAGAGGAAGTTCTTTGTTCTGCCATCCTGGGCCAGGCCTGGCTGGACCCCAGGAGGGCAGATGCCTGTCTGAGGGGTTGGCAGCAGCAGCAGCTGCAGTGAAACCCCAGGAAGGGCAGTTTGGCAGTACCAGGGTCTGTGCTACAGACCACTGGGATCATGGGATTGTGCCAACTATGCCAGGATGGCATAGAGGGGGCAATTCCATGATCATAGACATGTTACATGGCCATATTCGGAGTTACCATTGTGAAGCTACATATAGGTAGTGACCTATATGTAGTGCACGCGTGTAATGGTGTCCCCGCACTCACAAAGTTCAGGGAATTGGCTCTGAACAATGTGGGGGCACCTTGGCTAGTGCCAGGGTGCCCTCACACTAAGTAACTTTGCACCTAACCTTTACCAGGTAAAGGTTAGACATATAGGTGACTTATAAGTTACTTAAGTGCAGTGTAAAATGGCTGTGAAATAACGTGGACGTTATTTCACTCAGGCTGCAGTGGCAGGCCTGTGTAAGAATTGTCAGAGCTCCCTATGGGTGGCAAAAGAAATGCTGCAGCCCATAGGGATCTCCTGGAACCCCAATACCCTGGGTACCTCAGTACCATATACTAGGGAATTATAAGGGTGTTCCAGTAAGCCAATGTAAATTGGTAAAAATGGTCACTAGCCTGTCAGTGACAATTTGAAAGTAATGAGAGAGCATAACCACTGAGGTTCTGGTTAGCAGAGCCTCAGTGAGACAGTTAGGCACCACACTGGGAACATATACATGCACACCTATGAGCACTGGGGCCCTGTGTGACAGGGTCCCAGTGACACATACATATAGGCCACAAACCTATGAGCACTGGGGTCCTGACCAGCAGGATCCCAGTGACACATAACAAACATACTGAAAACATAGGGCCTCATTATGACCCTGGCGGGCGGCGGAGGCCGCCCGCCAGGATCCCGCCCTCCATTATACCGCTCCGCGGTCTGAAGACCGCGGAGGGTATTATGAGTTTTTCCCTGGGCTGGCGGGCGGTCTCCAAAAGACCGCCCGCCAGCCCAGGGAAAAACTCCCTTCCCACGAGGATGCCGGCTCGTAATCGAGCCGGCGGAGTGGGAAGGTGCGACGGGTGCAGTGGCACCTGTCGCGTATTTCAGTGTCTGCAAGGCAGACACTGAAATACTTTGCGGGCCCTCTTACGGGGGCCCCTGCCGTGCCCATGCCATTGGCATGGGCACGGCAGGGGCCCCCAGGGGCCCCGCGACCCCCCCTACCGCCATCCTGTTCATGGCGGCTTTCCCTCCATGAACAGGATGGCGGTAGGGGGGGTCAGAATCCCCTCGGCGGCGCAGCGAGCTGCGCCGCCTTGGAGGATTCTAAGGTCAGTGGAAAACCGGCGGGAGACCGCCGGTTTTCCCGTTCTGACCGCGGCCAAAGCGCCGCGGTCAGAATGACCAAGGGAGCACCGCCGGCCTGTCGGCGGTGCTCCTGCCCCCGTTGGCCCTGGCGGTAGAGAACCGCCAGGGTCAGAATGAGGGCCATAGTGTTTTCACTATGAGCACTGAGGCCTGGCTATCAGGATCCCAGTGAGACAGTGAAAACAGTGACAAACACCCTGACATACACTCACAAACAGGCCAAAAGTGGGGGTAACAAGGCTAGAAAGAGGCTACCTTCTCACAGATCTTAATCTGGTTCTTACCTTCCTTATGTGTGCTTCCTTCGAGCCCTTACATAACTGTCCTGTCCTGCTGCTCACTATTAAAGCAGCCTTTTTGGTGGCAATTACATCTGCCAGGAGAGTGAGTGAGCTGCAGGCTTTATCTTCAAAGCCACCGTATCTCACGATATATCCTGACAAGGTAGTATTAAGAGCTCATGCCTCTTTCCTCCCCAAGGTGGTGACCCCTTTCCATCTGGGTCAAAAGATCACCCTGCCCACCTTCTTTGCACCACCGCATCCCTCTAAGGAAGAGGAGCGTCTCCATTGGCTGGACCCAAAAAGAGCGTTATCGTTCTACCTAGACGGCACTAAAGAGTTCCGGGTGGACGACCAACTCTTTGTGGGGTAGGTTGGTGCAAAGAAGGGTCGGCGGTGCAGAAACAATCCATTTCGCGCTGGGTCGTTCTCTGTATAAAGATCTGCTATGCTTTGGCAAAGAAGCAGCCTCCCGAGGGCTTGAGAGCTCATTCTACTAGGGGGAAAGCTGCTACCACTGCGTTAGCACGTGGCGTACCGGTGGTGGACATCTGTCAGGCTGGAACGTGGGCTTCCTTGCACACGTTTGCAAAACACTACTGCCTGGATAGCCAGGTGAGAAGAGAGGGGCATTTTGCCCGTTCTGTCTTGAAGGACTTCCTGGTATAAAAATCTCCTTCAGACCCACCGCCATGGGTTATAGCTTGGGTATCTATTCTAAGGTAGGGAAGCTGCAGCTAGAAGTCTCTATCAGATTAACAATTTACTTACCTTTGGTGACGAGGTATCTGGTAGAGACTCTATCTAGCTGCAGATTCCTTACACCCACCCAAGCCTTCCCGCTCTGCGGATATTTTTATACAAATATATATATTGGTTTTATATATATATATATTTATATATATATATATATATTTCAAAGTGTCGGTCCTGGAACAACGAGGTGCCTAACTGCCGGTGCTGCGTTAGGGTAAGGACCAAACCCTAAATATAACACAAGGAGAAGAAAACGCTGCACTCCCGGAGATTGCAATCAACTGCACATTTATTCCTCTTAATGCTGGTTGAGGCTATATCTGGCACCACGACGCGTTTCGACATCCGTCTTCTTCCTGGTGGTTTCTGCCATCTTTGTAGACGAGCAGGATGCTGGTATTTATAGTTCCCATATAACTTTCAGCTGTGAGCCAATTGGAGAGGCTTCTCCTTCCCCACACGTTCATTTTACTGCTAATTGAAAACATATGTGAAATCCAAAGTTTCAAAAATCAGCAGATTAGCTATATGCTCAAAATGTCACGTTTTTGAAAATACGCCATCCTCGGATCCAAAGTTAGACAATGTGCTGATTTATAGAGCATGTAGTAATACAACACATTCCTGAATGAAATCACAGTTCTTTGCCGATGTTAGTAACTCCCAGATAACTTTCTGCTGCACGCCAAAGGAAGCAGTGCTCCTTCACTGCACGTCATGTTTACTGCTGAATGAAAGCTGTGAAATACTGGGTTATAAATATACGGGTTGACTTCATGCTCAAAGTGTCACGTTCTTAAAAAATATTGCATCCTCGGAATCAAAAAAAAACAATATACTGATTTGTCGAGCATATGATGTTTAAGCGCATTCCTGCATGAATTCACAGTTCTTCTAAATGGAAATGCCGAACGTGCATCTCAAATCCTCGTGTGTAAACACAATCTCCATTTTCCCAGTTAAAATGAGATCTACAAATTATCTTGTGCTCACCATGCCTCGTAAAGTAAACAAACTGAAGAAAGAGCAAAGTCTCCGGGCCCCGAGAAACAGGGCCACATCAGCAAAATAGGTAATGTTTTAAGTGAAGAGAGCACTAGGCACTTTGGAAGTCCGACTCCTTTGTCATAAAATCTTCCAGTGTATGTACACAGGCAAGAGATCAGTATCTCCTTGCTATCTTCAGAATCAAAACCATATGCCGGGCACCATCGTTGTATTTAAACAATTCAAAGTGTCGGTCCTGGAACAACGAGGTGCCTAACTGCCGGTGCTGCGTTAGGGTAAGGACCAAACCCTAAATATAACACAAGGAGAAGAAAACGCTGCACTCCCGGAGATTGCAATCAACTGCACATTTATTCCTCTTAATGCTGGTTGAGGCTATATCTGGCACCACGACGCGTTTCGACATCCGTCTTCTTCCTGGTGGTTTCTGCCATCTTTGTAGACGAGCAGGATGCTGGTATTTATAGTTCCCATATAACTTTCAGCTGTGAGCCAATTGGAGAGGCTTCTCCTTCGCCACACGTTCATTTTACTGCTAATTGAAAACATATGTGAAATCCAAAGTTTCAAAAATCAGCAGATTAGCTATATGCTCAAAATGTCACGTTTTTGAAAATACGCCATCCTCGGATCCAAAGTTAGACAATGTGCTGATTTATAGAGCATGTAGTAATACAACACATTCCTGAATGAAATCACAGTTCTTTGCCGATGTTAGTAACTCCCAGATAACTTTCTGCTGCACGCCAAAGGAAGCAGTGCTCCTTCACTGCACGTCATGTTTACTGCTGAATGAAAGCTGTGAAATACTGGGTTATAAATATACGGGTTGACTTCATGCTCAAAGTGTCACGTTCTTAAAAAATATTACATCCTCGGAATCAAAAAAAACAATATACTGATTTGTCGAGCATATGATGTTTAAGCGCATTCCTGCATGAATTCACAGTTCTTCTAAATGGAAATGCCGAACGTGCATCTCAAATCCTCGTGTGTAAACACAATCTCCATTTTCCCAGTTAAAATGAGATCTACAAATTATCTTGTGCTCACCATGCCTCGTAAAGTAAACAAACTGAAGAAAGAGCAAAGTCTCCGGGCCCCGAGAAACAGGGCCACATCAGCAAAATAGGTAATGTTTTAAGTGAAGAGAGCACTAGGCACTTTGGAAGTCCGACTCCTTTGTCATAAAATCTTCCAGTGTATGTACACAGGCAAGAGATCAGTATCTCCTTGCTATCTTCAGAATCAAAACCATATGCCGGGCACCATCGTTGTATTTAAACAATTCAAAGTGTCGGTCCTGGAACAACGAGGTGCCTAACTGCCGGTGCTGCGTTAGGGTAAGGACCAAACCCTAAATATAACACAAGGAGAAGAAAACGCTGCACTCCCGGAGATTGCAATCAACTGCACATTTATTCCTCTTAATGCTGGTTGAGGCTATATCTGGCACCACGACGCGTTTCGACATCCGTCTTCTTCCTGGTGGTTTCTGCCATCTTTGTAGACGAGCAGGATGCTGGTATTTATAGTTCCCATATAACTTTCAGCTGTGAGCCAATTGGAGAGGCTTCTCCTTCGCCACACGTTCATTTTACTGCTAATTGAAAACATATGTGAAATCCAAAGTTTCAAAAATCAGCAGATTAGCTATATGCTCAAAATGTCACGTTTTTGAAAATACGCCATCCTCGGATCCAAAGTTAGACAATGTGCTGATTTATAGAGCATGTAGTAATACAACACATTCCTGAATGAAATCACAGTTCTTTGCCGATGTTAGTAACTCCCAGATAACTTTCTGCTGCACGCCAAAGGAAGCAGTGCTCCTTCACTGCACGTCATGTTTACTGCTGAATGAAAGCTGTGAAATACTGGGTTATAAATATACGGGTTGACTTCATGCTCAAAGTGTCACGTTCTTAAAAAATATTACATCCTCGGAATCAAAAAAAACAATATACTGATTTGTCGAGCATATGATGTTTAAGCGCATTCCTGCATGAATTCACAGTTCTTCTAAATGGAAATGCCGAACGTGCATCTCAAATCCTCGTGTGTAAACACAATCTCCATTTTCCCAGTTAAAATGAGATCTACAAATTATCTTGTGCTCACCATGCCTCGTAAAGTAAACAAACTGAAGAAAGAGCAAAGTCTCCGGGCCCCGAGAAACAGGGCCACATCAGCAAAATAGGTAATGTTTTAAGTGAAGAGAGCACTAGGCACTTTGGAAGTCCGACTCCTTTGTCATAAAATCTTCCAGTGTATGTACACAGGCAAGAGATCAGTATCTCCTTGCTATCTTCAGAATCAAAACCATATGCCGGGCACCATCGTTGTATTTAAACAATTCAAAGTGTCGGTCCTGGAACAACGAGGTGCCTAACTGCCGGTGCTGCGTTAGGGTAAGGACCAAACCCTAAATATAACACAAGGAGAAGAAAACGCTGCACTCACGGAGATTGCAATCAACTGCACATTTATTCCTCTTAATGCTGGTTGAGGCTATATCTGGCACCACGACGCGTTTCGACATCCGTCTTCTTCCTGGTGGTTTCTGCCATCTTTGTAGACGAGCAGGATGCTGGTATTTATAGTTCCCATATAACTTTCAGCTGTGAGCCAATTGGAGAGGCTTCTCCTTCGCCACACGTTCATTTTACTGCTAATTGAAAACATATGTGAAATCCAAAGTTTCAAAAATCAGCAGATTAGCTATATGCTCAAAATGTCACGTTTTTGAAAATACGCCATCCTCGGATCCAAAGTTAGACAATGTGCTGATTTATAGAGCATGTAGTAATACAACACATTCCTGAATGAAATCACAGTTCTTTGCCGATGTTAGTAACTCCCAGATAACTTTCTGCTGCACGCCAAAGGAAGCAGTGCTCCTTCACTGCACGTCATGTTTACTGCTGAATGAAAGCTGTGAAATACTGGGTTATAAATATACGGGTTGACTTCATGCTCAAAGTGTCACGTTCTTAAAAAATATTACATCCTCGGAATCAAAAAAAACAATATACTGATTTGTCGAGCATATGATGTTTAAGCGCATTCCTGCATGAATTCACAGTTCTTCTAAATGGAAATGCCGAACGTGCATCTCAAATCCTCGTGTGTAAACACAATCTCCATTTTCCCAGTTAAAATGAGATCTACAAATTATCTTGTGCTCACCATGCCTCGTAAAGTAAACAAACTGAAGAAAGAGCAAAGTCTCCGGGCCAGATATAGCCTCAACCAGCATTAAGAGGAATAAATGTGCAGTTGATTGCAATCTCCGGGAGTGCAGCGTTTTCTTCTCCTTGTGTTATATTTAGGGTTTGGTCCTTACCCTAACGCAGCACCGGCAGTTAGGCACCTCGTTGTTCCAGGACCGACACTTTGAATTGTTTAAATACAACGATGGTGCCCGGCATATGGTTTTGATTCTGAAGATAGCAAGGAGATACTGATCTCTTGCCTGTGTACATACACTGGAAGATTTTATGACAAAGGAGTCGGACTTCCAAAGTGCCTAGTGCTCTCTTCACTTAAAACATTACCTATTTTGCTGATGTGGCCCTGTTTCTCGGGGCCCGGAGACTTTGCTCTTTCTTCAGTTTGTTTACTTTACGAGGCATGGTGAGCACAAGATAATTTGTAGATCTCATTTTAACTGGGAAAATGGAGATTGTGTTTACACACGAGGATTTGAGATGCACGTTCGGCATTTCCATTTAGAAGAACTGTGAATTCATGCAGGAATGCGCTTAAACATCATATGCTCGACAAATCAGTATATTGTTTTTTTTGATTCCGAGGATGTAATATTTTTTAAGAACGTGACACTTTGAGCATGAAGTCAACCCGTATATTTATAACCCAGTATTTCACAGCTTTCATTCAGCAGTAAACATGACTTGCAGTGAAGGAGCACTGCTTCCTTTGGCGTGCAGCAGAAAGTTATCTGGGAGTTACTAACATCGGCAAAGAACTGTGATTTCATTCAGGAATGTGTTGTATTACTACATGCTCTATAAATCAGCACATTGTCTAACTTTGGATCCGAGGATGGCGTATTTTCAAAAACGTGACATTTTGAGCATATAGCTAATCTGCTGATTTTTGAAACTTTGGATTTCACATATGTTTTCAATTAGCAGTAAAATGAACGTGTGGCGAAGGAGAAGCCTCTCCAATTGGCTCACAGCTGAAAGTTATATGGGAACTATAAATACCAGCATCCTGCTCGTCTACAAAGATGGCAGAAACCACCAGGAAGAAGACGGATGTCGAAACGCGTCGTGGTGCCAGATATAGCCTCAACCAGCATTAAGAGGAATAAATGTGCAGTTGATTGCAATCTCCGGGAGTGCAGCGTTTTCTTCTCCTTGTGTTATATTTAGGGTTTGGTCCTTACCCTAACGCAGCACCGGCAGTTAGGCACCTCGTTGTTCCAGGACCGACACTTTGAATTGTTTAAATACAACGATGGTGCCCGGCATATGGTTTTGATTCTGAAGATAGCAAGGAGATAGTGATCTCTTGCCTGTGTACATACACTGGAAGATTTTATGACAAAGGAGTCGGACTTCCAAAGTGCCTAGTGCTCTCTTCACTTAAAACATTACCTATTTTGCTGATGTGGCCCTGTTTCTCGGGGCCCGGAGACTTTGCTCTTTCTTCAGTTTGTTTACTTTACGAGGCATGGTGAGCACAAGATAATTTGTAGATCTCATTTTAACTGGGAAAATGGAGATTGTGTTTACACACGAGGATTTGAGATGCACGTTCGGCATTTCCATTTAGAAGAACTGTGAATTCATGCAGGAATGCGCTTAAACATCATATGCTCGACAAATCAGTATATTGTTTTTTTGATTCCGAGGATGTAATATTTTTTAAGAACGTGACACTTTGAGCATGAAGTCAACCCGTATATTTATAACCCAGTATTTCACAGCTTTCATTCAGCAGTAAACATGACGTGCAGTGAAGGAGCACTGCTTCCTTTGGCGTGCAGCAGAAAGTTATCTGGGAGTTACTAACATCGGCAAAGAACTGTGATTTCATTCAGGAATGTGTTGTATTACTACATGCTCTATAAATCAGCACATTGTCTAACTTTGGATCCGAGGATGGCGTATTTTCAAAAACGTGACATTTTGAGCATATAGCTAATCTGCTGATTTTTGAAACTTTGGATTTCACATATGTTTTCAATTAGCAGTAAAATGAACGTGTGGCGAAGGAGAAGCCTCTCCAATTGGCTCACAGCTGAAAGTTATATGGGAACTATAAATACCAGCATCCTGCTCGTCTACAAAGATGGCAGAAACCACCAGGAAGAAGACGGATGTCGAAACGCGTCGTGGTGCCAGATATAGCCTCAACCAGCATTAAGAGGAATAAATGTGCAGTTGATTGCAATCTCCGGGAGTGCAGCGTTTTCTTCTCCTTGTGTTATATTTAGGGTTTGGTCCTTACCCTAACGCAGCACCGGCAGTTAGGCACCTCGTTGTTCCAGGACCGACACTTTGAATTGTTTAAATACAACGATGGTGCCCGGCATATGGTTTTGATTCTGAAGATAGCAAGGAGATACTGATCTCTTGCCTGTGTACATACACTGGAAGATTTTATGACAAAGGAGTCGGACTTCCAAAGTGCCTAGTGCTCTCTTCACTTAAAACATTACCTATTTTGCTGATGTGGCCCTGTTTCTCGGGGCCCGGAGACTTTGCTCTTTCTTCAGTTTGTTTACTTTACGAGGCATGGTGAGCACAAGATAATTTGTAGATCTCATTTTAACTGGGAAAATGGAGATTGTGTTTACACACGAGGATTTGAGATGCACGTTCGGCATTTCCATTTAGAAGAACTGTGAATTCATGCAGGAATGCGCTTAAACATCATATGCTCGACAAATCAGTATATTGTTTTTTTTGATTCCGAGGATGTAATATTTTTTAAGAACGTGACACTTTGAGCATGAAGTCAACCCGTATATTATTAACCCAGTATTTCACAGCTTTCATTCAGCAGTAAACATGACGTGCAGTGAAGGAGCACTGCTTCCTTTGGCGTGCAGCAGAAAGTTATCTGGGAGTTACTAACATCGGCAAAGAACTGTGATTTCATTCAGGAATGTGTTGTATTACTACATGCTCTATAAATCAGCACATTGTCTAACTTTGGATCCGAGGATGGCGTATTTTCAAAAACGTGACATTTTGAGCATATAGCTAATCTGCTGATTTTTGAAACTTTGGATTTCACATATGTTTTCAATTAGCAGTAAAATGAACGTGTGGCGAAGGAGAAGCCTCTCCAATTGGCTCACAGCTGAAAGTTATATGGGAACTATAAATACCAGCATCCTGCTCGTCTACAAAGATGGCAGAAACCACCAGGAAGAAGACGGATGTCGAAACGCGTCGTGGTGCCAGATATAGCCTCAACCAGCATTAAGAGGAATAAATGTGCAGTTGATTGCAATCTCCGGGAGTGCAGCGTTTTCTTCTCCTTGTGTTATATATATATATATATATATATATTTATATATGATCATGGCATTTTTGCCTTTCTTAAAGGCATCTAACAATTTTTACTTCAAACAGTCAAATAAAGAGATAAAATCCATATCTGTTGGTTCTTCCATGACTCTGCGCTTCTGCCGTGGAAAGTTGTGGGCAAAGAACTGACGTATGTGCGCTGAGACGGCGTCTATATAGACAAACGACGCTGACGACGCACACGGAGCTGGTCGACGCACGCTGATCCCAACGATGCCACCCGACAGTGAGCGCAGGGTATTGCTCAGCAGAAAAATTCCGGATTCGAAGCTGATGCCAGGGAATTCTAAGGTAAGGAATCTGAAGCTAGATAGAGTCTTTACCAGATACCTCGTTGCCGAAGGTAAGTAACTTGTTCTTTAGTGACAATATGCCAAAAGTATCTCAGAGGATACCTGTAGGAGGCTGGCCTGGCTTGTAGTGGGTACCAAATGTACTTACACCTTGTGCCAGGCCCAGTTATCCCTTATTAGTAGAATAGAGGTGTTTCTAGCAGCTTAGATTGATAGAAGGTAGCTATGGCAAAGCACCTTAGGCTGAACTAGGAGACATGCAAAGCTCCTACTATACCACTGGTGTCATATGCACAATATCATAAGAAAACACAATACACAGATATACTAAAAATAAAGGTACTTTATTGTTATGACAATATGCCAAAAGTATCTCAGTGAGTACCCTCAGTAAGAAGGTAAGTAATATACACAAGTCATATGTACAAAAACCAAGAATAGGTAAATAAGAGTCAGAAAAGTAATGCAAACAGTGTAGAATTATGTAGGAAGTTGGCTCTGTATGCACTATTTCAAAGTAAGAATTAGCATGCACAGAGTCCAAGGGTTCCCCTTAGAGGTAAGATAGTGGCAAAAAGAGATAACTCTAATGCTCTATTTTGTGGTAGTGTGGTCGAGCAGTAGGCTTATCAGAGGGTACTGTTAAGCATTTGTTGTACACACACAGGCAATAAATGAGGAACACACACTCAAAGACAATTCCAGGCCACTAGGTTTTTGTATAGAAAAATACCTTTTCTTAGTTTATTTTAAGAAACACAGGTTCAAGATTTACAATCAATACTTCAAATGAAAGGTACTTCACTTAGGTATCATAGGAACTTTGAATCAGCAAAAGAGCATATACAGTTTTGGCAAAAATGGCAATAAGCTATTTTAAAACTAGACAGTGCAAATTTCAACAGTTCCTGGAGGAGGTAAGTTTTTGTTAGTTTTGCAGGTAAATAAACCACCTACAGGGTTCAAAGTTAGGTCCAAGGTAGCCCACCGTTGGGGGTTCAGGTAAACCCCAAAGTTACCACACCAGCAGCTCAGGGGGGTCAGGTGCAGAAGTCAAAGTGGTGACCAAAACACATAGGCTTCAATGGAGAAGGGGGTGCCCCGGTTCCAGTCTGCTAGCAGGTAAGTACCCGAGACTTCGGAGGGCAAACCAGGGGGGTTTTGTAGGGCACCGGGGGGGACACAAGTCAGCACAAAAAGTACACACTCAGTGGCATGCGGGCGGCCGGGTGCAGAGTGCAAACAGGCGTCGGGTTTGCAATGGAGTTCAATGGGAGACCCGGGGGTCTCTTCAACGAAGCAGGCAGGCAAGGGGGGGGGGTCCTCGGGGTAGCCACCACCTGGGCAAGGGAGAGGGCCACCTGGGGTCGCTTCTGCACTGAAGGTCGGATCCTTCAGGTCCTGGGGGCTGCGGGTGCAGTGTCTTTACCAGGCGTTGGGTTCTTAGAAGCAGGCAGTCACGGTCAGGGGGAGCCTCTGGATTCCCTCTGTAGGTGTCACTTGGGGGGCCAACTCTGGCTACTCAAAGGGTCGCAGTCGCCAGGGAGTCCTCCCTGTAGTGTTGTTTCTGCGCAGGTCGAGCCAGGGGCGTCGGGTGCAGAGTGGAAAGTCTCACGCTTCCGGCGGGAAACATGCAGTCCTTTAAAAGTTCTTTCTTTGTTGCAAAGTTGTTTCTTCTTTGGAGCAGAGCCGCTGTCCTCAGGAGTTCTTGGTCCTTTTAGATGCAGGGTAGTCCTCTGAGGCTTCAGAGGTTGCTGGACCCTGGGGAACTCGTCACTGTTTCAGTTTTTCTTGAAGTGGGGAGACAGGCCGGTAGGGCTGGGGCCAAAACAGTTGGTGTCTCCGTCTTCTCTGCAGGGCTTTCAGGTCAGCAGTCCTTCTTCGTCTTCAGGTTGCAGGAATCTATCTTGCTTGGTTCTGGGGGCCCCTAAATACTCAATTTAGGGGTGTGTTTAGGTCTGGGGGGGTTAGTAGTCAATGGCTACTAGCCCTGAGGGTGGCTACACCCTCTTTGTGCCTCCTTCCTGAGGGGAGGGGGGCAAATCCCTAATCCTATTGGGGGAATCCTCCATCTGCAAGATGATGGATTTCAAAAAGTCAGAGTCACCTCAGCTCAGGACACCTTAGGGGTTGTCCTGACTGGCCAGTGACTCCTCCTTGTTTTTCTCATTATCTCCTCCGGCATTGCCGCCAAAAGTGGGGCCGTGGCTGGAGGGGGCAGGCATCTCCACTAGCTGGAATGCCCTGTGGCACTGTAACGAAGGGGGTGAGCCTTTGAGGCTCACCGCCAGGTGTTACAGTTCCTGCAAGGGAAGGTGAGAAGCACTTCCACCCAGTACAGGCTTTGTTACTAGCCACAGAGTGACAAAGGCACTCTCCCCATGTGGCCAGCAACATGTCTGGTGTGTGGCAGGCTGGCAAAACTAGTCCGCCCACACTGGAAGTCGGGTACGTTTTCAGGGGGCATCTCTAAGATGCCCTCTGGGGTGTATTTCACAATAAAATGTACACTGGCATCAGTGTGCATTTATTGTGCTAAGAAGTTTGATACCAAACTTCCCAGTTTTCAGTGTAGCCATTATGGTGCTGTGGAGTTCGTGGATGACAGACTCCCAGACCACCTACTCTTATGGCTACCCTGCTGTTACAATGTCTAAGGTTTTGCTTAGACACTGTAGGGGCATAGTGCTCATGCACCTATGCCCTCACCTATGGTATAGTGCCCCATGCCTTAGGGCTGTAAGGCCTGCTAGAGGGGTGACTTATCTATGCCATAGGCAGTGTGAGGTTGGCATGGCACCCTGAGGGGAGTGCCATGTCGACTTAGTCATTTGCTCCCCACCAGCACACACAAGCTGGCAAGCAGTGTGTCTGTGCTGAGTGAGGGGTCCCCAGGGTGGCATAAGACATGCTGCAGCCCTTAGAGACCTTCCCTGGCATCTGGGCCCTTGGTACCAGGGGTACCAGTTACAAGGGACTTACCTGGATGCCAGGGTGTGCCAATTGTGGAACAAAAGGTACAGTTTTAGGGAAAGAAAACTGGTGCTGGGGCCTGGTTAGCAGGCCTCAGCACACTTTCAAATCATAAATTGGCATCAGCAAAGGCAAAAAGTCAGGGGGTAACCATGCCAAGGAGGCATTTCCTTACACAACACCCCCCCCCCCCCCAATCGAAAGAGGATGACACTAACCTTTCCCAAGAGAGTCTTCATTTTCTAAGTGGAAGAACCTGGAAAGGCCATCTGCATTGGCATGGGCAGTCCCAGCTCTGTGTTCCACTATAAAGTCCATTCCCTGTAGGGAGATGGACCACCTCAACAGTTTTGGATTTTCACCTTTCATTTACATTAGCCATCTGAGAGGTCTGTGGTCAGTTTGAACTACAAAGTGAGTACGAAAGAGGTATGGTCTCAGCTTCTTCAGGGACCAAGCCACGGCAAAGGCCTCCCTCTCAATGGCACTCCAACGCTGCTCCCTGGGGAGTAACCTCCTGCTAATGAAAGCAACAGGCTGGTCAAGGCCATCATCATTTGTTTGGGACAAAACTGCCCCTATCCCATGTTCAGAAGCATCAGTCTGCACAATGAACTGCTTGGAGTAATCTGGAGCTTTTAGAACTGGGGCTGTGCACATAGCTTGTTTCAGGGTGTCAAAGGCCTGTTGGCATTCTACAGTCCAGTTTACCTTCTTGGGCATTTTCTTGGAGGTAAGTTCTGTGAGGGGTGTCACTATTGATCCATATCCCTTCACAAACCTCCTGTGGTACCCAGTCAAGCCAAGGAATGCCCTGACTTGAGTCTGGGTTTTTGGAGCTACCCAGTCCAGAATAGTCTGGATCTTGAGTTGGAGTGGCTGAACTTGGCCTCCACCTACAAGGTGTTCCAAGTAAACCACAGTTCCCTGCCCTATCTGGCATTTGGATGCCTTGATAGAGAGGCCTGCTGCTTACAGGGCCTTCAGAACCTTCTTCAGGTGGACCAGGTGATCCTGCCAGCTGGAGCTAAAGACGGCAATATCGTCAAGATAAGCTGCACTAATGGACTCCAAGCCAGCAAGGACTTGATTCACCGACCTTTGGAAGGCGGCAGGGGCATTCTTCAAACCAAAGGGCATAACAGTAAACTGATAGTGCCCATCAGGTGTGGAGAATGCTGTCTTTTCTTTTGCTCCTGGTGCCATTTTGATTTGCCAGTACCCTGCTGTCATGTCAAAGGTACTTAAGTATCGGGCAGCACCTAGTTTGTCAATTAATTCCTCTGCCCTTGGAATGGGATGGGCATCTGTCTTGGTGACAGAATTAAGACCTCTGTAGTCCACACAAAACCTCATCACTCTCTTTCCATCCTTGGTGTGAGGTTTGGGGACCAAGACCACATGACTAGCCCAGGGGTTATCAGAGTGCTCAATAACTCCCAATTCCAGCATCTTGAGGACTTCCACCTTAATGCTTTCCTTAACTTGATCAGACTGTCTGAAAATTTTGTTTTTGACAGGCATGCTGTCTCCTGTGTCCACATCATTGGTACATTGGTGTGTCTGACCATGGGTTAGGGAAAAGAGCTCAGCAAACTGTTGCAAGACTTTATTACAGTCAGATTGCTGTTGGCCAGAGAGGGTGTCTGAATAGATCACTCCATCTACTGAGCCATCTTTAGGGTCTGTGAAGAGGAGATCAGGGACTCTTTCTTTTTAGCACTGGGTAAGGGCCACTCCATCTGTCCTGAAGTTCCCTGGGAGCCACAGGCTCCAGAACCCAGACTTTCTGCCCTGGCTGAAACTCAACCGTAGCAGCCTTTTGGTCATACCACATCTTCTGGAGTTGTTGGCTAGCCTCAAGGTTTTTGCTTGCCTTTTCCATGTACTCTGCCATCCTGGAACGTAGGCCTAGTACATAGTTGTAGGAGGCTGGACTGGCTTGTAGTGAGTACCAAGGGGTACTTACACCTTGCACCAGGCCCAGGTATCCCTTATTAGTGTATAGGGGTGTCTAGCAGCTTAGGCTGATGGAAAATGGTAGCTTAGCAGAGCAGCTTAGGCTGAACTAGGAGACGAGTGAAGCTCCTACAGTACCACTAGTGTCACTTGCACAATATCATAAGAAAACACAATACACAGATATACTAAAAATAAAGGTACTTTATTTTTATGACAATATGCCAAAGTATCTCAGTGAGTACCCTCAGTATGAGGATAGCAAATATACACAAGATATATGTACACAATACCAAAATATGCAGTAATAGCAATAGAAAACAGTGCAAACAATGTAGAGTCACAATAGAATGCAATAGGGGCACATAGGGATAGGGGCAACACAAACCATATACTCTAGAAGTGGAATGCGAACCACAAATGAACCCCAAACCTATGTGACCTTGTAGAGGGTCGCTGGGACTGTAAGAAAACAGTGAGGGTTAGAAAAATAGCCCACCCCAAGACCCTGAAAAGTGAGTGCAAAGTGCACTGAAGTTCCCCAAAGAGCACAGAAGTCGTGATAGGGAAATTCTCCAGGAAAGACCAACACCAGCAAAGCAACAACGATGGATTTCCAGATGAGGGTACCTGTGGAACAAGGGGACCAAGTCCAAAAGTCACGATCAAGTCGGGAGTGGGCAGATGCCCAGGAAATGCCAGCTGTGGGTGCAAAGAAGCTGCCACTGGATGGTAGAAGCAGAGGATTCTGCAAGAACGACAAGGGGTAGAAACTTCCCCTTTAGAGGATGGATGTCCGACGTCCTGAAGAGTCGTGCAAAAGTGTTTCACGCAGAAAGACCACAGACAAGCCTTGCTAGCTGCAAAGCTCTTGGTTAGGGTTTTTGGATGCTGCTGTGGCCCAGGAGGGACCAGGATGTCACCAATTGAGGGGACAGAGGGGGCATCCAGCAAGACAAGGAGCCCTCTCAGAAGCAAGCAGCACCCGCAGAAGTGCCCCGGATCAGGCACTACGAAGTGGAGTGAAACGGTGCTCACCCGAAGTTGCACAAGAGAGTCCCACGCCGCCGGAGGACAACTCAGGAGGTTGTGCAATGCAGGTTAGAGTGCCGTGGACCCAGGCTTGGCTGTGCACAAAGGAAATCCTGGAAAAGTGCACAGGAGCCGGAGTAGCTGAAAAAACACGCGGTTCCCAGCAATGCAGTCTAGCGTGGGGAGGCAAGGACTTACCTCCACCAAACTTGGACTGAAGAGTCACTGGACTGTGGCAGTCACTTGGACAGAGTTGCTGAGTTTAAGGGACCTCACTCGTTGTGCTGAGAGGAGACCCAGAGGACTGGTGATGCAGTTCTTTGGTGCCTGCGGTTGCAGGGGGAAGATTCCGTCGACCCACTGGAGATTTCTTCAGAGCTTCTAGTGCAGAGAGGAGGCAGACTACCCCCACAGCATGCACCACCAGAAAAACAGTTGAGAAGGCGGCAGGATCAGCGTTACAAGGTCGCAGTAGTCGTCTTTGCTACTTTGTTGCAGTTTTGCAGGCTTCCAGCGCGGTCAGCAGTCGATTCCTTGGCAGAAGGTGAAGAGAGAGATGCAGAGGAACTCTGATGAGCTCTTGAATTCGTTATCTAAGGAATTCCCCAAAGCAGAGACCCTAAATAGCCAGAAAAGAGGGTTTGGCTACTTAGGAGAGAGGATAGGCTAGCAGCACCTGAAGGAGCCTATCAGAAGGAGTCTCTGACGTCACCTGCTGCCCCTGGCCACTCAGAGCAGTCCAGTGTGCCAGCAGCACCTCTATTTCCAAGATGGCAGAGGTTTGGAGCACACTGGAGGAGCTATGGGCACCTCCCAGGGGAGGTGCAGGTCAGGGGAGTGGTCACTCCCCTTTCCTTTGTCCAGTTTCGCGCCAGAGCAGGGCTGAGGGGTCCCTGAACCAGTGTAGACTGGCTTATGCAGAAATGGGCACCATCTGTGCCCATGAAAGCATTTCCAGAGGCTAGGGGAGGCTACTCCTCCCCTGCCTTAACACCTTTTTCCAAAGGGAGAGGGTGTAACACCCTCTCTCTGAGGAAGTCCTTTGTTCTGCCTTCCTGGGCCAAGCCTGGCTGGACCCCAGGAGGGCAGAAACCTGTCTGAGGGGTTGGCAGCAGCAGCAGCTGCAGTGAAACCCCTGAAAAGGCAGTTTGGCAGTACCCTGGTCTGTGCTAGAGACCCGTGGGATCATGGGATTGTGCCAACAATGCCAGGATGGCATTGAGGGGGCAATTCCATGATCATAGACATGTTACATGGCCATATTCGGAGTTACCATTGTGAAGCTATACATAGGTAGTGACCTATGTATAGTGCACGCGTGTAATGGTGTCCCGCACTCACAAAGTCTGGGAAATTTCCCCTGAACAATGTGGGGCCACCTTGGCTATTGTCAGGGTGCCCACACACTAAGTAACTTAGCACCCAACCTTTACCAGGTAAAGGTTAGACATATAGGTGACTGATAAGTTACTTAAGTGCAGTGGTAAATGGCTGTGAACTAACGTGGACGTTATTTCAGTCAGGCTGCAGTGGCAGGCCTGTGTAAGAATTGTCAGAGCTCCCTATGGGTGGCAAAAGAAATGCTGCAGACCATAGGGATCTCCTAGAACCCCAATACCCTGGGTACCTCAGTACCATATACTAGGGAATTATAAGGGTGTTCCAGTATGCCAATGTAAATTGGTGAAATTGGTCACTAGCCTGTTAGTGACAATTTGGAAAGAAATGAGAGAGCATAACCACTGAGGTTCTGAATAGCAGAGCCTCAGTGAGACAGTTAGTCATAACACAGGTAACACATACAGGGCACACTTATGAGCACTGGGGCCCTGGCTGGCAGGGTCCCAGTGACACATACAACTAAAACAACATATATACAGTGAAATATGGGGGTAACATGCCAGGCAAGATGGTACTTTCCTACAATAGTCCACTATATTTTGTTTAGGCTCATGAAGAGGTCTCTCCCAGCCTTCTTTTACAAGAGCTAGTGGTCCCCTTACAGGATGGCCAAACAGAAGTTCAAAGGGGGAAAACCCTACTCCCTTCTGATGCACCTCTCCGTAGGCAAAAAGCAGACATGGCAAGAGGACATCCCATCTCCTTTTGAGCTTTTCAGGGAGCCCCATGATCATGCCTTTCAATGTCTTGTTAAATCTTTCTACAAGGCCATTGGTTTGTGGATGGTATGGTGTGGTGAATTTGTAAGTCACCCCACACTCATTCCACATATGCTTCAGGTATGCTGACATGAAGTTGCTACCCCTGTCAGACACCACCTCCTTAGGAAAACCCACTCTGGTAAAGATACCAATGAGTGCTTTAGCTACCACAGGGGCAGTAGTGGACCTAAGGGGAATTGCTTCAGGGTACCTAGTGGCATGATCCACTACCACTAGGATATACTGGTTCCCTGAGGCTGTGGGAGGTTCAAATGGACCCACTATGTCCACACCCACTCTTTCAAATGGGACCCCCACCACTGGAAGTGGAATGAGGGGGGCCGTTGGGTGTCCACCTCTCTTACCACTGGCTTGACAGGTAGCACAGGAGACACACAACTCCTTTACCTTCTGGGACATGTTGGGCCAATAGAAATGGTTAACTAACTTTTCCCAAGTCTTGGTTTGTCCCAAATGCCCAGCAAGTGGAATATAATGAGCTAAGGTTAGAATGAACTCCATAAACTCCTAAGGCACTACCACTCTCCTAGTGGCATCAGGTTTGGGATCTCTTGCCTCAGTGTATAGGAGTCCATCTTCCCAATAGACTCTGGCCCTGATTCTAATGTTGGCGGGCAGCGGGAGCCGCCCGCCAAGCGGGAACCGCCAGAAGACCGTACCGGGGTCAAAAGACCGCGGCGGTCATTCTGGGTTTCCCACTGGGCTGGCTGGCGACCGCCAGAAGGCCGCCCGCCAGCCCAGTGGGAAACAGCCTTCCCACGAGGACGCCGGCTCCGAATGGAGCCGGCGGAGTGGGAAGGTGCGACGGGTGCAGTGGCACCCGTCGCGTATTTCAGTGTCTGCATAGCAGACACTAAAATACATAGTGGGGCCCTCTTACGGGGGCCCCTGCAGTGCCCATGCCATTGGAATGGGCACTGCAGGGGCCCCCAGGGGCCCCGCGGCACCCCCTACCGCCATCCTGTTCCTGGCGGGAGACCCGCCAGGAACAGGATGGCGGTAGGGGGTGTCAGAATCCCCATGGCGGCGGAGCGCGCTCCGCCGCCCTGGAGGATTCTCAAGGGCAGCGGAAAGTCGGCGGGAGACCGCCGACTTTCCGTTTCTGGCCGTGGCTGAACCGCCGCGGTCAGAATGCCCAGCGGTGCACCGCCAGCCTGTTGGCGGTGCTACCGCGGTCATTCGCCCTGGCGGTTTTTACCGCCAGGGTTAGAATGACCACCTCTATGTGTTCCAATGATTTTTCCTTTGGTCTCTTCAGCAGCTTGCTGCCTAAGGCCTTCAAAAGAGGGACATGTTTCTTGCCCCTTACACAACTGTTCCCTTGTGGGTCCCCCTGGGCCTAAGAGTTCAACCTGATAAGGTTCCAACTCCATGGGCTCCGTTCCCTCAGAGGGCAGAACTTCTTCCTGGGAAGAGGGTTTCTTTTTCTTTTGTTGTGTTGAAGCTGGTTCCCCAGTCTTCTTTCCTTTCCTCTTGAAGGGTTGGGCCATTATTCCAGGCTCCAACACCACTTTTTCACCCTGAGCCTTGCACTGTGCCCTTGTCTTGACACACACCAGTTCAGGGATACCCAGCATGGCTGCATGGGTTTTGAGTTCTACCTTAGCCCATGCTGAGGACTCCAGGTCATTTCCAAGCAAACAGTCTACAGGGACATTTGAGGAGACCACCACCTGTTTCAGGCCATTGACCCCTACCCACTCTAAAGTTACCATAGCCATGGGATGTACTTTAGTCTGATTGTCAGCGTTGGTGACTGAATAAGTTTGTCCAGCCAGGTATTGACCAGGGGAAATCAGTTTCTCCGTCACCATGGTAACACTGGCACCTGTATCCCTCAGGCCTTCTAAGCTAATCCCATTAATCAAGAGTTGCTGCCTGTATTTTTGCATATTAGGGGGCCAGGCAGCCAGTGTGGCTACGTCTACCCTACCCTCATATACTAATGTAGCTTCAGTGTGAACCCTGATTTGCTCTGGGCACACTGTTGATCCCACCTGGAGACTGGCTATTCCAGTGTTAGCTGAAGTCGAGTTTGAAGTGGAACCTTTCTTGGGATAGGCCTTGTCTCCAGTTTGATGTCCCTGCTGATTACATCTACGACACCAGGCCTTTTTGGGATCAAAGTTTTTATCCTTGTACCCAAAATTGGATTGTGAAGAGGCTTTGGACCTTCCCTCCTGAGCAGGTTTTTGTTGGGGCCCTGTAGAAGACTCTTTACTTTTTCCATTGAATGTCTCAACACTCTTCCCCTGGGGAGTCTTTGTGACCCCTTTCTTTTGGTCACCCCCTGTGGAAGACTTGGTCACCCTAGTCTTGACCCAATGGTCCGCCTTCTTTCCCAATTCTTGGGGAGAAATTGGTCCTAGATCTACCAGATGCTGATGCAGTTTATCATTGAAACAAATACTTAACATGTGTTCTTTCACAAATAAATTGTACAGCCCATCATAATCATTTACACTGCTGCCATGAATCCAACCATCCAGTGTTTTGACTGAGAAGTCAACAAAATCAACCCAGGTCTGGCTCGATGATTTTTGAGCCCCCCTGAACCTAATCCTGTACTCCTCAGTTGAGAATCCAAAGCCCTCAGTCAGGGTAGCCTTCATGAGGTCATAGTATTCTGCATCTTTTCCAGAGAGTGTGAGAAGTCTATCCCTACACTTTCCAGTGAACATTTCCCAAAGGAGAGCACAAGCACTCTCAAAAGCTGTGAACCATTTGGTGATGTCATCGCCATCTTCATATTTAGTTACAATCCCTTTAGGGAATTTCAACATGTCAGGAGAATCTCTGACCTATGTATGTTGATGCCACCATTGATGGGACCTAAGCCCATCTCTTGGCTTTCCCTTTCTATGGCTAGGATCTGTCTTTCCAAAGCCAATCTATTGGCCAACCTGGCTAGCAGGAGGTCATCTTCATTGAGGCTGTCCTCAATGCTTGCAGAGCTGTTGGACTCTCCTGTGAGAGAAGCAACATCTCTGACTATCACTTCTGGAGTCAGGGTTGGAGAAACCCTGGGCTCCCTAACTAGGAGAGGGGGTGGGAAATTTCCCTCCTCATCACTAGCTTCCCTCTCTGTGAAGATATCAACAGAGGGGTTGTTTTTAGCAAACTCTGCCAAAAGCTCCTGGAGCTGTACTTTGGTAGGGTTTGAACCAGTCTTTATCTTTTTGATTTTGCAGAGAGACCTTAACTCTGACATCCTAAGATGCAGGTAAGGGGTGAGGTTGAGTTCCATCACTATCTCTTCTGCAGCAGACATTATGTTTCTAAAAGTAGGAATACTTTTTAAGAATCTAAAACTATCTCTAGAACTTAATTCAAACTTTTACAAAACGTTTAAACTCTAAAAGAAATGCTAACAGGAACTAACACAAGGCCCTAGCAGGACTTTTAAACATTTAGAAAAATAGCTCAAATTTCAAAAATCAGTTTCTAATGACAATTTGTGGAATTAGTTGTGTGATCAGGTATTGGCTGAGTAGTCCAGCAAATGCAAAGTCTTGTACCCCACCGCTGATCCACCAATGTAGGAAGTTGGCTCTGTATGCACTATTTCAAAGTAAGAAATAGCATGCACAGAGTCCAAGGGTTCCCCTTAGAGGTAAGATAGTGGCAAAAAGAGATCATTCTAATGCTCTATTTTGTGGTAGTGTGGTCGAGCAGTAGGCTTATCAGAGGGTAGTGTTAAGCATTTGTTGTACACACACAGGCAATAAATGAGGAACACACACTCAAAGACAATTTTTGTATAGAAAAATATATTTTCTTAGTTTATTTTTAGAACCACAGGTTCAAGATTTACAATCAATAATTCAAATGAAAGGTACTTCACTTAGGTATCTTTGGAACTTTGAATCAGCAAAATAGCATGTACAGTTTTGGCAAAAATGGCAATAAGCTATTTTAAAACTAGACACAGTGCAAATTTCAACAGTTCCTGGCCGAGGTAAGTGTTTGTTAGTTTTGCAGGTAAGTAAACCACCTACAGGGTTCAAAGTTGGGCCCAAGGTAGCCCACCGTTGGGGGTTCAGGGCAATCCCAAAGTTACCATACCAGCAGCTCAGGGCCGGTCAGGTGCAGAGGTCAAAGTGGTGCCCAAAACACATAGGCTTCAATCAAATCAAATCAAATCATTAACATTTATAAAGCGCGCTACTCACCCGTGCGGGTCTCAAGGCGCTAGGGGGGAAAGGGGGGGTTATCGCTGCTCGAACAGCCAAGTCTTTAGGAGTCTCCGGAAAGCGGAGTGGTCCTGGGTGGTCCTGAGGCTGGTGGGGAGGGAGTTCCAGGTCTTGGCCGCCAGGAAGGAGAAAGATCTCCCACCCGCCGTGGAGCGGCGGGTGCGAGGGACGGCAGCAAGTGCGAGGCCAGCGGAGCGGAGGGGGCGGGTGGGGACGTAGAAGCTGAGGCGTCTGTTGAGGTATTCCGGTCCCTTGTTGTGGAGGGCTTTGTGTGCGTGGGTGAGAAGACGGAAGGTGATCCTTTTGCTGACTGGGAGCCAATGCAGGTGTCTCAGGTGTGCGGAGATGTGGCTGTTGCGGGGTACGTTGAGGATGAGGCGGGCCGAGGCGTTTTGGATGCGTTGCAGGCGGTTTTGGAGTTTGGCGGTGGTCCCGGCGTAGAGGGTGTTGCCGTAGTCCAGGCGACTCGTGACAAGGGCGTGGGTCACGGTTTTTCTGGTGTCGGCGGGGATCCAGCGGAAGATCTTGCGGAGCATGCGGAGAGTGAGGAAGCAGGCGGAGGACACGGCGTTGACTTGCTTGGTCATGGTGAGAAGAGGGTCCAAGATGAAGCCGAGGTTGCGGGCGTGGTCTGCGGGGGTCGGTGCGGTGCCGAGGGCCGTGGGCCACCAGGAGTCGTCCCAGGCGGACGGGGTGTTGCCGAGGATGAGGACTTCCGTTTTTTCAGAGTTCAGCTTTAGGCGGCTGAGCCTCATCCAATCTGCGACGTCCTTCATACCCTCTTGTAGGTTGGTCTTGGCGCTGGCGGGGTCCTTGGTGAGGGAGAGTACAAGTTGGGTGTCGTCGGCGTAGGAGGTGATGATGATGTCGTGCTTGCGTACGATGTCGGCGAGGGGGCTCATGTAGACATTGAAGAGTGTCGGGCTGAGCGATGAGCCTTGAGGTACGCCGCAGATGATCTTGGTGGGTTCTGAGCGAAACGGAGGGAGGTAAACTCTTTGGGAGCGGTTAGCGAGGAAGGAGGCGATCCAGTCCAGGGCCTGGCCTTGGATCCCGGTGGAGCGTAGGCGGGTGATTAGGGTGCGGTGACAGACGGTGTCAAAGGCAGCCGAGAGGTCGAGGAGAATGAGGGCGACTGTTTCACCGTTGTCCATCAGGGTTCTGATGTCGTCTGTGACTGAGATGAGGGCGGTTTCCGTGCTGTGGTTGGTTCGGAATCCGGTTTGTGAAGGGTCGAGCAGGTTGTTGTCTTCCAGGAAGGTGGTCAGCTGTTTGTTGACGGTCTTTTCTATTACCTTGGCTGGGAAAGGTAGAAGAGAGATGGGGCGGAAGTTTTTCAGGTCGCTTGGGTCAGCCGTAAGTTTCTTTAGTAGGGCGTTGACTTCAGCGTGCTTCCAGCATTCGGGGAAGGTAGCAGAAGAAAAAGAAGAGTTGATGACGGTCTGGAGGTGCGGGGCGATGATGTCGTTGGCTTTGTTAAAGATGAAGTGCGGGCAGGGGTCCGAAGGGGCGCCGGAGTGGATAGAGTTCATGATGGATTTGGTTTCTTCCGTGTTGATGTGGGTCCAGTTGTTGAGGGTGATGTCCGGGGAAGCGGGTTCAGTGGTGTATGGTTGGGTCTGGTGTCCGAAGCTGTCGTGGAGGTCGCTGATCTTGCGATGGAAGAAAGTGGCGAGGGATTCGCACAAATCCTGTGAGGGCGTGACGGCGTTGGCGCTGGCGCTGGGGTTGGAGAACTCTTTGACGATGCTGAAGAGTTCTCTGCTGTTGTGGCTGTTTTTGTCTAGTCTGTCGGTGAAAAAGTTCCTTTTGGCAGTGCGGATCAGGTGGTGGTGTTCGCGTGTAGCGTTCTTGAGGGCGGTCATGTTGTCAGCGGTGTGGTCCTTGCGCCAGGCCTTCTCAAGGGCACGACAAGTTTTCTTTGATTCTTTGAGGGTGTCAGAGAACCAGAGAGGTTTTTTGGTGTTGGTCTGTCGATGCGTGCGTTTGAGGGGAGCAAGGTTGTCAGCGCAGTTGGAGATCCAGTTTGTGAGGTTGAGAGCTGCGTCGTTGGGGTCGGTGGTGAGGGTGGGTTGGTTGGCGGCGAGAGCGGAGAAGAGTTGCTCTTCAGGGATCTTGTTCCACTGTCGACGAGGGATGGGTTGAGAGCGGAGGTGGGAGGTCTCGCGTCGGAATGTGAAGTGGACGCAGCTGTGGTCGGTCCAGTGTAGGGCAGAGGTGTGGCTGAAGAAGACGTGTTTGCTGGCGGAGAAGATAGGGTCGAGCGTGTGTCCGGCGATGTGGGTGGCGGTGTTCACCAGTTGTTTGAGGCCGAGGTTGGCGAGGTTGTCGAGCAGGGTGGTGGTGTTGGGGTCGTTGTTTTGTTCCAGATGGAAGTTGAGGTCGCCTAGGAGGATGTAGTCCGGTGAGGCGAGGGCGTGCGGGGAGATGAAGTCGGCGATGGCGTCGCTGAAAGAGGCGCGAGGTCCGGGAGGACGGTAGACGAGGGATCCTCTGAGGGTGGTCCTTGGGTCGGTGCGAATCTGAAAATGCAGGTGTTCAGCGGCGAGGGGGGGGTCTTCGGTGGAGGTGGTGACGCTGATGGAGTCTTTGAAGATGATGGCGACACCTCCTCCTACTTGGTTGGTGCGGTCTTTTCTGGAGATCTTGTAGCCTTCGGGGATGGCGGTAGCGATGTCTGGAGCAGAGGAGGCGTTCATCCATGTCTCCGTGATGAAGGCGACGTCCGGGGCTGTGGAGTCCAGGAGGTCCCAAAGTTCAACGGCGTGCTTGTGGACGGAACGAGCGTTGACCAGGATGCACTTGAGGTGGTTGATGGCGCGTGGGCTTGTGGTCGTGGTAGTTGCGTGGTGGAAGATGCGTTTGCAGGAGTTGCAGGCGAAGGGTCCATGGGTGCGTTTGGGGTGAGCTAGGAAGCAGGTTTTGGAGCGCCCTGGGTTGAGGGCGTGGAGGGTGGTGGGGTCGTAGCGGATCAGCGGGGCTTGGGGGAGCTGGGGACCAGGGGTCGTGGCGCTGGGCGCGGGCCAGGCGCGGACGGGCGCAGACGGGCTTGCCTCTGGCGCGCCAGCGGCGTGCCCGCTGCGCGCGCCCGCTACGCAGTCGCGCAGCGGCCGCCATAAGAGGTAGGAGGGGGGGGAGGGGTCAGCTGGGGGCGAATGGGAGCTGGGGGGTGGGGGCGTGCAGGAGGTCGCGGCGGGAAAGCGCGAGGGAGGGGGGGGGACAGGTAGAGTGAGAGGAGCTGGGGGAGGGGGTTTAGGGTGGAGGAGGGTGAGTGTTAGGAGGTTTGGAGATTAGGGAGAGAGATAGGAGTAGGGTTGTGAAGATAGGGGAGGGGGGGTTGTAGAGGTGGGTGAGGGAGAGAGGTAGAGTGAGAGGATAGGGAGATAGGTAGTAGAGGGGGTGGCGGGAGGGGGGGAGAGATAGAGAAATAGATAGAGAAAATAGATAGAGAAGTCGATAGATAGGGAAATAGATAGATAGACAGATAGGTAGGTAGGAGGAGGTGGAGAGTGGGGGAGTTAGATAGTGAGATAGGGAGCTAGAGAGATAGGAAGATAGGAGGAGTGAGGGAGGTAGATAGCGAACGGGTTAGCTAGGGGTGAGAGAGGGGGAGGCGAGTGAGGGAGGGGGATGAGGAAGGAGCAGGAGGGCAGGCTCGGGGGAAGAAGACGGAGGAGGTAGAAGAGCCGAAGACAGGAGAACAGAAGACAGAAGAACAGAAGAACGGAAGAACGGAAGACCGGAAGACAGAAGAACAGAAGAACAGAAGAACAGAAGAACAGAAGACAGAAGCACAGAAGATCGGAAGAGCAGAAGAACAGAGAAGAACAGAGAAGAACAGAGAAGAACACAGAAGAACACAGAAGAACCGAGAAGAAGAACACAGAAGCACCGAGAAGAACAGAGAAGAAGAACACAGAAGACCGGAAGAACACAGAAGAACAGAAGGGAAGAACAGAAGAACAGAAGAGAAGAACAGAAGAACACAGAAGAAGATTGCAGAGGGGGAGCGAGGAGGAAGAGACAGAGAGGAGGAAAAGAAGCAGGAGCAGGAGAGAAGGTGAGTGGCGCGGGGCAGGGCGAGGGGCTGGGAGGAGGGGGGTACTTACAGTTAGGTGGGTCTCAGGAACACAGGAACTCGGGAACTTGGAGGAGCTGCAGCGGCAGGGGGAGCGACCTACCCTTGGGTCAAGGGTCGCTACCACTGTCGCGCAGCGGCCGCCATAAGAGGTAGGGGGGGGGGGGAGGGGTCAGCTGGGGGCGAATGGGAGCTGGGGGGCGGGGGCGTGCAGGAGGTCGCGGCGGTAAAGCGCGAGGGAGGGGGGGGACAGGTAGAGTGAGAGGAGCTGGGGGAGGGGATTTAGGGTGGAGGAGGGTGAGTGTTAGGAGGTTTGGAGATTAGGGAGAGAGATAGGAGTAGGGTTGTGAAGATAGGGGAGGGGGGGTTGTAGAGGTGGGTGAGGGAGAGAGGTAGAGTGAGAGGATAGGGAGATAGGTAGTAGAGGGGGTGGCGGGAGGGGGGGAGAGATAGAGAAATAGATAGAAAATAGATAGAGAAGTCGATAGATAGGGAAATAGATAGATAGACAGATAGGTAGGTAGGAGGAGGTGGAGAGTGGGGGAGTTAGATAGTGAGATAGGGAGCTAGAGAGATAGGAAGATAGGAGGAGTGAGGGAGGTAGATAGCGAACGGGTTAGCTAGGGGTGAGAGAGGGGGAGGCGAGTGAGGGAGGGGGATGAGGAAGGAGCAGGAGGGCAGGCTCGGGGGAAGAAGACGGAGGAGGTAGAAGAGCCGAAGACAGAAGAACAGAAGACCGGAAGAGCAGAAGACAGAAGAACAGAAGAACAGAAGACAGAAGCACAGAAGATCGGAAGAGCAGAAGAACAGAGAAGAACAGAGAAGAACAGAGAAGAACACAGAAGAACACAGAAGAACACAGAAGAACCGAGAAGAAGAACACAGAAGCACCGAGAAGAAGAACACAGAAGCACCGAGAAGAACAGAGAAGAAGAACACAGAAGACCGGAAGAACACAGAAGAACAGAAGGGAAGAACAGAAGAACAGAAGAGAAGAACAGAAGAACACAGAAGAAGATTGCAGAGGGGGAGCGAGGAGGAAGAGACAGAGAGGAGGAAAAGAAGCAGGAGCAGGAGAGAAGGTGAGTGGCGCGGGGCAGGGCGAGGGGCTGGGAGGAGGGGGGTACTTACAGTTAGGTGGGTCTCAGGAACACAGGAACTCGGGAACTTGGAGGAGCTGCAGCGGCAGGGGGAGCGACCTACCCTTGGGTCAATGGAGAAGGGGGTGCCCGGGTTCCAGTCTGCCAGTAGGTAAGTACCCGCGACTTCGGAGGGCAGACCAGGGGGGTTTTGTAGGGCACCGGGGGACACACAAGTCAGCACAAAAAGTACACCCTCAGCGGCACGGGGGCGGCCGGGTGCAGAGTGCAAACAGGCGTCAGGTTTGCAATGGAGTTCAAAGGGAGACCCGGGGGTCTCTTCAGCGAAGCAGGCAGGCAAGGGGGGGGGAGATCCTCGGGGTAGCCACCACCTGGGCAAGGGAGAGGGCCACCTCGGGGTCGCTTCTGCACCGGAGGTTGGATCTTTCAGGTCCTGGGGGCTGCAGGTGCAGTGTCTTTACCAGGAGTTGGGTTCTTAGAAGCAGGCAGTCGCTGTCAGGGGGAGCCTCTGGATTCCATCTGCAGGCGTCGCTGGGGGGACTCACGGGGGTCAACTCTGGCTACTCACAGGGTCGCAGTCACCGGGGAGTCCTCCCTGTAGTGTTGTTTCTTGACCGGTCGAGCCAGGGGCGTCGGGTGCAGAGTGGAAAGTCTCACGCTTCCGGCGGGAAACATGCAGTCCTTTAATAGTTGTTTCTTTGTTGCAAAGTTGTTTCTTCTTTGGAGCAGAGCCACTATCCTCGGGAGTACTTGGTCCTTTTAGATGCAGGGTAGTCCGCTGAGGCTTCAGAGGTCGTTGGACCCTGGGGAACGCGTTGCTGTTGCAGTTTTTCTTGAAGTGGGGAGACAAGCCGGTAGGGCTTTGGCCAAAGCAGTTGGTGTCTCCGTCTTCTCTGCAGGGCTTTCAGGTCAGCAGTCCTTCTTCGTCTTAAGGTTGCAGGAATCTATCTTGCTTGGTTCTGGGGGCCCCTAAATACTAAATGTAAGGGTGTGTTTAGGTCTGGGGGGTTAGAAGCCAAGGTATAGTAGTCTGAGGGGAGGGGGGCACATCCCTAATCCTAATGGGGGAATCCTCCATCTGCAAGATGGAGGATTTCTAAATGTTAGAGTCACCTCAGCTCAGGGCACCTTAGGGGTTGTCCTGACTGGCCAGTGACTCCTCCTTGTTTTTCTCATTATCTTCTCCGGCCTTGCCGCCAAAAGTGGGGCCGTGGCCGGAGGGGGCGGGCATCTCCACTAGCTGGAATGCCCTGTGGCGCTGTAACAAAGGGGGTGAGCCTTTGAGGCTCACCGCCAGGTATTACAGTTCCTGCAGGGGGAGGTGAGAAGCACCTCCACCCAGTACAGGCTTTGTTACTAGCCACAGAGTGACAAAGGCACTCGCCCCATGTGGCCAGCAACATGTCTGGTGTGTGGCAGGCTGGCAAAACTAGTCAGCCCACACTGGAAGTCGGGTATGTTTTCAGGGGGCATCTCTAAGATGCCCTCTGGGGTGTATTTCACAATAAAATGTACACTGGCATCAGTGTGCATTTATTGTGCTGAGAGGTTTGATACCAAACTTCCCAGTTTTCAGTGTAGCCATTAAGGTGCTGTGGAGTTCGTGTATGACAGACTCCCAGACTATATACTCTTATGGCTACCCTGCACTTACAATGTCTAAGGTTTTGCTTATACACTGTAGGGGCATAGTGCTCACGCACCCATGCCCTCACCTATGGTATAGTGCACCCTGCCTTAGGGCTGTAAGGCCTGCTAGAGGGGTGACTTACCTATGCCATAGGCAGTGTGAGGTTGGCATGGCACCCTGAGGGGAGTGCCATGTCGACTTAGTCATTTTCTCCCCACCAGCACACACAAGCTGGCAAGCAGTGTGTCTGTGCTGAGTGAGGGGTCCCCAGGGTGGCATAAGACATGCTGCAACCCTTAGAGACCTTCCCTGGCATCAGGGCCCTTGGTACCAGGGGTACCAGTTACAAGGGACTTATCTGGATGCCAGGGTGTGCTGATTGGGGAAACAAAGGTACAGTTTTAGGGAAAAAACACTGGTGCTGGGGCCTGGTTAGCAGGCCTCAGCACACTTTCAAATCATAACTTTGGCATCAGCAAAGGCAAAAAGTCAGGGGGTAACCATGCCAAGGAGGCATTTCCTTACAAATTACAATAGGTTGCAATAGGTGAACATAGGTCCAGGGGCAACACAAACCATATACTCCAAAAGTGGAATGCGAATCACGAACGGACCCCAGACCTATGGGAGTTCGTAGAGGGTCGCTGGGACTGTAAGAAAACAGTCAGGGTGTCCAAGATACCCCACTCCAAGACCCTGAAAAGTAGGAGTAAAGTACACCTACTATCCCAAAAGAGCACAAGAGTCGTGATAGGGGAATTCTGCAAGAACAACAAACACCAGCAGTGCACTGAAAACGGATTCCTGGACCTGAGGACCTGCAAAGCAAGGGGACCAAGTCCAATAGTTGTGACAGTGTCCAGGGGGGGCAAGAGCCCAGAAAACCCCGGATGAAGGTGCAAGGAAGCTGCCTCCAGATGGAAGAAGCTTGGAGTTCTGCAAGAAAGAAGAGGACTAGGAACTTCTCCTTTGGAAGGAAGATGTCCTACGTTGAGATGAAGCTAGCAAAGGTGTTCCCATGCAGAAATACCGCAATCAAGGCTTGCTAGCTGCAAGGGTCGTGGTAGAGATTTTTGGGTGCTGCTGAGGACCAGGAAGGACCAGGATGTCGTCTTTTGGAGGAGGAGACAGAGGGGTACTCAGCAACTCAGAGAGCCCTCACAGAAGCAGGCAGCACCCGCAGACGTACCTGAACAGGCACTTGGAAGATTTGTGAACCGGAATCCACGCAGAGTTACAAAGGAGGGTTCCACGACGTCGGAGTCCAACTCAGCGGATTGAACACTGCAGGACAGAGTGCTGGGGTCCCAGGCTAGGCTGTGCATGAAGGAAATCCTGGAAGAGTGCACAGGAGCCGGAGCAGCTGCAAATCACACAGTACACAGGTTTGCAGTCTAGCGTGGGGAGGCAAGGACTGACCTCCACCAAACTTGGACTGAAGAGTCACTGGACTGTGGGAATCACTTGGATAGAGTTCCTGTGTTACAAGGACCAAGCTCGTCAGGATGAGAGGGGACCCAGAGGACCAGTGATGCAGTCTTTTGGTGCCTGCGTTAGCAGGGGGAAGATTCCGTCGACCCACGGGAGATTTCTTCTGTGCTTCTGGTTCAGGGTGAAGGCAGGCGACCCCCAGAGCATGCACCACCAGGAAACAGTCGAGAAAGCCGGCAGGATGAGGCGCTACAATGTTGCTGGTAGTTGTCTTGCTACTTTGCTGTGGTTTTGCAGGTGTCCTGGAGCAGTCAGCGGTCGATCCTTGGTAGAAGTCAAAAAGGGAGATGAGGAGGAACTCTGGTGAGCTCTTGCATGCGTTATCTGAAGAATTCCCCAAAGCAGAGACCCTAAATAGCCAGAAAAGGAGGTTTGGCTACCAAGAAAGGAGGATTGGCTACCAAGAAAGATAACAGTCTATCAGAGGGGTTCTCTGACGTCACCTGCTGGCACTGGCCACTCAGAGCAGTCCAGTGTGCCCCCAACACCTCTGTTTCCAAGATGGCAGAGGCCTGGGACACACTGGTGGAGCTATGGGCACCTACCCTGGGAGGTACTGGTCAGGGGAGTAGTCACTCCCCTTTCCTTTGTCCAGTTTCGCGCCAGAGCAGGGCTGGGGGATCCCTGAACCGGTGCAGACTGGATTATGCAGAGATGGGCACCATCTGTGCCCATCAAAGCATTTCCAGAGGCTGGGGGAGACTACTCCTCCCCAGCCCTTCACACCTATTTCCAAAAGGAGAGGGTGTAACACCCTCTTTCAGAGGAAATCCTTTGTTCTGCCTTCCTGGGCCAGGGCTGAATGGACCCCAGGAGGGCAGAAACCTGTCCGAGGGGTTGGCAGCAGCAGCAGCTGCAGTGGAAACCCCAGAAAGGCAGTTTGGCAGTACTCGGGTTCTGTGTTAGAGACCCAGGGGATCATGGAATTGTCCCCCCAATACCAGAATGGTATTGGGGTGACAATTCCATGATCTTAGACATGTTACATGGCCATGTTCGGAGTTACCATTGTGACGCTATACAGAGGTAGTAACCTATGTATAGTGCACGCGTGTAATGGTGTCCCTGCACTCACCAAGTCCGGGGAATTTGCCCTAACGATGTGGGGGCACATTGGCTAGTGCCAGGGTGCCCTCACACTAAGTAACTTTGCACCCAACCTTCACCAGGTGAAGGTTAGACATATAGGTGGCTTATAAGTTACTTATGTGCAGTGGTAAATGGCTGTGAAATAACATGGACATTATTTCACTCAGGCTGCAGTGGCAGGCCTGTGTAAGAATTGTCAGAGCTCCCTATGGGTGGCAAAAAAATGCTGCAGCCCATAGGGATCTCCTGGAACCCCAATAGCCTGGGTACCTCAGTACCATATACAAGGGAATTATATGGGTGTACCAGTGTGCCAATGAGAATTGGTAAATTTAGTCACTAGCCTGCAGTGACAAATTTAGAAAGCAGAGAGAGCATAAACACTGAGGTTCTGGCTAGCAGAGCCTCAGTGATCTAGTTAGGCACCACACAGGGAACACATACAGGGCACATACTATGAGCACTGGGGTCCTGCCTGGCAGGATCCCAGTGACACAAGGGCTACAACATACATACATACATACAGTGGAAATGGGGGTAACATGTCAGGAAAGATGGTACTTTCCTACAATACCCTTACTTAGGAGGTAAGTAATATACACAAATTATATGACACAAACCCAAAACAGGTAAGTAACAGTAAGAAAAGTAGTGCAAACAATGTAGAATCACAATAGGATGCAATAGGTAGACATAGGTCTAGGGGCAACACAAACCATATACTCCAAAAGTGGAATGCGAATCACAAATGGACCCCAGTCCTATTGGAGGTTGTAGAGGGTCGCTGGGACTGTGAGAAAACAGTAAGGGTGTCCAAGATACCCCACTCCAAGACCCTGAAAAGTAGGAGTAAAGTTACCCTACTACCCCAGAAAGACAGACTAGTTGTGATAGGGGATTCTGCAAGAACCACAAGCACCAGCAAAACACTGAAGACGGATTCCTGAACCTGTGGACCTGTAGAGGAAGGGGACCAAATCCAAGGGTCACAAGAGTGTCCGGGGGGGCAGTAGCCCACTAAACCCCAGAAGAAGGTGCAAAAGGGCTGCCTCCGGGTGGAAGAAGCTGAAGATTCTGCAACAACAAAATGGGCTAGGAACTTCTTCTTTGGATGGAGGATGTCCCACGGCGTGCTGGAGGTTGCAGAAGTGTTTCCAGGCAGAAATACTGCAAACAGGCCTTGCTAGCTACAAGAGTCACGTTTTGAGGATTTTGGGTGCTGCTGGGGACCAGGAAGGACCAGAATGTCGCCCCTTGGAGGAGGAGACAGAGGGGGTGCTCAGCAACTCAGAGAGCCCCCACAGAAGCAGGCAGCACCCGCAAAAGTACCAGAGTAGGCACTTAGAAGATCTGAGGACAGCAGTCAACTCAGAGTCACAAAGGAGGGTCCCACGACGTCGAAGTCCAACTCAGCGGGTTGGGCAATGCAGGACGGAGTGCTGGGGACCCAGGCTAGGCTGTGCGCAAAGGAAGTCCTGGAAAAGTGCACAGAAGCCGGAGCAGCTGCAAATCACGCAGTACACAGGTTTGCCGTCTGGCGTGGAGAGGCAAGGACTTACCTCCACCAAATTTGGACAGAAGGGCCACTGGACTGTGCGAGTCACTTGGATAGAGTACCTGTGTTCCAGGAACCACGCTCGTCAGGATGAGTGGGGACCCAGAGGACCGGTGATGCAGTCTTTTGGTGCCTGCGTTAGCAGGGGGAAGATTCCGTTGACCCACTGGAGATTTCTTCAGTGCTTCTGGTGCAGGGTGAAGGCAGGCAACTCCCAGAGCATTCACCACCAGGAAACAGTCGAGAAAGCCGGCAGAATGAGGCGCTACAATGTTGCTGGTAGTTGTCTTGCTACTTTGTTGCGGTTTTGCAGGCGTCCTGGAGCAGTCTGCGGTCGATCCTTGGCAGAAGTCAGAGAGGGAAGTGCAGAGGAACTCTGGTGAGCTCTTGCATTCGTTATCTGAGGAGTAGCCCAGAGGAGAGACCCTAAATAGCCAGAAAAGGTGGTTTGGCTACCCGGAAAGGAGGCTTGGCTACTGAAAGAGGTAAGCACCTATCAGGAGGGGTCTCTGACGTCACCTGCTGGCACTGGCCACTCAGAGCAGTCCAGTGTGCCCCAACACCTCTAAATCCAAGATGGCAGAGGTCTGGGACACACTGGAGGAGCTCTGGGCACCTCCCCTGGGAGGTGCAGGTCAGGGGAGAGTTCACTCCCCTTTCCTTTGTCCAGTTTCGCGCCAGAGCAGGGCTGGGGGATCCCTGAACCGGTGTAGACTGGCTTATGCAGAGATGGGCACCATCCGTGCCCATCAAAGCATTTCCAGAGGCTGGGGGAGGCTACTCCTCCCCAGCCCTTCACACCTATTTCCAAAGGGACAGGGTGTAACACCCTCTCTCAGAGGAAATCCTTTGTTCTGCCTTCCTGGGACTGGGCTGCCCAGACCCCAGGGGGCAGAAACCTGTCTGAGGGGCTGGCAGCAGCAGCAGTGGAGACCCTGGAAAGGCAGTTTGGCAGTACCTGGGTTCTGTGCTAGAGACCCAGGGATGCATGGAAGTGTCCCCCCAATACCAGAATGGTATTAGGGTGACAATTCCATGATCCTAAACATGTTACATGGCCATGTTCGGAGTTACTATTGTGACGCTACATAGGTAGTGTCCTATATGTAGTGCACACGTGTAATAGTGTCCCTGCACTCACAAAGTTAGGGGAATTTGCCCTGAACAATGTGGGGGCACCTTGGCTTGTGCCAGGGTGCCCACACACTAAGTAACTTGGCACCTAACCTTCACCAAGTGAGGGTTAGACATATAGGTGACTTATAAGTTACTTATGTGCAGTGAAAATGGCTGTGAAATAACGTGGACGTTATTTCACTCAGACTGCAGTGGCAGTCCTCTCTAAGAATTGTCTGAGCTCCCTGTGGGTGGCAAAAGAAATGCTGCAGCCCATAGGGATCTCCTGGAACCCCAATACCCTGGGTACCTAGGTACCAAAGACAAGGGAATTATAATGGTGTTCCAGTGTGCAAATGAGAATTGGTAAAATTAGTCACTAGCCTACAGTGATAATTTTAAAGCTGAGAGAGAGCATAAACACTGAGGTTCTGGTTAGCAGAGCCTCAGTGATACTGTTAGGCACCACGCACGGAACACATACAGGGCATACATTATGAGCACTGGGGTCCTGTCTGGCAGGATCCCAGTGACGCATGGGGAAACACCACCATACATACAGTGAAAATGGGGGTAACATGCCAGGCAAGATGGTGTTTTCCTACAGACACCTTCAACACAGACTGTCCTAAGGTCCTGCTGTCCCAATTTGGAGGAAGTAAGAGCTTGCCTTCCCCATGTATGACAGAACCCCTGCGCACCGCGTCTTCTTCACCTCCTGAGGCCTCTGTGCACTATTTGCCAAATTCCTTTGTGCACAGTCTAGCCCAGGTCCCCAGCACTACATCCTGCGATGCTCAACTCGCTGAGTTGACCTCCAGCGGTGTGGGCCCTTCCTTTGTAGTGCTGTACCCACTGTATTTTGCACCTCCTTTGTCCCCATGTCCTGGGACTCCCGTGGGTGCTGTCTGGTCGACTGAGGGCACTCTGAAGTGCTGAGAACCCCCCCCCCCTCCTCACGCAGAGTTGAGGACCCCAGGTCCCTACCTGGGTCCAAACAGCACCACTTTGATGCAAACCGCGACTTTGCCGAAACAAAGGCTTGGTGGACGAATCCAGTGCCGAAACTCACCTGCATCCAACATCTCTTTGTGGGACATGCTTTGCATCATGCAGGAACCCGCTGACATCTTCCTTGGGTGCATTTCTGTAGTCTACGTCCAACCGCAGATTCTTCTTTTGCCCTCTCTTCAAGGTTGGCAGGGGCTCCTGTCCTTCCGAGAACTTCTTCTGACTTCTGGATTTGGTCTCCTTCCTTTGCAGGTCTTCAGGTCCAGGAATCCACCATTTGTTGTTTGCAGTCTTGCTTAGTTATTGCAATAACTCTAATCACGACTTGTAGGGTGTCCCAAGGAAACTTGCAGTAGCTTACTCCTATTTTCCTGGGCTCTGGGGTGGGGTATTTTACTTACCTTTGTTGTATTCTTACTCTCCCAGTGATTCTCTACACACTACACTTGTCTAGGGGGGAATTCGTGATTCGCATTCCACTCTCTTAGTATATGGTTTGTGTTGCCCCTAGACCTATTTTCTCCCGTTGCATTCTATAGCATTTTCTATTGTTTGAACTATCCTATGTCTAATTGTTTAACTTATTTTGGTGTCTAGTTTATAAATTGTGTATAATACTTACCTCCAGAAGGGGCATTGCCTCTAAGATATTTTTGGCCTTCTGTCACCCAAATAAACTACCTTTATTTTTGGTAACACTGAGTATTGTCTTTACTTGTGTATGAGTACTGTGTAACTAATAGTGGTATTGCAGGAGCTTTACATGTCTCCTAGTTCAGCCTAAGCTGCTCTGCTATAGCTACCTCTATCAGCCTGAGCTGCTAGAACACTACTACATTTCACTAATAAGGGATAACTGGACCTGGTGTAAGGTGTAAATACCCAAGGTACCCACTACAAACCAGACCAGCCTCCTACACTGGTAACCCAAGTACGTCACCCAAAATTGGCATACTGGTGCCCCCTTATAAGTTCCTAGTATATGGTACCTAGGTACCCAGGGCATTGGGGGTTGGGGATCCCTATGGGCCACAGCTTTTATTTTGCCTCTGCAGGACTGCCATTGCAGCCTGTCTGCAAATGGTGCATGCACCCTTTCACTACCATTTACACTGAACCAGGTCACTTATAAGTTACCCCTATTGCAGGCCCTCCAGCCCTGAAGCCAGGGTGCAGAGTACCTGTGTGTGAAGGCCCCCCTGGACTAGCAGAGATGCCCCCACGACCTCCAGGACCATTTTCACAGACTTCAGGAGTATGGGGTAGCCATTTTATATGTGTACTGGACATAGGGCACTATCTATTTCCAACTACATAATGGTAACTCTGAACATAGGCATGTTTGATATTAAACATGTTGGAATCATACTCCAGTGCTTTTGCATGCATTGGTTGCATGATTCCATGCACTCTGGGGGCTCCTTAGTGGACCCCCAGAATTGCCATTTCAGCCTTCTGAGGTTTTCCACCTCTCAGACAGGGTTCTGCCCTCCTGTTGCTTGAGCATCTCAAGTCCAGGAAGACAGAACAAAGGATTTCCTTTGCGAAAGGGGTGTTGCACCCTCTCGCTTTGGAAATAGGTGTTACAGGCTTGGGAAAGGTAGCCTTCCCATGCCACTGGAATTGCTTTGAAGGACACATTTGGTGCCCTCCTTGCATAATCCAGTCTACACCGGTTCAGGGACCCCCAGTCCCTGCTGTGGTGTGAAACTGGACAAAGGAAAGGAAAGTGACAACTCCCCTGTCCATCATCACCCCAGGGGTGGTGCTCAGAGCTCATCCAGAGGGTCTCTGGGTTTTGCCATCTTGGATTCCAAGTTAGCAGGGAACTCTGGGAGAATCTGAGTAGCCAGTGCCAGCAGGTGACGTTAGAGCCCTCCCCTGATAGGTGCTTACCTGTTTAGCTGACCAATGCCTCTTTCATGGCTATTTAGGGTCTCTCTCTTGGGTGGTTCTTCAGATTCGGATTGCAAGACTCCAGCAGGAATCCTCTGCATCCTTTACTTCACCTTCTCAGCGAAGAAACTGCATCTGGACCATCAGGAACTCTAAAAACTGCAACAAAAAAGCAAAGATTACTTCTGCAACGTTGTATCTTCAGCTCCTACAAACAACTGCAACTGTTTCCTGGTCGTGCATCCTCAGAGGACAGCCTGTCTTCAGGCTGCACCAGAAGAATGAAGGAATCTCCCTTGGAGTGAAGGAGTCACTCCCCTGCTTCAGCAGGCACCTCTCTGCAATGACAACCCGCTGCGTGGGTCCCCTTTCCTGATGAGTTGCATGGATCCTGCATCATGGGATGTGGAGTGAAGTGGTCCCTGCAGTCCTGACGTCCTACTCTCTTACCTTGGTGGAGGTAAGAGCTTGTCTCCCCACTCCAGACAGTACCCTGTGCACCGAGCATTTTGCAGTTGCCAAGGCTTGTTGGCATACATCCAGGAAGTTCTTAATGCCCCATACAGCTCCGGTCCCCAGCACTGCATCCTGTGATGCTCAGCTTCCTAAGTGGTTCTCCAGCGGCGTGGAATCCGTTGTTGTAGTGCTGCATGGGCCTCTTTTTGCAACTTCTTTGTCCCCATGCTGAGGGACTCCTGTGCACGCTGCCTGGTCTTTTGTGGGCTCCCTGAGTTGCTGAGAGCCCCCTCTGATTCCCCCTCCTGAATAGAGCCCACCAGGACCATCCTGGTCCCGGGCAGCGCCATTTTCCACTAACTGCGAGCTTTGCATGTGCCAAGGCTTGTTGGTGGAATCCAGCGATGCAAACCAGACTGCAATCTTCCATCTGGCGTGGGACATCATCTGCACCAACCAGGAGCCCGCATCCATCTTCTTGGGTGCAGTACTGACTGTTATTCTTCACTGGTGGTTCTTCTTTTGCACCTTCATCCGGGTTAGCAGGGGCTCCTGTTCTCCCTGGATTCTTCTGGGCTTCTTGGACGTGGTCTACTTCTCCCACAGGTCTTCAGGTCCAGGAATCCACTGTTGGTGGTTGTTGTTGATGTCTTGCAGTCTCTTCTGGTTCTTGCATTATCTTCTTTCTCGTGTTCTTGTGTGTTCTAGGAAAGTTACTGTGATTTACTCCTGCTTTCCTGGGCTCTGGGGTGGGTTCTATTACTTACCTTTGGTGTTTTCTAATACTCCCAGCACCCCTCTACACACTACACTTGCCTAGGTGGGAAACTGACATTTGCATTCCACTTTCTTAGTATATGATTTTTGTTCCCCCTAGGCCCAGTTCTAACAATTGTGATTTTCAATAATTGCACTGTTTTCTAACTTTTTTATGCCTACTTTTGCATACTAGTGTATATATCTTGTATATTACATGTCTCCTAAGGGAGAAGAGTCTCTATGGTATTTTTGGCATTTGTGTCACTAAAATAAAGTACCTTTATTTCTGTAACACTGAGTATTTTCTTTCATGTACGTGAGTTCTGTGTGAATGCAGTGGTATTACATGCGCTTTGCATGTCTCCTAGATAAGTCTTGGCTGCTCAGCTACAGCTACCCCTAGAGAGCCTGGCTTCTAGACACTGCCTACATTTCACTAATAAGGGATAACTGGACCTGGTATAAGGTGTAAGTACCTTAGGTACCCACAATAAACCAGGCCAGCCTCCTTCATGGACTGACTACTATTTATATTTCTATGAATTTGCATTCAGATTTTGTGAATCAGCAAAAAGTAGTAAACTTACTCAAAAGTGTAAGTTACGTTTGTGAATCAAGCCCAGAATGTTTAAATAGTGCATGAATGTCTTTCATCCTTCATGTACTGAATGTACATACATTTGTGAAGAAACATAAGAGACCAACCATTGGAATTGCTTACAGGTTACATTACTTTTTTCCTCAGGCCTCCATTATTTGGTGCCAGTATACCTGATGAAGGGTCCTAGAATTAGCCATTTTGTAATACACAATAATGAATTAGTTAGGCCTCACCTAACGAAGAACTGCTTGTAAAAGTTGTAAGGACGTTCTTGGAGCAAACAACATCTCATTGATGGCCATATAAAAAGGTGCATTAAATATTTGAAGACTAGCTACAGTCACCCATTTCCTGGCAGTTGCAAATCAAAGCTACAAGTGTCATATTTTCATGCAGTGACTATACGCAAGCAGGCTAGGAGCCATTATAGTGTATTGTAGTTACATAACTATGCGACTGCAGTAGCAAATGAGAGGGGATAGTCCTTGCCTTTACAGCACACTGCAGTTACATTGTTTTAAGGCATTCCACGGAATGGGTCTCGGCCTAATTCAGACCATCAACTGAGGTTGAAAAAGGTTCAGTTCCAAGTGAAGATTGGTGACATACAAAATGTTGTCCTGATTGCATTACCCATCCAACAGGCTGTCTGTGAAACACAGTCCACCAATGAACTACATGTGACATCGTCACCCACCAAATTATAGCATGCATTTTGTCACAGCATTTCCATCCAACCTGAATGTTGTGACACCACTACCCATCTATCCAGCCTGCAGTGAGAGCTTCGTCTTCCAAACCAGATCCCTGTTATATCATTGTCCATTCATTAAGCTTCTCCTTTCCATATCCTCTCACCCATTCCCTCTCATCCCATCCAGGATGTTTGAGCTGAATTGTATGCTGCCTCTGCAGAAGGACATCAAGATCGCCCTCTATGACTTTGATCTCATCCAGCATGACCAGCTGATTGGGGAGACAGTGGTGGATCTAGAGAACCGGCTGTTGTCACAGTTTGGAGCACACTGCGGTCTTCCGAAGACCTACTGCATGTGAGTGAGGGTTTTACTGCATGCAGATTTAAGAGAGGGTAGAAGAGAGAGGTGGTGTTTCCACTGGTTTAACTTTTGGGATATCAAGCGGGCAACTCAGTTCCAAACTATGGCATGTGACTGTGTCCTTTTAAAATGGACATGGCCTTTAGGGGTGAGGGGATCTTAAACTCTTGGTGGCTGCAACAACCTCAAAAGCATCCAAGAAAGTGAGTAGATTCAAGCTGGTGCACCAGTAACACCTGGTGTCTAGTCACAATATGATATTTGCTGAGGTACTAAGGGGGCAGACTAAACTAGCACTGCAGTGACACCCGAGGAAGCTGATATGTAAGATAGTAGGGATGACTGATCTTGACTCCATTGGAACCTGAGAAAAGTGATCTGGACATTAAAGAACAACTGTGTTCCTTTGAATGATCATCTGGACACAAGATGGTAGGGACGGGAAATCTGAAGAGTTTGAACGAATTTCCTATTATGGAGCACGAACCTTTGTATACATGTTTGCTGCAGCAGGCTGGTCCGAGCAGAAAATGTCTTTCTAGAGACAAGTTCAAACAGATCTGATGTCGTGAGAGACATTTTCTCTGTGAACCAATTCCCTTGCCGGTATTTCAGTTGACTTTTCAACACAAGGTATCCCCTAGCATTCACTTTTCACTTGCTACCCCTAAATGCATTTTTCATTACTTACTTGTAATTTACTGAATTTTTTCGACATTTCACCTAGTTCCAGGAAACATTGAACTTTGTTCCTGTCCATACCGCAAACTACTGAACATAGTCTGGACACAAATGAACAGAGACACAGGGCTTTGACTAGACTAAGCCTGCACAAACTGGTTGGTACATAAGTCAAAAGAGGTATCTGGAGTTGACTAAGTTCAGCCTGAGGATGGTGTGGGCACAAAAGGGCAGTAGTGGTGTCACCGGTGTAGGCCAAAGCTGCAGAAAGCTGGCTAAACATAAGGGAACAGGCACTTTAATCTTGAATCTGCTGTGAATGGAAGAGGACTGTAGTGATTGACTTTACTTCAGTACACTGCCACGTGCTATGAAGGGTGATCCAGACATAAAGGCAGAACAAGTACTACAGCCTGAAAGAACTAGAGGACATGTGGTTGGGGGGTTGTCTGAACACAATGGGTCAGGATGGATAGGTTTGACCACCTTCACTGCCAATGAAAGGGTTTCCTGTGAGTGCCCAATACTTCAGAGCTTTAGATGGTCACCTATGTCCATGAAAAAGAAACATGAGGCAGGCAACAAAATATGTCCCTCAGTGTACCAGGTGTTTCTGGCCTTACACACTTTAGGTGTAGGTGGCATAAATGTTGGAGGAGCCCAGGTAGTGAGAAAAGATTGAGATTAAAATATTTAAATATTGAAAAGATTGTTTTTCATGAGCTAGCCAGGCAAGGTAAATGAATGAGTGGAGAGTGTGTGGGTGAGGGATCAGGGTGACGCGTATTGAATGTTGTTTAGGCAATGTCAAAAAGACTATAATTTCCAGGTTTCACTGACTCAAATACTAACTGTCTGCCTTCCTGTTCAGCTCTGGGCCCCACCCATGGAGGGACCAACTGACCCCGAAGAAGCTTCTGGAACATTATGCAGTAATGAAGTCCTGGCCTGCTCCTCAGTTTAGTGCTGACGGACAGTTGGTGACTGTTCGTGGGCTGCAGTACCTGCTCTCAGATTTGGGTTAGTATGTATGAATGACCACTGAGCATACTTGATGGAAAAAGTTGGTGGTTGGACAGGAAGGGTCAGGAAGCTAAAAAAAAAAAAAACACACTTCAAACTAGGGCTGCACCTGCGCTTTCGAGGTGTCTGTTTTGTGCACATCTTCCTCGCACACACACAGAACACCCCCTGCCCACTCACAAGCATGAACAAACACTATGAGCAACACATTCTGCTGTCAGGCCCTCTGCCCTCCAAACGTGGAGGGGTGTGCCCTTAGGAGAAATTAATATGTCACTTTTAAGATGAGGGAGACTGGGCTCATGTTGGGTCCTTCTATTGCAAGCACAGATAATTAGCCATATTGTTGACCAGTGTCTTTAAGCTCTGCTCTTAACCGGCACGGGTGGGCGCGAATTGGCAGGACAGTTCACCATTTCCTGTGTCAGCATGTGTTCACAGAAAACTGGCAGGTGGCCTTCTGCATCATGCTCAGAAAGCAGGGAATCCGCCGCCAAGCTGGATCTCCCAGACAAGTGTGTGCCAATTTACACCTTATTGGAATTCAAACGACTCCAAAGAAGGCGCAGTGCCTCAGCTATTATTATTAGACTGTGCCTAATACAGGGCCCTTTCCTTAGTAATCAAAAGGCAGACAATGAGAATGACTGAAATGCATTTAGCCACACCCTTCAGCCAATCAGGTGTACTCCATTTGCTCATGCTATTAACATAGGTTAATGGGCGGCACTCAAAACCTAGTGCTCAACTCCAGGCTTTCCTTAAGAGCGCTGCAGTCTAGGTGAAGTACAAGTGTATTTGGGGGTGGTGGGAGGTAAGTGGTTGATGGCTGGGACAATTTCAACCATGGTATGAAATTAAAGTACTGTATTGCCAGCTTACTTTCAAAATGGGTGGATGTTTCCCATTCTGAATTCTAGTGAAAAGTGTCAACCATCATGTCTTGGTCATGTGGATATTTTCGCTACTCATGAGTCTGCGTTGAATCCCCGTTAATGTGATTCCTGTAGCCTCATGACCATGCAAGAACTTTCCTTGGGGAAGTAACAAAATTCTAACAAATAACGTTGGGGTCTCTTTCGGTCACCAGAAGTTGCTGCTCCTAAACATGGTCATCTTGGATCTCCAGAAGAGCGCCTCGCACTACATGTCCTTCGAATGCAAAGACAGGTGCCTGAACATGTGGAGACGCGGACTTTGTACACAAAAGTTCAGCCAGGAATGGACCAGGTACGTAATAATGTAAAATTTTATGTGCAATGGGAACTACTCAAGAAAATGAGTAACAGTAAAAATATCAACCAGGTAACAAGCAAAAAGACAAACCAGCAAAGGGAATTGGGGCAGATAGCTAGCAATTGCAAATAAACCAAGTATCCAGCAACAGGAACTTAGTTTACGTTAAGCAACAAGATATTACTTGCATCACTAGGATCACAAAGTACACTTAGTAGCCAGTAGCAGAAGCAATACCACATAACCAACAGTAAGAAAATGACAAGTTACCCAGCAGTGGGAAACAAACAAGCAACTCTCAGTTGGCAAAGAGATTATGTTACCAGACGGTTAAGGTGCAACACAGACATACGCTTGAAATGGCCTGCTTAAGCGAAATGGGCGCCATGAACTAAATCAGATACCCATAAACGACACACAGAATGAGGAACTGCCAATAATAATAGGCAGATAAGCAGCATTGGGAAACGGAATGGGCACGTGGCAACAGAAAACAGACAAGGTAGCCAGCAACAGGAAATAGACTTGGTCTTTGTGAGGAAATGTAGTGTATTATATGGCGTGGTTGTGTGATCTCACCATGTAACACACTACCAAGCCCTTAAGGACCAGTTAGGTTTCGTTTGTTAATCGTTAGCCCAACCCCTAGTAGCCGTGGCTCCGAGCAGTCAGGCTTACACAAAAGGAAGGCAGAACAAAGCATTTCCTCTAAGAGCAGGGTGTTACACCCTCTCCCTTTTGAAATAGGTGTTACAGGCTGGGGAGGGGTAGCCTCCCCAGCCTCTGAAAATTCTTTGAAGGGCACAGATGGTGCCCTCCTTGCATAAGCCAGTCTACACCGGTTCAGGGACCCTTTCTCCCCTGCTCTGACAGGAAACTGGGCAAAGAAAAGGGGTGGCCACTCCCCTGTCCATCACCACCCCAGGGGTGGTGGCCAGAGCTCCTCCAGTGTGTCCCAGACTTCAGCCATCTTGCTTTGCAAGGTGTGGGGGCACTCTGGAGGGCTCTGAGTGGCCAGTGCCAGCAGGTGACGTCAGAGACCCCTCCTGATAGGTCCATACCTGATAAGGTAGCCAATCCCCCTCTCAGAACTATTCGGGGTCTCTCCTGTGGGTTCTCTTGAGATTCTGCTTGCAAGTTTCCTTCAGGAATCCTCTGCAACAACTTCAGCATCCTCTGACCTGGGATCAACTGCAGCCTGCTCCAAGAAACGCTGTAACTGCAACACATTGTCTACAAGAGAAACTTTTCTTCAGCAACCTCAGCTCTAAGTCAGCAACTGCAACAGTTTCCATGGTGTGCACACTGAGGGGACTCCCTGTCTTCATCCTGCAGCAGAAGAACCAAAGAAATCCCCATGAGTGACGGAATCACACCCCTGCTCCAAGAAGGCTCCTTCCAAGGCGAAGACTGGTACCCTGGGACTCCTCTCACAGCAACGGGCATGCTCCTAAGGACACAAGGGGTGGACATCTTCGACATAGACTGTCCTGAGGTCCTGCTGACGCAATTTGGAGGAGGTAAGACCTTGCCTTCCCCGAGAACGACGGTACCCCTGTGTTTTGTGTCTTCTTTGCCTCCTGAGGCCTCTGTGCACTCTTTGCAAAATTCCTTCATGCACAGCTTGGCCCAGGTCCCCAGCACTGCAGCCTGAGATGTTCAACTCGCTTGAGTTGTTCTCCGGCGGCGTGGGACCTTCTTTTGTTGTGCTACATCAACCACGTTTTGCCCCTCCTTTGAACACGGATCCTGCATCTTCTGGGGTTGCTGGCTTGCATCCTGAGGGCTCTCTAAATTGCTGAGAGACCCCTCTTCCTCCTCACATAGAGTTGAGGCCCCCAAGGCCCTCCGGGGTCCATCCAGTGCCATTTTGATGAAAAACGCAATTTTGTCATAGGCATGGCTTGTTGGTGCCTTCCAACACAAAATCTCACCTGCAACGATCTTCACGCCGTGGGACATCTTTGGCATCATGCAGAAACCCACTGGCATCTTCTTAGGGTGCATTTCAGCAGTCTTCTACTAACCTGGGGACTCTTCTTTTGCATCCTCTTCTGGGTTGGCAGGGGCTCCTGTCCTTCCTGGAACTTCTTTCGACTTCTGGACTTGGTCCCCTTATTTTGCATGTCTTCAGGTGGTCCAATAATCCAGCAGTTGTTCTTTGCAGACTTGGTTGGCTGCTGCAAAATCCCCAAAACGAGGTGTTATGTGTCCTAAGGAAACTTGCAGTACTTTACTCCTGCTTTTCTGGGCTCTGGGGTGGGGTAATTTACTTACATTTACTGTATTCTTACTCTCTCAGCGATTCTGCACACACTACACTTGTCTAGGGGGGAATTCGTGATTCACATTCCACTTTTTTATTATATGGTTTGTGTTGCCCCTAGACCTATTTCCTCTCATTGCATTTTATAGGATTTCCTACTGTTTGCATTGTTCTATGACTATTTACTTGTCTAATTTTGGTGTCTAGTATATATATTGTATATAATACTTACCTCCAGAAGGAGTAATGTCTCTAAGATATTTTTGGTACTGTGTCACCCAAATAAATACCTTTATTTTTCGTAACACTGAGTATTGTCTTTACTTGAGTATAAGTACTGTGTAACTATAAGTGGTACTGCATGAGCTTTGCATGTCTCCTAGTTCAGCCAAAGCTGCTCTGCTATAGCTACCTCTATCAGCCTACGCTGCTAGAACGCTACTACATTCACTAACAAGGGATAACTGGACCTGGTGTAAGGTGTAAGTACCCAAGGTACCCACTACAAACCAGCCCAGCCTCCTACACCTACCTGGTGTACCTAGGCACTAGCAGGACCCCCAAGAGGGTGATCCATGTGAACCGCCTAAAACTCTTTCATGATAGGGCAGATGTAAACATGTTAATGGTTACAGACGAGGACCAGGAAGCAGAGAGTGAACCTCTCTCTGATCTCCTCTCCACTGACCCTAAAGATGGCTCAGTAGATGGAGTGATCTATTCAGACACCCTCTCTGGCCAACAGCATGCTGACTGCAGGCAAGTCCTCCAGCAGTTTGCTGAGCTCTTTTCTTTGACCCCTGGTCAGACACACCTGTGTACCCATGATGTGGACACAGGAGACAGTATGCCTGTCAAGAAGAAAAGATTCAGTCAGACCAAGTCAAGGAAAGCATCAAAGTGGAAGTCCACAAGATGCTGGAGTTGGGAGTGATTGAGCACTCCGAAAGTCCCTGGGTTAGTCCAGTGGCCTGGACCCCAAACCTCACACCAAGGATGGCAAGAAAGAGATGAGGGTTTGTGTGGACTACAGAGGGCTCAACTCTGTCACCAAGACAGATGCCCACCCCATCCCAAGGGCAGATGAGCTAAGAGACAAATTAGGTGCAGCCAAATACTTAAGTACCTTTGACTTGGCAGCGGGGTCCTGGCAAATAAAAATGGCACCTGGAGCAAAAGAGAAAACAGCATTTTCTACACCTGATGGGCACTACCAGTTTACTGTTATGCCCTTTGGCTTAAAGAATGCCCCTGCCACCATCCTAAGGTTGGTGAATCAAGTCCTTGCTGGCTTGGAGTCCTTTAGTGCAGCATATCTTGATGATATTGCTGTCTTTAGCCCCAACTGGCAGGATCACCTGGTCCACCTGAGGAAGGTTTTGCAGCCCCTGCAAACAGCAGACCTCTCTATGAAGGCATCTAAATGTCAGCTAGGGCAGGGTACTGTGGATAACTTGGGTCACCTTGTAGATGGAAGCTAAGTTCAGCCACTCCAACCCAAGATCCAGACTATTCTGGACTGGGTAGCTCCAAAAACTCAGACTCAAGTCAGGGCATTCCTTGGCTTGACTGGGTACCTCAGGAGGTTTGTGCATGGATATGGATCAATAGTGACACCCCTCACAGAACTGACCTCCAAGAAAATGCTCAAGAAAGTGAACTGGACTATGGACTGTCAAAAGGCCTTTGACACCCTGAGGCAAGCTATGTGTACAGCACCAGTTTTGAAAGCTCCAGATTATTCTAAGCAGTTAATTGTGCAGACAGATGCCTCTGAGAATGGGTTAGGAGCAGTCCTGTCCCAAACAAATGAAGATGGCCTTGACCAGCCTGTTGCTTTTATTAGCAGGAGGTTACTCCCCAGGGAGCAGTGTTAGAGTGCCATTGAGAGGGAGGCCTTTGCTGTGGTTTGGTCCCTGAAGAAGTTGAGACCATACCTTTTTGGTACTCACTTCATAGTTCAAATTGACCACAGACCTCTCAGATGGCTGATGCAAATGAAAGGAGAAAACCAAAACTGTTGAGGTGGTCCATATCCCTACATGGAATGGACTTTGTAGTGGAACACAGACCTGGGACTGCCCATGCCAATGCTGATAGTCTTTCCAGGTTCTTCCACTTAGAAAATGAAGACTCTCTTGGGAAAGGTTAGTCTCATCCTCTTTTGTTGGGGGGGGGGGGGGTGTAAGGAAATGCCTCCTTGGCATGGTTACCCCCTGACTTTTTGCCTTTTGTTGATGCCAGTTATGATTGAAAGTGTGCTGTGTCCCTGCTAAACAGGCCCCAGCACCAGTGTTCTTTCCCGTAACTGTACCTTTGTTCCCACAATTGGCATAGCCCTCGCACCCAGATAAGTCCCTTGTAAATGGTACCCCTGGTACCAAGGGCCCTAATGCCAGGAAAGGTCTCTAAGGGCTGCAGCATGTCTTCTTCCACCCTGGGGACCCCTATCTCAGCATATGCACACTGCCTCACAGCTTGTGTGTGCTGGTGGGGAGAAAATGACTAAGTCGACATGGCACTCCCCTCAGAATGCCATGCCCACCTCACACTGCCTGTGGCATAGGTAAGTCACCCCTCTAGCAGACCTTACAGCCCTAAGACAGGGTGCACTATACCACAGGTGAGGGCATATGTGCATGAGCACTATGCCCCTACAGTGTCTAAGCCAATTCTTAGACATAGTAAGTGCAGGGTAGCCATAAAGAGTATATGGTCTGGGAGCTTATCAAACACAAACTCCGCAGTTCCATAATGGCTACACTGAAATCTGGGAAGTTTGGTATTAAACTTCTCTGCACAATAAATGCACACTGATGCCAGTGTGGGATTTATTGTAAAATGCAGCCAGAGGGCGTCTTAGGAATGCCCCCTGAATACCAGTATGACTCCTAGTGCTAGGCTGACCAGTCTCTGCCAGTCTGCCACAACCAGACGAGTTTCTGGCCACATGGGGAGAGTGCCTTTGTCACTCTGTGGCCAGGAACAAAGCCTGTACTGGGTGGAGGTGCTTCGCACCTCCCCCTGCAGGAACTGTAACACCTGGTGTAGGAGGCTGGCCTAGCTTATAGTGGGTACCTTGTGGTACTTACACCCTGTGCCAGGTCCAGTTATCCCTTATTAGTAGAATAGAGGTGTTTCTAGCAGCTTAGGCTTTTAGAAGGTAACTATGGCAAAGCTTAGGCTGAACTAGGAGACATGCAAAGCTCCTACTATACCACTTATATCATAAGCACAATATCATAAGAAAACACAATACTCAGAGTTACTAAAAATAAAGGTACTTTATTTTTATGACAATATGCCACAAGTATCTCAGTGAGTACCCTCAGTAAGAAGGTAAGTAATATACACAAGTTAAATGTACACAAACACAAAACAGGTAAGTAAGAGGAAGAAAAGTAATGCAAACAGTGTAGAATTACAATAGAATGCAATAGGCAAACATAGGTCTAGGGGCAACACAAACCATATACTCCAAAAGTGGAATGCGAACCATGAATTGACCCCAGAGCTATGGGAACTTGTAGAGGGTCACTTGGACTGTAACAAAACAGCAAGGGTGTCCAAAATACCCCACCTCAAGACCCTGAAAAGTAAGACTAAAGTACACCTACTACCCCAAAAGGACACAATAGTTGTGATAGGGGGATTCTGCAAGAACCACAAACACCAGCAAAGCACTGAAGACGGATTCCTGGACCTGAGGACCTGCAAGGCAAGGGGACCAAGTCCAAGAGTCGCGATAGTGTCCAGTGGGGGCAGGAGCCCAGGAAACCCCGGATGAAGATGCAAGGAAGCTTCCTCCGGATGGAAGAAGCTTAGGATTCTGAAACAACGAAGAGAGCTAGGAACTTCTCCTTTGGATGGAAGATGTCCCACGGCCTGCTGAAGGTTGCAGAAGTGTTCCCACGCAGAAATACTACAAACAAGCCTTGCTAGCTACAAGGGTCGTGGTAGAGGTTTTTGGGTGATGCTGGGGACCAGGAAGGACAAGGATGTCGCCGCTTGGAGGAGGAGAAAGAGGGGGCGCTCAGCAACTCAGAGAGCCCCCACAGAACCAGACAGCACCTGCAGAAGTACCAGAGCAGGCGCTTAGAAGATTTGTGAACCAGAGCTGGCTCAGAGTCACAAAAGAGGGTCCCACGATGTCGGAGGCCAACTCAGAGGGGTGAGCACTGCATGTAGGAGGCTGGCCTGGCTTGTAGTGGGTACCAGAGGTACTTACACCTTGTGCCAGGTCCAGTTATCCCTTATTAGTGTAGAAGAGGTGTTTCTAGCAGCTTAGGCTGATAGAAGGTAGCTGTGGCAAAGCAGCTTAGGCTGAACTAGGAGACATGTAAAGCTCCTACTATACCACTGGTGTCATATTCACAATATCATAAGAAAACACAATACACAGATATACTAACAATAAAGGTACTTTATTTTTATGACAATATGCCAAAAGTTTCTCAGTGAGTACCCTCAGTATGAGGATGACAAATATACACAAGATATATGTAAACAATACCAAAATTATGCAGTAATAGCAAAAGGAAGTAATGTAAGTAGTGTAAAGTTACAATAGATTGCAATAGGAGCACATAGGTATAGGGGCAAAACAAACCATACACTCCAAAAGTGGAATGCGAACCACAAATGGACCCCAACCCTATGTGAGCTTGTAGAGGGTCGCTGGGACTGTAAGAAAACAGTGAGGGTTAGAAAAATAGCCCACCCCAAGACCCTGTAAGGTAGGTGTAAAGTGCACCTACAACCCCCAGAGAGCACAGAAGCCGTGATGGGGGATTATGCAAGGAGAACCAACACCAGCAATGCAACAACATTGGGTTTCCGGACCTGAGTACCTGTAAGACAAGGGGACCAAGTCCAAGAGTCGCGACAGTGTCGAGAGTGGGCAGGAGCCCAGGAAATGCCAGCTGAGGGTGCAAGGAAGCTGCCACTGGATGGAAGAAGCTTGGTGTTTTGCAAGAACAAAGAGGACTAGGAACTTCCCCTTTGGAGGATGGATGTCCCACGTCGTGAAGAAGCTCGCAGAGGTGTTCCCACGCAGAAAGACAGCATACAAGCCTTGCTAGCTGCAAGCGTCGCTGTTAGGGTTTTTGGATGCTGCTGTGGCCCAGGAGGGACCAGGATGTCGCCACTTGGATGAGAAGACAGAGGGGGTGCCCAGCAAGTCAGGGAGCCCTCACAGGAGCAGGCAGCACCCGCAGAAGTACTGGATCAGGCACTTAGAAGAGGAGTGAACAGGAGTCCACCCGAAGTCAGAAAAGGGAGTCCCACGACGCCGGTGGACAACTCAGAAGGTTGTGCACTTCAGGTTAGAGTGTCGGGGACCCAGACTTCGCTGTGCACAAAGGAAATCCTGGAAGAGTGCACAGCAGCAAGAGCAGCTGCAAATCACATGGTACCCAGCAATGCAGTCTATCGTGGGGAGGCAAGGACTTACCTCCACCAAACTTGGACTGAAGGGTCACTGGACTGTGGGTGTCACTTGTACAGAGTTGCTGAGTGCCAGGGACCACGCTCGTCGTGCTGAGAGGGGACCCACAGGACCGGTGATGCAGTCTTTTGTTGCCTGCGGTTGAAGGGGGAAGATTCCGTCGACCCACGGGAGATTTTGTAGGAAAGTACCATCTTGCCTGGCATGTTACCCCCATTTTTCACTGTATATATGTTGTTTTAGTTGTATGTGTCACTGGGACCCTGGTAACCCAGGGCCCCAGTGCTCATAAGTGTGCCTGAATGTGTTACCTGTGTAGTGACTAACTGTCTCACTGAGGCTCTGCTAATCAGAACCTCAGTGGTTATGCTCTCTCATTTCTTTCCAAATTGTCACTAGCAGGCTAGTGACCATTTTTACCAATTTACATTGGCTTACTGGAACACCCTTATAATTCCCTAGTATATGGAACTGAGGTACCCAGGGTATTGGGGTTCCAGGAGATCCCTATGGGCTGCAGCATTTCTTTTGCCACCCATAGGGAGCTCTGACAATTCTTACACAGGCCTGCCACTGCAGCCTGAGTGAAATAACGTCCACGTTATTTCACAGCCATTTTACACTGCATTTAAGTAACTTACAAGTCACCTATATGTCTAACCTTTACCTGGTAAAGGTTAGGTGCAAAGTTACTTAGTGTGAGGGCACCCTGGCACTAGCCAAGGTGCCCCCACATTGTTCAGAGCCAATTCCCTGAACTTTGTGAGTGCGGGGACACCATTACACGCGTGCACCACATATAGGTCACTACCTATATGTAGCTTCACAATGGTAACTCCGAATATGGCCATGTAACATGTCTATGATCATGGAATTGCCCCCTCTATGCCATCCTGGCATAGTTGGCACAATCTCATGATCCCAGTGGTCTGTAGCACAGACCCTGGTACTGCCAAACTGCCCTTCCTGGGGTTTCACTGCAGCTGCTGCTGCTGCCAACCCCTCAGACAGGCATCTGCCCTCCTGGGGTCCAGCCAGGCCTGGCCCAGGATGGCAGAACAAAGGACTTCCTCTGAGAGAGGGTGTTACACCCTCTCCCTTTGGAAAATGGTGTGAAGGCAGGGGAGGAGTGGCCTCCCCCAGCCTCTGGAAATGCTTTCTTGGGCACAGATGTGCCCAATTCTGCATAAGCCAGTCTGCACCGGTTCAGGGGACCCCTTAGCCCTGCTCTGGCGCGAAACTGGACAAAGGAAAGGGGAGTGACCACTCCCCTGACCTGCACCTCCCCTGGGAGGTGTCCAGAGCTCCTCCAGTGTGCTCCAGACCTCTGCCATCTTGGAAACAGAGGTGCTGCTGGCACACTGGACTGCTCTGAGTGGCCAGTGCCACCAGGTGACGTCAGAGACTCCTTCTGATAGGCTCCTTCAGGTGTTAGTAGCCTATCCTCTCTCCTAGGTAGCCAAACCCTCTTTTCTGGCTATTTAGGGTCTCTGTCTCTGGGGAAACTTTAGATAACGAATGCAAGAGCTCATCCGAGTTCCTCTGCATCTCTCTCTTCACCTTCTGCCATGGAATCGACTGCTGACCGCGCTGGAAGCCTGCAAACCTGCAACATAGTAGCAAAGACGACTACTGCAACTCTGTAACGCTGATCCTGCCGCCTTCTCGACTGTTTTCCTGCTTGTGCATGCTGTGGGGGTAGTCTGCCTCCTCTCTGCACCAGAAGCTCCGAAGAAATCTCCCGTGGGTCGACGGAATCTTCCCCCTGCAACCGCAGGCACCAAAAAGCTGCATTACCGGCCCCTTGGGTCTCCTCTCAGCACGACGAGCGAGGTCCCTCGAATCCAGCGACTCTGTCCAAGTGACCCCCACAGTCCAGTGACTCTTCAGTCCAAGTTTGGTGGAGGTAAGTCCTTGCCTCACCTCGCTGGGCTGCATTGCTGGGAACCGCGACTTTTGCAGCTACTCCGGCCCCTGTGCACTTCCGGCAGAAATCCTTTGTGCACAGCCAAGCCTGGGTCCACGGCACTCTAACCTGCATTGCACGACTTTCTAAGTTGGTCTCCGGCGACGTGGGACTCCTTTGTGTAACTTCGGGTGAGCACCGTTTCACGCATCTTCGTAGTGCCTGTTTCTGGCACTTCTCCGGGTGCTACCTGCTGCTGAGAGGGCTCCTTGTCTTGCTCGACGTCCCCTCTCTCTCCTGGTCCAATTTGCGACCTCCTGGTCCCTCCAGGGCCACAGCAGCGTCCAAAAACGCTAACCGCACGATTTGCAGCTAGCAAGGCTTGTTGGTGTTCTTTCGGCGGGAAAATACTTCTGCACAACTCTCCGCAGCGAGAGGGATCCGTCCACCAAAGGGGAAGTCTCTAGACTTTTTTGTTCCTGCAGAAACCTCAGCTTCTTCTGTCCAGTAGAAGCTTCTTTGCATCCACAGCTGGCATTTCCTGGGCATATGCCCATCTCCGACTTGCTTGTGACTTTTGGACTTGGTCCCCTTGTTCCACAGGTACCCTAGATTGGAAATCCACAGTTGTTGCATTGTTGGTTTGTGTCTTTCCTGCATTATTCCTCTAACACGACTTCTTTGTCCTTAGGGGAAATTTAGTGCACTTTGCACTCACTTTTCAGGGTCGTGGGGAGGGTTATTTTTCTAACTCTCACTATTTTCTAATAGTCCCAGCGACCCTCTACAAGGTCACATAGGTTTGGGGTCCATTCGTGGTTCGCATTCGACTTTTGGAGTATATGGTTTGTGTTGCCCCTATCCCTATGTTTCCCCATTGCATCCTATTGTAACTATACATTGTTTGCACTGTTTTCAAAGACTATACTGCATATTTTTGCTATTGTGTATATATATCTTGTGTATATTTCCTATCCTCTCACTGAGGGTACACTCTAAGATACTTTGGCATATTGTCATAAAAATAAAGTACCTTTATTTTTAGTATAACTGTGTATTGTGTTTTCTTATGATATTGTGCATATGACACTAAGTGGTACTGTAGTAGCTTCACACGTCTCCTAGTTCAGCCTAAGCTGCTCTGCTAAGCTACCATTATCTATCAGCCGAAGCTGCTAGACACCCTATACACTAATAAGGGATAACTGGGCCTGGTGCAAGGTGCAAGTACCCCTTGGTACTCACTACAAGCCAGTCCAGCCTCCTACATTGGTTGTGCAGCGGTGGGATAAGTGCTTTGAGACTACTTACCACTCTTGTCATTGTACTTTTCATAAGAGAAAAATATACAAAACAAGATCAGTGTATATACACATAGCCAAAAAGTTTTGCATTTCCTCTTTTCACTCTTTTCTAAGTGCTGAAAAGTACTTCTAACTTTCTAAAAATTCTAAAAAGTTTTAAAAGTTTTTTTTCTTTCTAAAAGCTCTGACAAACTTTTTTATCTTTTTCTATCACTTTAACTCTCTCTAAAAATGTCTGGCACAGGCCAAAATGTTGATCTGTCCAAACTTGCATATGATCACCTTAGCTGGAAAGGAGCAAGGAGTCTCTGCATAGAGAGAGGTTTGAGTGTAGGGAAGAATCCTTCCTTGGAATTGTTACTTAACATGCTTAGAGAACAAGATAAGGCAAGAAGTGCCCCATCTGTTGAAAAAGTAGCTAATGGTTCCCAATCTGATCCAGGGACTCCCCCAGGAAAAGATTCAGGAAAGAAACTTCCTAGCCTGCCCATTACTAGACAGTCTAGCATAGTTGGTAATGATGTGGAGTCACACCATACAAATAGTGTTGTCTCACATCATAGCAAAAGCATTTATTCTCACCACAGTGGTACTGATGTTTCTGTTAGCCAAGCTGTTAGGGTGCCCTCTGTAAGGGACAGGTCTCCTTCTGTCCATTCTCACCATACTTCTGTTTCAAGGCATGTCCCTCCCACCCACCCTGATGACAGATTGTTAGAAAGGGAGCTCAATAGATTGAGAATGGAACAAACCAGACTGAAGCTCAAGAAGCAACAGCTGGATTCGGATAGACAGACTTTAGAAGTAGAGAAGGAGAGACAGAAACTGGGTTTAGAAACCCATGGTGGCAGCAGCAGTATTCGCCATAGTCATCCTGCAAAAGAGCATGATTCAAGGAATCTGCACAAGATAGTTCCCCCTTATAAGGAGGGGGATGACATTAACAAGTGGTTTGCTGCACTTGAGAGGGCCTGTGCTGTACAGGATGTCCCTCAAAGGCAGTGGGCTGCTATCCTATGACTATCATTTAGTGGAAAAGGTAGGGATAGGCTCCTTACTGTAAAAGAAAATGAAGCTAATGATTACAAAGTTCTTAAGAATGCACTCCTGGACGGTTACGGCTTAACCACTGAACAATACAGGATAAAGTTCAGAGAGACCAAAAAGGAGTCTTCACAAGACTGGGTTGATTTCATTGACCATTCAGTGAAGGCCTTGGAGGGGTGGTTACATGGCAGTAAAGTTACTGATTATGACAGCCTGTATAACTTGATCCTGAGAGAGCATATTCTTAATAATTGTGTGTCTGATTTGTTGCACCAGTACTTGGTGGACTCTGATCTGACCTCTCCCCAAGAATTGGGAAAGAAGGCAGACAAATGGGTCAGAACAAGGGTGAACAGAAAAGTTCATACAGGGGGTGACAAAGATGGCAACAAGAAGAAGGATGGTAAGTCTTCTGACAAGGGTGGGGACAAATCTAAAAATGAGTCTTCATCAGGCCCACAAAAACACTCTGGCGGGGGTGGTGGGCCCAAATCCTCTTCTAATCAAAACAAGGAAAAGAAACCATGGTGCTATTTATGTAAAATAAAAGGCCATTGGACAACAGACCCCAGTTGTCCAAAGAAAGGCACCAAGCCTCCTACCACTACAACCCCTACTGCTACACCTAGTGTCCCTACTAATAGCAGTGGTGGTGGGAGCAAACCTACTAATAGCCAATCCAACGGAGTAGCTGGGCTCACTATTGGTAACTTAGTTGGGGTTGGCCTTGTTAGGGAGGCCACAGAGGCTGTGTTAGTCTCTGAGGGGGCTATTGATTTAGCCACCTTAGTTGCTTGTCCCCTTAATATGGATAAGTACAAGCAGCTACCCCTAATAAATGGTGTTGAGGTTCAGGCCTACAGGGACACTGGAGCCAGTGTGACTATGGTCATAGAGAAACTGGTCCACCCTGAACAACACCTACTTGGTCACCAGTACCAAGTAACCGATGCTCACAACAACACACTTAGCCACCCCATGGCTGTTGTAAACCTCAACTGGGGGGGGGGTTACTGGTCCAAAGAAAGTTGTGGTAGCTTCAGATTTACCTGTAGACTGTCTATTAGGGAATGATTTGGAGACATCAGCTTGGTCAGATGTGGAGTTGGAGGCCCATGCAGCAATGCTGGGCATCCCAGGGCATATTTTTGCTTTGACAAGGGCTCAGGCCAAAAAGCAAAAAGGACAGGGAAGCTTGGATCCTGGAACAATGGACCAAGTGCTCCCTAAAGCTAGGGCTAGTAGAAGCAAACCACTTCCTACTATCCCTCCCTCTACAGTGGATTCAACTTCTGAGGAAGAAGAATTCCCTCCCTGTGCAGAACCTACACCAGAGGAGCTGGAAGCAGACACTGCTGAGCTTTTGGGTGAAGGGGGGCCTGCCAGAGAGGAGCTGAGTGTGGCACAGCAAACCTGTCCCACATTAGAGGGTCTCAGACAGCAAGCTGTCAAACAGGCTAATGGGGATGTCAGTGACTCTCACAGAGTTTACTGGGAGGACAACCTCTTGTACACTGAGCATAGGGATCCTAAACCTGGAGCTGCCAGGAGATTAGTGATTCCTCAGGAGTACAGAAAGTTCCTCCTAACCCTGGCACATGACATTCCCCTAGCTGGGCATCTAGGACAAATGAAAACTTGGGACAGGCTTGTTCCCCTGTTTCATTGGCCTAGAATGTCTGAGGACACAAAGGAATTTTGTAAGTCCTGTGAAACCTGTCAAGCCAGTGGCAAGACAGGTGGCACCCCAAAGGCACCCCTTATTCCACTGCCTGTGGTTGGGGTTCCCTTTGAAAGGGTAGGGGTTGACATAGTTGACCCCCTTGACCCTCCTACTGCTTCAGGCAATAGATTTATCTTGGTGGTAGTGGACCATGCCACAAGATATCCTGAAGCTATTCCTTTAAGGACCACTACAGCACCTGCAGTGGCAAAGGCCCTCCTGGGAATATTTTCCAGGGTGGGCTTCCCAAAGGAAGTAGTATCAGACAGGGGAAGCAATTTCATGTCTGCATACTTAAAGGCCATGTGGAAGGAGTGAGGTGTAACGTACAAGTTCACAACACCCTATCATCCACAAACAAATGGACTGGTGGAGAGATTTAATAAAACTCTCAAAGGCATGATTATGGGTCTCCCTGAAAAACTCCGCAGGAGATGGGATATCCTTCTACCATGCCTCCTTTTTGCCTACAGGGAGGTACCCCGGAAAGGAGTGGGCTTCAGCCCCTTTCAACTTCTTTTTGGACACCCTGTTAGGGGTCCACTCACACTTGTAAAGGAGGGTTGGGAACAACCTTTAAAAGCTCCTAAGCAGGATATTGTGGATTATGTACTTGGCCTCAGATCAAGAATGGCTGAGTACATGAAAAAGGCCAGTAAAAACCTTCAGGCCAGCCAAGAGCTCCAGAAGCAATGGCATGATCAGAAGGCTGTTTTGGTTCAGTACCAACCAGGGCAGAAAGTGTGGGTCTTGGAGCCTGTGGCCCCAAGAGCACTCCAAGATAAATGGATTGGACCCCACACAATTGTTGAAAAGAAGGGAGAAGTCACCTATTTAGTTGACTTAGGCACTGCCAGGAGTCCCCTTAGGGTGCTCCATGTCAACCGCCTGAAACCCTACTATGACAGGGCTGATCTCACCCTGCTCATGGCAACTGATGAGGGACAGGAAGAAGACAGTGATCCTCTACCTGATCTCTTCTCTTCCACAGAACAAGATGCTCTGGTGGAAGGTGTAGTTTTGGCTGATTGTCTTACCGCTGAGCAAAAAGACAATTGCATAAATCTCCTAGATGAATTCTCTGAACTCTTCTCTACTGTGCCAGGTACCACTTCTTGGTGTGAGCACACTATAGATACTGGAGACAGCTTGCCTGTCAAAAGTAAGATCTATAGGCAGCCTGACCATGTCAGGGACTGCATAAAGCAAGAGGTCCAGAAAATGTTAGAACTAGGAGTGGTTGAGCACTCTGACAGTCCATGGGCTTCTCCTGTGGTACTGGTACCAAAACCCCATTCCAAAGATGGAAAGAAGGAAATGCGGTTTTGTGTAGACTATAGAGGTCTCAACTTGGTAACCAAAACTGATGCTCACCCTATACCTAGGGCAGATGAGCTCATAGATACACTGGCATCTGCCAAGTATCTAAGCACTTTTGACTTGACTGCAGGGTATTGGCAGATCAAATTATCAGAAGATGCTAAACCTAAGACTGCATTTTCAACCATTGGAGGACATTACCAGTTTACTGTAATGCCTTTTGGTTTGAAAAATGCACCTGCCACTTTTCAGAGGTTGGTGAACACAGTCCTGCAAGGGCTGGAAGCTTTCAGTGCAGCATATTTGGACGATATAGCTGTCTTTAGCTCCAGCTGGGATGATCACCTGGTCCACCTATGGAAAGTTTTGGAGGCCCTGCAAAAGGCAGGCCTCACTATCAAGGCTTCAAAGTGCCAGATAGGGCAGGGTAAGGTGGTTTATCTGGGACACCTTGTTGGTGGGGAACAGATTGCACCACTTCAGGGGAAAATCCAAACAATTATTGATTGGGTTCCCCCTACCACTCAGACTCAGGTGAGAGCCTTCCTAGGCCTCACTGGGTATTACAGGAGGTTCATTAAGAACTATGGCTCCATTGCAGCCCCTCTTAATGACCTCACATCCAAGAAAATGCCTAAAAAGGTATTATGGACAGCAAACTGTCAGAAAGCTTTTGAGGAGCTGAAGCAGGCCATGTGCTCTGCACCTGTCCTGAAAAGCCCTTGTTACTCTAAAAAATTCTATGTCCAAACTGATGCATCTGAATTAGGAGTAGGGGCAGTCCTATCACAACTTAATTCTGAGGGCCAGGATCAACCTGTTGCTTTTATTAGTAGGAGGTTGACCCCTAGAGAAAAGCGTTGGTCTGCCATAGAGAGGGAGGCCTTTGCTGTGGTCTGGGCTCTGAAGAAGTTGAGGCCATACCTGTTTGGCACTCACTTCATTGTTCAGACAGACCACAAACCTCTACTTTGGCTAAAACAAATGAAAGGTGAAAATCCTAAATAGTTGAGGTGGTCCATATCCCTACAGGGAATGGACTATACAGTGGAACATAGACCTGGGAGTAGCCACTCCAATGCAGATGGACTCTCCAGATATTTCCACTTAGACAATGAAGACTCATCAGGTCATGGCTAGTCTTATTGTCCTTCGTTTGGGGGGGGGGGTTGTGTAGGAAAGTACCATCTTGCCTGGCATGTTACCCCCATTTTTCACTGTATATATCTTGTTTTAGTTGTATGTGTCACTGGGACCCTGGTAACCCAGGGCCCCAGTGCTCATAAGTGTGCCTGAATGTGTTACCTGTGTAGTGACTAACTGTCTCACTGAGGCTCTGCTAATCAGAACCTCAGTGGTTATGCTCTCTCATTTCTTTCCAAATTGTCACTAACAGGCTAGTGACCATTTTTACCAATTTACATTGGCTTACTGGAACACCCTTATAATTCCCTAGTATATGGTACTGAGGTACCCAGGGTATTGGGGTTCCAGGAGATCCCTATGGGCGGCAGCATTTCTTTTGCCACCCATAGGGAGCTCTGACAATTCTTACACAGGCCTGCCACTGCAGCCTGAGTGAAATAACGTCCACGTTATTTCACAGCCATTTTACACTGCACTTAAGTAACTTACAAGTCACCTATATGTCTAACCTTTACCTGGTAAAGGTTAGGTGCAAAGTTACTTAGTGTGAGGGCACCCTGGCACTAGCCAAGGTGCCCCCACATTGTTCAGAGCCAATTCCCTGAACTTTGTGAGTGCGGGGACACCATTACACGCGTGCACTACATGTAGGTCACTACCTATATGTAGCTTCACAATGGTAACTCCGAATATGGCCATGTAACATGTCTATGATCATGGAATTGCCCCCTCTATGCCATCCTGGCATAGTTGGCACAATCCCATGATCCCAGTGGTCTGTAGCACAGACCCTGGTACTGCCAAACTGCCCTTCCTGGGGTTTCACTGCAGCTGCTGCTGCTGCCAACCCCTCAGACAGGCATCTGCCCTCCTGGGGTCCAGCCAGGCCTGGCCCAGGATGGCAGAACAAAGGACTTCCTCTGAGAGAGGGTGTTACACCCTCTCCCTTTGGAAAATGGTGTGAAGGCAGGGGAGGAGTAGCCTCCCCCAGCCTCTGGAAATGCTTTCTTGGGCACAGATGTGCCCAATTCTGCATAAGCCAGTCTACACCGATTCAGGGGACCCCTTAGCCCTGCTCTGGCGTGAAACTGGACAAAGGAAAGGGGAGTGACCACTCCCCTGACCTGCACCTCCCCTGGGAGGTGTCCAGAGCTCCTCCAGTGTGCTCCAGACCTCTGCCATCTTGGAAACAGAGGTGCTGCTGGCACACTGGACTGCTCTGAGTGGCCAGTGCCACCAGGTGACGTCAGAGACTCCTTCTGATAGGCTCCTTCAGGTGTTAGTAGCCTATCCTCTCTCCTAGGTAGCCAAACCCTCTTTTCAGGCTATTTAGGGTCTCTGTCTCTGGGGAAACTTTAGATAACGAATGCAAGAGCTCATCCGAGTTCCTCTGCATCTCTCTCTTCACCTTCTGCCAAGGAATCGACTGCTGACCGCGCTGGAAGCCTGCAAACCTGCAATATAGTAGCAAAGACGACTACTGCAATTCTGTAACGCTGATCCTGCCGCCTTCTCGACTGTTTTCCTGCTTGTGCATGCTGTGGGGGTAGTCTGCCTCCTCTCTGCACCAGAAGCTCAGAAGAAATCTCCTGTGGGTCGACGGAATCTTCCCCCTGCAACCACAGGCACCCAAAAGCTGCATTACTGGCCCCTTGGGTCTCCTCTCAGCACGACGAGCGAGGTCCCTCGAATCCAGCGACTCTGTCCAAGTGACCCCCACAGTCCAGTGACTCTTCAGTCCAAGTTTGGTGGAGGTAAGTCCTTGCCTCACCTCGCTGGGCTGCATTGCTGGGAACCGCGACTTTTGCAGCTACTCCGGCCCCTGTGCACTTCCGGTGGAAATCCTTTGTGCACAGCCAAGCCTTGGTCCACGGCACTCTAACCTGCATTGCACGACTTTCTAAGTTGGTCTCCGGCGACGTGGGACTCCTTTGTGTAACTTCGGGTGAGCACCGTTTCACGCATCCTTGTAGTGCCTGTTTCTGGCACTTCTCTAGGAGCTACCTGCTGCTGAGAGGGCTCCTTGTCTTGCTCAACGTCCCCTCTCTCTCCTGGTCCAATTTGCGACCTCCTGGTCCCTCCAGGGCCACAGTAGCGTCCAAAAACGCTAACCGCACGATTTGCAGCTAGCAAGGCTTGTTGGCGTTCTTTTGGTGGGAAAACACTTCTGCACGACTCTCCAAAGCGAGTCGGATCCGTCCACTAAAGGGGAAGTCTCTAGCCATTTTCGTTCCTGCAGAAACCTCAGCTTCTTCTGTCCAGTAGAAGCTTCTTTGCATCCACAGCTGGCATTTCCTGGGCATATGCCCATCTCCGACTTGCTTGTGACTTTTGGACTTGGTCCCCTTGTTCCACAGGTACCCTAGATTGGAAATCCACAGTTGTTGCATTGTTGGTTTGTGTCTTTCCTGCATTATTCCTCTAACACAACTTCTTTGTCCTTAGGGGAACTTTAGTGCACTTTGCACTCACTTTTCAGGGTCGTGGGAGGGTTATTTTTCTAACTCTCACTATTTTCTAATAGTCCCAGCGACCCTCTACAAGGTCACATAGGTTTGGGGTCCATTCGTGGTTCGCATTCCACTTTTGGAGTATATGGTTTGTGTTGCCCCTATCCCTATTTTTCCCCATTGCATCCTATTGTAACTATACATTGTTTGCACTGTTTTCTAAGACTATACTGCATATTTTTGCTATTGTGTATATATATCTTGTGTATATTTCCTATCCTCTCACTGAGGGTACACTCTAAGATACTTTGGCATATTGTCATAAAAATAAAGTACCTTTATTTTTAGTATAACTGTGTATTGTGTTTTCTTATGATAATGTGCATATGACACTAAGTGGTACTGTAGTAGCTTCACACGTCTCCTAGTTCAGCCTAAGCTGCTCTGCTAAGCTACCATTATCTATCAGCCTAAGCTGCTAGACACCCTATACACTAATAAGGGATAACTGGGCCTGGTGCAAGGTGCAAGTACCCCTTGGTACTCACTACAAGCCAGTCCAGCCTCCTTCAGATTTCTTCAGAGCTCCTGGTGCATAAAGGAGGCAGGCTACCCCCAGAGCATGCACCTGCAGGAAACAGTTGAGAAAGCCAGCAGGATGAAGCAATACAAGGTTGCAGTAGTCGTCTTTGCTACTTTGTTGCGGTTTTGCAGGCGTCCTGAGCAGTCAGCGGTCGATCCTTTGGCAGAAGGTGAAGAGGGATATGCAGAGGAACTCTGGTGAGCTCTTGCATTCGGTATCTGAAGAATTCCCCAAAGCAGAGACCCTAAATAGCCAGAAAAGGAGGTTTGGCTACCAAGGAAGGAGGATTGGCTACCAAGAGAGGTAAGAGCCTATCAGAAGGAGCTTCTGACATCACCTACTGGCACTGGCCACTCAGAGCAGTCCAGTGTGCCAGCAACACCTCTGTTTCCAAGATGGCAGAGGTCTGGGGCACACTGGAGGGGCTCTGGGCACCTCCCCTGGGAGGTACAGGTCAGGGGAGTGGTCACTCCCCTTTCCTTTGTCCAGTTTCGCGCCAGAGCAGGGCTGGGGGATCCCTAAACCGGTGTAGACTAGCTTATGCAGAGATGGGCAGCATCTGTGCCCATCAAAGCATTTCCAGAGGCTGGGGGAGGCTACTCCTCCCCAGCCCTTCACACCTATTTCCAAAGGGAGAGGGTGTCACACCCTCTCTCAGAGGAAATCCTTTGTTCTGCCTTCCTGGGCCAGGGCTGCTTGGACCCCAGGAGGGCAGAAACCTGTCTGAGGGGTTGGAAGCAGCAGCAGCTGCAGTGGAGACCCCAGAAAGACAGTTTGGCAGTACCCGTGTTCTGTGCTAGAGACCCGGTGGATCATGGAATTGTCTCCCCAATGCCAGAATACACGCGTGTGATGGTGTCCACGCACTCACAAAGTTCGGGAATTTGCCCTGAACATTGTGGGGGCACCTTGGCTAGTGCCAGGGTGCCCACACACTAAGTAAATTGGCTTCCAACCTTCACCAGGTGAAGGTTAGACATATAGGTGACTTATAAGTTACTTATATGCAGTGAAAAATGGCTGTGAAATAACGTGGACGTTATTTCACTCAGGCTGCAGTGGCAGGCCTGTGTAAGAATTGTCTGAGCTCCCTATGGGTGGCAAAAGAAATGCTGCCGCCAATAGGGATCTCCTGGAACCCCAATAATCTGGGTACCTAAGTTCCATATACAAGGGAATTATATGGGTGTACCAGTGTGCCAATGAGAATTGGTAAATTTAGAAAGCAGAGAGAGCATAAACACTGAGGTTCTGGTTAGCAGAGCCTCAGTGATACAGTTAGACACCACACAGGGAACACATACAGGGCACATACTATGAGCACTGGGCTCCTGCCTAGCAGGATCCCAGTGACACAAGGGCTAAAACACACATACTTACAGTGAAAATGGGGGTAACATGCCAGGCAAGATGGTACTTTCCTACACAATCCCCCCCCAAACAAAGGACAATATGACTAGCCTTGTCCAGATGAGTCTTCATTGTCTAAGTGGAAATATCTGTAGAGTCCATCTACATTGGAGTGGGTATTCACAAGTCTATGTTCCACTGTATAGTCCATTCCCTGTAGAGGTATGGACCACCTCAGCAATTTAGGGTTATCACCTTTCATTTCTTTTAACCAAAGTAGAGGTTTGTGGTCTGTCTGAACAATAAAGTGAGTACCAAACAGGTAGGGCCTCAACATTTTCCGTGCCCAGACCACAGCAAAAGGCCTCACTCTCTATGGCAGGCCAACGCTTTTCTCTAGGGGTCAACCTTCTGCTGATAAAAGCAACTGGTTGATCCTGGCCCTCAGAATTCAGTTGTGATAGTACTGCCCCTACCTCTAATTCAGATGCATCAGTTTGAACAATGAATTTCTAGGAGTAACATGGGCTTTTTAGGACAAGTGCAGAGCACATGGCCTGTTTGAGCACCTCAAAAGCTTTCTGACAGCTAGCTGTCCATAACACCTTCTTAGGCATTTTCTTGCTTGTGAGATCATTAAGAGGGGCTGCTATGGAGCCATAATTCTTGATGAATCTCCTGTAGTACCCTGTGAGGCCTAAAAAGGCTCTCACCTGGGTCTGAGTTGTAGGGGGAACCCAATCCATGATAGTTTGGATTTTCCCCTGTAGTGGTGGAATCTGTTCTCCACCAACCAGTTGGCCCAGATAAACCACTTTCCACTCCCCTATCTGGCACTTCGAGGCCTTGATAGTGAGGCCTGCCATTTGCAGGGCCTCCAAAACTTTCCAAAGGTGGACCAGGTGATCATCCCAGGTTGAGCTAAAGACAGCAATATCATCTAGATATGCTGCACTAAAAGCCTCCAACCCTTGCAGGACTGTGTTCACCAACCTCTGAAAAGTGGCAGGTGCATTTTTCAAACCAAAGGGCATTACTGTGAATTGGTAGTACCCTCCTATGGTAGAAAATGCAGGCTTTGGTTTAGCATCTTCTGCCAATCTAATCTGCCAATACACTGCAGTTATATCAACAGCGCTAAGATATTTGGCAGAAGCCAGTGTATCAATGAACTCATCTGCGCTGGGCATAGGGTGAGCATCAGTTTTTGTTACCTGATTGAGCCCTCTGTAATCTACACAAAACGTCATCTCCCTCTTTCCATCTTTGGTGTGAGGTTTTGGTACAAGCACCACTGGGCTAGCCCATGGGCTTTCAGAAGGTTCAATCACCTCTAAATCCAACATTTTCTGCACCTCTTGTTTGATGCAGTCTCTGACATGGTCAGGCTGCCTATAAAATTTACTTTTGAAAGGCAGGCTGTCTCCAGTGTCAATTGTGTGTTCACGCCAGGATGTTGTACCTGGTACAAGTGAAAGGTCTGAAAATTGGCTTAGGAGATTGATGCAGTTGTCTTTCTGTTCTGCAGTCAGACAATCTGCTAAAACTACTCCCTCCATTAAGGCATCTGCTTCAGTGGTGGAAAAAGATCAGGGAGAGGGTCACTCTCTTCTTCCTGTCCCTCATCTGTTGCCAGGAGCAGGGTGAGATCAGCCCTGTCATAGAAGGGTTTTAGGCAGTTGACATGAATCATCCTAAGGGGACTCCTGGCAGTGCCCAGGTCTTCGAAATAAGTAACCTCACCCTTCTTCTCAACAATTAGATTGGGTCCACTCCATTTGTCTTGGAGTGGTCTTGGTGCCACAGGCTCCAATACCCACACCTTCTGTCCTGGTTGGTACTGGATCAGAACACCCTTCTGGCCATGCCATTGCTTTTTCAGCTCCTGGCTGGCCTGAAGGTTTTTACTGGCCTTTTTCATATACTCAGCCATTCTGGATCTTAGGCCAAGTACATAGTCTACTATGTCCTGTTTAGGAGCTTTTAAAGGTTGTTCCCAACCCTCCTTCACAAGAGTAAGTGCATCTCTTACAGCATTACTGCCCAAAGAGTAGTTCAAAGGGGTTGAAGCCCACTCCTTTTTGGAGTACCTCCCTGTAATAAAAAAGGAGGCAAGGTAACAGGACATCCCATCTCCTGAGTTTTTCAGGGAGTCCCATTATCATACCTTTGAGAGTTTTATTAAAACTCTCAACCAGACCATTTGTTTGTGGATGGTAAGGGGTGGTGAACTTATAGGTAACACCACACTCCTTCCATATTGCTTTTAGGTATGCAGACATGTAGTTGCTACCTCTGTCTGACAACACCTCTTTTGGAAAACCCACCCTGGAAAAGATTCCCAGGAGGGCTTTTGCCACTGCAGGAGCTATAGTGGTCCTCAGAGGTGTGGCTTCAGGATATCTTGTGGCATGGTCCACTACCACCAAGATACATCTATTGCCTGAAGCAGTAGGAGGGTCAAGGGGGCCAACTATGTCAACCCCTACCCTTTCAAAGGGCACCCCAACCACTGGAAGTGGAATTAGAGGGGCCTTTGGAGTGCCACCAGTCTTGCCACTGGCTTGGCAGGTGTAGGAGGCTGGACTGGCTTGTAGTGAGTACCAAGGGGTACTTGCACCTTGCACCAGGCCCAGGTATCCCTTATTAGTGTATAGGGTGTCTAGCAGCTTAGGCTGATAGATAATGGTAGCTTAGCAGAGCAGCTTAGGCTGAACTAGGAGACGTGTGAAGCTACTACAGTACCACTTAGTGTCATATGCACAATATCATAAGAAAACACAATACACAGTTATACTAAAAATAAAGGTACTTTATTTTTATGACAATATGCCAAAGTATCTTAGAGTGTACCCTCAGTGAGAGGATAGGAAATATACACAAGATATATATACACAATAGCAAAAATATGCAGTATAGTCTTTGAAAACAGTGCAAACAATGTATAGTTACAATAGGATGCAATGGGGAAACATAGGGATAGGGGCAACACAAACCATATACTCCAAAAGTCGAATGCGAACCACGAATGGACCCCAAACCTATGTGACCTTGTAGAGGGTCGCTGGGACTATTAGAAAATAGTGAGAGTTAGAAAAATAACCCTCCCCAAGACCCTGAAAAGTGAGTGCAAAGTGAACTAAAGTTCCCCTAAGGACAAAGTAGTCGTGGTAGAGGAATAATGCAGGAAAGACACAAACCAGCAATGCAACAACTGTGGATTTCCAATCTAGGGTACCTGTGGAACAAGGGGACCAAGTCCAAAAGTCACAAGCAAGTCGGAGATGGGCAGATGCCCAGGAAATGCCAGCTGCGGGTGCAAAGAAGCTTCGACTGGACAGAAGAAGCTGAGGTTTCTGCAAGAACGAAAACGGCTAGAGACTTCCCCTTTGGTGGACGGATCCCTCTCGCCGTGGAGAGTTGTGCAGAAGTGTTTTCCCGCCGAAAGAACGCCAAAAAGCCTTGCTAGCTGCAAATCGTGCGTATGGTGTTTTTGGACGCTGCTGGGGCCCAGGAGGGACCAGGAGGTCGCAAATTGGACCTGAAGAGAGAAGGGACGTCGAGCAAGACAAAGAGTCCTCACTGAAGCAGGTAGCACCCGGAGAAGTGCCAGAAACAGGCACTACGAGGATGCGTGAAACGGTGCTCGCCGAAGTTGCACAAAGGAGTCCCACGTCGCCGGAGACCAACTTAGAAAGTCGTGCAATGCAGGTTAGAGTGCCGTGGACCCAGGCTTGGATGTGCACAAAGGATTTCCGCCGGAAGTGCACAGGGGCCGGAGTAGCTGCAAAGTTGCGGTTCCCAGCAATGCAGCCCAGCGAGGTGAGGCAAGGACTTACCTCCACCAAACTTGGGCTGAAGAGTCACTGGACTGTGGGGGTCACTTGGACAGAGTCGCTGGATTCGAGGGACCTCGCTCGTCGTGCTGAGAGGAGACCCAAGGGACCGGTAATGCAGCTTTTTGGTGCCTGCGGTTGCAGGGGGAAGATTCCGTCGACCCACGGGAGATTTCTTCGGAGCTTCTGGTGCAGAGAGGAGGCAGGCTACCCCCACAGCATGCACAAGCAGGAAAACAGTCAAGAAGGCGGCAGGATCAGCGTTACAGAGTTGCAGTAGTCGTCTTTGCTACTATGTTGCAGGTTTGCAGGCTTCCAGCGCGGTCAGCAGTCGTTTCCTTATCAGAAGGTGAAGAGAGAGATGCAGAGGAACTCGGATGAGCTCTTGCATTCGTTATCTGAAGTTTCCCCAGAGACAGAGACCCTAAATAGCCAGAAAAGAGGGAGAGAGGATAGGCTACTAACACCTGAAGGAGCCTATCAGCAGGAGTCTCTGACGTCACCTGGTGGCACTGGCCACTCAGAGCAGTCCAGTGTGCCAACAGCACCTCTGTTTCCAAGATGGCAGAGGTCTGGAGCACACTGGAGGAGCTCTGGACACCTCCCAGGGGAGGTGCAGGTCAGGGGAGTGGTCACTCCCCTTTCCTTTGTCCAGTTTCGCGCCAGAGCAGGGGCTAAGGGGCTAAGGGGTCCCTGAACCGGTGTAGACTGGCTTATGCAGAATTGGGCACATCTGTGCCCAACAAAGCATTTCCAGAGGCTGGGGGAGGCTACTCCTCCCCTGCCTTCACACCATTTTCCAAAGGGAGAGGGTGTCACACCCTCTCTCAGAGGAAGTTCTTTGTTCTGCCATCCTGGGCCAGGCCTGGCTGGACCCCCGGAGGGCAGATGCCTGTCTGAGGGGTTGGCAGCAGCAGCAGCTGCAGTGAAACCCCAGGAAGGGCAGTTTGGCAGTACCAGGGTCTGGGCTACAGACCACTGGGATCATGGGATTGTGCCAACTATGCCTGCATGGCATAGAGGGGGCAATTCCATGATCATAGACATGTTACATGGCCATTTTCGGAGTTACCATTGTGAAGCTACATATAGGTAGTGACCTATATGTAGTGCACGCGTGTAATGGTGTCCCCGCACTCACAAAGTTCAGGGAATTGGCTCTGAACAATGTGGGGGCACCTTGGCTAGTGCCAGGGTGCCCTCACACTAAGTAACTTTGCACCTAACCTTTACCAGGTAAAGGTTAGACATATAGGTGACTTATAAGTTACTTAAGTGCAGTGTAAAATGGCTGTGAAATAACGTGGACGTTATTTCATTCAGGCTGCAGTGGCAGGCCTGTGTAAGAATTGTCAGAGCTCCCTATGGGTGGCAAAAGACATGCTGCAGCCCATAGGGATCTCCTGGAACCCCAATACCCTGGGTACCTTAGTACCATATACTAGGGAATTATAAGGGTGTTCCAGTAAGCCAATGTGAATTGGTAAAATTGGTCACTAGCCTGTTACTGACAATTTAAAAGTAATGAGAGAGCATAACCACTGAGGTTCTGGTTAGCAGAGCCTCAGTGAGACAGTTAGGCACCACACAGGGAACACATACATGCACACCTATGAGCACTGGGGCCCTGTGTGACAGGGTCCCAGTGACACATACATATAGGCCACAACCTTATGAGCACTGGGGCCCTGACTAGCAGGGTCCCAGTGACACATAACAAACATACTGAAAACATAGTGTTTTCACTATGAGCACTGGGGCCTAGCCATTAGGATCCCAGTGAGACAGTGAAAACAGTGACAAACATCCTGACATACACTCACAAACAGGCCAAAAGTGGGGGTAACAAGGCTAGAAAGAGGCTACTTTCTCACAGCAGGTCACACAAGACTTGAAAAATCTTTTGTGTCCTCTGACATATGAGGCCAGTGAAACAAGGGGACAAGTCTTTCCCAAGTTTCGTCTGGCCCAAATGCCCAGCCAAAGGAATGTCATGTGCTAGAGTTAGAAGAAACTCTCTGTACTGCACGGAAATGACCAATCTCCTGGCTGCTCCAGGTTTTGGGTCCCTTGACTCTGTGTACAAGAGGTTGTCTTCCCAGGATACTCTATGACTGTCACTGGCATCCCCATTGTGCTGCTTGACAGCTTGCTGTCTGAGACCCTCTAATGTGAGACAGGTTTGCTGTGCCACACTCAGCTCTTCCCTGGCAGGCCACCCCTCCACCCAAAACCTCAGCATTGTCTGCTGCCAGCTCCTCTGGTGTAGGTTCTGCACAGGGAGGAAATTCCTCTTCATCAGAAGGGGAATCATCTGTAGAGCGAAGGATAATGGGTAGGGATTTACCCTTCTTACCCCTAGCTTTAGGGAGCACTTGGTCCATTGTTCCAGGATCCAAGTCACCCTGTCCTTTTTGCTTTTTGGCCTGAGCCCTGGTTAAAGCAAAAATATGCCCAGGAATGCCCAGCATTGCTGCATGGGCCTCCAACTCCACTTCTGCCCAAGCTGATGTCTCCAAATAATTTCCTAGTAGACAGTCTACAGGTAATTCTGTGGCTACCGCAACTTTCTTTGGACCAGTAACCCCTCCCCCAGTTGAGATTCACAACAGCCATGGGGTGGCTAAGAGTGTTGTTATGAGCGTCTGTCACTTGGTACTGCTGACCAAGTAGGTGTTGATCAGGGTGGACCACTTTTTTTATCACCATAGTTACAGTAGCTCCTGTGTCCCTGTAGGCCTGAACCTCAACACCATTGATTAGGGGAAGTTGCTTGTACTTATCCATATTAAGGGGACAAGCAACCAAGGTGGCAAAATCAATGCCACCATCAGAGACTAAAACAGTCTCTGTGTCTCCCTAACAAGACCAACCCCAACTACATTGCCAATAGTGAGCCCAGCTATACCCTTGGATTGGCTATTAGTAGTAGATTTTCCACCACCACTGCTATTACTAGGGGCACTAGAATTTGCAGCAGGGGTTGTGGTGGTGGGAGGTTTTGTGTTTTTCTTTGGACAAGTGAAATCACTTGCCCAATGGCCTTTGACTTTACATAAATAACACCAAGGCTTTTTAGGTTGATTATTAGAAGAGGATTCGAACCCACCACCCCCAGAGGATTTTTGTGGGCCTGATGAAGACTCAGAATGTTTACTTTTGGCCCCAACCTTCTCAGAAGACTTACCATCCTTCTTCTTGCCATCCTTGTCACCCCCTGTATGAACTTTTCTGTTCACCCTTGTTCTGACCCATTTGTCTGCATTCTTTCCCAATTCTTGGGGAGAGGGCAGATCAGAGTCCACTAGGTATTGGTGCAACAAGTCAGACACACAATTGTTAAGAATATGCTCTCTCAGAATAAGATTGTACGGGCTTTCTGTAGGAAGTTGGCTCTGTATGCACTATTTCAAAGTAAGAAATAGCATGCACAGAGTCCAAGGGTTCCCCTTCGAGGTAAGATAGTGGCAAAAAGAGATAATTCTAATGCTCTATTTTGTGGTAGTGTGGTCGAGCAGTAGGCTTATCAGAATGTAGTGTTAAGCATTTGTTGTACACACACAGGCAATAAATGAGGAACACACACTCAAAGCCAATTCCAGGCCAATAGGTTTTTATATAGAAAAATATATTTTCTTAGTTTATTTTAAGAACCACAGGTTCAAGATTTACAATCCATACTTCAAATGAAAGGTACTTCACTTAGGTATCATAGGAACTTTGAATCAGCAAAATAGCATGTACAGTTTTGGCAAAAATGGCAATAAGCTATTTTAAAACTGGACACTGCAATTTTCAACAGTTCCTGGGGGAGGTAAGTATTTGTTAGTTTTGCAGGTAAGTAAACCACCTACAGGGTTCAAAGTTGGGTCCAAGGTAGCCCACCGTTTGGGGTTCAGGGCAACCCCAAAGTTACCACACCAGCAGCTCAGGGCCGGTCAGGTGCAGAGGTCAAAGTGGTGCCCAAAACGCATAGGCTTCAATGGAGAAGGGGGTGCCCCGGTTCCAGTCTGCCAGCAGGTAAGTACCCGCGACTTTGGAGGGCAGACCAGGGGAGTTTTGTAGGGCACTAGGGGGTACACAAGTCAGCACAGAAAGTACACCCTCAGCGGCACGGGGGCAGCCGGGTGCAGAGTACAAACAGGCGTCTGGTTTGCAATAGGTTTCAATGGGAGACCCAGGGGTCTCTTCAGCGAAGCAGGCAGGCAAGGGGGTGGCTCCTCGGGGTAGCCACCACCTGGGCAAGGGAGAGGGCTACCTGAGGGTCGCTTCTGCACTGGAGGTCGGATCCTTCAGGTCCTGGGGGCTGCGGGTGCAGGGTCTTTTACCAGGCGTCGGGTTCTTACAAGCAGGCAGTCACGGTCAGGGGGAGCCTCTGGATTCCCTCTGTAGGCGTCGCTGTGGGGGCTCAGGGGGGTAAACTCTGGGTACCCACAGGGTCGCAGTCGCCGGAGAGTCCTCCCTGTAGTGTTGTTTCTCTGCAGGTCGAGTCAGGGGCGTCGGGTGCAGAGTGGAAAGTCTCACGCTTCCGGCGGGAAACGTGGAGTCCTTTTAAAGTTGTTTCTTTGTTGCAAGTTTTGGTTTCTTTGGAGCAGGGCCGCTGTCCTCTGGAGTTCTTGGTCCTTCTAGATGCCGGGTAGTCCTCTGAGGCTTCAGAGGTCGCTGGACCCTGGGGAGCGCGTCACTGTTGCAGTTTTTCTTGAAGTGGGGAGACAGGCCAGTAGGGCTGGGGCCAAAGCAGTTGGTGTCTCCGTCGTCTCTGCAGGGCTTCAGGTCAGCAGTCCTTCTTCGTCTTCAGGTTGCAGGAATCTGTTTTCCTAGGTTCTGGGGGCCCCTAAATACTCAATTTAGGGGTGTAGTTAGGTCTGGGGGGTTAGTAGCCAATGGCTACTAGCCCTGAGGGTGGCTACACCCTCTTTGTGCCTCCTCCCTGAGGGGGGGGGGGCACATCCCTAATCCTATTGGGGGAATCCTCCATCTGCAAGATGGAGGATTCCTAAAAGTCCGAGTCACCTCAGCTCAGGACACCTTAGGGGTTGTCCTGACTGGCCAGTGACTCCTCCTTGTTTTTCTCATGATCTCATGATCTCCAAAAGTGGGGCCGTGGCCAGAGAGGACTGAAATCTCCACTAGCTGGAATGGCCTGTGGCGCCGTAACAAAGGGGGTGAGCCTTTGCGGCTCACCGCCAGGTGTTACAGTTCCTGCAGGGGGAGGTAAGAAGCACCTCCACCCAGTACAGGCTTTGTTACTAGCCACAGAGTGACAAAGGCACTCTCCCCATGTGGCCAGCAACATGTCTGGTGTGTGGCAGGTTGGTAAAACTAGTCAGCCCGCACTGGAAGTCGGGTATGTTTTCAGGGGCATCTCTAAGATGCCCTCTGGGGCGTATTTCACAATAAAATGTACACTGGCATCAGTGTGCATTTATTGTGCTGAGAAGTTTGATACCAAACTTTCCAGTTTTCAGTGTAGCCTTTATGGTGCTGTGGAGTTCGTGTATGACAGACTCCCAGACCACACACTCTTATGGCTACCCTGCACTTACAATGTCTAAGGTTTTGCTTAGACGCTGTAGGGGCATAGTGCTCATGCACCTATGCCCTCACCTATGGTATAGTGCACCCTGCCTTAGGGCTGTAAGGCCTGCTAGAGGGGTGACTTATCTATACCGTGGGCAGTGTGAGGTTGGCATGGCACCCTGAGGGGAGTGCCATGTCGACTTGGTCATTTTCTCCCCACCAGCACACACAAGCTGGCAAGCAGTGTGTCTGTGCTGAGTGAGGGGTCCCCAGGGTGGCATAAGACATGCTGCAGCCCTTAGAGACCTTCCCTGGCATCAGGGCCCTTAGTACCAGGGGTACCAGTTACGAGGGACTTACCTGGATGCCAGGGTGTGCCAATTGTGAAAGCAAAGGTACAGTTTTAGGGAAAGAACACTGGTGCTGGGGCCTGGTAAGCAGGCCTCAGCACACTTTCAAATCATAACTTGGCATCAGCAAAGTCAAAAGGTCAGGGGGTAACCATGCCAAGGCGGCATTTCCTTACACAACCCCCCTCCCCCCAAAAATGAAAGAGGATGAGACTAACCTTACCCAAGAGAGTCTTCATTTTCTAAGTGGAAGAACCTGGAAAGGCCATCTGCATTGACATGGGCAGGCCCAGGTCTGTGTTCCACTATAAAGTCCATTCCCTGTAGGGAGATGGACCACCTCAACAGTTTTGGATTTCCACCTTTCATTTGCATTAGTCATCTGAGAGGTCTGTGGTCAGTTTGAACTACAAAGTGAGTGCCAAAGAGGTATGGTCTCAGCTTCTTCAGGGACCAACCCACAGCAAAGGCCTCCCTCTCAATGGCACTCCAAAGCTGCTCCCTGGGGAGTAATCTCCTGCTAATGAAAGCAACAGGCTGGTCAAGGCCATCATCATTTGTTTGGGACAAAACTGCCCCTCTCCCATGTTCAGAGGCATCAGTCTGCACAATGAACTGCTTGGAGTAATCTGGAGCTTTTAGAACTGGTGCTGTGCACATAGCTTGTTTCAGGGTGTCAGAGGCCTGTTGGCATTCTACAGTCCAGTTTACCTTCTTTGGCATTTTCTTGGAGGTAAGTTCTGTGAGGGGTGTCACTATTGATCCTTATCCCTTCACAAACCTCCTGTAGTACCCAGTCAAGCCAAGGAATGCCCTGACTTGAGTCTGGGTTTTTGGAGCTACCCAGTCCAGAATAGTCTGGATCTTGGGTTAGAGTGGCTGAACTTTGCCTCCACCTACAAGGTGCCCCAAGTAAACCACAGTTCCCTGCCCTATCTGACATTTGGATGCCTTGATAGAGAGGCCTGCTGCTTGCAGGGCCTTCAAAACCTTCTTCAGGTGGACCAGGTGATCCTGCCAGCTGAAGCTAAAGACAGCAATATCGCCAAGATAAGCTGCACTGAAGGACTCCAAGCCAGCAAGGACTTGATTCACCAACCTTTGGAAGGTGGCAGGGGCATTCTTTAAACCAAAGGGCATAACAGTAAACCGATAGCGCCCATCAGGTGTGGAGAATGCTGTCTATTCTTTTGCTCCTGGTGCCATTTTTCGATTTGCCAGTACCCTGCTGTCAAGTCAAAGGTACCTAAGTATCTGGCAGCACCTAGTTTGTCAATTAAATAATCTGCCCTTGGAATGGGATGGGCATCTGTCTTGGTGACAGAATTAAGACCTCTGTAGTCGACACAAAACCTCATCTCTCTCTTTCCATCCTTGGTGTGAGGTTGGGGGACTAAGACCACTGGGCTAGCCCAGGGGCTGTCAGAGTGCTAAATGACTCCCAATTCCAGCATCTTGTGGACTTCCACTTTGATGCTTTCCTTAACTTGGTCAGACTGTCTGAAAATTTTGTTTTTGACAGGCATGCTGTCTCCTGTGTCCACATCATGGGTACACAGGTGTGTCTGACCCAGGGTTAGGGAAAAGAGCTCAGCAAACTGTTGTAAGACCTTCCTACAGTCAGATTGCTGATGGCTAGAGAGGGTGTCTGAATAGATCACTCGATCTACTGAGCCATCTTTAGGGTCTGTGGAGAGGAGATCAGGGAGAGGTTCACTCTCAGCTTCCTGGTCCTCATCTTTTACCAGCAACAGATTCACATCTGCCCTGTCATGAAAGAGTTTGAGGCGGTTCACCCCAATCACCCTTTTGGGGGTCCTGCTAGTGCCTAGGTCTACCAGATAGGTGACCTGACTCTTTCTCTTTAGCACTGGGTAAGGGCCACTCCATCTGTCCTGAAGTGCCCTGGGCGCCACAGGTTCCAGAACCCAGACTTTCTGCCCTGGCTGAAACTCAACCATAACAGCCTTTTGGTCATACCACATCTTCTGGAGTTGTTGGCTGGCCTCAAGGTTTTTACTTGCCTTTTCCATGTACTCTGCCATCCTGGAACGTAGGCCTAGTATATAGTCCACTATATCTTGTTTAGGCTCATGAAGAGTTCTCTCCCAGCCTTCTTTTACAAGAGCTAGTGGTCCCCTGACAGGATGGCCAAACAGAAGTTCAAATGGGGAAAACCCTACTCCCTTCTGAGGCACCTCTCTGTAGGCGAGAATCAGATATGGCAAGAGGACATCCCATCTCCTTTTGAGCTTTTCAGGGAGCCCCATGATCATGCCTTTCAATGTCTTGTTAAATCTTTCTACAAGGCCATTGGTTTGTGGATTGTATGGTGTGGTGAATTTGTAAGTCACCCCACACTCATTCCACATATGCTTCAGGTATGCTGACATGAAGGTGCTACCCCTGTCAGACACCACCTCCTTAGGAAATCCCATTCTGGTAAAGATACCAATGAGTGCTTTAGCTACTGCAGGGGCAGTAGTGGACCTAAGGGGAATTGCTTCAGGGTACCTAGTGGCATGATCCACTACCACTAGGATATACTGGTTCCCTGAGGCTGTGGGAGGTTCAAGTGGACCCACTATGTCTACACCCACTCTTTCAAAGGGGACCCCCACCACTGGAAGTGGAATGAGGGGGGCCTTTGGGTGTCCACCTGTCTTACCACTGGCTTGAAAGGTGGCACAGGAGACACAAAACTCCTTTACCTTCTGGGACATGTTGGGCCAATAGAAATAGTTAACTAACCTTTCCCAAGTCTTGGTTTGTCCCAAATGCCCAGCGAGTGGAATATCATGAGCTAAGGTCAGAATGGACTTCCTAAACTCCTGAGGCACTACCACTCTCCTAGTGGCACCAGATTTGGGATCTCTTGCCTCAGTGTAGAGGAGTCCATCTTCCCAATAGACTCTATGTGTTCCAGTGGTCTCTTCAGCAGCTTCCTGCTAAGGCCTTCAAGAGAGGGTCATGTTTCTTGCCCCTTACACAACTGTTCCCTTGTGGGTCCCCCTGGGCCTAAGAGTTCAACCTGATCTCTTCAGCAGCTTCCTGCCTAAGGCCTTCAAGAGAGGGACATGTTTCTTGCCCCTTACACAACTGTTCCCTTGTGGGTCCCCCTGGGCCTAAGAGTTCAACCTGATAAGGTTCCAACTCCATGGGCTCAGTTCCCTCAGAGGGCAGAACTTCTTCCTGGGAAGAGAGGTTCTGTTTCTCTTGTTGTGTTGAAGCTGGTTCCCCAGTCTTCTTTCCTTTTCTCTTGGAGGGTTTGGCCTTTTTTCCAGGCTCCAACACCACTTTTTCACCCTGAGCCTTGCACTGTGCCCTTGTCTTGACACACACCAGTTCAGGGACACCCAGCATGGCTGCATGGGTTTTGAGTTCTACCTCAGCCCATGCTGAGGACTCCAGGTTGTTTCCAAGCAAACAGTCTACAGGGATATTTGAGGAGACCACCACCTGTCTCAGGCCATTGACCCCTCCCCACTCTAAAGTTACCATAGCCATGGGATGTACTTTAGTCTGATTGTCAGCGTTGGTGACTGGATAAGTTTGTCCAGGCAGGTATTGACCTTGGGAAACCAATTTCTCTGTCACCATGGTGACACTGGCACCTGCATCCCTTAGGCCTTGTACACTAGTCCCATTAATTAAGAGTTGCTGCCTGTATTTTTGCATGTTAGGGGGCCAGGCAGCCAGTGTGGCTAAGTCCACCCCACCCTCAGAGACTAATGTAGCTTCAGTGTGGACCCTGATTTGCTCTGGGCAAACTGTTGATCCCACCTGGAGACTGGCTATTCCAGTGCTAACTGGAGTAGGGTTTGAAGTGGAACCTTTCTTGGGACAGGCCTTGTCTCCAGTTTGGTGTCCCTGCTGATTACAGCTTCAACACCAGGCCTTTTTGGGATCAAAGTTTTTACCCTTGAAACCAAAATTGGATTGTGAAGAGGCTTTGGACCCTCCCTCCTGAGCAGGTTTTTGGGGCCCTGTAGAAGACTCTTTACTTTTTCCCTTGGATGTCTCAACACTCTTCCCCTGGGGAGTCTTTGTGACCCCTTTCTTTTGGTCACCCCCTGTGGACATCTTGGTCACCCTAGTCTTGACCCAATGGTCCGCCTTCTTTCCCAATTCTTGGGAAGAAATTGGTCCTAGGTCTACCAGATGCTGATGCAGTTTATCATTGAAACAATTACTTAACAGGTATTCTTTCACAAATAAATTGTACAGCCCATCAAAATCATTTACACCACTGCCATGAATCCAACCATCCAGTGTTTTGACTGAGAAGTCAACAAAATCAACCCAGGTCTGGCTCGAGGATTTTTGAGCCCCCCTGAACCTTATCCTGTAGTCGTCATTGGAGAATCCAAAGTCCTCAATCAGGGTAGCCTTCATGAGGTCAATGGATTCTGCATCCTTTCCAGAGAGTGTGAGGAGTCTATCCCTACACTTTCCAGTGAACATTTCCCAAAGGAGAGCACCCCAGTGAGACTTGTTTACTTTTCTGGTTGCACAAGCCCTCTCAAAAGCTGTGAACCATTTGGTGATGTCATCACCATCTTCATATTTAGTTACAAATCCCTTTAGGGATTTTTAGCATGTCAGGAGAATCTCTGACCCTATTTATGTTGCTGCCACCATTGATGGGACCTAAGCCCATCTCTTGTCTTTCCTTTCTATGGTTAGGATCTGTCTTTCCAAAGCCAATCTTTTGGCCAACCTGGCTAGCAGGAGGTTCTCTTCATTGAGGCTTTCCTCAATGCTTCCAGAGTTGCTGGACTCTCTTGTGAGAGAAGCAGCATGCATCTCTGACTATCACATTTGGAGTCAGGGTTGGAGAAACCCTGGTCTCCCTATCTAGGACTGGAGGTGGGAGTTCCTCCAACTCACTAGTGTTCCCCTCTGTGAGAGCATCATCAGAGGGGTTGTTTTTAGCAAACTCTGCCAAGAGCTCCTGGAGCTGTACTTTGGTTGGGTTTGAACCAGTCTTTATCTTTTTGATTTTACAGAGAGACCTTAACTCTGACATCCTAAGATGCAGGTAAGGGGTGAGGTTGAGTTCCATCACAATCTCTTCCGTAGTAGACATTTTGTTTCTAAAAGTTGGAATACTTTTTAAGAATCTAAAACTATCTCTAGAACTTAATTCAAACTTTTACAAAACTTTTAAACTCTAAAATAAATGCTAACAGGGACTAACACAAGGTCCTAGCAGGACTTTTAAAGATTTAGAAAAATAGCTCAAATTTCAAAAATCAGTTTCTAATGACAATTTTTGGAATTTAGTTGCGTGATCAGGTATTGGCTAAGTAGTCCAGCAAATGCAAAGTCTTGTACCCCACCGCTGATCCACCAATGTAGGAAGTTGGCTCTGTATGCACTATTTCAAAGTAAGAAATAGCATGCACAGAGTCCAAGGGTTCCCCTTAGAGGAAAGATAGTGGCAAAAAGAGATAATTCTAATGCTCTATTTTGTGGTAGTGTGGTCGAGCAGTAGGCTTATCAGAGGGTAGTGTTAAGCATTTGTTGTACACACACAGGCAATAAATGAGGAACACACACTCAAAGACAATTCCAGGCCAATAGGTTTTTATGTAGAAAAATATATTTTCTTAGTTTATTGTAAGAACCACAGGTTCAAGATTTACAATCAATACTTCAAATGAAAGGTACTTCACTTAGGTATCATAGGAACGTTGAATCCGCAAAATAGCATGTACAGTTTTGGCAAAAATGGCAATAAGCTATTTTTAAACTAGACACTGTGCAAATTTCAACAGTTCCTGGGGGGGGTAAGTATTTGTTAGTTTTGCAGGTAAGTAAACCACCTACAGGGTTCAACGTTGGGTCCAAGGTAGCCCACCGTTGGGTGTTCAGTGCAACCCCAAAGTTACCAAACCAGCAGCTCAGGGCCGGTCAGGTGCAGAGGTCAAAGTGGTGCCCAAAACGCATAGGCTTCAATGGAGAAGGGGGTGCCCCGGTTCCAGTCTGCCAGCAGGTAAGTACCAGCAACTTCGGAGGGCAGAGCAGGGGGGTTTTGTAGGGCACCGGGGGGGGGACACAAGACAGCACAGAAAGTACACCCTCAGCGGCATGGGGGCAGCCGGGTGCAGAGTGCAAACAGGCGTCGGGTTTGCAATAGGTTTCAATGGGAGACCCAGGGGTCTCTTCAGCGAAGCAGGCAGGCAAGTGGGGGGCTCCTCGGGGAAGCCACCACCTGGGCAAGGGAGAGGGCTACATGGGGGTTGCTTCTGCACTGGAGGTCGGATCCTTCAGGTCCTGGGGGCTGCGTGTGCAGTGTCTTTTATCAGGCATCGGGTTCTTTGAAGCAGGTAGTCGCGGTCAGTGGGAGCCTCTGGATTCCCTCTGCAGGCATCGCTGTGGGGGTTCATGGGGGTCAACTCTGACTACTCACAGGGTCGTAGTCGCCGGGGAGTCCTACCTGTAGTGTTGTTTCTCCGCAGATCGAGCCAGGGGCGTCAGGTGCAGGGTGGAAAGTCTCACGGTTCCGGCGGGAAACATGGAGTCCTTTTAAAGTTGTTTCTTTGTGGCAAGTTTTGGTTTCTTTGGATCAGGGCCGCTGTCCTCTGGAGTTCTTGGTCCTTCTAGATGCAGGGTAGTCCTCTGAGACTTCAGAGGTCGCTGGACCCTGGGGAGCCCGTCGCTGTTGCAGTTTTTCTTGAAGTGGGGAGACAGGCCGGTAGGGCTGGGGCCAAAGCAGTTGGTGTCTCCGTCTTCTCTGCAGGGCTTCAGGTCAGCAGTCCTTCCTTGTCTTCAGGTTGCAGGAATCTGTTTTCCTAGGTTCTGGGGGCCCCTAAATACTCAATTTAGGGGTGTGGTTAGGTCTGGGGGGTTAGTAGCCAATGGCTACTAGCCCTGAGGGTGGCTACACCCTCTTTGTGCCTCCTCCCTGAGGGGAGGGGGGCACATCCCTAATCCTATTGGGGGAATCCTCCATCTGCAAGATGGAGGATTTCTAAAAGTCAGAGTCGCCTCAGCTCAGGACACCTTAGGGGTTGTCCTGACTGGCCAGTGACTCCTCCTTGTTTTTCTCATGATCTCCTCCGGCCTTGCCGCCAAAAGTGGGGCCGTGGCCGGAGGGGGCGGGCATCTCCACTAGCTGGAATGGCCTGTGGCGCCGTAACAAAGGGGGTGAGCCTTTGAGGCTCACCGCCAGGTGTTACAGTTCCTGCAGGGGGAGGTGAGAAGCACCTCCACCCAGTACAGGCTTTGTTACTAGCCACAGAGTGACAAAGGCACTCTCCCCATGTGGCCAGCAACATGTCTGGTATGTAGCAGGTTGGTAAAACTAATCAGCCCACACTGGAAGTCGGGTATGTTTTCAGGGGCATCTCTAAGATGCCCTCTGGGGTGTATTTCACAATAAAATGTACACTGGCATCAGTGTGCATTTATTGTGCTGAGAAGTTTGATACCAAACTTCCCAGTTTTCAGTGTAGCCATTATGGTGCTGTGGAGTTCGTGTATGACAGACTCCCAGACCACACACTCTTATGGCTACCCTGCACTTACAATGTCTAAGGTTTTGCTTAGACGCTGTGGGGGCATAGTGCTCATGCACCTATGCCCTCACCTATGGTATAGTGCACCCTGCCTTAGGGCTGTAAGGCCTGCTAGAGGGGTGACTTATCTATACCATGGGCAGTGTGAGGTTGGCATGGCACCCTGAGGGGAGTGCCATGTCGACTTAGTCATTTTCTCCCCACCAGCACACACAAGCTGGCAAGCAGTGTGTCTGTGCTGAGTGAGGGGTCCCCAGGGTGGCATAAGACATGCTGCAGCCCTTAGAGACCTTCCCTGGCATCAGGGCCCTTGGTACCAGGGGTACCAGTTACAATGGACTTCCCTGAATGCCAGGGTGTGCCAATTGTGAAAGCAAAGGTACAGGTTTAGGGAAAGAACACTTGTGCTGGGGCCTGGTTAGCAGGCCTCAGCAAACTTTCAAATCATAACTTGGCATCAGAAAAGGCAAAAAGTTAGAGGGTAACCATGCCAAGGAGGCATTTCCTTACACTTTCATAGTCAGAAACTTTACTGCCATGCAACCACCCTTCCAAGGACTTCACTGAACAGTCCACAATTTCCGTCCAGTCTTGAGAAGACTCTTTTCTGGTGTCTCTGAACGTAATCCTGTATTGTTCAGTGGTTAAGCCAAATCCATCCAAGAGTGCATCTTTCAAAACTTTGTAACTATTGGCTTCACTTTCTCTAACAATAAGGAGTCTATCCCTACCCTTTCCAGTGAAAGATAGCCACAACATAGCAGCCAACTGCCTTTGAGGGACCAACTGTACCATAAAGGCCCTCTCAAGTACAGCAAACCACTTATTAATGTCATCCCCCTCCTTGTAAGGGGGGACTACCTTGTGCAGATTCCTGGAATCTTGCTCTCTAATAGGATTGCTATCAGAAATACTGCTGCTGCCACCATGGGGAACTAACCCCAACCTCTGTCTTCCCCTCTCTATGTCTAGGGATTCCCTATCTAAGGCCGGCTGCTGATGTTTAAGCTTCAGTCTGGTCTCTTCAACCCTCAACTTTTTGAGTTCCCTTTCTAACAAGTTATCCTCAGGGTGGGTGGGTTGAGAATGCTTTGACACAGAGGAAATGTGGGAAGTTTCAGAGGGGGACCTGTCCCTAACTGTCTGGACCCTAGTAACCTGGCCTCTAGGGATAACGGATGCCCTACTGTTATGGGAGCCGACAATCACTACCAGCATCACTAGGTGCCCTGCTAGGGACAGGCCCTTGTGAGAACCCTTCCCAGCTTCTCCAGGGAACTCCTCTGAATCTGACTGGGAAGCTTCTCCTTTTTCTAATCTCTCATGTGATGGTCCAGACTGGTTCTGGTCATCTACAACAAGCATGTTAAAGAGAGACTCTTTTGTAGGGTTCTTTCCTATACTCAAACCTCTATCCAGGCAGAGACCCCTTAAACATTTGTAGTTTAAACTCTCATATGTTGCATTAAGAGTTTTGGGAGTGGGCACTTCAACAGACATGATACTATAGGTTTAAGGATAGTGAGAAAGAAAACGTTTTAGAACTTTAGAAAGCACAGAAAAAACTTTTTCAAACTTTGGAAAACTTTTAGAAGTTTTAAGAAACTTTTTGAGACTTTGTAAAAAAGTTTTAGAATAGAAAAGTAAACTTTTTTGGTTAAGTGTACATATACTGGACTATTTGGTATATGATTCTCTTCCGAAAAGTACACAATGACAAAGTGGAAAGCAGTTGCAAGTACTTATCCCACCGCTGCACCACCAATGTAGGTGGCTGGCCTGGCTTATCGAGGGAACCTTGTGGTACTTACAACCTGTGCCAGGTCCTGTTATCCCTTATTAGTAGAATAGAGGTGTTTCTAGCAGCTTAGGCCAATAAAAGGCAGCTATGTCAAAGCTTAGCCTGAACTAGGAGACATGCAAAGCTCCTACTGTACCACTTATATCATATGCACAATATCATAAGAAAACACAATACTCAGTGTTATTAAAAATAAAGGTACTTTATTTTTATGACAATATGCCACAAGTATCTCAGTGAGTACCCTCAGTAAGAAGGTAAGTAATATACACAAGTTATATGTACACAAACCCAAAACAGGTAAGTAAGAGTCACAAAAGTAATGCAAACAGTGTAGAATTACAGCAGGATACAATAGGCAAACATAGGTCTAGGGGCAACACAAACCATATACTACAGCTGCAAATCACGCGGTACCCAGCAATGCAGTCTAGCGTGGGGAGGCAAGGACTTACCTCCACCAAACTTGGACTGAAGGATCACTGGACTGTGGGAGTCACTTGGAAAGAGTTCCTGTGTTCCAGGGACCACGCTCGTCAGGATGAGAGGGGACCCAGAGGACCGGTGATGAAGTCTTTTGGTGCCTGCGTTAGCAGGTGGAAGATTCAGTCGACCCACAGGAGATTTCTTCTTGGCTTCCAGTGCAGGGTGAAGGCAGGTGACCCCCAGGCATGCACCACCAGGAAACAGTCGAGAAAGCCGGCAGGATGAGGCGCTACAATGTTGCTGGTAGTCGTTATGCTACTTTGTTGTGGTTTTTCAGGCGTCCTGGAGCAGTCAGCGGTCGATCCTTCGCAGAAGTCGAAGAGGGAAGTGCAGAAGAACTCTGGTGAGCTCTTACATTCGTTATCTGAAGAATACCCCAGAGGAGAGACCCTAAATTAGCAGAAAAGGAGGTTTGGCTACCAAGAGAGGTAAGAACCTATCGGAGGGGGTCTCTGACGTCACCTGCTGGCACTGGCCACTCAGAGTAGTCCAGTGCACCCCCAACACCTCCGAATCCAAGATGGCAGAGGTCTGGGACACACTGTAGGAGCTCTGGGCACCTTCCCTGTGAGGTACTGGTCAGGGGAGTAGTCACTCCCCTTTCCTTTGTCCAGTTTCGCGCCAGAGCAGGGCTGGGGGATCCCTAAACTGGTGTAGACTGGCTTATGCAGAGATGGGCAGCATCTGTGCCCATCAAAGCATTTCCAGAGGATGGGGGAGGCTACTGCTCCCCAGCCATCACACCTATTTCCAAAGGGAGAGGATGTCACACCCTCTCTCAGAGGAAATCCTTTGTTCTGCCTTCCTGGGCCAGGGATGCCTGGACCCCAGGAGGGCAGAAACCTGTCTGAGGGGTTGGCAGCTGCAGTGGAGACCCCGGCAAGGCGGATTGGCAGTACCGGGGTTCTGTGCTAGAGACCCGGGGGATCATGGAATTGTCTCCCCAATGGCAGAATGGCATTGAGGTGACAATTCCATGATCTTAGACATGTTACATGGCCATGTTCGGAGTTACCATTGTGACGCTATACATAGGTAGTGACCTATGTATAGTGCACGCGTGAACTGGTGTCCCCACACTCACAAAGTCCTGGGAATTTGCCGTGAACAATGTGGGGGCACCTTGGCTAGTGCCAGGGCGCCCACACACTAAGTAACTTAGCAGACAACCTTCACCAGGTGAAGGTTAGACATATAGGTGACTTATAAGTTACTTAAGTGCAGTGGTAAATGGCTGTGAAATAACGTGGACGTTATTTCACTCAGGCTGCACTGGCAGGCCTGTGTAAGAATAGTCAGATCTCCCTGTGGGTGGCAAAAGAAATGCTGCAGCCCATAGGGATCTCCTGGAACCCCAATACCCTGGGTACCTCAGTACCATATACTAGGGAATTATAAGGGTGTTCCCGTATGCCAATGTGAATTGGTGAAATTGGTCACTAGCCTGTTAGTGACAATTTGGAAAGCAGAGAGAGCATAACCACTGAGGTTCTGGTTAGCAGAGCCTCAGTGAGACAGTAAGTCATCACACAGGGAACAAACACAGGGCACACTTATGAGCACTGGGGCACTGCCTGGCAGGGTCCCAGTGACATATAGACTAAAACAACATATATACAGTGAAATATGGGGGTAACATGCCAGGCAAGATGGTACTTTCCTACACAACTCCCCCCAAACGAAGGACAATAAGACTAGCCATGACCTGATGAGTCTTCATTGTCTAAGTGGAAATATATGGAGAGTCCATCTGCATTGGAGTGGGTACTCCCAGGTCTATGTTACACTGTATAGTCCATTCCCTGTAGAGATATGGACCACCTCAACTATTTAGGGTTTTCACCTTTCATTTGTTTTAGCCAAAGTAGAGGTTTGTGGTCTGTCTGAACAATGAAGTGATTTCCAAACAGGTTTGGCCTCAACTTCTTCAGTGCCCAGACCACAGCAAAGGCCTCCCTCTCTATGGCAGACCAACGCTTTTCTCTAGGGGTCAACCTCCTGCTGATAAAAGCAACAGGTTGATCCTGGCCCTCAGAATTGAGTTGTGATAAGACTGCCCTACCCCTAATTCAGATGCATCAGTTTGAACAATGAATTTCTTGGAGTTACATGGGCTTTCTAGGACAGGTGCAGTGCACATGGCCTGTTTGAGCTCATCAAAAGCTTTCTGACAGCTAGCTGTCCACAATACCTTTTTAGGCATCTTCTTGCTAGTGAGATCATTAAGTGGGGCTGCAATGGAGCCATAGTTTTCAATTAATCTCCTGTAATACCCAGTGAGGCCTAGGAAGGCTCTCATCTGGGTCTGAGTTGTAGGGGGAACCCAATCCATGATTGTCTGGATTTTCCCCTGAAGTGGTGCAATCTGTTCTCCACCTACCAGGTGTCCCAGATAAACCACTTTCCCCTGCCCTATCTGGCACTTTGAAGCCTTGATAGGGAGGCCTGCCTTTTGCAGGGCCACCAAAACTTTCCACAGGTGGACCAGGTGATCATCCCAGGTGGAGCTAAAGACAGCTATATCATCTACATATGCTGCACTAAAAGCCTCCAACCCTTGCAGGACTGCATTCACCGACCTCTGAAAAGTGGCAGGTGCATTTTTCAAACCAAAGGGCATTACTGTGAATTGGTAGTGCCCTTCAATAGTCGAAAATGCAGTTTTTGCTTTAGCATCCTCTGATAATTTGATCTGCCAATACCCTGCAGTCAAATCAAAGGTGCTTAGATACTTGGCAGATGCCAGTGTACCTATGAGCTCATGTGCCCTGGGTATAGGGTGAGTGTAGGAGGCTGGCCTGGCTTGTAGTGGGTACCAAGGGGTACTTGCACCTTGCACCAGGTATCCCTTATTAGTGTAGAGGGGTGTCTAGCAGCTTAGGCTGATAGAAAAGGTAGTTTAGCAGAGCAGCTTATGCTGAACTAGGAGACGAGTGAAGCTCCTATAGTACCACTAGTGTCATATGCACACTATCATAAGAAAACACAATACACAGATATACTAAAAATAAAGTTACTTTATTTTTATGACAATATGCCAAATTATCTCAGTGAGTACCCTCAGTATGAGGATAGCAAATATACACAAGATATATGTACACAATACCAAAATATGCAGTAATAGCAATAGAAAACAGTGCAAGCAATGTATAGTCACAATAGAATGCAATGGGGGCACATAGGGATAGGGGCAACACAAACCATATACTGTAGAAGTGGAATGCGAACCACAAATGGACCCCAAACCTATGTGACCTTGTTGAGGGTCGCTGGGACTGTAAGAAAACAGTGAGGGTTTGAAAAATAGCCCACCCCAAGACCCTGAAAAGTGGGTGCAAAGTGCACCTAAGTTCCCCAAAGAGCACAGAAGTCGTGATAGGGGAATTCTGCAAGGAAGACCAACACCAGCAATGCAACAACAATGGATTTCCTGACGAGAGTACCTGTGGATCAAGGGGACCAAGTCCAAGAGTCACGATCAAGTCGGGAGTGGCCAGATGCCCAGGAAATGCCAGCTGTGGGTGCAAAGAAGCTGCCACTGGATGGTAGAAGCTGTGGATTCTGCAAGAACAACAAGAGCTAGAAACTTCCCCTTCGGACGATGGATGTCCCACGTCGTGAAGAGCCGTGCAGAGGTGTTTCTGTGCAGAAAGACCGCAAACAAGCCTTGCTAGCTGCAAGGGTTGTGGTTAGGGTTTTTGGATGCTGCTGTGGCCCAGGAGGGACCAGGATGTCGTCAATTGCGCGAAGAGACAGAGGGGGCATTCAGCAAGACAAAGAGCCCAGTCAGAAGCAAGCAGCACCCGCAGAAGTGCCGGAACAGGCACTACGAAGTGGAGTGAACCGGAGCTCACCCAAAGTCACAAAAGAGGGTCCCACGACGCCGGAGGGCAACTCAGGAGGTCGTGCACTGCAGGTTAGAGTGCCGGGGACCCAGGCTTGGCTGTGCACAAAGGAAGTCCTGGAAGAGTGAACAGGAGCCGGAGTAGCTGCAAAACACGCGGTTCCCAGCAATGCAGTCTAGCGTGGGGAGGCAAGGACTTAATTCCACCAAACTTGGACTGAAGAGTCACTGGACTGTGGGAGTCACCTGGACAGAGTTGCTGAGTTCAAGGGACCTCGCTCGTCGTGCTGAGAGGAGACCCAGAGGACCGGTGATGCAGTTCCTTGGTGCCTGCGGTTGCAGGGGGAAGATTCCGTCGACCCACTTGAGATTTCTTCAGAGCTTCTAGTGCAGAGAGGAGGCAGACTACCCCCACAACACGCACCACCAGGAAAACAGTCGAGAAGGCGGCCGGATCAGCGCTACAAGGTCGCAGTAGTCGTCTTTGCTACTTTGTTGCAGTTTTGCAGGCTTCCAGAGCAGTCAGCGGTCGATTCCTTGGCAGAAGGTGAAGAGAGAGATGCAGAGGAACTCTGATGAGCTCTTGCATTCGTTATCTAAAGAATTCCCCAAAGCAGAGACCCTAAATAGCCAGAAAAGGAGGTTTGGCTACTTAGGAGAGAGGATAGGCTAGCAACACCTGGAGGAGCCCATCAGAAGGAGTCTCTGACGTCACCTGCTGGCACTGGCCACTCAGAGCAGTCCAGTGTGCCAGCGGCACCTCTGTTTCTAAGATGGCAGAGGTCTGGAGTATACTGGAGGAGCTCTGGGCACCTCCCAGGGGAGGTGCAGGTCAGGGGAGTGGTCACTCCCCTTTCCTTTGTCCAGTTTCGCACCAGAGCAGGGCTGGGGGATCCCTGAACTGGTGTAGACTGGCTTATGCAGAAATGGGCACCATCTGTGCCCATGAAAGCATTTCCAGAGGCTGGGGGAGGCTACTCCTCCCCAGCCCTAACACCTTTTTTCCAAAGGGAGAGGGTGTAACACCCTCACTCTGAGGAAGTCCTTTGTTCTGCCTTCCTGGGCCAAGCCTGGCTGGACCCCAGGAGGACAGAAACCTGTCTGAGGGGTTGGCAGCAGCAGCAGCTGCAGTGAAACCCCAGGAAAGGTAGTTTGGCAGTACCTGGGTCTGAGCTAGAGACTCGGGGGATCATGGAATTGTCTCCCCAATGCCAAAATGGCATTGGGGTGACAATTCCATGATCTTAGACATGTTACATGGCCATGTTCGGAGTTACCATTGTGACGCTATACATATGTCGTGACATATGTAGAGTGCACGCGTGTAATGGTGTCCCCGCACTCACAACGTCTGGGGAATTTGCCCTGAACAATGTGTGGGCACCTTGGCTAGTGCCAGGGTGCCCACACACTAAGTAACTTAGCACCCAACCTTTACCAGGTAAAGGTTAGACATATAGGTGACTTATAAGTTACTTAAGTGCAGTGGTAAATGGCTGTGAAATATTGTGGACGTTATTTCACTCAGGCTGCAAGGGCAGGCCTGTGTAAGAATTGTCAGAGCTCCCTTTGGGTGGCAAAAGAAATGCTGCAGCCCATAGGGATCTCCTGGAACCCCAAAACCCTGGGTACCTCAGTACCATATACTAGGGATTTATAAGGGTGTTCCAGTATGCCAATGTGAATTTGTGAAATTGGTCACTAGCCTGTTAGTGACAATTTGGAAAGAAATGAGAGAGCGTAACCACTGGGGTTCTGGATAGCAGAGCCTCAGTGAGACAGTTAGTCATAACACAGGTAACACATACAGGGCAAACTTATGAGCACTGGGGCCCTGGCTGGCCGGGTCCCAGTGACACATACAACTAAAACAACATATATACAGTGAAATATGGGGGTAACATGCCAGGCAAGATGGTACTTTCCTACACAACCCCCCCCCAAAACAAAGGACAATAAGACTAGCCATGACCTGATGAGTCTTCATTGTCTAAGTGGAAATATCTGGAGAGTCCATCTGCATTGGAGTGGGTACTCCCAGGTCTATGTTCCACTGTATAGTCCATTCCCTGCAGAGATATGGACCACCTCAACAATTTAGGGTTTTCACCTTTCCTTTGTTTTAGCCAAAGTAGAGGTTTGTGGTCTGTCTGAACAATGAAGTGAGTGCCAAACAGGTATGGCCTCAACTTCTTCAGTGCCCAGACCACAGCAAAGGCCTCCCTCTCTGTGGCAGACCAACGCTTTTCTCTAGGGGTCAACCTCCTGCTGATAAAAGCAACATGTTGATCCTGGCCCTCAGGATTAAGTTGTGATAAGACTGCCCCTACCCCTAATTCAGATGCATCAGTTTGGACAATTAATTTTTTTGAGTAACATGGGCTTTTCAGGACAGGTGCAGAGCACATGGCCTGCTTCAGCTCCTCAAAAGCTTTCTGACAGTTTGCTGTCCATAATACCTTTTTAGGCATTTTCTTAGATGTGAGGTCATTAAGAGGGGCTGCAATGGAGCCATAGTTCTTTATGAACCTCCTGTAGTACCCAGTGAGGCCTAAAAAGGCTCTCACCTGAGTCTGAGTTGGAGGGGGAACCCAATCTATAATAGTTTGGATTTTCCCCTGAAGTGGTGCAATCTGTTCTCCACCTACCAGGTGTTCCAGATAAACCACTTTCCCCTGCCCTATCTGGCACTTTGAAGCCTTAATAGTGAGGCCTGCCTTTTGCAGGGCCTCCAAAACTTTCCATCGGTGGACCAGGTGATCATACCAGCTGGAGCTAAAGACAGCTATATCATCTAGATATGCTGCACTAAAAGCTTCCAACCCTTGCAGGACTGTCTTCACCAACCTTTGAAAAGTGGCAGGTGCATTTTTCAAACCAAATGGCATTACTGTGAATTGGTAGTACCCTCCAGTGGTGGAAAATGCAGTTTTTGCTTTTGCATCCTCTGATAACTTGATCTGCCAATACCCTGCAGTCAAATCAAAGGTGCTCAGATACTTGGCAGGTGCCAGTCTATCTATTATCTCATCTGCCCTGGGTATAGGGTGAGCATCAGTTTTGGTTACCTGGTTGAGACCTTTGTAGTCAACACACAATCTCATTTCCCTTTTACCATCTTTGGAATGAGGTTTTGGAACAAGTACCACAGGAGAGGCCCATGGACTTTCAGAGTGCTCAACCACTCCCAGTTCAAGCATTTTCTGAACCTCTTGTTTTATGCAGTCTCTGACATGGTCAGGCTGCCTATAGATCTTACTTTTGACAGGCAAGCTGTCTCCAGTATCTATAGTGTGCTCACACCAAGAAGTGGTGCCTGGCACGGTAGAAAAGAGTTCAGAAAACTGACCCAGGAGATTTATGCAGTGGTCTTTCTGCTCAGCAGTAAGACAATCTGCTAGAACTACACCTTCCACTAGAGCATCTTGTTCTGTGGAAGAGAAGAGATCAGGGAGAGGGTCACTCTCTTCTTCCTGTCCTTCATCTGTTGCCATGAGCAGGGTGAGATCAGCCCTGTCATAGTAGGGTTTCAGGCGATTGACATGGAGCACCCTAAGGGGACTCCTGGCAGTGCCTAAGCCAACCAAGTAGTTGACTTCTCCCTTTTTCTCAACAATAATATGGGGTCCACTACATTTGTCTTGGAGTGCTCTTGGGGCCACAGGCTCCAAGACCCACACTTTCTGCCCTGGTTGGTACTGAATCAGAACAGCCTTCTGGTCATGCCATTGCTTTTGGAGCTCTTGGCTGGCCTGAAGGTTTTTACTGGCCTTTTTCTTGTACTCAGCCATCCTAGATCTTAGGCCAAGTACATAGTCCACTATTTCTTGCTTAGGAGCTTTTAAAGGTTGTTCCCAACCCTCCTTCGCAAGTGTTAGAGGACCTCTCACAGGGTGTCCAAATAGGAGTTCAAAGGGGCTGAAGCCCACTCCTTTTTAGGGTACCTCCCTGTAAGCAAAAAGGAGGCAATGTAACAGGACATCCCATCTCCTCCGGAATTTTTCAGGGAGTCCCATTATCATTCCTTTGAGAGTTTTATTAAACCTCTCAACCAGTCTATTTGTTTGTGGATGATAGGGTGTGGTGAACTTGTATGTCACACCACATTCCTTCCACATGGCCTTTAGGTAAGCAGACATGAAATTGCTTCCCCTGTCTGATACCACCTCTTTTGGGAAGCCCACCCTGGAAAAGATTCGCAGGAGGGCCTTTGCCACTGCAGGAGCTGTAGTGGTCCTTAGAGGAATTGCTTCAGGATATCTGGTGGCATGGTCCACTACTACCAAGATAAACCTATTGCCTGAAGCAGTAGGAGGGTCAAGGGGGCCAACTATGTCAACCCCTACCCTTTCAAAGGGAACCCCAACCACAGGTAGTGGAATAAGGGGTGCCTTTAGAGTGCCACCTGTCTTGCCACTGGCTTGACAGGTTTCACAGGACTTACAAAATTCCTTTGTGTCCTCTGACATTCTAGGCCAATGAAACAAGGGGACAAGCCTGTCCCAAGTTTTCATTTCCCCTAAATGTCCAGCCAAGGGAATGTTGTGGGCTAGAGTTAGGAGGAACTCTCTATATTGCTGAGGAATCACCAATCTCCTGGCAGCTCCAGGTTTTGGATCCCTTGCTTCAGGATACAAGAGGTTGTCCTCCCAGTAAACTCTGTGAGAGTCACTGACATCTCCATTTGCTTGTTTGACAGCTTGCTGTCTTAGACCCTCTAGTGTGGGACAGGTCTGCTGTGCCACACTCAGCTCCTCCCTGGCAGACCCCCCTCCACCCAAAAGCTCAACAGTGTCTGCTTCCAGTTCCTCTGGTGTAGGTTTTGCACAGGGTGGAAATTATTCTTCCTCAGAAGTTGAATCCACTGTAGAGGGAGGGATAGTAGGTAGTGTTTTACCTTTACTAACCCTAGCTTTAGGGAGCACTTGGTCCATTCTTCCAGGATCCAAGTCACCCTGTCCTTTTTGCTTTTTGGCCTGAGCCCTGGTTAAAGCACAAATATGCCCTGGAATGCCCAGCATTGCTGCATGAGCCTCCAACTCCACTTCTGCCCAAGCTGATGTCTCTAAATCGTTCCCTAGTAGACAGTCTACAGGTAAATCTGAGGCAACCACAACTTTCTTTGGACCAGTAACACCCCCCCCCCCCCACAGTTGAGATTCACAACAGCCATGGGGTGGCTAAGAGTGTTGTTATGAGCATCAGTCACTTGCTACTGGTGACCAAGTAGGTGTTGTTCATGGTGGACCAGTTCCTTTACTACCACGGTACCACTGGCACCTGTGTCCCTGTAGGCCTGAACCTCAACACCATTTATTAGGGGAAGTTGCCTGTACTTATCCATGTTAAGGGGACAAGCAACCAAGGTGGCCAAATCAATGGCCCCCTCAGAGACTAATATAGCCTCTGTGGTCTCCCTAATAAGACCAACCCCAACTAAATTACCAAAAGTGAGCCCAGCTACTCCCTTGGATTGGCTATTAGTAGGTTTGCTCCCACCACCACTGCTATTACTAGGGGCACAAGGTGTAGCAGCAGGGGTTGTAGTGGTAGAAGGCTTGGTGCTTTTCTTTGGGCAACTGGGATCAGTTGTCCAATGGCCTTTTATTTTACGTAAATAGCACCATGGTTTCTTTTCTTTGTTTTGATTTGAAGAGGATTTGGGCCCACCACCCCCACCAGAGTGTTTTTGTGGGCCTGATGAAGACTAATTTTTAGATTTGTCCCCACCCTTGTCAGAAGACTTACCATCCTTCTTCTTGCCATCCTTGTCACCCCCTGTATGAACTTTTCTGTTCACCCTTGTTCTGACCCATTTGTCTGCCTTCTTTCCCAATTCTTGGGGAGAGGTCAGATCAGAGTCTACCAGGTACTGGTGTAACAAATCAGACACACAATTATTAAGAATATGCTCTCTCAGGATTTAGTTATACAGGCTTTCATATTCAGAAACTTTACTGCCATGTAACCACCCCTCCAAGGCCTTCACTGAATGGTCAACAAAGTCTACCCACAAAGGAAGTCCTGGAAGAGTGCACAGGAGCCGGAGTAGCTGCAAAACACGCGGTACCCAGCAATGCAGTCTAACGTGGGGAGGCAAGGACTTACCTCCACCAAACTTGGACTGAAGAGTCACTGGACTGTGGGAGTCACCTGGACAGAGTTGCTGAGTTCAAGGGACCTCGCTCGTCGTGCTGAGAGGAGACCCAGAGGACCGGTGATGCAGTTCCTTGGTGCCTGCGGTTGCAGGGGGAAGATTCCGTCGACCCACGGGAGATTTCTTCAGAGCTTCTAGTGCAGAGAGGAGCCAGACTACCCCCACAGCACGCACCACCAGGAAAACAGTTGGATCAGCAATACAAGGTCGCAGTAGTCATCTTTGCTACTTTGTTGCAGTTTTGCAGGCTTCCAGAGCAGTCAGCGGTCGATTCCTTGGCAGAAGGTGAAGAGAGAGATGCAGAGGAACTCTGATGAGCTCTTGCATTTGTTATCTAAAGAATTCCCCAAAGCAGAGACCGTAAATAGCCAGAAAAGAAGGTTTGGCTACTTAGGAGAGAGGATAGGCTAGCAACACCTGGAGGAGCCTATCAGAAGGAGTCTCTGACGTCACCTGCTGGCAATGGCCACTCAGAGCAGTCCAGTGTGCCAGCAGCACCTCTGTTTCCAAGATGGCAGAGGTCTGGAGCACACTGGAGGAGCTCTGGGTACCTCCCAGGGGAGGTGCAGGTCAGGGGAGTGGTCACTCCCCTTTCCTTTGTCCAGTTTCACACCAGAGCAGGGCTGGGGGATCCCTGAACCGGTGTAGACTGGCTTATACAGAAATGGGCACCATCTGTGCCCATGAAAGCATTCCCAGAGGCTGGGGAGGCTTCTCCTCCCCTGCCCTAACACCTTTTTTCCAAAGGGAGAGGGTGTAACACCCTCTCTCTGAGGAAGTCCTTTGTTCTGCCTTCCTGGGCCAAGCCTGGCTGGACCCCAGGAGGGCAGAAACCTGTCTGAGGGGTTGGCAGCAGCAGCAGCTGCAGTGAAACCCCGGGAAAGGTAGTTTGGCAGTACCCGGGTCTGAGCTAGAGACTTGGGGGATCATGGAATTGTCCCCCCAATGCCAGAATGACATTGGGTTGACAATTCCATGATCTTAGGAATGTTACTTGGCCATGTTCGGAGTTACCATTGTGACGCTATACATATGTTGTGACATATGTATAGTGCACGTGTGTAATGGTGTCCCCGCACTCACAAAGTCCGGGGAATTTGCCCTGAACAATGTGGGGGCACCTTGGCTAGTGCCAGGGTGCCCACACACTAAGTAACTCAGCACCCAACCTTTACCAGGTAAAGGTTAGACATATAGGTGACTTATAAGTTATTTAAGTGCAGTGGTAAATGGCTGTGAAATAACGTGGACGTTATTTCCCTCAGGCTGCAATGGCAGGCCTGTGTAAGAATTGTCAGAGATCCCAATGGGTGGCAAAAGAAATGCTGCAGCCCATAGGGATCTCCTGGAACCCCAATACCCTGGGTACCTCAGTACCATATACCGGGAATTTATAAGGGTGTTCCAGTATGCCAATGTGAATTGGTGAAATTGGTCACTAGCCTGTTAGTGACAATTTGTAAAAAGAGAGCATAACCACTGAGGTTCTGGTTAGCAGAGCCTCAGTGAGACAGTTAGGCATGACACAGGGAACACATACATATAGGCCACAAACTTATGAGCATTGGGGTCCTGGCTAGCAGGGCCCCAGTGACATATAACAAACATACTCAAAACATAGGGCTTTCACTATGAGCACTGGGCCCTGGCTAGCAGGATCAAAGTGAGACAGTGAAAACACCCTGACATATGCTCACAAACAGGCCAAAAGTGGGGGTAACAAGGCTAGAAAGAGGCTACTTTCTCACCCCCCCCCCCAAACGAAGGACAATAAGGCTAACCTTGGCCAGTTGAGACTTTATTTTCTAAGTGGTGATAAGTAGAGAGTAGCTCTGCAATAGACTAGTTACTCCCTTTATCATCCACTATATGGTTACTTCCCTGTGGGGATGTAAACCACCCTGTTTGAAGTTTTTTAGCTAAGGAACAGTGTGAAGATATATTTTCAGAGTGTCTATCAGTAAGTTTTAGTTTAGAGCAGTGGGAATTATCCACTGCACCTATTTCTAGTGATGAGAATGCCAGACAGGGATGCTGTCTCAGTAAAGCCATAGCTGGGCAAAAACGTTGTCCATATGGCTGGAAGAGAGAACAGGGATTCTGTTTCTCTTTAGTTGGAGCAGGGCAGGGATGCTGCCCTATGAGTTCCACCCTAGGGCAGGGATGCTGTCCTAAGTGTTGTGAGGCAGTGCAGTGTTTCTGCACTAAAGTTTCCCTGGGAGGGTTGGAGGGATGCTCCATGTTAACTAAAATGGTGCTCTTTTTCTCACCAATATGAGTTATCCCACAGAGAGGTACTTCCACCTCAGGGAGTACAGCTATGCCAGCTGATGATTCCCTTGGAACAGGTGCCACCCCAGGAGAGGTTTCTCCCACCACAGGAATGGTATCCTGAATGGCAGGGTGGGTAGGGGATACTGTGATACCCTTTTTACCTGTTGTTGGAGAGGGATCCTGAGTTTTCAGGCCTTCTCTCCTTTGCTTTTTCATTTCAGTAGAAATGAGAGGGAACAATTCCTCAGGGATACCCAGCATGGCTGCATGGGTATAAAACTCTACATCAGCCCAACCTGAGGATTCTAGGTCATTACCTAAGAGACAATCTACAGGTAAGCTAGGTGATACTACTACCTGCTTAGGGCCAGTAACTTCACCTCAACTAAGCTGAACTATAGCTAAGGGAAGAAACTTAGTGGAGTTATGGACATCAATAATCTTATACTGTTGTCCAATGATGTGTTGTTCAGGAGCTACAAGGTTTTCAGTCATCAAAGTGATACTGGCACCTGTGTCCCTGTAGGCCTGGGCCTCAACACCATTTATTGAAACTGTCTGCCTGTACTTATCCATTGTAAGGGGACAAGCAGCCAGTGTGGCAAGGCCAATGCCACTAGGTGTGACAGAAACTGTCTTGGGACTGACTACCCCAGTTTTTATGATGGACCCATAAGTGAACCCAACTACACCCTTAGTTTGACTGTTGCCAGCAGTCCCACCACTATTACCACTACTACTAGGGGCACTAGAGCTTGATGTATTAGTGGTGGTAGGCTCAGGGGGTTTACTTGGACAGGACGTATCCCCTGGCCTATGGCCTCTGTTTTTACACACAAAGCACCAAGGCTTTTTAATGTGTGCAGGTTGTGAAGAAGAGGAAGAATTTGTTTTATCCCCACCCCCTGAAAAGTGTTTAGGATTTGAAGAAGGATCTTTGGTTTTACCCTTATCCCCATGCTTATCCTGAGATTTCTCACCATCTTTCTTTTTGCCATCCTTGTCACCACCTGTATGAACTTTTCTGTTCACTCTTGTTCTGACCCATTTGTCTGCCTTCTTTCCCAATTCTTGGGGAGAGGTCAGATCTGAGTCCACTAGATATTGGTGTAACGAATCAGACACACAGTTATTCAGAATATGCTCTCTCAGGATTAAGTTATACAGGCTTTCATAGTCAGAAACTTTACTGCCATGTAACCACCCCTCCAAGGCCTTCACTGAATGGTCAACAAAGTCTACCCAGTCTTGTGAAGGCTCGTTTTTGGTTTCTCTGAACTTAATCCTGTATTGTTCAGTGGTTAAGCCATAACCATCCAGGAGTGCATTCTTTCAAACAGTGAAATTATTGGCATCACTCTCCTACACAGTAAGGAGCCTATCCCTGCCCTTTCCACCACTGAAAGATAGCCATAGGATAGCAGCCCACTGCCTTTGAGTGACCCCCTGTACAACACAGGCCCTCTCAAGTGCAGCAAACCACTTGTTAATGTCATCCCCCTCCTTGTAAGGGGAAACTATCTTGTGCAGATTCCTAGAATCATGCTCTTTTACAGGATTACTATCTGTAATACTGCTGCTGCCACCATGGGTTCCAACCCCCAATCTCTGTCTTTCTTTTTCTAAGTCTAAAGATTCCCTGTCTAGAGCCAGCTGTTGCTGTTTAAGCTTCAGCCTGGACTCTTCCACTCTCAATCTATTGAGCTCCCTTTCTAACATTCTGGCAAGAAGAAAGGTGGTGAGAAATCTCAGGATAAGCATGGGGATAAGGGTAAAACCAAAGTTCCTTCTTCAAATCCTAAACACTCTTCAGGTGGTGGGGATAAAACAAATTCTTCCTCTTCTTCACAACCTACACACATTAAAAAGCCTTGGTGCTTTGTGTGTAAAAATAGAGGCCATAGGCCAGGGGATAAGTCCTGTCCAGGTAAACCCCCTGAGCCTACCACCACTAATACATCAAGCTCTAGTGCCCCTAGCAGTAGTGGTAATAGTGGTGGGACTGCTGGCAACAGTCAATCTAAGGGTGTAGTTGGGTTCACTTATGGGTCCATCATAGAAACTGGGGTAGTCAGTCCCAAGACAGTTTCTGTCACACCTAGTGGCATTGGCCTTGCCACACTGGCTGCTTGTCCCCTTACAATGGATAAGTACAGGCAGACAGTTTCAATAAATGGTGTTGAGGCCCAGGCCTACAGGGACACAGGTGCCAGCATCACTTTGGTGTCTAAAAATCTAGTGGCTCCGGAACAACACATCATTGGACAACAGTATAAGATTATTGATGTCCATAACTCCACTAAGTTTCTTCCCTTAGCTATAGTTCAGCTTAGTTGGGGTGGAGTTACTGGCCCTAAGCAGGTGGTAGTGTCACCTAGCTTACCTGTTTAATGTCTCTTAGGTAATGACCTAGAGACCTCAGGTTGGGCTGAGGTGGAGTTTTATGCCCATGCAGCCATGCTGGGCATCCCAGAGGAATTGTTCCCTCTCATTTCTTCTGAAATGAAAAAGCAAAGGAGAGAAGAAGGCCTGAAAACTCAGGATCCCTCTCCAACAACAGGAAAAAAGGGTATCACAATAGCACCTAACCACCCTGCCATTGAGGATACCATTCCTGTGGTGGGAGAAATCCCTCCTGGGGTGGCACCTGTTCCAAGGGAATTATCAGCTGGCATAGCTGTACTCCCTGAGGTGGAAGTACCTCTTGGTGGGATAACTAACATTGGTGAGAAAAAGAGTACCATTTTAGTTAACATGGACCATCCCTCCAACCCTCCCAGGGAAACTTTAGTGCAGAAACCCTGCACTGCCTCACAACACTTAGGACAGCAACGCTGCCCTAGGGTGGAGCTCATAGGACAGCATCCCTGCCCTGCTCCAAATCAAGAGAAACAGCATCCCTGTTCTATCTTCCAGCCATATGGACAACGTTTTTGCCCAGCTATGGCTTTACTGAGACAGCATCCCTGTCTGGCATTCTCATCACTAGAAATAGGTGCAGTGGACAATTGCTACTGTTCTAAACTAAAACTTACTGATAGAAACTCTGAAAATATATCTTCACATTGTTCCTTAGCTAGAAAACTTCAAACAGGGTGGTTTACATCCCCACAGGGAAGTAACCATATAGTGGATGATAAAGGGAGTAACCAGTCTATTGCAGAGCTACTCTCTACTTATCACCACTTAGAAAATAAAGTCTCAACTGGCCAAGGTTAGCCTTATTGTCCTTCGATTGGGGGGGGGGGGGGGGGGGGAGAAAGTAGCCTCTTTCTAGCCTTGTTACCCCCACTTTTGGCCTGTTTGTGAGTATATGTCAGGGTGTTTCCACTGTCTCACTGGGATCCTGCTAGCCAGGGCCCAGTGCTCATAGTGAAAACCCTATGTTTTCATTATGTTTGTTATATGTCACTGGGACTCTGCTAGCCAGGACCCCAGTGCTCATAAGTTTGTGGCCTATATGTATGTGTTCCCTGTGTGATGCCTAACTGTCTCACTGAGGCTCTGCTAAACAGAACCTCAGTGGTTATGCTCTCTCTTTACAAATTGTCACTAACAGGCTAGGGACCAATTTCACCAATTCACATTGGCATACTGGAACACCCTTATAATTCCCTAGTATATGGTACTGAGGTACCCAGGGTATTGGGGTTCCAGAAGATCCCTGTGGGCTGCAGCATTTCTTTTGCCACCCATAGGGAGCTCTGACAATTCTTACACAGGCCTGCCACTGCAGCCTGAGTGAAATAACGTCCAGGTTATTTCACAGCCATTTACCACTGCACTTAAGTAACTTATAAGTCACCTATATGTCTAACCTCCACCTGGTGAAGGTTGGGTGCTAAGTTACTTAGTGTGTGGGCCCCCACATCGTTCAGGGCAAATTCCCCGGACTTTGTGTGTGTGGGGACACAATTACACGCGTGCACTGTACATAGGTCACTACCTATGTACAGCGTCACAATGGTAACTCCGAACATGGCCATGTAACATGTCTAAGATCATGGAATTGTCACCCCAATGCCATCCTGGCATTGGGGAGACAATTCCATGATCCTCCGATTCTCTAGCACAGACCCAGGTACTGCCAAACTGCCTTTCCCGGGGTTTCACTACAGCTGCTGCTGCTGCCAACCCCTCAGACACGTTTCTGCCCTCCTGGGGCCCAGCCAGGATTGGCCCAGGAAGGCAGAACAAAGGACTTCCTCAGAGAGAGGGTGTTACACCCTCTCCCTTTGGAAAAAGGTGTTAAGGCAGGGGAGGAGTAGCCTCCCCTAGCTTCTGGAAATGCTTTCATGGGCACAGATGGTGCCCATTTCTGCATAAGCCAGTCTACACCGGTTCAGGGACCCCTCAGCCCTGCTCTGGTGCGAAACTGGACAAAGGAAAGGGGAGTGACCACTCCCCTGACCTGCACCTCCCCTGGGAGGTGCCCAGAGCTCCTCCAGTGTGCTCCAGACCTCTGCCATCTTGGAAACAGAGGTGCTGCTGGCACACTGGACTGCTCTGAGTGGCCAGGGCCAACAGGTGATGTCAGAGACTCCTTCTGATAGGCTCCTTCAGGTGTTGCTAGCCTATCCTCTGTCCTATGTAGCCAAACCCTCTTTTCTGGCTATTTAGGGTCTCTGCTTTGGGAAATTCCTTAGATAACGAATTCAGGAGCTCATCAGAGTTCCTCTGCATCTCTCTCTTCACCTTCTGCCAAGGAATCGACTCCTGACCGCGCTGGAAGCCTGCAAAACTGCAACAAAGTAGCAAAGACGACTACTGCAACCTTGTGTCGCTGATTCTGCGGCCTTCTCAACTGTTTTCCTGGTGGTGCATGCTCTGGGGGTAGCCTGCCTCCTTCTTGCACCAGAAGCTCTGAAGAAATCTCCAGTGGGTCGACAGAATCTTCCCCCTGCAACCGCAGGCAACAAAAGACTGCATCACTGGTCCTCTGGGTCCCCTCTCAGCACGACGAGCGTGGTCCCTGGAACTCAGCAACTCTGTCCAAGTGACTCCCACATTCCAGTGACTCTTCAGTCCAAGTTTGGTGGAGGTAAATCTTTGCCTCCCCACGCTAGACTGCATTGCTGGGTACCACGTGATTTGCAGCTGCTCCGGCTCCTGTGCACTCTTCCAGGATTTCCTTCATGCACAGCCAAGCCTGGGTCCCCGACACCCTAACCTGCAGTGCACAACCTCCTGAGTTGTCCTCCGGTGTCGTGGGACTCCCTTTCGTGTCTTCGGGTGAGCTCCGGTTCACTCCTCTTTGTAGTGCCTGTTCCGGCCCTTCTGCGGGTGCTGCCTGCTTATGTGAGGGCTCCCTGACTTGCTGGGCGCCCCCTCTGTTTCCTCATCCAAGTGGCGACATCCTGGTCCCTCCTGGACCACAGCAGCATCCAACAACCCTAACTGCAACCCTTGCAGCTAGCAAGGCTTGTTTGCGGTCTTTCTGCGTGGGAACACCTCTGCAAGCTTTTTCACGACATGCAACATCCATTCTCCAAAGGGGAAGTTTCTAGCCCTCTTCGTTCTTGCAAAATCCACAGCTTCTACCATCCGGTGGCAGCTTCTTTGCACCCTCAGCTGGCATTTCCTGGGCCTCTGCCCAATCTCGACTTTGTCGCGACTCTTTGACTTGGTCCCCTTGTTCCACAGGTACTCTCGTCCGCAAATCCACTTTGGTTGCATTGCTGGTGTTGGTCTTCCTTGCAGAATTTCCCTAACACGACTTCTGTGCTCTCTGGGGAATATAGGTGCACTTTACACCTACTTTTCAGGGTCTTGGGGTGGGCTATTTTTCTAACCCTCACTGTTTTCGTACAGTCCCAGCGACCCTCTACAAGCTCACATAGGTTTGGGGTCCATTCGTGGTTCGCATTCCACTTTTGGAGTATATGGTTTGTGTTGCCCCTATACCTATGTGCTCCTATTGCAATCTACTGTAACTATACATTGCCTGCATTACTTCCTTTTGGTATTACTGCATATTTTTGGTATTGTGTGTGAGAAGGTAGCCTCTTTCTAGCCTTGTTACCCCCACTTTTGGCCTGTTTGTGAGTGTATGTCAGGGTGTTTGTCACTGTTTTCACTGTCTCACTGGGATCCTGATAGCCAGGCCTCAGTGCTCATAGTGAAAACACTATGTTTTCAGTATGGTTGTTATGTGTCACTGGGATCCTGCTGGTCAGGACCCCAGTGCTCATAGGTTTGTGGCCTGTATGTATGTGTCACTGGGACCCTGTCACACAGGGCCCCAGTGCTCATAGGTGTGCATGTATATGTTCCCTGTGTGGTGCCTAACTGTCTCACTGAGGCTCTGCTAACCAGAACCTCAGTGGTTATGCTCTCTCATTACTTTCAAATTGTCACTAACAGGTTAGTGACCAATTTTACCAATTTACATTGGCTTACTGGAACACCCTTATAATTCCCTAGTATATGGTACTGAGGTACCCAGGGAATTGGGGTTCCAGGAGATCCCTATGGGCTGCAGCATTTCTTTTGCCACCCATAGGGTGCTCTGACAATTCTTACACAGGCCTGCCACTGCAGCCTGAGTGAAATAACGTCCACGTTATTTCACAGCCATTTTACACTGCACTTAAGTAACTTATAAGTCACCTATATGTCTAACCTTTACCTGGTAAAGGTTAGGTGCAAAGTTACTTAGTGTGAGGGCACCCTGGCACTAGCCCAGGTGCCCCCACATTGTTCAGAGCCAATTCACTGAACTTTGTGAGTGCGGGGACACCATTACACGCGTGCACTACATATAGGTCACTACCTATATGTAGCTTCACCATGGTAACTCCGAATATGGCCATGTAACATGTCTATGATCATGGAATTGCCCCCTCTATGCCATCCTGGCATTGTTGGTACAATTCCATGATCCCAGTGGTCTGTAGCACAGACCCTGGTACTGCCAGACTGCCCTTCCTGGGGTTTCTCTGCAGCTGCTGCTGCTGCCAACCCCTCAGACAGGCAGCTGCCCTCCTGGGGTCCAGCCAGGCCTGGCCCAGGATGGCAGAACAAAGAACTTCCTCTGAGAGAGGGTGTGACACCCTCTCCCTTTGGAAAATGGTGTGAAGGCAGGGGAGGAGTAGCCTCCCCCAGCCTCTGGAAATGCTTTGTTGGGCACAGATGTGCCCAATTCTGCATAAGCCAGTCTACACCGGTTCAGGGACCCCTTAGCCCCTGCTCTGGCGCGAAACTGGACAAAGGAAAGGGGAGTGACCACTCCCCTGACCTGCACCTCCCCTGGGAGGTGTCCAGAGCTCCTCCAGTGGGCTCCAGACCTCTGCCATCTTGGAAACAGAGGTGCTGCTGGCACACTGGACTGCTCTGAGTGGCCAGTGCCACCAGGTGACGTCAGAGACTCCTTGTGATAGGCTCCTTCAGGTGTTAGTAGCCTTTCCTCTCTCCTAGGTAGCCAAACCCTCTTTTCTGGCTATTTAGGGTCTCTGTCTCTGGGGAAACTTTAGATAACGAATGCATGAGCTCAGCCGAGTTCCTCTGCATCTCCCTCTTCACCTTCTGATAAGGAATCGACCGCTGACCGCGCTGGAAGCCTGCAAACCTGCAACATAGTAGCAAAGACGACTACTGCAACTCTGTAACGCTGATCCTGCCGCCTTCTCGACTGTTTTCCTGCTTGTGCATGCTGTGGGGGTAGTCTGCCTCCTCTCTGCACCAGAAGCTCCGAAGAAATCTCCCGTGGGTCGACGGAATCTTCCCCCTGCAACCGCAGGCACCAAAAAGCTGCATCTCCGGTCCCTTGGGTCTCCTCTCAGCACGACGAGCGAGGTCCCTCGAATCCAGCGACACCGTCCAAGTGACCCCCACAGTCCAGTGACTCTTCAGCCCAAGTTTGGTGGAGGTAAGTCCTTGCCTCACCTCGCTGGGCTGCATTGCTGGGAACCGCGACTTTGCAAGCTTCTCCGGCCCCTGTGCACTTCCGGCGGAAATCCTTCGTGCACAGCCAAGCCTGGGTCCACGGCACTCTAACCTGCATTGCACGACTTTCTAAGTTGGTCTCCGGCGACGTGGGACTCCTTTGTGCAACTTCGGTGAGCACCGTTTCACGTATCCTCGTAGTGCCTGTTTCTGGCACTTCTCCGGGTGCTACCTGCTTCAGTGAGGGCTCCTTGTCTTGCTCGACGTCCCCTCTCTCTGCAGGTCCAATTTGCGACCTCCTGGTCCCTCCTGGGCCCCAGCAGCGTCCAAAAACGCCAAACGCACGATTTGCGTGTAGCAAGGCTTGTTGGCGTCCATCCGGCGGGAAAACACTTCTGCACGACTCTCCAAGGCGTGGGGGATCCATCCTCCAAAGGGGAAGTCTCTAGCCCTTGTCGTTCCTGCTGTATTCACAGTTCTTCAGCCTAGTAAGAGCTTCTTTGCACCAACCGCTGGCATTTCTTGGGCATCTGCCCATCTCCGAGCTGCTTGTGACTTTTGGACTTGGTCCCCTTGCTCCACAGGTACCTTCAGACAGGAATCCATCGTTGTTGCATTGCTGATTTGTGTTTTCCTTGCATTCTCCCTCTAACACGACTATTTTGTCCTTAGGGGAACTTTGGTGCACTTTGCACTCACTTTTCAGGGTCTTGGGGAGGGTTATTTTTCTAACTCTCACTATTTTCTAATAGTCCCAGCGACCCTCTACAAGGTCACATAGGTTTGGGGTCCATTCGTGGTTCGCATTCCACTTCTGGAGTATATGGTTTGTGTTGCCCCTATCCCTATGTTTCCCCATTGCATCCTATTGTAACTATACATTGTTTGCACTGTTTTCTAAGACTATACTGCATATTTTTGCTATTGTGTATATATATCTTGTGTATATTTCCTATCCTCTCACTGAGGGTACACTCTAAGATACTTTGGCATATTGTCATAAAAATAAAGTACCTTTATTTTTAGTATAACTGTGTATTGTGTTTTCTTATGATATTGTGCATATGACACTAAGTGGTACTGTAGTAGCTTCACACGTCTCCTAGTTCAGCCTAAGCTGCTCTGCTAAGCTACCATTTTCTATCAGCCTAAGCTGCTAGACACCCTATACACTAATAAGGGATAACTGGGCCTGGTGCAAGGTGCAAGTACCCCTTGGTACTCACTACAAGCCAGTCCAGCCTCCTACATTGGTTGTGCAGTGGTGGGATAAGTGCTTGAGACTACTTACCACTCTTGTCATTGTACTTTTCATAAGAGAAAAATATACAAAACAAGGTCAGTGTATATACACATAGCCAAAAAGTTTTGCATTTCCTCTTTTCACTCTTTTCTAAGTGCTGAAAAGTACTTCTAAACTTTCAAAAAAGTTCTTAAAAGTTTAAAAAGTTTTTTCTGTCTTTCCAAAAAGTTCTGAAAACTTTTTTTCTCTTTGTCTATCACTTTAACTCTCTCTAAAAAATGTCTGGCACAGGCCAAAAAGTTGAACTGTCCAAACTTGCATATGATCACCTTAGCTGGAAAGGAGCAAGGAGTCTCTGCATAGAGAGAGGTTTGAGTGTAGGGAAGAATCCTTCCTTAGAACTGTTAATTAATATGCTTAGAGTACAGGATAAGGCCATAAGTGCCCAATCTGTAGAAAAAGTAGCTAATGGTTCTCAATCTGATCCAGGGACTCCCCCAGGAAAAGGTTCAGGAAAGAAACTTCTCAGCCTGCCCATTACTAGACAGTCTAGCATAGTTGGTACAGAGGTTGAATCACATCATACTGATGATGTGCTCTCACATTATACTGGTAGCCAAGCTGTTAGGGTGCCCTCTGTAAGGGACAGGTCTCCTTCTGTTCATTCCCATCATACCTCTGTATCTAGAAATGTCCCTCCCACCCACCCTGATGACAGATTGTTGGAAAGGGAGCTCAATAGATTGAGAGTGGAGCAAACCAGACTGAAGCTCAAGAAGCAACAGCTGGATTTGGATAGACAGTCTTTAGAAATAGAGAGGGAAAGACAGAAAATGGGTTTAGATACCCATGGTGGCAGCAGCAGTATTCCCCATAGTCATCCTGCAAAAGAGCATGATTCCAGGAATCTGCATAAGATAGTTCCCCCTTACAAGGAGGGGGATGACATTAACAAGTGGTTTGCTGCACTTGAGAGGGCCTGTGCTGTACAGGATGTCCCTCAAAGACAGTGGGCTGCTATCCTATGGCTATCATTTACTGGAAAAGGTAGGGATAGGCTCCTTACTGTAAAAGAAAATGATGCTAACAATTTCCAAGTTCTTAAGAATGCACTCCTGGATGGTTATGGCTTAACCACTGAACAGTACAGGATAAAGTTCAGAGAGACCAAAAAGGAGTCTTCACAAGACTGGGTTGATTTCATTGACCAGGCAGTGAAGGCCTTGGAGGGGTGGTTACATGGCAGTAAAGTTACTGATTATGAAAGCCTGTATAACACAATCCTGAGAGAGCATATACTTAATAATTGTGTGTCTGATTTGTTGCACCAGTACCTGGTAGACTCTGATCTGACCTCTCCCCAAGAATTGGGAAAGAAGGCAGACAAATGGGTCAGAACAAGGGTGAACAGAAAAGTTCATACAGGGGGTGACAAAGATGGCAATAAGAAGAAAGATGGTGAAAAATCTCAAGATAAGCATGGGGATAAGGGTAAAACCAAAGATCCCACTTCAAATCTTAAACACTCTTCAGAGGGTGGGGATAAAACAAATTCTTCCTCTTCTTCTCAACCTGCACACATTAAAAAGCCTTGGTGCTTTGTGTGTAAAAACAGAGGCCATAGGCCAGGGGATAAGTCCTGTCCAGGTAAACCCCCTGAGCCTACCACCACTAATACATCAAGCTCTAGTGCCCCTAGCAGTAGTGGTACTAGTGGTGGGACTGCTGGCAACAGTCAAGCAAAGGGTGTAGTTGGGTTCACTTATGGGTCCATAGTGGAAACTGATGTAATCAGTCCCAAGACAGTTTCTGTCACACCTAGTGGCATTCGCCTTGCCACACTGGCTGCTTGTCCCCTTACAATGGATAAGTACAGGCAGACAGTTTCAATAAATGGTGTTGAGGCCTTGGCCTACAGGGACACAGGTGCCAGTTTCACTTTGGTGACTGAAAACCTAGTGCCTCCTGAACAACACATCATTGGACAACAGTATAAGATTATTGATGTCCATAACTCCACTAAGTTTCTTCCCTTAGCTATAATTCAGTTTAGTTGGGGTGGAGTTACTGGCCCAAAGCAGGTGGTGGTATCACCTAGCTTACCTGTAGACTGTCTCTTAGGTAATGACCTAGAGGCCTCAGGTTGGGCTGATGTAGAGTTTTATGCCCATGCAGCCATGCTGGGCATCCCTGAGGAATTTTTCCCTCTCATTTCAAGTGAAATGAAAAAGCAAAGGAGAGAAGGCCTGAAAACTCAGGATCCCTCTCCATCAACAGGTAAAAAGGGTATCACAGTATCCCCTAACCACCCTACCATTCAGGATACCATTCCTGTGGTGGGAGAAACCTCTCCTGGGGTGGCACCTGTTCCAAGGGAATCATCAGCTGGCATAGCTGGACTCCCTGAGGTAGAAGTACCTCTCTGTGGAATAACTAACATTGGTGACAAAAAGAGCACCATTTTAGTTAACATGGAGTATCCCTCCAACCCTCCCAGAGAAACTTTAGTGCAGAAACCCTGTACTGCCTCACAACACTTAGGACAGCATCCCTGCCCTAGTGTGGAGCTCATAGGACAGCATCCCTGCCCTGCTCCAACTCAAGAGAAACAGCATCCCTGTTCTCTCTTCCAGCCAAATGGACAAAGTTTTTGCCCAGCTATGGCTTTTCTGAGACAGCATCCCTGTCTGGCATTTCCATCACTACAAATAGGTTCAGTGGACAATTCCCACTGCTCTAAACTAAAACTTACTGATAGAAACTCTGAAAATACATCTTCACATTGTTGCTTAGCTAAAAAACTTCAAACAGGGTGGTTTACATCCCCACAGGGAAGTAACCATATAGTGGATGATAAAGGGAGTAACCAGTCTATTGCAGAGCTACTCTCTACTTATCACAACTTAGACAATAAAGTCTCAACTGGCCAAGGTTAGCCTTATTGTCCTTCGTTTGGGGGGGGGTTGTGTGAGAAGGTAGCCTCTTTCTAGCCTTGTTACCCCCACTTTTGGCCTGTTTGTGAGTGTATGTCAGGGTGTTTGTCACTGTTTTCACTGTCTCACTGGGATCCTGATAGCCAGGCCTCAGTGCTCATAGTGAAAACACTATGTTTTCAGTATGGTTGTTATGTGTCACTGGGATCCTGCTGGTCAGGACCCCAGTGCTCATAGGTTTGTGGCCTGTATGTATGTGTCACTGGGACCCTGTCACACAGGGCCCCAGTGCACATAGGTGTGCATGTATATGTTCCCTGTGTGGTGCCTAACTGTCTCACTGAGGCTCTGCTAACCAGAACCTCAGTGGTTATGCTCTCTCATTACTTTCAAATTGTCACTAACAGGTTAGTGACCAATTTTACCAATTTACATTGGCTTACTGGAACACCCTTATAATTCCCTAGTATATGGTACTGAGGTACCCAGGGAATTGGGGTTCCAGGAGATCCCTATGGGCTGCAGCATTTCTTTTGCCACCCATAGGGTGCTCTGACAATTCTTACACAGGCCTGCCACTGCAGCCTGAGTGAAATAACGTCCACGTTATTTCACAGCCATTTTACACTGCACTTAAGTAACTTATAAGTCACCTATATGTCTAACCTTTACCTGGTAAAGGTTAGGTGCAAAGTTACTTAGTGTGAGGGCACCCTGGCACTAGCCCAGGTGCCCCCACATTGTTCAGAGCCAATTCACTGAACTTTGTGAGTGCGGGGACACCATTACACGCGTGCACTACATATAGGTCACTACCTATATGTAGCTTCACCATGGTAACTCCGAATATGGCCATGTAACATGTCTATGATCATGGAATTGCCCCCTCTATGCCATCCTGGCATTGTTGGTACAATTCCATGATCCCAGTGGTCTGTAGCACAGACCCTGGTACTGCCAGACTGCCCTTCCTGGGGTTTCTCTGCAGCTGCTGCTGCTGCCAACCCCTCAGACAGGCAGCTGCCCTCCTGGGGTCCAGCCAGGCCTGGCCCAGGATGGCAGAACAAAGAACTTCCTCTGAGAGAGGGTGTGACACCCTCTCCCTTTGGAAAATGGTGTGAAGGCAGGGGAGGAGTAGCCTCCCCCAGCCTCTGGAAATGCTTTGTTGGGCACAGATGTGCCCAATTCTGCATAAGCCAGTCTACACCGGTTCAGGGACCCCTTAGCCCCTGCTCTGGCGCGAAACTGGACAAAGGAAAGGGGAGTGACCACTCCCCTGACCTGCACCTCCCCTGGGAGGTGTCCAGAGCTCCTCCAGTGGGCTCCAGACCTCTGCCATCTTGGAAACAGAGGTGCTGCTGGCACACTGGACTGCTCTGAGTGGCCAGTGCCACCAGGTGACGTCAGAGACTCCTTGTGATAGGCTCCTTCAGGTGTTAGTAGCCTTTCCTCTCTCCTAGGTAGCCAAACCCTCTTTTCTGGCTATTTAGGGTCTCTGTCTCTGGGGAAACTTTAGATAACGAATGCATGAGCTCAGCCGAGTTCCTCTGCATCTCCCTCTTCACCTTCTGATAAGGAATCGACCGCTGACCGCGCTGGAAGCCTGCAAACCTGCAACATAGTAGCAAAGACGACTACTGCAACTCTGTAACGCTGATCCTGCCGCCTTCTCGACTGTTTTCCTGCTTGTGCATGCTGTGGGGGTAGTCTGCCTCCTCTCTGCACCAGAAGCTCCGAAGAAATCTCCCGTGGGTCGACGGAATCTTCCCCCTGCAACCGCAGGCACCAAAAAGCTGCATCTCCGGTCCCTTGGGTCTCCTCTCAGCACGACGAGCGAGGTCCCTCGAATCCAGCGACACCGTCCAAGTGACCCCCACAGTCCAGTGACTCTTCAGCCCAAGTTTGGTGGAGGTAAGTCCTTGCCTCACCTCGCTGGGCTGCATTGCTGGGAACCGCGACTTTGCAAGCTTCTCCGGCCCCTGTGCACTTCCGGCGGAAATCCTTCGTGCACAGCCAAGCCTGGGTCCACGGCACTCTAACCTGCATTGCACGACTTTCTAAGTTGGTCTCCGGCGACGTGGGACTCCTTTGTGCAACTTCGGCGAGCACCGTTTCACGTATCCTCGTAGTGCCTGTTTCTGGCACTTCTCCGGGTGCTACCTGCTTCAGTGAGGGCTCCTTGTCTTGCTCGACGTCCCCTCTCTCTGCAGGTCCAATTTGCGACCTCCTGGTCCCTCCTGGGCCCCAGCAGCGTCCAAAAACGCCAAACGCACGATTTGCGTGTAGCAAGGCTTGTTGGCGTCCATCCGGCGGGAAAACACTTCTGCACGACTCTCCAAGGCGTGGGGGATCCATCCTCCAAAGGGGAAGTCTCTAACCCTTGTCGTTCCTGCAGTATTCACAGTTCTTCAGCCTAGTAAGAGCTTCTTTGCACCAACCGCTGGCATTTCTTGGGCATCTGCCCATCTCCGAGCTGCTTGTGACTTTTGGACTTGGTCCCCTTGCTCCACAGGTACCTTCAGACAGGAATCCATCGTTGTTGCATTGCTGATTTGTGTTTTCCTTGCATTCTCCCTCTAACACGACTATTTTGTCCTTAGGGGAACTTTGGTGCACTTTGCACTCACTTTTCAGGGTCTTGGGGAGGGTTATTTTTCTAACTCTCACTATTTTCTAATAGTCCCAGCGACCCTCTACAAGGTCACATAGGTTTGGGGTCCATTCGTGGTTCGCATTCCACTTCTGGAGTATATGGTTTGTGTTGCCCCTATCCCTATGTTTCCCCATTGCATCCTATTGTAACTATACATTGTTTGCACTGTTTTCTAAGACTATACTGCATATTTTTGCTATTGTGTATATATATCTTGTGTATATTTCCTATCCTCTCACTGAGGGTACACTCTAAGATACTTTGGCATATTGTCATAAAAATAAAGTACCTTTATTTTTAGTATAACTGTGTATTGTGTTTTCTTATGATATTGTGCATATGACACTAAGTGGTACTGTAGTAGCTTCACACGTCTCCTAGTTCAGCCTAAGCTGCTCTGCTAAGCTACCATTTTCTATCAGCCTAAGCTGCTAGACACCCTATACACTAATAAGGGATAACTGGGCCTGGTGCAAGGTGCAAGTACCCCTTGGTACTCACTACAAGCCAGTCCAGCCTCCTACATTGTGTACATATATCTTGTGTATATTTGGCATCCTCATACTGAGGGTACTCACTGAGATACTTCTGGCATATTGTCATAAAAATAAAGTACCTTTATTTTTAGTATATCTGTGTATTGTGTTTTCTTATGATATTGTGCATATGACACCAGTGGTATAGTAGGAGCTTTGCATGTCTCCTAGTTCAGCCTAAGCTGCTCTGCTATAGCTACCTTCTACCAGCCTAAGCTGCTAGAAACACCTCTTTTACACTAATATGGGATAACTGGACCTGGTACAGTGTGTACGTACCCCTTGGTACCCACTACAAGCCAGGCCAGCCTCCTACAACAACTGTTGCCAGTTGTCCAAAATAAAGCACCAAGCCTCCCACTACCACAACCCCTACTGCAACCTCTAGTGCCCCTAGTAATAGCAGTGGTGGTGGGAGCAAACCTACTAATAGCCAATCCGAGGGAGTAGCTGGGCTCACTTTTGGTAATTTAGTTGGGGTTGGTCTTGTTAGGGAGACCACAGAGGCTGTGTTAGTCTCTGAAGGTGCCATTGATTTGGCCACCTTGGTTGCTTGTCCCCTTAATATGGATAAGTACAAGCAACTTCCCCTAATCAATGGTGTTGAGGCTTAGGCCTACAGGGACACAGGTGCCAGTGTTACCATGGTAATAGAGAAACTGGTACACCCTGAACAACACCTACTTGGTCATCAGTACCAAGTGACAGACGCTCATAACAACACTCTTAGCCACCCCATGGCTGTTGTAAATTTCAACTGTCGGGGGTTACTGGTCCAAAGAAAGTTGTGGTTGCCTCAGATTTACCTGTAGACTGTCTACTAGGAAATGATTTAGAGACATCAGCTTGGGCAGAAGTGGAGTTGGAGGCTCATCCAGCAATGCTGGGCATTCCTGGGCGTATGTTTGCTTTGACAAGGGCTCAGGCCAAAAAGCTAAAAGGACAGGGTGACTTGGATCCTGGAACAATGGACCAAGTGCTCCCTAAAGCTAGGGTTAGTAAAGGTAAATCCCTACCCACTATCCCTCCCTCTACAGATGATTCAACTTCTGAGGAAGAAGAATCCCCCCCCTGTGCAGAACCTTCACCAGAGGAGCTGGCAGCAAACACTGCTGAGCTTTTGGGTGGAGGGGGCCTGCCAGGGAGGAGCTGAGTGTGGCACAGCAAATCTGTCCCACATTAGAGGGTCTTAGACAGCAAGCTGTCAAACAGCAAAATGGGGATGTCAGTGACTCACATAGAGTTCACTGGGAGGACAACCTCTTGTATACAGAGGCAAGGGTCCCAAATTCTGGAGCAGCCAGGAGATTGCTCATTCCCCTGCAATACAGAGAGTTCCTCCTAACTCTGGCACACGACATTATCTTGGATGGACATTTGGGTCAGATTAAAACATGGGAAAGGCTTGTCCCCCTGTTTCACTGGCCTAGGATGTCAGAAGACACAAAGGATTTTTGTAAGTCCTGCGTGACCTGCAAGCCAGTGGCAAGACTGGTGGCACCCCAAAGGCTCCCCTTATTCCACTGCCTGTGGTTGGGGTTCCCTTTGAAAGGGTAGGGGTTGACATAGTTGGCCCCCTTGACCCTCCTACTGCTTCAGGCAATAGGTTTATCTTGGTGGTAGTAGACCATGCCACAAGATATCCTGAAGCAATTCCTCTAAGGACCACTACAGCACCTGCAGTGGCAAAAGCCCTCCTGGGAATCTTTTCCAGAGTGGGCTTCCCAAAAGAGGTTGTATCAGACAGGGGTAGCAACTTTATGTCGGCATACTTAAAGGTCATGTGGTGTAACATACAAATTCACCACACTTTATCATCCACAAACAAATGGACTGGTAGAGAGGTTTAATAAAACTCTCAAAGGAATGATAATGGGACTCCCTGAAAAACTCAGGAGGAGATGGGATGTGCTGTTACCTTGCCTCCTTTTTGCTTACAGGGAGGTACCCCAGAAAGGAGTGGGCTTCAGCCCCTTTGAACTCCCATTTGGACACCCTGCAAGATGTCCTCTAGCACTTGTGAAGGAGGGTTGGGAACAACCTTTAAAAGCTCCTAAGCAAGACATAGTGGACTATGTACTCGGCCTAAGATCCATAATGGCGGAGTACATGAAAAAGGCCAGTGAAAACCTTCAGGCCAGCCAAGAGCTCCAAAAGCAATGGCATGACCAGAAGGCTGTTCTGATTCAGTACCAACCAGGACAGAAGGTGTGGGTCTTAGAGCCTGTGGCCCCAAGAGCACTCCAAGACAAATGGAGTGGACCTCACATCATTGTTGAAAAGAAGGGAGAAGTCACCTACTTGGTTGACTTGGGCACTGCCAGGAGTCCCCTTAGGGTGCTCCATGTCAATCGCCTAAAACCCTACTATGACAGGGCTGATCTCACCCTGCTCATGGCAACAGATGAAGGACAGGAAGAAGAGAGTGACCCTCTCCCTGATCTCTTCTCTTCCACAGAACAGGATTGTAGGAAAGTACCATCTTGTCTGGCATGTTACCCCCATATTTCACTGTATATATGTTGTTTTAGTGTATGTGTCACTGGGACCCTGCCCGCCAGGGCCCCATTGCTCATAAGTGTGCCCTGTATGTATTCCCTGTGTGATGACTAACTGTCTCACTGAGGCTCTGCTAACCAGAATCTCAGTGGTTATGCTCTCTCTTTACTTTCTAAATTGTTACTAACAGGCTAGTTACCAATTTCACCAATTCACATTGGCATACTGGAACACCCTTATAATTCCCTAGTATATGGTACTGAGGTACCCAGGGTATTGGGGTTCCAGGAGATCCCTATGGGCTGCAGCATTTCTGTTGCCACCCAAAGTACCTTTATTTTTAGTATATCTGTGTATTGTGTTTTCTTATGATATTGTGAATATGACACCAGTGGTATAGTAGGACCTTTGCATGTCTCCTAGTTCAGCCTAAGCTGCTCTGCTATAGCTACCTTCTACCAGCCTAAGCTGCTAGAAACACCTCTTCTACACTAATAAGGGATAACTGGACCTGGTACAGAGTGTAAGTACCCCTTGGTACCCACTACAAGCCAGGCCAGCCTCCTACACTCATTACAACCCTGGCGGTCAAAGACCGCCAGGGCTGTTTTGGAGATTGTACCGCCAACAGGCTGGCGGTACAATCTGCCTTATTACAACCGCGGTGCTACCGCCGGGACTGGCGGGTTTCCCGCCGTTGTTGTCCCGGCGGTTTTAATCTGCCAGGGCAACGCTGCTTGCCCTGGGGATTACGACTCCCTATCCCGCCAGCCTGTCCATGGCGGTAGAGACTGCCATGGAAAGGCTGGCAGGATGGGGAGTCGCGGGGCTCCTAGGGGGCCTCTGCACTGCCCATGCACTTGGCATGGGCAGTGCAGGGGCCCCCAGGCACAGCCACACCTTGCTGTTCACTGTCTGCTGAGCGCGACGGGTGCAGCTGCACCCGTCGCACCGCCGCAACCCCGCTGGGGATGTCATAATGTAGCTGGCGGGATTGCAGCTGCATAGGCAGCCGCTCTGCGGATAAACCTTGGCAGGCGGCCTCTGCCGCCCGCCAAGGTTGTAATGAGGCCCTAAGTATCCCATACCGCGGGCGATTCTGCCGCTCAAAATCCAGTCGTCTCATTAAAAAAATAATTGAGAGCCTACGCAACATGGCACCGTCAACGTTTGGTCAGGCTTTAATTTTCAGGTCCTCCGGAGTATCTCTGTCTCAATATATATAATGATGCCTGAATACCGTGTACGGAGACGTCCGTGGTACTGAGGATTTCAAGCCCCAGCTACGTAGGATATCCTATTTGAAGCTGGAGGTTGTTCAAGCTTGAACTTTAAAAGGGAAAAACCTATCTGGTGTGCCTTCTCTGAACTTACAGTTCTTCTATAATGGCGAATCCACAGCAGGTACAGATAGCAGTTAACATGAGACAACCTCTAACTACGCATCTATTAGCAAATGGCCTAACACCCCAGGGGTGTCCAGTCACGTTTGTGGTGGATGCCCATGCAGCTTATAGAACAGAAGTTTTTTATTCTTGAGTGACTTTTCCAGCAGTTGATGGGAACACAAATACATTTCATCATTATACGCTTGCAAATGCGTCTGGACAATACAGAGCATACGTATACTTAGAAATACCTTAATCTTATCAAGAACATAACAATTGGCTTGATGGCACCCTACCCCACACAATTTTACCGGTAAGGTTAGGTCCTCTAAGTAACAATGGTCCTACCTGGCGTTTATTGGCCGCCCATACACCACATCCTGCAGTTGCAAATTTAGCGGTAGCTGAGGTTCGCCGCTTATATATAGAATTAACAGCGATATATAGACGATTGGTACAATTTGTAATACAAACATTCAATACAAACCAGGCACATGCTGCTCCAGCACATCCACATGCAGCTACGCCAGGTAATAATCCTGAGATTGTACATTCGATCATGGGTAAAGTACCCTCCAAACGAGAGGAAACTCAATTTTGGTTAGCACAAAAAATTAATGAGCTGGAGGCAGTATTTCCCCATACAGGACCTCAGGATAAACATAGAATATTAACGATGTGCTTGCCTTTTGGGATGGTCCCTACAGTAGATAACTGTAATACCTGAGATACGGTATTTGCCGCGCTCTATACAACAGCGCATGGTACACCGACACTTGCCAATTTACTGGAGGTGTTGAAACAAATTCAAGATGAGTATGGGGCTGCCCCGGCCCTGGATTTAGGTATGCAATTAATGGGCAATTTTGCCACAGTTTCCTCAATTATTGTAAGTAAATTTAAAGGGGGAGCAGTCGCACTTGCAGTGCGCATGCAGCTCAGTAATGTTCCGCAATAGGATCAGGAACGCGAGCTGCCTGAAATAATTGCAGAGACTTATTCTAGCATAGGTTGAGACAGTTTAGGGGCCAGACTATCTAAACCACAATTTCAGGGCAAATCAACTAAAGATTTTCCCAAGCAGGCTCCTGAGAGTAATAAGAAACGCTGGGATAAAAAACAATAAACTCCTAAAAAAGAGAGGGGAGAACCTCTGTGTATGGAGACCCCACAAAACAGATATCATCTCAGACATAGAGATAATATAAAAACGCCTGATAGATATCAATATACTGATACACGCCAATCTCGTTCCTTTCAGGACTCATCGGAAAAACTGAATGAGAGAGGTGGGTGATCAGAGCGAAGGACAGAGTACATGAAACCGAGACAGGAATCACAACGTTCTTCAGTGGTTTCTGTTAAAAAGGAAGAGAAACCTGCCCAACAAAAAACACAATTTAAAAAGAAAAAGGTGGCAGCAGTCACAGTCCGACATGCCACTCAAGAAGAGGGTCCTCTTGAAGAACAATAAGTGGGCTCTAGCACTGCTAGACAGCGCGGCAGAGGTCACAATAGTTCACCAGAATATTCAAGAGCATCTGGAGGTGAAAGCAACTGATGACTTTATACAAGTAGAAACTGCAGACATGCGTGTCTCCACGCCTGATAGGATGTATAAAGTAACGCTACAGTTAAAGGAGACATTGAGGGCATAATAGACGCAATCTTTTGGGATCGTGTAGTAAACTTATATGATGTTTTGCTGGTCGAACAAGATTGGGCACCTGAATTTGTCCGTACCTGCACATATGGGGAAGACGTGATTAAGCCTTTCTTCTCGCCCCTTGTTCCAGAGGAACTCGCTGAATCCTGTGCCATTGATTGGGATTTGGCACAGGCTCCTGCGTTATACCGGAATCACTTAGGATGGGATAAAGAATCCCCCTACTATGTAAGTCCAATTAAAATTAACCTCATCCCCAACCTCAGTATCCTATAAAACATGAAGCAAAAGCACCTGTGAGAGAAATACTTACACAATTAGAGTACCAGGGTGCAATTGAACCCTGTGTCTCCCCAATGAATAATCTATTATTCCCAGTATCCAAACTAGACCATTCATATAGAATAGTCTTAGATTGCAGATGCTTAAACAGTCATACACGCACTTCTGCTATTCAAAACTCACATAGCACAGCACTAATGAACAATATAGTGCGTAAAAAATACAAAACAATACTGGACATTTCCAATGGTTTTTTCTGCCAAAATATAGCGCCTGAGAGTAGAGACTTAACAAGTTTCAGCACACTAGGCTCCCCAAAAAAATTCTGTTGTTTACCTCAGGGGTATAAGAACAGTCCAGGACAGTTTGCAGCTCGTGTGACTGCAATTTGCATGAGATTGACCCTGAAGCATTGTCCTATGTAGATGATATCTATTTTACGGATCATGAACTACTACAACATATAAGACGGGTAGTCCGCATTGTGGTAGGATTTGCTGAATTTGGCTACAAATTCAATTTAAAAAAAACTAAAATTGCCTTCCTTAGCGTCCTGTTTTTAGGATATGAACTATCAAGTGAAGGAAAGAGCCTAGCGCCACAATTCTTAGAAAAATGTGCACTGCTACAACCACCAAATACGATTAAAAAACTCCAATCCCTATTGGGTTTCCTAAATTTTGGCAGAACTTACACTCTAGATTATGCTACACACATAAAACCTTTATATGATCTGATACGTCCTGATTTTTCAAGTAAATTCTGGACAATTGAACACACACAAATTCTTCGAGCTTTGCAAACAGACATGCTTGCAGCACAACACTCACATACGAGGGACAACAAAACACTTTTGGTCATCAGAGTAATAGCTGGTGCCATCGGTTTCACCTATGTGACATTTAATGAAGGTGAGACAGTCCTGATTGCACACAAATCATACTTATATTCAGCGGCAGAACAACGCTTTGCTCCCACGGACAACATTCTCACTGCTGTACAGATGGCGGTCATTAAAGAAAGACCTCTTGCCCAAGGAAAACGCATTATTGTTGTTTCTCCGATCCCAGCCCTAGAGGCTGTTACGAAAGCCAGCGTTCCGAAAGCAAAAACATTATATCCACGTTGGATACAATGGGCTACGTATTTGACAGCCACTGATGTAGACTACATTTTTAACCCAAAATTATAAACTCAAGAATTTTTACAGTACGAAAGAGAGTACCCAGATCCAGTAAATACATTGCCAATAGAGTCATGTACACCGATGGCTCAGCACAACCAGCAATTGGCACATAACAGCAATATTCTGCTGCTTGCGCAGCCGTAAGTGGCTATATGGAGGCCAATAAATGTTGTCCTCTATATTCCTTTACGCAATCCCTAGGGGATTGCACAGCACAGTTGGCAGAGCTAAAGGCTCTGTTGATGGCACTAGATCACACAAATCCTGCACAGCCTACGTTGATTGTTAGTGATTCAGATTATTGTGTCCAGTCCTTTAACTAGCCATTGTTTTAAGCAGAATCATAATATTGCATTTCTAAAAAGGTAACAGTACTTTACTGCAATGTTTATTTGCCATATTTATAAAATAATTGTGAAAAATTCTGAGGGGGAGCCCAATAATTTCTATGTTTCAACTGGGGAGGCGCAGCATTAAAATGTTTGAAGACCACTGCCCTATCCTAAAGGATTTCCTAACAAGTATTACTCTCAAATTGGAGGTATGCTGAACGCTGAGATTAAGATACCAGGCGTAGGGGTACGAGACATTCCCAATAGCGATATAAGATCACAATTGATTAAAGCAGCGCATGAGGGGGTGGCATCTGCCCATGCTGGTGTGGCGGCTACAATTTCGATCTTGCAGGCCCGTTATTGGTGGCTAGGTCTCTATAAAGAGACCAAGCAGTATGTCCTTTGTTGTGACATCTGTCAACAAATTAAAGTTTCCACTGCAAAGCAACTGCCGCAGACACTCCTCCTGATGTTAAACAAACCATTACAATGTGTGTACTTGCACCACTGTGGTCCCCTAACACCAGAACGGAAAGTGCATACAAGTATATTTTAGTCTCTGTTGATTCATGCTCCAAATTTGTATGGGTGTGGCCACAAAGCTCGGCTGATGCTCGGGCTGTTATTAAAGAATTGCGAGTCTTTATCGGTACATATGCAGTTGCTGCTTTCCAATCGGACCAGGGCCCTGCTTTCGCCTCAAGGGCATTCAGGGACGCCATGGCCTCATTGGGGGGTCCAACTCCAGTACTCGTCTCCATTTCATCCCCAGGGAAATAGTGCTGTGGAACGATTAAACCGTGATTTAAAGCAATCCTTAACAGCCAGAATCTTAGGTACGGGTCGTAGTTGGCTTAACCACCTATATGGAGTCCAGAGAGCACTTAATATTCTGCCTAGAAGGTCCCCGGGGGGTCATACTTCATATGAGTGCCTGTTCGGAACTCAAATGTATGTTCCAGATCTTGATGGTCCTGGCGTGGAGGCAGCAGAAACACCTTTTGACGTGAATGAACATGTCACTGTCTTCCAGGAATTACAACAGTTCCGTGATGATAATTCTTCCATCAGTGCTGCCTCCACAGGAATCAAGGATGTGCCTGTAACATCTACTGCTGGATTCCTAAAGTTGGGGATCTTGTATGTGAAAGGGTCACTGTAAAAAAGGAATTTGGCCCTTCATATCAAGCAACAGTCCCAGTACTAGGGATACACGGTAACAGAACAGTTATTCTACCACTGTTAGCAGGTGCCAAAGAAAATCGCTTTGTCTCCATCGACAATGTCAAGTTACACCATGTGGCTGATCCTGCACAGAAGACCAAGAGGAACATCCAGTAGCTCTTGAATCCCTCTCACTACTGGTGAAGAAGTTACTCTACAAGTCGTTTATACCAACACCTCTCCGAGCTTGGGGAGGGTGGAAGATGATCTAGCATTGGTTCCACTAACATCAAACAATTTAGAAACGTTTGACCGAGTTGACTCAACTCCAACACAGCCGAATGGTGCAATTTACAGTGTGCCACCAAGAGAAACACCAACTCCACCACTGACCACGGCCCCACCATTTGCACGAACTGCTTCTGGATATTTTGCCGACTTCAATGATGACTTCTCAGAATCATTCGCCTCTTCAACACCTGACATGTAAAGAGCACGTAAGCTAAAAAACTGGCTTAAAGAAATATATTTTGTTTTTCCATGGAACTATCTAGGCTCTCCTTGACTGTCCTAGCTTTCCTACTATGGATTGGTTTTGTCATTACTTTTTTCTTATTAATACATGGTCATTTTCTTCCTGAAAAATCAACAGTTGAATTGGTGGAGGAGGTCTTAAAACCACAATTTCATCACATAAGGTCCGAAGAGACTTATCATTTGTGGACATTTCTGCAGTACCAATCCCTGATGGGATTGTTTGTGACAAAGTAATATTTGATATATATGTCCCACTGAAGTAATTCAAATACCATATGTGTTCAAATTATCAATGAATTATATTGTAATACCAGGCATTGTTTCTGATGATTGAGATGTGAAATCAGTTGATTCTATGATGACTGAATTGCAGTATTATACTGTCTTTGAAAACAAAGATGTTTTTCAATCTAAAGAGAATTATGGTGATATGTTTTGCTATAATTATTATGGACACCATTTCATACATAGAGCAAGCAGCCCCAAAACTGTTTTTAATTATACACAATAGGAACATTGTCCAACTCCACCACAGGGGAGTTCTAAAACTAATTCTGAAAAGTTTACATATTTTTCTGGGCACAATGTAAAAAAGGCTGAGTCATATTATTTCAAGGTACCACCTACTAAAGATATATATGTCCTAATGACAAATAAAAACATTTATATATTCAGAATCTTTTGTTTCCCGGTTGTCTATAGAAGGCTATGAATATTGGCTGAAGTCCATCGATCTGAAAAGTGTATGGGGAACAAGAAATTGGCAAATTAGGGGAAAGGAAGCTTTGTTTATAGCATGCCTCATACCTGTACAAATTATATTCTTAAATGACACAGTACAGCAAACGAGTTGTTTAGGCTTAGCTAAAATTAAGGAATTAAACATGCCCAGTATACCTGCCCCTGCAAAGTTTTATAAATGGCAAAAATACACAAATGCAACTGAAGATCAGCTCGATGAATGGGTCCAGAATGGTACATTTAATACTTCACTGACACATCCTGGAGGGTGGTTATTGTGGCTAGTGGATACCAATGGGTGTCACCAATGTTGTATCAACTCCTCAGGGGTTTTAGAACTAGTAGGCCGGACCCTCGCTATATATCATCCGAACATGCGGGTATAGTTACGACATATAATGTAGGAAAATTGTGCCAGCAATGGTTAAAATCATCCTCACTAGACACGGTTAGAGAACACCTCAGTCTCCTGTCTTAATAACACTGACTTGCAGGACTTCCTGTTAGGCCCCAGAAAACACCGTAGGAAGCGTTTTTTATATGAAGTATATAATGAAATTTGGAAGCTTTCCCAACAAGAAGCAGCTGCCCGTTTAAGGCAAATAGCCCAGGAGAATCTAAAAAAAGGCATTAGCTGTTGTGGATAATGGGATTAATACCTTTTCCGACCGGATATATATTTTAAATAATATCGTCTCTTCTGCTATAGACATTATACAAACAGATATGTCTTCTTTACAACATGGACAGAGTCAGCTAAGGTCCATTATGCAGTTGGGTTGGACACTTCAAACGTTGAAGGCGGGTCGCGTTCCCTGGCAGCATGTCAGTGCGAGGGAGATATTTTCTTTCTTTAATTTGACATGACAGCAACAACTGATGGCTAAGAAGGAAGCGACTTATGTCATGCTTAACATCGAGAAATTAGAAAAGTTGCCTTTTACTGTGGCTGAAATGCCATCTGCTGAGTGGCTAATACATGGGGTCATTAATCTGCCTATTTCTACACTTCAATTCACCTCCTGTTTAAAACACATTCCAGTAGGCAGATATGAAAGGCTGGGAGATAGTTATATCCATGAGGTGTGGGAGCTTCCCTTCTCGAACAAATGCTTCAGTGGAGTGAAAGAAGTCTTTCTTAGCGGTAGTGAATGAGAAACTTCAGTCAGCCAATCAATGGTTTGCAAACAGCTGTCCTTGCATGGGGCGTGTAAAGGCCTCTGCTGTGAACTTGGCTTGTTATCTGAAGGGAGTTCCAGTCCCCTTGATTAGACCTACGTTCCAGGTGCTTTCAAACGGCAGCTACGTCCTCCTCAATGGTGAAGACTGTTGTGCCATGCGAGCCGGAATAGTTTACGTTGTTTCGGTCTCTAAGGTCGTTACATGCTGCGGGAACGTACTGTTTCCCCCAACTAAAATTTAAGAGGTAGCTGACATTTGGCCTCACATTGCTACTTTTAATGTGAATTTTGACAAGTTGAGCTGACTCAAGGCTTTACTATTTCAAAAGCATGTGGCCCTTACATCTACGCCCGAGACCTAAGCACTTCAGGTGGCAAGGTCGTTGGCAGAGATACAGTCCCTATTAAATACAAACTTTCCGAGACACTTTGGTGAGCTAGTGGTACGAATATTTAATGCGTCCAGTAGAACTGGAATCACACATTTTTTCAAATCTCTTGGTTCTGGTTTCATTCACACCTTCTCCTCTGTATTTGGTTTGATACCATCAGCAATCCATTAAATTTTCTCTAGTATTTTCGGGGGACTTCCGAAAATTTTGGCTTTATTAGTTGGCATCTTGCTGTTGCTATTTTTTATGTGCAATGGCTGTCCCGCCGCAACGAGGAGGAATGACGGCGCTTCCATCAGCGCAGCTGTGTCACGAACGCATGATGCAGTATTTTAGAGCAACACTCCTGGAGCAATTGGAGTGTGGCTGGTCTTTGTCATTCAGGCCTTCTTGCATTGTGTGCAGCCCATGTTTCGGTGCCTCTGGTGCTCTTTTAAACATGCACTAGAAGTTTGTCTTTCGACGCAGCGCTTGACTACATTGGAGGCAGATCTGTTGATGTTCTCGCTGAGGGTTCATTACCGGACATGCGCATTGAGGTTGCGTTTGTTACGAGAAGCTACTTATGAGTTACCCTTCTTGGAGAATGTAGCTCACGACTCATCACTGAGCACACCACAGAATGCCGTCTTGGCTGAGGCTGAGGCTACGGGACACATTTGCTCCTTGACCCTTCTTGGTGATGACTTTGCGACCTTAACATCAGCTGAAGTAGAGGATCTCCTATTATCCATGACTCAGGAATCAATTGGAACTTTTCAAAATTGACTTGCCTTTTGAATTAGGTCTTATGCCACATGCTCATGTTTTAAATTGTCACGTTGGATGCTCGCGTGTGGAGGGTGTTGTGTAGCCATTTTAGTTATAGCTCCATGATGTTGTTTTAACACACTAGGTCGTTGTGCACTTTAACCTAGATATATTTTATTCAGATTTGTCTTATTATTGTTACAATAACTATTTTTGCTGTCTTGATTTATTTCCGACTATCTAACTGTTTTTGCCTAGGCCAGCACTCTGTTCTCAAACAAGACATTCTTGATCACTTGCTTTTTCCAAGGCTACATCACAGTACATTGCTGGTGAACGTGGTAGAAGTTTAGTCTCCAACATTCGTAGAAAATACACATCTTTATGTAGGGACACTTTCTCAGAATATCAGCTGTGTTATTATAAAAACACTTCCTTGTCCCTTACACGTTAGAGGGAGATTCCAGCCAGGGAACCACGACTGTATGCCAATTGCTGAATGCTTCGCTACAGATGCTAACGCAGACCACAGGCCTTTGCTCAGGTATGAGGGTTGATGTCTTCCCAGGGGAACCTGAAGGGCTGACTTCGAGCTTAAAATGCTGTGCTCTATCCAGCCTAAGTAGGGATTCGTCCATTGACAATAGTCACAATATGATAGCGTTGTTTTTATGTTTAATTTTTCTCATCACAATTTTAATACTCTCATGTTGTGTCATTCTGGTTATTGCAGCTCCCGCCTTGCTATCTAAGATGCAGTCATTTTATTGAACTCATTATTGAAACATGTACTGCTTCTGTCTGTCATTTATATATGAGACTGAATTGTAAATGAGAGAACTGGATGAGACCTGAGTGACCACGACTTCCCTGAGAAGCCAAATATGTCATGCGCTCAGCTGCCCAGTCATCCCTATCCATGGGCAGAGATGAGGCACTGCTAGTTAGCCGGAGCAAAACCCGGATTGGAGCAACAGGTGTCACCAGCAGTGGGTAAGACTAAGGGGGTTATTACAACTTTGGAGGAGGTGTTAATCCGTCCCAAAAGTGACAGTAAAGTGACGGATATACCACCAGCCGTATTACGAGTTCCATAGGATATAATGGACTCGTAATACGGCTGGTGGTATATCCGTCACTTTACCGTCACTTTTGGGACGGATTAACACCTCCTCCAAAGTTGTAATAACCCCCTAAGTCTCCCACACCGCAGGCGATTCTGCCGCTCAAAATCCAGTAGTCTCATTAGAATAATGAGAGCCTACGCGACACCCCTAGTCTCCATAGGCTCCTATGCTATTTGGGCCCCTCTCTGACCTCTGCACCTGTCCGGCTCTGAGTTGCTGGTGCTGGGTGTTTGGGGTTGACTTGAACTCCTTACGTTCGGCTGCCTATGCCCCAGAGACTGAACTTGTAAGTGCTTTTCCTACCTGCAAAGCTAACTTGTACTTACCTCCCCTAGGAACTGGTGATTTTTGCACAGTGTCCATTTTTAAAATAGCTTATTGCCATTTTTGCCAAATCTGTGTACCTTACTGTTTTTATTCAAAGTTCTATATTTACCTATGCCAAGTACCTTACAATTTATGTACTTACTTGTATTCTGAATCATGTGGTTCTAGAATAAATTAAGAAAATAATATTTTTCTATATAAAAACCTATTGGTCTGGAGTTAAGTCTTTGAGTGTGTGCTCCCATTTATTGCCTGTGTGTGTACAACAAATGCTTAATTCTACCCTCTGATAAGCCTACTGCTCGACCACACGCCTACAAATAGAGCATTAGTATTATCTATTATTGCCACTATCAACCTCTAAGGGGAACCCTTGGGCTCTGTGCACACTATGTCTCACTTTGAGATAGTATATACAGAGCCACCTTTCTACAACAAGTCTTCGGGTCCAGGAATCCATCGCTGGTTTCTTGCAGTCTTGCTTGGTCCTTGCAAAATCCTTTATCATGACTTGTAGTGTGTCCTGAGGAAACTTGCTGTACCTCACTCCTGTTTTCCTCAACTCTGGGGTGGGGTATTTTACTTACCTTTGGTGTTTACTTACACTCCCAGCGCCCCACTACACACTACACTTGCATAGGGGGAATTTGTTATTCGCATTCCACTATTTTAGTATATGGTTTGTGTTGCCCCTAGGCCTATTGCAATCTATCGTGTTTTTCACTGGTTGCACTATTTTCTTACTGTGTACTTACCTGATTTTGGTTACTAGTGTATATATTGTGTATAATACTTACCTCCAGAATGAGTATTGCTTCTAAGATATTTTTGGCCTTGTGTCACCCAAATAAACTACCCTCATTTTCGGTAATAATGAGTATTGTCTTTTATTGTGTATAAGTACTGTGTACCTATAGTGGTGTTGCAGGAGCTTTGCATGTCTCCTAGTTGCAGGAGGCTGGCCTGGCTTATAGTTGGTACCTGATGGTACTTACACCTTGTTCCAGTTCCAGTTATCCCTTATTAGTAGATTAGTAGTGTTCTAGCAGCTTAGGCTGATAGAGGTAGCTATAGCAGAGCAGCTTAGGCTGAACTAGGAGACATGCAAAGCTCCTACTATACCACCTATATCATGTAGGTACTATATCATAAAAAACACAATACTCAGAGATACTAAAAATAAAGGTACTTTATTTTAGTGACAATGTGCCAAAAATATCTCAGAGAATATACTCTCTTAGGAGGTAAGTAAAATACACAAAATATACACACAAACCAAAATCAGGTAAGTAAAACAGTCAGAAAGTATTGCAAACACTGTAGAATACAATAGGTTGCAATAGGCCTATTCACATGAGTGCCTGTTCAGAACTCGAATGTATGTTCCGGGTCTTGATGGTCCTGGCGTGGAGGCAGCAGAAACACCCTTTGATGGAGCTATGGTGAAGAATAGTGGACAGGGTCAACGCAGTGGGACAGCACCCAAGAAATCGGGATTACATCAGGAAGAGGTGGAACGACCTACGGGGGAAGGTGTGTTCCGTTGTCTCAAGACACCACCTTGGGGTTCAGCGGACTGGCGGCGGACCCCCACCTCCTCCCCCACAACTAACAACATGGGAGGAGCAGGTCTTGGCGATTCTGCATCCTGAGGGCCTCGCAGGAGTAGCTGGAGGAATGGACTCTGGTAAGTTAAATCTTAACTATTACATCCCCCACCCTTCCTGCATGCCAGCACATACCCCCACCCCCACCCTCACCCCATCACTCTAACTCCTCACAAATGTCCCAACATCACAAACCACACAACCTAACACCAAGCCCTGCATGCAACAACAACACATGGACACCAATCACTAAAGCATGGCCACTGCACATACCCATACACCCCCCTAAACCATCATCACACAAGGTCACACACAGGAATGCAAGCACTGAGGTACACGGTCTCCCACCCATTGCACACCATGCCACACACAGATGTAATAAACATCCTTTTATACCCCTGCAGGACCCCTACCCAACGTCACCGGACAGGAGTGTCCACACATGTCCACACCACCAACAGAAGATGCCCACAGTGATGACAGCACCTCTGTCCAACTGGATCTAGATGACCTGCCCGGCCCATCGGGGACCTCGGGACAGTCGGTTTCCCTGACACTGGCACAGGCCACCACAGAGCTTCCCCCCTCTGGAAACACCAGCACAGCACCCACCCAGCTGGTCCATACCTCTGTCCCCAGGACACGTCAATCAGCAGTGTCAACCACTACAGGGAACCCACGCTAACCCTGCACCCCAACAACAACAGGGACCTGGGGGCAGTGGTAGTGGGCACACGGTCCAGGGGACGGAGGCCCAGGAACACAGGGGAACTGGGAGGGCTGCTGTGCGACAGGGGGAGGACAGGCCAAGGGAACCAACTCTCCCCGAGGCCCTCTCCAACATCATGGGATCCTACCACCACTCCCAGGAGACGATGGCAACGGTACTGGCCAAGTTTCAGGAGACCCAGCGCCTGCAGGATGAGCAGTATTTGGGCTTCAGGGAGGAACTCAGAGCCATCAATTCCACCCTGGGCACCATCGTAGGGGTGCTGAAGGAAGTACTCAACACCAGAGGGACACTGTGGCGCTACAAGGGGTCCCTGACACTAGCATGGGCAATGAACTGCCCACCACCTCCGCTAGTGGACAGGAGGCACCGCCACAGGACTACCACAACCGCACCCCACCCCCTGCAGAGGGAGAACCACCTCGCAAACGGTCCCTGAGATCTAGGACAAAGACAGAAATATGCCAAGACCCCCGCCAAGAAATGAGACCACCCTGAATGTCATCCTTCTGTCCCACTTTGTCACCCTGTCCATCCTTAAACTGCCCTAGCTCCACTTCCTATGCCCATTTGGGCAATGCACCTGTGAGACTAATAGACTGGACTCTGCCATGGACATTCCTCCACCATCACCCCTCACCATTTTGCTACCCCCTCCAATATTGAGGACTAAAGTAAACACCCCTAAAACACAAAACAATCTGGAGTCAGACTGTGATTTTGGAATAGTGTATTAGCAATTACTGTGGCAAAAAGCTCTTTCATTTGTAATGTCAACATACTTATGTCACACAGCTGTAGTCCATGAGGAATCAAAGCAGATGTCACACATTAGGACCCACATCTGTGAAATCGTAAGGGAAAGTGACAACTCAGTGACCATAGACTGGGTAAAAACGACAGACAGTAGAGAGGTAGTAGTGTTTAAGTATGCAGTAGGCAGGTTTGTATTCTTACCTGTGTTTCACTGGAAATATTGCTGGATCACTGAGTCCCTCTTGTCCATGTCTTCTTCTTCTGCTTCCTCGTCTTCACTGTCCACAGGCTCTACAGCTGCAACAACACCGCCATCTGAACCATCCTCCTGCAGAAAACGCACCTGTTGTCGCAAAGCCAAGCTGTGAAGCATAGAGCAGGCCACAATGATCTGGCACACCTTCTTTGGTGAGTAGAATAGGGATCCACCTGTATTATGGAGGCACCTGAACCTGGCCTTCAGGAGACCGAAGGTCCGTTCGATCACCCTCCTAGTTCGCCTACGGGCCTCATTGTAGCATTCCTCTGCCCTTGTCCTGGGATTCCTCACTGGGGTAAGTAGCCATGACAGGTTGGGGTAACCAGAGTCACCTGCAAATGGCGAGGGACAACTGTTAGACACACACTAACCTGTAGGGATATCCCCAGACCCAGACAACCATTCCCACTGTCTTGCTTCCAGGTGCTCACCTAATAGCCACACACCGTGCCTCTGGAGTTGACCCATCACATAAGGGATGCTGCTATTCCGCAGGATGTAGGCGTCATGCACTGAGCCAGGGAACTTGGCATTCACATGGGAGATGTACTGGTCTGCCAAACATACCATCTGTACATTTATCGAATGATAACTCTTCCGGTTTCTGTACACCGGTTCACTCCTGTGGTGGGAGACCAAAGCCACATGGGTCCCATCAATGGCACCTATGATGTTGGGGATATGTCCCAGGGCATAGAAATCACCTTTCACTGTAGTCAAATCCTCCACCTGAGGGAAAACGATGTAGCTCCGCATGTGTTTCAGCAGGGCAGACAACACTACTCTGGAGAACACGTTGGAAAACATAGGCTGGGAAATCCCTGATGCTATGGCCACTGTTGTTTAAAATGACCCACTTGCAAGGAAATGGAGCACCTGCACTTAAGGGGGGATTCCTGTGGGATGGCGGACAGCTGACATCAGGTCTGGCTCCAGCTGGATACACAGTTCCTGGATTGTGGCACGGTCAAGCCTGTAGGTGATGATCACATGTCTTTCCTCCATTGTGGACAGGTCCACCAACGGTCGGTACACCGTAGGATGCCGCCATCACCTCACATGTCCCAGCAGACGGTGCCTATGAAGGACAACAGCGAGCACAGAGTCAAACAACTCAGAGGTACGTACCCACACCTTACACAGAACACCAATCATAATCCAAAAAGTGGCCTGTATGTGTGTTGAGTCTAGGCCTAGGTATGTGTGACGCAGTTAAAAATGAAGCCATGTCGGCCCCTGAAATGGTGGCTGCCTGACCTGTAAAGTGGGACAATTGGATGTGAGGTAACTGCGCTGGCGTTGTACACTGTCACGGTAGGCAGTCGGAGACCGCGCCGCAATGCTGCATTGCTTAACAATGGTCCCTATGGGTCCCAGGAGCCAATGATGATGTACGCCGGCGATGACGGTACGCACCGCCGCGGTCGTGACCGCCATTTTCTATCTGTTCAATCACTCGATACCTGATCTTCGACAGGAGAGGACCTACACTGCAAGTGCTGCTGTGATCTCGGTCTGGAAGAGACAATGGCTCGAGTGTCTGGGAAAAGGGCCCCTGCCTTCACATCAGAGGAGTTGGAGAAACTCGTGGATGGGGTCCTCCCCCAGTACACTCTACTCTATGGTCCTCCAGACAAACAGGTAAGTACACTGGGAGCATGCTGTATGGGCTATGTCTGTGTGGAGAGGGGTGGATGTAAGAAGGAAGGGGGGAGAGTGTGGCGTGCATGAAACGACGGTAAGTGCATGTGCCACATGCCAAGGGTAGGGATGGGGGCCAATGACTGTGACGGTGCAGTTGGTAATAAGTTTCTCTTCCCCCTGTACAAATCATGTAGGTCAGCGCCCACCAGAAAAAAGATATTTGGCGTGCCATCACCAAGGACGTCCGGACCCTGGGGGTCTACCACAGACGGAGCACCCACTGCCGGAAAGGATGGGAGGGCATTTGCCGCTGGAGCAAGAAGACGGCGGAGGCTCAGCCGGGGATGTCCTCCCATCGTGGGAGGGATGCCTGTCGCACCATGACCCCCCCCTGATGTTCAGGATCCTGGCGGTGGCGTACCCGGAGTTGGATGGGCGCTTGGGGGCATCACAGCAGCCACAAGGGGGTGAGCACACTCTCATCCTGCTGATTGAGTGCGCAGTGGAGGGGTCTGGGTGGGGGAGGCGGGCTGTGGGTTTCCCTAGGCCAGGGCGAGTTTAGTAGGCAAGGTCACTCCGTAAGGCAGGCCATGTGGCACCCCACCCCACCTCTGTAGAGTGCCATGTACACCTAGTCATGCCCCTGTGTCATCCATGTGTGCAGATGTCATCCATAGCCTAGTAGGCCATTTCCCAAGAATTGAACAGTGGAGCCCAAGAGCGCAGCGTAGTGCAGGGGGCTTCTGTGTCTGTTGTGTCCGCCAACGGTAGCAGTAATGCATGCGCTCAACATGTCTTTCTTCTGTCGCCCCCCATTTTTTTGGTCTCCCTGTTCTTGTGTGCATTAGCATCATCAGGCGGAGGAGCAGTGGCACCAGAGCAGGAGGGAGCTGCATCCCACATGGCCCTGGAGGGCGAAACTTCAGCCTCGGAGTTCACCACTGGTACGGAGGGTGAGGGGAGCTCCACGGCGGGGACAGGAGATGACACCAGCGACACGGACTCGTCCTCTGATGGGAGCTCCCTTGTGGTTGTGGCAACATCTGCACCCCCCGCATCTACAGGTACAGCCGCCACCCACCCTACCAGCACCGCCCTCCCAGCAGCCCCTCAGCCTTTGCCCTGTGCCCGCTCACCCAGGAGGGTGGGCCTCACCTTCGCCCCAGGCACCTCAGGCCCTGCCCCAGTCACCCCTGCTGGTCTCAGTGAGGAGGACATTGACCTCCTCAGGTCCCTCACTGTTGGGCAGTCTACCATTTTGAATGCCATCCAGGGTGTAGAAAGGCAATTGCAACAAACAAATGCATTCCTGGAGGGTATTCATTCTGGTCAGGCGGCCCTTCAGCGAGCTTTTCAGACTCTGGCTTCAGTACTGATGGCAGCCATTGTCCCCATCTCTAGCCTCCCCCCTCCAACTTCTTCCACCCAGACCCAATCCCCTGTACCCCAGCCTATCCTAAGCACACCTTCAGACCAGCATGCACACACCTCAACACACAAGGGAAGTTCAGGCAGACATAGGCACCACACATCCCACAGGCACTCACGCAAGCCTCACACACATGCAGACACACTAACATCCACTGCCTCCACTGTGTCCCCCTCCTCGTCGTCTCCCTCCTCCCTCCCAGTCTTGTCTCCACTCACACCTGCATTTACTACATCTACAGCCACTACTGCCATCACCAGCACTCACACCACCACACCCCGCTCACGTGCAGTCACCACCCCCACTACCATTCACACGTCCCCTGTGTCCTCTCCCAGTGTGTCTGTGACGCCACCTCCCAAGATACACAAACGCAGGCACACACCCACCCAACGCCATCCACCTCACTACAGCCTCCAGCCCATTCACCTTCACCCAAAGTCAGCAAACGAACACCTCCTACAACCACAACCTCTTCCTCCACTCCCAAACCCCCTCCAGCTACCCGTCCCAGTGTCTCCCAAAAACTTTTCCTGTCCAACCTTGACCTCTTTCCCACACCTCCTCCACCCCGTCCATCTCCTAGGTCCCGAACTAGCACCTCAGCCACAACATCTCCGGGACCAGTGGTGCCTGTAGTCACCGGAATCTGGAGTGCACCGGCCACCAGGGCAGCCAGTGTGGCACGGAGCCACAGCACAGACAGTCCCCCACCTGTGAAGCATCAAAAGTTGTCCAGTGCCCGGTGGGAGACGGGGAAGACTCCAACCACCAAAGCCACTCCCAGGGATCCCGGTGGGAGTGTGGAGTCAGCTGCGACACCTTCCAAGGTGGGGAAGGGCCACAAGAAACCAGGAAAGTCTGGGAAGAGCAGCACGGCGGAGGAGACCGCCATCATCCCCGCTGCCCAGGAGGCCACAGCCGTCATCCCCGCTGCCCAAGAGGCCACAGCCATCATCCCCGCTGCCCAGGAGGCCACCGCCATCATCCCTGCTGGGCCAGAGAGGACCGCCAGCACAAGACCCACTGGGCCAGAGAGGACCGCCAGCACAAGCCCCGCTGGGCTAGAGAGGACCGCCAGCACAAGCCCCACTGGGCCAGAGAGGACCGCCAGCACAAGCCCCACTGGACTAGAGAGGACTGCCACCACAAGTCCCGCTGGGCCAGAGAGGACCACCAGCAGCTCAGTCACTGCACAGGAGCCTGCCACTCCAAGCACCGCTGAACAGGGCACCGCTGCTCCAAGCACCGCTGAACTGGGCACCGCCACCTCAAGCAACGCTGAACAGGGCACCGCCTCAAGCACCGCTGAACAGGGCACCGCCGCCACATGCACCACTGAACAGGGCACCAACGCCACATGCACCACTGAACAGGGCACCGCCGCTCCAAGCACCGCTGAACAGGGCACCACCGCTCCAAGCACCGCTGAACAGTCCACCGCCACTCCAACCACCACTGAACAGGGCACCACCGCCTGAAGCACCGCTGAACAGGGCACCGCCGCCTCAAGCACCGATGAACAGGGCACCACCACCTCAAGCACCGATAGTAGGAGGCTGGCCTGGCTTGTAGTGGGTACCAAGAGGTACTTACACTCTGTAGAAGGTAGCTATAGCAGAGCAGCTTAGGCTGAACTAGGAGACATGCAAAGCTCCTACTATACCACTGGTGTCAAATGCACAATATCATAAGAAAACACAATACACAGATATACTAAAAATAAAGGTACTTTATTATTATGACAATATGCCAAAAGTATCTCAGTGAGTACCCTCAGTATGAGGATGCAAACTATACACAAGATATATGTACACAATACCAAAAATAGGCAGTAATAGCAAAAGGAAGTAATGCAAGCAATGTAAAGTTACAGTAGATTGCAATGGGAGCACATAGGTATAGGGGCAACACAAACCATATACTCCAAATGTGAAATGCGAACTACGAATGGACCCCAAACCTATGTGAGCTTGTAGAGGGTCGCTGGGACTGTAAGAAAACAGTAAGGGTTAGAAAAATAGCCCACCACAAGACCCTGAAAAGTAGGTGTAAAGTGCACCTATAACCCCCAGAGAGCACAGAAGTCGTGATAGGGGGTTTCTGCAAGGAAGACCAACACCAGCAAAGCAACCAAAGTGGATTTCCGGACCTGAGTACCTGTGAAACAAGGGGACCAATTCCAAGAGTCGCGACAATGTTGAGAGTGGGCAGATGCCCAGGAAATGCCAGCTGAGGGTGCAAAGAAGCTGCCACTGGGTGGTAGAAGCTGTGGATTCTGCAAGAACAAAGAGGGCTAGAAACTTCCCCTTTGGAGGATGGATGTCCCACGTCATGAAAAAGCTTGGAGAGGTGTTCCCACGCAGAAAGACTGCAAACAAGCCTTGGTAGCTGCAAGGGTCACGGTTAGGGTTTTTGGATGGTGCTGTGGCCCAGGAGGGACCAGGATTTCGCCACTTCGATGAGGAGACAGAGGGGGCGCCCAGCAAGTCAGGGAGCCCTCACAGAAGCAGGCAACACCCGCTGAAGTATCGGAACAGGCACTTAGAAGAGGAGTGAACCGGAGTCCAACCAAAGTTACAAAAGAGAGTCCCACGATGCCGGAGGACAACTCAGAAGGTTGTGCACTGCAGGTTAGAGTGTTGGGGACCCAGGCTTGGCTGTGCACGAAGGAAATCCTGAAAGAGTACACAGGAGCAGGAGCATCTGCAAATCACGCGGTACCCAGCAATGCAGTCTAGCGTGGGGAGGCAAGGACTTACCTCCACCAAACTTGGACTGAAGAGTCACTGGACTGTGGGAGTCACTTGGACAGAGTTGCTGAGTTCCAAGGACCACGCTCGTCGTGCTGAGAGGGGACCCAGAGGACCGGTGATGCAGTCTTTTGTTGCCTGCGGTTGCAGGGGTAAGATTCCGTCGACCCACGGGAGATTTCTTCAGAACTCCTGGTGCAAGAAGGAGGCAGGCTACCCCCAGAGCATGCACCACCAGGAAACAGGCGAGAAAGCGGCAGGATAAGCGATACAAGGTTGCAGTAGTCGTCTTTGCTACTTTATTGCAGTTTTGCAGGCGTCCTGAGCAGTCAGCGGTCGATCCTTTGGCAGAAGGTGAAGAGAGAGATGCAGAGGAACTCTGGTGAGCTCTTGCATTCGGTATCTGAAGAATTCCCCAAAGCAGAGACCCTAAATAGCCAGAAAAGGAGGTTTGGCTACCTAGGAAGGAGGATAGGCTAGTAAGAAATGTAAGAGCCTATCAGAAGGAGTCTCTGACGTCACCTGATGGCACTGGCCACTCAGAGCATTCCAGTGTGCCAGCAACACCTCTGTTTCCAAGATGGAAGAGGACTGGAGCACTGGGCACTTCCCCTGGGAGGTGCAGCTCAGGGGAGTAGTCATTCCACTTTCCTTTGACCAGTTTCGTGCCAGAGCAGGGCTGGGGGATCCCTGAACCAGTGTAGACTGGCTTATACAGAGATGGGCACCATCTGTGCCCATCAAAGCATTTCCAGAGAGCCCCAGTGCTCATAAGTGTGCCCTGTATGTGTTCCCTGTGTGATGACTAACTGTCTCACTGAGGCTCTGCTAACCAGATCCTCAGTGGTTATGCTCTCTCTGCTTTACAAATTGTCACTAACAGGCTAGTGACCAATTTTACCAATTCACATTGGCATACTGGAACACCCTTATAATTCCCTAGTATATGGTACTGAGGTACCCAGGGTATTGGGGTTCCAGGAGATCCCTATGGGCTGCAGCATTTCTTTTAAAACCCATAGGGAGCTCTGACAATTCTTAGACAGGCCTGCCACTGCAGCCTGAGTGAAATAATGCCCACATTGTTTCACAGCCATTTTACAATGCACATACGTCACGAATAAGTCACCTACATGCCTAACCTTCACCTGGTGAAGGTTGGGTGCAAAGTTACTTAGTGTGTGGGCACCCTGGCACTAGCCAAGGTACCCCAACATCGTTCAGGGCAAATTCCCCGGAATTTGTGAGTGCGGGGACACCATTTCACGCGTGCACTATACATAGGTCACTACCTATGTATAGCGTCACAATGGCAACTCCGAACATGGCCATGTAACATGTCTAAGGTCATGGAATTGTCACCCCAATGCCATTCTGGCAGTGGGGAGACAATTCCATGATCCCCCGAGTCTCTAGCACAGACCCGGGTACTGCCAAACTACCTTTCCCGGGGTTTCACTGCAGCTGCTGCTGCTGCCAACCCCTCAGACAGGTTTCTGCCCTCCTGGGGTCCAGCCAGGCCTGGCCCAGGAAGGCAGGACAAAGGACTTCCTCAGAGAGAGGGTGTTACACCCTCTCCCTTTGGAAAAAGGAGTCAGGGCTGGGGAGGAGTAGCCTCCCCCAGCCTCTGGAAATGCTTTGATGGGCACAGATGGTGCCCACCTCTGCATTAGCCAGTCTACACCAGTTCAGGGATCCCCCGACCCTGCTCTGGTGCGAAACTGGACAAAGTAAAGGGGAGTGACCACTCCCCTGACCTGTACCTTCCAGGAGAGGTGCCCAGAGCTCCTCCAGTGTGCTCCAGACCTCTGCCATCTTGGAAACCGAGGTGTTGCTGGCACACTGGACTGCTCTGAGTGGCCAGTGCCATCAGGTGACGTAAGAGACTCCTTCTGACAGGCTCTTACCTGTGTTACTAGCCTATCCTCCTTCCTAGGTAGCCAAACCTCCTTTTCTGGCTATTTAGGGTCTCTGCTTTGCTGAATTCTTCAGATATCGAATGCAAGAGCTCACCAGAGTTCCTCTGCATCTCTCTCTTCACCTTCTGCCAAAGGATCGACCGCTGACTGCTCAGGACGCCTGCAAAACCGCAACAAAGTAGCAAAGACGACTACTGCAACCTTGTATCGCTTATCCTGCCGCCTTCTCGACTGTTTCCTGGTGGTTAATGCTCTGGGGGTAGCCTGCCTCCTTCTTGCACCAGGAGCTCTGAAGAAATCTCCCGTGGGACGACGGAATCTTCCCCCTGCAACCGCAGACAACAAAAGACTGCATCACCGGTCCTCTGGCTCCCCTCTCAGCACGACGAGCGTGGTCCCTTGAACTCAGCAACTCTATGACTCCCATAGTCCAGTGACTTTTCAGTCCAAGTTTGGTGGAGCTAAGTCCTTGCCTCCCCACGCTAGACTGCATTGCTGGGTAACGCGTGATTTGCAGCTGCACCGGCTCCTGTGCACTCTTCCAGGATTTCTTTCGTACACAGCCAAGCCTGAGTCCCCAGCACTCTAACCTGCAGTGCACAACCTTCTGAGTTGTCCTCCGGCGTCATGGGACTCCCTTTTGTGACTTCGGGTGGACTCCGGTTCACTCCTCCAAGTGCCTGATCCGGTACTTCTGCGGGTGCTGCCTGCTTCTGTAAGGGCTCCCTGACTTGCTGGGTGCCCCCTCTGTCTCCTCATCCAAGTGGCAACATCCTGGTCCCTCCTGGGCCACAGCAGCATCCAAAAACCCTAACCGCGACCCTTGCAGCTAGCAAGGCTTGTTTGCAGTCTTTCTGCGTGGGAACACCTCTGCAAGCTTCTTCACGACGTGGGACACTCATCCTCCAAAGGGAAAGTTTCTAGCCCTCTTCGTTCTTGCAGAATCCACAGCTTCTACCATCCGGTGGCAGCTTCCTTGCACCCTCAGCTGGTATTTCCTGGGCATCTGCCCACTCTCGACATTGTCGCGACTCTTGTACTTGGTCCCCTTGTTCCACAGGTACTCAGGTCCGGAAATCCACTTTGGTTGCTTTGCTGGTGTTGGTCTTCCTTGCAGAAACCCCCCATCACGACTTCTGTGCTCTCTTGGGGTTATAGGTGCACTTTACACCTACTTTTTAGGGTCTTGGGGTGGGCTATTTTTCTAACCCTCACTGTTTTCTTACAGTCCCGGCGACCCTCTACAAGCTCACGTAGGTTTGGGGTCCATTCGTGGTTCGCATTCCACTTTTGGAGTATATGGTTTGTGTTGCCCCTATACCTATGTGCTCCTATTGCAAACTACTGTAACTTTACATTGCTTGCAGTCCTTCCTTTTTCTATTACTGCATAATTTTGGTATTGTGTACATATATCTTGTGTATATTTGGCATCCTCATACTGGGGGTACTCACTGAGATACTTTTGGCATATTGTCATAAAAATAAAGTACCTTTATTTTGAGTATATCTGTGTATTGTGTTTTCTTATGATATTGTGCATATGACACCAGTGGGATAGTAGGAGCTTTGCATGTCTCCTAGTTCAGCCTAAGCTGCTCTGCTATAGCTACCTTCTATCAGCCTAAGCTGCTAGAAACACCTCTTCTACACTAATAAGGGATAACTGGACCTGGTACAGAGTGTAAGTACCCCTTGGTACCCACTACAAGCCAGGCCAGCCTCCTACAGCCTCGCCCATACCGTGTGGGCCCAGTATTCCACGGACTTAATTGGAGCACTACCTGGACTACTATGCTTGGTGTATATTTTGTTTATGGTGTATACATATATTTTTGCCTACTGGATTTTAATAGATTACAATGGTTACACTCATTTCCTTTTGTCTTTGCATTCGTCCGGGGGCGTTGGGGGGTGTAACTATCATGTATTAATATGTATTAGTGCGTGTGTTGTACTGGGTGAGGGTGGGGGTGGGGTGTTGCGTGTGTGTGTCCCTGTTTTTTCCCTCCCCCTCCCCTGTGTCGTAGGTGCAGCACTCACCGTGGTCTTCGCCGCCGGCATTCGTGCTCCTGGTAGAGGAGCAGGAAGACTATCGCAGGGAGAATTTGGAGTTCCGGCTCCATGGTGTCCTAGTTCCTTATGGGGTGTGTAGAGGTGAGTGTTTTCCCTTTGGAATCCTGTTTCCGCTGTGTTTTTATCTGCGGTGAATTCGCCCCGGAAAAGGTGGCGGATTGGCCTGTTGTGATACTCTGGGTGGTAATTTGTCCTCCGCCTGTCTGTTGGCGGTGACCGCCGCGCTGTTTGTTTGTACCGCTGTGGCGGTCGGAGTGTTAACTTCCTCGCGGAGCAAAGCTAGATGGTCCTCCATCAGCCATTCCTTTGTCGGAGGGATAGAAGGAGGGAAAGACTAGAAGGGAAGGGAGTAGCCCTTCCATATGATCTGCAGGACCTACTTGTCCGTGGTGATGGAAAGCCAGTGAGGGAGATGAAAAAGAATCCTCCCTCCAACTGGACGGACATGATCCCACAGAACCACACTAGGAGGGCTTGGACGCAGTGCATGGGGGCTGTGTGGCGGTCGACCTCTGGCCAGACCCTCTGGGTCTGATGGTACCACGACCACGTCCTCTTCTGGGATGCTGTGAAGCCTGAGGACGGTGGCTAAACTGTGTGCAGGACTTCCTGTTAGGTCCCAGAAAACACCATAGGAAGCATTTTTTATATGAAGTATATGATGAAATTTGGAAGCTTTCCCAGCAAGAAGCAGCTGCCCGGTTAAGGCAAATAGCCCAGGAAAATCTAAAAAAAGGCATTAGCTGTTGTGGATAATGGGATTACTACCTTGTCCGACCGGATACATATTTTAAATAATATTGTCTCTTCTGCTATAGACATTATACAAACAGATATGTCTTCTTTACACCATGGATAGAGTCAGCTAAGGTCCATTATGCAGTTGTGTTGGACACTTCAAACATTGAAGGCGGGTCACGTTCCCTGGCAGCATGTCAGTGCGAGGGAGATATTTTCTTCCTTTAATTTGACGCGACAACAACAACTGATGGCTAAGAAGGAAGCGACTTATGTCATGTTTAACATCGAGAAATTAGAAAAGTTGGCTTTTACTGTGGCTGAAATACCATCTGCTGAGTGGCTAATACATGGGGTCATTAATCTGCCTATTTCTACACTTCAATTCACCTCCTGTTTAAAACACATTCCGGTAGGCAGATATGAAAGGCTGAGAGATAGTTACATCCATGAGGTGTGGGAGCTTCCCTTCTCGTACAAATGCTGCAGTGGCATGAAAGAAGTCTTTCTTAGCGGTAGTGAATGCAAGACTTCAGTCAGACAATCAATGGTTTGCAAACAGCTGTTCTTGCATGGGGCTTGTAATGCCTCTGCTGCGAACATGGCTTGTTATCTGAAGGGAGTTCCAGTCCCCTTGATTAGACCTACGTTCCAGGTGCTTTCAAACGGCAGCTACGTCCTCCTCAATGGTGAAGACTGTTGTGGCATGCGAGCCGGAATAGTTTACGTTGTTTCGGTCTCTAAGGTTGTTACATGCTGCGGGAACGTACTGTTTCCCCCAACTAAAATTAAAGAGGTAGCTGACATTTGGCCTCACATTGCTACTTTTAATGTGAATTTTGACAAGTTTGGCAGACTCAAGGCTTTACTATTTCAAAAGCATGTGGCCCTTATATCTGCGCATGAGGCCTACGCACTTCAGGTGGCAAAGTCATCGGCAGAGAGATAGTCCCTATTAAATACAAACTTTCTGAGACACTTTGGTGAGCTTGTGGGACAAATATTTAATGCATCCACTACAACTGGAATCACACATTTTTTCAAAGCTGTTGGTTCTGGTTTCATTCACACCTTCTCCTCCGTATTTGGTTTGATACCATCAGCGATCCACTCAATTTTCTCTAGTATTTTCGGGGGATTTCCGACAATTTTGGCTTTATTAGTTGACATCTTGCTGTTGCTATTTTTTATGTGCAATGGCTGTCCCGCAGCAACGAGGAGGAATGACGGTGCTTCCATCAGCGCAGCTGTGTTGCGAACGCATGATGCAGTATTTTGGAGCAACACTCCGGGAGCAATTGGAATGTGGCTGGTCTTTGTCATTCAGACCAGTCTTGCATTGTGTGCAGCCCGTGTTTCGATGCCTCTGGTGCTCTTTTGAACATGCACTGGAAGTTTGTCTTTCGACGCAGCTCTTGACTACATTGGACGCTGATCTGTTGATGTTCTCGCTGAAGCTTCATTACCGGACATGCGCATTGAGGTTGCGTTTGCTACGAGAAGCTACTTATGAGTTACCCTTCTTGGAGAATGTAGCTCACGACTCATCACTGGGCACACCACGGAATGCCGCCTTGGCTGAGGCTACGGAACACATTTGCTCCTTGACCCTTCTTGGTGATGACTTTGCGACCTTAACATCGGCCGAAGTGGAAGATCTCTTACTATCCGTGACTCAGGAATCAATTGGAACTTTTCAAAATTGACTTGCCTTTTGAATGAGGTCTTATGCCACATGCTCATGTTTTAAATTGTCACGTTGGATGCTCATGTGTCCCTTCAACTTGTCATCATTGACATTGCTTTTATATATATGTTTGGTTGAGCTTATCTGATGGAGACTTCTAGCTGCAGCTTCCTTACCTTAGAATTCCCTGGCGTCAGCTTCAAATCCAGAGTTTTTTCTGAGCAGTACCCTGCGCGTGCCCCGTTGGGCGGCATCGTTTGGATCCACGTGTGTCGATCAGCTCCGCGTGCGTCGTCAGCGTCGTTGGAGCCGTCTATGACATCACGGTTGTCTATATAGACTCCGTCTCGGTGTGCATACGTCAGTTCTTTTCCTTCCGCGCCGGTGAAGCGCAGTTTTGGAAAGAGCTACCCTGCTTCGACAGTTTGTCACCGCTTTTTTGACTGTTTGGAGTCATGTCTTCGAGAAAGACAGGATTCAAGCCGTGTGGTGCATGTCATCGCATCATGTCGGTGACGGATCCGCACTGAGTCTGTCTTTGGTGCCTAGAGAAGGACCAGGATTCCACCTCGTGCTCCGACTGTCGGGCCATGGCGCTGAAGGCCTTGAGGGAGAGATCCCTTAAGCTTCTTGCGGCCTGACATTCGTCTTCGGTCGGCGCGGCTCCGCGGAGGTCACGGTCCCGCAGTAGGAGGAGGTCGCGGCACCGCTTCCGGAGCCTCAAGTCCTCTTCCTCACATTCGAGGTCTTCCGAAGGTAAGAGGCACAAGAAGAAGAAGTCCAAGCGGACTTTGTCTTCGCCATGCCCGTCCGTCGGCGAGGCGTCTAGGGAACGTCGACGTTCTGAGCGCGGTTCTTCGGAGCTGTCGCCAGAGTCGACTCGCGTCTTCCTCCCTTTCTGGGGACCGGATTGACCCCCGCTCAGATAAAAGAATTCTACGAGGCCATGCGTCTCGATTTTGAGCGTGATGCACTCTCGGGTGGGTCTTCGGGCCCAGCGGGGTCAGCAGGGGCCCCTTCGGATTCAACGCCGGCGGCTTTGGCCTCGGCACCGTTGGGGACCCCAGGATCCGATACCAGATCCGGACCAGCGCCGGTCTCTCACAGTCGGCCTCCTTCGGCGCCGGGTCTGACGTCGACGATTCCGCCGCCGGCGCCCACCGGTGGGAGCCCCATCCTTATTCCGGATGATCCAGAGCCGGAGCAACGTCGTACGACGTTGACTCTAACTTCGACGGAGCCAATTCGGCCCAGATCATTGTCTGAGCATTATTTGGAACAGCCAGACGCAGGAGAGGAATGGGAGGGGTCAGAGGACCCTTTGGAAACTGGATTGCAACAGGACTGGTATGAGGATCTAGGGGAGGCCAGTGGACTGGACACATCTCCAGATACTGGTATGCTCTCTCTTCCTAATGTGGCTACGAAGGAGGGTGCTTCTTTCGCTATGGTGGTGCGTAGGGCAGCTGAGGTCTTGGACCTTGATTTGCCTACGGTGCCAGTCAGGACGAACATCCTGACAGAAGTGCTTCAGCCGGGGGTGTCAACATCAGAGCCGTTGTTGCCCTTCAATGAGGCTCTTACAGACGTCCTTCTGGGTACGTGGTCCAAACCCAGCACATGGGCTCCTGTTGATAGGACGGTGGGCCGCCGCCATAGACACGCTCCCAGCGACCCTAGTTTCCTGACTCAACACCCCACTCCTGAGAGCTTGGTTGTCCAAGCCTCTACTTCCTGTGGTGCCTTCCTTTCCGCTCCCCCAGATAGGGAATCCAAGAGGCTGGATCAGCTTGGGAAGAAGTTGTTTTCTTCCACCAGCCTGGCATTGAGGTCCGTAAACACCTTTTGCCTATTGGGCCGTTATTCCCATACTTTATGGGATACGGTGGCACAAGTGCTGCCCCAGATCCCGGAGGGCGTACAGGACACTCTCACCCAGGCTGTGAAGGATGGGAGAGATGCAGGCAAGTTCACGATCCGGTGTGGCTTGGACATGACCGACTCGCTGGGCAGAACGATTTCATCGTCAGTGGCCCTACGTCGCCACGCCTGGCTACGTTCTACTGGTTTTTCAGGGGATGTCCAGTCTAGCTTGATGGACATGCCCTTTGATGGCTCTCGCCTTTTTGGCGAAAAGGCAGACTCCGCGCTTGAGAGATTCAAGGATTCTCGAGCCACGGCCAGATCCTTGGGCCTTTCAGCGCCGGCACAACAGCAGTCTGTCTTTTGCCCCTTTCGAGGCTTCGGAAGGGGTGTGGTACCACGCCAGCCACAGTTTAGCCACCGTCCTCAGGCTTCACAGCATCCCAGAAGAGGACGTGGTCGTGGTACCATCAGACCCAGAGGGTCTGGCCAGAGGTCGACCGCCACACAGCCCCCATGCACTGCGTCCAAGCCCTCCTAGTGTGGTTCTGTGGGATCATGTCCGTCCAGTTGGAGGGAGGATTCTTTTTCATCTCCCTCACTGGCTTTCCATCACCACGGACAAGTAGGTCCTGCAGATCATATGGAAGGTCTACTCCCATCCCTTCCAGTCTTTCCCTCCTTCTATCCCTCCGACAAAGGAATGGCTGATGGAGGACCATCTAGCTTTGCTCCGCGAGGAAGTTATAGCTCTCTTGGCCAAGGGAGCCATAAAAAGAGTCCCAATGTCAGAAGTAGGCAGTGGTTGTTATTCCCGCTTCTTTCTGATTCCCAAAAAGAACAAAGGCCTTCACCCTATCTTGGATTTAAGGGACGTCAATCTCTTCCTCAAGAAGGAGAAATTCAAGATGCTCACTCTTGCTCAGGTTTTGTCTGCCCTAGACCAAGGAGACTGGATGGTAGCGTTGGATTTGCAGGATGCATATTTCCATATTACTATCCTGCCAGTCCACAGGCGTTACCTGCGGTTCAAGGTGGGGCACAAGCACTTTCAGTTTACCATGCTTCCTTTCGGTCTCACCAGTGCCCCTTGGGTGTTCACAAAGGTGATGGCGGTGGTGGCAGCTCATTTGCGCAGGTCAGGGATCTCAGTCTTCCCCTACCTAGAAGACTGGCTGATGAAGGCTCCTACACCCCAGGCTCTCGTCACCCACCTCCAGACAACGGCGGACCTCTTGCATTCTCTGGGGTTCACTACAAATGTGCCGAAGTCACACCTGACTCCCTCTCAGAAGCTCACTTTCATCCGAGCTGTTCTGGACACAGTGCAGTATCGGGCTTATCCTCCCGATCAGGGGGTTCTGCAGTGGGACCTGAAGTTCCAATGGGCACAGCATCAGGGAAATCTTACCGACGTGGTTCAGATCTCGGAGAGGACTGCGGAAGATCTGCAGTGGTGGTGATGCAGCACCCGGTTCCAGCCACAGTGCCAGCGTACAGGACACAGATCCACCACCGCGTCGTAGGCGACGTGTCAATGTCCCTCCAGTGTCACAGGGAGAAGTAGGGGACACCTCCATTTCCTCCGCCGAGGCTGCACTCATCCATGGTCAGCGCCTGCAGACAAGGTAAATGAGACTGATTTCAGGGGCCATGCGGCGCATGTAAAGAAATCAAACAACAGGGCTGCAACAGGTCCACACAGAGCTACAACACCTGAACAGCAATGTAGGTGACCTTGCGCTCTCAATTAGACAACTAGTGGCTGAACTTGTCACGGAGAGAGAGGGTGCAAGGCGCCGTGACCGGCAGCTAATCCACCGCCTAGACCGCATGGCTTCCTCCATCGTCCGCCTGGCGGTAATGGCTTGCGTCGCAATTTGTGATTCGGAAATGGGATTTTTGCATCCCATTTCTGATTTTGCGAGGTCGCAAATTGCGATTCGGGCCATTTGCGACTCGCAAAAGTTTGCTACATCTGGCCCCTATATCCTCTGAGATATTTTTGGCACACTGTCACTAAAATAAAGTACCTTTATTTTTACTAACTATGAGTATTGTCTTTCTTATGATATAGTACCTATATGATATAAGTGGTATTGCATGAGCTTTGCATGTCTCCTAGTTCAGCCTCGGCTGCTCTGCTATAGCTACCTCTATAAGCCTAAGCTGATAGAACACTACTACACTCTACTAATAAGGGATAACTGGACCTGGCACAAAGTGTAGGTACCATTGGTACCCACTATAAGCCAGGCCAGCCTCCTACAGTGTTACACCCTCGCCCTTTGGAAATAGGTGTTACAGGCTAGGGAGGGGTAGCCTCCCAGAGCCTCTGGAAATGCTTTGAAGGGCACAGACGTGCCCTCCTTGCATAAAGAAGTGTACACATGTTCATGGACCCCCAGTCCCTGCCCTGGCATGAAACTGGACAAAAGAAAGGGGAGTGGTGACCACTCCCCTGTCCATCACCACCCCAGGTGTGGTGCCCAGAGCTGCTCCAGTGTGTCCCTGGTGTTAGCCATCTTGTTTTTCAGGGTGTGGAGACACTCTGGAGATCTCTGAGTGGCCAGTGCCAGCAGGTGACATCAGGGACCTCTCCTGATAGGTGCATACCTGGGTAGGGAGCCAATCCCCCTCTCAGGGATATTTAGGGTCTCTCCTGTAGGTTTCTCTTCGGTTTCAGCTTGCAAGACTCCTCCAGGAATCCTCTGCATCCTCTGCTTCAGCTTCTGACCGTCGGATGAACTGCTCCGAGGAGGCGATCCAGACTGCTCCAAGAACCGCGGTAACTGCAACAAAGTATCCAGGACGACTCCTGTGACCTGCAACTTCAGCTCCAGCCACCAACTGCAACAGTTTCCAAGGTGTGCACTCTCTGAGGACTCCCTGTCTTCACCCTGCACCAGCAGATCTGAAGGAATCTCCTGTGGAGTGACAGAGTCACTTCCCTGCTCCTGCAGACACCTTCTATGATGACGACTGGTTCTCTGGGACTCCTCTCCTGTCGCCAATAGTGCTCCCTGGAACACAGATGGTGGACCAACAAGACCCAGACTGTCCTAAGTTCCATCTGTCCAAGTTTGGTGGAGGTAAGAGCTTGCCTTCCCAGTTTGCGACAGTACCCCTGTGCATCATGTCATCTGCTGCTCCTTGGGCTTCTGTGCACTTCTTCCAAGAATCCTTCGTGTACAGTGTAGCCCAGGTCCCCAGCACTCCATCCTGCAAAGCACAACTCGCTATGTTGTTCTCCGGTGGCGTGGGACCTTCTTTTGTTGTGCTGCATCAACCGCATTTTGCATCTTCTTTGTCCCCATGTCCTGAGACTCCCGTGGGTACTGGCTGGTCATCTGTGGTCTCTCTCCAGTGTTGGGTGCCCTCTCTGCCTCCTCAGTCTAAGTTGAGGCCCCCATGTCCCTCCTAGGTCCAGGCAGTGCCAATTTGAGACAAACCGCGAAATTGCTTGAACCATGGACGAATCCAGCGACACAAACAGCCTGCATCCAACATCTCAACGTGGGACATCTCCTGAACCATGCAGGAACCCACAGCCATCTTCTTTGGTGCTCTTCTGCAGACTTCTTCTCACCGGAGAATCCTCTTTTGCACCATCTTCTAGGTTGGCAGGGGCTCCTGTCCCTCCTGGAATCTTCTGCAACTTCTGGACTTGGTCTCCTCTCTTCACAGGTCTTCAGGTCCTGGCATCCACCATTTGTTGATTGCAGTCTTGCTTGGTTCTTGCAATAACTCTAATCACGACTTGTAGTGTGTCCTAAGGAAGCTTGCAGTACTTTACTCATACTTTCTTGGGCTCGGGGTGGGTTATATTACTCACCTTTGTGGTATTCTTACTCTCCCAGCGATTATCAACACACTACACTTGTCTAGGGGGGAATTATTGATTCACTTTTCACTTTCTTAGTACATGGTTTGTGTTGCCCCTAGACCTATTTTCCCCTATTGCATTCTATAGCATTTCCTATTGTTTGCACAATCCTATGTCTAATTACTTACCTTATTTTGGTGTCTAATTTATATATTGTGTATAATACTTACCTCCAAAGGGAGTATAGCCTCTAAGATATTTTTGGCCTTTGTCACTAAAATAAAGTATCTTTATTTTTGGTAACACTGAATATTGTTGTTCTTGTGTATACGTACTGTGTGACTATAGCGGTATTGCAAGAGCCTTGGCTGCTCTGCTACAGCTACCTCTAGACAGCCTAAGCTGCTAGACACTGCCTACATTTCACTAAGGTGGATCAATGGACCTGGTATAAGGTGTTAGTACCTCTGGTACCCACTACAAACCAGGCCAGCTTCCCACAAATACCTATTCAGAGGTAAGGAATCTGCAGCTAGAAGTCTCTATCAGATGAACAAGTTACTTACCTTTGGTAATGCATTATCTGGTCGAGATGCTTTCTAGCTGCAGATTCCTTACACTCACCCATGCCTCCCTGCTCTGCTGACTCATTTGCTAGGGTTAGGGTGATCCCTTTCAGGGCCCTAGTTTGAACACACACAATCATCAGTACATGTCATGGCTTTGCGCTCCTGGCATAGAAAGTCGTGATCAAAATAACTGATGTCTGCGCGTCTAGGTGGCACCTATATAGGTGACTGCAACGTCACGCCCAGTGCCAATGCTGCTGCCAACGCTATGTGGAACCGAACGGAGCTGCCTGACAGCGCACAAAGGGTTATTGCTCAGTCAAATGTTTCCAGATCCAGTCTGACACCTGGGGAAATTCAAAGGTAAGGAATCTGCAGCTAGATAGAGTCTCTACCAGTCAGTGCGTTACAGAAGGTAAATAATTTGTTCACCTGCACCACAGGAGATCGATAACATCTGACTGTTGGGTTTTATAAGTTTTCTAAACAGGCTATCCCATCCCATTTGTGGCCACCCCTTCACCCATGCCACCCACTTAAGACCGGCAGATGGAGGACCACTTCTCCTTGCTCCGTCAGGAAGTGTTGGCTTTCTTGGCCAAGTGAGCCATTGAGAGTGTGACAGCGCCAGAAGTAGGTCATGGTAGTTATTTTCGCTACTCTCTGGTACTCAAAAAGGGCATAAGTCTAGGTCCTATCCTATAGATGTGCCTTCTCAATTTCTTCCTGAAAAAGTAGAAATTCAAAATTCTCACGCTTGCTCAAGTCCTGTCTGCCCTGGAGACTGGTTTGTAATGTTGGACTTGCAGAATACATATTTCCACATCCCCATCCTGCCTGTCCACAAACATTACCTTTAGTTCATGGTGGGCCAAGAGCAATATGAGTTTACTGTGTTCCCCCTGGGCGTTACCAGTGCCCCTTGGGTGTCCAGCAACGTGGTGGTGGTGGTTGCACCACATCAACGGAGGTTAGGGGTTCCAGGCTTTCCCTACCTCGACGACTGGCTTGTTGAAGGCAGGATTGCCCCAGGCAGTATTCTCTCACCTCCAGACTACAGCGGATCTCCTGCATTCGCTTAAGTTCACTATCAACGTGCCAAAGTCAAACCTGACTCCCTCTCAGATGATCCCTTTCCTCTGAGCCTTTTTTGGACACAGTGCAGTTTTGGGCCTATCCTCTGTGCAGAGAGTCCAGGATATTCAGCTTATCATGCTGATATTTCAGCCTCTATCCTGGATTTAATTCCTTTGATAAGGGGGGAGGCTGGGGTCGGTGTTCACAGACAACACCACAACCATGTGGTACTACAACAAACATGGTGGGGTAGAGTGTTGGACCCTTTGTCAGGAGTCCCTGCATCTCTGAACATGGCTCGAATGTCAGGGAATTTGGTGGTTCAGCACTTGGCAGGCTCTCTGAATGCCAGGGTGGCATCTCCATCCTTATGTGGTGCAGGGTCTCTTTCAAGAGTGAGGAGAGCCTTGCTTTAGATCTGTTCCCCACCACAGAGAACATGCAATGTCAGTAGTTTTACTCATTGGAATTACCAGGTGGCTCTTGCTCTGAGTCACTTTTTGTCTAGGGCGGCGCTAAGGCCTCCTATACGTCTTTCTGCCCTTACCACTACTGCCCAGACTTCCCAAGAAGATCAGGAATGACCGGGCCCAAGTCATTCTTCTGGCTCCGGATTGGGTAGGGAGAGTCTAGTATCACAAGTTATTGAACATGAGCATCGGTCCTCCGGTGAAGCTGGTTATTTGGAAGGATCTTCTGTGTTGAGCAACAGGGGACGGTTCTGCCCCCAAACCTGCACCCGCCTCCTTTATGAGTGGAGATTGAATGGCAATAGTTGACCACTTCCAGCATTTGTTTCCAATTATGTGATATGCTGGCAGGCAGGCGTCCTTCCACTAAGACGGTATATGCTGTCTTTGGGACACATTTATGGCATGGTGTGCATCCAAGGACATTGACCCTCCCTCTGTACCCATCTCTCAAGTCTGGACAAGTCACCCATTCTGACTAGGCCCCTCAAAGGTCTCCAGTACATATTTGCTCCCAGTCCATGTTTGCTCCGAGCCCATTAATCATGCACAGAGGGATTTAAACCTGGTCTTGACTTTTTTGATGTTCATGCCCTTCAAGGCGCTGCACAGCTGCCCATTCTATTAGCCAACCATCAAGACAGCTTTCTTAGTGGTGATAACATCAGCCAGGAGGGTCAGCGAACTACATGCTCTCTCTACCCTCCTTATATTACATTCTACCCTGACAAGCTGGTTCTTCAAAAGATAGTGACACCCTTCCATGTAGGCCAAAACATCACCTTGCCTACTTTCTTTGCTCCTCTTTACCCTTCTAAAGAGGAGGAGAGTCTCCACTGCCTGGACCCAAAATGAGCATTTTCGTTCTGCCTTGATCATACCAACAAGTTCTGAGTGGATAATCAACTCTTTATAGGGTATGTAGGAACCATGAAAGGAAAGGCTGTGCAGAAATAGACCATTTCAAGTGCTCTGTATGAATTGGCCAAGAAGCATCCCCTGAGGGCTTGCGTGCTCCTTCCAACAGAGCCAAGGCTGTGACCACTGTGTTAACTCTCAGAGTCCCTGTCCTGGACATCTGTCAGGCAGCAACACAGGCATCTCTAGACATGATTACCAAACACTACTGCCTGGATAATCATGTCTGTTGTGACAGAACTTTTTTGTCTAAAAACTGTTTCACAGACCCACATCTGGGGAAGTATTGCTTGGATATCTCCTCTAAGGTAAGGAATCTAGGGCTAGAAGTCTCTATCAGGTCAACAAGTTACTTACCTTTGACATTGCCTTATCTGGTAGACTCTGGGGGTGATTCTGACCTTGGCGGTCTTTTCGCTAGACCGCCGAGTTACCGCCGCGGTAAAGACCGCCGACCGCGGCGGTATGCCGCGCGCGTATTCCGACCGCTGGGAGCGTTCCGCCGGAAAACCGCCAGCATCCACACTGGCGGTCGGCGGGAAAGTGGAGACTGGTCAACCTCCACCGCCACGCCAGCAGAACACCGCCCACAGAATTACGACCCACATTTCTGTGTGGCGGTCTTCTGTTGGCGGTCACGTCCCTATGGCTCCCGTCGCCTCCCGGAGGACCAACGCAAGGTAAGTTGATCGTCCGTGAGGGGAGGGGGTGGGGGGGGTGTTGTGTGATGTGTGCGTGCATGGGGGTGTGTAGAGGGGGTGTGTGAGTGCGTGCATGCGGGCGGGGGGTGCTGCTGTGCCTATGGGCAATGTGTGTAGTTCGGCGGGTGCGCATGTTGGCATGTATGTGTGCGGGTATGTGCCCCCGTTGTGTATGTGTGTGTGTAGGGGGTGTGCATATGTGCATGTTGGGGGTGCGTGCATGTCGGGGTGCGTGTATGTGCATGTCGGGGTGGGGGGGCAGGGGGTTTGTAACATCTCTGGGGGGTGGCAGGGGGTGGAGGGTGTGGGGGGGGACTCGTGGGGGGTAGTGGGGGTGGGGGAGACCCCTATCAGTGCCAGGGATGGAATTCCCTGGCCCCGATAGTGCCTACCGCCATGGTTCGCATGGCGGTTCCCGACCGCCAAAAACCGCGGCGGTAAGCAGGGTCATGATGCGGTTGGCGGTCTTGGGTCGACCGCTGGGCCGGAGTGCGCAAACTCCAGCCCGTCGGTCATGACCGCCGTGGCGGTCGGAGTGGGAAAGTGGCGGTCGATCGCGGCGGTGACCGCCGCGGTCAGAATGCCATTTTTTGGACCGCCGGTCTGTTCGCGGTCCGACCGCCGCCTCTCCGCCGACCGCCGGGGTTAGAATCACCCCCTCTATCTATCCGTAGATTCCTTATCAACCTTCTAATCCTCTCCCCTCTGTGAATTGATTACAGTTTAAGGTTCACCCTTCTAAAGGCCATAGAAGTGCACAGCAGTTTGTCAGTGGCTCTGCGCTCCTGGCATGGAAAGTCGAGTAAAGACACAGACGTAAGCGTGCTGTGGTGGCGCCTATATAGGGACAGTGCACATCCCTTCTGTCTCGTATGGCACCCATCACGGACCTGAAAAACACTACCTACTGGCACACAGGGGTACTGCTCAAAAATCTCGAGACCCAGGCTGACACCTGGGGAATATGCTAAGGTAAGTAATCTAAGGCTAGGAATCAGCAGCTGGATAGTCTCTACCAGATAAGGCATTACCGAGGTTGAGTAACTTGCTCTTTATGATGGGGTCAGAGTCCTTTTTCTTACCCTCAAATGATGGTCAAGTAATGTTTTTTAGGTTTGCCGCAGTCATATTCAGGAGGATGGCTACCCCTTAGCCACCACTGTCCACGATCATTCTTAGATCTTCTGTGGTTAATGTGACTTTTTCCATGTACTTATTTAGGACACTGTGGCTTAAACCTCGCCTGAATGGCAGTTTGTTTAGTTTATTGAGAGATCAAAAATATAATTCATCATCAAGATGTGTCAAACAATATAAAAAATACATCACAAAAGTCATAGCAATTAATCATAATAAATAGATGTAGGAAGTTGGCTCTGTATATACTATCTTAAAGTTAGAGATAGTGTGCACAGAGTCCAAGGGTCCCCATTAGAGGTTGATAGTGGCAAAATTAGATAATACTAATGCTCTATTTTGTGGTTGTGAGGTCGAGCAGTAGGCTTATCAGAGGGTAGTGTTAAGCATTTGTTGTACACACACAGGCAATAAATGAGAACACACACTTGATTTAACTCCAGGCCAATAGGTTTTTATTTAGAAAAATATTCTTTTTTAAATTTATTTTAGAACCACAAGATTCAGAATTCAAGTAAATACATACATTGTAAGGTACTTGGCATAGGTAAGTATGGACCTCTCAATTAAAACAGTAATGTACACAGTTTTGACAAAAATGGCAATAAGGTGTATTAAAAGTGGACACTGTAAAAATCAACGTTTCCTGGGGGAGGTAAGTACAAGTTAGATTAGCAGGTAAGTAAAGCACTTACAAGTTCATTCTACGGGGCATAGGCAACCCACTGTTGGGGCTTCAAGTCAACTAGCAACACAGGGCACGTCCAGGTGCAGAGGTCAAAGTAGGGCCCAAATAACATAGGCGCCTACAGAGACCAGGCGGGCTCTGGTTCCAGTGTGCTATTAGGTAAGTAACTGCATCCTCGGGGGCAGACCAGAGGGGTTTTGTGGAGCACTGGGGGGGGGTCACAAACAGGCACACAAAATACACCGTCAGCCACACAGGGGCGGCCGGGTGCAGTGTACAAAGTAGGTGACGGGTTTTAGATAGAAATCAATGGAGGGACCCAGGGGTCACTCTGGCGATGCAAGCAGGGCACAGAGGGGCTTCTCGGGCCAGCCACTGACTGGGCAACAAAGAGGGCTGCCTGCTGGTCACTCCTGCACTGGTAGTTGGTTTCTCTCAGGCCTGGGGGCTGCGGGTGCAGTACTTTTTCCAGGCGTCAGGTTCTTAGTTACCGGGCAGTCGTGGTCAGGGGGGAGCCTCTGGATTCTCCCTGCAGGTGTCGCTGTGGGGGTGCAGGAATGTTGTTTCAGGGTGTCCATGTCGTGGGAGTTGCTTTGGGGTCCTTGCTGCAGTGTTGGTTCTTCTGGACACAAGCCGGGGGCGTCGGTGCAGAGTATTCGCATAAGGGGTGAGGCTTGAGTCCCTTTAAAGATGGTTTCTTCTTTGTTGTTTGGACAGAGCCATTGTCCTTGGACGTTTCTTGGTCCTTTGGGTTGCAGGGCAGTCCTCTGTGTCGACAGAGGTCGCTGGTCCCACTGGTTGCATCGCTGCTGCAGGTTCTTTGAGTCTGGAGACAGTTGTTGTCCCCGTCGTCCCTGCAGGGCTTTCAGGTTAGCAGTCCTTCTTCTTGTTTCAGGTCATCAGGAATCTGTTTTCCTGGGTTCAGGGTCACCCCTAAATACTCAATTTAGGCGGTGTTTAGGACTGAAGGGCAGTAGCCAATGGCTACTGTTCCTGAGGCTGGCTCCACTCTCCTTGTGCCTCCTCCCTGTGGGGAGGGGGGCACATCCCTAATCCTATTGGGGAAAATCCTTCAAAGCAAGATGGAAGATGTTCTAAGGCAGGGTCATCTCAGCTCAGGACACCTTAGGGGCTGTCCTGGCTGGAGGGTGACTCCTCCTTGTTTTTCTCATTATCTCCTCCGGACTTGCCGCCAAAAGTAGGGGCTGTGCCGAGGGGTGGGCATCTCCACTAGCTGGAGTGCCCTGGGGCACTGTAACATCAGGCTTGAGACTTTGAGGCTCACCGCCAGGTGTTACAGTTCCTGCAGGGGGAGGTGTGAAGCACCTCCACCCAGTAAAGGCTTTGTTCCTGGTCACAGAGTGCACAAAGGCACTCACCCCATGTGGCCAGAAACCCATCTAGATGCCGCAGGCCGGCAGAAACTGATCAGCCTAGCACTAGTAGGTTGGCTAGTATACCGGGGGCATCTCTAATATGCCCTCTATGTGCATCTCTCAATAAATCCCACACTGGCATCAGTGTGGATTTATTGTGCTGAGAAGTTTGATACCAAACTTCCCAGTTTTCAGTGTAGCCATTATGGAACTGTGGAGTTTGTGTTTGACAAACTCCCAGACCATATACTCTTTATGGCTACCCTGCACTTACAATGTCTAAGAATTGGCGTAGAAACTGTAGGGATATAATGCTCATGCAGCCATGCCTCACCTGTGGTATAGTGCACCCTGCCTTAGGGCTGTAAGGCCTGCTACAGGGGTGACTTACCTATGCCCCAGGCAGTGGGTTATGGGCACGGCACCCTGAGGGGAGTGTCATGTCAACTTAGTATTTTTTCTCCCCACCAGCACACACAAGCTGTGAGGCACTGTACATGTGCTGAGTGAGGGATTCCCAGGGTGGCATAATACATGCTGCATCCCTTAGAGACCTTCCCCAGCCACAGGGCTCTTGGTACCAGAAGTACCATTTACAAGGGACGTATCTATGTGCCAGGGCTGTGCCAATTGTGGAGACAAAGGTACAGTTTTAGGGAAAGAATACTGGTGCTGGGGCCTCGTTAGCAGGGTCCCAGCACACTTTCCCCTTAGAGGTTGATAGTGGCAAAATGAGATAATACTAAGGTTCCTAGGGCACTTTCAATCATAACTAGCATCAACAAAAGGCAAAAAGTTAGGAGGTATCCATGCCAAAAGTGGCATTTTCCTACAATGGACAAAACTCTAAAGTTTCAGCAAATAAACAAATAAAACAATATTAAAAATAGATTAGGATCCCTAATGTAGGAAAGCTCTGTAGGAGACTGGCCCTCTATATAGTGTGCAAAGCTAGGCACACTGTGCAGGGGGTCCAGGCAACGACCTGTTGGTTTACAGGGCTAGATCACCTAATGCTCTAATTTTTAAGGTAGCATGGTCGAGCAGTTAGGCCAATCCTGCAGAAGTGCAAAGCATTTGTTGTACTCACAGTATCAATCTTGCCACTCAGACACTCAAGGGAATAACTTGAGACCAATTTATAAAAATACTTCAGGTTTTATGAGATTTTTAAGACCAAGATTATCAAAATTGGTTAAGTACTTTTTGAGATATGAATTTTTGAGGTTTAATAAATAGTCTTTTTGTGCGTAATTACGCACCATAGGAACCAATGGAAAGTCACCTTTAAAAATACATATAAAATCACATAGTTGCTTTGCCAAGTTCTTTTTTTGCAGGCTGGTCGAAGTCATCGGTTGGCACACTGTGCCAGCTGGAGAAGTTCGGGTGGCTCCTGGTTTCGGCTGGAACAGGGGGAACAGTGGGGAAAGGGCTCTGGAGCTAGTGCAGGGCCAGCTGTGGGGATCCACTTGGAAAAGGTCTGTGCATGCAAGTTTAGAGGTGGTTCTTTGGGGTCCCCTTGGAGTGTCGAGGTCACAAGGGGCGAGGGGCCCTTAGGGAACAGCAGGTTCTTCGTTGCAAGCCACAGGGCGGCCGGGTGCAGAGCGAATCGATGAGCCAGGAGCTGTGCGCAAAGATGCCCTTTGAATCTGGAGGTAAGTTGCTTCAATGGTTGGTTGCAGGAGGTCTGGGGTGTTCCTGAAGCCCCTCGACTGAGGCTTCCTCCTGGTTCTTTTTCAGCCCATGTGGGCTTGTTTTCCTGGTGTCCGACATCAGCTGACCAGTACCTGGGGTATTGGCACCACTCGGCCCTGGAGGGCCCAGTGCCACCAAACGTGGCACATTTGCAGGGTTTGTCCTTGCGGTCATTTGTGTGTTACTGGGTCCAGCTGCGACTTTCAGTTCTGGAGTTAGTGGCTGGTCAGTAATGTGACCCTCACTGGTTCAATGGTTTCTTCTTGTTGCATAGTGGTACCTCCACTCTGGAGGGAGTTCTTGGGCAACTGGCGATGCCTGGAGGTCCTCTAGGGTTCTTCAGGTCAGTCCACTTGTCCAGGAGCTCCGCAGTGGCGATTGTCCGCTCCTGGGTGCAGCAGGCAGGGTTTGGTGCCTTTTGTTTGTGCAGGAGGTCCACAGTTCGCATGCCTTGGATCTTCTTGGTGCTGGTCTTCTTTGTGTCCTTTGAATCTGATCATCTGGTCTAGGGATGCCCGCTAAAAACTGAATTTAGTGGGCATTTTAGGGGGAACCTGGTAGTGTCCAATGAGACACCTATCTTTGGTGGCTACACCCACTAAAGTGACCATTTCCTGTGGGAAGCGTCACTTCCCTATCCCTCTTTGGCTATTTTCCTTCCATCTAAGATGGAGGAAAATTAAATGGAGTGTCCACCTTGCAGGCAACACCTTAAGGGTGGTGCATGCCAGGTGGGGCCACTCCTCCTACCCTTTGTGTAGTTTCCCGCCTTTGCTCCCATCAAAAGTGGGGGTTTGCAAAGGGGTTGACCACCTGCTGCTAGCAGAAGGCCTGGGGGTTGATTTTCAAAGGCAATAAGCCTTTGAAGCTCGCCGCAAGGGCAGTGCACATTATTGAGGGAGGGGGTATTAGCACCTCCACCCAGGAAGGGCACTGTTCTAAAACCAGAGAGTCAGGCCTCTGCCCCAAGGTTTGTAGATTGGGTGTCTGGAGGTGTCAAGCTGGATAGAACTAGTAAGCAACCATGCCAGGGTAGTTAGCTTTTGCAGCGGGCGCCTCTAAGGTGACCCCTTGGTACATTTAGGGATAAATTCAATACTGGTACCAATTTGGATTTATCATTCTGAGTTGTTTAATACCAAACAACCCAGGGTTCAGAGTGGCCATCATGTAGCTGGGAAATTCGTGTTGACCAGTGTCAGGCACATGTATTAAATTGGCTGCTCTGTTCACTCACTATGTCCTAGGTTTGGCAAGGACACAGTGGGGGCACATTGCTCATGCAGCTATGCCCTCATCTATAATATGGTGCCCCCTGCTTTAGGGCTGGAAGGCCTGCCAGAGGGGTGTTGTATCCATAGTGTATGCAGTGTATGGTGGACAGTTTGTGTTTTAGGTTTGCACCAGGACATTCAGCCTGCATTGGCAGTGCTGGGTGCATGTGGATGCATGGCCCTAGAGAGTGGCACAATCAAAGATTAAATCGAAGACCAATTTAGAAAAATAACAATTCTTTTTATTTATGTTTCAAACCCAAGAACTTCGTAATCGGGTAAATAGACTTTTAGGCATAAATACTTTGCAGTTTTAGAAATCAACACTTAGGGCCTGATTACAATTTTGGTGGAGGGGGTTAATCCGTCCCAAATGTGACGGATATCCTGCCCACTGTATTACGAGTTCCATAGGATAAAATGGACTCGTAATACGCGGGCGGGATATCCGTCACATTTGGGACGGATTAACCTCCTCCGCCAAAGTTGTAATCAGGCCCTTAGTGCAATTATCAGAGTTCTCTCAAAGTTATCCTATGGAGGAAAACAGTGTTTAGCACACACAGAGTTAACAACAACTTACAAAGCCAATATCAGGGTGTTAAGGTAAGTACTTCGCACTGATTAGAACCATGCCATTGGATAGAGACTTCTAGCTGCAGATTCCTTACCTTAGAGTTTCCGGAGGTCACCTTGGAATCCGGAATTCTTGCTGAGCAGTACCCTGCACGCGCCATCAGGTGGCGTTATTCGGATCCACGTGGCATCGTTGGCATCGTTGGAGCCATCTGTGACATCACGGACGCTTATAAAGGCAGCACCCCAGCGCACATACGTCAGCTCTTTTCCTTCCACGCCGGTTAAGCGCAGATCCGGAATCGAGCTACCCTCTGCCTTTTTTTGACAGACCTTTTTTCAACCTTTTTGTCGACTCTTTTTGAAGTCTGTACAGGATGACATCGGAGAGGGGGTTTAAGCCATGTGGTACCTGCCATCGCACCATGTCAGTGACGGACCTCCACCAGGTATATCCATGGTGCCTTGACCGAGACCACGACTCGAAGTTGTGTTCCGACTGCCGGGCCATGGCCCCGAAAGCTTTGACTGAGCGGTCTCTGAAACACATGGTGACCCAGCAGTTGACGTTGATTGGCGTTACTCCTAGGAGGTCATGGTCCCAAATGAGGAGGAGGTTGCGGGACTGCTCCAGGAGCCCTAAGTCCTCTTTTTCGCACTCAAGGTCCTCCGGGCACTCGAGGAAGAGGCACAAGAAGAAATAGAAGTACAAGGGGACTTTGACTTCGCCCCGCCTGTCGACTGAAGAGGCGACTCAGGAACGTCGACGTTCCAGGCACAGTTCCACTGAACCAATGCCAGGGCGACTTCGAGTCTCCCCCCTTTCCGGGAGCCGGAGTGACCACCGCTCAACTCAAAGAGTTTTACAGGGACATGCATCTCGTATTCAAGCGGGCTGGCCCCTTTGGTGCACCTTTGGGACCCGCGTGCTCGGCAGGGGCCCCATCAGATTCCACATCAGCGGCTTCAGCCTCAGCTCCGATGGTGTCTCTTAGATACGATACCGGATCCGGAACAATGCCAAGTTTACACAGTCGGCCTCCTTCGGCATTATTCCCGACATTGACGGTCCCCGTGCCACTGGCGCCGACCAGTGGTGCAAGCCCCATCCTCATATCTGATGATCTGGAGCCAGAACGGCGTATGACACCGATTATGACTTTGACGGCGCCGACAAGGCCCAGATCATTGCCTGAGTCTTATTATGAGCAACCAGGCACAGGTGAGGAATGGGAGGGGTCTCAGGATCCTATAGAATATGGTTTGGAGCAAATGGACTGGTATGAGGGACTAGGGGAAGCCAGTTGACTGGACACACCTCCAGATGCTTGCATGCTCTCACCTCCTACGGTGGCTACGGAGGAGGGAGCTTCATATGCTATGGTGGTGCGTAGGACAGCTGAGTTCTTGGACCTGGATTTGCCTATGGTGCCGGTTAGGACTAACCTGACTGAGGTGCTTTAGCCAGGGGTTTCCACAACAGAACTGATGTTACCCTTTAACAAAGCCATCACTGATGTCTTGCTGGGCCGTTGTCCAAACCCAGCTCAGGGATTTGTTTTAATAGGACATTTGGCCGCTGCCATCGCCCAGCTCCAAATGATCCTAGTTACAAAGCTAATTTCAGGGATGTAGGAAGTTGGCTCTGTATGTACTATTTCAAAGTAAGAAATAGCATGCACAGAGTCCAAGGGTTCCCCTTAGAGGTAAGATAGTGGCAAAAGAGATAATTCTAATGCTCTATTTTGTGGTAGTGTGGTCGAGCAGTAGGCTTATCAGAGGGAAGTGTTAAGCATTTATTGTACACACACAGGCAATAAATGAGGAACACACACTCAAAGACAATTCCAGGCCAATAGGTTTTTATATAGAAAAATATATTTTCTTAGTTTATTTTAAGAACCACAGGTTTAAGATTTACAATCAATACTTCAAATGAAAGGTATTTCACTCAGGTATCATAGGAACTTCGAATCAGCAAAATAGCATGTACAGTTTTGGCACAAATGGCAATAAGCTATTTTAAAACTACATACTGCAAATTTGAACAGTTCCTGGAGGTGGTAAGTATTTGTTGGTTTTGCAGGTAAGTAAACCACCTACAGGGTTCAAAGTTGGGTCCAAGGTAGCCCACCATTGGGGGTTCAGGGCAATCCCAAAGTTACCACACCAGCAGCTCAGGGCCGGTCAGGTGCAGAGGTCAAAGTGGTGCCCAAAATGCATAGGCTTCAATGGAGAAGGGGGTGCCCCGGTTCCAGTCTGCCAGCAGATAAGTACCAGCGACTTCAGAGGGCAGACCAGGGGGGTTTTGTAGGGCACTGGGGGGGACACAAGTCAGCACAAAAAGTACACCCTCAGCGGCACGGGGGCGGCCGGGTGCAGAGTGCAAACAGGCATCAGGTTTGCAATAGATCTCAATGGGAGACCCAGGGGTCTCTTCAGCGAAGCAGGCAGGCAAGGGGAGGGGGGGCTCCTCGGGGTAGCCACCACCTGGGCAAGGGAGAGGGCCACCTGGGGGTCACTTTTGCACTGGAGGTCGGATCCTTCAGGTCCTGGGGGCTGCAGGTGCAGTGTCATTACCAGGCGTTGGGTTCTTGGAAGCAGGCAGTCAACTTCAGGGGGAGCCTCTGGATTCCCTCTGCAGGCGTCGCTGTGGGGCTCAGGGGGGTCAACTCTGGCTACTCACGGGCTCGCAATCGCCGGGGAGTCCTCCCTGTAGTGTTGGTTCTCCGCAGGTCGAGCCGGGGGAGTCTGTGCAGAGTGGAAAGTCTCATGCTTCCGGCGGGAAACGTGTGGTCTTTAAAAGTTGCTTCTTTGTTGCAAAGTTGCAGTCTTTGTGGAACAGGGCCACTGTCCTCTGGAGTTCTTGGTCCTTTTAGATGCAGGGTAGTCCTCTGAGGCTTCAGAGGTCGCTGGACCCTGGGGGACGCGTCGCTGTTGCCGTTTTTCTTGAAGTGGGGAGACAGACCGGTAGGGCTGGGGCCAAAGCAGTTGGTGTCTCTGTCTTCTCTGCAGGGCTTCAGATCAGCAGTCCTTCTTCATCCTCAGGTTGCAGGAATCTGGTTTCCTAGGTTCTGGGGGGCCCTAAATTCTCAATTTAGGGGGGGTTTAGGTCTGGGGGGTTAGTAGCCAATGGCTACTAGCCCTGAGGTTGGCTACACCCTCTTTGTGCCTCCTCCCTGAGGGGCGGGGGCACATCCCTAATCCTATTGGGGGAATCCTCCATCTGCAAGATGGAGGATTTCTAAAAGTCAGAGTCACCTCAGCTCAGGACACCTTAGGGGTTGTCCTGACTGGCCAGTGACTCCTCCTTGTTTTTCTCATTATGTCCTCGGGCCTTACCCCCAAAAGTGGGGCTGTGGCCGGAGGGGGCGGGCATCTCCATTAGCTGGGATGCCCTGTGGCGCTGTAAGAAAGGGGGTGAGCCTTTGAGGCTCACTGCCAGGTGTTACAGTTCCTGTAGGGGGTGGTGAGAAGCACCTCCACCCAGTTTAGGCTTTGTTACTAGCCACAGAGGCACTCTCCCCATATGGCCAGCAACATGTCTGGTGTGTGGCAGGCTGGCAAAACTAGTCAACCCACACTGGAAGTCAGATATGTTTTCAGGGGGCATCTCTAAGATGCCCTCTGGGGTGTATTTCGCAATAAAATGTACACTGGCATCAGTGTGCATTTATTGTGCTGAGAAGTTTGATACCAAACTTCCCAGCTTTCAGTGTAGCCATTATGTGCTGTGGAGTTCGTGTATGACAGACTCCCAGACCATATACTCTTATGGCTACCCTGCACTTACAATGTCTAAGGTTTTGCATAGACACTGTAGGGGCATAGTGCTCATGCACCTATGCCCTCACCTATGGTATAGTGCACCCTGCCTTAGAGCTGTAAGGCCTGCTAGAGGGGTGATTTATCTATACCATGGGCAGTGTGAGGTTGGCATGGCACCCTGAGGGGAGTGCCATGTCGACTTAGTCATTTTCTCCCCACCAGCACACACAAGCTGGCAAGCAGTGTGTCTGTGCTGAGTGAGGGGTCCCCAGGGTGGCATAAGACATGCTGCAGCCCTTAGAGACCTTCCCTGGCATCAGAGCCCTTGGTACCAGGGGTACCAGTTACAAGGGACTTATCTGGATGCCAGCGTGTGCCAATTGTGAAAACAAAGGTACAGTTTTAGGGAAAGAACACTGGTGCTGGGACCTGGTTAGCAGGCCTCAGCACACTTTCAAATCATAACTTGGCATCAGCAAAGGCAAAAAGTCAGGGGGTAACCATGCCAAGGAGGCATTTCCTTACAAGGGAGTTAAGGTAAGTACTGGGCACTGATCAGAACCTCACCAAAAGTTCACACTAGGCGGCACTGGGGTGGCTAGGTGCAGAGGTGCAGTAAGGTGTTGGGTGTCCAATGGTTTCCTATGGGAGTTTGGTCCTTGTGAAGACAGGCTGCAGGGTCTTGCTAGGAAGCCAATCAGAGACAAGCAGGTAAGTAGTAGACTTGGGGCGCTCAGGAGCGTGGGTGCACCTTTCGTTCTCTTTTCCTTTGCCCGAGGCCGACGGATGCAGGGGTGTCTTTAGGCATCAGATTTTCATGTCCGGGAGCACTCGCGGTTAGGGGTTCCTGTGTGTTGAGACTGCAGGTGTCGTTGGGGAGTCTGGCAGGGGTGGACCCAGGGTGGACTCAAGCTCTTAGGAGCCGGGGGATGTCGTTGGCACCGATGACCCACCTCCGTTGGGGCCAGGAGTCACGGGTGCAGTGGTTGCTGGGAATGTCAGATTTTCTCTCCACAAGCGTGTGGGAGAGGGGCCTGTGTACATAGGCTGCAGGTGTCTCTGGAGAGTCCAAGATGGGTCGAGACAACTCTGGACCCGGTCTTGAGTAGCTGGGGACCTGCATTGGCACCGTTGGTTCACTTCACCTTGGGTCATGGACGTCAGATACAGAAATCACTTCTGTTATCGGGTTTCCGGGGTTCCAACAGCTGCAGAGTCTTCTTTGGAGTTTCTTCTTGCAGGGCAAGTCCGAGCCCACATGAGACTTGAGTCTCTATTAAAGGCTGGATGAGTTGGCGTCTTGTGCAGGATCTTTCGAGGTCAGCAGGCAGGCCGGAGGGGCTGGTTAATTGTCAGCTACTTCATCTTTTCCTTTTCTGCAGGTGCAACTCTTCTTTGTCTGATTTCTAGAGTTCAGGAGTAGCACCTGTAGGAGGCTGGCCTGGCTTGTAGTGGGTACCCGAGGTACTTACACCTTGTGCCAGGTCCAGTTATCCCTTATTAGTGTAGAAGAGGTGTTTCTAGCAGCTTAGACTGATAGAAGGTAGCTAGCGCAAAACAGCTTAGGCTGAACTAGGAGACATGTAAAGCTCCTACTATACCACTGGTGTCATATGCACAATATCATAAGAAAACACAATACACAGAATTACCAAAAATAAAGGTACTTTATTTTTATGGCAATATGCCAAAAGTATATCAGTGAGTACCCTCAGTATGAGGATAAGTTATATACACAAGATATATGTACACAAACCAAAATTAGGTAAGTAATAGCAAAAAAAGTAATGCAAGCAGTGTAGAATTACAGTAGATTGCAATAGGAGCACATAGGTATAGGGGCAACACAAACCGTATACTCCAAAAGTGGAATGCGAACCACGAATGGACCCCAAACCAATGTGAGCTTGTAGAGGGTCGCTGGGACAGTAAGAAAACATTGAGGGTTAGAAATAGCCCACCCCAAGACCCTGAAAAGTTGGTGTAAAGTGTACCTATTTCCCCCAGAGAGCAAGCACAGAAGTCGTGATAAGGGGATTCTGCAGGAAGAACAAACACCAGCAATGCAACAACAGTGGATTTCCGACCTGAGTACCTGTAAGACAAGGGGACCAAGTCCAACAGTCGCAACAGTGTCGAGAGTGGGCAGGAGCCCAGGAAATGCCAGCTGAGGGAGCAAGGAAGCTGCCACCGGATGGAAGAAGCTTGGAGTTCTGCAAGAAAGAAGAGAGCTAGGGACTTCTCCTTTGGAAGACGGATGTCCCACCTCGCGATGAAGCTTGCAGAGGTGTTCCCACGCAGAAAGACCACAAACAAGCCTTGCTAGCTGCAAGGGTCGCAGTAGAGGTTTTTGGGTGCTGCTGTAGCCCAGGAGGGACGAGGATGTCGCCACTTGGAGGAGGAGACAGAGGGGCCGCCCAGCAATTCAGGGAGCCCTCTGTAGGAAAGTAGCATCTTGCCTGGCATGTTACCCCCATTTTTCACTGTATATATGTTGTTTTAGTTGTATGTGTCACTGGGACCCTGGTAACCCAGGGCCCCAGTGCTCATAAGTGTGCCTGAATGTGTTACCTGTGTAGTGACTAACTGTCTCACTGAGGCTCTGCTAATCAGAACCTCAGTGGTTATGCTCTCTCATTTCTTTCCAAATTGTCACTAACAGGCTAGTGACCATTTTTACCAATTTACATTGGCTTACTGGAACACCCTTATAATTCCCTAGTATATGGTACTGAGGTACCCAGGGTATTGGGGTTCCAGGAGATCCCTATGGGCTGCAGCATTTCTTTTGCCACCCATAGGGAGCTCTGACAATTCTTACACAGGCCTGCCACTGCAGCCTGAGTGAAATAATGTCCACGTTATTTCACAGCCATTTTACACTGCACTTAAGTAACTTATAAGTCACCTATATGTCTAACCTTTACCTGGTAAAGGTTAGGTGCAAAGTTACTTAGTGTGAGGGCACCCTGGCACTAGCCAAGGTGCCCCCACATTGTTCAGAGCCAATTCACTGAACTTTGTGAGTGCGGGGACACCATTACACGCGTGCACTACATATAGGTCACTACCTATATGTAGCTTCACCATGGTAACTCCGAATATGGCCATGTAACATGTCTATGATCATGGAATTGCCCCCTCTATGCCATCCTGGCATTGTTGGTACAATTCCATGATCCCAGTGGTCTGTAGCACAGACCCTGGTACTGCCAGACTGCCCTTCCTGGGGTTTCACTGCAGCTGCTGCTGCTGCCAACCCCTCAGACAGGCAGCTGCCCTCCTGGGGTCCAGCCAGGCCTGGCCCAGGATGGCAGAACAAAGAACTTCCTCTGAGAGAGGGTGTGACACCCTCTCCCTTTGGAAAATGGTGTGAAGGCAGGGGAGGAGTAGCCTCCCCCAGCCTCTGGAAATGCTTTGTTGGGCACAAATGTGCCCAATTCTGCATAAGCCAGTCTACACCGGTTCAGGGACCCCTTAGCCCCTCCTCTGGCGCGAAACTGGACAAAGGAAAGGGGAGTGACCACTCCCCTGACCTGCACCTCCCCTGGGAGGTGTCCAGAGCTCCTCCAGTGTGCTCCAGACCTCTGCCATCTTGGAAACAGAGGTGCTGCTGGCACACTGGACTGCTCTGAGTGGCCAGTGCCACCAGGTGAAGTCAGAGACTCCTGCTGATAGGCTCCTTCAGGTGTTAGTAGCATTTCCTCTCTCCTAGGTAGCCAAACCGTCTTTACTGGCTATTTTAGGGTCTCTGTCTCTGGGGAAACTTTAGATAACGAATGCATGAGCTCAGCCGAGTTCCTCTGCATCTCTCTCTTCACCTTCTGATAAGGAATCGACCGCTGACCGCGCTGGAAGCCTGCAAACCTGCAACATAGTAGCAAAGACGACTACTGCAACTCTGTAACGCTGACCCTGCCGCCTTCTCGACTGTTTTCCTGCTTGTGCATGCTGTGGGGGTAGTCTGCCTCCTCTCTGCACCAGAATCTCCGAAGAAATCTCCCGTGGGTCGACGGAATCTTCCCCCTGCAACCGCAGGCACCAAAAAGCTGCATTACCGGTCCCTTGGGTCTCCTCTCAGCACGACGAGCGAGGTCCCTCGAATCCAGCGATGCTGTCCAAGTGACCCCCACAGTCCAGTGACTCTTCAGCCCAAGTTTGGTGGAGGTAAGTCCTTGCCTCACCTCGCTGGGCTGCATTGCTGGGAACCGCGACTTTGCAGCTACTCCGGCCCCTGTGCACTTCCGGCGGAAATCCTTCGTGCACAGCCAAGCCTGGGTCCACGGCACTCTAACCTGCATTGCACGACTTTCTAAGTCGGTCTCCGGTGCCGTGGGACTCCTTTGTGCAACTTTGGCGAGCACCGTTTCACGCATCCTCGTAGTGCCTGTTTCTGGCACTTCTCCGGGTGCTACCTGCTTCAGTGAGGGCTCTTTGTCTTGCACGACGTCCCCTCTCTCTGCAGCTCCAATTTGCGACCTCCTGGTCCCTCCTGGGCCCCAGCAGTGTCCAAAAACGCCAAATGCACGATTTGCGTGTAGCAAGGTTTGTTGGCGTCCTTCCAGCGGGAAAACACTTCTGCACGACTCTCCAAGGCGAGAGGGATGCGTCCACCAAAGGGGAAGTCTCTAGACCTTTTCGTTCCTGCAGAAACCTCAGCTTCTTCTGTCCAGTCGAAGCTTCTTTGCACCCGCAGCTGGCATTTCCTGGGCATCTGCCCATCTCCGACTTGCTTGTGACTTTTGGACTTGGTCCCCTTGTTCCACAGGTACCCTAGATTGGAAATCCACAGTTGTTGCATTGCTGGTTTGTGTCTTTCCTGCATTATTCCTCTAACACGACTCTTTTGTCCTTAGGGGAACTTTAGTGCACTTTGCACTCACTTTTCAGGGTCTTGGGGAGGGTTATTTTTCTAACTCCCACTATTTTCTAATAGTCCCAGCGACCCTCTACAAGGTCACATAGGTTTGGGGTCCATTCGTGGTTCGCATTCCACTTTTGGAGTATATGGTTTGTGTTGCCCCTATCCCTATGTTTCCCCATTGCATCCTATTGTAACTATACATTGTTTGCACTGTTTTCTAAGACTATACTGCATATTTTTGCTATTGTGTATATATATCTTGTGTATATTTCCTATCCTCTCACTGAGGGTACACTCTAAGATACTTTGGCATATTGTCATAAAAATAAAGTACCTTTATTTTTAGTATAACTGTGTATTGTGTTTTCTTATGATATTGTGCATATGACACTAAGTGGTACTGTAGTAGCTTCACACGTCTCCTAGTTCAGCCTAAGATGCTCTGCTAAGCTACCATTATCTATCAGCCTAAGCTGCTAGACACCCTATACACTAATAAGGGATAACTGGGCCTGGTGCAAGGTGCAAGTACCCCTTGGTACTCACTACAAGCCAGTCCAGCCTCCTACATTGGTTGTGCAGTGGTGGGATAAGTGCTTGAGACTACTTACCACTCTTGTCATTGTACTTTTCATAAGAGAAAAATATACAAAACAAGGTCAGTGTATATACACATAGCCAAAAAGTTTTGCATTTCCTCTTTTCACTCTTTTCTAAGTGCTGAAAAGTACTTCTAAACTTTCAAAAAGTTCTTAAAAGTTTAAAAAGTTTTTTCTGTCTTTCCAAAAAGTTCTGAAAACTTTTTTCTCTTTTTCTATCACTTTAACTCTCTCTAAAAAATGTCTGGCACAGGAAAAAATGTTGAACTGTCCAAACTTGCATATGATCACCTTAGCTGGAAAGGAGCAAGGAGTCTCTGCATAGAGAGAGGTTTGAGTGTAGGGAAGAATCCTTCCTTAGAACTGTTAATTAATATGCTTAGAGTACAGGATAAGGCCATAAGTGCCCAATCTGGTGAAAAAGTAGCTAATGGTTCTCAATCTGATCCAGGGACTCCCCCAGGAAAAGGTTCAGGAAAGAAACTTCTCAGCCTGCCCATTACTAGACAGTCTAGCATAGTTGGTACAGAGGTTGAATCACACCATACTGATGGTGTGCTCTCACATTATACTGGTAGCCAAGCTGTTAGGGTGCCCTCTGTAAGGGACAGGTCTCCTTCTGTTCATTCCCATCATACCTCTGTATCTAGAAATGTCCCTCCCACCCACCCTGATGACAGATTGTTAGAAAGGGAGCTCAATAGATTGAGAGTGGAACAAACCAGACTGAAGCTCAAGAAGCAACAGCTGGATTTGGATAGACAGTCTTTAGAATTAGAGAAGGAAAGACAGAAGTTGGGTTTAGATACCCATGGTGGCAGCAGCAGTATTCCCCATAGTAATCCTGCAAAAGAGCATGATTCCAGGAATCTGCACAAGATAGTTCCCCCTTATAAGGAGGGGGATGACATTAACAAGTGGTTTGCTGCACTTGAGAGGGCCTGTGCTGTACAGGATGTCCCTCAAAAGCAGTGGGCTGCTATCCTATGGCTATCATTTAGTGGAAAAGGTAGGGATAGGCTCCTTACTGTAAAAGAAAATGATGCTAATAATTTCCAAGTTCTTAAGAATGCACTCCTGGATGGTTATGGCTTAACCACTGAACAGTACAGGATAAAGTTCAGAGAGACCAAAAAGGAGTCTTCACAAGACTGGGTTGATTTCATTGACCAGGCAGTGAAGGCCTTGGAGAGGTGGTTACATGGCAGTAAAGTTACTGATTATGACAGCCTGTATAACTTAATCCTGAGAGAGCATATTCTTAATAATTGTGTGTCTGATTTGTTGCACCAGTACTTGGTGGACTCTGATCTGACCTCTCCCCAAGAATTGGGAAAGAAGGCAGACAAATGGGTCAGAACAAGAGTGAACAGAAAAGTTCATACAGGGGGTGACAAAGATGGCAACAAAAAGAAGGATGGTAAGTCTTCTGACAAGGGTGGGGACAAATCTAAAAATGAGTCTTCATCAGGCCCACAAAAACACTCTGGTGGGGGTGGTGGGTCCAAATCCTCCTTTAATCAGAACAAGGAAAAGAAACCATGGTGCTATTTATGTAAAATAAAAGGCCATTGGACAACAGATCCCAGTTGTCCAAAGAAAGGCACCACAGCTCCTACCACTACAACCCCTACTGCTACACCTAGTGTCCCTACTAATAGCAGTGGTGGTGGGAGCAAACCTACTAATAGCCAATCCAAGGGAGTAGCTGGGCTCACTTTTGGTAATTTAGTTGGGGTTGGTCTGATTAGGGAGACCACAGAGGCTACTTTAGTCTCTGAAGGGGCTATTGATTTAGCCACTTTGGTTGCTTGCCCCCATAACTTGGAGAAGTACAAGCAACTAACCCTAATAAATGGTGTTGAGGTCCAGGCCTACAGGGACACAGGTGCCAGTGTCACAATGGTGATTGAGAAACTGGTGCACCCTGAACAACACATACTTGGACACCAGTACCAAGTAACCGATGCTCACAACATAACACAAAGCCACCCCATGGCTGTTGTAAATCTCAACTGGGGGGGGGTAACTGGTCCAAAGAAAGTTGTGGTAGCTTCAGATTTACCTGTAGACTGTCTATTAGGGAATGATTTGGAGACATCAGCTTGGTCAGATGTGGAGTTGGAGGCCCATGCAGCAATGCTGGGCATCCCAGGGCATATTTTTGCTTTGACAAGGGCTCAGGCCATAAAGCAAAAAGGACAGGGAAGCTTGGATCCTGGAACAATGGACCAAGTGCTCCCTAAAGATAGGGCTAGTAGAAGCAAACCACTTCCTACTATCCCTCCCTCTACAGTGGATTCAACTTCTGAGGAAGAAGAATTCCCTCCCTGTGCAGAACCTACACCAGAGGAGCTGGAAGCAGACACTGCTGAGCTTTTGGGTGAAGGGGGGCCTGCCAGGGAGGAGCTGAGTGTGGCACAGCAAACCTGTCCCACATTAGAGGGTCTCAGACAGCAAGCTGTCAAACAGGCTAATGGGGATGTCAGTGACTCTCACAGAGTTTACTGGGAGGACAACCTCTTGTACACTGAGCATAGGGATCCTAAACCTGGAGCTGCCAGGAGATTAGTGATTCCTCAGGAGTACAGAAAGTTCCTCCTAACACTGGCACATGACATTCTCCTAGCTGGGCACCTGGGTCAAATGAAAATTTGGGACAGATTGGTTCCATTGTTTCATTGGCCTAGGATGTCTGAGGACACAAAGGAATTTTGTAAGTCCTGTGAAACCTGTCAAGCCAGTGGCAAGACAGGTGGCACTCCAAAGGCACCCCTTATCCCACTGCCTGTGGTTGGGGTTCCCTTTGAAAGGGTAGGGGTTGACATAGTTGGCCCCCTTGACCCTCCTACTGCTTCAGGCAATATGTTTATCTTGGTGGTAGTGGACCATGCCACAAGATATCCTGAAGCAATTCCTTTAAGGACCACTACAGCTCCTGCAGTGGCAAAGGCCCTCCTGGGAATATTTTCCAGGGTGGGCTTCCCAAAGGAAGTCGTATCAGACAGAGGAAGCAATTTCATATCTGCATACTTAAAGGCCATGTGGAAGGAGTGTGGTGTAACGTACAAGTTCACAACACCCTATCATCCACAAACAAATGGACTGGTGGAGAGATTTAATAAAACTCTCAAAGGCATGATTATGGGTCTCCCTGAAAAACTCCGCAGGAGATGGGATATCCTTTTACCATGCCTCCTTTTTGCCTACAGGGAGGTACCCCAGAAAGGAGTGGGCTTCAGCCCCTTTGAACTTCTTTTTGGACACCCTGTTAGGGGTCCACTCACACTTGTAAAGGAGGGTTGGGAACAACCTTTAAAAGCTCCTAAGCAGGATATTGTGGATTATGTACTTGGACTCAGATCAAGGATGGCTGAGTACATGAAAAAGGCCAGTAAAAACCTTCAGGCCAGCCAAGAGCTCCAGAAGCTATGGCATGATCAGAAGGCTGTTTTGGTTCAGTACCAACCAGGGCAGAAAGTGTGGGTCTTGGAGCCTGTGGCCCCAAGAGCACTCCAAGATAAATGGAGTGGACCCCACACAATTGTTGAAAAGAAGGGTGAAGTCACCTACTTGGTTGACTTAGGCACTGCCAGGAGTCCCCTTAGGGTGCTCCATGTCAACCGCCTGAAACCCTACTATGACAGGGCTGATCTCACCCTGCTCATGGCAACAGATGAGGGACAGGAAGAAGACAGTGATCCTCTACCTGATCTCTTCTCTTCCACAGAACAAGATGCTCTTGTGGAAGGTGTAGTTTTGGCTGATTGTCTTACTGCTGAGCAGAAAGATAATTGCATAAATCTCCTAGGACAATTTTCAGAACTCTTCTCTACTGTGCCAGGCACCACTTCTTGGTGTGAGCACACTATAGATACTGGAGACAGTTTACCTGTCAAAAGTAAGATCTATAGGCAACCTGACCATGTCAGGGACTGCATAAAGCAAGAAGTTCAGAAAATGTTGGAACTAGGAGTGGTTGAGCACTCTGACAGTCCATGGGCTTCTCCTGTGGTACTGGTACCAAAACCCAATTCTAAAGATGGAAAAAAGGAAATGAGGTTTTGTGTAGACTATAGAGGTCTCAACTTGGTAACCAAAACTGATGCTCACCCTATACCCAGGGCAGATGAGCTTATAGATACACTGGCATCTGCCAAGTATCTAAGCACTTTTGATTTGACTGCAGGGTATTGGCAGATCAAATTGTCAGAAGATGCTAAACCTAAGACTGCATTTTCTACCATTGGAGGACATTACCAGTTTACTGTAATGCCTTTTGGTTTGAAAAATGCACCTGCCACTTTTCAGAGGTTGGTGAACACAGTCCTGCAAGGGCTGGAAGCTTTCAGTGCAGCATATTTGGATGATATAGCTGTCTTTAGCTCCAGCTGGGATGATCACCTGGTCCACCTTTGGAAAGTTTTGGAGGCCCTGCAAAAGGCAGGCCTCACTATCAAGGCTTCAAAGTGCCAGATAGGGCAGGGTAAGGTGGTTTATCTGGGACACCTTGTTGGTGGGGAACAGATTGCACCACTTCAGGGGAAAATCCAAACAATTATTGATTGGGTTCCCCCTACCACTCAGACTCAGGTGAGAGCCTTCCTAGGCCTCACTGGGTATTACAGGAGGTTCATTAAGAACTATGGCTCCATTGCAGCCCCTCTTAATGACCTCACATCCAAGAAAATGCCTAAAAAGGTATTATGGACAGCAAACTGTCAGAAAGCTTTTGAGGAGCTGAAGCAGGCCATGTGCTCTGCACCTGTCCTGAAAAGCCCTTGTTACTCTAAAAAATTCTATGTCCAAACTGATGCATCTGAATTAGGAGTAGGGGCAGTCCTATCACAACTTAATTCTGAGGGCCAGGATCAACCTGTTGCTTTTATTATTAGGAGGTTGACCCCTAGAGAAAAGCGTTGGTCTGCCATTGAGAGGGAGGCCTTTGCTGTGGTCTGGGCTCTGAAGAAGTTGAGGCCATACCTGTTTGGCACTCACTTCATTGTTCAGACAGACCACAAACCTCTACTTTGGCTAAAACAAATGAAAGGTGAAAATCCTAAATTGTTGAGGTGGTCCATATCCCTACAGGGAATGGACTATACAGTGGAACATAGACCTGGGAGTAGCCACTCCAATGCAGATGGACTCTCCAGATATTTCCACTTAGACAATGAAGACTCATCAGGTCATGGCTAGTCTTATTGTCCTTCATTTGGGGGGGGGGGGGGTTGTGTAGGAAAGTACCATCTTGCCTGGCATGTTACCCCCATTTTTCACTGTATATATGTTGTTTTAGTTGTATGTGTCACTGGGACCCTGGTAACCCAGGGCCCCAGTGCTCATAAGTGTGCCTGAATGTGTTACCTGTGTAGTGACTAACTGTCTCACTGAGGCTCTGCTAATCAGAACCTCAGTGGTTATGCTCTCTCATTTCTTTCCAAATTGTCACTAACAGGCTAGTGACCATTTTTACCAATTTACATTGGCTTACTGGAACACCCTTATAATTCCCTAGTATATGGTACTGAGGTACCCAGGGTATTGGGGTTCCAGGAGATCCCTATGGGCTGCAGCATTTCTTTTGCCACCCATAGGGAGCTCTGACAATTCTTACACAGGCCTGCCACTGCAGCCTGAGTGAAATAATGTCCACGTTATTTCACAGCCATTTTACACTGCACTTAAGTAACTTATAAGTCACCTATATGTCTAACCTTTACCTGGTAAAGGTTAGGTGCAAAGTTACTTAGTGTGAGGGCACCCTGGCACTAGCCAAGGTGCCCCCACATTGTTCAGAGCCAATTCACTGAACTTTGTGAGTGCGGGGACACCATTACACGCGTGCACTACATATAGGTCACTACCTATATGTAGCTTCACCATGGTAACTCCGAATATGGCCATGTAACATGTCTATGATCATGGAATTGCCCCCTCTATGCCATCCTGGCATTGTTGGTACAATTCCATGATCCCAGTGGTCTGTAGCACAGACCCTGGTACTGCCAGACTGCCCTTCCTGGGGTTTCACTGCAGCTGCTGCTGCTGCCAACCCCTCAGACAGGCAGCTGCCCTCCTGGGGTCCAGCCAGGCCTGGCCCAGGATGGCAGAACAAAGAACTTCCTCTGAGAGAGGGTGTGACACCCTCTCCCTTTGGAAAATGGTGTGAAGGCAGGGGAGGAGTAGCCTCCCCCAGCCTCTGGAAATGCTTTGTTGGGCACAAATGTGCCCAATTCTGCATAAGCCAGTCTACACCGGTTCAGGGACCCCTTAGCCCCTGCTCTGGCGCGAAACTGGACAAAGGAAAGGGGAGTGACCACTCCCCTGACCTGCACCTCCCCTGGGAGGTGTCCAGAGCTCCTCCAGTGTGCTCCAGACCTCTGCCATCTTGGAAACAGAGGTGCTGCTGGCACACTGGACTGCTCTGAGTGGCCAGTGCCACCAGGTGACGTCAGAGACTCCTGCTGATAGGCTCCTTCAGGTGTTAGTAGCCTTTCCTCTCTCCTAGGTAGCCAAACCCTCTTTTCTGGCTATTTTAGGGTCTCTGTCTCTGGGGAAACTTTAGATAACGAATGCATGAGCTCAGCCGAGTTCCTCTGCATCTCTCTCTTCACCTTCTGATAAGGAATCGACCGCTGACCGCGCTGGAAGCCTGCAAACCTGCAACATAGTAGCAAAGACGACTACTGCAACTCTGTAACGCTGATCCTGCCGCCTTCTCTACTGTTTTCCTGCTTGTGCATGCTGTGGGGGTAGTCTGCCTCCTCTCTGCACCAGAAGCTCCGAAGAAATCTCCCGTGGGTCGACGGAATCTTCCCCCTGCAACCGCAGGCACCAAAAAGCTGCATTACCGGTCCCTTGGGTCTCCTCTCAGCACGACGAGCGAGGTCCCTCAAATCCAGCGACGCTGTCCAAGTGACCCCCACAGTCCAGTGACTCTTCAGCCCAAGTTTGGTGGAGGTAAGTCCTTGCCTCACCTCGCTGGGCTGCATTGCTGGGAACCGCGACTTTGCAGCTACTCCGGCCCCTGTGCACTTCCGGCGGAAATCCTTCGTGCACAGCCAAGCCTGGGTCCACGGCACTCTAACCTGCATTGCACGACTTTCTAAGTCGGTCTCCGGCGACGTGGGACTCCTTTGTGCAACTTCGGCGAGCACCGTTTCACGCATCCTCGTAGTGCCTGTTTCTGGCACTTCTCTGGGAGCTACCTGCTTCAATGAGGGCTCTTTGTCTTGCTCGACGTCCCCTCTCTTTGCAGGTCCAATTTGCGACCTCCTGGTCCCTCCTGGGCCCCAGCAGCGTCCAAAAACGCCAAACGCACGATTTGCGTGTAGCAAGGCTTGTTGGCGTCCTTCCGGCGGGAAAACACTTCTGCACGACTCTCCGATGCGAGTGGGATCCGTACACCAAAGGGGAAGTCTCTAGCCCTTTTTGTTCCTGCAGAAACCTCAGCTTCTTCTGTCCAGTCGAAGCTTCTTTGCACCCGCAGCTGGCATTTCCTGGGCATCTGCCCATCTCCGACTTGCTTGTGACTTTTGGACTTGGTCCCCTTGTTCCACAGGTACCCTAGATTGGAAATCCACAGTTGTTGCATTGCTGGTTTGTGTCTTTCCTGCATTATTCCTCTAACACGACTCTTTTGTCCTTAGGGGAACTTTAGTGCACTTTGCACTCACTTTTCAGGGTCTTGGGGAGGGTTATTTTTCTAACTCCCACTATTTTCTAATAGTCCCAGCGACCCTCTACAAGGTCACATAGGTTTGGGGTCCATTCGTGGTTCGCATTCCACTTTTGGAGTATATGGTTTGTGTTGCCCCTATCCCTATGTTTCCCCATTGCATCCTATTGTAACTATACATTGTTTGCACTGTTTTCTAAGACTATACTGCATATTTTTGCTATTGTGTATATATATCTTGTGTATATTTCCTATCCTCTCACTGAGGGTACACTCTAAGATACTTTGGCATATTGTCATAAAAATAAAGTACCTTTATTTTTAGTATAACTGTGTATTGTGTTTTCTTATGATATTGTGCATATGACACTAAGTGGTACTGTAGTAGCTTCACACGTCTCCTAGTTCAGCCTAAGCTGCTCTGCTAAGCTACCATTATCTATCAGCCTAAGCTGCTAGACACCCTATACACTAATAAGGGATAACTGGGCCTGGTGCAAGGTGCAAGTACCCCTTGGTACTCACTACAAGCCAGTCCAGCCTCCTACACCCTCACAGAAGCAGGCAGCACCCGCAAAAGTACCTGAACAGGCACTTGGAAGGAAAGTGAACCGGAGTTCACATGAAGTCACAAAAGAGAGTCCTGCAACGCCGGAGGACAACTCAGAAGGTTGTGCACTGCAGGAAGGAGTGTCGGGGACCCAGACTTGGCTGTACATGAAGGAAATCCTGGGAGAGTGCACAGGAGCCGGAGCAGCTGCAAATCACGCGGTACCCAGCAATGCAGTCGAGCGTGGGGAGGCAAGGACTTACCTCCACCAAACTTGGACTGAAGAGTCACTGGACTGTGGGAGTCACTTGGACAGAGTTGCTGAGTTCCAGGGACCACGCTCGTCAGGATGAGAGGGGACCCAGAGGACCAGTGTTGCAATCATTTGGAGCCTGCGTCCGGAGATTTCTTCGGAGCTTCTGGTGCAGGGTGAAGGCAGGCTACCCCAAGAGCATGCACCACCTGGAAACAGTCGAGAAAGCCGGCAGGATGAGGCGCTGCAATGTTGCTGGTAGTCATCTTGCCACTTTGTTGCGGTTTTGCAGGCGTCCTGAGCAGTCAGCGGTCGATCCTTTGGTAGAAGGTGAAGAGGGAGATGCAGAGGAACTGTGATGAGCTCTTCCATTCGTTATCTGAAGAATTCCCCAAAGCAGAGACCCTAAATAGCCAGAAAAGGAGGTTTGGCTACCTAGGAAGGAGGATACGCTACAAAGAGAGGTAAGAGCCTATCAGAAGGAGCCTCTGACGTCACCTGCTGGCACTGGCCACTCAGAGCAGTCCAGTGTGCCCCCAACACCTCTGTTTCCAAGATGGCAGAGGTCTGGGACCCACTGGAGGAGCTCTGGGCACCTCCCTTGGGAGGTGCAGATCAGGGGAGTGGTCACTCCCCTTTCCTTTGTCCAGTTTTGCGCCAGAGCAGGGCTGGGGTATCCCTGAACTGGTGTAGACTGGCTTATGCAGAGATGGGCACCATCTGTGCCCATCAAAGCATTTCCAGAGGCTGGGGGAGGCTCTTTCAGAGGAAGTCCTTTGTTCTGCCTTCCTGGGCCAGGGCTGCCTGAACCCCAGGAGGGCAGAAACCTGTCTGAGGGGTTGACAGCAGCAGCAGCTGCAGTGGAGACCCCGGAAAGGCAGTTTGGCAGTACCCGGGTTCTGTGCTAGAGACCCGGGGGATCATGGAATTGTCCCCCCCAATACCATAATGGTATTGGGGGGGACAATTCCATGATCTTAGACATGTTACAAGCCATGTTCGGAGTTACCATTGTGACGCTATACATAGGTAGTGACCTATGTATAGTGCACACGTGTAATGGTGTCCCCGCACTCACAAAGTCCGGGGAGTTTGCCCTGAACGATGTGGGGGCACCTTGGCTAGTGCCAGGATGCCCACACACTAAGTAACTTTGCACCCAACCTTCACCAGGTGAAGGTTAGACATATAGGTGACTTATAAGTTACTTAAGTGCAGTGGTAAATGGCAGTGAAATAATGTGGACGTTATTTCACGCAGGCTGCAGTGGAAGGCCTGTGTAAGAATTGTCAGAGTTCCCTATGGGTGGCAAAAGAAATGCTGCAGCCCATAGGGATCTCCTGGATCCCCAATACCCTGGGTACTGAAGTACCATATACTAGAGAATTATATGGGTGTACCAGTACGCCAATGTGAATTGGTAAATTTAGTCAATAGCCTGTTAGTGACAAATTTGGAAAGCAGAGAGAGCATAACCTCTGAGGTTCTGGTTAGCAGAGCCCCAGTGAAACAGTTAGGCATCACACAGGGAACACATACAGGGCACATACCTATGAGCACTGGGGCCCTGCCTGGCAGGGTCCCAGTGACACATAGACTAAAACAACATATATACAGTGAAATATTGGGGTAACATGCCAGGCAAGATGGTACTTTCCTACACCACCTAAATGCTCTATTTAGGGACATTACAGGGAGTGCCAGGCTGTTGCTAATGGGCTGACCACCTTTAGGGTGACTACACCCTTCTTATGACCACTTCCGCTGGGAAGTGGGCATAGCCCTAGCCCTAGTGGCCTAATTCCTTCCAAGCAAGATGGAGGAATTCGAAAAGTAGTGTCAACTTCAGCTCTTCCGCCTTAGGGGTGGGACTGGCATGAAGTGGGCACACCTCCTAATTTAACTCAGTTTCCCAGCTGTGCTGCTGCCAAAAGTGGGCTCAGGTCAAGGGAGTTGGTCTCCGCCATTTGGAGAGACCTAGTTTGCATCACAAAGGCAGCAAGGCCTTTGATGCTCCCTGCCCTGGAATGTCCACCCTGCCTGGGAGAGGAAATCACACCTCTGTCCAGTGTAGGCTTTTGTCTCAGGCCCTCGAGAGCGCTCGCTCTCACCTTGGGGGGCCAGATACTCCTCTCTAGTGGCTGAGCTGGTCAGAACCCGTCAGTCAACACACTAGTAGTTAGTACATTTTCATGGGGTACCTCTAAGGTACCCTCTGTGTGCATGTTTTAATAAATCCATCACTGGGGTATGGAAAGTAGCCTCTTTCTAGCATGGTTACCCCCACTTCTGGCCTGTTTTTGAGTGTGTGCCAATGTGTTTTTACTGTGTCATTGGGATCCTGCTAGCCAGGAACCCAGTGCTCATAGATAAAAACCTATATGTCAGTATGTTTTTGCCTGTCTCACTGGGACCTTGCTAGCTGGGACCCCAGTGCTCATAGTTTGTGGCCTAATGTGTATGCCTGTGTATTGCCGAACTGTGTCACTGAGGCTCTGCTAACCAGAACCTCATTGCTTATGCTCTCTCTGCTTTTAAATTTGTCACTGTAGGCCAGTGACTTAATTTACCAATTTCAATTGGCATATTGAACACCCCTTATAGGTCCCTAGTGTATAGTACCTAGGTACCCAGGGCATTGAGGTTCCAGGAGATCCATATGGGCTGCAGCATTTCTTTTACCACGCATAAGGAGCTCAGACAAACCCTTACACAGGAATGCCATTGCAGCCTGCGTGAAATAGTGCACACACTATTTCACAGCCATTTTCACTGCACTTAAGTAACTTATAAGTCACCTATATGTCTAACCTTCACTTGCTAAAGGTTAGGTGGAAAGTTACCATGTGAGAGGGCACCCTTGCACTAGCAAAGGTGCCCCCACATAGTTCAGGGCCATTTCCCCAGACTTTGCGAGAGCGGGGATGCCATTACACGCCTGCACTACATATAGGTCAATACCTATATGTAGCTTTACAAAGGTAACTCTGAATAAGGCCATGTAACATGTGTAAGATCATTGAATTGTCCCCCCACTCCAAATCTGGTATTGGGGAGCCAATTTCATGCATCCTGGGGGCTCCGCCATGGACCCCCAGCACTGCCAAACCAGCTCTCTGAGGCTTGTACTGCAGCTACAGCTGCTGCCACCTCACCAACAGGGTTCTGCCCTCCTGGGACCTGGGCAGCCCAGTCCCAGTAAGGCAGAACAAAGCATTTCCTCCGAGAGCAGGGTGTTACACCCTCTCCCTTTGGAAATAGGTGTTCCAGGCTGGGGAGGGATAGCCTCCCCCAGCCTTTGGAAATACTTTGAAGGGCACAGATGGTGCCTTCCTTGCATAAACCAGTCTACACAGGTTCAGGGAGCCCTTCTCCCCTGCTCTGGTGGGAAACTGGAAAAAGGAAAGGGGAGTGACCACTCCCCTTTCCATCACCACCCCAGGGGTGGTGCCCAGAGCTCCTCCAGTGTGTCCCAGACTTCAGCCATCTTGCATTGCAAGGTGTGGGGACACTCTGGAGGGCTCTGAGTGGCCAGTGCCAGCAGGTGACGTCAGAGACCCCTCCTGATAGGTCCATACCTGATAAGGTAGCCAATCCCCTTCTCAGGGCTATTTAGGGTCTCTCCTGTGGGTTCTCTTCAGATTCTGCAAGTTTCCTTCAGGAATCCTCTGCAACCACTTCAGACTCTTCTGACCTTGGATCAACCGCAGACTGCTCCAAGAAACGCTGTAACTGCAACAAAGTGTCTACAAGAAACACTTTTCTTCAGCAACGTCAGCTCCAAGTCAGCATCTGCAACAGTTTCAATGGTGTGCACGCTCTGGGGACTCACTGTCTTCATCCTGCATCAGAAGAACCAAAGAAATCTCCTTTGGAGTCACCGAATCACTCCCCTGCTCCAAGCAGGCACCTTCCAAGGCGACGACCGGTACCCTGGGACTCCTCTCATGGCAACGAGTGGTCTCCTAGGGACACAGAGGGTGGACATCATCGACATAGACTGTCCTGAGGTCCTGCTGATGCAATTTGGAGGAGGTAAGACCGTGCCTTCCCTGAGAATGACGGTACCCTGGTGTATTGTGTCTTCTTCGCCTCCTGAGGCCTCTGTGCACTCTTTGCAAAATTCCTTCATGCACAGCCTGGCCCAGGTCCCCAGCACTCCACCCTGCGACGCTCAACTCGCTGAGTTGTCCTCCGACGGCATGGGACCTTCTTTTGCTGTGCTGCATCAACTGCGTTTTGCACTTCGATGGAGGGGATGCTGGACCCTTTAGAATACCAGCTGGTCCCTAAAGCTCATGGCAGCCCGACACTCGACTCCGCGGCGCTCACAGTCTTGTTCGAGAGGAAGGTCTGGAGACCAGCCACGGAGTCATCACCACTCCTTGTCCTCCAAGTCATCGGGACATTCGGGTCACAAAAAGAAGAAGTTGAAGAAGGACAATCGTTCTTCGACTTCACCCCGTCGATCGGATGATGCGACGCGGTAAGAGCGTCCACGCTCTAGACCTCTGTCAACGACACCTTCATCTGGGTCGGCTCTGCACTTCCACGACTTCCTGGAAGCTGGAACCACCCCTGCCCAACTTAAATAATTTTTCAATGCCATACGCCTCATTTTTGGGCAGTCCGACCCACCTTCGGTACCTTCGGGCACAGGTAAGTCAGTGGGGGATCCCTCGGGTTCAAAGTTGTCGGCTTCGCCCTTGGCTCTGGAGGGCCCCTCCGGATCCAATCCCAGATCCGTCCCAACGCCGGTCGTGCCACAGCGACCTTCCCCGGTGTCGGGTCAGACGTCGACGCTCCTGACGTCTGTTGGGTCCACAATCGACATTGATCCCATCCTCATACCCGACGACCTGGAGCCGGAGCGACGCCAATTCCGTTCTCTATGGGCTTTCCTGGGCCCAGGGTTGATCCAGACCCCTATGATACGGGGAGAGTATGGAGGGGATGTTGGACCCTTTAGAATACCAGCTGGACCCCCAAATGGACTGGGTGCAGGATTTGAGTCATGCCAGTCGTTAGACACCTCCCCTGACACTGGTATGCTCTCTCCTCCTAGCGTGGCTACGGAGGAGGGTGCTTTTTATTCCATGGTGGTGAGAAGGGCAGCTGAGGTCTTGGACCTCGAGCTACCTTCTCTGGAGGTTAGGCCTAATATCCTAACCGACGTGCTTCAGCCGGGGTCTTCCTCTTCCGAGCCCCTTCTTCCCTTTATTGAAGCACTGACAGGCGTCCTTTTGGGTACTTGGTCCAGACCCAGCACAGGGGCTCCTGTGAATAGGACAATTGCCCGCCGCCATTGGTCTGCACCGTCGGACCCGAAATTCCTCACCCAACACCCCACGCCTGAGAGCCTTGTCATCCAGGCATCTTCTTCATCTGACGCATTCCCTGCTGTACCCCCGTATACGGAATCAAAAAGACTGGATAATTTGGGGAAGAATTTGTTTTCTTCCAACAGTCTAGCACTGCTGTCCGTCGTAGGAAGCTGGCTCTGTATATACTATCTCAAAGTGAGAGATAATGTGCACAGAGCCCAAGGATTCCCCTTAGCGGTTGATAGTGGCAACATTACATAATACTAATGCTCTATTTTGTGGTAGTGTGGTTGAGCAGTAGGCTTATCAGAGGGTAGTGTTAAGCCTTTGTTGTACACACATAGGCAATAAATAAGAACACACACTCAAAGACTTAACTTCAGGCCAATAGGTTTTTATATAGAAAAATATTATTTTCTTAATTTATTAGAACCACAAGATTCAAATTTAGGTAAGTACATAAATTGTAAGGTACTTCACATAGGTAAGTATAGAACTTTGATTTAAAACAGTAGTACACACAGTTTTGGTAAAAGGACAATGGTCTTCGGCCTATATTAGATCTTCGGTGCCTCAATCTCTTCCTCAAAAAGGAGAAGTTCAAAATGTTGACATTGGCTCAGGTCCTATCTGCCCTGGATCCCGGAGACTGGATGGTAGCATTGGACTTGCAAGACGCATACTTCCACATTCCCGTCTTGCCAGCCCACAGACGTTACCTACGATTCGTGGTAGGTCACAAGCACTTTTAGTTTACTGTGCTTCCCTTTGGCCTTACCAGTGCCCCTTGGGTGATCACAAAAGAGATGGTAGTGGTGGCAGCTCATCTGCGCAGGTTAGGGGTCCCAGTCTTCCCCACCTCGACGATTGGTTGTTGAAAGCAAACTCGCCTCAGACAGTCATCTCCCACCTCCAGACTATGGCAACCCTTTTGCATTCACTGGGGTTCACTATCTATGTGCCGAAGTCACACCTGACTCCTTCTCAAACTCTCCCTTTCATCAGAGCTGTTCTGGATTCAGTGCAGTTTTGGGCATATCCTCCGGAAAAGCGAGTCCAGGATATTCGGGCTATGATACTGATGTTTCAGCCTGGATCCTGGATTTCAATGAGAATGACTCTGAGACTGCTGGGCCTCATGGCCTCCTGCATCTTGCTGGTTCAAATTGCCAGATGGCATATGCAGGCTCTGCAGTGGGCCCTGAAGTTCCAGTGGGCGCAACATCAGGGGAATTTATCCGTCAAGGTCCAGATCTCGAAAGGAACTGCGAGAGATCTGCAGTGGTGGTTAGTGAATAAAGATTGGGTCAAGGGCAGATCCCTCTCCTTTCCCCAACCAGATCTTACAGTTGTGACAGATGCGTCACTCCTGGGATGGGGTGGCCACATGGGAGAGGCAGAGATCAGAGGCATTTGGTCTCCGGCAGAAACCAGGCTCCATATCAATCATCTGGGGCTCCGAGTGATTCGACTAGCATTAAAACCATTCCTTCTCTCCCTCAAGGGGAAAGCAGTGCAGGTGTTCACAGACAACACCACCGCCATGTGGTATTGCAACAAACAAGGCGGAGTGGGGTCGTGGACCCTTTGTTAAGAGGCCCTTCACCTCTGGACTTGGCTGGAACATCAGGGCATTTCCCTGGTGGTTCAGCACCTGGCAGGCTCCTTGAAAGCCAGAGCAGACGAACTCAGCTGACAATGCGTGGTTGATCACGAATAGCGTCTCCATCCAGAGGTGGCGCAAGGTCTCTTCCTGTAGTGGGTGGAACCTTGGTTAGACTTGTTCGCCTCCGTAGAGAACTCGCAATGTCAGCTGTTTTGCGTGTCGGAGTTTCCAAGGCGGCACTTGCTCGACAACGCTTTTCGTCGCGAGTGGAATTCAGGCCTCCTGTACGCCTTTCCGCCTATACCACTTCTGCCCAGCGTTCTGAAGAAGGTCAGGCAAGACAGGGCCCAAGTAATACTGGTGGCTCCAGACAGGGCACGAAGAGTCTGGTATCCCGAGCTCTTGAACATGGTGATAGTTCCTCTGATCAGACTGCCCCTTCGGGAGGATCTTCTGTCACAGCAGCAGGGGAGGGTCCTCCACCCGAACCTGTCAACTCTGCGGCTTCATGCGTGCAGATTGAGCGGCGACAGTTGACGTCTTTTGACCTGCCACCCAAAGTCTGTGACGTTATCTTGGCAGTTAGGCGTCCCTGAACCAAAACTGTATACGCCTGTCGTTGGAAGAAATTTGTGGCATGGTGCATCTACAAATCTGTTGATCCTCTAACTGCTCTTCTTTCTCAAGTCCTTCTCTTTATTCTTTCCCTTGCCCGGCAGGGTTCCACCTTGGGCACTCTTAAGGGATATCTTTCTGTTATCTCTGCTTTCTTGAGGTTACCAGATCAGCCTTCCTTATTTAAATCTCCTATAGTTGTGTGGTTTCTTAAAGGCCTCACACATCTCTTTCCTCCTATCCCATTCATCATGCTCCAGTGGGATCTTAACCTGGTCTTAACATACCTTATGTGTACCCCATTTGAACCGCTTCACAACTGTCCTTTACGGCTCTTAACTATCAAGACTGTCTTTTTAGTTGCCATTACTTCTGCCCGCAGAGTAAGTGAACTCCAGGCTCTGTCTCCTAAGCCATCTTTTCTGGCCCTACATCCTGACAAAGTGATGTTTTGCACGAGGGCTTCTTTTCTACCTCAGGTAGTGACGCCCTTCCATGTCGGACAGTCCATCACCTTGCCTACCTTTTATGCACCCCCACATCCCTCGCATGAAGAGGAGAGACTCCACCGTTTGGACCCAAAAAGAGCGTTGGCGTTCTGTTTTGATCGTACTAAAGACTTCCGGGTGGATGATCAACTCTTTGTGGGATATGTGGGTGCAAAAAAGGGGAAGGCGTTGCAGAAGAAGACCATTTCAAGATGGGTACTCTTATGCATCAAAATGTGCTACGCTCTGGCTAAAAATCAACCTCCCGAAGGTTTGCATACTCATTCCACCAGAGCTACTGCTGCCACCACAGCTCTAGCACAGGGTGTTCCAGTCCTGGACATCTGTCAGGCAGCGACGTGAGCATCTCTGCACACTTTTACCAAACACTATTGCCTGCACAATCAGGTCCGAAGGGACAGCTACTTTGGCCGTTCTGTCCTTCAGGACTTCTTGGTGTGATCTTGGTTCGCAGCCAAATACCGGGGATGGTATTGCTTGGTTATCTATTCAAAGGTAGGGAATCTGCCACTAGAAGTCTCTATCAGATGTACTTACTTACCTTCGGTAACAATATATCTGGTAGAGACACATTCTAGCTGCAGATTCCTTACTGACCCTGCCATCCTCCCCGCACTGCAAACTGATTTCTAGGGACAGGAACTTTCCCTTTAGGGCCCTGGTTTTGGCGCACCACTCTGTGGTCCTCATGGCCCGCACTCCTGGCGTGGAAAGTCGTGAAAAGAAACTGAAGTCAGTGCACTGGGGTGCATGCCTATATACGACCACGACGTCATCACGGTGAGCACGACACCAACGCCCGCGGAGTTGACTGACGCCACCTGATGGCGCTCAGAGGTACTGCTCGAAGAAAAATCTCCAGATCCAGTCTGACGCCTGGGAAATTCAAAGGTAAAGAATCTGCAACTAGAATATGTCTCTACCAGATATATTGTTACAGAAGGTAAGTAACTTTATGTAGAGAAGAAAAATAGTAGGTGTCTGAGCACAGCCTTGGCACACCCTTATCAATGGGAACAGTCTGGGTTAATTCTCCTGTTGTACCACATCCGAATCTAGCAAAAGTCTCCTTATGGAGACGTATGATACTATTTAACAAATTAGAGGGGATCCTCATCCCCTGTAAGATAACCCACAATTTCTTTCTAGGTACCAAGTCGAAGGCGGCATAAAGGTCAATAAACGCTACAAAAGGTTCTCCACCTCCAGCATCTACAGTCTTCTACTTAACCAGAAGGAAGCTGAAGACCAGATCAGTTGAGCTGGTCCTTGATCTAAATCCTGCCAGGAAGCTGGGCAGGATCCGATTCTCATTAATCCAGTTCAAAAGCCGCTCAGGACTTGTTTACAAAAAACCTTTTGGAAATTATCAAAAAGGCTGATTGAATGATAGTTTGAAGGGGTGATTGGGCTCCCTTTCTTGTAGATAGGGACGATCTCTGCCCCTGTCCATGTAGCTTTCATTGCTGCCCTCCCTTATTCAGTTGCAATATTAAAAACAATAATATAAAGGACGCAAGTATTAGAGTTGGATTTAAAGACGTCAGCTGCGATTTTGTCTAATCAGGGGCCTTACCTTGCTTCACTGAGCCTACCGCAATAGCAGTCTCTGCTAGAGGGAAAACTACAGGAGTAGAGGACAAATAAAGTGTAGAAACTGCCTCTATGCAGATGGAGGCCATATCTGTTTCATGTGTTTGAGAGGAAAGGTTCTCAAAATGGGCAACCCACTCGCAGGGCAAGATAGATGACTCAGCTGGCTTCCTGACGTTCCCACCCCTAACACTTACTAATCGCCAGAATTTCTCGGGATCATTATTATGAGACTTTTAAGAGATCAAACAAAATTTGACACTTCCATGTAACTTTGGCTTTCTTTATTTCAGGCTGAAAATGTGCTCTACATGTCCTTATCTCCCAACAAGGCTCCTTTTTTAATTGCTCTAAGGAGGTTTCGCTTTGCCTCTCTGAAAGACTCAGTAAACCACCCAATAATGGGGACCTTTACCGTGGTCCTCTTGAACTCTTTGAGGAAAAAATCCTAAAGCCCTTCAAATAATCTTGTATGCTCATCTAGAATAATTTCATTGTTCCCAAATCTATCAAACATGACCTCTGTGTGGGAGGCAACAAGTAAATACATGCCTGAGAGAAAGTTAGGAGAAGAGCTCCCATGTCCACCTTCATGTTCCTACAGTTGTTCGTGACCTCTAATTCAGGGTCGAACCCATTGGAAACAGAGGGTGCAATAAAGGAGAACAGGTGTTTCATAGTTGACACTAAGGGACTGTGATCAATCTTGTCCTGCTCTAGCACTGTCATGTCCTTCATCAGCCTCCACAGTCTAACATCTAGAATAATATAGTTAATGGAGCTTAGATACGACCCTCTCCTTACTTTAGGAGCAGGAGTGATGTCGGAAATTGAGCAGCCATAAAAATCTCGCAGTCCATGGGCTAGGGAGAGATCAACCACTTGAAGATCGGCCCTTGTGAGATTTCTCTTCACTAAAAAAGTTAGTTACGGAATTCTGAGTGGCAGTAGGTATTTTGTGATTGTACCTGGCATGTTACACTTTCTCTAGAAGTTTAGTTATAAAGGGGGGAAGTGATATCGGTCTGAAATTGGATGGGTTTTCTGGGTTTAAGGCAGTTTTTTTTTAATACAGGATGAATGACTGTTCTTTTTAGACTGGAGGGTACCTCCACCTCTCTAAGGGATGTGTTTGTAATAGATGTTATCATAGGAGCAATGGTGTCTTCCAGTATGTTTTCCTGCACAAGTGACCAGTGTCATGAGTCCCTGACCAAAGTTCAGACCGTGGGGGCTTTTAACATAGGTGACTGCCGTCTCAATGTTGTTTGAGAGACAATCTTGTGCAAAAATGTGGTACTCTGAATATCAAGTACTACAATATTGTAATAGTAAATATATTTAGGTAAGTATTTACTTTTCCTAACTCTACTACTATGTACCAGGAAGATATGTAAATTGTCAGGATACACATATGTGGAGTTAAGAGAACTAAATCTATACTTAACTATGTATACTTACGTTCTTGATATTGTAGAGTTCAATATTACAGCGACAATATTTTTGTGGAGCACTATTTCATACATGATACTTTGGTAGAATACACCATCCTAGCGCCCACACCATGATACCACTAAGTGTGAGTGGCAGCTAATAGATAGACATGGAGTGCAGGCCCTATTTTGTCTTCACCCCAATTTGGGGAGATTGCCTACCGGCACTCCCTAGTAAATCTGTGTTATGTGTTAACAATGGGCCCCTCATAATAACCCATGAATGTGAAAATGATTGTGAGCAGTGCTTATGTATGTGAAGGATGAGATCTTCGTGTCTGTATCCCTTTTGTACATTTGTAACACAGCCAGCTGGGATACTCCATTGGGATGGCTGTCATTTATAATGTTAGCAGACTCCTTCTTTGTATGCATCTTACCATGAACTGCTCTCTTCCGTCTCTCCTCCCTGCATGAACCATTATAAGCCTTTGGTTGTATTTCTGGTTATAAATCCTATCGTACCATCTTTCTTGGCATGTTACCCCCAATTTTACATGTATGTCAGTATGTTTTTGCCCGTCTCACTGGGATCCTGCTAGCCAGGACCCCAGTGCTCATAGTTTGTGGCCTGAATGCGTATACCTGTGGAGTGCCTAACTGAGGCTCTGCTAATCGGAACCTCAGTGCTCATGCTCTCTCTGCCTTTAAATTTGTCACTATAGGCTAGTGACCACTTTTACCAATTTTAATTTTTATACTGGAACACCCTTATAATTCCCTAGTACATGGTACCCAGGTACCCAGGGTATTGTGGTTCCAAGAGATCCCTATGGGCTGCAACATTTTTTTTGCTACCTATAGGGAGCTCAGACAAACCTTTACACAGGACTGGCATTGCAGCCTGAGTGAAATAACGCACGTGTTATTTCACAGCCGTTTTCACTGCACTTAATTAACTTATGAGTCATCTATATGTCTAACCTTCACTTGCTGATGGTTAGGTGCAAAGTGACTAAGTGTGAAGGCACCCTTGCACTAGCAAAGGTGCCAACACAGAGTTCAGGACCATTTCCCCGGACTTTGTGAGTGCGGGGACACCATTACACACGTGCACTACATATAGGTCAATACCTATATGTAGCTTCACAATGGTAACTCCAAATATGGCCATGTAACACGTCTAAGATAATGGAATTGTTCCCCCATGCCAAATCTGGTATTGGGGAGCCATTTCCATGCATCCTGGGGGCTCCACTACGGACCCCAAGTACTGCCAAACCAGCTCTCTGGGGTTTTCTCTGCAGCTAACGCTGCTGCCACCCTACAGACAGGGTTCTGCCCTCCTGGGGTCTGGGCAGCCCAGGAAGGCAGAACAAAGAATTTCCTCTGAGAGAGGGTGTTATACCCTCTCCCTTTGGAAATAGGTGTTAAAGGCTGGGGGCACAGATGGAACCCCCAGTCCCTGCTCCGGCGAGAAAATGGACAAAGGAAAGGGGAGTGACCACTCCCATGTCCATCCCCACCCCAAGGGTGGTGGCTAGAGCTCCTCCAGTTTGTCCCGGACCTCTGCCATCTTGTTTTCAGAGGTGTGAGGGCACTCTGGAGGGCTCTAAGTGGCCAGTGCCAGCAGGTGACGTCAAAGACCCCTCCTGATAGGTGCTTACATGACTGGTTGCCAATCCTTCTCTGAGGGCTATTTATGGACTCTCCAGTGGACTTTTCTTCAGATTACGACTTGCAAGAATCCAGCAGGACTCCTCTGCTCTTCTCTCTTCGACTTCTGCCCAGGATTGACCCCTGACTGCTCCAGGACGCCTGCAGAACTGCAACAAAGTAGCCAGAAGACTAACAGCGACATTGTAGTGCCTCATCCTGCCGGCTTTCTCAACTGTTTCCTGGTTGTGCATGCTCTGGGGGCTGCCTGCCTTCACCCTGGAGTGAAAGCCACAAAGAAATCTCCCGTGGCTCGACAGAATCTTCCCCCTGCTTCTGCAGGCATCAAATTTCAGCGTCATCGGTACTCTGGGTCCCCTCTCATCCTAACGAGCATGGCCTCTGGAACACAGGTGGTGGACCCAAGTGACCCAGACTGTCCAGTGGTCCAACTGTCCAAATTTGGAGGAGGTAAGTCCTTGCCTCCCCTATCCAGACAGTAATCCTGTGCACCGCGTGAACTGCACCTACAAGGGCTTCTGTGCACATTTTCAAAAAATCCTGCATGCACAGCTGAGCCTAGGTCCCCAGCACTCCGTCCTGCGATGCTCAGCTCCCTGGGTTGATCTCCTGTGTCGTGACACCTCTCTTTGCAGTGTTGAGACGAACGTCGTGTTCAGACTTCTTGAACCGGTGTTCAAGGACTTCTGCGGGTGCTTCCTGCTTGTGCATTGGCTCTCTACATTGCTGAGGGCCCCCTCTGTCTCCTCTCCCAAGTGGCGACATCCTGGTCCTTCCTGGACCCAGGCAGCACCCTTTTTCTCCAACTGCGACTCTTGCAGCTAGCAAGGCTTGTTTGAGGTATTTTGCCAACTCTGCATCCTCCAGCACACAGTGGGACATCTTCTGCACGAAGAAGAACTTCCTACCTCCTTTTGTTGTTGCAAAACCTGCAGCTTCTTCCAACCAGAGGCAGCCATTTTGCACCTTCATCCGGGGTTTAGTGGGCTCCTGCACCCCCCTGGACACTTTAGCGACTCTAGTACTTGGTCCCCTTCCTTTGCAGGTCTTCAGGTCCAGGAATCCATCTTCAGTGCTTTGCAGTCTGTTGTGGTCCTTGCAAAATCCTTTACCACCACTTTAGTGTGTTTCTGGGGAAATAGTAGTACTTTACTCCTACTTTCCAGGGTCTTGGGGTAGGGTCTTGTAGGAGGCTGGACTGGCTTGTAGTGAGTACCAAGGGGTACTTACACCTTGCACCAGGCCCAGTTATCCCTTATTAGTGTATAGGGTGTCTAGCAGCTTAGGCTGATAGATAATGGTAGCTTAGCAGAGCAGCTTAGGCTGAACTAGGAGACGAGTGAAGCTCCTACAGTACCACTAGTGTCACTTGCACAATATCATAAGAAAACACAATACACAGATATACTAAAAATAAAGGTACTTTATTTTTATGACAATATGCCAAAGTATCTCAGAGTGTACCCTCAGTATGAGGATAGCAAATATACACAAGATATATGTACACAATACCAAAAATATGCAGTACAGTCTTAGAAAACAGTGCAAACAATGTATAGTTACAATAGGATGCAATGGGGACACATAGGGATAGGGGCAACACAAACCATATACTCCAAAAGTGGAATGCGAACCACGAATGGACCCCAAACCTATGTGACCTTGTAGAGGGTCGCTGGGACTATCAGAAAATAGTGAGGGTTAGAAAAATAGCCCACCCCAAGACCCTGAAAAGTGAGTGCAAAGTGCACTAAAGTTCCCCAAAGGACAAAGAAGTCGTGATAGGGAAATTCTGCAGGAAAGACACAAACCAGCAATGCAACAACGATGGATTTCCAGTCGAGGGTACCTGTGGAACAAGGGGACCAAGTCCAAAAGTCACAAGCAAGTCGGAGATGGGCAGATGCCCAGGAAATGCCAGCTGTGGGTGCAAAGAAGCTGCTACTGGACATTAGAAGCTGAGGATTCTGCAGGAACGACAAGGGCTAGAGACATCCCCTTTGGAGGCTGGATCCCTCACGCCGTGGAAAGTCGTGCAGAAGTGTTTTCCCGCCGAAAGACCGCCAACAAGCCTTGCTAGCTACAAGTCGTGCGGTTAGCGTTTTTGAATGCTGCTGTGGCCCAGGAGGAACCAGGATGTCGCCAATTGCGTCTGGGGACAGAGGGGGCGTCGAGCAAGACAAAGAGCCCTCTCAGAAGCAGGCAGCACCTGCAGAAGTGCCAGCACAGGCACTTCGAAGAAGAGTGAAACGGTGCTCACCTGAAGTTGCACAAAGGAGTCCCACGTAGCCGGAGACCAACTTAGAAAGTCGATCAATGCAGGTTAGAGTGCCGTGGACCCAGGCTTGGCTGTGCACAAAGGATTTCCGCCAGAAGTGCACAGAGGCCGGAGTAGCTGCAAAAGTCACGGTTCCCAGCAATACAGTCTGGCGTGGGGAGGCAAGGACTTACCTCCACCAAACTTGGACTGAAGAGTCATTGGACTGTGGGAGTCACTTGGACACAGTTGCTGGATTCAAGGGACCTCGCTCGTCGTGCTGAGAGGAGACCCAGGGGACCGGTGATGCAGTTCTTTGGTGCCTGCGGTTGCAGGGGGAAGATTCCGTCGACCCACGGGAGATTTCTTCGGAGCTTCTAGTGCAGAGAGGAGGCAGACTACCCCCACAGCATGCACTACCAGGAAAACAGTCGAGAAGGCGGCAGGATCAGCGTTACAAAGTTGCAGTAGTCGTCTTTGCTACTTTGTTGCAGTTTTGCAGGCTTCCACCGCGGTCAGCAGTCGATTCCTTGGCAGAAGGTGAAGAGAGAGATGCAGAGGAACTCTGATGAGCTCTTGCATTCGTTATCTCAGGAATTCCCCAAAGCAGAGACCCTAAATAGCCAGAAAAGGAGGTTTGGCTACTTAGGAAGGAGAATAGGCTAGCAACACAGGTAAGAGCCTATCAGAAGGAGTCTCTGACGTCACCTGCTGGCACTGGCCACTTACAGCAGTCCAGTGTACCAGCAGCACCTCTGTTTCCAAGACGGCAGAGGTTTGGAGCACACTGGAGGAGCTCTGAGCAACTCCCAGGGGAGGTCAGAGGAGTGGTCACTCCCCTTTCCTTTGTCCAGTTTCGTGCCAGAGCAGGGCTAGGGGATCCCTGAACCGGTGTAGACTGGCTTATGCAGTAATGGGCACCATCTGTGCCCATGAAAGCATTTCCAGAGGCTGGGGGAGGCTACTCCTCCCCAGCCCTGACACCTTTTTCCAAAGGGAGAGGGTGTAACACCCTCTCTCTGAGGAAGTCCTTTGTTCTGCCTTCCTGGGCCAAGCCTGGCTGGACCCCAGGAGGGCAGAAACCTGTCTGAGGGGTTGGCAGCAGCAACAGCTGCAGTGAAACCCCGGGAAAGGTAGTTTGGCAGTACCCGGGTCTGTGCTAGAGACTCGGGGGATCATGGCATTGGCATTGGGGTGACAATTCCATGATCTTAGACATGTTACATGGCCATGTTCGGAGTTACCATTGTGACGCTGTACATATGTAGTGACATATGTATAGTGCACGTGTGTAATGGTGTCCCCGCACTCACAAAGTCCGGGGAATTTGCCCTGAACCTTGGCTAGTGCCAGGGTGCCCACTGTAGGAAAGTACCATCTTGCCTGGCATGTTACCCCCATTTTTCACTGTATATATGTTGTTTTAGTTGTATGTGTCACTGGGACCCTGGTAACCCAGGGCCCCAGTGCTCATAAGTGTGCCTGAATGTGTTACCTGTGTAGTGACTAACTGTCTCACTGAGGCTCTGCTAATCAGAACCTCAGTGGTTATGCTCTCTCATTTCTTTCCAAATTGTCACTAACAGGCTAGTGACCATTTTTACCAATTTACATTGGCTTACTGGAACACCCTTATAATTCCCTAGTATATGGTACTGAGGTACCCAGGGTATTGGGGTTCCAGGAGATCCCTATGGGCTGCAGCATTTCTTTTGCCACCCATAGGGAGCTCTGACAATTCTTACACAGGCCTGCCACTGCAGCCTGAGTGAAATAACGTCCACGTTATTTCACAGCCATTTTACACTGCACTTAAGTAACTTATAAGTCACCTATATGTCTAACCTTTACCTGGTAAAGGTTAGGTGCAAAGTTACTTAGTGTGAGGGCACCCTGGCACTAGCCAAGGTGCCCCCACATTGTTCAGAGCCAATTCCCTGAACTTTGTGAGTGCGGGGACACCATTACAAGCGTGCACTACATATAGGTCACTACCTATATGTAGCTTCACAATGGTAACCCCGAATATGGCCATGTAACATGTCTATGATCATGGAATTGCCCCCTCTATGCCATCCTGGCATAGTTGGCACAATCCCATGGTCCCAGTGGTCTGTAGCACAGACCCTGGTACTGCCAAACGGCCTTCCTGGGGTTTCACTGCAGCTGCTGCTGCTGCCAACCCCTCAGACAGGCATCTGCCCTCCTGGGGTCCAGCCAGGCCTGGCCCAGGATAGCAGAACAAAGAACTTCCTCTGAGAGAGGGTGTGACACCCTCTCCCTTTGGAAAATGGTGTGAAGGCAGGGGAGGAGTAGCCTCCCCCAGCCTCTGGAAATGCTTTGTTGGGCACAGATGTGCCCAATTCTGCATAAGCCAGTCTACACTGGTTCAGGGACCCCTTAGCCCCTGCTCTGGCGCAAAACTGGACAAAGGAAAGGGGAGTGACCACTCCCCTAACCTGCACCTCCCCTGGGAGGTGTCCAGAGCTCCTCCAGTGTGCTCCAGACCTCTGCCATCTTGGAAACAGAGGTGCTGCTGGCACACTGGACTGCTCTGAGTGGCCAGTGCCACCAGGTGACGTCAGAGACTCCTTGTGATAGGCTCCTTCAGGTGTTGCTAGCCTATCCTCTCTCCTAGGTAGCCAAACCCTCTTTTCTGGCTATTTAGGGTCTCTGTCTCTGGGGAAACTTCAGATAACGAATGCATGAGCTCAGCCGAGTTCCTCTGCATCTCTCTCTTCACCTTCTGATAAGGAATCGACTGCTGACCGCGCTGGAAGCCTGCAAACCTGCAACATAGTAGCAAAGACGACTACTGCAACTCTGTAACGCTGATCCTGCCGCCTTCTCGACTGTTTTCCTGCTTGTGCATGCTGTGGGGGTAGTCTGCCTCCTCTCTGCACCAGAAGCTCCGAAGAAATCTCCCGTGGGTCGACGGAATCTTCCCCCTGCAACCGCAGGCACCAAAAAGCTACATTACCGGTCCCTTGGGTCTCCTCTCAGCACGACGAGCGAGGTCCCTCGAATCCAGCGACTCTGTCCAAGTGACCCCCACAGTCCAGTGACTCTTCGGTCCAAGTTTGGTGGAGGTAAGTCCTTGCCTCACCTCGCTGGGCTGCATTGCTGGGAACCGCGACTTTGCAGCTACTCCGGCCCCTGTGCACTTGCGGTGGAAATCCTTTGTGCACAGCCAAGCCTGGGTCCACGGCACTCTAACCTGCATTGCACGACTTTCTAAGTTGGTCTCCGGCGACGTGGGACTCCTTTGTGCAACTTTGGTGAGCACCGTTTCAAGCATCATTGTAGTGCCTGTTTCTGATGGATACAACTACCTGTGGATTCCTCACCTGATGAATACTCCCATGGCGCCAGCATTTGACGGAAATCTTCTTACTAGTCTCTGCACGTCGACGAGGACGTCACTCTAGCCCACGCGACGCCGTCTGAGGTCATACAGGCAATAAGAAGTCCTCGCCGACGTGCCGATGACAGTTCCCTTTTTTCCGTGCATTCGAAACGGTTATCTTCGAGGGAGTTACTGTTACCTTCGTGGTTACAGTGTATTGTCTGCTGCGTAGTCTTCTCTGCGGTAACAATGTCTCAGAGGAAGTCGGGTTTCAAGCCCTGTCGAGAGTGTGGGGGCAAGATGTCAGTTACAGATCCTCACTCCGACTGTCTATGGTGTTTGAGCTCCGACCACGACGTCTCGACTTGCGATTCATGTCAACACATGAATCCGAAGGCCCTCAAAGAGCGCGAGGCCAAGTTATTCATGGCAAAGTCAAAGAAGAAGGAGAAACATCATAAGAAGTCTTCTTCGCCAAGGTCTCACCGGCGTCATCGAGACTCCCGGCGCCGTAGAGACTCACGACGTCACTCCAGCAAGGAGTCTCATTCGAGGTCACCTTCGGCTCGGCGTCGGAGGACTTGGGAGGTCAGCCCCACGGTCACGCCGCATCCATCGACGCCGTTGCCCTCTCCGGCGTCACCGACTTCACCTGGTCAGGCGTCAGTGATTGAGGTGGTGCAGCCTCTTGTGTTTTCTCCGGCGTCGCAGACGTCGAGGCCGGCGTCGGGGTCGCCCTCGATCCAGGCACCCCAGTATCCGGCTTTTCCCACTCCTGGAGCCGATAGTACCGCGTTTCTTAATGCGATGTATACCATCTTTCAGCAGATGGCTCCAGGAGCTGCTCCGGCTGGTCCTTCGGGGCCCTTGGCCTTTTCGTTGGGTGATCCTGCGCCTCTTCGGCCGGCACCCTTTATGCCCTTTCTCCCTTTTGGGAATGTGGGCTCGGCGCCGGTGCCGGCGTCGGTGGCCGCTCCGGTGGCTTCGGATGTTTCGGCCCCGGAGGTTGCCCCTCCGTCGAAGTCAGGATTTTGCCCTGTGACTCCGGTTGGTCCATCGGCTCCAAGACCTCGTCCTCCGGCTCCTGCCTCGGCGCCGAAGCTGCCTGTGGCGCCGGACGCGGCGTCAGATGCTTCTGGAGATCGGCGCCGTTCTTCGACGTCGGCGGAGGCCATGTCGACTCCGCGTATCGAGGAGAGACTTCATTCGAGGAGGCGTGCTCTCCGTCTTTTAGAAGAGCAAGAGTACCAGCGAGTCCTAGAGGAGGGAGAGATTGAGGACTCTGGAGACGGACTGCATGGTCTGGATACAGCCAGTGGGCTGGACACTTCCCCTGAGTGGGACCTTTCATCTCCAGGGGAATATACGGAGGAGGCTGCTTCCTTTCATGCTGTGGTGAGGAAGGCAGCGAGCTTTTTGGACCTGCCTTTGCCGGTGGCAGAGGCAAAGCAGAATTTGCTGACAGAGGTATTGCATCCGGCCTCTGCTGCAGCTGAGCCTCTCTTGCCATTTAATGAGGCTTTGCTGGATCCGGTGTTGGAGGTGTGGAAGAAGCCGGTGTCTTCCTCGGCCGTTCATAGGGCTGTGGCCAGGAGGTATCGAGCTGCACCATCTGACCCTGGCTTTCTCTCTAGACACCCTACGCCGGAGAGCTTGGTGGTGCAAGCCTCCTGTTCCTCAAAGTCAGCGCCTGGTTCCTTCCCGACGGTGCCTGGAGACAGAGACTCCAAGAAACTGGATGCGCAGTCCAAGAAAATATTTTCGTCATGCAGTTTGGCGTTGAAGGCCACCAACGCCACGTGCATTCTGGGGAGGTACATCCATGCGCTGATGGATGATATTTCGTCTTCATTCACGGAGCTTCCCCAGGGTCTTTTGGATGTGGTCTCGGACGCCCAGGCTGCCGCGACCCAGATTATCCAGTCTGGGCTGGACACGACCGACTCGGTGGCCAGGGCGATGGGCACGGCTGTGGTGGCAAGAAGACAGGCCTGGCTCCGAAACTCAGGGTTCTCTGCGGATGTGCAGTCGACCCTGCTGGACCTCCCGTTTGATGGGGACAGACTGTTTGGAGCCAAGGCAGATTCGGCCTTGGAACGATTTAAGGAGAGCAGAGCCACAGCCAAATCGTTAGGACTGCAAGCTCCTTCTTCCTCTGCCTCTTCTAGAATTTTCAGGAGGTTTCGGGGATTTGGGCGTGGCTCTTATTCCTCTTCCTTTCGGGGGAGGTTCCAGCAACCCGCCTCTTCCCTCCCCTATAGGTCATTTAGAGGGAGGGGGAGGGGTGGGGTCCGTACCAGAGGAGCCTCTCAACAGCACTCTGCCTCTTCCTCGTCCTCTGGAGGGGTGCAGCAGGGGAAGCAGCCTTAGGCTTCCACCGTTTCCCACTCACTCCTCTCCTGTAGGGGGAAGATTACAGCGTTTTCTCCACAAGTGGAGGTCTATCACAACGGACACTTGGGTTCTCGGCATTGTGGGAAAAGGCTACGCCCTTCCCTTTCGGGAGTTCCCGCCCCTCATCCCGCCCCGCCCATCTTATTGTTCAGAAGAACACCTCCTGTTGCTAGAACAGGAGGTTCAAGTCCTCCTTTCAAAGGGCGCGGTAGAGTTGGTCCCAGAGCAGGAAAAGGGTCGAGGTTGTTACTCAAGATACTTCCTGATTCCCAAAAAGGATGGTCAGTTGAGACCAATCCTGGATCTGAGGATCTTGAATTGGTTCCTCAAACAGGAAAAGTTCAAGATGCTGACCCTAGCACAGGTGCTTTTGGCGTTGAACAAGGAAGATTGGATGGTGTCTGTCGACTTGCAGGATGCTTACTTTCATATCCCGATACTCAAGTCGCACAGGAAGTATCTCCGGTTTGTGGTAGGGTCGCAGCACTATCAGTTTGCGGTCCTCCCGTTTGGTCTTACTTCAGCACCTCGAGTCTTCACAAAGGTGATGTCAGTGGTTGCGGCGGAGCTCAGAAGGAAGGGGATAGCAGTATTCCCTTACTTGGACGACTGGTTGATCAAAGCCAAGTCCCCGGAGCTTGTGTCGCATCATCTGCAGTCAACAACCCAGTTGTTGTTCGACCTGGGCTTTTCGGTGAACGTGCCCAAATCTCACCTGGAGCCCTCTCAGCGCCTCCTGTTCATAGGGGCAGTACTGGATACAACATTGAGTCGAGCCTTTCCTCCGCCTCAGCGGATTCAAGATATTCAGGAATTGGTTCCAATGTTTCGAAATGGAGCGGTAGTTCCAGTCCTCAAGGTCCTTCGTCTGCTCGGTCTGTTCGCCTCCTGCATTCTGTTGGTCACGCATGCTCGCTGGCACATGAGGGCTCTTCAGTGGTGCCTCCGAAGGCAGTGGTCTCAACACAAGGGAGATTTAGAAGGTACTGTCAAGATCTCCAGAGATGCTGCTGTGGAATTGAAGTGGTGGATTGCGGGCAACAATCTTTCACAGGGGAAGCCGTTCGCGCAGTCGCCACCAGTGGCCACGGTAATAACGGATGCCTCCACCCTAGGATGGGGAGCTCATCTGGGGGATCTGGAGATCAAAGGGCTTTGGTCTCCAGAGGAACAGGTGTTTCATATCAATCTGTTGGAGTTACGGGCTGTACGTTTGGCTCTCAAGGCCTTCCTCCCATCCCTTCGTGGTCAGTCGGTACAGGTCCTGACGGACAATACTACCACGATGTGGTACATAAACAAACAGGGAGGAGTAGGGTCGTACCTTCTCTGCAGAGAAGCTCTTCGGCTATGGTCCTGGGCAAAGGACCATCAGATTTGCTTGGTGGCAAATCATCTGGCCGGGGTCTTGAATGTACGTGCGGACAGTCTCAGTCGCCAATTCTCGGCAGACCACGAGTGGCGTCTCCATCCAGATCAAGTCTGTTTAATCTTCCAGATGTGGGGGTTTCCTCGGATAGATCTGTTTGCCACTCGGGAGAACGCGCATTGCCCGTTATTCTGCAGCCTCCAGTATCCGATGCAGGGAGCGTTGGGGGACGCGTTTCAGATAACCTGGTGCGACCAGTTGCTTTACGCGTTTCCCCCCATACCCTTGATTCCTCGAGTGTTGAGGAAAATTCGCCAAGACCGGGCCCAAGTCATCTTAATAGCTCCGGATTGGCCAAGGAGGGTATGGTACTCCGACCTTCTCCAACTCTCACTGTGCCCTCCGCTCCGTCTCCCTCTCAGGGCAGACCTCCTCTCGCAGTCGCAGGGGCAGGTTTTACACCCCAACCTCCAGAGTCTGCACCTACATGCTTGGAGATTGAACGGGGCAACCTGAGTTCCTTCTCTCTCCCGCCTGATGTAGTGGATGTTATCTTAGCGGCCAGGCGACACTCCACTAAATCTATCTACGCTAATAGGTGGTCTAAATTTGTTATGTGGTGTGGAGAGAGACAGATTGATCCCTTACATGCTCATCTGTCACATGTTTTGTCTTTTGCACTGTCTCTAGCGCAGAAAGGTTGTGCAGTAGCTACCATTAAGGGTTATTTGTCGGCCTTGTCAGCCTTCATTTGTCTTCCAGACCAACCATCGTTATTTAAATCCCCTATTGTTCTCAGATTCTTGAAAGGTCTTCTGAATCAATATCCTCCAAAACCATTCGTTATGCCTCAATGGGATTTGTCCTTGGTCCTGACTTTCCTTATGGGGTCCCCTTTTGAGCCTATGCATTCTTGCCCCTTAAGGTATTTGGTTATTAAAACAGTATTCCTGGTAGCTATAACATCTGCAAGGAGAGTGAGTGAGTTGCAGGCCTTATCGGTTAAACCCCCTTATATAACGTTTTATGGGGATAAGGTGGTGTTGAGGACCAAGGCTGCTTTCCTTCCGAAGGTTGTTTCACCCTTCCATTTGGCTCAGACAATCACTTTGTCCACGTTTTATCCTCCGCCTCATCCTTCAAAGGAGGAAGAAAGACTACATCGCCTGGACCCAAAAAGGGCGTTGAGCTTCTATATCGACAGAATGAAGGATATCAGGCTGGAGGATCAGCTGTTTGTCGGATACGTGGGCAAGAGGAGAGGAAAGGCAGTCCACAAGAGAACACTCTCCAGGTGGGTTGTTCTTTGCATTAAAATCTGTTACTCTTTGGCAAAGAAGGATCCGCCTGAGGGCATTAGAGCTCACTCCACCAGAGCTAAGTCGGCCTCTTCGGCCTTGGCCAGGGGTGTTCCTGTGGTTGACATCTGCAAGGCCGCAACTTGGTCGTCCCTTCACACTTTTGTGAAACATTACTGTTTGGACTCTGAGGTCAGAAGGGACGGTCATTTTGCACGGTCAGTGCTGCAGGATTTCTTGGTTTGACCATTTAGGCACCCACCGCCGGGCGTGGTACTGCTTTGGGACTCTATTCATCAGGTGAGGAATCCACAGGTAGTTGTATCCATCAGAAGAACGAGTTACTTACCTTCGGTAACGACTTTTCTGGTGGATACATTAGCTACCTGTGGATTCCTCACGGTCCCACCCGCCTCCCCGTTGCCTTTTTGGTCTCTCCAAGCAATCCTTGAGTGTGCTCCTTTTGGTCTTCAAAGTTGCAATACATTTTGCATGTATGATATTTGTATATATGTGTATATTTATATATAAATCTATATATATATTGGGTATATACATGATTCGTATGTATAAATATATTTATTTGTTTAAAAAAAAAAAAAAAAAAAAAAGGTTATATTAAATCTACAGCTATTTTATTGCAATGTTGTGTGATTTACAATATTAAGAGATGTTGCTTTGCTCTTTCATTGCATTGGGTTATTATTATTATTCTCATGCACGTAAAAAATGTTGGTACTGTCATCGGCACGTCGGCGAGGACTTCTTATTGCCTGTATGACGTCAGACGGCGTCGCGTGGGCTAGAGTGACGTCCTCGTCGACGTGCAGAGACTAGTAAGAAGATTTCCGTCAAATGCTGGCGCCATGGGAGTATTCATCAGGTGAGGAATCCACAGGTAGCTAATGTATCCACCAGAAAAGTCGTTACCGAAGGTAAGTAACTCGTTCTTCTGGCACTTCTCCGGGTGCTACCGGCTTCAGAGAGGGCTCCTTGTCTTGCTGGACGTCTCCTCTCTCTGCTGGTCTAATTTGCAACCTCCTGGTCCCTCCTGGGCCTCAGTAGCGTCCAAAAACGTTAACCGCACGATTTGCAACTAGCAAGGCTTGTTGGCGTTCTTTCGGCGAGAAAACACTTCTGCACGACTCTCCACGGCGAGGGGGATCCGTCCACCAAAGGGGAAGTCTCTAGCCCTTTTTGTTCCTGCAGAAACCTCAGCTTCTTCTGTCCAGTAGAAGCTTCTTTGCACCCGCAGCTGGCATTTCCTGGGAATCTTCCCATCTCCGACTTGCTTGTGACTTTTGGGCTTAGTCCCCTTGTTCCACAGGTATCCTAGATTGGAAATCCACAGTTGTTGCATTGCTGGTTTGTGTCTTTCCTGCATTATTCCTCTAACACGACTTCTTTGTCCTTAGGGAAACTTTAGTGCACTTTGCACTCACTTTTCAGGGTCTTGGGGAGGGTTATTTTTCTAACTCTCACTATTTTCTAGTAGTCCCAGCGACCCTCTACAAGGTCACATAGGTTTGGGGTCCATTCGTGGTTCGCATTCCACTTTTGGAGTATATGGTTTGTGTTGCCCCTATCCCTATGTTTCCCCATTGCATCCTATTGTAACTATACATTGTTTGCACTGTTTTCTAAGACTATACTGCATATTTTTGCTATTGTGTATATATATCTTGTGTATATTTCCTGTCCTCTCACTGAGGGTACACTCTAAGATACTTTGGCATATTGTCATAAAAATAAAGTACCTTTATTTTTAGTATAACTGTGTATTGTGTTTTCTTGTGATATTGTGCATATGACACTAAGTGGTACTGTAGTAGCTTCACACGTCTCCTAGTTCAGCCTAAGCTGCTCTGCTAAGCTACCATTATCTATCAGCCTAAGCTGCTAGACACCCTATACACTAATAAGGGATAACTGGGCCTGGTGCAAGGTGCAAGTACCCCTTGGTACTCACTACAAGCCAGTCCAGCCTCCTACATTGGTTGTGCAGCGATGGGATAAGTGCTTTGAGACTACTTACCACTCTTGTCATTGTACTTTTCATAAGAGAAAAATATACAAAACAAGGTCAGTGTATATACACATAGCCAAAAAGTTTTGCATTTCCTCTTTTCACTCTTTTCTAAGTGCTGAAAAGTACTTCTAACTTTCTAAAAAGTTCAAAAAAGTTTAAAAAGTTTTTTTTTCTCTGTCTTTCTAAAAGCTCTGACAAACTTTTTATCTTTTACTATCACTTTAACTCTCTCTAAAAATGTCTGGCACAGGCCAAAATGTTGATCTGTCCAAACTTGCATATGATCACCTTAGCTGGAAAGGAGCAAGGAATCTCTGCATAGAGAGAGGTTTGAGTGTAGGGAAGAATCCTTCCTTAGAACTGTTAATTAACATGCTTAGAGTACAGGATAAGGCCATAAGTGCCCAATCTGTTGAAAAAGTAGCTAATGGTTCTCAATCTGATCCAGGGACTCCCCCAGGAAAAGATTCAGGAAAGAAACTTCCTAGCCTGCCCATTACTAGACAGTCTAGCATAGTTGGTAATGATGATGAGCCACACCAGATAAATAGTGTTGTCTCACATCATAGCAAAAGCATTTATTCTCACCATACTGGTAGTGATGTTTCTGTTAACCAAGCTGTTAGGGTGGCTTCTGTAAGGGACAGGTCTCCTTCTGTCCATTCTCACCATACTTCTGTTTCAAGGCATGTCCCTCTCACCCACCCTGATGACAGATTGTTAGAAAGGGAGCTCAATAGATTGAGAGTGGAACAAACCAGACTGAAGCTCAAGAAGCAACAGCTGGATTTGGATAGACAGACTTTAGAAGTAGAGAAGGAGAGACAGAAACTGGGTTTAGAAACCCATGGTGGCAGCAGCAGTATTCCCCATAGTCATCCTGCAAAAGAGCATGATTTCAGGAATCTGCACAAGATAGTTCCCCTTTACAAGGAGGGGGGTGACATTAACAAGTGGTGTGCTGCACTTGAGAGGGCCTGTGTTGTACAGGAGGTCCCTCAAAGGCAGTGGGCTGCTATCCTATGGCTATCATTTAGTGGAAAAGGTAGGGATAGGCTCCTTACTGTGAAAGAAATTGATGCTAATAATTTCCAAGTTCTTAAGAATGCACTCCTGGATGGTTATGGCTTAACCACTGAACAGTACAGGATAAAGTTCAGAGAGACCAAAAAGGAGTCTTCACAAGACTGGGTTGATTTCATTGACCATTCAGTGAAGGCCTTGGAGGGGTGGTTACATGGCAGTAAAGTTACTGATTATGACAGCCTGTATAACTTGATCCTGAGAGAGCATATTCTTAATAATTGTGTGTCTGATTTGTTGCACCAGTACTTGGTGGACTCTGATCTGACCTCTCCCCAAGAATTGGGAAAGAAGGCAGACAAATGGGTCAGAACAAGAGTGAACAGAAAAGTTCATACAGGGGGTGACAAAGATGGCAACAAAAAGAAGGATGGTAAGTCTTCTGACAAGGGTGGGGACAAATCTAAAAATGAGTCTTCATCAGGCCCACAAAAACACTCTGGTGGGGGTGGTGGGCCCAAATCCTCTTTTAATCAGAACAAGGAAAAGAAACCAGGGTGCTATTTATGTAAAATAAAAGGCCATTGGACAACAGATCCCAGTTGTCCAAAGAAAGGCACCAAGCCTCCTACCACTACAACCCCTACTGCTACACCTAGTGTCCCTACTAATAGCAGTGGTGGTGGGAGCAAACCTACTAATAGCCAATCCAAGGGAGTAGCTGGGCTCACTATTGGTAACTTAGTTGGGGATGGCCTTGTTAGGGAGGCCACAGAGGCTGTGTTAGTCTCTGAGGGGGCTATTGATTTAGCCACCTTAGTTGCTTGTCCCCTTAATATGGATAAGTACAAGCAGCTACCCCTAATAAATGGTGTTGAGGTTCAGGGCTACAGGGACACTGGTGCCAGTGTGACTATGGTCATAGAGAAACTGGTCCACCCTGAACAACACCTACTTGGTCACCAGTACCAAGTAACCGATGCTCACAACAACACACTTAGCCACCCCATGGCTGTTGTAAATCTCAACTGGGGGGGGGGTTACTGGTCCAAAGAAAGTTGCGGTAGCTTCAGATTTACCTGTAGACTGTCTATTAGGGAATGATTTGGAGACATCAGCTTGGTCAGATGTGGAGTTGGAGGCCCATGCAGCAATGCTGGGCATCCCAGGGCATATTTTTGCTTTGACAAGGGCTCAGGCCAAAAAGCAAAAAGGACAGGGAAGCTTGGATCCTGGAACAATGGACCAAGTGCTCCCTAAAGCTAGGACTAGTAGAAGCAAACCACTTCCTACTATCCCTCCCTCTACAGTGGATTCAACTTCTGAGGAAGAAGAATTCCCTCCCTGTGCAGAACCTACACCAAAGGAGCTGGAAGCAGACACTGCTGAGCTTTTGGGTGAAGGGGGGCCTGCCAGAGAGGAGCTGAGTGTGGCACAGCAAACCTGTCCCACATTAGAGGGTCTCAGACAGCAAGCTGTCAAACAGGCTAATGGGGATGTCAGTGACTCTCACAGAGTTTACTGGGAGGACAACCTCTTGTACACTGAGCATAGGGATCCTAAACCTGGAGCTGCCAGGAGATTAGTGATTCCTCAGGAGTACAGAAAGTTCCTCCTAACCCTGGCACATGACATTCCCCTAGCTGGACACCTGGGTCAAATGAAAACTTAGGACAGATTGGTTCCATTGTTTCATTGGCCTAGGATGTCTGAGGACACAAAGGAATTTTGTAAGTCCTGTGAAACCTGTCAAGCCAGTGGCAAGACAGGTGGCACCCCAAAGGCACCCCTTATTCCACTGCCTGTGGTTGGGGTTCCCTTTGAAAGGGTAGGGGTTGACATAGTTGGCCCCCTTGACCCTCCTACTGCTTCAGGCAATAGGTTTATCTTGGTGGTAGTGGACCATGCCACAAGATATCCTGAAGCTATTCCTTTAAGGACCACTACAGCACCTGCAGTGGCAATGGCCCTCCTGGGAATATTTTGCAGGGTGGGCTTCCCAAAGGAAGTGGTATCAGACAGAGGAAGCAATTTCATGTCTGCATACTTAAAGGCCATGTGGAAGGAGTGTGGTGTAACGTACAAGTTCACAACACCCTATCATCCACAAACAAATGGACTGGTGGAGAGATTTAATAAAACTCTCAAAGGCATGATTATGGGTCTCCCTGAAAAACTCCGCAGGAGATGGGATATCCTTCTACCATGCCTCCTTTTTGCCTACAGGGAGGTACCCCAGAAAGGAGTGGGCTTCAGCCCCTTTGAACTTCTTTTTGGACACCCTGTTAGGGGTCCACTCACACTTGTAAAGGAGGGTTGGGAACAACCTTTAAAAGCTCCAAAGCAGGATATTGTGGATTATGTACTTGGCCTCAGATCAAGGATGGCTGAGTACATGAAAAAGGCCAGTAAAAACCTTCAGGCCAGCCAAGAGCTCCAGAAGCAATGGCATGATCAGAAGGCTGTTTTGGTTCAGTACCAACCAGGGCAGAAAGTGTGGGTCTTGGAGCCTGTGGCCCCAAGACCACTCCAAGATAAATGGAGTGGTCCCCACACAATTTTTGAAAAGAAGGGAGAAGTCACCTATTTAGTTGACTTAGGCACTGCCAGGAGTCCCCTTAGGGTGCTCCATGTCAACCGCCTGAAACCCTACTATGACAGGGCTGATCTCACCCTGCTCATGGCAACTGATGAGGGACAGGAAGAAGACAGTGATCCTCTACCTGATCTCTTCTCTTCCACAGAACAAGATGCTCTTGTGGAAGGTGTAGTTTTGGCTGATTGTCTTACTGCTGAGCAGAAAGACAATTGCATAAATCTCCTAGATCAATTCTCTGAACTCTTCTCTACTGTGCCAGGTACCACTTCTTGGTGTGAGCACACTATAGATACTGGAGACAGTTTACCTGTCAAAAGTAAGATCTATAGGCAGCCTGACCATGTCAGGGACTGCATAAAGCAAGAGGTCCAGAAAATGTTAGAACTAGGAGTGGTTGAGCACTCTGACAGTCCATGGGCTTCTCCTGTGGTACTGGTACCAAAACCCCATTCCAAAGATGGAAAGAAGGAAATGCGGTTTTGTGTAGACTATAGAGGTCTCAAATTGGTAACCAAAACTGATGCTCACCCTATACCCAGGGCAGATGAGCTCATAGATACACTGGCATCTGCCAAGTATCTAAGCACTTTTGATTTGACTGCAGGGTATTGGCAGATCAAATTGTCAGAAGATGCTAAACCTAAGACTGCATTTTCTACCATTGGAGGACATTACCAGTTTACTGTAATGCCTTTTGGTTTGAAAAATGCACCTGCCACTTTTCAGAGGTTGGTGAACACAGTCCTGCAAGGGCTGGAAGCTTTCAGTGCAGCATATTTGGACGATATAGCTGTCTTTAGCTCCAGCTGGGATGATCACCTGGTCCACCTATGGAAAGTTTTGGAGGCCCTGCAAAAGGCAGGCCTCACTATCAAGGCTTCAAAGTGCCAGATAGGGCAGGGTAAGGTGGTTTATCTGGGACACCTTGTTGGTGGGGAACAGATTGCACCACTTCAGGGGAAAATCCAAACAATTATTGATTGGGTTCCCCCTACCACTCAGACTCAGGCGAGAGCCTTCCTAGGCCTCACTGGGTATTACAGGAGGTTCATTAAGAACTATGGCTCCATTGCAGCCCCTCTTAATGACCTCACATCCAAGAAAATGCCTAAAAAGGTATTATGGACAGCAAACTGTCAGAAAGCTTTTGAGGAGCTGAAGCAGGCCATGTGCTCTGCACCTGTCCTGAAAAGCCCTTGTTACTCTAAAAAATTCTATGTCCAAACTGATGCATCTGAATTAGGAGTAGGGGCAGTCCTATCACAACTTAATTCTGAGGGCCAGGATCAACCTGTTGCTTTTATTAGTAGGAGGTTGACCCCTAGAGAAAAGCGTTGGTCTGCCATTGAGAGGGAGGCCTTTGCTGTGGTCTGGGCACTGAAGAAGTTGAGGCCCTACCTGTTTGGCACTCACTTCATTGTTCAGACAGACCACAAACCTCTACTTTGGCTAAAACAAATGAAAGGTGAAAATCCTAAATTGTTGAGGTGGTCCATATCCCTACAGGGAATGGACTATACAGTGGAACATAGACCTGGGAGTAGCCACTCCAATGCAGATGGACTCTCCAGATATTTCCACTTAGACAATGAAGACTCATCAGGTCATGGCTAGTCTTATTGTCCTTCGTTTGGGGGGGGGTTGTGTAGGAAAGTACCATCTTGCCTGGCATGTTACCCCCATTTTTCACTGTATATATGTTGTTTTAGTTGTATGTGTCACTGGGACCCTGGTAACCCAAGGGCCCCAGTGCTCATAAGTGTGCCTGAATGTGTTACCTGTGTAGTGACTAACTGTCTCACTGAGGCTCTGCTAATCAGAACCTCAGTGGTTATGCTCTCTCATTTCTTTCCAAATTGTCACTAACAGGCTAGTGACCATTTTTACCAATTTACATTGGCTTACTGGAACACCCTTATAATTCCCTAGTATATGGTACTGAGGTACCCAGGGTATTGGGGTTCCAGGAGATCCCTATGGGCTGCAGCATTTCTTTTGCCACCCATAGGGAGCTCTGACAATTCTTACACAGGCCTGCCACTGCAGCCTGAGTGAAATAACGTCCACGTTATTTCACAGCCATTTTACACTGCACTTAAGTAACTTATAAGTCACCTATATGTCTAACCTTTACCTGGTAAAGGTTAGGTGCAAAGTTACTTAGTGTGAGGGCACCCTGGCACTAGCCAAGGTGCCCCCACATTGTTCAGAGCCAATTCCCTGAACTTTGTGAGTGCGGGGACACCATTACACGCGTGCACTACATATAGGTCACTACCTATATGTAGCTTCACAATGGTAACCCCGAATATGGCCATGTAACATGTCTATGATCATGGAATTGCCCCTCTATGCCATCCTGGCATAGTTGGCACAATCCCATGGTCCCAGTGGTCTGTAGCACAGACCCTGGTACTGCCAAACTGCCCTTCCTGGGGTTTCACTGCAGCTGCTGCTGCTGCCAACCCCTCAGACAGGCACCTGCCCTCCTGGGGTCCAGCCAGGCCTGGCCCAGGATAGCAGAACAAAGAACTTCCTCTGAGAGAGGGTGTGACACCCTCTCCCTTTGGAAAATGGTGTGAAGGCAGGGGAGGAGTAGCCTCCCCCAGCCTCTGGAAATGCTTTGTTGGGCACAGATGTGCCCAATTCTGCATAAGCCAGTCTACACCGGTTCAGGGACCCCTTAGCCCCTGCTCTGGCGCGAAACTGGACAAAGGAAAGGGGAGTGACCACTCCCCTGACCTGCACCTCCCCTGGGAGGTGTCCAGAGCTCCTCCAGTGTGCTCCAGACCTCTGCCATCTTGGAAACAGAGGTGCTGCTGGCACACTGGACTGCTCTGAGAGGCCAGTGCCACCCGGTGACGTCAGAGACTCCTTGTGATAGGCTCCTTCAGGTGTTGCTAGCCTATCCTCTCTCCTAGGTAGCCAAACCCTCTTTTCTGGCTATTTAGGGTCTCTGTCTCTGGGGAAACTTCAGATAACGAATGCATGAGCTCAGCCGAGTTCCTGTGCATCTCTCTCTTCACCTTCTGATAAGGAATCGACTGCTGACCGCGCTGGAAGCCTGCAAACCTGCAACATAGTAGCAAAGACGACTACTGCAACTCTGTAACGCTGATCCTGCCGCCTTCTCGACTGTTTTCCTGCTTGTGCATGCTGTGGGGGTAGTCTGCCTCCTCTCTGCACCAGAAGCTCCGAAGAAATCTCCCGTGGGTCGACGGAATCTTCCCCCTGCAACCGCAGGCACCAAAAAGCTGCATTACCGGTCCCTTGGGTCTCCTCTCAGCACCACGAGCGAGGTCCCTCGAATCCAGCGAATCTGTCCAAGTGACCCCCACAGTCCAGTGACTCTTCAGTCCAAGTTTGGTGGAGGTAAGTCCTTGCCTCACCTCGCTGGGCTGCATTGCTGGGAACCGCGACTTTGCAGCTACTCCGGCCCCTGTGCACTTCCGGCGGAAATCCTTTGTGCACAGCCAAGCCTGGGTCCACGGCACTCTAACCTGCATTGCACGACTTTCTAAGTTGGTCTCCGGCGACATGGGACTCCTTTGTGCAACTTCGGCGAGCACCGTTTCACGCATCTTTGTAGTGCCTGTTTCTGGCACTTCTCCGGGTGCTACCGGCTTCAGAGAGGGCTCCTTGTCTTGCTCGACGACCCCTCTCTCTGCTGGTCCAATTTACGACCTCCTGGTCCCTCCTGGGCCTCAGCAGCGTCCAAAAACGCTAACCAAATGATTTGCAGCTAGCAAGGCTTGTTGGCGTTCTTTCGGCGGGAATACACTTCTGCACGACTCTCCACGGCGAATGGGATTCGTCCACCAAAGGGGAAGTCTCTAGCCCTTTTTGTTCCTGCAGAAACCTCAGCTTCTTCTGTCCAGTAGAAGCTTCTTTGCACCCGCAGCTGGCATTTCCTGGGCATCTGCCCATCTCCGACTTGCTTGTGACTTTTGGACTTGGTCTCCTTGTTCCACAGGTATCCTAGATTGGAAATCCACAGTTGTTGCATTGCTGGTTTGTGACTTTCCTGCATTATTCCTCTAACACGACTTCTTTGTCCTTAGGGGAACTTTAGTGCACTTTGCACTCACTTTTCAGGGTCTTGGGAAGGGTTATTTTTCTAACTCTCACTATTTTCTAATAGTCCCAGCGACCCTCTACAAGGTCACATAGGTTTGGGGTCCATTCGTGGTTTGCATTCCACTTTTGGAGTATACGGTTTGTGTTGCCCCTATCCCTATGTTTTCCCATTGCATCCTATTGTAACTATACATTGTTTGCACTGTTTTCTAAGACTATACTGCATATTTTTGCTATTGTGTATATATATCTTGTGTATATTTCCTGTCCTCTCACTGAGGGTACACTCTAAGATACTTTGGCATATTGTCATAAAAATAAAGTACCTTTATTTTTAGTATAAATGTGTATTGTGTTTTCTTGTGATATTGTGCATATGACACTAAGTGGTACTGTAGTAGCTTCACACGTCTCCTAGTTCAGCCTAACCTGCTCTGCTAAGCTACCATTATCTATCAGCCTAAGCTGCTAGACACCCTATACACTAATAAGGGATAACTGGGCCTGGTGCAAGGTGCAAGTACCCCTTGGTACTCACTACAAGCCAGTCCAGCCTCCTACACCCACACACTAAGTAACTTAGCACCCAACCTTTACCAGGTAAAGGTTAGACATATAGGTGACTTATAAGTTACTTAAGTGCAGTGGTAAATGGCTGTGAAATAACGTGGACGTTATTTCACTCAGGCTGCAGTGGCAGGCCTGTGTAAGAATTGTCAGAGCTCCCTATGGGTGGCAAAAGAAATGCTGCAGCCCATAGGGATCTCCTGGAACCCCAATACTCTGGGTACCTCAGTACCATATACTAGGGAATTATAAGGGTGTTGCAGTATGCCAATGTAAATTGGTGAAATTGGTCACAAGCCTGTTAGTGACAATTTGGAAAGAAATGAGAGAGCATAACCACTGAGGTTCTGGTTAGCAGAGCCTCAGTGAGACAGTTAGTCATAACACAGGTAACACATACAGGGCACACTTATGAGCACTGGGGCCCTGGCTGGCAGGGTCCCAGTGACACATACAACTAAAACAACATATATACAGTGAAATATGGGGGTAACATGCCAGGCAAGATGGTACTTTCCTACACAACTCCCCCCCCAAACGAAGAACAATAAGACTAGCCATGACCTGATGAGTCTTCATTGTCTAAGTGGAAATATCTGGAGAGTCCATCTGCATTGGAGTGGGTACTCCCAGGTCTATTTTCCACTGTATAGTCCATTCCCTGTAGGGATATGGACCACCTCAACAATTTAGGGTTTTCACCTTTCATTTGTTTTAGCCAAAGTAGAGGTTTGTGGTCTGTCTGAACAATGAAATGAGTGCCAAACAGGTATGGCCTCAACTTCTTCAGTGCCCAGACCACAGCAAAGGCCTCCCTCTCTATGGCAGACCAACGCTTTTGTCTAGGGGTCAACCTCCTGCTGATAAAAGCAACAGGTTGATCCTGGCCCTCAGAATTAAGTTGTGATAAGAATGCCCCTACCCCTAATTCAGATGCATCAGTTTGGACAATGAATTTTTGGGAGTAACAGGGGCTTTTCAGGACAGGTGCAGAGCACATGGCCTGCTTCAGCTCCTCAAAAGCTTTCTGACAGTTTGCTGTCCATAATACCTTTTTAGGCATTTTCTATGAAGTGAGGTCATTAAGAGGGGCTGCTATGGCGCCATAGTTCTTTATGAACGTCCTGTAATACCCAGTGAGGCCTAAAAAGGCTCTCACCTGAGTCTGAGTTGTAGGGGGAACCCAATCTATAATAGTTTGGATTTTCCCCTGAAGTGGCGCAATCTGTTCTCCACCTACCAGGTGTCCCAGATAAACCACTTTCCCCTTCCCTATCTGGCACTTTGAAGCCTTGATATTGAGGCCTGCCTTTTGCAGGGCCTCCAAAACTTTCCATAGGTGGACCAGGTGATCATCCCAGCTGGAGCTAAAGACAGCTATATCATCTAGATATACTGCACTAAAAGCCTCTAGCCCTTGCAGGATTGCATTCACCAACTTCTGAAAAGTGGCAGGTGCATTTTTCAATCCAAAAGGCATTACTGTGAATTGGTAGTGCCCTACAATGGCGGAAAATGCAGTTTTTGCTTTAGCATCCTCTGATAACTTGATCTGCCAATACCCTGCAGTCAAATCAAAGGTGCTTAGATACTTGGCAGATGCCAGTGTATCTATTAGCTCATCTGCCCTGGGTATAGTTTTAGTTACCTGGTTGAGACCTCTGTAGGAAACACAAAATCTAATTTCCCTTTTCCCATCTTTGGAATGAGGCTTTGGTACAAGTACCACAGGAGAGGCCCATGGACTTTCAGAGTGCTCAACCACTTCCAGTTCAAGCATTTTCTGAACCTCTTGTTTTATGCAGTCTCTGACATGGTCAGGCTGCCTATAGATCTTACTTGTGACAGGCAAGCTGTCTCCAGTATCTATAGTGTGCTCACACCAAGAAGTGGTGCCTTGCACAGTAGAAAAGAGTTCAGAAAACGGACCTAGGAGATTTATGCAGTGGTCTTTCTGCTCAGCAGTAAGACAATCTGCCAAAACTACACCTTCCACTAGAGCATCTTGTTCTGTGGAAGAGAAGAGATCAGGGAAAGGGTCCCTCTCTTCTTCCTGTCCTTCATCTGTTGCCATGAGCAGGGTGAGATCAGCCCTGTCACAGTAGGGTTTCAGGCGATTGACATGGAGCACCCTAAGGGGACTCCTGGCAGTGCCCAAGTCAACTAAGTAGGTGACTTCTCCCTTTTTCTCAACAATAATGTGGGGTCCACTCCATTTGTCTTGGAGCGCTCTTGAGGCCACAGACTCTAAGACCCACACTTTCTGCCCTGGTTGGTACTGAATCAGAACAGCCTTCTGGTCATGCCATTGCTTTTGGAGCTTTTGGCTGGCCTGAAGGTTTTTACTGGCCTTTTTCATGTACTCAGCCATCCTAGATCTTAGGCCAAGTACATAGTCCACTATTTCTTGCTTAGGAGCTTTTAAAGGTTGTTCCCAACCCTCCTTCACAAGTGTTAGAGGAGCTCCTACAGGGTGTCCAAATAGGAGTTAAAAGGGGCTGAAGCCCACTCCTTTTTGGGGTACCTCCCTGTAAGCAAAAAGGAGGCAAGGTAACAGGACATCCCATCTCCTCCGGAGTTTTTCAGGGAGTCCCATTATCATTCCTTTGAGAGTTTTATTAAACCTCTCAACCAGTCCATTTGTTTGTGGATGATAGGGTGTGGTGAACTTGTATGTCACACCACATTCCATCCTCATGGCATTTAAGTAAGCAGACATGACGTTGCTTCCCCTGTCTGATACCACCTCTTTTGGGAAGCCCACCCTGGAAAAGATTCCCAGGAGGTCTTTTGCCACTGCAGGTGCTGTAGTGGTCCTTAGAGGAATTGCTTCAGGATATCTGGTGGCATGGTCCACTACCACCAAGATAAACCTATTGCCTGAAGCAGTAGGAGGGTCAAGGGGGCCAACTATGTCAACCCCTACCCTTTCAAAGGGAACCCCAACCACAGGCAGTGGAATAAGGGGTGCCTTTGGGGTGCCACCTGTTTTGCCACTGGCTTGACAGGTGACACAGGACTTACAAAATTATTTTGTGTCCTCTGACATTCTTGGCCAATGAAACAAGGGAACAAGCCTGTCCCACGTTTTCATTTGTCCCAAATGTCCAGCCAAGAGAATGTCGTGGGCTAGAGTTAGGAGGAACTCTCTGTATTGCAAGGGAATGACCAATCTCCTGGCTGCTCCAGGTTTAGGGTCCCTTGCCTCAGTAATGAAGAGGTTGTCCTCCCAGTAAACTCTGTGAGAGTCACTGACATCCCCATTTTGCTGTTTGACAGCTTGCTGTCTTAGACCCTCTAATGTGGGACAGGTCTACTGTGCCGCACTCAGCTCCTCCCTGGCAGGCCCCCCTCCACCCAAAAGCTCAGCAGTGTCTGCTTCCAGCTCCTCTGGTGTAGGTTCTGTACAGGGTGGAAATTCTTCTTCCTCAGAAGTTGAATGCACTGTAGAGGGAGGGATAGTAGGTAGTGTTTTACCTTTACTAACCCTAGCTTTAGGGAGCACTTGGTCCATTGTTCCAGGATCCAAGTCACCCTGTCCTTTTTGCTTTTTGGCCTGAGCCCTTGTCAAAGCAAAAATATGCCCTGGAATGCCCAGCATTGCTGCATGAGCCTCCAACTCCACTTCTGCCCAAGCTGATGTCTCTAAATCATTCCCTAGTAGACAGTCTACAGGTAAATCTGAGGCAACCACAGCTTGCTTTGGACCAGTAATCCCCCCCCCCCAGTTGAGATTCACAACAGCCCTGGGGTGGCTAAGAGTGTTGTTATGAGCATCAGTCACTTGGTACTGGTGACCAAGTAGGTGTTGTTCAGGGTGGACCAGTTTCTCTATTACGATGGTAACACTGGCACCTGTGTCCCTGTAGGCCTGAACCTCAACACCATTTATTAGGGGGAGTTGCTTGTACTTATCCATATTAAGGGGACAAGCAACCAAGGTGGCCAAATCAATAGCCCCCTCAGAGACTAACACAGCCTCTGTGGTCTCCCTAACAAGACCAACCCCAACTAAATTACCAAAAGTGAGCCCCGCTACTCCCTTGGATTGGCTATTAGTAGGTTTGCTCCCACCACCACTGCTATTACTAGTGGCACTAGGTGTAGCAGCAGGGGTTGTAGTGGTAGGATGCTTGGTGCTTTTCTTTGGACAACTGGGATCAGTTGTCCAATGGCCTTTTATTTTACATAAATAGCACCATGGTTTCTTAACTTGATTTGAAGAGGATTTGGGCCCACCACCCCCACCAGAGTGTTTTTTTGGGCCTGATGCAGACTCATTTTCAGATTTGTCCCCACCCTTGTCTGAAGACTTACCATCCTTCTTGCCATCCTTGTCACCCCCTGTATGAACTTTTCTGTTCACCCTTGTTCTGACCCATTTGTCTGCCTTCTTTCCCAATTCTTGGGGAGAGGTCAGATCTGAGTCCACTAGGTACTGGTGCAACAAATCAGACACACAATTATTAAGAATATGCTCTCTCAGGATTAAGTTATACAGGCTTTCATAGTCAGAAACTTTACTGCCATGTAACCACCCCTCCAAGGCCTTCACTGAATGGTCAACAAAGTCTACCCTGTCTTGTGAAGACTCCTTTTTGGTTTCTCTGAACTTGATCCTGTACTGTTCAGTGGTTAAGCCATAACCATCAAGGAGTGCATTCTTAAGAACTGTAAAATCATTGGCATCACTTTCCTTAACAGTAAGGAGCCTATCCCTACCCTTTCCACTGACAGATAGCCATAGGATAGCAGCCCACTGCCTTTGAGGGACCCCCTGTACATTACAGGCCCTCTCAAGTGCAGCAAACCACTTGTTAATGTCATCCCCCTCCTTGCAAGGGGGAACTATCCTGTGCAGATTCCTGGAATCATGCTCTTTCACAGGATTACTATCTGTAATACTGCTTCTGCCACCATGGGGTCCCAACCCCAACCTCTGTCTTTCTTTTTCTAAGTCAAATGCTTGTCTGTCTAGATCCAGCTGTTGCTTCTTGAGCTTCAGTCTGGATTCTTCCACTCTCAATCTATTGAGTTCCCTTTCTAACATTCTGTCTTCAGGGAGGGTGGGTTGGGCATGCTTTGACACAGAAGAATGGTGTAAATGAACAGAGGGAGACCTGTCCCTAACAGATGGCACGCTAACAACCTGGCCTAAAGGAGTAACCTCTATACTATGATGAGAACTCACATGAGTACCAACCCTGCTAGGTGGCCTGCTAAGGGGCAGGTTGGGAAGGTTCCCTTCTAACCCTTTTACTGGGGGTGCCCCAGAATCAGAGTGTGAACCATCAGCTAATTTCTCACCAGATGTGCCAACTAAGGTCTTATCCTGTTCAATGAGCATATTAACTAACAGTTCTCTTGAGGGATTTTTCCCTTCCCCGAAACTTCTTTCAACGCAGAGACTCCTTGCTCCTTTCCAGCTAAGGTGGTCAGAAGCACTTATGGACAGATCCAGAGTTTGATCTGTGCCAGACATAATAGAAAAGGTTTAAGGGACAGAAAAATAAAGAAAAAGTTTCAGTACTTTTTAAGGAACAGAAAAAAAACTTTTTAAACTTTTTAAGAACTTTTTGAATGTTTTAGAGGTACTTTTCAGCACTTAGCAAAAAAGTAAGAGAAGAAAAGCAAAACTTTTTGGTTAGGTGTACATACACGGAACTTGTTTTGTATATTTTTCTCTTATGATAAGTTGTAGGAAAGTACCATCTTGCCTGGCATGTTACCCCCATTTTTCACTGTATATATGTTGTTTTAGTTGTATGTGTCACTGGGACCCTGGTAACCCAGGGCCCCAGTGCTCATAAGTGTGCCTGAATGTGTTACCTGTGTAGTGACTAACTGTCTCACTGAGGCTCTGCTAATCAGAACCTCAGTGGTTATGCTCTCTCATTTCTTTCCAAATTGTCACTAACAGGCTAGTGACCATTTTTACCAATTTACATTGGCTTACTGGAACACCCTTATAATTCCCTAGTATATGGTACTGAGGTACCCAGGGTATTGGGGTTCCAGGAGATCCCTATGGGCTGCAGCATTTCCTTTGCCACCCATAGGGAGCTCTGACAATTCTTACACAGGCCTGCCACTGCAGCCTGAGTGAAATAACGTCCATGTTATTTCACAGCCATTTTACACTACACTTAAGTAACTTATAAGTCACCTATATGTCTAACCTTTACCTGGTAAAGGTTAGGTGCAAAGTTACTTAGTGTGAGGGCACCCTGGCACTAGCCAAGGTGCCCCCACATTGTTCAGAGCCAATTCCCTGAACTTTGTGAGTGCGGGGACACCATTACACGCGTGCACTACATATAGGTCACTACCTATATGTAGCTTCACAATGGTAACTCCGAATATGGCCATGTAACATGTCTATGATCATGGAATTGCCCCCTCTATACCATCCTGGCATAGTTGGCACAATCCCATGATCCCAGTGGTCTGTAGCACAGACCCTGGTACTGCCAAACTGCCCTTCCTGGGGTTTCACTGCAGCTGCTGCTGCTGCCAACCCCTCAGACAGGCATCTGCCCTCCTGGGGTCCAGCCAGGCCTGGCCCAGGATGGCAGAACAAAGAACTTCCTCTGAGAGAGGGTGTTACACCCTCTCCCTTTGGAAAATGGTGTGAAGGCAGGGGAGGAGTAGCCTCCCCCAGCCTCTGGAAATGCTTTGTTGGGCACAGATGTGCCCACTTCTGCATAAGCCAGTCTACACCGGTTCAGGGGACCCCTTAGCCCTGCTCTGGCGCGAAACTGGACAAAGGAAAGGGGAGTAACCACTCCCCTGACCTGCACCTCCCCTGGGAGGTGTCCAGAGCTCCTCCAGTGTGCTCCAGACCTCTGCCATCTTGGAAACAGAGGTGCTGCTGGCACACTGGACTGCTCTGAGTGGCCAGTGCCACCAGGTGACGTCAGAGACTCCTGCTGATAGGCTCCTTCAGGTGTTGCTAGCCTATCCTCTCTCCTAGGTAGCCAAACCCTCTTTTCTGGCTATTTAGGGTCTCTGTCTCTGGGGAAACTTTAGATAACGAATGCAAGAGCTCATCCGAGTTCCTCTGCATCTCTCTCTTCACCTTCTGCCAAGGAATCGACTGCTGACCGCGCTGGAAGCCTGCAAACCTGCAACATAGTAGCAAAGACGACTACTGCAACTCTGTAACGCTGATCCTGCCGCCTTCTCGACTGTTTTCCTGCTTGTGCATGCTGTGGGGGTAGTCTGCCTCCTCTCTGCACCAGAAGCTCCGAAGAAATCTCCCGTGGGTCGACGGAATCTTCCCCCTGCAACCGCAGGCACCAAAATGCTGCATTACCGGTCCCTTGGGTCTCCTCTCAGCACAACGAGCGAGGTCCCTCGAATCCAGCGACTCTGTCCAAGTGACCCCCACAGTCCAGTGACTCTTCAGTCCAAGTTTGGTGGAGGTAAGTCCTTGCCTCACCTCGCTGGGCTGCATTGCTGGGAACCGCGACTTTTGCAGCTACTCCGGCCCCTGTGCACTTCCGGCGGAAATCCTTTGTGCACAGCCAAGCCTGGGTCCACGGCACTCTAACCTGCATTGCACGACTTTCTAAGTTGGTCTCCGGCGACGTGGGACTCCTTTGTGCGACTTCAGGTGAGCACTGTTTCATGCATCCTCGTAGTGCCTGTTTCTGGCACTTATCCGGGTGCTACCTGCTGCTGAGAGGGCTCCTTGTCTTGCTCGACGTCCCCTCTCTCTCCTGATCCAATTTGCGACCTCCTGGTCCCTCCAGGGCCACAGCAGCGTCCAAAAACGCTAACCGCACGATTTGCAGCTAGCAAGGCTTGTTGGCATTCTTTCGGCGGGAAAACACCTTTGCACGACTCTCCACGGCGAGAGGGATCCGTCCACCAAAGGGGAAGTCTCTAGCCCTTTTCGTTCTTGCAGAAACCTCAGCTTCTTCTGTCCAGTAGAAGCTTCTTTGCACCCGCAGCTGGCATTTCCTGGGCATTTGCCCATCTCCGACTTGCTTGTGACTTTTGGACTTGGTCCCCTTGTTCCACAGGTACCCTAGATTGGAAATCCACAGTTGTTGCATTGTTGGTTTGTGTCTTTCCTGCATTATTCCTCTAACAAGACTTCTTTGTCCTTAGGGGAACTTTAGTGCACTTTGCACTCACTTTTCAGGGTCTTGAGGAGGGTTATTTTTCTAACTCTCACTATTTTCTAATAGTCCCAGCGACCCTCTACAAGGTCACATAGGTTTGGGGTCCATTCGTGGTTCGCATTCCACTTTTGGAGTATATGGTTTGTGTTGCCCCTATCCCTATGTTTCCCCATTGCATCCTATTGTAACTATACATTGTTTGCACTGTTTTCTAAGACTATACTGCATATTTTTGCTATTGTGTATATATATCTTGTGTATATTTCCTATCCTCTCACTGAGGGTACACTCTAAGATACTTTGGCATATTGTCATAAAAATAAAGTACCTTTATTTTTAGTATAACTGTGTATTGTGTTTTCTTATGATATTGTGCATATGACACTAAGTGGTACTGTAGTAGCTTCACACGTCTCCTAGTTCAGCCTAAGCTGCTCTGCTAAGCTACCATTATCTATCAGCCTAAGCTGCTAGACACCCTATACACTAATAAGGGATAACTGGGCCTGGTGCAAGGTGCAAGTACCCCTTGGTACTCACTACAAGCCAGTCCAGCCTCCTACAAAAGTACAAAACGACAAAGTGGTAAGTAGTTGCAAGTACTTATCGCACCGCTGCACAACCAATGTAGGAGGCTGGCATGGCTTGTAGTGGGTACCAAGGGGTACTTACACCTTGCACCAGGTCCAGGTATCCCTTATTAGTGTAGAAGAGGTGTCTAGCAGCTTAGGCTGATAGAAAAGGTAGCTTAGCAGAGCAGCTTAGGCTGAACTAGGAGGCGTGTGAAGCTCCTACTATACCACTGGTGTCATATGCACAATATCATAAGAAAACACAATACACAGATATACTAAAAATAAAGGTACTTTATTTTTATGACAATATGCCAAAAGTATCTCAGTGAGTACCCTCAGTATGAGAATAGCAAATATACACAAGATATATGTACACAATGACAAAGTATGCAGTAATAGCAATAGAAAACAGTGCAAGCAATGTATAGTCACAATAGATTGCAATGGGAGCACATAGGTATAGGGGCAACACAAACCATATACTCTAGAAGTGGAATGCGAACCACAAATGGACCCCAAACCTATGTGAGTTTGTAGAGGGTCGCTGGGACTGTAAGAAAACAGTGAGGGTTAGAAAAATAGCCGACCCCAAGACCCTGAAAAGTGGGTGCAAAGTGCACCTAAGTTCCCCAGAGAGCACAGAAGTCGTGATAGGGGAATTCTGCAAGGAAGACCAACACCAGCAATGCAACAACAATGGATTTCCGGACGAGAGTACCTGTGGAACAAGGGGACCAAATCCAAAAGTCACAATCAAGTTGGGAGTGGGCAGATGCCCAGGAAATGCCAGCTGTGGGTGCAAAGAAGCTGCCACCGGATGGTAGAAGCTGTGGATTCTGCAAGAACGAGAGGACTAGGAACTTCCCCTTTGGAGGGTGGATGTCCCACGTCGTGAAGAAGCTTGCAGAATTGTTTCCGTGCAGAAAAACCACAAACAAGCCTTGCTAGTTGCAAGGGTCGCGGGTAGGGTTTTTAGATGCTGCTGTGGCCCAGGAGGGACCAGGATATGGCCAATTGCGTGAGGAGACAGAGGGGGCGTCCAGCAAGACAAAGAGCCCACTCAGAAGCAAGCAGCACCCGCAGAAGTGCCGGAACAGGCACTACGAAGTGGCGTGAACCAGAGCTCACGCCGAAGTCACAAAGGAAGCTCCCACGACACTGGAGGACAATTCAGGAGGTTGTGCACTGCAGGTTAGAGTGTCGGGGACCCAGGCCCGGCTGTGCACAACGGAAATCCTGGAAGAGTGCACTGGAGCCGGAGCAGCTGCAAAACACGCGGTTCCCAACAATGCAGTCTAACATGGGGAGGCAAGGACTTACCTCCACCAAACTTGGACTGAAGAGTCACTGGACTGTGGGAGTCACTTGGACAGAGTTGCTGAGTTCAAGGGATCCCGCTCGTCGTGCTGAGAGGAGACCCAGAGGACCGGTGATGCAGTTCTTTGGTGCCTGCGGTTGCAGGGGGAAGATTCCGTCGACCCACGGGAGATTTCTTCAGAGCTTCTAGTGCAGAGAGGAGGCAGACTACCCCCACAGCGTGCACCACCGGGAAAACAGTTGAGAAGGCGGCAGGATCAGCGTTACAAGGTCGCAATAGTCGTCTTTGCTACTTTGTTGCAAGGCAGCTTACGCTGAACTAGGAGACATGTAAAGCTCCTACTATACCACAGGTGTCATCTGCACAATATCATAATAAAACTGTAGGAAAGTACCTTCTTGCCTGCCATAGGAGCACATATGTATAGGGGCAACACAAACCATATACTCCAAAAGTGGAATGCGAACCACGAATGGACCCCAATCCTATTTGAGCTTGTAGAGGGTCGCTGGGACTGTAAGAAAACAGTGAGGGTTAGAAAAATAGCCCACCCCAAGACCCTGAAAGGTAGGTGTAAAGTGCACCTACTACCCCCAGAGAGCACAGAAGTCGTGATAGGGGGATTCTGCAGGAAGAAGAAACACCAGCAATGCAACAACAGTGGCTTTCCAGATCTGAGTACCTGTAAGGCAAGGGGACCAAGCCCAATAGTCGCGACAGAGTCAAGAGTGGGCAGGAGCCCAGGAAATGCCAGCTGAGGGTGCAAGGAAGCTGCCACCTGTTGGAAGAAGCTTGGAGTTCTACAAGAAAGAAGAGAGCTAGGAACTTCTCCTTTGGAGGATGGATGTCCCACAAGGAAATGAAGCTTGCAGAAGTGTTCCCACGCAGAAAGACCACAAACAAGCCTTGCTAGCTACAAGGGTTGCAGTAGAGGTTTTTGGGTGTTGCTGTGGCCCAGGAGGGACCTGGATGTCGCTACTTAGAGGAGGAGACAGAGGAGGCGCCCAGCAAGTCAGGGAGCCCTCACAGAAGCAGGCAGCACCCGCAGAAGTACCTGAACATGCACTTGGAAGAAGAGTGAACCGGCGTCCACCCGAAGTCACAAAGGGGAGTCCCACAACAACGGAGGACAACTCAGAAGGTTGTGCACTGTAGGAAGGAGTGTCTGGACCCAGGCTTGGCTGTGCATGAAGGAAATCCTGGAAAAGTGCACAGGATCCGGAGCAGCTGCAAATCACGCGGTATCCAGCAATGCAGTCTAGCGTGGGGAGGCAAGGACTTACCTCCACCAAACTTGGACTGAAGAGTCACTGGACTGTGGGAGTAACTTGGACAGAGTTGCGGAGTTCCAGGGACCACGCTCGTTGTGCTGAGAGGGGATACAGAGGACCAGTGATGCAGTCTTTTGGTGCCTGCGGTTGCAGGGGAAAGATTCCGTCGACCCACGGGAGATTTCTTCAGAGCTCCTGGTGCAGACAGGAGGCAGGCTACCCCCAGAGCATGCACCACCTGGAAACAGTCGAGAAAGCCGGCAGGATGAAGCGATACAAGGTTGATAGTAGTCGTCTTGCTACTGTGTTGCGGTTTTGCTGGCGCCCTGAGCAGTCAGCGGTTGATCCTTTGGCAGAAGGTGAAGAGGGAGATGCAGAGGAACTCGTTAAATGAAGAATTCCCCAAAGCAGAGACCCTAAATAGCCAGAAAAGGAGGTTTGGCTACCAAGGACGGAGGATCGGCTACCAAGAGAGGTAAGAGCCTATCAGAAGGTGTAGGAGGCTGGCCTGGCTTGTAGTGGGTACCAATGGGTACTTACACTCTGTACCAGGTCCAGTTATCCCTTATTAGTGTAGAAGAGGTGTTTCTAGCAGCTTAGGCTGATAGAAGGTAGCTATAGCAGAGCAGCTTAGACTGAACTAGGAGACATGCAAAGCTCCTACTATACCACTGGTGTCATATGCACAATATAATAAGAAAACACAATACACAGATATACTAACAATAAAGGTAGTTTATTTTTATGACAATATGCCAAAAGTATCTCAGTGAGTACCCTCAGTATGAGGATCACAAATATACACAAGATATATGTACACAACACCAAAAATATGCAGTAATAGCAAAAGGAAGTAATGCAAGCAATGTAAAGTTACAGTAGATTGCAACAGGAGCACAGAGGTATAGGGGCAACACAAACCATATACTCCAAAAGTGGAATGCGAACCACGAATGGACCCCAAACCTATGTGAGCTTGTGGAGGGTCGCTGGGACTGTAAGAAAAGAGTGAGGGTTAGAAAAAAAGCCCACCCCAAGACCCTGAAAAGTGGGTGTAAAGTGCACCTATAACCCCCAGAGAGCACAAAAGTTGTGATAGGGGGTTTCTGCAAGGAAGACCAACACCAGCGAAGCAACCACAGTGGATTTCCGGACCTGAGTACCTGTGGAACAAGGGGACCAAGTCCAAGAGTCGCGACAATGTTGAGAGTGGGCAGATGCCCAGGAAATGCCAGCTGAGGGTGCAAAGAAGCTGCCACTGGATGGTAGAAGCTGTGGATTCTGCAAGAACGAAGAGGGCTAAAAACTTCCCCTTTTGAGGATTGATGTCCCACATTGTGAAGAAGCTTGCAGAGCTTTTCCCACGCATAAAGACCGCAAACAAGCCTTGCTAGCTGCAAGGGTCGCAGTTAGGGTTTTTGGATGCTGCTGTGGCCCAGGAGGGACCAGGATGTCGCCACTTCGATGAGGAGACAGAAGGGGCGCCCAGCAACTCAGGGAGCTCTTACAGAAGCAGGCAGCACCCGCAGAAGTACCTGAACAGGCACTTGGAAGAAGAGTGAACCGGAGTCCACCCGAAGTCACAAAAGGGGGTCCCACGATGACAGAGGACAACTCAGAAAGTTGTACACTGTAGGAAGGAGTGTCGGGGACCCAGGCATGGCTGTGCATGAAAGAAATCCTGGAAAAGTGCACAGGAGCCGGAGCAGCTGCAAATCAAGCGGTACCCAGCAATGCAGTCTAGCGTGGGGAGGTAAGGACTTACCTCCACCAAACTTGGACTGAAGAGTCACTGGACTGTGGGAGTCACTTGGACAGAGTTGCTGAGTTCCAGGGACCACGCTCGTCGTGCTGAGAGGGGGCCCAGAGGACCGGTGATGCAGTCTTTTGTTCCCTGCGGTTGCAGGGGGGAAGATTCCGTCGGCCCACGGGAGATTTCTTCAGAGCTCCTGGTGCAGAAAAGAGACAGGCTACCCCCAGAGCATGCACCACCAGGAAACAGGCAAGAAAGCAGCAGGATCAGCGATACAAGGTTGCAGTAGTCATCTTTGCTACTTTGTTGTGGTTTTGCAGGCGTTCTGAGCAGTCAACGGTCAATCCTTTGGCAGAAGGTGAAGAGAGAGATGCAGAGGAACTCTGGTGAGCTCTTGCATTCGGTATCTGAAGAATTCCCCAAAGCAGAGACCCTAAATAGCCAGAAAAGGAGGTTTGGCTACTAAGGACGGAGGATTGGCTACCAAGAGAGGTAAGAGCCTATCAGAAGGTGTAGGAGGCTGGCCTGGCTTGTAGTGGGTACCAATGGGTACTTACACTCTGTACCAGGCCCAGTTATCCCTTATTAGTGTAGAAGAGGTGTTTCTAGCAGCTTAGGCTGATAGAAGGTAGCTATAGCAGAGCAGCTTAGACTGAACTAGGAGACATGCAAAGCTCCTACTATACCACTGGTGTCATACGCACAATATAATAAGAAAACACAATACACAGATATACTAACAATAAAGGTAGTTTATTTTTATGACAATATGCCAAAAGTATCTCAGTGAGTACCCTCAGTATGAGGATCACAAATATACACAAGATATATGTACACAACACCAAAAATATGCAGTTATAGCAAAAGGAAGTAATGCAAGCAATGTAAAGTTACAGTAGATTGCAACAGGAGCACAGAGGTATAGGGGCAACACAAACCATATACTCCAAAAGTGGAATGCGAACCACGAATGGACCCCAAACCTATGTGAGCTCGTGGAGGGTCGCTGGGACTGTAAGAAAACAGTGAGGGTTAGAAAAATAGCCCACCCCAAGACCCTGAAAAGTAGGTGTAAAGTGCACCTATAACCCCCAGAGAGCACAAAAGTCGTGATAGGGGATTTCTGCAAGGAAGACCAACACCAGCGAAGCAACCACAGTGGATTTCCGGACCTGAGTACCTGTGGAACAAGGGGACCAAGTCCAAGAGTCGCGACAATGTCGAGAGTGGGCAGATGCCCAGGAAATGCCAGCTGAGGGTGCAAAGAAGCTGCCACTGGATGGTAGAAGCTGTGGATTCTGCAAGAACGAAGAGGGCTAAAAACTTCCCCTTTGGAGGATTGATGTCCCACTTTGTGAAGAAGCTTGCAGAGCTCTTCCCACGCACAAAGACCGCAAATAAGCCTTGCTAGCTGCAAGGGTCGCAGTTAGGGTTTTTGGATGCTGCTGTGGCCCAGGAGGGACCAGGATGTCGCCACTTGGATGAGGAGACAGAAGGGGCACCCAGCAACTCAGGGAGCTCTTACAGAAGCAGGCAGCACCCGCAGAAGTACCTGAACAGGCACTTGGAAGAAGAGTGAACCGGAGTCCACCCGAAGTCACAAATGGGAGTCCCACGATGACAGAGGACAACTCAGAAAGTTGTACACTGTAGGAAGGAGTGTCGGGGACCCAGGCTTGGCTGTGCATGAAGATAAAAACCTGGAAAAGTGCACAGGAGCCGGAGCAGCTGCAAATCAAACGGTACCCAGCAATGCAGTCTAGTGTGGAGAGGCAAGGACTTACCTCCACCAAACTTGAACTGAAGAGTCACTGGACTGTGGGAGTCACTTGGACAGAGTTGCTGAGTTCCAGGGACCACGCTCGTCGTGCTGAGAGGGGGCCCAGAGGACCGGTGATGCAGTCTTTTGTTCTCTGTGGTTGCAGGGGGGAAGATTCCGTCGTCCCACGCGAGATTTCTTCAGAGCTCCTGGTGCAGAAAGGAGGCAGGCTACCCCCAGAGCATGCACCACCAGGAAACAGGCATGAAAGCGGCAGGATCAGCGATACAAGGTTGCAGTACGTCTTTGCTACTTTGTTGTGGTTTTGCAGGCGTCCTGAGCAGTCAACGGTCAATCCTTTGGCAGAAGGTGAAGAGAGAGATGCAGAGGAACTCTGGTGAGCTCTTGCATTCGTTATCTGAAGAATTCCCCAAAGTAGAGACCCTAAATAGCCAGAAAAGGAGGTTTGGCTACCTAGGAAGGAGGATAGGCTAGTAAGACAGATAAGAGCCTATCAGAAGGAGTCTCTGATGTCACCTGATGGCACTGGCCACTCAAAGCAGTCCAGTGTGCCAGCAACACCTCTGTTTCCAAGATGGCAGAGGTCTGGAGCACCCTGGAGGAGCTCTGGGCACCTTCCCTGGGAGGTGCAGGTCAGGGAAGTGGTCACTCCCCTTTTCTTTGTCCAGTTTTGCACCAGAGCAGGGCTGGTGGATCCCTGAATTGGTGTAGACTGGCTTATGCAGAGATGGGCACCATCTGTGCCCATCAAAGCATTTCCAGAGGCTGGGGGAGGCTCCTGCTCCCCAGCCCTCACACCTTTTTCCAAAGGGAGAGGGTGTAACACCCTCTCTCTGAGGAAGTTCTTTGTTCTGCCTTCCTGGGCCAGGCCTGGCTGGACCCCAGGAGGGCGGAAACCTGTCTGAGGGGTTGGCAGCAGCTGCAGTGAAACCCCGGGAAAGGCAGTTTGGCAGTACCCTGGTCTATGCTAGAGACTCGGGGAATCATGCAATTGTCTCCCCAATGCCAGAATGGCATTGGGGTGACAATTCCATGATCTTAGACATGTTACATGGCAATGTTCGGAGTTACCATTGTGACACTATACATAGGTAGTGACCTATGTATAGTGCACGTGTGTAATGGTGTCCCCGCACTCACAAAGTCTGGGGAATTTGCCCTGAACAATGTGGGGGCACCTTGGCTAGTGCCAGGGTGCCCACACACTAAGTAACTTAGCACCCAACCTTCACCAGGTGAAGGTTAGACATATAGGTGACTTATAAGTTACATAAGTGCAGTGGTAAATGGCTGTGAAATAACGTGGACGTTATTTCACCCAGGCTGCAGTGGCATGCCTGTGTAAGAATTGTCAGAGCTCCCTATGGGTGGCAAAAGAAACGTTGCAGCCCATAGGGATCTCCTGGAACCCCAATACCCTGGGTACCTCAGTACCATATACTAGGGAATTATAAGGGTGTTCCAGTATGCCAATGTGAATTGGTAAAATTGGTCGCTAGCCTGTTAGTGACAATTTTGGTATACAGAGAGAGCATAACTACTGAGGTTCTGGCTAGCAGAGCCTCAGTGAGACAGTTAGGCATCACACAGGGAACACATACATATAGGCCAAAAAAGTATGAGCACTGGGGTCCTGGCTAGCAGGGTCCCAGTGACACATAACAAACATACTGAAAACATAGGGTTTTCACTATGAGTACTGGGCCCTGACTAGCAGGATCCCAGTGAGACAGTGAAAACATCCTGACATATACTCACAAACAGGCCAAAAGTGGGGGTAACAAGGCTAGAAAGATGCTACTTTCTCACCCCCCCCCCAAACGAAGGACAATAAGGCTAACCTTGGCCAGTTGAGACTTTATTTTCTAAGTGGTGATAAGTGGAGAGTAGCTCTGTGTAGGAAAGTACCATCTTGCCTGGTATGTTACCCCCATTTTTAACTGTATATATGTTGTTTTAGTTGTATGTGTCACTGGGACCCTGGTAACCCAGGGCCCCAGTGCTCATAAGTGTGCCTGAATGTGTTACCTGTGTAGTGACTAACTGTCTCACTGAGGCTCTGCTAATCAGAACCTCAGTGGTTATGCTCTCTCATTTCTTTCCAAATTGTCACTAACAGGCTAGTGACCATTTTTACCAATTTACATTGGCTTACTGGAACACCCTTATAATTCCCTAGTATATGGTACTGAGGTACCCAGGGTATTGGGGTTCCAGGAGATCCCTATGGGCTGCAGCATTTCTTTTGCCACCCATAGGGAGCTCTGACAATTCTTACACAGGCCTGCCACTGCAGCCTGAGTGAAATAACGTCCACGTTATTTCACAGCCATTTTACACTGCACTTAAGTAACTTATAAGTCACCTATATGTCTAACCTTTACCTGGTAAAGGTTAGGTGCAAAGTTACTTAGTGTGAGGGCACCCTGGCACTAGCCAAGGTGCCCCCACATTGTTCAGAGCCAATTCCCTGAACTTTGTGAGTGTGGGGACACCATTACACGCGTACACTACATATAGGTCACTACCTATATGTAGCTTCACAATGGTAACTCCGAATATGGCCATGTAACATGTCTATGATCATGGAATTGCCCCCTCTATGCCATCCTGGCATAGTTGGCACAATCCCATGATCCCAGTGGTCTGTAGCACAGACCCTGGTACTGCCAAACTGCCCTTCCTGGGGTTTCACTGCAGCTGCTGCTGCTGCCAACCCCTCAGACAGGCATCTGCCCTCCTGGGGTCCAGCCAGGCCTGGCCCAGGATGGCAGAACAAAGAACTTCCTCTGAGAGAGGGTGTGACACCCTCTCCCTTTGGAAAGTGGTGTGAAGGCAGGGGAAGAGTAGCCTCCCCCAGCCTATGGAAATGCTTTCTTGGGCACAGATGTGCCCAATTCTGCATAAGCCAGTCTACACCGGTTCAGGGGACCCCTTAGCCCTGCTCTGGTGCGAAACTGAACAAAGGAAAGGGGAGTGACCACTCCCCTGACCTGTACCTCCCCTGGGAGGTGTCCAAAGCTCCTCCAGTGTGCTCCAGACCTCTGCCATCTTGGAAACAGAGGTGCTGCTGGCACACTGGACTGCTCTGAGTGGCCAGTGCCACCAGGTGACGTCAGAGACTCCTGCTGATAGGCTCCTTCAGGTGTTAGTAGCCTATCCTCTCTCCTAGGTAGCCAAACCCTCTTTTCTGGCTATTTAGGGTCTCTGTCTCTGGGGAAACTTCAGATAACGAATGCAAGAGCTCATCCGAGTTCCTCTGCATCTCTCTCTTCACCTTCTGATAAGGAAACGACTGCTGACCGCGCTGGAAGCCTGCAAACCTGCAACATAGTAGCAAAGACGACTACTGCAACTCTGTAACGCTGATCCTGCCGCCTTCTCGACTGTTTTCCTGCTTGTGCATGCTGTGGGGGTAGTCTGCCTCCTCTCTGCACCAGAAGCTCCGAAGAAATCTCCCGTGGGTCGACGGAATCTTCCCCCTGCAACCGCAGGCACCAAAAAGCTGCATTACCGGTCCCTTGGGTCTCCTCTCAGCACGACGAGCGAGGTCCCTCGAATCCAGCGACTCTGTCCAAGTGACCCCCACAGTCCAGTGACTCTTCAGTCCAAGTTTGGTGGAGGTAAGTCCTTGCCTCACCTCGCTGGGCTGCATTGCTGGGAACCGCGACTTTTGCAGCTACTCCGGCCCCTGTGCACTTCCGGCGGAAATCCTTTGTGCACAGCCAAGCCTGGGTCCACGGCACTCTAACCTGCATTGCACGACTTTCTAAGTTGGTCTCCGGCGACGTGGGACTCCTTTGTGCGACTTCGGGTGAGCACCGTTTCATGCATCCTTGTAGTGCTTGTTTCTGGCACTTCTCTGGCTGCTACCTGCTGCTGAGAGGGCTCCTTGTCTTGCTCGACGTCCCCTCTCTCTCCTGGTCCAATTTGCGACCTCCTGGTCCCTCCAGGGCCACAGCAGCGTCCAAAAACGCTAACCGCACGATTTGCAGCTAGCAAGGCTTGTTGGCGTTCTTTCGGCAGGAAAACACTTCTGCACAACTCTCCACGGCGAGAGGGATCCGTCCACCAAAGGGGAAGTCTCTAGCCCTTTTCGTTCCTGCAGAAACCTCAGCTTCTTCTGTCCAGTAGAAGCTTCTTTGCACCCGCACCTGGCATTTCCTGGGCATTTGCCCATCTCCGACTTGCTTGTGACTTTTGGACTTGGTCCCCTTGTTCCACAGGTACCCTAGATTGGAAATCCACAGTTGTTGCATTGTTGGTTTGTGTCTTTCCTGCATTATTCCTCTAATACGACTTCTTTGTCCTTAGGGGAACTTTAGTGCACTTTGCACTCACTTTTCAGGGTCTTGGGGAGGGTTATTTTTCTAACTGTCACTATTTTCTAATAGTCCCAGCGACCCTTTACAAAGTCACATAGGTTTGGGGTCCATTCGTGGTTCGCATTCCACTTTTGGAGTATATGGTTTGTGTTGCCCCTATCCCTATGTTTCCCCATTGCATCCTATTGTAACTATACATTGTTTGCACTGTTTTCTAAGACTATACTGCATATTTTTGCTATTGTGCATATATATCTTGTGTATATTTCCTATCCTCTCACTGAGGGTACACTCTAAGATACTTTGGCATATTGTCATAAAAATAAAGTACCTTTATTTTTAGTATAACTGTGTATTGTGTTTTCTTATGATATTGTGCATATGACACTAAGTGGTACTGTAGTAGCTTCACACGTCTCCTAGTTCAGCCTAAGCTGCTCTGCTAAGCTACCATTATCTATCAGCCTAAGCTGCGAGACACCCTATACACTAATAAGGGATAACTGGGCCTGGTGCAAGGTGCAAGTACCCCTTGGTACTCACTACAAGCCAGTCCAGCCTCCTACATTGGTTGTGCAGCGGTGGGATAAGTGCTTTGAGACTACTTACCACTCTTGTCATTGTACTTTTCATAAGAGAAAAATATACAAAACAAGGTCAGTGTATATACACATAGCCAAAAAGTTTTGCATTTCCTCTTTTTCACTCTTTTCTAAGTGCTTAAAAGTACTTCTAAACTTTCAAAAAGTTCTTAAAAGTTTAAAAAGTTTTTTTTCTGTCTTTCTAAAAAGTTCTGAAAACTTTTTTCTCTTTTTCTATCACTTTTAACTCTCTCTAAAAATGTCTGGCACAGGCCAAAATGTTGATCTGTCCAAACTTGCATATGATCACCTTAGCTGGAAAGGAGCAAGGAGTCTCTGCATAAAGAGAGGTTTGAGTGTAGGGAAGAATCCTTCCTTAGAACTGTTAATTAACATGCTTAGAGAACAGGATAAGGCTAAAAGTGCCCCATCTGTTGAAAAAGTAGCTAATGGTTCTCAATCTGATCCAGGGACTCCCCCAGGAAAAGATTCTGGAAAGAAACTTCCTAGCCTGCCCATTACTAGACAGTCTAGCATAGTTGGTAATGATGATGAGCCACACCATACAAATAGTGTTGTCTCACATCATAGCAAAAGCATTTATTCCCACCATACTGGTAGTGATGTTTCTGTTAGCCAAGCTGTTAGGATGACTTCTGTAAGGGACAGGTCTCCTTCTGTTCAATCCCATCATACCTCTGTATCTAGGAATGTCCCTCCCACCAACCCTGATGACAGAATGTTAGAGAGGGAACTCAATAAGTTGAGGGTGGAACAAACCAGACTGAAGCTTAAAAAGCAACAGCTGGATTTGGATAGACAGTCTTTTGAACTAGAGAAGGAAAGACAGAAGTTGGGTTTAGAAACCCATGGTGGCAGCAGCAGTATTCCCCATAGTCATCCTGCAAAAGAGCATGATTCCAGGAATCTGCACAAGATAGTTCCCCCTTATAAGGAGGGGGATGACATTAACAAGTGGTTTGCTGCACTTGAGAGGGCCTGTGTTGTACAGGATGTCCCTCAAAGGCAGTGGGCTGCTATCCTATGACTATCATTTAGTGGAAAAGGTAGGGATAGGCTCCTTACTGTGAAAGAAAATGATGCTAATAATTTCCAAGTTCTTAAGAATGCACTCCTGGATGGTTATGGCTTAACCACTGAACAATACAGGATAAAGTTCAGAGAGACCAAAAAGGAGTCTTCACAAGACTGGGTTGATTTCATTGACCATTCAGTGAAGGCCTTGGAGGGGTGGTTACATGGCAGTAAAGTTACTGATTATGACAGCCTGTATAACTTGATCCTGAGAGAGCATATTCTTAATAATTGTGTGTCTGATTTGTTGCACCAGTACTTGGTGGACTCTGATCTGACCTCTCCCCAAGAATTGGGAAAGAAGGCAGACAAATGGGTCAGAACAAGGGTGAACAGAAAAGTTCATACAGGGGGTGACAAAGATGGCAACAAAAAGAAGGATGGTAAGTCTTCTGACAAGGGTGGGGACAAATCTAAAAATGAGTCTTCATCAGGCCCACAAAAACACTCTGGTGGGGGTGGTGGGCCCAAATCCTCTTTTAATCAGAACAAGGAAAAGAAACCATGGTGCTATTTATGTAAAATAAAAGGCCATTGGACAACAGATCCGAGTTGTCCAAAGAAAAGCACCAATGCTCCTACCACTACAACCCCTACTGCTACCCCTAGTGTCCCTACTAATAGTAGTGGTGGTGGGAGCAAACCTACTAATAGCCAATCCAAGGGAGTAGCTGGGCTCACTATTGGTAACTTAGTTGGGGTTGGCCTTGTTAGGGAGGCCACAGAGGCTGTGTTAGTCTCTGAGGGGGCTATTGATTTAGCCACCTTAGTTGCTTGTCCCCTTAATATGGATAAGTACAAGCAGCTACCCCTAATAAATGGTGTTGAGGTTCAGGCCTACAGGGACACTGGAGCCAGTGTGACTATGGTCATAGAGACACTGGTCCACCCTGAACAACACCTACTTGGTCACCAGTACCAAGTAACCGATGCTCACAACAACACACTTAGCCACCCCATGGCTGTTGTTAATCTCAACTGGGGGGGGGGTTACTGGTCCAAAGAAAGTTGTGGTAGCTTCAGATTTACCTGTAGACTGTCTATTAGGGAATGATTTGGAGACATCAGCTTGGTCAGATGTGGAGTTGGAGGCCCATGCAGCAATGCTGGGCATCCCAGGGCATATGTTTGCTTTGACAAGGGCTCAGGCCAAAAAGCAAAAAGGACAGGGAAGCTTGGATCCTGGAACAATGGACCAAGTGCTCCCTAAAGCTAGGGCTAGTAGAAGCAAACCACTTCCTACTATCCCTCCCTCTACAGTGGATTCTACTTCTGAGGAAGAAGAATTCCCTCCCTGTGCAGAACCTACACCAGAGGAGCTTGAAGCAGACACTGCTGAGCTTTTGGGTGAAGGGGGGCCTGCCAGAGAGGAGCTGAGTGTGGCACAGCAAACCTGTCCCACATTAGAGGGTCTCAGACAGCAAGCTGTCAAACAGGCTAATGGGGATGTCAGTGACTCTCACAGAGTTTACTGGGAGGACAACCTCTTGTACACTGAGCATAGGGATCCTAAACCTGGAGCTGCCAGGAGATTAGTGATTCCTCAGGAGTACAGAAAGTTCCTCCTAACCCTGGCACATGACATTCCCCTAGCTGGGCATCTAGGACAAATGAAAACTTGGGACAGGCTTGTTCCCCTGTTTCATTGGCCTAGAATGTCTGAGGACACAAAGGAATTTTGTAAGTCCTGTGAAACCTGTCAAGCCAGTGGCAAGACAGGTGGCACCCCAAAGGCACCCCTTATTCCACTGCCTGTGGTTGGGGTTCCCTTTGAAAGGGTAGGGGTTGACATAGTTGACCCCCTTGATCCTCCTACTGCTTCAGGCAATAGATTTATCTTGGTGGTAGTGGACCATGCCACAAGATACCCTGAAGCTATTCCTTTAAGGACCACTACAGCACCTGCAGTGGCAAAGGCCCTCCTGTGAATATTTTCCAGGGTGGGCTTCCCAAAGGAAGTAGTATCAGACAGGGGAAGCAATTTCATGTCTGCATACTTAAAGGCCATGTGGAAGGAGTGTGGTGTAACTTACAAGTTCACTACACCCTATCATCCACAAACAAATGGACTGGTGGAGAGATTTAATAAAACTCTCAAAGGCATGATTATGGGTCTCCCTGAAAAACTCCGCAGGAGATGGGATATCCTTCTACCATGCCTCCTTTTTGCCTACAGGGAGGTACTCCAGAAAGGAGTGGGCTTCAGCCCCTTTGAACTTCTTTTTGGACACCCTGTTAGGGGTCCACTCACACTTGTAAAGGAGGGTTGGGAACAACCTTTAAAAGCTCCTAAGCAGGATATTGTGGATTATGTACTTGGCCTCAGATCAAGGATGGCTGAGTACATGAAAATGGCCAGTAAAAACCTTCAGGCCAGCCAAGAGCTCCAGAAGCAATGGCATGATCAGAAGGCTGTTTTGGTTCAGTACCAACCAGGGCAGAAAGTGTGGGTCTTGGAGCCTGTGGCCCCAAGAGCAATCCAAGATAAATGGAGTGGACCCCACACAATTGTTGAAAAGAAGGGAGAAGTCACCTATTTAGTTGACTTAGGCACTGCCAGGAGTCCCCTTAGGGTGCTCCATGTCAACCGCCTGAAACCCTACTATGACAGGGCTGATCTCACCCTGCTCATGGCAACAGATGAGGGACAGGAAGAAGACAGTGATCCTCTACCTGATCTCTTCTCTTCCACAGAACAAGATGCTCTGGTGGAAGGTGTAGTTTTGGCTGATTGTCTTACTGCTGAGCAGAAAGACAATTGCATAAACCTCCTAGATCAATTCTCTGAACTCTTCTCTACTGTGCCAGGTACCACTTCTTGGTGTGAGCACACTATAGATACTGGAGACAGCTTGCCTGTCAAAAGTAAGATCTATAGGCAGCCTGACCATGTCAGGGACTGCATAAAGCAAGAGGTCCAGAAAATGTTAGAACTAGGAGTGGTTGAGCACTCTGACAGTCCATGGGCTTCTCCTGTGGTACTGGTACCAAAACCCCATTCCAAAGATGGAAAGAAGGAAATGCGGTTTTGTGTAGACTATAGAGGTCTCAACTTGGTAACCAAAACTGATGCTCACCCTATACCCAGGGCAGATGAGCTCATAGATACACTGGCATCTGCCAAGTATCTAAGCACTTTTGACTTGACTGCAGGGTATTGGCAGATCAAATTGTCAGAAGATGCTAAACCTATGACTGCATTTTCAACCATTGGAGGACATTACCAGTTTACTGTAATGCCTTTTGGTTTGAAAAATGCACCTGCCACTTTTCAGAGGTTGGTGAACACAGTCCTGCAAGGGCTGGAAGCTTTCAGTGCAGCATATTTGGACGATATAGCTGTCTTTAGCTCCAGCTGGGATGATCACCTGGTCCACCTATGAAAAGTTTTGGAGGCCCTGCAAAAGGCAGGCCTCACTATCAAGGCTTCAAAGTGCCAGATAGGGCAGGGTAAGGTGGTTTATCTGGGACACCTTGTTGGTGGGGAACACATTGCACCACTACAGGGGAAAATCCAAACAATTATTGATAGGGTTCCCCCTCCCACTCAGACTCAGGTGAGAGCCTTCCTAGGCCTCACTGGGTATTACAGGAGGTTCATTAAGAACTATGGCTCCATTGCAGCCCCTCTTAATGACCTCACTTCCAAAAAGATGCCTAAAAAGGTATTATGGACAGCAAACTGTCAGAAAGCTTTTGAGGAGCTGAAGCAGGCCATGTGCTCTGCACCTGTCCTGAAAAGCCCTTGTTACTCTAAAAAATTCTATGTCCAAACTGATGCATCTGAATTAGGAGTAGGGGCAGTCCTATCACAACTTAATTCTGAGGGCCAGGATCAACCTGTTGCTTTTATTAGTAGGAGGTTGACCCCTAGAGAAAAGCGTTGGTCTGCCATTGAGAGGGAGGCCTTTGCTGTGGTCTGGTCACTGAAGAAGTTGAGGCCATACCTGTTTGGCACTCACTTCATTGTTCAGACAGACCACAAACCTCTACTTTGGCTAAAACAAATGAAAGGTGAAAATCCAAAATTGTTGAGGTGGTCCATATCCCTAGAGGGAATGGACTATACAGTGGAACATAGACCTGGGAGTAGCCACTCCAATGCAGATGGACTCTCCAGATATTTCCACTTAGACAATGAAGACTCATCAGGTCATGGCTAGTCTTATTGTCCTTCGTTTGGGGGGGGGTTGTGTAGGAAAGTACCATCTTGCCTGGCATGTTACCCCCATTTTTCACTGTATATATGTTGTTTTAGTTGTATGTGTCACTGGGACCCTGGTAACCCAGGGCCCCAGTGCTCATAAGTGTGCCTGAATGTGTTACCTGTGTAGTGACTAACTGTCTCACTGAGGCTCTGCTAATCAGAACCTCAGTGGTTATGCTCTCTCATTTCTTTCCAAATTGTCACTAACAGGCTAGTGACAATTTTTACCAATTTACATTGGCTTACTGGAACACCCTTATAATTCCCTAGTATATGGTACTGAGGTACCCAGGGTATTGGGGTCCAGGAGATCCCTATGGGCTGCAGCATTTCTTTTGCCACCCATAGGGAGCTCTGACAATTCTTACACAGGCCTGCCACTGCAGCCTGAGTGAAATAACGTCCACGTTATTTCACAGCCATTTTACACTGCACTTAAGTAACTTATAAGTCACCTATATGTCTAACCTTTACCTGGTAAAGGTTAGGTGCAAAGTTACTTAGTGTGAGGGCACCCTGGCACTAGCCAAGGTGCCCCCACATTGTTCAGAGCCAATTCCCTGAACTTTGTGAGTGCGGGGACACCATTACACGCGTGCACTACATATAGGTCACTACCTATATGTAGCTTCACAATGGTAACTCCGAATATGGCCATGTAACATGTCTATGATCATGGAATTGCCCCCTCTATGCCATCCTGGCATAGTTGACACAATCCCATGATCCCAGTGGTCTGTAGCACAGACCCTGGTACTGCCAAACTGCCCTTCCTGGGGTTTCACTGCAGCTGCTGCCAACCCCTCAGACAGGCATCTGCCCTCCTGGGGTCCAGCCAGGCCTGGCCCAGGATGGCAGAACAAAGAACTTCCTCTGAGAGAGGGTGTGACACCCTCTCCCTTTGGAAAATGGTGTGAAGGCAGGGGAGGAGTAGCCTCTCCCAGCCTCTGGAAATGCTTTCTTGGGCACAGATGTGCCCATTTCTGCATAAGCCAGTCTACACCGGTTCGGGGGACCCCTTAGCCCTGCTCTGGCGCGAAACTGGACAAAGGAAAGGGGAGTGACCACTCCCCTGACCTGCACCTCCCCTGGGAGGTGTCCAGAGCTCCTCCAGTGTGCTCCAGACCTCTGCCATCTTGGAAACAGAGGTGCTGCTGGCACACTGGACTGCTCTGAGTGGCCAGTGCCACCAGGTGACGTCAGAGACTCCTGCTGATAGGCTCCTTCAGGTGTTAGTAGCCTATCCTCTCTCCTAGGTAGCCAAACCCTCTTTTCTGGCTATTTAGGGTCTCTGTCTCTGGGGAAACTTTAGATAACGAATGCAAGAGCTCATCCGAGTTCCTCTGCATCTCTCTCTTCACCTTCTGCCAAGGAATCGACTGCTGACCGCGCTGGAAGCCTGCAGCCTGCAAACCTGCAACATAGTAGCAACATAGTAGCAAAGACGACTACTGCAACTCTGTAACGCTGATCCTGCCGCCTTCTCGACTGTTTTCCTGCTTGTGCCTACTGTGGGGGTAGTCTGCCTCCTCTCTGCACCAGAAGCTCCGTAGAAATCTCCCGTGGGTCGACGGAATCTTCCCCCTGCAACCGCAGGCACCAAAAAGCTGCATTACCGGTCCCAGTATCACTTTGGTGACTGAAAACCTAGTGCCTCCTGAACAACACATCATTGGACAACAGTATAAGATTATTGATGTCCGTAACTCCACTAAGTTTCTTCCCTTAGCTATAGTTCAACTTAGTTGGGGTGGAGTTACTGGCCCTAAGCAGGTGGTAGTATCACCTAGCTTACCTGTAGACTGTCTCTTAGGTAATGACCTAGAGACCTCAGGTTGGCTGAGGTAGAGTTTTATACCCATGCAGCCATGCTGGGTATCCCTGAGGAATTGTTCCCTCTCATTTCTACTGAAATGAAAAAGCAAAAAAGAGAAAAAGGCCTGAAAACTCAGGATCCCTCTCCAACTACAGGTAAAAAGGGGATCACAGTATCCCCTAACCACCCTGCCATTCAGGATACCATTCCTGTGGTGGGAGAAACCTCTCCTGGGGTGGCACCTGTACTAAGGGAATCATCAGCTGGCATAGCTGTATTCCCTGAGGTAGAAGTACCTCTCTGTGGGATAACTAATATTGGTGAGAAAAAGAGCACCATTTTAGTTGATATGGAGCATCCCTCCAACCCTCCCAGAGAAACTTTAGTGCAGAAACCATGCCTTGCCTCACAACACTTAGGACAGCAGCCCTGCCTTAGTGTGGAGCTCATATGACAGCATCCCTGCCCTGCTCCAACTCAAGAGAAGCAGCATCCCTGTTCTCTCTTACAGCCATATGGACAAAGATTTTGCCCAGCTATGGCTTTACTGAGACAGCATCCCTGTCTGGCATTCTCATCACTAGAAAGAGGTCCAGTGGGCAATTCCCACCGTTCTAAACTAAAACTTACTGATAGAAACTATGAAAACATATCTTCACATTGTTGCTTAGCTAAAAAACTTCATACAGAGTGGTTCACATCCCCACAGGGAGGTAACCATATAGTGGATGATAAAGGGAGTAATCAGCCTATTGCAGAGTGTAGGAGGCTGGACTGGCTTGTAGTGGGTACCAAGGGGTACTTACACCTTGCACCAGGTCCAGGTATCCCTTATTAGTGTAGAGGGGTGTCTAGCAGCTTAGGCTGATAGAAAAGGTAGCTTAGCAGAGCAGCTTAGGCTGAACTAGGAGGCGTGTAAAGCTCCTACTATTCCACTAGTGTCATATGCACAATATCATAAGAAAACACAATACACAGATATATTAAAAATAAAGGTACTTTATTTTTATGACAATATGCCAAAGTATCTCAGTGAGTACCCTCAGTATGAGGATAGCAAATATACACAAGATATATTTACACAATACCAAGATATGTAGTAATAGCAATAGAAAACAGTGCAAACAATGTATAGTCACAATAGAATGCAATGGGGGCACAAAGGGATAGGGGCAACACAAACCATATACTCTAGAAGTGGAATGTGAACCACGAATGGACCCCAAACCTATGTGACCTTGTAGAGGGTCGCTGGGACTGTAAGAAAACAGTGAGGGTTAGAAAAATAGCCCACCCCAAGACCCTGAAAAGTGGGTGCAAAGTGAAACTAAGTTCCCCAGAGAGCACAGAAGTCGTGATAGGGGAATTCTGCAAGGAAGACCAACACCATGTAGGAGGCTGGACTGGCTTGTAGTGAGTACCAAGGGGTACTTGCACCTTGCACCAGGCCCAGTTATCCCTTATTAGTGTATAGGGTGTCTAGCAGCTTAGGCTGATAGATAATGGTAGCTTAGCAGAGCAGCTTAGGCTGAACTAGGAGACGTGTGAAGCTACTACAGTACCACTTAGTGTCATATGCACAATATCATAAGAAAACACAATACACAGTTATACTAAAAATAAAGGTACTTTATTTTTATGACAATATGCCAAAGTATCTTAGAGTGTACCCTCAGTGAGAGGATAGGAAATATACACAAGATATATACACACAATAGCAAAAATATGCAGTATAGTCTTAGAAAACAGTGCAAACAATGTATAGTTACAATAGGATGCAATGGGGAAACATAGGGATAGGGGCAACACAAACCATATACTCCAAAAGTGGAATGTGAACCACGAATGGACCCCAAACCTATGTGACCTTGTAGAGGGTCGCTGGGACTATTAGAAAATAGTGAGAGTTAGAAAAATAACCCTCCCCAAGACCCTGAAAGGTGAGTGCAAAGTGCACTAAAGTTCCCCTAAGGACAAAAGAGTCGTGTTAGAGGAATAATGCAGGAAAGACACAAACCAGCAATGCAACACTGTGGATTTCCAATCTAGGGTACCTGTGGAACAAGGGGACCAAGTCCAAAAGTCACAAGCAAGTCGGAGATGGGCAGATGCCCAGGAAATGCCAGCTGCGGGTGCAAAGAAGCTTCGACTGGACAGAAGAAGCTGAGGTTTCTGCAGGAACGAAAAGGGCTAGAGACTTCCCCTTTGGTGGACGGATCCCTCTCGTCTTGGAGAGTCGTGCAGAAGTGTTTTCCCGCCGGAAGGACGCCAACAAGCCTTGCTACACGCAAATCGTGCGTTTGGCGTATTTGGACGCTGCTGGGGCCCAGGAGGGATCAGGAGGTCGCAAATTGGACCTGCAGAGAGAGGGGACGTCGTGCAAGACAAAGAGCCCGCGATGAAGCAGGTAGCACCCGGAGAAGTGCCAGAACCAGGCACTACAAGGATGCGTGAAACGGTGCTCGCCGAAGTTGCACAAAGGAGTCCCACGTCGCCGGAGACCAACTTAGAAAGTCGTGCAATGCAGGTTAGAGTGCCGTGGACCCAGGCTTGGCTGTGCACAAAGGATTTCCGCCGGAAGTGCACAGGGGCCGGAGTAGCTTGCAAAGTCGCGGTTCCCAGCAATGCAGCCCAGCGAGGTGAGGCAAGGACTTACCTCCACCAAACTTGGGCTGAAGAGTCACTGGACTGTGGGGGTCACTTGGACAGTGTCGCTGGATTCGAGGGACCTCGCTCGTCGTGCTGAGAGGAGACCCAAGGGACCGGTAATGCAGCTTTTTGGTGCCTGCGGTTGCAGGGGGAAGATTCCGTCGACCCACGGGAGATTTCTTCGGAGCTTCTGGTGCAGAGAGGAGGCAGACTACCCCCACAGCATGCACAAGCAGGAAAACAGTCGAGAAGGCGGCAGGATCAGCGTTACAGAGTTGCAGTAGTCGTCTTTGCTACTATGTTGCAGGTTTGCAGGCTTCCAGCGCGGTCAGCGGTCGTTTCCTTATCAGAAGGTGAAGAGAGAGATGCAGAGGAACTCGGCTGAGCTCATGCATTCGTTATCTACCGTTTCCCCAGAGACAGAGACCCTAAATAGCCAGAAAAGAGGGTTTGGCTACCTAGGAGAGAGGAAAGGCTACTAACACCTGAAGGAGCCTATCAGCAGGAGTCTCTGATGTCACCTGGTGGCACTGGCCACTCAGAGCAGTCCAGTGTGCCAGCAGCACCTCTGTTTCCAAGATGGCAGAGGTCTGGAGCACACTGGAGGAGCTCTGGACACCTCCCAGGGGAGGTGCAGGTCAGGGGAGTGGTCACTCCCCTTTCCTTTGTCCAGTTTCGCGCCAGAGCAGGGGCTAAGGGGTCCCTGAACCGGTGTAGACTGGCTTATGCAGAATTGGGCACATCTGTGCCCAACAAAGCATTTCCAGAGGCTGGGGGAGGCTACTCCTCCCCTGCCTTCACACCATTTTCCAAAGGGAGAGGGTGTCACACCCTCTCTCAGAGGAAGTTCTTTGTTCTGCCATCCTGGGCCAGGCCTGGCTGGACCCCAGGAGGGCAGCTGCCTGTCTGAGGGGTTGGCAGCAGCAGCAGCTGCAGTGAAACCCTTAGGAAGGGCAGTCTGGCAGTACCAGGGTCTGTGCTACAGACCACTGGGATCATGGAATTGTACCAACAATGCCAGGATGGCATAGAGGGGGCAATTCCATGATCATAGACATGTTACATGGCCATATTCGGAGTTACCATGGTGAAGCTACAAATAGGTAGTGACCTATATGTAGTGCACGCGTGTAATGGTGTCCCCGCACTCACAAAGTTCAGTGAATTGGCTCTGAACAATGTGGGGGCAACTTGGCTAGTGCCAGGGTGCCCTCACACTAAGTAACTTTGCACCTAACCTTTACCAGGTAAAGGTTAGACATATAGGTGACTTATAAGTTACTTAAGTGCAGTGTAAAATGGCTGTGAAATAACGTGGACGTTATTTCACTCAGGCTGCAGTGGCAGGCCTGTGTAAGAATTGTCAGAGCTCCCTATGGGTGGCAAAAGAAATGCTGCAGCCCATAGGGATCTCCTGGAACCCCAATACCCTGGGTACCTCAGTACCATATACTAGGGATTTATAAGGGTGTTCCAGTAAGCCAATGTAAATTGGTGAAATTGGTCACTAGCCTGTTAGTGACAATTTTGAAAGTAATGAGAGAGCATAACCACTGAGGTTCTGGTTAGCAGAGCCTCAGTGAGACAGTTAGGCACCACACAGGGAACATATACATGCACACCTATGAGCACTGGGGCCCTGTGTGACAGGGTCCCAGTGACACATACATATAGGCCACAAACCTATGAGCACTGGGGTCCTGACTAGCAGGATCCCAGTGACACATACAACCATACTGAAAACATAGTGTTTTCACTATGAGCACTGAGGCCTGGCTATCAGGATCCCAGTGAGACAGTGAAAACAGTGACAAACACCCTGACATACACTCACAAACAGGCCAAAAGTGGGGGTAACAAGGCTAGAAAGAGGCTACCTTCTCACACAACCCCCCCCCAAACGAAGGACAATAAGGCTAACCTTGGCCAGTTGAGACTTTATTGTCTAAGTGGTGATAAGTAGAGAGTAGCTCTGCAATAGACTGGTTACTCCCTTTATCATCCACTATATGGTTACTTCCATGTGGGGATGTAAACCACCCTGTTTGAAGTTTTTTAGCTAAGCAACAATGTGAAGATGTATTTTCAGAGTTTCTATCAGTAAGTTTTAGTTTAGAGCAGTGGGAATTGTCCACTGAACCTATTTGTAGTGATGGAAATGCCAGACAGGGATGCTGTCTCAGAAAAGCCATAGCTGGGCAAAAACTTTGTCCATATGGCTGGAAGAGAGAACAGGGATGCTGTTTCTCTTGGGTTGGAGCAGGGCAGGGATGCTGTCCTATCAGCTCCACACTAGGGCAGGGATGCTGTCCTAAGTGTTGTGAGGCAGTGCAGAGTTTCTGCACTAAAGTTTCTCTGGGAGGGTTGGAGGGATGCTCCATGTTAACTAAAATGGTGCTGTTTTTCTCACCAATGTTAGTTATCCCACAGAGAGGTACTTCCACCTCAGGGAGTCCAGCTTTGCCAGCTGATGATTCCCTTGGAACAGGTGCCACCCCAGGAGAGGTTTCTCCCACCACAGGAATAGTATCCTGAATGGTAGGGTGGTTAGGGGATACTGTGATACCCTTTTTACCTGTTGATGGAGAGGGATCCTGAGTTTTCAGGCCTTCTCTCCTTTGCTTTTTCATTTCACTTGAAATGAGAGGGAACAATTCCTCAGGGATGCCCAGCATGGCTGCATGGGCATAAAACTCTACATCAGCCCAACCTGAGGCCTCTAGGTCATTACCTAAGAGACAGTCTACAGGTAAGCTAGGTGATACCACCACCTGCTTAGGGCCAGTAACTCCACCCCAACTAAACTGAATTATAGCTAAGGGAAGAATCTTAGTGGAGTTATGGACATCAATAATCTTGTACTGTTGTCCAATGATGTGTTGATCAGGGTGCACTAGGTTTTCAGTCACCAAAGTGAAACTGGCACCTGTGTCCCTGTAGGCCAAGGCCTCAACACCATTTATTGAAACTGTCTGCCTGTACTTATCCATTGTAAGGGGACAAGCAGCCAGTGTGGCAAGGCCAATGCCACTAGGTGTGACAGAAACTGTCTTGGGACTGATTACATCAGTTTCCACTATGGACCCATAAGTGAACCCAACTACACCCTTTGCTTGACTGTTGCCAGCAGTCCCACCACTAGTACCACTACTGATAGGGGCACTAGAGCATGATGTGTTAGTGGTGGTAGGCTCAGGGGGTTTACCTGGACAGGACTTATCCCCTGGCCTATGGCCTCTATTTTTACACACAAAGCACCAAGGCTTTTTAATGTGTGCAGGTTGGGAAGAAGAGGAAGAATTTGTTTTATCCCCACCCTCTGAAGAGTGTTTAAGATTTGAAGTGGGATCTTTGGTTTTACCCTTATCCCCATGCTTATCTTGAGATTTTTCACCATCTTTCTTCTTATTGCCATCTTTGTCACCCCCTGTATGAACTTTTCTGTTCACCCTTGTTCTGACCCATTTGTCTGCCTTCTTTCCCAATTCTTGGGGAGAGGTCAGATCAGAGTCTACCAGGTACTGGTGCAACAAATCAGACACACAATTATTAAGTATATGCTCTCTCAGGATTGTGTTATACAGGCTTTCATAATCAGTAACTTTACTGCCATGTAACCACCCCTCCAAGGCCTTCACTGAATGGTCAATGAAATCAACCCAGTCTTGTGAAGACTCCTTTTTGGTCTCTCTGAACTTTATCCTGTACTGTTCAGTGGTTAAGCCATAACCATCCAGGAGTGCATTCTTAAGAACTTGGAAATTATTAGCATCATTTTCTTTCACAGTAAGGAGTCTATCCCTACCTTTTCCACTAAATGATAGCCATAGGATAGCAGCCCACTGCCTTTGAGGGACATCCTGTACAACACAGGCCCTCTCAAGTGAGGCAAACCACTTGTTAATGTCATCCCCCTCCTTATAAGGGGGAACTATCTTGTGCAGATTCCTGGAATCATGCTCTTTTGCAGGATGACTATGGGGAATACTGCTGCTGCCACCATGGGTATCTAAACCCAACTTCTGTCTTTCCTTCTCTAATTCAAAAGACTGTCTATCCAAATCCAGCTGTTGCTTTTTAAGCTTCAGTCTGGTTTGTTCCACCCTCAACTTATTGAGTTCCCTCTCTAACATTCTGTCATCAGGGTTGGTGGGAGGGACATTTCTAGAAACAGAGCTATGATGGGAATGAACAGGAGACCTGTCCCTTACAGAAGCCACCCTAACAGCTTGGTTTACAGAAACATTACTACCAGTATGGTGAGAATAAATGCTTTTGCTATGATGTGAGACAACACTATTTATTTGGTGTGGCTCATCATCATTACCATCTATGCTAGATTGTCTAGTAATGGGCAGGCTAGGAAGTTTCTTTCCTGAATCTTTTCCTGGGGGAGTCCCTGAATCAGATTGGGAACTATTAGGTACTTTTTCAACAGATGGGGCACCTATGGCCTTATCTTGTTCTCTAAGCATGTTAATTAACAGTTCCAAGGCAGGATTCTTCCCTACACTCAAACCTCTCTCTATACAGAGACTCCTTGCTCTTTTCCAGCTAAGGTTGTCATATGCAAGTTTGGACAGATCAACACTTTGGCCTGTGCCAGACATTTTTTTGAGAGAGTTAAAGTGATAGAGAAAGAGACAAAAGTTTTCAGAACTTTTTGGAAAGACAGAAAAAAACTTTTTAAACTTTTAAGAACTTTTTGAAAGTTTAGGAGTACTTTTCAGCACTTAGAAAAGAGTGAAAAGAGGAAATTGAAAACTTTTTGGCTATGTGTATATACACTGACCTTGTTTTGTATATTTTTCTCTTATGAAAAGTACAATGACAAGAGTGGTAAGTAGTCTCAAGCACTTATCCCACCACTGCACAACCAATATAGGAGGCTGGACTGGCTTGTAGTGAGTACCAAGGGGTACTTGCACCTTGCACCAGGCCCAGTTATCCCTTATTAGTGTATAGGGTGTCTAGCAGCTTAGGCTGATAGATAATGGTAGCTTAGCAGAGCAGCTTAGGCTGAACTAGGAGACGTGTGAAGCTACTACAGTACCACTTAGTGTCATATGCACAATATCATAAGAAAACACAATACACAGTTATACTAAAAATAAAGGTACTTTATTTTTATGACAATATGCCAAAGTATCTTAGAGTGTACCCTCAGTGAGAGGATAGGAAATATACACAAGATATATACACACAATAGCAAAAATATGCAGTATAGTCTTAGAAAACAGTGCAAACAATGTATAGTTACAATAGGATGCAATGGGGAAACATAGGGATAGGGGCAACACAAACCATATACTCCAAAAGTGGAATGTGAACCACGAATGGACCCCAAACCTATGTGACCTTGTAGAGGGTCGCTGGGACTATTAGAAAATAGTGAGAGTTAGAAAAATAACCCTCCCCAAGACCCTGAAAAGTGAGTGCAAAGTGCACTAAAGTTCCCCTAAGGACAAAAGAGTCGTGTTAGAGGAATAATGCAGGAAAGACACAAACCAGCAATGCAACACTGTGGATTTCCAATCTAGGGTACCTGTGGAACAAGGGGACCAAGTCCAAAAGTCACAAGCAAGTCGGAGATGGGCAGATGCCCAGGAAATGCCAGCTGCGGGTGCAAAGAAGCTTCGACTGGACAGAAGAAGCTGAGGTTTCTGCAGGAACAAAAAGGGCTAGAGACTTCCCCTTTGGTGGACGGATCCCTCTCGCCTTGGAGAGTCGTGCAGAAGTGTTTTCCCGCCGAAAGGACGCCAACAAGCCTTGCTACACGCAAATCGTGCGTTTGGCATATTTGGACGCTGCTGGGGCCCAGGAGGGACCAGGAGGTCGAAAATTGGACCTGCAGAGAGAGGGGACGTCTAGCACGACAAAGAGCCCTCGATAAAGCAAGTAGCACCCGGAGAAGTGCCAGAACCAGGCACTACGAGGATGCGTGAAACGGTGCTCGCCGAAGTTGCACAAAGGAGTCCCACGTCACCGGAGACCAACTTAGAAAGTCGTGCAATGCAGGTTAGAGTGCCGTGGACCCAGGCTTGGCTGTGCACAAAGGATTTCCGCCGGAAGTGCACAGGGGCCGGAGTAGCTTGCAAAGTCGCGGTTCCCAGCAATGCAGCCCAGCGAGGTGAGGCAAGGACTTACCTCCACCAAACTTGGGCTGAAGAGTCACTGGACTGTGGGGGTCACTTGGACTGCGTCGCTGGATTCGAGGGACCTCGCTCGTCGTGCTGAGAGGAGACCCAAGGGACCGGTAATGCAGCTTTTTGGTGCCTGCGGTTGCAGGGGGAAGATTCCGTCGACCCACGGGAGATTTCTTCGGAGCTTCTGGTGCAGAGAGGAGGCATACTACCCCCACAGCATGCACAAGCAGGAAAACAGTCGAGAAGGCGGCAGGATCAGCGTTACAGAGTTGCAGTAGTCGTCTTTGCTACTATGTTGCAGGTTTGCAGGCTTCCAGCGCGGTCAGCGGTCATTTCCTTATCAGAAGGTGAAGAGAGAGATGCAGAGGAACTTGGCTGAGCTCATGCATTCGTTATCTACCGTTTCCCCAGAGACAGAGACCCTAAATAGCCAGAAAAGAGGGTTTGGCTACCTAGGAGAGAGGAAAGGCTACTAACACCTGAAGGAGCCTATCAGCAGGAGTCTCTGATGTCACCTGGTGGCACTGGCCACTCAGAGCAGTCCAGTGTGCCAGCAGCACCTCTGTTTCCAAGATGGCAGAGGTCTGGAGCACACTGGAGGAGCTCTGGACACCTCCCAGGGGAGGTGCAGGTCAGGGGAGTGGTCACTCCCCTTTCCTTTGTCCAGTTTCGCGCCAGAGCAGGGGCTAAGGGGTCCCTGAACCGGTGTAGACTGGCTTATGCAGAATTGGGCACATCTGTGCCCAACAAAGCATTTCCAGAGGCTGGGGGAGGCTACTCCTCCCCTGCCTTCACACCATTTTCCAAAGGGAGAGGGTGTCACACCCTCTCTCAGAGGAAGTTCTTTGTTCTGCCATCCTGGGCCAGGCCTGGCTGGACCCCAGGAGGGCAGCTGCCTGTCTGAGGGGTTGGCAGCAGCAGCAGCTGCAGTGAAACCCCAGGAAGGGCAGTCTGGCAGTACCAGGGTCTGTGCTACAGACCACTGGGATCATGGAATTGTACCAACAATGCCAGGATGGCATAGAGGGGGCAATTCCATGATCATAGACATGTTACATGGCCATATTCGGAGTTACCATGGTGAAGCTACATATAGGTAGTGACCTATATGTAGTGCACGCGTGTAATGGTGTCCCCGCACTCACAAAGTTCAGTGAATTGGCTCTGAACAATATGGGGGCACCTTGGCTAGTGCCAGGGTGCCCTCACACTAAGTAACTTTGCACCTAACCTTTACCAGGTAAAGGTTAGACATATAGGTGACTTATAAGTTACTTAAGTGCAGTGTAAAATGGCTGTGAAATAACGTGGACGTTATTTCACTCAGGCTGCAGTGGCAGGCCTGTGTAAGAATTGTCAGAGCTCCCTATGGGTGGCAAAAGAAATGCTGCAGCCCATAGGGATCTCCTGGAACCCCAATACCCTGGGTACCTCAGTACCATATACTAGGGATTTATAAGGGTGTTCCAGTAAGCCAATGTAAATTGGTAAAATTGGTCACTAGCCTGTTAGTGACAATTTTGAAAGTAATGAGAGAGCATAACCACTGAGGTTCTGGTTAGCAGAGCCTCAGTGAGACAGTTAGGCACCACACAGGGAACATATACATGCACACCTATGAGCACTGGGGCCCTGTGTGACAGGGTCCCAGTGACACATACATATAGGCCACAAACCTATGAGCACTGGGGTCCTGACTAGCAGGATCCCAGTGACACATACAACCATACTGAAAACATAGTGTTTTCACTATGAGCACTGAGGCCTGGCTATCAGGATCCCAGTGAGACAGTGAAAACAGTGACAAACACCCTGACATACACTCACAAACAGGCCAAAAGTGGGGGTAACAAGGCTAGAAAGAGGCTACCTTCTCACACACCAGCAATGCAACAACAATGGATTTCCTGACGACAGTACCTGTGGAACAAGGGGACCAAGTCCAAGAGTCACGATCAAGTCGGGAGTGGGCAGATGCCCAGGAAATGCCAGCTGTGGGTGCAAAGAAGCTGCCACTGGGTGGTAGAAGCTGTGGATTCTGCAAGAACAACAAGGGCTAGAAACTTCCCCTTTGGAGGATGGATGTACCACGTCGTGTAGAAGCTTGCAGAGGTGTTTCTGTGCAGAAAGACCGCAAACAAGCCTTGCTAGCTGCAATGGTTGCAGTTAGGGTTTTTGGATGCTGCTGTGGCCCAGGAGGGACCAGGATGTCGCCAATTGTGTGAAGACAGAGGGGGCGTCCAGCAAGACAAAGAGCCCACTCAGAAGCAAGCAGCACCCGAAGAAGTGCCAGAAAAGGCACTACGAAGTGGAGTGAACCATAGCTCACCCGAAGTCACAAAGGAGGGTCCCACGACGCCGGAGGACAACTCAGGAGGTCGTGCACTGCAGGTTAGAGTGCCGAGGACCCAGGCATGGCTGTGCATAAAGGAAATCCTGGAAGAGTGCACAGGAGCCGGAGCAGCTGCAAATCACGCAGTTCCCAGCAATGCCGTCTAGCTTGGGGAGGCAAGGACTTACCTCCACCAACCTTGGACTGAAGAGTCACTGGACTGTGGGAGTCACTTGGACAGAGTTGCTGAGTTCCAGGGAGAACGCTCGTCATGCTGAGAGGGGACCAATAGGATCAGTGATGCAGTCTTTTGGTACCTGCGGTTGCAGGTGGGCGATTCCGTCGACCCACAGGAGATTTCTTCGGAGCTTCTAGTGCAGAGAAGAGGCAGACTACCCCCACAGCATGCACCACCAGAAAAACAGTCAAGAAGGCCGCAGGATCAGCGATACAAGGTTGCAGTAGTCGTCTTTGCTACTTTGTTGCGGTTTTGCAGGCGTCCAGAGCAGTCAGCGGTCGATTCCTTGGCAGAAGGTGAAGAGAGAGATGCAGAGGAACTCTGATGAGCTCATGCATTCGTTATCTAAAGAATTCCCCAAAGCAAAGACCCTAAATAGCCAGAAAAGGAGGTTTGGCTACCTGGGAGAGAGGATAGGCTAGCAACACCTGAAGGAGCCTATCAGAAGGAGTCTCTGACATCACCTGCTGTTCCCAAGATGGCAGAGGTCTGGAGCACACTGGAGGAGCTCTGGGCACCTCCCAGGGGAGGTGCAGGTCAGGGGAGTGGTCACTCCCCTTTCCTTTGTCCAGTTTCACGCCAGAGCAGGGTCTGGGGGATCCCCGAACCGGTGTAGCCTGGCTTATGCAGAAATGGGCACCACTTGTGCTCATGAAAGCATGTCCAGAGGCTGGGGGAGGCTACTCCACCCCAGCCCTAACACCTTTTTCCAAAGGGAGAGGGTGTAACACCCTCTCTCTGAGGAAGTCCTTTGTTCTACCTTCCTGGGCTAAGCCTGGCTGGACCCCAAGAGGGCAGAAACCTGTCTGAGGGGTTGGCAGCAGCAGCCGCTGCAGTGAAACACCGGGAAAGGCAGTTTGGCAGTACCCGGGTCTGTGCTAGAGACTCAGGGGATCATGGAATTGTCTCCCCAATGCCAGAATGGCATCCCCATATTTCACTGTATATATGTTGCTTTAGTCTATGTGTCACTGGGACCCTGACAGCCAGGGCCCCAGTGCTCATAAGTGTGCCCTGTATGTGTTCCCTGTGTGATGACTAACTGTCTCACTGAGGCTCTGCTAATCAGAACCTCAGTGGTTATGCTCTCTCTGCTTTCCAAATTGTCACTAACAGGCTAGTGACCAATTTCACCAATTCACATTGGCATACTGGAACACCCTTATAATTCCCTAGTATATGCTACTGAGGTACCCAGGGTATTGGGGTTCCAGGAGATCCCTATGGGCTGCAGCATTTCTTTTGCCACCCATAGGGAGCTCTGACAATTATTACACAGGCCTGCCACTGCAGCCTGAGTGAAATAACGTCCACGTTATTTCACAGCCATTTACCATTGCACTTAAGTAACTTATAAGTCACCTATATGTCTAACCTTTACCTGGTAAAGGTTGGGTGCTAAGTTACTTAGTGTGTGGGCACCCTGGCACTAGCTAAGGTGCCCCCACATCGTTCAGGGCAAATTCCCCAGACTTTGTGAGTGCGGGGACACCATTACACGTGTGCACTATACATAGGTCAATACCTATGTATAGCGTCACAATGGTAACTCCGAACATGGCCATGTAACATGTCTAAGATCATGGAATTATCACCCAAGGCCATTCTGGCATTGGGGATACAATTCCATGATCCCCCGAGTCTCTAGCACAGACACGGGTACTGCCAAACTACCTTTCCCGGGGTTTCACTGCAGCTGCTGCTGCTGCCAACCCCTCAGACAGGTTTCTGCCCTCCTGGGGTCCAGCCAGGCTTGGCCCAGGAAGGCTGAGCAAAGGACTTCCTCAGGGAGAGGGTGTTACACCCTCTCCCTTTGGAAAAAGGTGTCAGGGCTGGGGAGGAGTAGCCTCCCCCAGCCTCTTCAAATGCTTTGATGGGCACAGATGGTGCCCATCTCTGCATAAGCCAGTCTACACCGGTTCAGGGATCCCCCAGACCCTGCTCTGGCGCGAAACTGGACAAAGGAAAGGGGAGTGACCACTCCCCTGACCTGCACCTCCCAGGGGAGGTGCCCAGAGCTCCTCCAGTGTGCTCCAGACCTCTGCCATCTTGGAAACAGAGGTGCTGCTGGCACACTGGACTGCTCTGAGTGGCCAGTGCCAGCAGGTGACGTCAGAGACTCCTTCTGTTAGGCTCCTCCAGGTGTTGCTAGCCTATCCTCTCTCCTAAGTAGCCAAACCTCCTTTTCTGGCTATTTAGGGTTTCTGCTTTGGGGAATTCTTTAGATAACGAATGCAAGAGCTCATCAGAGTTCCTCTGCATCTCTCTCTTCACCTTCTGCCAAAGGATCGACCGCTGACTGCTCAGGACGCCTGCAAAACCGCAACAAAGTAGCAAAGACGACTACTGCAACCTTGTATCGCTGATCCTGTCGCCTTCTCGACTGTTTTCCTGGTGGTGCATGCTGTGGGGGTAGTCTGCCTCCTCTCTGTACTAGAAGCTCCGAAGAAATCTCCTGTGCGACGACGGAATCCTCCCCCTGCAACCGCAGGCACCAAAAGAACTGCATCACCGGTCCTCTGGGTCCCCTCTCAGCACGATGAGCGTGGTCCCTGGAACTCAGCAACTCTGTCCAAGTGACTCCCACAGTCCAGTGACTCTTCAGTCCAAGTTTGGTGGAGGTAAGTCCTTGCCTCCCCACGCTAGACTGCATTGCTGGGTACCGTGTGATTTGCAGCTGCTCTGGCTCCTGTGCATTCTTCCAGGATTTCCTTCGTGCACAGCCAAGCCTGCGTCCCCGACACTCTAACCTGCAGTGCACAACCTCCTGAGTTGTCCTCCGGCGTCGTGGGACTCGCTTTTGTGTCTTCGGGTGAGCTCCGGTTCACTCCTCTTCCAAGTGCCTGTTCCAGCACTTCTGCGGGTGCTGCCTGCTTCTGTGAGGGCTCCCTGACTGGCTGGGCGCTCCCTCTGTCTCCTCATCCAAGTGGCGACATCCTGGTCCCTCCTGGGCCACCGCAGCATCCAAAAACCCTAACCGCGACCCTTTCAGCTAGCAAGGCATGTTTGCAGTCTTTCTGCGTGAGAACACCTCTGCAAGCTTCTTCATGACGTGAGACATCCATCCTCCAAAGGGGAAGTTCCTAGTCCTCTTTGTTCTTGCAGAATCCACAGCTTCTAACATCCAGTGGCAGCTTCTTTGCACCCTCAGCTGGCATTTCCTGGGCATCTGCCCAATCTCGACTTTGTCGCGACTCTTGGACTTGGTCCCCTTGTTCCACAGGCACTCTCGTCCGGAAATCCCCTTTGGTTGCATTGCTAGTGTTGGTCTTCCTTGCAGAATTCCCCTATCACGACTTCTGTGCTCTCTGGGGAATATAGGTGCACTTTACACCTACTTTTTAGGGTCTTGGGGTGGGCTATTTTTCTAACCCTCACTGTTTTCTTACAGTCCCAGCGACCCTCTACAAGCTCATATAGGTTTGGGGTCCATTTGTGGTTTGCATTCCACTTTTGGAGTATATGGTTTGTGTTACCCCTATACCTATGTGCTCCTATTGCAATCTATTGTAACTTTACACTGCTTGCATTACTTCATTTTGCTATTACTGCATATTTTTGGTATTGTGTACATATATCTTGTGTATATTTGGCATCCTCATACTGACGGTACTCACTGAGATACTTTTGGCATATTGTCATAAAAATAAAGTACCTTTATTTTTAGTATATCTGTGTATTGTGTTTTCTTATGATATTGTGCATATGACACCAGTGGTATAGTAGGAGTGTTGCATGTCTCCTAGTTCAGCCTAAGCTGCTCTGCTATAGCTACCTTCTATCAGTCTAAGCTGCTAGAAACACCTCTTCTACACTAATAAGGGATAACTGGGCCTGGTACAGAGTGTAAGTACCCCTTGGTACCCACTACAAGCCAGGCCAGCCTCCTACAGTGGGGGCAGTGGCTGGAGAGGCGGTCATCTCCACTAGCTGGGTTGTCCTGGGGTGCTGTAACAAAAGGCATGAGCTTTTGAGGCTCACCGCCAGGTATTACAGTTCCTGCAAGGGGAGGTGAGAAGGCCCTCCACCCAGTACAGGCTTTGTTCCTGGCCACAGAGTGACAAAGGCACTCACCCCACGTGGCCAGAAACTCATCTGGTTGTGGCAGGCTGGCAGAAACTGGTTAGCCTAGCACTAGGAGTCGGACTAGTATTCAGGGGGCATCTCTAAGATGCCCTCTGGGTGAATTTTACAATACGTCCCACACTGGCATCCTAAACTTCCCAGATTTCAGTTTAGCCATTATGGAACTGTTGAGTTCGTAATTGACAGACTCCCAGACCATATACTCTTTATGACTACCCTGCACTTACAATGTCTAAGGTTTTGCTTAGACACTGTAGGGGCATAGTGCTCATGCACATATGCCCGCACCTGTGGTATAGTGCACCCTGACTTAGGGCTGTAAGGCCTGCTAGAGGGGTGACTTACCTATGCCGCAGGCGGTGAGAGGTGGGCATGGCACCCTGATGGGAGTGCCATTTCGACGTAGTCATTTTCTCCCCACCAGCACACAGAAGCTGTGAGTCAGTGTGCATGTGCTGAGTGAGGGGTCCCCAGGGTGGCATAATACATGCTGTAGCCCTTAGATACCTTCCCTGGCCACAGGGCACTTGGTACCAGGGGTACTATTTACAGGGGACTTATCTGCGTGCCAGGACTGTGCCAATTGTGGGAACAAAGGTACAGTTTAGGGAAAGAGCACTGGTGCTGGGGCCTGGTTAGCAGGGTCCCAGCACACTTTCAATCATAACTGGCATCAACAGAAGGCAAAACGTTAGGGGGTAACCATGCCAAGGAATGCATTTCCTTACAGGCATGCACTCAGACGACACATAAAGGAAGGGGAAATCACTCTCAGATGCGTCCCCGTCAGATTACTGTTCAAGCCATTTCCAGGCAAGGCAGTATCTGTGATCTTTAAAAAGATATTGAATAATACCCCAGATCCTTTGCGTACACTCCAAGACGCCTGGGAGGGAGACATAGGCCCCATAAGAGATGATGACTGGCAGGAAGCCCTACAGAGCCCTCGTGAGGTGGCGATCCGAGCCTGGTTTTGCCTTATACAACTTAGGCTTCTGCATAGGTCATGTTACTCCAGATCCCTTTTGCATCGTATGGCCCGAAGTGACTCTATGCAGCAGGTGCTGTGGCCCAGTGGGGACTTTTTTTTACACCTTGTGGAGTTGCCCAATCATTCAGGGTTTCTGGTCCCAAGTAGTAACAGTGATAACCTGAGTGATGGACCTAGAGGTGCCGCTGGAAGCCAGTTGGCTTATCCTGAATATCACATGGAAGGAAAATTGGCCCAGACACCAAACAACATGGTTGAGGCTAGTGGTGGGTGTGGCCAAAAGAGACATAACAAAGGTTGGGGGGAGCAAGTGAACCCCCGTTGATTACTGAATGGAAACATAATATAGATTAGTCTCAACTAGCCGAACAGGACATTTATAAAGGCTGGGGCAGTACTAAGAAATACGATAAAATCTGGTCCCACTGGCGCAGCTACAGAGGTTTATGAGCCATACATGTCATGGGGCAAAGCCATAGAACACATTGGAGCGCTGAATGGCAACTCTGGTTCTGATGATATATGATCACCATTGTACTGAGTGATGGACAGTAAATGTACTAACTTGCTGATATGCCAGATTGAAATACTGTACCCTCTTCATCTAAAAGCAAATTGTTATCCATATAATGACAATGACATGAGTTGTATTCTGAGCATTTGAGTACTTAATAAAAAGAGTGTCATCAAATAGTCAGTGAGATTGCAGCAGTATCTAAATCCCGTACATCTGGGAACAACAAGCATTACTTGCCTAGAGTAATTCCCAGTTGTGCTTGTGGCCACTGAGCTCCGGAGACCTTTAACTCGCGAATCCAAGCACCACACTCATTTGTAACAATGACGAATCACTACCATCCCTAAATCACACTAGCAGGATTGTTATGACTGGAACATTTAATTAGCAACGTCAAAACTGTAGAAATAGCTTCCTTACCCTGCCTTCTTTCATAAAGACCCCAAGTACCCCATTTTGACCACTATGCCTAAAAGTTGATTATTTCGTATCTTAATGCATGCACAGAAAAGGCACCTCGAGATAATGGAGTTTGCACTAGTCTGTACTTTATAAATGATGCTAATTAATTATAAAGCAGGTCATCAGTAGTGGGGAAGGAAAGCTTCTCGGCAGCAATAATCGACATAGCAGCTACATTAGTGATGTGGGTCAAGGCAAGTAACCAGGTATGAAAGATAGGTCTGCCTCCAGCAAGTAATAGTGCAGTGCATTGCTGACATTTTTTGTGGGAATTCTTTTGTCTCAAGTGAGGGATCCAGTGCCTACTAGGGATTTGTGGCATGTTGGGGATGTTTTATGTAGTAACATGGCTTCATAACATGCATGATAAACATGCTTTTGCTTTCCAAATGCTGCTGTAACTGTTGTCTCATCTGTAACTGGACAACCGTACCTGTAACTACTGTAATGCGAGCTGTAACTGTCTCTCCTTATCAGGGCAAACTCCAGATGTGGGTGGATATTTTTCCTAAATCTCTAGGCCCTCCGGGTCCTGCCTTCAACATTACACCAAGGACTCCTGAAAAGTAAGTAGTATGGAAACTGAACACAGTCTAGTTGCATTCAGTTTAGTTTTTATGAAGCATTGTGTGCCTCTGATGACTTTATTATATACTGTGGAGAACTTTAAAATATATTAAGTGCAGTTTGGCTGATATAGCCAATTATCCGTGTGACATTTTTGCATTGCTCCATTCTCCACCCTCTAGTTGCCCTACATCTTGACCCCGTTTTATTTGTAGGTAACTGAATTGATCTAGGGCAATAATGATCAGGGTATGGTATATTTGGAAAATAATCTCTATGTTCCACTCAGTCCTTAATTTGTAAATAAAAACGTGACTGCCCAAAGCCCTCCTCTTAAACACGCCACAGCTGCAATTAAATGTGGGAACACGGAATACTGAGGCAGCGTAATCCTGAAGTCATCTCGGGTCTCTTCAATCCATTTGAAGCCACTCCCTACCCCTTTAGCTCACTCTTGCAGCTTTCTGCTTTTCCCCTTTGTGACCCTTTTTCTTTTTTCGCTTCCTCCGTCTTTCCCATAGGTGTCTTTTGATCAGCAGTTAATGCTTGAGGCAGGAAAATAAGTTCCGGCCCTCAAAAATAAGTGCTGGTGCTCTGCACGGAAACAACAAGCACAACTTAAGCACTGGTTCCACTCTTCCCATGTTTAGTTTGCCTTTTAAGGGGCTAAAGTCAGATGATGCTTTCACTTTCAGTATTTTCCGTGTCCAGTACTTGCCAAAGCTGTAGCTACCGATAGAACTGTAGGTTGTATTCTTCACTGAGTTATGTAAAGGGTTTCTTGTGGCCAAATTCCCACACATCATTTACTTTAGTGATCTTATGCAGTCCCCTAACTTGAAGCCAGTTAGTATTTTTAATTGTGAAATCCAAGTACGGTGTGACATTTGAGCCTTACATGCTAGCCTATCTGTCCATTTCATGTATTTAATTGTGCTTTACTAGAAATGTAAGCAGTCTTAGTAACTGTGGGGAGAGAACCAGGTATTGGGTTACCATAGGGCAAGGCGTTTGAAGTGATTAATGTCTTTGGTTCTTCTCGTCGAACAGACAGCCATTAACCACCGCTGTGTGGGGCACTAAATAGTAGGGACGGATATCTGCCTTGCCAAAACCTCTGTCAGTGACAGTTAGTGCATTTGTCCGATGCAACTCAGAAAGGTTTATTTTTCCAGTGGAAAGTGTGGGTCATTGTAGGAGGCTGGACTGGCTTGTAGTGAGTACCAAGGGGTACTTGCACCTTGCACCAGACCCAGTTATCCCTTATTAGTGTATAGGGTGTCTAGCAGCTTAGGCTGATAGATAATGGAAGCTTAGCAGAGCAGCTTAGGCTGAACTAGGAGACGTGTGAAGCTACTACAGTACCACTTAGTGTCATATGCACAATATCATAAGAAAACACAATACACAGTTATACTAAAAATAAAGGTACTTTATTTTTATGACAATATGCCAAAGTATCTTAGAGTGTACCCTCAGTGAGAGGATAGGAAATATACACAAGATATATATACACAATAGCAAAAATATGCAGTATAGTCTTAGAAAACAGTGCAAACAATGTATAGTTACAATAGGATGCAATGGGGAAACATAGGGATAGGGGCAACACAAACCATATACTCCAAAAGTGGAATGCGAACCACGAATGGACCCCAAACCTATGTGACCTTGTAGAGGGTCGCTGGGACTATTAGAAAATAGTGAGAGTTAGAAAAATAACCCTCCCCGAGACCCTGAAAAGTGAGTGCAAAGTGCACTAAAGTTCCCCTAAGGACAAAGTAGTTGTGTTAGAGGAATAATGCAGGAAAGACACAAACCAGCAATGTAACAACTGTGGATTTCCAATCTAGGGTACCTGTGGAACAAGGGGACCAAGTCCAAAAGTCACAAGCAAGTCGGAGATGGGCAGATGCCCAGGAAATGCCAGCTGCGGGTGCAAAGAAGCTTCGACTGGACAGAAGAAGCTGAGGTTTCTGCAGGAACGACAAGGGCTAGAGACTTCCCCTTTGGTGGACGGATCTCGCTCGCCTTGGAGAGTCGTGCAGAAGTGTTTTCCCGCCAGAAGGATGCCAACAAGCCTTGCTAGTTGCAAATTGTGCGTTTGGCGTTTTTGGACGCTGCCGGGGCCCAGGACGGACCAGGAGGTCGCAAATTGGACCTGAAGAGAGAGGGGACATCGAGCAAGACAAAGAGCTCTCACTGAAGCAGGTAGCACCCGGAGAATTGCCAGAAACGGGCACTACGAGGATGCGTGAAACGGTGCTCGCCGAAGTTACACAAAGGAGTCCCACGTCGCCGGAGACCAACTTAGAAAGTCGTGCAATGCAGGTTAGAGTGCCGTGGACCCAGGCTTGGCTGTGCACAAAGGATTTCCGCCGGAAGTACACAGGGGCCGGAGTAGCTGCAAAGTCGCGGTTCCCAGCAATGCAGCCCAGCGAGGTGAGGCAAGGACTTACCTCCACCAAACTTGGGCTGAAGAGTCACTGGACTGTGGGGGTCACTTGGACAGAGTCGCTGGATTCGAGGGACCTCGCTCGTCGTGCTGAGAGGAGACCCAAGGGACCGGTAATGCAGCTTTTTGGTGCCTGCGGTTGCAGGGGGAAGATTCCGTCGACCCACGGGAGATTTCTTCGGAGCTTCTGGTGCAGAGAGGAGGCAGGCTACCCCCACAGCATGCACAAGCAGGAAAACAGTTGAGAAGGCGGCAGGATCAGCGTTACAGAGTTGCAGTAGTCGTCTTTGCTACTATGTTGCAGGTTTGCAGGCTTCCAGCGCGGTCAGCAGTCGTTTCCTTATCAGAAGGTGAAGAGAGAGATGCAGAGGAACTCGGATGAGCTCTTGCATTCGTTATCTGAAGTTTCCCCAGAGACAGAGACCCTAAATAGCCAGAAAAGAGGGTTTGGCTACCTAGGAGAGAGGATAGGCTACTAACACCTGAAGGAGCCTATCAGCAGGAGTCTCTGACGTCACCTGGTGGCACTGGCCACTCAGAGCAGTCCAGTGTGCCAGCAGCACCTCTGTTTCCAAGATGGCAGAGGTCTGGAGCACACTGGAGGAGCTCTGGACACCTCCCAGGGGAGGTGCAGGTCAGGGGAGTGGTCACTCCCCTTTCCTTTGTCCAGTTTCGCGCCAGAGCAGGGGCTAAGGGGTCCCTGAACCGGTGTAGACTGGCTTATGCAGAATTGGGCACATCTGTGCCCAACAAAGCATTTCCAGAGGCTGGGGGAGGCTACTCCTCCCCTGCCTTCACACCATTTTCCAAAGGGAGAGGGTGTCACACCCTCTCTCAGAGGAAGTTCTTTGTTCTGCCATCCTGGGCCAGGCCTGGCTGGACCCCAGGAGGGCAGATGCCTGTCTGAGGGGTTGGCAGCAGCAGCAGCTGCAGTGAAACCCCAGGAAGGGCAGTTTGGCAGTACCAGGGTCTGTGCTACAGACCACTGGGATCATGGGATTGTGCCAACTATGCCAGGATGGCATAGAGGGGGCAATTCCATGATCATAGACATGTTACATGGCCATATTCGGAGTTACCATTGTGAAGCTACATATAGGTAGTGACCTATATGTAGTGCACGCGTGTAATGGTGTCCCCGCACTCACAAAGTTCAGGGAATTGGCTCTGAACAATGTGGGGGCACCTTGCCTAGTGCCAGGGTGCCCTCACACTAAGTAACTTTGCACCTAACCTTTACCAGGTAAAGGTTAGACATATAGGTGACTTATAAGTTATTTAAGTGCAGTGTAAAATGGCTGTGAAATAACGTGGACGTTATTTCACTCAGGCTGCAGTGGCAGGCCTGTGTAAGAATTGTCAGAGCTCCCTATGGGTGGCAAAAGAATTGCTGCAGCCCATAGGGATCTCCTGGAACCCCAATACCCTGGGTACCTCAGTACCATATACTAGGGAATTATAAGGGTGTTCCAGTAAGCCAATGTAAATTGGTAAAATTGGTCACTAGCCTGTTAGTGACAATTTGAAAGTAATGAGAGAGCATAACCACTGAGGTTCTGGTTAGCAGAGCCTCAGTGAGACAGTTAGGCACCACACAGGGAACATATACATGTACACCTATGAGCACAGGGGCCCTGTGTGACAGGGTCCCAGTGACACATACATATAGGCCACAAACCTATGAGCACTGGGGTCCTGACCAGCAGGATCCCAGTGACACATAACAACCATACTGAAAACATAGTGTTTTCACTATGAGCACTGAGGCCTGGCTATCAGGATCCCAGTGAGACAGTGAAAACAGTGACAAACACCCTGACATACACTCACAAACAGGCCAAAAGTGGGGGTAACAAGGCTAGAAAGAGGCTACCTTCTCACAGTCATATCGCGGATATCACTCAAGAGCTATTCAGGGACTTCGAAGAAGACGTTTTGTAGAATGTAGAACATTGTAGGCAATGATATAGTTTTGAACACAGCGATTCTGCCCATCAGTTTGATCAGCTGAGCGTTATGTCTTTGGAGGCCCTGATGCAGCCTCTCAAGTACAAAAAAAAAACAACTTTATTCGACTTTCAACAAGTCATAAAAGTACTATAAGTCATAGAAAATCTCCAATTATAATACATTTCAATATATAAAAAAATAAATAGTAAAAGAATAAAAAGCACACAACAATAAACTGTCTGGTGGATCGATAAAAAGCCCTGTTACAGTAAATTACAATTACATTACCGTCCCCATAGATTTCCTTATCTTTAATACAGTACATAAAAAGTTAGCCAGAGTTCCACAGATCTCTAAAGAAGATAGTGACTGAAGGCAGGCATAGGCTGTACGACATTGGGGAGATTGATTGACCTTAAAAGTGGAACTACTAGGCGCTTCCTCTGGTGGGCATAGAAATTGCAGAATAAAATCACATGAATTGTGGATTGAGGTGTCTGCATCACAGGGGCATGGTTTTAACGAGGTAGACCAATCGTTCATAATTGGAAATGAAACTAGACGATGAAACGTATCTAGCCTGAATCTAGTAAGGACGTAACGATGGCGAAGGTGTACCACGTTTGCCAAATACGGCTGCATGCCCTCAACCGTCAAAATTATTTGGTTATGAGTGACAGTGTTTTTTTTTTATTCAGCCCTCCAACGCATGTCTTCTAGATACTTTAATGCCAGAATACTCAGGTCCTTCCTAGATATCTTCCCCAGCGAAAGTGGGTTTGTGTAGTAGTCTTTATTGCCCATTTTTTCAAAAAAGGTCATAATGTATTTTAACCATGGTACCCTTGATGTATATAATGACTTCATACAATCAGTCAGGATAACCTTATTAAAACCGGTATGTTCCGAGGTCCAAACTTTATGCCATAATAACAGTGGCTGGATCTTTATCAAGTCTACAATAAAGGGAACCCCGAGTTCCGTATGAATGACATACGATGAAGCGCCATTTGGTACCCTCAGCAGATGTCTTAAAAAATCGTTTTCCACTGTCTGCATAAAATCACAATTTGTATGTCCCCAAATTCCTGCCCCATACGTGGCTGCCGGAATACACTTGGCTTTATAAATCTTTATCATGTTTGACAGTGTAATCCCCCCAAGCCTTTTGGAGAAGAGTCGTAATGCCATCGTTGTTTTAATCAGGTGCACTCTCTTCGTCTTCCTGCAGTTGGCCCAGGAACCCAGTTTATCGAACATTATGCCCAAGTACGAAAAGGTTTGTGCGGTTTCGACCTTGCTTTCTGCAATAGTGATGTTATAAGTCTTACCGCGCTTCCCTCCACAGTTCATGATAAAAGTTTTGGAGCGATTGACAGTAAGACCCAGCTGTGACATATATGTGATGCAGGTAGTTAGGAGTTTCTGGAGAGCTATTGGGGTCCTGGCCATTAATACTGCGTCGTCTGCGTAGAGTAATGCCGGAACGAGTCGGTTGTCTATTTGGGGTAGATCTTTACACTTAGTGGCCAATTCTTTATCTAGATTATTTATATACATTGAAAATAGGAGCGGAGCGAGAACGCAGCCTTGGCGCACTCCTCTGTATAGACCAAAGGGGCGAGTACATTCGCCTTTTAAGCCATACCTCACTCTTGCTCTGCACCCTGTGTACATTTCACAAATAAATTGAATTAAGGCCGGTTCTACCCCCAAGCTATTTAAAATGTCCCATAATTTGTCATGAATTACACAGTCGAAAGCTGATGATAAATAAATAAAGGCCAGGTGGAGATTGCCTGCTCTGATCTTAGTATACTTTCCAATAATGAGGCTTACATTTAAACTTTGCTCCACTGTTCCGATTCCTTTCCTGAATCCATACTGGACCGGGGATAAAACGTTCTTTTCTTCCACCCATGTTTGCAGCCTATTCAGTATTATTCTCCCTGCTAATTTAGCTGTTGTGTCCAGCAGGGAGATTGGCCTGTGGCAGGCTGCATTAAGGCGGTCACCCTTTTTGTATATTGGGATAATGTTGGAATCTCTCCAAGATGGTAGGAGTCTGCATATGCAGATAGCCCTCAGTGTCTGCGTCAGTACGGCCCCCACAGCTCTATATTGGCCTTGAATATGTCAATCGGGACACCATCAGGGCCCGGCGCTTTCCCTGATTTGCTTATTTTTTTAGCTTCCTCTACCTCCTGAAGGCTAAATTGGGGGGTTATAACCAGGCGCGGCCCTTCCTGTGAATCATGATCATGTGTACGATCTGTTATATCACTCGCCAATGAGTATATTTTGGAGAAATGTGCAACCCAGTCTTCTTCAGAGATGGCGATTTCAATTCTGGGAATGTCTTTCTCCCCTAACACGGGGGAATTTATTGTCTGCCAAAAGAGTATGTTATCTTTCTTACGACTTGCTATATGGAGAGTTTCCCACAAGGTTGTTTTCAAAGTCAGTTTCCTTTCCTTTGTTGCTGTCTTATATTCCTGTCTGCGTTTACGGATATCACTTAAGCACCTTTTCTGGGCATTTAAAGCCTGTTTCAGTCTCTTATGTGCTTGGGTGCAATTGTGGTCAAACCATCCGCACGTCCTTTTTTTCCCTGTCTTACCACTTCTGATAGTGAGGGCTTCTTTTATGGTTTGAGTAATCATCGTAAACGCACTTAGACATTGCCCTGGTTGTGGGTTCTCTCTTAAACAGTCTGCAAAAGCGTGTTTACATTGGCATATTATCTGTTTCAACAAAGACTTAGGGTCTGTCTGTGACCACTTCATAGTGTATCCACTGCGCAGCATCAGTTCAATGTCGTCTACCAATGTAATACTATCTTCCCTAGCTGCTAAAAGAGGGGATAGTAGGAGATTCATACTCTGGGGGTAGTCACTAACTGCGATGTCATGCAAGGTGTAGTTTGTAAGATAGTGTGCGAAGTGGGTTGACATTAGGACATAATCAATCACAGTATTTGCGCCCCTTCCGTTATACGTTGGTTTAAACTGTGGTTCATTCAAAAATAATTCATTTACAAAGGATAGGTTATAGGTTTGAGCCAATAGATTCATTTCATCTCCTTGAGTGTTGTGAGAGAAATGGAGGCTTGCATCTACACCTTCCGAGACCCAACCACATATCTTATCAGAAGTTTCTTTACACGGATGGATGTTAAAATCACCACCCCAAACCAATAGGATCTCGCGGTTGTTTTTTTCACATATTTTATTTAGGTCACTTCCCATTTCCACGAGAATGTTGGAGAATTCTCCTGGAGCAACATTATTATAAAAATTAATAATGACTAAGTGGGTCTTGTGATCTAAGTTACTCTCTATCATTTGATAGTATGGACTCATAAATTGCATCTCTAAATTCTGTAAGGACAACTTATTGGAGATATATGTACACAGTCCCCCTTTAGGTCTACCATACCTGGACTGCTCGGCAGGAGTATGGAATGTTTTGTAGCCATTTAGATGGGCAGGAGTTACAAGCCATGTCTCTTGTAGGCAAAGACATGAATAGTCTTCTAAAAAGTTAGCCCAGATCTCATTGCCTAACTTATTTGCTAGACCTGCAATATTCCAAAATACTGTAGTAAGACTATTTCAGATTTCTGATTAAGATTCTGTTTAAAGTTACAAGGCTGGTCCTTTAGGGAAGGAGGGGGGATATCGCCATGAGTTGTATTTGGTATATTTCTGGAATCATCATCGCACTGCCTTAGATGAGGTAATATCTCATTCCTTATAAGAACCGTTGTATGTGATGTACCTTCCTTCTGTAGATCCGTCCCTGGTATATGTATTATCTGTGTTACTCTATCATGGAGAGCTAACTGTTTCATATCGAGTCAATCTATATTTTCCAGTGTTGAAAGAGGATAGAATCTGTTGCACGTTACAGATAAGTCTGGGCTGGATGAGGGTGCTACAGCTCGCTGTGAATAGATGGAGTTATTCCCCACTAGTCTTTGATAGAAATAACCCAGGGGTAGTAGCGAGATTCCTTGTAAGGTAAGTTGTCTGGCTCCTAAGTCATGAATAATCCTATTCACTAGATTCGGTGAGCGCTTTCCTTCTGTTTCCTATCCATTTAATTCTTCTGACCATTTTTATATCATCAAAAAGAGTCCTCACCGTTCCAGGGCCCATTCGGGCCCCGATCCAATTGAGGGCCTTGTTTCTCAAGGCCATCCACGATTCTCGTTGTTGACCATCTATCGGTGGGACATTGGCCAAGACCACAACATATGGTGTAGCCTCCGGGGGAAGATGTAACAGGTCACTAGGGAGGTAAGCGAGATTCGGGGATCTAGGCCTGTTAGTTGTATTTCTCCCTGGGTTTAAATAGGGATAGGTATTCGCTGCCCTACGCATAGCACTACTTGCTGTCTTACATAGAGTGGGATTTAGAACTTTTTTATCTGGAGAAAGATTATGTGGTGTAATAGGTGAAAAAGAGGGTTGGTTATATTGGTTCAAAGAAGGAGCTATTGGTTGAGATTGGGACTCACTCTGGAAGTTAACATTCCGATGTATACTGATTGGCCTATTGTACGGGATAGATTGTGTGTTATTCTCGTGTTTCTGGGGTCCTTGCTTGTAAAATGCGCGTCTTCCTGTTATAAGGACTTTATTGTTTCAAGACCTGCCTCAAGACTACACTCCACCCCCTTTAGGCGCTCCAACATTGAGTCCAGAGTGGCTCCGATAGATAATTTCAATGAGTTTACTATCTTGTTGAGATTTATGAGGAGTGATCGAATAGTGTCTCCTGCTAAGGTTGAGGGTTTCTTCCGTGTTAGTTTTTTTGAATGTTTTTTAATTGGAGTAGTTATTAAGTCTATCACTGGCATTTTTTTTGAGGTCTTGTCCACCAGGCCCGTCTCCGGTTTCCTTGGTCGCTTAGCAACAGGGGATATTTCATCCATGGAATAGATTAAGTTCGAAGAGTCTTTAATACAGCCGTTTGTAAGCCTTACTTTTGAATGTCCATCCCCAAGTTCACTAGATGGGGAGTTATGTTGCGGTAGTACAGACCATAATGAATCACGAGATTGCTCTTTAGATAATGACATTTTCACTTCAACTCTGGCGATTTGCTTATCTATCATTCCCATCGCCCCAGAGATGTATTTTAATGTAGATGAACTGTCTTTTAAATTTGTTGAGTTATTTAATTTTGAGTGTTTCCTTTTACCCATGTTTTACTTAATGGCCGGTAACTCAGGGAGCTATATTCGTATGTATGAAACAATTTTCCTTAATACAAAAGAAGAAAAGGGTTCTAGTCACTAGGGGACCAGCTTAGGGTACAAAGTTAAAGAGGGGGGGCCCAGCCCAGCCTCTTCCCGTCGATGGCAGGTGAAGGACAAAGACTTCCTTCGTGAAATAGGCCTCACGGCCAGTCCGATCGAGATAATAAAATTTAGAGGGCTCCTGCCCCCTCAGCAAAACACAGCGCAACAGTTGGAAGAGAAGGTTAAAAAGAAAGGAGAGCAAACAAATCAACACAGTACCTTCAGGCAGTCCTACGCTTGTAGGTGCCTAGTCCAGAAATCCAGAAGTCTTTTAGGAAAAAATGTCAGGGGGGTGGCCCTGCCCTGCCTCTTCCTGGCAATGACGGGCAAGGACGGGCCCGCCCGTGGCCCGGGCTTCGCCCGGGTGCCGCCCCGCGCTTCCCGCGACGGCGGGAGCGCAGTTGAAATTTAAAGGGCTCCTGCCATCACCGGTCTCCTCACAGCGCTTCCCGCGACGGCGGGAGCGCAGTTGAAATTTAAAGGGCTCCTGCCCTCACCGGTCTCCTCACAGCGCTTCCCGCGACGGCGGGAGCGCGGTTGAAATTTAAAGGGCTCCTGCCCTCACCGGTCTCCTCTTGAAATTTAAAGGGCTCCTGCCGTCACCGGTCTCCTCACAGCGCTTCCCGCGACGGCGGGAGGGCGGTTGAAATTTAAAGGGCTCCTGCCCTCACCGGTCTCCTCACAGCGCTTCTGCAGCCTCTCAATTTGGAGTGTAACATTTAACTTCCAACACAATGCGGGGACGGCTGTAACATAGACACTAAACTATTTATGGCTATGAGTTTGGAATCTAAGCTTAGATTGCCAGGCTGTCTTCCGATCATCTCTCTGAATCAGGACAATTGTGGACTATTAATGGAATAATCCCAATTAACATTAGTATTTGAGTCCTACTGTGGGTAGTTGTAGGAAAGTACCATCTTGCCTGGCATGTTACCCCCATTTTTTACTTGTGTGTCAGTTTGCGTTTGCCTGTCTCACTGGGATCCTGCTAGCCAGGACCCCAGTGCTCATAGTTTGTGGCCTGAATGTGTTCCCTGAGTGGTGCCTAACTGTGTCACTGAGGCTCTGCTAACCAGAACCTCAGTGCTTATGCTCTCTCTGTCTTTACAATTGTCACTGCAGGCTAGTGACCATTTTTACCAATTCTAATTGGCACACTGGAACACCCTTATAATTTCCTAGTATATGGTACCTAGGTACCCAGGGTATTGGGGTTCCAGGAGATCCCTATGGGCTGCAGAAATTATTTTGCCACCCATAGGGAGCTCAGATAATTCTTACACAGGACTGCCACTGCAGCCTGAGTGAAATAACGCCCACGTTATTTCACAGCCATTTTACACTGCACTTAAGTAAGTTATAAGTCACCTATATGTCTAACCCTCACTTAGTGAAGGTTAGGTGCTAACCTAAGTTACTAAGTGTGAGGGCACCCTGGCACTAGCCAACGTGCCCCCACATTGTTCAGGGCAATTTCCCCGAACTTTGTGAGTGCGGCGACACAATGACATGCATGCACTATATATAGGTCAATACCTATATGTAGCTTCACAATGGTAACTCCGAATATGGCCATGCAACATGTCTAAGATCATGGAATTGTCCCCCCATGCCAAATCTGGTATTAGGGTGCCAATACCATACATCCGGGGCTCCAGCATGGACCCCGGGTACTGCCAAATTAGCTCTCTTGGGTTTTCATTGCAGCTACTGCTGCTGCCAACCCAGACAGGCTTCTGCCGTCCTGGGCTCTGGGCAGCCCAGTCCCAGGAAGGCAGTGTAGGAAAGTTCCATCTTGCCTGGCATGTTACCCCCATGTCACTGGGATCCTCCTAGCCAGGACCCCAGTGCTCATAAGTTGTGCCCTGTATGTGTTCCCTGTGTGGTGCCTAACTGTATCACTGAGACTCTGCTAACCAGAATATCAGTGTTTATGCTCTCTCTGCTTTTTAAATCATCACTGCAGGCTAGTGACCATTTACACAAATTCTGATTGGCACACTGGAACACCCATATAATTCTGTAGTATATGGTACCTAGATACCCAGGGTATTGGGGTTCCAGAAGATCCCTATGGGCTGTAGCATTTTTTTTGCCACCCATAGGGATCTCAGACAATTCTTACACAGGACTGCCACTGCAGCCTGAGTGAAATAATGTCCACGTTATTTCACAGCCATTTTACACTGCTCTTAAGTAACTTATAAGTCACCTATATGTCTAACCCTCACTTAGTGAAGGTTAGGTGCACAGTTACTAAGTGTGGGGGCACCCTGGCACTAGCCAAGGTGCACCCACATTGTTCAGGGCAATTTCCCCAGACTTTGTGAGTGCGGGAACACCATTACATGCATTAACTACATATAGGTCAATACCTATGTGTAGCTTCACAATGGTAACTCCGAACATGGCCATGTAACATGTCTAAGATCATGGAATTGTCCCCCCATGCCAAATCTGGGATTGGGGTGCCAATCCCATGCATCCCCGGGGCTCCAGCATGGACCCTGGGTACTGCCAAAATAACTCTCTGGGGTTTTCCCTGCAGCTACCGCTGCTGCCAACCCTCAGACAGGTGTTTGCCCCCCTGGGGCCTGGGCAGCCCAGTCCCAGGAAAGCAGAACAAAGGATTTTCTCTGAGAGAGGGTGTTAGACCCTCTCCCTTTGGAAATAGGTGTTAAGGGCCTGAGAGGAGTTGCCTCTCCTGGCCTCTGGGAATGCTTTGAAGGGCACAGATGGTGCCCTCCTTGCATAAACCAGTCTACACCAGTTCAGGGAGCCCCCAGCCCCTGCTCTGGCATGAAACTGGACAAAGGAAAGGGGAGTGACCACTCCCCTGTCCATCACCACCCCAGGGGTGGTGCCCAGAGCTCCTCCAGTGTGTCCCAGACCTCTGCCATCTTGAATGCAGAGGTGTGAGGGCACAATGGAGACTTCTGAGTGGCCAGTGTCAGCAGGTGACGTCTGAGACCCCTCCTGATAGGTTCTTACCTGGTTAGGTAGCCAATCCTACTCTGAGGGCTATTTAGGGTCTCTCCTGTGGGTTTCTCTTCGGATAACGAATGCAAGAGCTCACCAGAATTCCTCTGCACTTCTCTCTTCGACTTCTGCCAAGGATCGACCGCTGTCTGCTCTAGGATGCCTGCAAGACTGCAACAAAGTAGCAAGAAGACTACCAGCAACATTGTAGCGCCTAATCCTGCCGGCTTTCTTGACTGTTTCCTGGTGGTGCAGGTACATGCTCTGAGGGCTGTCTGCCTTCACCCTGCACTGAAAGCCAAGAAGAAATCTCCTGTGGGTCTACATAATCTTCCCCCTGCTAACGCAGGCACCAAACTTCTGCATCACTGGTCCACTGGGTCCCCTCTCATCTTCACGAACGTGGTCCCTGGAACACAGGAGCTAGATCCAAGTGACCGCGACAGTCCAGTGGTCCTTCTGTCAAAATTTGGTGGAGGTAAGTCCTTGCCTCCCCGCGCCAGACAGTAATCCTGTGTACTGCGTGAACTGCATCTGCTAGGGCTTCTGTGCACTTTTGCAAGACTTCCTTCGTGCACAGCACAACCCAGGTCTCCAGCACTCCGTCCTGCATTGCCCAACTCGCTGAGTTGACCTCCGACTTCGTGGGACCCTCTTTTGTTGTGCTGAGACGACTGCTGTGCTCAGATTTCTTGAACGCCTGTTCAGGTACTTCTGCGGGTGCTGCCTGCTTCTGCGTGGGCTCTCTCTGTTGCTGAGCGCTCCCTCTGTCTCCTCCTTCAAGGGGGTCCTCCTGGTCCTTCCTGGGCGCTGGCAGTACCCAAAACCTTCAACCGCGACTCATGCAGCTAGCAAGGCTTCTTTGCGGTCTTTCTGCGTGGAAACAACTGTGCATCCTCCAGCATGCCGTGGGACATCTTCTGACCAAAGGAGAAGTTCCTGGCACCTTTCGTTGTTACAGAATCTTTGGCTTCTTCCACCCGGAGGCAGCCCTTTTGCTCCTTCATCCGGGGTTTAGTGAGCTCCTGCCCCCCCTAGACACTTGCATGACTCTTGGACTGGGTCCCCATCCTTTGCAGGTCCACAGGTCCAGGAATCTGTCTTCAGTACTTTGCAGTCAGTTGTTGTCTTTGCAGAATCCCCATCTCAACTTTACTGTCTTTATGGGGTAGTAGGGTAACTTTACTCCTACTTTTCAGGGAGTTGGGGTGGGGTATCTAGGACCCCCCTAGTGTTTTCTTACACTCCCAGCAACCCTCTACACACTACACTAGGCCTGGGGTCTATTTGTGGTTCGCATTCCACTTTTGGAGTATATGGTTAGTGTTGCCCTTAGGCCTATTTTATCCTATTACATTCGATTGTGTTCTACAGTGTTTGCACTACTTTTCTAAGTGTTTTACTTACCTGATTTTGGTCTGTGCGTATATTTTGTGTATTTTACTTACCTCGTAAGGGAGTATATCCTCTGAGATACTTTTGGCAAATTGTCACTAAAATAAAGAACCTTTATTTTTAGTAACTCTGAGTATTGTGTTTCTTATGATATAGGGGGTGATTCTAACTTCGGCGGGCGGCGGAGGCCGCCCGCCAAAGTTCACCCACCAAAATACCGCTCCGCGGTCGAAAGACCGCTGAGGGTATTTTGGGATTTGCCCTGGGCTGGCGGGCGGCCGCCAAAAGGCCGCCCGCCAGCCCAGGGCAAATCAACCTTCCCACGAGGACGCCGGCTCAGAATTGAGCCGGCGTAGTGGGAAGGTGCGACGGGTGCAGTGGCACCCGTCGCGTATTTCAGTGTCTGCATAGCAGACACTGAAATACTTTGTGGGGCCCTCTTACGGGGGCCCCTGCAGTGCCCATGCCATTGGCATGGGCACTGCAGGGGCCCCCAGGGGCCCCGCGGCACCCCCTACCGCCATCCTGTTCCTGGCGGGAGACCCGCCAGGAACAGGATGGCGGTAGGGGGTGTCAGAATCCCCATGGCGGTCAGAATGCCCTGCGGGGCACCGCCGGTCTGTCGGCGGTGCTCCCGCCGACCCTGGCCCCGGCGGTCTCGGACCGCCGGGGTCAGAATGACCCCCATAGTGCCATATGATATAAGTGTTACAGTAGGAGCTTTGCATGTTTCCTAGTTCAGCCTAAGCAGCTCTGCTATAGCTACCTCTATCAGCCTAAGCTGCTAGAACACTACTTATCTACTAATAAGGGATAACTGGACCTGGCACACGGTGTAAGTACCACAAGGTACCCACTATAAGCCAGGCCAGCCTCCTACATTGGTAGTGCAGTGGTGGGATAAGTACTTGTAACTGCTTTACCACTTTGTCATTAGTGCTTTTCATAAGAAAAACATATATCCAATACTTCAGAATATACACAGTAACCTAAACAGTTTAACTTTCCTTCTCTAAAAGTTTCTAAAAAGTTTCTGACAACTTTTAAAAGTTTGAAAAAGTTTTTCTCTGTTCTTTAAAAAGTTCCAAAAACATTTTTCTCTCTCTGTCCTAAACCTTTTCTATCATGTCTGCAGTAGAACTTACTCCCACAGTTGTCCAGGCAACATATGGGAATCTAAACTTTAAAAGTTTGATGGGTCTCTGCATTGAAAGAGGTTTAGCAATTGGTAAGAATCCTACAAAAGATCTTCTCCTTAGCCTTCTCCTAGAAAGTGACCAGAACCAGTCTGCCCCATCCCAGGATCAGGAGGTAGAGGGGTGGGGGTACCCAGCTAGACTCAGAGGAGTCCCCTGAGGATGCTGGGAAGGGTTCTTCAAAGCACCTGCCAGCTAACAGGCCACCTAGTGACACTGGTAGTGGGAGGGGGTCACACATTAGTAGGGCACCTTTCACTCCTAAAGGCCAGGTTACTAGGGTCCAGCCAGTAAGGGACAGGTCCAACTCTGCCAATTCCCAAATTTCTTCTGTGTCTCACAATTCCCAAGCCTCCCGCCCTGAGGATAACTTAATGGAAAGGGAACTCAGAAAGCTGAGGATGGAAGAGGCCAGGCTGAAGCTGAAACAGCAGCAGCTGGCCTTAGACAGGGAATCTCTGGATGTGGAAAGGGAAAGCCAAAGGTTGGCGGTTAGTTCCCCATGGTGGCAGCAGCAGTGTTTTTGATAGCAATCCTGTTAGAGAGCAAGATTCCAGAAACCTGCATAAGATAGTCCCCCCTTACAAGGAGGGGGATGACATTAACAAGTGGTTTGCTGCACTTGAGAGGGCCTGTATGGTACAGTTGGTCCCTCAATGGCATTGAGCTGCCATCTTGTGGCTATCTTTCACAGGTAAGGGATGCAAAAAATTACAAAGTTTTGAAGGATGCACTCTTGAATGGATTTGGCTTAACCACTGAACAATACAGGATTAAGTTCAGAGACACCAGAAAAGAGTCCTCTCAAGACTGGACAGACTTTGTAGACTGTTCAGTGAAGGCCTTGGAGGCTTGGTTACATGGCAGTAAGGTTACTGACTATGAACGCCTTTATAATCTAATCCTGAGAGAGCATATTTTGAACAATTGTGTGTCTGATTTGTTGCACCTGTACCTGGTAGACTCAGATCTGACCTCTCCCCAAGAGGTGGGAAAGAAGGCAGAGAAATGGGTCAGAACAAGAGTGGACAGAAACATTCATACAGGGGGTGGAAAGGATGGGAAGAAGAAGGATGGTAAGTCTTCTGACAAGGGTGGGGACAAAGATAAAAAACATTCTGCGTCTTCATCAGGCCCACAAAAATCCTCTGGGGGTGGTGGGTCCAAATCATCTTCTCACAATCAGGAAAAGCCATAGTGTTATTTATGTAAAGTAAAAGGCCATTGGGCAAGTGATGCCACTTGTCCATAGAAAAACACCAAGGCTCCCACTACCACAACCCCAAATGCAACCTCTAGTGCCCCTAGTAATAGCAGTGGCGGTGGGAAGTCTACTACAAATATCCAATCCAAGGGTGTAGCTGGGCTCACTATTGGCAGTGCAGTTGGGGTTGTTCTTGTTTGGGAGACCACAGAGGCTGCTTTAGTCTCTGATGGTGGCATTGACTTTGCCACCTTGGTTGCTTGTCCCCTTAATATGGGTAAGTACAAGCAACTACCCCTAATTAATGGTGTTGAGGTTGAGGCCTACAGGGACACAGGAGCCAGTGACCCTTGTCCCTGCCCCCCCTTGACCCTCCAACATCTTCAGGCAATAGGTTTATCCTGGTGGTAGTGGACCATGCCACTAGGTACCCTGAAGTAATCCCCTTAAGGACCACTACAGCTCCTGCAGTGGCAAAGGCCCTCCTGGGAATCTTTTCCAGGGTGGATTTCCCTAAGGAAGTGGTGTCAGACAGAGGTAGTAACTGTAGGAGGCTGGCCTGGCCTATAGTGGGTACCTTATGGTACTTACACCTTGTGCCAGGTCCAGTTATCCCTTATTAGTAGAATAGAGGTGTTTCTAGCAGCTTAGGCTGATAGAAGGTAGCTATGGCAAAGCAGCTTAGGCTGAACTAGGAGACATGCATAGCTCCTACTATACCACTTATATCACATAGCACAATATAATAAGAAAAGACAATACTCAGAGTTACTAAAAATAAAGGTACTTTATTTTAGTCACAATATGCCAAAAGTATCTCAGAGGATACCCTCACTTAGGAGGTAAGTAATATACACAAATTATATGTACACAACCCAAAACAGGTAAGTAACAGTAAGAAAAGTGGTGCAAACAATGTAGAAACACAATAGGATGCAATAGATAGACATAGGTCTAGGGGCAACACAAACCATATACACCAAAAGTGGAATGTGAATCACTAATGGACCCCAGAACTATGGGAGGTTGTAGAGGGTTGCTGGGACTGTAAGAAAACAGTAAGGGTGTCCTAGATACCCCACCCCAACACCCTGAAAAGTAGGAGTAAAGTTACCCTACTACCCCAGAAAGACAGAATAGTCGTGATAGGGGATTCTGCAAGAACCACAAGCACCAGCAAAACACTGAAGACGGATTCCTGGACCTGAGGACCTGTAAAGGAAGGGGACCAAGTCCAAAGAGTCATGCAAGTGTCCGGGGGGGGGCAGGAGCCCACTGAACCCCGGATGAAGGTGCAAAAGGGCTGCCTCCGGGTGGAAGAAGCCGAAGATTCTGCAACAACGAAAATGGCTAGGAACCTCTCCTTTGGATGGAAGATGTCCCACGGTGTGCTGGAGGTTGCAGAAGTATTTCCATGCAAAAATACTGCAAACAGGTCTTGCTAGCTGCAAGACTTGCAATTCAGGATTTTGGGTGCTGCTGGGGACCAGGAAGGACCAGGATGTCGCTCCTTGGAGGCGGAGACAAAGGGGGCACTCAGCAACTCAGAGAGCCCCCGCAGAAGCAGGCAGCACCCACAGAAGTACCACAACAGGCACTTAGAAGATCTGTGAACTCAGAGTCACAAAAGGAGGGTCCCACGATGTCGGATTTCAACTCAGCGAGTCGGGCAATGCAGGACAGAGTGCTGGGGACCCAGGCTAGGCTGTGCACAAAGGAAACCTTCGAAAAGTGCACAGAAGCCGGAGCAGCTACAAATCACGCAGTACACAGGTTTGCTGTCTGGCTTGGGGAGTCAAGGACTTACCTCCACCAAATTTAGACAGAAGGGCCACTGGACTGTGGGAGACACTTGGACCCAGCTCCTGTGTTCCAGGGACCACACTTGTCAGGGTGAGAGTGGACCCAGAGGACTGGTGAAGCTTAAGTGTGGTGCCTGCAGTAGCAGGGGGAAGACTCCGTCATCCCACAGGAGATTTCTTCTTGGCTTCCAGTGCAGGGTGAAGGCAGACAGCCACCAGAGCATGCACCACCAGGAAACAGTAAAGAAAGCCGGCAGGATTAGGCGCTACATTGTCACTGGTAGTCTTGTTGCTACTTTGTTGCAGTTTTGCAGGGTCCTGGAGCAGTCAGCGGTCGATCCTTGGCAGAAGTCGAAGAGGAAGATGCAGAGGAACTCTGGTGAGCTCTTGCATTCGTTATCTGAGGAAAAGCCCACAGGAGAGACCCTAAATAGCTCTCAGAGGAGGATTGGCCACCTAGTCAGGTAAGCACCTATCAGGAGGGGTCTCTGTCATCACCTGCTGGCACTGGCCACTCAGAGGCCTGCATTGTGCCCTCACAGCTCTGGATTCAAGATGGCAGAGGTCTGGGACACACTGGAGCAGCTCTGGGCACCACCCCTGGGGTGGTGATGGACAAGGGAGTGGTCACTCACCTTTCCTTTGTCCAGTTTCGCACCAGAGCAGGGGCTGGGGGTTCCCTTAACCGGTGTAGACCGGTTTATGCAAGGAGGGCACCATCTGTGCCCTTCAAAGCATTTCCAGAGGGCTGGAGAGGCTACTCCTCTCAGGCCCTTAATACCTATTTCCAAAGGGAGAGGGTGTAACACTCTCTCTCAGAGGAAATCCTTTGTTCTGCCTTCCTGGGTCTGGGCTGCCCAGACCCCAGGAGTGCAGAAGCCTGTCTGTGGGTAGGCAGCAGCGGTAGCTGTAGTGAAAACCCAAGAGAGCTGGTTTGGCAGTATCCGGGGTCAAAGCTGGAGCTCCAGGGGTGAATGGGATTGGCACCCCAATACCAGCTTTGGCATGTGGGGACAATTCCATGATCTTAGACTTGTTACATGGCCATATTCGGAGTTACCATTGTGAAGCTACATATAGGTATTGACCTATATGTAGTGCACATGTGTAATGGTGTCCCCGCACTCACAAAGTCTGGGAAATTGCCCTGAACTATGTGGGGGCACCTTGGCTAGTGACAGGGTGCCCTCACACTTAGTAACTTTGCACCTAACCCTCACCATGTGAGGGTTAGACATATAGGTGACTTATAAGTTAGTTAAGTGCAGTGTAAAATGGCTGTGAAATAACGTGGATGTTATTTCACTCAGGCTGCAGTGGCAGTCCTGTTTAAGAATTGTCTGAGCACCCAATGGGTGGCAAAAGAAATGCTGCAGCCCAAAGGGATCTCCTGGAACCCCAATAGCCTGGGTACCTAGGTACCATATACTAGGGAATTATAAGGGTGTTCCAGTGTGCCAATTAGAATTGGTGAAAATGGTCACTAGCCTATAGTGACAATTTTAAAGACAGAGAGAGCGTAAGCACTGAGGCTCTGAATAGCAGAGCCTCTGTGACACAGTTAGTCACTACACAGGGACACACATTCAGGCCACAAACTACGAGCACTGGGGTCCTGGCTAGCAGGGTCCCAGTGAGACATATAAAACACAGACAAATAGGGTTTTCACTATGAGCACTGGGGTCCTGGCTAGCAGGATCCCAGTGAGACAGTAAAAACCCCCTGACATATACTCACAAACTGGCCAAATGTGGGAGTAACAATGCTAGAAAGAGGCTACCTTCCTACACACTGGGCTCCTGACCAGCAGGATCCGAGTGAGACAGGCAAAAACATACTGACATACAGGTACAAATGGGGGTAACATGCCAAGGAAGATTGTACTTTCCTACAGTGGGTACTCCAGTACCCAGGGCATGAGATATTAAGAGAAGACCTCGGAGGGCAGCAGCTCTGATTGTACCACCCTCAAGGGCCCTGCACCCAGATGTACCCAGCACTGCCATAGCAGGCTGAGTACCCTGGTGCAAACCCAAAATTTAAACTCAACATGTCACCCTCTCCGTGAGCCCTGTCCACCCCACACCTCATGTAGTATGCGTAAGTCACCCCTCTGGCAGGCCTTTCAGCCTTAAGGCAGGGTCCACATATTTTGTGTGCGGGCATAGCTGCATGAGCAGTATGCCCCCTCTGTGTCCTTGACAAACCAAAGACATAGTGAGTGAACAGAGCAGCCATTTTAAATACATGTACTGGACACTTGTCAAACACAAGTTTCCCATTTACATGATGGCTACTGCACACCCCGGGTTATTTGGCATCAAACAATTCAGAATATTAAATCCAAACTGGTACCAGCGTTGGAGTTAACCCTAAATGTACCCAGGGGTCACCCTAGAGGTGCCCCTGCAAAAGCTAACCCTAACTGGCATAGTTGCTGACTGGTTCCATCCAGCCTGCCACTCCAGACTGCCAATAGGGGGTTAGCTTCAAAGGGCTACTGGCCCTGAAACGCGAGCCCATAGGCCTGCTGCTATCAGCAGAGGGCTTCCCCCTTTGCAAACCCCCACTTTGGGCGGGAGCAAAGGCAGGAAACCAGACAAAGGGTAGGAGGAGTGACCTCACTGAGCATGCTCCACCCCTAAGGGCTTGCATGCGAAGTGGACCCTCTATCTAATTTTTCTCCATGTTTTGATTGAAGAAAAGAAGCCAATGAGGTTTAAGGAAGTGATCCTTCCCACAGTAATTGGTCACTATAGTAGGTGTAGCCACCCAAGAGTAAGTGTCCAATTGGGCACTTCCCGGTTCCCCCTAAAACACCCACTAAATTCAATATTTAGTGGGCTCCCCCAGACCAAGAATTTAGATTGAACAGGAAGAAAGAAGACAGCACCAAAGAATCCACCAAGACGAGAACAGAGGACCTGCTGCACCAGAAGATACTCCAAGACCCCTGCTTGCTGCACCAGAGTCCCAACAATCCCCACTGCAGAGGAGCTGACCACTGGACTGAGCTCAAAAGCCCCAGAGGACCTCCAGGCTTCGCAAATAGCCTAAATCTCCCTCCTGAGTGGAGGCACCACTCAAGAAACTCAAGAAACCTGGACCAACAAACCAGTGAGGGTCACTTCACTGACTGGCTAATATCTCCACGACCGGAAGTCACAGCTGGACCCGATAACACACCCACGACTGCCCAGATGTGACGCACACCTATGCCAAGTTTGGTGACACTGCGATCTCTAGTGGCCGAGTTACACCAATACCCTGGGTAATGGTCAGCTGACATCAGACAAACAGAAAAACAGCTCCCCCAGAGCTGAAAAGGATCAGGAGGAAGCCCCAGTTGAGGGACTTCAGGAACACCGTGGACCGCCGATCAGAGTGCCCCCGTTGTCCTGTAAGCCTCCCTCAAGGAGACTCACCTCGAGCTCCAATGGACTCTGTTGCACACAGCATCTAAGACCTCCAAGGCACCCTGCACCTGGCCGCCCTGGGCCTTGCATCGCGGGATCTGCTGTGTGGCCTGGGTCCCCCCCCCCCTTGTGACCTTGTCAGCCCAAGGGTACCCCAAGGCACCATTTTAACTCTGCAAACCAGCTCCTTTTCCAAGTGGCCCCTCCAGGTGGCCCTATGCCTGTGCCAAGAACCTTTCCAATGCCACTCCACCGGAACCGTGAGCTGCACAAGACTTTCCAGCTGGCAGTGTGCCCCCCGACGACTCCGGCCACCCTGCAAGAGAAGAGACTGTGGGATTTTACTGTATTTTTAAAGGTGACTGTGCATTGATTAAAGACTAACTTTGCTAAAACTTCACAAAGTCATAACTTGAAAAGTACTTAGCGTATTCTAAAGATCTTGGTCTTAAAATGTATATAAAAGTCTGAAGTGTTTTCATAAATTCTGGTCTTGACTTATTCATTGAGTGTGTGTGGTGCATGATTGTATTTGTGAGTAGGCAAATGCTTAGCACATCCCCTGGATTAGCCTAACTGTTTGACCAGCTGCCTTAAAAATTGGAGCATTAGGTGGTCTAAGGTTTACCTCTGGAAGCCAATGTGTGGTTGCCCGGACCCTCTGCATAGTGTACTCGATTTTGTACACTACATAGAGGGCCAGCCTCCAACATTTGGTGGCAACGGTGGGGTAAAGACTTTTTGTTTGCTGATAACACTCTTACAATTGTGTTAACACACAAATAACTCTCCAAATTGTCTTTTAGTTAATTGTTTTTTGATTTTTCCAATTGACTAACATTATTTTACAAAGTTCTAAAATATCTGTCAGGGCCCTGGTAAGGTCCCTACAACTTAGAAAAAGTTTTTAACATCTTTGCTTTAGTTGGTAATCCGAAAAGGGGAAGTCTAAATTCCAAAAAGGTCTCAACTTTAGTGAGATAAAAATGTCTGACTCAGAGTACAGAAACCAGGAGCTCAACCTGGAGCCTTATGGGGCATCTAGCTATGACCAGTTAAGAAAACTCTGCAGACTGTACAAAATTCAAAATGGAAAAAGCCCCAAATCAGAGAAACCTAGGTTTCTGGTGGCCCAGTATGAAAGAGATCATCCCCCAGCTGATGATGAGGATACATCTGAGTTGGATGAAGATCATGTGGAGAATAGGGATGGGGGTAGCTCCTCTTCACGTGCAGCTCTAGAGTACCCACAGATCCAGACCTGGATATTGCCAGGCTGACCCAAAGACTGGCTTTAGAAAGTCAGCTTTTGGAGATAGAAAAGCAAAGAAAGGAGTTGGCATGGCACCCCTCTCTGGTGGGAGCATACAAGTGTTGAGAGAAAAAGCTTTCAACATCAAACTCCCAAAAGGAGTTGTCCCTCCCTTCACTGAAGGGGATGATATAGTGAAATGCTTTTCTGCCTTTGAACGAGCCTGTATTGGGTGGGAAATTGAAAAGAAAGACTGGGTTACATTGATGTGGAAGTTATTCTCAGGAAAGTGCAGGGATAGGCTCCTGACACTAAAGGAGGCAGATTTTAAATCCTATGACGTCATGAAGGGTACCCTGATTGAGGGCTTTGGATTTACAACTGAAGAGTACAGAATAAAGTTCAGGGAGGTTCGGAAATCCCAGAGCCAAACCTTGGTTGACTTTGTGTACTATTCAGTAAAATACTGGGTGGTTGGTTAGCTGGGAACAAGGTACAAGATTATGATGGGCTGTATAATTTATTTATTAAAGAGCATCTGTTGAGTAATTGTTCCAATGATAGACTACATCAGCATCTGGTAGACCTGGGTCCACTTTCCCCTCAAGAATTGGAGAGGAAGGCAGACCATTGGGTCAAAACAAGGGTTTCCAAAACTATCATTGGTTGGGGAGACTAAAAAAAAGAGGCCAAAAAGCCCACCCCAAGAGAAAGATGGGAGCCAGGGTAAAAACAACAAAGAGTCTTCTCAAGGACCCCAAAAACCTTCACAGGAGGGTGGGCCCAGGGACTACTCACAGTCTAGGGGAGGATACAAAGGGAAACACTTTGACCCCAGCACGGCTTGGTGGCAAGACTGTAAGACAAAAGGGCACCAAAATGGAGACTCTGGCTGTCAAAACAAAAGAATGCCTGTAGTCAACCTGCAGTAAATGCAGTTGCCAATATCCAGATGGGGTCAGAGGTGTGGCCTGACCATGTTAGTGTCCCCACAGAGCCAACATTAGTCACTGTGGGTGGGGTAGATTTATCCTGTGCTGTCTGGCAAAGTAATATGAACAAATACAGTCAACACCCTGTGATTAATGGGGACAAAACAGAAGCCTTGAGGGATAAAGGGGCTAGCATCATTATGGTGTCTCACCATCTAGTTCCCTTATCTCAGTTCCTAGTAGCGAGGTCTTATCCTGTCATCAATGCTGACAATGAGACCAGATTCCACCCCATGGCTATGGTAAACTTTGAATGGGGAGGAGTAGCAGAGCAGAAAGAAGTGGTTGTGTCCTCATCCATCCCTGTAGATTGTGTACTTGGTAATGATCTGGAGCATTCCCCGTGGGCTGAGGTAGAGCTAAAGGCCCATGCAGCAATGCTTGGAATCCCTGTGTGTGCTTGTGTCAAGACTAGGGCACAGAGCAAACTTCAGAGAGAAAAAGCAGAGTGGGATCCTGAAATAGTGGACCAGACTCCCAAGAGAAAGGGCAAGAAGACTGGGGGGACCAGCTTCACAACAGATCACAAGACAGGACCGTCTCCTCAGGAGGAGGAGTAGTCACTCACCTTAGAGGGAACTGAGCCTGAGGAGCTTAGTCCTTACCACCCATAGCTCTTGGGCCCAGGGGGACCCTCTAGGGAAGATCTGTGCCAGGGACAAAGAGAGTGGCCCACTCTTGAAGGCCTGAGACAGCAAGCTGCTCAGGAGGAGCTAAGAAATGCCAGTGGTACCCACAGGGTCTACTGGGAGGAGGGGCTCCTGGTCACTGAGGCCAGAGACCTCAAGCCTGGTGCAACCAGGAGAGTGGTAGTGTCCCAGAAGTTCACAGTCTTCCTTCTTGCTTTAGCCCATGACATCCCCATAGCAGGGCATCTGGGCCAGAACAAGACATGGAGTAGGTTGGCTAAACACTTCTACTGGTCAGGAATGTCACGAAAAGTGAAGGACTTTTGCTAGTCATGTCCCTCCTGCCAAGCCAGTGGCAAAGCAGGTGGGCACTTAAAGGTCCCTTTAATCCCATCGCCTATGGTTGGGGTTCCCTTTGAGAGGGTGGGGGTTGACATTGTTGTCCCCCTTAACCCTCTAACAGCATCAGCACATAGATACATTTTAGTGGTAGTGGATCATGCCACTAGGTATCCTGAGGTTATTCCCCTTAGGACCATCACCACACCTGCAGTGGCCAAAGCCCTCCTGTGTGTCTTTACCACAGTGGGGTTCCCTAAGGAGGTAGTATCAGACAGGGGTCAAACTTCATGTCTGCATACTTGAAACACATGTGGCCGGAATGTGGAGTGACTTAAAAGTTCACTATCCCTTACCATCCTCAAGCCAATGGGCTGGTACAAAGGTTCAACCAGACCCTAAAAGGCATGATTGGAGGACTCCCTGAAAAACTCAGAAGGAGATGGGATGTCCTACTTCCTTGCCTGCTGTTTGCCTACAGAGAAGTGCCACAAAAAGGGAATAGGTTTTTCACCGTTTGAACTTTTGTTTGGGCACCCTGTTATGGGTCCACTGAGTCTTGTAATGGAGGGCTGAAAGAGACCTCTCAAAGAGCCCGAACAGGACATTGTGGACTATGTGCTTGGCCTATGTTCCAGAATGGCTGAGTACATGGAGAAAGCAAGCAAAAATCATCAGGCCAGGCAAGAGCTTCAAAAGCTTTGGTATGACCAGAAAACTGCTATGGTGGAGTTCCAAACAGGGCAAAAAGTTTGGATATTTGAGCCTTTTGCTCCAAGGGCCCTCCATGACAAATGTTCTGGGCCCTATCCCATTCTTGAAAGAAAAGGGGAGGTCACTTATCTAGTGGACCTGGGCAGTTGCAAAAACCCCAAAACGATTATCCATGTCAACCACCTAAAACCCTTCTTTGCCAGTGTAGGAGGCTGGACTGGCTTGTAGTGAGTACCAAGGGGTACTTGCACGTTGCACCAGGCCCAGTTATCCCTTATTAGTGTATAGGGTGTCTAGCAGCTTAGGCTGATAGATAATGGTAGCTTAGCAGAGCAGCTTAGGCTGAACTAGGAGACGTGTGAAGCTACTACAGTACCACCTAGTGTCATATGCACAATATCATAAGAAAACACAATACACAGTTATACTAAAAATAAAGGTACTTTATTTTTATGACAATATGCCAAAGTATCTTAGAGTGTACCCTCAGTGAGGGGATAGGAAATATACACAAGATATATATACACAATAGCAAAAATATGCAGTATAGTCTTAGAAAACAGTGCAAACAATGTATAGTTACAATAGGATGCAATGGGGAAACATAGGGATAGGGGCAACACAAACCATATACTCCAAAAGTGGAATGCGAACCACGAATGGACCCCAAACCTATGTGACCTTGTAGAGGGTCGCTGGGACTATTAGAAAATAGTGAGAGTTAGAAAAATAACCCTCCCCAAGACCCTGAAAAGTGAGTGCAAAGTGCACTAAAGTTCCCCTAAGGACAAAGAAGTCGTGTTAGAGGAATAATGCAGGAAAGACACAAACCAGCAATGCAACAACTGTGGATTTCCAATCTAGGGTACCTGTGGAACAAGGGGACCAAGTCCAAAAGTCACAAGCAAGTCGGAGATGGGCAGATGCCCAGGAAATGCCAGCTGCGGGTGCAAAGAAGCTTCGACTGGACAGAAGAAGCTGAGGTTTCTGCAGGAACGAAAAGGGCTAGAGACTTCCCCTTTGGTGGACGGATCCCTCTCGCCTTGGAGAGTCGTGCAGAAGTGTTTTCCCGCCAAAAGGACGCCAACAAGCCTTGCTAGGCGCAAATCGTGCGTTTGGCGTTTTTGGACGCTGCCGGGGCTCAGGAGGGACCAGGAGGTCGCAAATTGGACCTGAAGAGAGAGGGGACGTCGAGCAAGACAAAGAGCCCTCACTGAAGCAGGTAGCACCCAAAGAAGTGCCAGAAACAGGCACTACAAGGATGCGTAAAACGGTGCTCGCCGAAGTTGCACAAAGGAGTCCCACGTCGCCGGAGACCAACTTAGAAAGTCGTGCAATGCAGGTTAGAGTGCCGTGGACCCAGGCTTGGCTGTGCACAAAGGATTTCCGCCGGAAGTGCACAGGGGCCGGAGTAGCTGCAAAGTCGGGGTTCCCAGCAATGCAGCCCAGCGAGGTGAGGCAAGGACTTACCTCCACCAAACTTGGGCTGAAGAGTCACTGGACTATGGGGGTCACTTGGACAGAGTCGCTGGAATCGAGGGACCTCGCTCGTCGTGCTGAGAGGAGACCCAAGGGACCGGTGATGCAGCTTTTTGGTGCCTGCGGTTGCAGGGGGAAGATTCCGTCGACCCACGGGAGATTTCTTCGGAGCTTCTGGTGCAGAGAGGAGGCAGGCTACCCCCACAGCATGCACAAGCAGGAAAACAGTCGAGAAGGCGGCAGGATCAGCGTTACAGAGTTGCAGTAGTCGTCTTTGCTACTATGTTGCTGGTTTGCAGGCTTCCAGCGCGGTCAGCAGTCGATTCCTTATCAGAAGGTGAAGAGGGAGATGCAGAGGAACTCGGATGAGCTCTTGCATTCGTTATCTAAAGTTTCCCCAGAGACAGAGACCCTAAATAGCCAGAAAAGAGGGTTTGGCTACCTAGGAGAGAGGATAGGCTAGCAACACCTGAAGGAGCCTATCACAAGGAGTCTCTGACGTCACCTGGTGGCACTGGCCACTCAGAGCAGTCCAGTGTGCCAGCAGCACCTCTGTTTCCAAGATGGCAGAGGTCTGGAGCACACTGGAGGAGCTCTGGACACCTCCCAGGGGAGGTGCAGGTCAGGGGAGTGGTCACTCCCCTTTCCTTTGTCCAGTTTCGCGCCAGAGCAGGGGCTAAGGGGTCCCTGAACCGGTGTAGACTGGCTTATGCAGAATTGGGCACATCTGTGCCCAAGAAAGCATTTCCAGAGGCTGGGGGAGGCTACTCCTCCCCTGCCTTCACACCATTTTCCAAAGGGAGAGGGTGTCACACCCTCTCTCAGAGGAAGTTCTTTGTTCTGCCATCCTGGGCCAGGCCTGGCTGGACCCCAGGAGGGCAGATGCCTGTCTGAGGGGTTGGCAGCAGCAGCAGCTGCAGTGAAACCCCAGGAAGGGCAGTTTGGCAGTACCAGGGTCTGTGCTACAGACCACTGGGATCATGGGATTGTGCCAACTATGCCAGGATGGCATAGAGGGGGCAATTCCATGATCATAGACATGTTACATGGCCATATTCGGAGTTACCATGGTGAAGCTACATATAGGTAGTGACCTATATGTAGTGCACGCATGTAATGGTGTCCCCGCACTCACAAAGTTCAGGGAATTGGCTCTGAACAATGTGGGGGCACCTTGGCTAGTGCCAGGGTGCCCTCACACTAAGTAACTTTGCACCTAACCTTTACTAGGTAAAGGTTAGACATATAGGTGACTTATAAGTTACTTAAGTGCAGTGTAAAATGGCTGTGAAATAACGTGGACGTTATTTCACTCAGGCTGCAGTGGCAGGCCTGTGTAAGAATTGTCAGAGCTCCCTATGGGTGGCAAAAGAAATGCTGCAGCCCATAGGGATCTCCTGGAACCCCAATACCCTGGGTACCTCAGTACCATATACTAGGGAATTATAAGGGTGTTCCAGTAAGCCAATGTAAATTGGTAAAAATGGTCACTAGCCTGTTAGTGACAATTTGGAAAGAAATGAGAGAGCATAACCACTGAGGTTCTGATTAGCAGAGCCTCAGTGAGACAGTTAGGCACCACACAGGGAACATATACATGCACACCTATGAGCACTTGGGCCCTGTGTGACAGGGTCCCAGTGACACATACATATAGGCCACAAACCTATGAGCACTGGGGTCCTGACCAGCAGGATCCCAGTGACACATAACAACCATACTGAAAACATAGGCCCTCATTCTGACCTTGGCGGGCGGCGGAGGCCGCCCGCCAAAGTCCCGCCGTCAGGTTACCGTTCCGCGGTCGAAAGACCGCGGCGGTAATTCTGACTTTCCCGCTGGGCTGGCGGGCGGTCGCCTTCAGACCGCCAGCCAGCCCAGCGGGAAAGAGGCTTCCACGATGAAGCCGGCTCGGAATCGAGCCGGCGGAGTGGAAGCTGTGCGACGGGTGCAGTTGCACCCGTCGCGTATTTCACTGTCTGCACAGCAGACAGTGAAATACATGTAGGGGCCCTCTTACGGGGGCCCCTGCAATGCCCATGCCAGTGGCATGGGCACTGCAGGGGCCCCCAGGGGCCCCGCGACCCCCCCTACCGCCATCCGGATCTCGGCGGTCCGACCGCCGGGATCTGGATGGCGGTAGGGGGGGTCGGAATCCCCGCGGCGGAGCAGCAAGCTGCGCCGCCGCGGAGGATTCAATGGGGCCGCGGTACACTGGCGGGACCCCGCCAGTGGTGCCGGTCCGACCGCGGCTTTACCGCCGCGGTCGGAATCCCCATTGGAGCACCGCCGGCCTGTCGGCGGTGCTCCCGCGGTCCTCCGCCCTGGCGGTCAAAGACCGCCAGGGTCAGAATGACCACCATAGTGTTTTCACTATGAGCACTGAGGCCTGGCTATCAGGATCCCAGTGAGACAGTGAAAACAGTGACAAACACCCTGACATACACTCACAAACAGGCCAAAAGTGGGGGTAACAAGGCTAGAAATAGGCTACCTTCTCACAGCCAGTGCTGATGTGACCATGCTCATGGTCACTGATGAGGGACAGGAAGATGAGAGTGGACCTCTCCCTGATCTCCTTTCCATCAATCCCCAATATGGTTCTGTCGATGGAGTGATCTTGTCAGACACCCTCTCAGGACAACAGCAGACTGATTGCAGGAAAGTGCTCAACCAGTATGCTGGGCTTTTTTCTCTGACCCCTGGGAAGACAACTGGTGTACCGATGATGTGGACACTGGTGACAGCCTGTTTGTCAAAAACATAATTTACAGACAGTCTGACCGTGTCAGAGAAAGCATGTAGGAAAGTACCATCTTGCCTGGCATGTTACCCCCATATTTCACTGTATATATATTGTTTTAGTGTATGTGTCACTGGGACCCTGCCAGCCAGGGCCCAGTGCTCATAAGTGTGCCCTGTATGTGTTCCCTGTGTGATGACTAACTGTCTCACTGAGGCTCTGCTAACCAGAACCTCAGTGGTTATGCTCTCTCTCCTTTCCAAATTGTCACTAACAGGCTAGTGACCAAATTCACCAATTCACATTGGCATACTGGAACACCCTTATAATTCCCTAGTATATGGTACTGAGGTACCCAGGGTATTGGGGTTCCAGAAGATCCCTATGGGCTGCAGCATTTCTTTTGCCACCCATAAGGAGATCTGACAATTCTTACACAGGCCTGCCGGTGCAGCCTGAGTGAAATACCATCCACATTATTTCACAGCCATTTACCACTGCACTTAAGTAACTTATAAGTCACCTATATGTCTAACCTTCCCCTGGTGAAGGTTGGGTGCAAAGTTACTTAGTGTGTGGGCACCCTGGCACTAGCCAAGGTGCCCCCACATCGTTCAGAGCAAATTCCCCAGACTTTGTGAGTGCGGGGACACCATTACACGCGTGCACTGTACATAGGTCACTAGCTATGTACAGCGTCACAATGGTGTGAGAAGGTAGCCTCTTTCTAGCCTTGTTACCCCCACTTTTGGCCTGTTTGTGAGTGTATGTCAGGGTGTTTGTCACTGTTTTCACTGTCTCACTGGGATCCTGATAGCCAGGCCTCAGTGCTCATAGTGAAAACACTATGTTTTCAGTATGTTTGTTATGTGTCACTGGGATCCTGCTGGTCAGGACCCCAGTGCTCATAAGGTTGTGGCCTATATGTATGTGTCACTGGGACCCTGTCACACAGGACCCCAGTGCTCATAGGTGTGCATGTATATGTTCCCTGTGTGGTGCCTAACTGTCTCACTGAGGCTCTGCTAACCAGAACCTCAGTGGTTATGCTCTCTCATTACTTTTAAATTGTCACTAACAGGCTAGTGACCAATTTTACCAATTCACATTGGCTTACTGGAACACCCTTATAATTCCCTAGTATATGGTACTGAGGTACCCAGGGTATTGGGGTTCCAGGAGATCCCTATGGGCTGCAGCATTTCTTTTGCCACCCATAGGGAGCTCTGACAATTCTTACACAGGTCTGCCACTGCAGCCTGAGTGAAATAACGTCCACGTTATTTCACAGCCATTTTACACTGCACTTAAGTAACTTATAAGTCACCTATATGTCTAACCTTTACCTGGTAAAGGTTAGGTGCAAAGTTACTTAGTGTGAGGGCACCCTGGCACTAGCCAAGGTGCCCCCACATTGTTCAGAGCCAATTCACTGAACTTTGTGAGTGCGGGGAGACCATTACACGCGTGCACTACATATAGGTCACTACCTATATGTGGCTTCACCATGGTAACTCCGAATATGGCCATGTAACATGTCTATGATCATGGAATTGCCCCCTCTATGCCATCCTGGCATTGTTGGTACAATTCCATGATCCCAGTGGTCTGTAGCACAGACCCTGGTACTGCCAGACTGCCCTTCCTGGGGTTTCACTGCAGCTGCTGCTGCTGCCAACCCCTCAGACAGGCAGCTGCCCTCCTGGGGTCCAGCCAGGCCTGGCCCAGGATGGCAGAACAAAGAACTTCCTCTGAGAGAGGGTGTGACACCCTCTCCCTTTGGAAAATGGTGTGAAGGCAGGGGAGGAGTAGCCTCCCCCAGCCTCTGGAAATGCTTTGTTGGGCACAGAGGTGCCCAATTCTGCATAAGCCAGTCTACACCGGTTCAGGGACCCCTTAGCCCCTGCTCTGGCGCGAAACTGGACAAAGGAAAGGGGAGTGACCACTCCCCTGACCTGCACCTCCCCTGGGAGGTGTCCAGAGCTCCTCCAGTGTGCTCCAGACCTCTGCCATCTTGGAAACAGAGGTGCTGCTGGCACACTGGACTGCTCTGAGTGGCCAGTGCCACCAGGTGACGTCAGAGACTCCTTGTGATAGGCTCCTTCAGGTGTTAGTAGCCTTTCCTCTCTCCTAGGTAGCCAAACCCTCTTTTCTGGCTATTTAGGGTCTCTGTCTCTGGGGAAACTTTAGATAACGAATGCATGAGCTCAGCCGAGTTCCTCTGCATCTCCCTCTTCACCTTCTGATAAGGAATCGACCGCTGACCGCGCTGGAAGCCTGCAAACCTGCAACATAGTAGCAAAGACGACTACTGCAACTCTGTAACGCTGATCCTGCCGCCTTCTCGACTGTTTTCCTGCTTGTGCATGCTGTGGGGGTAGTCTGCCTCCTCTCTGCACCAGAAGCTCCGAAGAAATCTCCCGTGGGTCGACGGAATCTTCCCCCTGCAACCGCAGGCACCAAAAAGCTGCATCTCCGGTCCCTTGGGTCTCCTCTCAGCACGACGAGCGAGGTCCCTCGAATCCAGCGACACCGTCCAAGTGACCCCCACAGTCCAGTGACTCTTCAGCCCAAGTTTGGTGGAGGTAAGTCCTTGCCTCACCTCGCTGGGCTGCATTGCTGGGAACCGCGACTTTGCAAGCTTCTCCGGCCCCTGTGCACTTCCGGCGGAAATCCTGTGTGCACAGCCAAGCCTGGGTCCACGGCACTCTAACCTGCATTGCACGACTTTCTAAGTTGGTCTCCGGCGACGTGGGACTCCTTTGTGCAACTTCGGCGAGCACCGTTTCACGCATCCTCGTAGTGCCTGTTTCTGGCACTTCTCCGGGTGCTACCTGCTTCAGTGAGGGCTCTTTGTCTTGCTCGACGTCCCCTCTCTCTGCAGGTCCAATTTGCGACCTTCTGGTCCCTCCGGGGCCCCAGCAGCGTCCAAAAACGCCAAACGCACGATTTGCGTGTAGCAAGGCTTGTTGGCGTCCATCCGGCGGGAAAACACTTCTGCACGACTCTCCAAGGCGTGGGGGATCCATCCTCCAAAGGGGAAGTCTCTAGCCCTTGTCGTTCCTGCAGTATTCACAGTTCTTCAGCCTAGAAAGAGCTTCTTTGCACCAACCGCTGGCATTTCTTGGGCATCTGCCCATCTCCGAGCTGCTTGTGACTTTTGGACTTGGTCCCCTTGTTCCACAGGTACCTTCAGACAGGAATCCATCGTTGTTGCATTGCTGATTTGTGTTTTCCTTGCATTCTCCCTCTAACACGACTATTTTGTCCTTAGGGGAACTTTGGTGCACTTTGCACTCACTTTTCAGGGTCTTGGGGAGGGTTATTTTTCTAACTCTCACTATTTTCTAATAGTCCCAGCGACCCTCTACAAGGTCACATAGGTTTGGGGTCCATTCGTGGTTCACATTCCACTTTTGGAGTATATGGTTTGTGTTGCCCCTATCCCTATGTTTCCCCATTGCATCCTATTGTAACTATACATTGTTTGCACTGTTTTCTAAGACTATACTGCATATTTTTGCTATTGTGTATATATATCTTGTGTATATTTCCTATCCTCTCACTGAGGGTACACTCTAAGATACTTTGGCATATTGTCATAAAAATAAAGTACCTTTATTTTTAGTATAACTGTGTATTGTGTTTTCTTATGATATTGTGCATATGACACTAAGTGGTACTGTAGTAGCTTCACACGTCTCCTAGTTCAGCCTAAGCTGCTCTGCTAAGCTACCATTATCTATCAGCCTAAGCTGCTAGACACCCTATACACTAATAAGGGATAACTGGGCCTGGTGCAAGGTGCAAGTACCCCTTGGTACTCACTACAAGCCAGTCCAGCCTCCTACATTGGTTGTGCAGTGGTGGGATAAGTGCTTTGAGACTACTTACCACTCTTGTCATTGTACTTTTCATAAGAGAAAAATATACAAAACAAGGTCAGTGTATATACACATAGCCAAAAAGTTTTGCATTTCCTCTTTTCACTCTTTTCTAAGTGCTGAAAAGTACTTCTAAACTTTCAAAAAGTTCTTAAAAGTTTAAAAAGTTTTTTTTCTGTCTTTGCAAAAAGTTCTGAAAACTTTTTTCTCTTTGTCTATCACTTTTACTCTCTCTAAAAAATGTCTGGCACAGGCCAAAAAGTTGAACTGTCCAAACTTGCATATGATCACCTTAGCTGGAAAGGAGCAAGGAGTCTCTGCATAGAGAGAGGTTTGAGTGTAGGGAAGAATCCTTCCTTAGAACTGTTAATTAATATGCTTAGAGTACAGGATAAGGCCATAAGTGCCCAATCTGTAGAAAAAGTAGCTAATGGTTCTCAATCTGATCCAGGGACTCCCCCAGGAAAAGGTTCAGGAAAGAAACTTCTCAGCCTGCCCATTACTAGACAGTCTAGCATAGTTGGTACAGAGGTTGAATCACATCATACTGATGATGTGCTCTCACATTATGCTGGTAGCCAAGCTGTTAGGGTGCCCTTGGTAAGGGACAGGTCTCCTTCTGTTCATTCCCATCATACCTCTGTATCTAGAAATGTCCCTCCCACCCACCCTGATGACAGATTGTTAGAAAGGGAGCTCAATAGATTGAGAGTGGAGCAAACCAGACTGAAGCTCAAGAAGCAACAGCTGGATTTGGATAGACAGTCTTTAGAAATAGAGAGGGAAAGACAGAAGATGGGTTTAGATACCCATGGTGGCAGCAGCAGTATTCCCCATAGTCATCCTGCAAAAGAGCATGATTCCAGGAATCTGCATAAGATAGTTCCCCCTTACAAGGAGGGGGATGACATTAACAAGTGGTTTGCTGCACTTGAGAGGGCCTGTGCTGTACAGGATGTCCCTCAAAGGCAGTGGGCTGCTATCCTATGGCTATCATTTACTGGAAAAGGTAGGGATAGGCTCCTTACTGTAAAAGAAAATGATGCTAACAATTTCCAAGTTCTTAAGAATGCACTCCTGGATGGTTATGGCTTAACCACTGAACAGTACAGGATAAAGTTCAGAGATACCAAAAAGGAGTCTTCACAAGACTGGGTTGATTTCATTGACCATTCAGTGAAGGCCTTGGAGGGGTGGTTACATGGCAGTAAAGTTACTGATTATGAAAGCCTGTATAACACAATCCTGAGAGAGCATATACTTAATAATTGTGTGTCTGATTTGTTGCACCAGTACCTGGTAGACTCTGATCTGACCTCTCCCCAAGAATTGGGAAAGAAGGCAGACAAATGGGTCAGAACAAGGGTGAACAGAAAAGTTCATACAGGGGGTGACAAAGATGGCAATAAGAAGAAAGATGGTGAAAAATCTCAAGATAAGCATGGGGATAAGGGTAAAACCAAAGATCCCACTTCAAATCTTAAACACTCTTCAGAGGGTGGGGATAAAACAAATTCTTCCTCTTCTTCCCAACCTGCACACATTAAAAAGCCTTGGTGCTTTGTGTGTAAAAACAGAGGCCATAGGCCAGGGGATAAGTCCTGTCCAGGTAAACCCCCTGAGCCTACCACCACTAATACATCAAGCTCTAGTGCCCCTAGCAGTAGTGGTACTAGTGGTGGGACTGCTGGCAACAGTCAAGCAAAGGGTGTAGTTGGGTTCACTTATGGGTCCATAGTGGAAACTGATGTAATCAGTCCCAAGACAGTTTCTGTCACACCTAGTGGCACTGGCCTTGCCACACTGGCTGCTTGTCCCCTTACAATGGATAAGTACAGGCAGACAGTTGCAATAAATGGTGTTGAGGCCTTGGCCTACAGGGACACAGGTGCCAGTTTCACTTTGGTGACTGAAAACCTAGTGCCTCCTGAACAACACATCATTGGACAACAGTATAAGATTATTGATGTCCATAACTCCACTAAGTTTCTTCCCTTAGCTATAATTCAGTTTAGTTGGGGTGGAGTTACTGGCCCTAAGCAGGTGGTGGTATCACCTAGCTTACCTGTAGACTGTCTCTTAGGCAATGACCTAGAGGCCTCAGGTTGGGCTGATGTAGAGTTTTATGCCCATGCAGCCATGCTGGGCATCCCTGAGGAATTGTTCCCTCTCATTTCAAGTGAAATGAAAAAGCAAAGGAGAGAAGGCCTGAAAACTCAGGATCCCTCTCCATCAACAGGTAAAAAGGGTATCACAGTATCACCTAACCACCCTACCATTCAGGATACTATTCCTGTGGTGGGAGAAACCTCTCCTGGGGTGGCACCTGTTCCAAGGGAATCATCAGCTGGCATAGCTGGACTCCCTGAGGTAGAAGTACCTCTCTGTGGGATAACTAACATTGGTGACAAAAAGAGCACCATTTTAGTTAACATGGAGCATCCCTCCAACCCTCCCAGAGAAACTTTAGTGCAGAAACCCCGTACTGCCTCACAACACTTAGGTCAGCATCCCTGCCCTAGTGTGGAGCTCATAGGACAGCATCCCTGCCCTGCTCCAACTCAAGAGAAACAGCATCCCTGTTCTCTCTTCCAGCCAGATGGACAAAGTTTTTGCCCAGCTATGGCTTTTCTGAGACAGCATCCCTGTCTGGCATTTCCATCACTACAAATAGGTTCAGTGGACAAATCCCACTGCTCTAAACTAAAACTTACTGATAGAAACTCTGAAAATACATCTTCACATTGTTGCTTAGCTAAAAAACTTCAAACAGGGTGGTTTACATCCCCACAGGGAAGTAACCAGATAGTGGATGATAAAGGGAGTAACCAGTCTATTGCAGAGCTACTCTCTACTTATCACCACTTAGACAATAAAGTCTCAACTGGCCAAGGTTAGCCTTATTGTCCTTCGTTTGGGGGGGGGTTGTGTGAGAAGGTAGCCTCTTTCTAGCCTTGTTACCCCCACTTTTGGCCTGTTTGTGAGTGTATGTCAGGGTGTTTGTCACTGTTTTCACTGTCTCACTGGGATCCTGATAGCCAGGCCTCAGTGCTCATAGTGAAAACACTATGTTTTCAGTATGTTTGTTATGTGTCACTGGGATCCTGCTGGTCAGGACCCCAGTGCTCATAAGGTTGTGGCCTATATGTATGTGTCACTGGGACCCTGTCACACAGGACCCCAGTGCTCATAGGTGTGCATGTATATGTTCCCTGTGTGGTGCCTAACTGTCTCACTGAGGCTCTGCTAACCAGAACCTCAGTGGTTATGCTCTCTCATTACTTTTAAATTGTCACTAACAGGCTAGTGACCAATTTTACCAATTCACATTGGCTTACTGGAACACCCTTATAATTCCCTAGTATATGGTACTGAGGTACCCAGGGTATTGGGGTTCCAGGAGATCCCTATGGGCTGCAGCATTTCTTTTGCCACCCATAGGGAGCTCTGACAATTCTTACACAGGTCTGCCACTGCAGCCTGAGTGAAATAACGTCCACGTTATTTCACAGCCATTTTACACTGCACTTAAGTAACTTATAAGTCACCTATATGTCTAACCTTTACCTGGTAAAGGTTAGGTGCAAAGTTACTTAGTGTGAGGGCACCCTGGCACTAGCCAAGGTGCCCCCACATTGTTCAGAGCCAATTCACTGAACTTTGTGAGTGCGGGGAGACCATTACACGCGTGCACTACATATAGGTCACTACCTATATGTGGCTTCACCATGGTAACTCCGAATATGGCCATGTAACATGTCTATGATCATGGAATTGCCCCCTCTATGCCATCCTGGCATTGTTGGTACAATTCCATGATCCCAGTGGTCTGTAGCACAGACCCTGGTACTGCCAGACTGCCCTTCCTGGGGTTTCACTGCAGCTGCTGCTGCTGCCAACCCCTCAGACAGGCAGCTGCCCTCCTGGGGTCCAGCCAGGCCTGGCCCAGGATGGCAGAACAAAGAACTTCCTCTGAGAGAGGGTGTGACACCCTCTCCCTTTGGAAAATGGTGTGAAGGCAGGGGAGGAGTAGCCTCCCCCAGCCTCTGGAAATGCTTTGTTGGGCACAGAGGTGCCCAATTCTGCATAAGCCAGTCTACACCGGTTCAGGGACCCCTTAGCCCCTGCTCTGGCGCGAAACTGGACAAAGGAAAGGGGAGTGACCACTCCCCTGACCTGCACCTCCCCTGGGAGGTGTCCAGAGCTCCTCCAGTGTGCTCCAGACCTCTGCCATCTTGGAAACAGAGGTGCTGCTGGCACACTGGACTGCTCTGAGTGGCCAGTGCCACCAGGTGACGTCAGAGACTCCTTGTGATAGGCTCCTTCAGGTGTTAGTAGCCTTTCCTCTCTCCTAGGTAGCCAAACCCTCTTTTCTGGCTATTTAGGGTCTCTGTCTCTGGGGAAACTTTAGATAACGAATGCATGAGCTCAGCCGAGTTCCTCTGCATCTCCCTCTTCACCTTCTGATAAGGAATCGACCGCTGACCGCGCTGGAAGCCTGCAAACCTGCAACATAGTAGCAAAGACGACTACTGCAACTCTGTAACGCTGATCCTGCCGCCTTCTCGACTGTTTTCCTGCTTGTGCATGCTGTGGGGGTAGTCTGCCTCCTCTCTGCACCAGAAGCTCCGAAGAAATCTCCCGTGGGTCGACGGAATCTTCCCCCTGCAACCGCAGGCACCAAAAAGCTGCATCTCCGGTCCCTTGGGTCTCCTCTCAGCACGACGAGCGAGGTCCCTCGAATCCAGCGACACCGTCCAAGTGACCCCCACAGTCCAGTGACTCTTCAGCCCAAGTTTGGTGGAGGTAAGTCCTTGCCTCACCTCGCTGGGCTGCATTGCTGGGAACCGCGACTTTGCAAGCTTCTCCGGCCCCTGTGCACTTCCGGCGGAAATCCTGTGTGCACAGCCAAGCCTGGGTCCACGGCACTCTAACCTGCATTGCACGACTTTCTAAGTTGGTCTCCGGCGACGTGGGACTCCTTTGTGCAACTTCGGCGAGCACCGTTTCACGCATCCTCGTAGTGCCTGTTTCTGGCACTTCTCCGGGTGCTACCTGCTTCAGTGAGGGCTCTTTGTCTTGCTCGACGTCCCCTCTCTCTGCAGGTCCAATTTGCGACCTTCTGGTCCCTCCGGGGCCCCAGCAGCGTCCAAAAACGCCAAACGCACGATTTGCGTGTAGCAAGGCTTGTTGGCGTCCATCCGGCGGGAAAACACTTCTGCACGACTCTCCAAGGCGTGGGGGATCCATCCTCCAAAGGGGAAGTCTCTAGCCCTTGTCGTTCCTGCAGTATTCACAGTTCTTCAGCCTAGAAAGAGCTTCTTTGCACCAACCGCTGGCATTTCTTGGGCATCTGCCCATCTCCGAGCTGCTTGTGACTTTTGGACTTGGTCCCCTTGTTCCACAGGTACCTTCAGACAGGAATCCATCGTTGTTGCATTGCTGATTTGTGTTTTCCTTGCATTCTCCCTCTAACACGACTATTTTGTCCTTAGGGGAACTTTGGTGCACTTTGCACTCACTTTTCAGGGTCTTGGGGAGGGTTATTTTTCTAACTCTCACTATTTTCTAATAGTCCCAGCGACCCTCTACAAGGTCACATAGGTTTGGGGTCCATTCGTGGTTCACATTCCACTTTTGGAGTATATGGTTTGTGTTGCCCCTATCCCTATGTTTCCCCATTGCATCCTATTGTAACTATACATTGTTTGCACTGTTTTCTAAGACTATACTGCATATTTTTGCTATTGTGTATATATATCTTGTGTATATTTCCTATCCTCTCACTGAGGGTACACTCTAAGATACTTTGGCATATTGTCATAAAAATAAAGTACCTTTATTTTTAGTATAACTGTGTATTGTGTTTTCTTATGATATTGTGCATATGACACTAAGTGGTACTGTAGTAGCTTCACACGTCTCCTAGTTCAGCCTAAGCTGCTCTGCTAAGCTACCATTATCTATCAGCCTAAGCTGCTAGACACCCTATACACTAATAAGGGATAACTGGGCCTGGTGCAAGGTGCAAGTACCCCTTGGTACTCACTACAAGCCAGTCCAGCCTCCTACAAATGGTAACTCCGAACATGGCCATGTAACATGTCTAAGATCATGAAATTGTCACCCCAATGCCATTCCTGCATTGGGGGGACAATTCCATGATCCCCCGGGTCTCTAGCACAGAACACGGGTACTGCCAAACTGCCTTTCCGGGGTCTCCACTGCAGCTGCTGCTGCTGCCAATCCCTCAGACAGGTTTCTGCCCTCCTGGGGTCCAGGCAGGCCTGGCCCAGGAAGGCAGAACAAAGGACTTCCTCTGAGAGAGGGTGTTACAGCCTCTCCCTTTGAAAATAGGTGTCAGGGCTGGGGAGGAGTAGCCTCCCCCAGCCTCTGGAAATGCTTTGATGGGCACAGATGGTGCCCATCTCTGCATAAGCCAGTCTACACCGGTTCAGGGATCCCACAGCCCTGCTCTGGCGCGAAACTGGACAAAGGAAAGGGGAGTGACCACTCCCCTGACCTGCACCTCCCAGGGGAGGTGCCAAGAGCTCCTCCAGTGTGTCCCAGACCTCTGCCATCTTGGATTCAGAGGTGTGCTGGCACACTGGACTGCTCCGAGTGGCCAGGGCCAGCAGGTGACGTCAGATACTCCTTCTGATAGGCTCTTACCTTTCTTAATAGCCTATCCTCCTTCCTAGGTAGCCAAACCTACTTTTCTGGCAATTTAGGGTCTCTGCTTTGGGGAATTCTTCAGATACCGAATGCAAGAGCTCACCAGAGTTCCTCTGCATCTCCCTCTTCACCTTCTGCCAAAGGATCGACCGCTGACTGCTCAGGATGCCTGCAAAACCGCAACAAAGTAGCAAAGATGACTACTGCAACCTTGTATCGCTTCATCCTGCCGGCTTTCTCGCCTGTTTTCTGGTGGTGCATGCTCTGGGGGTAGCCTGCCTCCTTCTTGCACCAGGAGCTCTGAAGAAATCTCCCTTGGGTCGACGGAATCTTCCCCCTGCAACCGCAGGCAACAAAAGACTGCATCACCGGTCCTCTGGGTCCCCCCTCAGCACGACGAGCGTGGTCCGTGGAACTCAGCAACTCTGTCCAAGTGACTCCCACAGTCCAGTGACTCTTCAGTCCAAGTTTGGTGGAGGTAAGTCCTTGCCTCCCCACGCTAGACTGCATTGTTGGGTACCCCGTGATTTGCCGCTGCTCCGGCTCCTGTGCACTCTTCAAGGATTTCCTTTGTGCACAGCCAAGCCTGGGTCCCCGACACTCCAACCTGCAGTGCACAACCTTCTGAGTTGTCCTCCGGCGTCGTGGGACTCCCTTTTCTAATTTCGGGTGGACTCCGGTTCACTCCTCTTCGAAATGCCTGTTCCGGTACTTCTGCGGGTGGTGCCTGCTTCTGTGAGGACTCCCTGACTTGCTGGGCGCCCCCTCTGTCTCCTCATCCAAGTGGCGACATCCTGGTCCCTCCTGGGCCACAACAGCATCCAAAAACCCTAACCGCGACCCTTGCAGCTAGCAAGGCTTGTTTGTGGTCTTTCTGCATGGGAACACCTCTGCAAGCTTCTTCGCGACGTGGGACATCCATCCTCCAAAGGGGAAGTTCCTAGTCCTCTTCGTTCTTGCAAAACACCAAGCTTCTTCTATCCGGTGGCAGCTTCCTTGCACCCTCAGCTGGCATTTCCTGGGCTCCTGCCCACTCTCGACACTGTCCCAACTCTTGGACTTGGTCCCCTTGTCTTACAGGTACTCAGGTCCGGAAATCCACTGTTGTTGCATTGTTGGTTTTGGTTTTCCTTGCAGAATCCTCCTATCACGACTTCTGTGCTCTCTGAGGGTTGTAGGTGCACTTTACACCTACCTTACAGGGTCTTGGGGTGGGCTATTTTTCTAACCCTCACTGTTTTCTTACAGTCCCAGCGACCCTCTACAAGCTCACATAGGTTTGGGGTCCATTCGTGGTTCGCATTCCACTTTTGGAGTATATGGTTTGTGTTGCTCCTATACCTATGTGCTCCTATTGCAATCTATTGTAACTTTACACTGCTTGCATTACTTCCTTTTGCTATTACTGCATATTTTTGGTATTGTGTACATATATCTTGTGTATATTTGGCATCCTCATACTGAGGGTACTCACTGAGATACTTTTGGCATATTGTCATAAAAATAAAGTACCTTTATTTTTAGTATATCTGTGTATTGTGTTTTCTTATGATATTGTGCATATGACACCAGTGGCATAGTAGGAGCTTTGCATGTCTCCAAGTTCAGCCTAAGCTGCTCTGCTATAGCTACCTTCTATCAGCCTAAGCTGCTAGAAACACCTCTTCTACACCAATAAGGGATAACTGGACCTGGTACAGAGTGTAAGTACCCCTTGGTACCCACTACAAGCCAGGCCAGCCTCCTACATTGGTTGTGCAGCGGTGGGATAAGTACTTGTAACTACTTACCACTTTGTCATTGTGTACTTTTCATAAGAGAATAATATACAAAACAAGTTCAGTGTATGTACACCTAACCAAAAAGTTTTGCTTTTCTTCTCTTACACTTTCTGCTAAGTGCTGAAAAGTACTCCTAAACTTTCTAAAGGTTTCAAAAAGTTTGAACATTTTTTTTTTCCGGTTCTTTAAAAAGTCCTGAAACTTTTTCGCTCTTCTCAACTGTCCCTAAACCTTCTTCTATCATGTCTGATATAGGAACTTCTCTTAAAATGGTCAATACAACATATGACAACCTTAACATTAAGAGCCTAAGGAGTCTCTACATTGATAGAGGTTTAGTGGTAGGAAAGAACCCTTCTAGAGAATTTCTGTTTAACATGCTCATTGAGAATGATAAGGCCCAGGGTGGCCCTTCATCTGAGAAGTTGGTAGAAAGCTCACACTCTGACTCAGGGGAGCCCATTGAGGGAGGTGTACAGGGTTCTCTTCCTAATCTGCCCCTTAGCAGACCACATAGCAATGCTGGTAGTATTAGAAGCTCTCATCATAGTAGGGATTTTTTTGTGCCTGAAGGCCAGGTTGTTAGAGTGCAAGCTGTTAGGGACAGGTCTCCCTCTGTTGATTCCAATATATCTTCTGTGTCCAAGCATTCCCAACCCACCCACCCTGAAGACAAAGGGCCTGATTTTGACCCTGGCGGTCCTTGACCGCCAGGGCCGGGGTCGGCGGGAGCACCGCCAACAGGCTGGCGGTGCTCCTAAGGGCATTCTGACCGCGGCGGTTTGGCCGTGGTCAGACATGGAAAACCGGAGGTCTCCCGCCGGTTTTCCGCTGCCCTGAGGAATCCCCCATGGCGGCGCAGCTTGCTGCGCCGCCATGAGGGATTCTGACCCCCTCACCGCCATCCTGTTCCTGGCGGTTTTGACCGCCAGGAACAGGATGGCGGTGAGGGGTGTCGTGGGGCCCCTGTAAGAGGGCCCCACTTAGAATTTCAGTGTCTGCTTAGCAGACACTGAAATTCGCGACGGGTGCAACTGCACCCGTCGCAACCCTTCCACTCCGCCGGCTCCATTCGGAGCCGGCATCCTCATGGAAGGGTGTTTCCCGCTGGGCTGGCGGGCGGCCTTTTGGCGGTCGCCCGCCAGCCCAGCGGGAAACCCAGAATACCCGCGCCGGTCTTGCGACCGCGGAGCGGTATTCTGGCGGCCCCAGCCAGGCCGGCGGATACCGCCGCCGGCTGGGGTCAGAATCAGGCCCAAAATGTTAGAAAGGGAATTCAACAAGTTGAGAGTGGAAGAGACCAGACTGAAAATTAAACAGTAACAGCTGGCTCTATATAGGGAATCCCTAGATCTGGAGAAGGAGAGACAGAGATTGGAGTTTGGACCCCATGGTGGCAGCAGCAGTGTTCCTGATAGCAATCCTGTGAGAGAGCATGATTCCAGGAATCTGCACAAGATAGTTCCCCCTTAAAAGGAGGGGTATGACATTAACAAGCGGTTTGCTGCACTTGAGAGGGCCTGTATGGTACAGGGGGTCCCTCAAAGGCAGTGGGCTGCTATCCTATGGTTATCTTTCAATGGAAAGGGTAGGGATAGGCTCCTTACTGTTAGAGAAAGTGATGCCAATAATTTTGCAGTTTTGAAGGATGCACTCTTGGATGGATTTGGCTTAACCACTGAACAATACAGGATTAAGTTCAGAGACAACAGAAAAGAGACCTCACAATACTGGATATACTTTGTTGACTGTTCAGTGAAGGCCTTGGAGGGGTGGTTACATGGCAGTAAAGTTTCTGACTGTGAAAGCCTGTATAATCTTATTCTGAGAGAGCATATTCTGAATAACTGTGTGTCTGACTTGTTACACCAATATCTAGTGGACTCAGATCTGACCTCTCCCCAAGAAATGGGAAAGAAGGCAGACAAATGGGTCAGAACAAGAGTGAACAGAAAAGTTAATACAGGGGGCGACAAGGATGGCAAGAAGAAGGATGGTAAGTCTTCTGACAAGGGTGGGGACAAATCTAAAAATGAGTCTGCATCAGGCCCACAAAAACACTCTGGTGGGGGTGGTGGGTCCAAATCCTCTTCTAATCAAGTAAAAAAGCCTTGGTGTTACTTATGTAAAGTAAAAGGCCATTGGACAACTGATGCCAGTTGTCCAAAGAAAAACACCAAACCTCCCACTACCACAACCCCTACTGCAACCTCTTGTGCCCCTAGTAATAGCAGTGGTGGTGGGACAAACCTACTAATAGCCAATCCAAGGGAGTAGCTGGGCTCACCTTTGGTAATTTAGTTGGGGTTGGTCTTGTTAGGGAGACCACAGAGGCTGTGCTAGTCTCTGAAGGTGCCATTGATTTGGCCACCTTGGTTGCTTGTCCCCTTAATATGGATAAGTACAAGCAACTTCCCCTAATCAATGGTGTTGAGGTTCAGGCCTACAGGGACATAGGTGCCAGTGTTACCATGGTAATAGAGAAACTGGTACACCCTGAACAACACCTATTTGGTCACCAGTACCAAGTGACAGACGCTCATAACAACACTCTTAGCCACTCCATGGCTGTTGTGAATCTCAACTGGGGGGGGGGTGTTACTGGTCCAAAGAAAGTTGTGGTTGCTTCAGATTTACCTGTAGACTGTCTACTAGGAAATGATTTAGAGACATCAGCTCGGGCAGAAGTGGAGTTGTAGGCTCATGCAGCAATGCTGGGCATTCCTGGGCATATTTTTGCTTTAACCAGGGCTCATGCCAAACAGCAATAAGGACAGGGTGACTTGGATCCTGGAACAATGGACCAAGTGCTCCCTAAAGCTAGTGGTAGCAAGGGTAAATCCCTACCCACTATCCCTCCGTCTACAGATGATTCAACTTCTGAGGAAGAAGAATTTCCTCCCTGTGCAGAACCTTCACCAGAGGAGCTGGCAGCAGACACTGCTGAGCTTTTGGGTGGAGGGGGGCCTGCCAGGGAAGAGCTGAGTGTGGCACAGCAATCCCGACCCACATTAGAGGGTCTCAGACAGCAAGCAGTCAAGCAGCAACATCGGGATGTCAGTGACTCACATAGAGTTTACTGGGAGGACAACCTCTTGTACACAGAGGCCAGGGACCCAAAACCTGGAGCAGCCAGGAGATTGGTCATTCCCCTGCAGTACAGAGAGTTCCTCCTAACTCTGGCACATGACATTCCCTTGGCTGGGCATTTGGACCAGATCAAAACATGGGAAAGGCTTTTCCCCCTGTTTCACTGGCCTAGGATGTCAGAGGACACAAAGGATTTTTGTAAGTCTTGCGTGACCTGCCAAGCCTGTGGCAAGACTGGTGGCACTCCAAAGGCTCCCCTTATTCCACTACCTGTGGTTGGGGTTCCCTTTGAAAGGGTAGCGGTTGACATAGTTGGCCCCCCGACCCTCCTACTGCTTCAGGCAATAGGTTTATCTTGGTGGTAGTGGACCATGCCACAAGATATCCTGAAGCTATTCCTCTAAGAACCACTACAGCACCTCCTGTATGTAAGAGGCTGGCCTGGCTTGTAGTGGGTACCAAGGGGTACTTACACTCTGTACCAGGTCCAGTTATCCCTTATTAGTGTAGAAGAGGTGTTTCTAGCAGCTTAGGCTGATAGAAGGTAGTTATAGCACAGCAGCTTTGGCTGAACTAGGAGACATGCAAAACTCCTACTATACCACCGGTGTCATATGCACAATATCATAAGAAAACACAATACACAGATATACTAAAAATAAAGGTACTTTATTTTTATGACAATATGCCAAAAGTATCTCAGTGAGTACCCTCAGTATGAGGATGCCAAATATACACAAGATATATGTACACAATACCAAAAATATGCAGTAATAGCAAAAGGAAGTAATGCAAGCAGTGTACAGTTACAATAGATTGCAATAGGAGCACATAGCTATAGGGGCAAAACGAACCATATACTCCAAAAGTGGAATGCGAACCACTAATGGACCCCAAACCTATGTGAGCTTGTAGAGGGTCGCTGGGACTGTAAGAAAACAGTGAGGGTTAGAAAAATAGCCCACCCCAAGACCCTGAAAAGTAGGTGTAAAGTGCACCTATAACCCCAAGAGAGCACAGAAGTCGTGATAGGGGGATTCTGCAAGGAAAACCAACATCAGCAAAGCAACAACAGTGGATTTCTGGACCTGAGTGCCTGTAAGACAAGGGGACCAAGTCCAAGAGTCACAACAGTGTCGAGAGTGGGCAGATGGCCAGGAAATGCCAGCTAAGGGTGCAAAGGAGCTGCCACCAGATTGAAGAAGCTTGGTGTTTTGCAAGAAAGAAGAGGACTAGGAACTTCCCCTTTGGAGGATGGATGTCCCACGTCGTGAAGAAGCTTGCAGAGGTGTTCCGAAGCAGAAAGACCGCAAACAAGCCATGAAAGCTGGAAGGGTCACGGTTAGGGTTTTTGGATGCTGCTGTGGCCCAGGAGGGACCAGGATGTCGCCACTTGGATGAGGAGACAGAGGGGGCGCCCAGCAAGTCAGGGAGCCCTCACAGAAGCAGGCAGTACCCGCAGAAGTACTGGATCAGGCACTTAGAAGAGGAGAGAACCGGAGTCCACCCAAAGTCAGAAAAGGGAGTCCCACGACGCCGGAGAACAACTCAGAAGGTTGTGCACTGCAGGTTAGAGTGTCGGGGACCCAGGCTTGGCTGTGCACAAAGGAAATCCTGGAAGAGTGCACAGGAGCAGGAGCAGCTGCAAATCACGCGGTACCCAGCAATGCGGTCTAGCGTGGAGAGGCAAGGACTGAAGAGTCACTGGACTGTGGGAGTCACTTGGACAGAGTTGCTGAGTTCCAGGGACCATGCTCGTCGTGCTGAGAGGGGACCCAGAGGACCGGTGATGCAGTCTTTTGTTGCCTGCGGTTGCAGGGGGAAGATTCCGTCGACCCACAGGAGATTTCTTCAGGGCTCCTGGTGCAAGAAGGAGGCAGGCTACCCCCAGAGCATGCACCACCAGGAAACAGGCGAGAAAGCCGGCAGGATGAAGCGATAAAAGGTTGCAGTAGTCGCCTTTGCTACTTTGTTGCGGCTTTGCAGGCGTCCTGAGCAGTCAGCGGTCGATCCTTTGGCAGAAGGTGAAGAGGGAGATGCAGAGGAACTCTGGTGAGCTCTTGCATTCAGTATCTGAAGAATTCCCCAAAGCAGAGACCCTAAATAACCAGAAAAGGAGGTTTGGCTACCTAGGAAGGAGGATAGGCTAGTAAGACAGGTAAGAGCCTATCAGAAGGAGTCTCTGACGTCACCTGCTGGCCCTGGCCACTAAGAGCAGTCCAGTGTGCCAGCACACCTCTGAATCCAAGATGGCAGAGGTCTGGGGCACGCTGGAGGAGCTCTGGGCACCTCCCCTGGGAGGTGCAGGTCAGGGGAGTGGTCACTCCCCTTTCCTTTGTCCAGTTTCACGCCAGAGCAGGGCTGGGGGATCCCTGAACCGGTGTAGACTGGCTTATGCAGAGATGGGCACCATCTGTGCCCATCAAAGCATTTCCAGAGGCTGGGGAAGGCTACTCCTCCCCAGCCCTGCCACCTTTTTCCAAAGGGAGAGGGTGTAATACCCTCTCTCTGAGGAAGTCCTTTGTTCTGCCTTCCTGGGCCAGGCCTGGCTGGACCCCAGGAGGGCAGAAACCTGTCTGAAGGGTTGGTAGCAGCTGCAGTGAAACCCCGAGAAAGGTAGTTTGGCAGTACCCGGGTCTGTGCTAGAGACTCGGGGGATCATGGAATTGTCTCCCCAATGCCAGAATGGCATTGGGGTGACAAGTCCATGATCTTAGACATGTTACATGGCCATGTTCAGAGTTACCTTTGTGACGCTATGCATAGGTAGTGACCTATGTATAGTGCACGCGTGATATGGTGTCCCCGCACTCAAAAACTCTGGGAATTTTGCCCTGAACAATGTGGGGGCACCTTGGCTAGTGCCAGGGTATCCACACACTATGTAACTTTGCACCCAACCTTCACCAGGTGAAGGTTAGACATATAGGTGACTTATAAGTTACTTATGTGCAGTGTAAAATGGCTGTGAAATAATGTGGGCATTATATCACTCAGGCTGCAGTGGCAGGCCTGTGTAAGAATTGTCAGATCTCCCTATGGGTGGCAAAAGAAATGCTGCAGCCCATAAGATCTCCTGGAACCCCAATACCCTGGGTACTTCAGTACCATATACTAGGGAATTATAAGGGTGTTCCAGTATGTCAATGTGAATTGGTGAAATTGGTCACTAGCCTGTTAGTGACAATTTGGAAAGCAGAGAGAGCATAACCACTGAGGTTCTGGTTAGCAGAGCCTCAGTGAGACAGTTAGTCATCACACAGGGAACACATATAGGGCACACTTATGAGCACTGGGGGCCTGGCTGGCAGGGTCCCAGTGACACATACACTAAAACAACATATATACAGTGAAATATGGGGGTAACATGCCAAGCAAGATGGTACTTTCCTACACAACCCCCTCCCAAACGAAGGACAATAAGACTAGCCATGATCTGATGAGTCTTCGTTGTCTAAGTGGAAATATCTGGAGAGTCCATCTGCATTGGAGTGGGTACTCCCAGGTCTATGTTCCACTGTATAGTCCATTCCCTGTAGAGATATGGACCACCTCAACAATTTAGGGTTTTCACCTTTCATTTGTTTTAGCCAAAGTAGAGGTTTGTGGTCTGTCTGAACAATGAAGTGAGTGCCAAACAGGTATGGCCTTAACTTCTTCAGTGCCCAGACCACAGCAAAGGCCTCGCTCTCTATGGCAGACCAACGCATTTCTCTAGGGGTCAACCTCCTGTTGATAAAAGCAACAGGTTGATCCTGACCCTCAGAATTGAGTTGTGATAAGACTGCCCCTACCCCTAATTCAGATGCATCAGTTTGAACAATGATTTTTTTGGAGTAACATGGGCTTTTTAGGACAGGTGCAGTGCATATGGCCTGTTTCAACTCCTCAAAAGCTTTCTGACAGCTAGCTGTCCACAATACCTTTTTAGACATCTTCTTGGAAGTGAGATCATTAAGTGGGGCTGCAATGGAGCCATAGTTTTTAATGAATCTCCTGTAATACCCAGTGAGGCCTAAGAAGGCTCTCACCTGGGTCTGAGTTGTAGGGGGAACCCAATCCATGATTGTTTGGATTTTTCCCTGAAGTGGTGCAATCTGTTCTCCACCTACCAGGTTTCCCAGATAAACCACTTTCCCCTGCCCTATCTGGCACTTTGAAGCCTTTATAGTGAGGCCTGCCTTCTGCAGGGCCTCCAAAACTTTCCACAGGTGGAGCAGGTGATCGTCCCAGGTGGAGCTAAAGACAGCTATATCGTCCAGATATGCTGCACTAAAAGCCTCCAACCCTTGCAGGACTGTATTCAACAACCTCTGAAAAGTTACAGGTGCATTTTTCAAACCAAAGGGCATTACTGTGAATTGGTAGTGCCCTCCAATAGTCGAAAATGCAGTTTTTGCTTTAGTATCCTCTGATAACTTGATCTGCCAATACCCTGCAGTCCATCCAAGAGTGCATTCTACAAAACTGTAAAATTATTGGCATCACTTTCCTTCACAGTAAGGAGCCTATCCCTACCCTTTCCACTGAAAGATAGCCATAGGATAGCAGCCCACTGCCTTTGAGGGACCGCCTGTACCATACATGCCCTCTCAAGTGCAGCAAACCACTTGTTAATGTCATCCCCCTCCTTGTAAGGGGGAACTATCTTGTAACGATTCCTGGAATCATGCTCTTTAACAGGATTGCTATCAGGAATACTGCTGCTGCCACCATGGGGTCCTAACCCCAACCTCTGTCTCTTTTTCTAAGTCTAGGGATTCCCTGTCTAGAGCCAACTGTTGCTGTTTAAGCTTCAGCCTGGTCTCTTCCACTCTCAACTTATTGAGTTCCATTTCTAACATTTTGTCATCAGGGTGGGTGGGTGGGGAATGTTTTGACACAGAAGAAAGATTGGAATGAGCAGAGGGAGACCTGTCCCTAACAGTTGGCACTCTAACAATCTGGCCTCCAGGAACAAAAACATCCCTACTATGATGGGAGCTTCTATTACTACCAGCATTGCTAGGTGGTCTGCTAAGGGGCTGATTAGGACGGGAACCCTGTAACACTCCCTCAAGGGGCTCCCCTGAGTCAGAGTGTGATCTATCTATCAACTTTTCAGATGAGGTGCCACCCAGGGACTTATCATTCTCAATAAGCATATTAGACAGAAATTCTCTAGTAGGGTTCTTTCCTACCACCAAACCTCTATCAATGCAGATACACCTTAGGCTCTTAAAGTTAAGGTGGTCATTAGTTGTATTGACCAAATTAAGAGGAGTTCCTACACCAGACATGATAGAAGAAGGTTTAGAGACAGATAAAAGAGATAAAAAGTTTCAGGACTTTTTAAAGAACAGGAAAAAAACTTTTTCAACTTTTTAAAACTTTTTGAAAGTTTTGACGTACTTTTCAGCACTTGACAGATAGTGTAAGAGAAGAAAAGCAACACTTTTTGGTTAGGTGTACATACACTGAACTTGTTTTGTATATTATTCTCTTATGAAAAGTACAATATGACAAAGTGGTAAGTAGTTACAAGTACTTATCCCACTGCTGCCCCCAATGTAAGAGGCTGGACTGGCTTGTAGTGGGTACCAAGGGGTACTTACACTCTGTACAAGGTCCAGTTATCCCTTATTAGTGTAGAAGAGGTGTTTCTAGCAGAATAGGCTGATAGAAGGTAGCTATAGCAGAGCAGCTTAGGCTGAACTAGGAGACATGCAAAGCTCCTACTATACCACTGGTGTCATATGCACAATATCATAAGAAAACACAATACACAGATATGCTAAAAATAAAGGTACTTTATTTTTATGACAATATGCCAAAAGTATCTCAGTGAGTACCCTCAGTATGAGGATGCCAAATATACACAAGATATATGTACACAATACCAAAAATATGCAGTAATAGCAAAAGGAAGTAATGCAAGCAGTGAAAAGTTACAATAGATTGCAATAGGAGCACATAGATATAGGGCAACACAAACCATATACTCCAAAGGTGAAATGCGAACCACAAATAGACCCCAAACCTATGTGAGCTTGTAGAGGGTCGCTGGGACTGTAAGAAAACAGTAAGGGTTAGAAAAATAGCCCACCCCAAAAGTAGGTGTAAAGTGCACCTATAACCCCCAGAGAGCACAGAAGTCGTGATAGGGGGATTCTGCAAGGAAAACCAACACCAGCAAAGCAACAACAGTGGATTTCCAGACCTGAGTACCGTTAAGACAAGGGGACCAAGTCCAAGAGTCGCGACTGTGTCGAGAGTGGGCAGATGCCCAGGAAATGCCAGCTGAGGGTGCAAAGGAGCTGCCACTGGATGGAAGAAGCTTGGTGTTTTGAAAGAACAAAGACGACTAGGAACTTCCCCTTTGGAGGATGGATGTCCCACGCCGTGAAGAAGCTTGCAGAGGTGTTCCCACGCAGAAAGACTGCAAACAAGCCTTGCTAGCTGCAAGGGGTGCGGTTAGGGTTTTTAGATGCTGCTGTGGCCCAGGAGGGACCAGGATGTAGCCACTTGGATGAGGAGACAGAAGGGATGCCCAGCAAGTCAGGGAGCCCTCGCCGAAGCAGAGAGCACCCGCAGAAGTACCGGATCAGGCACTTAGAAGAGGAGTGAACCGGAGTCCACCCGAAGTCAGAAAAGGGAGTCCCACTACGACGGAGGAGAACTCAGAAGGTTGTGCTCTGCAGGTTAGAGTGTCGGGGACCCAGGCTTGGCTGTGCACAAAGGAAATCCTGGATGAGTACACAGGAGCCGGAGCAACTGCAAATTACGTGGTACCCAGCAATGCAGTCTAGCGTGGGGAGGCAAGGACTTACCTCCACCAAACTTGGACTGAAGCGTCACTGGACTGTGGGAGTCACTTGGACAGAGTTGCTGAGTTCCAGGGACCATGCTCGTCGTGCTGAGAGGGGACCCAGAGGACTGGTGATGCAGTCTTTTGTTGCCTGCGGTTGCAGCGGGAAGATTCCATCGACCCACAGGAGATTTCTTCAGAGCTCCTGGTGCAGAGAGGAGGCAAGCTACCCCTAGAGCATGCACCACCTGGAAACAGTCGAGAAAGCCGGCAGCATGAGCGATACAAGGTTGCTAGTAGTTGTCTTGCTACTTTGTTGCGGTTTTGCAGGCGTCCTGAGCAGTCAGCGGTCGATCCTTTGGCTGAAGGTGAAGAGGGAGATACAGAGGAACTCTGGTGAGCTCTTGAATTCGGTATCTGAAGAATTCCCCAAAGCAGAGACCCTAAATAGCCAGAAAAGGAGGTTTGGCTACCTAGGAAGGAGGATAGGCTAGTAAGACAGGTAAGAGCCTATCAGAAGGAGTCTCTGACGTCACATGCTGGCCCTGGCCACTCAGAGCAGTCCAGTGTGCCAGCACACCTCTAAATCCAAGATAGCAGAGGTCTGGGGCACGCTGGAGGAGCTCTGGGCACCTCCCCTGGGAGGTGCAGGTCAGGGGAGTGGTCACTCCCCTTTCCTTTGTCCAGTTTCACACCAGAGCAGGGCTGGGGGATCCCTGAACCGGTGTAGACTGGCTTATGTAGAGATGGGCACCATCTGTGCCCATCAAAGCATTTCCAGAGGCTGGGGGAGGCTACTCCTCCCAGGGGTAACACCCTCTCTCTGAGGAAGTCCTTTGTTCTGCCTTCCTGGGCCAGGCCTGGCTGGACCCCAGGAGGGCAGAAACCTATCTGAGGGTTTGGCAGCAGCTGCAGTGAAAGCCCCCGGGAATGGTAGTTTGGCAGTACCCGGGTCTCTGCTAGAGACTCGGGGGATCATGGAATTGTCTCCCCAATGCAAGAATGGCATTGGGGTGACAATTGCATGATCTTAGACATGTTACATGGCCATGTTCGGAGTTACTATTGTGACGCTATACATAGGTAGTGACCTATGTATACTGCACCCGTGAAATGGTGTCCCTGCACTCACAAAGTCTGGGGAATTTGCCGTGAACAATGTGGGGACACCTTGGCTAGTGCCAGGGTGCCCACACACTAAGTAACTTTGCACCCAACCTTCACCAGGTGAAGGTTAGACATATAGGTGACCTATGAGTTACTTATGTGCAGTGTAAAATGGCTGTGAAATAATGTGGGCATTATTTCACTCAGGCTGCAGTGGCAGGCCTGTGTAAGAATTGTCAGATCTCCCTATGGGTGGCAAAAGAAATGCTGCAGCCCATAGGGATCTCCTGGAACCCCAATACCCTGGGTACTTCAGTACCATATTCTAGGGAATTATAAGGGTGTTCCAGTATGCCAATGTGAATTGGTGAAATTGGTCACTAGCCTGTTAGTGACAATTTGTAAAGAGAGAGCATAACCACTGAGGTTCTGGTTAGCAGAGCCTCAGTGAGACAGTTAGTCATCACACAGGGAACACATATAGGGCACACGTATGAGCACTGGGGCCCTTGCTGGCAGGGTCCCAGTGACACATACACTAAAACAACATATATACAGTGAAATATGGGGGTAACATGCCAGGCAAGATGGTACTTTCCTACACTGTAGCAAAAGCCCTCCTGGGAATCTTTTCCTGGGTGGGTTTTCCAAAAGAGGTAGTATCAGACAGGGGTAGCAACTTTATGTCTGCATACTTGAAGGCTATGTGGAAGGAATGTGGTGTAACATACAAATTCATCACACCTTATCATCCACAGACACATGGACTGGTAGAGAGGTTTAATAAAACTCTCAAAGGAATGATAAAGGGACTCCCTGAAAAACTCAGGAGGAGATGGGATGTCCTGTTACCTTGCCTCCTTTTTGCTTACAAGGAGGTACCCCAGAAAGAAGTGGGCTTCAGCCCCTTTGAACTCCTATTTGGGCACCTTGTAAGAGGTCCTCTAACACTTGTAAAGGAGAGTTGGGCACAACCTTTAAAAGCTCCTAAGCAAGATATAGTGGACTATGTACTTGGCCTAAGATCTAGAATGGCGGAGTACCTGAAAAAGGTAAGTAAAAACCTTCAGGCCAGCCAAGAGCTCCAAAAGCAATGGCATGAACAGAAGGCTGTTCTGATTCAGTACCAACCAGGACAGAAGGTATGGGTATTGGAGCCTGTGGCCCCCAGAGCACTCCAAGACAAATGTAGTGGACCCCATCTAATTGTTGAAAAGAAGGGCGAGGTCACCTACTTGGTTGACCTGGGCACTGCCAGGAGTCCCCTTAGGGTGCTCCATGTCAATCGCCTAAAACCCTACTATGACAGGGCTCATCTCACCCTGCTCATGGCAACAGATGAAGGGCAGGAAGAAGAGAGTGACCCTCTCTCTGATCTCTTCTCTTCCGCAGAAGAGGATGCTCTAGTGGAAGGTGTAGTTTTGGCAGACTGTCTTACTGCTGAGCAGAAAGACAACTGCATAAATCTCCTAGGTCAGTTTTCTGAACTCTTTTCAACTGTGCCAGGTACCACATCTTGGTGTGAACACACAGTTGATACTGGAGACAGCATGCCTGTCAAGAGTAAAATCTATAGGCAGCCTGACCATGTCAGGGACTGCATAAAGCAAGAAGTTCAGAAAATGCTTGACTTAGGAGTGGTTGAACATTCTGAAAGCCCATGGGCCTCTCCTGTGGTACTTGTACCAAAGCCTCACTCAAAAGATAGAAAAAGGGAGATGAGGTTTTGTGTAGATTACAGAGGACTCAACCAGTTAACAAAAACTGATGCTCACCCTATACCCAGGGCAGATGAGCTCATAGATACACTGGCATCTGCCAAGTATCTAAGCACCTTTGATTTGACTGCAGGGTATTGGCAGATCAAATTATCAGAGGATGCTAAAGCAAAAACTGCATTTTCGACTATTGGAAGGCACTACCAATTCACAGTAATACCCTTTGGTTTGAAAAATGCACCTGCCACTTTTCAGAGGTTGGTGAATACAGTCCTGCAAGGGTTGGAGGCTTTTAGTGCAGCATATCTAGACGATATAGCTGTCTTTAGCTCTACCTGGGATGATCACCAGGTCCACCTGTGGAAAGTTTTGGAGGCCCTGCAAAAGGCAGGCCTCACTATCAAGGCTTCAAAGTGCCAGATAGGGCAGGGGAAAGTGGTTTATCTGGGACACCTGGTAGGTGGAGAACAGATTGCACCACTTCAGGGGAAAATCCAGACAATCATGGATTGGGTTCCCCCTACAACACAGACCCAGGTGAGAGCCTTCCTAGGCCTCACTGGGTATTACAGGAGATTCATTAAAAACTATGGCTCCATTGCAGCCCAACTTAATGATCTCACTTCCAAGAAGATGCTTAAAAAGGTATTGTGGACAGCTAGCTGTCAGAAAGCTTTTGAGGAGCTCAAACAGGCCATGTGCACTGCACCTGTCCTAAAACGCCCATGTTACTCCAAGAAATTCATTGTTCAGACTGATGCATCTGAATTAGGGTTAGGGGCAGTCTTATCACAACTCAATTCTGAGGGCCAGGATCAACCTGTTGCTTTTATCAGCAGGAGGTTGACCCCTAGAGAAAAGCGTTGGTCTGCCATAGAGAGGGAGGCCTTTGCTGTAGTCTGGGCACTGAAGAAGTTGAGGCCATACCTGTTTTGCACTCACTTCATTGTTCAGACAGACCACAAACCTCTACTTTGGCTAAAACAAATGAAAGGTGAAATCCCTAAATTGTTGAGGTGGTCCATATCTCTACAGGGAATGGACTATATGGTGGAACATAGACCTGGGAGTACCCACTCCAATGCAGATGGACTCTCCAGATATTTCCACTTAGACAATGAAGACTCATCAGGTCATGGCTAGTCTTATTGTCCTTTGTTTGGGGGGGGTTGTGTAGGAAAGTTTCATCTTGCCTGGCATTTTACCCCCATATTTCACTTTATGTATGTTGTGTTTGTGTATGTGTCACTGGGACCCTGCCAGCCAGGGCCCCAGCGCTCATAAGTGTGCCCTGTATGTGTTCCCTGTGTGATGACTAACTGTCTCACTGAGGCTCTGCTAACCAGAACCTCAGTGGTTATGCTCTCTCTGCTTTCCAAATTGTCACTAACAGGCTAGCGACCCTTGACCCTCGGGTAGGTCGCTTCCCCACCACCGCAGCTCTGCCTGCCCAGGCCCCTGCCAGGTAGCTTCTAGCTTCTGCCTTCTTGCCTTTCCTTTCCTCCTTTGTCGGTCCTTCCTTGTCTCCCTGTTGCACTTGTTTTCTGTTTGCTATCGTTACTGTAGAAAAGTACCATCTTGCCTGGCATGTTACCCCCATAATTCACTGTATATATGTTGTTTTAGTTGTATGTGTCACTGGGACCCTGCCAGCCAGGGCCCCAGTGCTCATAAGTGTGCCCTGTATGTGTTACCTGTGTTATGACTAACTGTCTCACTGAGGCTCTGCTAATCAGAACCTCAGTGGTTATGCTCTCTCATTTCTTTCCAAATTGTCACTAACAGGCTAGTGACCAATTTCACCAATTTACATTGGCATACTGGAACACCCTTATAATTCCCTAGTATATGGTACTGAGGTACCCAGGGTATTGGGGTTCCAGGAGATCCCTATGGGCTGCAGCATTTCTTTTGCCACCCATAGGGAGCTCTGACAATTCTTACACAGGCCTCCCCTTGCAACCTGAGTGAAATAACATCCACGTTATTTCACAGCCATTTACCACTGCACTTAAGTAACTTATAAGTCACCTGTATGTCTAACCTTTACCTGGTAAAGGTTTGGTGCTAAGTTACTTAGTGTGTGGGCACCCTGGCACTAGCCAAGTTGTCCCCACTTTGTTCAGGGCAAATTCCCCGGACTTTGTGAGTGCGGGGACACCATTACACGTGTGCACTATACATATGTCACGACATATGTGTAGCATCACAATGGTAACTCCGAACATGGCCATGTAACATGTCTAAGATCATGGAATTGTCACCCCAATGCCATTCTGGCATTGGGGAGACAATTCCATGATCCCCCGAGTCTCTAGCAGAGACCCGGGTACTGCCAAACTACCTTTCCCGGGGTTTCACTGCAGCTGCTGCTGCTGCCAACCCCTCAGACAGGTTTCTGCCCTCCTGGGGTCCAGCCAGGCTTAGCCCAGGAAGGCAGAACAAAGGACTTCCTCAGAGAGAGGGTGTTACACCCTCTCCCTTTTGGAAAAAGGTGTTAGGGCTGGGGAGGAGTAGCCTCCCCCAGCCTCTGGAAATGCTTTCATGGGCACATATGGTGCCCATTTCTGCATAAGCCAGTCTACACCGGTTCAGGGATCCCCCAGCCCTGCTCTGGCGCGAAACTGGACAAAGGAAAGGGGAGTGACCACTCCCCTGACCTGCACCTCCCCTGGGAGGTGCCCAGAGCTCTTCCAGTGTGCTCCAGACCTCTGCCATCTTGGAAACAGAGGTGCTGCTGCCACACTGGACTGTTCTGAGTGGCCAGTGCAGCAGGTGACGTCAGAGACTCCTTCTGATAGGGTCCTCCAGGTGTTGCTAGCCTATCCTCTCTCCTAAGTAGCCAAACCTCCTTTTCTGGCTATTTAGGGTCTCTGCTTTGGGGAATTCTTTAGATAACGAATGCAAGAGCTCATCAGAGTTCCTCTGCATCTCTCTCTTCAACTTCTGCCAAGGAATCGACCGCTGACTGCTCTGAAAGCCTGCAAAACAGCAACAAAGTAGCAAAGACGACTACTGCGACCTTGTAACGCTGATCCGGCCGCCTTCTCGACTGTTTTCCTGGTGGTGCATGCTGTGGGGGTAGTCCGCCTCCTCTCTGCACTAGAAGCTCAGAAGAAATCTCCCGTGGGTCGACGGAATCTTCCCTCTTCAACAGCAGGCACCAAAGAACTGCATCACCGGTCCTCTGGGTCTCCTCTCAGCACGACGAGCGAGGTCCCTTGAACTCAGCAACTCTGTCCAAGTGACTCTCACAGTCCAGTGACTCTTCAGTCCAAGTTTGGTGGAGGTAAGTCCTTGCCTTACCACGCTAGACTGCATTGCTGGGAATCGCGCGATTTGCAGCTGCTCGGGCTCCTGTGCACTCTTCCAAGATTTCCTTTGTGCACAGCCAAGCCTGGTTCCCCGGCACTCTAACCTGCAGTGCACGACCTCCTGAGTTGTCCTCCGGCGTTGTGGGACCCTCCTTTGTGAGTTCGGGTGAGCTCCGGTTCACTCCACTTTGTAGTGCCTATTCTGGCACTTCTGTGGGGGCTGCTTGCTTCTGAGTGGACTCTTTGTCTTGCTGGACACCCCTTCTGTCTCCTCACACAATTGGCGACATCCTGGTCCCTTCTGGGCCACAGCAGCATCCAAAAACCCTAACTGTGACCCTTGCAGCTAGCAAGGCTTGTTTGCTGTCTTTCTGCACGGAATCACCTCTGCAAGTCTCTTCACGACGTGGGGCATCCATCCTCCAAAGGGGAAGTTTCTAGCCCTTGTCGTTCTTGCAGAATCCACAGCTTCTACCATCTGGTGGCAGCTTCTTTGTACCAACAGCTGGCATTTCCTGGGCATCTGCCCACTCCCGACTTGATCGTGACTCTTGGGCTTGGTCCCCTTGTTCCACAGGTACTCTCGTCTGAAAATCCATCGTTGTTGCATTGCTGGTGTTTGTCTTCATGGCAGAATTCCCCTATCACGACTTCTGTGCTCTTTGGGGAACTTAGGTGCACTTTGCACCCACTTTTCAGGGTCTTGTGGTGGGCTATTTTTCTAACCCTCACTGTTTCCTTACAGTCCCAGCGACCCTCTACAAGGTCACATAAGTTTGGGGTCCATTCGTGGTTCGCATTCCACTTCTAGAGTATATGGTTTGTGTTGCCCCTATCCCTATGTGCCCCCATTGCATTCTATTGTGACTACACGTCGTTTGCACTGTTTTCTATTGCTATTACTGCATATTTTGGTATTGTGTACATATTTCTTGTGTATATTTGCTATCCTCATACTGAGGGTACTCACTGAGGTACTTTGGCATATTGTCATAAAAATAAAGTACCTTTATTTTTAGTATATCTGTGTATTGTGTTTTCTTATGATATTGTGCATATGACACTAGTGGTACTGTAGGATCTTCACTCGTCTCCTAGTTCAGCCTAAGCTGCTCTGCTAAGCTATCTGTTCTATCAGCCTAAGCTGCTAGACACCCCTCTACACTAATAAGGGATACCTGGCCATGGTGCAAGGTGTAACTACCTCTTGGTACCCACTACAAGCCAGGCCAGCCTCCTACATTGGTTGTGCAGCGGTGGGATAAGTACTTGCAACTACTTACCACTTTGTCATTTTGTACTTTTCATAAGAGAAAAATATACAAAACAAGTTCAGTGTATGTACACCTAACCAAAAAGTTTTGCTTTTCTTCTCTTACTCCTTTGCTAAGTGCTGAAAAGTACCTCTAAAACTTTCAAAAAGTTCTTTAAAAGTTTTTAAAGGTTTTTTTTCTGTTCTTTAAAAAGTTCTGAAACTTTTTCTTTCTTTTTTTGTCCCTTAAACCTTTTCTATAATGTCTGGTACAGGTCAAACTGTTGATCTGACTAAACTTGCTTATGACCACCTTAGCTGGAAAGGAGCAAGGAGTCTCTGCGTTGAAAGAGGTTTAGGGGTAGGGAAGAATCCCTCAAGAGAACTGTTAGTTAATATGCTCATTGAACAAGATAAGACCTTAGTTGGCACTTCTGGTGAGAAATTAGCTGATGGTTCCTACTCTGATTCTGGGGCACATCCAGGGAAAGTGTTAGAAGGGGACCTTCCCAACCTGCCCCTTAGCAGGCCACCTAGCATAGCTGGTACTAATGTGAGTTCTCATCACAGTAGGAGTGTTACTTCTGTAGGCCAGGTTGTAAGAGTGCCATCTGTTAGGGACAGGTCTCCCACTGTTCATTCACACCATTCTTCTGTGTCAAGGCATGCCCAACCCACCCTCCCTGAAGACAGAATGTTAGAAAGGGAACTCAATAGATTGAGAGTGGAAGAATCCAGGCTGAAGCTCAAGAAGCAACAGCTGGATTTAGATAGGCAAGCATTTGACTTAGAAAAAGAAAGACAGAGGTTGGGGTTTGGACCCCATGGTGGCAGCAGCAGTATAACAGATAGTAATCCTGTAAAAGAGCATGATTCTAGGAATCTGCACAATATAGTTCCCCATTACAAGGAGGGGGATGACATTAACAAGTGGTTTGCTGCACTTGAGAGGGCCTGTAATGTACAGGGGGAACCTCAAAGGCAGTGGGCTGCTATTGTATGGCTATCTTTCAGTGGAAAGGGTAGGGATAGGCTCCTTACTGTTACGGAATGTGATGCCAATGATTTTAAAGTTCTTAAGAATGCACTCCTTGATGGTTATGGCTTAACCACTGAACAGTACAGGATCAATTTCAAAGAAACCAAAAAGGAGTCTTCACAAGACTGGGTAGACTTTCTTGACCATTCAGTGAAGGCCTTGGAGGGGTGGTTACATGGCAGTAAAGTTTCTGACTATGAAAGCCTGTATAACTTAATCCTGAGAGACCATATTCTTAATAATTGTGTGTCTGATTTGTTACACCAGTACCTGGTAGACTCTGATCTGACCTCTCCCCAAGAATTGGGAAAGAAGGCAGACAAATGGGTCAGAACAAGGGTGAACAGAAAGGTTCATACAGGGGGTGACAAGGATGGCAAGAAGAAGGATGGTAAGTCTTCTGACAAGGGTGGGGACAAATCTAAAAATGAGTCTTCATCAGGCCCACAAAAACACTCTGGTGCGGGTGGTGGGCCCACATCCTCTTCAAATCAAAACAAAGAAAAGAAACCATGGTGCTATTTATGTAAAATAAAAGGCCATTGGACAAGTGACCCCAGTTGCCCAAAGAAAAGCACCAAGCCTCCTACCACTACAACCCCTGCTGCTACACCTAGTGCCCCTAGTAATAGCAGTGGTGGTGGGAGCAAACCTACTAATAGCCAATCCAAGGGAGTAGCTGGGCTCACTTTTGGTAATTTAGTTGGGGTTGGTCTTGTTAGGGAGACCAAAGAGGCTGTGATAGTCTCTGAAGGTGCCATTGATTTGGCCACCTTGGTTGCTTGTCCCTTTAATATGGATAAGTACAAGCAACTTCCCCTAATAAATGGTGTTAAGGTTCAGGCCTACAGGGACACAGGTGCCAGTGTTACCATGGTAATAGAGAAACTGGTCCACCCTGAACAACACCTACTTGGTCACCAGTACCAAGTGACTGATGCTCATAACAACACTCTTAGCCACCCCATGGCTGTTGTGAATCTCAACTGGGTGGAGGGGGGGGTTACTGGTCCAAAGAAAGTTGTGGTTGCCTCAGATTTACCTGTAGACTGTCTACTAGGGAACGATTTAGAGACATCAGCTTGGGCAGAAGTGGAGTTGGAGGCTCATGCAGCAATGCTGGGCATTCCAGGGCATATTTGTGCTTTAACCAGGGCTCAGGCCAAAAAGCAAAAAGGACAGGGTGACTTGGATCCTGGAAGAATGGACCAAGAGATCCCTAAAGCTAGGGTTAGTAAAGGTAAAACACTTCCTACTATCCCTCCCTCTACAGTGTATTCAACTTCTGAGGAAGAAGAATTTCCACCCTGTGCAGAACCTACACCAGAGGAGCTAGAAGCAGACACTGCTGAGCTTTTGGGTGGAGGGGGGCCTGCCAGGGAGGAGCTGAGTGTGGCACAGCAGACCTGTCCCACACTAGAGGGTCTAAGACTGCAAGCTGTCAAACAAGCAAATGGGGATGTCAGTGACTCTCACAGAGTTTACTGGGAGGACAACCTACTTGTATAGTGAAGCAAGGGATCCAAAACCTGGAGCTCCCAGGAGATTGGTGATTCCTCAGCAATACAGAGAGTTCCTCCTAACTCTAGCCCACGACATTCCCTTAGCTGGACATTTAGGGCAAATGAAAACTTGGGACAGGCTTGTCCCCTTGTTTCATTGGCCTAGAATGTCAGAGGACACAAAGGAATTTTGTAAGTCCTGTGAAACCTGTCAAGCCAGTGGCAAGACATGTGGCACTCCAAAGGCACCCCTTATTCCACTGCCTGTGGTTGGGGTTCCCTTTGAAAGGGTAGGGGTTGACACAGTTGGCCCCCTTGACCCTCCTACTGCTTCAGGCAATAGGTTTATCTTGGTGGTAGTGGACCATGCCACCAGATATCCTGAAGCAATTCCGCTAAGGACCACTACAGCTCCTGCAGTGGCAAAGGCCCTCCTGGGAAACTTTTCCAGGGTGGGCTTCCCAAAATAGGTGGTATCAGACAGGGGAAGCAATTTCATGTCTGCTTACTTAAAGGCCATATGGAAGGAATGTGGTGTTACATACAAGTTCACCACACCCTATCATCCACAAACAAATGGACTGGTTGAGAGGTTTAATAAAACTCTCAAAGGAATGATAATGGGACTCCCTGAAAAACTCCGCAGGAGATGGGATGTCCTGTTACCTTGCCTCCTTTTTGCTTACAGGGAGGTACCCCAAAAAGGAGTGGGCTTCAGCCCCTTTGAACTCCTAGTTGGACACCCTGTGAGAGGTCCTCTAACACTTGTGAAGGAGGGTTGGGAACAACCTTTAAAAGCTCCAAAGCAAGACATAGTGGACTATGTACTTGGCCTAAGATCTAGGATGGCTGAGTACATGAAAAAGGTCAATAAAAACCTTCAGGCCAGCCAAGAGCTCCAAAAGCAATGGCATGACCAGAAGGCTGTTCTGATTCAGTACCAACCAGAGCAGAAAGTGTGGGTCTTGGAGCCTGTGGCCCCAAGAACACTCCAAGACAAATGGAGTGGACCCCACATAATTGTTGAAAAGAAGGGAGAAGTCACCTATTTGGTTGACTTAGGCACTGCCAGGAGTCCCCTTAGGGTGCTCCATGTCAATCGCCTGAAACCCTACAATGACAGGGCTGATCTCACCCTGCTCATGGCAACAGATGAAGGACAGGAAGAAGAGAGTGACCCTCTCCCTGATCTCTTCTCTTCCACAGAACAAGATGCTCTAGTGGAAGGTGTAGTACTGGCAGATTGTCTTACTGCTGAGCAGAAAGACCACTGCATAAATCTCCTGGGTCAGTTTTCCGAACTCTTTTCTACTGTGCCAGGCACCACTTCTTGGTGTGAGCACACTATAGATACTGGAGACAGCTTGCCTGTCAAAAGTAAGGTCTATAGGCAGCCTGACCATGTCAGAGACTGCTTAAAACAAGAGGTGTAGAAAATGCTTGATCTGGTAGTGGTTGAGCACTCTGAAAGTCCATGGGCCTCTCCTGTGGTACTTGTACCAAAGCCTAATTCCAAAGATGGGAAAAGGGAAATGAGATTTTGTGTTGACTACAGAGGTTTCAACCAGGTAACTAAAACTGATGCTCACCCTATACCCAGGGCAGATGAGCTAATAGATACACTGGCATCTGCCAAGTATCTAAGCACCTTTGATTTGACTGCAAGGTATTGGCAGATCAAGTTATCAGAGGATGCAAAAGCAAAAACAGCATTTTCCACCATTGGAGGGCACTACCAATTCACAGTAATGCCCTTTGGTTTGAAAAAAGCACCTGCCACTTTTCAAAGGTTGGTGAACACAGTCCTGCAAGGGCTGGAAGCTTTTAGTGCAGCATATCTAGATGATATAGCTGTCTTTAGCTCCAGCTGGGATGATCACCTGGTCCACCTATGGAAAGTTTTGGAGGCGCTGCAAAAGGCAGGCCTCACTATCAAGGCTTCAAAGTGCCAGATAGGGCAGGGGAATGTGGTTTATCTGGGACATCTGGTAGGTGGAGAACAGATTGCACCACTTCAGGGGAAAATCCAAACTATTGTAGATTGCGTTCCGCCTACAACTCAGACTCAGGTGAGAGACTTTTTAGGCCTCACTGGGTATTTCAGGAGGTTCATAAAGAACTATGGCTCCATTGCAGCCCCTCTTAATGACCTCACATCTAAGAAAATGCCTAAAAAGGTATTATGGACAGCAAACTGTCAGAAAGCTTTTGAGGAGCTGAAGCAGGCCATGTGCTCTGCACCTGTCCTGAAAAGTCCCTGTTACTCCAAAAAATTCATTGTCCAAACTGATGCATCTGAATTAGGGGTAGGATCAAGCTGTTGCTTTTATCAGCAGGAAGTTGACCCTTAGAGAAAAGCATTGGTCTGCCATAGAAAGGGAGGCCTTTGCTGTGCTCTGGGCACTGAAGAAGTTGAGGCCATACCTGTTTGGCACTCATTTAATTGTTCAGACAGACCACAAACCTCTACTTTGGCTAAAACAAATGAAAGGTGAAAATCCTAAATTGTTGAGGTGGTCCATATACCTACAGGGAATGGACTATACAGTGGAACATAGACCTGGGAGTACCCACTCCAATGCAGATGGACTCTCCAGATATTTCCACTTAGACAATGAAGACTCATCAGGTCATGGCTAGTCTTATTGTCCTTCGTTTGGGGGGGGGGGGGTTGTGTAGGAAAGTACCAGCTTGCCTGGCATGTTACCCCCATATTTCACTGTATATATGTTGTTTTAGTTGTATGTGTCACTGGGACCCTGCCAGCCAGGGCCCCAGTGCTCATAAGTGTGCCCTGTATGTGTTACCTGTGTTATGTCTAACTGTCTCACTGAGGGTCTGCTATCCAGAACCTCAGTGGTTATGCTCTCTCATTTCTTTCCAAATTGTCACTAACAGGCTAGTGACCAATTTCACCAATTTACATTGGCATACTGGAACACCCTTATAATTTCCTAGTTTATGGTACTGAGGTACCTAGGGTATTGGGGTTCCAGGAGATCCCTATGGGCTGCAGCATTTCTTTTGCCACCCATAGGGAGCTCTGACAATTCTTACACAGGCCTGCCCTTGCAGCCTGAATGAAATAACGTCCACGTTATTTCACAGCCATTTACCACTGCACTTAAGTAACTTATAAGTCACCTATATGTCTAACCTTTACCTGGTAAAGGTTGGGTGCTAAGTTACTTAGCGTGTGGGCACCCTGGCACTAGCCAAGGTGCCCCCACATTGTTCAGGGCAAATTCCTCGGACTTTGTGAGCGCGGGACACCATTACACGTGTGCACTATACATATGTCACGACATATGTGTAGCGTCACAATGGTAACTCCGAACATGGCCATGTAACATGTCTAATATCATGGAATTGTCACCCCAATGCCATTCTGGCATTGGGGAGACAATTCCATGATCCCCCGAGTCTCTAGCTCAGACCCGGGTACTACCAAACTACCTTTCCCGGGGTTTCACTGCAGCTGCTGCTGCTGCCAACCCCTCAGACAGGTTTCTGCCCTCCTGGGGTCCAGCCAGGCTTGGCCCAGGAAGACAGAACAAAGGGTGTTACACCCTCTCCCTTTTGAAAAAAGGTGTTAGGGCTGGGAGGAGTAGCCTCCCCCAGCCTCTGGAAATGCTTTCATGGGCACAGATGGTGCCCATTTCTGCATAAGCCAGTCTACACCAGTTCAGGGATCCCCCAGCCCTGCTCTGGCGTGAAACTGGACAAAGGAAAGGGGAGGGACCACTCCCCTGACCTGCACCTCCCCTGGAGGTGCCCAGAGCTCCTCCAGTGTGCTCCAGACCTCTGCCATCTTGGAAATAGAGGTGCTGCTGGCACACTGGACTGCTCTGAGTGGCCAGTGCCAGCAGGTGACGTCAGAGACTCCTTCTGATAGTCTCCTCCAGGTGTTGCTAGCCTATCCTCTCTCCTAAGTAGCCAAACCTCCTTTTCTGGCTATTTAGGGTCTCTGCTTTGGGGAATTCTTTAGATAACGAATGCAAGAGCTCATCAGAGTTCCTCTGCATCTCTCTCTTCACCTTCTGCCAAGGAATCGACCGCTGACTGCTCTGGAAGCCTGCAAAACTGCAACAAAGTAGCAAAGACGACTACTGCGACCTTGTAACGCTGATCTGGCCGCCTTCTCGACTGTTTTCCTGGTGGTGCATGCTGTGGGGGTAGTCTGCCTCCTCTCTGCACTAGAAGCTCCGAAGAAATCTCCCGTGGGTCGACGGAATCTTCCCCCTGCAACCGCAGGCACCAAAAGACTGCATCACCGGTCCTCTGGGTCTCCTCTCAGCATGACGAGCGAGGTCCCTTGAACTCAGCAACTCTGACCAAGTGACTCCCACAGTCCAGTGACTCTTCAGTCCAAGTTTGGTGGAGGTAAGTCCTTGCCTTACCACGCTAGACTGCATTGCTGGGTACCGCGTGATTTGCAGCTGCTCCGGCTCCTGTGCACTCTTCCAGGATTTCCTTTGTGCACAGCCAAGCCTGGGTCCCCGGCACTCTAACCTGCAGTGCACGACCTCCTGAGTTGTCCTCCTGCGTCGTGGGACCCTCCTTTGTGACTTCGGGTGAGCTCCGGTTCACTCCACTTTGTAGTGCCTGTTCTGGCACTTCTGCGGGTTCTGCTTGCTTCTGAGTGGGCTCTTTGTCTTACTGGACGCCCCCTCTGTCTCCTCACGCAATTGGCGACATCCTGGTCCCTCCTGGGCCACAGCAGAATCCAAAAACCCTAACAGAAACCCTTGCAGCTAGCAAGGCTTGTTTGCTGTCTTTCTGCACGGAAACACCTCTGCAAGTCTCTTCAGGACGTGGGACATCCATCTTCCAAAGGGGAAGTTTCTAGACCCTGTCGTTCTTGCAGAATCCACAGCTTCTACCATCTAGTGGCAGCTTCTTTGCACCAACAGCTGGCATTTCCTGGGCATCTGCCCACTCCCGACTTGATCGTGACTCTTGGACTTGGTCCCCTTATTCCACACTCTCGTCTGGAAATCCATCGTTGTTGTATTGCTGGTGTTTGTCTTCCTGGCAGAATTCCCCTATCACGACTTCTGTGCTCTTTGGGGAACTTAGGTGCACTTTGCACCCACTTTTCAGGGTCTTGGGGTGGGCTATTTTTCTAACCCTCACTGTTTCCTTACAGTCCCACCAACCCTCTACAAGGTCACATAGGTTTGGGGTCCATTCGTGGTTTGCATTCCACTTCTAGGCTATATGGTTTGTGTTGCCCCTATCCCTATGTGCCCCCATTGCATTCAATTGTGACTATACATTGTTTGCACTGTTTTCTATTGCTATTACTGCATATTTTGGTATTGTGTACATAGATCTTGTGTATATTTGCTATCCTCATACTGAGGGTACTCACTGAGATACTTTGGCATATTGTCATAAAAATAAAGTACCTTTATTTTTAGTATATCTGTGTATTGTGTTTTCTTATGATATTGTGCATATGACACTAGTGGTACTGTAGGAGCTTCACTCGTCTCCTAGTTCAGCCTAAGCTGCTCTGCTAAGCTACCTTTTCTATCAGCCTAAGTTACTAGACACCCCTCTACACTAATAAGGGATACCTGGCCCTGGTGCAAGGTGTAAGTACCTCTTGGTACCCACTACAAGCCAGGCCAGCCTCCTACAGTAGGGCGCAGAACCCCGCTGCAGGCTGCACGGGCCACTTCACTCCTCTCGCCTCGGCAGAGGCGCCGGCTCAATAGTCCGGCTTCTCCGCACCCAGCGAGAGCCTATCGCTTCCTGGGCCTCTCCTGGCACAGCAAGGCATGTGGCGATCCACCAGAGAGCCGGAGGACGCCTGGGCAGAGAATAATTGATTAGTCGGGAGCGGAGCTGCAGATTATGCAGCCGCTCTGGTCGCCATCTTGCAAACGCCCCCCTAGCTGCAGATTCCTTACACCCACCCATGTTTCCCTGCTCTGAGTACAGATTTCTAGGGTTAAGGTTAATCCCTTTCAGGGCCCTGGTTTGGACACACATTTGTCAGTTCACTTCATGGCTCTGCACTACTAGCGTGGAAAATCATGAAAAGTAACTGGTCGTGCCTATATATGTGACCGCAACGTCACATCACGCCGATGATGTCACACATATCCGAGCACAGCCAAATAATGACACGGAGAAGTGCTGCTCACACAAAAGTTTCTGTACCAGTTTGACACCTGGAAAATTCAAAGGTAAGGAATCTGCAGCTAGATATAGGGCCTCATTTAGATCTCGGTGGAGGGAATACTCAGTCACAAATGTGACAAATATCCGATCTCCATAGGATATAATGGGATCGTAAAATGATGGATGGGACATCTGTCACAAACAGACGGAGTGTTCCCCTCCGTCAAGATCTAAGTCAGGCCCATAGTCTCTACCAGATAATGCATTACTGAAGGTAAGTTCTTTTATACTCTGGTGCCCTGCTTCTAGAAGGAGGGAGAAGTTTCAAGAGAGGTTCTCTGAAGTTCTGGTAGTTTCCCATGTCCTGACTCCTAGCTAGTTGCATTGTCAATGAAGGGTATTTAAGTCCATTTGGAGGAGACAGGGCACATCCTCTTCAGGTGCAAGTGGGATTGTGCTCAGCACCCACACCCACTGTTCTTCCAGTTGAAAGGCTTTTCAGGTTCTGCTAATCTTATTGTTGCATGACTGTCTGGAGGGAACTCACAAAGTCCGAACTGTCAATTACAACCAGTCATGAGATCTAAGGCACGCTGCAGGTACAGAGGGCTAAGGGCAGGAAAATGCCAACTTTCTAAACATGGCATTTTCAAACTTGCAATGATGAATTCCGCTTTACCATTAAAGAGGGTTTATCATGTCAAGTTCATAGGTGCCACAAATGCCATATCTACCTCCTCTTATTTAGTCATTACAGCTTATTAAATGTTGCAAGGAATGTTATCCTATGAGGGGCAGGCCTGACAGTAGTGAAAAACGAATTTGGGAGTTTTTCACTACTAGGACATGAAAAACTTAGAAGTACATGTCCTACCTTTTAATTACACAGCACCCTGCCTTATGGGCTACCTAGGGCCTACCTTAGGGGTGTTTTATATGTAATAAAAGGGGAGTTTAAAGCTTGGCAAGGGGTTTCAAATGCCAGATCCACATGGCAAAGGGACACTGCAATCAGGCTGCAATGCCAGGTCTGGGGCATGTTTAAATGTGCTATTTACGTGGGTGGCACAATAAGTGCTGCAGGCCCACTTTTAGCTTTTAATTTACAGGCCCTGGGTATGTTGCATGCCACTTTACTAGGGACGTACATGTAAATTAAATATGCCTATCAAACTGTGTAAAGAGCACAAGCACTTTAGTACTGGTTAGCGGTGGTAAAGTGCCCAGAGACCCAAGGCCAATAGAAGCAAAATTCCTGAAAAATGGAGGCAAGCAGGCAAAAACTTTGGGGGAAGACCACCACAAGGCTGACTGGTTTAACCCTGTTGCACGGATAATACTATTCCATATACACTCCATGTGCGTCTTTCTGTGCCCCTCATGTTGTTTGGATTGTGTGGTGCTGATGGAGGTTCTGTCCTGTGGACTTAATCATGGCCCTTCTTTAGCCAGCATTCATGTAAGGATACAACGCTGCTGTAAGTGCCAGTATCTGATCTAAACATACTTCTTCCCAGTATTTAAGGCATGTTTGTCATTGCCTTTCCCAATCCTTGGACATGTCCAAACTCCCAGCATCCTAGAAAGGTGTCAGGCGTGAATTTATTTTCTCCAGATGTTATCCTTCTTGCTTTCACTTACCTTTAGTATCTGTCTTTCTTTCCTTCAGCTATGAGTTACGTGTCATTGTCTGGAACACAGAGGATGTAGATGTGCAGGACACGAGCATCACTGGACATAAGATGAGCGACATCTACGTGAAAGGGTAAAGTTCTGAGTCACACAGTTAAGATCTCTAAAGTAGTAAACTGTACTTGCAAGCCATGCACTACTGCACAATGTTGACATTTAGCATCCACTGCTATCCCATAGCTGAGGTGCACACTCAGTAGTGCCTGAGACCTACACAGATCTGCAAGACACCAGAATCCTGCGCTCATGTGACCCCACTATCCCGTAACTGGGACCCGCACACAGCTCTACAATATAACCTCTGTTAACCCCTGCTGTTGCAGTCTGGGATCAAAATGGGGGGGTGATCCCAGGGGGGGGGTTGGGGACCGGGGAGGCCAAAAGAAGCATTATGCAGATAACAGTGCTTTGTTTTAAGTAGAAAACAATTTGTTGCATTTAAAAAGGTAACAGACCTTGACCTCAATTTTTAAACTCTAGACATGTTTAAACATTGCCAGCTTAAAAAAATAATTGTGAAAACATCCGAGTACGGGGGGGGCTAATGATTTTTTTTCCCCACTGGAGGGCACGTGTCATTAAAAAGTTTGAAAACCACTGCTTAACTGGGACCTATTCACGGCCCTGTCAGTGCACCCCAAAAGCTAACCGGCCCCATCCCTACTATATCAGTACTAGGGCTACCACACATATGTACTGATACCCCTTAGTCTTGACATGCAACACTTCATTACGTTCCAGTACTTAAATCCAAAAGATATCAGCCACTCTACCTCCTTTCTGTCGCTCAAGTATTTTATCAACACATTTTTACTATAACATAATAGAGTTATCCTGCTTAAACTTATTGTAAATGTACAGTTTAAAAAGTAGATCTGATAGACTTCTAGCTACAGCTTCCTCACCTTGGAATTTCCTGGCATCAGCTTGGAATCCGGAACTTTTGCTGAGCAATATCCTTTCATTTGCCATCAGGTGGGATCATTCGGATTCCTATGGTGTAGTCGGTGTTGTTTGAGCCGTCTGTGACGTCACAGTCGCCTGTAAAAGCACCACCCACACCCACGTACGTCAGTTATTTTCCTTCCACGCTGGTTAAAGCGCAGATCTGGAATCGAGCTACCCTCTGTCTTTTTTGACAGGCCTTTTTTTTTTTACTTTTTGTCAAAGATTTTTGTGGTCTGTGCGAAGGATATCTAGGAAGTCAAGGTTCAAGTCATGTGGCCCCTGCCACTGCCAATGGCTACTGCCCTGGAGGGTGGCTACACCCTCTTTGTGCCTCCTCCCTGAGGGGTGGGGGGCACATCCCTATTCCATTTGGGGGAATCCTCCAAAACCAAGATGGAGGATTTCTTAAGGCAGGGGTCACCTCAGCTCAGGACACATTTGGGGCTGTCCTGACTGGTGGGTGACTCCTCCTTGTTTTTCTCATTATCTCTTCTGGACTTGCTGCCAAAAGTGGGGGCTGTGTCTGGAGGGGCGGGCATCTCCACTAGCTGGGATGCCCTGGGGCGTTGTAACAACAGGCATGAGCCTTTAAGGCTCACCGCCAGGTGTTACAGTTCCTGCAGGGGGAGGTGAGAAGCACCTCCACCCAGTGCAGGCTTTGTTCCTGGCCACAGAGTGACAAAGGCACTCACCCCATGTGGCCAGAAATTCGTCTGGTTGTGGCAGGATGGCAGGAACTGGGCAGCCTAACACTAGGAATTGGACTGGTATACAGGGGGCATCTCTGAGATGCCCTCTGTGTGCATTTTTCAATAAATTCCACACTGGCATCAGTGTCCATTTATTGTGCTGAGAAGTTTGATACCAAACTTCACAGATTTCAGTGTAGCCATTATGGAACTGTGGAGTTCATAATTGACAGACTCCCAGACCATATACTGTTTATGGCTACCCTGCACTTACAATGTCTAAGGTTTGGCTTAGACACTGTAGGGGCATAGGGCTCATGCAGCTATGCTCTCACCTGTGGTATAGTGCACCCTGCCTTAGGGCTGTAAGGCCTGTTAGAGGGGTAACTTAACTATGCCACAGGCAGTGGGTTGAGGGCATGGCACCCTGAGGGGAGTGCCATGTCGACTTAGTCATTTTCTCCCCACCAGCACACACAAGCTGTGAGGCAGTGTGCATGTGCTGAGTGAAGGGTCCCCAGGGTGGCATAATACATGCTGCAGTCCTTAGAGACCTTCCCTTATCTGTGTGCCAAGGCTGTGCCAGTTGTGGGAACAAAGGTACAGTTTAGAGAAAGCACACTGGTGCTGGGGCCTGGTTAGCAGGGTCCCAGCACACATTCAATCATAACTGGCATCAACAAAAGTCAAAATGTTAGGGGGTCAACATGCCAAGGGAGGCATTTCCCTACATTAGGGACTTATATGGGGGCACCAATATGCCAATTGAGGGGTGTGCTAAGTCCTAAGCAACCAAATTTAGAGGGAGAGAGCACAATCACTGGGTCCTGGTTAGCAGGATCCCAGTGAAAACGGTCTAAGCATACTGATAACAGGGAACAAAATGGGAGTAGCAGTGCCAAAACAGTATGCTTTCCTACCCCACCCTCGGGGGAGCACTTAAGTAACCCTAAAAGGTAGTTGGTCACTTTCTGAAGTGACCCACCTATCAGACGGGGTCAGGGACGTCATCTACCTGGCCTAACCAGTCAGATGCTCCCAGAGGCCTCTGCACAGCTATTTTTCAAGATGGCAGAATCAAGTGGCCACCTATCAGAGCTCTGTGCACCTCCCAAAGGGATAAACTGGACAGGGGGGTGGTCACTCCCATGTCCTTTGTGTAGTTTCACACCAGAGCATGAACCGGGGGTTTCTCAACTAGTGAAAACTAGATTATGCAAGGAGGGCACCAAATGTGCCTTTCAAAGCATTGTGGTGGTGCTTAAAGGCCACCCCAGTCAAGCCCAGAGAAACCTATTTCAAAGGAATAGTGTAGGAGGCTGGACTGGCTTGTAGTGAGTACCAAGGGGTACTTGCACCTTGCACCAGGCCCAGTTATCCCTTATTAGTGTATAGGGTGTCTAGCAGCTTAGGCTGATAGATAATGGTAGCTTAGCAGAGCAGCTTAGGCTGAACTAGGAGACGTGTGAAGCTACTACAGTACCACTTAGTGTCATATGCACAATATCATAAGAAAACACAATACACAGTTATACTAAAAATAAAGGTACTTTATTTTTATGACAATATGCCAAAGTATCTTAGAGTGTACCCTCAGTGAGAGGATAGGAAATATACACAAGATATATATACACAATAGCAAAAATATGCAGTATAGTCTTAGAAAACAGTGCAAACAATGTATAGTTACAATAAGATGCAATGGGGAAACATAGGGATAGGGGCAACACAAACCATATACTCCAAAAGTGGAATGCGAACCACGAATGGACCCCAAACCTATGTGACCTTGTAGAGGGTCGCTGGGACTATTAGAAAATAGTGAGAGTTAGAAAAATAACCCTCCCCAAGACCCTGAAAAGTGAGTGCAAAGTGCACTAAAGTTCCCCTAAGTCAAAGAAGTCGTGTTAGAGGAATAATGCAGGAAAGACACAAACCAACAATGCAACAACTGTGGATTTCCAATCTAGGGTACCTGTGGAACAAGGGGACCAAGTCCAAAAGTCACAAGCAAGTCGGAGATGGGCAAATGCCCAGGAAATGCCAGCTGCGGGTGCAAAGAAGCTTCTACTGGACAGAAGAAGCTGAGGTTTCTGCAGGAACGAAAAGGGCTAGAGACTTCCCCTTTGGTGGACGGATCCCTCTCGTCGTGGAGAGTCGTGCAGAAGTGTTTTCCCGCCGAAAGAACGCCAACAAGCCTTGCTAGCTGCAAATCGTGCGGTTAGCGTTTTTGGACGCTGCTGAGGCCCAGGAGGGACCAGGAGGTCGCAAATTGGACCTGGAGAGAGAGGGGACGTCGAGCAAGACAAGTAGCCCTCTCTGAAGCAGGTAGCACCCGGAGAAGTGCCAGAAACAGGCACTACAAGGATGCGTGAAACGGTGCTCACCCGAAGTCGCACCAAGGAGTCCCACCTTGCCGGAGACCAACTTAGACAGTCGTGCAATGCAGGTTAGAGTGCCGTGGACCCAGGCTTGGCTGTGCACAAAGGATTTCCGCCGGAAGTGCACAGGGGCCGGAGTAGCTGCAAAAGTCGCGGTTCCCAGCAATGCAGTCCAGCGAGGTGAGGCAAGGACTTACCTCCACCAAACTTGGACTGAAGAGTCACTGGACTGTGGGGGTCACTTGGACAGAGTCGCTGGATTCGAGGGACCTCGCTCGTCGTGCTGAGAGGAGACCCAAGGGACCGGTAATGCAGCTTTTTGGTGCCTGCGGTTGCAGGGGGAAGATTCCGTCGACCCACAGGAGATTTCTTCGGAGCTTCTGGTGCAGAGGAGAGGCAGACTACCCCCACAGCATGCACAAGCAGGAAAACAGTCGAGAAGGCGGCAGGATCAGCGTTACAGAGTTGCAGTAGTCGTCTTTGCTACTATGTTGCAGGTTTGCAGGCTTCCAGCGTGGTCAGCAGTCGATTCCTTGGCAGAAGGTGAAGAGAGAGATGCAGAGGAACTCGGATGAGCTCTTGCATTCGTTATCTAAAGTTTCCCCAGAGACAGAGACCCTAAATAGCCAGAAAAGAGGGTTTGGCTACCTAGGAGAGAGGATAGGCTAGCAACACCTGAAGGAGCCTATCACAAGGAGTCTCTGACGTCACCTGGTGGCACTGGCCACTCAGAGCAGTCCAGTGTGCCAGCAGCACCTCTGTTTCCAAGATGGCAGAGGTCTGGAGCACACTGGAGGAGCTCTGGACACCTCCCAGGGGAGGTGCAGGTCAGGGGAGTGGTCACTCCCCTTTCCTTTGTCCAGTTTCGCACCAGAGCAGGGCTAAGGGGTCCCCTGAACCGGTGTAGAATGGCTTATGCAGAATTGGGCACATCTGTGCCCAACAAAGCATTTCCAGAGGCTGGGGGAGGCTACTCCTCCCCTGCCTTCACACCATTTTCCAAAGGGAGAGGGTGTCACACCCTCTCTCAGAGGAAGTTCTTTGTTCTGCCATCCTGGGCCAGGCCTGGCTGGACCCCAGGAGGGCAGATGCCTGTCTGAGGAGTTGGCAGCAGCAGCAGCTGCAGTGAAACCCCAGGAAGGGCAGTTTGGCAGTACCAGGGTCTGTGCTACAGACCCCTGGGATCATGGGATTGTGCCAACTATGCCAGGATGGCATAGAGGGGGCAATTCCATGATCATAGACATGTTACATGGCCATATTCGGAGTTACCATTGTGAAGCTACATATAGGTAGTGACCTATATGTAGTGCACGCGTGTAATGGTGTCCCCGCACTCACAAAGTTCAGGGAATTGGCTCTGAACAATGTGGGGGCACCTTGGCTAGTGCCAGGGTGCCCTCACACTAAGTAACTTTGCACCTAACCTTTACCAGGTAAAGGTTAGACATATAGGTGACTTATAAGTTACTTAAGTGCAGTGTAAAATGGCTGTGAAATAACGTGGACGTTATTTCACTCAGGCTGCAGTGGCAGGCCTGTGTAAGAATTGTCAGAGCTCCCTATGGGTGGCAACAGAAATGCTGCAGCCCATAGGGATCTCCTGGAACCCCAATACCCTGGGTACCTCAGTACCATATACTAGGGAATTATAAGGGTGTTCCAGTAAGCCAATGTAAATTGGTAAAAATGGTCACTAGCCTGTTAGTGACAATTTGGAAAGAAATGAGAGAGCATAACCACTGAGGTTCTGATTAGCAGAGCCTCAGTGAGACAGTTAGTCACTACACAGGTAACACATTCAGGCACACTTATGAGCACTGGGGCCCTGGGTTACCAGGGTCCCAGTGACACATACAACTAAAACAACATATATACAGTGAAAAATGGGGGTAACATGCCAGGCAAGATGGTACTTTCCTACACAACCCCCCCCCCAAACGAAGGACAATAAGACTAGCCATGACCTGATGAGTCTTCATTGTCTAAGTGGAAATATCTGGAGAGTCCATCTGCATTGGAGTGGCTACTCCCAGGTCTATGTTCCACTGTATAGTCCATTCCCTGTAGGGATATGGACCACCTCAACAATTTAGGATTTTCACCTTTTGTGAGAAGGTAGCCTCTTTCTAGCCTTGTTACCCCCACTTTTGGCCTGTTTGTGAGTGTATGTCAGGGTGTTTGTCACTGTTTTCACTGTCTCACTGGGATCCTGATAGCCAGGCCTCAGTGCTCATAGTGAAAACACTATGTTTTCAGTATGTTTGTTATGTGTCACTGGGATCCTGCTGGTCAGGACCCCAGTGCTCATAAGTTTGTGGCCTATATGTATGTGTCACTGGGACCCTGTCACACAGGGCCCCAGTGCTCATAGGTGTGCATGTATATGTTCCCTGTGTGGTGCCTAACTGTCTCACTGAGGCTCTGCTAATCAGAACCTCAGTGGTTATGCTCTCTCATTTCTTTCCAAATTGTCACTGACAGGCTAGTGACCATTTTTACCAATTTACATTGGCTTACTGGAACACCCTTATAATTCCCTAGTATATGGTACTGAGGTACCCAGGGTATTGGGGTTCCAGGAGATCCCTATGGGCTGCAGCATTTCTTTTGCCACCCATAGGGAGCTCTGACAATTCTTACACAGGCCTGCCACTGCAGCCTGAGTGAAATAACGTCCACGTTATTTCACAGCCATTTTACACTGCACTTAAGTAACTTATAAGTCACCTATATGTCTAACCTTTACCTGGTAAAGGTTAGGTGCAAAGTTACTTAGTGTGAGGGCACCCTGGCACTAGCCAAGGTGCCCCCACATTGTTCAGAGCCAATTCACTGAACTTTGTGAGTGGGGGGACACCATTACACGCGTGCACTACATATAGGTCACTACCTATATGTAGCTTCACCATGGTAACTCCGAATATGGCCATGTAACATGTCTATGATCATGGAATTGCCCCCTCTATGCCATCCTGGCATTGTTGGTACAATTCCATGATCCCAGTGGTCTGTAGCACAGACCCTGGTACTGCCAAACTGCCCTTCCTGGGGTTTCACTGCAGCTGCTGCTGCTGCCAACCCCTCAGACAGGCAGCTGCCCTCCTGGGGTCCAGCCAGGCCTGGCCCAGGATGGCAGAACAAAGAACTTCCTCTGAGAGAGGGTGTGACACCCTCTCCCTTTGGAAAATGGTGTGAAGGCAGGGGAGGAGTAGCCTCCCCCAGCCTCTGGAAATGCTTTGTTGGGCACAGATGTGCCCAATTCTGCATAAGCCAGTCTACACCGGTTCAGGGACCCCTTAGCCCCTGCTCTGGCGCGAAACTGTACAAAGGAAAGGGGAGTGACCACTCCCCTGACCTGCACCTCCCCTGGGAGGTGTCCAGAGCTCCTCCAGTGTGCTCCAGACCTCTGCCATCTTGGAAACAGAGGTGCTGCTGGCACACTGGACTGCTCTGAGTGGCCAGTGCCACCAGGTGACGTCAGAGACTCCTGCTGATAGGCTCCTTCAGGTGTTAGTAGCCTTTCCTCTCTCCTAGGTAGCCAAACCCTCTTTTCTGGCTATTTAGGGTCTCTGTCTCTGGGGAAACTTTAGATAACGAATGCATGAGCTCAGCCGAGTTCCTCTGTATCTCCCTCTTCACCTTCTGATAAGGAATCGACCGCTGACCGCGCTGGAAGCCTGCAAACCTGCAACATAGTAGCAAAGACGACTACTGCAACTCTGTAACGCTGATCCTGCCGCCTTCTCGACTGTTTTCCTGCTTGTGCATGCTGTGGGGGTAGTCTGCCTCCTCTCTGCACCAGAAGCTCCGAAGAAATCTCCCGTGGGTCGACGGAATCTTCCCCCTGCAACCGCAGGCACCAAAAAGCTGCATTACCAGTCCCTTGGGTCTCCTCTCAGCACGACGAGCGAGGTCCCTCGAATCCAGCGACACCATCCAAGTGACCCCCACAGTCCAGTGACTCTTCAGCCCAAGTTTGGTGGAGGTAAGTCCTTGCCTCACCTCGCTGGGCTGCATTGCTGGGATCCGCGACTTTGCAAGCTACTCCGGCCCCTGTGCACTTCCGGCGGAAATCCTTCATGCACAGCCAAGCCTGGGTCCACGGCACTCTAACCTGCATTGCACGACTTTCTAAGTTGGTCTCCGGCGACGTGGGACTCCTTTGTGCAACTTCGGCGAGCACCGTTTCACGCATCCTCGTAGTGCCTGTTTCTGGCACTTTTTTGGGTGCTACCTGCTTCAGTGAGGGCTCCTTGTCTTGCTCGACGTCCCTTCTCTCTGCAGGTCCAATTTGCGACCTCCTGGTCCCTCCTGGGCCCCAGCAGCGTCCAAAAACGCCAAACGCACGATTTGCGTGTAGCAAGGCTTGTTGGCGTCCATCCGGCGGGAAAACACTTCTGCACGACTCTCCAAGGCGTGGGGGATCCATCCTCCAAAGGGGAAGTCTCTAGCCCTTGTCGTTCCTGCAGTATTCACAGTTCTTCAGCCTAGTAAGAGCTTCTTTGCACCAACTGCTGGCATTTCTTGGGCATCTGCCCATCTCCAAGTTGCTTGTGACTTTTGGACTTGGTCCCCTTGTTCCACAGGTACCCTCAGTCAGTTATCCATCGTTGTTGCATTGCTGATTTGTGTTTTCCTTGCATTTTCCCTCTAACACGACTATTTTGTCCTTAGAGGAACTTTGGTGCACTTTGCACTCACTTTTCAGGGTTTTGGGGAGGGTTATTTTTCTAACTCTCACTATTTTCTAATAGTCCCAGCGACCCTCTACAAGGTCACATAGGTTTGGGGTCCATTCGTGGTTCGCATTCCACTTTTGGAGTATATAGTTTGTGTTGCCCCTATCCCTATGTTTCCCCATTGCATCCTATTGTAACTATACATTGTTTGCACTGTTTTCTAAGACTATACTGCATATTTTTGCTATTGTGTATATATATCTTGTGTATATTTCCTATCCTCTCACTGAGGGTACACTCTAAGATACTTTGGCATATTGTCATAAAAATAAAGTACCTTTATTTTTAGTATAACTGTGTATTGTGTTTTCTTATGATATTGTGCATATGACACTAAGTGGTACTGTAGTAGCTTCACACGTCTCCTAGTTCAGCCTAAGCTGCTCTGCTAAGCTACCATTATCTATCAGCCTAAGCTGCTAGACACCCTATACACTAATAAGGGATAACTGGGCCTGGTGCAAGGTGCAAGTACCCCTTGGTACTCACTACAAGCCAGTCCAGCCTCCTACATTGGTGGCAGCGGTGGGATAAGTGCTTTGAGACTACTTACCACTCTTGTCATTGTACTTTTCATAAGAGAAAAATATACAAAACAAGGTCAGTGTATATACACATAGCCAAAAAGTTTTGCATTTCCTCTTTTTCACTCTTTTCTAAGTGCTGAAAAGTACTTCTAAACTTTCAAAAAGTTCTTAAAAGTTTAAAAAGTTTTTTCTGTCTTTCCAAAAAGTTCTGAAAACTTTTTTCTCTTTGTCTATCACTTTAACTCTCTCTAAAAATGTCTGGCACAGGCCAAAAAGTGGAACTGTCCAAACTTGCATATGATCACCTTAGCTGGAAAGGAGCAAGGAGTCTCTGCATAGAGAGAGGTTTGAGTGTAGGGAAGAATCCTTCCTTAGAACTGTTAATTAATATGCTTAGAGTACAGGATAAGGCCATAAGTGCCCAATCTGTAGAAAAAGTAGCTAATGGTTCTCAATCTGATCCAGGGACTCCCCCAGGAAAAGGTTCAGGAAAGAAACTTCTCAGCCTGCCCATTACTAGACAGTCTAGCATAGTTGGTACAGAGGTTGAATCACATCATACTGATGATGTGCTCTCACATTATGCTGGTAGCCAAGCTGTTAGGGTGCCCTTGGTAAGGGACAGGTCTCCTTCTGTTCATTCCCATCACACCTCTGTATCTAGAAATGTCCCTCCCACCCACCCTGATGACAGATTGTTAGAAAGGGAGCTCAATAGATTGAGAGTGGAGCAAACCAGACTGAAGCTCAAGAAGCAACAGCTGGATTTGGATAGACAGTCTTTAGAAATAGAGAGGGAAAGACAGAAAATGGGTTTAGATACCCATGGTGGCAGCAGCAGTATTCCCCATAGTCATCCTGCAAAAGAGCATGATTCCAGGAATCTGCACAAGATAGTTCCCCCTTACAAGGAGGGGGATGACATTAACAAGTGGTTTGCTGCACTTGAGAGGGCCTGTGCTGTACAGGATGTCCCTCAAAAGCAGTGGGCTGCTATCCTATGGCTATCATTTACTGGAAAAGGTAGGGATAGGCTCCTTACTGTAAAAGAAAATGATGCTAATAATTTCCAAGTTCTTAAGAATGCACTCCTGGATGGTTATGGCTTAACCACTGAACAGTACAGGATAAAGTTCAGAGATACCAAAAAGGAGTCTTCACAAGACTGGGTTGATTTCATTGACCAGGCAGTGAAGGCCTTGGAGGGGTGGTTACATGGCAGTAAAGTTACTGATTATGACAGCCTGTATAACTTGATCCTGAGAGAGCATATACTTAATAATTGTGTGTCTGATTTGTTGCACCAGTACCTGGTAGACTCTGATCTGACCTCTCCCCAAGAATTGGGAAAGAAGGCAGACAAATGGGTCAGAACAAGGGTGAACAGAAAAGTTCATACAGGGGGTGACAAAGATGGCAATAAGAAGAAAGATGGTGAAAAATCTCAAGATAAGCATGGGGATAAGGGTAAAACCAAAGATCCCACTTCAAATCTTAAACACTCTTCAGAGGGTGGGGATAAAACAAATTCTTCCTCTTCTTCCCAACCTGCACACATTAAAAAGCCTTGGTGCTTTGTGTGTAAAAACAGAGGCCATAGGCCAGGGGATAAGTCCTGTCCAGGTAAACCCCCTGAGCCTACCACCACTAATACATCAAGCTCTAGTGCCCCTAGCAGTAGTGGTACTAGTGGTGGGACTGCTGGCAACAGTCAAGCAAAGGGTGTAGTGGGGTTCACTTATGGGTCCATAGTGGAAACTGATGTAATCAGTCCCAAGACAGTTTCTGTCACACCTAGTGGCATTGGCCTTGCCACACTGGCTGCTTGTCCCCTTACAATGGATAAGTACAGGCAGACAGTTTCAATAAATGGTGTTGAGGCCTTGGCCTACAGGGACACAGGTGCCAGTTTCACTTTGGTGACTGAAAACCTAGTGCCTCCTGAACAACACATCATTGGACAACAGTATAAGATTATTGATGTCCATAACTCCACTAAGTTCCTTCCCTTAGCTATAATTCAGTTTAGTTGGGGTGGAGTTACTGGCCCTAAGCAGGTGGTGGTATCACCTAGCTTACCTGTAGACTGTCTCTTAGGTAATGACCTAGAGGCCTCAGGTTGGGCTGATGTAGAGTTTTATGCCCATGCAGCCATGCTGGGCATCCCTGAGGAATTGTTCCCTCTCATTTCAAGTGAAATGAAAAAGCAAAGGAGAGAAGGCCTGAAAACTCAGGATCCCTCTCCATCAACAGGTAAAAAGGGAATCACAGTATCCCCTAACCACCCTACCATTCAGGATACTATTCCTGTGGTGGGAGAAACCTCTCCTGGGGTGGCACCTGTTCCAAGGGAATCATCAGCTGGCAAAGCTGGACTCCCTGAGGTGGAAGTACCTCTCTGTGGGATAACTAACATTGGTGAGAAAAAGAGCACCATTTTAGTTAACATGGAGCATCCCTCCAACCCTCCCAGAGAAACTTTAGTGCAGAAACCCTGCACTACCTCACAACACTTAGGACAGCATCCCTGCCCTAGTGTGGAGCTCATAGGACAGCATCCCTGCCCTGCTCCAACTCAAGAGAAACAGCATCCCTGTTCTCTCTTCCAGCCAGATGGACAAAGTTTTTGCCCAGCTATGGCTTTTCTGAGACAGCATCCCTGTCTGGCATTTCCATCACTACAAATAGGTTCAGTGGACAATTCCCACTGCTCTAAACTAAAACTTACTGATAGAAACTCTGAAAATACATCTTCACATTGTTGGTTAGCTAAAAAACTTCAAACAGGGTGGTTTACATCCCCACAGGGAAGTAACCATATAGTGGATGATAAAGGGAGTGACCAGTCTATTGCAGAGCTACTCTCTACTTATCACCACTTAGACAATAAAGTCTCAACTGGCCAAGGTTAGCCTTATTGTCCTTCGTTTGGGGGGGGGGGTTGTGTGAGAAGGTAGCCTCTTTCTAGCCTTGTTACCCCCACTTTTGGCCTGTTTGTGAGTGTATGTCAGGGTGTTTGTCACTGTTTTCACTGTCTCACTGGGATCCTGATAGCCAGGCCTCAGTGCTCATAGTGAAAACACTATGTTTTCAGTATGTTTGTTATGTGTCACTGGGATCCTGCTGGTCAGGACCCCAGTGCTCATAAGTTTGTGGCCTATATGTATGTGTCACTGGGACCCTGTCACACAGGGCCCCAGTGCTCATAGGTGTGCATGTATATGTTCCCTGTGTGGTGCCTAACTGTCTCACTGAGGCTCTGCTAATCAGAACCTCAGTGGTTATGCTCCCTCATTTCTTTCCAAATTGTCACTGACAGGCTAGTGACCATTTTTACCAATTTACATTGGCTTACTGGAACACCCTTATAATTCCCTAGTATATGGTACTGAGGTACCCAGGGTATTGGGGTTCCAGGAGATCCCTATGGGCTGCAGCATTTCTTTTGCCACCCATAGGGAGCTCTGACAATTCTTACACAGGCCTGCCACTGCAGCCTGAGTGAAATAACGTCCACGTTATTTCACAGCCATTTTACACTGCACTTAAGTAACTTATAAGTCACCTATATGTCTAACCTTTACCTGGTAAAGGTTAGGTGCAAAGTTACTTAGTGTGAGGGCACCCTGGCACTAGCCAAGGTGCCCCCACATTGTTCAGAGCCAATTCACTGAACTTTGTGAGTGCGGGGACACCATTACACGCGTGCACTACATATAGGTCACTACCTATATGTAGCTTCACCATGGTAACTCCGAATATGGCCATGTAACATGTCTATGATCATGGAATTGCCCCCTCTATGCCATCCTGGCATTGTTGGTACAATTCCATGATCCCAGTGGTCTGTAGCACAGACCCTGGTACTGCCAAACTGCCCTTCCTGGGGTTTCACTGCAGCTGCTGCTGCTGCCAACCCCTCAGACAGGCAGCTGCCCTCCTGGGGTCCAGCCAGGCCTGGCCCAGGATGGCAGAACAAAGAACTTCCTCTGAGAGAGGGTGTGACACCCTCTCCCTTTGGAAAATGGTGTGAAGGCAGGGGAGGAGTAGCCTCCCCCAGCCTCTGGAAATGCTTTGTTGGGCACAGATGTGCCCAATTCTGCATAAGCCAGTCTACACCGGTTCAGGGACCCCTTAGCCCCTGCTCTGGCGCGAAACTGGACAAAGGAAAGGGGAGTGACCACTCCCCTGACCTGCACCTCCCCTGGGAGGTGTCCAGAGCTCCTCCAGTGTGCTCCAGACCTCTGCCATCTTGGAAACAGAGGTGCTGCTGGCACACTGGACTGCTCTGAGTGGCCAGTGCCACCAGGTGACGTCAGAGACTCCTGCTGATAGGCTCCTTCAGGTGTTAGTAGCCTTTCCTCTCTCCTAGGTAGCCAAACCCTCTTTTCTGGCTATTTAGGGTCTCTGTCTCTGGGGAAACTTTAGATAACGAATGCATGAGCTCAGCCGAGTTCCTCTGTATCTCCCTCTTCACCTTCTGATAAGGAATCGACCGCTGACCGCGCTGGAAGCCTGCCAACCTGCAACATAGTAGCAAAGACGCCTACTGCAACTCTGTAACGCTGATCCTGCCGCCTTCTCGACTGTTTTCCTGCTTGTGCATGCTGTGGGGGTAGTCTGCCTCCTCTCTGCACCAGAAGCTCCGAAGAAATCTCCCGTGGGTCGACGGAATCTTCCCCCTGCAACCGCAGGCACCAAAAAGCTGCATTACCGGTCCCTTGGGTCTCCTCTCAGCACGACGAGCGAGGTCCCTCGAATCCAGCGACACCGTCCAAGTGACCCCCACAGTCCAGTGACTCTTCAGCCCAAGTTTGGTGGAGGTAAGTCCTTGCCTCACCTCGCTGGGCTGCATTGCTGTGAACCGCGACTTTGCAAGCTACTCCGGCCCCTGTGCACTTCCGGCGGAAATCCTTCGTGCACAGCCAAGCCTGGGTCCACGGCACTCTAACCTGCATTGCACGACTTTCTAAGTTGGTCTCCGGCGACGTGGGACTCCTTTGTGCAACTTCGGCGAGCACCGTTTCACGCATCCTCGTAGTGCCTGTTTCTGGCACTTCTCTGGGTGCTACCTGCTTCAGTGAGGGCTCTTTGTCTTGCTCGACGTCCCCTCTCTCTGCAGGTCCAATTTGCGACCTCCTGGTCCCTCCTGGGCCCCAGCAGCGTCCAAAAACGCCAAACGCACGATTTGCGTGTAGCAAGGCTTGTTGGCGTCCATCCGGCGGGAAAACACTTCTGCACGACTCTCCAAGGCGTGCGGGATCCATCCTCCAAAGGGGAAAACTCTAGCCCTTGTCGTTCCTGCAGTATTCACAGTTCTTCAGCCTAGTAAGAGCTTCTTTGCACCAACTGCTGGCATTTCTTGGGCATCTGCCCATCTCCGAGTTGCTTGTGACTTTTGGACTTGGTCCCCTTGTTCCACAGGTACCCTCAGTCAGTTATCCATCGTTGTTGCATTGCTGATTTGTGTTTTCCTTGCATTTTCCCTCTAACACGACTATGTTGTCCTTAGAGGAACTTTGGTGCACTTTGCACTCACTTTTCAGGGTCTTGGGGAGGGTTATTTTTCTAACTCTCACTATTTTCTAATAGTCCCAGCGACCCTCTACAAGGTCACATAGGTTTGGGGTCCATTCGTGGTTCGCATTCCACTTTTGGAGTATATGGTTTGTGTTGCCCCTATCCCTATGTTTCCCCATTGCATCCTATTGTAACTATACATTGTTTGCACTGTTTTCTAAGACTATACTGCATATTTTTGCTATTGTGTATATATATCTTGTGTATATTTCCTATCCTCTCACTGAGGGTACACTCTAAGATACTTTGGCATATTGTCATAAAAATAAAGTACCTTTATTTTTAGTATAACTGTGTATTGTGTTTTCTTATGATATTGTGCATATGACACTAAGTGGTACTGTAGTAGCTTCACACGTCTCCTAGTTCAGCCTAAGCTGCTCTGCTAAGCTACCATTATCTATCAGCCTAAGCTGCTAGACACCCTATACACTAATAAAGGATAACTGGGCCTGGTGCAAGGTGCAAGTACCCCTTGGTACTCACTACAAGCCAGTCCAGCCTCCTACACCTTTCATTTGTTTTAGCCAAAGTAGAGGTTTGTGGTCTGTCTGAACAATGAAGTGAGTGCCAAACAGGTATGGCCTCAACTTCTTCAGAGCCCAGACCACAGCAAAGGCCTCCCTCTCAATGGCAGACCAACGCTTTTCTCTAGGGGTCAACCTCCTACTAATAAAAGCAACAGGTTGATCCTGGCCTTCAGAATTAAGTTGTGATAGGACTGCCCCTACTCCTAATTCAGATGCATCAGTTTGGACATAGAATTTTTTAGAGTAACAAGGGCTTTTCAGGACAGGTGCAGAGCACATGGCCTGCTTCAGCTCCTCAAAAGCTTTCTGACAGTTTGCTGTCCATAATACCTTTTTAGGCATTTTCTTGGATGTGAGGTCATTAAGAGGGGCTGCAATGGAGCCATAGTTCTTAATGAACCTCCTGTAATACCCAGTGAGGCCTAGGAAGGCTCTCACCTGAGTCTGTGTAGTAGGGGGAACCCAATCAATAATTGTTTGGATTTTCCCCTGTAGTGGTGCAATCTGTTCCCCACCAACAAGGTGTCCCAGATAAACCACCTTACCCTGCCCTATCTGGCACTTTGAAGCCTTGATAGTGAGGCCTGCCTTTTGCAGGGCCTCCAAAACTTTCCATACGTGGACCAGGTGATCATCCCAGCTGGAGCTAAAGACAGCTATATCGTCCAAATATGCTGCACTGAAAGCTTCCAGCCCTTGCAGGACTGTGTTCACCAACCTCTGAAAAGTGGCAGGTGCATTTTTCAAACCAAAAGGCATTACAGTAAACTGGTAATGTCCTCCAATGGTTGAAAATGCAGTCTTAGGTTTAGCATCTTCTGACAATTTGATCTGCCAATACCCTGCAGTCAAATCAAAAGTGCTTAGATACTTGGCAGATGCCAGTGTATCTATGAGCTCATCTGCCCTGGGTATAGGGTGAGCATCTGTTTTGGTTACTAAGTTGAGACCTCTATAGTCTACACAAAACCGCATTTCCTTCTTTCCATCTTTGGAATGGGGTTTTGGTACCAGTACCACAGGAGAAGCCCATGGACTGTCAGAGTGCTCAACCACTCCTAGTTCTAACATTTTCTGGACCTCTTGCTTTATGCAGTCCCTGACATGGTCAGGCTGCCTATAGATCTTACTTTTGACAGGTAAACTGTCTCCAGTATCTATAGTGTGCTCACACCAAGAAGTGGTACCTGGCACAGTAGAGAAGAGTTCAGAGAATTGATCTAGGGGGTTTATGCAATTGTCTTTCTGCTCAGCAGTAAGACAATCAGCCAAAACTACACCTTCCACCAGAGCATCTTGTTCTGTGGAAGAGAAGAGATCAGGTAGAGGATCACTGTCTTCTTCCTGTCCCTCATCTGTTGCCATGAGCAGGGTGAGATCAGCCCTGTCATAGTAGGGTTTCAGGCGGTTGACATGGAGCACCCTAAGGGGACTCCTGGCAGTGCCTAAGTCAACTAAATAGGTGACTTCTCCCTTCTTTTCAACAATTGTGTGGGGTCCACTCCATTTATCTTGGAGTGCTCTTGGGGCCACAGGCTCCAAGACCCACACTTTCTGCCCTGGTTGGTACTGAACCAAAACAGCCTTCTGATCATGCCATTGCTTCTGGAGCTCTTGGCTGGCCTGAAGGTTTTTACTGGCCTTTTTCATGTACTCAGCCATCCTTGATCTGAGGCCAAGTACATAATCCACAATATCCTGCTTAGGAGCTTTTAAAGGTTGTTCCCAACCCTCCTTTACAAGTGTGAGTGGACCCCTAACAGGGTGTCCAAAAAGAAGTTCAAAGGGGCTGAAGCCCACTCCTTTCTGGGGTACCTCCCTGTAGGCAAAAAGGAGGCATGGTAGAAGGATATCCCATCTCCTGCGGAGTTTTTCAGGGAGACCCATAATCATGCCTTTGAGAGTTTTATTAAATCTCTCCACCAGTCCATTTGTTTGTGGATGATAGGGTGTTGTGAACTTGTACGTTACACCACACTCCTTCCACATGGCCTTTAAGTATGCAGACATGAAATTGCTTCCTTTGTCTGATACCACTTCCTTTGGGAAGCCCACCCTGGAAAATATTCCCAGGAGGGCCTTTGCCACTGCAGGTGCTGTAGTGGTCCTTAAAGGAATAGCTTCAGGATATCTTGTGGCATGGTCCACTACCACCAAGATAAACCTATTGCCTGAAGCAGTAGGAGGGTCAAGGGGGCCAACTATGTCAACCCCTACCCTTTCAAAGGGAACCCCAACCACAGGCAGTGGAATAAGGGGTGCCTTTGGGGTGCCACCTGTCTTGCCACTGGCTTGACAGGTTTCACAGGACTTACAAAATTCCTTTGTGTCCTCAGACATCCTAGGCCAATGAAACAATGGAACCAGTCTGTCCCAAGTGTTCATTTGACCCAGGTGTCCAGCTAGGGGAATGTCATGTGCCAGGGTTAGGAGGAACTTTCTGTACTCCTGAGGAATCACTAATCTCCTGGCAGCTCCAGGTTTAGGATCCCTATGCTCAGTGTACAAGAGGTTGTCCTCCCAGTAAACTCTGTGAGAGTCACTGACATACCCATTAGCCTGTTTGACAGCTTGCTGTCTGAGACCCTCTAATGTGGGACAGGTTTGCTGTGCCACACTCAGCTCCTCTCTGGCAGGCCCCCCTTCACCCAAAAGCTCAGCAGTGTCTGCTTCCAGCTCCTCTGGTGTAGGTTCTGCACAGGGAGGGAATTCTTCTTCCTCAGAAGTAGAATCCACTGTAGAGGGAGGGATAGTAGGAAGTGGTTTGCTTCTACTAGCCCTAGCTTTAGGGAGCACTTGGTCCATTGTTCCAGGATCCAAGCTTCCCTGTCCTTTTTGCTTTTTGGCCTGAGCCCTTGTCAAAGCAAAAATATGCCCTGGGATGCCCAGCATTGCTGCATGGGCCTCCAACTCCACATCTGACCAAGCTGATGTCTCCAAATCGTTCCCTAATAGAGAGTCTACAGGTAAATCTGAAGCTACCACAACTTTCTTTGGACCAGTAACCCCCCCCCAGTTGAGATTAACAACAGCCATGGGGTGGCTAAGTGTGTTGTTGTGAGCATCGGTTACTTGGTACTGGTGACCAAGTAGGTGTTGTTCAGGGTGGACCAGTTTCTCTATGACCATAGTCACACTGGCACCAGTGTCCCTGTAGGCCTGAACCTCAACACCATTTATTAGGGGTAGCTGCTTGTACTTATCCATATTAAGGGGACAAGCAACTAAGGTGGCTAAATCAATAGCCCCCTCAGAGACTAACACAGCCTCTGTGGCCTCCCTAACAAGGCCAACCCCAACTAAGTTACCAATAGTGAGCCCAGCTACTCCCTTGGATTGGCTATTAGTAGGTTTGCTCCCACCACCACTGCTATTAGTAGGGACACTAGGTGTAGCAGTAGGGGTTGTAGTGGTAGGAGGCTTGGTGCCTTTCTTTGGACAACTGGGATCTGTTGTCCAATGGCCTTTTATTTTACATAAATAGCACCATGGTTTCTTTTCCTTGTTCTGATTAAAAGAGGATTTGGGCCCACCACCCCCACCAGAGTGTTTTTGTGGGCCTGATGAAGACTCATTTTTAGATTTGTCCCCACCCTTGTCAGAAGACTTACCATCCTTCTTTTTGTTGCCATCTTTGTCACCCCCTGTATGAACTTTTCTGTTCACCCTTGTTCTGACCCATTTGTCTGCCTTCTTTCCCAATTCTTGGGGAGAGGTCAGATCAGAGTCCACCAAGTACTGGTGCAACAAATCAGACACACAATTATTAAGAATATGCTCTCTCAGGATCAAGTTATACAGGCTGTCATAATCAGTAACTTTACTGCCATGTAACCACCCCTGCAAGGCCTTCACTGAATGGTCAATGAAATCAACCCAGTCTTGTGAAGACTTCTTTTTGGTCTCTCTGAACTTTATCCTGTATTGTTCAGTGGTTAAGCCATAACCATCCAGGAGTGCATTCTTAAGAACTTGGAAATTATTAGCATCATTTTCTTTCACAGTAAGGAGCCTATCCCTACCTTTTCCACTAAATGATAGCCATAGGATAGCAGCCCACTGCCTTTGAGGGACATCCTGTACAACACAGGCCCTCTCAAGTGCAGCAAACCACTTGTTAATGTCATCCCCCTCCTTGTAAGGGGGAACTATCTTGTGCAGATTCCTGGAATCATGCTCTTTTGCAGGATGACTATGGGGAATACTGCTGCTGCCACCATGGGTTTCTAAACCCAGTTTCTGTCTCTCCTTCTCTACTTCTAAAGTCTGTCTATCCAAATCCAGCTGTTGCTTCTTGAGCTTCAGTCTGGTTTGTTCCACTCTCAATCTATTGAGCTCCCTTTCTAACAATCTGTCATCAGGGTGGGTGGGAGGGACATGCCTTGAAACAGAAGTATGGTGAGAATGGACAGAAGGAGACCTGTCCCTTACAGAAGCCACCCTAACAGCTTGGCTAACAGAAACATCACTACCAGTATGGTGAGAATAAATGCTTTTGCTATGATGTGAGACAACACAATTTATATGGTGTGGCTCTTCATCATTACCAACTATGCTAGACTGTCTAGTAATGGGCAGGCTAGGAAGTTTCTTTCCTGAATCTTTTCCTGGTGGAGTCCCTGGATCAGATTGAGAACCATTAGCTACTTTTTCAACAGATGGGGCACTCATGGCCTTATCCTGTACTCTAAGCATGTTAATTAACAGTTCAAAGGAAGGATTCTTCCCTACACTCAAACCTCTCTCTATGCAGAGACTCCTTGCTCCTTTCCAGCTAAGGTGATCATATGCAAGTTTGGACAGATCAACATTTTGGCCTGTGCCAGACATTTTTAGAGAGAGTTAAAGTGATAGTAAAAGATAAAAAGTTTGTCAGAGCTTGTAGAAAGACAGAGAAAAAAAACTTTAAAAACTTTTTAGAACTTTTTAGAAAGTTAGAAGTACTTTTCAGCACTTAGAAAAGAGTGAAAAGAGGAAATGCAAAACTTTTTGGCTATGTGTATATACACTGACCTTGTTTTGTATATTTTTCTCTTATGAAAAGTACAATGACAAGAGTGGTAAGTAGTCTCAAAGCACTTATCCCACCGCTGAACAACCAATGTAGGAGGCTGGACTGGCTTGTAGTGAGTACCAAGGGGTACTTGCACCTTGCACCAGGCCCAGTTATCCCTTATTAGTGTATAGGGTGTCTAGCAGCTTAGGCTGATAGATAATGGTAGCTTAGCAGAGCAGCTTAGGCTGAACTAGGAGACGTGTGAAGCTACTACAGTACCACTTAGTGTCATATGCACAATATCATAAGAAAACACAATACACAGTTATACTAAAAATAAAGGTACTTTATTTTTATGACAATATGCCAAAGTATCTTAGAGTGTACCCTCAGTGAGAGGATAGGAAATATACACAAGATATATATACACAATAGCAAAAATATGCAGTATAGTCTTAGAAAACAGTGCAAACAATGTATAGTTACAATAGGATGCAATGGGGAAACATAGGGATAGGGGCAACACAAACCATATACTCCAAAAGTGGAATGCGAACCACGAATGGACCCCAAACCTATGTGACCTTGTAGAGGGTCGCTGGGACTATTAGAAAATAGTGAGAGTTAGAAAAATAACCCTCCCCAAGACCCTGAAAAGTGAGTGCAAAGGGCACTAAAGTTCCCCTAAGGACAAAGAAGTTGTGTTAGAGGAATAATGCAGGAAAGACACAAACCAACAATGCAACAACTGTGGATTTCCAATCTAGGGTACCTGTGGAACAAGGGGACCAAGTCCAAAAGTCACAAGCAAGTCGGAGATGGGCAAATGCCCAGGAAATGCCAGCTGCGGGTGCAAAGAAGCTTCTACTGGACAGAAGAAGCTGAGGTTTCTGCAGGAACGAAAAGGGCTAGAGACTTCCCCTTTGGTGGACGGATCCCTCTCGTCGTGGAGAGTCGTGCAGAAGTGTTTTCCCGCCGAAAGAACGCCAACAAGCCTTGCTAGCTGCAAATCGTGCGGTTAGCGTTTATGGACGCTGCTGAGGCCCAGGAAGGACCAGGAGGTCGCAAATTGGACCTGGAGAGAGAGGGGACGTCGAGCAAGACAAGGAGCCCTCTCTGAAGCAGGTAGCACCTGGAGAAGTGCCAGAAACAGGCACTACAAGGATGCGTGAAACAGTGCTCACCCGAAGTCGCACCAAGGAGTCCCACGTCGCCGGAGACCAACTTAGACAGTCGTGCAATGCAGGTTAGAGTGCCGTGGACCCAGGCTTGGCTGTGCACAAAGGATTTCCGCCGGAAGTGCACAGGGGCCGGAGTAGCTGCAAAAGTCGTGTTTCCCAGCAATGCAGTCCAGCGAGGTGAGGCAAGGACTTACCTCCACCAAACTTGGACTGAAGAGTCACTGGACTGTGGGGGTCACTTGGACAGAGTCGCTGGATTCGAGGGACCTCGCTCGTCGTGCTGAGAGGAGACCCAAGGGACCGGTAATGCAGCTTTTTGGTGCCTGCGGTTGCAGGGGGAAGATTCCGTCGACCCACGGGAGATTTCTTCGGAGCTTCTGGTGCAGAGGAGAGGCAGACTACCCCCACAGCATGCACAAGCAGGAAAACAGTCGAGAAGGCGGCAGGATCAGCGTTACAGAGTTGCAGTAGTCGTCTTTGCTACTATGTTGCAGGTTTGCAGGCTTCCAGCGCGGTCAGCAGTCGATTCCTTGGCAGAAGGTGAAGAGAGAGATGCAGAGGAGCTCTGATGAGCTCTTGCATTCGTTATCTAAGGAATTCCCCAAAGCAGAGACCCTAAATAGTCAGAAAAGAGGGTTTGGCTACTTAGGAGAGAGGATAGGCTAGCAACACCTGAAGGAGCCTATCAGAAGGAGTCTCTGACGTCACCTGCTGGCCCTGGCCACTCAGAGCAGTCCAGTGTGCCAGCAGCACCTCTGTTTCCAAGATGGCAGAGGTCTGGAGCACACTGGAGGAGCTCTGGACACCTCCCAGGAGAGGTGCAGGTCAGGGGAGTGGTCACTCCCCTTTCCTTTGTCCAGTTTCGTGCCAGAGCAGGGCTAAGGGGTCCCCTGAACCGGTGTAGACTGGCTTATGCAGAATTGGGCACATCTGTGCCCAACAAAGCATTTCCAGAGGCTGGGGGAGGCTACTCCTCCCCTGCCTTCACACCATTTTCCAAAGGGAGAGGGTGTCACACCCTCTCTCAGAGGAAGTTCTTTGTTCTGCCATCCTGGGCCAGGCCTGGCTGGACCCCAGGAGGGCAGATGCCTGTCTGAGGGGTTGGCAGCAGCAGCAGCTGCAGTGAAACCCCAGGAAGGGCAGTTTGGCAGTACCAGGGTCTGTGCTACAGACCACTGGGATTGTGCCAACTATGCCAGGATGGCATAGAGGGGGCAATTCCATGATCATAGACATGTTACATGGCCATATTCGGAGTTACCATTGTGAAGCTACATATAGGTAGTGACCTATATGTAGTGCACGCGTGTAATGGTGTCCCCGCACTCACAAAGTTCAGGGAATTGGCTCTGAACAATGTGGGGGCACCTTGGCTAGTGCCAGGGTGCCCTCACACTAAGTAACTTTGCACCTAACCTTTACCAGGTAAAGGTTAGACATATAGGTGACTTATAAGTTACTTAAGTGCAGTGTAAAATGGCTGTGAAATAACGTGGACGTTATTTCACTCAGGCTGCAGTGGCAGGCCTGTGTAAGAAGTGTCAGAGCTCCCTATGGGTGGCAACAGAAATGCTGCAGCCCATAGGGATCTCCTGGAACCCCAATACCCTGGGTACCTCAGTACCATATACTAGGGAATTATAAGGGTGTTCCAGTAAGCCAATGTAAATTGGTAAAAATGGTCACTAGCCTGTTAGTGACAATTTGGAAAGAAATGAGAGAGCATAACCACTGAGGTTCTGATTAGCAGAGCCTCAGTGAGACAGTTAGTCACTACACAGGTAACACATTCAGGCACACTTATGGGCACTGGGGCCCTGGGTTACCAGGGTCCCAGTGACACATACAACTAAAACAACATATATACAGTGAAAAATGGGGGTAACATGCCAGGCAAGATGGTACTTTCCTACAAATAGGTGGTCACACTTCTCCCTTGCAGGAAATCATTTGTTCTTCCTTTCCCGGCCTGACTTAGGCTCAACAGCAGGAGGGCAGAAAAGTGTCTGGAGTCGGCAGCAGCAAGGGCTGGCAGCCAGACCCGGTAAGGCTGCACAGGCAAAACTGTGGGATCCCCTAAGGAACCCCCACAGTGCATAGGGTCATGGAACTAGCACCGGAATTGGTGTAGTTGCATGATTCCAACATGTTTGATGGCAAACATGTCTAGGTTCGGAGAAGCCTTTATGTAGTTGGACCACTGTGTTGAACAGTGTCGACTACATACCTTAAGATGGCTTCCCCACACTTACAAAGCCCAGGGAATGGAGTCTGTGGTTTGTAGGGGTACGCCGCTCATGCAGAGGTACACTCACACTTAGGGACATGCACCCTGCCCTTGGGACGAAGGGCCTACCTGAGGGGTGACTTACAGTGTCCAAGTGCAGTAATAGCTATATAAGGCAAGCCTTAAATCTGGAGTGAAAGGTGCATGCACCATTTCACGCAGGCTACAATGGCAGGCCTGCAGACATAGCTTGCATAGGCTCCCATGGGTAGCATAATACATGCTGCAGCCCACGGGAGACCCCTTGTACACCAATGCCCAGCAACCAAATTCAGAGGAGAGAGCATAGACACTGGGGTCCTGCTAATCAGGTTACAACAGTCTACACACACTGGCACCAGGCAAAAAGTGGGGGTAACTATGTCGGAAAGATGTTACACCTGATACAGACTTCTAGCTGCAGCTTCCTTATCTGAGAATTCCCTGGCATCAGCTTCGAATCCGGAATTTTTCTGCTGAGCAGTACCCTGCGTGCACCGTCAGGCATTGTTGTTCAGATCCGCGTGCGTCGAACAGCTTCGCGTGCGTCGTCAGCGTTGTTGGAGCCATCTATGACATCACGGTTGTCTATATAGACGCCGTCTCGGCACGCGTATGTCAGTTCTTTTCCTTCCGCGCCGGATAAGTGCAGTTCCAGAAAGAGCTACCCTTCTTCGACGGTTTGTCGAGGCTTTTTTGACTGTTTGAAGTCATGTCTTCGGGAAAGACAGGGTTCAAACCGTGTGGTGTGTGATATTGCACCATGTCAGTGACGGACCCGCACTGTGTTTGTCGTTGGTGCCTGGAGAAGGACCACAACTCCACCTCGTGCTCCGACTGTCGGGCCAATGCTCCGAAGGCCTTGAGGGAGAGATCCCTCAAGCTTCTTGCGGTCCGACATTCGTCCTCGGTCGACGCGACTCCATGTAGGTCACGGTCCCGCAGTAGGAGGAGGTCACGGCACCGCTTTCGAGGTCATTTGAAGGTAAGAGGCACAAGAAGAAGAAGTCCAAGCGGACTTTGTCTTTGCCATGCCCGTCGGCCAATGAGGCATCTGTGGAACGTCGACGTTCTGAGCGCGGTTCTGCGGAGCCGTCGCCAGGGCCTACTCCACGTCTTCCCCCTTTTCGGGGGACCAGATCGGCCCCCGCTCAAATAAAAGAATTTTACGAGGCCATGCGTCTCGTTTTTGAGCGGGCTGTACCCTTGGAGGGGTCTTCGGGCCCCGCGAGGACAGCAGGGGCCCCTTCAGATTAGACATCTGTGGCTTTGGCCTCAGCGCAGTTGGGGACCCCAGGATCCCATACCGGATCTGGATTGTCGCCGGTCCCTCACAGTCGACCTCCTTTGGCGCCAGGTCCGACGTTGGCGATTCGCCTCCGGCGCCCACCGGTGGTAGCCCCATCCTTATTCCAGATGATCCGGAGCCGGAGCGACGTCGTAGGACATCGACTCTGTCATCGACTGAGCTAATTCGGCCCAGATCATTGTCTGAGCATTATTTAGATCAGCCAGACGTAGGAGAGGAATGGGAGGGGTCTGAGGACCCTTTAGAATGTGGTTTGCAACAGGACTGGTATGAGGATCTAGGGGAGGCCAGTGGACTGGACACGTCTCCAGATACTGGTATGCTCTCTCCTCCTAATGTACCTACGGAGGAGGGTGCTTCATTTGCTATGGTGGTGCGTAGGGCAGCTGAGGTCTTGGACCTAGATTTGCCTACGGTGCCAGTCAGGACGAATATCCTGACAGAAGTGCTTCAACCGGGGGTGACAACATCAGAGCCGATGTTGCCCTTCAATGAGGCTCTTACAGACATCCTTCTGGGTACATGGTCCAAACCCAGCACAGGGGCTCCTGTAAATAGGACGGTCGGCCGCAGCCATAGACCTGCTCTGAGCGACCCTAGTTTCCTGACTCAACACCCCCCTCCTGAGGGCTTGGTTGTCCCAGCCTCTACTTCCCATGGTGCCTTCCCTTCCGCTCCCCCGGATAGGGAATCCAAGAGGCTGGTTCAGCTTGGGAAGAAGATATTTTCTTCCACCAGCCTGGCATTGAGGTCCGTAACCACCTCTTGCCTATTGGGCTGTTATTCCCATACTTTATGGGATACGGTGGCACAGGTGCTGCCCCAGGTCCTGGAGGGCATACAGGACACTCTCACCCAGGCTGTCAAGGATGGGAGAGATGCAGTCAAGTTTACGATCAGGTGTGGTTTGGATACGACCGACTCGATGGGCAGAGCGATTTCATCGTCAGTGGCCCTACGTCGCCACGCCTGGCTACGTTCAACTGGTTTCTCAGGGAATCTCCAGTCAAGTTTGATGGACATGCCCTTTGATGGCTCTCGCCTTTTTGGCGAAAAGGCAAACTCCGCGCTTGAGAGGTTCAAGGATTCTCAAGCTACGGCCAGATCAACAGCAATCTGTCTTTCACCACTTTCGAGGCTTCGGAAGGGGTGTGGTACCACGCCAGCCACAGTTTAGCCACCGTCCTCAGGCTTCACAGCATCCCGGAAGAGGACGTCGTCGTGGTACCCTCAGAGGGCCACCTGGGGGTCACTTCTGCACTGGAGGTTGGATCCTTCAGGTCCTGGGGGCTGCGGGTGCAGTGTCTTTACCAGGCGTCGGGTTCTTTGAAGCAGGCAGTCGCGGTCAGGGTGAGCCCCTGGATTCCCTCTGCAGGTGTCGATGTGGAGGCTCAGGGGGGTTAACTCTGGCTACTCACAGGGTCTCAGTCGCCGGTCCTCCCTGTAGTGTTGTTTCTCCGCAGGTCGAGCCGGGGGCGTCGAGTGCAGAGTGGAAAGTCTCACGCTTCCGGCGGGAAACGTGGAGTCCTTTTAAAGTTGTTTCTTTGTTGCAAGTTTTGGTTTCTTTGGAGCAGGGCCGATGTCCTCGGGAGTTCTTGGTCCTTTTAGATGCAGGGTAGTCCTCTGAGGCTTCAGAGGTCGCTGGACCCTGGGGAACGCGTCGCTGCTGCAGTTTTTCTCGAAGTGGGGAGACAGGCCGGTAGGGCTGGGGCCAAAGCAGTTGGTGTCTCCGTCTTCTCTGCAGGGCTTCAGGTCAGCAGTCCTTCTTCATCTTAGGTTGCAGGAATCTGTCTTCCTAGGTTCTGGGGGCCCCTAAATACTCACTTTAGGGGTGTGTTTAGGTCTGGGGGGTTAGTAGCCAATGGCAACTAGCCCTGAGGGTGGCTACACCGTCTTTGTGCCTCCTCCCTGAGGGGAGGGGGGCACATCCCTAATCCTATTGGGGGAATCCTCCATCTGCAAGATGGAGGATTTCTAAAAGTCAGAGTCACCTCAGCTCAGGACACCTTAGGGGTTGTCCTCACTGGGCAGTGACTCCTCCTTGTTTTTCTCATTATCTCCTCTGGCCTTGCTGCCAAAAGTGGGGCTGTGGCCGGAGGGGGCAGGCATCTCCACTAGCTGGAATGCCCTGTGGCGCTGTAACAAAGGGGATGAGCCTTTGAGGCTCACCGCCAGGTGTTACAGTTCCTGCAGGGGGAAGTGAGAAGCACCTCCACCCAGTACAGGCTTTGTTACAAGCCACAGAGTGACAAAGGCACTCTCCCCATGTGGCCAGCAACATGTCTGGTGTGTGGCAGGCTGGCAAAACTAGTCAGCCGACACTGGAAGTCGGGTATATTTTCAGGGGGCATCTCTAAGATGCCTTCTGGGGTGTATTTTACAATAAAATGTACACTGGCATATTGTGCTGAGAAGTTTGATACCTGTAGGAAAGTACCATCTTGCCTGGCATGTTACCCCCATTTTTCACTGTATATATGTTGTTTTAGTTGTATGTGTCACTGGGACCCTGGTAACCCAGGGCCCCAGTGCTCATAAGTGTGCCTGAATATGTTACCTGTGTAGTGACTAACTGTCTCACTGAGGCTCTGCTAATCAGAACCTCAGTGGTTATGCTCTCTCATTTCTTTCCAAATTGTCACTGACAGGCTAGTGACCATTTTTACCAACTTACATTGGCTTACTGGAACACCCTTATAATTCCCTAGTATATGGTACTGAGGTACCCAGGGTATTGGGGTTCCAGGAGATCCCTATGGGCTGCAGCATTTCTTTTGCCACCCATAGGGAGCTCTGACAATTCTTACACAGGCCTGCCACTGCAGCCTGAGTGAAATAACGTCCACGTTATTTCACAGCCATTTTACACTGCACTTAAGTAACTTATAAGTCACCTATATGTCTAACCTTTACCTGGTAAAGGTTAGGTGCAAAGTTACTTAGTGTGAGGGCACCCTGGCACTAGCCAAGGTGCCCCCACATTGTTCAGAGACAATTCACTGAACTTTGTGAGTGCGGGGACACCATTACACGCGTGCACTACATATAGGTCACTACCTATGTGTAGCTTCACCATGGTAACTCCGAATATGGCCATGTAACATGTCTATGATCATGGAATTGCCCCCTCTATGCCATCCTGGCATTGTTGGTACAATTCCATGATCCCAGTGGTCTGTAGCACAGACCCTGGTACTGCCAGACTGCCCTTCCTGGGGTTTCACTGCAGCTGCTGCTGCTGCCAACCCCTCAGACAGGCATCTGCCCTCCTGGGGTCCAGCCAGGCCTGGCCCAGGATGGCAGAACAAAGAACTTCCTCTGAGAGAGGGTGTGACACCCTCTCCCTTTGGAAAATGGTGTGAAGGCAGGGGAGGAGTAGCCTCCCCCAGCCTCTGGAAATGCTTTGTTGGGCACAGATGTGCCCAATTCTGCATAAGCCAGTCTACACCGGTTCAGGGACCCCTTAGCCCCTGCTCTGGCACGAAACTGGACAAAGGAAAGGGGAGTGACCACTCCCCTGACCTGCACCTCCCCTGGGAGGTGTCCAGAGCGTCCTCCAGTGTGCTCCAGACCTCTGCCATCTTGGAAACAGAGGTGCTGCTGGCACACTGGACTGCTCTGAGTGGCCAGTGCCACCAGGTGACGTCAGAGACTCCTGCTGATAGGCTCCTTCAGGTGTTAGTAGCCTTTCCTCTCTCCTAGGTAGCCAAACCCTCTTTTCTGGCTATTTAGGGTCTCTGTCTCTGGGGAACTTTAGATAACGAATGCATGAGCTCAGCCGAGTTCCTCTGCATCTCCCTCTTCACCTTCTGATAAGGAATCGACCGCTGACCGCGCTGGAAGCCTGCAAACCTGCAACATAGTAGCAAAGACGACTACTGCAACTCTGTAACGCTGATCCTGCCGCCTTCTCGACTGTTTTCCTGCTTGTGCATGCTGTGGGGGTAGTCTGCCTCCTCTCTGCACCAGAAGCTCCGAAGAAATCTCCCGTGGGTCGACGGAATCTTCCCCCTGCAACCGCAGGCACCAAAAAGCTGCATTACCGGTCCCTTGGGTCTCCTCTCAGCACGACGAGCGAGGTCCCTCGAATCCAGCGACGCTGTCCAAGTGACCCCCACAGTCCAGTGACTCTTCAGCCCAAGTTTGGTGGAGGTAAGTCCTTGCCTCACCTCGCTGGGCTGCATTGCTGGGAACCGCGACTTTGCAGCTACTCCGGCCCCTGTGTACTTCCGGCGGAAATCCTTCGTGCACAGCCAAGCCGGGGTCCACAGCACTCTAACCTGCATTGCACGACTTTCTAAGTTGGTCTCCGGCGACGTGGGACTCCTTTGTGCAACTTCGGCGAGCACCGTTTCACGCATCCTCGTAGTGCCTGTTTCTGGCACTTCTCCGGGCGCTACCTGCTTTAGTTTGGGTTCTTTGTCTTGCTCGACGTCCCCTCTCTCTGCAGGTCCAATTTGCGACCTTCTGGTCCCTCCTGGGCCCCAGCAGCGTCCAAAAACGCCAAACGCACGATTTGCGTGTAGCAAGGCTTGTTGGCGTCTTTCCGGCAGGAAAACACTTTTGCACAACTCTCCAAGGCGAGTGGGATCCGTCCACCAAAGAAGAAGTCTCTAGCCCTTTTCGTTCCTGCAGAAACCTCCGCTTCTTCTGTCCAGTCGAAGCTTCTTTGCACCCGCAGCTGGCATTTCCTGGGCATCTGCCCATCTACGACTTGCTTGTGACTTTTGGACTTGGTCCCCTTGTTCCACAGGTACCCTAGATTGGAAATCCACAGTTGTTGCATTGCTGGTTTGTGTCTTTCCTGCATTATTCCTCTAACACGACTCTTTTGTCCTTAGGGGAACTTTAGTGCACTTTGCACTCACTTTTCAGGGTCTTGGGGAGGGTTATTTTTCTAACTCTCACTATTTTCTAATAGTCCCAGCGACCCTCTACAAGGTCACATAGGTTTGGGGTCCATTCGTGGTTCACATTCCACTTTTGGAGTATATGGTTTGTGTTGCCCCTATCCCTATGTTTCCCCATTGCATCCTATTGTAACTATACATTGTTTGCACTGTTTTCTAAGACTATACTGCATATTTTTGCTATTGTGTATATATATCTTGTGTATATTTCCTATCCTCTCACTGAGGGTACACTCTAAGATACTTTGGCATATTGTCATAAAAATAAAGTACCTTTATTTTTAGTATAACTGTGTATTGTGTTTTCTTATGATATTGTGCATATGACACTAAGTGGTACTGTAGTAGCTTCACACGTCTCCTAGTTCAGCCTAAGCTGCTCTGCTAAGCTACCATTATCTATCAGCCTAAGCTGCTAGACACCCTATACACTAATAAGGGATAACTGGGCCTGGTGCAAGGTGCAAGTACCCCTTGGTACTCACTACAAGCCAGTCCAGCCTCCTACAATACCAAACTTCCCAGTTTTCAGTGTAGCCATTATGGTGATGTGGAGTTCGTGTATGACAGACTCCCAGACCATATACTCTTATGGCTACCCTGCACTTACAATGTCTAAGGTTTTGCTTAGACACTGTAGGGGCATAGTGCTCACGCACCTATGCCCTCACCTATGGTATACTGCACCCTGCCTTAGGGCTGTAAGGCCTGTTAGAGGGGTGACTTATCTATGCCATGGGCAGTGTGGGGTTGGCATGGCACCCTGAGGGGAGTGCCATGTCGACTTAGTCATTTTTTCCCCACCAGCACACACAAGCTGGCAAACAGTGTGTCTGTGCTGAGTGAGGGATCCCCAGGGTGGCATAAGACATGTTGCAGCCCTTAGAGACCTTCCCTGTCATCAGGGCCCTTGGTACCAGGGGTACCAGTTACAAGGGACTTACCTGGATGCCAGGGTGTGCCAATTGTGGTGACAAAGGTACAGTTTTAGGGAAAGAACACTGGTGCTGGGGCCTGGTTAGCAGGCCTCAGCACACTTTCAAATCATATCTTGGCATCAGCACAGGCAAAACTTCAGGGGATAACCATGCTAAGGAGGCATTTCCTTACACAACCCCCCGTCAAACTAAAGAGGATGAGACTAACCTTTCCCAAGAGAGTCTTAATTTTCTAAGTGGAAGAACCTGGAAAGGCCATCTGCATTGACATGGGCAATCCCAGGTCTGTGTTCCACTATAAAGTCCATTCCCTGTAGGGAGATGGACCACCTCAACAGGTTTGGATTTTCACCTTTCATTTGCATTAGCCATCTGAGAGGTCTGTGGTCAGTTTGAACCACAAAGTGAGTACCAAAGAGGTATGGTCTCAGCTTCTTCAGGGACCAAACCACGGCAAAGACCTCCCTCTCGATGGCACTCCAACGCTGCTCCCTGGGGAGTAACCTCCTGCTAATGAAAGCAACAGTCTGGTCAAGGTCATCATCATTTGTTTGGGACAAAACTGCCCCTATCCCATGTTCAGAGGCATCAGTCTGCACAATGAACTGCTTGGAGTAATATGGAGCTTTTAGAACTGGTGCTGTGCACATAGCTTGTTTCAGGGTGTTAAAGGCCTGGTGGCATTCTACAGTCCAGTTTACCTTCCTGGGCATTTTCTTGGAGGTAAGTTCTGTGAGGGGTGTCACTATTGATCCATAGCCCTTCACAAACCTCCTGTAGTACCCAGTCAAGCCAAGGAATTCCCTGACTTGAGTCTGGGTTTTTGGAGTTACCCAGTCCAGAGTAGTCTGGATCTTGGGTTGGAGTGGCTGAACGTGGCCTCCACATACCAGGTGTCCAAACTATACCACAGTTCCTTGCCATATCTGACATTTGGATGCCTTGAGAGAGAGGCCTGCTGCTTGCAGGGGCTTCAAAACCTTCTTAAGGTGGACCAGGTGATCCTGCCAGCTGGAGCTAAAGACAGCAATATCGTCAAAATAAGCTGCACTGAAGGACTCCAAGCCAGCAAGGACTTGATTCACTAACCTTTGGAAGGTGTCAGGGGCATTCTTTAAACCAAAGGGCATAACAGTAAACTGATAGTGCCCATCAGGTGTGGAGAATGCTGTCTTTTCTTTTGCTCCTGGTGCCATTTTGATTTGCCAGTACCCTGCTGTCAAGTCAAAGGTACTTAAGTATTTGGCAGCACCTAGTTTGTCAATTAATTCATCTGCTCTTGGAATGGGATGGGCATCTGTCTTGGTGACATAATTAAGTCCTCTGTAGTCCACACAAAACCTCATCTCTCTCTTTACATCTGTTGTGTGAGGTTTGGGGACTAAGACCACTGGGCTAGCCCAGGGACAGTCAGAGTGCTCAATGACTCCCAATTCCAGTATCTTGTGGACTTCCACTTTGATGCTTTCCTTTACTTGGTCAGACTGTCTGAAAATGTTGTTTTGACAGGCATGCTGTCTCCTGTGTCCACATCATGGGTACACAGGTGTGTCTGACCAGGGGTTAGGGAAAAGAGCTCAGCAAATTGTTGTAAGACTTTCTTACAGTCAGATTGCTGTTGGCCAGAGAGGGTGTCTGAATAGATCACTCCATCTACTGAGCCATCTTTAGGGTTTGTGGAGAGGAGATCAGGGAGAGGTTCACTGTCAGCTTCCTGGTCTTCATCTGTTACCATCAACAGATTGACATCTGCCCTGTCATGAAAGAGTTTGAGGCGGTTCACATGGATCACCCTTTTGGGGGTCATGCTAGTGCCTAGGTCTACCAGGTAGGTGACCTGACTCTTTCTTTCTAGCACTGGGTAAGGGCCACTCCATCTGTCCTGAAGTGCCCTGGGAGCCACAGGCTCCAGAACCCAGACGTTCTGCCCTGGCTGAAACTCAACCATAGCAGCCTTTTGGTTATATCACATCTTCTGGAGTTGTTGGCTGACCTCAAGGTTTTTACTTGCCTTTTCCATATACTCTGCCCTCCTGGAACGTAGGCATAGTACATAGTCCACTATATCTTGTTGAGGCTCATGAAGAGGTCTCTCCTAGCCTTCTTTTACAAGAGCTAGTGGTCCCCTTACAGGGTGGCCAAACAGAAGTTCAAAGGGGGAAAACCCTACATCCTTCTGAGGCACCTCTCTGTAAACGAAAAGCAGACATGGCAAGAGGACATCCCATCTCCTTTTGAGTTTTTCAGGGAGCCCCATGATCATGCCTTTGAATGTCTTGTTAAATCTTTCTACAAGACCATTGGTTTGTGGATGGTATGTCGTGGTGAATTTGTAAGTCACCCCACACTCATTCCACATATGCTTCAGATATGCTGACATGAAGTTGGTACCCCTGTCAGACGCCACCTCCTTAGGAAATCCCAGTCTGGTAAAGATACCAATGAGTGCTTTAGCTACTGCAGGGGCAGCAGTGGACCTAAGGGGAATTGCTTCAGGGTACCTAGTGGCATGATCCACTACCACTAGGATATACTGGTTCCCTGAGGCTGTGGGAGGTTCCAGAGGACCCACTATGTCCACACCCACTCTTTCAAAGGGGACCCCTACCACTGGAAGTGGAATGAGGGGGGCCTTTGAGTGTCCACCTGTCTTACCACTGGCTTGACAGGTGGCACAGGAGACACAAAACTCCTTTACCTTCTGGGACATGTTGGGCCAATAGAAATGGTTAACTAACCTTTCCCAAGTCTTGGTTTGTCCCAAATGCCCAGCAAGTGGAATGTCATGAGCTAAGGTTAGAATGAACTTCCTAAACTCCTGAGGCACTACCACTCTCCTAGTGGCACCAGGTTTGGGATCATTTGCCTCAGTGTAGAGGAGTCCATCTTCCCAATAGACTCTATGTGTTCCAGTGATTTTTCCTTGGGTCTCTTCAGCAGCTTGCTGCCTAAGGCCTTCAAGAGAGTGACATGTTTCTTACACAACTGTTCCCTTGTGGGTGCCCCTGGGCCTAAGAGTTCAATCTGATAAGGTTCCAACTCCATGGGCTCAGTTCCCTCAGAGGGCAGAACTTCTTCCTGGGAAGAGAGGTTCTCTTTCTCTTGTTGTGTTGAAGCTGGTTCCCCAGTCTTCTTTCCTTTTCTATTGGAGGGTTGGACCATTTTTCCAGGCTCCAACAGCACCTTTTCACCCTGAGCCTTGCACTGTGCCCTTGTCTTGACACACACCAGTTCAGGGATACCCAGCATGGCTGCATGGGTTTTGAGTTCTACCTCAGCCCATGCTGAGGACTCCAGGTCATTTCCAAGCAAACAGTCTACAGGGATATTTGAGGAGACCACCACCTGTTTCAGGCCATTGACCCTCCCCACTCTAAAGTTACCATAGCCATGGGATGTACTTTAGTCTGATTGTCAGCGCTGGTGACCGGATAAGTTTGACCAGCCAGGTATTGACAAGGGAAAACCAGTTTCTCTGTCACCATGGTGACACTGGCACCTGTATCCCTCAGGCCTTCTACACTAATCCCATTAATTAAGAGTTGCTGCCTGTATTTTTGCATATTAGAGGGCCAGGCAGCCAGTGTGGCTAAGTCCACCCCACCCTCAGAGACTAATGTAGCTTCAGTGTGAACCCTAATTTGCTCTGGGCACACTGTTGATCTCACCTGGAGACTGGCTATTCCAGTGCTAACTGGAGTAGAGTTTGAAGTGTAACCTTTCTTGGGACAGGCGTTGTCTCCAGTTTGGTGTCCCTGCTGATTACAGCTACGACACCAGGCCTTTTTGGGATCAAAGTTTTTACCCTTGTACCCAAAATTGGATTGTGAAGAGGCTTTGGACCCTCCATCCTGAGCAGGTTTTTGGGGCCCTGTAGAAGACTCTTTACTTTTTCCATTCGATGTCTCAACACTCTTCCCCTGTGGAGGCTTTGTGACCTCTTTCTTTTGGTCACCTGTAGGAAAGTACCATCTTGCCTGGCATGTTACCCCCATTTTTTCACTGTATATATGTTGTTTTAGTTGTATGTGTCACTGGGACCCTGCCCAGTGCTCATAAGTGTGCCTGAATGTGTTACCTGTATTATGACTAACTGTCTCACTGAGGCTCTGCTAACCAGAACCTCAGTGGTCATGCTCTCTCATTTCTTTCCAAATTGTCACTAACAGGCTAGTGACCAATTTTACCAATTCACATTGGCATACTGGAACACCCTTATAATTCCCTAGTATATGGTACTGAGGTACCCAGGGTATTGGGGTTCCAGGAGATCCCTATGGGCTGCAGCATTTCTTTTGCCACCCATAGGGAGCTCTGACAATTCTTACACAGGCCTGCCCTTGCAGCCTGAGTGAAATAACGTCCACGTTATTTCACAGCCATTTACCACTGCACTTAAGTGATTTATACGTCACCAATATGTCTAACCTTTACCTGGTAAAGGTTAGGTGCAAAGTTACTTAGTGTGTGGGCACCCTGACACTAGCCAAGGTGCTCCCACATAGTTCAGGGCAAATTCCCTGGACTTTGTGAGTGCGGGGACACCATTACACGCGTACACTACACATAGGTCACTACCTATGTGTAGCTTCACAATGGTAACTCCGAATATGGCCATGTAACATGTCTATGATCATGGAATTGCCCCCTCTATGCCATCCTGGCATAGTTGGCACAATCCCATGATCCCACTGGTCTGTAGCACAGACCCTGGTACTGCCAAACTGCCTTTTCAGGGGTTTCACTGCCGCTGCTGCTGCTGCCAACCCCTCAGACAGGTTTCTGCCCTCCTGGGGTCCAGCCAGGCTTGGCCCAGGATGGCAGAACAAAGGACTTCCTCAGAGAGAGGGTGTTACACCCTCTCCCTTTGGAAAAAGGTGTTAAGGCAGGGGAGGAGTAGCCTCCCCCAGCCTCTGGAAATGCTTTCATGGGCACAGATGGTGCCCATTTCTGCATAAGCCAGTCTACACCGGTTCAGGGACCCCTCAGCCCTGCTCTGGCGCGAAACTGGACAAAGGAAAGGGGAGTGACCACTCCCCTGACCTGCACCTCCCCTGGGAGGTGCCCAGAGCTCCTCCAGTGTGCTCCAGACCTCTGTCATCTTGGAAACAGAGGTGCTGCTGGCACACTGGACTGCTCTGAGTGGCCAGGGCCAGCAGGTGACGTCAGAGACTCCTTCTGATAGGCTCCTTCAGGTGTTGCTAGCCTATCCTCTCTCCTAAGTAGCCAAACCCTCTTTTCTGACTATTTAGGGTCTCTGCGTTGGGGAATTCCTTAGATAACGAATGCAAGAGCTCATCAGAGCTCCTCTGCATCTCTCTCTTCACCTTCTGCCAAGGAATCGACTGCTGACCGCGCTGGAAGCCTGCAAAACTGCAACAAAGTAGCAAAGACGACTACTGCAACTCTGTAACGCTGATCCTGCCGCCTTCTCGACTGTTTTCCTGGTGGTGCATGCTGTGGGGGTAGTCTGCCTCCTCACTAGAAGCTCCAAAGAAATCTCCCGTGGGTCGACGGAATCTTCCCCCTGCAACCGCAGGCACCAAAGAACTGCATCACCGGTCCCCTGGGTCTCCTCTCAGCATGACGAGCGAGGTCCCTTGAATCCAGCAACTGTGTCCAAGTGACTCCCACAGTCCAGTGACTCTTCAGTCCAAGTTTGGTGGAGGTAAGTCCTTGCCTCTCCACGCCAGACTGCATTGCTGGGAACTGCGACTTTTGCAGCTACTCCGACCTCTGTGCACTTGCGGCAGAAATCCTTTGTGCACAGCCAAGCCTGGGTCCACGGCACTCTAACCTGCATTGCACAACTTTCTAAGTTGTCCTCCGGCGGCGTGGGACTCCTTTGTGCAACTTCGGGTGAGCACCATTTCACTCTTCTTCGTAGTGCCTGTTCTGGCACTTCTGCGGGTGCTGCCTGCTTGTGAGAGGGCTTCTTGTCTTCCTCGATGCCCCCTCTGTCCCCAGACGCAATTGGCGACATCCTGGTCCCTCCTGGGCCACAGCAGCATCCAAAAACCCTAACTGCACGATTTGCAACTAGCAAGGCTTGTTGGCGGTCTTTCTTCAGGAAAACACTTCTGCATGACTCTCCACGGCGTGGGGGATCTATCCTCCAAAGGGGAAGTCTCTAGCCCTTGTCATTCCTGCAGAATCCTCAGCTTGTACTGTCCAGTAGCAGCTTCTTTGCACCCACAGCTGGCATTTCCTGGGCATCTGCCCATCTCCGACTTGCTTGTGACTTTTGGACTTGGTTCCTTTGTTCCACAGGTACCCTCGACTGGAAATCCATCGTTGTTGCATTGCTGGTTTGTGTTTTTCCTGCAGAATTCCCCTATCACGACTTCTAAGTCCTTTGGGGAACTTTAGTGCACTTTGCACTCACTTTTCAGGGTCTTGGGGTGGGCTATTTCTCTAACCCTCACTGTTTTCTTACAGTCCCAGCAACCCTCTACAAGGTCACATAGGTTTGGGGTCCATTCGTGGTTCGCATTCCACTTTTGGAGTATATGGTTTGTGTTGCCCCTATCCTATGTGTCCCCATTGCATCCTATTGTAACTATACATTGTTTGCACTGTTTTCTAAGACTATACTGCATATTTTTGGTAGTGTACATATATCTTGTGTATAATTGCTATCCTCATACTGAGGGTACACTCTGAGATACTTTGGCATATTGTCATAAAAATAAAGTACCTTTATTTTTAGTATATCTGTGTATTGTGTTTTCTTATGATATTGTGCAAGTGACACTAGTGGTACTGTAGGAGCTTCACTCGTCTCCTAGTTCAGCCTAAGCTGCTCTGCTAAGCTACCATTATCTATCAGCCGAAGCTGCTAGACACCCTATACACTAATAAGGGATACCTGGGCCTGGTGCAAGGTGTAAGTACCCCTTGGTACTCACTACAAGCCAGTCCAGCCTCCTACATTGGTTGTGCAGCGGTGGGATAAGTACTTTGCAACTACTTACCACTTTTGTCACTGTACTTTTCATAAGAGAAAAATATACAAAACAAGTTCAGTGTATGTACACCTAACCAAAAAGTTTTGCATTTCCTCTTTTCTCTCTTTTCTAAGTGCTGAAAAGTACCTCTAAACTTTCTAAAAGTTCTTAAAAAGTTTGATACGTTTTTTTTTTCTGTCTTTTCAAAAGTTCTGAATTTTTTTTTTCTCTTTTTCTGTCACTTAAACACTGTCTAAAATGTCTGGCACAGGCCAAACTGTTGATCTGTCCAAACTTGCTTATGATCACCTTAGCTGGAAAGGAGCAAGGAGTCTCTGCATAGAGAGAGGTTTAAGTGTAGGGAAGAATCCCCCCAGAGAACTGTTAGTTAACATGCTTATAGAACAGGATAAGGCCAGAGGTGCCCCATCTGTTGAAAAAGTAGCTAATGGTTCACAATCTGATCCAGGGACACCCCTAGAAAATGAGTCAGGAAAGAAACTTCCTAGCCTGCCCATTACTAGACAGCCTAGCATAGTTGGTACTGATGTAGAGTCACACCATACTGATAGTGTTGTCTCACATCATAGCAAGAGTATTCCTTCTCACCACAGTAGAAGTGATATTTCTGTTAACCAAGCTGTTAGGATGCCTTCTGTAAGGGATGGGTCTCCTTCTGTTCATTCTCACCATACCTCTGTTTCAAGGCATGTCCCTCCCACCCACCCTGATGACAGATTGTTAGAAAGGGAGCTCAATAGATTGAGAGTGGAACAAACCAGACTGAAGCTCAAGAGGCAACAGCTGGATTTGGATAGACAGTGCTTAGAAGTGGAGAGAGAAAGACAGAAATTGGGTTTAGAAACCCATGGTGGCAGCAGCAGTATTCCCCATGGTCATCCTGCAAAAGAGCATGATTCCAGGAATCTGCACAAGATAATTCCCCCTTATAAGGAGGGGGATGACATTAACAAGTGGTTTGCTGCACTTGAGAGGGCCTGTGTTGTACAGGATGTCCCTCAAAGGCAGTGGGCTGCTATCCTATGGCTATCATTTAGTGGAAAGGGTAGGGATCGGCTCCTTACTGTGAAACAAAGTGATGCCAATAATTTTACAGTTCTTAAGAATGCACTCCTGGATGGTTATGGCTTAACCACTGAACAGTACAGGATGAAGTTCAGAGAGACCAAAAAGGAGTCTTTACAAGACTGGGTTGATTTTGTTGACCATTCAGTGAAGGCCTTGGGGGGGTGGTTACATGGCAGTAAAGTTACTGATTATGAATGCCTGTATAACTTTATCCTGAGAGAGCATATTCTTAATAATTGTGTGTCTGATTTGTTGCACCAGTACTTGGTGGACTCTGATCTGACCTCTCCCCAAGAATTGGGAAAGAAGGCAGACAAATGGGTCAGACCAAGGGTGAACAGAAAAGTTCATACAGGGGGTGACAAAGATGGCAATAAGAAGAAGGATGGTAAGTCTTCTGACAAGGGTGGGGACAAATCTAAAAATTAGTCTTCATCAGGCCCACAAAAACACTCTGGTGGGGGTGGTGGGCCCAAATCCTCTTCAAATCAAAACAAAGAAAATAAACCATGGTGCTATTTATGTAAAATAAAAGGCCATTGGACAACAGATCCCAGTTGTCCAAAGAAAAGCACCAAGCCTCCTACCACTACAACCCCTACTGCTACACCTAGTGTCCCTACTAATAGCAGTGGTGGTGGGAGCAAACCTACTTACTAATAGCCAATCCAAGGGAGTAGCTGGGCTCACTATTGGTAACTTAGTTGGGGTTGGTCTGATTAGGGAGACCACAGAGGCTGTGTTAGTCTCTGAGGGGGTTATTGATTTAGCCACCTTGGCTGCTTGTCCCCTTAACATGGATAAGTACAAGCAACTACCCCTAATAAATGGTGTTGAGGTTCAGGCCTACAGGGACACAGGTGCCAGTGTCACAATGGTAATAGAGAAACTGGTCCACCCTGAACAACACCTACTTGGTCACCAGTACCAAGTAACCGATGCTCACAACAACACACTTAGCCACCCCATGGCTGTTGTAAATCTCAACTGGGGGGGGGGGTTACTGGTCCAAAGAAAGTTGTGGTAGCCTCAGATTTACCTTTAGACTGTCTACTAGGAAATGATTTGGAGAAATCAGCTTGGGCAGATGTGGAGTTGGAGGCCCATGCAGCAATGCTGGGCATCCCAGGGCATATTTTTGCTTTAACCAGGGCTCAGGCCAAAAAGCAAAAAGGACAGGGTGACTTGGATCCTGGAACAATGGACCAAGTGCTCCCTAAAGCTAGGGCTAGTAGAAGTAAAACACTACCTACTATCCCTCCCTCTACAGTGGATTCTTGTTCTGAGGAAGAAGAATTTCCACCCTGTGCAGAACCTACACCAGAGGAGCTGGAAGCAGACACTGCTGAGCTTTTGGGTGAAGGGGGTCCTGCCAGGGAGGAGCTGAGTGAGGCACAGTAGACCTGTCCCACACTAGAGGGTCTAAGACAGCAAGCTGTCAAACAAGCAAATGGGGATGTCAGTGACTCTCACAGAGTTTACTGGGAGGACAACCTCTTGTACACTGAAGCAAGGGATCCAAAACCTGGAGCTGCCAGGAGATTGGTGATTCCTCAGGAGTACAGAAAGTTCCTCCTAACTCTTGCTCACGACATTCCCCTTTCTGGACATTTGGGGCAAATGAAAACTTGGGACAGGCTTGTTCCCTTGTTTCGTTGGCCTAGAATGTCTGAGGACACAAAAGATTTTTGTAAGTCCTGTGAAACCTGTCAAGCCAGTGGCCAGACAGGTGGCACCCCAAAGGCACCCCTTATTCCACTGCCTGTGGTTGGGGTTCCCTTTGAAAGGGTAGGGGTTGACATAGTTGGCCCCCTTGACCCTCCTACTGCTTCAAGCAATAGGTTTATCTTGGTAGTAGTGGACCATGCCACCAGATATCCTGAAGCAATTCCTCTAAGGACCACTACAGCTCCTGCAGTGGCAAAAACCCTCCTGGGAATCTTTTCCAGGGTGGGCTTCCCAAAAGAGGTGGTATCAGACAGGGGAAGCAATTTCATGTCTGCTTACTTAAAGGCCATGTGGAAGGAGGGTGGTGTGACATACAAGTTCACCACACCCTATCATCCACAAACAAATGGACTGGTGGAGAGATTTAACAAAACTCTCAAAGGCATGATTATGGGACTCCCTGAAAAACTCCGCAGGAGATGGGATATCCTTTTACCATGCCTCCTTTTTGCTTACAGGGAGGTACCCCAAAAAGGAGTGGGCTTCAGCCCCTTTGAACTACTTTTTGGTCACCCTGTGAGAGGTCCTCTAACACTTGTTAAGGAGGGTTGGGAACAACCTTTAAAAGCTCCAAAGCAAGACATAGTGGACTATGTACTTGGCCTCAGATCAAGGATGGCTGAGGAGCACATGAAAAAGGCCAGTAAAAACCTTCAGGCCAGCCAAGAGCTCCAAAAGCAATGGCATGACCAGAAGGCTGTTTTGGTTCAGTACCAACCAGGGCAGAAAGTGTGGGTCTTGGAGCCTGTGGCCCCAAAAGCACTCCAAGACAAATGGAGTGGACCCCACACAATTGTTGAGAAAAAGGGTGAAGTCACCTACTTAGTTGACTTAGGCACTGCCAGGAGTCCCCTTAGGGTGCTCCATGTCAATCGCCTGAAACCCTACTATGACAGGGCTGATCTCACCCTGCTCATGGCAACTGATGAGGGACAGGAAGAAGACAGTGATCCTCTCCCTGATCTCTTCTCTTCCACAGAACAAGATGCTCTAGTGGAAGGGATTGTACTGGCAGATTGTCTTACTGCTGAGCAGAAAGACCACTGCATAAATCTCCTGGGTCAGTTTTCTGAACTCTTCTATACTGTTCCAGGTACCACTTCTTGGTGTGAGCACACTATAGATACTGGAGACAGCTTGCCTGTCAAAAGTAAGATCTATAGGCAGCCTGACCATGTTAGAAACTGCATAAAGCAAGAGGTACAGAAAATGTTAGAACTGGGAGTGGTTGAGCACTCTGAAAGTCCATGGGCCTCTCCTGTGGTACTTGTACCAAAACCTCATTCCAAAGATGGAAAGAAGGAAATGCGGTTTTGTGTAGACTACAGAGGTCTCAACCAGGTAACCAAAACTGACGCTCACCCTATACCCAGGGCAGATGAGCTCATAGATACACTGGCATCTGCCAAGTATCTAAGCACTTTTGATTTGACTGCAGGGTATTGGCAGATCAAATTATCAGAAGATGCAAAAGCTAAAACTGCATTTTCAACCATTGGAGGACATTACCAATTCACAGTAATGCCTTTTGGGTTGAAAAATGCACCTGCCATTTTTCAGAGGTTGGTGAACACAGTCCTGCAAGGGCTGGAAGCTTTTAGTGCAGCATATCTGGACGATATAGCTGTCTTTAGCTCCAGCTGGGATGATCACCTGGTCCACCTATGGAAAGTTTTAGAGGCCCTGCAAAAGGCAGGCCTCACTATCAAGGCTTCAAAGTGCCAGATAGGGCAGGGGAAGGTGGTTTATCTAGGACACCTGGTCGGTGGAGAACAGATTGCACCACTTCAGGGGAAAATCCAAACAATTATTGATTGGGTTCCCCCTACCACTCAGACTCAGGTGAGAGCCTTTTTAGGCCTCACTGGGTACTATAGGAGGTTCATAAAGAATTATGGCTCCATTGCAGCCCCTCTTAATGACCTCACTTCAAAGAAAATGCCTAAGAAGGTATTATGGACAGCAAACTGTCAGAAAGCTTTTGAGGAGCTGAAGCAGGCCATGTGCTCTGCACCTGTCCTGAAAAGCCCTTGTTACTCTAAAAAATTCTATGTCCAAACTGATGCATCTGAATTAGGAGTAGGGGCAGTCCTATCACAACTTAATTCTGAGGGCCAGGATCAACCTGTTGCTTTTATTAGTAGGAGGTTGACCCCTAGAGAAAAGCGTTGGTCTGCCATGGGGAGGGAGGCCTTTGCTGTGGTCTGGGCACTGAAGAAGTTGAGGCCATACCTGTTTGGCACTCACTTCATTGTTCAGACAGACCACAAACCTCTACTTTGGCTAAAACAAATGAAAGGTGAAAATCCTAAATTGTTGAGGTGGTCCATATCCCTACAGGGAATGGACTATACAGTGGAACATAGACCTGGGAGTACCCACTCCAATGCAGATGGACTCTCCAGATATTTCCACTTAGACAATGAAGACCCATCAGGTAATGACTAGTCTTATTGTCCTTCGTTTGGGGGCGGGGGGGTTGTGTAGGAAAGTACCATCTTGCCTGGCATGTTACCCCCATTTTTTCACTGTATATATGTTGTTTTAGTTGTATGTGTCACTGGGACCCTGCCAGCCAGGGCCCCAGTGCTCATAAGGGTGCCTGAATGTGTTACCTGTGTTATGACTAACTGTCTCACTGAGGCTCTGCTAACCAGAACCTCAGTGATCATGCTCTCTCATTTCTTTCCAAATTGTCACTAACAGGCTAGTGACCAATTTTACCAATTCACATTGGCATACTGGAACACCCTTATAATTCCCTAGTATATGGTACTGAGGTACCCAGGGTATTGGGGTTCCAGGAGATCCCTATGGGCTGCAGCATTTCTTTTGCCACCCATAGGGAGCTCTGACAATTCTTACACAGGCCTGCCACTGCAGCCTGAGTGAAATAACGTCCACGTTATTTCACAGCCATTTACCACTGCACTTAAGTAACTTATAAGTCACCTATACGTCTAACCTTTTTTTTTTTAATCTGTTTATTGAACGCAAACTACACACATCAATACAATAGCTGTACGTTATTTTGCAATACATTTACACACTTGTATAATTTTATACAGCATTGCCACAACGAGAGGTGTGAAAAAGAAAGGAGGAGAGAGGGGAATTGGAAGAGGAAGGCGGGGATATCTGGAAGGGAGAACTTTAACAGCTAATCTTAATAATGCGGGAAAGTTAAGGGCGTTGTAAAAGGAGAATGCAGTGATATTTAACATGCGAGCTATTGTGAGGGCTGATTGCAGCTTACGGGGTCTGGCCAGACATTGACGATATCCGTATCTAATATAGTAATCACTTCAGGGGTGTAAAGAGTGTCTGTGGTGTTGACAGGTTCAGGGGCAGGACTATTTTACTTGTTATGATGGTATGTTACAAGCATGTATAAGCGTGTGGGGAGTGATTGGGCACAGCTAAGAAATGTCTTTCCAGGAAGAAGAAGGATATTAGTAATGAGTGTGTTTAAGGACAAACGGAGTTGCTGCTGTGCGGTCCCGGCCTTAACAGCGTCAGCACAGGCTGTGGTGTACATGGGTTGAAACCTGTTCATGGGGGATACATGTCGTCTCTGGCCTTCATTGCAACCACGAATGTGTCCCAGACCTCCGGGCCAGCTAGGATGAGACCTCTGTGTTGTAGCAAGTGAAGTGTCTGGGCTTCAGCTTGAGAGCGGCTATGTAAATCACGTAGCCATGTCGCGTGGGAAGGAGCATGTGGAGCTTTCCAATGTATTGCTATCAAGCGTTTATACACCACAAAAGCCAGGTCGATAAACCTGTGCGTATGTTTGTTTGCTTTAGTACGATGTCTTATGCCGAGTAAGCAGGAGTGGGCACTAGGGTGTGGGATGAGATCTCTGCTGTAACCTCCGTCATGCGTTGCCAGGCCAGGTTTATGGAATGGCATCTCCAAACCATATGGTAGAAGTCAGCTGCTAGTGTAGCGCATCTAAGGTATGTTGGTGTTGTATTGGGGTAGATGTTGTGGATGCGGGCTGCTGATAAATATGATTGGTGAAGATAATTAAATTGAGTGTACCGTAGGCGAGGATTACGGGATATTGATTTGATTGTTGTGAGGGCAGTAACCCAGGTCTTCTGTGGTAGTGGGGTAGGAAGGACAGCGTCCCATCGCGCCTTTGCGTGTGGTAGTGTTGTACATATTGCTTCGAGCATTGCTTTATATAATGTGGTAATAATGCTCTTTGAGCTGCCAATGGTTAGTATAGTGGTGAGCAGCGAGGATTCGGGAGGTTCCGAGTCTCCTGCGCCTCAGATATTATTGAGCAATAGCCTTATGGCATTGAATGTTAGGAAGGCCCCATTTTGCATAGTGCCTGCAGTTACCAGTTCAGCGAAAGTACGCATCGCGGAACGAGAGTATAAATCACCCAGTTGGAGCATGTTCATTTCGCTTGTATCATGGTGTATTGACAGGATTTGGGTGCCCGGCAGTTGAAGTAGTGGCAGCAGAGGCGAGTAGGGGAAAGATGTGGACTTAGTTTGGACATATCTGCGCCAGCAGAATCGGGCTGCCTCTAGTAATATTAGTCTGGGAGACGTATTGGGGGTACTAGTTAGTATCGAGAGTAGCAGCCTCTGTGATGCTATATGTGTCTGTAACATCCTGCTTTCAGCCGACGGGGTGTCACATAGCCATGTAGACAGCCATGATAATTGGGCGGCTGCATAATATCTTTCGAAGTTAGGCATTCCCAATCCACCCATCTCCTGCGGATGTTGCGTTATTGACAGCGCCACTCTGCGTCTGTCTTTACCCCAGAGTAAATCCGTTAGTATTGATTGCAGCTTATTAAAAAAGGAACGCGGTAAGCACAGCGGGAGAGCTGTAAAGTAGTATAGAAACCTTGGAAGGATGAGCATTTTGGCTATCGCCACACAGCCCATTGGAGACAGGGGAAGTGAGCTCCAGAAGGGAATTGAGCCACGAACGGAGCTAAGGATTCTGTCTATGTTTCCTTCTTTTAGATCCGTGATAGAGTGATAAATCTGCACTCCCAGATATTTAAAGGTTATATGTGACCAGGGCAATTTGTATTGCGGTAGCGACATATGGTGAGCTACCGGGGATGGAGAAATGGGGAATATGCTTGATTTGGACCAGTTGACGTGCAGTCCAGAGGCAATAGCGAAGGAGTCCAGTAACTGCAGGGCCTCAGCCATATAGGCGGAATGGTCACGCAGATATATTAAGGCATCATCTGCGTACATAGATACGACGTGGTGGGTGTTAGCCTCCGGTATACCCCATATGTGTGCATAGCTCCGTGGTTTAATCGCTAGTGGCTCCATAGCAATAGCAAACAGCAATGGGGATAATGGGCAGCCTTGTCTGGTGCCTCTACCTATGGGGAATGCTTCAGAGATAACTCGTCCATTTTTGACACGAGCAGTGGGCCTGGAGTAAAGCGTCTTGATCCAGTTAATGAAACCGGCACCAAAGCCGAACGCTTTAAGTGTGTGTAACAGATAGTTCCAACTAAGTGTGTCGAATGCTTTTTCTATATCTAAAGATAGGGCCACTGCTACCGAGTTTGTATTACTGTGTATTATGTGTAAGAGTCTCCTAATGTTCAGGAAGGTGCTTCTGCCAGGAATGAAGCCTGATTGATCATGGTGTATTAAAGTCGGTAAATAAGGGAGGAGACGGTTTGCGAGTATTTTACGTAATAGTTTGCAGTCTGTGTTCAGCAAGGAGAGCGGCCTGTATGATTTGACATCTAGAGGGTCGCGGCCTGTTTTTGGAAGGACGACTATCAGTGCCTCGCACATTGAGTCCAGCAATTGTAATTTATGGTGTGCTTCGTTGAATACTTCTGTTAGTGGGTGTAATAAAAGGGAAGCATGGGAATTGTAATATTCTATCGGTAGACCGTCTGAGCTGGGCATTTTATTACGTGCTATTTGTGATAATGCAAGGCGCAACTCTTCAATAGTAACGGGGCCATCTAGAGTGGCGGTGTTGTCAAGGATAAGTTGATTTTGGGGGACCAGGCTTAGTGTGTTGATAATATGTTGCTCTGGAGGTGGTGGAGGAGGCGTATAGAGGGTCCGATAGTATGTGGAGAAGGCATCGTTTATGCCTGTTTGTGTATTAACGATCGTGTCAGGATTTAAGCGTGTTGCGCCAATGGGTGTTGGTTGTTTTGGTTGCTGAGTCAGCCAAGCTAATAATCTACCAGATCTGTCACCTTCGCCGTGTTGTCTGGTCATATAGTGTCTGTAATCGTGTTTACCCAGTCTATTGTCTGTCTCCTTATGAGAAGCCCTAAGCAGATGTAGTGTTGCTAGTGCGGGTTCGCTATTATCATTTGCATTTTCTGCATTACGGAGCTTTATTTCTAAGACTTTTAATTCCTTAATGAGCACCTTTCTGATCCCTACCGTGGCCGAAAGGCAGTGCCCCCTTATCACCACTTTATGAGCGTCCCATTCTGTGGCACGGGATGAGGTTGTATTTTTATTTGATAAAATGTAATCGGTTAAACTTTTGGAGATATCTTTTTTAAAAGGAGGATCTAGGAGGGCTTCTGGTTGCAAACGCCATGTTGGTATCCGAGTTTGTATGTGTCCCCATGCCAACGTTAGGCATAATGGGTTGTGGTCTGATATCGTGCGTGCTAAATATTCGGATAATCATATTTTGTGAGTAACGGTGGCGGATACAAAGAATATATCTATCCTAGTGTGCAGTTTATGGACTGGGGAGAAGTAAGAGTACTCGCGGTGAGTGGGGTGATGCACTCTCCATTTATCTCTTAGTCCATTGTTTGACGCCCACTGCGCCAGAGATTCTGAAGCACGATTGGCGGGGGCTGCAATGAGTGGGGGAAATGAGCGATCCATGTGAGTGTCTAGGACGCTATTAAAGTCGCCTCCCCATATGCTTTCCAATGTAGGGTCGCTAAAGTTGCCAGTAGTGAGCGTGGATAAGAAGTCGCGCTGGTTCGAGTTTGGGAAGTATAGTGCGACCAGGGCTAATGGGGACCCGTCTAGGGTGCCTTCAAGTATTACATATCTACCGCTTGGATCGCATTGCGTGCGGGAGGACGCAAACAGGACACTAGGTGCTATCCAGATGGCTACTCCACGAGCAAAGGACGAAGAAGTAGTGCCATATAATTGCCCCTTCCATTTTGAACGTGTGGTGTCTAGGATAGATTTGGTGAAATGTGTCTCCTGTAGGAGAGCTATGTGTATTTGATGTCTTGTGAGAAAGGCGTGAACCCTTTAGCGTTTCCGAGGATTTGCCATACCCTTAACGTTCCAAGTGAGTGTTTTATATTTTAGGGTTCCCAGGTGTCTATGAGGGGCCATAGTTGTTTTGTATGTGTTGTATGATCGGGGTTGTAATTATCTAACGACCCGGTATTGACATTGTTATGGGACTCAGTCGCTGTGACTGGCCGACAAACAAGAGGCATGCTGTGAGCTGTATTTTTGTTGCTACAGTCAGCGTCTCTTGTGTGTTTGCTGCTGTTTTTATATTTGGCCCGCCTACTATAAATCCCTACTCCTAACATAGAGGTGCACCCTAAAACAACATACAACAAATAAATTATTAACATATAGAAAACAATAACGGAAAAATCCAGTGTGAGGTAATTGTCCATATGGAGCAGGGGGGTGCCAGTTAGCGTTGGTGTAAAGGTACTGTCTTACCCTGCCCGAGTTTCGCATAGTTTAAGAGGCGAAGCACGTCGGACTGGGGGGCACCCGTTGACTGCGAGACCATGTGTAGGAGCCTTAAAGAAGCTGCGATGAAACTTTTAGGCGTTAAGTGAGCTAGTCTGATCATTCATCAGCTGTCGTCCTCTGTGCGTGGTGTGAGAAGAGGGCCACATGTGGACTCAGCTGAATCGGAGTTTAGAACTTGTTCCTGTTCGATTTCCGTTTGCGAGGGTGAGGCGCCGGAGGGAGCATTGACAAAACTGGATGTTGTTCGGAGGAGCCGAGAGCGCTCGGATTTTGCCTGCTCAGGTGAGGGTCTGGCTCCCTGTCTCTTGCGTTGCTTTCGGTACCTCGTGGAGAGAGATCTATTGTCGACTTAAGTGCTTGCGTCCGACGGGTCAGCTAGGCCTTTGGCGTGTAGCCAGGTCCAGGCATCTTCCGGAGTGGTGAAGAAGAAGGAGCGAGAGTCATCCTGTATCCGAAGTCTGGCTGGCAACATCAGTGCGTATTTGATATTGTGTCTGCAAAGGTATACCTTAACACTGTAGAAGGAGTTACGGTTTTATTGCACTTCTGCTGTAAAGTCTGGATAAGCTGTTATCGTGGCATTTTCGTAGCATACTGGGCCTGATTTGCGGAAAAGTTGGAGGATGAGGTCTCTGTCTCGGTAGTTAAGGAGTCTTATTATAAGAGGGGGTGGTTGTGAACCAGGTGCTGGAGGCCTGCCTGGAATTTATATGCTCTTTCAACTGAGAAGAACTTTGGGACATTATTTTTAAGGATTGTGTCTATGAGCCATTGCTCAATGAACAGTTCCGCACTTAAGCCCTCTGCTCGTTCAGGAAAACCGACCAGGCGCCTGTTGTTGCGGCGAGACCTGCCTTCTGCATCTTCTGTTCTACGCTTTAAGAAATCTACTTCTGTTGACAGTTGCGATAGCTGTAGTTGCAAGTCTTTCATGGAGTCAGGCAGGGTCTTTTTCAAGTTCGGATACTCTATCGGCTAGAGCGTGTTGATTGGTGCGAAGGATATTGAGGTCCTCTGTTACAGAGCCTATTTTGGCTTCCAAGGTGGTCTTAGTGTCTAGAATGGCTTGCAGGATTTTTTCAAATTGTGAAGTATGTGATTGTAAAGTTAGTTCCAGCTTCTGTAATGTTGATTGCGCAGTGGCGTGCGCTTCCAGATGGGATGTTGTAGTGTGGTCCATTTTGGTGAGGGGTGCACGAGTGGTCTTTGGCTTCACCATTTGAGAAATGCAGCAGTGGCTGTGAATTTAATGTTGCATTTGGGGTCCCTGCGGCGAAAGCTACCAGATCAAGTGTTGTGGCAAGCCGGCCGTCCGGGGCTCACGTTTGGCGATTAAAAGGAGAAGGAGCAGCTAGAAGCGTTGACTATCTGCTTAAAGAGGCTGCAATTGGCGGAGTCAGCCGGGTATCGCGTTGTAGAAGAGGCGTAGATATGGCGTTTACAGATCAGTTGGAAGCAATATTTGTGCTGGATGTTTAGGGTTTCTTGAAAGGAATGTTTAACTTATTGCGGAACTTCGAGCTGACGAGTATCGCCAGGGGGCTCCCCTTATGTTTTAATCTGCGCTACTTGTGCTCCACGGATGCGTTCGCAGTTTATTCTGACTCTGCTGCTACCCTCTTGCACCAATTACATTGTCTTCGCTAATTCTAGCTTACTTGGTGCCTTAGGGGGGGGCACAGTGGGGCTTGAGGTGATGTTCTTGCTCAAATGCGGCCAGTCAGTGCACCTGGTATGCAGCACGTTTAAGGGGGGCGCTTGTGCAGTTTAGTTTACTTTGCTGGCGAGTATGATATTACTGAGCCGCAGGAACTTGGTCCCACCGAGGTCCGAGGCACCTAAAATGGCGACTACTGATCCTGCGAGTGTTCAATTATGCCTTTTTTCCCAGGCCGCCTCCCGAGCCGTCAATAGCATGTGTATTAAGTTACAGATGTCCCAGGTGTGGGACATAGCTTCAGGACGAAGCGCGGGCGCCCGATGGGTGCCCGCGGTAGGAGTGTGATCTTATTCTAATAAACGCGCTCCGGCGCAGCATTCCACGGAGCAGGGACGCTTGCGGGAGGACTCCGAGCGGCCCCCTGTCGGCCAGCAGACAGCTCCGGCGCACACAACGGGGTCGCGGCGGCGAGCCCTTACCTCTTTGGTGGCGGCGGAGTCCAAGCGCCGGTTCCGGCACGTCGAGCGCACGGCCCCCAATCGGCTGGGCCAGGCGGCCCGCGAGGCAAGCGCCGACCCCGGCGATGCTTTTTTTTTTTTCCCACTCCGGGATCGGAGCGTCTCAAATGCCACGGGCTTGGGAAATGGTGCAGCACTTCGGGGTCCCCTGAACGGCCTCCACACCTTGCCCCAGGGAGGGCTAGGTGCTTAGCGACAGGATGATTGTGCGGGCTGGGCGACGGAGCTGCGGTTTATGCTGCCGCTCCGATAGCCATCTTGGCCACGCCCCCTATATGTCTAACCTTTACCTGGTAAAGGTTAGGTGCAAAGTTACTTAGTGTGTGGGCACCCTGGCACTAGCCAAGGTGCTCCCACATAGTTCAGGGCAAATTCCCCGGACTTTGTGAGTGCGGGGACACCATTACACAACCGTGCACTACACATAGGTCACTACCTATGTGTAGCTTCACAATGGTAACTCCGAATATGGCCATGTAACATGTCTATGATCATGGAATTGCCCCCTCTATGCCATCCTGGCATAGTTGGCACAATCCCATGATCCCACTGGTCTGTAGCACAGACCCTGGTACTGCCAAACTGCCTTTTCAGGGGTTTCACTGCAGCTGCTGCTGCTGCCAACCCCTCAGACAGGTTTCTTCCCTCCTGGGTTCCAGCCAGGCTTGGCCCAGGATGGCAGAACAAAGGACTTCCTCAGAGAGAGGGTGTTACACCCTCTCCCTTTGGAAAAAGGTGTTAAGGCAGGGAAGGAGTAGCCTCCCCCAGCCTCTGGAAATGCTTTCATGGGCACAGATGGTGCCCATTTCTGCATAAGCCAGTCTACACTGGTTCAGGGACCCCTCAGCCCTGCTCTGGCGCAAAACTGGACAAAGGAAAGGGGAGTGACCACTCCCCTGACCTGCACCTCCCCTGGGAGGTGCCCAGAGCTCCTGCAGTGTGCTCCAGTCCTCTGCCATCTTGGAAACAGAGGTGCTGCTGGCACACTGGACTTCTCTGAGTGGCCAGGGCCAGCAGGTGACGTCAGAGACTCCTTCTGATAGGCTCCTTCAGGTGTTGCTAGCCTATCCTCTCTCCTAAGTAGCCAAACCCTCTTTTCTGGCTATTTAGGGTCTCTGCTTTGGGGAATTCCTTAGATAATGAATGCAAGAGCTCATCAGAGTTCCTCTGCATCTCTCTCTTCACCTTCTGCCAAGGAATCAACTTCTGACCGCGCTGGAGGCCTGCAAAACTGCAACAAAGTAGCGAAGATGACTACTGCAACTCTGTAACGCTGATCCTGCCGCCTTCTCAACTGTTTTCCTGGTGGTGCATGCTGTGGGGGTAGTCTGCCTCCTCTCTGCACTAGAAGCTCTGAAGAAATCTCCCGTGGGTCGACGGAATCGTCCCCCTGCAACCGCAGGCACCAAAGAACTGCATCACCGGTCCCCTGGGTCTCCTCTCAGCACGACGAGCGAGGTCCCTTGAATCCAGCAACTGTTTCCAAGTGACTCCCACAGTCCAGTGACTCTTCAGTCCAAGTTTGGTGGAGGTAAGTCCTTGCCTCCCCACGCCAGACTGCATTGCTGGGAACTGCGACTTTTGCAGCTACTCTGGCCTCTGTGCACTTCCGGCGGAAATCCTTTGTGCACAGCCAAGCCTGGGTCCACGGCACTCTAACCTGCATTGCACGACTTTCTAAGTTGTCCTCCGGCGGCGTGGGACTCCTTTGTGCAACTTCGGGTGAGCACCATTTTACTCTTCTTTGTAGTGCCTGTTCTGGCACTTCTGAGGGTGCAGCCTGCTTTTGAGAGGGCTCCTTGTCTTACTCGACACCCCCTCTGTCCTCAGACGCAATTGGCGACATCCTGGTCCCTCCTGGGCCACAGCAGCATCCAAAAACCCTAACCGCACAATTTGCAGCTAGCAAGGCTTGTTGGCGGTCTTTTTTCAGGAAAACACTTCTGCACAACTCTCCGCAGCGTGAGGGATCTATCCTCCAAAGGGGAAGTCTCTAGCCTTTGTCGTTCCTGCAGAATCCTCAGCTTCTACTGTCCAGTAGCAGCTTCTTTGCACCCACAGCTGGCATTTCCTGGGCATCTGCCCATCTCCGACTTGCTTGTGACTTTTGGACTTGGTCCCCTTGTTCCACAGGTACCCTCGACTGGAAATCCATTGTTGTTGCATTGCTGGTTTGTGTCTTTCCTGCAGAATTCCCCTATCACGACTTTTATGTCCTTTGGGGAACTTTAGTGCACTTTGCACTCACTTTTCAGGGTCTTGGGGTGGGCTATTTCTCTAACCCTCACTGTTTTCTTACAGTCCCAGCGACCCTCTACAAGGTCACATAGGTTTGGGGTCCATTTGTGGTTCACATTCCACTTTTGGAGTATATGGTTTGTGTTGCCCCTATCCCTATGTGTCCCCATTGCATCCTATTGTAACTATACATTGTTTGCACTGTTTTCTAAGACTATACTGCATATTTTTGGTATTGTGTACATATATCTTGTGTATATTTGCTATCCTCATACTGAGGGTACACTCTGAGATACTTTGGCATATTGTCATAAAAATAAAGTACCTTTATTTTTAGTATATCTGTGTATTGTGTTTTCTTATGATATTGTGCAAGTGACACTAGTGGTACTGTAGGAGCTTCACTCGTCTCCTAGTTCAGCCTAAGCTGCTCTGCTAAGCTACCATTATCTATCAGCCTAAGCTGCTAGACACCCTATACACTAATAAGGGATACCTGGGCCTGGTGCAAGGTGTAAGTACCCCTTGGTACTCACTACAAGCCAGTCCAGCCTCCTACATCACCCCCTGTGGAAGTCTTGGTCACCCTAGTCTTGACCCAATGGTCCGCCTTCTTTCCCAATTCTTAGGGAGAAATTGGTCCTAGGACTACCAGATGCTGATGCCGTTTATCATTGAAACAATTACTTAACAGGTGTTCTTTCACAAATAAATTGTACAGCACATCATAATCATTTACACCACTGCCATGAATCCAACCATACAGTGTTTTGACTGAGAAGTCAACAAAATCAACCCAGGTCTGGCTCGAGGATTTTTGAGCCCCCCTAAACCTAATCCTGTGCTCCTCAGTTGAGAATCCAAAGCCCTCAATCAGGGGAGCCTTCGTGAGGTCATAGGATTCTGCATCTTTTCCAGAGAGTGTGACGAGTCTATCCCTACACTCTCCAGTGAACATTTCCCAAAGGAGAGCACCCCAGTGAGACTTGTTTACTTTTCTGGTTGCACAAGCCCTCTCAAACGCTGTGAACCATTTGGTGATGTCATCACCATCTTCATATTTAGTTACAATCCCTTTAGGGATTTTTAGCATGTCAGGAGAATCTCTGACCCTATTTATTTTGCTGCCACCATTGATGGGACCTAAGCCCATCTCTTGTCTTTCCCTTACTATGGCTAGGATCTGTCTTTCCAAAGCCAATCTTTTGGCCAACCTGGCTAGCAGGAGGTCATCTTCATTGAAGCTTTACTCAATGCTTCCAGAGTTGCTGGACTCTCCTGTGAGAGAAGCAGCATTTCTGACTATCACATTTGGAGTCAGGGTTGGAGAAACCCTGGTCTCCCTATCTAGGACTGGAGGTGGGAGTTCTCCAACTCACTAGTGTCCCCCTCTGCGAGGGCATCATCAGAGGGGTTGTTTTTAGCAAACTCTGCCAAGAGCTCCTGGAGCTGTACTTTGGTAGGTTTTGAACCAGTCTTTATCTTTTTGATTTAACAGAGAGACCTTAACTCTGACATCCTAAGATGCAGGTAAGGGGTGAGGTTGAGTTCCATCACAATCTCTTCTGTGGTAGACATTTTGTTTCTAAAAGTTGGAATACTTTTTAAGAATCTAAAACTATCTCTAGAATTTAATTCAAACTTTTACACTATAAAAGAAATGCTAACAGTGACTAACACAAGGCCCTAGCAGGACTTTTACAAATTTAGAACAATAGCTCAAATTTCAGTTTCTAATGACAATTTTTGGAATTTAGTCGTGTGATCAGGTATTGGCTGAGTAGTCCAGCAAATACAAAGTCTTGTACCCCACCGCTGATCCACCAATGTAGGAAGTTGGCTCTTTATGTACTATTTCAAAGTAAGAAATAGTGTGCACAGAGTCCAAGGGTTCCCCTTAGAGGTAAGATAGTGGCAAAAAGAGATAATTCTAATGCTCTATTTTGTGGTAGTGTGGTCGAGCAGTAGGCTTATCAGAGGGTAGTGTTAAGCATTTGTTGTACACACACAGGCAATAAATGAGGAACACACACTCAAAGACAATTCCAGGCCAATAAGTTTTTATATAGAAAAATATATTTTCTTAGTTTATTTTAAGAACCACAGGTTCAAGATTTACAATCAATACTTCAAATGAAAGGTACTTCACTTAGGTATCATAGGAACTTTGAATCAGCAAAATAGCATGTACAGTTTTGGCAAAAATGGCAATAAGCTATTTTAAAACTAGACAGTGCAAATTTCAACAGTTCCTGGGGGAGGTATGTATTTGTTAGTTTTGCAGGTAAGTAAACCACCTACAGGGTTCAAAGTTGGGTCCACGGTAGCCCACCGTTGGGGGTTCAGGGCAACCCCAAAGTTACCACACCAGCGGCTCAGGGCTGGTCTGGTGCAGAGGTCAAAGTGGTGCCCAAAACGCATAGGCTTCAATGGAGAAGGGGGTGCCCCGGTTCCAGTCTGCCAGCAGGTAAGTACCCGCGACTTCGGAGGGCAGACCAGGGGGGTTTTGTAGGGCACCAAGGGGGACACAAGTCAGCACAAAAAGTACACCCTCAGCTGCACGGGGGTGGCCGTGTGCAGAGTGCAAACAGGCGTCGGGTTTGCAATTGGTTTCAATGGGAGACCCAAGGGTCTCTTCAACGAAGCAGGCAGGCAAGGGGGGGCTCCTCGGGGTAGCCACCACCTGGGCAAGGGAGAGGGCCACCTGGGGGTCACTTCTGCACTGGAGGTCGGATCCTTCAGGTCCTGGGGGCTGCGGTGCAGTGTCTTTACCAGGCGTCGAGTTCTTTGAAGCAGGCAGTCGCAGTCAGGGGGAGCCTCTGGCTACTCACAGGGTCGCAGTCGCCAGGGAGTCCTCCCTGTAGTGTTGTTTCTCTGCAGGTCGAGCCAGGGGCATCGGGTGCAGAGTGGAAAGTCTCACGCTTCCGGCGGGAAATGTGGAGTCCTTTTAAAGTTGATTCTTTGTTGCAAGTTTTGGTTTCTTTGGAGCAGGGCCGCTGTCCTCAGGAGTTCTTGGTCCTTTTAGATGCAGGGTAGTCCTCTGAGGCTTCAGAGGTCGTTGGACCCTGGGGAACGCGTCACTGTTGCAGTTTTTCTCGAAGTTGGGAGACAGGCCGGTAGGTCTGGGGCCAAAGCAGTTGGTGTCTCCGTCTTCTCTGCAGGGCTTCAGGTCAGCAGTCCTTCTTCGTCTTAGGTTGCAGGAATCTGTCTTCCTAGGTTCTGGGGGCCCCTAAATACTCAATTTAGGGGAGTGTTTAGGTCTGGGGGGTTAGTAGCCAATGGCTACTAGCCCTGAGGGTGGCTACACCCTCTTTGTGCCTCCTTCCTGAGGGGAGGGGGGCACATCCCTAATCCTAATAGGGGAATCCTCCATCTGAAAGATGGAGGATTTCTAAAAGTCAGTGTCACCTCAGCTCAGGACACCTTAGGGGTTGTCCTGACTGGCCAGTGACTCCTCCTTGTTTTTCTCATTATCTCCTCCGGCCTTGCTGCCAAAACTAAGGCTGTTGCCAGAGGGGACGGGCATCTCCACTAGCTGGAATGCCCTGTGGTGCTGTAACAAAGGGGGTGAGCCTTTGAGGCTCACCCCCAGGTGTTACAGTTCCTGTAGGGGGAGGTGAGAAGCACCTCCACCCAGTACAGGCTTTGTTACTAGCCACAGAGTGCCAAAGGCACCCTCCCCTTGTGGCCAGCAACATGTCTGGTGTGTGGCAGGCTGGCAAAACTAGTCAGCCCACACTGGAAGTCAGGTATGTTTTCAGGGGGCATCTCTAAGATGCCCTCTGCGGTGTTTTTCACAACAAAATGTACACTGGCATCAGTGTGCATTTATTGTGCTGAGAAGTTTGATACCAAACTTCCCAGTTTTCAGTGTAGCCATTATGTTGCTGTGGAGTTCGTGTATGACAGACTCCCAGACCATATACTCTTATGGCTACCCTGCACTTACAATGTCTAAGGTTTTGCTTAGACACTGTAGGGGCATAGTGCTCATGCACCTATGCCTTCACCTATGGTATAATGCTGCAGGAGGCTGGACTGGCTTGTATTGAGTACCAAGGGGTACTTGCACCTTGCACCAGGCCCAGTTATCCCTTATTAGTGTATAGGGTGTCTAGCAGCTTAGGCTGATAGATAATGGTAGCTTAGCAGAGCAGCTTAGGCTGAACTAGGAGACGTGTGAAGCTACTACAGTACCACTTAGTGTCATATGCACAATATCATAAGAAAACACAATACACAGTTAAACTAAAAATAAAGGTACTTTATTTTTATGACAATATGCCAAAGTATCTTAGAGTGTACCCTCAGTGAGAGGATAGGAAATATACACAAGATATATATACACAATAGCAAAAATATGCAGTATAGTCTTAGAAAACAGTGCAAACAATGTATAGTTACAATAGGATGCAATGGGGAAACATAGGGATAGGGGCAACACAAACCATATACTCCAAAAGTGGAATGCGAACCACGAATGGACCCCAAACCTATGTGACCTTGTAGAGGGTCGCTGGGACTATTAGAAAATAGTGAGAGTTAGAAAAATAACCCTCCCCAAGACCCTGAAAAGTGAGTGCAAAGTGCACTAAAGTTCCCCTAAGGACAAAGTAGTCGTGTTAGAGGAATAATGCAGGAAAGACACAAACCAGCAATGCAACAACTGTGGATTTCCAATCTAGGGTACCTGTGGAACAAGGGGACCAAGTCCAAAAGTCACAAGCAAGTCGGAGATGGGCAGATGCCCAGGAAATGCCAGCTGCGGGTGCAAAGAAGCTTCGACTGGACAGAAGAAGCTGAGGTTTCTGCAGGAACGAAAAGGGCTTGAGACTTCCCCTTTGGTGGACGGATCCCTCTCGCCTTGGAGAGTCGTGCAGAAGTGTTTTCCCGCCGGAAGGACGCCAACAAGCCTTGCTAGTCGCAAATCGTGCGTTTGCCGTTTTTGGACGCTGCCGGGGCCCAGGAGGGACCAGGAGGTCGCAAATTGGACCTGAAGAGAGAAGGGACGTCGAGCAAGACAAAGAGCCCTAACTGAAGCAGGTAGCACCCAGAGAAGTGCCAGAAACAGGCACTACGAGGATGCGTGAAACGGTGCTCGCCGAAGTTGCACAAAGGAGTCCCACGTCGCCTGAGACCAACTTAGAAAGTCTTGCAATGCAGGTTAGAGTGCCGTGGACCCAGGCTTGGCTGTGCACAAAGGATTTCCGCCGGAAGTGCACAGGGGCCGGAGTAGCTGCAAAGTCGCGGTTCCCAGCAATGCAGCCCAGCGAGGTGAGGCAAGGCCTTACCTCCACCAAACTTGGGCTGAAGAGTCACTGAACTGTGGGGGTCACTTGGACAGAGTCGCTGGATTCGAGGGACCTCGCTCGTCGTGCTGAGAGGAGACCCAAGGGACCGGTAATGCAGCTTTTTGGTGCCTGCGGTTGCAGGGGGAAGATTCCGTCGACCCACTGGAGATTTCTTCGGAGCTTCTGGTGCAGAGAGGAGGCAGGCTACCCCCACAGCATGCACAAGCAGGAAAACAGTCGAGAAGGCGGCAGGATCAGCGTTACAGAGTTGCAGTAGTCGTCTTTGCTACTATGTTGCAGGTTTGCAGGCTTCCAGCGCGGTCAGCAGTCGATTCCTTATCAGAAGGTGAAGAGAGAGATGCAGAGGAACTCGGCTGAGCTCATGCATTCGTTATCTGAAGTTTCCCCAGAGACAGAGACCCTAAATAGCCAGAAAAGAGGGTTTGGCTACCTAGGAGAGAGGATAGGCTACTAACACCTGAAGGAGCCTATCACAAGGAGTCTCTGACATCACCTGGTGGCACTGGCCACTCAGAGCAGTCCAGTGTGCCAGCAGCACCTCTGTTTCCAAGATGGCAGAGGTCTGGAGCACACTGGAGGAGCTCTGGACACCTCCCAGGGGAGGTGCAGGTCAGGGGAGTGGTCACTCCCCTTTCCTTTGTCCAGTTTCGCGCCAGAGCAGGGGCTAAGGGGTCCCTGAACCGGTGTAGACTGGCTTATGCAGAATTGGGCACATCTGTGCCCAAGAAAGCATTTCCAGAGGCTGGGGGAGGCTACTCCTCCCCTGCCATCACACCATTTTCCAAAGGGAGAGGGTGTCACACCCTCTCTCAGAGGAAGTTCTTTGTTCTGCCATCCTGGGCCAGGCCTGGCTGGACCCCAGGAGGCCTGTCTGAGGGGTTGGCAGCAGCAGCAGCTGCAGTGAAACCCCAGGAAGGGCAGTTTGGCAGTACCAGGGTCTGTGCTACAGACCACTGGGATCATGGGATTGTGCCAACTATGCCAGGATGGCATAGAGGGGGCAATTCCATGATCATAGACATGTTACATGGCCATATTCGGAGTTACCATTGTGAAGCTACATATAGGTAGTGACCTATATGTAGTGCACGCGTGTAATGGTGTCCCCGCACTCACAAAGTTCAGGGAATTGGCTCTGAACAATGTGGGGGCACCTTGGCTAGTGCCAGGGTGCCCTCACACTAAGTAACTTTGCACCTAACCTTTACCAGGTAAAGGTTAGACATATAGGTGACTTATAAGTTACTTAAGTGCAGTGTAAAATGGCTGTGAAATAACGTGGACGTTATTTCACTCAGGCTGCAGTGGCAGGCCTGTGTAAGAATTGTCAGAGCTCCCTATGGGTGGCAAAAGAAATGCTGCAGCCCATAGGGATCTCCTGGAACCCCAATACCCTGGGTACCTCAGTACCATATACTAGGGAATTATAAGGGTGTTCCAGTAAGCCAATGTAAATTGGTAAAAATGGTCACTAGCCTGTCAGTGACAATTTGGAAAGAAATGAGAGAGCATAACCACTGAGGTTCTGGTTAGCAGAGCCTCAGTGAGACAGTTAGTCACTACACAGGTAACACATTCAGGCACACTTATGAGCACTGGGGCCCTGGGTTACCAGGGTCCCAGTGACACATACAACTAAAACAACATATATACAGTGAAAAATGGGGGTAACATGCCAGGCAAGATGGTACTTTCCTACACAACCCCCCCCCCCAAACGAAGGACAATAAGACTAGCCATGACCTGATGAGTCTTCATTGTCTAAGTGGAAATATCTGGAGAGTCCATCTGCATTGGAGTGGCTACTCCCAGGTCTATCTTCCACTGTATAGTCCATTCCCTGTAGGGATATGGACCACCTCAACAATTTAGGATTTTCACCTTTCATTTGTTTTAGCCAAAGTAGAGGTTTGTGGTCTGTCTGAACAATGAAGTGAGTGCCAAACAGGTATGGCCTCAACTTCTTCAGAGCCCAGACCACAGCAAAGGCCTCCCTCTCAATGGCAGACCAACGCTTTTCTCTAGGGGTCAACCTTCTACTAATAAAAGCAACAGGTTGATCCTGGCCCTCAGAATTAAGTTGTGATAGGACTGCCCCTACTCCTAATTCAGATGCATCAGTTTGGACATAGAATTTTTTAGAGTAACAAGGGCTTTTCAGGACAGGTGCAGAGCACATGGCCTGCTTCAGCTCCTCAAAAGCTTTCTGACAGTTTGCTGTCCATAATACCTTTTTAGGCATTTTCTTGGATGTGAGGTCATTAAGAGGGGCTGCAATGGAGCCATAGTTCTTAATGAACCTCCTGTAATACCCAGTGAGGCCTAGGAAGGCTCTCACCTGAGTCTGAGTGGTAGGGGGAACCCTATCAATAATAGTTTGGATTTTCCCCTAAAGTGGTGCAATCTGTTCCCCACCAACAAGGTGTCCCAGATAAACCACCTTACCCTGCCCTATCTGGCACTTTGAAGCCTTGATAGTGAGGCCTGCCTTTTGCAGGGCCTCCAAAACTTTCCATAGGTGGACCAGGTGATCATCCCAGCTGGAGCTAAAGACAGCTATATCGTCCAAATATGCTGCACTGAAAGCTTCCAGCCCTTGCAGGACTGTGTTCACCAACCTCTGAAAAGTGGCAGGTGCATTTTTCAAACCAAAAGGCTTTACAGTAAACTGGTAATGTCCTCCAATGGTAGAAAATGCAGTCTTAGGTTTAGCATCTTCTGACAATTTGATCTGCCAATACCCTGCAGTCAAATCAAAAGTGCTTAGATACTTGGCAGATGCCAGTGTATCTATGAGCTCATCTGCCCTGGGTATAGGGTGAGCATCAGTTTTGGTTACCAAGTTGAGACCTCTATAGTCTACACAAAACCACATTTCCTTCTTTCCATCTTTAGAATTGGGTTTTGGTACCAGTACCACAGGAGAAGCCCATGGACTGTCAGAGTGCTCAACCACTCCTAGTTCTAACATTTTCTGGACCTCTTGCTTTATGCAGTCCCTAACATGGTCAGGCTGCCTATAGATCTTACTTTTGACAGGTAAACTGTCTCCAGTATCTATGGTGTGCTCACACCAAGAAGTGGTACCTGGCACAGTAGAGAAGAGTTCAGAGAATTGATCTAGGAGATTTATGCAATTGTCTTTCTGCTCAGCAGTAAGACAATCAGCCAAAACTACACCTTCCACAAGAGCATCTTGTTCTGTGGAAGACAAGAGATCAGGTAGAGGATCACTGTCTTCTTCCTGTCCCTCATCAGTTGCCATGAGCAGGGTGAGATCAGCCCTGTCATAGTAGGGTTTCAGGCGGTTGACATGGAGCACCCTAAGGGGACTCCTGGCAGTGCCTAAGTCAACTAAATAGGTGACTTCTCCCTTTTTTTCAACAATTGTGTGGGGACCACTCCATTTATCTTGGAGTGCTCTTGGGGCCACAGGCTCCAAGACCCACACTTTCTGCCCTGGTTGGTACTGAACCAAAACAGCCTTCTGATCATGCCATTGCTTCTGGAGCTCTTGGCTGGCCTGAAGGTTTTTACTGGCCTTTTTCATGTACTCAGCCATCCTTGATCTGAGGCCAAGTACATAGTCCACAATATCCTGCTTAGGAGCTTTTAAAGGTTGTTCCCAACCCTCCTTTACAAGTGTGAGTGGACCCCTAACAGGGTGTCCAAAAAGAAGTTCAAAGGGGCTGAAGCCCACTCCTTTCTGGGGTACCTCCCTGTAGGCAAAAAGGAGGCATGGTAGAAGGATATCCCATCTCCTGCGGAGTTTTTCAGGGAGACCCATAATCATGCCTTTGAGAGTTTTATTAAATCTCTCCACCAGTCCATTTGTTTGTGGATGATAGGGTGTTGTGAACTTGTACGTTACACCACACTCCTTCCACATGGCCTTTAAGTATGCAGACATGAAATTGCTTCCTCTGTCTGATACTACTTCCTTTGGGAAGCCCACCCTGGAAAATATTCCCAGGAGGGCCTTTGCCACTGCAGGTGCTGTAGTGGTCCTTAAAGGAATAGCTTCAGGATATCTTGTGGCATGGTCCACTACCACTAAGATAAACCTATTGCCTGAAGCAGTAGGAGGGTCAAGGGGGCCAACTATGTCAACCCCTACCCTTTCAAAGGGAACCCCAACCACAGGCAGTGGGATAAGGGGTGCCTTTGGAGTGCCACCTGTCTTGCCACTGGCTTGACAGGTTTCACAGGACTTACAAAATTCCTTTGTGTCCTCAGACATCCTAGGCCAATGAAACAATGGAACCAATCTGTCCCAAGTTTTCATTTGACCCAGGTGCCCAGCTAGGGGAATGTCATGTGCCAGTGTTAGGAGGAACTTTCTGTACTCCTGAGGAATCACTAATCTCCTGGCAGCTCCAGGTTTAGGATCCCTATGCTCAGTGTACAAGAGGTTGTCCTCCCAGTAAACTCTGTGAGAGTCACTGACATCCCCATTAGCCTGTTTGACAGCTTGCTGTCTGAGACCCTCTAATGTGGGACAGGTTTGCTGTGCCACACTCAGCTCCTCTCTGGCAGGCCCCCCTTCACCCAAAAGCTCAGCAGTGTCTGCTTCCAGCTCCTCTGGTGTAGGTTCTGCACAGGGAGGGAATTCTTCTTCCTCAGAATTAGAATCCACTGTAGAGGGAGGGATAGTAGGAAGTGGTTTGCTTCTACTAGCCCTAGCTTTAGGGAGCACTTGGTCCATTGTTCCAGGATCCAAGCTTCCCTGTCCTTTTTGCTTTTTGGCCTGAGCCCTTGTCAAACCAAAAATATGCCCTGGGATGCCCAGCATTGCTGCATGGGCCTCCAACTCCACATCTGACCAAGCTGATGTCTCCAAATCATTCCCTAATAGACACTCTACAGGTAAATCTGAAGCTACCACAACTTTCTTTGGACCAGTTACCCCCCCCCAGTTGAGATTTACAACAGCCATGGGGTGGCTTTGTGTTATGTTGTGAGCATCGGTTACTTGGTACTGGTGTCCAAGTATGTGTTGTTCAGGGTGCACCAGTTTCTCAATCACCATTGTGACACTGGCACCTGTGTCCCTGTAGGCCTGGACCTCAACACCATTTATTAGGGTTAGTTGCTTGTACTTCTCCAAGTTATGGGGGCAAGCAACCAAAGTGGCTAAATCAATAGCCCCTTCAGAGACTAAAGTAGCCTCTGTGGTCTCCCTAATCAGACCAACCCCAACTAAATTACCAAAAGTGAGCCCAGCTACTCCCTTGGATTGGCTATTAGTAGGTTTGCTCCCACCACCACTGCTATTAGTAGGGACACTAGGTGTAGCAGTAGGGGTTGTAGTGGTAGGAGCTGTGGTGCCTTTCTTTGGACAACTGGGATCTGTTGTCCAATGGCCTTTTATTTTACATAAATAGCACCATGGTTTCTTTTCCTTGTTCTGATTAAAGGAGGATTTGGACCCACCACCCCCACCAGAGTGTTTTTGTGGGCCTGATGAAGACTCATTTTTAGATTTGTCCCCACCCTTGTCAGAAGACTTACCATCCTTCTTTTTGTTGCCATCTTTGTCACCCCCTGTATGAACTTTTCTGTTCACTCTTGTTCTGACCCATTTGTCTGCCTTCTTTCCCAATTCTTGGGGAGAGGTCAGATCAGAGTCCACCAAGTACTGGTGCAACAAATCAGACACACAATTATTAAGAACATGCTCTCTCAGGATCAAGTTATACAGGCTGTCATAATCAGTAACTTTACTGCCATGTAACCACCCCTCCAAGGCCTTCACTGAATGGTCAATAAAATCAACCCAGTCTTGTGAAGACTCCTTTTTGGTCTCTCTGAACTTTATCCTGTACTGTTCAGTGGTTAAGCCATAACCATCCAGGAGTGCATTCTTAAGAACTTGGAAATTATTAGCATCATTTTCTTTCACAGTAAGGAGTCTATCCCTACCCTTTCCACTAAATGATAGCCATAGGATAGCAGCCCACTGCCTTTGAGGGACATCCTGTACAACACAGGCCCTCTCAAGTGCAGCAAACCACTTGTTAATGTCATCCCCCTCCTTATAAGGGGGAACTATCTTGTGCAGATTCCTGGAATCATGCTCTTTTGCAGGATGACTATGGGGAATACTGCTGCTGCCACCATGGGTATCTAAACCCAACTTCTGTCTTTCCTTCTCTAATTCAAAAGACTGTCTATCCAAATCCAGCTGTTGCTTTTTAAGCTTCAGTCTGGTTTGTTCCACCCTCAACTTATTGAGTTCCCTCTCTAACATTCTGTCATCAGGGTTGGTGGGAGGGACATTTCTAGAAACAGAGCTATGATGGGAATGAACAGAAGGAGACCTGTCCCTTACAGAAGCCACCCTAACAGCTTGGTTTACAGAAACATTACTACCAGTATGGTGAGAATAAATGCTTTTGCTATGATGTGAGACAACACTATTTATTTGGTGTGGCTCATCATCATTACCATCTATGCTAGATTGTCTAGTAATGGGCAGGCTAGGAAGTTTCTTTCCTGAATCTTTTCCTGGGGGAGTCCCTGAATCAGATTGAGAACTATTAGGTACTTTTTCAACAGATGGGGCACCTATGGCCTTATCCTGTTCTCTAAGCATGTTAAGTAACAGTTCCAAGGAAGGATTCTTCCCTACACTCAAACCTCTCTCTATACAGATACTCCTTGCTCTTTTCCAGCTAAGGTTGTCATATGCAAGTTTGGACAGATCAACACTTTGGCCTGTGCCAGACATTTTTAGAGAGAGTTAAAGTGATAGAAAAAGAGAAAAAAGTTTTCAGAACTTTTTGGAAAGACAGAAAAAAACTTTTTAAACTTTTAAGAACTTTTTGAAAGTTTAGAAGTACTTTTCAGCACTTTAGAAAAGAGTGAAAAGAGGAAATGCAAAACTTTTTGGCTATGTGTATATATACTGACCTTGTTTTGTATATTTTTCTCTTATGAAAAGTACAATGACAAGAGTGGTAAGTAGTCTCAAGCACTTATCCCACCACTGCACAACCAATGTAGGAGGCTGGACTGGCTTGTAGTGAGTACCAAGGGGTACTTGCACCTTGCACCAGGCCCAGTTATCCCTTATTAGTGTATAGGGTGTCTAGCAGCTTAGGCTGATAGATAATGGTAGCTTAGCAGAGCAGCTTAGGCTGAACTAGGAGACGTGTGAAGCTACTACAGTACTACTTAGTGTCATATGCACAATATCATAAGAAAACACAATACACAGTTATACTAAAAATAAAGGTACTTTATTTTTATGACAATATGCCAAAGTATCTTAGAGTGTACCCTCAGTGAGAGGATAGGAAATATACACAAGATATATATACACAATAGCAAAAATATGCAGTATAGTCTTAGAAAACAGTGCAAACAATGTATAGTTACAATAGGATGCAATGGGGAAACATAGGGATAGGGGCAACACAAACCATATACTCCAAAAGTGGAATGCGAACCACGAATGGACCCCAAACCTATGTGACCTTGTAGAGGGTCGCTGGGACTATTAGAAAATAGTGAGAGTTAGAAAAATAACCCTCCCCACGACCCTGAAAAGTGAGTGCAAAGTGCACTAAAGTTCCCCTAAGGACAAAGTAGTCGTGTTAGAGGAATAATGCAGGAAAGACACAAACCAGCAATGCAACAACTGTGGATTTCCAATCTAGGGTACCTGTGGAACAAGGGGACCAAGTCCAAAAGTCACAAGCAAGTCGGAGATGGGCAGATGCCCAGGAAATGCCAGCTGCGGGTGCAAAGAAGCTTCGACTGGACAGAAGAAGCTGAGGTTTCTGCAGGAACGAAAAAGGCTAGAGACTTCCCCTTTGGTGGACGGATCCCTCTCGCCTTGGAGAGTCGTGCAGAAGTGTTTTCCCGCCGGAAGGACGCCAACAAGCCTTGCTATTTGCAAATCGTGCGTTTGGCGTTTTTGGACGCTGCCGGGGCTCAGGAGGGACCAGGAGGTCGCAAATTGGACCTGAAGAGAGAGGGGACGTCGAGCAAGACAAAGAGCCCTCACTGAAGCAGGTAGCACCCGGAGAAGTGCCAGAAACAGGCACTACGAGGATGCGTGAAACGGTGCTCGCCGAAGTTGCACAATGGAGTCCCACGTCGCCGGAGACCAACTTAGAAAGTCTTGCAATGCAGGTTAGAGTGCCGTGGACCCAGGCTTGGCTGTGCACAAAGGATTTCCGCCGGAAGTGCACAGGGGCCGGAGTAGCTGCAAAGTTGCGGTTCCCAGCAATGCAGCCCAGCGAGGTGAGGCAAGGCCTTACCTCCACCAAACTTGGGCTGAAGAGTCACTGGACTGTGGGGGCCACTTGGACAGAGTCGCTGGATTCGAGGGACCTCGCTCGTCGTGCTGAGAGGAGACCCAAGGGACCGGTAATGCAGATTTTTGGTGCCTGCGGTTGCAGGGGGAAGATTCCGTCGACCCACGGGAGATTTCTTCGGAGCTTCTGGTGCAGAGAGGAGGCAGGCTACCCCCACAGCATGCACAAGCAGGAAAACAGTCGAGAAGGCGGCAGGATCAGCGTTACAGAGTTGCAGTAGTCGTCTTTGCTACTATGTTGCAGTTTGCAGGCTTCCAGCGCGGTCAGGGTTGGCAGCAGCAGCAGCTGCAGTGAAACCCCAGGAAGGGCAGTTTGGCAGTACCAGGGTCTGTGCTACAGACCACTGGGATCATGGGATTGTGCCAACTATGCCAGGATGGCATAGAGGGGGCAATTCCATGATCATAGACATGTTACATGTCCATATTCGGAGTTACCATTGTGAAGCTACATATAGGTAGTGACCTATATGTAGTGCACGCGTGTAATGGTGTCCCCGCACTCACAAAGTTCAGGGAATTGGCTCTGAACAATGTGGGGGCACCTTGGCTAGTGCCAGGGTGCCCTCACACTAAGTAACTTTGCACCTAACCTTTACCAGGTAAAGGTTAGACATATAGGTGACTTATAAGTTACTTAAGTGCAGTGTAAAATGGCTGTGAAATAACGTGGACGTTATTTCACTCAGGCTGCAGTGGCAGGCCTGTGTAAGAATTGTCAGAGCTCCCTATGGGTGGCAAAAGAAATGCTGCAGCCCATAGGGATCTCCTGGAACCCCAATACCCTGGGTACCTCAGTACCATATACTAGGGAATTATAAGGGTGTTCCAGTAAGCCAATGTAAATTGGTAAAAATGGTCACTAGCCTGTCAGTGACAATTTGGAAAGAAATGAGAGAGCATAACCACTGAGGTTCTGGTTAGCAGAGCCTCAGTGAGACAGTTAGTCACTACACAGGTAACACATTCAGGCACACTTATGAGCACTGGGGCCCTGGGTTACCAGGGTCCCAGTGACACATACAACTAAAACAACATATATACAGTGAAAAATGGGGGTAACATGCCAGGCAAGATGGTACTTTCCTACAAATGCACCCTGCCTTAGGGCTTTAAGGCCTTCTAGAGGGGTGATTTATCTATGCCATGGGCAGTGTGGGGTTGGCATGGCACCCTGAGGGGAGGGTCATGTCGACTTAGTCATTTTCTTCCCACCAGCACACACAAGCTGGCAAGCAGTGTGTCTGTGCTGAGTGAGGGGTCCCCAGGGTGGCATAAGACATACTGCAGCCCTTAGAGACCTTCCCTGGCATCAGGGCCCTACCTGGATGCGAGGGTGTGCCAATTGTGGAGCCAAAGGTACAGTTTTAGGGAAAGAACACTGGTGCTGGGGCCTGGTTAGCAGGCCTCAGCACACTTCAAATCATAACTTGCCATCAGCACAGGCAAAAAGTCAGGGCGTAACCATGCCAAGGAGGCATTTCCTTACAGTCAGCCACCACACAGCCCCCCTCCATTGCGCCCAAGCCCTCCTAGTATGTTTCTGCAGGATTACATCCGTCCAGTTGGAGGGAGGATTCATTTTCATCTCCCTCACTGGCTTTCCATTACAACGGACAAGTGGGTCCTGCAGATCAAACGGAAGGGCTACTCCCTTCCCTTCCAGTCTTTCCCTCCTTCTATCCCTCCGACAAAGGAATGGCTGATGGAGGACCATCTGGTTTTGCTCCGCGAGGAAGTTACGGCTCTCTTTGCCAAGGGAGCTGTGGAAAGAGTCCTGATATCAGAAGTAGGCAGTGGTTGTTATTCCCGCTACTTTCTGATTCCCAAAAAAAAACAAAGGCCTTCGGCCTATCTTGGATTTAAGGGATGTCAATCTCTTCCTCAAGAAGGAGAAATTCAAAATGCTCACTCTTGCTCAGGTTTTGTCTGCCCTAGACCAAGGAGACTGGATGGTAGCATTGGATTTGCAGGATGCGTATTTCCACATTCCTATCCTGCCAGCCCAAAGGTGTTACCTGCGGTTCAAGGTGGGCCACAAGCACTTTCAGTTTACTGTGCTTCCGTTCGGTCTCATCAGTGCCCATCGGGTGTTCACAAAGGTGATGGCGGTGGTGGCAGCTCATCTGCGCAGGTCAGGGATTTCAGTCTTCCCCTACGTAGACTATTGGCTGCTGAAGGCTCCTACGCCCCAGGCTCTTGTCACCCACCTCCAGAGGAGGGCAGACCTCCTGCATTCGCTGGGGTTCACTATAAATGTGCAGAAGTCACACTTGACTCCCTCTCAGAAGCTCACTTTCATCGGAGCTGTTCTGGACACAGTGCAGTATTGGACTTATCCTCCCGAACAGTGGGTCCAAGATATTCAGGTTATCATACCGATGTTTTGGCCTCTATCCTGGATTTCGATGAGACAGACTCTGAGGCTGTTGGGACTCATGGCTTCCTGCATCCTATTGGTCAAGCATGCCAGATGGCACATGAGGGCTCTGCATTGGGACCTGAAGTTCCAATGGGCACAGCATCAGGGGAATCTTACCGACGTGGTTCAGATCTCGGAGGTGACTGCAAAGGATCTGCAGTGGTGGTTAGTGAACTGCGATTGGGTCAAAGGCAGACTCCTCTCCCTTCCCCAACCAGATCTCACAGTAGTGACAGATGCGTCACTTCTGGGATGGGGTGGCCATCTGGGGGAGGTGGAGATCAGAGGCCACTAGTCTCCGGCGGAATCTGGGCTCCACATCAACTTGCTGGAGCTTTGGGCGATCAGACTAGCATTAAAAGCATTTCTTCCTGTTGTGAAAGGGAAGGTGGTGCAGGTGTTCACGGACAACACTACCGCAATGTGGTACTGCAAAAAGCACGGGCGTTGTGGGATCGTGGACCCTTTGTCAAGAGGCTTTACGTCTCTGGACATGGCTGGAACAGCAGGGCATGACCCTGGTGGTTCAAACACCTGGCAGGTTCTCTGAACGCCAGGGCGGACGAGCTCAGCCGAAAATGCTTAGAGGATCACGAATGGTGTCTCCACCTGGAGGTGGTGCAAGGACTCTTTCAGCAGTGGGAGAGCCTTAGTTAGATCTGTTCGCCTCCGTAGAGAACGTGCAATGTCAGCAGATACATATATATATATATATATGATTTTGTAATTTTTGCCTTTCTGAAAGGCATGTAAGAATTTTTACTTCAAACAGTCAAATAAAGAGATAAAATCCATAACTGTTGGTTCTTCCATGACTCTGCGCTTCTGGCGTGGAAAGTTGTGGGGAAAGAACTGACGGACGCGCGCCGAGACGGCGTCTATATAGACAACAGTGACGTCATAAACGGCTCCAACGATGCTGGCGATGCACGCGGAGCTGGTCGACGCACGCGGATCCGAACAACAACGCTCGACGGCACGTGCAGGGTACTGTTCAGCAGAAAAATTCCAGATTCGAAGCTGACGCCAGGAAATTCTAATGTACGGAATCTGTGTAGAAGGCTGGCCCGGCTTGTGCCAGGTCCAGTTATCCCTTATTAGTAGAGAAGAGGTGTTTCTAGCAGCTTAGACTGATAGAAGGTAGCTATGGCAAAGCAGCTTAGGCTGAACTAAGAGACATGCAAATCTCCTACTATAACACATATATCATATGCACAATATCATAAGAAAACACAATACACAGAGTTACTAAAAATAAAGGTACTTTATTTTTATGAAAATATGCCAAAAGTATCTCAGTGAGTACCCTCAGTAAGAAGGTAGTAATATACACAAGTTATATGTACACAAACCAAAATTAGGTAAGTAAGATCAAGAAAAGTAATGCAAACAGTGAAGAATTACAGTAGGTTGCAATAGGAGAACATAGGTATAGGGGCAACACAAACCATATACTCCAAAAGTGGAATGCGAACCACGAATGGACCCCAGACCTATGTGAGCTTGTAGAGGATCGCTGGGACTGTAAGAAAACAGTGAGGGTTACCAAAATACCACACCCCAAGACCCTGAAAAGTAGGAGTAAAGTGCACCTACTACCCCCAGAGAGCACACTAGTCGTGATAATGGATTTCCGGACCTGGGGACCCGCAAGGCAAGGGGACCAAGTCCAATAGTCGCGACAGTGTCCAGGGGGGGCAGGAGCCCAGGAAAACCCGGATGAAGGTGCAAGGAAGCTGCCTCCGGTTGGATGAAGCTTGGAGTTCTGCAAAAAAGAAGAGGACTAGGGACTTCTCCTTTGGAAGACGGATGTCCCACGTCGCGATGAAGCTTGCAGAGGTGTTACCACGCAGAAATACCGCAAACAAGCCTTGCTAGCTGTGGTAGAGGTTTTTGGGTGCTGCTGAGGACCAGGAAGGACCAGGATGTCGCCTTTTGGAGGAGGAGACAGAGGGGGCGCTCCGCAACTCAGAGAGCCCTCACAGAAGAAGGCAGCACCCGCAGAAGTACCCCAGCAGGCACTTAGAAGAAGAGTGAACCGGAGTCCATGCAAAGTTACAAAAGGGGGGGTCTAACGACGTCGGAGGACAACTCAGAAGGTTATGCACTGCAGGACAGAGTGCTGGGCACCCAGGCTAGGCTGTGCATGAAGGAAATCCTGGAAGAGTGCACAGGAGCCGGAGCAGCTGCAAATCACGCGGTACACAGCTTTGCAGTCTAGCGTGGGGAGGCAAGGACTTACCTCCACCAAACTTGGACCGAAGAGTCACTGGACTGTGGGAGTAACTTGGACAGACTTGCTATGTTCCAGGGACCACGCTCGTCAGGATGAGAGGGGACCCAGAGGACCAGTGATGCAGTCTTTTAGTGCCTGCGTTAGCAGGGGGAAGATTCCGTTGACCCACTGGAGATTTCTTCGGAGCTTCTGGTGCAGGGTGAAGGCAGGCTACCCCCAGAGCATGCACCACCAGGAAACAGTCGAGAAAGCCGGCAGGATTAGGCGCTACAATGTTGCTGGTAGTCGTCTTGCTACCTTGTTGTGGTTTTGCAGGCGTCCTGGAGCAGTCAGCTGTTGATCTTTGGTAGAAGGTGAAGAGGGAGATGCAGAGGAACTCTGGTGAGCTCTTGCATTCGTTATCTGAAGAATTCCCCAAAGCAGAGACCCTAAATAGCCAGAAAAGGAGGTTTGGCTACCAAGTTAGGAGGATTGGCTACCAAGAGAGGTAAGAGCCTATCAGAAGGAGCCTCTGACGTCACCTGCTGGCACTGGCCACTCAGAGCAGTCCAGTGTGCCCCCAACACCTCTGTTTCCAAGATGGCAGATGTCTGGGACACACTGGAGGAGCTCTGGGCACCTCCCCTGGGAGGTACTGGTCAGGGGAGTGGTCACTCCCCTTTCCTTTGTCCAGTTTCACGCCAGGGCAGGGCTGGGGGATCCTTGAACCGGTGTAGACTGGCTTATGCAGAGATGGGCACCATCTGTGCCCATCAAAGCATTTCCAGAGGCTGGGGGAGGCTACTCCTCCCCTGCCTTAACACCTTTTTCCAAAGGGAGAGGGTGTAACACCCTCTCTCAGGGGAAATCCTTTGTTCTGCCTTCCTGGGCAAGGGCTGTCTGGACCCCAGGAGGGCAGAATCCTGTCTGAGGGGTTGGCAGCAGCAGCAGCTGCAGTGGAAACCCCAGAAAGTCAGTTTGGCAGTACCCAGGTTCTGTGCTAGAGACCCAGGGGATCATGGAATTGTCACCCCAATACCATAATGGTATTGGGATGACAATTCCATGATCTTAGACATGTTACAATGCCATGTTCGGAGTTACCATTGTGACGCTATACATAGGTAGTGACCTATGTATAGTGCACACGTGTAATGGTGTCCCCGCACTCACAAAGTCCGGGGAATTTGCCCTGAACAATGTGGGGGTACCTTGGCTAGTGCAGGGTGCCTACACACTAAGTAACTTGGCACCCAACCTTCACTAAGTGAAGGTTAGACATATAGGTGACTCATAAGTTACTTAAGTGCAGTGGTAAATGGCTGTGAAATAACGTGGACGTTATTTCATTCAGGCTGCAGTGGCAGGCCTGTGTAAGAATTCTCAGAGCTCCCTATGGGTGGCAAAAGAAATGCTGCAGCCCATAGGGATCTCCTGGAACCCCAATACCCTGGGTACCTTAGTACCATATTCAAGGGAATTATATGGGTGTAACAGTATGCTAATGTGAATTGGTAAATTTAGTCGCTAGCCTGTTAGTGACAAATTTGGAAAGCAGAGACAGCATGAACACTGAGGTTCTGGTTAGCAGAGCCTCAGTGATACAGTTAGGCACCACACAGGGACCACATATAGGCCACAAACCTATGAGCACTGGGGTCCTGGCTAGCAGGATCCCAGTGATACATAACAAACACACTGACAACATAGGGTTTTCACTATGAACACTGGGCCCTGGCTAGCAGGATCCAAGTGAGACAGTGAAAACACCCTGACATGTACTCACAAACAGGCCAAAAGCAGGGGTAACAAGGCTAGAAAGTGGCTACCTTTCTACAATCTGCAGCTAGATAGAGTCTTGTTACCGAAGGTAAGTAACTTGTTCTTTCCTACATAACCCCCTCCCAAACGAAAAAGGATAAGACTAGCCTTACCCAGAGGAGTCTTCATTTGCTAAGTGGAAATATCCGGAAAGCCTATCTCCATTGGAATGGTTACTCCCAGGCCTATGTTGCACTGAAAAGTCTATCCCCTGTAGAGAAATGGACCACTTCAACAGTTTTGGATTTTCAGTCTTCATCTGTTTAAGCCATAAGAGGGGCTTGTGATATGTTTGACAATGAGGTGAGTGCCCAACAGGTATGGCCTCACCTTCTTCAAGGCCCAGACCACAGCAAAGGCCTCCCTCTCAATAGCTGACCAACGCTTTTCTCTGGGGGTCAATCTTCTGCTGATAAAAGCTACAAGTTGATCCTGGCCCTCTTCATTAGGTTGAGATAGTACTGCTCATATTCCTACTTCTGATGCATCAGTCTGGTCAATGAATTGTTTTGAGTAGTCTTGGGTTTTATGAATTGGAGCTGAGTGCATGGCCTTATTCAAGGCATAAAAGCCCCCTTGACAGCTAATTGCACAGTGTACATTTATAAGTATTTTTTTTGGAAGTGCGATCATTCAAGTGGGTCCCAATGGAGACATACACTTTTACAAATCTCCTGCAATACCCAGCCAGGCTTAGAAAGGCTCTGGTCTGAGCCTGGGTAGTTGGAGCAACCCAATCCATGATAGTTTGGACTTTGCTCTGCAGGGGCTGAACATGGCCACCACCTACCAGGTGGCTCAAGTAAATCACTTTGTTCTGCCCTACCTGGTCTTTTGTAGCCTTGATAGTGAGGTCTGCCCTTTTCAAGGCCTCAAGTACACTCCTGAGGTGGACCAGGTGATACTGCCAGGTGGAGCTGAAGACAGCAATATCATCAAGATATGCTGCACTAAAGTCTTCCAGGCCTGCCAGAACATGATTCACCAACCTCTGGAATGTGGCGGGTGTATTTTCAGACCAAAAGGCATCACTGTGAACTGATAATGACACCAGGAGTGGAAAATGCCGTTTTAGGCTTAGCAGCATCAGTGAATCTGATCTGATAATACCCTGCAGTTAAATCAGAAGTACTGAGGTACTTGGCTACTACCAAAGTATCAATCAGCTCATCTGCCCTGGGGATAGGATGAGCATCAGTCTTAGTGACTGCAATGAGGCCTCTATAGTCTACTCAAAACCTAATTTCTCTCTTTTCACCCTGGGAGTGAGACTTTGGCACAAGTACTGTTGGACAAGCCCAAGGGCTGTCTGAGGGCTCAATAACCCCTAACTCCAGCATGTTTTGGACTTCTGCCCTGATGCAGTCTCTGACATGGCCAGGCTGCCTGTAGATTTTACTCTTCACAGGTAGGCTTTCACATGTGTCCATGTCATTTGCACACTGACTGGGTGTCAGGGAAAAGAGTTCAGAAAACTGACTGAGGACTTGTCTGCAGTCAACTTATTGTTGTTCAAAAAGGGAATCTGCAAAGACCAGCCCACCCACTGAATCATTACCAGGGTTGTGGGAGAGAAGGTCAGGGAGAGGGTGTAGGAGGCTGGCCTGGCTTGTAGTGGGTACCAGAGGTACTTACACTTTGTGCCAGGTCCAGCTATCCCTTATTAGTGTAGAAGAGGTGTTTCTAGCAGCTTAGGCTGATAGAGGGTAGCTATGGCAAAGCAGCTTAGGCTGAACTAGGAGACATGTAAAGCTCCTACTATCCCACTAGTGTCATATGCACAGTATCATAAGAAAACACAATACACAGATATACTAAAAATAAAGGTACTTTATTTTTATGACAATATGCCAAAAGTATCTCAGTGAGTACCCTCAGTATGAGGATGGGAAATATACACAAGATATATGTACACAAACCAAAAATATGCAGTAATAGCAAAAGGAAGTAATGCAAGCAGTATAAAGTTACAATAGATTGCAATAGGAGCACATAGGTATAGGGGCAACACAAACCATATACTCCAAAAGTGGAATGCGAACCACAAATGGACCCCAAACCTATGTGAGTTTGTAGAGGGTCGCTGGGACTGTAAGGAAACAGTGAGGGTTAGAAAAATAGCCCACCCCAAGACCCTGTAAGGTAGGTGTAAAGTGCACCTACAATCCCCAGAGAGCACAGAAGTTGCGATAGCGGGATTCTGCAGGAAGAACAAACACCAGCAATGCAACAACAGTGGATTTCCGGACCTGAGTACCTGTAAGACAAGGGGACCAAGTCCAAGAGTCGCGACAGTGTCGAGAGTGGGCAGGAGCCCAAGAAATGCCAGCTGAGGGTGCAAGGAAGCTGCCACCTGTTGGAAGAAGCTTGGTGTTCTGCAAGAACGAAGAGGACTAGGAACTTCCCCTCTGGAGGATGGATGTCTCACGTTGTGAAGAAGATTGCAGAGGTGTCCCACGCAGAAAGACCGCAAACAAGCCTTGCTAGCTGCAAGGGTCGCATTTAAGGTTTTTGGATGCTGCTGTAGCCCAGGAGGGACCAGGATGTCGCCACTGGATGAGGAGACAGAGGGTGGTGCCCAGCAACGTAGGGAGCCCTCACAGAAGCAAGCAGCACCCGCAGAAGTACCTGAACAGGCACTTAGAAGAAAAGTGAACCGGAGTCCACCCGAAGTCACAAAAGGGGGTCCCACAACGCCGGAGGACAACTCAGAAGTTTGTGCACTGCAGGTGAGAGTGTCGGGACTCAGGCTTGGCAAGGAAATCCTGGAAGAGTGCACAGGAGCCGGAGCAGCTGCAAATCACGGAGTCAAACTGTTGATCTGAGCAAACTTGCTTATGATCACCTTAGCTGGAAAGGAGCAAGGAGTCTCTGCATTGAAAGAGGTTTAGGGGTAGGGAAGAATCCCTCTAGAGAACTGTTAGTTAATATGCTCATTGAACAAGATAAGACCTTAGTTGGCACTTCTGGTGAGAGATTAGCTGATGGGTCCCACTCTGATTCTGGGGCACCCCCAGTAAAAGAGTTAGAAGGGAACGTTCCCAACCTGCCCATTAGCAGACCACCTAGCAGGGCTGGTACTGATGTGAGTTCTCATAGTATAGAGATAGCTCCCTTAGGCCAGGTTGTTAGAGTGCCATCTGTTAGGGACAGGTCTCCCTCTGTTCATTCTCACCATTCTTCTGTGTCAGGGCATGCCCAACCCACCCACCCTGATGACAGAGTGTTAGAAAGGGAACTCAATAGATTGAGAGTGGAAGAATCCAGGCTGAAGCTCAAGAAGCAACAGCTGGATTTAGATAGACAAGCATTTGACTTAGAAAAAGAAATACAGAGGTTGGGGTTTGGACCCCATGGTGGCAGCAGCAGTATTACAGATAGTAATCCTGTAAAAGAGCATGATTCTAGGAATCTGCACAAGATAGTTCCCCCTTACAAGGAGGGGGATGAAATTAACAAGTGGTTTGCTGCACTTGAGAGGGCCTGTAATGTACAGGGGGTCCCTCAAAGGCAGCGGGCTGCTATCCTATGGCTATCTTTCAGTGGAAAGGGTAGGGATAGGCTCCTTACTGTTAAGGAAAGTGATTCCAATGATTTTACAGTTCTTAAGAATGCACTCCTTGATGGTTATGGCTTAACCACTGAACAGTACAGGATCAAGTTCAGAGAAACCAAAAAGGAGTCTTCACAAGACTGGGTAGACTTTGTTGACCATTCAGTGAAGACCTTGGAGGGGTGGTTACATGGCAGTAAAGTTTCTGACTATGAAAGCCTGTATAACTTAATCCTGAGAGACCATATTCTTAATAATTGTGTGTCTGATTTGTTACACCAGTACCTGGTAGACTCTGAGCTGACCTCTCCCCAAGAATTGGGAAAGAAGGCAGACAAATGGGTCAGAACCAGGGTGAACAGAAAAGTACATACAGGGGGTGTAGGAAAGTACCATCTTGCCTGGCATGTTACCCCCATTTTTCACTGTATATATGTTGTTTTAGTTGTATGTGTCACTGGGACCCTGGTAACCCAGGGCCCCAGTGCTCATAAGTGTGCCTGAATGTGTTACCTGTGTAGTGACTAACTGTCTCACTGAGGCTCTGCTAATCAGAACCTCAGTGGTTAGGCTCTCTCATTTCTTTCCAAATTGTCACTAACAGGCTAGTGACCATTTTTACCAATTTACATTGGCTTACTGGAACACCCTTATAATTCCCTAGTATATGGTACTGAGGTACCCAGGGTATTGGGGTTCCAGGAGATCCCTATGGGCTGCAGCATTTCTTTTGCCACCCATAGGGAGCTCTGACAATTCTTACACAGGCCTGCCACTGCAGCCTGAGTGAAATAACGTCCACGTTATTTCACAGCCATTTTACACTGCACTTAAGTAACTTATGAGTCACCTATATGTCTAACCTTTACCTGGTAAAGGTTAGGTGCAAAGTTACTTAGTGTGAGGGCACCCTGGCACTAGCCAAGGTGCCCCCACATTGTTCAGAGCCAATTCCCTGAACTTTGTGAGTGCGGGGACACCATTACACGCGTGCACTACATATAGGTCACTACCTATATGTAGCTTCACCATGGTAACTCCGAATATGGCCATGTAACATGTCTAAGATCATGGAATTGCCCCCTCTATGCCATCCTGGCATTGTTGGTACAATTCCATGATCCCAGTGGTCTGTAGCACAGACCCTGGTACTGCCAAACTGCCCTTCCTGGGGTTTCACTGCAGCTGCTGCTGCTGCCAACCCCTCAGACAGGCATCTGCCCTCCTGGGGTCCAGCCAGGCCTGGCCCAGGATGGCAGAACAAAGAACTTCCTCTGAGAGAGGGTGTGACACCCTCTCCCTTTGGAAAATGGTGTGAAGGCAGGGGAGGAGTAGCCTCCCCCAGCCTCTGGAAATGCTTTGTTGGGCACAGATGTGCCCAATTCTGCATAAGCCAGTCTACACCGGTTCAGGGGACCCCTTAGCCCTGCTCTGGCGCGAAACTGGACAAAGGAAAGGGGAGTGACCACCCCCCTGACCTGCACCTCCCCTGGGAGGTGTCCAGAGCTCCTCCAGTGTGCTCCAGACCTCTGCCATCTTGGAAACAGAGGTGCTGCTGGCACACTGGACTGCTCTGAGTGGCCAGTGCCACCAGGTGACGTCAGAGACTCCTTGTGATAGGCTCCTTCAGGTGTTGCTAGCCTATCCTCTCTCCTAGGTAGCCAAACCCTCTTTTCTGGCTACTTAGGGTCTCTGTCTCTGGGGAAACTTTAGATAACGAATGCAAGAGCTCATCCGAGTTCCTCTGCATCTCTCTCTTCACCTTCTGATAAGGAATCGACTGCTGACCGCGCTGGAAGCCTGCAAACCTGCAACATAGTAGCAAAGACGACTACCGCAACTCTGTAACGCTGATCCTGACGCCTTCTCGACTGTTTTCCTGCTTGTGCATGCTGTGGGGGTAGTCTGCCTCCTCTCTGCACCAGAAGCTCCGAAGAAATCTCCCGTGGGTCGACGGAATCTTCCCCCTGCAACCGCAGGCACCAAAAAGCTGCATTACCGGTCCCTTGGGTCTCCTCTCAGCACGACGAGCGAGGTCCCTCGAATCCAGCGACTCTGTCCAAGTGACCCCCACAGTCCAGTGACTCTTCAGTCCAAGTTTGTTGGAGGTAAGTCCTTGCCTCACCTCGCTGGGCTGCATTGCTGGGAACCGCGACTTTGCAGCTACTCCGGCCCCTGTGCACTTCCGGCTGAAATCCTTTGTGCACAGCCAAGCTTGGGTCCACGGCACTCTAACCTGCATTGCACGACTTTCTAAGTTGGTCTCCGGCGACGTGGGACTCCTTTGTGCAACTTCGGCGAGCACCGTTTCACGCATCCTTGTAGTGCCTGTTTCTGGCACTTCTCCGGGTGCTACCGGCTTCAGAGAGGGCTCCTTGTCTTGCTCGACGTCTCCTCTCTCTGCTGGTCCAATTTGAGAACTCCTGGTCCCTCCTGGGCCTCAGCAGCGTCCATAAAAACGCTAACTGCACGATTTGCAGCTAGCAAGGCTTGTTGGCGTTCTTTCGGCGGGAAAACACTTCTGCACGACTCTCCACGGCGAGAGGGATCCGTCCACCAAAGGGGAAGTCTCTAGCCCTTTTCGTTCCTGCAGAAACCTCAGCATCTTCTGTCCAGTAGAAGCTTCTTTGCACCCGCAGCTGGCATTTCCTGGGCATCTGCCCATCTCCGACTTGCTTGTGACTTTTGGACTTGGTCCCCTTGTTCCACAGGTACCCTAGATTGGAAATCCACAGTTGTTGCATTGCTGGTTTGTGTCTTTCCTGCATTATTCCTCTAACACGACTTCTTTGTCCTTAGGGGAACTTTAGTGCACTTTGCACTCACTTTTCAGGGTCTTGGGGAGGGTTATTTTTCTAACTCTCACTATTTTCTAATAGTCCCAGCGACCCTCTACAAGGTCACATAGGTTTGGGGTCCATTCGTGGTTCGCATTCCACTTTTGGAGTATATGGTTTGTGTTGCCCCTATCCCTATGTTTCCCCATTGCATCCTATTGTAACTATACATTGTTTGCACTGTTTTCTAAGACTATACTGCATATTTTTGCTATTGTGTATATATATGTTGTGTATATTTCCTATCCTCTCACTGAGGGTACACTCTAAGATACTTTGGCATATTGTCATAAAAATAAAGTACCTTTATTTTTAGTATAACTGTGTATTGTGTTTTTTTATGATATTGTGCATATGACACTAGGTGGTACTGTAGTAGCTTCACACGTCTCCTAGTTCAGCCTAAGCTGCTCTGCTAAGCTACCATTATCTATCAGCCTAAGCTGCTAGACACCCTATACACTTATTCCACTGCCTGTGGTTGGGGTTCCCTTTGAAAGGGTAGGGGTTGACATAGTTGGCCCCCCTGACCCTCCTACTGCTTCAGGCAATAGATTTATCTTGGTGGTAGTGGACCATGCCACAAGATATCCTGAAGCTATTCCTTTAAGGACCACTACAGCACCTGCAGTGGCAAAGGCCCTCCTGGGAATATTTTCCAGGGTGGGCTTCCCAAAGGAAGTAGTATCAGACAGGGGAAGCAATTTCATGTCTGCATACTTAAAGGCCATGTGGAAGGAGTGTGGTGTAACGTACAAGTTCACAACACCCTATCATCCACAAACAAATGGACTGGTGGAGAGATTTAATAAAACTCTCAAAGGCATGATTATGGGTCTCCCTGAAAAACTCCGCAGGAGATGGGATATCCTTCTACCATGCCTCCTTTTTGCCTACAGGGAGGTACCCCAGAAAGGAGTGGGCTTCAGCCCCTTTGAACTTCTTTTTGGACACCCTGTTAGGAGTCCACTCACACTTGTAAAGGAGGGTTGGGAACAACCTTTAAAAGCTCCTAAGCAGGATATTGTGGATTATGTACTTGGCCTCAGATCAAGGATGGCTGAGTACATGAAAAAGGCCAGTAAAAACCTTCAGGCCAGCCAAGAGCTCCAGAAGCAATGGCATGATCAGAAGGCTGTTTTGGTTCAGTACCAACCAGGGCAGAAAGTGTGGGTCTTGGAGCCTGTGGCCCCAAGAGCACTCTAAGATAAATGGAGTGGTCCCCACACAATTGTTGAAAAGAAGGGAGAAGTCACCTATTTAGTTGACTTAGGCACTGCCAGGAGTCCCCTTAGGGTGCTCCATGTCAACCGCCTGAAACCCTACTATGACAGGGCTGATCTCACCCTGCTCATGGCAACTGATGAGGGACAGGAAGAAGACAGTGATCCTCTACCTGATCTCTTCTCTTCCACCGAACAAGATGCTCTTGTGGAAGGTGTAGTTTTGGCTGATTGTCTTACTGCTGAGCAGAAAGACAATTGCATAAATCTCCTAGATCAATTCTCTGAACTCTTCTCTACTGTGCCAGGTACCACTTCTTGGTGTGAGCACACTATAGATACTGGAGACAGTTTACCTGTCAAAAGTAAGATCTATAGGCAGCCTGACCATGTCAGGGACTGCATAAAGCAAGAGGTCCAGAAAATGTTAGAACTAGGAGTGGTTGAGCACTCTGACAGTCCATGGGCTTCTCCTGTGGTACTGGTACCAAAACCCCATTCCAAAGATGGAAAGAAGGAAATGCGGTTTTGTGTAGACTATAGAGGTCTCAACTTAGTAACCAAAACTGATGCTCACCCTATACCCAGGGCAGATGAGCTCATAGATACACTGGCATCTGCCAAGTATCTAAGCACTTTTGATTTGACTGCAGGGTATTGGCAGATCAAATTGTCAGAAGATGCTAAACCTAAGACTGCATTTTCTACCATTGGAGGACATTACCAGTTTACTGTAATGCCTTTTGGTTTGAAAAATGCACCTGCCACTTTTCAAAGGTTGGTGAACACAGTCCTGCAAGGGCTGGAAGCTTTCAGTGCAGCATATTTGGACGATATAGCTGTCTTTAGCTCCAGCTGGGATGATCACCTGGTCCACCTATGGAAAGTTTTGGAGGCCCTGCAAAAGGCAGGCCTCACTATCAAGGCTTCAAAGTGCCAGATAGGGCAGGGGAAGGTGGTTTATCAGGGGAAAATCCAAACAATTATTGATTGGGTTCCCCCTACCACTCAGACTCAGGTGAGAGCCTTCCTAGGCCTCACTGGGTATTACAGGAGGTTCATTAAGAACTATGGCTCAATTGCAGCCCCTCTTAATGACCTCACATCCAAGAAAATGCCTAAAAAGGTATTATGGACAGCAAACTGTCAGAAAGCTTTTGAGGAGCTGAAGCAGGCCATGTGCTCTGCACCTGTCCTGAAAAGCCCTTGTTACTCTAAAAAATTCTATGTCCAAACTGATGCATCTGAATTAGGAGTAGGGGCAGTCCTATCACAACTTAATTCTGAGGGCCAGGATCAACCTGTTGCTTTTATTAGTAGGAGGTTGACCCCTAGAGAAAAGCGTTGGTCTGCCATGGAGAGGGAGGCCTTTGCTGTGGTCTGGGCACTGAAGAAGTTGAGGCCATACCTGTTTGGCACTCACTTCATTGTTCAGACAGACCACAAACCTCTACTTTGGCTAAAACAAATGAAAGGTGAAAATCCTAAATTGTTGAGGTGGTCCATATCCCTACAGGGAATGGACTATACAGTGGAACATAGACCTGGGAGTAGCCACTCCAATGCAGATGGACTCTCCAGATATTTCCACTTAGACAATGAAGACTCATCAGGTCATGGCTAGTCTTATTGTCCTTCGTTTGGGGGGGGTTGTGTAGGAAAGTACCATCTTGCCTGGCATGTTACCCCCATTTTTCACTGTATATATGTTGTTTTAGTTGTATGTGTCACTGGGACCCTGGTAACCCAGGGCCCCAGTGCTCATAAGTGTGCCTGAATGTGTTACCTGTGTAGTGACTAACTGTCTCACTGAGGCTCTGCTAATCAGAACCTCAGTGGTTATGCTCTCTCATTTCTTTCCAAATTGTCACTAACAGGCTAGTGACCATTTTTACCAATTTACATTGGCTTACTGGAACACCCTTATAATTCCCTAGTATATGGTACTGAGGTACCCAAGGTATTGGGGTTCCAGGAGATCCCTATGGGCTGCAGCATTTCTTTTGCCACCCATAGGGAGCTCTGACAATTCTTACACAGGACTGCCAGTGCAGCCTGGGTGAAATAACGTCCACGTTATTTCACAGCCATTTTACACTGCACTTCAGTAACTTATAAGTCACCTATATGTCTAACCTTTACCTGGTAAAGGTTAGGTGCAAAGTTACTTAGTGTGAGGGCACCCTGGCACTAGCCAAGGTGCCCCCACATTGTTCAGAGCCAATTCCCTGAACTTTGTGAGTGCGGGGACACCATTACACGCGTGCACTACATATAGGTCACTACCTATATGTAGCTTCACAATGGTAACTCCGAATATGGCCATGTAACATGTCTAAGATCATGGAATTGCCCCCTCTATGCCATCCTGGCATTGTTTTTACAATTCCATGATCCCAGTGGTCTGTAGCACAGACCCTGGTACTGCCAAACTGCCCTTCCTGGGGTTTCACTGCAGCTGCTGCTGCTGCCAACCCCTCAGACAGGCATCTGCCCTCCTGGGGTCCAGCCAGGCCTGGCCCAGGATGGCAGAACAAAGAACTTCCTCTGAGAGAGGGTGTGACACCCTCTCCCTTTGGAAAATGGTGTGAAGGCAGGGGAGGAGTAGCCTCCCCCAGCCTCTGGAAATGCTTTGTTGGGCACAGATGTGCCCAATTCTGCATAAGCCAGTCTACACCGGTTCAGGGGACCCCTTAGCCCTGCTCTGGCGCGAAACTGGACAAAGGAAAGGGGAGTGACCACCCCCCTGACCTGCACCTCCCCTGGGAGGTGTCCAGAGCTCCTCCAGTGTGCTCCAGACCTCTGCCATCTTGGAAACAGAGGTGCTGCTGGCACACTGGACTGCTCTGAGTGGCCAGTGCCACCAGGTGACGTCAGAGACTCCTTGTGATAGGCTCCTTCAGGTGTTGCTAGCCTATCCTCTCTCCTAGGTAGCCAAACCCAACAGATCCCAGTTGTCCAAAGAAAGGCACCAAGCCTCCTACCACTACAACCCCTACTGCTACACCTCGTGCCCCTAGTAATAGCAGTGGTGGTGGGAGCAAACCTATAAATAGCCAATCCAAGGGAGTAGCTGGGCTCACTTTTGGTAATTTAGTTGGGGTTGGTCTTGTTAGGGAGTCCACAGAGGCTGTGTTAGTCTCTGAGGGGGCCATTGATTTGGCCACCTTGGTAGCTTGTCCCCTTAATATGGATAAGTACAAGCAACTTCCCCTAATAAATGGTGTTGAGGTTCAGGCCTACAGCGACACAGGTGCCAGTGTTAAAATGGTAATAGAGAAACTGGACCACCCTGAACAACAACTACTTGGTCACCAGTACCAAGTGACTGATGCTCATAACAACACTCTTAGCCACCCCATGGCTGTTGTGAATCTCAACTGGGGGGGGTTACTGGTCCAAAGAAAGTTGGGGTTGCCTCAGATTTACCTGTAGACTGTCTACTAGGGAACGATTTAGAGACATCAGCTTGGGCAGAAGTGGAGTTGGAGGCTCATGCAGCAATGCTGGGCATTCCAGGGCATATTTGTGCTTTAACCAGGGCTCAGGCCAAAAAGCAAAAAGGACAGGGTGACTTGGATCCTGGAAGAATGGACCAAGTGCTCCCTAAAGCTAGGGTTAGTAAAGGTAAAACACTACCTACTATCCCTCCCTCTACAGTGGATTCAACTTCTGAGGAAGAAGAATTTCCACACTGTGCAGAACCTACACCAGAGGAGCTGGAACAGATACTGCTGAGCTTTTGGGTAGAGAGGGGCCTGCCAGGGAGGAGCTGTGTGGCACAGCAGACCTGTCCCACACTAGAGGGTCTAAGACAGCAAGCTGTCAAACAAGCAAATGGGGATGTCAGTGACTCTCACAGAGTTTACTGGGAGGACAACCTCTTGTATACTGAAGCAAGGGATCCAAAACCTGGAGCTGCCAGGAGATTGGTGATTCCTCAGCAATTCAGAGAGTTCCTCCTAACTCTATCCCACGACATTCCCTTAGCTGGACATTTAGGGCAAATGAAAATTTGGGACAGTCTTGTCCCCTTGTTTCATTGGCCTAGAATGTCAGAGGACACAACAGAAATGTGTAAGTCCTGTGAAACCTGTCAAGCCAGTGGCAAAACAGGTGGCTCCCCAAAGGCACCCCTTATTCCACTACCTGTGGCTGGGGTTCCCTTTGAAAGGGTAGGGGTTGACATAGTTGGCCCCCTTAACCCTCCTACTGCTTCAGGCAATAGGTTTATCTTGGTGGTAGTGGACCATGCCACCAGATATCCTGAAGCAATTCCTCTAAGGACCACTACAGCTCCAGCAGTGGCAAAGGCCCTCCTGGGAATCTTTTCCAGGGTGGGCTTCCCAAAAGAGGTAGTATCAGACAGAGGAAGCAATTTCATGTCTGCTTACTTAAAGGCCATGTGGAAGGAATGTGGTGTTACATACAAGTTCACCACACCCTATCATCAACAAACAAATGGACTGGTTGAGAGGTTTAATAAATCTCTCAAAGGAATGATAATGGGACTCCCTGAAAAACTCCGGAGGAGATGGGATGTCCTGTTACCTTGCCTCCTTTTTGCTTACAGGGAGGTACCCCAGAAAGGAGTGTGCTTCAGCCCCTTTGAACTCCTATTTGGACACCCTGTACGAGGTCCTCTAACACTTGTGAAGGAGGGTTGGGAACAACCTTTAAAAGCTCCTAAGCAAGACATAGTGGACTATGTACTTGGTCTAAGATCTAGAATGGCTGAGTACATGAAAAAGGTCAGTAAAAACCTTCAGGCCAGCCAAGAACTCCAAAAGCAATGGCATGACCAGAAGGCTGTTCTGATTCAGTATCAACCAGGGCAGAAAGTGTGGGTCTTGGAGCCTGTGGCCCCAAGAGCACTCCAAGACAAATGGAGTGGACCCCACATAATTGTTGAAAAGAAGGGAGAAGTCACCTACTTGGTTGACTTAGGCACTGCCAGGAGTCCCCTTAGGGTGCTCCATGTCAATCGCCTGAAACCCTACTATGACAGGGCGGATCTCACCCTGCTCATGGCAACAGATGAAGGACAGGAAGAAGAGAGTGACCCTCTCCCTGATCTCTTCTCTTCCACAGAACAAGATGCTGTAGTGGAAGGTGTAGTACTGGCAGATTGTCTTACTGCTGAGCAGAAAGACCACTGCATAAATCTCCTGGGTCAGTTTTCTGAACTCTTTTCTACTGTGCCAGGCACCACTTCTTGGTGTGAGCACACTATAGATACTGGAGACAGCTTGCCTGTCAAAAGTAGGATCTATAGGCAGCCTGACCATGTCAGGGACTGCATAAAACAAGAGGTTCAGAACATGCTTGAACTGGGAGTGGTTGAGCACTCTGAAAGTCCATGGGCCTCTCCTGTGGTACTTGTACCAAAGCCTCATTCCAAAGATGGGAAAAGGAAAGGGAAATGAGATTTTGTGTAGACTACAGAGGTCTCAACCTAGTAACTAAAACTGATGCTCACCCTAAACCCAGGGCAGATGAGCTAATAGATACACTGGCATCTGCCAAGTATCTAAGCACCTTTGATTTGACTGCAGGGTATTGGCAGATCAAGTTATCAGAGGATGCAAAAGCAAAAACTGCATTTTCCACCATTGGAGGGCACTACCAATTCACAGTAATGCCCTTTGGTTTGAAAAATGCACCTGCCACTTTTCAGAGGTTATTGAACACAGTCCTGCAAGGGCTGGAAGCTTTTAGTGCAGCATATCTAGATGATGTAGCTGTCTTTAGCTCCAGCTGGGATGATCACCTGGTCCACCTATGGAAAGTTTTGGAGGCCCTGCAGAAGGCAGGCCTCACTATCAAGGCTTCAAAGTGCCAGATAGGGCAGGGGAAAGTGGTTTATCTGGGACACCTGGTAGGTGGAGAACAGATTGCACCACTTCAGGGGAAAATCCAAACTATCATAGATTGGTTTCCCCCTACAACTCAGACTCAGGTGAGAGCCTTTTTAGGCCTCACTGGGTATTACAGAAGGTTCATAAAGAACTATGGCTCCATTGCAGCCCCTCTTAATGACATCACATCAAAGAAAATGCCTAAAAAGGTATTATGGACAGCAAACTGTCAGAAAGCTTTTGAGGAGCTGAAGCAGGCCATGTGCTCTACACCTGTCCTGAACAGCCCCTGTTACTCCAAAAAGTTCATTGTCCAAACTGATGCATCTGAATTAGGGGTAGGGACAGTCTTATCTCAACTTAATTCTGAGGGCCAGGATCAACCTGTTGCTTTTATCAGCAGGAGGTTGACCCCTAGAGAAAAGCGTTGGTCTGCCATAGAGAGGGAGGCCTTTGCTGTGGTCTGGGCACTGAAGAAGTTGAGGCCATACCTGTTTGGCACTCACTTCATTGTTCAGACAAACCACAAACCTCTACTTTTTCTAAAACAAATGAAAGGTTAAAATACTAAATTGTTGAGGTGGTCCATATCCCTACAGGGAATGGACTATACAGTTGAAAATAGACCTGGGAGTACCCACTCCAAAGCAGATGGACTCTCCAGATATTTCCACTTAGACAATGAAGACTCATCAGGTCATGGCTAGTCTTATTGTCCTTCGTTTGGGGAGGGGGGGTTGTGTAGGAAAGTACCATCTTGCCTGGCATGTTACCCCCATATTTCACTGTATATATGTTGTTTTAGTTGTATGTGTCACTGGGACCCTGCCAGCCAGGGCCCCAGCGCTCATAAGTGTGCCCTGTATGTTACCTGTGTTACGACTAACTGTCTCACTGAGGCTCTGCTATCCAGAACCTCAGTGGTTATGCTCTCTCATTTCTTTCTAAATTGTCACTAACAGGCTAGTGACCAATTTCACCAATTTACATTGGCATACTGGAACACCCTTATAATTCCCTAGTATATGGTACTGAGGTACCCAGGGTATTGGGGTTCCAGGAGATCCCTATGGGCTGCAGCATTTCTTTTGCCACCCATAGGGAGCTCTGACAATTATTACACAGGCCTGCAATTGCAGCCTGAGTGAAATAACGTCCACGTTATTTCACAGCCATTTACCACTGCACTTAAGTAACTTATAAATCACCTATATGTCTAATCTTTACCTGGTGAAGGTTGGGTGCAAAGTTACTTAGTGTGTGGGCACCCTGGCACTAGCCAAGGTGCCCCCACATTGTTCACGGCAAATTCCCCGGACTTTGTGAGTGCGGGGACACCATTTCACGCGTGCACTATACATAGGTCACTACCTATGTATAGCGTCACAATGGTAACTCTGAACATGGCCATGTAACATGTCTATGATCATGGAATTGGGAGACAATTCCATGATCCCCCGGGTCTCTAGCACAGAGCCCGGGTACTGCCAAACTGCCTTTCCCGGGGCTTCATTGCAGCTGCTGCCGCTGCCAACCCCTCAGACAGATTTCTGCCCTCCTGGGGTCCAGCCAGGCCTGGTCCAGGAAGGCAGAACAAAGGACTTCCTCAGAGAGAGGGTGTTACACCCTCTCCCTTTGGAAAAAGGTGTTAGGGCTGGGGAGGAGTAGCCTCCCCCAGCCTCTGGAAATGCTTTCATGGGCACAGATGGTGCCCATTTCTGCATAAGCCAGTCTACACCGGTTCAGAGATCCCCCAGCCCTGCTCTGGTGCAAAACTGGACAAAGGAAAGGGGAGTGACCACTCCCCTGACCTGCACCTCCCCTGGAAGGTGCCCAGAGCTCCTCCAGTGTGCTCCAGACCTCTGCCATCTTGGAAACCGAGGTGCTGCTGGTACACTGGACTGCTCTGAGTGGCCAGTGCCAGCAGGTGACGTCAGAGACTACTTCTGATAGACTCCTCCAGGTGTTGCTAGCCTTTCCTCTCTCCTAGGTAGCCAAACCTCCTTTTCTGGCTATTTAGGGTCTCTGCTTTGGGGAATTCTTTAGATAACAAATGCAAGAGCTCATCAGAGTTCCTCTGCATCTCTCTCTTCACCTTCTGCCACGGATTCGACTGCTGACTGCTCTGGAAGCCTGCTAAACTGCAACAAAGTAGCAAAGACGACTACTGTGACCTTGTAACGCTGATCGGGCCGCTGATGCACGACCTTCTGAGTTGTCCTCCGGTGTCGTGGGACCTTCCTTTGTGAGTTCGGGTGAGCTCCGGTTCACTCCACTTTGTAGTGCCTGTTCCAGCACTTCTGCGGGTGCTGCTTGCTTTTGAGTGGGCTCTTTGTCTTGCTGGACGCCCCCTCTGTCTCCTCACGCAATTTGCGACATCCTAGTCCCTCCTGGGCCACAGCAGCATCCAAAAACCCTAACCGCGACCCTTGCAGCTAGCAAGGCTTGTTTGTGGTCTTTCTGCACGGAAACACATCTGCAAGCTTCTTCACGACGTGGGACATCCATCCTCCAAAGGGGAAGTTTGTAGCCCTCTTTGTTCTTGCAGAATCCACAGCTTCTACCATCCGGTGGCAGCTTCTTTGCACCAACAGCTGGCATTTCCTGGGCATCTGCCCACTCCCGACTTGATCGTGACTCTTGGACTTGGTCCCCTTGTTCCACAGGTACTCTGGTCTGGAAATCCATCGTTGTTGCATTGCTGGTGCTTGTCTTCCTAGCAGAATTCCCCTATCACGACTTCTGTGCTCTCTGGGGAACTTAGGTGCACTTTGCACCCACTTTTCAGGGTCTTGGGGTGGGCTATTTTTCTAACCCTCTATGTTTTCTTACAGTCCCAGCGACCCTCTACAAGGTCACATAGGTTTGGGGTCCATTCGTGGTTCGCATTCCACTTCTAGAGTATATGGTTTGTGTTGCCCCTATCCCTATGTGCCCCCATTGCATTCTATTGTGACTATACATTGTTTGCACTGTTTTCTATTGCTATTACTGCATATTTTGGTATTGTGTACATATATCTTGTGCATATTTGCTATCCTCATACTGAGGGTACTCACTGAGATACTTTTGGCATATTGTCATAAAAATAAAGTACCTTTATTTTTAGTATATCTCTGTATTGTGTTTTCTTATGATATTGTGCATATGACACCAGTGGTATAGTAGAAGCTTTGCATGTCTCCTAGTTCGGTCTAAGGTGCTCTGCTATAGCTACCTTCTATCAGCCTAAGCTGCTAGAAACACCTCTTCTACACTAATAAGGGATAACTGGACCTGGTACAGAGAGTAAGTACCCCTTCTTACCCACTACAAGCCAGGCCAGCCTCCTACATTGGTTGTGCAGCGGTGGGATAAGTACTTGTAACTACTTACCACTTTGTCATATTGTACTTTTCATAAGAGAAACATATACAAAACAAGTTCAGTGTATGTACACCTAACCAAAATGTTTTGCTTTTCTTCTCTTACACTATCTGCTAAGTGCTGAAAAGTACCTCTAAACTTTCTAAAAAGTTTCAAAAAGTTGAAAAAGGTTTTTTTCTGTTCTTTAAAAAGTCCTAAAACTTTTTCTCTCTTTTATATGTCCCTAAACCTTTTTCTATCATGTCTGATGTAGGAACTCCTCTTAATTTGGTCAATACAGCTTATGACCACCTTACCTTTAAGGGCCTAAAGAGTCTCTGTATTAATAGAGGTTTAGTGGTAGGAAAAAACCCCTCTAGATAATTATTGTCTAACATGCTTATTGAAAATGATAAGGCCATAGCTGGCAGTTCAATTGAGAAGTTAGGAGATAGCTCACACTCTGACTCAGGGGAGCCCCCAGTAAGAGTGTTAGAGGGTGCCCTTCCTAATCTGGCCCTTAGCAGACCACCTAGCAATGCAGGTAGTAATAGAAGCTCCCATCACAGTAGGGATGTTTTTGTTCCTGAAGGCCAGGTTGCTATGGTGCCAACTGTTAGGGATAGGTCTCCCTCTGTTCATTCTCATCATTCTTCTGTGTCAAAACATTATCAACCCACCCACCCTGATGACAGGATGTTAGAAAGGGAACTCAATAAGTTGAGAGTGGAAGAGTCCAGACTGAAGCTTAAACAGCAACAGCTGGCTCTAGACAGGGAATCCCTAGAGTTAGAAAAGGAGAGACAGAATTTGGGGTTAGGTCCCCATGGTGGCAGCAGCAGTATTCCAGATAGCAATCCTGTGAGAGAACATGATTCTAGGAATCTGCATAAGATAGTTCCCCCTTACAAGGAGGGGGATGACATTAACAAGTGGTTTGCTGCACTTGAGAGGGCCAGTATGGTACAGGGGGTCCCTCAAAGGCAGTGGGCTGCTATCCTATGGCTATCTTTCAGTGGAAAGGGTAGGGATAGGCTCCTTACTGTGAAGGAAAGTGATGCAAATAATTTTAGTTTTGAAGAATGCACTCTTGGATGGATTTGGCTTAACCACTGAACAATACAGCATTAAGTTTAGAGAAACAAGAAAAGAGTCCTCACAAGACTAGGTAGACTTTGTTGACTATTCAGTGAAGGCCTCGGAGGGGTGGTTACATGGCAGTAAAGTTTCTGACTATGAAAGCCTGTACAATGTAATCCTGAGAGAGCATATTCTGAATAACTGTGTGTCTGATTTGTTACACCAATATCTAGTGGACTCAGATCGGACCTCTCCCCAAGAATTGGGAAAGAAGGCAGACATATGGGTCAGAACAAGAGTGAACAGAAAAGTTCATAAAGGGGGTGACAAGGATGGCAAAAAGGATGGTAAGTCTTCAGACAAGGGTGGGGACAAATCTAAAAATGAGTCTTCATCAGGCCCACAAAAACACTCTGGTGGGGGTGGTGGGTCCAAATCCTCTTCTAATCAAGTAAAGAAACCATGGTGCAATTTATGTAAAGTAAAACGACATTGGACAACTGATGCCAGTTGCCCAAAGAAAAGCACCAAGCCTCCCACTACCACAACCCCTACTGCAACCTCTAGTGTCCCTAGTAATAGCAGTGGTGGTGGGAGCAAACCTACTAATAGCCAATCCGAGGGAGTAGCTGGGCTCACTTTTGGTAAGTTAGTTGGGGTTGGTCTTGTTAGGGAGACCACAGAGGCTGTGTTAGTCTCTGAAGGTGCCATTGATTTGGCCACCTTGGTTGCTTGTCCCCTTAATATGGATAAGTACAAGCAACTTCCCCTAATCAATGGTGTTGAGGTTCAGGCCTACAGGGACACAGGTGCCAGTGTTACCATCGTAATAGAGAAACTGGTACACCCTGAACAACACCTACTTGGTCACCAGTACCAAGTGACAGACGCTCATAACAACACTCTTAGCCACCCCATGGCTGTTGTGAATCTCAACTGGGGGGGGTGTGACTGGTCCAAAGAAAGTGGTGGTTGCTTCAGATTTACCTATAGACTGTGTACTAGGGAATGATTTAGAGACATCAGCTTGGGCAGAAGTGGAGTTGGAGGCTCATGCAGCAATGCTGGGCATTCCTGGGCATATTTTTGCTTTGACAAGGGCTCAGGCCAAAAAGCAAAAAGCAAAAAGGACAGGGTGACTCGGATCCTGGAACAATGGACCAAGTTCTCCCTAAAGCTAGGGGTAGCAAGGGTAAATCCCTACCCACTATCCCTCCCTCTACAGATGATTCAACTTTTGAGGAAGAATTATTTCCTCCCTGTGCAGAACCTTCACCAGAGGAGCTGACAGCAGACACTGCAGAGCTTTTGGGTGGAGGGGGGCCTGCCATGGAAGAGCTGAGTGTGGCACAGAAATCCTGTCCCACATTAGAGGGTCTCAGACAGCAAGCTGTCAAACAGCTAAATGGGGATGTCAGTGACTCACATAGAGTTTACTGGGAGGACAACCTCTTGTACACATAGGCAAGGTACCCAAAACCTGGAGCAGCCAGGAGATTGGTCGTTCCCCTGCAGTACAGAGAGTTCCTCTTAACTCTGGCACATGCATTCCTTTGGCTGGACATTTGGGTCAGATTAAAACATGGGAAAGGCTTGTCCCCCTGTTTCACTGGCCTAGGATGATTGCCTAGGAGATTGGTCATTCCCCTGCAGTACAGAGAGTTCCTCCTAACTCTGGCACATGACATTCATTTGGCAGGACATTTGGGTCAGATTAAAACATGGGAAAGGCTTGTCCCCTTGTTTCACTGGCCTAGGATGTCAGAGGACATAAAAGATTTTTGTAAGTCTTGCGTGACCTGCCAAGCCAGTGGCAAGACTGGTGGCACCCCAAAGGCTCCCCTTATTTCACTACCTGTGGTTAGGGTTTCCTTTGAAAGGGTAGGGGTTGACATAGATGGCCCCCTTGACCCTCCTACTGCTTCAGGCAATAGGTTTATCTTGGTGGTAGTGGACCATGCCACGAGATATCCTGAAGCTATTCCTTTAAGGGCCACTACAGCACCTGCAGTGGCAAAAACCCTCCTGGGAATTTTTTCCAGGGTGGGTTTTCCAAAAGAGGTTGTATCAGACAGGGGTAGCAACTTTATGTCTGCATACTTGAAGGCCATGTGGAAGGAATGTGGTGTAACATACAAATTCACCACACCTTATCATCCACAGACAAATGGACTGGTAGAGAGCTTTAATAACACTCTCAAAGGAATGATAATGGGACTCCCTGAAAAACTCAGAAGGAGATGGGATGTCCTGTTACCTTGCCTCATTTTTGCTTACAGGGAGGTACCCCAGAAAGGAGTGAGTTTCAGCCCCTTTGAACTCCTATTTGGGCACCCTGTAAGAGGTCCTCTAACACTTGTGAAGGAGGGTTGGGAACAACCTTTAAAAGCTCCTAAGCAAGATATAGTGGACTATGTACTTGGCCTAAGATCCAGAATGGCTGAGTGCATGAAAAAGGCCAGTAAAAACCTTCAGCCCAGCCAAGAGCTCCAAAAACAATGGCATGACCAGAAGGCTGTTCTGATTCAGTACCAACCAGGACAGAAGGTGTGGGTATTGGAGCCTGTGGCCCCAAGAGCACTCCCAGACAAATGGAGTGGACCCGACCTCATTGTTGAAAAGAAGGGCGAGGTCACCTACTTGGTTGACCTGGGCACTGCCAGGAGTCCCCTTAGGGTGCTCCCTGTCAATCGCCTGAAACCCTACTACGACAGGGCTGATCTCACCCTGCTCATGGCAACAGATGAAGGACAGGAAGAAGAGAGTGACCCTCTCTCTGATCTCTTCTCTTCCACTGAAGAGGATGCTTTAGTAGAAGGTGTAGTTTTGGCAGACTGTCTTACTGCTGAGCAAAAAGACAACTGCATAAATCTCCTAGGTCAGTTTTCTGAACTCTTTTCAACTGTGCCAGGCACCACATCTTGGTGTGAACACACAGTTAATACTGGAGACAGCATGCCTGTCAAGAGTAAAATCTATAGGCAGCCTGACCATGTCAGAGACTGCATAAAGCAAGAAGTTCAGAAAATGCTTCACTTAGGAGTGGTTGAACATTCTGAAAGCCCATGGGCCTCTCCTGTGGTGCTTGTACCAAAGCCTCACTCAAAAGATGGAAAAAGGGAGACAAGGTTTTGTGTAGATTACAGAGGTGTCAACCAGGTAACAAAAACTGATGCTCACCCCATACCCAGGGCAGATGAGCTCATAGATACACTGGCATCTGCCAAGTATCTAAGCACCTTTGATTTGACTGCAGGGTATTGGCAGATCAAGTTATCAGAGGATGCTAAAGCAAAAACTGCATTTACGAATAATGGAGGGCACTAATAATTCACAGTAATGCCCTTTGGTTTGAAAAATGCACCTGCCACTTTTCAGAGTTTGGTGAATACAGTCCTGCAAGGGTTGAAGGCTTTTAGTGCATCATATCTGGACGATATAGCTGTCTTTAGCTCCACCTGGGATGATCACCTGGTCCACCTGTGGAAAGTTTTGGAGGCCCTGCAAAAGGCAAGCCTCACTATCAAGGCTTCAAAGTGCCAAATAGGGCAGTGGAAGGTGGTTTATCTGGGACATCTGGTAGGTGGAGAACAGATTGCACCACTTCAGGGGAAAATACAGACAATCATGGATTGGGTTCCCCCTACAACACAGACCCAGGTGAGAGCCTTCCTAGGCCTCACTGGGTATTACAGGAGATTCATTAAAAACTTTGGCTCCATTGCAGCCCCACTTAATGATCTCACTTCCAAGAAGATGCCTAAAAAGGTATTGTGGACAGCTAGCTGTCAGAAAGCTTTTGAGGAGCTCAAACAGGCCATGTGCACTGCACCTGTCCTAAAAAGCCCATGTTACTCCAAGAAATTCATTGTTCAAACTGATGCATCTGAATTAGGGGTAGGGGCAGTCTTATCACAACTCAATTCTGAGGGCCAGGATCAACCTGTTGCTTTTATCAGCAGGAGGTTGACCCCCAGAGAAAAGCGTTGGTCTGCCATAGAGAGGGAGGCCTTTGCTGTGGTCTGGGCACTGAAGAAGTTGAGGCCATACCTGTTTGGCACTCACTTCATTGTTCAGACAGACCACAAACCTCTACTTTGGCTAAAACAAATGAAAGGTGAAAACCCTAGGAAAGTACCATCTTGCCTGGCATGTTACCCCCATTTTTCACTGTATATATGTTGTTTTAGTTGTATGTGTCACTGGGACCCTGCCAGCCAGGGCCCCAGTGCTCATAAGTGTGTCTGAATGTGTTACCTGTGTAGTGACTAACTGTCTCACTGAGGCTCTGCTAATCAGAACCTCAGTGGTTATTGTAGGAGGCTGGACTGGCTTGTAGTGAGTACCAAGGGGTACTTGCACCTTGCACCAGGCCCAGTTATCCCTTATTAGTGTATAGGGTGTCTAGCAGCTTAGGCTGATAGATAATGGTAGCTTAGCAGAGCAGCTTAGGCTGAACTAGGAGACGTGTGAAGCTACTACAGTACCACTTAGTGTCATATGCACAATATCATAAGAAAACACAATACACAGTTATACTAAAAATAAAGGTACTTTATTTTTATGACAATATGCCAAAGTATCTTAGAGTGTACCCTCAGTGAGAGGATAGGAAATATACACAAGATATATATACACAATAGCAAAAATATGCAGTATAGTCTTAGAAAACAGTGCAAACAATGTATAGTTACAATAGGATGCAATGGGGAAACATAGGGATAGGGGCAACACAAACCATATACTCCAAAAGTGGAATGCGAACCACGAATGGACCCCAAACCTATGTGACCTTGTAGAGGGTCGCTGGGACTATTAGAAAATAGTGAGAGTTAGAAAAATAACCCTCCCCAAGACCCTGAAAAGTGAGTGCAAAGTGCACTAAAGTTCCCCTAAGGACAAAGAAGTCGTGTTAGAGGAATAATGCAGGAAAGACACAAACCAGCAATGCAACAACTGTGGATTTCCAATCTAGGGTACCTGTGGAACAAGGGGACCAAGTCCAAAAGTCACAAGCAAGTCGGAGATGGGCAGATGCCCAGGAAATGCCAGCTGCGGGTGCAAAGAAGCTTCGACTGGACAGAAGAAGCTGAGGTTTCTGCAGGAACGAAAAGGGCTAGAGAATTCCCCTTTAGTGGACGGATCCCTCTCGCCGTGGAGAGTCGTGCAGAAGTGTTTACCCGCCGGAAGGACGCCAACAAGCCTTGCTACACGCAAATCGTGCGTTTGGCGTTTATGGACGCTGCTGGGGCCCAGGAGGGACCAGGAGGTCGCAAATTGGACCTGCAGAGAGAGGGGACGTCGAGCAAGACAAAGAGCCCTCACTGAAGCAGGTAGCACCCGGAGAAGTGCCAGAAACAGGCACTACAAGGATGCGTGAAACGGTGCTCGCCGAAGTTGCACAAAGGAGTCCCACGTCGCCGGAGACCAACTTAGAAAGTCGTGCAATGCAGGTTAGAGTGCCGTGGACCCAGGCTTGGCTGTGCACAAAGGATTTCCGCCGGAAGTGCACAGGGGCCGGAGTAGCTGCAAAGTCGCGGTTCCCAGCAATGCAGCCCAGCGAGGTGAGGCAAGGACTTACCTCCACCAAACTTGGGCTGAAGAATCACTGGACTGTGTGGGTCACTTGGACAGCGTCGCTGGATTCGAGGGACCTCGCTCGTCGTGCTGAGAGGAGACCCAAGGGACCGGTAATGCAGCTTTTTGGTGCCTGCGGTTGCAGGGGGAAGATTCCGTCGACCCACGGGAGATTTCTTCGGAGCTTCTGGTGCAGAGAGGAGGCAGACTACCCCCACAGCATGCACAAGCAGGAAAACAGTCGAGAAGGCGGCAGGATCAGCGTTACAGAGTTGCAGTAGTCGTCTTTGCTACTATGTTGCAGGTTTGCAGGCTTCCAGCGCGGTCAGCGGTCGATTCCTTATCAGAAGGTGAAGAGAGAGATGCAGAGGAACTCGGCTGAGCTCATGCATTCGTTATCTAAAGTTTCCCCAGAGACAGAGACCCTAAATAGCCATAAAAGAGGGTTTGGCTACCTAGGAGAGAGGAAAGGCTACTAACACCTGAAGGAGCCTATCAGCAGGAGTCTCTGACGTCACCTGGTGGCACTGGCCACTCAGAGCAGTCCAGTGTGCCAGCAGCACCTCTGTTTCCAAGATGGCAGAGGTCTGGAGCACACTGGATGAGCTCTGGACACCTCCCAGGGGAGGTGCAGGTCAGGGGAGTGGTCACTCCCCTTTCCTTTGTCCAGTTTCGCGCCAGAGCAGGGGCTAAAGGGGGCCCTGAACCGGTGTAGACTGGCTTATGCAGAATTGGGCACATCTGTGCCCAACAAAGCATTTCCAGAGGCTGGGGGAGGCTACTCCTCCCCTGCCTTCACACCATTTTCCAAAGGGAGAGGGTGTCACACCCTCTCTCAGAGGAAGTTCTTTGTTCTGCCATCCTGGGCCAGGCCTGGCTGGACCCCAGGAGGGCAGCTGCCTGTCTGAGGGGTTGGCAGCAGCAGCAGCTGCAGTGAAACCCCAGGAAGGGCAGTTTGGCAGTACCAGGGTCTGTGCTACAGACCACTGGGATCATGGGATTGTGCCAACTATGCCAGGATGGCATAGAGGGGGCAATTCCATGATCATAGACATGTTACATGGCCATATTCGGAGTTACCATGGTGAAGCTACATATAGGTAGTGACCTATATGTAGTGCACGCGTGTAATGGTGTCCCCGCACTCACAAAGTTCAGGGAATTGGCTCTGAACAATGTGGGGGCACCTTGGCTAGTGCCAGGGTGCCCTCACACTAAGTAACTTTGCACCTAACCTTTACCAGGTAAAGGTTAGACATATAGGTGACTTATAAGTTACTTAAGTGCAGTGTAAAAATGGCTGTGAAATAACGTGGACGTTATTTCACTCAGGCTGCAATGGCAGGCCTGTGTAAGATTTGTCAGAGCTCCCTATGGGTGGCAAAAGAAATGCTGCAGCCCATAGGGATCTCCTGGAACCCCAATACCCTGGGTACCTCAGTACCATATACTAGGGAATTATAAGGGTGTTCCAGTAAGCCAATGTAAATTGGTAAAATTGGTCACTAGCCTGTTAGTGACAATTTGAAAGTAATGAGAGAGCATAACCACTGAGGTTCTGGTTAGCAGAGCCTCAGTGAGACAGTTAGGCACCACACAGGGAACATACACATGCACACCTATGAGCACTGGGGCCCTGTGTGACAGGGTCCCAGTGACACATACATATAGGCCACAAACCTATGAGCACTGGGGTCCTGACCAGCAGGATCCCAGTGACACATAACAACCATACTGAAAACATGGTGTTTTCACTATGAGCACTGAGGCCTGGCTATCAGGATCCCAGTGAGACAGTGAAAACAGTGACAAACACCCTGACATACACTCACAAACAGGCCAAAAGTGGGGGTAACAAGGCTAGAAAGAGGCTACCTTCTCACAGTTATGCTCTCTCATTTCTTTCAAATTGTCACTAACAGGCTAGTGACCAATGTTACCAATTTACATTGGCTTACTAGAACACCCTTATAATTCCCTAGTATATGGTACTGAGGTACCCAGGGTATTGGGGTTCCAGGAGATCCCTATGGGCTGCAGCATTTCTTTTGCCACCCATAGGGAGCTCTGACAATTCTTACACAGGCCTGCCACTGCAGCCTGAGTGAAATAACGTCCACGTTATTTCACAGCCATTTTACACTGCATTTAAGTAACTTACAAGTCACCTATATGTCTAACCTTTACCTGGTAAAGGTTAGGTGCAAAGTTACTTAGTGTGAGGGCACCCTGGCACTAGCCAAGGTGCCCCCACATTGTTCAGGGCCAATTCCCCGGACTTTGTGAGTGCGGGGACACCATTACACGCGTGCACTACATATAGGTCACAACCTATATGTAGCTTCACAATGGTAACTCCGAATATGGCCATGTAACATGTCTATGATCATGGAATTGCCCCCTCTATGCCATCCTGGCATAGTTGGCACAATCCCATGATCCCAGTGGTCTGTAGCACAGACCCTGGTACTGCCAAACTGCCTTTCCTGGGGTTTCACTGCAGCTGCTGCTGCTGCCAACCCCTCAGACAGGTTTCTGCCCTCCTGGGGTCAAGCCAGGCTTGTCCCAGGAGGGCAGAACAAAGGACTTCCTCTGAGAGAGGGTGTTACACCCTCTCCCTTTGGAAAATGGTGTGAAGGCAGGGGAGAAGTAGCCTCCCCCAGCCTCTGGAAATGCTTTCATGGGCACATTTGGTGCCCATTTCTGCATAAGCCAGTCTACACCAGTTCAGGGACCCCTTAGCCCTGCTCTGGCGCGAAACTGGACAAAGGAAAGGGGAGTGACCACTCCCCTGCACCTCCCCTGGGAGGTGTCCAGAGCTCCTCTAGTGTGCTCCAGACCTCTGCCATCTTGGAAACAGAGGTGCTGCTGGCACACTGGACTGCTCTGAGTGGCCAGTGCCACCAGGTGACGTCAGAGACTCCTTCTGATAGGCTCCTTCAGGTGTTGCTAGCCTATCCTCTCACCTAGGTAGCCAAACCCTCTTTTCTGGCTATTTAGGGTCTCTGTCTCTGGGGAATCTTTAGATAACGAATGCAAGAGCTCATCCGAGTTCCTCTGCATCTCTCTCTTCACCTTCTGCCAAGGAATCGACTGCTGACCGCGCTGGAAGCCTGCAAAACTGAAACAAAGTAGCTAAGACGACTACTGCAACTCTGTAACGCTGATCCTGCCGCCTTCTCGACTGTTTTCCTGGTGGTGCATGCTGTGGGGGTAGTCTGCCTCCTCTCTGCACTAGAAGCTCCGAAGAAATCTCCCGTGGGTCGACGGAATCTTCCCCCTGCAACCGCAGGCACCAAAGAACTGCATTACCGGTCCCTTGGGTCTCCTCTCAGCACGACGAGCGAGGTCCCTTGAAACCAGCAACTCTGTCCAAGTGACTCCCACAGTCCAGTGACTCTTCAGTCCAAGTTTGGTGGAGGTAAGTCCTTGCCTCCCCACGCCAGACTGCATTGCTGGGAACCACGACTTTTGCAGCTACTCCGGCCCCTGTGCACTTCCGGCGGAAATCCTTTGTGCACAGCCAAGCCTGGGTCCACGGCACTCTAACCTGCATTGCACGACTTTCTAAGTTGGTCTCCGGCGACGTGGGACTCCTTTGTGCAACTTCGGGTGAGCACCGTTTCACGCATCCTCGTAGTGCCTGTTTCTGGCACTTCTCCGGGTGCTACCTGCTGCTGAGAGGGTTCTTTGTCTTGCCCGACGTCCCCTCTGTCTCCTGACGCACTTTGCGACATCCTGGTCCCTCCTGGGCCACAGCAGCATCCAAAAACGCTAACCGCACAATTTGCAGCTAGCAAGGCTTGTTGGCAGTCTTTAGGCGGGAAAATACTTCTGCACAACTCTCCACGGCGTGAGGAATCCGTCCTCCAAAGGGGAAGTCTCTAGCCCTTGTCGTTCCTGCAGAAACCTAAGCTTCTTCTGTCCTGTAGAAGCTTCTTTGCACCCACAGCTTGCATTTCCTGGGCATCTGCCCATCTCCGACTTGCTTGTGACTTTTGGACTTGGTCCCCTTGTTCCACAGGTACCCTCGACTGGAAATCCATCGTTGTTGCATTGCTGGTGTGTGTCTTTCCTGCAGAATTCCCCTATCACGACTTCTATGTCCTTTGGGGAACTTTAGGGCACTTTGCACTCACTTTTCAGGGTCTTGGGGTGGGCTATTTTTCTAACCCTCACTATTTTCTAATAGTCCCAGCGACCCTCTACAAGGTCACATAGGTTTGGGGTCCATTTGTGGTTCGCATTCCTCTTTTGGAGTATATGGTTTGTGTTGCCCCTATCCCTATGTGTCCCCATTGCATCCTATTGTAACTATACATTGTTTGCACTGTTTTCTAAGACTATACTGCATATTTTTGGAATTGTGTACATATAACTTGTGTATATTTGCTATCCTCATACTGAGGGTACTCACTGAGATACTTTGGCATATTGTCATAAAAATAAAGTACCTTTATTTTTTAGTATAACTGTGTATTGTGTTTTCTTATGATATTGTGCAAGTGACACTTGTGGTACTGTAGGAGCTTCACTCGTCTCCTAGTTCAGCCTAAGCTGCTCTGCTAAGCTTCCATTATCTATCAGCCTATGCTGCTAGACACCCTATACACTAATAAGGGATAACTGGGCCTGGTGCAAGGTGCAAGTACCCCTTGGTACTCACTACAAGCCAGTCCAGCCTCCTACACCTAAATTGTTGAGGTGGTCCATATCTCTACAGGGAATGGACTATACAGTGGAACATAGACCTGGGAGTACCCACTCCAATGCAGATGGACTCTCCATATATTTCCACTTAGACAATGAAGACTCATCAGGTCATGGCTAGTCTTATTGTCCTTCGGTTAGGGGGGGGGGGGTTGTGTAGGAAAGTACCATCTTGCCTGGCATGTTACCCCCATATTTCACTGTATATATGTTGTTTTAGTGTATGTGTCACTGGGACCCTGTCAGCCAGGGCCCCAGTGCTCATAAGTGTGCCCTGTATGCGTTCCCTGTGTGATGACTAACTGTCTCACTGAGGCTCTGCTAACCAGAACCTCAGTGATTATGCTCTCTCTGCTTTCCAAATTGTCACTAACAGACTAGTGACCAATTTCTCCAATTCATATTGGCATACTGGAACACCCTTATAATTCGCTAGTATATGGTACTGAGGTACCCAGGGTATTGGGGTTCCAGGAGATCCCTATGGGCTGCAGCGTTTCTTTTGCCACCCATAGGGAGATCTGACAATTCTTACACAGGCCTGCCAGTGCAGCCTGAGTGAAATAACGTCCACGTTATTTCACAGCCATTTACCACTGCACTTAAGTAACTTATAAGTCACATATATGTCTAACCTTCACCTGGTGAAGGTTGGGTGCAAAGTTACTTAGTGTGTGGGCACCCTGGCACTAGCCAAGGTGCCCCCACATTGTTCAGGGCAAATTCCCTGGACTTTGTGAGTGCGGGGACACCATTTCACACGTGCACTATACATAGATCACTACCTATGTATAGCGTCACAATGGTAACTCCGAACATGGCCATGTAACATGTCTAAGATCATGGAATTGTCACCCCAATGCCATTCTGGCATTGGGGAGACAATTCCATGATCCCCGAGTCTCTAGCACAGACCCGGGTACTGCCAAACTACCTTTCCCGGGGTTTCACTGCAGCTGCTGCTGCTGCCAACCCCTCAGACACGTTTCTGCCCTCCTGGGGTCCAGCCAGGCCTGACCCGGGAAGGCAGAACAAAGGACTTCCTCAGAGAGAGGGTGTTACACCCTCTCCCTTTGGAAATAGGTGTCAGGGCTGGGGAAGAGTAGCATCCCCCAGCCTCTGGAAATGCTTAGATGGGCACAGATGGTGCCCATCTCTGCATAAGCCAGTCTATGCCAGTTCAGGGATCCCCCAGCCCTGCTCTGGCACGAAACTGGACAAAGGAAAGGGGAGTGACCACTCCCCTGACCTGCACCTCCCAGGGGAGGTGCCCAGAGCTCCTCCAGCGTGCCCCAGACCTCTGCCATCTTGGATTCAGAGGTGTGCTGGCACACTGGACTGCTCTGAGTGGCCAGGGCCAGCAGGTGACGTCAGAGACTCCTTCTGATAGGCTCTTACCTTTCTTACTAGCCTATCCTCCTTCCTAGGTAGCCAAACCTCCTTTTCTGGCTATTTAGGGTCTCTGCTTTGGGGAATTCTTCAGATACCGAATGCAAGAGCTCACCAAAGTTCCTCTGCATTTCCCTCTTCACCTTCGGCCAAAGGATCGTCCGCTGACTGCTCAGGACGCCTACAAAACCGCAACAAAGTAGCAAAGACTACTACTGCAACCTTGTATCGCTTCATCCTGCCGGCTTTTTCGCCTGTTTCCTGGTGGTGCATGCTCTGGGGGTAGCCTGCCTCCTTCTTGCGCCAGGAGCTCTGAAGAAATCTCCCGTGGGTCGACGGAATCTTCCCCCTGCAACCACAGGCAACAAAAGACTGCATCACTGGTCCTCTGGGTCCCCTCTCAGCACGGCGAGCGTGGTCCCTGGAACTCAGCAACTCTGTCCAAGTGACTCCCACAGTCCAGTGACTCTTCAGTCCAAGTTTGGTGGAGGTAAGTCCTTGCCTCCCCACTCTAGATTGCATTGCTGGGTACTGCATGATTTGCAGCTGCTCAGGCTCCTGTGCACTCTTCCAGGATTTCCTTCGTGCACAGCCAAGCCTGGGTCCCTGACACTCTAACCTGCAGTGCACAACCTTCTGAGTTGTCCTCCGGCGTCGTGGGACTCCCTTTTCTGACTTTGGGTGGACTCCAGTTCACTCCTCTTCCAAGTGCCTGTTCCTGTACTTCTGCGGGTGCTGCCTGCTTCTGTGAGGGCTCCATTACTTGCTGGGCGCCCCCTCTGTCTCCTCATCCAAGTGGCAACATCCTGGTCCCTCCTGGGCCACAGCAGCATCCAAAAACCCTAACCGCAACCCTTGCAGCTAGCAAGGCTTGTTTGCGGTCTTTCTGCGTGGGAACACCTCTGCAAGCTTCTTCACGACGTGGGACATCCATCCTCCAAAGGGGAAGTTCCTAGTCCTCTACGTTCTTGCAAAACACCAAGCTTCTTCCATCCGGTGGCAGCTCCTTTGCACCCTCAGCTGGCATTTCCTGGTCATCTGCCCACTCTCGACACTGTTGCCACTCTTGGACTTGGTCCTCTTGTTTCACAGGTACTCAGGTCTGGAAATCCAGTGTTGTTGCTTTGCTGGTGTTGGTTTTCTTTGCAGAATCCCCCTATCACGACTTCTGTGCTCTCTCGGGGTTGTAGGTGCACTTTATACCTACCTTACAGGGTCTTGGGGCGGCTATTTTTCTAACCCTCACTGTTTTCTTACAGTCCCAGCGACCCTCTACAAGCTCACATAGGTTTGGGGTCCATTCGTGGTTCGCATTCCACTTTTGGAGTATATGGTTTGTGTTGCCCCTATACCTATGTGCTCCTATTGCAATCTATTGTAACTTTACACTGCTTGCATTACTTTCTTTTGCTATTACTGCATATTTTTGGTATTGTGTACATATATCTTGTGTATAATTGTCATCCTCATACTGAGGGTACTCACTGAGATATTTTTGGCATATTGTCATACAAATAAAGTACCTTTATTTTTAGTATATCTGTGTATTGTGTTTTCTTATGATATTGTGCATATGACACCAGTAGTATAGTAGGAGCTTTGCATGTCTCCTAGTTCAGCCTAAGCTGCTCTGCAATAGCTACCATCTATCAGCCTAAGCTGCTAGAAACACCTCTTCTACACTAATAAGGGATAACTGACCTGGTACAGAGTGTAAGTACCCCTTGGTACCCACTACAAGCCAGGCCAGCCTCCTACAGTGACCCTCTCCCTGATCTCTTTTCCACCACTGATGCAGATGCCTTAGTGGAGGGAGTAGTTTTAGCAGATTGTCTGACTGCAGAACAGAAAGACAACTGCATCAATCTCCTAAGCCAGTTTTCAGACCTCTTTTCATTTGTACCAGTTACAACATCCTAGTATGCACATACAATTGACACTAGAGACAGCCTGCCTGCCAAAAGTAAAATTTATAGGCAGCCTGACCATGTCAGAGACTGCATCAAACAAGAGGTGCAGAAAATGTTGGATTTTGGGGTGATTGAACCTTCTGAAAGCCCATGGGCTAGCCCGATAGTGCTTCTACCAAAACCTCACACCAAAGATGGAAAGAGGGAGATGAGGTTTTGTGTAGATTACAGAGGGCTCAATCAGGTAACCAACACTGATGCTCACCCTATACCCAGGGCAGATGAGCTCATTGATACACTGGTTTCTGCCAAGTATCTTAGCACTTTTGATCTAACTGCAGGGTATTGGCAGATTAGATTGGCAGAAGATGCTAAACCAAAGACTGCATTTTCTACCATAGGATGGCACTACCAATTCACAGTAATGCCCTTTGGTTTGAAAAATGCACCTGCCACTTTTCAGAGGTTGGTGAACACAGTCCTGCAAGGGTTGGAGGCTTTCAATGCAGCATATCTTGATGATATTGCTGTCTTTAGCTCAACCTGAGATGATCACCTGGTCCACCTTTGGAAGGTTTTGGAGGCCCTGCAAAAGGCAGGCCTCACTATCAAGGCCTTAAAGTGCCAGATAGGGCAGGGGACAGTGGTTTATCTGGGCCACCTGGTTGGTGGAGAACAGATTGCACCACTATAGGGGAAAATCCAAACTATCATGGATTGGGTTCTCCCTACAACTCAGACCCAGGTGAGAGCCAGGGGTGGGGGTGTGTGTGTAGGAAAGTACCATCTTGCCTAGCATGTTACCCCCATTTTCACTGTAAGTATTTATGTTTTAGCCCTTGTGTCACTGGGATCCTGCTAGGCAGGACCTCAGTGCTCATAGTGTGTGCTCTGTATGTGTTCCCTGTGTGGTGCCTAACTGTATCACTGAGGCTCTGCTAACCAGAACCTCAGCATTTATGCTCTCCCTGCTTTCTATATTTGTCACTGCAGGCTAGTGACTAAATTTACCAATTCTCATTGGCACACTGGTACACCCATATAATTTCCTTGTACATGGTACTTAGGTACCTAGGGTATTGGGGTTCCAGGAGATCCTTATAGGCTGCAGCATTTGTTTTCCCACCCATAGGGAGCTCAGACAATTCTTACACAGGCCTGCCACTGCAGCCTGAGTGAAATAACGTCCACGTTATCGTTATTTCACAGCCATTTTTCACTGCACATAAGTAACTTATAAGTCACCTATATGTCTAACCTTCACCTGGTGAAGGTTGGGTGCCAAGTTACTTAGTGTGTGGGCACCCTGGCACTAGCCAAGGTGCCCCCACATAGTTCAGGGCAAATTCCTCAGACTTTGTGATTGCAGGGACACCATTACACGTGTGCACTATACATAGGCCACTACCTATGTATAGCGTCACAATGGTAACTCCGAACATGGCCATGTAACATGTCTAAGATCATGGAATTGTCCCCTTAATACCATTCAGGCACTGGCCACTCAGATCAGTCCAGTGTACCCCCAACACCTCTGTTTCCAAGATGGCAGAAGTCTGGGACACACTGGAGGAGCTCTAGGCACCTCCCCTGGGAGGTACAGGTCAGGGGAGTGGTCACTCCCCTTTACTTTGTCCAGTTTCGCGCCAGAGCAGGGCCGGGGGATCCCTGAACTGGTGTAGACTGGCTTATGCAGAGGTGGGCACCATCTGTGCCCATCAAAGCATTTACAGAGGCTGGGGGAGGCTACTCCTCCCCAGCCCTTCACACCTATTTCCAAAGGGAGAGGGTGTAACACCCTCTCTAAGAGGAAATCCTTTGTTCTGCCTTCCTGGGCTGGGACTGCCCAGACCTCAGGAGGGCAGAATCCTGTCTGAGGGGTTGGCAGCAGCAGCAGCTGCAGTGGAAACCCCGGAGAGGCAGTTTGGCAGTACCCGGGTTCTGTGCTAGAGACCCAGGGGATCATGGAATTGTCCCCACAATACCAGAATGGCATCATCATTCTGATAGGCTCTTACCCCTCTTGGTAGCCAATCCTCCTTTCTTGGTAGCCAAACCTCCTTTCCTGGCTATTTAGGGTCTCTCCTCTGGGGATTCTTGAGATAACGAATGCAAGAGCTCACCAGCGTTCCTCTGCACTTCCCTCTTCGACTTCTGCCAAGGATCGACCGCTGACTGCTCCAGGACGCCTGCAAAACCGCAACAAAGTAGCAAGACGACTACAGCAACATTGTAGCGCCTCATCCTGCCGGCTTTCTCGACTGTTTCCTGGTGGTGCATGCTCTGGGGGTCATCTGCCTTCACCCTGCACTGGAAGCCAAGAAGAAATGTCCTGTGGGTCGACGGAATCTTCCCCCTGCTAACGCAGGCACCAAAAGACTGCATCACCGGTCCTCTGGGTCCCCTCTCATCCTGACGAGCGTGGTCCCTGGAACACACGAACTCTATCCAAGTGACTCCCACAGTCCAGTGATCCTTCAGTCCAAGGTTGGTGGAGGTAAGTCCTTGCCTTCCCACGCTAGACTGCAAACCTGTGTGCTGCGTGATTTACAGCTGCTCCGGGTTCTGTGCACTCCTCCAAGGATTCCTTTTTGCACAGCCTAGCCTGGGTCCCCAGCACTCCATCCTGCAGTGCTCAACCCTCTGAGTTGGACTCCGATGTCGTGGGACCCTCCTTTGTGACTCTGAGCCAGCTCCGGTTCACAAATATTCCAAGTGCCTGCTCTGGTACTTCTACGGGTGCTGCCTGCTTCTGTGGAGGCTCTCTGAGTTGCTGAGCGCCCCCTCTGTCTCCTCTTCCAAGGGGCGACATCCTGGGCCCCAGCAGCACCCAAAAACTCTACTGCAACTCTTGTAGCTAGAAAGGCTTGTTTGCAGTATTTCTGCGTGGGAATACTTCTGCAACCTTCAGCACACCATGGGACATCTTCCATCCAAAGGAGAAGTTCCTAGCTCTCTTCGTTGTTGCAGAATCCTAAGCTTCGTCCATCCGGAGGCAGCTTCCTTGCACCTTCTTCCGAGTTTTCCTGGGCTCCTGCCCCCCCTGCACACTATTGCGACTCTTGGACTTGGTCCCCTTGCCTTGCAGGTCCTCAGGTCCAGGAATCCGTCTTCAGTGCTTTGCTGGTGTTTGTGGTTCTTGCAGAATCCCCCTATCATGACTATTGTGTACTTTTAGGGTAGGAGGTGAACTTTATTCCTACTTTTCAGGGTCTTGGGGTATAGTATCTTGGACACCCTGACTGTTTTCTTACAGTCCCAGCGACCCTCTACAAGCTCCCATAGGTCTGGGGTCCATTCGTGATTCGCATTCCACTTTTGGAGTATATGGTTTGTGTTGCCTCTAGACCTATGTTTGCCTATTGCATCCTATTGTAATTCTACACTGCTTGCATTACTTTTCTAACTCTTACTTACCTGTTTGGGTTTGTGCACATATAACTTGTGTATATTACTTACCTTCTTACTGAGGATGCTCACTTAGATACTTGTGGCATATTGTCATAAAAATAAAGTACCCTTATTTTTAGTAACTCTGAGTATTGTGTTTTCTTATGATATTTTGCTATGTGATATAAGTGGTATAGTAGGAGCTTTGCATATCTCTTAGTTCAGCCTAAGCAGCTTTGCCATAGCTACCTTCTATCAGCCTAAGCTGCTAGAAACATCTCTATTCTACTAATAAGGGATAACTGGACATGGCACAGGGTGTAAGTACCACAAGGTACCCACTATTAGCCAGGCCAGCCTCCTACAAGAGAGCATAACTACTGGGGTCCTAATTAGCTGGATCCCAGTAGACCCAGTCAAACACATTGACAAACAGGCCAAAAGTGAAGGTAACCAAACTAGAAAGAGGCTACTTTCCTACAGGTTTCAACACCCCCGCCCAGTGGAGGCTTTTGTCTCTGGCCTAGAAGAGCGCTGGTTCTCACTTTAGGGGTCAGAAACGTGGCTAAGGTGGCTAAACTGGTCAGGAGCAGTTAGTCAACACACTAGTAGTTGGTAGGTTTTTAGTGGGCACCTCTAAGGTGCCCTCTGAGGGCATGTATTTGTAAAATCCAACACTTGCATTAGTGTGGGTTCCCCAATATGAGATGTTTGATGCCAAACATTCCTATCTTCAGTGAAGCCATTATGTAGTAGGGGAACTTGTATTGACCAGTGTACAGCACATGCATTTAATATGGCTTCCCTGGTCACTTACTATGTCTGAGAAGTGACAAAGACATAGCAGGGGCATATCTGCTCTTGGGCTGGTCAAACATACATGTGCAGTAGCTCTCTCCAGCCCAGCAACACAGTTGCAGGGCTGGGGACAGCACGCACAGGCTCCCAGGCTGCCTGGACGCGCCCTGGCTGAGCGCCCCCATCCAGTCCTGACTGCTGTGAGCAGCGTCAGGATTGACCGCAGGGCAGGCTGGGAGCCTGTGCCTGCCTGCAGCGATAGGAGAGGAGCAGCGCGGTGCGGGAGCGGAGCAGGTAATTTTGTTTTATTAATTTGCGCTGTCCTACCCGCCCCAACAAAGCCCCATGAGCCACTACTGAGTCTCTGCGCTCTGAGTCGGAGAGAGTGGACAATTCTAATAAATCAACTAACGATGGTGCACATGGGTAGCACTTGTATGCAATTCTGCTTGTCACTTCCAGGGGGGACGGCGTTGGTGCAAAGCTGCATGGCACCACCTAGGGGCACACAGCCATACTGCTTTAAACTTTTCAGATCCAGACTGAAAACCGGGGGAGCGTCAAAAGGTGAGGGATCTGTAGTTAGAGTACCCACCAAAAAAAGTGTTACCAATGGTAAGTAACTTCTTTCTCAGATCTAAGGGCAGAATACTCTTTATTAGGTATCTGTTTGTGCTTTACAGATACTGATCATCATCCCCTGATGTGCAATACATTAATTGTTCATTCCCCTTGAGATGACACATAATTCTAAAGAGATGTGCTATATTATGATTAATACATTTGCACCGGATTTTTCAGCCACTCGAAATTATGGTCCAAGTATTCTGGGTGGTATGTTTCCTAGGCCAACATTAAGGCCCTAATTATACCATTGGCGGTAAATGGGGCCTAATGCCACGGTGACTGGCGCCAAAAGACCGTCGCCACGGCTAACATCTATCCGCCATATTATGACCACAGCAGGATTTCCGCCACAAGAAGGGCGGAAATCCGGCTGTGACCATACTGACGGATGGTGTTAAGGTGGCGCTGCTACCACCAGCAGCACCACGCCAGTAGACTGCCACCAGTCGTATTATGACAAATAATACAGCCTGGCGGTGTTCTGCTGACGGGGACTGCTGGCGGTAGCAGCGCCACGTCCCGTTCCCTGCTGGAAGACCCACTGGATGCAGGTAAATTGGGCTTCCGACAGGGGAAGGGGGTGGGGTGTTGTGTGTGTGTGTGAGGTTGTGTGCGTGAATGCGAGGGTGTGTGTAGTGTTATTTGCGTGGGTGTATGCATGTGTGAGGATGCGGGTATGACAGGAAATGTGAATGCGTGTCTGCGTGTCAGTGTGAATGTGTGTACGGATGTGCACGAAAATGAATGGATGCATGTGTGAATGAATGCATGTATGCCTGTGTGAGTGAGTGTGTGTATGCTTAGTGCGTGTCTGTGAGTGTGCGTGTTTGGGGGCTGGGGGTTTGGAAGGGGGAGCGCGGATGGAGGCGGAGTGGGGGGCATCTGGGGAGTATTGGGGGGTGGGTGAGCCTCCTTCTAGTGACAGGGAAGGAATTCCTTGTCACTGGTAGGGCCTACTGACATGGTTTACATGGCATTGCGAACGCCACGAAAACCATGGCGGTAGATTGTTATCTCCGGCCCGGCGCCTGCTACCGCCATGGCGCTAGGAACGGTAAATTGGCGGGTCGGCTGCAGCCAACCCGCCAATGTCATAATGTGGCGGTCAGTACCACCGGCCTGTTGGCGGTACTACCGCCACATTATCACCGGCCGCCGGGTTCATAATGACCCCTAAATGTTTTTTCTGTATGTAAGTATAACATACATACTGTTTTTATCTTAGGTGGATAGATGGCCTGGAGGACAACAGCCAGCGTACGGATGTTCACTATCGCTCTCTGGAAGGGGAAGGAAACTTCAATTGGAGGTTCATCTTTCCTTTTCAATTTCTTCCCAGGGATCAGATGTGTGTCCTAAATGAGAAGGTGAATCACGATGATATTCCAACTGAGGGGACATTTGTTAGGTGGGAGTGGTATGAGTTGCTAATGCCAGACAGGTGTCTTAATGAAGCTCCCAACAAGGAGTGTGGGCTAAGGCTAAAATGTTGGACCAAAGGATATCTGAGCCCCAATATTGGTGGAGAAATAGTGTAATCATAGGAACAGCATTGAGGCCACAATAGGGGAGTGCTGGCTCTGTCATGGAAGTCATAGTCATGAGGAGAAAGGACTGATAATGTGCGGTAGTGGCCAGAGGTCGGGGAAGTTAGCCTTGTTGCACTGAATATTGCAAGCTCGAGAGTAGCAGTAGGGTGCCTAGGTGCACGGCAGAACTCGGAAGTTACTGGGAGGTGGGGCCCTGACAGACATGTCACTATCGTAGGCAAGCACAGTTCACCGAAAAGGAGTATAAAACTAAATAAGGGTGCAAAAACAATTTACGGGCATAGGAATATCATTGAGCATGCCTCGAACATAGAGAAGTGTATATCGTGAGTTCATCAAATTGGTAACATGCAACCCTTTCATTTATTTCTTCTTTTAGGAGCACTTCTGGAGTCTTGATAAATCAGTGCGAAAAATCCCCCCAAAGCTGATCATTCAAATCTGGGACAATGACTTGTTCTCACCTGATGACTTTCTTGGTGAGTCATATACAGTGAAGGCTACTCCTGGGAGGGGGTCTATAGTCACTCTCAGCCCCCAACTACACCATGACACTGGGTTATAAAGCGAATGACCCTTCACCACTTAAGCCCTAAAACTCTCCTGAAGTTGAGTTGTGCAGGCTGCGGTAAGAAGTGTGATAAAAAAAGTGGTATGTTATCAACCTCAACTTCTTGTACCCAGGCTATCCAATACATAATGCAGTTAGTTGTCACAGTCTTCCCCCATGCCTTATGCCAGTGTTTTCAAACTTTTTAATGCTGCACCCCCCAGGTGGAAAAAAATAATAATCGTGCCCCCCCTCAGAAATTTTCACAATTGTTCTATTAAATTGGCAATGTTTGAATATATCTAGACTTATTTAAACATTGCAGTTAAGTTCTGTTACCTTTTTAAAAATACAATAAATTGTTTTCTGCTTAAAACAAAGCACTGTTATCTGCTTAATGCTTCTTTTGGCCAGAGCCTGGCACTCCTCCTGGAATCACTTGAGGCCCCCTAGGAGGGCCCGCCCCCCAGTTTGAAGACCCCAGCCCTATTCAGTATACATGGTGTTGTCTGTTGTCATTCGAAACCTTTTTTCCTATCTCCTAAATACAGTGGCGGCTCCTCCGTTTGGGCAGAGGAGCGTCGCCCCCCGCCAGCAGCAGAAGATGCAAACCTTTCACAAGGATGGGACAGTAAACTATGGTTATTGTCCCTTTCTTGTGAAAGAGGCAGGCCATGGGGTGGCGAGCAGTGAAGGGAGTGCACTGTGCACTACCCTCACTGCACATGTGTAGGAGGCTGGACTGGTTTGTAGTGAGTACCAAGGGGTACTTGCACCTTGCACCAGGCCCAGTTATCCCTTATTAGTGTATAGGGTGTCTAGCAGCTTAGGCTGATAGATAATGGTAGCTTAGCAAAGCAGCTCAGGCTGAACTAGGAGACGTGTGAAGCTACTACAGTACCACTTAGTGTCATATGCACAATATCATAAGAAAACACAATACACAGTTATACTAAAAATAAAGGTACTTTATTTTTATGACAATATGCCAAAGTATCTTAGAGTGTACCCTCAGTGAGAGGATAGGAAATATACACAAGATATATATACACAATAGCAAAAATATGCAGTATAGTCTTAGAAAACAGTGCAAACAATGTATAGTTACAATAGGATGCAATGGGGAAACATAGGGATAGGGGCAACACAAACCATATACTCCAGAAGTGGAATGCGAACCACGAATGGACCCCAAACCTATGTGACCTTGTAGAGGGTCGCTGGGACTATTAGACAATAGTGAGAGTTAGAAAAATAACCCTCCCCAAGACCCTGAAAAGTGAGTGCAAAGTGCACTAAAGTTCCCCTAAGGACAAAATAGTCGTGTTAGAGGGAGAATGCAAGGAAAACACAAATCAGCAATGCAACAACGATGGATTCCTGTCTGAAGGTACCTGTGGAACAAGGGGACCAAGTCCAAAAGTCACAAGCAGCTCGGAGATGGGCAGATGCCCAAGAAATGCCAGCGGTTGGTGCAAAGAAGCTCTTACTAGGCTGAAGAACTGTGAATACTGCAGGAACGACAAGGGCTAGAGACTTCCCCTTTGGAGGATGGATCCCCCACGCCTTGGAGAGTCGTGCAGAAGTGTTTTCCCGCCGGATGGACGCCAACAAGCCTTGCTACACGCAAATCGTGCGTTTGGCGTTTTTGGACGCTGCTGGGGCCCAGGAGGGACCAGGAGGTCGCAAATTGGACCTGCAGAGAGAGGGGACGTCGAGCAAGACAAGGAGCCCTCACTGAAGCAGGTAGCACCCGGAGAAGTGCCAGAAACAGGCACTACGAGGATGCGTGAAACGGTGCTCGCCGAAGTTGCACAAAGGAGTCCCACGTCGCCGGAGACCAACTTAGAAAGTCGTGCAATGCAGGTTAGAGTGCCGTGGACCCAGGCTTGGCTGTGCACGAAGGATTTCCGCCGGAAGTGCACAGGGGCCGGAGAAGCTTGCAAAGTCGCGGTTCCCAGCAATGCAGCCCAGCGAGGTGAGGCAAGGACTTACCTCCACCAAACTTGGGCTGAAGAGTCACTGGACTGTGGGGGTCACTTGGACGGTGTCGCTGGATTCGAGGGACCTCGCTCGTCGTGCTGAGAGGAGACCCAAGGGACCGGAGATGCAGCTTTTTGGTGCCTGCGGTTGCAGGGGGAAGATTCCGTCGACCCACGGGAGATTTCTTCGGAGCTTCTGGTGCAGAGAGGAGGCAGGCTACCCCCACAGCATGCACAAGCAGGAAAACAGTCGAGAAGGCGGCAGGATCAGCGTTACAGAGTTGCAGTAGTCGTCTTTGCTACTATGTTGCAGGTTTGCAGGCTTCCAGCGCGGTCAGCGGTCGATTCCTTATCAGAAGGTGAAGAGGGAGATGCAGAGGAACTCGGCTGAGCTCATGCATTCGTTATCTAAAGTTTCCCCAGAGACAGAGACCCTAAATAGCCAGAAAAGAGGGTTTGGCTACCTAGGAGAGAGGAAAGGCTACTAACACCTGAAGGAGCCTATCACAAGGAGTCTCTGACGTCACCTGGTGGCACTGGCCACTCAGAGCAGTCCAGTGTGCCAGCAGCACCTCTGTTTCCAAGATGGCAGAGGTCTGGAGCACACTGGAGGAGCTCTGGACACCTCCCAGGGGAGGTGCAGGTCAGGGGAGTGGTCACTCCCCTTTCCTTTGTCCAGTTTCGCGCCAGAGCAGGGGCTAAGGGGTCCCTGAACCGGTGTAGACTGGCTTATGCAGAATTGGGCACATCTGTGCCCAACAAAGCATTTCCAGAGGCTGGGGGAGGCTACTCCTCCCCTGCCTTCACACCATTTTCCAAAGGGAGAGGGTGTCACACCCTCTCTCAGAGGAAGTTCTTTGTTCTGCCATCCTGGGCCAGGCCTGGCTGGACCCCAGGAGGGCAGCTGCCTGTCTGAGGGGTTGGCAGCAGCAGCAGCTGCAGAGAAACCCCAGGAAGGGCAGTCTGGCAGTACCAGGGTCTGTGCTACAGACCACTGGGATCATGGAATTGTACCAACAATGCCAGGATGGCATAGAGGGGGCAATTCCATGATCATAGACATGTTACATGGCCATATTCGGAGTTACCATGGTGAAGCTACATATAGGTAGTGACCTATATGTAGTGCACGCGTGTAATGGTGTCCCCGCACTCACAAAGTTCAGTGAATTGGCTCTGAACAATGTGGGGGCACCTTGGCTAGTGCCAGGGTGCCCTCACACTAAGTAACTTTGCACCTAACCTTTACCAGGTAAAGGTTAGACATATAGGTGACTTATAAGTTACTTAAGTGCAGTGTAAAATGGCTGTGAAATAACGTGGACGTTATTTCACTCAGGCTGCAGTGGCAGGCCTGTGTAAGAATTGTCAGAGCTCCCTATGGGTGGCAAAAGAAATGCTGCAGCCCATAGGGATCTCCTGGAACCCCAATACCCTGGGTACCTCAGTACCATATACTAGGGGATTATAAGGGTGTTCCAGTAAGCCAATGTAAATTGGTAAAAATGGTCACTAGCCTGTCAGTGACAATTTGGAAAGAAATGAGAGAGCATAACCACTGAGGTTCTGATTAGCAGAGCCTCAGTGAGACAGTTAGTCACTACACAGGTAACACATACAGGCACACTTATGAGCACTGGGGCCCTGGGTTACCAGGGTCCCAGTGACACATACAACTAAAACAACATATATACAGTGAAAAATGGGGGTAACATGCCAGGCAAGATGGTACTTTCCTACACAACCCCCCCCCAAACGAAGGACAATAAGACTAGCCATTACCTGATGAGTCTTCATTGTCTAAGTGGAAATATCTGGAGAGTCCATCTGCATTGGAGTGGCTACTCCCAGGTCTATGTTCCACTGTATAGTCCATTCCCTGTAGGGATATGGACCACCTCAACAATTTAGGATTTTCACCTTTCATTTGTTTTAGCCAAAGTAGAGGTTTGTGGTCTGTCTGAACAATGAAGTGAGTGCCAAACAGGTATGGCCTCAACTTCTTCAGAGCCCAGACCACAGCAAAGGCCTCCCTCTCAATGGCAGACCAACGCTTTTCTCTAGGGGTCAACCTTCTACTAATAAAAGCAACAGGTTGATCCTGGCCCTCAGAATTAAGTTGTGATAGGACTGCCCCTACTCCTAATTCAGATGCATCAGTCTGGACATAGAATTTTTTAGAGTAACAAGGGCTTTTCAGGACAGGTGCAGAGCACATGGCCTGCTTCAGCTCCTCAAAAGCTTTCTGACAGTTTGCTGTCCATAATACCTTTTTAGGCATTTTCTTGGATGTGAGGTCATTAAGAGGGGCTGCAATGGAGCCATAGTTCTTAATGAACCTCCTGTAATACCCAGTGAGGCCTAGGAAGGCTCTCACCTGAGTCTGAGTGGTAGGGGGAATCCAATCAATAATAGTTTGGATTTTCCCCTGAAGTGGTGCAATCTGTTCCCCACCAACAAGGTGTCCCAGATAAACCACCTTACCCTGCCCTATCTGGCACTTTGAAGCCTTGATAGTGAGGCCTGCCTTTTGCAGGGCCTCCAAAACTTTCCAAAGGTGGACCAGGTGATCATCCCAGCTGGAGCTAAAGACAGCTATATCATCCAAATATGCTGCACTGAAAGCTTCCAGCCCTTGCAGGACTGTGTTCACCAACCTCTGAAAAGTGGCAGGTGCATTTTTCAAACCAAAAGGCATTACAGTAAACTGGTAATGTCCTCCAATGGTAGAAAATGCAGTCTTAGGTTTAGCATCTTCTGACATTTTGATCTGCCAATACCCTGCAGTCAAATCAAAAGTGCTTAGATACTTGGCAGATGCCAGTGTATCTATTAGCTCATCTGCCCTGGGTATAGGGTGAGCATCTGTTTTGGTTACCAAGTTGAGACCTCTATAGTCTACACAAAACCTCATTTCCTTCTTTCCATCTTTAGAATTGGGTTTTGGTACCAGTACCACAGGAGAAGCCCATGGACTGTCAGAGTGCTCAACCACTCCTAGTTCCAACATCTTCTGAACTTCTTGCTTTATGCAGTCCCTGACATGGTCAGGCTGCCTATAGATCTTACTTTTGACAGGTAAACTGTCTCCAGTATCTATAGTGTGCTCACACCAAGAAGTGGTGCCTGGCACAATGGAGAAGAGTTCTGAAAATTGTCCTAGGAGATTTATGCAATTATCTTTCTGCTCAGCAGTAAGACAATCTGCCAAAACTACCCCTTCCACAAGAGCATCTTGTTCTGTGGAAGAGAAGAGATCAGGTAGAGGATCACTGTCTTCTTCCTGTCCTTCATCTGTTGCCATGAGCAGGGTGAGATCAGCCCTGTCATAGTAGGGTTTCAGGCGGTTGACATGGAGCACCCTAAGGGGACTCCTGGCAGTGCCTAAGTCAACCAAGTAGGTGACTTCACCCTTCTTTTCAACAATTGTGTGTGGACCACTCCATTTATCTTGGAGTGCTCTTGGGGCCACAGGCTCCAAGACCCACACTTTCTGCCCTGGTTGGTACTGAACCAAAACAGCCTTCTGATCATGCCATTGCTTCTGGAGCTCTTGGCTGGCCTGAAGGTTTTTACTGGCCTTTTTCATGTACTCAGCCATCCTTGATCTGAGGCCAAGTACATAGTCCACAATATCCTGTTTAGGAGCTTTTAAAGGTTGTTCCCAACCCTCCTTTACAAGTGTGAGTGGACCCCTAACAGGGTGTCCAAAAAGAAGTTCAAAGGGGCTGAAGCCCACTCCTTTCTGGGGTACCTCCCTGTAGGCAAAAAGGAGGCATGGTAGAAGGATATCCCATCTCCTGCGGAGTTTTTCAGGGAGTCCCATAATCATGCCTTTGAGAGTTTTATTAAATCTCTCCACCAGTCCATTTGTTTGTGGATGATAGGGTGTTGTGAACTTGTAAGTTACCCCACACTCCTTCCACATGGCCTTTAAGTATGCAGACATGAAATTGCTTCCTCTGTCTGATACTACTTCCTTTGGGAAGCCCACCCTGGAAAATATTCCCAGGAGGGCCTTTGCCACTGCAGGAGCTGTAGTGGTCCTTAAAGGAATTGCTTCAGGATACCTTGTGGCATGGTCCACTACCACTAAGATAAACCTATTGCCTGAAGCAGTAGGAGGGTCAAGGGGGCCAACTATGTCAACCCCTACCCTTTCAAAGGGAACCCCAACCACAGGCAGTGGGATAAGGGGTGCCTTTGGAGTGCCACCTGTCTTGCCACTGGCTTGACAGGTTTCACAGGACTTACAAAATTCTTTTGTGTCCTCAGACATCCTAGGCCAATGAAACAGTGGTACCAATCTGTCCCAAGTTTTCATTTGACCCAGGTGCCCAGCTAAGGGAATGTCATGTGCCAGTGTTAGGAGGAACTTTCTGTACTCCTGAGGAATCACTAATCTCCTGGCAGCTCCAGGTTTAGGATCCCTTTGCTCAGTGTACAAGAGGTTGTCCTCCCAGTAAACTCTGTGTGAGTCACTGTCATCCCCATTAGCCTGTTTGACAGCTTGCTGTCTGAGACCCTCTAATGTGGGACAGGTTTGCTGTGCCACACTCAGCTCCTCTCTGGCAGGCCCCCCTTCACCCAAAAGCTCAGCAGTGTCTGCTTCCAGCTCCTCTGGTGTAGGTTCTGCACAGGGAGGGAATTCTTCTTCCTCAGAATTAGAATCCACTGTAGAGGGAGGGATAGTAGGAAGTGGTTTGCTTCTACTAGCCCTAGCTTTAGGGAGCACTTGGTCCATTGTTCCAGGATCCAAGCTTCCCTGTCCTTTTTGCTTTTTGGCCTGAGCCCTTGTCAAAGCAAAAATATGCCCTGGGATGCCCAGCATTGCTGCATGGGCCTCCAACTCCACATCTGACCAAGCTGATGTCTCCAAATCGTTCCCTAATAGACAGTCTACAGGTAAATCTGAAGCTACCACAACTTTCTTTGGACCAGATACCCCCCCCCAGTTGAGATTTACAACAGCCATGGGGTGGCTTTGTGTTATGTTGTGAGCATCGGTTACTTGGTACTGGTGTCCAAGTATGTGTTGTTCAGGGTGCACCAGTTTCTCAATCACCATTGTGACACTGGCACCTGTGTCCCTGTAGGCCTGGACCTCAACACCATTTATTAGGGTTAGTTGCTTGTACTTCTCCAAGTTATGGGGGCAAGCAACCAAAGTGGCTAAGTCAATAGCCCCTTCAGAGACTAAAGTAGCCTCTGTGGTCTCCCTAATCAGACCAACCCCAACTAAATTACCAAAAGTGAGCCCAGCTACTCCCTTGGATTGGCTATTAGTAGGCTTGCTCCCACCACCACTGCTATTAGTAGGGACACTAGGTGTAGCAGTAGGGGTTGTAGTGGTAGGAGCTGTGGTGCCTTTCTTTGGACAACTGGGATCTGTTGTCCAATGGCCTTTTATCTTACATAAATAGCACCATGGTTTCCTTTCCTTGTTCTGATTAGAGGAAGGTTTGGGCCCACCACCCCCACCAGAGTGTTTTTGTGGGCCTGATGAAGACTCATTTTTAGATTTGTCCCCACCCTTGTCAGAAGACTTACCATCCTTCTTTTTGTTGCCATCTTTGTCACCCCCTGTATGAACTTTTCTGTTCACTCTTGTTCTGACCCATTTGTCTGCCTTCTTTCCCAATTCTTGGGGAGAGGTCAGATCAGAGTCCACCAAGTACTGGTGCAACAAATCAGACACACAATTATTAAGAATATGCTCTCTCAGGATTAAGTTATACAGGCTGTCATAATCAGTAACTTTACTGCCATGTAACCACCCCTCCAAGGCCTTCACTGCCTGGTCAATGAAATCAACCCAGTCTTGTGAAGACTCCTTTTTGGTATCTCTGAACTTGATCCTGTACTGTTCAGTGGTTAAGCCATAACCATCCAGGAGTGCATTCTTAAGAACTTGGAAATTGTTAGCATCATTTTCTTTTACAGTAAGGAGCCTATCCCTACCTTTTCCAGTAAATGATAGCCATAGGATAGCAGCCCACTGCCTTTGAGGGACATCCTGTACAGCACAGGCCCTCTCAAGTGCAGCAAACCACTTGTTAATGTCATCCCCCTCCTTGTAAGGGGGAACTATCTTATGCAGATTCCTGGAATCATGCTCTTTTGCAGGATGACTATGGGGAATACTGCTGCTGCCACCATGGGTATCTAAACCCATTTTCTGTCTTTCCCTCTCTATTTCTAAAGATTGTCTATCCAAATCCAGCTGTTGCTTCTTGAGCTTCAGTCTGGTTTGCTCCACTCTCAATCTATTGAGCTCCCTTTCCAACAATCTGTCATCAGGGTGGGTGGGAGGGACATTTCTAGATACAGAGGTATGATGGGAATGAACAGAAGGAGACCTGTCCCTTACAGAGGGCACCCTAACAGCTTGGCTACCAGTATAATGTGAGAGCACATCATCAGTATGATGTGATTCAACCTCTGTACCAACTATGCTAGACTGTCTAGTAATGGGCAGGCTGAGAAGTTTCTTTCCTGAACCTTTTCCTGGGGGAGTCCCTGGATCAGATTGAGAACCATTAGCTACTTTTTCTACAGATTGGTCACTTATGGCCTTATCCTGTACTCTAAGCATATTAATTAACAGTTCTAAAGAAGGATTCTTCCCTACACTCAAACCTCTCTCTATGCAGAGACTCCTTGCTCCTTTCCAGCTAAGGTGATCATATGCAAGTTTGGACAGTTCAACTTTTTGGCCTGTGCCAGACATTTTTTAGAGAGAGTTAAAGTGATAGACAAAGAGAAAAAAGTTTTCAGAACTTTTTGGAAAGACAGAAAAAAACTTTTTAAACTTTTTAAGAACTTTTTGAAAGTTTAGAAGTACTTTTCAGCACTTAGAAAAGAGTGAAAAGAGGAAATGCAAAACTTTTTGGCTATGTGTATATACACTGACCTTGTTTTGTATATTTTTCTCTTATGAAAAGTACAATGACAAGAGTGGTAAGCAGTCTCAAGCACTTATCCCACCACTGCACAACCAATGTAGGAGGCTGGACTGGTTTGTAGTGAGTACCAAGGGGTACTTGCACCTTGCACCAGGCCCAGTTATCCCTTATTAGTGTATAGGGTGTCTAGCAGCTTAGGCTGATAGATAATGGTAGCTTAGCAAAGCAGCTCAGGCTGAACTAGGAGACGTGTGAAGCTACTACAGTACCACTTAGTGTCATATGCACAATATCATAAGAAAACACAATACACAGTTATACTAAAAATAAAGGTACTTTATTTTTATGACAATATGCCAAAGTATCTTAGAGTGTACCCTCAGTGAGAGGATAGGAAATATACACAAGATATATATACACAATAGCAAAAATATGCAGTATAGTCTTAGAAAACAGTGCAAACAATGTATAGTTACAATAGGATGCAATGGGGAAACATAGGGATAGGGGCAACACAAACCATATACTCCAGAAGTGGAATGCGAACCACGAATGGACCCCAAACCTATGTGACCTTGTAGAGGGTCGCTGGGACTATTAGACAATAGTGAGAGTTAGAAAAATAACCCTCCCCAAGACCCTGAAAAGTGAGTGCAAAGTGCACTAAAGTTCCCCTAAGGACAAAATAGTCGTGTTAGAGGGAGAATGCAAGGAAAACACAAATCAGCAATGCAACAACGATGGATTCCTGTCTGAAGGTACCTGTGGAACAAGGGGACCAAGTCCAAAAGTCACAAGCAGCTCGGAGATGGGCAGATGCCCAAGAAATGCCAGCGGTTGGTGCAAAGAAGCTCTTACTAGGCTGAAGAACTGTGAATACTGCAGGAACGACAAGGGCTAGAGACTTCCCCTTTGGAGGATGGATCCCCCACGCCTTGGAGAGTCGTGCAGAAGTGTTTTCCCGCCGGATGGACGCCAACAAGCCTTGCTACACGCAAATCGTGCGTTTGGCGTTTTTGGACGCTGCTGGGGCCCAGGAGGGACCAGGAGGTCGCAAATTGGACCTGCAGAGAGAGGGGACGTCGAGCAAGACAAGGAGCCCTCACTGAAGCAGGTAGCACCCGGAGAAGTGCCAGAAACAGGCACTACGAGGATGCGTGAAACGGTGCTCGCCGAAGTTGCACAAAGGAGTCCCACGTCGCCGGAGACCAACTTAGAAAGTCGTGCAATGCAGGTTAGAGTGCCGTGGACCCAGGCTTGGCTGTGCACGAAGGATTTCCGCCGGAAGTGCACAGGGGCCGGAGAAGCTTGCAAAGTCGCGGTTCCCAGCAATGCAGCCCAGCGAGGTGAGGCAAGGACTTACCTCCACCAAACTTGGGCTGAAGAGTCACTGGACTGTGGGGGTCACTTGGACGGTGTCGCTGGATTCGAGGGACCTCGCTCGTCGTGCTGAGAGGAGACCCAAGGGACCGGAGATGCAGCTTTTTGGTGCCTGCGGTTGCAGGGGGAAGATTCCGTCGACCCACGGGAGATTTCTTCAGAGCTTCTGGTGCAGAGAGGAGGCAGGCTACCCCCACAGCATGCACAAGCAGGAAAACAGTCGAGAAGGCGGCAGGATCAGCGTTACAGAGTTGCAGTAGTCGTCTTTGCTACTATGTTGCAGGTTTGCAGGCTTCCAGCGCGGTCAGCGGTCGATTCCTTATCAGAAGGTGAAGAGGGAGATGCAGAGGAACTCGGCTGAGCTCATGCATTCGTTATCTAAAGTTTCCCCAGAGACAGAGACCCTAAATAGCCAGAAAAGAGGGTTTGGCTACCTAGGAGAGAGGAAAGGCTACTAACACCTGAAGGAGCCTATCACAAGGAGTCTCTGACGTCACCTGGTGGCACTGGCCACTCAGAGCAGTCCAGTGTGCCAGCAGCACCTCTGTTTCCAAGATGGCAGAGGTCTGGAGCACACTGGAGGAGCTCTGGACACCTCCCAGGGGAGGTGCAGGTCAGGGGAGTGGTCACTCCCCTTTCCTTTGTCCAGTTTCGCGCCAGAGCAGGGGCTAAGGGGTCCCTGAACCGGTGTAGACTGGCTTATGCAGAATTGGGCACATCTGTGCCCAACAAAGCATTTCCAGAGGCTGGGGGAGGCTACTCCTCCCCTGCCTTCACACCATTTTCCAAAGGGAGAGGGTGTCACACCCTCTCTCAGAGGAAGTTCTTTGTTCTGCCATCCTGGGCCAGGCCTGGCTGGACCCCAGGAGGGCAGCTGCCTGTCTGAGGGGTTGGCAGCAGCAGCAGCTGCAGAGAAACCCCAGGAAGGGCAGTCTGGCAGTACCAGGGTCTGTGCTACAGACCACTGGGATCATGGAATTGTACCAACAATGCCAGGATGGCATAGAGGGGGCAATTCCATGATCATAGACATGTTACATGGCCATATTCGGAGTTACCATGGTGAAGCTACATATAGGTAGTGACCTATATGTAGTGCACGCGTGTAATGGTGTCCCCGCACTCACAAAGTTCAGTGAATTGGCTCTGAACAATGTGGGGGCACCTTGGCTAGTGCCAGGGTGCCCTCACACTAAGTAACTTTGCACCTAACCTTTACCAGGTAAAGGTTAGACATATAGGTGACTTATAAGTTACTTAAGTGCAGTGTAAAATGGCTGTGAAATAACGTGGACGTTATTTCACTCAGGCTGCAGTGGCAGGCCTGTGTAAGAATTGTCAGAGCTCCCTATGGGTGGCAAAAGAAATGCTGCAGCCCATAGGGATCTCCTGGAACCCCAATACCCTGGGTACCTCAGTACCATATACTAGGGGATTATAAGGGTGTTCCAGTAAGCCAATGTAAATTGGTAAAAATGGTCACTAGCCTGTCAGTGACAATTTGGAAAGAAATGAGAGAGCATAACCACTGAGGTTCTGATTAGCAGAGCCTCAGTGAGACAGTTAGTCACTACACAGGTAACACATACAGGCACACTTATGAGCACTGGGGCCCTGGGTTACCAGGGTCCCAGTGACACATACAACTAAAACAACATATATACAGTGAAAAATGGGGGTAACATGCCAGGCAAGATGGTACTTTCCTACAACATGCATGTTTGGCCGGCTATCGCGGTCTGCCAAACATACATGCGCAGTAGGCGCTCTCTAGCCCAGCAACACAGTTGCCGGGCTAGAGAGAGCCTGCACAGCCTCGCAGTCTACCTGGGAGCGCCCTAGCTGGGTCCTCCAGGCCAATCCTGACGCTGCTCAGCATCAGGATTGGCCACAGGGTAGGCTGGGAGCCTGTGGCTGCACTGCAGGACGGAGGAGAAAAGCTGTGTGGCGAGAAGCAGCTCGGAGGTAAGTTTATTAATATTTTTTTCTTTTAATTGAAATTCCTTCACCCCCACCCCTCTCAGGTAACCTCCCCTCCCCTCCCCGGTGCCACCCTGCCCCGCCGCCTATAACCTGGGCGAGCCACTCCTGCCTAAACAAAAGCCACAATCTTCCAGAGAGTGATGCACTGTCTATCATAGTGCCCTCTCTCCCGTGACTCCTGCCCCTCCCCTGGACGTAAATGCAGTGGTTCAAGGTCACGCCTGGCCAACTCCACCTTAGGAAAGAGGGGAAAAAGCTCGAGGTTACCAACAGGTTTCATCCAGTGTATACAGTATGGGAAGGTTTCCGTTGTCATTCATGCTGTCCTCTCTCACACACCTAAAACACACAGGAAGTGCCCCTCTCGTCCTTGTTCCTAATACCTTCACAGTTTCCTTACCACCCAAAGGTGCAGTGAGCAGTCAACTATGAACCTAAGCCTCTCGTCCAAGGTATACACGGAAAGGTTCATCCCAGCATTCCCTATATTCTACTGAGAGAGGCCCATAGTTTTTCAAGCCTCCGCAATCCATCAATATACATAGGGTTCATACAGTCATTCTCCCTCAACCCCCAAGTTACAGTGGGAGTTTAATTTTCCATATGTGCCCAGAATTAAAGTTAATTGAGCAGGGGGAAACACAGGGACAAGGCTGTAAATACCAGGATGAAAGCAATGCCGTTTATTGGCTATAGACAGTGAAGACTACGTGAGAATGACAACTGTCAGGACCTGAAAGGGAAACCCCAGTCTTGGTTGTGCTGACCTTTCCACTGGCAGAGGCGAATATGCCTTCAGTAGCTGACAATAAACCTCGGAGTCAGCAGCCAACATCCTCATATGACACATGTAGATACAACTGTTCATAAGCATACTGATAATAACCTGCACCTATCGTATCTCTCAGATATTCAATGTGAAGATTGAAAACACCTAGTGACAAGATGTACCCCTGAGTAGTTCAGTATATTATGGCTAGGCGAGGGATAAGAGTGTAGGATTCCATTTGCAAGATCAGTTTTACCTCTTCCAGAGTAAATTGATCTGAACGATCCCAGATCCCAGACATAACTTTGCTAAAGATCCACGCAAAGTGTGCCTGCAATTAAATGCACAGTAACCAAATTGTGAGTAATGGTGATCCTGGAGAATTGCTTATCATAGAGATATCGAGAAAATATTTCTTTCGATTAAATATAATATATATACATATATATATATATATATATATATATATAGTATTTTTTATTTTTGTTTTAATTTGCAGTTAGTAGCATGAAGGCAAATAATAAACACAATCCGTTCACACCGTCACCTTCTCCCAATTCTTGCCCAACAGTACAGTTTCAGCCCAGTTATGTGCACAAGGTCCCGCCATGTATACATCTCTTACATTAATTTCCTTATCAATTGGTCTATGGATGTTGACCTTTTGCAATAAACATGTTTATCTTGTCTTCACAACTGAGGTTTATTCCATTATCCAGCCGCACCATGTTTTTTCATATTTCTTAATGCATCCTCTACCTCTATATACTCTCTTTTCAATAATCCTACAATATTCCATCCCCATTTCCCAGGTTTGGTGAGTCGGACCCTGCCCCCATATCTGATAGAGACTTCTAGCTGCAGCTTCCTTACCTTAGAATTCCCTGCCGTCAGCATAGAATCCAGAGTTTTTTCTGAGCAGTACCCTACGTGCGCCATCGGGCGTCGTCGTTCGGATCCGCGTGCATCGACCAGCTCCGCGTGCGTCATCAGCGTCGTTGGAGCCGTCTATGACATCACGGTTGTCTATATAGATGCCGTCTTGGCGCCTGTACGTCAGTTCTTTTCCTTCCGCGCCGGTTAAGTGCAGTTCCGGAAAGAGCTACCCTTCTTCAATGGTTTGTCAACGCTTTTTTGACCGTTTGAAGTCATGTCTTCAAGAAAGACAGGGTTCAAGCCGTGTGGTGTGTGTCATTGCACCATGTCGGTAACGGACCCGCGCTGTGTTTGTCTTTGGTGCCTGGAGAAGGACCACGATTCCACCTCGTGCAACGACTGTCGGGCCAAGGCACCGAAGGCCTAGAGGGAGAGATCCCTTAAACTTCGTCTTCGGTCAGCGCGACTCCGCGGAGGTCACGGTCCCGCAGTAGGAGGAGGTTGCGGCACCGCTCCCGGAGCCCCAAGTCCTCTTCCTCACATTCGAGGTCATCCGAAGGTAAGAGGCACAAGAAAAAGAAGAAGTCCAAGAGGACTTCGTCTTCGCCACGCCCGTCTGCCGACGAGGCATCTAGGGAACGTCGACGTTCCGAGCGAGGTTCGGCGGAGCCGTCGCCTGGGTCGACTACACGTCTTCCCCCCTTTCCGGGGAACGGATTGACCCCCGCTCCAATAAAAGAGTTTTACGTGGCCATGCGTCTCGTTTTTGAGCGGGCTGCACCCTTGGGTGGGTCTTCGGGCCCTGTGGGGTCAGCAGGGGCCCCTTCGGATTTGACGCCGGCGGCTTCGGCCTCGCAGTCGACCTCCTTCGGCGCAGAGTCCAACGTAGACGATTCCGCCACCGGCGCCCACCGGTGGCAGCTCCATCCTTATTCCAGATGATCCGGAGCCGGAGTGACGTCGTACGACGTCAACTCTGACTTCGACTGAGCCAATTCGGCCCAGATCATTGTCTGAGCATTATTTAGATCAGCCAGACGCAGGAGAGGAATGGGAGAGGTCTGAGGACCCTTTAGAATGTGGATTATAACAGGACTGGTATGAGGATCTAGGAGAGGCCAGTGGACTGGACACGTCTCCAGATACTGGTATGCTCTCTCCTCCTAATGTGGCTATAGAGGAGGGTGCTTCTTTTGCTACGGTGGTGCGTAGGGCAGCTGAGGTCTTGGACCTAGGTTTCCTTACGGTGCCAGTCAGGACGAATATCCTGACAGAAGTGCTTCAGCCGGGGGTGACAACATCAGAGCCGATGTTGCCCTTCAATGAGGCTCTTACAAGACGGCCTTCTGGGTACATGGTCCAAACCCAGCGCAGGGGCTCCTGTGAATAGGATGGTCGGCAGCAACACTATTGTGCGACACTATTTTCCTGACACAACACCCCACTCTTGAGACCTTGGTTGTCCAAGCTTCTACTTCCTGTGGTGCTTTCCCTTCCACTCCCCCGGATAGGGAATCCAAGAGGCTGAATCAGCTTGGGAAAAAGATGTTTTCTTCCACCAGCCTGGCATTGAGGTCCGTAAACACCTCTTGCCTATTGGGCCATTATTCCCATACTTTATGGGATACGGTGGCACAGGCGCTGCCCCAGGTCCCGGAGGGCTTACGGGACACTCTTACCCAGGCTGTCAAGGATGGGAGGTATGCAGCCAAGTTTACGATCTGGTGTGGTTTGGACTTGACCGACTCGCTGGGCAGATCGATTTCGTCGTCAGTGGCCCTACGTCACCATGCCTGGCAACGTTCTACTGGTTTCTCAGGGAATGTCCAGTCCAGCTTGATGGACATGCCCTTTGATGGCTCTCGCTTTTTTGGCAGACTCCGCGCTTGAGAGGTTCAAGGATTCTCGAGCCATGGCCAGATCCTTGGGCCTTTCAGCGCCATCACGACAGCAGTCTGTCTTTCGCCCCTTTCTGGGCTTCGGAAGGGGCATGGTACCACGCCAGCCACAGTTCAGCCACCGTCCTCAGGTTTCACAGCATCCCAGAAGAGGACGTGGTCGGGGTACCATCAGACCCACAGGTTCTGGAGAGGGGTCGCCAACACACAGACCCCCTCCTCTGTGCCCAAGCCCTCCTAATATGGTTCTGCGGGATCACGTCCGTCCAGTGGAGGGAGGGTTCGTTTTCATCTCCCTCACTGGCTTTCCATCACCACGGACAAGTGGGTCCTGCAGATCATACGGAAGGGCTACTCCCTTCCCTTGCAGTCTTACCCTCCTTCTATCCCTCCGACAAAGGAATGGCTGATGGAGGACCATCTAGCTTTGCTCCACGAGGAAGTTACAGCTCTCTCGGCCTAGGGAGCCATAGAAAGAGTCCCGATATCAGAAGTAGGCAGTGGTTGTTATTCCCGCTACTTTCTGATTCCCAAAAAGAACATTTGCCCTATCTTGGATCAAAGGGACATCAGTCTTGTAGGAAGTTGGCTCTGTATATACTATTTCAAAGTATATAAATAGCGTGCACAGAGTCCAAGAGTTCCCCTTAGAGGTAAGATAGTGGCAAAAAGAGATAAAATGCTGTGAGAAGGTAGCCTCTTTCTAGCCTTGTTACCCCCACTTTTGGCCTGTTTGTGAGTGTATGTCAGGGTGTTTGTCACTGTTTTCACTGTCTCACTGGGATCCTGATAGCCAGGCCTCAGTGCTCATAGTGAAAACACTATGATTTCAGTATGTTTGTTATGTGTCACTGGGATCCTGCTGGTCAGGACCCCAGTGCTCATAGGTTTGTGGCCTATATGTATGTGTCACTGGGACCCTGTCACACAGGGCCCTAGTGCTCATAGGTGTGCATGTATGTGTTCCCTGTGTGGTGCCTAACTGTCTCACTGAGGCTCTGCTAACCAGAACCTCAGTGGTTATGCTCTCTCATTACTTTCAAATTGTCACTAACAGGCTAGTGACCAATTTTACCAATTTACATTGGCTTACTGGAACACCCTTATAATTCCCTAGTATATGGTACTGAGGTACCCAGGGTATTGGGGTTCCAGGAGATCCCTATGGGCTGCAGCATTTCTTTTGCCACCCATAGGGAGCTCTGACAATTCTTACACAGGCCTGCCACTGCAGCCTGAGTGAAATAACGTCCACGTTATTTCACAGCCATTTTACACTGCACTTAAGTAACTTATAAGTCACCTATATGTCTAACCTTTACCTGGTAAAGGTTAGGTGCAAAGTTACTTAGTGTGAGGGCACCCTGGCACTAGCCAAGGTGCCCCCACATTGTTCAGAGCCAATTCACTGAACTTTGTGAGTGCGGGGACACCATTACATGCGTGCACTACATATAGGTCACTACCTATATGTAGCTTCACCATGGTAACTCCGAATATGGCCATGTAACATGTCTATGATCATGGAATTGCCCCCTCTATGCCATCCTGGCATTGTTGGTACAATTCCATGATCCCAGTGGTCTGTAGCACAGACCCTGGTACTGCCAGACTGCCCTTCCTGGGGTTTCACTGCAGCTGCTGCTGCTGCCAACCCCTCAGACAGGCAGCTGCCCTCCTGGGGTCCAGCCAGGCCTGGCCCAGGATGGCAGAACAAAGAACTTCCTCTGAGAGAGGGTGTGACACCCTCTCCCTTTGGAAAATGGTGAGAAGGCAGGGGAGGAGTAGCCTCCCCCAGCCTCTGGAAATGCTTTGTTGGACACAGATGTGCCCAATTCTGCATAAGCCAGTCTACACCGGTTCAGGGACCCCTTAGCCCCTGCTCTGGCGCGAAACTGGAGAAAGGAAAGGGGAGTGACCACTCCCCTGACCTGCACCTCCCCTGGGAGGTGTCCAGAGCTCCTCCAGTGTGCTCCAGACCTCTGCCATCTTGGAAACAGAGGTGCTGCTGGCACACTGGACTGCTCTGAGTGGCCAGTGCCACCAGGTGACGTCAGAGACTCCTGCTGATAGGCTCCTTCAGGTGTTAGTAGCCTTTCCTCTCTCCTAGGTAGCCAAACCCTCTTTTCTGGCTATTTAGGGTCTCTGTCTCTGGGGAAACTTTAGATAACGAATGCATGAGCTCAGCCGAGTTCCTCTGCATCTCCCTCTTCACCTTCTGATAAGGAATCGACCACTGACCGCGCTGGAAGCCTGCAAACCTGCAACATAGTAGCAAAGACGACTACTGCAACTCTGTAACGCTGATCCTGCCGCCTTCTCGACTGTTTTCCTGCTTGTGCATGCTGTGGGGGTAGTCTGCCTCCTCTCTGCACCAGAAGCTCCGAAGAAATCTCCCGTGGGTCGACGGAATCTTCCCCCTGCAACCGAAGGCACCAAAAAGCTGCATTACCGGTCCCTTGGGTCTCCTCTCAGCACAACGAGCGAGGTCCCTCGAATCCAGCGACACCGTCCAAGTGACTCCCACAGTCCAGTGACTCTTCAGCCCAAGTTTGGTGGAGGTAAGTCCTTGCCTCACCTCGCTGGGCTGCATTGCTGGGAACCGCGACTTTGCAAGCTCCTCCGGCCCCTGTGCACTTCCGGCGGAAATCCTTCGTGCACAGCCAAGCCTGGGTCCACGGCACTCTAACCTGCATTGCACGACTTTCTAAATTGGTCTCCGGCGACGTGGGACTCCTTTGTGCAACTTCGGCGAGCACCGTTTCACACATCCTTTTAGTGCCTGTTTCTGGCACTTCTCTGGGTGCTACCTGCTTCAGTGAGGGTTCTTTGTCTTGCTCGACGTCCCCTCTCTCTGCAGGTCCAATTTGCGACCTCCTGGTCCCTCCTGGGCCCCAGCAGCATCCAAAAACGCCAAACGCACGATTTGCATGTAGCAAGGCTTGTTGGCGTCCATCCGGCGGGAAAACACTTCTGCACGACTTTCCAAGGCGTGGGGAATCCATCCTCCAAAGGGGAAGTCTCTAGCCCTTGTCGTTCCTGCAGTATTCACAGTTCTTCAGCCTAGTAAGAGCTTCTTTGCACCAACCGCTGGCATTTCTTGGGCATCTGCCCATCTCCGAGTTGCTTGTGACTTTTGGACTTGGTCCCCTTGTTCCACAGGTACCCTCAGTCAGGAATCCATCGTTGTTGCATTGCTGATTTGTGTTTTCCTTGCATTTTCCCTCTAACACAACTATTTTGTCCTTAGGGGAACTTTAGTGCACTTTGCACTCACTTTTCAGGGTCTTGGGGAGGGTTATTTTGCTAACTCTCACTATTTTCTAATAGTCCCAGCGACCCTCTACAAGGTCACATAGCTTTGGGGTCCATTCGTGGTTCGCATTCCTCTTCTGGAGTATATGGTTTGTGTTGCCCCTATCCCTATGTTTCCCCATTGCATCCTATTGTAACTATACATTGTTTGCACTGTTTTCTAAGACTATACTGCATATTTTTGCTATTGTGTATATATATCTTGTGTATATTTCCTATCCTCTCACTGAGGGTACACTCTAAGATACTTTGGCATATTGTCATAAAAATAAAGTACCTTTATTTTTAGTATAACTGTGTATTGTGTTTTCTTATGATATTGTGCATATGACACTAAGTGGTACTGTAGTAGCTTCACACGTCTCCTAGTTCAGCCTAAGCTGCTCTGCTAAGCTACCATTATCTATCAGCCTAAGCTGCTAGACACCCTATACACTAATAAGGGATAACTGGGCCTGGTGCAAGGTGCAAGTACCCCTTGGTACTCACTACAAGCCAGTCCAGCCTCCTACATTGGTTGTGCAGTGGTGGGATAAGTGCTTGAGACTACTTACCACTCTTGTCATTGTACTTTTCATAAGAGAAAAATATACAAAACAAGGTCAGTGTATATACACATAGCCAAAAAGTTTTGCATTTCCTCTTTTCACTCTTTTCTAAGTGCTGAAAAGTACTTCTAAACTTTCAAAAAGTTCTTAAAAGTTTAAAAAGTTTTTTCTGTCTTTCCAAAAAGTTCTGAAAACTTTTTTCTCTTTTTCTATCACTTTAACTCTCTCTAAAAAATGTCTGGCACAGGCAAAAATGTTGAACTGTCCAAACTTGCATATGATCACCTTAGCTGGAAAGGAGCAAGGAGTCTCTGCATAGAGAGAGGTTTGAGTGTAGGGAAGAATCCTTCCTTAGAACTGTTAATTAATATGCTTAGAGTACAGGATAAGGCGATAAGTGCCAAATCTGGTGAAAAAGTAGCTAATGGTTCTCAATCTGATCCAGGGACTCCCCCAGGAAAAGGTTCAGGAAAGAAACTTCTCAGCCTGCCCATTACTAGACAGTCTAGCATAGTTGGTACAGAGGTTGAATCACACCATACTGATGGTGTGCTCTCACATTATACTGGTAGCCAAGCTGTTAGGGTGCCCTCTGTAAGGGACAGGTCTCCTTCTGTTCATTCCCATCATACCTCTGTATCTAGAAATGTCCCTCCCACCCACCCTGATGACAGATTGTTAGAAAGGGAGCTCAATAGATTGAGAGTGGAACAAACCAGACTGAAGCTCAAGAAGCAACAGCTGGATTTGCATAGACAGTCTTTAGAATTAGAGAAGGAAAGACAGAAGTTGGGTTTAGATACCCATGGTGGCAGCAGCAGTATTCCCCATAGTCATCCTGCAAAAGAGCATGATTCCAGGAATCTGCACAAGATAGTTCCCCCTTATAAGGAGGGGGATGACATTAACAAGTGGTTTGCTGCACTTGAGAGGGCCTGTGCTGTACAGGATGTCCCTCAAAAGCAGTGGGCTGCTATCCTATGGCTATCATTTAGTGGAAAAGGTAGGGATAGGCTCCTTACTGTGAAAGAAAATGATGCCAATAATTTTACAGTTCTTAAGAATGCACTCCTGGATGGTTATGGCTTAACCACTGAACAGTACAGGATAAAGTTCAGAGAGACCAAAAAGGAGTCTTCACAAGACTGGGTTGATTTCATTGACCATTCAGTGAAGGCCTTGGAGGGGTGGTTACATGGCAGTAAAGTTACTGATTACGAAAGCCTGTATAACACAATCCTGAGAGAGCATATACTTAATAATTGTGTGTCTGATTTGTTGCACCAGTACCTGGTAGACTCTGATCTGACCTCTCCCCAAGAATTGGGAAAGAAGGCAGACAAATGGGTCAGAACAAGGGTGAACAGAAAAGTTCATACAGGGGGTGACAAGGATGGCAATAAGAAGAAAGATGGTGAAAAATCTCAAGATAAGCATGGGGATAAGGGTAAAACCAAAGATCCCACTTCAAATCTTAAACACTCTTCAGAGGGTGGGGATAAAACAAATTCTTCCTCTTCTTCCCAACCTGCACACATTAAAAAGCCTTGGTGCTTTGTGTGTACAAACAGAGGCCATAGGCCAGGGGATAAGTCCTGTCCAGGTAAACCTCCTGAGCCTACCACCACTAATACATCAAGCTCTAGTGCCCCTAGCAGTAGTGGTACTAGTGGTGGGACTGCTGGCAACAGTCAAGCAAAGGGTGTAGTTGGGTTCACTTATGGGTCCATCATAGAAACTGGGGTAATCGGTCCCAAGACAGTTTCTGTCACACCTAGTGGCATTGGCCTTGCCACACTGGCTGCTTGTCCCCTTACAATGGATAAGTACAGGCAGACAGTTTCAATAAATGGTGTTGAGGCCTTGGCCTACAGGGACACAGGTGCCAGTTTCACTTTGGTGACTGAAAACCTAGTGTCTCCTGAACAACACATCATTGGACAACAGTATAAGATTATTGATGTCCATAACTCCACTAAGTTTCTTCCCTTAGCTATAATTCAGTTTAGTTGGGGTGGAGTTACTGGCCCTAAGCAGGTGGTGGTATCACCTAGCTTACCTGTAGACTGTCTCTTAGGTAATGACCTAGAGGCCTCAGGTTGGGCTGATGTAGAGTTTTATGCCCATGCAGCCATGCTTGGCATCCCTGAGGAATTGTTCCCTCTCATTTCAAGTGAAATGAAAAAGCAAAGGAGAGAAGGCATGAAAACTCAGGATCCCTCTCCATCAACAGGTAAAAAGGGTATCACAGTATCCCCTAACCACCCTACCATTCAGGATACTATTCCTGTGGTGGGAGAAACCTCTCCTGGGGTGGCACCTGTTCCAAGGGAATCATCAGCTGGCAAAGCTGGACTCCCTGAGGTGGAAGTACCTCTCTGTGGGATAACTAACATTGGTGAGAAAAACAGCACCATTTTAGTTAACATGGAGCATCCCTCCAACCCTCCCAGAGAAACTTTAGTGCAGAAACCCTGCACTACCTCACAACACTTAGGACAGCATCCCTGCCCTAGTGTGGAGCTCATAGGACAGCATCCCTGCCCTGCTCCAACTCAAGAGAAACAGCATCCCTGTTCTCTCTTCCAGCCAGATGGACAAAGTTTTTGCCCAGCTATGGCTTTTCTGAGACAGCATCCCTGTCTGGCATTTCCATCACTACAAATAGGTTCAGTGGACAATTCCCACTGCTCTAAACTAAAACTTACTGATAGAAACTCTGAAAATACATCTTCACATTGTTGCTTAGCTAAAAAACTTCAAACAGGGTGGTTTACATCCCCACAGGGAAGTAACCATATAGTGGATGATAAAGGGAGTAACCAGTCTATTGCAGAGCTACTCTCTACTTATCACCACTTAGACAATAAAGTCTCAACTGGCCAAGGTTAGCCTTATTGTCCTTCGTTTGGGGGGGGGTTGTGTGAGAAGGTAGCCTCTTTCTAGCCTTGTTACCCCCACTTTTGGCCTGTTTGTGAGTGTATGTCAGGGTGTTTGTCACTGTTTTCACTGTCTCACTGGGATCCTGATAGCCAGGCCCCAGTGCTCATAGTGAAAACACTATGTTTTCAGTATGTTTGTTATGTGTCACTGGGATCCTGCTGGTCAGGACCCCAGTGCTCATAGGTTTGTGGCCTATATGTATGTGTCACTGGGACCCTGTCACACAGGGCCCCAGTGCTCATAGGTGTGCATGTATGTGTTCCCTGTGTGGTGCCTAACTGTCTCACTGAGGCTCTGCTAACCAGAACCTCAGTGGTTATGCTCTCTCATTACTTTCAAATTGTCACTAACAGGCTAGTGACCAATTTTACCAATTTACATTGGCTTACTGGAACACCCTTATAATTCCCTAGTATATGGTACTGAGGTACCCAGGGTATTGGGGTTCCAGGAGATCCCTATGGGCTGCAGCATTTCTTTTGCCACCCATAGGGAGCTCTGACAATTCTTACACAGGCCTGCCACTGCAGCCTGAGTGAAATAACGTCCACGTTATTTCACAGCCATTTTACACTGCACTTAAGTAACTTATAAGTCACCTATATGTCTAACCTTTACCTGGTAAAGGTTAGGTGCAAAGTTACTTAGTGTGAGGGCACCCTGGCACTAGCCAAGGTGCCCCCACATTGTTCAGAGCCAATTCACTGAACTTTGTGAGTGCGGGGACACCATTACATGCGTGCACTACATATAGGTCACTACCTATATGTAGCTTCACCATGGTAACTCCGAATATGGCCATGTAACATGTCTATGATCATGGAATTGCCCCCTCTATGCCATCCTGGCATTGTTGGTACAATTCCATGATCCCAGTGGTCTGTAGCACAGACCCTGGTACTGCCAGACTGCCCTTCCTGGGGTTTCACTGCAGCTGCTGCTGCTGCCAACCCCTCAGACAGGCAGCTGCCCTCCTGGGGTCCAGCCAGGCCTGGCCCAGGATGGCAGAACAAAGAACTTCCTCTGAGAGAGGGTGTGACACCCTCTCCCTTTGGAAAATGGTGTGAAGGCAGGGGAGGAGTAGCCTCCCCCAGCCTCTGGAAATGCTTTGTTGGGCACAGATGTGCCCAATTCTGCATAAGCCAGTCTGCACCGGTTCAGGGACCCCTTAGCCCCTGCTCTGGCGCGAAACTGGACAAAGGAAAGGGGAGTGACCACTCCCCTGACCTGCACCTCCCCTGGGAGGTGTCCAGAGCTCCTCCAGTGTGCTCCAGACCTCTGCCATCTTGGAAACAGAGGTGCTGCTGGCACACTGGACTGCTCTGAGTGGCCAGTGCCACCAGGTGACGTCAGAGACTCCTGCTGATAGGCTCCTTCAGGTGTTAGTAGCCTTTCCTCTCTCCTAGGTAGCCAAACCCTCTTTTCTGGCTATTTAGGGTCTCTGTCTCTGGGGAAACTTTAGATAACGAATGCATGAGCTCAGCCGAGTTCCTCTGCATCTCCCTCTTCACCTTCTGATAAGGAATCGACCGCTGACCGCGCTGGAAGCCTGCAAACCTGCAACATAGTAGCAAAGACGACTACTGCAACTCTGTAACGCTGATCCTGCCGCCTTCTCGACTGTTTTCCTGCTTGTGCATGCTGTGGGGGTAGTCTGCCTCCTCTCTGCACCAGAAGCTCCGAAGAAATCTCCCGTGGGTCGACGGAATCTTCCCCCTGCAACCGCAGGCACCAAAAAGCTGCATTACCGGTCCCTTGGGTCTCCTCTCAGCACGACGAGCGAGGTCCCTCGAATCCAGCGACACCGTCCAAGTGACTCCCACAGTCCAGTGACTCTTCAGCCCAAGTTTGGTGGAGGTAAGTCCTTGCCTCACCTCGCTAGGCTGCATTGCTGGGAACCGCGACTTTGCAAGCTACTCCGGCCCCTGTGCACTTCCGGCGGAAATCCTTCATGCACAGCCAAGCCTGGGTCCACGGCACTCTAACCTGCATTGCACGACTTTCTAAGTTGGTCTCCGGCGACGTGGGACTCCTTTGTGCAACTTCGGCGAGCACCGTTTCACGCATCCTCGTAGTGCCTGTTTCTGGCACTTCTCCGGGTGCTACCTGCTTCAGTGAGGGCTCTTTGTCTTGCTCGACGTCCCCTCTCTCTGCAGGTCCAATTTGCGACCTCCTGGTCCCTCCTGGGCCCCAGCAGCGTCCAAAAACGCCAAACGCACGATTTGCGTGTAGCAAGGCTTGTTGGCGTCCATCCGGCGGGACATCACTTCTGCACGACTCTCCAAGGCGTGGGGGATCCATCCTCCAAAGGGGAAGTCTCTAGCCCTTGTCGTTCCTGCAGTATTCACAGTTCTTCAGCCTAGTAAGAGCTTCTTTGCACCAACCGCTGGCATTTCTTGGGCATCTGCCCATCTCCGAGTTGCTTGTGACTTTTGGACTTGGTCCCCTTGTTCCACAGGTACCCTCAGTCAGGAATCCATCGTTGTTGCATTGCTGATTTGTGTTTTCCTTGCATTTTCCCTCTAACACGACTATTTTGTCCTTAGTGGAACTTTAGTGCACTTTGCACTCACTTTTCAGGTTCTTGGGGAGGGTTATTTTGCTAACTCTCACTATTTTCTAATAGTCCCAGCGACCCTCTACAAGGTCACATAGGTTTGGGGTCCATTCGTGGTTCGCATTCCACTTCTGGAGTATATGGTTTGTGTTGCCCCTATCCCTATGTTTCCCCATTGCATCCTATTGTAACTATACATTGTTTGAACTGTTTTCTAAGACTATACTGCATATTTTTGCTATTGTGTATATATATCTTGTGTATATTTCCTATCCTCTCACTGAGGGTACACTCTAAGATACTTTGGCATATTGTCATAAAAATAAAGTACCTTTATTTTTAGTATAACTGTGTATTGTGTTTTCTTATGATATTGTGCATATGACACTAAGTGGTACTGTAGTAGCTTCACACGTCTCCTAGTTCAGCCTAAGCTGCTCTGCTAAGCTACCATTATCTATCAGCCTAAGCTGCTAGACACCCTATACACTAATAAGGGATAACTGGGCCTGGTGCAAGGTGCAAGTACCCCTTGGTACTCACTACAAGCCAGTCCAGCCTCCTACAAATGCTCTATTTTGTGGTAGTGTGGTCGAGCAGTAGGCTTATCAGAGAGTAGTGTTAAGCATTTGTTGTACACACACAGGCAATAAATGAGGAACACACACTCAAAGACAATTTCCAGGCCAATAGGTTTTTATATAGAAAAATATATTTTCTTAATTTATTTTAAGAACCACAGGTTCAAGATTTACAAACAATACTTTAAATGAAAGGTATTTCACTCAGGTATCTTAGCAACTTTGAATAATCACAATAGCATGTACAGTTTTGGCAACAATGGCAATAAGCTATTTTAAAAGTGGACACAGTGCAAAAATCAACAGTTCCTGGGGGAGGAAAGTATTTGTTAGGTTCACAGGTAAGTAAAGCACTTACAGGGTTCAAAGTTGGGTCCAAGGTAGCCCACCGTTGGGGGTTCAAGGCAACCCCACCAGCAGCTCAGGGCCGGTTAGGTGCAGAGGTCAAAGTGGTGCCCAAAACACATAGGCTTCAATAGAACTAGTGGTGCCCCGGTTCCAGTCTGCCAGCAGGTAAGTACCCGCGACTTTGGAGGGCAGACCAGGGGGGTTTTGTAGGGCACCGGGGGTGACACAAGCAGGCATAGAAAGTACACCCTCAGCGGCACAGAGGCGGCTGGGTGCAGAGTGCAAACAGGTGTCCGGTTTGCAATAGCATTCAATGGGGAGACCCGGGGGGTCTGTTCAGCGATGCAGGCAGGCAAGGGGGGGCTCCTCGGGGTAGCCACCACCTGGCCTAGGAAGAGGGCCGCCTGGGGGTTGCTCCTGCACTGGAGTTCGGTTCCTTCAGGTCCTGGGGGCTGCAGGTGCAGTGTCTTTTCCAGGCATCGCGTTCCTTGAAGCAGACAGTCACGGTCAGGGGGAGCCTTTGGATTCCCTCTGCAGGCGTCGCTGTGGGGGCTCAGGGGGGTCCACTCTGGCTACTCACGGGCTCGCAGGAACCGGGGAGTCCTCCCTGTGGTGTTAGTTTTCCGCAGGTCGAGCCAGGGGCGTCGGGTGCAGAGTGAAAAGTCTTGCGCTTCCGGCGGGAAACGTGTGGTCTTTAAAAGTTGCTTCTTTGTTGCAAAGTTGCAGTTTTGTTGAACAGGGCCGCTGTCCTCTGGAGCTTCTTGGTCCTTTTAGATGCAGGGTAGTCCTCTGAGGCTTCAGAGGTCGCTGGACCCTGGGGGACGTGTTGCTGTTGCAGTTTTTCTTGAAGGGGGGAGACAGGCCGGTAGGGCTGGGGCCAAAGCAGTTGGTGTCTCCGTCTTCTCTGCAGGGCTTCAGGTCAGCAGTCCTTCTTCGTCTTCAGGTTGGAGGAATCTATCTTCCTCGGTTCTGGGAGCCCCTAAATACTGAATTTAGGGGTGTGTTTAGGTCTGGGAGGGCAGTAGCCAATGGCTACTGTCCTTGAGGGTGGCTACACCCTCTTTTTGCCTCCTCCCTGAGGGGAGGGGGGCACATCCCTATTCCTATTGGGGGAAACCTCCAAAATCAAGATGGAGGATTTCTAAAGGCAGGGGTCACCTCAGCTCAGGAGACCTTAGGGGCTGTCCTGACTGGTGGGTGACTCCTCCTTGTTTTTCTCATTATCTCCCCTGGACTTGCCGCCAAAAGTGGGGGCTGTGTCCAGGGGGCGGGCATCTCCACTAGCTGGAGTGCCCTGGGGCATTGTAACACGAAGCCTGAGCCTTTGAGGCTCACTGCTAGGTGTTACAGTTCCTGCAGGTGGGAGGTGTGAAGCACCTCTACCCAGAGCAGGCTTTTGTTTCTGTCCTCAGAGAGCACAAAGGCCCTCACCATATGGGGTCAGAAACTCATCTCTCAGCAGCAGGCTGGCACGGACCAGTCAGTCCTGCACTGAACAATTGGGTAAAATACAGGGGACATCTCTAAGATGCCCTGTGTGTGCATTTTCTAATAAATCCAACACTGGCATCAGTGTGGGTTTACTATTCTGAGAAGTTTGATGCCAAACCTCCCAGTATTCAGTGTAGCCATTATGGAGCTGTGGAGTTCGTTTTTGACAAACACCCAGACCATATACTTAATATGGTCACAACTGTACTTACAGTGTCTAAGAATAGACTTAGACACTGAAGGGGCATATTTGTCATGCAGCTATGCCCTCACCTGTGGTATAGTGCACCCTGCCTTAGGGCTGTAAGGCCTGCTAGATGGGTGACTTACCTATGCAACAGGCAGTATTTTGTGTGCATGGCATCCTGAGGGGGATGCCATGTCGACTTTGCCTTTTTCTCCCCACCAACACACACAATCTGCAATGGCAGTGTGCATGTGTTAGGTGCGGGGTCCCTTAGGGTGGCACAACAAATGCTGCAGCCCTTAGGGACCTTCCCTGGTCACAGGGCCCCTGGTACCACTGGTACCTTTTACAGGGGACTTATCTGTGTGCCAGGGGTGTGCCAATTGTGGAAACAATGGTATATTTTAGGTGAAAGAACACTGTTGCTGGGGCCTAGTTAGCAGGGTCCCAGAACACTTCTCAGTCAAGTCAGCATCAGTATCAGGCAAAAAGTGGGGGGTAACTGCAACAGGGAGCCATTTCCTTACACAAGCCCCCCCAGCCCACAGGCCAGGAGACTCTGCCAAAGCTGGGAGAGTCTTCCTAGTCTGTCAGGCGAGGAAGAATAGAGGAAATAGGCTATTTGGCATGGGGTTAGACCGCCACGCCAAGGATAGTGCAGCCATAAAGGCTAACACCCAGCAGAGGCCACTGACAGCTGGCAGTGCCCAGAACGAAACCTTTAGCTCTTCACCTGCAAGGGAAGGAGCTAAGTTACAGGCTTCTTTGGGTTCAGGGTGCCTGTCTGCTGTGTAAGAGTGGGGGGTTACTACATCTTGTAGTAAACACCCTTCTTTCACTCTTTCTTCTGTTAACTGAGGAGCCACCCACTCAGGTTTAACAGTTGCCTGACTAGCCAGGACTTCTTGTGGGTCAGGTTGGACTTTACCAGTGCTATTTTTAGAGTTCTCCCCTACTTGAGCAGAATCTCCTTGGCTTACTGGAACCTTAGCTAAAGGTTGTCTACCTTTCCTGCTCTGTTTTCTTTTCTTTTTCTTCAGGGGCCTATTTGCAGTTACTGCAGGGGTAGCACCTCCAGAATCCCTGGGAGAGGGCTGGCACTGGACCAGTTCCTCTCTTAGGCTCTGACTAACCTATGGGTGGTCATTTCCAAGGAGACAATCAAAGGGGAGGTCTGTACTGACTACCACCCTTCTCCAACTAAAAGTCCCACCCACTTCTATGGGCACAAAAGCCACAGGCCTATCAGTGACCCTGTCTGGGCTAACTCTTACTCTGGCAGTCTCACCTGGGATGTACTGGTTTGAGAACACCAGCCTGTCATGCACAATAGTGTGACTGGCGCAAGTGTCTCTCAGGGCAGTGGTTGGGATTCCATTCACCAGTAGGTGGTGGAAGTGTCTACTTTCCTCTGGAATCTCCAACTCACCTGTTGGGCCCTTTTTCCAGTTGAAGGCTATGAATACCTCCCCATCTGAGGAGTCATCCCCAATGGCTACACTGGTTACCCCTGGAATTTTGCTAGCGGGTTTGTTTTTGGGACAAGAAGTGTCATTGGTGTGGTGCCCTGTCTGTCTACAGTTTTGGCACCATGCCTTAGTGGTATCCCAGTTCTTAACCTGGTACCCAGCTTTGTTTTGGGTTGTGTCTTGGGGCCCAACCACCTGGTCTGGTTTTTGGAGGCCTACAGAGGACTCTTTTTCTTTGTTTCTAGTGTCACCCACTTTATCCTGGGGAGGCTTTGTAACCCCTTTCTTTTGGTCACCCCCAGTGGAAGTTTTGGTTACCCTAGTCTTGACCCAGTGGTCTGCCTTCTTTCCCAATTCTTGGGGAGAAATTGGACCTAGGTCTACCAGATACTGATGCAACTTTTCATTGAAGCAGTTACTTAAAATGTGTTCTTTCATAAACAAATTATAAAGACCAACATAGTTGTGCACTTAATTTCCAGTTACCCAATCATCCAGTGTTTTCACTGAGTAGTCTACAAAATCAACCCAGGTCTGGCTCGAGGATTTTTGAGCCCCAAAGGAGAGCACCCCAGTGAGATTTGTTTACTTTTCTGGTTGCACAAGCCCTCTCAAAAGCTGTGAACCATTTGGTGATGTCATCACCATCTTCATATTTTCTTCCAATCCCTTTGGGGATTTTTAGCATGTCAGGAGTGTCTCTTACCCTATTTAAGTTGCTGCCACCATTGATGGGAGCTAAGCCCATCTCTTGTCTTTCCCTTTCTATGGCTAGGAGCTGTCTCTCCAAAGCCAATCTTTTGGCCATCCTGGCTAACAGGAGGTCATCTTCATTGAGGCTGCCCTCAATGCTTCCAGAGTTGCTGCACTCCCCTGTGGGAGAAGCAGCATCTCTGACTATCACTTGTGGAGTCAGGATTGGAGGAACCCTGTGCTCCCTAACTAGGAGTGGAGGTTAGAAATTCTCCTCCACATCACTAACTTCCCCCTCTGTAAGGGTATCTTCAGCGGGGTTGTCTCTAGCAAACTCTGCCAAGAGCTCCTGGGGCTGTACTTTGGTAGGGTTTGATCCAGTTTTTAGTTTCTTGATTCTGCAGAGATTCCTTAACTCTGACATCCTAAGATGCAGGTAAGGTCTGAGGTTGAGCTCCACCACTGTCTCTTCTGCAGCAGACATTATTTCTCTAAAAGTTAGGATACTTTTTAAGAATCTAAAACTATCTCTAGAACTTAATCCAAACTTTTACAAAACTTTTTAAACTCTAAAAGAAATGCTAACAGGGACTAACACAAGGCCCTAGCAGGACGTTTTAAAAATTTAGAAAAAAAGCTCAAATTTCAAAAATGAGTTTCTAATGACCATTTTTGGAATTTAGTAATGTGATCAGTGTAAGGAAATATCTCCTTGGCATGGTTACCCCCTGACATTTTGCCTTTGCTGAAGCCAGGTTATGATTTGAAAGTGTGCTGAGGCCTGCTAACCAGGCCCCAGCACCAGTGTTCTTTCCCTAACCTGTACCTTTGTTTCCACAATTGGCACACCATGGCATCCAGGTAAGTCCCTTGTAACTGGTACCCCTGGTACCAAGGGCCCTGATGCCAGGGAAGGTCTCTAAGGGCTGCAGCATGTCTTATGCCATCCTGGGGACCCCTCACTCAGCACAGACACACTGCTTGCCAGCTTGTGTGTGCTGGTGGGGAGAAAATGACTAAGTCGACATGGCACTCCCCTCAGGGTGCCATGCCAACCTCACACTGCCCATGGCATAGGTAAGTCACCCCTCTAGCAGGCCTTACAGCCCTAAGGCAGGGTTCACTATACCATAGGTGAGGGCATAGGTGCATGAGCACTATGCCCCTACAGTGTCTAAGCAAAACCTTAGACATTGTAAGTGCAGGGTAGCCATAAGAGTATATGGTCTGGGAGTCTGTCATACACGAACTCCCCAGCACCATAATGGCTACACTGAAAACTGGGAAGTTTGGTATCAAACTTCTCAGCACAATAAATGCACACTGATGCCAGTGTAAATTTTATTCTGAAATACACCCCAGAGGGCATCTTAGAGATGCCACCTGAAAACATACCCAACTTCCAGTGTGGGCTGACTAGTTTTACCAGCCTGCCACACACCAGACATGTTGCTGGCCACATGGGGAGAGTGCCTTTGTCACTCTGTGGCTAGAAACAAAGCCTGTACTAGGCGGAGGTGCTTCTCACCTCCCACTGCAGGAACTGTAACACCTGGTGGTGAGCCTCAAAGGCTCACCCCCTTTGTTACAGCGCCCCAGGGCACTCCAGCTAGTGGAGATGCCCGCCCCCTCCGGCCACGGCCCCACTTTTGGCGGCAAGGCCGGAGGAGATAATGAGAAAAACAGGGAGGAGTCACTGGCCAGTCAGGACAGCTCCTAAGGTGTCCTGAGCTGAGGTGACTCTGACTTTTAGAAATCCTCCACCTTGCAGATGGAGGATTCCCCCAATAGGATTAGGGATGTACCCCTCTCCCCTCAGGGAGGAGGCACAAAGAGGGTGTAGCCACCCTCAGGGCTAGTAGCCATTGGCTACTAATCCCCCAGACCTAAACACACCCCTAAATTGAGTATTTAGGGGCTCCCAGAACCAAGCAAGATAGATTGCTGCAACCTGAAGACGAAGAAGGACTGCTGACCGGAAGCCCTGCAGAGAAGACGGAGACACCAACTGCTTTGGCCCCAGCCCTACAGGCCTGTCTCCCCACTTCAAGAAAAACTGCAACAGCGACGTGTTCCACAGGGTCCAGCGACCTCTGAAGCCTCAGAGGACTACCCTGCATCTAAAAGGACCAAGAACTCCCGAGGACAGCGGCTCTCCTCCAAAGAAGAAACATCTTTGCAACAAAGAAGCAACTTTTAAAGACAACACGTTTCCTGCCGGAAGCGTGAGACTTTGTACTCTGCACCCGACGCCCCCGGCTCGACCCGCCGAGAAACAACACTACAGGTAGGACTCCCTGGCGACTGTGACCCTGTGAGCAGCAAGAGTTGACCTCCTTGAGCCCCCCCAGTGACGCCTGCAGAGGGAATCCAGAGGCTCCCCCTGACCGCGACTGCCTGCTTCTAAGAACCCGACGTCTGGTAAAGACCCTGCACCCGCAGCCCCGAGGACCTGAAGGATCCGACCTCCAGTGCAGAAGCGACCCCCAGGTGGCCCTCTCTTTTGCCCAGGTGGTGGCTACCCCGAAGAGCCCCCCCTTGCCTGCCTGCTTCGCTGAAGAGACCCTGGGTCCCCCATTGAACTCCATTGCAAACTCGACGCCTGTTTGCACTCTGCACCTGGCCGCCCGTGCCGCTGAGGGTGTACTTTTTGTGCTGACTTGTGTCCCCCCCGGTGCCCTACAAAACCCCCCTGGTCTGCCCTCAGAAGATGTGGGTACTTACCTGTTGGCAGACTGGAACCGGGGCACCCCCTTCTCCATTGAAGCCTATGTGTTTTGGGCACCACTTTGACCTCTGCACCTGACCGGCCCTGAGCTGCTGGTGTGGTAACTTTGGGGTTGCCCTGAACCCCCAACGGTGGGCTACCCTGGTCCCAACTTTGAACCCTGTAGGTGGTTTACTTACCTGCAAAACTAACAAACACTTACCTCCCCCAGGAACTGTTGAAAATTGCAATGTCTAGTTTTAAAATAGCTTATTGCCATTTTTGTGAAAGCTGTACATGCTATTTTGCTGATTCAAAGTTCCAAAGTTACCTAAATGAAATACCTTTCATTTGAAGCATTACTTGTAAATCTTGAACATATGGTTCTTAAAATAAACTAAGAAAATATATTTTTCTATACAAAAACCTATTGGCCTGGAATTGTCTTTGAGTGTGTGTTCCTCATTTATTGCCTGTGTGTGTACAGCAAATGCTTAACACTACCCTCTGATAAACCTACTGCTCGACCACACTACCACAAAATAGAGCATTAGAATTATCTCTTTTTGCCACTATCTTACCTGTAAGGGGAACCCTTGGACTCTGTGTATGCTATTTCTTACTTTGAAATAGTACATACAGAGGCAACTTCCTACATTGGTGGATCAGCGGTGGGGTACAAGACTTTGCATTTGCTGGACTACTCAGGCAATACCTGATCACATGACTAAATTCCAAAAATTGTCATTAGAAACTGATTTTTGAAATTTGAGCTATTTTTCTAAATTTTTCAAAGTCCCGCTAGGGCCTTGTGTTAGTCCCTGTTAGCATTTCTCTTAGAGTTTAAAGGTTTTGTAAAAGTTTGAATTAAGTTCGAGAGATAGTTTTAGATTCTTTTAGAAACATAATGTCTGCTGCAGAAGAGAAAGTGATGGAACTCAACTTCACCCCTTACCTGCCTGACATTAGGATGTCAGAGTTAAGGTCTCTCTGCAAAAAGATAAAGACTGGTTCAAACCCTATCAAAATACAGCTCCAGGAGCTTTTGGCAGAGTTTGCTAAAAATAACCCCTCTGATGATACCTTCCCAGAGGGGGAAGCAAGTAATGTGGAGGATTTCCCACTTCCAATCCTAGATAGGGAGCCCAGGGTTCCTCAAACCCTGTCTCCACAAGTGATAGTCAGAGATGTTGCTTCTCTCACAGGAGAGTCCAACAGCTCTGCAAGCATTGAGGGCAGCCTCAATGAAGATGACCTCCTGCTAGCCAGGTTGGCCAAAAGATTGGCTTTGGAAAGACAGATCCTAGCCATAGAAAGGGAAAGACAAGAGATGGGCCTAGGTCTCATCAATGGTGGCAGTAACATAAATAGGGTCAGAGATTCTCCTGACATGTTGAAAATCCCTAAAAGGATTGTAACTAAATATGAAGATGGTGATGATATCACCAAATGGTTCACAGCTTTTGAGAGGGCTTGTGGAACCAGAAAAGTAAACATATCTCACTGGGGTACTCTCCTTTGGGAAATGTTCACTGGAAAGTGTAGGGATAGACTCCTCACACTCTTGAAGGCTCCCCTGATTGAGGGCTTTGGATTCTCAACTGAGGAGTACAGGATTAGGTTCAGGGGGGCTCAAACATCCTCGAGCCAGACCTGGGTTGATTTTGTTGACTACTCAGTTAAAACAATGGATGGTTGGATTCCTGGCAGTGGTGTAAATGATTATGATGGGCTGTACAATTTATTTGTGAAAGAACACCTGTTTTTTTTTGTTTTTTTTAATTGTTTTATTCAGTTAAGCACAAACCAAAGAAACAAACATTAATTCAGCAGATCTCTCGACAAGTGGATAAGGATATGTGAGAGTCATTACACATCATATAACTACTGTGGTATCCCATATCGCAGGCGTGACTCTGCCGGTTTCTCTCACTATATACTGATAGCCAGGGATCCGTTCCAGGAAAAAGGAAAACAAAGAAAAAAAGCCCTCCGTATCGGAGGAGTGCAACAGTCCGCCACCCTGTAGCAGGGAAAGGGCAGAAACATCCAATGGTATTAATCTAACAACGTCGAGCAGGAAGAACTGCAAAAGGATACCGATTGCAAAAACCTCTAAAAACAGGCAGGTGGAGGACACAGCCACATCGCGCAGGGCTATCACACAGCAAGGTAACTCGCATTATTCGGGGGGTATTGAAACGCGCAGATAGGGGACATCAGTCACACAGCACTCTCAGTCTGCGCCACCAGGTATTCATTTAAAGGGCTCCAAATATCTTTGGGACGGGATCTCTCTGGCATGAGTTCCCAGAATACTAACAGCTGGTCATGGCAGAAAGCCGCATCTCGTAACCAATCCGATTTGCGGGGGGCTCTCCCTCGGCCCCAGCACATTGCTACTCTTCGCTTAGCCAGCAGCATGAGTAGGCCCACTAAACGTCTATGCGGGCCATGCACCTCGTCCATATATCCCAACAGCGCTATCTTAGGAGAGAGGGGTATCTCCTCCTCTGTCATTTCAACAATCGACCGTCTTATCTCCTCCCAAAACTTATACACTTCCGCACACTCCCATGCCAGGTGAAAGAAGCCCGCGTCCGGAGCTCCGCAGCGGGCGCAGCGTGTGTCCGCTAGCAGTCCCATGGAATGTAGTTTCCTAGGCGTATAATATATTCGGTGCAGAAACTTGAATTGCAGCAAGCGCAGTCTATAATTCGGGGACAATATCCTCATATGAGCACAGCAGCTGCACCACATCGCTTCCGGTATGGGCTCCCCCACATCTCTCTCCCATGCAGCCCGAGCGGGTACCACAAGGCCGCCCCCTGCTCCTGCACAGCATTATACAGCTTGGTTATCAACTTGGAGGGGGATCTCGCGCTACAGAGTGCCTCCAAAGCCCGAAACTCGGAGGGAGCATCCAGCTCTTCAAAAAAACGATCCCGCAACAAAGCGCGGACACGGAGAGCACAAAAGCGCTGCATCGGGGTGCCATCACAGTTCGAGAGTGCACCAGGGACATCCAACAGCCGGCCGTCCACCACCCAGTCTCCCAGCACCAGCAAGTCAGCGTCTCGTAGAAACCCGCGCACCCCTCCATCCCGAAACATCTGGGCATCCGCCACCGCCATAACAGGCAGCGATGGAGCAAAGGGAGCCGACATCCCAGCCCGCCGCATCAACTCTCTCCATGCTCCCGCAGTGCAGGAGACCGTGTCTATTCCTCTAGAACGGGGGAGAACCCGCCCGACGAGCGCGCATACCAAGCCGTCAAGCCAGACAGAATCACTCTCCGGTGCAAGGTGTGGCATATAACGGGTCGGATTCAGCCAATAGTACGCGAAATGTGCCTGTGCACAGTGATAATATAACTCCAGGTCTGGGGCTGCCAATCCGCCTCGCTCAAATGGCAGCGTCAATTTCTCCCAAGCGATGCGGGGCTGACGTCCCGCCCACGCCAGCCGCACAAGCGCAGATGTCAGGGGCCGGAAATAAGCCTTAGTGAGTGGCAGGGGAAGATTCACGAATAAATACAAAAATTTAGGGAGTACCACCATCTTAGCAATAGCAATGCGACCAGTCAGCGAGAGGGGCAGAGCTCTCCAGACCTCCACCTTTTCCTCTAGCCATGTCAGCGCTGTCCCGTAATTAGCCAGCCGAAACGTTTCCGCGTCGCGACACAGGTGTATGCCTAGATAGCGTACTGGCCCATCTGCCCAAACCAAAGGGTATCGCGAATCGAATCTCTCTACACTAGGGGTTAGTGGCAGGATCATTGATTTCCACCAATTAATAGTGACCCCAGAAAAGTTCCCAAAGCGAACAATTTCATCTAATAAGATATCTAGATTTTGCCCGGGATTGCGCACATATATCGCGATATCATCTGCATATAAAGATATCAAGACAGGACGTTGCCGGAACTGTAGGCCGCTATTACTATATTTCTGCCGCAGTCCTGCCGCCAGAGGCTCCATACCAGCCGCAAAAAGAAGCGGAGACAGCGGGCAGCCCTGTCGCGTTCCCCGCGAGACGAGGAATGGGGCTGATATACCCCCGTTAAGGCGCAACCTGGCAGTAGGCAGAGTGTACAGCAACCTGATCCAATTCACAAAACGCGCGCTGAGACCCACTCGGTTCAGAAGCGCAAACATATATTCCCAGGCCAGAGAATCAAAGGCCTTAGCCGCATCAAGAAACACTGCAGCCACATCATCGCCAGTCTCTAGTGATCCCAGCACCGCAAAGAAAGTGCGCAAATTATGGCTCGTGGATCTCCTGGGAATAAAGCCCGATTGATCTGAAAGCACCATTCTAGAGAGTAGTGGCTGTAGTCGGGTCGCTATCATTTTTGCAAGAATCTTATTATCAATGTTTATCATGGAGAGTGGACGATACGAATCGCATCGCGTCGGGTCCTTCCCAGGCTTCAAAATAGTTATTATTAAAGCCTCCCGGAGGGAGGTCGGAAGCAACCCCGTCTCCAGAGACTCCTCATACACCTCCAGCAAATAGGGGGCAAGGATGTCCCCATATTCTTTATAAAAGGCAGGGGTCAAACCATCGGTGCCAGGAGACTTATCCCCAGGTAGACTTTGGATCGCCGCCACCACCTCCTCCACTGTGAACGGCATATCCAAATACATCCTATGTGCCTCTTCAAACCATACTAACGCAATGCTCTCAAAATACTCCTTCATATCTGCCTCCCTAAGCCCCACCGGAGGCGCGTATAGCTGCGAGAAGAATTTAGTAAATACCTGCATCACGCCTCCCATTCCAGTCACCCTGCCTCCCTCGGTATCTATCACCTCAGTGACGTAATTGCTGGCCCAGGGGCTGCGCAATAATCCCGCTAGTGTCCTCCCGGCTCTCTCACCCTCGCCATACCTGCGAGCCCGCGCGTGTCTCGCAAGGAAGCAAACCTCTCGAAGAGAGGCCTCCTCATACAGTGACACCTCGCGCCTGATTTCGGCAAGCACCTCGTTTGACCATGTCGCCTCTAAGCGCCGTTCCAGGTCCTCAAGCCTCCTTTCGATATCAGCCATCTCCCGTCTTAAAGCTTTCACTATCCCATGCTGCTTTGCTAGACACACCCCACGGATAACTACTTTAAATGCTTCCCATACCGTGCCAGGGGAGTCCACCAACCCTCGGTTCTCCTAAAAAAATAACCGAGTAGCCTCCCGTACCTCCGCACGGAAGGTGTCGTCCCGGAGAGCACCGCTGGGCAGCCGCCACATCACCATCGGTTGTAGCTCACTAGGTATCGCCAGGTCTAATAACACCGGTGAGTGGTCTGACAGCGTACGGGGGAGATGGTCTATTGCTCTAGTCCAGGCCTCCACATCTCTAGTGCCCAGCCACTGATCAATACGGGACCAACTACTATGGAAGTAATTCAGGCAGGTACCCTCCCACACTCCTGTATGTCTCTGCCTCCACAGATCTACCAGCGCGCTGCTATCCATTGCTGCTGTCAATGACCTTGCTGCAGAAACATGCTGCATCCTGGCCGCTCTCTCCCAGTCCAGCCACACATCTAGAACAACATTAAAATCACCGCCCCAGATCAAAGCCCCAGCTCCCAGCGACTCTACTTGGCGCCATACCTCCAGGAAAAACTCTGGGTCATCCACATTTGGCCCATATACTGCCACTAGCCGGCAAGCCCTGTCTAACAACACTCCACTCAGTATTACGTATCTACCATTGGGGTCAGCAATAATTTCACGCGTGCGCCACTGCAGTCCCTTACGGATAATGATTGCAACCCCACGAGCGTAGCTAGAGTATGCCGAATGGTGAGCCTCCCCAACCCAGCCAGCCTTCAGCCTACCAACTGTCGATGCCAACAGATGAGTTTCTTGGACCATACAAATGTCAATGCCATGACGCTTAACATAAGCCATCACCAGCCGGGCTTTTCGGTTATCATTAAGTCCCTGCACATTCCATGTCAAGCATCTCACAGCAGAAGAAACATCATCCCCCATCCAGAACCACAGTCATGCAACTCCGCACATGGACACAGCCCTCCACCTGCCAAAAACTTAACAAAAAAGGAACCAGGAACGTTTCCCAATTCGCCCCCTCCTCCCACCTCCCACCCAGGCCCCCCAATCAGACCCTCATAGTGTCCCATCCAATCATCCCTAAAGCCCAAACTGCAGGCATGTAACAGAAAAAAAACGGAATCATCTGTGGGGCAGAAGCCTGCCATACAACTCTCCACCCAGATGGTCTAGGGGAGAGGGGCCACGGGCAAGCAGCAGCTACACATCAGGGGCAGATCGCGGAGCGGACCCACACGCCCCGCAGCCTCAGAGGTAATGGAGTCTCGAACCTAACACTTAATCATTGTCACTGAGAGAGGCGTCTTCGGGGCTCCCCCCACCCCCGGCGTCCCCGGCCCCGCTGCTTAGATAATCGTCTTGCGAACTTATTCGCCTGCTTTGGATCCGAGAAATACAGCACTTTGCCTTCATGTCGCACCCTCAATTTAGCTGGGTATAACAGAGCAAATCCGATTCCAGCCTGGCTGAGCAAACGCTTTATCGGTAGAAAAGCCCGCCTCTGAGCTTGTACACCTGGGGTATAATCGGGAAAGAAGTTAATTTCGGAGTTTTTATACATTAGAGGACTTTTCTCCCTAGCTAACCTGAGCACAGTATCTCGGTCCCTATAATTCAATAGTCGTGCAATGATTGGGCGTGGGGGAGTGCCAGGCGGGGGGCGAGGGCCCAAGGATCGATGTGCCCTCTCAATCACCAACAGCCGAGAGAGCTCGCCAGCGAACAGCTCTTGTAACACGGTCTCGACGAAGTCCTCCATGCGTCCCATATCTGTTGCCTCCGGCAGCCCCACGATGCGGATGTTATTACGTCGGGACCGGGGCTCCAGGTCCTCATTCTTGTTTCGTATCACCTCCAGGAGACGCTCCATCTGTGCAATCTGTTCTCTATCGCCACTGCGAGCATCCTCTATCTCAGATGTGCGAGTCTCCAGAGTCTCAAACCTAGCATCGTGGTCATCTACCCGGGCTCTGATGCGGTCAAGCCGCTCCGATACATGATCCAGCTTAGCGTCTATCCCCGCCAAGCTGGTCTTGAGTTCCATAAACATGGATCTCACAGACATCTCTGGAGTCTCCTCCTCGGCGTCTGCATCTCCAGACTGGGAGGCGGAAGGGGCGCCGCGTTTTTCTCCTCCAGAGAAGGAGAGTTTAGCCTGTCGCTTATCTGCCTTGCCCATCTTGCAGTATTACACGTATAGTGCAACTAGCACGGTCCAAATGTACCTATAAAAGATAGCAAGTCTCTGTCCCCAAAAAATCACCTGGTCAGCTGCTTCGTTTACCTCACCAGGCTACCAGGCGGCCCCCGGGAGCACCTGGCAATCTCCTCCTCTCCCAAGTCAATCCGTTTCCATGTGTGGGTTCCATAATCTCCACCAGCAGCAGGGGGGCTCGACATAGCACAGGGGGGGCGGGGGGAGGGGGTCAGCCGGCCACCAGATTACAAAACCAGGATACTTAAGCTCCACGAGCCAGAAGGGACCTCAGGAGCACAGCGTCGTACCAGCCAGGGCCTCCGACCCCCGACCCAATCCCAATCCCCCCCTTATCTGGTTCTGTGCTACTAGCACAGTGCAGGGTTCCAGAAGCGATCCGCAGGGCACCAGAAAAGTTTGTGTGCAGGCTGCCGGGGCGATATCAGAGACCACCAGGCGGATCCCTCAGCAGGCCCCGAATTCAGGCCCTCTCCTCCTCCAGTCACAGCGCTCACAGTAAGCGCTAATTATCAACCGGGCCCCGCTCTCTCCTGCCGGGGGCCCGGGGATCTGAAAGCTCGGAGGGAAACTCCAGCCGGGGGTCGGGCCCCCAGCCGTCGCACGCACCAGGATCCAACCAGCAAAAAAAAGGGGGGGGGGGAGCCGCGGTCCGACACGACCGCCGATCAGGCTCCCCCAAAGTCCCTTGCGCTCCCGTCCTCTCTCCCCTCGACCGGGGGGGGCGGCCGCAGCCTCCCCTCTCTCCGCGCACACCGCGGGAGCTGGCGCGCGCGGTAGACCGCCAGCGCCAGGCCTCTCGGCACTCCTCCGCCCCCCGGGTGCCAGCAGCAGCCAAACCCGGCTCGAACAGCGTCGTCAAAGTCCCCGGGGGGAAGCCCCAGGGGCCCGCTCCTTCACCGCCACCCGTAGGATAGATTATGTCAGATAAATTGCCCGGCCCCGGCAGAGCCTCACAGAGTGACGGCCATCTTGCCCGGTGGCCAAGCCACGCCCCCCTGAAAGAACACCTGTTAAGTAATTGTTTCAATGATAAACTGCATCAGCATCTGGAAGACCTAGGACCAATTTCTCCCCAAGAATTGGGAAAGAAGGCAGACCATTGGGTCAAGACTAGGGTGACCAAGACTTCCACAGGGGGTGACCAAAAGAAAGGGGTCACAAAGACTCCCCAGGGGAAGAGTGTTGAGATATCCAAGGGAAAAAGTAAAGAGTCATCTACAGGGCCCCAAAAACCTGCTCAGGAGGGAGGGTCCAAAGCCTCTTCACAATCCAATTTTGGGTACAAGGGTAAAAACTTTGATCCCAAGAAGGCCTGGTGTCGTAGCTGTAATCAGCAGGGACACCAAACTGGAGACAAGGCCTGTCCCAAGAAAGGTTCCACTTCTAACTCTACTCCAGCTAACACTGGAATGGCCAGTCTCCAAGTGGGATCAACAGTGTGCCCAGAGCAAATCAGGGTTCCCACTGAAGCTACATTAGTTTCTGAGGGTGGGGTGGACTTAGCCACACTGGCTGCCTGGCCCCCTAATATGCAAAAATACAGGCAGCAACTCTTAATTAATGGGACAAGTGTAGAAGGCATGAGGGATACCGGTGCCAGTGTCACCATGGTGAAAGAGAAACTGGTTTCCCCTGGTCAATACCTGGCTGGACAAACTTATCCAGTCACCAACGCTGACAATCAGACTAAAGTACATCCCATGGCTATGGTAACTTTAGAGTGGGGAGGGGTCAATGGCCTGAAACAGGTGGTGGTCTCCTCAAATATCCCTGTAGACTGTTTGCTTGGAAATGTCCTGGAGTCCTTCACATGGGCTGAGGTAGAACTCAAAACCCATGCAGCCATGCTGGGTATCCCTGAACTGGTGTTTGTCAAGACAAGGGCACAGTGCAAGGCTCAGGGTGAAAAAGTGGTGTTGGAGCCTGGAAAAAGGGCCCAACCCTCCAAGAGAAAAGGAAAGAAGACTGGGGAACCAGCTTCAACACAACAAGAGAAAGAGAACCTCTCTTCCAAGGAAGAAGTTCTACCCTCTGAGGGAACTGAGCCCATAGAGTTAGAACCTTATCAGGTTGAGCTCCTAGGCCCAGGGGGACCCACAAGGGAACAGTTGTGTAAGGGGTAAGAAACATGTCCCACTCTTGAAGGCCTTAGGCAGCAAGCTGCTGAAGACTCCAAAGGAAAGATCATTGGAACACATAGAGTCTGTTGGGAAGATGGACTCCTCTACACTGAGGCAAGAGATCCCAAACCTGGTGCCACTAGGAGAGTGGTAGTGCCTCAGGAGTTTAGGGAGTTCATTCTAACCTTAGCTCATGATATTCCAATTGCTGGGCATTTGGGACAAACCAAGACTTGGGAAAGGTTAGTTAACCATTTCTATTGGCCCAACATGTCCTAGAAGGTAAAGGAGTTTTGTGTCTCCTGTGCCACCTGTCAAGCCAGTGGCAAGACAGGTGGACACCCAAAGGCCCCCCTTATTCTACTTCCAGTGGTGGGTGTCCCCTTTGAAAGAGTGGGTGTGGACATGTCGGGTCCACTTGAACCGCCCACAGCCTCAGGGAACCAATACATACTAGTGGTAGTGGATCATGCTACTAGATACCCTGAAGCAATCCCCCTTAGGTCCACTACTGCCCCTGCAGTAGCCAAAGCACTCATTGGTATCTTTACCAGAGTGGGATTTCCTAAGGAGGTGGTGTCTAACAGGGGTACCAACTTCATGTCAGCATACCTGAAACATATGTGGAATGAGTGTGGGATGACTTACAAATTTACCACACCATACCATCCACAAACCAATGGTCTTGTAGAAAGATTTAATAAGACATTGAAAGGCATGATCATGGGGCTCCCTGAAAAACTCAAAAGGAGATGGGATGCCCTCTTGCCATATCTGCTTTTCGCCTACAGAGAGGTGCCTCAGAAGGGAGTAGGGTTTTCTCCCTTTGAACTTCTGTTTGGCCACCCTGTAAGGGGACCACTAGCTCTTGTAAAAGAAGACTGGGAGAGACCTCTTCATGAGCCTAAACAAGATATTGTGGACTATGTACTAGGCCTACATTCCAGGATGGCAGAGTACATGGAAAAGGCAAGCAAAAACCTTGAGGCCAGCCAACAACTCCAGAAGATGTGGTATGACCAAAAGGCTGCAATGGTTGAGTTTCAGACAGGGCAGAAAGTCTGGGTTCTGGAACCTCTGGCTCCCAGGGCACTTCAGGACAGATGGAGTGGCCCTTACCCAGTGCTAGAAAGAAAGAGTCAGGTCACCTACCTGGTAGACCTAGGCACTAGCAGGACCCCCAAAAGGGTGATCCATGTGAACCACCTCAAACTCTTTCATGACAGGGCAGATGTGAACCTGTTGATGGTAACAGATGAGGACCAGGAAGCTGAGAGTGAACCTCTCCCTGATCTCCTCTCCACAGACCTTTAAGATGGCTCAGTTCATGGAGTGATCTATTCAGATACCCTCTCTGGCCAACAGCAATCTGACTGTAGGAAGGTCGTACAACAGTTTGCTGAGCTCTTTCCCCTAACCTCTGGTCAGACACACCTGTGTACCCATGATGTGAACACAGGAGACAGCATGCCTGGCAAAAACAACATTTTCAGACAGTCTGACCAAGTTAAGGAAAGCATCAAAGTGGAAGTCCACAAGATGCTGGAATTGGGAGTCATTGAGCACTCTGACAGCCCCTGGGCTAGCCCAGTGGTCTTAGTCCCCAAACCTCACACCAAAGATGGAAAGAGAGAGATGAGGTTTTGTGTGGACTACAGAGGACTTAATTCTGTCACCTAGACAGATGCCCATCCCATTCCAAGGGCAGATGAATTGATTGACAAACTAGGTGCTGCCAGATACTTATGTACCTTTGACTTGACAGCAGGGTACTGGCAAATTAAAATGGCACCAGGAGCAAAAGAAAAGACAGTATTCACAACACCTGATGGGCACTATCAGTTAACTGTTATGCCCTTTGGTTTAAAGAATGCCCCTGCCACGTTCCAAAGGTTGGTGAATCAAGACCTTGCTGGCTTGAGTCCTTTAGTGCAGCTTATCTTGACGATATTGCTGTCTTTAGCTCCAGCTGGCAGAATCACCTGGTCCACTTGAAGAAGGTTTTGAAGGCCCTGCAAGCAGCAGGCCTCTCTATCAAGGCCACCAAATGCCAGATAGGGCAGCGAACTGTGGTTTACTTGGGACACCTTTTAGGTGGAGGCCAATTTCAGCCACTCCATCCCAAGATCCAGACTATTCTGGACTGGGCAGCTCCAAAAACCCAGACTCAAGTGAGGGCATTCCTTGGCTTGACTGGGTACTACAGGAGGTTTGTGAAGGGATATGGATCAATAGTGACACCCCTCACAGAACTTACCTCCAAGAAAATGCCCAAGAAGGTAAACTGGACTGTAGAATGCCAACCGGCCTTTGACACCCTGAAACAAGCTATGTGCACAGAACCAGTTCTAAAAGCTCCAGTTTACCTCAAGCAGTTCATTGTGCAGACTGATGCCTCTGAACATGGGATAAGGGCGGTTTTGTCCCAAACAAATGATGATGGCCTTGACCAGCCTGTTGCTTTCATTAGCAGTAGGTTACTCCCCAGGGAGCAGTGTTGGAGTGCCATTGAGATGGAGGCCTTTGCTGTGGTTTGGTCCCTGAAGAAGCTGAGACCACACCTCTTTGGTACTCACTTTGTAGTTCAAACTGACCACAGACCTCTCAGATGACTAATGCAAATGAAAGGTGAAAATCCAAAACTGTTAAGGTGGTCCATCTCCCTACAGGGAATGGACTTTATAGTGGAACACAGACTTGGGACTGCCCAGACCAATGCATATGGCCTTTCCAGGTTCTTCCACTTAGAAAATGAAGACTCTCTTGGGAAAGGTTAGTCTCATCCTCTTTCGTTTGGGGGGGGAGGGTTGTGTAAGGAAATGCCTCCTTGGCATGGTTACCCCCTGACTTTTTGCCTTTGCTGATGCCAAGTTATGATTTGAAAGTGTGCTGAGGCCTGCTAACCAGGCCCCAGCACCAGTGTTCTTTCCCTAACCTGTACCTTTGTTTCCACAATTGGCACACCCTGGCATCCAGGAAAGTCCCCTGTAACTGGTACCCCTGGTACCAAGGGCCCTGATGCCAGTGAAGGTCTCTAAGGGCTGCAGCATGTCTTATGCTACCCTGGAGACCCCTCACTCAGCACAGACACACTGCTTGCCAGCTTGTGTGTGCTGGTGGGGAGAAAATTACTAAGTCGACATGGCACTCCCCTCAGGGTGCCATGCCAACCTCACACTGCCCATGGCATAGGTAAGTCACCCCTCTAGCAGGCCTTACAGCCCTACGGCAGGGTGCACTATTGTGAGAAGGTAGCCTCTTTCTAGCCTTGTTACCCCCACTTTTGGCCTGTTTGTGAGTATATGTCAGGGTGTTTTGTCACTGTTTTCACTGTCTCACTGGGATCCTGATAGCCAGGCCTCAGTGCTCATAGTGAAAACACCATGTTTTCAGTATGGTTGTTATGTGTCACTGGGATCCTGCTGGTCAGGACCCCAGTGCTCATAGGTTTGTGGCCTATATGTATGTGTCACTGGGACCCTGTCACACAGGGCCCCAGTGCTCATAGGTGTGCATGTATATGTTCCCTGTGTGGTGCCTAACTGTCTCACTGAGGCTCTGCTAACCAGAACCTCAGTGGTTATGCTCTCTCATTACTTTCAAATTGTCACTGACAGGCTAGTGACCATTTTTACCAATTTACATTGGCTTACTGGAACACCCTTATAATTCCCTAGTATATGGTACTGAGGTACCCAGGGTATTGGGGTTCCAGGAGATCCCTATGGGCTGCAGCATTTCTTTTGCCACCCATAGGGAGCTCTGACAATTCTTACACAGGCCTGCCACTGCAGCCTGAGTGAAATAACGTCCACGTTATTTCACAGCCATTTTACACTGCACTTAAGTAACTTATAAGTCACCTATATGTCTAACCTTTACCTGGTAAAGGTTAGGTGCAAAGTTACTTAGTGTGAGGGCACCCTGGCACTAGCCAAGGTGCCCCCACATTGTTCAGAGCCAATTCACTGAACTTTGTGAGTGCGGGGACACCATTATACGCGTGCACTACATATAGGTCACTACCTATATGTAGCTTCACCATGGTAACTCCGAATATGGCCATGTAACATGTCTATGATCATGGAATTGCCCCCTCTATGCCATCCTGGCATTGTTGGTACAATTCCATGATCCCAGTGGTCTGTAGCACAGACCCTGGTACTGCCAGACTGCCCTTCCTGGGGTTTCACTGCAGCTGCTGCTGCTGCCAACCCCTCAGACAGGCAGCTGCCCTCCTGGGGTCCAGCCAGGCCTGGCCCAGGATGGCAGAACAAAGAACTTCCTCTGAGAGAGGGTGTGACACCCTCTCCCTTTGGAAAATGGTGTGAAGGCAGGGGAGGAGTAGCCTCCCCCAGCCTCTGGAAATGCTTTGTTGGGCACAGATGTGCCCAATTCTGCATAAGCCAGTCTACACCGGTTCAGGGACCCCTTAGCCCCTGCTCTGGCGCGAAACTGGACAAAGGAAAGGGGAGTGACCACTCCCCTGACCTGCACCTCCCCTGGGAGGTGTCCAGAGCTCCTCCAGTGTGCTCCAGACCTCTGCCATCTTGGAAACAGAGGTGCTGCTGGCACACTGGACTGCTCTGAGTGGCCAGTGCCACCAGGTGACGTCAGAGACTCCTGCTGATAGGCTCCTTCAGGTGTTAGTAGCCTTTCCTCTCTCCTAGGTAGCCAAACCCTCTTTTCTGGCTATTTAGGGTCTCTGTCTCTGGGGAAACTTTAGATAACGAATGCATGAGCTCAGCCGAGTTCCTCTGCATCTCCCTCTTCACCTTCTGATAAGGAATCGACCGCTGACCGCGCTGGAAGCCTGCAAACCTGCAACATAGTAGCAAAGACGACTACTGCAACTCTGTAACGCTGATCCTGCCGCCTTCTCGACTGTTTTCCTGCTTGTGCATGCTGTGGGGGTAGTCTGCCTCCTCTCTGCACCAGAAGCTCCGAAGAAATCTCCCGTGGGTCGACGGAATCTTCCCCCTGCAACCGCAGGCACCAAAAAGCTGCATCTCCGGTCCCTTGGGTCTCCTCTCAGCACGACGAGCGAGGTCCCTCGAATCCAGCGACACCGTCCAAGTGACCCCCACAGTCCAGTGACTCTTCAGCCCAAGTTTGGTGGAGGTAAGTCCTTGCCTCACCTCGCTGGGCTGCATTGCTGGGAACCGCGACTTTGCAAGCTTCTCCGGCCCCTGTGCACTTCCGGCGGAAATCCTTCGTGCACAGCCAAGCCTGGGTCCACGGCACTCTAACCTGCATTGCACGACTTTCTAAGTTGGTCTCCGGCGACGTGGGACTCCTTTGTGCGACTTCGGCGAGCACCGTTTCACGCATCCTCGTAGTGCCTGTTTCTGGCACTTCTCCGGGTGCTACCTGCTTCAGTGAGGGCTCCTTGTCTTGCTCGACGTCCCCTCTCTCTGCAGGTCCAATTTGCGACCTCCTGGTCCCTCCTGGGCCCCAGCAGCGTCCAAAAACGCCAAACGCACGATTTGCGTGTAGCAAGGCTTGTTGGCGTCCATCCGGCGGGAAAACACTTCTGCACGACTCTCCAAGGCGTGGGGGATCCATCCTCCAAAGGGGAAGTCTCTAGCCCTTGTCGTTCCTGCAGTATTCACAGTTCTTCAGCCTAGTAAGAGCTTCTTTGCACCAACCGCTGGCATTTCTTGGGCATCTGCCCATCTCCGAGCTGCTTGTGACTTTTGGACTTGGTCCCCTTGTTCCACAGGTACCCTCAGTCAGGAATCCATCGTTGTTGCATTGCTGATTTGTGTTTTCCTTGCATTCTCCCTCTAACACGACTATTTTGTCCTTAGGGGAACTTTGGTGCACTTTGCACTCACTCTTCAGGGTCTTGGGGTGGGTTATTTTGCTAACTCTCACTATTTTCTAATAGTCCCAGCGACCCTCTACAAGGTCACATAGGTTTGGGGTCCATTCGTGGTTCGCATTCCACTTCTGGAGTATATGGTTTGTGTTGCCCCTATCCCTATGTTTCCCCATTGCATCCTATTGTAACTATACATTGTTTGCACTGTTTTCTAAGACTATACTGCATATTTTTGCTATTGTGTATATATATCTTGTGTATATTTCCTATCCTCTTACTGAGGGTACACTCTAAGATACTTTGGCATATTGTCATAAAAATAAAGTACCTTTATTTTTAGTATAACTGTGTATTGTGTTTTCTTATGATATTGTGCATATGACACTAAGTGGTACTGTAGTAGCTTCACACGTCTCCTAGTTCAGCCTGAGCTGCTTTGCTAAGCTACCATTATCTATCAGCCTAAGCTGCTAGACACCCTATACACTAATCAGGGATAACTGGGCCTGGTGCAAGGTGCAAGTACCCCCTTGGTACTCACTACAAGCCAGTCCAGCCTCCTACATTGGTTGTGCAGTGGTGGGATAAGTGCTTTGAGACTACTTACCACTCTTGTCATTGTACTTTTCATAAGAGAAAAATATACAAAACAAGGTCAGTGTATATACACATAGCCAAAAAGTTTTGCATTTCCTCTTTTCACTCTTTTCTAAGTGCTGAAAAGTACTTCTAAACTTTCAAAAAGTTCTTAAAAGTTTAAAAAAAAATTTTCTGTCTTTCCAAAAAGTTCTGAAAACTTTTTTCTCTTTGTCTATCACTTTAACTCTCTCTAAAAATGTCTGGCACAGGCCAAAAAGTTGAACTGTCCAAACTTGCATATGATCACCTTAGCTGGAAAGGAGCAAGGAGTCTCTGCATAGAGAGAGGTTTGAGTGTAGGGAAGAATCCTTCCTTAGAACTGTTAATTAATATGCTTAGAGTACAGGATAAGGCCATAAGTGCCCAATCTGTAGAAAAAGTAGCTAATGGTTCTCAATCTGATCCAGGGACTCCCCCAGGAAAAGGTTCAGGAAAGAAACTTCTCAGCCTGCCCATTACTAGACAGTCTAGCATAGTTGGTACAGAGGTTGAATCACATCATACTGATGATGTGCTCTCACATTATGCTGGTAGCCAAGCTGTTAGGGTGCCCTCTGTAAGGGACAGGTCTCCTTCTGTTCATTCCCATCATACCTCTGTATCTAGAAATGTCCCTCCCACCCACCCTGATGACAGATTGTTAGAAAGGGAGCTCAATAGATTGAGAGTGGAGCAAACCAGACTGAAGCTCAAGAAGCAACAGCTGGATTTGGATAGACAGTCTTTAGAAGTAGAGAGGGAAAGACAGAAGTTGGGTTTAGAAACCCATGGTGGCAGCAGCAGTATTCCCCATAGTCATCCTGCAAAAGAGCATGATTCCAGGAATCTGCACAAGATAGTTCCCCCTTATAAGGAGGGGGATGACATTAACAAGTGGTTTGCTGCACTTGAGAGGGCCTGTGCTGTACAGGATGTCCCTCAAAAGCAGTGGGCTGCTATCCTATGGCTATCATTTAGTGGAAAAGGTAGGGATAGGCTCCTTACAGTGAAAGAAAATGATGCCAATAATTTTACAGTTCTTAAGAATGCACTCCTGGATGGTTATGGCTTAACCACTGAACAGTACAGGATAAAGTTCAGAGAGACCAAAAAGGAGTCTTCACAAGACTGGGTTGATTTCATTGACCATTCAGTGAAGGCCTTGGAGGGGTGGTTACATGGCAGTAAAGTTACTGATTATGAAAGCCTGTATAACACAATCCTGAGAGAGCATATACTTAATAATTGTGTGTCTGATTTGTTGCACCAGTACCTGGTAGACTCTGATCTGACCTCTCCCCAAGAATTGGGAAAGAAGGCAGACAAATGGGTCAGAACAAGGGTGAACAGAAAAGTTCATACAGGGGGTGACAAAGATGGCAATAAGAAGAAAGATGGTGAAAAATCTCAAGATAAGCATGGGGATAAGGGTAAAACCAAAGATCCCACTTCAAATCTTAAACACTCTTCAGAGGGTGGGGATAAAACAAATTCTTCCTCTTCTTCCCAACCTGCACACATTAAAAAGCCCTGGTGCTTTGTGTGTAAAAATAGAGGCCATAGGCCAGGGGATAAGTCCTGTCCAGGTAAACCCCCTGAGCCTACCACCACTAATACATCAAGCTCTAGTGCCCCTAGCAGTAGTGGTACTAGTGGTGGGACTGCTGGCAACAGTCAAGCAAAGGGTGTAGTTGGGTTCACTTATGGGTCCATAGTGGAAACTGATGTAATCAGTCCCAAGACAGTTTCTGTCACACCTAGTGGCATTGGCCTTGCCACACTGGCTGCTTGTCCCCTTACAATGGATAAGTACAGGCAGACAGTTTCAATAAATGGTGTTGAGGCCTTGGCCTACAGGGACACAGGTGCCAGTTTCACTTTGGTGACTGAAAACCTAGTGCCTCCTGAACAACACATCATTGGACAACAATATAAGATTATTGATGTCCATAACTCCACTAAGTTTCTTCCCTTAGCTATAATTCAGTTTAGTTGGGGTGGAGTTACTGGCCCTAAGCAGGTGGTGGTATCACCTAGCTTACCTGTAGACTGTCTCTTAGGTAATGACCTAGAGGCCTCAGGTTGGGCTGATGTAGAGTTTTATGCCCATGCAGCCATGCTGGGCATCCCTGAGGAATTGTTCCCTTTCATTTCAAGTGAAATGAAAAAGCAAAGGAGAGAAGGCCTGAAAACTCAGGATCCCTCTCCATCAACAGGTAAAGAGGGTATCACAGTATCCCCTAACCACCCTACCATTCAGGATACCATTCCTGTGGTGGGAGAAACCTCTCCTGGGGTGGCACCTGTTCCAAGGGAATCATCAGCTGGCAAAGCTGGACTCCCTGAGGTGGAAGTACCTCTCTGTGGGATAACTAACATTGGTGAGAAAAACAGCACCATTTTAGTTAACATGGAGCATCCCTCCAACCCTCCCAGAGAAACTTTAGTGCAGAAACCCTGCACTACCTCACAACACTTAGGACAGCATCCCTGCCCTAGTGTGGAGCTGATAGGACAGCATCCCTGCCCTGCTCCAACCCAAGAGAAACAGCATCCCTGTTCTCTCTTCCAGCCATATGGACAAAGTTTTTGCCCAGCTATGGCTTTTCTGAGACAGCATCCCTGTCTGGCATTTCCATCACTACAAATAGGTTCAGTGGACAATTCCCACTGCTCTAAACTAAAACTTACTGATAGAAACTCTGAAAATACATCTTCACATTGTTGCTTAGCTAAAAAACTTCAAACAGGGTGGTTTACATCCCCACAGGGAAGTAACCATATAGTGGATGATAAAGGGAGTAACCAGTCTATTGCAGAGCTACTCTCTACTTATCACCACTTAGACAATAAAGTCTCAACTGGCCAAGGTTAGCCTTATTGTCCTTCGTTTGGGGGGGGGTTGTGTGAGAAGGTAGCCTCTTTCTAGCCTTGTTACCCCCACTTTTGGCCTGTTTGTGAGTATATGTCAGGGTGTTTTGTCACTGTTTTCACTGTCTCACTGGGATCCTGATAGCCAGGCCTCAGTGCTCATAGTGAAAACACCATGTTTTCAGTATGGTTGTTATGTGTCACTGGGATCCTGCTGGTCAGGACCCCAGTGCTCATAGGTTTGTGGCCTATATGTATGTGTCACTGGGACCCTGTCACACAGGGCCCCAGTGCTCATAGGTGTGCATGTATATGTTCCCTGTGTGGTGCCTAACTGTCTCACTGAGGCTCTGCTAACCAGAACCTCAGTGGTTATGCTCTCTCATTACTTTCAAATTGTCACTGACAGGCTAGTGACCATTTTTACCAATTTACATTGGCTTACTGGAACACCCTTATAATTCCCTAGTATATGGTACTGAGGTACCCAGGGTATTGGGGTTCCAGGAGATCCCTATGGGCTGCAGCATTTCTTTTGCCACCCATAGGGAGCTCTGACAATTCTTACACAGGCCTGCCACTGCAGCCTGAGTGAAATAACGTCCACGTTATTTCACAGCCATTTTACACTGCACTTAAGTAACTTATAAGTCACCTATATGTCTAACCTTTACCTGGTAAAGGTTAGGTGCAAAGTTACTTAGTGTGAGGGCACCCTGGCACTAGCCAAGGTGCCCCCACATTGTTCAGAGCCAATTCACTGAACTTTGTGAGTGCGGGGACACCATTATACGCGTGCACTACATATAGGTCACTACCTATATGTAGCTTCACCATGGTAACTCCGAATATGGCCATGTAACATGTCTATGATCATGGAATTGCCCCCTCTATGCCATCCTGGCATTGTTGGTACAATTCCATGATCCCAGTGGTCTGTAGCACAGACCCTGGTACTGCCAGACTGCCCTTCCTGGGGTTTCACTGCAGCTGCTGCTGCTGCCAACCCCTCAGACAGGCAGCTGCCCTCCTGGGGTCCAGCCAGGCCTGGCCCAGGATGGCAGAACAAAGAACTTCCTCTGAGAGAGGGTGTGACACCCTCTCCCTTTGGAAAATGGTGTGAAGGCAGGGGAGGAGTAGCCTCCCCCAGCCTCTGGAAATGCTTTGTTGGGCACAGATGTGCCCAATTCTGCATAAGCCAGTCTACACCGGTTCAGGGACCCCTTAGCCCCTGCTCTGGCGCGAAACTGGACAAAGGAAAGGGGAGTGACCACTCCCCTGACCTGCACCTCCCCTGGGAGGTGTCCAGAGCTCCTCCAGTGTGCTCCAGACCTCTGCCATCTTGGAAACAGAGGTGCTGCTGGCACACTGGACTGCTCTGAGTGGCCAGTGCCACCAGGTGACGTCAGAGACTCCTGCTGATAGGCTCCTTCAGGTGTTAGTAGCCTTTCCTCTCTCCTAGGTAGCCAAACCCTCTTTTCTGGCTATTTAGGGTCTCTGTCTCTGGGGAAACTTTAGATAACGAATGCATGAGCTCAGCCGAGTTCCTCTGCATCTCCCTCTTCACCTTCTGATAAGGAATCGACCGCTGACCGCGCTGGAAGCCTGCAAACCTGCAACATAGTAGCAAAGACGACTACTGCAACTCTGTAACGCTGATCCTGCCGCCTTCTCGACTGTTTTCCTGCTTGTGCATGCTGTGGGGGTAGTCTGCCTCCTCTCTGCACCAGAAGCTCCGAAGAAATCTCCCGTGGGTCGACGGAATCTTCCCCCTGCAACCGCAGGCACCAAAAAGCTGCATCTCCGGTCCCTTGGGTCTCCTCTCAGCACGACGAGCGAGGTCCCTCGAATCCAGCGACACCGTCCAAGTGACCCCCACAGTCCAGTGACTCTTCAGCCCAAGTTTGGTGGAGGTAAGTCCTTGCCTCACCTCGCTGGGCTGCATTGCTGGGAACCGCGACTTTGCAAGCTTCTCCGGCCCCTGTGCACTTCCGGCGGAAATCCTTCGTGCACAGCCAAGCCTGGGTCCACGGCACTCTAACCTGCATTGCACGACTTTCTAAGTTGGTCTCCGGCGACGTGGGACTCCTTTGTGCGACTTCGGCGAGCACCGTTTCACGCATCCTCGTAGTGCCTGTTTCTGGCACTTCTCCGGGTGCTACCTGCTTCAGTGAGGGCTCCTTGTCTTGCTCGACGTCCCCTCTCTCTGCAGGTCCAATTTGCGACCTCCTGGTCCCTCCTGGGCCCCAGCAGCGTCCAAAAACGCCAAACGCACGATTTGCGTGTAGCAAGGCTTGTTGGCGTCCATCCGGCGGGAAAACACTTCTGCACGACTCTCCAAGGCGTGGGGGATCCATCCTCCAAAGGGGAAGTCTCTAGCCCTTGTCGTTCCTGCAGTATTCACAGTTCTTTAGCCTAGTAAGAGCTTCTTTGCACCAACCGCTGGCATTTCTTGGGCATCTGCCCATCTCCGAGCTGCTTGTGACTTTTGGACTTGGTCCCCTTGTTCCACAGGTACCCTCAGTCAGGAATCCATCGTTGTTGCATTGCTGATTTGTGTTTTCCTTGCATTCTCCCTCTAACACGACTATTTTGTCCTTAGGGGAACTTTGGTGCACTTTGCACTCACTCTTCAGGGTCTTGGGGTGGGTTATTTTGCTAACTCTCACTATTTTCTAATAGTCCCAGCGACCCTCTACAAGGTCACATAGGTTTGGGGTCCATTCGTGGTTCGCATTCCACTTCTGGAGTATATGGTTTGTGTTGCCCCTATCCCTATGTTTCCCCATTGCATCCTATTGTAACTATACATTGTTTTCACTGTTTTCTAAGACTATACTGCATATTTTTGCTATTGTGTATATATATCTTGTGTATATTTCCTATCCTCTTACTGAGGGTACACTCTAAGATACTTTGGCATATTGTCATAAAAATAAAGTACCTTTATTTTTAGTATAACTGTGTATTGTGTTTTCTTATGATATTGTGCATATGACACTAAGTGGTACTGTAGTAGCTTCACACGTCTCCTAGTTCAGCCTGAGCTGCTTTGCTAAGCTACCATTATCTATCAGCCTAAGCTGCTAGACACCCTATACACTAATCAGGGATAACTGGGCCTGGTGCAAGGTGCAAGTACCCCCTTGGTACTCACTACAAGCCAGTCCAGCCTCCTACAACTATACCATAGGTGAGGGCATAGGTGCATGAGCACTATGCCCCTACAGTGTCTAAGAAAAACCATAGACATTGTAAGCGCAGGGTAGCCATAAGAGTATATGGTCTGGGAGTCTGTCATACACGAACTCCCCAGCACCATAATGGCTACACTGAAAACTGGGAAGTTTGGTATCAAACTTCTCAGCACAATAAATGCACACTGATGCCAGTGTACAATTTATTGTGAAATACACCCCAGAGGGCATCTTAGAGATGCCCCCTGAAAACATACCCGACTTCCAGTGTGGGCTGACTTTACCAGCCTGCCACACACAACAGACGTGTTGCTGGCCACATGGGGAGAGTGCCTTTGTCACTCTGTGGCTAGTAACAAAGCCTGTACTGGGTGGAGGTGCTTCTCACCTCCCCTGCAGGAACTGTAACACCTGGCGGTGAGCCTCAAAGGCTCACTCCCTTTGTTACAGCACCCCAGGGCACTTCAGCTAGTGGAGATGCCCGCCCCCTCCGGCCACGGCCCCACTTTTGGCGGCAAGGCCGGAGGAGATAATGGGAAAAACAAGGAGGAGTCACTGGCCAGTCAGGACAGCTCCTAAGGTGTCCTGAGCTGAGGTGACTCTGACTTTTAGAAATCCTCCATCTTGCAGATGGACTATTCCCCCAATAGGATTAGGGATGTGTACCCCTCCCCTCAGGGAGGAGGCACAAAGAGGGTGTAGCCACCCTCAGGGCTAGTAGCCATTGGCTACTAACCCCCCAGACCTAAACACACCCCTAAATTGAATATTTAGGGGCTCCCAGAACCAAGCAAGATAGATTCCTGCAACCTGAAGATGAAGAAGGACTGCTGACCTGAAGCCTTGCAGAGAAGACGGAGACACCAACTGCTTTGGCCCCAGCCCTACCGGCCTGTCTCCCCACTTCAAGAAAAACTACAACAGCGACGTGTTCCACAGGGTCCAGCGACCTCTGAAGCCTCAGAGGACTACCCTGCATCTAAAAGGACCAAGAACTCCCGAGGACAGTGGCTCTGCTCCAAAGAAGAAACATCTTTGCAACAAAGAAGTAACTTTTAAAGACAACACGTTTCCCGCCGGAAGTGTGAGACTTTGCACTCTGCACCCAACGCCCCCGGCTCGACCTGCGGAGAAACAACACTACAGGGAGGACTCCCTGGCGACTGCGACCCTGTGAGTAGCCAGAGTTGACCTCCCTGAGCCCCACCAGCGATTCCTGCAGAGGGAATCCAACGGCTCCCCCTGACCATGACTGCCTGCTTCTAAGAACCCAACGACTGGTAAAGATCCTGCACCCGCAGCCCCAGGTCCTGAAGGATCCGACCTCCAGTACAGAAGCAACCCCCAGGGGGCCCTCTCCCTTGCCCAGGTGGTGGCTTCCCCGAGGAGCCCCCCCCTTGCCTGCCTGCTTTGCTGAAGAGACCCCTGGGTCTCCCATTGAACTCCAATGCAAACCCGACGCCTGTTTGCACTCTGCACCCGGCCGCCCCGTGCTGCTGAGGGTGTACTTTTTGTGTTGACTTGTGTCCCCCCTGGTGCCCTACAAAACCCCCCTGGTCTGCCCTCAGAAGACGCGGGTACTTACCTGCTGGCAGACTGGAACCGGGGCACCCCCTTCTCCATTGAAGCCTATGTGTTTTGGGCACCACTTTGACCTCTGCACCTGACCGGCCCTGAGCTGCTGGTGTGGTAACTTTGGGGTTGCCCTGAACCCCCAACGGTGGGCTATCCTGGACCCAACTTTGAACCCTGTAGGTGGTTTACTTACCTGCAAAACTAACAAACACTTACCTCCCCCAGGAACTGTTGAAAATTGCAGTGTCTAGTTTTAAAATAGCTTATTGCCATTTTTGTGAAAACTGTACATGCTATTTTGCTGATTCAAAGTTCCTAAGTTACCTAAGTGAAATACCTTTCATTTGAAGTATTACTTGTAAATCTTGAACCTATGGTTCTTAAAATAAACTAAGAAAATATATTTTTCTTTACAAAAACCTATTGGCCTGGAATTGTCTTTGAGTGTGTGTTCCTCATTTATTGCCTGTGTGTGTACAACAAATGCTTAACACTACCCTCTGATAAGCCTACTGCTCGACCACACTACCACAAAATAGAGCATTAGAATTATCTCTTTTTGCCACTATCTTACCTGAAAGGGGAACCCTTGGACTCTGTGTATGCTATTTCTTACTTTGAAATAGTACATACAGAGCCAACTTCCTACAATCAGGTATTGGCTGAGTAGTCCAGCAAATGGAAAGTCTTGTACCCCACCGCTGATCCACCAATCCTATTTGTCGAGCATGCCAGATGGCGCATGAGGGCTCTGCAGTGGGACCTGAGGTTCCAATGGGCACAGCATCAGGGAAATCTTACCAACGTGGTTCAGATCTCGGAGGGGACTGCAAAAGATCTGCAGTGGTGGTTAGTAAACTGCGATTAGGTCAAAGGCAGACTCCTCTCCCTTCCCCAACCAGATCTAACGGTAGTGACAGATGCATCACTTCTGGGATGTGACGGCCATCTGGGGGAGGTGGAGATCAGAGGTCACTGGTCTCCGGTGAAATCCAGGCTCCACATCAACTTGCTGGAGCTTCGGGCGATCCGGCTAGTATTAAAAGCATTTCTCCCTGTTGTGAAAGGGAAGGTGGTGCAGGTGTTCACGGACAACACTACCGCAATGTGGTACTGCAACAAGCAGGGCGGGGTGGGTCGTGGACCCTTTGTCAAGAGGCTTTACGTCTCTGGACATGGCTGGAGCAGCAGGGCATGACCCTGGTGGTTCAACAACTGGCAGGTTCTATGAACGCCAGGGCAGCTGAGCTCAGCTGAAAATGCTTAGAGGATCATAAATGGTGTCTCCATCCGGAGGTGGCGCAAGGATTCTTTCAGCAGTGGGGAGAGCCTTGGTTAGATCTGTTCGCCTCCGTAGAGAACGCGCAATGTCAGCAGTTTTGCGTGTTGGAGTTTCCATGGGGGCTATCGCTAGGCGACACTTTTCGTTGCGAGTGCAGTTCAGGCCTCCTGTACGCCTTTCCGCCTATACCACTTCTGCCCAGAGTTCTCAAGAACGCCCGGGCCCAAGTAATCCTAGTGGCTCCGGATTGGGCACAAAGAGTTTGGTATCCAGAGCTTCTCAAAATGAGGCTGCCTCTTCGGCAGGATCTTCTGTCGCAGCAGCAGGGGAAGGTTCTCCACCCGAACCTGTAAACTCTGCGCCATCATGCGTGGAGATTGAGCTGCGACAGTTGATGGTCTATGACCTCCCTCCCGAGGTCTGTGATGTCATTCTGGCAGCCAGGCGTCCCTCCACTAAGTCGATCTACGCCTGCCATTGGAAATATTTTGTTTCATATTGTACAGAGAGGTCTATTGATCCTCTTTCTTCTTCTCTGTCTAACATCCTTTATATTGTCTCTCGCCCAGCAGGGTTCCTCCTTGTGGACTCTCAAGGGCTATCTTGCAGCCTTATCGGCTTTTCTTCAGTTGCCCGATCAACCATCTCTGTTTAAATCACCTATAGTGCAGAGGTTTTTGAAAGGGCTTGTGTATCTGTTCCCACCTGTGCCTTTCGTTATGCCCCAGTGGGATCTTAATTTGGTTCTTACCTTCCTTATGTGTGCTCCCTTCGAGCCCTTGCATAATTGTTCTCTCTGGCTGCTCACTATTAAAGCAGCCTTTTTGGTGGCAATTACATCTGCCAGGAGAGTGAGTGAGCTTCAGGCTTTATCTTCTAAGACACCTTATCTTTTGATGTATCCTGACAAGGTAGTGTTAAGAACTCATGCCCCTTTCCATCTGGGTCAAAATATCACCCTGCCCACCTTCTTTGCACCACCGCATCCCTCTAAGGAAGAGGAGCGTCTCCATTGCTGGACCCAAAAAGAGCGTTATCGTTCTACCTTGACCGCACTAAAGAGTTCCGGATGGACGACCAACTCTTTGAGGGGTACGTTGGTGCAAAGAAGTGTTGGGAGGTGCAGAAATGATCCATTTCGCCCTAGTTCGTTGTCTGTATAAAGATCTGCTACGCTTTGGCAAAGAAGCAGCCTCCCGAGGGCTTGAGAGCTCATTCTACTAGGGGGAAAGCTGCTACCACAGCGTTAGCACGTGGCGTTCCGGTGGTGGACATCTGTCAGGCTGCAACGTGGGCTTCTTTGCACACGTTTGCAAAACACTACTGCCTGGATAGCCAGGTAAGAAGAGAGGGGCATTTTGCCCGGTCTGTTTTGCAGGACTTCCTAGTGTAAAAATCTCCTTCAGACCCACCGCCAGGAGTTATAGCTTGGGTATCTATTCTAAGGTAAGGAAGCTGCAGCTAGAAGTCTCTATCAGATGAACAAGATACTTACCTTCGGTAATGAGGTATCTGGTAGAGACTCTATCTAGTTGCAGATTCCTTACACCCAACCAAGCCTCCCCGCTCTGCGGATATTTTTTTATACAGATATATGTATATATATGATTTTGGCATTTTTGCCTTTCTTAAAGGCATGAAAGAATTTTTACTTCAAACAGTCAAAGAGGTAAAATTCATAACTGTTGGTTCTTCCATGACTCTGCGCTTCTGGCGTGGGAAGTTGTGGAAAAGAACTGACGTACGCGCGCCGAGACGGCGTCTTTATAGACAACCGTGACATCATAGACGGCTCCAACGATGCTGACGATGCACGCGGAGCTGATCGACGCACGCGGATCTGAACGACGCCGCCCGGGGTACTGCTCAGAAAAAATTCCGGATTCGAAGCTGACGCCAGGGAATTCTAAGGTAAGGAATCTGCATCTAGATAGAGTCTCTATCAGTTACCTCGTTACCGAAGGTAAGTAACTTGTTCTTTTGAGCAATATCACGTTTGGCAGCCATATCTCCCATGTTAACTAGTAATTTGATAGCACAAGTTATCTGCAGCTTCCCATATTACCAGTATTGCCAATCTAGGCGATAACTCCAAAGGTGTACCTGTTGCTGTGGCTAGTGATTTCTCCACCCCCCCTCCCAGAATTTTTGGATAAGCAGACAGCTCCACAGAATTTGAATAAAGGAGCATTCTTGGCAGCAACCGTGTAAGCAGCATGCATCCTTCATCAACCTATCTTATATAACAGAGTGCACACATAATATACTCTATGTAGTATTTAGCTGGCTCAATCTAAAGTTCGGTTTTATGGCCACTGTTATTGGGAATCCCGAAGCTTTTCTCCAATCCTCTTCACCCAGGTCCCCTATGTCCTGTGTCCATCTGTCCTGCAATGTCACTAATGGAGCTTGTATATTTCTCATGATTCTACCATACATCTGGGGCACTAGCTTATTTTTCACTCGCCCATTTAGGAGCCTGCTTTCCAGCGGGGAATTTTCTTGTGTTTCCGTATCAGGTGGTATGCTATTTCTGAGTGCATGGGATAACTGTCTGTATTTGAGCCAGTATGCATCAGAAATTTGATATTCTTGCTGTAGATAAAAAAGGGAACCACTCCATTGGTGTCCCATAAATCTGTTAGTGTGGACAGCCCACTGGTGTCCTATCCTTTAAATCCCTGAAGTGCCTTTACCTCCTTCAACTTGGTGCCCTCCCAAAGCGGTGTCTTGGGGGGTCAGTCCGTGATGCCATCTCATTTCCTGAGTCAATCCCCTCCTACTGTTTACTACTACTCTCGTTACTGGTTTTATATCTGGGTGCAGTTTACCACCATATTGTACATGTGAGTAGCTATTCAACCCCATTCCAGTTCTATCTTTCCAAAATGCGCGGTTGACAATGTCTGCGTATGCCCAGTCATTCACCAAGCTCACCTGTGCTGCCTCGTAATATCTAGGCACATTCGGTAGAGCAATTCCTCCGTCATATTTTGACCTCTGCAGAGTTTTCAAGGATATTCGAAGTTGCCCCGCCCACAACAGGGTTCATAACAAATTATCCACTTTTGTGAAAAAAACTCTCCAGCACTCTGTATGGGGTATTTTAGAGTATACAGAGGACAACACCACCATTTTAAACATGGCCGCTTTCCCTAACAATGAGAGTGGCAACGACCTCCAGTGGCTCATATCTTATTCCAGGTGCTGCAAAAGCAGCAGCAGGTTGGCCTCATAGTAAGTGTATGGAGTGTGCGTTACCCAGATCTCCAGGTACTTAAATGTAACCTGTTCTATCCTAAGTGGAGGAGAAAGATGTGTTCCAATGAGACAATCTCCCATCGGGAACATTAGTGACTTATCCTAATGACAGCAAATCTTGAATGATCGCCAAATACCTTAAAAGCTTGTTTTAACCTCTCTAGTGACTGAGTCACATTGTCCAAATATAAGCGAATATCACCCGCATACGGTGAAATGCATACATCTTCACCCTTACCACCAGGTCAACATCATACTTGAGCATTCACTCTTATCAACTCTGTCAAAGCTTCAATTGCCAAGGCAAACAGCATCAGCAGAGTGGGCACCCCTGCCGTGTACCCCTCCTGTACATAATTCACTTGGCGTCTGGCCATTTACTCTCACTCTTGCTTTGAGTCGATCATATGGTAGTCTGACCCATTTGATGTATTTAGGGCCAAATCCCTTTCTTCCTAAAAGTCCAAACCGGTATACCCATTCCACCGAATCTAAGGCCATATTGGAATCTAAAGAGGCAATCACTTTTCTGGCTGGTGACTCACAGGCCAACGCTAGATTATTGTGTCGGCGCTGTAGGTTCAGCAGAGTCGAATGGCCTGGCATGAATCCATTGTGGTCCTGATTTACTAAGTCTGTCACTACAGTCTTTAGACTATTCGCCAGTAGCTTTGACATTATTTTAATGTCAACATTTTTCAATGAGATGGGTCTGTAAGAATCGTAATTATTCATTGGTTTATTTTCCTTCGGTATCAGTACCATCATTGCGGTTTGCATATCATCTGGTCATTTCTCTTCTTGGTATGCTTTCAACAATGTTACATGCAGTGGAGTCACTGTTTGTCTCCGCAACTTTTTAAATAGCTCGACTGGGAAACCATTTGGACCCAATTGATGTATTTAGGCCAAAACCCCATACTTTCTAAAAGTCCAAGCAGGTATATCCATTCCACCAAATCAAAGGCCTTCTTGGCATCTAAGAGGCAACCACTTTTCTGGCTGGTGACTCACGGGCCAACGCTAGATTATTGTGTAGGCGCCGTAGGTTCAGCATAGCCGAACAGCCTGGCATGTATCCATTCTGGTCCTGATGTACTAAGTCTGTCACTACAGTCTTTAGTCTATTCACCGGTAACTTTGCCATTGTTTTAATGTCAACACTAACCAGTGAGATGGGTCTGTAAGAAACTCAATTATCGTGTGGTTTATTTGCCTTTGGGATCAGCGCCACCATTCCGGTTCGCGTATAGTCTGGTAATTTCTCTTCTTGATATGCCTTCACCAGTGCTGCATGCAGAGGAGTCACTGTTTGCCTCCGCAAGTTTTTAAATAGCTCGATTGGAAATCCATTTGGCCCGGTGCTTTCCCTTTTTGCATCTGTCTCATTGTAGTTAAGACCTCTTCCTCTGTAATATCAGCATCTAGAGCGGTTTTTTGGTCTTCCCTTAGTTCCCGGTTTGGGCAGTCATCATGAAAATTCAGTACTTCTTGTACGGGGTGCTCATAAGAGAGTCATAAAAATATTGTAAATGTTTGGCAAATTCTTCTGCTATTTCCCCACTGGTTCTAAACATACCTACCGAATCTCCCTTTATTTCCCAAAAATATCATTCTGTCTCTCTCTTTACTTCCCAGCCAAGCAAGCAATTTACCCGTTTTGTTCCTCCCTTCATACATCCTTTTTTGCTTTACCAAATAGGATGTCTTTGCCTCATGTTTCGCTAGTGCCTGATATTCAGTCCCCTTCCGATCTACCTCTAGCTTCCATCTGGATTGTGGCATAGTCCTCTTCCAGATGTATCAATGTCTTTGCTAGTGCGGCTAAAACAATGCATCTTCCCCTCCTATCTTTTATCTCACCTGAGATAATAACACCTCTTAACGTTTCTCTATACACCTCCCATAACGTAACTGGACTTTGGACAGTATCTTTGTTTTCCATAAAGAAGTATTTGGTAACTTTGGTAAGACTTTTTACTTCTTATTTGTAAGTGAAACACCAGATCTCCATTTTCCATGTCTGTCAAGCTTGTGGGATTTTGATGTTTACTTTAATCAACAGCGGGGATTGGTCGCTAAGTCCCCATCTAGATATTTTGCCTCACTGAATCTCACTAGTGAATAGCCAGTAGTGAAAAAATAATCTAGTCTGGAGTGCATGGAGTGTGCCCCTGGGTAAAATGAATATCCCCTATCTGTAGGGTGTAGGTTTCTCCATATATTGTGTAAACATCTGTGTAAAGCCTCTCAGCTTTCCCCTAGTCGCCTCCTCCTCTGCCCAGGTGCTGACCCTATCATTCATTGTATCCAATACCAAGTTAAAGTCACCTCCCAGAACCACCATTGCTGGAGGGGCCTCCAGTAGTACTGAGATCACCTTCCTCAGCACAGTCGTTTGAAGCTCTGGGGGTGGATATACATTCACGAACAATATATCCTCTCCCCCCAATTCACCCAGGATCACTGTGTAACATACTTGCATGTCTGACCAAGTGCATTTTTTAGTGAAAGGGGAGTGTCTTCCTGAGTACTGTCACTCCTCTCGAACCTGAGATGTATTGTGCCATCCTCCTAGTCTATGTTGCCTCCTCCCCACAAAATAATGTTGCTGATCCATTAAGTGTGTGTCCTGTAAGTACACCACATCTGGTTTTAATCTATTGAGCGATCTATGTATAAAGTTCCTCTTTATCTTATTACCCAGGCCGTTGATATTCCACAATAACATTCATTGTTCGTTTGTGGGTGTATCATGGTGGATATAAACAGTGTGTGCCCGCCCGGGCACTAAGCTCCCTGCATAACATGCTGGGTATACCACTTGATTTCTGGTGTGACTTATCATGTTGACAACCCCCTAAACTAACCCCCACCCTACCTTACCATACGGTGATATCTTAACCATCCACACCCCCAACTTACGTTATGTGTTAGCCCCAAATCTAAACAAGAACAAACATCTTATGCAGTTGTCACTAGGGCATGGCTGCCAGTCTCTCGTGTCTGACGTGCTTAATATCGCACTCATTCTAGGTCATCCAAATGTCTTGTCTCTGCGTTAAGGCAGCCTCTCTTGACCGTACACCCGAGGCCATTTCCAAGACTGTCTCATCACCATATCTGCCCCCCTCTCCTTAATCCATATGTTCGACCGTCATGGGCATTGCCACTGGTAGTTGATCCTCCTCTTTGTCGTGCTCCGTACCTGTATGCTCCGTGCCACTGCCATTTTTCTTCTAATTGCACTCATAATTTCACTGGATATATGAGCTAGTATTTAAGATCTGACTGTCGAAGCACTTTCTTTACAGGCCCAAAAGCTCCATGTTGACTTTGGACTAAATTTGTATAGTCTGGGTACAAGTGCACCTAATTCCATCAATGAACCATTGTAGGAAAGTACCATCTTGACTGGCATGTTACCCCCATTTTTTCATGTATGTAAGTTTGTTTTTGCCTGTCTCAGTGGGATCCTGCTAGCCAGGACCCCAGTGCTCATAGTTTTTGGCCTGAATGTGTGTACCTGTGTAGTGACTAACTGTGTCACTGAGGCTCTGCTAACCAGAACCTCAGTGCTTATGCTCTCTCTGCCTTTAAAATTGTCACTATAGGCTAGTGACCATTTTTACCAATTCTAACTGGCACACTGGAACACCCTTAAAATTCCCTAGTATATGGTACCTAGGTACCCATGGTATTGGGGTTCCAGGAGATCACTATGGGCTGCAGCATTTCTTTTGCCACCCATAGAGAGCTCAGACAAACCTTTACACAGGACTGCCACTGCAGCCTGAGTGAAATAACGCACACGTTATTTCACAGCCATTTTCACTGCTCTTAATTTACTTACAAGTCACCTATATGTCTAACCTTCACTTGCTGAAGGTTAGGTGCAAAGTTACTAAGTGTGAGGGCAGCCTTGCACTAGCAAGGGTGCCCCCACATAGTTCAGGGGCATTTTCCCGAACTTTGTGAGTGCAGAGACGCCATTACACGCGTGCACTACATATAGGTCAACACCTATATGTAGCTTCACAATGGTAATTCCGAATATGGCCATGTAACATGTCTAAGATCATGGAATTGTCCCCCCATGCCAAATCTGGTATTGGGGTGCCAATCCCACGCATCCCCGGGGCTCCACTATGGACCCCGGGTACTGCCAAACCAGCTCTCTGGGGTTTTCTCTGCAACTACCGCTGCTGCCACCCCACAGACAGGGTTATGCCCTCCTGGTGTCTGGGCAGCCCAGTCCCAGGAAGGCAGAACAAAGAAATTCCTCTGAGAGAGGGTGTTACACCCTCTCCCTTTGGAAATAGGTGTTAAAAGCTGGGGAGGGGTAGCCTCTCCCAGTCTCTGGAAATGCTTTGAAGGGCACAGATGGTGCCCTCCTTGCATAAGCCAGTCTACACCAGTTTAGGGAACCCCCAGTCCCTCCTCTGGCGCGAAACTGGACAAAGGAAAGGGTTGTGGCCACTCCCCTGTCCATCACCACCCCAGGGGTGGTGCCCAGTGCTTCTCCAGTGTGTCCCAGACCTCTGCCATCTAGGATCAGGAGGTGTGAGGGCACTCTGGAGGCCTCTGAGTGGCCAGTGCCAGCAGGTGACGTCAGAAACCCCTCCTGATAGGTGCTTACCTGACTAGGTGGCCTATCCTCCTCTGAGGGCTATTTAGGGTCTCTCCTGTGAGCATTTTCTCAGTTAACAGCTTGCAAGAATTCATCAGAGTTCCTCTGCACCTCTCTCTTCGACTTCTGCCAAGGATCGACCGCTGACTGCTCCAGGACGCCTGCAAAACTGCAACAAAGTAGCAAGAAGACTACCAGTGACATTGTAGCGTCTAATCCTGCCGGCTTTCTCGACTGTTTCCTGGTGGTGCATGCTCTGAGGGCTGCCTGCCTTCACCCTCTACTGGGAGCCAAGAAGAAATCTCCCGTGGGTCGACAGAATCTTCCCCCTGCTAACGGAGGCACCAAACTTCTGCATCAACGGTCCTCTGGGTCCCCTCTCACCCTGACGAGCATGGTCCCTGGAACACAGGCGATGGGTCCAAGGGTCTCCCACAGTCCAGTGGCCCTTCTATCCAAAGTTGGTGGAGGTTAGTCCTTGTCTCCCCACGCCAGACAGCAAACCTGTATACTGCGTGATTTGCAGCTGCTCCGGATTCTGTGCACTTCTCCAAGGATTCCTTTGTGCACAGCCTAGCCTGGGTCCCCAGCACTCCGTCCTGCATTGCCCAACTCACTGAGTTGGACTCCGACATCGTCGGACCCTCCTTTGTGACTCTGAGTCGTCTGCTGTCCTCAGATCTTCTAAGTGCCTGCTCCGGTTCTTCTGCGGGTGCTGTCTGCTTCTGCGGGGGCTCTCTGAGTTGCTGAGTGTCCCCTCTGTCTCCTCCTCCAAGGGGCAACATCCTGGTCCTTCCTGGGTCCCAGCAGCACCCAAAGTCCTCAACCGCAACTCTTGCAGCTAGCAAGGCTTGTTTGTGGTATTTCTGCCTGGAAAGACTTCTGCAACCTCCAGCACACCGTGGGACATCTTCCATACAAAGGAGAAGTCCTTAGCTCTTTTCGTTGTTACAGAATCTTTGGCTTCTTCCACCCGGAGCCAGCCCTTTTGTACCTTCATCCGAGGATTAGTGGGCTGCTGCCCCCCCGGACACTTTCGTGACTCTTAGACTTAGTCCTCTTCCTTTACAGGTCCTCAGTTCCAGGAATCCGTCTTCAGTGTTTTGCTGCTGCTTGTGGTTCTTGCAGAATCCCCTATCACGACTATTCTGTCTTTCAGGGGTAGTAGGGTAACTTTACTCCTACTTTTCATGGCCCTGGGGTGGGGTATATTGGACACCCTTACTGTTTTCTTACAGTCCCAGTGACCCTCTACAACTTCCCATAGGTCTGAGGTCCATTAGTGATCCGCATTCCACTTTTGGAGTATATGGTTTGCGTTGCCCCTAGACCTATGTCTACCTATTGCATCCTATTGTGACTCTACATTGTTTGCACTACTTTTCTTACTGTTACCTACCTGATTTTGGTTTGTGTACATATAATTTGTGTATATTACTTACCTCCTAAGTGAGGGTATCCTCTGAGATACTTTGGGCATATTGTCACTAAAATAAAGTACCTTTCTTTTTAGGAACTCTGAGTATTGTGTTTTCTTGTGATGTTGTGTTATATGATATAAGTGGAATAGTAGGAGCTTTGCATGTCTCCTAGTTCATCCTAAGCTGCTTTGCCATAGCTACCTCTAACAGCCTAAGCTGCTAGAAACACATCTATTCTACTAATAAGGGATAACTGGACCTGGCACAGGGTGTAAGTACCACAAGGTACGCACTATAAGCCAGGCCAGCCTCCTACATTGGTGGTGCAGCGGTGGGATAAGTACTTGTAACTGCTTTACCACTTTGTCATTTGGTGCTTTTCATAAGAAAATCTTATACCAAATAGTTCAGTATATGTACATTTAACCAAAACAGTTTACTTTTCTATTCTAAAAGTTACTACTAAGTTTCTGAAAAGTTCTGAAAACTTTAAAAAGTTTTCTAAAAGTATGAAAAAGTTTTTCTCTGTACTTTCAAAAGTTCTGAAACTTTTTCTTTCTCTGTCTTAAACCTTTGTCTATCATGTCTACAATAGAGGCTACTTCCAAAGTTGTTCAGACAATTTATGAAAGTTTAAACTACAAGAGTTTGAGGGGACTCTGCCTGGATAGAGGTTTAAGCATAAGTAAAATTCCAACAAAAGAGTTTCTCTTTCACCTGAAGTTACAGGATGACCAGAAACAGTCTGGCCCATCTCAGGAGAGGGTAGAAAAAGGGGAGGCTTCCCAGTCAGACTCAGAGGAGTTCCCTGAAGATGCTGGTGAGGGTTCTTACAAAGTCCTGCCCCCTAGCAGGCCACCTAGTGACACTGGTAGTGTTAGATGGTCACACATTAGTAGGGCATCTTTCACTCCTAGAGGCCAGGTTACTAGGGTCCAGCAAGCTAGGGACAGGTTTCTCTCTGCCAATTCCCACATTTCCTCTGTGTCCAAACATTCCAAAGCCTCCCACCCTGAGGATAACTTAAAGGAAAGGTGTGAGAAAGTAGCCTCTTTCTAGCCTTGTTACCCCCACTTTTGGCCTGTTTGTGAGTGTATGTCAGGGTGTTTTCACTGTCTCACTGGGATCCTGCCAGCCAGGGCCCAGTGCTCATAGTGAAAACCCTATGTTTTCGGTATGTCTGTTATGTGTCACTGGGTCCCTGCTAGTCAGGACCCCAGTGCTCATACGTTTGTGGCCTATATGTATGTGTTCCCTGTGTGGTGCCTAACTGTCTCACTGAGGCGCTGCTAACCAGAACCTCAGTGGTTATGCTCTCTCTTTACAAATTGTCACTAACAGGCTAGTGACCAATTTTTCCAATTTACATTGGCTTACTGGAACACCCTTATAATTCCCTAGTATATGGTACTGAGGTACCCAGGGTATTGGGGTTCCAGGAGATCCCTATGGGCTGCAGCATTTCTTTTGCCACCCATAGGGAGCTCTGACAATTCTTACACAGGCCTGCCACTGCAGCCTGAGTGAAATAACGTACACGTTATTTCACAGCCATTTTACACTGCACTTAAGTAACTTATAAGTCACCTATATGTCTAACCTTTACCTGGTAAAGGTTAGGTGCAAAGTTACTTAGTGTGAGGGCACCCTGGCACTAGCCAAGGTGCCCCCACATTGTTCAGAGCCAATTCCCTGAACTTTGTGAGTGCGGGGACACCATACACGCGTGCACTACATATAGGTCACTACCTATATGTAGCTTCACAATGGTAACTCCGAATATGGCCATGTAACATGTCTATGATCATGGAATTGCCCCCTCTATACCATCCTGGCATAGTTGGCACAATCCCATGATCCCAGTGGTCTGTAGCACAGACCCTGGTACTGCCAAACTGCCCTTCCTGGGGTTTCACTGCAGCTGCTGCTGCTGCCAGCCCCTCAGACAGGCAGCTGCCCTCCTGGGGTCCAGCCAGGCCTGGCCCAGGATGGCAGAACAAAGGACTTCCTCTGAGAGAGGGTGTGACACCCTCTCCCTTTGGAAAATGGTGTGAAGGCAGGGGAGGAGTAGCCTCCCCCAGCCCCTGGAAATGCTTTCTTGGGCACAGATGTGCCCAATTCTGCATAAGCCAGTCTACACCGGTTCAGGGACCCCTTAGCCCTGCTCTGGCGCGAAACTGGACAAAGGAAAGGGGAGTGACCACTCCCCTGACCTGTACCTCCCCTGGGAGGTGCCCAGAGCTCCTCCAGTGTGCTCCAGACCTCTGCCATCTTGGAAACAGAGGTGCTGCTGGCACACTGGACTGCTCTGAGTGGCCAGTGCCACCAGGTGACGTCAGAGACTCCTTATGATAGGCTCCTTCAGGTGTTGCTAGCCTATCCTCTCTCCCAGGTAGCCAAACCCTCTTTTCTGGCTATTTAGGGTCTCTGTCTCTTGGGATTCCTTAGATAACGAATGCAAGAGCTCATCCGAGTTCCTCTGCATCTCTCTCTTCACCTTCTGCCAAGGAATCGACTGCTGACCGCGCTGGAAGCCTGCAAACCTGCAACATAGTAGCAAAGACGACTACTGCAACTCTGTAACGCTGATCCTGCCGCCTTCTCGACTGTTTTCCTGCTTGTGCATGCTGTGGGGGTAGTCTGCCTCCTCTCTGCACCAGAAGCTCCGAAGAAATCTCCCGTGGGACGACGGAATCTTCCCCCTGCAACCGCAGGCACCAAAAAGCTGCATTACCGGTCCCTTGGGTCTCCTCTCAGCACGACGAGCGAGGTCCCTCGAATCCAGCGACTCTGTCCAAGTGACCCCCACAGTCCAGTGACTCTTCAGTCCAAGTTTGGTGGAGGTAAGTCCTTGCCTCACCTCACTGGGCTGCATTGCTGGGAACCGCGACTTTTGCAGCTACTCCGGCCCCTGTGCACTTCCGGCAGAAATCCTTTGTGCACAGCCAAGCCTGGGTCCACGGCACTCTAACCTGCATTGCACGACTTTCTAAGTTGGTCTCCGGCGACGTGGGACTCCTTTGTGCAACTTCGGCGAGCACCGTTTCACGCATCCTTGTAGTGCCTCTTTCTGGCACTTCTCGGGTGCTACCTGCTTCAGAGAGGGCTCCTTGTCTTGCTCGACGTCCTCTCTCTCTGCTGGTCCAATTTGCGACCTCCTGGTCCCTTCTGGGCCTCAGCAGCGTCCAAAAATGCTAACCACACGATTTGCAGCTAGCAAGGCTTGTTGGCGTTCTTTCGGCGGGAAAACACTTCTGCACAACTCTACTCGGCGAGAGGGATCCGTCCACCAAAGGGGAAGTCTCTAGCCCTTTTCGTTCCTGCACAAACCTCAGCTTCTTCTATCCAGTAGAAGCTTCTTTGCACCCGCAGCTGGCATTTCCTGGGCATTTGCCCATCTCCGACTTGCTTGTGACTTTTGGACTTGGTCCCCTTGTTCCACAGGTACCCTAGATTGGAAATCCATAGTTGTTGCATTGCTGGTTTGTGTCTTTCCTGCATTATTCCTCTAACACGACTTCTTTGTCCTTAGGGGAACTTTAGTGCACTTTGCACTCACTTTTCAGGGTCTTGGGGAGGGTTATTTTTCTAACTCTCACTATTTTCTAATAGTCCCAGCGACCCTCTACAAGGTCACATAGGTTTGGGGTCCATTCGTGGTTCGCATTCCACTTTTGGAGTATATGGTTTGTGTTGCCCCTATCCCTATGTTTCCCCATTGCATCCTATTGTAACTATACATTGTGTGCACTGTTTTCTAAGACTATACTGCATATTTTTGCTATTGTGTATATATATCTTGTGTATATTTTCTATCCTCTCACCGAGGGTACACTCTAAGATACTTTGGCATATTGTCATAAAAATAAAGTACCTTTATTTTTAGTATAACTGTGTATTGTGTTTTCTTATGATATTGTGCATATGACACTAAGTGGTACTGTAGTAGCTTCACACGTCTCCTAGTTCAGCCTAAGCTGCTCTGCTAAGCTACCATTATCTATCAGCCTAAGCTGCTAGACACCCTATACACTAATAAGGGATAACTGGGCCTGGTGCAAGGTGCAAGTACCCCTTGGTACTCACTACAAGCCAGTCCAGCCTCCTACATTGGTTGTGCAGCGGTGGGATAAGTGCTTTGAGACTACTTACCACTCTTGTCATTGTACTTTTCATAAGAGAAAAATATACAAAACAAGATCAGTGTATATACACATAGCCAAAAAGTTTTGCATTTCCTCTTTTCACTCTGTTCTAAGTGCTGAAAAGTACTTCTAACTTTCTAAAAAGTTTTAAAAGTTTTTTCTCTGTCTTTCTACAAGCTCTGACAAACTTTTTATCTTTTACTATCACTTTAACTCTCTCTAAAAATGTCTGGCACAGGCCAAAATGTTGATCTGTCCAAACTTGCATATGATCACCTTAGCTGGAAAGGAGCAAGGAGTCTCTGCATAGAGAGAGGTTTGAGTGTAGGGAAGAATCCTTCCTTAGAACTGTTAATTAACATACTTAGAGTACAGGATAAGGCCATAAGTGCCCCATCTGTTGAAAAAGTAGCTAATGGTTCTCAATCTGATCCAGGGACTCCCCCAGGAAAAGATTCAGGAAATAAACTTCCTAGCCTGCCCATTACTAGACAGTCTACCATAGTTGGTAATGATGAAGAGCCACACCATATAAATAGTGTTGTCTCACATCATAGCAAAAGCATTTATTCTCACCATACTGGTAGTGATGTTTCTGTTAGCCAAGCTGTTAGGGTGGCTTCTGTAAGGGACAGGTCTCCTTCTGTCCATTCTCACCATACTTCTGTTTCAAGGCATGTCCCTCCCACCCACCCTGATGACAGATTGTTAGAAAGGGAGCTCAATAGATTGAGAGTGGATCAAACCAGACTGAAGCTCAAGAAGCAACAGCTGGATTTGGATAGACAGACTTTAGAAGTAGAGAAGGAGAGACAGAAACTGGGTTTAAAAACCCATGGTGGCAGCAGCAGTATTCCCCATAGTCATCCTGCAAAAGAGCATGATTCCAGGAATCTGCATAAGATAGTTCCCCCTTATAAGGAGGGGGATGACATTAACAAGTGGTTTGCTGCACTTGAGAGGGCCTGTGCTGTACAGGATGTCCCTCAAAGGCAGTGGGCTGCTATCCTATGGCTATCATTTAGTGGAAAAGGTAGGGATAGGCTCCTTACTGTGAAAGAAAATGAAGCTAATGATTACAAAGTTCTTAAGAATGCACTCCTGGATGGTTATGGCTTAACCACTGAACAATACAGGATAAAGTTCAGAGAGACCAAAAAGGAGTCTTCACAAGACTGGGTTGATTTCATTGACCATTCAGTGAAGGCCTTGGAGGGGTGGTTACATGGCAGTAAAGTTACTGATTATGACAGCCTGTATAACTTGATCCTGAGAGAGCATATTCTTAATAATTGTGTGTCTGATTTGTTGCACCAGTACCTGGTAGACTCTGATCTGACCTCTCCCCAAGAATTGGGAAAGAAGGCAGACAAATGGGTCAGAACAAGGGTGAACAGAAAAGTTCATACAGGGGGTGACAAAGATGGCAATAAGAAGAAAGATGGTGAAAAATCTCAAGATAAGCATGGGGATAAGGGTAAAACCAAAGATCCCACTTCAAATCTTAAACACTCTTCAGAGGGTGGGGATAAAACAAATTCTTCCTCTTCTTCTCAACCCACACACATTAAAAAGCCTTGGTGCTTTGTGTGTAAAAACAGAGGCCATAGGCCAGGGGATAAGTCCTGTCCAGGTAAACCCCCTGAGCCTACCACCACTAATACATCAAGCTCTAGTGCCCCTAGCAGTAGTGGTACTAGTGGTGGGACTGCTGGCAACAGTAAAGCAAAGGGTGTAGTTGGGTTCACTTATGGGTCCATCATAGAAACTGGGGTAGTCAGTCCCAAGACAGTTTCTGTCACACCTAGTGGCATTGGCCTTGCCACACTGGCTGCTTGTCCCCTTACAATGGATAAGTACAGGCAGACAGTTTCAATAAATGGTGTTGAGGCCTTGGCCTACAGGGACACAGGTGCCAGTATCACTTTGGTGACTGAAAACCTAGTGCCTCCTGAACAACACATCATTGGACAACAGTATAAGATTATTGATGTCCATAACTCCACTAAGTTTCTTCCCTTAGCTATAATTCAGTTTAGTTGGGGTGGAGTTACTGGCCCTAAGCAGGTGGTGGTATCACCTAGCTTACCTGTAGACTGTCTCTTAGGTAATGACCTAGAGGCCTCAGGTTGGGCTGATGTAGAGTTTTATGCCCATGCAGCCATGCTGGGCATCCCAGAGGAATTGTTCCCTCTCATTTCTACTGAAATGAAAAAGCAAAGGAGAGAAGGCCTGAAAACTCAGGATCCCTCTCCATCAACAGGTAAAAAGGGTATCACAGTATCCCCTAACCACCCTGCCATTCAGGATACCATTCCTGTGGTGGGAGAAACCTCTCCTGGGGTGGCACCTGTTCCAAGGGAATCATCAGCTGGCAAAGCTGTACTCCCTGAGGTAGAAGTACCTCTCTGTGGGATAACTAACATTGGTGACAAAAAGAGCACCATTTTAGTTAACATGGAGCATCCCTCCAACCCTCCCAGAGAAACTTTAGTGCAGAAACTCTGCACTGCCTCACAACACTTAGGACAGCATCCCTGCCCTAGTGTGGAGCTGATAGGACAGCATCCCTGCCCTGCTCCAACCCAAGAGAAACAGCATCCCTGTTCTCTCTTCCAGCCATATGGACAAAGTTTTTGCCCAGCTATGGCTTTTCTGAGACAGCATCCCTGTCTGGCATTTCCATCACTACAAATAGGTTCAGTGGACAATTCCCACTGCTCTAAACTAAAACTTACTGATAGAAACTCTGAAAATACATCTTCACATTGTTGCTTAGCTAAAAAACTTCAAACAGGGTGGTTTACATCCCCACAGGGAAGTAACCATATAGTGGATGATAAAGGGAGTAACCAGTCTATTGCAGAGCTACTCTCTACTTATCACCACTTAGACAATAAAGTCTCAACTGGCCAAGGTTAGCCTTATTGTCCTTCGTTTGGGGGGGGGGGGGTTGTGTGAGAAAGTAGCCTCTTTCTAGCCTTGTTACCCCCACTTTTGGCCTGTTTGTGAGTGTATGTCAGGGTGTTTTCACTGTCTCACTGGGATCCTGCCAGCCAGGGCCCAGTGCTCATAGTGAAAACCCTATGTTTTCAGTATGTCTGTTATGTGTCACTGGGTCCCTGCTAGTCATGACCCCAGTGCTCATAAGTTTGTGGCCTATATGTATGTGTTCCCTGTGTGGTGCCTAACTGTCTCACTGAGGCGCTGCTAACCAGAACCTCAGTGGTTATGCTCTCTCTTTACAAATTGTCACTAACAGGCTAGTGACCAATTTTTCCAATTTACATTGGCTTACTGGAACACCCTTATAATTCCCTAGTATATGGTACTGAGGTACCCAGGGTATTGGGGTTCCAGGAGATCCCTATGGGCTGCAGCATTTCTTTTGCCACCCATAGGGAGCTCTGACAATTCTTACACAGGCCTGCCACTGCAGCCTGAGTGAAATAACGTACACGTTATTTCACATCCATTTTACACTGCACTTAAGTAACTTATAAGTCACCTATATGTCTAACCTTTACCTGGTAAAGGTTAGGTGCAAAGTTACTTAGTGTGAGGGCACCCTGGCACTAGCCAAGGTGCCCCCACATTGTTCAGAGCCAATTCCCTGAACTTTGTGAGTGCGGGGACACCATTACACGCGTGCACTACATATAGGTCACTACCTATATGTAGCTTCACAATGGTAACTCCGAATATGGCCATGTAACATGTCTATGATCATGGAATTGCCCCCTCTATACCATCCTGGCATAGTTGGCACAATCCCATGATCCCAGTGGTCTGTAGCACAGACCCTGGTACTGCCAAACTGCCCTTCCTGGGGTTTCACTGCAGCTGCTGCTGCTGCCAGCCCCTCAGACAGGCAGCTGCCCTCCTGGGGTCCAGCCAGGATGGCAGAACAAAGGACTTCCTCTGAGAGAGGGTGTGACACCCTCTCCCTTTGGAAAATAGTGTGAAGGCAGGGGAGGAGTAGCCTCCCCCAGCCTCTGGAAATGCTTTCTTGGGCACAGATGTGCCCAATTCTGCATAAGCCAGTCTACACCGGTTCAGGGACCCCTTAGCCCTGCTCTGGCGCGAAACTGGACAAAGGAAAGGGGAGTGACCACTCCCCTGACCTGTACCTCCCCTGGGAGGTGCCCAGAGCTCCTCCAGTGTGCTCCAGACCTCTGCCATCTTGGAAACAGAGGTGCTGCTGGCACACTGGACTGCTCTGAGTGGCCAGTGCCACCAGGTGACGTCAGAGACTCCTTGTGATAGGCTCCTTCAGGTGTTGCTAGCCTATCCTCTCTCCTAGGTAGCCAAACCCTCTTTTCTGGCTATTTAGGGTCTCTGGCCCTCATTCTGACCCTGGCGGTCGGTGATAAAGCGGCGGCCAACCCGCCAACAGGCCGGCGGTCCAAAATATGCAATTCTGACCCTGGCGGGAACCGCCAACACAGCCCGCCGCATTAACACTCCGCCCGCCACGGCGGAACAAACAAACAGCGCGGCGGTCCCCGCCAACAGCCAGGCGGCAGACAATGTACCGCCCACCCTATCACGACCCACCAATCCGCCACCTTTTCCGGGGCGGGAGCACCGCCGATAAAAACACGGCGGAAACAGACTACGAACGGGAAAACGCTCACCTCCACATACTCCACGCGAGATTCCGGCAGTATGGAACCCGAGTTGCAGGTCATCCCCGCACTCCTATAGCTGCTCCTGTACCAGGAGCACGCCCGGCGGCGCGGAAGACATCGGTGAGTACTGCACCTACGACACAGGGGAGGGAAAAGATTACCGGCACACAACCACCCACCCACACCCACTACAACACACACATCAATGCATTCCCACAGATCACTGTCACAACCCACAAACCCCCCCTTCCGAAATAATGCAAAGACCAAAAGAAGAGATCTCAAACGGGCAGATATATTGAAAAATGGACAGCAGTAATCCAAATAAATAAATAAACTATGTACAAAATATATACAGCTACTAAATGTAGTCCAACCACTGTCCGTGGACCACAGGGGTCCTGAGCAAAGGGGCAAGGCCCAGTCCCACGACAAGAACTCCACGGAGAGAACACTGCAGGGGCATCAGAAAGAAAAAAGGACAGGCACCTCAGGGGGAAGGGAAGGGGGGGCACCTCAGCCACTTGAGTACACAACGCCAGATCCACGAGGGGACTCCATGACCACTGGCCCATCCTGGGGAGAGCAAAGCCACAGTCCAAACAGTCCATACAGTGGGTGGCCTGCCCACTGGGCCATCCTGGGGAGAGCAAAGCCACAGTCCAAACAGTCCATACAGTGGGTGGCCTGCCCACTGGGCCATCCTGGGGAGAGCAAAGCCACAGTCCAAACAGTCCATAACAGACTCCACTGCCACTGGAGGAGGCATGTTGGCCAGAGGACATCCTGCAGCCCTGCCCGAGACAGATCCTGCCCTGCCACGTCTGCCAAAGGGCCAGCGGTTCCTGCCTGGAAGGGCCCAGTTCAGCGGTTCTTGCCTTGAAGGGCCCAGTTCAGCGGTTCTTGAGACGGCGGTCCCCAGCGGAGCGGTGCTGGAGACGGCGGGGCCCAGTTCAGCGGTTCTTGAGACGGCGGTCCCCAGCGGAGCGGTGCTGGAGACGGCGGGGCCCAGTTCAGCGGTTCTTGCCTTGAAGGGCCCAGTTCAGCGGTTCTTGAGACGGCGGTCCCCAGCGGAGCGGTGCTGGAGACGGCGGCCATTCTATGGCCAACTGCTCATTGCCTGGTGGTGCCCTCCTGGGCAGCGGGGATGGTGCTCCTTCAATGCCCACCTGGGCTGTGGGTGGTGGGGCCCTCCTGGCCAGCTGGGCTGGGTCCTCCCTGGGCAGCGGCTATGGGGGTGGTGGGCTCTCCCGGGGCAGCTGTGCCGGTTCCTCCCGGGGCAGCGGCTATGGGGGTTGCGGGCTCCTCCTGGGCAGCTGTGACAGGTCCTCCATGGGCAGCAGGCCTGCTGCCTGACTTCTCCGCCTTGCTGCCCTTGCCCTCCTTAGTCGGGAGTCTGTGGCCCTTTCCTCCCTTTGGAGCTGTGGCTGTTGACGGTGGCTGGCTAGTGTCCTGGGGGGATATCGAATCCGGGCTCCGGCGGCGGCCCTTCCGCCTTCTGCTCCTCTTCCCAGGGGGTGGGCTGGCTGTCCCCTTGCTGCTGGGCGAAGATCCAGACCTGCGGGCTGGTGGGCTCCAATACCCCTGCACCCTTGTCAAGGGGGCTGCAGGGCTGGTGGTGGCTGAGGTGCTCTTTTTACCCCGACGAGAAGGAGGGGGGGGGCTCAGGGTCAGGAAAGAAGGTAGCAGTAGAGAGATAGATTTTCTTGGGACAATGGAGAGTGGTAGGTACAGTGGGTATGGGAGTGGAGGGAGAGGATGTGGTTGTAGGCGAGACAAGTTTGCTGTCTTTGGGTGCAGGTGCAGGAGCGGGAGGCTGTCGTGAGGTGGATGGCTGTTGGGTGGGTGGGTGGCTGCGTTTGTGTGGTGTGGAAGAGGGGGTGACAGACACAGTGGGAGAGGACACAGGGGACGTGTAAATGGCAGTGGGGGTGTTGACTGCACGTGTGCGGACTGTAGTGGAGGGTATGCTGGTGATGGAAACACTGGCTGATGGTGAGGTGAATGAAGGTGTGAGTGTAGACGTCACAGGGAGGGAGGAGGGAGACGAGGAGGTGGGGGTCACAGAGGTGGTAGTGACTGTTGGCATGTCTGCATCGGAATGTTGCTTGTGTGAATGTCTGCGTGATCTGTGGTGCTTATGTTTGGATGAGCTGCTCTTGGGTGTTGAGGTGTGTGCAGGCTGGTCTGATGGTGTGGGTGGGACAGGCAGAGGAACAGGAGACTGGGAGGAGGGAGTTAGTAGAGGGAGGCAGGAGACAGGGACAATGGCTGCCATCAGTCCTGAGGCCAGAGCCTGGAACGATCGCTGATGGGCAGCCTGACCCGAATGAATGCCCTCCAGGTACGCATTGCTGCGATGAACCTCCCTCTCACCCCCTGGATGGCATTCAAAAGGGTAGTCTGCCCAACAATGAGCGTTCGGAGGAGGTCAATGACCTCCTCACTGAGGGCAGCGGGTGTAACAGGGGCAGGGCCTGAGGTGCCTGGGGCGAAGGAGATGCCCGGCTTCCTGGCAGAGCGGGCACGGGGCGAACGCTGAGGGGCTGCTGGGAGGGCGGAGATGGTGCGCTGGGTGGCGGCTGTACCTGTAATGGCGGGGGGCACGGATGGTGCCACCCCCGCAAGGGAGCTCCCTTCCGAGGACGTGTCCGTGTCGCTGCAGGGTCCAGTCGTCCCCGTTGTGGAGCTCCCCTCGCCCTCCGTCTCACTGGTCCAGTCAGACTCTGTGGCATGGCCCTCCTGGGCCATGTGAGATGCAGCTCCCTCCTGCCCCGATGCCACTTCTCCTCGGCCTGATGATGCTGATGCACACAAGCACAGAAAGACAAACAAAAAGGGGGGGGGGAGAGAGAAATAAAGAGATTTTGAGTACATGGATCACCGGTACAGTTAGCGGACATGACAGACACAGATGCCCCCTGCACTAAGTTGCGCACTTGGGGTCCGCTACGCATTCCGTGGAACATGCCCTACACGCCTAGAGTTGACAACTGCACCCATGGATGACACGGCCAAGGGATGGCTGTACTGACACACTACTGAGGGTGGTGGCTGGGGACACAGGGGCTTACGGGGGTGCCCAGCCTACAGATATCGCCCTGGCCTAGGGGGACCCACAGCCCTCCTCCCCACCCAGACACCTCCACTGCGCGACAACAGAGTAGATAATGCTTGTACTCACCCCCTTGTGTCTGCTGTGCTGCCCTCACGCGCCCATCCAAATCAGGGTAGGCCACCGCCAGGATCCGGAACATCAGGGGGGTCAGTTGACGGCAGGCACCCCGCCTACGTTGGGAGGCCATCCCCAGCAGAGACTCGGCGGTCTTCTTGGTCCCGTGGCGGATGTCCTCCCACCTCTTGCGGCAGTGGGTGCCCCGTCGATGGTGGACCCCCAGGGTCCGGACTTCCTTGGCGATGGCACGCCAAATCCCGATCTTCTCATGGGCGCGGACCTATGTGACACGTACAGGGAGGGAGAAATACCACGTTCAAGTTTGTCTGCATTATCGTTGCCAGTGGCCCAACGCCCCCCATCCCCGCCAGGCCCCCCGCCAGGCCCCCTGCCAGGCCCAACATGCCCCCCATCCCCGCCAGGCCCCCCGCCATGCCCCCCGCCAGGCCCCCCGCCAGGCCCAACATGCCCCCCATCCCCGCCAGGCCCCCCGCCATGCCCCCGCCAGGCCCAACATGCCCCCCATCCCCGCCAGCCCCCCCGCCAGGCCCCCCGCCAGGCCCAACATGCCCCCCATCCCTGCCAGGCCCCCCGCCAGGCCCAACATGCCCCCCATCCCCGCCAGGCCCCCCGCCAGGCCCAACATGCCCCCCATCCCCGCCAGGCCCCCAAGCCAGCCAGTGGCCCCAAATCCATATTGAATTAAACTCACTTGTTGGTCTGGAGGACCGTAGAGTAGCGCATACTGGGGGAGGACCCCATCCACAAGTTTCTCCAACTCCTCTCCAGTGAAGGCAGGGGCCCTTTCCCCAGTCGCAGCAGCCATTGTCCCTTCCAGACCGAGGTCACAGCAACACTTGCAGTATAGGTCCTCTCCTGTGAAAGTTCAAGTCGCAAGTGGATAAGTAGATAGAAAATGGCGGTCACGTCCGCGGCGGTGCGTACCGCGGCGGTGCGTACCGCCACCGCCAGCGCCCTTCGCCATTGGCTCCTGAAACCCATAGGCTTCAATGTTAACCAATGCGGCTTCGCGCCGCGGTCTTCGACCGCCGACCGCCGCGGTGTGCCACGCCAGCGCATTGACCTCACATCCCATTGTCACACTTCACAGGTCAGGCAGGCGCCATTTCGAGGGTCCACATGGCTCAATTTCAACTGCGTCACACAGGCCTAGGCCTTGCATAGCCACTCAGACACGCCATTCACTGCATAGAGAATCGTTTACTGTGCAAGCTGTGAGTACGTACCTGTGGGTTGCTTGACTCTGTGCTCCATGTTGTCCTTCCTAGGCACCGTCCGCTGGGTTTGGCGAGGAGCCGGATGAATCCTCGCGTGTACCGACCGCTGGTGGACCTGTCGACAATGGAAGAACGCCACATTATCCTGACCTACCGGCTTGACCGTGCCACTATACATGAACTGTGTGCCCAGCTGGAGCCCGACCTGATGTCCCCCATCCGCCAACCGACAGGGATTCCCCCTCTGGTGCAGGTCCTGTCAGTACTCCATTTCTTGGCAAGTGGGTCATTTAAGACAACAGTGGGAATTGCTTCTGGGATGTCTCAGCCCATGTTTTCGAAGGTGTTATCCAGAGTGTTGTCTGCCCTGATGAAATACGTGAGGAGCTACATCATTTTCCCTGAGGTGGGCGAATTGGCTACAGTGAAGGGTGATTTCTACGCCCTTGGACATATTCCCAACGTCATTGGTGCCATTGATGGGACCCATGTGGCTTTGGTTCCCCCAAGAGACAGGGAGCAGGTGTACAGGAACAGAAAAAGTTACCATTCCATGAACATCCAGGTGGTGTGTTTGGCTGACCAGTACATCTCGCATGTAAATGCCAAATTCCCAGGGTCAGTGCATGACGCCTACATCCTGAGGAATAGCAGCATCCCTTACGTGATGGAACAGCTAGAGAGACATCGTGTATGGCTATTGGGGGACTCTGGGTACCCCAACCTGTCGTGGCTACTGACCCCAGTAAGGAATCCCCGGACCAGGGCAGAGGAACGGTACAATGAGGCCCATGGGCGTACTAGGAGGGTGATCGAACGCACCTTTGGCCTCCTAAAGGCCAGGTTTAGGTGCCTGCATATGACAGGTGGATCCCTAATGTACTCACCTAAGAAGGTGTGTCACATCATCGTGGCCTGCTGCATGCTTCACAACCTGGCTTTGCGCCGCCAGGTGCCTTTCCTGCAGGAGGATGGTCGAGACGGTGGTGTTGTGGCAGCTGTGGAACCTGTGGAGAGTGACGAGGAGGAAGACGACGGGGCTGAAACAGACAACAGGGACAGAATCATTGAACAGTACTTCCAATAGGACACAGGTAACAATTCAAACATAATTCAGTAAATGTGAACTACTCTCCTGCATCTCTGCTGCCTGTCTATTTGCCCCAGTATATGATGACTGAGTTGTGGCTTTTCCCTCCCTATTTCAGATCTGGGGTCCCCACTACGAGTCCTGTGCTTCGTTTCCCCATGGACTACAGCTTTGTGGCAGCTGTTTGTTGACTTCACTATGTACAAGGACATATTTGCACTGTCATGTCAATTACAATATTTTGAAATCACAGCCAGACTCCAGATAGTTTTGTGCACAATAGGTGTTTATTTCAGTGCTCAAAATGGGATGGGTGGTTTCAAGTGGGTGGGGGCTATGGTGAAGGAATGTCCATGGCAGAGTCCAGAGTAACAGTCACACAGGTGCATTGTCCAGAGGCCTGTGGAGAGATGGAGCATGGGCAGTTCAAGGATGGACAGGGTGACAATGTGGGACAGTGGGATGACATCAGGTGGTATCCTTTGCTGGCGGGGGTCTTGACATCCTACTCTGTCTTCTTGCGAGATCTCAGGGCCCTCTTGCGGGGTGGTTCTTCTCCTGCAGGAGGTGGGGGTCTGGTGGGCTGCTGTTGTGCGGGGGCCTCCTGTCCACTAGCGCCGGCGGAGGTGGTTGGCTGTTCTTGGTCCAGGCTAGTGGCAGGGGCCCTTTGTTGTTGTTGAGTGTCCGTCCTGGTGTTGATGAGGTCCTGCAGCAGCCCTACCATGGTAACCAGGGTGGAGGTGAGGGCTCTGATGTCCTCCCTGTACCCCCGATAGTGTTCCTCCTGCAGTACCTGGATCTCCTGGAACCGGGCCAGTACCGTCGCCATCGTCTCCTGGGAGCGGTTGTATGCTCCCATGATGGTGGTGAGGGCCTCGTGGAGAGTGGGTTCCCTGGGCCCGTCCCCCCCCTGTCGCACAGCTGCCCTCCGAGTTGCCCTGTTTCCCTGGGCCTCTGCCCTCTGGCCGGTGTGCCCACTACCACTGCCCCCAGGTCCCTGTTGTTGTTGGGTTGGTGGGTTATCCTGGGTGCCCTGTAGTGGTAGACACACCGCAGATTGACGCGCCCTGGAGACAGAGGCATGGGCCCGCTGGGTGGGAGCTGTGCTGGTGTTCCCAGAGGGGTTTGGGTCTGTAGTGGCCTGTGCCTGTGTGAGGGGAACCGACTGTCCAGAGGTCCCCGATGGTCCGGGCTGGTCATCAGTGTCCAGGTCGACAGAGCTGCTGTCATCGCTGACGGCCTCTTGGGTGGGGGGTGTGGAGAATTCTGGGCCCTCCGTGGCGGTGTGTTGACGGTCGGGTCCTGCAGGGGTATGGAGGTATGGTTATAGTTTCAATGTGTGGCATATGGGTGTATCTGTGGGTTCCCGTGTCCCCAAGTGCTGGCATTCGTGTGTGGGGGCTTTGGTGAGGGTGGCTTGTGGGGGGGATGTGTATATGCATTGGGCATGCTTTGGTGATGGGTGTCCATGCTTAGTGGACGCATGCAGGCCTAGGTTTTGGGATGTGTGGGTTGTGATGGTGAGACATTGGCAGGGAATAGGTGTGCTGGGGGTGGGGGTGAGGATGGTGGTGGGGGTGAGGATGGTGGTGGGGGTGAGGGTGGGGGTGAGGATGGGGGTGGGGGTGAGGGTGGGGTTCGAGGATGGGGGTGAGGGTTGGGGTATGATTTGGCATGCAGGTGGGGGGGAAGCAGTAGTGAAGCTTCAACTTACCAGTATCCATTCCTCCGCCGACTCCTGCGAGGCCGTCAGGATGCAGGATGTTCAAGACTTCCTCCTCCCATGTTGTAAATTGTGGGGGTTGAGGTGGGGGTCCTCCGCCAGTCTTCTGCACGGCGATGTTGTGCCTGGATACCATGGAACGCACCTTCCCCCGTAGGTCGTTCCATCGCTTCCTGATGTCTTCCCGATTTCTGGGGTGCTGTCCCACAGCGTTGACCCTGTCGACAATCCTCTGCCATAGCTCCGTCCTCCGGGCAATGCTGGTGTATTGGACCTGTGTGCCGAAGAGCTGGGGCTCTACCCGAACGATTTCCTCCACCATGACCCTGAGTTCTTCGTCTGAGAAGCGGGGGTGTCTTTGGGGTGCCATGGAGTGGTGTGTATGATGTGTGGGGTGGAGTATGTGTAGTTAAGTGTGTTGAGTGTAGTGGTGTGTGTTGTTTTGTGTGTGGATATTGTGTGGGTGATGGTGTAGTGTGCCTCTGTGTGATGGTATTCTGTGATCGCTGATGTGTCTCTCAGTGCTTCTTTCTGAATTTTTGGTCGTAGGGGTTTGTGGGTGATGTGGGTGTGTGTTTTATATTCTATTGTGTGTGTGGGAGTGGTGTGTGTATGTGTATCAGGTGTGTGGAATTCAAATCGTCCAATGTGGCTGAGTTTTGTTCGTTTGTGTGTATTCTGACCGCGGCGGTGTGTACCGCCAATGGAAAACCGCGTTTGAAAGACCGCCGCGTGGATTCGTGGGTCGTAATGGCATGGGCGTATTTCTGTTGGCGTGACGGTGGAGGTTTGGTCACCTCCACTTTTCCGCCGACCGCTGGTCTGGCGATCTGTTGTGGCTGTCCGATTTTCAGAGGTTTGGCTGCTGCGGGTCAGAATGACCGTGGCGGGTTACCGCGACCGCGGCGGAATTATGGAGGATTTCTGACCGGCGGTAGGCGCCTTTTACCGCCGAGGTCAGAATGACCACCTCTGTCTCTTGGGATTCCTTAGATAACGAATGCAAGAGCTCATCCGAGTTCCTCTGCATCTCTCTCTTCACCTTCTGCCAAGGAATCGACTGCTGACCGCGCTGGAAGCCTGCAAACCTGCAACATAGTAGCAAAGACGACTACTGCAACTCTGTAACGCTGATCCTGCTGCCTTCTCGACTGTTTTCCTGCTTGTGCATGCTGTGGGGGTAGTCTGCCTCCTCTCTGCACCAGAAGCTCCGAAGAAATCTCCCGTGGGTCGACGGAATCTTCCCCCTGGAACCGCAGGCACCAAAAAGCTGCATTACCGGTCCCTTGGGTCTCCTCTCAGCACAACGAGCGAGGTCCCTCGAATCCAGCGACTCTGTCCATGTGACCCCCACAGTCCAGTGACTCTTCAGTCCAAGTTTGGTGGAGGTAAGTCCTTGCCTCACCTCACTGGGCTGCATTGCTGGGAATCGCGACTTTTGCAGCTACTCCGGCCCCTGTGCACTTCCGGCGGAAATCCTTTGTGCACAGCCAAGCCTGGGTCCACGGCACTCTAACCTGCATTGCACGACTTTCTAAGTTGGTCTCCGGCGACGTGGGACTCCTTTGTGCAACTTCGGCGAGCACCGTTTCACGCATCCTTGTAGTGCCTGTTTCTGGCACTTCTACGGAAGCTACCTGCTTCAGAGAGGGCTCCTTGTCCTGCTCGACGTCCCCTCTCTTTGCTGGTCCAATTTGCGACCTTCTGGTCCCTCCTGGGCCTCAGCAGCGTCCAAAAACGCTAACCGCACGATTTGCAGCTAGCAAGGCTTGTTGGCGTTCTTTCGGCGGGAAAACACTTCTGCACAACTCTCCACGGCAAGAGGGATCCGTCCACCAAAGGGGAAGTCTCTAGCCCTTTTCGTTCCTGCAGAAACCTCAGCTTCTTCTATCCAGTAGAAGCTTCTTTGCACCCGCAGCTGGCATTTCCTGGGCATTTGCCCATCTCCGACTTGCTTGTGACTTTTGGACTTGGTCCCCTTGTTCCACAGGTACCCTAGATTGGAAATCCACAGTTGTTGCATTGCTGGTTTGTGTCTTTCCTGCATTATTCCTCTAACACGACTTCTTTGTCCTTAGGGGAACTTTAGTGCACTTTGCACTCACTTTTCAGGGTCTTGGGGAGGGTTATTTTTCTAACTCTCACTATTTTCTAATAGTCCCAGCGACCCTCTACAAGGTCACATAGGTTTGGGGTCCATTCATGGTTCGCATTCCACTTTTGGAGTATATGGTTTGTGTTGCCCCTATCCCTATGTTTCCCCATTGCTTCCTATTGTAACTATACATTGTGTGCACTGTTTTCTAAGACTATACTGCATATTTTTGCTATTGTGTATATATATCTTGGGTATATTTTCTATCCACTCACTGAGGGTACACTCTAAGATACTTTGGCATATTGTCATAAAAATAAAGTACCTTTTTTTTTAGTATAACTGTGTATTGTGTTTTCTTATGATATTGTGCATATGACACTAAGTGGTACTGTAGTAGCTTCACACGTCTCCTAGTTCAGCCTAAGCTGCTCTGCTAAGCTACCATTATCTATCAGCCTAAGCTGCTAGACACCCTATACACTAATAAGGGATAACTGGGCCTGGTGCAAGGTGCAAGTACCCCTTGGTACTCACTACAAGCCAGTCCAGCCTCCTACAAAAGGGAACTCAGAAAGCTGAGGATGAAAGAGACCAGAATGAAGCTTAAGCAGCAGCTGCTGGCTTTATACAGGGAATCCCTAGACACAGAGAGGGAAAGACAGAGATTGGGGTTAGTTCCCCATGGTGGCAGCAGCAGTATTTATGATAGCAATCCTGTTAGAGAGCAAGATTCCAGGAATCTGCATAAGATAGTCCCCCCTTACAAGGAGGGGGATGACATTAATAAGTGGTTTGCTGCACTTGAGAGGGCCTGTATGGTACAGTTGGTCCCTCAAAGGCAGTGGGCTGCTATCTTGTGGCTATCTTTCACTGGAAAGGGTAGGGATAGGCTCCTTACTGTCAGAGAAAGTGATGCCAATAACTACAACGTTTTGAAGGATGCACTCTTGAATGGATTTGGCTTAACCACTGAACAATATAGGATTAAGTTCAGAGACACCAGAAAAGAGTCCTCTCAAGACTGGACAGATTTTGTTGACTGTTCAGTGAAGGCCTTGGAGGGTTGGTTACATGGCAGTAAAGTTTCTGACTATGAAAGCCTGTATAATCTGATCCTGAGAGAGCATATTCTTAACAATTGTGTGTCTGATTTGTTGCACCAGTTCTTGGTAGAATCAGATCTGACCTCTCCCCAAGAATTTGGAAAGAAGGCAGACAAATGGGTAGAATAAGAGTGAACCAAAAAGTTCATACAGGGGGTGACAAGGATGGTAAGTCTGCTGACAAGGGTGGGGACAAAAGTAAACATTCTGAGTCTTCATCAGGCCCACAAAAATCCTCTGGGGGTGGTGGGTCCAAATCCTCTTCAAACAATCAGAAAAAGCCTTGGTGTTATTTATGTAAAGTAAAAGGCCATTGGGCAAGTGATTCCACTTGTCCAAAGAAAAACAGCAAACCTCCCACCACCACAACTGCAACCTCTAGTGCCCCTAGTAATAGCAGTGGTGGTGGGAAGTCTACTACTAATAGCCAATTTAAGGGTGTAGCTGGGCTCACTATTGGCAATATGTAGGAGGCTGGCCTGGCTTGTAGTGGGTACCAGAGGTACTTACACCTTGTGCCAGGTCCAGTTATCCCTTATTAGTGTAGAAGAGGTGTTTCTAGCAGCTTAGACTGATAGAAGTTAGCTATGGCAAAGCAGCTTAGGCTGAACCAGGAGACATGCAAAGCTCCTACTATACCATTTATATCATATGCACAATATCATAAGAAAACACAATATACAGCCAGAAAAGTAATGCAAACAGTGTAAAATCACAATAGGTTGCAATAGGCAAGCATAGGTATAGGGGCAACACAAACCATATACTCCAAAAGTGGAATGCAAATCAATATTGGAGCCCAGACCTATGGGAGCTTGTAGAGGGTCGCTGGGACTGTAAGAAAACAGTGAGGGTTAGAAAAATACCCCACCCCAAGACCCTGAAAAGTAGGAGTACAGTACACCTACTACCCCCAGAGATCACAGTAGTCGTGATAGGGGGATTCTGAAGGAAGAACAAACACCAGCAGTGCACTGACAACAGATTTCCGGACCTGAGGACCTGCAAGACAAGGGGACCAAGTCTAATAGTCGCGACAGTGTCCGGGGGGGCAGGAGCCCAGGAAACTCCAGATGAAGGTGCAAGGAAGCTGCCTCCGGTTGGAAAAAGCTTGGAGTTCTGAAAAAATAGAAGAGGACTAGGGACTTCTCCTTTGGAAGACAGATGTTCCACTTTGCGATGAAGCTTGCAGAGGTGTTCCCTCGCAGAAATACCGCAAACAAGCCTTTCTAACTGCAAGGGTTGCGGTAGTGGTTTTTGGGTGCTGCTGAGGACCAGGAAGGACCAGGATGTCGCCTTTTGGAGGAGGAGACAGAGGGGGCGCTCAGCAACTCAGAGAGCCCTCACAGAAGCAGGCAGCACCCGCAGAAGTACCCCAACAGGCACTTAGAAGAAGAGTGATCCGTAGTCCACGTGAAATTACAAAAGGGAGTCCCACGACGTCGGAGGACAACTCAGAAGGTTGTGCACTACAGGACGGAGTGCTGGGGACCCAGGCTAGGCTGTGCACAAAGGAAATCCTGGAAGAGTGCACATGAGCCGGAGCAGCTGCAAATCACGCAGTACACAGCTTTGCAGTTCAGCGTGGGGAGGCAAGGACTTACCTCCACCAAACTTGGACTGAAGAGTCACTGGACTGTGGGAATCACTTGGACAGAGTTGCTGTGTTCCAGGGTTCACGCTCGTCAGGATGAGAGGGGACCCAGAGGACCGGTGATGCACTCTTTTGGTGCCTGCGTTAGCAGGGGGAAGATTCCATCGACCCACGGGAGATTTCTTCAGAGCTTCTGGTGCAGGGTGAAGGCAGGCTACCCCCAGAGCATGCACCACCAGGAAACAGTCGAGAAAGCCGGCAAGATTAGGCGCTACAATGTTGCTGGTAGTCGTCTTACTACTTTGTTGCGGTTTTGCAGGCGTCCAGGAGCAGTCAGCGGTCGATCCTTGGTAAAAGGTGAAGAGGGAGATGCAGAGGAACTCTGGTGAGCTCTTGCATTCGTTATCTGAAGAATTCCCCAAAGCAGAGAACCTAAATAGCCAGAAAAGGAGGTTTGGCTACCAAGGAAGAAGGATTGGCTACCAAGAGAGGTAAGAGCCTATCAGAAGGAGCCTCTGACATCACCTGCTGGCACTGGCAACTCAGAGCAGTCCAGTGTGCCCCCAACACCTCTGTTTCCAAGATGGCAGAGGTCTGGGACACACTGGAGGAGCTCTGGGCACCTCCCCTGGGAGGTACTGGTCAGGGGAGTGGTTACTCCCCTTTCCTTTGTCCAGTTTCGAGCCAGAGCATGGGTGGGGGATCCCTGAACCGGTGTAGACTGGCTTTTGCAGAGATGGGCACCATCTGTGCCCATCAAAGTATTTCCAGAGGCTGGGGGAGGCTACTCCTCCCAAGCCCTTCACACCTATTTCCAAAGGGAGAGGGTGTAACACCCTCTCTCAGAGGAAATCCTTTGTTCTGCCTTCCTGGGCCAGGAGGGTAGAAACCTGTCTGAGGGGTTGGCAGCAGCAGCAGCAGCAGTGGAAACCCTGGAAAGGCACTTTGACAGTACCCAGGTTAAGGGCTAGAGACCCGGGGGATCGTGCAATTGTCCACCCAATACCAGAATGGTATTGGGGTGACAATTCCATGATCTTAGACATGTTACATGGCCATGTTGAGTTACCATTGTGACGCTATACATAGGTAGTGACCTATGTATAGTGCACGCGTGTAATGGTGTCCCAGCACTCACAAGGTCTGGGGAATTTGCCCTAAACAATGTGGGGGCACCTTGGCTAGTGCCAGGGTGCCCACACACTAAGTAACTTGACACCCAAACTTCACCAGGTGAAGGTTAGACATATAGGTGACTTATAAGTTACTTAAGTGCAGTGGTAAATGGCTGTGAAATAACGTGGACGTTATTTCACTCAGGCTGCAGTGCCAGTCCTGTGTAAGAATTGTCTGAGCTCCCTATGGGTGGAAAAAGAAATGCTGCAGCCCATAGGGATCTCCTGGAACCCAATACCCTGGGTACCTTGGTACCATATACTAGGGAATTATAAGGGTGTTCCAGTATGCCAATTGAAATTGGTAAAAGTGGTCACTAGCCTATAGTGACAAATTTAAAGGCAGAGAGAGCACGAGCACTGAGGTTCTGATTAGCATAGCCTCAGTGACACAGTTAGGCATTACACAGGTATACACATTCAGGCCACAAACTATGAGCACTGGGGTCCTGGCTAGCAGGATCCCAGTGAGACAGGCAAAAACAAACTAACACACCAGTAAACAATGGGGGTAACATGCCAGGCAAGATCGTACTTTCCTACACAACCGCCCCCCCCCCCAAACGAGGGACAATAAGGCTAACCTTGCCCAGATGAGTCTTCATTGTCTAAGTGGAAATATCTGGAGAGTCCATCTGCATTGGAGTGGGTACTCCCAGGTCTATGTTTCACGGTATAGTCAATTCCCTGTAGGGAGATGGACCCCTTCAACAATATAGGGTTTTCACCTTTCATTTGTTTAAGCCATTATAGAGGTTTGTGGTCTGTTTGAACAATAAAGTGAGTACCAAAGAGGTATGGTCTCAACTTTTTCAAGGCCCAGACCACAGTAAAGGCTTCCCTCTCTATGGCAGACCAACTCTTTTCTCTAGGGGTCAACCTCCTGCTGATAAAAACAACAGGTTGATCCTGGCCCTCTGTGTTTAGCTGTGATAGAACTGCCCCTACCCCTAATTCAGAAGCATCAGTTTGAACTAGGAACTTTCTTGGAGTAACAAGGGCTTTTTATGACAGGTGCAGAGCACATGGACTGTTTGAGCTCATCAAAAGCCTTTCGACAGCTAGCTGTCCATAATACCTTTTAGGCATCTTCTTTGATGTGAGGTCATTAACAGGGGAAGCTATAGTGCCATAATTCTTTATGAACCTCCTGTAGTACCCAGTGAGGCCTAGGGAGGCTCTCACTTGGGTTTGTGTTGTAGGGGGAGTCCATTCCATAATGGTTTGGATCTTCCCCTGCAGTGGTGCAATCTGTTCCCCACCTACCTGGTGGCCCAGATAAACCACTTTCCCCTATCCTATCTGGCACTTTGAGGCCTTGATAGTGAGGCCTGCCTTTTGCAGGGCCTCCAAAATTTTCCACAGGTGGACCAGGTGATCGTCCCAGGTGGAGCTAAAGACAGCAATATCGTCTAGATGTGCTGCACTGAAGGTTTCCAATCCTCTGAGGACTGTATTCACCAACCTCTGAAAAGTGGCAGGTACATTTTTCAATCCAAAGGACATAACTGTAAACTGATAATGCCCTCCTATGGTTGAAAATGCTATTTTTGGTTTAGCATCTTCTGCATCTTCTGCTAACTTAATCTGCCAATACCCTACAGATAAATCTAAAGTGCTTAGATACTTGGCAGAAGCCACTGTATCTATCAACTCATCTGCCCTGGGTTTAGGGTGAGCATCAGTTTTTGTTACTTGATTGAGATCCCTATAGTCCACACAAAACCGCATTTCCTTTTTTCCATCTTTACTATGAGGTTTGAGGACAAGCACCACTGGGCTGGCCCAGGGGCTTTCAGAGGGTTCAATCACACCAAGAGCCAACATTTTCTGAACTTCTTGTTTGATACAGTCTCTGACATGGTCAGGCTGTCTATAAATTTTACTTTTGAAAGGTAAACTGTCTCCAGTATCAATTGTGTACTCACACCAAGTAGTTGTACCTGTAATTAGTGAGAAGAGGTCAGAGAACTGATCAAGGAGATTTATGCAGTTGTCCTTCTGCTCAGCAGTAAGGCAATCTGCTAGTGCAACTCCCTCCACTAAGCCATCAGCTTCAGTGGTGGAGAAGAGGTCAGTGAGAGGGTCTTCCTCCTGCCCCTCATCTGTGGCCATGAGCAGGTTTAAGTCAGCCCTGTAATAGTAAGGTTTAAGGCGATTGGCATGAAGCACCCTAAGGGGGCTTCTGGCAGTGCCCAGGTCTACTAAATAGGTGACCTCTTCTTTCTTCTCCACAATGAGATGGGGTCTTCTCCATTTGTCCTGGAGTGCTCTTGGTGCCACAGGCTCCAATACCCACACCTTCTGTCCTGGTTGGTACTGTGGCAGGGCAGCCTTCTGGTCATGCCATTGCTTGTGGAGCTCTTGGCTGACCTGAAAGTTTTTACTGGCCTTTTTCATGTTCTCAGCCATCCTTGATCTGAGGCCAAGCAAATAGTCCACAATGTCTTGTTTGGGAGCTTTTAAAGGTTGTTCCCAACCCTCATTCACAAGAGCAAGGGGACCTCTTACAGGGTGCCCAAAGAGGAGATCAAAGGGGCTGTAGCCCACTACTTTCTTGGGCACCTCCCTATAAGCAAAAAGGAGGCATGGCAACAGGACATCCCATCTCCTCCTGAGTTTTTCAGGGAGTCCCATGATTATGCCTTTGAGAGTTTTGTTAAATCTCTCAACCAATCCATTTGTCTGTGGATGATAAGGAGTGGTGAACGTGTATGTAACACCACACTCCTTCCACATGGCTTTGAGATATGCAGACATGAAGTTACTACCTCTGTCTGATACCACTTCCTTAGGGAAACCCACTCTGGAAAAGATTCCCAGGAGGGCTTTTGCCACTGCAGGAGCTGTAGTGGTCCTTAAGGGTATAGCTTCAGCATACCTAGTGGCAATGTCCACTACTACTAGGATTAATCTGTTTCCTGAGGCTGTTGGTGGTTCAAGGGGGCCAACAATGTCAACCCCTACCCTTTCAAAGGGCACCCCAAACACTGGAAGTGGAATTAAGGGGGCCTTAGGTGTGCCACCAGTCTTGCCACTGGCTTGGCAGGTCACACAGGAGCGACAGAACTCCTTGGTGTCCTCTGACATATGAGGCCAGTGAAACAGTGGAACAAGTCTGTCCCATGTTGAACTCTGGCCCAAATGCCCAGCCAAGGAATGTCATGAGCCAAAGTCAGAAGAAACTCCTTATACTGCAAAGGGATGACCAATATCCTGGCAGCTCTAGGTTTAGGGTCCCTTGCCTCAGTATAGAGAAGGTTGTCTTTCCAGTAGACTTTGTGGGTATCAGTGACATCCCCGTTTTGGTGTTTGACAGCTTGCTGTCTGAGACACTCTAGTGTGGGACAGGTCTGCTGTGCCACACTCAGCTCTTCCCTAGCAGGGCCCCCTGCACCTAAAAGCTCAGCAGTTTCAGCTGCCAGATCTTCAGGTGTAGGTCCTGCACAGGGAGAGGATTCATGTTCCTTAAAAGGGGAATCTTATGGAGAGGGAGGGATAGTGGGCAGGGATTTACCCTTTCTAGCTTTTGGGAGCACTTGGTCCATTTTTCAGGACTCAAGTTTCACTGTCCTCTTTGCTTCTGGGCCTGAGCCCTTGTGAGAAGAAATGTATGCCCTGGAATGCCCAGCATTGCTGCATGAGCCTCCACCTCCACTCCAGCCCAAGCTGATGTTTCCAAATCATTTCTCAGTAAGCAGTCTACAGGTAAATCAGTGTCTACCACAACTTTGTGTGGGCCACTTCCCCCCCCCCCAGGTGAGATTCACAACAGCAATGGGGTGGCTAAGAGTGTTGATATGAGCATCAGTCACTTGTTGCTGCTGACCAAGTAGGTGTTGTTCAGGGACAACCAGTTTTTTTATCACCATGGTGACACTGGCTCCTGTGTCCCTGTAGGCTTCAACCTCAACACCATTTATTAGGGGAAGTTGCTTGTACTTACCCATATTAAGGGGACAGGCAACTAAGGTGGCAAAATCAATACCACCATCAGAGACTAAAACAGCCTCTGTGGTCTCCGTAACTAGACCAACTGCCACTACATTACCAATGGTGAGCCCAGCTAAACCCTTTGACTGGCTTTTTGTAGTGTTCTTCCCATCACCACTGCTATTACTAGAGGCACTAGTGGACGCAGTTTGGGTTGTGGTGATGGGAGCCTTGGTGTTTTTCTTTGGACAAGTAGGATCACTTGCCCAATGGCCTTTCCTTTTACATAAATAACACCATGGCTTCTTTTGATTGTGTGAAGAGGATTTGGACCCACCTCCCCCAGAGGATTTTTGTGGGCCTGATGAATTATTTTTGTCTTTGTCCCCACTCTTGTCATGAGACTTACCATCCTTCTTCTTGCCATCCTTGTCACCCCCTGTATGAGCTTTTCTGCTCACTCTTGTTCGGACCCATTTGTCTGCCTTCTTTCCCAATTCTTGGGGAGAGGTCAGATCTGAGTCTACCAAGTGCTGATGCAACAAGTCAGACACACAATTATTCAAAATATGCTCTCTCAAAATTAGATTATACAGGCTTTCATAGTCACTCACCTTACTGCCATGTAACCATCCCTCCAAGGACATCACTGAACAGTCTACAAAGTCTGTCCAGTCTTGAGAGGACTCTTTTCTGGTATCTCTGAACTTTATCCTGTATTGTTCAGTGGTTAAGCCAAAACTATCTAAGAGTGCATCTTTCAAAGACAGTAAGGAGCCTGTCCCTACCTTTGCCAGTGAAAGATAGCCACAGTATAACAACCCACTGCCTCTGAGAGACCAACTGTACCATACAGGCCCTCTCAAGTGCAGAAAACTATTTGTTTATGTCATCCCTCTCCTTCTAAGGGGGGACAATCTTGTGCAGGTTTCTTGAATCGGTTTCTCTAACAGGATGACTATCAAGATTGCTGCTGTTGCTGCCACCATGGGGAACTAACCCCAACTTCTGTCTTTCTCTCTCTACATCTAAGGATTCCCTATCTAAGGCCAGCTGTTGCTGCCTTAGCCTCAGTCTGGCCTCTTCCAACCTCAGCGTTCTGAGTTCCCTGTCTAGGGTGTTATCCTCAAGGTGGGAGGTTTGGAAATTCTCTGACACGGAGGTAATGTGAAAATAGGCAGAAGTGGACCTTTCTCTAACTACCTGAACCCTAGTAACCTGGCCTTTTGGAGTAAAAGGTGGCCTACTGGTGTGTGACCCCCTCCTACTACCAGCTTCACTAGGTGGCTGACAAGCAAAAGGTCTTTAAAAGTTCCCTCCCCAAAGTTCTCAGGACCCTCTGCTGAACCTATCTGGGTAAGGACCACAACAGACTGCAAAGCACTGAAGACCGATTTCTGGACCTGAAGACCTACAAAGGAAGGGGACCAAATCCAAGAGTCACTAAAGTGTCCGGGGGGGGCAGGAGCCCACTAAACCCCGGATGAAGGTTCAAAATGGCTGCCTCCAGTTGGAAGAAGCTGCAGGATTTGAAACAACGGAAGGAGGTAGGAAGTTCTTCTTCGTGCAGAAGATGTCCCACAGCGTGCTGGAGGATGCAGAGTTGTTTCCTTGACAAAATACCACAAACAAGCCTTGCTGGCTGCAAGAGTCACGGTTGGAGAAAAAGGGTGCTGGTCAGGCCCATGAAGGACCAGGATGTCGCCACTTGAAAGAGGAGACAGAGGGGGCCCTCAGCAACGTAGAGAGCCCACACAGAGATAGGAAGCACCAGCAGAAGTCCTTGAACATGGGTTCAAGAAGACTGAACATGGTGGTCGTCTCAACACTGCAAAAGGAGGTCCCACGACACCGGAGATCAACTCAGGGAGCTGAGCATCACAGGACAGAGTGCTGGGGACCTAGGCTCAGCTGTGCATGCAGGATATCTTGGAAATGTTCACAGAAGCCCTTGTAGGTGTAGAACATGCGGTAAACAAGATTACTGTCTGGGGAGTGGAGGCAAGGACTTACCTCCTCCAAATTCGGACAGTTGGACCACTGGACAATCTAGGGCACTTGGGTCCACCACCTGTGTTCCAGGGGCCTCACTCGTCAGGATGAGAGGGGACCCAGAGTACCGGTGAAGGTGAAGTTTGGTGCCCGCTGAAGCAGGGGGAAGATTCTGTCAACCCACAGGAGATTTCTTCGTGGCTTCCAGTGCAGGGTGAAGGCAGACAGCCCACAGATCATGCACCACCAGGAAACAGTTGAGAAAGCCGGCAGGATTAGGCGCTACAATGTCGCTGGTAGTCTTCTTTGTTGCAGTTTTGCAGGCATCCTTGAGCAGTCAGCGGTCAATCCTTGGCAGAAGTCAAAGAGAGAAGTGCAGATGAACCTTGATGAATTCTTGCAAGTCGTAATCTGAGGAAAAGTCCACTGGAGAGACCCTAAATAGCCCTCAGAGGAAGATTGGCCACATAGTCAAGTATGCAGCTATCAGGAGGGGTCTCTGATGTCACCTGCTGGCACTAGCCACTCAGAGGCCTTCTGAGTGCCCCCACACCTCTGGAAACAAGATGGCAGAGGTCTTAGATACACTGGAGGAGCTCTGGACACCACCCTTGGGGTGGTGATGGACAAGGGAGTGGTCACTCCCCTTCCTTTTGTCCAGTTTCACGCCAGAGCAGGGACTGGGGGTTCCCTAAACTGGTGTAGACTGGCTTATGCAAGGAGGGCACCATCTGTGCCCTTCGAAGCATTTGCAGAGGCTTGGAGAGGCTACCCTTCCCCAGCCTTCAACACCTATTTCGAAAGGGAGAGGGTGTAACACTCACTCGCAGAGGACATTTTTTGTTCTGCCTTCCTGGGACTGGGCTGCCCAGACCCCAGGAGGGCATAACCCTGTTTGTGGGGTGGCAGCAACTGTAACTGCAGAGAAAACCCCAGAGAGCTGTTTTTTTCTGGTTCCGGGGGTCCATATTGGAGCCCCAGGATGCATGGAATTGGCACCCCAATACCAGATTTGGAATGGGGGGACAATTTCATGATCTTATACATGTTACATGGCCATATTCGGAGTTACCATTGTGAAGCTACATATAGGTATTGACCTATATGTAGTACACACATGTAATGGTGTCCCCGCACTCACAAAATCCGGGGAAATTGCCCTGAACTATATGGGGCACGTTTGCTAGTGCAAGGGTGCCCTCACACTTAGCAACTCTGCACCTACCTTTCAGCAAGTGAAGGTTAGACATATAGATGACTTATAAGTTCCTTAAATGCAGTGAAAATGGCTGTGAACTAACATGTGCGTTATTTCACTCAAGCTGCAATGGCAGTCCTGTGTAAAGGTTTGTCTCAGCTCCCTATGGGTGGCAAAAGAAATGCAGCAGCCCATATGGATCTCCTGGAACCCCAATACCCTGGGTACCTAGGTACCATATACTAGGGAATTATAAGGGTGTTCCAGTATGCCAATTGAAATTGGTAAAAGTGGTCACTAGCTTATAGTGACAAATTTTAAGGCAGAGAGAGCATGAGCACTGAGGTTCTGATTAGCAGAGCCTCAGTGACACAGTTAGGCACTACACAGGTATACACATTCAGGCCACAAACTGAGCACTGTGGTCCTGGCTAGCAGGATCCCAATGAGACAGGCAAAAACATACTGACATACATGTAAAAATAGGGGTAACATGCCAGGAAAGCTGGTACTTTCCTACAGTCACCCAAATAAATACCTTTATTTTTGGTAACACTGAGTATTGTCTTTCCTTGTGCATAAGTATTGTGTAACTATAAGTGGTATTGCATGAGCTTTGCATGTCTCCTAGGTCAGCCTAAGCTGTTCTGCTATAGCTACATCTATCAGCCTAAGCTGCTAGAACACTACAACATTTCACTAATAAGGGATAACTGGACACGGTATAAGATGTAAGTACCCAAGGTACCCACTACAAACCAGGCCAGCCTCCTACACTAGGGCTTCTGTGTGCTTCTACAAGGAATCCTTTGTGCAAAGCATAGCGCAGGTCCCCAGCATTCTATCCTGCGCCACTCAGGTCCCTGAGTTGTTCTCCAGCGGTGTGGGATGCCTTTGTGTAGTGCTGCGATGACCGCGATTTGCAACTCCTTTGTCCCCCTGTCCTGGGACTCCTGTGGGTGCTGCCTGGTCTTCTGAGGTCTCTCTGAAGTGCTGAGAGCCCCCTCTGTCACCTCAGTTTGAGTTGAGACCCCCAGGTCCATACTGGGTCCAGGCAGCTCCTCTTTGACGCAAACCGCATACTTGCTTGAACCAAGGTTTGTTGGCGGAATCCAGCAACGCAACAGCCTGCATCCAACAACTCTAAGTGGGACATCTCCTGCGCCATGCAGGAACCCGCAGCCATCTTCTTTGGTGCACTTCTGTACATTTCTTCTGACCGGAGAATCCACTTTTGCACCTTCTTCTAGGTTGGCAGGGGCTCCTGTCCTTCCTGGACTCTCCTTCGACGTCTCGACTTAGCCTCCTCTCTCCACAGGTCTTCAGGTCCAGGAATCCATTGTTTGTTGCTTGCAGTCTTGCTTTGTTCTTGTAAAATCCTTTATCATGAATTGTAGTGCGTCCTGAGGAAACTTGCTGTATTTTACTCCTGCTTTCCTGGGCTCTGGGGTGGGGTACTTTACTTACCTTTGGTGTTTTCCTATACTCCCAGCGTCTCTCTACACACTACACATGCCTAGGGGGGTATTCAACATTCGCATTTTACTATTTTAGTATGTGGTTTGTGTTGCCCATAGGCCCATTGCAATCTATTGTATTTTCTACTGTTTGCACTATTCTATGACTGTTTACTTACCTGATGTTGGTTACTAGTGTATATATTGTGTATAATACTTACCTCCAGAAGGAGTATTGCCTCTAAGATATTTTTGGCCTTGTGTCCCTAAATTAAAGTACGTTTAATTTTGGTAACACTGAGTATTGTCTTTTATTGTGTATAAGTACTGTGTAACTGTAGTGGTATTGCAGGAGTTTGCATATCTCCTAGTTCAGCCTAAGCTGCTCAGCTGCAGCTACCTCTACACAGCCTAAGCTGCTAGAACACTGCCTACATTTCACTAATAAGGGATAACTGGACCTGGTAAAAGTAGTAAGTACCTTAGGTATCCACTACAAACCAGGCCAGCTTCCTACAGTGAAGTATGCCAATGTGGAGTGAAATACTCAGGTACCAGTAAGTAAGTACAAATTTGGAACCAGAGAGAGAATAAGCACTGGAATTCTGGTTAGCAGGACTCCAGTGACACCGTTAAGCCTACTGACAAAAACAATGAAACAGACTAACAAGTATGCCACAAACCATGAGCACTGGGGTCCTGGCTAGCAGGATCCCATTGACACGGTTAAAACATACGGACAAACACTGGCAAACAGGCCAAAAATGGGGGAACTATGCTAGAAAGAGGCTATTTTCTCACATTGAGACTATTGAACGTGGGGCTTGGGTGCTCGCCCAGACAGCCATAAATGCAAGGAGTGTTTCAGCATTATTCAGAAAGATTGTTGCTGTGATAGTGGTCACACTAGGCTTGCATCATGAGGGCCTTAGGGCCCATGTTGTTTGCGGAGCATGGCTTGTTTACCGAACCTGTAGTATATGGACTCCCTTCTCAGTCTGTCTCCATCTCTGAACTAATATCTGAGCATTTTACCCATTCATGGTACAATCTTGACACCATTTAAGCCTTACATGACCTAATTCTACATATATTGTTTGATCTCTCACATAATTATTTTACAATGAATATCATAATTCTCCTTTATATTCACTTTGGTGATGACATTACTGGAGAGATCCCAGATGGAGGCCCGTTTTCCCTAATAATCATTCATACAGAATTTCCATCTCGTAAGTTCACAGAAGGTTTTGGAACAGTTATGTGACAGGCATCTCTGAATCTTCAAGCCACACTCTTTCCACAGCCCCCTGAAGGAATGACATTATACTATGGCTGGGCAGGTTCTAGTCACGTTTCTTGTTGGCGTTTGTCATAGATGTGAGTCGTAGCATGTTGATGGTTTTTTTTTTTGCCTTTAGGTGTTTTGGAATTAAACCTCATCCAACTGCCCCGTCCACAGGAATTTCCTGAGTCCTGCACCCTGGAGGAAAATAGCTCCAAGTTGTCTAATGTAAAGAACCTAAAGAAGATTTTATTTGCTCGTGATATACCGAAGACAATCCCACTCTTCAAGCAAAAGACAGCAAAGGGCTGGTGGCCGTGCACAACGATGGAGAATGGCAAACGCAGGATAAGTGTACGTGACACTCTGGAACAGAGGAAGCGGCAGGTCCAGTGCGTTATGGGTAGTGAGGAGTCAGTGGGTGGGAGTTCTGAGGAGAGGTCTGAGAGCGAGGTGAGGGGCTTAGTTATGGAGTGATGGTGGTGTGGCCGGTGGTGTGGAATTTCAGCAATGGAAGAATTGTCTGTAGATGTGGACATTACAGGTAAGGGGTCTTTAGGCAATGTCAGGGCGTTACAAGAATACATTAACATGTCCAATAGATTTGCATAATTTAGCAACCTGCCCTTGCGACATTTCTCTTGAGTGCTACATTGGCTTCTTTTCTGTATTTTTTGTGGTATGCCCCCCAAACGTATACCCAGTGGGATCCTATTGGGTTTTTGATAACAAGTGTAATGGATGAACTGTTCTGTGTCCCATGGCTAAAAACGACTAAAAGAAACACAATTGAGAAAAGCATGACTAGCCACTCGTTTTAGCCCCCCCAAATCAAAAACGAACATGTACAGCATTACTATGCACCCAGTTTTTGGAAATGCATCCTGCTTGAAATTGTAAAGCACTATGGGCTAGATGTACGGCCTATTTTTTGCAATTCGCAATTTGCGATCCGTTTGGTAATCACAAATTGCGAGTCGCAAAACAGAATGCACAAGTGTGTTAAGCACACTGTTAGACATTCCCAATGGGGTCACAAATAACCTACCTCATCAATATTCATTAGGTCAATCGCAGTTTGCGACCCCATTGGGAATTGTCAGCACTCACAGGGATGGTGAATGCTTTTCAATAAAGCAGTTTTTTTTAAATGCAGCCCGTTTTCCGTAAAGGAAAATGGGATGCATTTAAAAAATAAGAATAAAAAGTTTCAGAGCAGACCACTGTCTGTTCTGAAAAAACATTTTCACTACCATTCACAAAGGGGAAGGCGTCTCATGGGCCTTATTTTAGTTGTAAATCATTCATACTTACCTTTCGGATTCAGTATTAGGAAAGGACACCCTGAACACATCCCTTCCTAATACCGAAACGCAAAACCCAAATTGCGATTCGGTAACAAGTTACCAAATCACAATTTGGGCTTTGTACATCCCAAAAAGCATTTTTCTCATCGCAAACGAGCCAATTCTGCTCTGTAAATGTTGTCCTTAATCTTTTTCACTTAAGGAAAAAACACTCAGGTCTCACTTTGTCACAAAACATCACGTTCCCATGTAATACCAATCCACTTGGAGTTCCAGAAGAGCTTCTCAACATTTCTTGCACCCACCCCTTGTTCTCTTAGGATCCACCATATGCCACCCCTCTCCTTTTATGTTGTACCACCTGCTGTTGTGCAGTACTTTGCTTGCTGTAGATTTTCACTATAGTATTATATTTTGCTTATGGATCCTTATCACAAACAGAGTAAAATGATCAATCAAGATTTTGCATAATTTTGCTCTGGGGGTTTCCTCACCCTAACTCATTTAGTAATTTTTATAGCACATATTTACTCATTTCTCATGCAACGCAGGCAGCATTGCATTGCACATGGGGGAAAACACAACACAGAGCCATGTTCACTACGATTTACAGATTGACGCTGCCATCCCCGGTGCACATATAGGCTGCCCTACATGTTGAACAGTCTCACAACATGGCGCAGAGGTGAGTGTGGCATCCTAGCATAGCATTTATACTGGAAACATAACCAGGCCCTAAAAATCATAAACTTAAACATTTGTAACAGACCTGCATATCAAGTGGCGTGAAAGGATCTACTCGACCTTACTGTAATGCGCTTGACCCATAAAATGGTCTTAAATTGTTTGATCCTATACAAATATTTTATTTTTCCTAGCCGCCTTTTTCTTCAACATCACCTACGAGAGCACCTTCAAATATGTGAATTCAATGTTTCTGCTGTACAAAATACTCTTTAGTTCAATTTAATAGACTAAACTTTAGCTCCAGCTTTAATAAAAATTTAGGTCACATGTAGCATACACATGACTTCTGACTTACCTCTTAGTTCACCAATAGCATTGTCATCAGGGTGGGGGCAGGTTTTTTCTCACTTCATGTTTAAAAACTCTCACATTTGCTAAATATGTTTCCGATGGAGACTTCTAGCCACAGTATAAAGAAATGGAGTGTATTGTACGGTGTGATTGTGCATCCTCACCATGTAATACTCTTACAAACCCCTTTAGGACTAGAAGGTTTCATTATTCAAAACCTTCAGCTCAACTCAAGGTAGCTGTTGCTCTAAGCACTAAGGCTTACACAAAGGAACAATTGTAAATCATTTATACAGCACCAAAACAATCCAACTCCAGTAGGGAGCCAGTCAGGAGGACCATAAAGATCCTCAAAAACAGTTACTTCAACGGTAGAAGAAGTCCTCAGTCAGTTCCAGGTAATTTTAATGGCAGTGGACTCCTATGGAAGTGATCCTGATGCAAGGGATGAAGGATGCTGCAGATGCTCAAGGATGCTGTGTATGTGATGCGCTCAATTGGGGCTTTCCTGCAGCTAATGCTTGGTTCAGGACGAGGGTGTCCCTCGAAGTTTTCTCGGTGTTGGAAGAATTCCAGTCGCCACTGGTCTACCAGTTGCAGTGTATCATACTCACTGTCAAATCCTTCCCTGAGTGATAACTCAGCTTCTGGGTGATCAACCTGCACTCTGATGACTCTGACGAACTCAGCGAACTCATGTGCAACTTTGAGTATATGGTCTTGGTCTCTAGCCTCCAGTGCTGCTTGTTGACGTTTGGCGGTGATCTGAAGATTCTGGGATACCAACATGGCCCAGCAGACTTCTCAGCTGTTGTGGCCCTGTACTGTGAACAGGAGGTAAACCAACTGACCCTTGGAGTCATTTTGCTTTGGCAGGGTTCTGGAAACAATTTCTTCACAAACAAGACACAGCAGGCCCAGTCCCCTCCCTTTTCCAGCCATCAGATTCACCTGATGCAGTCCACACCAGTGCAGCCTCTCTTTGCTGGTTCCATGGTGTAGCAGGGCTGTCCATCTTTGGTCCTTCTTCCAGTCAAGACAAGATCTGAGTTCTGGGTGCCAGGGTGCCCTATTTATGTTTCAAAAGTGCCCTCAGGATAGAAGCAGTCAGTAGCCCATGGGCTCCAAGGTTCCCTTCCTTCTGATGACCACTTCCTGGGAAATTTGGTATCTGGCCATCCCAAGATGCATAATTCTGCCCACTCCCAAAATGGCAAAATCCCTCTCTCAGCATACAGAGCTCCCTAGCCCAACCCAGCATTGTGGCTACCAAGGAGGCTACATGCCCCTGAAAAAACGTTTTGACAACAGGCTTTTTCTCTCCTTCCCGGGTGCCACTTAGTCTGTCTAAACAGTGGGACTGCCCCTCTCCCAAGTGTTCCCCATTTACTCTTCAAAGGCGGCTCCAGCTTTGAAGCTCGCCTGTTGGGACAAAGCCCGTTTGGCTTACTGCAGGAGGGAGGTAACACCTCTCTCTTGTGCAGGGCCCTATTTTCTCCTTTCCTGGGAGTTGTCAGCACGTCTCTTTATGGAGGCAGAAAGCTGTCTTGGGTTCAAGCTCCATGTGTAACTGTTAAGGGCACAGAAGATTGAAAGTAACAATGTGGCAACTTTGTAAAAGTTGCCCACTGTAACTTGTCACAATAATTATGACTTGAAAACTCAGTCAAAATGAATGAAACAAGTTAGTTGACACCTTGGAGTATTAACTTTGGTTGCACCGTTCAGGAGTTAGCACAGCTGAGTGGTCAGCGTGTAACCCTGCACTTCCTAACAGGGCGACCAAGTCTTTCCACAGTAAAAATACAGTTTCACATTTTCACTGCCAGAACACGAAAATACATGTTCTGTCCATGAAATATGCTTCACCCTACTTCAGGGCTCGGCAGGCCTGCCATAGGGGTGACTTGCACATGTTTTCGGGGGACATTTGACTTTGTCAGGGCTTTACATGGCAAAGTCAGGCCAGCATTTTGAAACTGTTTTTCCAGTCTGCAGTGGTGGACTTAGAGACTCTGTTTAACTTTGTCATATCCAGGGTGGCACAACCAGTGCTGCAATCCCAGGGGGGAATCTCTAACTTGCAGACCATGGGTACCATATACTAGGGACTTATCGGTAAGTTAGCCTATGTCAACTGGGTAAAGCCAATGGAACATACATGTTTTGTAGTCAGGCCACAGTGCACTCTCAGAGTCGAAAAAACAGCAGCATCAGTCAAAAAACCTGGGAGTGACCATACAAAAAGAGGCATTTCTTTACACACAGATTCCTGACCTCTTGAATATTCCCCAGGAGTCAGACTGGATTGGGAAACGTCTTAGCAGTATCGCTGTGCGCCTGTACATTGCACCATGAGGCTCCGCACTGACTCCGCTCAGCCACGGAAATGAGGTACGGAGCCTATATAGGTGTGTAGGAGGCGGGCCTGGTTTGTAGTGGGTACCTTGGGTACTTACACCTTATACCAGGTCCAAATATCCCTTATTAATGAAATGTAGTAGTGTTCTAGCAGCTTAGGCTGATAGAGGTAGCTATAGCAAAGCGGCTTAGGCTGAACTAGGAGACATGCAAAGCTCATACAATACCACTTATAGTTACACAGTACTTATACACAAGTAAAGATAATACACAGTGTTTCCAAAAATAAAGGTATTTATTTGGGTGACACAGTGCCAAAAATATCTTAGGGGCAATACTCCTTCTGGAGGTAAGTATTATACACAATATATATACTAGACACCAAAATTAGACAAGTAAATAGTCATAGAACAATGCAAACAGTAGGAAATCCTATAGAATACAGTGGGAGAAAATAGTTCTAGGGCAACACAAACCATATACTAAGAAAGTGGAATGCGAATCACAAATTCCCTCCTAGACAAGTGTAATGTGTGCAGAACCGCTGGGAGAGTAAGAATACAGTAAAGGTAAGTAAAGTACCCCACCCCAGAGCCCACTAAAGCAGGAGTAAAAGTACTGCAAGTTTCCTTAGGACACACTACACCTCGTGATTGGGATTTTGCAGTAATCAACCAAGTCTGCAAACAACAACTGCTGGATTCCTGGACCTGAAGACCTGCAAAAGAAGAGGACCAAGTCCAGAAGTCGAAATAAGTTCCAGGAAGGGCAGGAGCCCCTGCCAACTCAGAAGAGGGTGCAAAAGAAGAGTCCCTGGTTAGTCGAAGACTGCAGGAATGTACATAGGAAGATGCCAGTGCGTTCCTGCATGATGCAAAGGATGTCCCACGGCGTGAAGATGGATACAGATGTGATTTCATGTTGGAAGTCGCCAACAAGCCTTGGTTATGACAAAAGTGAGTTTTGCATCAAAATGGCACTGGCTGAATCCAAAAGGGACCTGGGGGCCTCAACTCTGTGTGAGGAGGAAGAGGGGGCTCTCAGCACTTTAGAGAGCCCTCAAGATGCCAGACAGCACCCACGGGAGTCCCAGGACACTGGGACAAAGGAGGTGCAAAACGCGGTTGGTGCAGCACAACAAAGAAAGGTCCCACGCCACCGGAGAACAACTCAGCGACTTAAGCATTGCAGGATGGAGTGCTGGGGACCTGGGTCAGGCTGTGCACGAAGGAATTTTGCAAATAGTGCACAGAGGCTCAGGAGGTGAAGAAGACGCAGTACACAGGGCTACCATTGTTCTATGGGAAGGCAAGGTCTTACCTCCTCCAAATTGCGTCAGCAGGACCTCAGTGTAGGAGGCTGGGCTGGCTTGTAGTGGGTACCAGAGGTACTTACACCTTGTGCCAGGTCCAGTTATCCCTTATTAGTGTAGAAGAGGTGTTTCTAGCAGCTTAAGCTGATAGACGTTAGCTATGGCAAAGCAGCTTAGGCTGAACTAGGAGACACGTAAAGCTCCTACCATACCACTGGTGTGATATGCACAATATCATAAGAAAACACAATACAGAGAAGTACTAAAAATAAAGGTACTTTATTTTTATGACAATATGCCAAAAGTATCTCAGTGAGTACCCTCAGTAGGAGGACAAGATATATACACAAGATATATGTACACAAACCAAAATTATGCAGGTAATAGCAAGAAAAGTAATGCAAGCAGTGTAAAGTTACAGTAGATTGCAATAGGAGCACATAGGTATAGGGGCAACACAAACCATATACTCCAAAAGTGGAATGCAAATCACAAATAGACCCCAAACCTATGTGAGCTTGTAGAGGGTTGCTGGGACTGTAAGAAAACAGTGAGGGTTAGAAAAATAGCCCACCCCAAGACCCTGAAAGACAGGTGTAAAGTGCACCTACTACCCCCAGAGAGCACAGAAGTCGTGATAGGGGGATTCTGCAGGAAGAACAAACACCAGCAATGCAACAACAGTGGATTTTCAGACCTGAGTACCTGTAAGACAAGGGAACCAAGTCCAATAGTCGCGACAGTTTCGAGAGTGGGCAGGAGCCCAGGAAATGCCAGCTGAGGGTGCAAGGAAGCTACCACCTGTTGGAAGAAGCTTTGAGTTCTGCAAGAAAGAAGAGGATTAGGATCTTCTCCTTTGGAGGACGGATGTGACACGTCACGATGAAGCTTGCAGAGGTGTTCCCACGCAAAAAGACCGCAAACAAGCCTTGCTAGCTGCAAGGGTCGTGGTAGAGGTTTTTGGGTGCTGCTGTGGCCCAGGAAGGACCAGGATGTCGCCACTTGGAGGAGGAGACAGAGGGGGCGCACAGCAAGTCAGGGAGCCCTCACAGAAGCAGGCAGCACCCACAGAAGTACCTGAACAGGCACTTGGAAGAAGAGTCAACCGGAGTCCACCCAAAGTCACAAAAGGGAGTCCCACGATGCCGGAGGACAACTCAGAAGGTTGTGCACTGGAGGAAGGAGTGTCGGGACCCAGGCTTGGCTGTGCACGAAGGGAATCCTGGAAGAGTGCACAGGAGCCGGAGGAGCTGCAAATCACGCGGTACAAGCAATGCAGTCTAGCGTGGGGAGGCAAGGACTTACCTCCACCAAACTTGGACTGAAGAGTCATTGGACTGTGGGAGTCACTTGGGCAGAGTTGCTGAGTTCCAGGGACCACGCTCGTCGTGCTGAGAGGGGACCCAGAGGACCAGTGATGCAGTCTTTTGGTGCCTGCGGTTGCAGGGGGAAGATTCCGACGACCCACAGGAGATTTCTTCAGAGCTCCTGGTGCAAAGAGGAGGCAGGCTACCCCCAGAGCATGCACCACCTGGAAACAGTTGAGAAAGCCGGCAGGATGAAGCGATACAAGGTTGCTAGTAGTCGTCTTGCTACTTTGTTGCGGTTTTGCAGGCGTCCTGAGGAGTCAGCGGTCGATCCTTTGGTAGAAGGTGAAGAGAGAGATGCAGAGGAACTCTGATGAGCTCTTGCATTCGTTATCTAAAGAATTCCCCAAAGCAGAGACCCTAAATAGCCAGAAAAGGAGGTTTGGCTACCTAGGAAGGAGGATTGGCTACCAAGAGAGGTAAGAGCCTATCAGAAGGAGCCTCTGACATCACCTGCTGGCACTGGCCACTCAGAGCAGTCCAGTGTGCCACAGGCACCTCTGTTTCCAAGATGGCAGAGGTCTGGGATACACTGGAGGAGCTCTGGGCACCTCCCCTGGGAAGTGCAGGTCAGGGGAGTGGTCATTCCCCTTTCCTTTGTCCAGTTTCGCGCCAGAGAGGGCTGGGGGATCCCTGAACCAGTGTAGACTGGCTTATGCAGAGATGGGCACCATCTGTGTCCATCAAAGCATTTCCAGAGGCTGGGGGAGGCTACTCCTCACCAGCCTTCACACCTATTTCCAAAGGGAGAGGGTGTTACACCCTCTTTCAGAGGAAATCCTTTGTTCTGCCTTCCTGGGCCAGGGCTGCCTGGACCCCAGGGGGGCAAATACCTGTCTGAGGGGTTGGCAGCAGCAGCAGCTGCAGTGCAGACCCTGAAAAGGCAGTTTGGCAGTAGCCGGGATCTGTGCTGGAGACCCGGGGGATAATGGAATTGTCCCCCCAATGCCAGAATGGCATTGGGGGGACAATTCCATGATCATAGACATGTTAAATGGCCATGTTCTGAGTTACCATTGTGATGCTGTACATAGGTAGTGACCTATGTACAGTGCACGCGTGTAATGGTGTCCCCGCACTCACAAAGTCCGGGGAATTTGCCCTGAATGATGTGGGGGCCCTTCTGCAAGAAAGAAGACGATTAGGAACTTCTCCTTTGGAGGATGGATGTGCCACTTCGCGATGAAGCTTGCAGAGGTGTTCCCACGCAGAAAGACCGCAAACAAGCCTTGCTAGCTGCAAGGGTCGCGGTAGAGGTTTTTGGGTGCTGCTGTGGCCCAGGAGGGACCAGGATGTCGCCACTTAGAGGAGGAGACAGAGGGGGTGCACAGCAAGTCAGGGAGCCCTCACAGAAGCAGGCAGCACCCGCAGAAGTACCTGAACAGGCACTTGGAAGAAGAGTCAATTGGAGTCCACCCAAAGTCACAAAAGGGAGTCCCGCGACGCCGGAGGACAACTCAGAAGGTTGTGCACTGGAGGAAGGAGTGTCGGGACTCAGGCTTGGCTGTGCACGAAGGAAATCCTGGAAGAGTGCACAGGAGCCGGAGCAGCTGCAAATCATGCGGTACGAGCAATGCATTCTAGCGTGGGGAGGCAAGGACTTACTTCCACCAAACTTGGACTGAAGAGTCACTGGACTGTGTGAGTCACTTGGGCAGAGTTGCTGAGCTCCAGGGACCATGCTCGTCATGCTGAGAGGGGACACAGAGGACCAGTGATGCAGTCTTTTGGTGCCTGCGGTTGCAGGGGGAAGATTCTGACGACCCACGGGAGATTTCTTCAGAGCTCCTGGTGCAGAGAGGAGGCAGGCTACCCCCAGAGCATGCACCACCTGGAAACCGCCAAGAAAGCCGGCAGGATGAAGCGATACAAGGTTGCTAGTAGTCGTCTTGCTACTTTGTTGCGGTTTTGCAGGCATCCTGAGCAGTCAGCGGTCGATCCTTTGGTAAAAGGTGAAGAGGGAGATGCAGAGGAACTCTGATGAGCTCTTGCATTCGTTATCTAAAGAATTCCCCAATGCAGAGACCCTAAAAAGCCAGAAAAGGAGGATTGGCTACCTAGGAAGGAGGATTGGCTACCAAGAGAGGTAAGAGCCTATCAGAAGGAGCCTCTGACGTCACCTGCTGGCACTGGCCACTCAGAGCAGTCCAGTGTGCCACAGACACCTCTGTTTCCAAGATGGCAGAGGTCTGGGACACATTGGAGGAGCTCTGGGCACCTCCCCAGGGAGGTGCAGGTCAGGGGAGTGGTCACTACCCTTTCCTTTGTCCAGTTTCGCGCCAGAGAGGGCTGGGGGATCCCTGAACCGGTGTAGACTGGCTTATGCAGAGATGGGCACCATCTGTGCCCATTAAAGCATTTCCAGAGGCTGGGGGAGACTACTCCTCCCCAGCCTTCACACCTATTTCCAAAGGGAGAGGGTGTTACACCCTCTCTCAGAAGAAATCCTTTGTTCTGACTTCCTGGGCCAGGGCTGCCTGGACCCCAGGGGGGCAGAAACCTGTCTGAGGGGTTGGCAGCAGTAGCAGCTGCAGTGCAGACCCTGAAAAGGCAGTTTGGCAGTACCCGGGTTCTGTGCTGGAGACCCGGGGTATAATGGAATTGTCCCCCCAATGCCAGCATGGCATTGGGGTGACAATTCCATGATCACAGACATGTTACATGGCCACGTTCGGAGTTAGCATTGTGATGCTGTACATAGGTAGTGACCTGTGTACAGTGCACGCATGTAATGGTGTCCCCGCACTCACAAAGTCCGGGGAATTTGCCCTGAACAATGTGGGGGCCCCTTGGCTAGTGCCAGGGTGCCCACACACTAAGTAACTTTGCACCCAACCTTCACCAGGTGAAGGTTAGACATATAGGTGACTTATAAGTTACTTAAGTGCAGTGGTAAATGGCTGTAAAATAACGTGGACGTTATTTCACTCAGGCACTGGCAGGCCTGTGTAAGAATTGTCAGAGCTCCCTATGGGTGGCAAAAGAAATGCTGCAGCCCATAGGGATCTCCTGGAACCCCAATACCCTGGGTACCTCAGTACCATATACTAGGGAATTATATTGGTGTACCAGTATGCCAATGTGAATTGGTAAATGTAGTCACTAGTCTGTTAGTGACAAACTTGGAAAGCAGAGAGAGCATAACCACTGAGGTTCTGGTTAGCAGAGCCTCAGTGAGGCAGTTAGGCATCACACAGGGAACACATACAGGGCACATACGTATGAGCACTGGGGCCCTGCCTGGCAGGGTCCCAGTGACACATAGACTAAAACAACATATATACAGTGAACTATGGGGGTAACATGCCAGGCAAGATGGTACTTTCCTACACAAACCCCCCCCCAAACGAAGGACAAGCCATGACCTGATGAGTCTTCATTGTCTAAGTGGAAATATCTGGAGAGTCCATCTGCATTGGAGTGGGTACTCCCAGGTCTATGTTCCACTGTATAGTCCATTCCCTGTAGAGATATGGATCACCTCAACAATTTAGGGTTTCACCTTTCATTTGTTTTAGCCAAAGTAGAGGTTTGTGGTCTGTCTGAACAATGAAGTGAGTGCCAAAGAGGTATGGCCTCAACTTTTTCAGTGCCCAGACCACAGCAAAGGCCTCCCTCTCTATGGCAGACCAACGCTTTTCTCTAGGGGTCAACCTTCTGCTGATAAAAGCAACTGGTTGATCCTGGCCCTCAGAATTCAGTTGTGATAAGACTGCCCCTACCCCTAATTCAGATGCATCAGTTTGAACAATGAATTTCTTGGAGTAACATGAGCTTTTTAGGGCAGGTGCAGTGCACATGGCCTGTTTGAGCTCCTCAAAAGCTTTCTGACAGCTAGCTGTCCACAATACCTTTTTAAGCATATTTTTACTGGTGAGATCATTAAGTGGGTCTGCTATGGAGCCATAGTTTTTAATGAATCTCCTGTAATACCCAGTGAGGCATAGGAAGGCTCTCACCTGGGTCTGAGTTTTGGGTGGAACCCAATCCATGATTGTCTGGATTTTCCCCTGAAGTGGTGCAATCTGTTCTCCACCTACCAGGTGTCCCAGATAAACCACTTTTCCCTGCCCTATCTGGCACTTTGAGGACTTGATAGTGAGGCCTGCCTTTTGCAGCGCCTCCACAACTTTCCAAAGGTGGACCAGGTGCTCATCCCAGGTGGAGCTAAAGACAGCTATATTATCTAGATGTGGTGCACTAAAAGCCTCCAACCCTTGCAGGACTGTGTTCACCAACCTCTGAAAAGTGGCAGGTGCATTCTTCAAACCAAGGGGCATCACCGTAAATTGGTAGTGCCCTCCTATAGTTCAAAATGCAGTTTTAGGTTTAGCATCCTCAGCCAATTTGATCTGCCAATACCCTGCAGTCAAATCAAAGGTGCTTAGATACGTGGCAGATGCCAGTGTATCTATGAGCTCATCTGCCCTGGGGATAGGGTGAGCATCAGTTTTTGTTACCTGATTGAGACCTCTGTAATCAACACAAAACCTCACCTCCCTTTTTCCATCTTTTGAGTGAGGCTTTGGTACAAGCACCACAGGGCACGCCCATGGACTTTCAGAAGGTTCAACCACTCCTAGATCAAGCATTTTCTCAACCTCTAGTTTTATGCAGTCCCTGGTCAGCCTGCCTACAGATTTTACTTTTGACAGGCAAGCTGTCTCCCGTATCAATTGCGTGTTCACACCAAGATGTGGTGCCTGGCACAGTTGAAAATAGTTCAGAAAATTGTCCAAGGAGATTTATGCAGTTGTCTTTCTGTTCTGCAGTCAGACAATCTGCTAAAACTATTCCCTCCACTAAAGTATCCTCTTCAGTGGAGGAGAAGAGATCAGGGAGAGGGTCACTCTCTTATTCCTGTCCTTCATCCGTTGCCATGAGCAGGGTAAGATCAGCCCTGTCATAGTAGGGTTTTAGGCGGTTGACATGAATCACCCTAAGGGGACTCCTGGCAGTGCCCAGGTCTACCAGATAGGTAACCTCACCCTTTTTCTCAACAATTAGATGGGGTCCACTCCATTTGTCTTGGAGTGCTCTTGGGGCCACAGGCTCCAATACCCACACCTTCTGTCCTGGTTGGTACTGAATCAGAACAGCCTTCTGGTCATGCCATTGCTTCTGGAGCTCTTGGCTGGCCTGAAGGTTTTTACTGGCCCTTTTCACGTACTCGGCCATTCTGGATCTTAGGTCAAGTACATAGTCCACTATGTCCTGTTTGGGAGCTTTTAAAGGTTGTTCCCAAACCTCCTTCACAAGTGTTAATGGACCTCTTACAGGGTGTCCAAAGAGGAGTTCAAAGGGGCTGAAGCCCACTTCTTTCTGGGGTACCTCCCTGTAAGCAAAAAGGAGGCAAGGTAACAGGACATCCCATCCCCTCCTGAATTTTTCAGGGAGTCCCATTTTCATATGTTTGAGAGTTTTATTAAACCTCTCTACGAGTCCATTCGTCTGTGGATGATAAGGTGTGGTGAATTTGTAGGTTACACCACATTCCTTCCACATAGCTTTCAAGTATGCAGACATAAAGTTGCTACCCCTGTCTGATACAACTTCTTTTGGGAAGCCCACCCTGGAAAAGATTCCCAGGAGGGCTTTTGCCACTGCAGGAGCTGTAGTGGTCTTTTGAGGAATTGCTTCAGAATATCTTGTGGCATGGTCCACAACCACCAAGATAAACCTATTGCCTGAAGCAGTAGGAGGGTCAAGGGGGCCAACTATGTCAACCCCTACCCTTTCAAAGGGGACCCCAACCACAGGTAGTGGAATAAGGGGAGCCTTTGGTGTGCCACCAGTTTTGCCACTGGCTTGGCAGGTCACACAAGACTTACAAAAATCTTTAGTGTCCTCTGACATCCTAGGCCAGTGAAACAGAGGGACAAGCCTTTCCCATGTTTTGATCTGGCCTAAATGCCCAGCCAAAGGAATGTCATGTGCTAGAGTTAGGAGGAACTTTCTGTACTGCAGGGGAATGACCAATCTCCTGGCTGCTCCAGGTTCTGGGTCCCTTGCCTCTGTGTACAAGAGGTTGTCCTCCCAGTAAACTCTATGTGAGTCACTGACATCCCCATTTTGCAGCTTGACAGCTTGCTGTCTGAGACCCTCTAATGTGGGACAGGATTGCTGTGCCACACTCAGCTCTTCCCTGGCAGGCCCCCCTCCACCCAAAAGCTCAGCAGTGTCTGCTGCCAGCTCATCTGGTGAAAGTTCTGCACAGGGAGGAAATTCTTCTTCCTCAGATGGAGAATCCTCTGTAGAGGGAGGGATAGTGGGTAGGGATTTACCCTTGCTACCCCTAGCTTTAGGGAGCACTTGGTCCATTGTTCCAGGATCCAAGTTATCCTGTCCTTTTTGCTTTTTGGTCTGAGCTCTTGTCAAAGCAAAAATATGCCCAGGAATGCCCAGCATTGCTGCATGAGCCTCCAACTCCACTTCTGCCCAAGCTGATGTCTCTAAATAATTTCCTAGTAGACAGTCTACAGGTAAATCTGAAGCAACCACAAATTTCTTTGGACCAGTAACCCCCCCCCACAGTTGAGATTCACAACAGCCATGGGGTGGCTAAGAGTGTTTTGGTATGAGCGTCTGTCACTTGGTACTGCTGACCAAGTAGGTATTGTTCAGTTAGTTTCTCTATTACCATGGTAACACTGACACCTGTGTCCCTGTAGGCCTGATCCTCAACACCATTTATTAGGGAAAGTTGCTTGTACTTATCCATATTAAGGGGACAAGCAACCAAGGTGGCCAAATCAATGGCACCTTCAGAGACTAACACAGCCTCTGTGGTCCCCCTAACAAGACCAACCCCAACTAAATTACCAAAAGTGAGCCCAGCTACTCCCTTGGATTGGCTATTAGTAGGTTTGCTCCCACCACCACTGCTATTATTAGGGGCACTAGAATTTGCAGTAGGGGTTGTGGTAGTGGGAGGTTTGGTGTTTTTCTTTGGACAACTGGCATCAGTTGTCAAATGGCCTTTGACTTTACACAAATAACACCAAGGCTTTTTAACTTGATTTGAAGAGGATTTGGACCCACCACCCCCTGTAGTGTGGTCAGTTTTACGTATATTTTGTGCATTAGTTTCAGGCCTTAGGCCTCTGTGCACTTTGCCCTAAATATATTTTATTCATTTGCTAACAGCTTAGAGCCTCTGTGCACTTTACTCTAAATGCTTTCTATTAGGCTTCGTACTGTTATTTTACAGAATAGCCAGTTCTACGGTGTTGTTTTTTATTCATATCACACTGTTTTGCCTACTTCAGCACTGGAGTTCTTCATAACATATTCACTCTGTGCTTTAGTCAAGGATACAGTCTGGTACATTGCCGATAGACGTGGTAGGAGTCTAGACTTGCCATTCCTGCGTAGGACCATTTTGTGATCACGATGACATGTTAGTTATAAAATCACTTCCTTGTCCCAATACATGCAAGAGGGAGATTCCGACCAGGGAACCACAACTAGACGCTGACTGCCTCGTTGCAGATGCTGAACCAGATCACAGGCCTTTGCTCAGGTATGAGTGTGTCCGTCTCCCTAGTGATACAGAAAGGCAAGCTAGAAGCTTAACATGCTGTGCTCTAAATAGAACAAGCAGAGGGAGAGTAGAAACGGTTAGGAATTATGATAGCGTTATTCTTATGTTTTACTCTCCTGGTTACTATATCAATCCTACTATGTTGTATTGTTCTGGTTATTGCGGCTCACGCCTTAATATCTAAAATACAGTCGTTTTATTAAAACATTATATAAAACTTTTACTGTCTTTGTCATTTGTATATGAGACCATATTGTGAATGAGAGAGTTGGTTTGGATCTGAGTGACCACGACTTCCCTGAGAAGTTCCATAGATGTCATGCGCTCGGCTGCCCAATCATCTCTTCCCCGTGGGAGAAATGAGGCACTGCTAGTTAGCCGGAGCAACAACCGGATTTAGGGTGACAGAGTTCCTTACTCGTGGGTCAGACTCAGTCCCCCACACCGTTATCAATCCTGCTGCCTAGAAATCCAGTAGTCTCATTTAGGATAATGAGAGCCCACGCGACATGGCGCCGCCAACGTTTGGTCTGGCTCTAATGTTTGGGTCCGACTGACTCTCTCGGTCTCGTATATATTTTGACTCCTCGGTTCCGTATACGGAGACGTCCGTGGGGCTGAGGGTTTCCGCCACCACAGGTTGGGAACATCCTGATACTTTGTGGTTGGTTGTTCAAGCTTGAACTTTGAAAGGAAAAACCCCGATATTGGTGTGCCTTCTCTGTCCTAAGAGCTATTTTTGTTATTCTAATGGCGAATCCAGTTGTAGTAAATATAACGCTTAAGATGCGATTTCCGCTCACGGGTCATCTGATAGCACATGGACTGACGGTCCAGGGGGGTCCGGTCACTTTTGTGGTGGACGCCCATGCAGCCTATAGAACAGAACTTTTTTATTCTTGGGTCGTATTTCCAGCAGCTGATGGGGGTACAAATACTTTTCACGAATATACTGTTGCGAATGTCCCTGGACAATACAGGGCTTATGCATACTTAGAAATACCTTTATCTTATCAAGAACACCATAATTGGCTTGATGGCGCCCTCCCACATTCAGTAACACCAGTAAGGTTAGGTCCGTTGAGTAATGATGGTCCGACCTGGCCTTTGTTGGCTACATATACACCATATCCTGGAGTGGCAAATGTGGCAGTGGCTGAGGTGCGTCGTTTATATGTGGAATTAACTGCAACGTACAGACGATTAGTTCAGTTTGTGATACAGACATTGAATACTAATGCAGCGCGTGCTGCTCCAGCTCACCCACATGCGGTGGTACCGGGAATCAATCCGGCCACTGTACACTCTGTAATGGGCAAAGTACCGGCTAAACGTGAGGAGACTCCATTTTGGCTGGCGCAAAGAATTAATACGCTGGAAGCAGTATTTCCCCATACGGGACCTCAGGATAAGCATAGAATTTTGACGATGTGTTTGCCGTATGGGATGGTTCCTACGGTGGATCTTTGTAATACTTGGGGCACGGTGTTTGCCGCACTCTATACTACAGCACACGGTACACCGACTTTGGCTAATTTGCCGGAGGTGCTTAAACAAATTCAGGATGAATATGGGGCTGCCCCTGCCTTAGATTTAGGCATGCAATTGATGGGTAATTTTGACGCGGTTTCTTCTATTATTTTGAGTAATCTCAAGGGGGAGGCTGTAGCACAAGCAGTGCGAATGCGTCTTCGGGACGTTCCGCAGATTAATCAGGAGCGGGAACTTCCGAGAATAATAGCTGAAACATATTCTAGTATTGGTCGTGATAGCCTAGGGGCTCGACCGCAGAAGCCACAATTGCAGGGTATAAATAATAAGTATAATTCTAAGCAACAGCAACCTGAGGGTGCGAAAAAGCGCTGGGATAAGAAACAGCAAACACCTAAGAAAGATGGTGGGCAGTCTCCGCAACCGGAGACCCCACAAAATAAGTATAATCTCAGGAATAGGGATACTTTGAAGACGCCTGATAGATATCAATATACTGATACGCGCCAATCTCGTTCCTTTCAGGACTCCTCGGAGAAAAGAAGTGAGAGAGGTGGGCGGTCAGAGCGGAGGACGGAGTACGTGAAACCGAGACAGGATTCATAACGCTCAGCGGAGGTTTCTATTAAACAAGAAGAGAAACCGCTGCAACAAAAACAGCAATTTAAAAAGAAGAAAGTGGCAGCAGTCTCAGTTAGACATGCCGCTCAAGAAGAGAGTTCTCTTGACGAACAAGACATGGGCGTTGGCGCTGTTAGACAGCGCGGCAGAGGTCACAATAGTTCGCCGGAGTCTTCTAGAGCATCTGGAGGCGAAAGCAACTGATGATTTCATACAAGTCGAGACGGCGGATATGCGAGTCTCTGATCCTGATCAAGTATATCTTGTGACTCTACGATTAGAAGGGGACATTGACCGCGTTGTACACGCCATCTTTTGGGACCATGTGGTGAAATCATATGATGTCCTGTTGGCCGAACAAGATTGGCCACCTGACTTTGTTCGCGACTGTCCGGTTGGGGAGGAGGTTATTGCGCCTTCCTTTTCACCACTTGTTCCGAGAGAACTAGCGGAGTCCTATGGTAAATCATGGGCTCTAGCACAAGCCCCCGCCCTATATAGAAATAATGTGGGGTGGGATAAACAATCACCTTATCATGTCATTCCCATTAAAGGAGAACCTCAGCCACAGCCGCAATATCCTATTAAATTTGAAGCAAGGGCATCGGTTCGGAAAATTCTTACACAATTGGAGTACCAAGGTGTGATTGAGCCTTGTGTCTCGCCGATGAATAATCCCTTATTTCCGGTTGCTAAACCGGACCATTCCCATAGGATAGTGGTGGATTACAGACATTTGAATAGTCATACACGCACATATGCAATACAGAATTCACATAGCGCTGCGCTTATGAATAATATAGTGCGTAAAAAATACAAAACAACCTTGGATATCTCGAATGGATTTTTCTGCCAGAATATAGCACCCGAAAGTCGGGACTATACCAGTTTCAGTGCGTTTGGCTCTCAGAAAAAGTTTTGTCGTTTACCTCAGGGGTATAAGAATAGCCCAGGACTGTTTTTGGCTCGTGACGGACGATGAGATTCTACAACATCTCAGACGAGTATCGCGCATTGTTGTGGGTTTTGCTGATATTGGTTATAAGTTTAATTTTAAGAAATCGAAGATTGCCTTCCTCAGTGTTATTTTCCTGGGATATGAGTTATCGAGTGAGGGCAAGAGCCTGGCGCCACATTTTTTGGAGAAATGTGCTTTACTGCAGCCTCCTAATACGGTTCGGAAGCTCCAGTCATTATTGGGGTTTCTGAATTTTGGCAGAACTTACATTCCTGATTATGCTACACGTATAAAACCTTTATATGAACTGATTCGCCCGAATTTTTCAAGTAGATTTTGGACGATTGAGCATACACACATACTGCGAGAGTTGCAGAATGATCTCTTAGCGGTTAAACATTTACACACACGGGACAATAAAACTCATTTGGTCATCAGGGTGATTCCTGGGGCTGTTGGATTTACGTATGTCACCTTTAATGAAGGGGAGACAGTCCCAATAGCATACAAGTCCCACTTGTATTCTGCTGCAGAACAACGTTTTGCACAGACTGAGAAAATTCTCACTGCAGTACAGATGGCTGTGATCAAAGAAAGACCGCTAGCCCAGGGCCAACGCATTATTGTTGTTTCCCCAATTCCGGCCTTAGAGGCTGTTACAAAAGCGAGTGTTCCTAATTCGAAAGCTTTACACCCGCGGTGGATACAATGGGCTACGTCTTTGACGGCCACTGATGTGGATTACATATTTGACCCTAAGCTGCAGACTCAAGAATTTCTTCAATATGAAATAGAGTACCCAGTTCCTGCTGGCACATTGCCTATTGACCAATATGAAGTGGTCATGTATACCGATGGCTCTGCGCAACCGGCGGTTGGGACTACACAACAGTATTCTGCTGCATGTGCGGTGGTGAGCGGGACTATGGAGGGGGAAGTCTTCTGCCCCCGACATACTTATACTAAAACCTTGGGAGATTGCACGGCGCAGCTGGCTGAGCTCAAAGCTCTTTTGTTAGCGTTGGAGCATGCAGAGCCGGCGATATTGACCTTGCTGGTCTGTGACTCCTACTACTGTGTGCAATCCTTCAATGAATATCTGCATTATTGGAAAATGAATGGGTTCAGAGATTCTAAAGGCAACACCATTAAACATAAATTGTTGTGGGGTAAGGTTGCGGGTCTGAAAGAAACGCTTCCTAAAGTCCATGTTGTACATACACTTGGACACCAGCGCGTTGGAATACACGTTGCTGGGAATACTTTGGCTGATGAGGCTGCAAAGTCGGCAGTGGCTATCGCCACTGTAGCCGCAGTGACTCGTTCGAGTTCAAAACCAGACATAGAGATTTCGGCTGCCATAAAAGCTACGGCTGATGGCACGCCATTTCCTAAAGGATTCCCTTCTAAATATAGTTACTGCTTGAGTGGTACACTAAATGCTGTTGTTAATATTCCAGGCGTTGGTGTACGTGAGTTACCGAATAAGATTGAGAGACCTCGATTAATTTCTGCAGCACATGAAGGGGTGGCATCTGCGCATGCTGGTGTGGCTGCCACGATTTCACTTTTACAGGCCCGTTATTGGTGGCCTGGTCTCTATAAGGAGACAAAGCAGTATGTCCTTTGTTGTGACGTCTGTCAACAAATTAAAGCATCGTCGGCTAGATGCCCGCAGCAGACTTCTCTTCTGATATCAAATAGACCATTACAGTGTGTGTACTTGGACCATTGTGGTCCACTGACACCAGATAGTGCATACAAATACATATTGGTTGCTGTAGATTCGTGCTCCAGATTTGTGTGGGTCTGGCCACAGCGCTCGGCTGACGCTCGGACTGTTATTAAAGATTTGCGTATCTTTGTCGATACATTTGCAGTTGCGGCTTTTCATTCGGACCAGGGCCCTGCTTTTGCCTCTAAGGCATTCAGGGACACCATGGCTTCGTTGGGGGTCCAACTCCAATTCTCGTCTCCATTTCATAGCGAGGGAAATTCTGTCGTGGAGCGTTTAAATCGTGATTTAAAGCAATCCTTAACAGCCAGGGTTATAGGTACGGGTCGTAGTTGGCTAGCCCACCTGTATGGAGTACAGAGAGCACTTAATAACTTGCCTAGAAGGTCACTGGGGGGTCGTACTTCATATGAGTGCCTGTTCGGAACACGAATATATGTTCCTGATCTAGATGGTCCTGGTGTGGAGGCGGCAGATACGCCCTTTGACATAAATGATCGTGTCGCTGTTTTGCAGGATTTACAACAATTTCGTGAAGATAACTCTTCTGCGAGTGCTGCCTCCTCTGGAATTAAGGATGAGCCGGTAACACCTACTGGTTGGATACCCAGGATTGGGGATCTAGTGCGTGAAAAGGTCGCAGTAAAGAAAGAATTTGGTCCTTCTTATCGAGCACCTGTCCCGGTGTTGGGGTTGAGCGGCACGAGAACTGTGATTTTGCCGCCGCTGCAAGGGGCCAAGGGAAATCGTTTTGTTTCCATTGATAATGTCAAGTTACAACATGTGGCCGATTCTGCACAGCAGACCAAGAGGGACACCCAGTAGTTCCGGCATCCCTCTCACTACTGGGGAAGAAGTCCCGCTGCAGGTGATTTGCACCGACCCTGTTTCCTCTCCGAGCTTGGGGAGGGTGGAAGATGATCTTGCGATTGTTCCACAGTCAACGATTGATATCGATTCTTTTGCTCAAGTTGCTGTACGTTCTACTGATGTTTCTGAACATGTGATTTATAGCGTACCTAGGAGAGAACCTCCATCAGCTTCCTTGTTCACTGTTGCACCTTTTGCAAGAACTGCCTCTGCCTGCTTCAACAACGCGGATGCGGCTGTATCCAGCTCTTCGTCTTCGCTGTCTTCAATCCGAGGTCCACGTAAGCTACTCAGTTGGCTTAAACGTACATATTTTATTATTCCTTGGAACTATTTGTGGCTTTTTATGGCTGTAATGACTATTTTTTTATGGTTGGGTTTTGTGGTTACTTTTTTTCTAGTAATACATGGTCATTTTCTTCCTGATCGATCAGACATTGAGCACGTGGAGACTGTGTTGAGACCACATTTTTCGTCTCATATGGTTCGAAGAGACTTATCCAGTGTGAACATTTCTGCAATACCAATTCCGGATGGGATTGTGTGGGATAAAGTAATGTTCGATATATATGGTCCCACTGAATTGATTCAAATACCGTATGTCCTTAAGTTATCAATGAATGATATTGTTATTCCAGGCATTGTTTCTGATGATTGGGATGTGAAGACAGTAGATGCTATGCTAAAAGATTTGCAATATTATACTGTCTATGACGATGAAGATGCTTACCAATTTAGAGATAATCATGGTGATATGTTTTGCTACACCTATTATGGACACCACTTTATTCACAAAGCGAGTAGCCCTAAGTCCATCTTTAATTATGTACAATGGGAACATTGCTCGACTCCTCCACAAGGGAGTTCGAAAACGTATAATGATAAATTTGCATATTTTTCTGGGCATGATCAGCGAAATGCTAAGTCTTACTATTTTAAAGTGACACCGTATTCTAATAAGCAAATTTTGTTGACAGATACTAAATGACTGTATTCTCATTCGTTTGTATCTAAACTTTCGGTCGAAGGATACGAATACTGGTTGAAGACTGTTGACTTGAAAAGTGTTTGGGGTACGAAAAATTGGCAGATGCAAGGCAGAGATACATTATTTCGAGCATGCATTATCCCTGTGCAAATGATTTTCCTCAATGACACAGTACAACAGACTAGTTGTTTGGGCTTGGCGTCGATTAGAGAATTGACTTTGCCTAGTATACCTGTCCCTTCTAAATTAAATAACTGGCAGCACTATGTGAATGCTACTTTTAGTGATTTTACGCATTGGGTCCAGAATGGTACGCTTAACGCTTCATCGTTACATCCAGGCGGGTGGTTATTGTGGCCTGTAGACACTAATCAGTGTCATCAACGTTTTGTTACCTCTTCTGGGGGGGTCAGGACTAGTAGGGCAGACCCTCGTTACATTTCACCAGAACATGCTGATATAATAACTACATACAGTGTGGGGAAACTTTGTCAACAATGGTTGAAGTACTCCACGCTGGGTGCAGTTAAGTCACACCTCAAGTTACTGTCTAATGGTACTGATTTACAAGATTTCTTATCAGGTCCCAAGGTGCCACGGAGAAAAAGGTTCTTATACGAAGTATATAATGAATTTTGGAAGCTTTCTGCAATTTACTTCTTGTTTGAAGCACATTCCGGTGGGTAGATATGAACTATTGGGTGACAGTTACATACACGAGGTGTGGGAGCTTCCTTTTCAGTACAGATGTGTTAATGGTTTGCGGGAAGTTTTTCTTAGCGGTAGCGAATGCGAAGCTTCTGTTAGCCATTCCATGGTTTGTAAACAGCTGTCCTTGCACGGAGCGTGTAATGCTTCGATTGCTAACTTAGCTTGTTATCTGAAGGGAGTTCCAGTCCCGGTAATTAAAAACACTTTCCAGGTGCTTTCTAACGGCAGTTACATTGTTCTTAACAGCGAACGCTGCTGTGGCATGCGTGCCGGAATAGTTTACGTCGTTGTCGTCAACAAGGCCGTTACGTGCTGCGGGAATGTGTTGTTTCCCCCTACTGAATTTAGGGAGGTAGCGGACATCTGGCCTCATATTGCTACTTCCAAGGTTGATTTCGACAAGTTGAGTCGGCTGAAAGCTTTATTGTTTCAAAAGCATGTGGCCCTTACATCTGCTAGCGAGACCTACGCACTTCAAGTGGCAAGGTCATCGGCGGAGATACAGTCCCTTTTGAATACTAACTTTCCGAGTCACTTCGGTGAACTTGTGGGACGTATATTTAATGCATCCAGCACTGCTGGTATTGCTCATTTTTTCAAAGCCGTTGGTGTTGGTTTCGTTCACACCTTCTCTTCCATATTCGGTTTGATACCTTCGGCTATACACTCTATTTTCGGAAGCATTTTTGGGGGTTTCCCAATTACTTTGGCTTTATTGGCTGGAGTTTTGCTATTGTTACTATTTTTTCGCAATGGCTGTCCCGCCGCAACGAGATCCTGTATTGCTGCTCCCGTCAGCGCAGCTGTGTCGTGACCACATGATGCAGCGTTTTGGAGCAACACTCCTGGCTCATTTGGAGTGTGACTGGTCTTTGTCATTCCGACCGGTTTTGGATTGTGTGCAACCCGTGTTTCGATGCCTTTGGTGCTCGTTTGAACATGCACTGGCTTTCTGTCTCTCACTGCAGCGCTCTCCAGTGGTTGATCTTGATCTGTTGATGTTCCCGATTAGGGCTCATTCCCAGACTTGTGCACTACGGTTGCGTTTGCTTCGTGAAGCGGATTATGAGATTCCCTTCCTGGAGGAAGACGGTTTTGTCTCTTTCCTTGGCACTACACGGGGTGCCGCCCTAAATGGTTTTGGGGCTTTGGAACACACCTGCTCCATGGTACTTTGTGGCGTGGATCTTCCGATATTGACATATCTCGAAGTGGAGGAGCTTCTACGTTCTATTGCTTCTGTCTGACAATTGGATTTTTTTTCTCTCTCCCGACTAAATTGACACTATATTATAATTCGCTCTATCGTCACATGTTTCCTAAATTTATGACTTTGTTGTCTTCTCATCTTGTCGAACTGTTGGGTTTAAATTTAGGTCATGTTTTGTTATGTTGTTAGAACCACTTGCTACCGACAAGGGGAGGGTGTAGTGTGGTCAGTTTTACGTATATTTTGCGCATTAGCTTCAGGCCTTAGGCCTCTGTGCACTTTGCCCTAAATATATTTTATTCATTTGCTAACAGCTTAGAGCCTCTGTGCACTTTACTCTAAATGCTTTCTATTAGGCTTCGTACTGTTATTTTACAGAATAGCCAGTTCTACGGTGTTGTTTTTTATTCATATCACACTGTTTTGCCTACTTCAGCACTGGAGTTCTTCATAACATATTCACTCTGTGCTTTAGTCAAGGATACAGTCTGGTACATTGCCGATAGACGTGGTAGGAGTCTAGACTTGCCATTCCTGCGTAGGATCATTTTGTGATCACGATGACATGTTAGTTATAAAATCACTTCCTTGTCCCAATACATGCAAGAGGGAGATTCCAACCAGGGAACCACAAATAGACGCTGACTGCCTCGTTGCAGATGCTGAACCAGATCACAGGCCTTTGCTCAGGTATGAGTGTGTCCGTCTCCCTAGTGATACAGAAAGGCAAGCTAGAAGCTTAACATGCTGTGCTCTAAATAGAACAAGCAGAGGGAGAGTAGAAACGGTTAGGAATTATGATAGCGTTATTCTTATGTTTTACTCTCCTGGTTACTATATCAATCCTACTATGTTGTATTGTTCTGGTTATTGCGGCTCACGCCTTAATATCTAAAATACAGTCGTTTTATTAAAACATTATATAAAACTTTTACTGTCTTTGTCATTTGTATATGAGACCATATTGTGAATGAGAGAGTTGGTTTGGATCTGAGTGACCACGACTTCCCTGAGAAGTTCCATAGATGTCATGCGCTCGGCTGCCCAATCATCTCTTCCCCGTGGGAGAAATGAGGCACTGCTAGTTAGCCGGAGCAACAACCGGATTTAGGGTGACAGAGTTCCTTACGCGTGGGTCAGACTCAGTCCCCCACACCGTTATCGATCCTGCTGCCTAGAAATCCAGTAGTCTCATTAAGGATAATGAGAGCCCACACGACACCCCACCAGAGGATTTTTGTGGGCCTGATGAAGACTCAGTTTTACTTTTGTCCTCACCCTTGTCAGAAGACTTACCATCCTTCTTCTTGCCATCCTTGTCACCCCCTGTATGAACTTTTCTGTTCACTCTTGTTCTGACCCATTTGTCTGCCTTCTTTCCCAATTCTTGGGGAGAGGTCAGATCTGAGTCCATTAGATATTGGTGTAACAAGTCAGTGAGACACACAGTTACTCAGAATATGCTCTCTCAGAATAAGATTATACAGGCTTTCATAGTCAGAAACTTTACTGCCATGTAACCACCCCTCCAAGGCCTTTACTGAACAGTCAACAAAGTCCATCCAGTCTTGTGAGGACTCTTTTCTGGTGTCTCTGAACTTAATCCTGTATTGTTCAGTGGTTAAGCCAAATCCACCCAAGAGTGCATCATTCAAAACTACAAAATTGTTAGCATCACTTTTTCTAACAGGAAGGAGCCTATCCCTACCCTTTCCATTGAAAGATAGTGTAGGAAGTTGGCTCTGTATGCACTATTTCAAAGTAAGAAATACCATGCACAGAGTCCAAGGGTTCCCCTTAGAGGTAAGATAGTGGCAAAAAGAGATAATTCTAATGCTCTATTTTGTGGTAGTGTGGTCGAGCAGTAGGCTTTTCAGAGGGTAGTGGTAAGCATTTATTGTACACACACAGGCAATAAATGGGGAACACACACTCAAAGACAATTCCAGGCCAATAGGTTTTTATATAGAAAAATATATTTTCTTAGTTTATTTTAAGAACCACAGGTTCAAGATTTACAAACAATACTTTAAATGAAAGGTATTTCACTTAGGAACTTCAGGAACTTTGAATTAGCAAAATAGCAGATACAGTTTTCACACAAATGGCAATAAGCTATTTTAAAACTGGACACACTGCAATTTTCAACAGTTCCTGGGGGAGGTAAGTGTTTGTTAGTTTTGCAGGTAAGTAAACCACCTACAGGATTCAAAGTTGGGTCCAAGGTAGCCCACTGTTAGGGGTTCAGAGCAACCCCAAAGCTACCACACCAGCAGCTCAGGGCCGGTCAGGTGCAGAGGTCAAAGTGGTGCCCAAAACACATAGGCTTCAATGGAGAAGGGGGTGCCCCGGTTCCAGTCTGCCAGCAGGTAAGTACCCACGTCTTCGGAGGGCAGGCCAGGGGGGTTTTGTAGGGCACTGGGTGGGACACAAGTCAGCACAAAAAGTACACCCTCAGCGGCACGGGGGCGGCCGGGTGCAGAGTGAAAACAGTCGTCAGGTTTGCATTAGGATTCAATGGGAGACCCAGGGGTCTCTTCAGCGAAGCAGGCAGGCAAGGGGGGGGCTCCTTGGGGAAGCCACCACCTGGGCAAGGGAGAGGGCCACCTGGGGGTCGCTTCTGCACTGAACGTCGGATCCTTCAGGTCCTGGGGGCTGCGGGTGCAGTGTCTTTACCAGGCGTCGGGTTCTTAGAAGCAGGCAGTCGCGGTCGGGGGGAGCCTCTAGATTCCCTCTGCAGGCGTCGCTGTGAGGGCTCAGGGGGGACAACTCTGGCTACTCACGGGCTCGCAGTCGCCGGGGAGTCCTCCCTGTAGTGTTGTTTCTCCGCAGGTCGAGACAGGGGCGTCGGGTGCAGATTGGAAAGTCTCACGCTTCCGGCGGGGAACGTGCAGTCCTTTAAAAGTGGTTTCTTTCTTGCAAAGTTGTTTCTTCTTTGGAGCAGAGCTGCTGTCTTCTGGAGTTCTTGGTCCTTTTTAGATGCAGGGTAGTCCTCTCTGTCTCCGTCTTCTCTGCAGGGCTTTCAGGTCAGCAGTCCTTCTTCATCTTCAGGTTGCAGGAATCTAGTTACCTAGGTTCTGGGAGCCCCTAAATACTCGATTTAGGGGTGTGTTTAGGTCTGAGGGGTTAGTAGCCAATGTCTACTAGCCCTGAGTGTGCTACACCCTCTTTGCACCTCCTCCCTGAGGGGAGGGGGGCACATCCCTAATCCTATTGGGGGAATCCTCCATCTGCAAGATGGAGGATTTCTAAAAGTCAGAGTCACCTCAGCTCAGGACACCTTAGGGGCTGTCCTGAGTGGCCAGTGACTCCTCCTTGTTTTTCTCATTATCTCCTCTGGACTTGCTGGCAAAAGTGGGGCCGTGGCCGGAGGGGGCGGGCAACTCCACTAGCTGGAGTGGCCTGGGGTGCTGTAACAAAGGGGATGAGCCCTTGAGGCTCACTGCCAGGTGTTACAGATCCTGCAGGGGGAGGTGAGAAGCACCTCCACCCAGTACAGGCTTTGTTACTAGCCACAGAGTGACAAAGGCACTCTCCCCATGTGGCCAGCAACATGTCTGGTGTGTGGCAGGCTGCTAAAACTAGTCAGCCCACACTGGAAGTCAGGTATGGTTTCAGGGGGCATCTCTAAGATGCCCTCTGGGGTGTTTTTCACAATAAAATGTACACTGGCATCAGTGTGCATTTATTGTGCTGAGAAGTTTGATACCAAACGTCCCAGTTTTCATTGTAGCCATTATGGTGCTGTGGAGTTCGTGTATGACAGACTCCCAGACCATATACTCTTATGACTACCCTGCACTTACAATGTCTAAAGTTTTGCTTTGACACTGTAGGGGCATAGTGCTCATGCACGCATGCCCTTGTCTATGGTATAGTGCACCCTGCCTTAGGGCTGTAAGGCCTGCTAGAGAGGTGACTTATCTATGCCTATAGGCAGTGTGAGGTTGGCATGGCACCCTGAGGGGAGTGCCATGTCGACTTAGTCATTTTCTCCCCACCAGAACACACAAGCTGGCAAGCAGTGTGTCTGTGCTGAGTGAGGGGTCTCCAGGGTGGCATAAGACATGCTGTAGCCCTTAGAGACTTTCCCTGGCATCAGGGCCCTTCGTACCAGGGGTACCAGTTACAAGGGACTTACCTGGATGCCAGGGTCTGCCAATTGTGGAAACAAAGGTACAGGTTATGGAAAGAACACTGGTGCTGGGGCCTGGTTAGCAGGCCTCAGCACACATTCAAATCATAACTTGGCATCAGCAAAGGCAAAAAGTCAGGGGGTAACCATGCCAAGAAGGCATTTCCTTACACAACCTCCCCCCCAAACGAAAGAGGATGAGACTAACCTTTCCCAAGAGAGTCTTCATTTTCTAAGTGGAAGAACCTGGAAAGGACATCTGCATTGGCATGGGCAGTCCCAGGTCTGTGTTCCACTATAAAGTCCATTCCCTGTAGGGAGATGGACCACCTCAACAGTTTTGGATTTTCACCTTTCATTTGCATTAGCCATCTGAGAGGTCTGTGGTCAGCCTGAACTACAAAGTGAGTACCAAAGAGGGAGGGTCTCAGCTTCTTCAGGGACCAAACCACAGCAAAGGCCTCCCTCTCAATGGCAATCCAACTCTGCTCCCTGGGGAGCATCCTCCTGCTAATGAAAGCAACAGGCTGGTCAAGGCCATCATCATTTGTTTGGGACAAAACTGCCCCTATCACATGTTCAGAGGCATCAGTCTGCACAATGAACTGCTTGGAGTAATCTGGAGCTTTGAGAACAGGTGCTGTGCACATTGCTTGTTTCAGGGTGTCAAAGGCCTGTTGGCATTCTACAGTCCAGTTTACCTTCTTGGGCATTTTCTTGGAGGTAAGTTCTGTGAGGGGTGTTACTATAGATCCATATCCCTTCACAAACCTCCTGTAGTAGCCAGTCAAGCCAAGGAATGGCCTGACTTGAGTCTGGGTTTTTGGAGCTGCCCAGTCCAGAATAGTCTGGATCTTGGAATGGAGTGGCTGAACTTGGCCTCCACCCACAAGGTGTCCCAAGTAAACCACAGTTCTCTGCCCTATCTGGCATTTGGATGCCTTGATAGAGAGGCCTGCTGCTTGCAGGGCCTTCAAAACCTTCTTCAGGTGGACCAGGTGATCCTGCCAACTGAAGCTAAAGACAGCAATATCGTCAAGATAAGCTGCACTAAAGGAGTACAAGCCAGCAAGGACTTGATTCACCAACCTTTGGAAGGTGGCAGGGGCATTCTTTAAACCAAAGGGCATCACAGTGAACTGATAGTGCCCATCAGGTGTGGAGAATGCTGTCTTTTCTTTTGCACCTGGTGCCATTTTGATTTGCCAGTACCCTGCTGTCAAGTCAAAGGTACTTAAGTATCTGGCAGCACCTAGCTTATCAATCAATTCATCTGCCCTTGGAATGGGATGGGCATCTGTCGTGGTGACAGAGTTAAGTCCTATGTAGTCCACACAAAACCTCATCTCTTGCTTTCCATCTTTGGTGTGAGGTTTGGGGACTAAGACCACTGGGCTAGCCCAGGGGCTGTCAGAGTGTTCAATGACTCCCAATTCCTGCATCTTGTGGACTTCCACCTTGATGCTTTCCTTAACTTGGTCAGACTGTCTGAAAATGTTGTTTTTGACAGGCATGCTGTCTCTTGTGTCCACATCATGGGTACACAGGTGTGTCTGACCAGGGGTTAGGGAAAAGAGCCCAGCACACTGTTGCAGGACCTTCCTACAGTCAGATTGCTGTTGACCAGAGAGGGTGTCTGAATAGATCACTCCATCTACTGAACCATCTTTAGGGTCTGTGCAGAGGAGATCAGTGAGAGGTTCACTCTCAGCTTTCTGGTCCTCATCTGTTACCATCAACAGATTCACATCTGCCCTGTCATGGAAGAGTTTGAGGCGGTTCACATGGATCAGCCTTTTGGGGGTCCTGCTAGTGCCTAGGTCTACCAGGTAGGTGACCTGACTCTTCCTCTCTAGCACTGGGTAAGGGCCACTCCATCTGTCCTGAAGTGCCCTGGGAGCCACAGGCTCCAGAACTCAGACTTTCTGCCCTGGCTGAAACTCAACCATAGCAGCCTTTTGGTCAGACCACATCTTCTGGAGTTGTTGGCTGGCCTCAAGGTTTTTACTTGCCTTTTCCATGTACTCTGCCATCCTTGAATGTATGCCTAGTACATAGTCCACTATATCTTGTTTAGGCTCATGAAGAGGTCTCTCCCATCCTTCTTTTACAAAAGTTAGTGGTCCCCTTACAGGATGGCCAAACAGATGTTCAAAGGGGGAAAACCCTACTCCCTTCTGAGGCACCTCTCTGTAGGCGAAAAGCAGACATGGCAAGAGGACATCACATCTCCTTTTTAGTTTCTCAGGGAGCCCCATGATCATGCCTTTCAATGCCATGTTAAATATTTCTACAACACCATTGGTTTGTGGATGGTATGGTGTGGTGAATTTGTAAGTCACCCCACACTCATTCCACATATGTTTCAGGTATACTGACATGAAGTTGGTACCTCTGCAGACACCACCTCCTTAGGAAATCCCACTCTGGTAAAAATACCAATGAGTGCTTTGGCTACTGCAGGGGCAGTAGTCGACCTAAGGGGAATTGATTCAGGGTATCTAGTAGCATGATCCACTACTACTAGTATGGATTGGTTCCCTGAGGCTGTGGGAGGTTCAAGTGGACCCACTATGTCCACACCCACCCTTTCAAAGGGGACCCCCACCACTGGAAGTGGAATGAGGGGGGCCTTTGGGTGTCCACCTGTCTTACCACTGGCTTGACAGGTGGCACAGGAGACACAAAACTCCTTTACCTTCTGGGACATGTTGGGCCAATAGAAATGGTTGACTAATCTCTTCCAAGTCTTGGTCTGTCCCAAATGCCCAGCAAGAGGAATATCATGATCTAAGGTCAGAATGAACTCCCTAAACTCCTGAGGCACTACCACTCTCCTAGTGGCACCAGGTTTGGGATATCTTGCCTCAGTGTAAAGGAGTCCATCTTCCCAATAGACTCTATGTGTTCCTATTATTTTTCCTTTGGACTCTTCAGCAGCTTGCTGCCTAAGGCCTTCAAGAGAGGGACATGTTTCTTGCCCCTTACACAACTGTTCCCTTGAGGGTCCTCCTGGGCCTAGGAGCTCAACCTGATAAGGTTCTAACTCCATGGGCTCAGTTCCCTCAGAGGGCAGAACTTCTTCCTGGGAAGAGAGGTTCTCTTTTTCTTGTTGTGTTGAATCTGGTACCCCAGTCTTCTTTCCTTTTCTCTTGGAGGGTTGGGCCCTTTTTCCAGGCTCCAACACCACTTTTTCACCCTGAGCCTCGCACTGTGCCCTTGTCTTGACACACACCAGTTCAGGGATACCCAGCATGGCCGCATGGGTTTTGAGTTCTACCTCAGCCAATGCTGAGGACTCCAGGTCATTTCCAAGCAAACAGTCTACAGGGATATTTGAGGAGACCACCACCTGTTTCATTGACCACTCCCCACTCTAAAATTACCATAGCCATGGGATGTACTTTAGTCTGATTGTGAGCGTTGGTGACTGGATAAGTTTGTCCAGCCAGGTATTGACCAGCGGAAACCAGTTTCTCTGTCACCATGGTGACACTGGCACCTGTATCCCTCAGGCCTTCTACACTTGTCCCATTAATTAAGAGTTGCTGCCTGTATTTTTGCATATTAGGGGGCCAGGCAGCTAGTGTGGCTAAATCCACCCCACCCTCAGAGACTAATGTAGCTTCAGTGTGAACCCTGATTTGCTCTGGGCACACTGTTGATCCCACTTCGAGACTGGCCATTCCAGTGTTAGCTGGGGTAGAGTTAGAAGTGGAACCTTTCTTGGGACAGGCCTTGTCTCCAGTTTGGTGTCCTTGCTGATTACAGCTACGACACCAGGCCTTTTTGGGATCTATGTTTTTACCCTTGTACCCAAAATTGGATTGTGAAGAGGCTCTGGACCCTCCCTCCTGAGCAGGTTTTTGGGGCCCTGTAGAAGACTCTTTACTTTTCCCCTTGGATGTCTCAACACTCTTCCCTTGGGGAGTCTTTGTGACCCCTTTCTTTTGGTCACCCCCTGTGGAAGTCTTGGTCACCCTAGTCTTGACCCAATGATCCGCCTTCTTTCCCAATTCTTGGGGAGAAATTGTTCCTAGGTCTGCCAGATGCTGATGCAGTTTATCATTGAAACAATTACTTAACAGGTGTTCTTTCACAAATAAATTGTACAGCCCATCATCATCATTTACACCACTTCCTTGAATCCAACCATCCAGTGTTTTTACTGAGTAGTCTACAAAATCAACCCAGGTCTGGCTCAAGGATTTTTGAGCCCCCCTGAACCTAATCCTATACTCCTCAGTTGAGAATCCAAATCCCTCAATCAGGGTAGCCTTCGTGAGGTCACAGGATTCTGCATCTTTTCCAGAGAGTGTGAGGAGCCTATCCCTACACTTTCCAGTGAACATTTCCCAAAGGAGAGCACCCCAGTGGGATCTGTTTACTTTTCTGGTTGCACAAGCCCTCTCAAAAGCTGTGAACCATTTGGTGATGTCATCACCATCTTCATATTTAGTTACAATCCCTTTTGGGATTTTCAAGATGTCAGGAGAATCTCTGACCCTATTTATGTTGCTGCCACCATTGATGGGACCAAAACCCATCTCTTGTCTTTCCCTTTCTATGGCTAGGAACTGTCTCTCTAAAGCCAATCGTTTGGCCATCCTGGCTAGCAGGAGGTCCTCTTCATTGAGGCTGCCCTCAATGCTTCCAGAGTTGCTGGACTCTCCTGTGAGAGAAGCAGCATCTCTGACTATCACTTGTGGAGACAGGGTTGGAGAAACCCTGCTCCCCCTAGGAGTGGGGGTGGGAATTCCTCCACATCACTAGCTTCCCCCTCTGGGAAGGTATCATCAGAGGGGTTGTTTTTAGCAAACTCTGCCAAAAGCTCCCAGAGCTGTACTTTGGTAGGGTTTGAACCAATTTTAATCTTTTTGATTTTGCATAGAGACCTTAACTCTGACATCCTAAGATGCAGGTAAGGGGTGAGGTTGAGTTCCATCACTATCTCTTCTGCATTAGACATGATGTTTCTAAAAGTTGGAATACTTTTTAAGAATCTAAAACTGTCTCTAGAACTTAATTCAAACATTTACAAAACTTTTAATCTCTAAAAGGAATGCTAACAGGGACTACCATAAGGCCCTAGCAGGACCTTTACAAATTTAGAAAAATAGCTAAAATTTCAAAAATCTGTTTCTAATGACAATTTTTGGAATTTAGTCATGTGATCAGGTATTAGCTGAGTAGTCCAGCAAATGCAAAGTCTTGTACCCCACCGCTGATCCACCAATGTACGAAGTTGGCTCTGTATGCACTATTTCAAAGTAAGAAATATCATGCACAGAGTCCAACGGTTCCCCTTAGAGGTAAGATAGTGGCAAAAAGAGATAATTCTAATGCTCTATTTTGTGGTAGTGTGGTCGAGCAGTAGGCTTATCAGAGGGTAGTGTTAAGCATTTGTTGTACACACACAGGCAATAAATGGGGAACACACACTCAAAGACAATTCCAGGCCAATAGGTTTTTATATAGAAAAATATATTTTCTTAGTTTATTTTAAGAACCACAGGTTCAAGATTTACAAACAATACTTTAAATGAAAGGTATTTCACTTAGGAACTTTAGGAACTTTGAATTAGCAAAATAGCATATACAGTTTTCACACAAATGGCAATAAGCTATTTTAAAACTGGACACTGCAATTTTCAACAGTTCCTGGGGGAGGTAAGTGTTTGTTAGTTTTGCAGGTAAGTAAACCACCTACAGGCTTCAAAGTTGGGTTCAAGGTAGCCCACAGTTGGGGGTTCAGAGCAACCCCAAAGTTACCACACCAGCAGCTCAGGGCCGGTCAGGTGCAGAGGTCAAAGTGGTGCCCAAAACACATAGGCTTAAATGGAGAAGGGGGTGCCCTGGTTCCAGTCTGCCAGCAGGTAATTACCTGCGTCTTTGGAGGGCAGAGCAGGGGGGTTTTGTAGGGCATCAGGGGGGACACAAGTCAGCACAAAAAGTACACCCTCAGCGGCACAGGGCAGCCGGGTGCAGAGTGCAAACAGGCGTCAGGTTTGCAATAGGATTCAATGGGAGACCCAGGGGTCTCTTCAGTGAAACAAGCAGACAAGAGGGGGCTCCTCGGGGAAGCCACCACCTTGGCAAGGGAGAGGGCCACCTGGGGGTCGCTTCTGCACTGGAGGTCGGATCCTTCAGGTCCTGGGGGCTGTGGGTGCAGTGTCTTTACCAGGCGTCGGGTTCTTTGAAGCAGGCAGTCGCGGTCAGGGGGAGCCTCTGGATTCCCTCTGCAGGCGTTGCTGTGGGGATTCAGGGGGGTCGACTCTGGATACTCACGGGCTCACAGTCGCCGGGGAGTCCACCCTGTAGTGTTATTTCTCCACAGGTCGAGCCGGGGGGCGTCGGGTGCAGAGTGTAAAGTCTCACGCTTCCGGCGGGAAACGTGCAGTCCTTTAAAAGTGGTTTCTTTGTTGCAAAGTTGTTTCTTCTTTGGAGCAGAGACGCTGTCCTCTGGAGTTCTTGGTCCTTTTTAGATGCAGGATACTCCTCTGAGGCTTCAGAGGTCGCTGGACCCTGGGGAACGCGTCGCTGTTGCAGTTTTTCTTGAAGTGGGGAGACAGGCAGGTAGGGCTAGGGCCAAAGCAGTTGGTGTCTCCGTCTTCTCTGCAGGGCTTTCAGGTCAGCAGTCCTTCTTCGTCTTCAGGAATCTAGTTACCTAGGTTCTGGGAGCCCCTAAATACTCGATTTAGGGGTGTGTTTAGGTCTGGAGGGTTAGTAGCCAATGGCTACTAGCCCTGAGGGTGGCTACACCCTCTTTGTGCCTCCTCCCTGAAGGCAGGGGGGCACATCCCTAATCCTATTGGGGGAATCCTCCATCTGCAAGATGGAGGATTTCTAAAAGTCAGAGTCACCTCAGCTCAGGACACCTTAGGGGCTGTCCTGACCGGCCAGTGACTCCTCCTCGTTTTTCTCATTATCTCCTCTGGCCTTGCTGCCAAAAGTGGGGCCGTGGCCGGAGGGGGCGGACAACTCCACTAGCTGGAGTGCCCTGGGGTGCTGTAACAAAGGGGGTGAGCCTTTGAGGCTCACCGCCAGGTGTTACAGTTCCTGTAGGGGGAGGTGAGAAGCACCTCCACCCAGTACAGGCTTTGTTACTAGCCACAGAGTGAAAAAGGCACTCTCCCCATGTGGCCAGCAACATGTCTGGTGTGTGGCAGGCTGCTAAAACTAGTCAGCCCACACTGGAAGTAGGGTATGGTTTCAGTGGGCATCTCTAAGATGCCCTCTGGGGTGTATTTCACAATAAAATGTACATTGGCATCAGTGTGCATTTATTGTGCTGAGAAGTTTGATACCAAACTTCCCAGTTTTCAGTGTAGCCATTATGGTGCTGTGGAGTTCGTGTATGACAGACTCCCAGACCATATACTCTTATGGCTACCCTGCACTTACAATGTCTAAGGTTTTGCTTAGACACTGTAGGGGCATAGTGCTCATGCACCTATGCCCTCGCCTATGGTATAGGGCACCCTGCCTTAGGGCTGTAAGGTCTGCTAGAGGTGTGACTTATCTATGCCTATAGGCAGTGTGAGGTTGGCATGGCACCCAGAGGGGAGTGTGTAGGAGGCTGGACTGGCTTGTAGTGAGTACCAAGGGGTACTTGCACCTTGCACCAGGCCCAGTTATCCCTTATTAGTGTATAGGGTGTCTAGCAGCTTAGGCTGATAGATAATGGTAGCTTAGCAAAGCAGCTCAGGCTGAACTAGGAGACGTGTGAAGCTACTACAGTACCACTTAGTGTCATATGCACAATATCATAAGAAAACACAATACACAGTTATACTAAAAATAAAGGTACTTTATTTTTATGACAATATGCCAAAGTATCTTAGAGTGTACCCTCAGTGAGAGGATAGGAAATATACACAAGATATATATACACAATAGCAAAAATATGCAGTATAGTCTTAGAAAACAGTGCAAACAATGTATAATTACAATAGGATGCAATGGGGAAACATAGGGATAGGGGCAACACAAACCATATACTCCAAAAGTGGAATGTGAACCACGAATGGACCCCAAACCTATGTGACCTTGTAGAGGGTCGCTGGGACTATTAGAAAATAGTGAGAGTTAGAAAAATAACCCTCCCCAAGACCCTGAAAAGTGAGTGCAAAGTGCACCAAAGTTCCCCTAAGGACAAAATAGTCGTGTTAGAGGGAGAATGCAAGGAAAACACAAATCAGCAATGCAACAACGATGGATTCCTGTCTGAAGGTACCTGTGGAACAAGGGGACCAAGTCCAAAAGTCACAAGCAGCTCGGAGATGGGCAGATGCCCAAGAAATGCCAGCGGTTGGTGCAAAGAAGCTCTTACTAGGCTGAAGAACTGTGAATACTGCAAGAACGACAAGGGCTAGAGACTTCCCCTTTGGAGGATGGATCCCCCACGCCTTGGAGAGTCGTGCAGAAGTGTTTTCCCGCCGGATGGACGCCAACAAGCCTTGCTACACGCAAATCGTGCGTTTGGCGTTTTTGGACGCTGCTGGGGCCCAGGAGGGACCAGGAGGTCGCAAATTGGACCTGCAGAGAGAGGGGACGTCGAGCAAGACAAAGAGCCCTCACTGAAGCAGGTAGCACCCGGAGAAGTGCCAGAAACAGGCACTACGAGGATGCGTGAAACGGTGCTCGCCGAAGTTGCACAAAGGAGTCCCACGTCGCCGGAGACCAACTTAGAAAGTCGTGCAATGCAGGTTAGAGTGCCGTGGACCCAGGCTTGGCTGTGCACACAGGATTTCCGCCGGAAGTGCACAGGGGCCGGAGAAGCTTGCAAAGTCGCGGTTCCCAGCAATGCAGCCCAGCGAGGTGAGGCAAGGACTTACCTCCACCAAACTTGGGCTGAAGAGTCACTGGACTGTGGGGGTCACTTGGACGGTGTCGCTGGATTCGAGGGACCTCGCTCGTCGTGCTGAGAGGAGACCCAAGGGACCGGAGATGCAGCTTTTTGGTGCCTGCGGTTGCAGGGGGAAGATTCCGTCGACCCACGGGAGATTTCTTCGGAGCTTCTGGTGCAGAGAGGAGGCAGACTACCCCCACAGCATGCACAAGCAGGAAAACAGTCGAGAAGGCGGCAGGATCAGCGTTACAGAGTTGCAGTAGTCGTCTTTGCTACTATGTTGCAGGTTTGCAGGCTTCCAGCGCGGTCAGCGGTCGATTCCTTATCAGAAGGTGAAGAGGGAGATGCAGAGGAACTCGGCTGAGCTCATGCATTCGTTATCTAAAGTTTCCCCAGAGACAGAGACCCTAAATAGCCAGAAAAGAGGGTTTGGCTACCTAGGAGAGAGGAAAGGCTACTAACACCTGAAGGAGCCTATCACAAGGAGTCTCTGACGTCACCTGGTGGCACTGGCCACTCAGAGCAGTCCAGTGTGCCAGCAGCACCTCTGTTTCCAAGATGGCAGAGGTCTGGAGCACACTGGAGGAGCTCTGGACACCTCCCAGGGGAGGTGCAGGTCAGGGGAGTGGTCACTCCCCTTTCCTTTGTCCAGTTTCGCGCCAGAGCAGGGGCTAAGGGGTCCCTGAACCGGTGTAGACTGGCTTATGCAGAATTGGGCACATCTGTGCCCAACAAAGCATTTCCAGAGGCTGGGGGAGGCTACTCCTCCCCTGCCTTCACACCATTTTCCAAAGGGAGAGGGTGTCACACCCTCTCTCAGAGGAAGTTCTTTGTTCTGCCATCCTGGGCCAGGCCTGGCTGGACCCCAGGAGGGCAGCTGAATGTCTGAGGGGTTGGCAGCAGCAGCAGCTGCAGTGAAACCCCAGGAAGGGCAGTCTGGCAGTACCAGGGTCTGTGCTACAGACCACTGGGATCATGGAATTGTACCAACAATGCCAGGATGGCATAGAGGGGGCAATTCCATGATCATAGACATGTTACATGGCCATATTCGGAGTTACCATGGTGAAGCTACATATAGGTAGTGACCTATATGTAGTGCACGCGTGTAATGGTGTCCCCGCACTCACAAAGTTCAGTGAATTGGCTCTGAACAATGTGGGGGCACCTTGGCTAGTGCCAGGGTGCCCTCACACTAAGTAACTTTGCACCTAACCTTTACCAGGTAAAGGTTAGACATATAGGTGACTTATAAGTTACTTAAGTGCAGTGTAAAATGGCTGTGAAATAACGTGGACGTTATTTCACTCAGGCTGCAGTGGCAGGCCTGTGTAAGAATTGTCAGAGCTCCCTATGGGTGGCAAAAGAAATGCTGCAGCCCATAGGGATCTCCTGGAACCCCAATACCCTGGGTACCTCAGTACCATATACTAGGGAATTATAAGGGTGTTCCAGTAAGCCAATGTAAATTGGTAAAAATGGTCACTAGCCTGTCAGTGACAATTTGGAAAGAAATGAGAGAGCATAACCACTGAGGTTCTGGTTAGCAGAGCCTCAGTGAGACAGTTAGGCACCACACAGGGAACATACACATGCACACCTATGAGCACTGGGGCCCTGTGTGACAGGGTCCCAGTGACACATACATATAGGCCACAAACCTATGAGCACTGGGGTCCTGAGCAGCAGGATCCCAGTGACACATAACAACCATACTGAAAACATGGTGTTTTCACTATGAGCACTGAGGCCTGGCTATCAGGATCCCAGTGAGACAGTGAAAACAGTGACAAACACCCTGACATACACTCACAAACAGGCCAAAAGTGGGGGTAACAAGGCTAGAAAGAGGCTACCTTCTCACACAACCCCCCCCCAAACGAAGGACAATAAGGCTAACCTTGGCCAGTTGAGACTTTATTGTCTAAGTGGTGATAAGTAGAGAGTAGCTCTGCAATAGACTGGTTACTCCCTTTATCATCCACTATATGGTTACTTCCCTGTGGGGATGTATACCACCCTGTTTGAAGTTTTTTAGCTAAGCAACAATGTGAAGATGTATTTTCAGAGTTTCTATCAGTAAGTTTTAGTTTAGAGCAGTGGGAATTGTCCACTGAACCTATTTGTATTGATGGAAATGCCAGACAGGGATGCTGTCTCAGAAAAGCCATAGCTGGGCAAAAACTTTGTCCATCTGGCTGGAAGAGAGAACAGGGATGCTGTTTCTCTTGAGTTGGAGCAGGGCAGGGATGCTGTCCTATGAGCTCCACACTAGGGCAGGGATGCTGTCCTAAGTGTTGTGAGGTAGTGCAGGGTTTCTGCACTAAAGTTTCTCTGGAAGGGTTGGAGGGATGCTCCATGTTAACTAAAATGGTGCTGTTTTTCTCACCAATGTTAGTTATCCCACAGAGAGGTACTTCCACCTCAGGGAGTCCAGCTTTGCCAGCTGATGATTCCCTTAGAACAGGTGCCACCCCAGGAGAGGTTTCTCCCACCACAGGAATAGTATCCTGAATGGTAGGGTGGTTAGGGGATACTGTGATACCCTTTTTACCTGTTGATGGAGAGGGATCCTGAGTTTTCAGGCTTTCTCTCCTTTGCTTTTTCATTTCACTTGAAATGAGAGGGAACAATTCCTCAGGGATGCCCAGCATGGCTGCATGGGCATAAAACTCTACATCAGCCCAACCTGAGGCCTCTAGGTCATTACCTAAGAGACAGTCTACAGGTAAGCTAGGTGATACCACCACCTGCTTAGGGCCAGTAACTCCACCCCAACTAAACTGAACTATAGCTAAGGGAAGAAACTTAGTGGAGTTATGGACATCAATAATCTTATACTGTTGTCCAATGATGTGTTGTTCAGGAGGCACTAGGTTTTCAGTCACCAAAGTGAAACTGGCACCTGTGTCCCTGTAGGCCAAGGCCTCAACACCATTTATTGAAACTGTCTGCCTGTACTTATCCATTGTAAGGGGACAAGCAGCCAGTGTGGCAAGGCCAATGCCACTAGGTGTGACAGAAACTGTCTTGGGACTGATTACATCAGTTTCCACTATGGACCCATAAGTGAACCCAACTACACCCTTTGCTTGACTGTTGCCAGCAGTCCCACCACTAGTACCACTACTGCTAGGGGCACTAGAGCTTGATGTATTAGTGGTGGTAGGCTCAGGGGGTTTACCTGGACAGGACTTATCCCCTGGCCTATGGCCTCTGTTTTTACACACAAAGCACCAAGGCTTTTTAATGTGTGCAGGTTGGGAAGAAGAGGAAGAATTTGTTTTATCCCCACCCTCTGAAGAGTGTTTAAGATTTGAAGTGGGGTCTTTGGTTTTACCCTTATCCCCATGCTTATCTTGAGATTTTTCACCATCTTTCTTCTTATTGCCATCTTTGTCACCCCCTGTATGAACTTTTCTGTTCACCCTTGTTCTGACCCATTTGTCTGCCTTCTTTCCCAATTCTTGGGGAGAGGTCAGATCAGAGTCTACCAGGTACTGGTGCAACAAATCAGACACACAATTATTAAGTATATGCTCTCTCAGGATTGTGTTATACAGGCTTTCATAATCAGTAACTTTACTGCCATGTAACCACCCCTCCAAGGCCTTCACTGAATGGTCAATGAAATCAACCCAGTCTTGTGAAGACTCCTTTTTGGTCTCTCTGAACTTTATCCTGTACTGTTCAGTGGTTAAGCCATAACCATCCAGGAGTGCATTCTTAAGAACTGTAAAATTGTTAGCATCATTTTCTTTTACAGTAAGGAGCCTATCCCTACCTTTTCCAGTAAATGATAGCCATAGGATAGCAGCCCACTGCTTTTGAGGGACATCCTGTACAGCACAGGCCCTCTCAAGTGCAGCAAACCACTTGTTAATGTCATCCCCCTCCTTGTAAGGGGGAACTATCTTATGCAGATTCCTGGAATCATGCTCTTTTGCAGGATGACTATGGGGAATACTGCTGCTGCCACCATGGGTATCTAAACCCATCTTCTGTCTTTCCCTCTCTATTTCTAAAGACTGTCTATCCAAATCCAGCTGTTGCTTCTTGAGCTTCAGTCTGGTTTGTTCCACTCTCAATCTATTGAGCTCCCTTTCTAACAATCTGTCATCAGGGTGGGTGGGAGGGACATTTCTAGATACAGAGGTATGATGGGAATGAACAGAAGGAGACCTGTCCCTTACAAGGGGCACCCTAACAGCTTGGCTACCAGCATAATGTGAGAGCACATCATCAGTATGATGTGATTCAACCTCTGTACCAACTATGCTAGACTGTCTAGTAATGGGCAGGCTGAGAATTTTCTTTCCAGAACCTTTTCCTGGGGGAGTCCCTGGATCAGATTGAGAACCATTAGCTACTTTTTCTACAGATTGGGCACTTATGGCCTTATCCTGTACTCTAAGCATATTAATTAACAGTTCTAAGGAAGGATTCTTCCCTACACTCAAACCTCTCTCTATGCAGAGACTCCTTGCTCCTTTCCAGCTAAGGTGATCATATGCAAGTTTGGACAGTTCAACTTTTTGGCCTGTGCCAGACATTTTTTAGAGAGAGTTAAAGTGATAGACAAAGAGAAAAAAGTTTTCAGAACTTTTTGCAAAGACAGAAAAAAAAACTTTTTAAACTTTTAAGAACTTTTTGAAAGTTTAGAAGTACTTTTCAGCACTTAGAAAAGAGTGAAAAGAGGAAATGCAAAACTTTTTGGCTATGTGTATATACACTGACCTTGTTTTGTATATTTTTCTCTTATGAAAAGTACAATGACAAGAGTGGTAAGTAGTCTCAAAGCACTTATCCCACCACTGCACAACCAATGTAGGAGGCTGGACTGGCTTGTAGTGAGTACCAAGGGGTACTTGCACCTTGCACCAGGCCCAGTTATCCCTTATTAGTGTATAGGGTGTCTAGCAGCTTAGGCTGATAGATAATGGTAGCTTAGCAAAGCAGCTCAGGCTGAACTAGGAGACGTGTGAAGCTACTACAGTACCACTTAGTGTCATATGCACAATATCATAAGAAAACACAATACACAGTTATACTAAAAATAAAGGTACTTTATTTTTATGACAATATGCCAAAGTATCTTAGAGTGTACCCTCAGTGAGAGGATAGGAAATATACACAAGATATATATACACAATAGCAAAAATATGCAGTATAGTCTTAGAAAACAGTGCAAACAATGTATAATTACAATAGGATGCAATGGGGAAACATAGGGATAGGGGCAACACAAACCATATACTCCAAAAGTGGAATGTGAACCACGAATGGACCCCAAACCTATGTGACCTTGTAGAGGGTCGCTGGGACTATTAGAAAATAGTGAGAGTTAGAAAAATAACCCTCCCCAAGACCCTGAAAAGTGAGTGCAAAGTGCACCAAAGTTCCCCTAAGGACAAAATAGTCGTGTTAGAGGGAGAATGCAAGGAAAACACAAATCAGCAATGCAACAACGATGGATTCCTGTCTGAAGGTACCTGTGGAACAAGGGGACCAAGTCCAAAAGTCACAAGCAGCTCGGAGATGGGCAGATGCCCAAGAAATGCCAGCGGTTGGTGCAAAGAAGCTCTTACTAGGCTGAAGAACTGTGAATACTGCAAGAACGACAAGGGCTAGAGACTTCCCCTTTGGAGGATGGATCCCCCACGCCTTGGAGAGTCGTGCAGAAGTGTTTTCCCGCCGGATGGACGCCAACAAGCCTTGCTACACGCAAATCGTGCGTTTGGCGTTTTTGGACGCTGCTGGGGCCCAGGAGGGACCAGGAGGTCGCAAATTGGACCTGCAGAGAGAGGGGACGTCGAGCAAGACAAAGAGCCCTCACTGAAGCAGGTAGCACCCGGAGAAGTGCCAGAAACAGGCACTACGAGGATGCGTGAAACGGTGCTCGCCGAAGTTGCACAAAGGAGTCCCACGTCGCCGGAGACCAACTTAGAAAGTCGTGCAATGCAGGTTAGAGTGCCGTGGACCCAGGCTTGGCTGTGCACACAGGATTTCCGCCGGAAGTGCACAGGGGCCGGAGAAGCTTGCAAAGTCGCGGTTCCCAGCAATGCAGCCCAGCGAGGTGAGGCAAGGACTTACCTCCACCAAACTTGGGCTGAAGAGTCACTGGACTGTGGGGGTCACTTGGACGGTGTCGCTGGATTCGAGGGACCTCGCTCGTCGTGCTGAGAGGAGACCCAAGGGACCGGAGATGCAGCTTTTTGGTGCCTGCGGTTGCAGGGGGAAGATTCCGTCGACCCACGGGAGATTTCTTCGGAGCTTCTGGTGCAGAGAGGAGGCAGACTACCCCCACAGCATGCACAAGCAGGAAAACAGTCGAGAAGGCGGCAGGATCAGCGTTACAGAGTTGCAGTAGTCGTCTTTGCTACTATGTTGCAGGTTTGCAGGCTTCCAGCGCGGTCAGCGGTCGATTCCTTATCAGAAGGTGAAGAGGGAGATGCAGAGGAACTCGGCTGAGCTCATGCATTCGTTATCTAAAGTTTCCCCAGAGACAGAGACCCTAAATAGCCAGAAAAGAGGGTTTGGCTACCTAGGAGAGAGGAAAGGCTACTAACACCTGAAGGAGCCTATCACAAGGAGTCTCTGACGTCACCTGGTGGCACTGGCCACTCAGAGCAGTCCAGTGTGCCAGCAGCACCTCTGTTTCCAAGATGGCAGAGGTCTGGAGCACACTGGAGGAGCTCTGGACACCTCCCAGGGGAGGTGCAGGTCAGGGGAGTGGTCACTCCCCTTTCCTTTGTCCAGTTTCGCGCCAGAGCAGGGGCTAAGGGGTCCCTGAACCGGTGTAGACTGGCTTATGCAGAATTGGGCACATCTGTGCCCAACAAAGCATTTCCAGAGGCTGGGGGAGGCTACTCCTCCCCTGCCTTCACACCATTTTCCAAAGGGAGAGGGTGTCACACCCTCTCTCAGAGGAAGTTCTTTGTTCTGCCATCCTGGGCCAGGCCTGGCTGGACCCCAGGAGGGCAGCTGAATGTCTGAGGGGTTGGCAGCAGCAGCAGCTGCAGTGAAACCCCAGGAAGGGCAGTCTGGCAGTACCAGGGTCTGTGCTACAGACCACTGGGATCATGGAATTGTACCAACAATGCCAGGATGGCATAGAGGGGGCAATTCCATGATCATAGACATGTTACATGGCCATATTCGGAGTTACCATGGTGAAGCTACATATAGGTAGTGACCTATATGTAGTGCACGCGTGTAATGGTGTCCCCGCACTCACAAAGTTCAGTGAATTGGCTCTGAACAATGTGGGGGCACCTTGGCTAGTGCCAGGGTGCCCTCACACTAAGTAACTTTGCACCTAACCTTTACCAGGTAAAGGTTAGACATATAGGTGACTTATAAGTTACTTAAGTGCAGTGTAAAATGGCTGTGAAATAACGTGGACGTTATTTCACTCAGGCTGCAGTGGCAGGCCTGTGTAAGAATTGTCAGAGCTCCCTATGGGTGGCAAAAGAAATGCTGCAGCCCATAGGGATCTCCTGGAACCCCAATACCCTGGGTACCTCAGTACCATATACTAGGGAATTATAAGGGTGTTCCAGTAAGCCAATGTAAATTGGTAAAAATGGTCACTAGCCTGTCAGTGACAATTTGGAAAGAAATGAGAGAGCATAACCACTGAGGTTCTGGTTAGCAGAGCCTCAGTGAGACAGTTAGGCACCACACAGGGAACATACACATGCACACCTATGAGCACTGGGGCCCTGTGTGACAGGGTCCCAGTGACACATACATATAGGCCACAAACCTATGAGCACTGGGGTCCTGAGCAGCAGGATCCCAGTGACACATAACAACCATACTGAAAACATGGTGTTTTCACTATGAGCACTGAGGCCTGGCTATCAGGATCCCAGTGAGACAGTGAAAACAGTGACAAACACCCTGACATACACTCACAAACAGGCCAAAAGTGGGGGTAACAAGGCTAGAAAGAGGCTACCTTCTCACAGAGTGCCATGTCGACTTAGTCATTTTCTCCCCACCAGCACACACAAGCTGGCAAGCAGTGTGTCTGTGCTGAGTGAGGGGTCTCCAGGGTGGCATAAGGCATACTGCAGCCCTTAGAGACCTTCCCTGGCATCAGGGTCCTTGGTACCAGGGGTACCAGTTACAAGGGACTTACCTGGATGCCAGGGTGTGCCAATTGTAGAAACAAAGGTACAGGTTAGGGAAAGAACACTGGTGCTGGGGCCTGGTTAGCAGGCCTCAGCACACTTTCAAATCATAACTTGCCATCAGCAAAGGCCAAAAGTCAGGGGGTAACCATGCCAAGGTTGCATTTCCTTACAGATAGCCACAATATAGCAGCCCACTGCCTTTGATGGACCCCCTGTACCATACAGGCCCTCCCAAGTGCAGCAAACCACTTGTTGATATCATCCCCCTCCTTGTAAGGGGGGACTATCTTGTGCTGATTCCTGGAATCATGCTCTCTAACAGGATTACTATCAGGAATACTGCTGCTGCCACCATGGGGTCCAAACCCCAATCTCTGTCTCTCCTTCTCTAGGTCTAGGGATTCCCTGTCTAAGGCCAGCTGTTACTGTTTAAGCTTCAGTCTGGTCTCTTCCACTTTTAACTTTTTGAGTTCCCTTTCTAACATGTTGTCTTCAGGGTGGGTGGGTTGGGAATGCTTGGACACAGAAGATAACTTGGAAACAACAGATGGAGATCTGTCCCTAACTGACTGGACTCTAATAACCTGGCCTCCAAGAATAAAGACACACCTACTATGATGGGAGCCTCCATTACTACCAGCATTACTAGGTGGTCTGCTAAGGGGCAGATTTGGAACAGAACCCTCCCCACCTCCCTCAAGGTGATCCCTTGAGTCAGAATGGGAGCCTTCTATTAACTTCTCATTTGAAGTGCCTGCGTGGGACTCATCATTCACAATAAGCATATAGAAACTCTTTTGTGGGGTTCTTTCCTATCACTAAACCTCTATCTAAGCAGAGACTCCTTAGGCTTTTGTAATTCAAATTGTCATAGGTAGTATTGACCATTTTAAGAGCAGACTCTACATAAGACATGATAGAAGAAGTTTTAGAGACAGTGAGAAGAGAGAAAAAGTTTCACAACTTTTTAAAGAACAAAGAAAAAACCTTTTTCAAACGTTTAGAAACTTTTAGAAGTTTAGAGAAACTTTTCAGAACTTTGTAAAAAGTTTAAGAGGAGAAAAGCAAAACTTTTTGGTTAGGTGTACTTACACTGAACTTGTTTTGTATATTATTCTCTTATGAAAAGTACACAATGACAATGTGATAAGTAGTTACAAGTACTTATCCCACCGCTGCACAACCAATGTAGGAGGATGGCCTGGCTTGCAGTGGGTACCAGAGGTACTTACACCTTGTGCCAGGTCCAGTTATCCCTTATTAGTGTAGAAGAGGTGTTTCTAGCAGCTTAGGCTGATAGAATGTAGCTATGACGAAGCAGCTTGGGCTGAACTGGGAGACATGTAAAGCTCCTACTATACCACTGGTGTCATATGCACAATATCAAAAGAAAACGCAATACACAGAAGTACTAAAAATAAAGGTACTTTCTTTTTATGACAATATGCCAAAAGTATCTCAGTGAGTACCCTCAGTATGAGCATAAGATATATACACAAGATATATATACACAAAACAAAATTATGCAGGTAATAGCAAGAAAAGTAATGCAAGCAGTGTAAAGTTACAGTAGATTGCAATAGGAGCACATAGGTATAGGGACAACACAAACCATATACTCCAAAAGTGGAATGTGAACCACGAATGGACCCCAAACCTATGTGAGCTTGTAGAGGGTTGCTGGGACTGTAAGAAAACAGTGAGGGTTAGAAAATTAGCCCACCCCAAGACCCTGAATGGTAGGTGTAAAGTGCACCTACTACCCCCAGAGAGCACAGAAGTCGTGATAGGTGGATTCTGCAGGAAGAACAAACACCAGCAATGCAACAACAGTGGATTTCCGGACCTGAGTACCTGTAAGACAAGGTGTCGAGAGTGGGCAGGAGCCCAGGAAATGCCAGCTGAGGGAGCAAGAAAGCTGCCACCTGTTGGAAGAAGCTTGGAGTTCTGCAAGAAAGAAGAGGACTAGGAACTTCTCCTTTGGAAGATGGATGTCCCACGTCGCGATTAAGCTTGCAGTGGCATTCCCACGCAGAAAGACCACAAACAAGCCTTGCTAGCAGCAAGGGTCACGGTAGAGGTTTTTGGGTGCTGCTGTGGCCCAGGAGGGACCAGGATGTTGCCACTTGAAGGAGGAGACAGAGGGAGTGCCCAGCAAGTCAGGGAGCCCTCACAGAAGCAGGCAGCACCCACAGAAGTACCTGAACAGGCACTTGGAAAAGAGTGAACCAGAGTCCACCCAAAGTCACAAAAGGGAGTCCCACGACGCCGGAGGAGAACTTAGAAGGTTTTGCACTGGAGGAAGGAGTGTCGGGGACCCAGGCTTGGCTGTGCACAAAGGAAATCCTGGAAGAGTGCACAGGAGCCGGAGCAGCTGCAAATCACTGGGTACCCAGCAATGCAGTCTAGCGTGGGGAGGCAAGGACTTACCTCCACCAAACTTGGACTGAAGAGTCACTGCACTATGGGAATCACTTGGACCGAGTTGCTGAGTTCCAGGGACCACGCTCGTCGTGCTGAGAGGGGACCAGAGGACCAGTGATGCAGTCTTTTGGTGCCTGCGGTTGCAGGGGGAAGATTCCGTCGACCCACGGGTGAATTCTTCAGAGCTCCTTGTGTAGAGAGGAGGCAGGCTACCCCCAGAGCATGCACCACCTGGAAACAGTCAAGAAAGCCGGCAGAATGAAGCGATACAAGGTTTCTAGTAGTCGTCTTGCTACTATGTTGCGGTTTTGCAGGCGTCCTGAGCAGTCAGCGGTCGATCCTTTGGTGAAGAGTGAAGGTTAGGTGCAAAGTTACTTAGTGTGTGGGCACCCTGGCACTAGCCAAGGTGCCCCCTCATCATTCAGGGCAGATTCACCAGACTTTGTGAGTGCAGGGACACCATTACACGTGTGCACTGTACATAGGTCACTACCTATGTATAGTGTCACAATGGTAACTCCGAACATGGCCATGTAACATGTCTAAGATCATGGAATTGTCACCCCAATGCCATTCTGGTATTGGGGGGACAATTCCATGATCCCCTGGGTCTCTAGCATAGTACCCAGGTACTTCCAAACTGCCTTTCCGGGGTCTCCACTGCAGCTGCTGCCAACCCCTTAGACAGGTTTCTGCCCTCCTGGGGTCCAGGCAGCCCTGGCCCAGGAAGGCAGAACAAAGGATTTCCTCTGAGAGAGGGTGTTACACCCTCCCCCTTTGGAAATAGGTATCAGGGCTGGGGAGGGGTAGCCTCCTCCAGCCTCTGGAAATGCTTTGATGGACACAGATGGTGCCCATCTCTGCATAAGCCGGTCTACACCGGTTTAGGGATCCCCCAGCCCTGCTCTGGCGTGAAACTGGACAAAGGAAAGGGGAGTGACCACTCCCCTGACCTGCACCTCCCAGGGGAGGTGCCCAGAGCTTCTCCAGTGTGTCCCAGACCCCTGCCATCTTGGAAACAGAGGTGTTTGTGGCACACTGGACTGCTCTGAGTGGCCAGTGCCAGCAGATGACGTCAGAGGCTGCTTCTGATAGGCTTTTACCTCTCTTGGTAGCCAATCCTCCTTCCTTGGTAGCTAAACCTCCTTTTCTGGCTATTTAGAGTCTCTGCTTTGGGGAATTCTTCAGATAACGAATGCAAGAGCTCACCAGAGTTCCTCTGCATCTCCCTCTTCAACTTCTGCCAAAGGATCGACCACTGACTGCTCAGGACGCCTGCAAAACCGCAACAAAGTAGCAAGATGACTAGTAGCAACCTTGTATCGCTTCATCCTGCCAGCTTTCTCGACTGTTTCCAGGTGGTGCATGCTCTGGGGGTAGCCTGCCTCCTCTCTGCACCAGAAGCTCTGAGGAAATCTCCCGTGGGTCGACGGAATCTTCCCCCTGCAACCGCAGGCACCAAAAGACTGCATCACTGGTCCTCTGGGTCCCCTCTCAGCACAACGAGTGTGGTCCCTGGAACTCAGCAACTCTGTCCAAGTGACTGCCACAGTCAAGTGACTTTTCAGTACAAGTTTGGTGGAGGTAAGTCCTTGCCTCCCCACGCTAGACTGCACTGCTGGGTACCGCGTGATTTGCAGCTGCTCCGGCTCCTGTGCACTCTTCCAGGATTTCCTTCGTGCACAGCCAAGCCTGGGTCCCGACACTCTAACCTGCAGTGCACAACCTTCTGAGTTGTCCTCCGGCGTCGTGGGACTCCCTTTTGTGACTTCGGGTGGACTCCGGTTCACTTTCCTTCCAAGTGCCTGTTCAGGTACTTCTGCGGGTGCTGCCTGCTTCTGTGAGTGCTCCCTGACTTGCTGGGCGCCCCCTCTGTCTCCTCCTCCAAGTGGCAACATCCTGGTCCCTCCTGGGCTACAGCAGCACCCAAAAACCTCTACCTCAACCCTTGCAGCTAGCAAGGCTTGTTTGCGGTCTTTCTGCGTGGGAACACCATCCTCCAAAGGAAAGTTCCTAGCTCTCTTCTTTCTTGCAGAACTCCAAGCTTCTTCCAACAGGTGGCAGCTTCCCTGCACCCTCAGCTGGCATTTCCTGGGCTCCTGCCAACTCTCGACACTGTCGTGACTATTGGACTTGGTCCCCTTGTCTTACTGGTACTCAGGTCCAGAAATCCACTGTTGTTGCATTGCTGGTGTTTGTTCTTCCTGCAGAATCCCCCTATCACGATTTCTGTGCTCTCTGGGGGTAGTAGGTGCACTTTACACATACCTTTCAGGGTCTTGGGGTGGGCTATTTTTCTAACCCTCACTATTTTCTTACTGTCCCAGCGACCCTCTACAAGCTCACATAGGTTTGGGGTCCATTCGTGGTTCGCATTCCACTTTTGGAGTATATGGTTTGTGTTGCCCCATACCTATGTGCTCCTATTGCAATCTACTATAATTTTACACTGCTTGCATTAATTTTCTTGCTATTACCTGCATAATTTTGGTTTGTGTACATATATCTTGTGTATGTAACTTATCCTCATATTGAGGGTACTCACTGAGATACTTTTGGCATATTGTCATAAAAATAAAGTACCTTTATTTTTAGTACTTCTATGTATTGTGTTTTCTTATGATATTGTGCAAATGACACCAGTGGTATAGTAGGAGCTTTACATGTCTCCTAGTCAGCCTAACCTGCTTTGCCATAGCTACCTTCTATCAGCCTCAGCTGCTAGAAACACCTCTTCTACACTAATAAGGGATAACTGGACCTGGCACAAGGTGTAAGTACCTCTGGTACCCACTAAAAGCCAGGCCAGCCTCCTACATTGGTTGTGCAGCGGTGGGATAAGTACTTGTAACTACTTACCACTTTGTCATTGTGTACTTTTCATAAGAGAATAATATACAAAACAATTCAGTGTATGTACACCTAACTAAAAAGTGTTGCTTTTCACCTCTTAAACTTTTTACAAAGTTTTGAAAGGTTTTTCTAAACTTCTAAAAGTTTCTAAAAGTTAGAAAAAGTTTTTTTCTCTGTTGTTTAAAAAGTTCTGACACTTTTTCTTCCTTCTCAATATTTCTAAACCTTTTACTATCATCTCTGAAGTAGAGTCAGCTCTTAAAATGGTCAATACAACTTATGACAATTTGAATTACAACAGCCTAAGGAGTCTCTGCTTAGAGAGAGGTTTAGTGATGGGAAAGAACCCTACAAAAGAGTTTCTATTTAACATGCTTATTGTGAGTGATGCACATCAAATGAGAGGTTAATAGAAGGTTCCCATTCTGACTCAGGGGATCTCCTTGAGTGAGGTGGGGAGGGTTCTGAACCAGATCTGCCCCCTAGCAGAACACCTTGTAATGTTTGTAGTAATGGATGTTCCCATCACAGGAGGGAAGTATTTATTCCTAGAGGCCAAGTTGCTAGGGTTCAGTCAGTTAGGGACAGATCCCCCTCTGTTGTTTCCCATTTATCTTCTGTGTCCAAGCATTCCCAAACCACCCACCCTGAAGACAACATGTTAGAAAGGGAACTCAAAAAGTTGAGGGTTGAAGAGACCAGACTGAAGCTTAAACAGCAACAGCTGGCCTTAGATAGGGAATCTCTAGACCTGGAGAAGGAGGGACAGAGATTGGGGTTAGGACCCCATGGTGGCAGCAGCAGTATTCCTGATAGTAATCCTGTTAGAGAGCATGATTCCAGGAATCTGCACAAGATAGTCCCTCTTACAAGGAGGGGGATGACATCAACAAGTGGTTTGCTGCACTTGGGAGGGCCTGTATGGTACAGGGGTTCCCTCAAAGGCAGTGGGCTGCTATATTGTGGCTATTTTTCACTGGAAAGGGCTGGGATAGGCTCCTTACTGTTAGAGAAAGTGATGCTAATTTTTCAGTTTTTAAGGATGCACTCTTGGATGGATTTGGCTTAACCACTGAACAATGCAGGATTGAGTTCAAAGACACCAGAAAACAGTCCTCACAAGAATAGACAGACTTTGTAGGCTGTTCAGTGAAGGCCTTGGAGGGGTGGTTACATGGCAGTAAAGTATCTGACTATGAAAGCTTGTATAATCTTATTCTGATAGAGCATATTCTGAATACCTGTGGGACTGACTTGTTACACCAATATCTAGTGGACTCAGATCTGACCCCTCCCCAAGAATTGGGAAAGAAGGCAGACAAATGGGTCAGAACAAGAGTGAACAGAAAAGTTCATACAGGAGGTGACAAGGATGGCAAAAAGAAATATGGTGAGAGATCTCAGGATAAGCATGGGGATAAGGGTAAAAACAAACATCCTTCTTCAAATCCTAAACACTCTTCAAGGGGTGGGGATAAATCAAATTCTTCCTCTTCTTTACAACATACACACATTAAAAAGCCTTGGTGCTATGTCTGTAAAAGTAAAGGCCATTGGCAAGGGGACAAGTCCTGTCCAGGTAAGCCCCCTGAGCCTACCACCAGTAATACATCAAACCCTAGTGCCCCTACCAGTAGTGGTAATAGTGGTGGGACTGCTGGCAACAGTCAAAGTAAGGGTGTAGTTGGGTTCACTTATGGATCCATCATAGAAACTGGGGTTGTCAGTCCCAAGACAGTTTCTGTCACACCTAGTGGCATTGACCTTGCCACATTGGCTGCTTGTCCCCTTACAATGGATAAGTACCAGCAGACAGTTTCAATAAATGGTGTTGAGGCCCAGGCCTACAGGGACACAGGTGCCAGTATCACTTTGGTGACTGAAAACCTAGTGTCTCCTGAACAACACATCATTGGACAACAGTACAAAATTATTGATGTCCATAACTCCACAAAGTTTCCTCCCTTAGCTACAGTTCCGCTTAGTTGGGGGTTTAGTTACTGGCCCTAAGCAGGTGGTAGTATCACCTAGCTTACCTGTAGACTGTCTCTTAGGTAATGACCTAGAGACCTCAGGTTGGGCTGAGGTAGGGTTTTATACCCATGCAGCCATGCTGGGTATCCCTGAGGAATTGCTTCCTCTCATTTCTACTGAGATGAAAAAGCAAAGGAGAGGAACAGGCCTTCAAACTCAGGATCCTTCTCCAACAACAGGTAAAAAGGGCATCACAGTATCCCCTACCCACCCTGACATTCAGGAATCCATTCCGGTGGTAGGAGAAACCTCTCCTGGGGTGGCACCTGTACCAAGGGAACCTTCAGCTGGCACAGCTGTACTGCCTGAGGTGGAAGTACCTCTCTGTGGGATAACTAATATTGGTGAGAAAAAGTTCACCATTGTAGTTAACATGGAGCATCCCTCCAACCCTCCCAGAGAAACTTTAGTGCAGCAACACTGCACTGCCTCAAAACATTTAGGACAGCAGCCCTGCCCTAGAGTGGAGCTCAGAGGACAGCATCCCTGCCCTGCTCCAAAACAAGAGAATCAGCATCCCGGTTCTCTCTTACAGCCATATGGACAAAGTTTTTGCCCAGCTATGGCTTTACTGAGACAGCATCCCTGTCTGGCATTCTCATCACTAGAAATAGGTCCAGTGGACAATTCCCACTGTTCTAAACTAAAACGTACTGATAAGAACTCTGAGAATATATCTTCACATTGTTGGTTAGCTAAAAAACTTCAAACAGGGTGGTTTACATCCCCACAGGGAAGTAACCATATAGTGGATGATAAAGGGAGTAACCAGTCTATTTCAGAGCTACTCTCCACTTATCACCACTTAGACAATAAAGACTCAACTGGCCAAGGTTAGCCTTATTGTCCTTAATTTTTTGGAGGGGGGGGGGGTTGTGTGAGAAAGTAGCCTCTTTCTAGCCTTGTTACCCCACTTTTGGCCTGTTTGTGAATATATGTCAGGGTGTTTTCACTGTCTCACTGGGACCCTGCTAGCAAGGGCACAGTGATCATAGTGAAAACCCTATGTTGTCAGTATGTTTGTTATGTGTCACTGGGACCCTGCTAGCCAGGACCCCAGTGCTCATAGGTTTGTGGCCTATATGTGTTCCCTGTGTGATGCCTAACTGTCTAACTGAGGCTCTGCTAACCAGAACCTCAGTAGTTATGCACTCTCTGCTTTCCAAATTTGTCACTAACAGGCTAGTGACTAAATTTACCAATTCACATTGGCATACTGGTACACCCATATAATTCCCTAGTATATGGTACTGAGGTACCCAGGGTATTGGGGTCCAGGAGATCCCTATGGGCTGCAGCATTTCTTCTGGCACCCATAGGGAGCTCTGACAATTCTTACACAGGCCTGCCACTGCAGCCTGCGTAAAATAACGTCCACGTTATTTCACAGCCATTTACCACTGCACTTAAGTAACTCATAAGTCACCTATATGTCTAACCTTCACCTGGTGAAGGTAGGGTGCAAAGTTACTTAGTGTGTGGGCACCCTGGCACTAGCCAAGGTGCCCCCACATCGTTCATGGCAAATTCCCCGGACCTTGTGAGTGCGGGGACACCATTACACGCGTGCACTGTACATAGTCACTACCTATGTACAGCGTCACAATGGTAACTCCGAACATGGCCATGTAACATGTCTAAGATCATGGAATTGTCACCCCAATGCCATTCGGGCATTGGTGGGACAATTCCATGATCCCCCGGGTCTCTAGCATAGTACCCGGGTACTGCCAAACTGACTTTCCGGGGTCTCCACTGCAGCTGCTGCTGCTGCCAACCACTCAGACAGGTTTCTGCCCTCCTGGGGTCCAGGCAGCCCTGGCCCAGGAAGGCAGAACAAAGGATTTCCTCTGAGAGAGGGTGTTACACCCTCTCCCTTTGGAAATAGGTGTCAGGGCTGGGGAGGAGTAGCCTTCGCAAGCCTCTGGAAATGCTTTGATGGGCACAGATGGTGCCCATCTCTGCATAAGCCAGTCTACACCGGTTTAGGGATCTCCCAGCCCTGCTCTGGCACGAAACTGGACAAAGGAAAGGGGAGTGACCACTCCCCTGACCAGTACCTCCCAGGGGAGGTGACCAGAGCTCCTCCAGTGTGTCCCAGACCTCTGCCATCTTGGAAACAGAGGTGTTTGTGGCACACTGGACTGCTCTGAGTGGCCAGTGCCAGCAGGTGACGTCAGAGGCTCCTTCTGATAGGCTCTTACCTCTCTTGGTAGCCAATCCTCCTTCCTTGGTAACCAAACCTCCTTTTCTGGCTATTTAGGGTCTCTGCTTTGGGGAATTCTTCAGAAAATGAATGTAAGAGCTCACCAGAGTTCCTCTGCATCTCCCTCTTCACCTTCTGCCAAAGGATCGACCGCTGACTGCTCAGGACGCCTGCAAAACCGCAACAAAGTAGCAAAACGACTACTAGCAACCATGTATTGGTTCATCCTGCCGGCTTTCGCGACTGTTTCCAGGTGGTGCATGCTCTGGGGGTAGCCTGCCTCCTCTCTGCACCAGGAGCTCTGAAGAATTCTCCTGTGGGTCGATGGAATCTTCCCCCTGCAGCTGCAGGCACCACAAGACTGCATCACTGGTCCTCTGGGTCCCCTCTCAGCACAACAAGCGTGGTCCTTGGAACTCAGCAACTCTGTCCAAGTGACTCCTACAGTCCAGTGACTCTTCAGTCCAAGTTTGGTGGAGGTAAGTCCTTGCCTCCGCACGCTAGACTGCATTGCTGGGTACCGCGTGATTTGCAGCTGCTCCGGCTCCTGTGCACTCTTCCAGGATTTCCTTCGTGCACAGCCAAGCCTGGGTCCCCGACACTCTAACCTGCAGTGCACAACCTTCTGAGTTGTCCTCCGGCGTCGTGGGACTCCCTTTTTTGACTTCGGGTGGACTCCGGTTCACTTTCCTTCCAAGTGCCTGTTCAGGTACTTCTGCGGGTGCTGCCTGCTTCTGTGAGGGCTCCCTGACTTGCTGGGTGCCCCCTCTGTCACCTCCTCCAAGTGGCGACATCCTGGTCCCTTCCTTGCACCCTCAGCTGGAATTTTACTGAGCTCCTGCCCACTATCGACATTGTCGTGACTATTGGACTTGGTCCCCTTGTCTTAAAGGTACTCAGGTCCAGAAATCCACTGTTGTTGCATTGCTGGTGTTTGTTCTTCCTGCAGAATCCCCCTATCACGATTTCTGTGCTCTCAGGGGTTAGTAGGTGCACTTTACACCTACCTTTCAGGGCCTTGGGGTGGGCTATTTTTCTAACCCTCACTGTTTTCTTACAGTCCCAGTGACCCTCTACAAGCTCACATAGGTTTGGGGTCCATTCTTGGTTCGCATTCCACTTTTGGAGTATATGGTTTGTGTTGCCCCTATACCTATCTGGTCATCCCTGTCTGGTGCCCCTATGTGTGGTGTAGGGGGTTGAGATAATTTTCCCTGTCTTAACTCTCGCTTGTGGGGCTGTGTAGAGAAAGTCCACCCACTTTACCCATTTGTCTCCCATACCCATCTTTAGCACTACCACTCTTAGGTAATTCCAGCGAATCTAATCAAAGGCTTTCTCGAAGTCTATGGCCAGTAACATCCCTTTTGGAGTTTTCACTGTTTCTGGCATCTGTAGGATAGCGAACAGCCGTCGGAGATTGAGTGATGTATTGCGGTTCGGTACAAACCCATTTTGGTCCGCGTGTACCAGGGCGGGTATGTGCTGCAGCAAACGGTTAGCCAGAATTTTGCTAAGAATTTTAAAATTGTTGTTTAGCATCGATAGTGGTCTGAAGTTGGTGACTGACGCCTCGCCTGTTTTCGTCTTGGGTAGAGGGATCACTACCGCTTCCCTGAGTGTGTCTGGGAGAAGGCCTCAGTGTAGTCCCTCTGCATACAGGTCCACCAGCTGTGGGGCCAATAGCTTGGAGTATTTCTTATAAAGGTCCATTGGCAGCCCATCAGTGCCTGGTGTTTTCCCTGGGGCCAACTGCAAGATAGCCTTGAGTACCTCCTTCTTCGTCACTGGGCCCCCAGGCTCTTCACTTCTCCATTGACTAGGGTCGGCAGTGGGAGTGGTCGTAAGTGTAGGAGGCTGGCCTGGCTTGTGGTGGGTACCAGAGGTACTTACACCTTGTGCCAGGTTCAGTTATCCCTTATTAGTAGAATAGAGGTGTTTCTAGCAACTTAGGCTGATAGAAGGTAGCTATGGCAAAGCAGCTTAGGCTGAACTAGGAGACATGCAAAGCTCCTACTATACCACTTCTATCATATAGCACAATATCAGAAGAAAACACAATACTCAGAGTTACTAAAAATAAAGGTACTTTATTTTTATGACAATATGCCAAAAGTATCTCAGAGAATACCCTCACTTAGAAGGTAAGTAATATACACAAGTTATATGTACACAAACCCAAAACAGGTAAGTAGCAGTATGAAAAGTAGTGCAAATAATGTAGAATCACAATAGGATGCAATAGGTGAACATAGGTCTAGGGGCAACACAAACCATATACTCCAAACGTGGAATGCGAATCACGAATGGACCCCAGACCTATGGGAGCTTGTAGAGGGTGGCTGGGACTGTAAGAAAACAGTCAGGGTGTCCAAGATACCCCACCCCAAGACCCTGAAATGTAGGAGTAAATTTACCGTACTACCCCAGAAAGACACAATAGTCATGATAGGGATTCGGCAAGAACCACAAGCACCAGCAAAACACTGAAGAAGGATTCCTGGACATGAGGACCTGCAAGGCAAGGGGACCAAGTCCAAGAGTTGCGATTGTGTCCAGGGGTGGCAGGAGCCCAGGAAACCCCGGATGAAGGTGCAAGAGGGCTGTCTGAGGGTAGAAGAAGCAGAAGATTCTGCAACAACGAAAAAGGCTAGGAACTTCTCCTTTGGATGGAAGATGTCGCACGGTGTGCTGGATGTTGCAGAAGTGTTTCCACGCAGAAATACCGCAATCAAGCCTTGCTAGCTGCAAGGGTCGCGGTAGAGGTTTTTGGGTGCTGCTGGGGACCAGGAAGGACCAGGATGTTGCCCCTTGGAGAAGGAGACAAAGGGGGCGCTCAGCAACTCAGAGAGCCCCCGCAGAAGCAGGCAGCACCCGCAGAAGTACCGGAGCAGACACTTAGAAGATTGGTGTAACTGGAGTCACAAAAGGAGGGTCCCACGATGTCGGAGTCCAACTCAGAGGGTTGAGCACTGCAGGACAGAGTGCTGGGGACCCAGGCTAGGCTGTGCACAAAGGAATCCTTGGAGAAGTGCACAGAAGCCGGAGCAGCTGTAAATCACGCAGTACACAGGTTTGCAGTCTAGAGTGGGAAGGCAAGGACTTACCTCCACCAAACTTGGACTGAAGGATCACTGGACTGTGGGGGTCACTTGGATCTAGCTCCTGTGTTCCAGGGACCACGCTCGTCAGGATGAGAGGGGACCCAGAGGACCGGTGATGCAGTCTTTTGGTGCCTGCGTTAGCAGGGGGGAAGATTCCGTCGACCCACGGGAGATTTCTTCTTGGCTTCCAGTGCAGGGTGAAGGCAGACAGCCCTCAGAGTATGCACCACCAGGAAATAGTCAAGAAAGCCGGCAGGATGAGGCGCTACAATGTTGCTGGCAGTCGTCTTGCTTCTGTGTTGCGGTTTTGCAGGCATCCTGGAGCAGTCAGCGGTCGATCCTTGGCAGAAGTCGAAGAGGGAAGTGCAGAGGAACTCTGGTGAGCTCTTGCATTCGTTATCTGAAGAATACCCCAGAGGAGAGACCCTAAATAGCCAGAAAAGGAGGTTTGGCTACCAAGAAAGGAGGTGTGGCTACCAAGAGAGGTAAGAGCCTATCAGAGGGGGTCTCTGACGTCACCTGCTGGCACTGGCCACTCAGAGCAGTCCAGTGTGCCCCCAACACCTCTGAATCCAAGATGACAGAGGTCTGGGACACACTGGAGGAGCTCTGGGCACCTCCCCTGGGAGGTACTGGTCAGGGGAGTGGTCACTCCCCTTTCCTTTGTCCAGTTTCGCACCAGAGCAGGTCTGGGGGATCTCTGAACCGGTGTAGACTGGCTTATGCAGAGATGGGCACCATCTGTGCCCATCAAAGTATTTCCAGAGGCTGGGGGAGGTTACTCCTCCCCAGCCCTTCAAATCTATTTCCAAAGGGAGAGGGTGTAACACCCTCTCTCAGAGGAAATCCTTTGTTCTAGCTTCCTGGGCCGGGGCTGCCTAGACCCCAGGAGGGCGGAATCCTGTCTTAGGGGTTGGCAGCAGCAGCAGCAGCAGCTGCAGTGGAAACCCCGGAAAGGCAGTTTGGCAGTACCCGGGTTCTGTGCTAGAGACCCGGGGGGTCATGGAGTTGTCCCCCCAATACCAGAATGGTATTGGGGTGACAATTCCATGATCTTAGACATGTTACATGGCCGTGTTCGGAGTTACCATTGTGACGCTATACATATGTAGTGACCTATGTATAGTGCAACGTGGTAATGGTGTCCCCGCACTCACAAAGTTCGGGGAATTTGCCCTGAACGATGTGGGGGCACCTTGGCTAGTGCCAGGGTGCCCACACACTAAGTAACTTGGCACCTAACCTTCACCAAGTGAGGGTTAGACATATAGGTGACTTATAAGTTACTTATGTGCAGTGAAAATGGCTGTGAAATAACGTGGATGTTAATTCACTCAGGCTGCATTGGCAGGCCTGTGTAAGAATTGCCTGAGCTCCCTATGGGTGGCAAAAGAAATGCTGCAGTCCATAGGGATCTCCTGGAACCCCAATACCCTGAGTACCTAGGTACCATATACAAGGGAATTATAAGGGTGTACCAGTGTGCCAATGAGAATTGGTAAAATTAGTCACTAGCCTGCAGTGACAATTGTAGAAAGGAGAGAGAGCATAAACACTGAGGTTCTGGTTAGCAGAGCCTCAGTGATACAGTTAGGCACCGCACAGGGAACACATATAGGCCACAAACTTATGAGCACTGGGGTCCTGGCTAGCAGGATCCCAGCGACACATATCAAACACACTGACAACATAGGGTTTTCACTATGAGCACTGGGCCCTGGCTAGCAGGATCCCAGTGAGACAGTAAAAACACCCTGACACATACTCACAAACAGGCCAAAAGTGGGGGTAACGAGGCTAGAAAGAGGATACATTCCTACACAACCCCCCCAAACGAAGGACAATAAGGCTAACCTTGGCCAGTTGAGTCTTTAATGTCTAAGTGGTGATAAGTGGAGAGAAGCTCTGCAATAGATTGGTTACTCCCTTTATCATCCACTATATGGTTACTTCCCTGTGGGGATGTAAACCACCCTGTTTGAAGTTTTTTAGCTAGCCAACAATGTGAAGTTATATTCTCAGAGTTCCTATTAGAATGTTTTAGTTTAGAGCAGTGGGAATTGTCTACTGGAGATATATCAAATGATGAGAATGCCAGACAGGGATGCTGTCTCAGTAAAGCCATAGCTGGGCAAAAACATTGTCCATACAGCTGTAAGAGAGAACAGGGTTGCTGTTTCTCTTGAGTTGGAGCAGGGCAGGGATGCTGTCCTATGAGCTCCACACTAGGGCAGGGCTGCTGTCCTAAGTGTTGTGAGGCAGTGCAGGGTTGCTGCACTAAAGTTTCTCTGGGAGGGTTGGAGGGATGCCCCATGTTAACTAAAATGGTGCACTTTTTCTCACCAATTGTAGTTATCCCAAAGAGTGATACTTCCACCTCAGGGAGTACAGCTGTGCCAGCTGATGGTTCCCTTGGTACAGGTGCCACCCCAGGAGAGGTTTCTCCCACCCCAGGAATGGTATCCTGAATGGCAGGGTGGGTAGGGGATACTTTGATGCCCTTTTTACCTGTTGTTGAGGAAGAATCCCGAGTTTTCAGGCCTTTTTCTCTCCATTGCTTTTTCATTTCATCTGAAATGAGAGGAAGCAATTCTTCAGGGATACCCAGCATGACTGCATGGGTATTAAGCTCTACCTCAGCCCAACCTGAGGCCCTAGGTCATTACCTAAGAGACAGTCTACAGGTGAGCTAGGTGATACTACCACCTGCTTAGGGCCAGTAACTCCAGCCCAACTAAACTGAATTATAGCTAAGGGAAGAAACTTAGTGGAGTTATGGACATCAATAATCTTGTACTGTTGTCCAATGATGTGTTGTTCAGGAGACACTAGGTTTTCAGTCATCAAAGTGATACTGGCGCCTGTGTCCCTGTAGGCCTGAGCCGCAACACCATTTACTGAAACTGTCTGCCTGTACTTATCCATTGTAATGGGACAAGCAGTCAGTGTGGCAAGGCCAATGCCACCAGGTGTGACATAAACTGTCTTGGGACTGACTACCCCAGTTTCTATAATGGACCCATAAGTGAACCCAACTACACTCTTATTATGACTGTTGCCAGCAGTCCTACCACTATTACCACTACTGCTAGGGGCACTAGAGTTTGATGTATTAGTGGTGGTAGGCTCAGGGGGTTTACCTGGGCAGGACTTACCCCCTGGCCTATGGGCTTTATTTTTACACACATAGCACCAAGGCCTTTTAATGTGTGTGTGTTGTGAAGAAGAGGAAGAAGTTGATTTATCCCCACCCCCTGAAGAGTGTTTAGGATTTGAAGAAGGATCCTTAGTTTTACCTTTATCCCATGCTTATCCTGAGATTTATCACCATCTTTCTTCTTGCAATCCTTGTCACCTCCTCTATGAACTTTTCTGTTCACTCTTGTTCTGACCCATTTGTCTGCCTTCTTTCCCATTTCTTGGGGAGAGGTCAGATCTGAATCTACCAAGTACTGGTGCAACAAATCAGACACACAATTGTTAAGAATATGCTCTCTCAGGATAGGATTATACAGGCTTTAATAGTCAGAAACATTACTGCCATGTAACCAACCCTCCAAGGCCTTTACTGAACAGTCAAAAAAATCTGTCTTGAGAGGACTCTTTTCTGGTGTCTCTGAACTTAATCCTGTATTGTTCAGTGGTTAAGCCAAATCCATCCAAGAGTGCATCCTTCAAAACTTTGCAATTATTGGCATCACTTTCTCTGACAGTAAGGAGCCTATCCCTACCCTTTCCAGTGAAAGATAGCCACAAGATAGCAGCCCAGTGCCTTTGAGGGACCAACTGTACCATACAGGCCCTCTCAAGTGCAGCAAACCACTTATTAATGGCATCCCCCTCCTTGTAAGGGGGGACTATCTTATGCAGATTCCCAGAATCTTACGCTCTAACAGGATTGCTATCAGAAATACTGCTGCTGATACCATGGGGAACTAACCCCAATCTCTGTTTTTCCCTCTCTATGTCTAGGAATTCCCTCTCTAAGGCCACCTGCTGCTGTTTAAGTTTCAGTCTGGTCTCTTCCAACCTCAGCTTTCTGAGATCCCTTTCCATTAAGTTATCTTCAGGGTGGGAGGCTTGGGAATGTTTGGACACAGAGGAGATTTGGGAATTTGCAGAGAGAGACCTGTCCTAACTGTCTGGACCCTAGTAACCTGGCCTCTAGAAGTGAAAGATGCCCTACTAATGTGTGACCCTCTAACACTACCAATGTCACTAGGTGGCCTGCTAGGAGACAGGACTTTGTAAGAACCCTCGCCAGCATCTTCAGGGAACTACTCCGAGTCTGACTGGGAAGCCTACCTTTTTCTACCCTCTCCTGAGAACGTCCAGACTGGTTCTGGTCATCCTCTTTGAGCAGGTTAAAGAGAAACTCTTTTGTTGGATTCTTACCTATACTTAAATCTCTATCCAGGCAGAGACCCCTCAAACTTTTACAGTTTAAACTCTCATATGTTGCATTTACAGTTTTGGGAGTGGGCTCTACTGAAGACATGATGGAAAAGGTATAAGGACAGTAAAAGAAAAAGTTTTAGAACTTTAGAAAGCACAGAGAAAAAACTTTTTAAAACTTTTTGAAGTTTTCAAAACTTTTCAGAAACTCAGTTAAAAGTTTTACAGTAGAAAAGTAAACAGTTTTCTTCAATGTACATATACTGAACTATTTTGTATATGATTTTCTTATGAAAAGCGCCAAATGACAAAGTGGTAAAGCAGTTACAACTACTTATCCCACTGCTGCACCACCAATGTAGGAGGCTGGCCTGGCTTATAGGTGGTACCTTGTGGTACTTTCACCCTGTGGCAGGTCCAGTTATCCCTTACTAGTAGAATAAAGGTGTTTCTAGCAGCTTAGGTTGTTAGAGGTAGCTATGGCAAAGCAGCTTAGGCGGAACTAGGAGACATGCAAAGCTCCTACTATACCACTTATATCATATAGCACAATATCAGAAGAAAACACAATACTCAGAGTTACTAAAAATAAAGGTACTTTATTTTAGTGACAATATGCCAAAAGTATCTCAGAGGATACCCTCACTTAGGAGGTAAGTAATATACACAAATTATATGTACACAAACCCAAAACAGGTAAGTAACAGTAAGAAAAGTAGTGCAAACAATGTAGAATCACAATAGGATGCAATAGGTAGACATAGGCCTAGGAGCAACACAAACCATATACTTCAAAACTGGAATGCGAATTGGCCCCAGGCCTATGGGAGATTATAGAGGGTCGCTGGGACTGTAAGAAAACAGTAAGGGTGTCCAATATACCCCACCCCAAGACCCTGAAAAGTAGGAGTAAAGTTACCCTACTACCCCAGAAAGCCACAATAGTCGTGATAGGGGATTCTGCAAGAACCACAAGCACCAGCAAAACACTGAAGACGGATTCCTGGACCTGAAGACCTGTAAAGGAAGGGGACCAGGTTCAAGAGTCACGAAAGTGTCCAGGGGGGCAGGAGCCCAATAAACCCCGGATGAAGGTGCAAAATGGCTGCCTCCGGGTGGAAGAAGCCAAAGATTCTGCAACAAGGAAAAGGGCTGGGAACTTTTCCTTTGGATGCAAGATGTCCCACGGCCTGCTGGATGTTGCAGAAGTGTTTCCAGGCAGAAATACCGCAAACAAGCCTTGCTAGCTGGAAGAGTCGCAGTTGAGGAGTTTGGGTGCTGCTGGGGACCAGGAAGGACCAGGATGTCGTCCCTTGGAGGAGGAGACAGAGGGGGCACTCATCAACTCAGAGAGCCCCCGCAGAAGCAGGCAGCACCCGCAGAAGTACCAGACCAGGCACTTAGAAGATCTGAGGACAGAGGTCGACTCAGAGTCACAAAGGAGGGTCCCACGACGTCGGAGTCCAACTCAGCGAGTTGGGCAATGCAGGACAGAGTGCTGGGGACCCAGGCTAGGCTGTGCACAAAGGAATCCTTGGAGAAGTGCACAGAAGCTGGAGCAGCTGCAAATCGCGCAGTACACAGGTTTGCTGTCTGGCATGGGGAGGCAAGGACTTACCTCCACCAACTTTGGACAGAAGGGCCACTGGACTGTGGGAGACACTTGGACCCAGCTCCTGTGTTCCAGGGACCACGCTTGTCAGGATGAGAGGGGACCCAGAGGACCGGTGATGCAGAAGTTTGGTGCCTGCGTTAGCTGGAGGAAGATTCCGTCGACCCACAGATTGCTTCTTGGCTTCCAGTGCAGGGTGAAGGCAGACAGCCCTCAGAGCATGCACCACCTGGAAACAGTTGAGAAAGCCGGAAGGATGAGGCGCTACAATGTTGCTGGTAGACTTCTTGCTACTTTGTTGCGGTTTTGCAGGCGTCCTGGAGCAGTCAGCGGTCGATCCTTGTCAGAAGTCGAAGAGGGAAGTGCAGAGGAACTCTGGTGAGCTCTTGCATTCGTTATCTGAGGAATAGCCCAGAGGACCTAAGAACCCTAAATAGACAGAAAAGGAGGTTTGGCTGCTGAGAAAGGAGGCTTGGCTACTGAAAGAGGTAAGCACCTATCAGGAGGGGTCTCTGACGTCACCTGCTGGCACTGGCCACTCGGAGCTGTCCTTTGTGCCCCAACACCTCTGAATCTAAGATGGCAGAGGTTTGGGACACACTAGATGAGCTCTGGGCACCTCCTCTGGGAGGTGCTGGTCAGGGGAGTTGTGAGAAAGTATCCTCTTTCCTGCCTTGTTACCCCCACCTTTGGCCTGTTTGTGAGTATATGTCAGGGTGTTTTCACTGCATCACTGGGATCCTGCTAGCCAGGGCCCAGTGTTCATAGTGAAAACCCTATTTGTAAGTGTGGTTGTTATGTATCACTGGGATCCTGCTAGCCAGGACCCCAGTGCTCATAAGTTTGTGGCCTATATGTATGTGTTCCCTGTGTGATGCCTAACTGTCTCACTGAGGCTCTGCTAACCAGAACCTCAGTGGTTATGCTCTCTCTCCTTTCCAAATTGTCACTAACAGGCTAGTGACCAATTTCACCAATTCACATTGGCATACTGGAGCACCCTTATAATTCCCTAGTATATGGTACTGAGGTACCCAGGGTATTGGGGTTCCAGGAGATCCCTATGGCTGCAGCATTTCTTTTGCCACCCATAAGGAGATCTGACAATTCTTACACAGGCCTGCCAGTGCAGCCTGAGTGGAATAACGTCCACGTTATTTCACAGCCATTTACCACTTGTAGGAGGCTGGCCTGGCTTGTAGTGGGTACCAAGGGGTACTTACACTCTGTACCAGGTCCAGTTATCCCTTATTAGTGTAGAAGAGGTGTTTCTAGCAGCTTAGGCTGATAGAAGGTATCTATAGCAGAGCAGCTTAGGCTGAACTAGGAGACATGCAAAGCTCCTACTATACCACTGGTGTCATATGCACAATATCATAAGGAAACACAATACACAGATATACTAAAAATAAAGGTACTTTATTTTTATGACAATATGCCAAAAGTATCTCAGTGAGTACCCTCAGTATGAGGATGCCAAATATACACAAGATATGTACACAATACCAAAAATATGCAGTAATAGCACAAGGAAGTAATGCAAGCAATGTAAAGTTACAGTAGATTGCAATAGAAGCACATGGGTATAGGGGCAACACAAACCATATACTCCAAAAGTGGAATGCGAACCACGAATGGACCCCAAACCTATGTGAGCTTGTAGAGGGTCACTGGGACTGTAAGAAAACAGTGAGGGTTAGAAAAATAGCCCACCCTAAGACCCTGAAAAGTAGGTGTAAAGTGCACCTATAACTCCCAGAGAGCACAGAAGTCGTGATGGGGGTTTCTGCAAGGAAGACCAACACCAGCAAAGCAACCAAAGTGGATTTCCGGACCTGAGTACCTGTGGAACAAGGGGACCAAGTCCAAGAGTCGCGACAATGTAGAGAGTGGGCAGATGCCCAGGAAATGCCAGCTGAGGGTGGAAAGAAGCTGCCACCGGATGGTAGAAGCTGTGGATTCTGCAAGAACGAAGAGGGCTAGAAACTTCCCCTTTCGAGGATGGATGTCCCACGTCGTGAAGAAGCTTGAAGAGGTGTTCCCATGCAGAAAGACTGCAAACAAGCCTTGCTAGCTGCAAGGGTCGCGGTTAGGGTTTTTGGATGCTGCTGTGGCCCAGGAGGGACCAGAATGTCGCCACTTGGATGAGAAGACAGAGGGGGCGCCCAGCAAGTCAGGGAGCCCTCACAGAAGCAGGCAGCACCCGTAGAAGTACCAGAACAGGCAGTTAGAAGAGGAGTGAACCGGAGTCCACCCGAAGTCACAAAAGGGAGTCCCACGATGCCGGAGGACAACTCAGAAGGTTGTGCACTGGAGGTTAGAGTGTTGGAGACCCAGGCTTGGCTGTGCACGAAGGAAATCCTGGAAGAGTGCACAGGAGCCGGAGCAGCTGCAAATCACACGGTACCCAGCAATGCAGTCTAGCGTGGGGAGGCAAGGACTTACCTCCACCAAACTTGGACTGAAGAGTCACTGGACTGTGGGAGTCACTTGGACAGAGTTGCTGAATTCCAGGGACCACGCTCGTCGTGCTCAGAGGGGACCCAGAGGAGCGGTGATGTAGTCTTTTGTTGCCTGCGGTTGCAGGGGGAAGATTCCGTCGTCCCACAGGAGATTTCTTCAGGGCTCCTGGTGCAGAAAGGAGGCAGGCTAACCCCAGAGCATGCACCACCAGTAAACAGTCGAGAAGGCGGCAGGATAAGCAATACAAGGTTGCAGTAGTCGTCTTTCCTACTTTGTTGTGGTTTTGCAGGCATCCTGAGCAGTCAGCGGTCAATCCTTTGGCAGAAGGTGAAGAGAGAGATGCAGAGGAACTCTGGTGAGCTCTTGCATTCGGTATCCAATGAATTCCCCAAAGCAGAGACCCTAAATAGCCAGAAAAGGAGGTTTGGCTACCTAGGATGGAGGATAGGCTAGTAAGAAAGGTAAGAGCCTATCAGAAGGAGTCTCTGACGTCACCTGCTGGCCCTGGCCACTCAGAGCAGTTCAGTGTGCCAGCACACCTCTGAATCTAATACGGCAGAGGTCTGGGGCACGCTGGAGGAGCTCTGGGCACCTCCCCTGGAAGGTGCAGGTCAGGGGAGTGGTCACCCCCCTTTCCTTTGTCCAGTTTCGCACCAGAGCAGGGCTGGGGGATCCCTGAACCGGTGTAGACTGGCTTATGCAGAGGTGGGCACCATCTGTGTCCATCAAAGCATTTCCAGAGGCTGGGGGAAGCTACTCCTCCCCAGTCCTTCACAACTATTTCCAAAGGGAGAGGGTGTAACACCTTCTCTCAGAGGAAATCCTTTGTTCTGTCTTCCTGGGACTGGCCTGCCCAGGCCCCAGGGGGGCAGAAACCTGACTGAGGGGCTGGCAGCAGCAGCTGCGCTGGAGACCCTGGAAAGGCAGTTTGGCAGTACCCGGGTTCTGTGCTAGAGACCCGGGAATGCATGGAATTGTCCCCCCAATACCAGATTGGTATTGGGGTGACAATTCCATGATCCTAAACATGTTACATGGCCATGTTCGGAGTTACCATTGTGACGCTACATACAGGTAGTGACCTAGATGTAGTGCACGCGTGTAATGCTGTCCCTGTACTCACAAAGTCGGGGGAATTTGCCCTGAACAATGTGGGAGCACCTTGGCTAGTGCCAGGGTGCCCACACACTAAGTAACTTGGCACCTAACCGTCACCAAGTGAGCGTTAGACATATAGGTGACTTATAAGTTACTTATGTGCAGTGAAAATATCTGTGAAAAACGTGGACGTTATTTCACTCAGGCTGCAGTGGCAGTCCTGTGTAAGAATTGTCTGAGCTCCCTATGAGTGGAAAAGAAATGCTGTAGCCCATAGGGATCTATTGGAACCCCAATACCTTGGGTACCTAGGTACCATGTACAAGGGAATTATAAGGGTGTTCCAGTGTGCCAATGAGAATTGGTAAAATTAGTCACTAGCCTGCAGTGACAATTTTAAAAGCAGAGAGAGCATAAACACTGAGGTTCTGGTTAGCAGAGCCTCAGTGATACAGTTAGGCACCACACAGGGAACACATATAGGCCACAAACGTATGAGCACTGGGGTCCTGACTAGCAGGATCCCAGTGACACATATCAAACACACTGACAGCATAGGGTTTTCACTATGAGCACTGGGCCCTGGCTAGCAGGATCCCAGTGAGACCGTAAAAACACCCTGACAAATACTCACAAACAGGCTAAAAGTGGGGGTAACAAGGCTAGAAAGAGGCTACCTTCCTAAACCTGAAACAAGAAAAAGGACTGCTGACCTGAAAGCCCCGCAGAGACGACGGAGACGACAACTGACTTTGCCCCAGCCCTACTGGCCTTTCTCCTGACTCAAAAAACCTGAAACAGAGACGCAACTAGCGGGACCAGCGACCTCTGCCAACTCAGAGGATTGCCATGCAACCCAAAGGACCAAGAAACTCCCATGGACAGAGTCTCTCTCTAATCTACAAAGAAGAAACCATCTTTAAAGGGACTCCAGCCTCATTCCAGAAGCGTGAGTCCTCAACACTCTGCACCCGATGCCCCCGGTTTGTGTCCAGAAAAACCAACACTGCTTTGAGGACCCCCAGGGAACGCCAATGACGTAGACACCTTGAGGTGACCTCCCTGCACCCCCAAGGCGATGTCTGCAGAGAGAATCTAGGAGCTTCCCCTGACCGCGACTTTCCGGTAACAAAGAACCCAACTCCTGGAAGAAGCACTGCACCCGCAGCCCCCAGTCCCGAGAGAAACCAACTACCGGTGCAGGAGAGACCAGCAGGCAGCCTTCATCATTGCCCAGTTGGTGGCTGGCCCGAGAAGCCCCCTGTGCCCTGCTTGCATCGCCAGAGTGACCCCGGGTCTCTCAAATTGATTTATATATAAAATCCTGACACATACATTGCACACTGCACCAGGCCGCCCCTGGGCGGCTGAGGGTATATTTTGAGTGCCTGTTTCTGACCCTCTCCCCTCCCCCAGTGCTCTACAAAACCCTCCTGGTCTGCTCCCTGAGGATGCAGGTACTTACCTGCTAGCAGACTTGAACCGGAGCACTCCTGGTCTCCATAGGTGCCCATGTTATTTGGGCCCCTATTTGACCTCTGCACCTGACCAGGCCTTTGTTGCAGGTGCTGGGTGTTTGGGGTTAACTTGAACTCCCAACGGTGGGCTGCCTATGCCCCAGAGACTGAACTTGTAAGTGCTTTACTTACCTGATAAACTTAGTTGTACTTACCTCACCCAGGAACTGTTGATTTTTGCAGTGTCCACTTCTAAAATAGCTAATTGCTATTTTTGGCAAAACTGTGTACATTACTGTTTTAATTCAAAGTTCCATATTTACCTATGCCAAGTACCTTACAATTTATGTACTTACTTGAATTCTGAATCTTGTGGTTCTAAAATAAAGAAAATAATATTTTTCGATATAAAAACCTATTGGCCTGGAGTTAAGTCTTTGAGTGTGTGTTCTCATTTATTGCCTGTGCGTGTACAACAAATGCTTAACACTACCCTCTGATAAGCCTAATGCTCGACCACACTACCACAAAATAGAGCATTAGTATTATTTAATTTTGCCACTATCAACCTCTAAGGGGAACCCTTGGACTCTGTGTACGCTATGGTGGTCATTACAACCCTGGGGGACGGTGTTAAAGCTGCGGTAATACCGCAAACAGGGCGGCGGAGAAAAAAAGGGAATTATGACCCTGGCGGAAAGACAGTCACTTTAACACACCGCCCGCCACGGCGGTACAGACAAGCAGCGCGGCGGTCACCACCAACAGACAGTCGGGAGACAATGTACTGCCCATATTATCACAACCCGCCAATCCGCCACCTTTTACGGGGCGGATTCACCGTGGATAAAAACACGGCGGAAACAGCTTCTGCAATGGGAAAACGCTCACCTGAACACATCCCACAAGGAACGAGGACTCCATGGAGCCCGAACTCGAAATACTCCCTGCGCTTGTCTTTCTGCTCCTCCACGACCACCATCTACGTAGGCGCCGAAGACAACGGTGAGTACTGCACCTACGACATAGGGGAGGGGGGAGGCAAAAGTTAGGGGGACACCCACGAAACACCCCCACCCCCACCATCGCATATTACAACGTACACACCAATGCATCCACAAAAAGCACAGTAACAACCCACAATCCCCCCGGAAGAATGAAAAGACAATGCAAAATCCGTTTAAATCTTGTAATGTTGCAATATACATGTTTTGCAAAAATATACAGATATATACGAAATTCAGGCCGAAATATATACATTACGAGAAGTAGTGTAGATATGTACATAACAATGTCCGTGCACCAACAGTCCAAAAATGCATGGGCGAGGTCCACCAAATATACCTGACCACAATCGGAGAGATCACTGCCGGGGCATCAGATAGAAATACTACAGGTACCTCAGGGGGAAGGGAAGGGGGGGCACCTCAGCCGGAGGAGTGCAAAGCCAGATCCACAATGGGGCTCCATGCCCACTGTGCCATCCTGGGGAGTGCAAAACCACAGTCTCTCAAGTTTCTACAGTGGGTGGGTTGCCCACTGTGCCATCCTGGGGAGTGCAAAACCACAGTCTCTCAAGTCTCTACAGTGGGTGGGTTGCCCACTGTTACATCCTAGGGAGTGCAAAGCCACAGTCTCACAAGTCTCTACAGTGGGTGGGTTGCCCACTGTGCCATCCTGGGGAGTGCAAAGCCACAGTCTCTGAAGTCTCTACAGTGGGTGGGTTGCCCACTGTTACATCCTGGGGAATGCAAAGCCACAGTCTCACAAGACTCTACAGTGGGTGGGTTGCCCACTGTGCCATCCTGGGGAGTGCAAAGCCACAGTCTTTCAAGTCGATAAGATTCTCCACTGGTTCTGGAGGGGGACTGGTGCCCAGAGTGCTTCATCCTGTGCAGGACTCAGGTAGTGGATGCATGTCTCCACTGGTTCTTGAGGGGGACTCGTGCCCAGACTGGATTAGTCTCCCCGTGAAGCTTCCTGTCCTGTCACTGTCCCAGCTGCACATGGGATAAGGATGCTTGATGTGGCGGTCTATTCATTCTTACCCGGTGCATGCCCTGTTCAGCGGTGCTCTGTCATGGCGGTTCTGGCCTGTTCAGCGGTGCTTTGCCATGGCGGTTTTGGACAGTTCAGCGGTGCTTTGCCATGGCGGTCTTTGCCCTGTTCAGCGGTGCTTTGCCATGGCGGTGCTTGCCCTGTTCAGCGGTCTTCACCATGGCGGTCTTTGCCCTGTTCAGCGGTGCTTTGCCATGGCGGGTTTTGCCCTGTTCAGCGGTGCTTTGCCATGGCGGTGCTTGCCCTGTTCAGCGGTCTTCACCATGGCGGTCTTTGCCCTGTTCAGCGGTCTTCACCATGGCGGTCTTTGCCCTGTTCAGCGGTGTTTTGCCATGGCAGTTCTGGACTGTTCAGCGGTGCTTTGCCATGGCGGTTCTGGTACGGACATTGGTGTGTGGCATGACGTTCCCTACACTGGGCATTGGTGTGTGGCATGACGTTCCCTACACTGGGCATTGGTGTGTAGCATGATGTTCCCTCATAGCCCACCTGGGCTGTGGCAGCCGGGGCCCTCCTGGGCACTGGCTCTGGCGGTGGTGGTGGTCTCCATACCAGTGAGGATACTTGGGCCCTACTGGGCTGTGACTCCAGCGGTGGTCTCCTGACCAGTGACGATACTTGGGCCCTCCTGGGCTGTGACTCTGGCGGTGGCAGCGGTCTCCTGACCAGTGACGATACTTGGGCCCTCCTGGGCTGTGACTCTGGCGGTGGCGGTGGTCTCCTGACCAGTGACGATATTTGGGCCCTCCTGGGCTGTGACTCCGGCAGTGGTCTCCTGACCAGTGACGATACTTGGGCCCTCCTTGGCTGTGACTCCGGCGGTGGTCTCCTGACCAGTGATGATACTTGGGCCCTCCTGGGCTGTGACTCCGGCGGTGGTGGTGGTCTCCTGACCAGTGAGGATACTTGGGCCCTACTGGGCTGTGACTCCGGCGGTGGTCTCCTGACCAGTGACGATACTTGGGCCCTCCTGGGCTGTGACTCCGGCGGTGGCGGCGGTCTCCTGACCAGTGACGATACTTGGGCCCTCCTGGGCTATGACTCCGGCGGTGGTCTCCTGACCAGTGACAACGGTGCTGGCGGTTGTGTCTCGACCGCCGGGAATGATGCCGCCCTTCTCCGCTGTGACACTCACAACAGGCTGGGCAGACTTCCTCTGGCCCTTCCCCACCTTTGGTGGAGTCACAGCTGACTCTCCCCTTGGAACCCATGTCAGTTGTTTTCCCACCAGGAGTTTTCACACGGTCCCGTCGTCCACTCTCTAATTTCAGAGCCTTGACAGGGGGGTGGGCTGCCAGTGCCTTGGCTCCGGGTCATACTGCCTGCCCTGGTGGCCGGTGCACTCCACAAACCTTGAACAGGCACCACTGGTATTGGAGGCTTTTTGGCTGAGGCGCTACGACGGGACTGATGAATTGGAGGGGGGGTGGGGGCAAAAAGGTCAACTTTACAGAGGGACAGTTTCTGACGAACACTGGGATGGGTAGTTGGAGGGGGTCTGGGAGTGGAGGAAGAGGAGGTGGTTGTAGGAGGTGTCACTTTAGGTGTTTTGGGTGCAGGTGCAGGTACTGGAGGCTGTCGTGAGGTGGATGGATGTTGGGTGAGTGATTGCTGGCTATATTTAACCTCTGCGTCACACATGGCTAGGCCTACACTCAACACACATACAGGAAGGGTTTTGTGAGTGGTGTAGTCTTGTGTGTAAGTGTGGGTACATACCTGGATGAAAAATGACCGATTCGTCACTGTTGTCCTTCGTAGGCACCGTCAGCTGGGACATGTGAGAAGATGGCGGAATCCTCCGGTGTACCGTCCGCTGGTGGACCTGTTGACAATGGAAGAGCGACATGTCATCGTCACCTACCGGTTTGACCGTGCCACAATCCAGGAACTATGTACCCAGTTGGAGCCAGACCTGATGTCACAAATCCGCCATCCGACTGGAATCCCCCCTGACGTGCAGGTGCTGTCAGTGCTCCATTTCCTTGCTAGTGGGTCTTTTCAGACAACAGTGGCCATGGCATCAGGAATGTCCCAGCCTGTTTTCCAATGTTTTGTCCAGAGTGTTGTCTGCCCTGCTGAAACACATAAGGAGATACATAATTTTCCCTGAGGTGGAAGATTTGCCTACAGTTAAAGGTGACTTCTATGCCCTTGGACATATCCCCAACGTCATGGGTGCCATTGATGGGACCCATGTAGCTCTGGTCCCCCCCCACAGGAGTGAACAGGTGTACAGGAACAGGAAGAGTTATCATTCTATGAATGTTCAGATGGTCTATTTGGCAGACCAGTACATCTCCCAGGTAAATGCTATGTTCCCTGGCTCAGTGCATGACGCCTACATCCTGCGGAATAGCAGCATCCCTGATATGATGGCTCAACTCCAGAGGCACTGTGTATGGCTATTGGGGGACTCTGGTTACCCGAACCTGTCATGGCTATTGACCCCAGTGAGGAATCCCAGGACCAGGGCAGAGGAACGGTACAATGAGGCCAATGGGCGGACTAGGAGGGTGATCGAACGCACCTTCGGCCTCCTGAAGGCCAGGTTCAGGTGCCTCCATATGACAGGTGGTTCCCTATTCTACTCACCGAAGAAGGTGTGCGAGATCATCATCGCCTGCTCGATGCTTCATAATTTGGCTTTGCGACGCCAGGTGCCTTTTCTGCAGGAGGATGGTCCAGATGACGGTGTTGTAGCAGCTGTGGTGCCTGTGGAGCCTGTGGACAGTGATGAGGAGGAAGCTGAGGAAGAAGACAACGACAACAGGGAGTCAGTCATACAGCAATATTTCCAGTGAGACACAGGTGAGAACATTTTAATTTTTACCATTACATTAACTTTCACACGTCTACCTCTATCCTGTCTGTCGATTTCAACCAGTATTTGGTAACTGAGTTGTGCCTTTCCATTACGGTTTCACAGGTGTGGTTACCAACGTGTCATCTGCTTGCATCCTTAAAGAACTTGTGATGTGTGACAAAGGTATGTTGGCTTTACAATAGGAAACGCATTATGACACTGTCATTGATAATACATATTTACAATATCACAGACTGACTCCAGATTGTTTTGTGTTTCAAGGGTGTTTATTGAAGTGCTCAGAAATGGAAGGGGGTTGTGAAATGAGGATGGGTGATGGCGGAGGAATGTCCATGGCAGAGTCCAGTCTATTAGTCTCACAGGTGCACTGCCCATCTGGGCATAGGAAGTGGAGCTGGGGCAGTTTAAGTATGGACAGGGTAACAAAGTGGGACAGTGGGAGGACAATCAGGGTGGTCTCATTTCCTGGTGGGAGTCTTGCCATCTTGCCATCTTGCTCTGTCCTGTACCTGGATCTCAGGGACCGCTTACATGGTGGTTGTCCGTCTGCAGGGGGTAGGGTGCTGGTGTGGTGGTCCTGTGGCGGGGCGTCCTGTCCACTAGCGCTGGCGGAGGTGGTGGGCATTTCATCGTCCTGGCTAGTGTCAGGGGCCCCTTGGAGTGCCATGGTGTCCCTCAAGGTCTGCTGTATGTCCTTCAGCACCCCTACGATGGTGCCCAGGGCGGAGCTGATGGTCCTGAGCTCGTCCCTGAACCCCAAATACTGTTCCTCCTGCAGGCGCAGGGTCTCCTGCAACTTGACCAGGACCGTCGCCATCGTCTCCTGGGAGTGGTGGTATGCTCCCATGATGGAGGATAGGGCCTCATGGAGAGTGGGTTCCCTTGGCCTATCCGCCCCCTGTCGCACAGCAGCCCTCCCAGTTCCCCTGTGTTCCTGTGCCTCCGTCCCCTGGACCGTGTGCCCACTACCACTGCGTCAGGTCTCTGTTGTTGTTGGGGTGGTGGGTTACCCTGGGTTCCCTGTAGTGGTGGACACACCGCTGATTGACCTGTCGTGGGTACGGAGGTTTGGGCCCGCTGGGTGGGTGCTGTGCTGGTGTTACCAGAGGGTGGAAGGTCATTGTTGGTCTGTGCCTGTGCAAGGGGAACCGACTGTCCCGAGGCCCACAATGGTCCGGGCTGGTCATCAGGATCCAGTAGGGCAGAGCTGCTATCGTCACTGTGGGCCTCTTCTGGGGTGGAGTGGTGTTGTCTGGACCCTCTGGTGTGGTGACGGTCCTTCGGGTTCCTGAAGGGGCATAATAGCATGATCAATGCATTTGTGTGTGTGATGGTGTGCAATGGGTAGGTGTCTGTGTACCCCAGTGCAGGCATTCTTGTGTGGGGGCTTGTGTGATGATGGTTGGGGGGTGTTCTGGGTATGTGCAGTGGGCATGCTTTAGTGCTGGGTGTCCATGCTTAGTTGTGTCATGCAGGGCTTGGTGTTGGGATGGGTGGTTTGTGTTATTAGTACATTAGTGAGGATTTGGAGTGATGGGGGGGTGAGGGTGGGGGTGTGTGATAGCATGCAGGTAGGGTGGGGGATATGTTAGTAAAGATTTGACTTACCAGTGTCCCATCCTCCACCGACTCCTCCGAGGCCCTCTGGATGCATGATGGTCAAGACTTGCTCCTCCCATGTTGTTAATTGTGGGGGAGGAGGTGGGGGTCCGCCGCCAGTCCGCTGAACCGCGATGTTGTTCCTGGAGACCGTTGAACGCACCTTCCCCCGTAGGTCGTTCCACCTCTTCCTGATGTCCTCCCTATTTCTTGGGTGCTGTCCCACAGTGTTGACCCTGTCCACGATTCTGCGCCATAGCTCCATCTTCCTGGCTATGGAGGTGTGCTGTACCTGTGGGCCAAATAGCTGTGGCTCTAACCGGATGATTTCCTCCACCATGACCCTGAGCTCCTCCTCGGAGAAGCGGGGGTGTCTTTGGGGTGACATGGGGTGGTGTGTGTGATGTGTGGGGCGGTGTGAGTGTTGATGTGTAGTGGTGTGTGGTGTTTTGTGCGTGGATGTGGTGTGGGTGATGGTGTTGTGTGCCTCTGTGTGGTGGGATTGTCTAATCTGTGCTATCTCTCTAGCCTTCGTCTCGGATTTTTGGTCGTAGGGGTTTGTGGGTGATGTGGGTATGTGTTTTATATTGTGTTGGGTGTGTGGGAGTGGTGTTTGTATGTGTCTCAGGTGTGTGTATTTTGAATTGTCCAATGTAGCGGTGCTTTGGAGCTGTGTGTGTATTTTGAGAGCAGCGGTGTGTACTGCCAATGGAATACCGCGGTTGAAAGACCGCCGCATGGATTCATGGGTCGTAATAGGATGGGCGTGTTTCTGTTGGCGTGGAGGTGGAGGATTTGTTTCCGCCAGTTTATCACTGACCTTTGGTGTGGCGGTGTTGTGTGGGTGTCTCAATTTCGGCAGATTCCGAGATGTGTGTCATAATAGCTGTGGCGGACTACCGCCGCCGCGGCAGTGTATTGGCGGTCTTCTGCACGGCGGTAAGCGCCTTTTACCGCCAATGTTGTAATGACCCCCTATCTCTCACTTTGAGATAGTATATACAGAGCTAACTTCCTACATTGGTGGATCAGCGGTGGGATCTAACACTTCGCATTTGCTGGACTACTCAGCCAATACCTGGTCACACGACAAAATTTCAAAAATTGTCATTAGAAACTGATTTATGAATTTTTGACTATTTTTCTACATTTTTAAAAGTCCTGCTTGAGCCTTGTGTAACTCTGTGTTAGCATTTCTTTTTAAGTTCAAAAGTTTTTAAAAGTTACGATTTAAGTACTAGAAGTAGTTTTTAGTTTCTTAAAAAGTAATCCCAACTTTTAGAGTCATAATGAGTCACACAGATGAAATGGTGATGGAACTCAACCTCGCACCTGACCTGCATCTAGGGATGTCAGAGTTAAGGTCTCTCTGTAAGACTGTAAGACAAAAAAAGATAAAAACTGGGCCCAACCTTACCAAGGCCAAGCTCCAGGAGCTCTTGGCAGAGTTTACATGGGACCACCACTCTGAGATGGAGGATCCTCCCTCAGATGGGGAAATTAGTGAACAGGAGGATGAACTCACCCCTCCTGTCCTAATTAGGGAGAACAGGGCTCCTAGAACCCTGTCTCCAAAACTCATACTCAGAGAGCCTGGTTCTTCCACAGGGAGTCCAGTACCTCTGTAAGCATTGAGGGCAGCTTCAACGAAGAAGTCGTCCTTTTAGCAAGCATGGCCAAGAGATTAGCTTTGGAGAAGCAGCTCCTAGCTATAGAAAGGGAAAGAAAAGAAATGGGTTTAACACCCATTAATGGTGGCAGCAACTTAAATAGGGTCAGAGAGAATACTGACAGCCTAAAAATCCCCAAAGGGATTGTAACTAAATATGAAAAAGGTGATGACATCACCAAATAGTTCACAGCTTTTCAGAGGGCTTGTGCAACCAGAAAAGTAAGCAGATCTCACTGGGGAGCTCTCCTTTGGGAAATGTTCACAGGAAAGTGTAGGGATAGACTCCTCACACTCTCTGGTAAGGATGCAGAATCCTATGACCTCATGAAGGCTACCCTGATTGAGGGCTTTGGATTCTCAACTGAGAAGTAAAGAATTAGATTCAGGGCGGCTCACAAAACCTCAAGCCAGGGTTGATTTTGTTGACTTCTCAGTCTCCCCACAAGACCATTGGTTTGTGGATGGTATGGTGTGGTGAACTTGTAAGTCACCCCACAATCATTCCACATATGTTTTAGGTAAGCTGACATGAAATTGGTACCTCTGTCAGAAACCACCTCCTTAGGAAATCAGACTCTGGTAAACATACCTATGAGTGCTTTGGATACTGCAGGGGCTGTAGTGGACCTAAGGGGAATTGCCTCAGGGTAACTGGTAGCATGATTCACTACTACCAGTATATATTGGTTCCCTGATGCTGTGGGGGGTTCAAGTGGACCCACTATGTCCACTCCCACTCTCTCAAAGGTGACCCCTAACACTGGAAGTGGAATGAGGGGGGCCTTTGGATGGCTACCTGCCTTGCCACTAGCTTGACAGGTGACACAGGAGCTACAAACCTCCCTTACCTTCTGGGACATATTGAGCCAGAGACTGGACAAAGGAAAGACCACTCCTCTGTCCATCACCACCCTAGGGGTGGTGCCCAGAACTCCTCCAGTGTGTCCCAGACTTCTGCCATCTTGCTTTGCAAGATGCGAGGGCACTCTGGAGGGCTCTCAGTGGCCAGTGCCAGCAGGTAATGTCAGAGGCCCCTCCTGATAGGTCCTTACCTGATAAGGTAGCCAATCCACCTCTCAGGGCTATTTAGGGTCTCTCCTGTAGGTTCTCTTCAGATTCTACTTGCAAGTTTCCAGAAGGCATCCTCTGAAACTACTACTTCATCATCTGACCTCAGATCAACCGCAGCCTGCTCCAGGAACCGCTGTAACAGCAACAAAGTATCCACAAGGGATACTTTTCTTCTGAAACTTCAGCTCCAGCCAGCAACTGCAACAGTTTCCATGGTGTATACGCTCTGAGGACTCCCTGTCTTCACCCTGCACCAGAAGGACTGAAGAAATCTCCCGTGGGGTGACAGAGTCACTCCCCTGCTCATGCAGGTACCTTCTAAGTCACTGACCTGTTCTCTTGGACTCGTCTCCTGGCGACGAGCGTGCTCCTTGGAACACAGAGGGTGGACCTCGCCGACTCAAACTGTCCTGGGGTCCTGCTGTCGCAATTTGGAGGAGGTAAGAGCTTCTCTTCCCCAAGAACGACAGTACCCCTGTGCACTGCGTCTTCTTCACCTCCTGAGGCCTCTGTGCACTAATTGCAAAATTCTTTCATGCACAGCATGGCCCAGGTCCCCAGCACTCTATCCTGCGACACACAACTGGCTGAGTTGATCTCCGGCGGTGTTAGACCTTCATGTGTGGTGCTGCACCAACTGCATTTTGCACCTCTTTGTCCCCGTGTCCTGGGATACCTGTGGGTGCTATCTGGTGCTCTGAGGGCTCCCTGAAGTGCTGAGAGCCCCCTCTTCCTCCTCACATAGAGTTGAGGCCCCTAGGTCCCTCTTGGGTCCAGATAGAGACTAGTTGACGCAAAACGCGACTTTGCCAGAACCAAGGCTTGTTGGAGGAATCCAGCGCCAAAACTTGCCTGCATCCATCCTCACGACGTGGGACATCCTTTGCCTCACGCAGGAACCCACTGACATCTTCCTAGGGTTCATTTCTGCAGTCTTCGTCCCACCGGGGACTCTTCTTTTGCACCCCCTTCTTTTGCTGGTCTTCAGATCAAGGAATCCACTGTTTGTTGTTTGCAGACTTGGTTGGTTCTTGCAATAATTCCAATCATGAGGTGTAGTGTGTCCTAAGGAAACTTACAGTACTTTACTCCTGCTTTTATGGGCTCTGGGGTGGGGTTGTCATGGATCCCTAAGGTGCCTACTGCTTTATCTGTCAGCATCCCCAGGGATTAGAGTTAAATCATATATCTGTTCTTGGTTAAACCTTCATGTTTCTAAGTAAACATAATGTGCTGTGTTACACAATTGGTTTTTATCAATGCTTGTTTGCTAATGTGAGCTCTCACTCTCAGTGCCCCTCTACACACTACACTTGCCTAGGGGGGAATTTGTGATTCACATTCCACTTTCTTAGTATATGGTTTGTGTTGCCCCTAGGCCTATTGCATTCTTTTGTATTTTCTACTGGTTGCACTATTCAATGACTATTTACTTACCTGATTTTGGTCTCTAGTGTATATATTGTGTATAATATTTACCTCTAGAAGGAGTATTGGCTCTAAGAAATCTTTGGCCTTGTATCACTAAAATAAAGTACCTTTATTTTTGGCAACACTGAGTATTGTCTTTTATTGTGTATAAGTACTGTGTAACTATAGTGGTATTGCAGGAGATTTGCATGTCTCCTAGTTCAGCCTAAGCTGCTCTGCTACAGCTACCTCTAGACACTCTAACTTGCTAGAACACTGCCTACATTTCACTAATAAGGGATAACTGGACCTGGTATAAGGTGTAAGTACATAGGGTACCCACTACAAACCCGGCCAGTCTCCTACATATGTGGCAGCGGTGGGATGAGTACTTGCATATCCTTTACCACTTTGTTACTAGTGCTTTTCACAAGAAAAGTTTACCCCAATACTTAGAGCTATACATAATTGCACCTAGAAGTCATTCTTAACTTTCTAAAACGTTCTTTAAAACTTTCTAAAAGTTTCTGAAAAGTTTTTTTCTTTTCTCTAAAAAGTTAGGCCTAATAGTTTACTAACGTTTTACTCTTTTCCCTAACCTCTTTCTGTCACTATGTATGGTATAGAGGCTACCCCCAGAGTTGTAAAGACAACTTATGAAAGTTTGAATTTCAAAAGTGTGAGGGGTCTCGGCATAGAAAGACGTCTAGGGATTCGGAAGAACCCCAACAAGGAATTTCTCCTATATCTCCTCCTACAGGATGACCTGGGACATACCACTGGTCAGGTACAGTAAGAGGGGGAGGTAGAGGATGATTCCAACCAGGCAGACTCAGGAGAGCATTCTGAAGATCCAAGGGAGGGTCCTTCCACAAATGTTTCCACCAACAAACCCCCTAATGTAGCTGGTAGTGGGAAGGGGTCACACACAAGTAGGGCTCCCTTCACATCTAGAGGCCAGGTAACTAGGATTAGTCGAGTTAGGGAAAGATCTGCCTCTGCCAATTCCTATCTCACTTCTGTCTCAGAGATGTCACACACCTCCAACCCTGAGGACCAGTCCCTAGATATGGAACTCAGAAAGCTGAGGTTGGAAGAGGCCAGACTGAGGCTACAGCAGCAACAGCTGGCCTTTGACAGGGCATCCCTGGCTGTGGAAATTGAAAGGCAGGGGTTGGGGTTAGTTCCCCATGGTGGCAGCAACAGTACTTTCAGGAATTCCAGTGTTAGGGAACATACATTTGATTCCAGAAATCTGCACAAGGTTGTTCCATTCTTACAAGGATGTGGATGACATTATTGCTGCACTTGAGAGGGGCTGTAAAGTTCAGAGGGTCTCTCAAGCACAGTGGGCTGCTATCCTGTGGTTGTCTTTCACTTGCTAGGGGAGAGACAGACTCCTTATTGTCAGGGAGGATGACTCAGACAACTACCAAATTCTGAAAAGTGCACTGTAGGAGGCTGGCCTGGCTTGTAGTTGGTACCAAGCGGTACTTACACTCTGTACCAGGTCCAGTTATCCCTTATTAGTGTAGAAGAGGTGTTTCTAGCAGCTTAGGCTGATAGAAGGTAGCTATAGAAGAGCACCTTAGACTGAACTAGGAGACATGCAAAGCTCCTACTATACCACTGGTGTCATATGCACAATATCATAAGAAAACACAATACAGAGATATACTAAAAATAAAGGTAATTTATTTTTATGACAATATGCCAAAAGTATCTCAGTGAGTACCCTCAGTATGAGGATGCCAAATATACACAAGATATATGTACACAATACCAAAAATATGCAGTAATAGCAAAAGGAAGTAATGCAAGCAATGTAAAGTTACAGTAGATTGCAAAAGGAGCACATAGGTATAGGGGCAACACAAACCATATACTCCAAAAGTGGAATGCGAACCACGTATGGACCCCAAACCTATGTGAGCTTGTAGAGGGTCACTGGGACTGTAAGAAAACAGTGAGGGTTAGAAAAATAGCCCACCCCAAGACCCTGAAAAGTAGGTGTAAATTGCACCTATAACCCCCAGTGAGCACAGAAGTCGTGATAGGGGGTTTCTGCAAGGAAGACCAAAACCAGCAAAGCACCAACAGTGGATTTCCGGACCTGAGTACCTGTGGAACAAGGGGACCAAGTCCAATAGTCGCGACAATGTCGAGAGTGGGCCGATGCCCAGGAAATGCCAGTTGAGGGTGCAAAGAAGCTGCCACTGGATGGAAGAAGCTTTGGTTTCTGCAAGAACGAAGAGGACTAGGAACTTCCCCTTTCGAGGATGGATGTCCCACGTCGTGAAGAAGCTTGCAGAGGTGTTGCCACGCAGAAAGACCGCAAGCAAGCCTTGCTAGCTGCAAGGGTCACGGTTAGGGTTTTTGGATGCTGATGTGGCCCAGGAGGGACCAGAATGTCGCCACTTGGATGAGGAGACAGAGGGGGCGCCCAGCAAGTCAGGGAGCCCTCATAGAAGCAGGCAGCACCCGCAGAAGTACCAGAACAGGCACTTGGAAGATGAGTGAACCGGAGTCCACCCGAAGACACAAAAGGGAATCCCACGACGCCAGAGGACAACTCAGAAGGTTGTGCACTACAGGCTAGAGTGTCGGGGACCCAGGCTTGGCTGTGCACGAAGGAAATCCTGGAAGAGTGCACTGGAGGCGGAGCAGCTGCAAATCACACGGTACCCAGCAATGCAGTCTAGCGTGGGGAGGCAAGGACTTATCTCCACCAAACCTGGACTGAAGAGTCACTGGACTGTGGGAGTCACTTGGACAGAGTTGCTGAGTTCCAGGGACCACGCTCGTCGTGCTGAGAGGGGACCCTGAGGACCGGTGATGCAGTCTTTTGTTGCCTGCGGTTGCAGGGGGAAGATTCCGTCGACACACTGGAGATTTCTTCAGAGCTCCTGGTGCAGAAAGGAGGCAGGCTACCCCAGAGCATGCACCACCAGGAAACAGTCGAGAAAGCCGTCAGGATGAAGCGACACAAGGTTGCAGTAGTCATCTTTGCTACTTTGTTGCGGTTTTGCAGGCGTCCTGAGCAGTCAGCAGTCGATCCTTTGGCAGAAGGTGGAGAGAGAGATGCAGAGGAACTCTGGTGAGCTCTTGCATTCGGTATCTGAAGAATTCCCCAAAGCAAAGACCCTAAATAGCCAGAAAAGGAGGTTTGGCTACCTAGGAAGGAGGATAGGCTAGTAAGAAAGGTAAGAGCCTATCAGAAGGAGTCTCTGATGTCACCTGATGGCACTGGCCACTCAGAGCAGTCCAGTGTCCCAGCAACAACTCTGTTTCCAAGATGGCAGAGGTCTGGAGCACACTGGAGGAGCTCTGGGCACCTCCCCTGGGAGGTGCAGGTCAGGGGAGTGGTCACTCCCCTTTCCTTTGTCCAGTTTCACGCCAGAGCAGGGCTGGGGGATCCCTAAACCGGTGTAGACTGGCTTATGCAGAGATGGGCAGCATCTGTGCCCATCAAAGCATTTCCAGAGGCTGGGGGAGGCTACTCCTCCTCAGCCTTCACACCTATTTCCAAAGGGAGAGGGTGTTCTGCCTTCCTGGGCCAGGGCTGCCTGGAATGACATTGGGGTGACAATTCCATGATCTTAGACATGTTACATGGCCATGTTCGGAGTTACCATTGTGACGCTATACATAGGTAGTGACCTATGTATAGTGCAAGCGTGAAATGGTGTCCCCGCACTCACAAAGTCTGGGGAATTTGCCCCGAACGATGTGGGGGCACCTTGGCTAGTGCCAGGGTGCCCACACACTAAGTAACTTTGCACCCAACCTTCACCAGGTGAAGATTAGTCATATAGGTGACTTATAAGTTACTTATGTGCAGTGTAAAATGGCTGTGAAATAATGTGGGCATTATTTCACTCAGGCTGCAGTGGCAGGCCTATGTAAGAATTGTCAGAGCTCCCTATGGGTGGCAAAAGAAATGCTGCAGCCTCTTTCTAGCCTTGTTACCCCCCACTTTTGGCCTGTTTGTGAGTATATGTCAGGGTGTTTTCACTGTCTCATCGGGATCCTGCTAGCCAGAGCCCGGTGCTCATAGTGAAAACCCTATGTTGTCAGTATGTTTGATATGTGCCACTGGGACCCTGCTAGCCAGGACCCCAGTGCTTATAAGTTTGTGGCCTATATGTATGTGTTCCCTGTGTGATGCCTAACTGTCTCACTGAGGCTCTGCTAACCAGAACCTCAGTGGTTATGCTCTCTCTGTATACCAAAATTGTCACTAACAGGCTAGTGACCAATTTTACCATTTTACATTGGCATACTGGTACACCATTATAATTCCCTAGTAAATGGTACTGAGGTACCCAGGGTATTGGGGTTCCAGGAGATCCCTATGGGCTGCAGCATTTCTTTTGCCACCCATAGGGAGTTCTGACAATTCTTACACAGGCCTGCCACTGCAGCCTGCATGAAATAACGTCCACGTTATTTCACAGCCATTTACCACTGCACTTAAGTAACTTATAAGTCACCTATATGTCTAAACTTCACCTGGTGAAGGTTGCGTGCAAAGTTACTTAGTGTGTGGGCACCCTGGCACTAGCCAAGGTGCCCCCACATCGTTCAGGGCAAATTCCCCGGACTTTGTGAGTGCGGGGACACCATTACACACGTGCACTGTACATAGGTCACTACCTATGTACAGCATCACAATGGTAACTCCGAACATGGCCATGTAACATGTCTAAGATCATGGAATTGTCACCCCAATGCCATTCTGGCATTGGGGGACATTTCCATGATCCTCCGGGTCTCTAGCATAGTACCCGGGTACTGCCAAACTGCCTTTCCGGGGTCTCCACTGCAGTTGCTGCTGCTGCTGTTGCCAACCCCTCAGACAGGTTTCTGCCCTCCTGGGGTCCAGGCAGCCCTGGCCCAGGAAGGCAGAACCAAGGACTTCCTCTGATAGAGGGTGTAACACCCTCTCCCTTTGGAAATAGTTGTGATGGCTCGGGAGGAGTAGCCTCCCCCAGCCTCTGGAAATGCTTTGATGGGCACAGATGGTACCCATCTCTGCATATGCCAGTCTACACCGGTTCTGGGATCCCCCAGCCCTGCTCTGGCTCGAAACTGGGGAAAGGAAAGGGGAGTGACAACTCCCCTGACCTGCATCTCCCAGGGGAGGTGCCCAGAGCTCCTCCAGTGTGTCCCAGACCTCTGCCTTCTTTGAAACAGAGGTGTTTGTGGCACACTGGACTGCTCTGAGTGGCCAGTGCCAGCAGGTGACGTCAGAGGCTCCTTCTGACAGGCTCTTACCTCTCTTGGTAGCCAATCCTCCTTCCTTGGTAGCCAAACCTCCTTTTCTGGCTATTTAGGGTCTCTGCTTTGGGGAATTCTTTAGATAACTAATGCAAGAGCTCATCAGAGTTCCTCTGCATCTCCCTCTTCACCTTCTGCCAAAGGATCGACCGCTGACTGCTCAGGACTCCTGCAAAACCACAACAAAGTAGCAAGACGACTACTAGCAACTTTGAATCGCTTCATCCTGCTGGCTTTCTCTACTGTTTCCTGGTTTTGCATACTCTGGGGGTAGCCTGCCTCCTCTCTGCACCAGGAGCTCTGAAGAAATCTCCATTGGGTGGACGGAATCTTCCCCCTGCAACCGCAGGCACCAAAAGACTGCATCACTGGTCCTCTGGGTCCCCCATCAGCATGACGAGCGTGGTCCCTGGAACTCAGCAACTCTGTCCAACTCCCACAGTCCAGTGACTCTTCAGTACAAGTTTGGTGGAGGTAAGTCCTTGCCTCCCCACGCTAGACTGCATTGCTGGGTACCGCATGATTTGCAGCTGCTCCGGATCCTGTGCACTCTTCCAGGATTTCCTTCGTGCACAGCCAAGCCTGGGTCCCGACACTCCTTCCTGCAGTGCACAACCTTCTGAGTTGTCCTCCGGCATCGTGGGACTCCCTTTTGTGACTTCGGTGGACTCCGGTTCACTTTTCTTCCAAGTGCCTCTTCAGGTACTTCTACGGGTGCTGCCTGCTGCTGTGAGGGCTCCCTGAGTTGCTGGGCGCCCCCTCTGTCTTCTCCTCCAAGTGGCTACACCCTGGTCCCTCCGGGGCCACAGCAGCACCCAAAAACCTCTACCGCTATCCTTGCAGCTAGCAAGGCTTGTTTCCGGTATTTCTGTGTGGGAACACATCTGCAAGCTTCATCGCGATGTGAGACATCCATCTTCCAAAGGGGAAGCTCCTAGTCCTCTTCGTTCTTGCAGAACTCCAAGCTTCTTCCAACAGGTGGCAGCTTCTTCGCACCCTCAGCTGGTATTTCCTGGGCTCCTGCCCACTCTCGACACTGTTGCGACTATTGGACTTGGTCCTTTTGTCTTACAGGTACTCAGGTCCGGAAATCCACTGTTGTTGCATTGCTGGTGTTTGTTCTTCCTGCAGAATCCCCCTATCACGACTTCTGTGCTCTCTGGGGGTAGTAGGTGCACTTTACACCTACCTTTCAGGGTCTTGGGGTGGGCTATTTTTCTAACCCTCGCTGTTTTCTTACAGTCCCAGCGACCCTCTACAAGCTCACATTGGTTTGGGGTCCATTTGTGGTTTGCATTCCACTTTTGGAGTATATGGTTTGTGTTGCCCCTATACCTATGTGCTCCTATTGCAATCTACTGTAATTTTATACTGCTTGCATTACTTTTCTTGCTATTACCTGCATAACTTTGGTTTGTGTACATATATCTTGTGTATATAACTTATCCTCATACCGAGGGTACTCACTGAGAAACCTTTGGCATAGTGTCATAAAAATAAAGTACCTTTATTTTTTAGTACTTCTGTGTATTGTGTTTTCTTATGATATTATGCATATGACACCAGTGGTATAGTAGGAGCTTTACATGTCTCCTAATTCAGCCTAAGCTGCTTTGCCATAGCTACCTTCTATCAGCCTAAGCTGCTAGAAACACCTCTTCTCTTCTACACTAATAAGGGATAACTGGACCTGGCACAAGGTGTAAGTACCTCAAGTACCCACTACAAGCCAGGCCAGCCTCCTGCAGGTAAGTGACCTAACTTGTCCCAAGAGGAACACCAAGGCTCCCACCACCACAACCCCCACTGCTTCCACTAGTGCCCCTGGTAATAACAGTGGTGGTGGGAAAAAAACACTACTAATAGCCAATCTAAGGGTGGAGCTGGACTCACTTTTGGTAATGTAGTGGTGGTTGGTCTAGTTAGGGAGATCACTGTTGCTGTTTTAGTGTCTGATGGTGGCATTGACCTTGACACCTTAGTTGCTTGTCCCCTGAATATGGATAAGTATAAGCAACTATCCCTAATAAATGGTGTTCAGATTGAGGCGTACTGGAACACAGGTGCCAGTGTCACTATGGTGATGGAGTAACTGGTTGCCCCTGAGCAACACTTACTTGGTTATCAGTACCAAGTGGCAGACGCCCATAACAACTCTGTTAGCTACCCCATGGCTGTTGTGAATCTCAACTGGGGGGTACTGGTCCAAAGAAGGTTGTTGTATCCACTGACTTACCTGCAGAGTGTCTCTTAGGCAGTGATTTGGAGACTTGAGCTTGGGCTGAAGTGGATTTGGAGGACCATGCAGCAAAACTGGACATTCCAGGGCATATCTTTGCTCTTACCAGGGCTCAGTCCGAGAAGCACAGAGGACAGGGAAACTTGGATCCTGGAACAATGCACCAAGCGCTCCCAAAAACTAGGGGTTGGAAGGGCAAACCCTTGTCCACTATCCTTCCCTCTCCTGATGATTCCCCTTTTGATGAGGAGGAGTCAACTCCCTGTTCAGAACATACACCAGAGGAGCTTGAAGCTGATACAGCTGAGCTCTTGGGTGCAGGGGGGCCTGCCAGGGAGGAAATGAGTGTGGCACAGCAGACCTGTCCCATACTAAAGGGTCTCAGACAGCAAGCTGTCAAACAGCAAAAAGAGGATATCAGTGATTCCCACAGAGTTTACTGGGAGAATAATCTCCTCTATACTGAGGCAAAGGACCCTAAAACTGGTGCCACCAGGAGACTGGTCATCCCTTTAGGGAATTCCACCTAACACTGGCATATGTTATTCCCTTGGCTGGACATTTGGGGCAAAGTAAAACATGGGACAGACTTGTTCCTCATTTTCACTGGCCTCAAATGTCAGAGGACAGTAAGGAGTTTTGTCGCTCCTGTGTGACCTGCCAAGCCAGTGGCAAGACTGGTGGTACCCTAAAGGCCCCATTAATCCTACTGCCAGTGAGCAACCATTGAAGCCCCCTAAACAACACTTTGTGGACTATGTACTTGGCCGAAGATCCAGAATGGCGGAGTAAATGAAAAAGGCCACTAAAAACCTTTAGGCCAGTCAAGAGCTTCAAAAGCAATGGCATGACCAGAAGACTGTCCTGACAGAGTACCACCCAGGACAGAAGGTGTGGGTATTGGAGTCTGTAGCCCCAAGATCACTCCAGGAAAAATGGAGTGGACCCCATCTCATTGTGGAGAAGAAAGGTGAGGTCACCTACCTGGTTGACCGTGGCACTGCCAGAAGTCCCTTTAGGGTACTTCATGTCAACTGCCTTACTATGATAGGGCAGACTTAACCCTACTCATGGCCACGATGAGGGGCAGGAAGAAGAGAGTGACCCTCTCCCTGACCTCTTCTCCAACACTGAAGCTGATGGCTTAGTGGAAGGAGTGGTGCTTGCTGACTGCCTCACAGCAGAGCAGAGGGAGGACTGCAAAAACCTGCTAGGCTACTTTTCTGACCTTTTTCCCCTCATACCTGGTACAGCTACCTTGTGTGAACTTATAGCTGATACTGGAGACAGTTTGCCTGTCAAAAGTAATATTTATAGGCAGCCTGACCATGGCAAAGAATGTTTTAAATCTGAGGTGTAGAAAATGTTGGACCTAGGAGTTATTGAGACCACTGATAGCCCCTGGGCCAGCCCAGTGGTGCTTATCCCCAAACCTCATTACAAAGAAGAAAAGAGAGAAATGTGGTTTTGGGTGGATGTAGGAAAGTAGCCTCTTTCTAGCATGGATACCCCCACTTTTGGCCTGTTTGTGAGTGTGTGTCAGTGTGTTTTTACTATGTCACTGGGATCTTGCTAGCCAGGGCCCCAGGTACTTTATTTTAGTAACAATATGCCAAAAGTATCTCAGAGGATACCCTCACTTAGGAGGTAAGTAATATACACAAATTATATGTACACAAACCCAAAACAGGTAAGTAACAGTAAGAAAAGTAGTGCAAACAATGTAGAATCACAATAGGATGCAATAGGTAGACATATATCTAGGGGCAACACACACCATATACTCCAAAAGTGGAATGTGTAGGAGGCTGGCCTGGCTAATAGTGGGTACCTTGTGGTTGTTACACCTTGTGCCAGGTCCACTTATCCCTTATTAGTAGAATAGAGGTGTTTCTAGCAGTCTAGGCTGATAGAGGTAGCTATAGCAGAGCAGCTTAGGCTGAACTAGGAGGCATGCAAAGCTCCTACTATACCACTTATATCACTTAGCACTATATCATAGGAAAACACAATACTCAGTGTTACTAAAAATAAAGGTACTTTATTTTAGTGACAATATGCCAAAAGTATCTCACAGGATATACTCCCTTAGGAGGTAAGTAATATACATAAAATATATACACAAACCAAAATCAGGTAAGTAACAGTTAGAAAAGTAGTGCAAACAGTGTAGAACACAATAGAATGCAATAGGAGACAGTAGGCCTAGGGGCAACACAAACCATTGTAGGAAAGTACCATCTTGCCTGGCATGTTACCCCCATTTTTCACTGTATATATGTTGTTTTAGTTGTATGTGTCACTGGGACCCTGGTAACCCAGGGCCCCAGTGCTCATAAGTGTGCCTGAATGTGTTACCTGTGTAGTGACTAACTGTCTCACTGAGGCTCTGCTAATCAGAACCTCAGTGGTTATGCTCTCTCATTTCTTTCCAAATTGTCACTAACAGGCTAGTGACCATTTTTACCAATTTACATTGGCTTACTGGAACACCCTTATAATTCCCTAGTATATGGTACTGAGGTACCCAGGGTATTGGGGTTCCAGGAGATCCCTATGGGCTGCAGCATTTCTTTTGCCACCCATAGGGAGCTCTGACAATTCTTACACAGGCCTGCCACTGCAGCCTGAGTGAAATAACGTCCACGTTATTTCACAGCCATTTTACACTGCACTTAAGTAACTTATAAGTCACCTATATGTCTAACCTTTACCTGGTAAAGGTTGGGTGCAAAGTTACTTAGTGTGAGGGCACCCTGGCACTAGCCAAGGTGCCCCCACATTGTTCAGAGCCAATTCCCTGAACTTTGTGAGTGCGGGGACACCATTACACGCGTGCACTACATATAGGTCACTACCTATATGTAGCTTCACAATGGTAACTCCGAATATGGCCATGTAACATGTCTATGATCATGGAATTGCCCCCTCTATGCCATCCTGGCATAGTTGGCACAATCCCATGATCCCAGTGGTCTGTAGCACAGACCCTGGTACTGCCAGACTGCCCTTCCTGGGGTTTCACTGCAGCTGCTGCTGCTGCCAACCCCTCAGACAGGCAGCTGCCCTCCTGGGGTCCAGCCAGGCCTGGCCCAGGATGGCAGAACAAAGAACTTCCTCTGAGAGAGGGTGTGACACCCTCTCCCTTTGGAAAATGGTGTGAAGGCAGGGGAGGAGTAGCCTCCCCCAGCCTCTGGAAATGCTTTGTTGGGCACAGAGGTGCCCAATTCTGCATAAGCCAGTCTACACCGGTTCAGGGACCCCTTAGCCCCTGCTCTGGCGCGAAACTGGACAAAGGAAAGGGGAGTGACCACTCCCCTGACCTGCACCTCCCCTGGGAGGTGTCCAGAGCTCCTCCAGTGTGCTCCAGACCTCTGCCATCTTGGAAACAGAGGTGCTGCTGGCACACTGGACTGCTCTGAGTGGCCAGTGCCACCAGGTGACGTCAGAGACTCCTGCTGATAGGCTCCTTCAGGTGTTAGTAGCCTATCCTCTCTCCTAGGTAGCCAAACCCTCTTTTCTGGCTATTTAGGGTCTCTGTCTCTGGGGAAACTTTAGATAACGAATGCAAGAGCTCATCCGAGTTCCTCTGCATCTCTCTCTTCACCTTCTGATAAGGAATCGACTGCTGACCGCGCTGGAAGCCTGCAAACCTGCAACATAGTAGCAAAGACGACTACTGCAACTCTGTAACGCTGATCCTGCCGCCTTCTCGACTGTTTTCTTGCTTGTGCATGCTGTGGGGGTAGTCTGCCTCCTCTCTGCACCAGAAGCTCCGAAGAAATCTCCCGTGGGTCGATGGAATCTTCCCCCTGCAACCACAGGCACCAAAAAGCTGCATTACCGGTCCCTTGGGTCTCCTCTCAGCATGACGAGCGAGGTCCCTCGAATCCAGCGACTCTGTCCAAGTGACCCCCACAGTCCAGTGACTCTTCAGCCCAAGTTTGGTGGAGGAAAGTCCTTGCCTCACCTCGCTGGGCTGCATTGCTGGGAACCGCGACTTTGCAGCTACTCCGGCCCCTGTGCACTTCCGGCAGAAATCCTTTGTGCACAGCCAAGCCTGGGTCCACGGCACTCTAACCTGCATTGCACGACTTTCTAAGTTGGTCTCCGGCGACGTGGGACTCCTTTGTGCAACTTCGGCAAGCACCGTTTCACGCATCCTCGTAGTGCCTGTTTCTGGCACTTCCCCGGGTGCTACCTGCTTCAGTGAGGGCTCTTTGTCTTGCTCGACGTCTCCTCTCTCTTCAGGTCCAATTTGCGACCTCCTGGTCCCTCCTGGGCCCCGGCAGCGTCCAAAAACGCCAAACGCACGATTTGCGACTAGCAAGGCTTGTTGACGTCCTTCCGGCGGGAAAACACTTTTGCACGACTCTCCTAGGCGAGAGGGATCCGTCCACCAAAGGGGAAATCTCTAGCCCTTTTCGTTCTTGCAGAAACCTCAGCTTCTTCTGTCCAGTAGAAGCTTCTTTGCACCCGCAGCTGGCATTTCCTGGGCATCTGCCCATCTCCGACTTGCTTGTGACTTTTGGACTTGGTCCCCTTGTTCCACAGGTACCCTAGATTGGAAATCCACAGTTGTTGCATTGCTGGTTTGTGTCTTTCCTGCATTATTCCTCTAACACGACTACTTTGTCCTTAGGGGAACTTTAGTGCACTTTGCACTCACTTTTCAGGGTCTTGGGGAGGGTTATTTTTCTAACTCTCACTATTTTCTAATAGTCCCAGCGACCCTCTACAAGGTCACATAGGTTTGGAGTCCATTCGTGGTTCGCATTCCACTTTTGGAGTATATGGTTTGTGTTGCCCCTATCCCTATGTTTCCCCATTGCATCCTATTGTAACTATACATTGTTTGCACTGTTTTCTAAGACTATACTGCATATTTTTGCTATTGTGTATATAAATCTTGTGTATATTTCCTATCCTCTCACTGAGGGTACACTCTAAGATACTTTGGCATATTGTCATAAAAATAAAGTACCTTTATTTTTAGTATAACTGTGTATTGTGTTTTCTTATGATATTGTGCATATGACACTAAGTGGTACTGTAGTAGCTTCACACGTCTCCTAGTTCAGCCTAAGCTGCTCTGCTAAGCTACCATTATCTATCAGCCTAAGCTGCTAGACACCCTATACACTAATAAGGGATAACTGGGCCTGGTGCAAGGTGCAAGTACCCCTTGGTACTCACTACAAGCCAGTCCAGCCTCCTACAACCATATACTCCAAAAGTGGAATGCGAACCACGAAGGGACCCCAGGCCTAGTGTAGTGTGTAGAGGGTCGCTGGGAGTGTAAGAAAACACTAAGGGTGTCCAAGATACACCAAACCAAGTCCCTGAAAAGTAGGAGTAAAGTTACCCTACTACCTCAGAAAGACAGTAAAGTCGAGATAGGGGATTCTGCAAGGACAACAACTGACTGCAAAACACTGAAGATGGATTCCTGGACCTGAGGACCTGTAAAGGAAGGGGACCAGGTCCAAGAGTCACGCAAGTGTCCAGGGGGGGCAGGAGCCCACTAAACCCCGGATGAAGGTGCAAAATGGCTGCCTCCGGGTGGAAGAAGCCAAAGATTCTGCAACAACGGAAGGTGCCAGGAACTTCTCCTTTGGTCAGAAGATGTCTCACGGGGAGCTGGAGGATGCAGAGTTGTTTCCACGCAGAAAGACTGCGAACAAGCCTTGCTAGTGGCAAGAGTCGCGTTTGAAGATTTTGGATGCTGCTAGGGCCCAGGAAGGACCAGGAGGTCGCCCCTTGGAGGAGAAAACAGAGTGGCTGCTCAGCAATACAGAGAGCCCACACAGAAGCTGGCAGCACCTGCAGAAGCACCTGAACAGGCACTTAGAAGATCTGAGGACGATGGTCAACTCAGAGCAACAAAAGAGGGTCCCACGACGTCGGAGTCCAACTCAGAGAGTTGGGCAATGCAGGACGGAGTGATAGGGACCTGGGCTAGGCTGTGCACAAAGGAAGTCTTGCAAAAGTGCACAGAAGCCAGAGCAGCTGCAGTTTACACAGTACACAGGATTACTGTCTGGCGTGGGGAGGCAAGGACTTACCTCCACCAAATTTGGACAGAAGGGACACTGGACTGTCGAATATACTTGGACCCAGCTCCTGTGTTCCAGGGACCACGCTCGTCAGGATGATAGGGGACCCTGAGGACTGGTGATGCAGAAGTTTGGTGCCTGCATTAGCAGGGGAAGATTCAGTCGACCCACAGGAGATTTCTTCTTGGCTTCCAGTACAGGGTGAAGGCAGACAGCCCTCAGAGCATGCACCACCAGGAAACAGTCGAGAAACCCGGCAGGATGAGGCGCTACAATGTTGCTGGTAGTCTTCTTGCTACTTTGTTGCAGTTATGCCGGTGTCCTGGAGCAGTCAGCGGTCTATCCTTGGCAGAAGTCGAAGAGGGAAGTGCAGAGGAACTCTGGTGAGCTCTTGCATTTGTTATCTGGTGAAATGCCCACAGGAGAGACCCTAACTAGCCCACAGAGGAGGACTGGCTACAGAGAAAGGTAAGCCCCTATCAGGAAGGGTCTCTGACACCACCTGCTGGCACTGGCCACTCAGAGCTGTCCACTGTGCCCTCAAACCTCTGCATCCAAGATGGCAGAGGTCTGGGACACACTGGAGGAGCCCTGGGCACCTCCCCAGGGAGGTGCTGGTCAGGGTGGTGGTCACTCCCCTTTCCTTTGCCCAGTTTCGTGCCAGAGCAGGGCATAGGGGATCCCTGAACCAGTGTAGACTGGCTTATGCAAGGAGGGCACCATCTGTGCCCTTCAAAGCATTTCCAGAGGCCAGGAGAGGCTACTCCTCCCAGGCCCTTCACACCTATTTCCAAAGGGAGAGGGTATAACACCCTCTCTCAGAGGAAACCCTTTGTTCTGCCTTCCTGGGACCAGGCTGCCCAGGCCCCGGGGGGGCAGAAACCTGTCTGAGGGGTTCACAGCAGCCGTAGCTGCAGAGGAAAACCCAGAAAGTTAGTTTGGCAATACCCAGGCTCTGTGCTGGAGACCCGGGGATGCATGGAATTTCCCCCCAATACCAGAATGCTATTGGGGTGACAATTCCATGATCCTAGACATGTTACATGGCCATGTTCGGAGTTACCATTGTAACGCTACATATAGGTGTTGACCTATACGTAGTGCACATGTGTAATTGTGTCCTTGCACTTATAATGTCCGGGGAATTGGCCCTGAACAATGTGGGGGCACCTTGGCTAGTGCCAGGGTGCCCACACACTAAGTAACTTTGCACCTAACCTTCACCAAGTGAGGGTTAGACATATAGGTGACTTATAAGTTACTTAAGTGCAGTGTAAAATGTCTGTGAAATAACGTGGACGTTATTTCACTCAGGCTGCAGTGGCAGTCCTGTGTAAGAATTGTCTGAGCTCCCTATGGGTGGCAAAATAAATGCTGCAGCCCATAGGTATCTCCTGGAACCCCAATACCGTGGGTACCTAGGTACATATACAAGCAGATTATAAGGGTGCTCCAGTGTGCCCATCAGAATTGGTAAAAATGGTCACTAGCTTGCAGTGACAATTTTAAAAGCAGAGAGAGCATAAGCACAGAGATTCTGGTTAGCAGAGCCTCAGTGACACAGTTGGACACCACACAGAGAACACATTCAGGCCACAAACTATGAGCACTGGGGTCCTGGCTAGCAGGATCCCAGTGAGACTGGTAAAAACAAACTGACACCCAAGTAAAAATGGATGTAACATCCCAGGCAAGATAGTACTTTCCCACACAACCCCTCTCCCCCCTCCCCCCAAACGAGGGACAGTAAGGCTAACCTTGCCCAGATGAGTCTTCATTGTCTAAGTGGAAATATCTGGAAAGTCCATCTGCATTGGAGTGGGAACTCCCAGGTCTATGTTCCACAGTATAGTCCATTCCCTGTAGGGAGGTGGACCACCTCAACAATTTAGGTTTTCCACCTTTCATTTGTTTTAGCCAAAATAGAGGTTTGTGATTTGTCTGAACAATAAAGTGAGTACCAAACAGGTATAGTCTGAACTTTTTCAGTGCCCAGACCACATCAACGGCCTTCCTCTCTATGGTAGACCAACGCTTTTCTCTAGGGGTCAACCTCCTGCTGATAAAAGCAACAGGTTGATCCTGGCCTTCAGTGTTAAGCTGTGAAAGCACTGCTCCAACCCCTAATTCAGAAGCATCAGTCTGGACTATGAACTTCTTGGAGTAGCAAGGAGTTTTTAGGACAAGTGCAGAGCACATGGCCTGTTTGAGCTCATCAAAAGCCTTTTCACAGCTAGCTGTCCTCAATACCTTTTTAGGCATCTTTTTACTAGTGAGGTCATTAAGAGGAGCTGCAATGGAGCCATAGTTCTTAATGAACCTCCTATAGTACCCTGTGAGGCCTAAGAATGCTCTCACTTGGGTTTGTGTTGGAGGGGGAGCCGATTCAATAATGGTCTGGATCTTCCCCTGCAGTGGTGCAATCTTTTCCTCACTGTAGGAGGCTGGCCTGGCTTATAGTGGGTACCTTGTGGTACATCTTGTGCCGGTCCAGTTATCCCTTATTAGTAGATTAGAGGTGTTCTAGCAGCTTAGGCTGAGCAGGAGACATGCAAAGCTCCTACTATACCACTTATATCACTGAGCACTTTATCATAAGAAAGCACAATACTCAGAGTTACTAAAAATAAAGGTACTTTATTTTAGTGACATTATGCCAAAAGTATCTCAGAGGATATACTCCCTTAGGAGGTAAGTAATATATATAAAATATATACACAAACCAAAATCAGGTAAGTAACAGTTAGAAAAGTAGTGCCAACAGTGTAGAACACAATAGAATGCAATAGGAGACAACAGGCCTAGGGGCAGCACAAACCATATACTCCAAAAGTGGAATGCGAACCACGAAGGGACCCCAGGCCTAGAGTAGTGTGTAGAGGGTCGCTGGGACTGTAAGAAAACACTAAGGGTGTCCAGGATACCCCAACCCAAGTCCCTGAAAAGTAGGAGTAAAGTTACCCTACTACCTCAGAAAGACAGTAAAGTCGAGATAGGGGATTCTGCAAAGACAACAACTGACTGCAAAACACTGAAGATGGATTCCTGGACCTGATGACCTGTAAAGGAAGGGGACCAAGTCCAAGAGTCACGCAAGTGTCCAGGGGGGGCAGGAGCCCACTAAACCCTGGATGAAGGTGCAAAAGGGCTGCCTCCCGGTGGAAGACGCCAAAGATTCTGCAACAACGGAAGGTGTCAGGAACTTCTCCTTTGGTCAGAAGATGTCTCATGGCGTGCTGGAGGAGGCAGAGTTGTTTCCATGCAGAAAGACCGGGAACAAGCCTTGCTAGCAGCAAAAGGCGCGTTTGAAGATTTTGGATGCTGCTAGGGCCCAGGAAGGACCAGGAGGTCGCCCCTTGGAGGAGGAGACAGAGGGGCTGCTCAGCAACACAGAGAGCCCACGCAGAAGCAGGCAGCACCCGCAGAAGCACCTGAACAGGCACTTAGAATATATGAGGACGACGGTTGACTCAGAGCAACAAAAGAGGGTCCACGACATCGGAGTCCAACTCAGCGAGTTGGGCAATGCAGAACGGAGTGCTAGGGACCTGGGCTAGGCTGTGCACAATGGAAGTCTTGCAAAAGTGCACAGAAGCCCGAGCAGTTGCAGTTCACACAGTACACAGGATTACTGTCTGGCGTGGGGAGGCAAGGACTTGCCTCCACCAAATTTGGACAGAAGGGACACTGGACTGTCGAAGATACTTGGACCCAGCTCCTGTGTTCCAGGGACCACGCTCGTCAGGATGATAGGGGACCCTGAGGACTGGTGATGCAGAAGTTTGGTGCCTGCGTTAGCAGGGGAAGATTCACTTGACCCACAGGAGATTTCTCCTTGGCTTCCAGTGCAGGGTGAAGGCAGACAGCCCTCAGAGCATGCACCACCAGGAAACAGTCGAGAAACCCGGCAGGATGAGGCGCTACAATGTTGCTGGTAGTCTTCTTGCTACTTTGTTGCGGTTATGCCGGCGTCCTGGAGCAGTCAGCGGTCTATCCTTGGCAGAAGTCGAAGAGGGAATTGCAGAGGAACTCTGGTGAGCTCTTTCATTCGTTATCTGGTGAGATGCCCACAGGAGAGACCCTAACTAGCCCACAGAGGAGGATTGGCTACAGAGAAAGGTAAGCACCTATCAGGAGGGGTCTCTGACGTCACCTGCTGGCACTGGCCACTCATAGCTGTCCACTGTGCCCTCACACCTCTGCATCCAAGATGGCAGGGATGTGGGACACACTGGAGGAGCTCTGGGCACCACCCCAGGGAGGTGCTGGTCAGGGGTGTGGTCACTCCCCTTTCCTTTGCCTAGTTTAGTGCCAGAGCAGGGCTGGGGTGGATCCCTGAACCGGTGTAGACTGGCTTATGCAAGGAAGGCACCATCTGTGCCCTTCAAAGCATTTCCAGAGGCTAGGAGAGGCTACTTCTCCCAGGCCCTTCACCCCTATTTCCAAAAGGAGAGGGTGTAACACCCTCTCTCAGAGGAAATCTCTTGTTATGCCTTCCTGGGACCAGGCTTCCCAGGCCCCGGGGTGGGGGGGCAGAAACCTGTCTGAGGGGTCTGCAGCAGCAGTAGCTGCAGAGGAGACCCCGGAAAGTTAGTTTGGCAGTACCCGGGCTCTGTGCTGGAGACCCGGGGATGCATGGAATTGTCCCCCCAATACCAGGATGGTATTGGGGGGACAATTCCATATCCTAGACATGTTACATGGCCATGTTCGGAGTTAACATTGTGAAGCTACATATAGTTGTTGACCTATATGTAGTGCACACGTGTAATGGTGTCCCCGCACTCATAATGTCTGGGGAATTAGCCCTGAACAATGTGGGGGCACCTTGGCTAGTGCCAGGCTGCCCACACACTAAGGGGCATATTTATACTCTGTTTGCACCGAATCTGCGTCAAAATTTTTGACGCACATTCGGCGCAAACCCTGCCCCATATTTATACTTTGACATCCGACGCAGCGGGCGTCAAAGTTCCACAATGTGCGCCATTTTTTGGAAAGGGGAACCAGCCTTGCGTTAATTATATGCAAGGTAGGCGTCCCTTCCAAAAAATGACTTTAAGGCCTGTGCCCCATATTTATACTGTGACGTCATTTTGACGCACAGGAGGGGGCAGGCCTTAAAAAACGGCGCCCAGCCTGATGGGCGCCGTTTTTTAACACCTGGGTCAGGGCAGGCGTTAAGGGACCTGTGGGCTCAGTAGGAGCCCAGAGGTGCCCTCCTATGCCCCCAGGGACACCCCCTGCCATCCTTGCCCACCCCAGGAGGACACCCAAGGATGGAGGGACCAATCCCAGGGAAGTTAATGTAAGTTCAGGTAAGTTTTTTTTTTCGTATTTTTTTTGTGGCATAGGGGGGCCTGATTTGTGCCCCCCTACATGCCACTATGCCCAATGACCATGCCCAGGGGACATAGGTCCCCTGGGCATGGCCATTGGGCAAGGGGGCATGACTCCTGTCTTTGCTAAGACAGGAGTCATTTCAATGGGGGTTGGGCGTAAAAAAAAATGGCGCAAATCGGGTTGAGGCAAGAATTTTGCCTCAGACCTGACTTGCCCCATTTTTTGACGCCCAAGCTCCATTTTCCCCTATGCCGGCGCTGCCTGGTGTGAGTCATTTTTTTTGACGCACACCAGTCCGCAGCACCGGCTAACGTCATTCAATAAATAAGGCGCCCACATGGCGCTTTGGAATGGCGTTAGCCGGCGGTAAAATTTTTGACGCACAACTGAGTTGGCGCAGTTGTGCGTCAAAAAGTATACATATGGGCCTAAGTAACTTTGCAACGTCACCTTCACCAAGTGAGGGTTAGACATATAGGTGACTTATAAGTTACTTAAGTGCAGCGTAAAATGGCTGTGAAATGACATGGACGTTATTTCACTCAGGCTACAGTGGCAGTCCTGTGTAAGAATTGTCTGAGCTCCCTATGGGTGGCAAAAGAAATGCTGCAGCCCATGGGGATATCCTGGAACCCCAATACCATGGGTACCTAGGTACCATATACAAGCGGATTATAAGGGTGTTCCAGTGTGCCAATCAGAATTGGTAAAATTAGTCACTAGCCTGCAGTGACAATTTTAAAAGCAGAGAGAGCATAAACACTGAGGTTCTGGTTAGCAGAGCCTCAGTGATACAGTTAGGCACCAACAGGAAACACATACAGGGCATACTTTATGAGCACTGGGGTCCTGGCTAGCAGGAGCCCAGTGACACATAGGCAAAAACAAAAATACATACAGTAAAATTGGGGGTAACATGCCAGGCAAGATGGTACTTTCCTACACAACCCCCGCCAAACGAGGGACAATAAGGCTAACCTTGCCCGGATGAGTCTTCATTGTCTAAGTGGAAATATCTGGAGAGTCCATCTTCATTGGAGTGGGTACTCCCAGGTCTATGTTCCACTGTATAGTCCATTCCCTATAGGGATATGGACCACCTCAACAATTTAGGGTTTTCACCTTTCATTTGTTTTAGCCACAGTAGAGGTTTGGGGTCTATCTGAACAAACAGGTATGGTCTCAGCTTTTTCAGTGCAGAGACCACAGCAAAGGCCTCTCACTCTATGGCATACCAACGCTTTTCTCTAGGGGTCAACCTCCTGCTGATAAAAGCAACAGGTTGATCCTGGCCCTCAGTATTCGGCTGTGATAGCACTGCCCCAACCCTTAATTCAGAAGCATCAGTCTGGACTATTAATCTTTTGGAGTAGCAAGGGCTTTTTAGGACAGGTGCAGAGCACATGGCCTGTTTGAGCTCATTAAAAGCTTTTTGACAGCTAGCTGTCCACAATACCTTTTTAGGCATCTTTTTACTAGTGAGGTCATTAAGAGGAGCTGCAATGGAGCCATAATTCTTAATAAACCTCCTGTAGTACCCTGTGAGGCCGAAAAAGGCTCTCACCTGGGTTTGAGTTGTAGGGGGAGCCCATTCTATAGTAGTCTGGATCTTCCCCTGCAGTGGTGCAATCTGTTCCCTACCCACCAGGTGGCCCAGTTAAACCACTTTCCCCTGCCCTATCTGGCACTTTGAGACCTTGATAGTGAGGCCTGCCTTTTACAGAGCCTCCAAAACTTTCCACAGGTGGACCAGGTGATCATCCCAGGTGGAGCTAAAGACAGCTATATCATCTAGATATGCTGCACTAAAAGCTTTCAACCCTTGCAGGCCTGTGTTCACCAACCTTTGAAAAGTGGCAGGTGCATTTTTCAGACCAAAGGGCATTATTGTAAATTGATAATACCCGCCAATGGTTGAAAATGCAGTCTTTGGTTTTGCATCTTCTGATAACCTAATCTGCCAATACCTTGCAGTTAGATCAAAAGTGCTTAGATAATTGGCAGAAACCAGTGTATCTTTGAGCTCATCTGCCCTGGGTATAGGGTGAGCATCTGTCTTAGTTACTTGGTTGAACCCTCTATAGTCAACACAAAACCCCATCTCTCTTTTTCCATCCTTACTGTGAGGTTTAGGGACACGCACCACTGGGCTAGCCCATGGGCTTTCTGAAGGCTCAATCACTCCTAAGTCTAGCATTTTCTGAACCTCTTGTTTAATGCAGTCCCTGACATGGTCAGGCTGCCTATAAATCTTACTTTTGACAGGTAAACTGTCTCCAGTATCAATTGTATGCTCACACCAAGTAGTGGTACCTGGTATCAGTGAGAAGAGTTCAGAAAACTGACTTAAACGATTTACACAGTTATCTTTCTGCTCTGCAGTAAGACAATATGCAAGTACTACTCCCTCCACTAAGCCATCAGCTTCAATGGTGAAGAAGAGATCAGGGAGGGGGTCACTCTCTGCTTCCTATCCCTCATCAGTTGCCATGAGCAGGATGAGATCAGCCCTGTCATAGTAGGGTTTCAGGCTGTTGACATGGAGTACTCTAAGGGGACTACTGGCAGTGCCAAGGTCTACCAAGTAGGTAACCTCAACCTTTTTCTCAATAATTAGATGGGGTCCAGTCCATTTGTCCTGGAGTGCTCTTGGGGCCACAGGCTCCAATACCCACACCTTCTGTCCTTGGTGGTACTGAGTCAGGACAGCCTTCTGGTCATGCCATTGCTTTTGCAGCTCCTGGCTAGTCTGAAGGTTTTTACTGGCATTTTTCATGTACTCATCCATTCTTGATCTTAGGCCAAGCACATAGTCCACAATGTCCTGTTTAGGAGCTTTTAAAGGTTGTTCCCAACCCTCCTTAACAAGTGCAAGGGGACGTCTCATAGGGTGTCCAAAGAGGAGTTCAAAGGGGCTAAAGCCCACTCATTTTTGGGGTACCTCCCTGTAAGAAAAAAGGAGGCATGGCAACAGGATATCCCATCTCCTTCTGAGTTTTTCAAGGAGTCCCATAATCATATCTTTGAGAGTTTTATTAAACCTCTCAACCAGACCATTTGTTTGTGGCTGATAAGGGGTAGTGAACTTGTAAGTTACACAACACTCCTTCCACATAGCTTTGAGGTATGCAGACATGAAGTTACTTCCTCTGTCTGACACCACTTCCTTAGGGAAGCCCACTCTGGAAAAGATTCCCAGGAGGGCCTTTGCCACTGCAGGAGCTGTAGTGGTCCTTAAGGGGATGGCTTCAGGGTACCTAGTGGCATGGTTCACTACCACAATGATATACCTATTGCCTGAAGCTGTTGGAGGGTCAAGGGGGGCAACTATGTCAACCCCTACCCTTTCAAAGAGCACCCCAACCACAGGAAGTGGAATTAAGGGGGCTTTAGGTGTGCCACCAGTCGTGCCACTGGCTTGGCAGGTCACACAAGAGCGACAAAACTCTTTAGTGTCCTCTGACATATGAAGCCAGTGAAACAAGGGAAAAAGCCTGTCCCAAATTTTACTCTGGCCCAAATGCCCAGCCAAAGGAATGTCATATGCCAAGGTTAGAAGAAACTCCCTATACTGCAAAGGGATAACCAATCTCCTGGCAGCTCCAGGTTTAGGGTCCCTTGACTCAGTATAAAGGACGTTTACTTCCCAATACACCTTATGACTATCAGTGACATCCCCATTATGCTGTTTGACAGCTTGCTGTCTCAGACTTTCTAGTGTGGGACAGGTCTGCTTTGTCACACTCAGCTATTCCGTAAAAGGCCCCCCTGCTCCCAAATGCTCAGCAGTGTCTGCTGCCAGCTCACCTGGTGTAGGTTCTGCACAGGGAGAGGATTCCTCTTTCTCAAAAGGGGGATCTCCTGGAGAGGAAGGGATAGTGGGCAAGGATTTACCCTTTCTACCCCTAGCTTTTGGGCGCACTTGGTCCATTGTTCCAGGATCCAAGTTTCCCTGTCCTCTTTGCTTCTTGGCCTGAGCCCTTGTCAAAGCAAAGATATGCCCAGGAATGCCCAGCATTGCTGCATGAGCCTCCAACTCCACTTCAGCCCAAGCTGATGTCTCCAAATCATTGCCTAGTAAGCAATCTATAGGTAAATCAGTGGCTACCACAACTTTCTTTGGACCAGTAATCCCTCCCCCAGTTGAGATACACAACAGCCATGGGGTGGCTAAGAGTGTTGTTATGAGCATCAGTCACTTGGTACTGCTGACCAAGTAGGTGTTGATCAGGGTGGACCAGTTTCTCAATCACCATAGCGACACTGGCACCTGTATCCCTGTAGGCCTCAACCTCAACACCATTTATTGGGGGAAGTTGATTGTACTTACCAATATTAAGGGGACAAGCAACCAAGGTAGCAACATCAATAACACCATCAGAGACTAAAACGGCCTCTGTGGTCTCCCTAACAAGACCAACCCCAACTACACTATCAATGGTGAGCCCAGCTACACCCTTAGATTGGCTATTTGTAGTAGACTTCCCACCACCACTGCTATTACTAGGGGCACTAGAGGTTGCAGTTGGGGTTGTGGTAGTTGCAGGAGGCTGGCCTGCCTTGTAGTGGGTACCAAGGGGTACTTAAACTCTGTACCAGGTCCAGTTATCCCTTATTAGTGTAGAATAGGTGTTTCTAGCAGCTTAGGCTGATAGAAGGTAGCTATAGCAGAGCAGCTTAGGCTGAACTAGGAGACATGCAAAGCTCCTACTATACCACTGGTGTCATATGCACAATATCATAAGAAAATACAATACACAGATATACTAAAAATAAAGGTACTTTATTTTTATGACAATATGCCAAAAGTATCTCAGTGAGTACACTCAGTATGAGGATGCCAAATTTACACAAGATATATGTACACAATACCAAAGATATGCAGTAATAGCAAAAGGAAGTAATGCAAGCAATGTAAAGTTACAGTAGATTGCAATAGGAGCACCTAGGTATGGGGGCAACACAAACCATATACTCCAAAAGTGGAATGCGAACCACGAATGGACCCCAAACCTATGTGAGCTTATAGAGGGTCGCTGGGACTGTAAGAAAACAGTCAGGGTTAGAAAAATAGCCCACCCCAAGACCCTGAAAAGTAGGTGTAAAGTGCACCTATAACCCCCAGAGAGCACAGAAGTCATGATAGGGGGTTTCTGCAAGGAAGACCAACACCAGCAAAGCAACAACAGTGGATTTCCAGACCTGAGTACCTGTGAAACAAGGGGACCCAGTCCAAGAGTCGCGACAATGTCGAGAGTGGGCAGATGCCCAGGAAATGCCAGCTGAGGGTGCAAAGAAGCTGCCACTGGATGGAAGAAGCTTTGGTTTCTGCAAGACCGAAGAGGACTAGGAACTTCCCCTTTGGAGGATGGATGCCCCACGTCGTGAAGAAGCTTGCAGAGGTGTTCCCACGCAAAAAGACCACAAACAAGCCTTTCTAGCTGCAAGGGTCGTGGTTAGGGTTTTTGGATGCTGCTGTGGCCCAGCAGGGACCAGGATATCGCCACTTGGATGAGGAGACAGAGGGGGCGCCCAGCAAGTCAGGGAGCCCTCACAGAAGCAGGCAGCACCCGCAGAAGTATCAGAACAGGCACTTAGAAGAGGAGTGAACCGGAGTCCACCCGAAGACACAAAAGGGAGTCCCACGACGCCAGAGGACAACTCAGGAGGTTGTGCACTGCAGGTTAGAGTGTCAGGGACCCAGGCTTGGCTGTGCACAAAGGAAATCCTGGAAGAGTGCACAGGAGCCAGAGCAGCTGCAAATCACGCAGTACCCAGCAATGCAGTCTAGAGTGGGGAGGCAAGGACTTACCTCCACCAAACTTGGACTAATGAGTCACTGGACTGTGCGAGTCACTTGGACAGAGTTGCTGAGTTCCAGGGACCACGCTCGTTGTGCTGAGAGGGGACCCAAAGGACCGGTGATGCAGTCTTTTCGTTGCCCGTGGTTGCCGGGGGAAGATTCCGTCGCCCCACGGGAGATTTCGTCAGAGCTCCTGGTGCAGAAAGGAGGCAGGCTACCCCCAGAGCATGCACCACCAGGAAACAGTCGAGAAGGCGGCAGGATAAGCGATAAAAGGTTGCAGTAGTCGTCTTTGCTACTTTGTTGCGGTTTTGCAGGCGTCCTGAGCAGTCAGCGGTCGATCCTTTGGCAGAAGGTGAAGATAGAGATGCAGAGGAACTCTGGTGAGCTCTTGCATTCTGTATCCAAAGAATTCCCCAAAGCAGAGACCCTTAATAGCCAGGAAAGGACGTTTGGCTACCTAGGAAGGAGGATAGGCTAGTAACACAGGTAAGAGCCTATCAGAAGGAGTCTCTGACGTCACCTGCTGGCCCTGGCCACTCAGAGCAGTCCAGTGTGCCAGCACACCTCTGTTTCCAAGATGGCAGAGGTCTGGAACACACTGGAGGAGCTCTGGGCAGATCAGGGGAGTGGTCACTCCCCCTTTCCTTTGTCCAGTTTTGCGGCAGAGCAGGGCTGGGGGATCCCTGAACCGGTGTAGACTGGCTTATGCAGAGATGGGCACCATCTGTGCCCATCAAAGCATTTCCAGAGGCTGGTGGAGGCTACTCCTCCCCAGCCCTGACACCATTTTCCAAAGGGAGAGGGTGTAACACCCTCTCTCTGAGGAAGTCCTTTGTTCTGCCTTCCTGGGCCAGGCCTGGCTGGACCCCAGGAGGGCAGAAACCTGTCCGAGGGGTTGGCAGCAGCAGCAGCTGCAGTGAAACCCCGGGAAAGGCAGTTTGGCAGTACCCGGGTCTGTGCTAGAGACTCGGAGGATCATGGATTTATCTCCCCAATGCCAGAATGGCATTGGGGTGAAAATTCCATGATCTTAGACATGTGACATGGCCATGTTCGGAGTTACCATTGTGACGCTATACATAGGTTGTGACCTATGTATAGTGCACGCGTGAAATGGTGTCCCTGCACTCACAAAGTCCGGGGAATTTGCCCTGAACGATGTGGGGGCCCCTTGGCTAGTGCCAGGGTGCCCACACACTAAGTAACTTTGCACCCAACCTTCACCAGGTGAAGGTTAGACATATAGGTGATTTATAAGTTACTTAAGTGCAGTGGTAAATGGCTGTGAAATAGCGTGCATGTTATTTCACTCAGGCTGCAGTGGCAGGCCTGTGTAAGAATTGTCAGAGCTCCCTATGGGTGGCAAAAGAAATGCTGCAGCCCCTAGGGATCTCCTGGAACCGCAATACCCTGGGTACCTCAGTACCATATACTAGGGAATTATAAGGGTGTTCCAGTATGCCAATGTGAATTGGTGAAATTGGTCACTAGCCTGTTAGTGAAAATTTAGAAAGCAGAGAGAGCATAACCACTGAGGTTCTGATTAGCAGAGCCTCAGTGAGACAGTTAGTCATGACACAGGGAAATCATACAGGGCACACTTATGATCACTGGGGCCCTGGCTGGCAGTGTCCCAGTGACACATACACCAAAACAGCATATATACAGTGAAATATGGGGGTAACATGCCAGGCAAGATGGTACTTTCCTACAGTAGTGGGAGCCTTGGTGTTTTTCTTTGGACAAGTGGAATCACTTGCCCAATTGCATTTACTTTACATAAATAACACCATGGGTTCTTTTGATTGTGGGAAGAGGATTTGGACCCACCACCACCAGAGGATTTTTGTGGGCCTGATGAAGACTCAGAATGTTTTTTATCTTTGTCCCCACCCTTGTCAGAAGACCTACCATCCTTCTTGCCATCCTTGTCACCCTGTGTATGAACTTTTCTGTTCACTCTTGTTCTGACCCATTTGTTTGCCTTCTTTCCCAATTCTTGGCGAGTGGTCAGATCTGAGTCTACCAAGTACTGGTGCAACAAATCAGACACACAATTGTTCAAAATATGCTCTCTCTGGATTATATCATACAGGCTTTCATAGTCAGTACCTTACTGCCATGTAACCAATTCTCCAAGGCCTTCACTGAACAGTCTACAAAGTCTGTCCAGTCTTGAGAGGACTCTTTTCGTGTGTCTCTTAACTTAATCCTGTATTGTTCAGTGGTTAAGCCAAATCCATCTAAGAGTGCATCCTTCAAAACTTTGTAATTATTAGCATCACTTTCTCTGACAGTAAGGAGCCTATCCCTACCCTTACCAGTGAAAGCTAGCCACAAGATAGCAGCCCTCTGCCTTTGAGGGACCAAAGGTACCATACAAGCCCTCTCAAGTGCAGGAAACCACTTGTTAATGTCATCCCCCTCCTTGTAAGGAGGGACTATCTTATGCAGGTTTCTGAAATCTTGTTCTCTTACAGGATTGCTATCGAAAACACTGCTGCTGCCACCATGGCGAACTAACCCCAACCTATGCCTTTCCCTCTCTACATCTAGAGATTCCCTGTCTAAGGCCAGCTGCTGCTGTCTTAGCTTCAGCCTGGCCTCTTCCAACCTCAGCTTTCTGAGTTCCCTTTTCATAGTGTTATCCTCAGGGTGGGAGGCTTGGGAATTCTGAGACACAGACGAAACGTGGGAATTGGCAGATTGTGACCTGTCTCAAACTGGCTGGACTCTAGTAACCTGGCCTTATGGAGTGAAAGGTACCCTATTAGTGTGTGACCCCCTCCCACTACCAGTGTCACTAGATGAACTGTTAGCTGGCAGGTCTTTGGTTGAACCCTCCCCAGCATCCTCAGGGGACTCCTCTGAGTCTTGCTGGGTACCCCCCTCCTCTACCTCCTGATCCTGGGATGGGCCAGACTGGTTCTGGTCATTTTCTAGGAGAAGGTTGAAGAGAAAGTCTTTTGTAGGATTTTTGCCGATGCTGAAACCTCTTTCTATGCAGAGACTCCTCAAACTTTTAAAGTTTAAACTCTCATAGGTTGCCTGAACAATTTTGGGAGTGAGCTCTACTGCAGACATAATAGAAAAGGTTTAGGACAGAGAGAAAACGTTTTAGAACTTTTGAAAGCACAGAGAAAAAACTTTTTGAAAACTTTTAAAAGTTTTCAGAACTTTTCAGAAACTTTGTAGAAAGTTTTAGAGCAGAACAGTTAAATTTCAATGTGGTTCAATGTGTACATATTGAAGTATTAGGTATATGTTTTTCTCATGAAAAGCACCAATGACAAAGTGGTAAAGCAGTTACAAGTACTTATCCCGCCGCTGCACCACCAATTTAGGAGGCTGGCCTGGCTAATAGTGGGTACCTTGTGGTACTTACACTTTGTGCCAGGTCCAGTTATCCCTTATTAGTAGATTAGAGGTGTTCTACAGCTTAGGCTGATAGAGGTAGCTATAGCAGAGCAGCTTAGGCTGAACTAGGAGACATGCAAAGCTCCTACTATACCACTTATATCATACAGCACTATATCATAAGAATCACAATACTCAGTGTTACCAACAATAAAGGTACTTTATTTTAGTGACAACATGGCAAAAATATCTGAGAGGATATAGGGCCAGATGTAGCAAAATGACATTTTGCGAATTGCAAATTGCGAGTACTAGCGACTCGCAATTTGCAAGTCGCAAAATGTCATGCAGAAAGGTGTCTCAGACACCTTCTGCGAGTCGGTATGGGGTCGCAAAGACCCACCTCATTAATATTAATGAGGTGGGTCGCAAATTGCGGCCCCATACCGACTATGGGCACTCACTAACATGGAGGCCTGCTGTAGTCAGCAGGCCTCCATGTTAGCGACCTGCTTTTAAATAAAGCAGTTTTTTTTTTTTTTAAATGTAGCCCGTTTTCCCTAAGGGAAAACGAGCTGCATTTCAAAAAATCCGAAACCTTTTGTTTCGTTTTTTTCAGGGCAGGGAGTGGTCCCTTGGACCACTCCCTGCCCTGAAAAAATGTTTTGGGGTCCATTCACAAAGGGGAAGGGGTCCCATGGGGACCCCTTCCCGTTTGCGAATGGGTTACCATCCACTTCAAGTGGATGGTAACTGCGACTCCATTTGCGACCGCATACGCGGTCACAAATGGAATTGCATACCATTGCGAATCGCAAATAGGAAGGGAACACCCCTTCCTATTTGCGATTCGGAAATGCATTTTGCGAGTCGGATCCGACTCGCAAAATGCATTTCAACATAGCAAAGTGGCTTTTGCGAGTCGCAAACGGCGTTTTTCGCCGTTTGCGACTCGCAAAACCCTTGCTACATCTGGCCCATAGTTCCTTAAGAGGTAAGTAAAATACACAAAATACACACACAAACCAAAATCAGGTAAGTAAACAGTTAGAAAAGTAGTGCAAACACTGTAGAATACAATAGGATGCAATAGGCCTAGGGGCAACACAAACCATATACTAAGAAGGTGGAATGCGAACCACTTAGGAACCCCAGGCCTAGTGTAGTGTGTAGGGGGTCGCTGGGAGTGTGAGAAAACACTAAGGGTGTCCAGGATACCCCACCCCAAGACCCTGAAAAGTAGGTGGAAAGTTACCCTACTTCCCCAGAAACACACTAAAGTTGTGATAAGAGATTCAGCAAAGACAACAACTGACTGAAAAGCACTGAAGACGGATTCCTGGACCTGAGGACCTGCAAAGGAAGGGGACCAAGTCCAAGAGTCACGAAAGTGTCCAGGGGGGGCAGGAGCCCACTAAACCCCGAATGAAGGTGCAAAATGGCTGCCTCTGGGTGGAAGAAGCTGAAGATTCTGCAACAATGCAGGAACTTCTCCTTTGCACAGAATATGTCCCACGGTGTGCTGGAGGACGCAGAGTTGTTTCCACGCCGAAAGACCGCAAACAAGCCTTGCTAGCTGCAAAGGTCACGGTTGAAGAAAATGGGTGCTGCCCGGGCCCAGAAAGGACCAGGAGGTCGCCCCTTGGAGGAGGAAAGAGAGGGGGCTCGCATCAGCACAGAGAGCCCACGCAGAAGCAGGCAGCACCCACAGAAGAACTTGAATAGGCGTTCAAGAAATCTGAGCACAGCGGTTGTCTCAACACTACAAAGGAGGGTCCAACGAAGCCGGAGGTCAACTCAGGGAGTTGAGCAATGCAGGACAGAATGCTGGGGACCTGGGCTTGGCTGTGCATGAAGGATTCCTTGGAAAGATGCACAGAAGCCCTATCAGCTGCAGTTCACACAGTGCACAGGATTACTCTCTGGAGAGGGGAGGCAAGAACTTACCTCCTCCAAATTTGATCATTTGGACCACTGGATAGTCTGGCTCGCTTGGTTCTGCCACCTGTGTTCCAGGGGCCACTCTCGTCAGGATGAGAGGGGTCCCAGAGTACCGGTGATGCTGAAGTTTGGTGCCTGCTGGAGCAGGGGTAAGATTCCGTCAATCCACAGGAGATTTCTTTGTGGCTTCCAGTGCAGGATGAAGGCAGGCAGCTCCCAAAGCATGCACCACCAGAAAACAGTTGAGAAAGCCGGAAGGATTAGGCGCTACAATGTCGCTGGTAGTCTTGTTGCTACTTTGTTGCAGTTTTGCAGGCGTCCTGGAGCAGTCAGCGGTCTATCCTTGGCAGAAGTCGAAGAGAGAGGTGCAGAAGTACTCTGGTGAATTCTTGCAAGTCGTTATTTGAGGAAAAAAACCACTGGAGAGACCCTAAATAGACCTCAGAGGAGGATTGCCCACCTAGTCAGGTAAGCACCTATCAGGAGGTGTCACCTGCTGGCACTGGCCACTCAGAGGCCTCCAGAGTGCCCTCACACCTCTGGATTTAAGATGGCAGAGGTCTGGGACACAATGGAGGAGCTCTGGGCACCACCCCTGGGGTGGTGATGGACAGGGGAGTAGTCACTTCACTTTCCCTTGCCCAGTTTCTCTCCAGAGCAGGGACTGGGGGTTCCCTGAACCGGTGTAGACTGGCTTATGCAAGGAGGGCACCATCTGTGCCCTTCAAAGCATTTCCGGAGGCCGGGGGAGGCTACTCCTTCCCAGCCCTTAACACCTATTTCCAAAGGGAAAGGGTGTAACACTCTCTCTCAGAGGAAATTCTTTGTTCTGCCTTCCTGGGACTGGGCTGCCCAGACCTCAGGAGGGCAGAGCCCTGTCTGTGGACTGGCAGCAGCGGTAGCTGCAGTGAAAACCCCAGAGAGCTGGTTTGGCAGTACCCGGGGTCCATAGTGGAGCCCTGGGGATGCATGGGATTGGCACCCCAATACCAGATTTGTCATGTGGGGACAATTCCATGATCTTAGACATGTTACATGGCCATATTCGGAGTTACCATTGTGAAGCTACATATAGGTATTGACCTATATGTAGTGCACATGTTTAATGGTGTGCTCACACTCACAAAGTCCGGGGAAATGGCCCTGAACTATGTTGGGGCACCTTTGCTAGTGCAAGGGTGCCCTCACACTAGTAACTGTGCACCTAACCTTCAGCAAGTGAAGGCTAGACATAGGTGACTTATAAGTTACTTAAGTGCATTGAAAAATGGCTGTGAAGTAATGTGTGCGTTATTTCACTCAGGCTGCAGTGGCAGTCCTGTGTAAGATTTGTCTGAGCACCCAATGGCTGGCAAAAGAAATGCTGCAGCCCATGGGGATCTCCAAGAACCCCAATAACCTGGGTACCTACGTACCATTTACTACAGAAATATAAGGGTGTTCCAGTGTGCTAATTAGAATTGGTAAAAATTGCCTATTGTGACAATTTTAAAGGCAGAGAGAGCATACACACTGAGATTCTGATTAGCAGAGCCTTAGTGACACAGTTAGGCACTACACAGGTATACACATACAGGCCACACACTATGAGCACTGGGGTCCTGGCCAGCAGGGTCCCAGTGAGACATCTAAAACACACTGACAAATAGGGTTTTCACTATGAGCACTGGGGTCCTGGCTAGCAGGATCCCAGTGAGACAGTAAAAACACACTGACATATACTCATAACCACATCCATATATCCCCTACCTAATGGATTGTGACAGTGATGCTCCTAAAGTTGCAGGTGAAAGGGTACTGTGTCTGCTTTTTGCAGACGATACTCTGTTAATATCACAAACCGCTTCAGGCCTAACTAAACTGTTAGATAAGTTTACATGTTTTTGTGAAGCCGATGGACTGGAAATAAATTCGTCCAAAACTAAGTACATGGTGTTTGGTGATCATGAGCAAAAAGTCAGGAAAAAGATATACCTGGAAGGGGAGGCTTTAGAAAGAGTTCTTGCTTTTGACTATCTGCGCATAAGGCTGGAAGACTCTCAGAAATGGAAAGCTCATTTATCCAAGTTGGACATGAGCTTAAAGCAGAAATCCGGAAGTATCCTGGGATATGTAGCTAAATCATCTAGCTTTCCAGTTACTCCGCCAATTGAAATATATAAAGCTAGGGCCGGAGTATTATATGGTGCAGCGCTATGGGGTCACTGTAACTCAAAGGATTTGGAGAAAACTGAAAATTCCTTTCTGAAAAGGCTATTAACAATTCCGGCAAGTTCTCCTACCTTGCCCGTTCGGTTGGATCTAAACCTTTACTCTATCTCACACATCGCTGCCCTACGGCCTTTGATGTACTGGATCAGGCTATGGTCCTCTGACATTTTTTGCCCATATAGAGCTGGGCTTAGTGTCCTAATGAGTGTGCAAGCCCCAAAAAAGGTCAGGTGGTGTAAATATGTGAAGGAATCCTTATTTGATCTTGGCCTGATAGCCTTTGGCTGGACCCTGCCCACATTCCAAAAAATGCTGCTCAACTTGTGAAAGATGCATACTGGCTGAGAGTCCAAGTGGAAAAATTATCAGAGGTTCCTTCAACAAGTTTTACTAACACCTTCTTATCCCTGAAATGTTATTATGAATTTGAGAATTTTATGGACTCGATTGTTTCACCTTTTGCACAAGCACTTTTCATTGGGTTTAGGTTAGGGATAATACCACTTCACTCATTTACTAGCAAATGGACAAATTTTGGTGCTGACAGTGACCTATGTCCAATGGGATGTGGAGTTACCAATGTTGCCCTGCGTATCGTAAGTAAAGAGCACGTTGGCTTATTCCGCTTTGTAGATCTATGGTCCTTGTGTGTGGGTCAGTTGCCTTTAGGATTTTGAAATCAAGCGCCCATGGCAAAGTGGCATGTCCATTGGAGAATTTTCTGAAGGCTATTTGGCCAATCAGACAAAAACTACTAAAGTCTGGAGCATATCACTTAACTTAACATCATTTTTCCCTGAGATAGCAAATAACAGCTGACTGCCAATCCTTGGTGAAGAGATTAATGTGTTGTGGTCTGCATCCACTCTTTCATATTGTCATGCAATCGACTATCTTTCTTTAAATACAACATATTTATGTATTTTAAATGAGGGCCGTGCTGTGTTGATGTCCTGTTTTACTGCAGCTGCTCTTTTTTGTTTTACCTATTTTAATATCATATGTTTTAGCATGATGTATATTGTGTATTTATGTGCTTTGATGGTATTAATTTGCCGAATAAAGCTATCTATCTATCTCTCTCTTGCTCACAACCAGGCTAAAAGTGGGAGTAATGCTTGAAAGAGGCTACTTTCTCACACTAATAAATAGAGGGGGCTGTGCAATGGGCTGGAGTGATGGTGGAGGAATGTCCAGTTAGAGTCCAGTCTCTTGGTATCAGGTGCATTGTCCAATGGGGCATAGGAAGGGGAGCAATGGCAGTTCAAGGTGGACAGGGTGACAGAGTGGGATAGAAGGGTGACAATCAGGAGATTCTTATTTCCTGGCGGGGGTCTTGGCAATGTTTTCTGGCTTCTGCCTGGATCGCGGGGACCGTTTGCGGGGTGGTTCTCCTTCTGCAGGGGGTGGGGTGCTGGTGGCCTGTGGTCCTGTGGCGGGCCTCCTGTCCAGTAGCGCCGGCGGATGTGGAGGGCTGTTATTCGGTGTGGTTAGTGTCAGGGGCCCTTTGGTGTGCCACTGCCTCCCTCATGGTGTTGGCCATGTCACCCAGCACCCCTGCAAGGTGACCAGGATGATGTAGATGTGTTTGAGGTCCTCCCTGATCCCCAGGTACTGTCCCTCCTGCAGCCGCTGGGTCTCCTGCAACTTGACCAGTATCTGGCCCATGGTCTCCTGGGAATGGTGGTATGCTCCCAGGATGTTGGTGAGTGCCTCCTGGAGAGTGGGTTCCCTGGGCCTGTCCTCCCCCTGTCACACAGCAGTCCTCCCAGCTTCCCTGTTGTCCTGTTCCTCTGTCCCCTGAACCATGTGCCCACTGCCACTGACCCCAGGTCCCTGATTGTCCTGTGTTTGTAGGGTTGTCTGGGGTCCTTGTAGTGGTGGTCACACTGCTGATTGACATGTCCTGGGGACAGTGGCATGGGCCCGCTGGGTGGGTGCTGTGCTGGTATTTGCTGAGGGGGGAGGCTCTGTGGTGATATGGGACTGTGGCAGGGTAACTGACTGTCCAGAGGTCCCTGATGGGCCAGGTTGGTCATCGTGATCCAGGCGTGCAGAGCTGCTGTCATCACTGTGGGCCTCCTCTGGGGGGGACTGGATGTTGCTGGCAACTCCTCTCAGGTGACCTAGAGTAAGGGTCCTGTGGGGATGCAAATGCAGTGTTATTGTATTCGCTTGTGCCATCTTGTGCATGGGTGTGTTTACCTGTATGGTTGTGATTGCCCTGTTAGCTTTGCTTTGTGTGCATGGTGATTTTGTGGGCTAGGTGATTCTCTCTAATGGGCATGCTGTGGTGATGGGTGTCCATGCAGGTCTGTGATGGGGGTCCATGGATTGGTGTGGCATTCAGAGCTTGGTATTGGGATGGGTGGGTTGTGATAGTGGGGTATATGTGAGGTGGTGGAGTGATGGGGTGAGGGTAGGGGTAGGAGTTTGTGATGGAATGCAGGTAGGGTGGGGGATATAGTAGTAAAGATTTGACTTACCAGAGTCCAGTCCTCCTGTCATTCCTGCAAGGCCCTCAGGACGCATGATAGCCAAGACTTGTTCCTCCCATGTTGTTAGTTGTGGGAGAGGAGTTAGGGGCCCACCGCCAATCCTCTGTACAGTTACCTGGTGTCTTGCAAACACGGAATGCACCTTCCCTGTAGGTCGTTCCACCTCTTCCTGATGTCGTCGTTTGTTCTTGGGTGCTGTCCCACGGTATTGATCCTGTCCACGATTCTCCGCCATAGCTCCATCTTCCTAGCAATGGACGTCTGCTGCACCTATGATCCTAATAGCTGTGGCTGATTTCCTCCGCCATGACCCTTAGCTCCTCCTCTGAAAACCTGGGGTGTCTTTGGGGTGCCATGGATGTGGTGTGAGTGATATGTGTGAGGACATGTGGGGTGATGTGTCGGAGTGTGTGTTGTGAGGTGCGTGGATGGTGTATGGGTGATGGTGTTCTGTGGCTCAGATTGAGTGGGTGCTCCTGGCTTGTGTCTCTCTCTGTTGGCAATCTCTTTTTTTTGTTGAAAGGGTTGTGGGTAATGTGGATGAAGCAGGAGTTGCAGAACGGTGTGGGACCTTCTTTTGTAGTGCTGCAGCAACTGCAATTTGCACCTTCTTTGTCCTCATGTTCTGGGACCTCCGTGGGTTCTGCCTGGTCATCCGTGGGTTCCCTACAGTATTGGGAGCCCCCTCTGCCTCCTCAGTCTGAGTTGAGGCCCTCAGTTCCCTCCTGGGTCCAGGCAGCGCCATTTTGACGCAATCCGCGACATTGCTTGAACCAAGTGTGAGTGTGAGTCAGTGTGTTTTTACTGTGTCACTGGGATCCTACTAGCCAGAAACCCAGTGCTCATAGATAAAAACCTATTTGTCAGTGTGTTTTGCCTGTCTCACTGGGATCCTGCAAGCCAGGACCTCAGTGCTCATAGTTTGTGGCCTAATGTATGTGTCTGAACAGTGCTTAACTGTGTCACTGAGGCTCTGCTAATCATAACCTCAGTGCTCATGCTCTCTCTGCTTTTAAATTTGTCCCTCTACGCTAGTGACTTCATTAACCAATTTCAATTGGCACACTGGACCCCCCCTTATAAGTCCCTAGTATATGGTACCTAGGTACCCAGGGCATTAGGGTTCCAGGAGATCCTTATGGGCTGCAGCATTTCTTTTGCCGCCCATAAGGAGCTCAGACAAACCCTTCCACAGGCCTGCCATTGCTACTGCACCTAAGTAACTTATAAGTCACCTATATGTTTAACCTTCATTTAATGAAGGCTAGGTGAAAACTTACTAAGTGGGAGGGCACCCTTGCACTAGCAAAGGTGCCCCCACATAGTTCAGGGCCAATTCCCTGAACTTTGTGAGTGCGGGGACACCATTACACGCATGCACTACATATAGGTCAATACCTATATGCAGCTTCACAGTGGTAACTCCGAATATGGCCGTGTAAAATGTATAAGAGCATGGAATTGTCCTCCCATGCAAAATCTGGTAGTGGGGTGCCAATCCCATGCATCCAAGGGTCTCCACTAGGGACCTGCAAAACCAGCTATCTGGGGTTTTCTCTGCAGCTACCTCTGCTGCCAACCCACAGACAGGGTTCTGCCCTCCTGGGGTCTGGGGAGCCCAGTCCCAGGAAGGCAGAACAAAGAATTTCCTCTGAGAGAGAGTGTTACACCCTCTCCTTTTGGAAATAGGTGTTAAGGGCTGGGGAGGAGTAGCCTCCCCCAGCCTCTGGAAATGCTTTGAAGGGCACAGATGGTGCCCTCCTTGCATAAGCTAGTCTACACCGGTTCAGGGAACCCCCAGTCCCTACTCTGGCGCAAAATTGGACAAAGGAAAGGGGAGTGACCACTCCCCTGTCCATCATCACCCCAGGGGTGGTGCCCAGAGCTCCCCCAGTGTGTCTTATACCTCTGCCATCTTGAATCCAGAGGTGTGCTGGCACAATGGAGGCCTCTGAGTAGCCAGTGCCAGCAGGTGACGTCAGAGACCCTTCCTGATAGGTGCTTAGCTCCCTAGGTGGCCAATCCTCCTCTGGGGGCTATTTAGGGTGTCTCCTGTGGGCTTTTCTTCAGATCACGACCTGCAAGAATTCACCAGAGTTCCTCTGCATCTCCCTCTTTGACTTCTGCCAAAGATCGACCACTGACTGCTCCAGGGCGCCTGCAAAACTGCAACAAAGTAGCAAGGAGACTACCAGCGACATTGTAGCACCTAATCCTGCCTGCTTTCTCGACTGTTTCCTCGTGGTGCATGCTCTGGGGGCTGTCTGCCTTCACCCTGCACTGGAAGCCAAGAAGAGATCTCCTGTGGGTCGACGGAATCTTTCCCCTGCTCCAGCAGGCACCAAACTTCAGCATCACTGGTACTCTGGGACTCCTCTCATCCTAACGAGCGTGGCCCCTGGAACAGGGGTCCAGTGGTCCAACTGTCCAAATTTGGAGGAGGTAAGTCCTTGCCTCCCCTCTCCAGACAGTATTCCTGTGTACTGCGTGAACTGCAGCTACTAGAGCTTCTGTGCACTTTTGCAAGGAATCCTTTGTGCACAGCCTAGCCCAGGTCCCCACCACTCCGTCCTGCATTGCTCAACTCGGTGAGTTGACCACCGGCTTCGTGGGACCCTCTATTGTAGTGTTGAGACAACCACCATGCTCAGTTTTCTTGAACCAGTGTTCAACTACTTCTGCGTGTGCTGCCTTCTTGTGCATGGGCTCCCTGCGTTGTTAAGGGCCCCCTCTGTCTGCTCTGCCAAGTGGCGACCTCCTGGTCCTTCCTGGGCCCGGGCAGCACCCTTTTTCTTCAACTGCAACCTTTGCAGCTAGCAAGTCTTGTTTATGGTCTTTCTCCAAAGAAAGAGATCTGCATCCTCCAGCACTCCGTGGGACATCTTCTGCACAAAGGAGAAGTTCCTGGCACCTTTCGTTGTTGCAGAATCTTCAGCTTCTTCCACCCAGAGGCAGCCATTTTGCACCTTCATCCTGGGTTTAGTGGGCTCCTGCCCCCCCCGGACAATTTTGTGACTCTTGGACTTGGTCCGCTTCTTTTACAGGTCCTCAGGTCCAGGAATCCATCTTCAGTGCTTTGCAGTCTGTTGTGGTCTTTGCAGGATCTCCTATCACAACTTTAGTATGTTTCTGGGGAAGTAGTATCACTTTACTCCTACTTTTCAGGGTCTTGGGGTGGGGTATCTTGGACCCCCTTAGTGTTTTCTTACACTCCCAGCGACCCTCTACACACTACACTAGGCCAGGGGTCCCTAAGTGGTTCGCATTCCACTTTCTTAGTATATGGTTTGTGTTGCCCAAGGCCTATTGTATCCTATTGTATTCTATAGTGTTTGCACTACTTTTCTAACTGTTTACTTACCTGATTTTGCTTTGTGTGTATATTTTGTGTATTTTACTTACCTCCTAAGGGAGTATATCCTCTATTTTTTTGGCACATTGTCCCTAAAATAAAGTACCTTTATTTTTAGTAACTCTGAGTATTGTGATTCTTATGACATAGTGCAATTTGATATAAGAGGTATAGTAGGATCTTTGCATGTCTCCTAGTTCAGCCTAAGCTGCTCTGCTATAGCTACCTCTATCAGCCTAAGCTGCTAGAACACTACTAATCTACTAACAAGGGATAACTGGACTTGGCACAAGGTGTAAGTACCACCAGGTACCCACTATAGGCCAGGCCAGCCTCCTACAATACTTTGTTGCAGTTACAGCGGTTCCTGGAGAAGACTGCAATTGAGCCGAGGTCAGAGGATGGCGTAGTAGTTGGAGAGGATTCCTGCATCCTCCAGCACTCCGTGGGACATCTTCTGCACAAAGGAGAAGTTCCTGGCACCTTTCGTTGTTGCAGAATCTTCAGCTTCTTCCACCCAGAGGCAGCCATTTTGCACCTTCATCCTGGGTTTAGTGGGCTCCTGCCCCCCCGGACAATTTTGTGACTCTTAGACTTGGTCCGCTTCTTTTACAGGTCCTCAGGTCCAGGAATCCATCTTCAGTGCTTTTCAGTCTGTTGTGGTCTTTGCAGGATCTCCTATCACAACTTTAGTATGTTTCTGGGGAAGTAGTATCACTTTACTCCTACTTTTCAGGGTCCTGGGGTGGGGTATCTTGGACCCCCTTAGTGTTTTCTTACACTCCCAGCGACCCTCTACACACTACACTAGGCCAGGGGTCCCTAAGTGGTTCGCATTCCACTTTCTTAGTATATGGTTTGTGTTGCCCAAGGCCTATTGTATCCTATTGTATTCTATAGTGTTTGCACTACTTTTCTAACTGTTTACTTACCTGATTTTGCTTTGTGTGTATATTTTGTGTATTTTACTTACCTCCTAAGGGAGTATATCCTCTATTTTTTTGGCACATTGTCCCTAAAATAAAGTACCTTTATTTTTAGTAACTCTGAGTATTGTGATTCTTATGACATAGTGCAATTTGATATAAGAGGTATAGTAGGATCTTTGCATGTCTCCTAGTTCAGCCTAAGCTGCTCTGCTATAGCTACCTCTATCAGCCTAAGCTGCTAGAACACTACTAATCTACTAACAAGGGATAACTGGACTTGGCACAAGGTGTAAGTACCACCAGGTACCCACTATAGGCCAGGCCAGCCTCCTACAATACTTTGTTGCAGTTACAGCGGTTCCTGGAGAAGACTGCAATTGAGCCGAGGTCAGAGGATGGCGTAGTAGTTGGAGAGGATTCCTGCATCCTCCAGCACTCCGTGGGACATCTTCTGCACAAAGGAGAAGTTCCTGGCACCTTTCGTTGTTGCAGAATCTTCAGCTTCTTCCACCCAGAGGCAGCCATTTTGCACCTTCATCCTGGGTTTAGTGGGCTCCTGCCCCCCCGGACAATTTTGTGACTCTTGGACTTGGTCCGCTTCTTTTACAGGTCCTCAGGTCCAGGAATCCATCTTCAGTGCTTTGCAGTCTGTTGTGGTCTTTGCAGGATCTCCTATCACAACTTTAGTATGTTTCTGGGGAAGTAGTATCACTTTACTCCTACTTTTCAGGGTCCTGGGGTGGGGTATCTTGGACCCCCTTAGTGTTTTCTTACACTCCCAGCGACCCTCTACACACTACACTAGGCCAGGGGTCCCTAAGTGGTTCGCATTCCACTTTCTTAGTATATGGTTTGTGTTGCCCAAGGCCTATTGTATCCTATTGTATTCTATAGTGTTTGCACTACTTTTCTAACTGTTTACTTACCTGATTTTGCTTTGTGTGTATATTTTGTGTATTTTACTTACCTCCTAAGGGAGTATATCCTCTATTTTTTTGGCACATTGTCCCTAAAATAAAGTACCTTTATTTTTAGCAACTCTGAGTATTGTGATTCTTATGACATAGTGCAATTTGATATAAGAGGTATAGTAGGATCTTTGCATGTCTCCTAGTTCAGCCTAAGCTGCTCTGCTATAGCTACCTCTATCAGCCTAAGCTGCTAGAACACTACTAATCTACTAACAAGGGATAACTGGACTTGGCACAAGGTGTAAGTACCACCAGGTACCCACTATAGGCCAGGCCAGCCTCCTACAATACTTTGTTGCAGTTACAGCGGTTCCTGGAGAAGACTGCAATTGAGCCGAGGTCAGAGGATGGCGTAGTAGTTGGAGAGGATTCCTGAAGGAAACTTGCAAGCAGAATCTGAAGCGAACCCACAGGAGAGACCCTAAATAGCCCTGAGAGGGGGACTGGCTACCTTATCAGGTAAGGACCTATCAGGAGGGGTCTCTGGCATCACCTGCTGGCACTGGCCACTCAGAGCCTTCCAGAGTGCCCCCACACCTTGTAAAGCAAGATGGCTGAAGTCTGCGACAACTGGAGGAGATCTGTGCACCACCCCCAGGGTGGTGATGGACAGGGGAGTAGTCACTCTCCTTTCCTTTGTCCAGTTTCGCACCAGAGCAGGGTACAAGGGGTCCCTGAACCGGTGTAGATTGGTTTATGAAAGGAGGGCACCATCTGTGCCCTTCAAAACATTTCCAGAGGCTGGGGGAGGCTACTCCTCCCCAGCCCATAACATCTATTTCCAAAGGGAGAGAGTGTAACACCTCTCTCAGAGGAAATCCTTTGTTCTGCCTTCCTGTGGCTGGGCTGCCCAGACCCCAGGAGGGCAGAAACCTGTTTGAGGGTTGGCAGCAGCAGTAGCTGCAGAGAAAACCCAAGAGAGCTAGTTTGGCAGTACCCGGGGTCCATGCTGGAGCCCCGGGGATGCATGGAATTGTCCCCCCAATACCAAAATGGTATTGGGGTGACAATTCCATGATCATAGACATGTTACATGGCCATATTCGGAGTTACCATTGTGAAACCACATATAGGTAGTGACCTATATGTAGTGCACGCGTGTAATGGTGTCCCCGCACTCACAAAGTCCGGGGAATTTGCCCTGAACAATGTGGGGGCACCTTGGCTAGTGCCAGGGTGCCCTCACACTAAGTAACTTGGCACCTAACCTTCACCAAGTGAGGGTTAGACATATAGGTGACTTATAAGTTACTTATTGTAGGAGGCTGGACTGGCTTGTAGTGAGTACCAAGGGGTACTTGCACCTTGCACCAGGCCCAGTTATCCCTTATTAGTGTATAGGGTGTCTAGCAGCTTAGGCTGATAGATAATGGTAGCTTAGCAGAGCAGCTTAGGCTGAACTAGGAGACGTGTGAAGCTACTACAGTACCACTTAGTGTCATATGCACAATATCATAAGAAAACACAATACACAGTTATACTAAAAATAAAGGTACTTTATTTTTATGACAATATGCCAAAGTATCTTAGAGTGTACCCTCAGTAAGAGGATAGGAAATATACACAAGATATATATACACAATAGCAAAAATATGCAGTATAGTCTTAGAAAACAGTGCAAACAATGTATAATTACAATAGGATGCAATGGGGAAACATAGGGATAGGGGCAACACAAACCATATACTCCAAAAGTGGAATGTGAACCACGAATGGACCCCAAACCTATGTGACCTTGTAGAGGGTCGCTGGGACTATTAGAAAATAGTGAGAGTTAGAAAAATAACCCTCCCCAAGACCCTGAAAAGTGAGTGCAAAGTGCACCAAAGTTCCCCTAAGGACAAAATAGTCGTGTTAGAGGGAGAATGCAAGGAAAACACAAATCAGCAATGCAACAACGATGGATTCCTGTCTGAAGGTACCTGTGGAACAAGGGGACCAAGTCCAAAAGTCACAAGCAGCTCGGAGATGGGCAGATGCCCAAGAAATGCCAGCGGTTGGTGCAAAGAAGCTCTTACTAGGCTGAAGAACTGTGAATACTGCAGGAACGACAAGGGCTAGAGACTTCCCCTTTGGAGGATGGATCCCCCACGCCTTGGAGAGTCGTGCAGAAGTGTTTTCCCGCCGGATGGACGCCAACAAGCCTTGCTACAGGCAAATCGTGCGTTTGGCGTTTTTGGACGCTGCTGGGGCCCAGGAGGGACCAGGAGGTCGCAAATTGGACCTGCAGAGAGAGGGGACGTCGAGCAAGACAAGGAGCCCTCACTGAAGCAGGTAGCACCCGGAGAAGTGCCAGAAACAGGCACTACGAGGATGCGTGAAACGGTGCTCGCCGAAGTTGCACAAAGGAGTCCCACGTCGCCGGAGACCAACTTAGAAAGTCGTGCAATGCAGGTTAGAGTGCCGTGGACCCAGGCTTGGCTGTGCACGAAGGATTTCCGCCGGAAGTGCACAGGGGCCGGAGAAGCTTGCAAAGTCGCGGTTCCCAGCAATGCAGCCCAGCGAGGTGAGGCAAGGACTTACCTCCACCAAACTTGGGCTGAAGAGTCACTGGACTGTGGGGGTCACTTGGACGGTGTCGCTGGATTCGAGGGACCTCGCTCGTCGTGCTGAGAGGAGACCCAAGGGACCGGAGATGCAGCTTTTTGGTGCCTGCGGTTGCAGGGGGAAGATTCCGTCGACCCACGGGAGATTTCTTCGGAGCTTCTGGTGCAGAGAGGAGGCAGGCTACCCCCACAGCATGCACAAGCAGGAAAACAGTCGAGAAGGCGGCAGGATCAGCGTTACAGAGTTGCAGTAGTCGTCTTTGCTACTATGTTGCAGGTTTGCAGGCTTCCAGCGCGGTCAGCGGTCGATTCCTTATCAGAAGGTGAAGAGGGAGATGCAGAGGAACTCGGCTGAGCTCATGCATTCGTTATCTGAAGTTTCCCCAGAGACAGAGACCCTAAATAGCCAGAAAAGAGGGTTTGGCTACCTAGGAGAGAGGAAAGGCTACTAACACCTGAAGGAGCCTATCACAAGGAGTCTCTGACGTCACCTGGTGGCACTGGCCACTCAGAGCAGTCCAGTGTGCCAGCAGCACCTCTGTTTCCAAGATGGCAGAGGTCTGGAGCACACTGGAGGAGCTCTGGACACCTCCCAGGGGAGGTGCAGGTCAGGGGAGTGGTCACTCCCCTTTCCTTTGTCCAGTTTCGCGCCAGAGCAGGGGCTAAGGGGTCCCTGAACCGGTGTAGACTGGCTTATGCAGAATTGGGCACCTCTGTGCCCAACAAAGCATTTCCAGAGGCTGGGGGAGGCTACTCCTCCCCTGCCTTCACACCATTTTCCAAAGGGAGAGGGTGTCACACCCTCTCTCAGAGGAAGTTCTTTGTTCTGCCATCCTGGGCCAGGCCTGGCTGGACCCCAGGAGGGCAGATGCCTGTCTGAGGGGTTGGCAGCAGCAGCAGCTGCAGAGAAACCCCAGGAAGGGCAGTTTGGCAGTACCAGGGTCTGTGCTACAGACCACTGGGATCATGGAATTGTACCAACAATGCCAGGATGGCATAGAGGGGGCAATTCCATGATCATAGACATGTTACATGGCCATATTCGGAGTTACCATGGTGAAGCTACATATAGGTAGTGACCTATATGTAGTGCACGCGTGTAATGGTGTCCCCGCACTCACAAAGTTCAGTGAATTGGCTCTGAACAATGTGGGGGCACCTTGGCTAGTGCCAGGGTGCCCTCACACTAAGTAACTTTGCACCTAACCTTTACCAGGTAAAGGTTAGACATATAGGTGACTTATAAGTTACTTAAGTGCAGTGTAAAATGGCTGTGAAATAACGTGGACGTTATTTCACTCAGGCTGCAGTGGCAGGCCTGTGTAAGAATTGTCAGAGCTCCCTATGGGTGGCAAAAGAAATGCTGCAGCCCATAGGGATCTCCTGGAACCCCAATACCCTGGGTACCTCAGTACCATATACTAGGGAATTATAAGGGTGTTCCAGTAAGCCAATGTAAATTGGTAAAAATGGTCACTAGCCTGTCAGTGACAATTTGAAAGTAATGAGAGAGCATAACCACCGAGGTTCTGGTTAGCAGAGCCTCAGTGAGACAGTTAGGCACCACACAGGGAACATATACATGCACACCTATGAGCACTGGGGCCCTGTGTGACAGGGTCCCAGTGACACATACATATAGGCCACAAACCTATGAGCACTGGGGTCCTGACCAGCAGGATCCCAGTGACACATAACAACCATACTGAAAACATGGTGTTTTCACTATGAGCACTGAGGCCTGGCTATCAGGATCCCAGTGAGACAGTGAAAACAGTGACAAACACCCTGACATACACTCACAAACAGGCCAAAAGTGGGGGTAACAAGGCTAGAAAGAGGCTACCTTCTCACACAACCCCCCCCCAAACGAAGGACAATAAGGCTAACCTTGGCCAGTTGAGACTTTATTGTCTAAGTGGTGATAAGTAGAGAGTAGCTCTGCAATAGACTGGTTACTCCCTTTATCATCCACTATATGGTTACTTCCCTGTGGGGATGTAAACCACCCTGTTTGAAGTTTTTTAGCTAAGCAACAATGTGAAGATGTATTTTCAGAGTTTCTATCAGTAAGTTTTAGTTTAGAGCAGTGGGAATTGTCCACTGAACCTATTTGTAGTGATGGAAATGCCAGACAGGGATGCTGTCTCAGAAAAGCCATAGCTGGGCAAAAACTTTGTCCATCTGGCTGGAAGAGAGAACAGGGATGCTGTTTCTCTTGAGTTGGAGCAGGGCAGGGATGCTGTCCTATGAGCTCCACACTAGGGCAGGGATGCTGTCCTAAGTGTTGTGAGGTAGTGCAGGGTTTCTGCACTAAAGTTTCTCTGGGAGGGTTGGAGGGATGCTCCATGTTAACTAAAATGGTGCTGTTTTTCTCATCAATGTTAGTTATCCCACAGAGAGGTACTTCCACCTCAGGGAGTCCAGCTTTTCCAGCTGATGATTCCCTTGGAACAGGTGCCACCCCAGGAGAGGTTTCTCCCACCACAGGAATAGTATCCTGAATGGTAGGGTGGTTAGGGGATACTGTGATACCCTTTTTACCTGTTGATGAAGAGGGATCCTGAGTTTTCAGGCCTTCTCTCCTTTGCTTTTTCATTTCACTTGAAATGAGAGGGAACAATTCCTCAGGGATGCCCAGCATGGCTGCATGGGCATAAAACTCTACATGAGCCCAACCTGCGGCCTCTAGGTCATTACCTAAGAGACAGTCTACAGGTAAGCTAGGTGATACCACCACCTGCTTAGGGCCAGTAACTCCACCCCAACTAAACTGAATTATAGCTAAGGGAAGAAACTTAGTGGAGTTATGGACATCAATAATCTTATACTGTTGTCCAATGATGTGTTGTTCAGGAGGCACTAGGTTTTCAGTCACCAAAGTGAAACTGGCACCTGTGTCCCTGTAGGCCAAGGCCTCAACACCATTTATTGAAACTGTCTGCCTGTACTTATCCATTGTAAGGGGACAAGCAGCCAGTGTGGCAAGGCCAATGCCACTAGGTGTGACAGAAACTGTCTTGGGACTGATTACATCAGTTTCCACTATGGACCCATAAGTGAACCCAACTACACCCTTTGCTTGACTGTTGCCAGCAGTCCCACCACTAGTACCACTACTGCTAGGGGCACTAGAGCTTGATGTATTAGTGGTGGTAGGCTCAGGGGGTTTACCTGGACAGGACTTATCCCCTGGCCTATGGCCTCTATTTTTACACACAAAGCACCAAGGCTTTTTAATGTGTGCAGGTTGGGAAGAAGAGGAAGAATTTGTTTTATCCCCACCCTCTGAAGAGTGTTTAAGATTTGAAGTGGGATCTTTGGTTTTACCCTTATCCCCATGCTTATCTTGAGATTTTTCACCATCTTTCTTCTTATTGCCATCTTTGTCACCCCCTGTATGAACTTTTCTGTTCACCCTTGTTCTGACCCATTTGTCTGCCTTCTTTCCCAATTCTTGGGGAGAGGTCAGATCAGAGTCTACCAGGTACTGGTGCAACAAATCAGACACACAATTATTAAGTATATGCTCTCTCAGGATTGTGTTATACAGGCTTTCATAATCAGTAACTTTACTGCCATGTAACCACCCCTCCAAGGCCTTCACTGAATGGTCAATGAAATCAACCCAGTCTTGTGAAGACTCCTTTTTGGTCTCTCTGAACTTTATCCTGTATTGTTCAGTGGTTAAGCCATAACCATCCAGGAGTGCATTCTTAAGAACTGTAAAATTATTGGCATCATTTTCTTTCACAGTAAGGAGTCTATCCCTACCCTTTCCACTAAATGATAGCCATAGGATAGCAGCCCACTGCTTTTGAGGGACATCCTGTACAACACAGGCCCTCTCAAGTGCAGCAAACCACTTGTTAATGTCATCCCCCTCCTTATAAGGGGGAACTATCTTGTGCAGATTCCTGGAATCATGCTCTTTTGCAGGATGACTATGGGGAATACTGCTGCTGCCACCATGGGTATCTAAACCCAACTTCTGTCTTTCCTTCTCTAATTCTAAAGACTGTCTATCCAAATCCAGCTGTTGCTTCTTGAGCTTCAGTCTGGTTTGTTCCACTCTCAATCTATTGAGCTCCCTTTCTAACAATCTGTCATCAGGGTGGGTGGGAGGGACATTTCTAGATACAGAGGTATGATGGGAATGAACAGAAGGAGACCTGTCTCTTACAGAGGGCACCCTAACAGCTTGGCTAACAGTATAATGTGAGAGCACACCATCAGTATGATGTGATTCAACCTCTGTACCAACTATGCTAGACTGTCTAGTAATGGGCAGGCTGAGAAGTTTCTTTCCTGAACCTTTTCCTGGGGGAGTCCCTGGATCAGATTGAGAACCATTAGCTACTTTTTCTACAGATTGGGCACTTATGGCCTTATCCTGTACTCTAAGCATATTAATTAACAGTTCTAAGGAAGGATTCTTCCCTACACTCAAACCTCTCTCTATGCAGAGACTCCTTGCTCCTTTCCAGCTAAGGTGATCATATGCAAGTTTGGACAGTTCAACTTTTTGGCCTGTGCCAGACATTTTTAGAGAGAGTTAAAGTGATAGACAAAGAGAAAAAAGTTTTCAGAACTTTTTGGAAAGACAGAAAAACTTTTTAAACTTTTTAAGAACTTTTTGAAAGTTTAGAAGTACTTTTCAGCACTTAGAAAAGAGTGAAAAGAGGAAATGCAAAACTTTTTGGCTATGTGTATATACACTGACCTTGTTTTGTATATTTTTCTCTCATGAAAAGTACAATGACAAGAGTGGTAAGTAGTCTCAAAGCACTTATCCCACCACTGCACAACCAATGTAGGAGGCTGGACTGGCTTGTAGTGAGTACCAAGGGGTACTTGCACCTTGCACCAGGCCCAGTTATCCCTTATTAGTGTATAGGGTGTCTAGCAGCTTAGGCTGATAGATAATGGTAGCTTAGCAGAGCAGCTTAGGCTGAACTAGGAGACGTGTGAAGCTACTACAGTACCACTTAGTGTCATATGCACAATATCATAAGAAAACACAATACACAGTTATACTAAAAATAAAGGTACTTTATTTTTATGACAATATGCCAAAGTATCTTAGAGTGTACCCTCAGTAAGAGGATAGGAAATATACACAAGATATATATACACAATAGCAAAAATATGCAGTATAGTCTTAGAAAACAGTGCAAACAATGTATAATTACAATAGGATGCAATGGGGAAACATAGGGATAGGGGCAACACAAACCATATACTCCAAAAGTGGAATGTGAACCACGAATGGACCCCAAACCTATGTGACCTTGTAGAGGGTCGCTGGGACTATTAGAAAATAGTGAGAGTTAGAAAAATAACCCTCCCCAAGACCCTGAAAAGTGAGTGCAAAGTGCACCAAAGTTCCCCTAAGGACAAAATAGTCGTGTTAGAGGGAGAATGCAAGGAAAACACAAATCAGCAATGCAACAACGATGGATTCCTGTCTGAAGGTACCTGTGGAACAAGGGGACCAAGTCCAAAAGTCACAAGCAGCTCGGAGATGGGCAGATGCCCAAGAAATGCCAGCGGTTGGTGCAAAGAAGCTCTTACTAGGCTGAAGAACTGTGAATACTGCAGGAACGACAAGGGCTAGAGACTTCCCCTTTGGAGGATGGATCCCCCACGCCTTGGAGAGTCGTGCAGAAGTGTTTTCCCGCCGGATGGACGCCAACAAGCCTTGCTACAGGCAAATCGTGCGTTTGGCGTTTTTGGACGCTGCTGGGGCCCAGGAGGGACCAGGAGGTCGCAAATTGGACCTGCAGAGAGAGGGGACGTCGAGCAAGACAAGGAGCCCTCACTGAAGCAGGTAGCACCCGGAGAAGTGCCAGAAACAGGCACTACGAGGATGCGTGAAACGGTGCTCGCCAAAGTTGCACAAAGGAGTCCCACGTCGCCGGAGACCAACTTAGAAAGTCGTGCAATGCAGGTTAGAGTGCCGTGGACCCAGGCTTGGCTGTGCACGAAGGATTTCCGCCGGAAGTGCACAGGGGCCGGAGAAGCTTGCAAAGTCGCGGTTCCCAGCAATGCAGCCCAGCGAGGTGAGGCAAGGACTTACCTCCACCAAACTTGGGCTGAAGAGTCACTGGACTGTGGGGGTCACTTGGACGGTGTCGCTGGATTCGAGGGACCTCGCTCGTCGTGCTGAGAGGAGACCCAAGGGACCGGAGATGCAGCTTTTTGGTGCCTGCGGTTGCAGGGGGAAGATTCCGTCGACCCACGGGAGATTTCTTCGGAGCTTCTGGTGCAGAGAGGAGGCAGGCTACCCCCACAGCATGCACAAGCAGGAAAACAGTCGAGAAGGCGGCAGGATCAGCGTTACAGAGTTGCAGTAGTCGTCTTTGCTACTATGTTGCAGGTTTGCAGGCTTCCAGCGCGGTCAGCGGTCGATTCCTTATCAGAAGGTGAAGAGGGAGATGCAGAGGAACTCGGCTGAGCTCATGCATTCGTTATCTGAAGTTTCCCCAGAGACAGAGACCCTAAATAGCCAGAAAAGAGGGTTTGGCTACCTAGGAGAGAGGAAAGGCTACTAACACCTGAAGGAGCCTATCACAAGGAGTCTCTGACGTCACCTGGTGGCACTGGCCACTCAGAGCAGTCCAGTGTGCCAGCAGCACCTCTGTTTCCAAGATGGCAGAGGTCTGGAGCACACTGGAGGAGCTCTGGACACCTCCCAGGGGAGGTGCAGGTCAGGGGAGTGGTCACTCCCCTTTCCTTTGTCCAGTTTCACGCCAGAGCAGGGGCTAAGGGGTCCCTGAACCGGTGTAGACTGGCTTATGCAGAATTGGGCACCTCTGTGCCCAACAAAGCATTTCCAGAGGCTGGGGGAGGCTACTCCTCCCCTGCCTTCACACCATTTTCCAAAGGGAGAGGGTGTCACACCCTCTCTCAGAGGAAGTTCTTTGTTCTGCCATCCTGGGCCAGGCCTGGCTGGACCCCAGGAGGGCAGATGCCTGTCTGAGGGGTTGGCAGCAGCAGCAGCTGCAGAGAAACCCCAGGAAGGGCAGTTTGGCAGTACCAGGGTCTGTGCTACAGACCACTGGGATCATGGAATTGTACCAACAATGCCAGGATGGCATAGAGGGGGCAATTCCATGATCATAGACATGTTACATGGCCATATTCGGAGTTACCATGGTGAAGCTACATATAGGTAGTGACCTATATGTAGTGCACGCGTGTAATGGTGTCCCCGCACTCACAAAGTTCAGTGAATTGGCTCTGAACAATGTGGGGGCACCTTGGCTAGTGCCAGGGTGCCCTCACACTAAGTAACTTTGCACCTAACCTTTACCAGGTAAAGGTTAGACATATAGGTGACTTATAAGTTACTTAAGTGCAGTGTAAAATGGCTGTGAAATAACGTGGACGTTATTTCACTCAGGCTGCAGTGGCAGGCCTGTGTAAGAATTGTCAGAGCTCCCTATGGGTGGCAAAAGAAATGCTGCAGCCCATAGGGATCTCCTGGAACCCCAATACCCTGGGTACCTCAGTACCATATACTAGGGAATTATAAGGGTGTTCCAGTAAGCCAATGTAAATTGGTAAAAATGGTCACTAGCCTGTCAGTGACAATTTGAAAGTAATGAGAGAGCATAACCACCGAGGTTCTGGTTAGCAGAGCCTCAGTGAGACAGTTAGGCACCACACAGGGAACATATACATGCACACCTATGAGCACTGGGGCCCTGTGTGACAGGGTCCCAGTGACACATACATATAGGCCACAAACCTATGAGCACTGGGGTCCTGACCAGCAGGATCCCAGTGACACATAACAACCATACTGAAAACATGGTGTTTTCACTATGAGCACTGAGGCCTGGCTATCAGGATCCCAGTGAGACAGTGAAAACAGTGACAAACACCCTGACATACACTCACAAACAGGCCAAAAGTGGGGGTAACAAGGCTAGAAAGAGGCTACCTTCTCACACTTATGTGCAGTGAAAAATGGCTATGAAATAACGTGGATGTTATTTCACTCAGGCTGCAGTGGCAGTCCTGTGTAAGAATAGTCTTAGCTCCCTATGGATGGCAAAATAAATGCTGCAGCCCTTAGGGATCTTCTGGAACCCCAAATACCCAGGGTACGTAGGTACCATATACCAGGGAATTATATGAGTGTTCCAGTGTGCCAATGAGAATTGGTAAAATTAGTCACTAGCCTGCAGTGACAATTTTAGAAAGCAGAGAGAGCATAAACAATGAGGTTCTGGTTAGCAGAGCCTCAGTGATACAGTTAGGCACCACACAGGGAACACATACAGGGCATACATTATGAGCACTGGGGTCCTGCCAAGCAGGATCCCAGTGACACATGGGCAAAAACAACCATACATACAGTGAAAATGGGGGTAACATGCCAGGCAAGATGGTATTTTCCTACAGGGGGCACCTCTGCTAGTGCAAGGGTGCCCCCACACACAGCTACTATGCACCTAGCCTTCAGGGTCTGAAGGTTAGTTATTTAGGTGACTTATAAGTGACCTGGTGCAGTGAAAATGGTGGTGAAATAGTGCTTACACTATTTCACTCAGGCTGCAATGGCTCCTTTCTCACAACTATTCAGTAAAAAGGCTGGGTGGCTAGTTAGCTGGAAAAAAGGTACAAGATTATGATGGGCTGTACAACCTATTCATGACTGAGCATTTGCTAAGTAATTATTTAAGTGATAAGCTATATCAACACCTGGTAGACCTGCGTCCAATTTCCCGTCAAGAATTGGGGAGGAAGGCAGACCACTGGGTCAATCCAAGGGTAAACAAAACTACCACTTGTGGTGGAGACCAAAAGAAAGAGGCCAAAAAAGCACACCCTCAAGGAAAAGATGGGAGACAAAACAAAAATTAACAAAGATCCTTCTCAAGGCCCCCAAAAATATGCGCAAAGGGTGGGCCCGGAGACTTCTCACAGCCTAGGGGTGGGTACAAAGGAAAGCACTTTGATCTGAGCAAGGCCTGGTGCCCTGATGAGAGGTGTGGCCTGACCATGTCAGTGATCCCACAGAGGCAACGTTAGTCACTTAGTGTGGGTGTCAAGGCGACCAGATCCTCGGGGCTTGAGCATGTTCCCAACATGTCCACCTCTTAGCAGCTCCACTAGTAATATAGCACAGAGTTAAAGAATGGGCAAGTGGGGGAATGGGTTTTGGGTTGGGAACAGCGGGGTAGGAGACCTGTGGAAACAAGAGTTAAACAACACAATTAATTACAATTACTTTCAATAAGTTTTGTTTCAAATAAATACTTATACTGAAAACATCAATGGCCTGAGACTTCACTATAACTAGGCCTCAAGAATCTAGGTACCAATCAAGAAAAGGTTATACAAGGTTTTCAAATGAACATTCCATAATTAACATATTATATTTTTGAACAATAAACGCTCTCCAAATAGTTCTTAGAATAGTCACTGCATTGTAACAAGAATCAAAGAGCACATGGTTATTTCTCTGCATGAATTAAGTGTACTAGATCCATGAATAACACGGCTACGTCACTCTCTGATTAAGAGTTCCAAGACTCAAATGTTCAGGAAATATTATGCACCTTAATCAAACTGCACATCTAGATTTTAATGTATAGAAATGATCGTGCACTCTGCCGATCTGTATTTCAAAGGTTAAACTCCAGGAATGAATCGCGCACACTGTTGCCAATTCGAACATCTAGATTAAAATGCAATGAAATGATCGCACACATTGCCGATCTGTATTTCAAGAGTTAAATGCCTGGAACGAATCGCGCACACTGTTCCCGATTCGATTATCAAGAACCAAACGCCATGAAATGATCGCACACACTGCTGATCTGAATGCCATGAAGTAAATGCCAGGAAAACAATCGCACACGCGATTTCAAGTTTAGGCCCAAAACTCGAGTGTCACTGGAAACGGAGTCGGGGGCCTAACCCGACCTCCGCCTTACCGCCCTGCTGGAAGATCACTAAATAAAAAAGGCCAGGCCTGGAAATGACTGGATAGGCCTCTGGACAGGAGCTCTGGAAAATTCTGCTGCTCTGCACCGGCACCTCTGAATAGTGCGCTTGTGGAGCTGGGCTGGCCCCATTATATAGAGCCAAGCCCCGCCCACGAGCCAAACCCAACCATGCTGCAAGAAAGACTTCTAGAGAGTCTTTGAATAAAGGACCACACCCTGTAGTCCTGCAAACAAGCCTTGCAAATGAACAATGAATTACAAACAGCATTAATGACTTTTCAAGGTAGAAGCTCTGCAATGCAAAAAGTTAGCATACTGCATAGGAACACAATGCATGAAATATGCCTTTGCATAAGGACTGGGTTTTTGCATTTACGTCGCCCGCAGAGCGTGCACTGTCCTGATGTTGACAGTACTCCCCCCTCCCAAACGCGCTCTAGGGCCTGGTTTGTCTGGATGTAGGCGATGAAAACGCCTCACTAGTAGTGGAGCATGAATGTCAGATGCGGAGACCCATGAGTTGCTCTCAGGACCGTAACCTTTCCAAGATATTAGATACCAGAGATTACGACCTCAAAATTTTGAATCCAGCACCTGTTTAACTTCGTATTCCAATTCTCCCTGTACTAGAACTGGAGCTGGTTGGGAGCGGACTTTTTGGGCAGCTCTTTTCAGGAGTGAAGTATGAAACACTGGATGAATACGTAGTGACCTTGGTAACTGCAGTTTATAGGTCACTGGATTGATTTGCTGAAGGACTGTGTAAGGACCTATGAATTTGGGATTAAACATATGCTTTTTCTTGAAGTCAATATGAAGTGTGGAAAGCCACACTCTATCACCTGACTTATATTGGGGTCCTTCACAATGTTTCTTGCCATAGTGCTTCTTATATGTTTGTTTAGCTTTATCTAGATGTTGCTGGATTTGTTTCTGGGTTTGATGGAGTTGTTGAATCGTATCTGACACGGCTGGTGTAAGTGAACTTTCTTGTGGAATCGTGATTGGCAGGGTAGCAGGATGATAGCCAAACAGACCAAAAAAGGGGTGACACCAATGGAAGTACGATATGAGTTATTATAGGCTAGTTCAGCTAACCAAAGCATAGATGTCAAAGAATGAAGTGCTTTCTCAGCATAAGCACGCAGGTATTGTTTCAATGTCTGATTTAGTCGCTCCGTTTGGCCATCCGTTTGAAGATGATGACTGGTAGACAGTGTAGAAGTGATTTGAAATGTTTTGCACCACGTTTTCCAGAGGTTAGAGGCTAATTGTGTAGGAAGGTAGCCTCTTTCTAGCCTTGTTACCCCGAATTTTGGCCTGTTTGTGAGTATATGTCAGGGTGTTTTTACTGTCTCACTGGGATCCTGCTAGCCAAGGCCCAGTGCTCATGGTGAAGACCCTATGTTGTCAGTGTGATTTATATGTGTCACTGGGATCCTGCTAGCCAGGACCCCAGTGCTCATAAGTTTGTGGCTCTATGTGTTCCCTGTGTGGTGCCTAACTGTATGACTGAGGCTCTGCTAACCAAAACCTCAGTGTTTATGCTCTCTCTTTGCTTTAAAATTGTCACTGCAGGCTAGTGACTAATTTTACCAATTCTCATTGGCACACTGGTACACCCTTATAATTCCCTTGTATATGGTACTTAGGTACCCAGGGTTTTGGGGTTCCAGGAGATCCCTATGGGCTGCAGCATTTCTTTTGCCACCCATAGGGAGCTCGGACAATTGTCACACAGGCCTGCCACTGCAGCCTGAGTGAAATAACGTCAACGTTATTTCACAGCCATTTTTCACTGCACATAAGTAACTTATAAGTCACCTATATGTCTAACCATCACCTAGTGAAGGTTAGGTGCAAAGTTACTAAGTGTGAGGGCACCCTGGCACTAGCCAAGGTGCCCCCACATTGTTCAGGGCAATTTCCCTGGACTTTGTGAGTGCGGGGACACCATTACACGCGTGCACTATACATAGGTCACTCCCTATGTATAGCATCACAATGATAACTCCGAACATGGCCACGTAACATGTCTAAGATCATGGAATTGTCACCCCATTACCATTCTGGTATTGGGGGGACAATTCCATGATCCCCTGGGTCTCTAGCACAGAACCCGGGTACTGCTAAACTGCCTTGCCGGGGTCTCCACTGCAGCTGCTGCTGCTGCCAACCCCTCAGACAGGTGTCTGCCCTTCTTGGGTCCAGGCAGCCGTGGCCCAGGAAGGCAGAACAAAAGATTCCCTCTGAGAGAGGGTGTAAAACCCTCTCCCTTTGGAAATAGGTGTGAAGGCTGGGGAGGAGTAGCCTCCCCCAGCCTCTGGAAATGCTTTGATGGGCACATATGGTGCCCATCTCTGCATAAGCCAGTCTACACCGGTTCAGGGATCCCCCAGCCCTGCTCTGGCATGAAACTGGACAAAGGAAAGGGGAGTGACCACTCCCCTGACCTGCACCTCCCAGGGGAGGTGCCCAAAGCTCCTCCAGTGTGCTCCAAACCTCTGCCATCTTGGAAACAGAGGTGCTGCTGGCACACTGGACTGCTCTGAGTGGCCAGTGCTAGCAGGTGACGTCAGAGACCCCCTCTGATAGGCTCTTACCTCTCTTGGTAGCCAATCCTCCTTTCTTGGTAGCCAAACCTCCTTTTCTGGCTATTTAGGGTCTCTCCTCTGGGGTATTCTTCAGATAACGAATGCAAGACCTCACAAGAGTTCCTCTGCATTTCCTTCTTCGACTTCTGCAAAGGATCGACCGCTGATTGCTCCAGGACGCCTGCAAAACCACAACAAAGTAGCAAGACGACTACAGCAACATTGTAGCGCCTCATCCTGCCGGCTTTCTCAACTGTTTCCTGGTGGTGCATGCTCTGGGGGCTGTCTGCCTTCACCCTGCACTAGAAGCCAAGAAGAAATCTCCTGTGGGTCGACAGAATCTTCCCCCTGCTAACGCAGGCACCAAAAGACTGCATCACTGGTGCTCTGGGTCACCTCTCAGCATGACGAGCGTGGTCCCTGGAACACAGGAGCTAGATCCAAGTGACCCCCACAGTCCAGTGATCCTTCAGTCCAAGTTTGGTGGAGGTAAGTCCTTGCCTCCCCACGCTAGACTGCAAACCTGTGTACTGCGTGGTTTGCAGCTGCTCCGGCATCTGTGCACTTCTCCAAGGATTCCTTTGTGCACAGCCTAGCCTGGGTCCCCTGAACTCTGTCCTGTAGTTCTCAACCCTCTGGGTTGGATTCTGACGTCATGGGACCCTCCTTTGTGGCTCTGAGTCGACTGCTGTCCTCAGATCTTCTAAGTGCCTGCTCAGGTACTTCTGTGGGTGCAGCCTGCTTCTGTGGAGGCTCTCTGAGTTGCTGAGCGCCCCCTCTGTCTCCTCCTCCAAGGGGTGACATCCTGGTCCTTCCTGGTCCCCAGCAGCACCCAAAAATTTCTACCACAACCCTTGCAGCTAGCAAGCCTTGTTTGCAGTATTTCTGTGTGGGAACAATTCTGCAACACCCAGCACGCTGTGGGACATCTTCCCTCCAAAGGAGAAGTTCCTAGCCCTTTTTGTTGTTGCAGAATCTTTGGCTTCTTCCACGCGAAGGCAGCCCTTTTGCACCTTCATCCGGGGTTTCCTGGGCTCCTGCCCCCCCTGGACACTATCGCGACTCTTGGACTTGGTCCTCTTGCCTTGCAAGTCCTCAGGTCCAGGAATCCATCTTCAGTGCTTTGCTGGTGTTTGTGGTTCTTGCATAACCCCCCATCATGACTATTGTGTCCTTTTGAGGTAGTAGGGGAACTTTACTCCTACTTTTCAGGGTCTCACAGTCAAGGTATCTTGGACACCTTGACTGTGTTCTTACAGTCCCAGTGACCCTCTACAATCTCCCATAGGTCTGGGGTCCATTTGTGATTCGCATTCCACTTTTGGAGTCTATGGTTTGTGTTGCCCCTATACCTATGTTCACCTATTGCATCCTATTGTAATCCTACACTGTTTGCTTTACTTTTCTTACTATTACTTACCTGTTTTGGGTTTGTGTACATATAACTTGTGTATATTACTTACCTCCTAAGTGAGGGTATTCTCTGAGATACTTTTGGCATATTGTCATAAAAATAAAGTACCTTTATTTTTAGTAACTCTGAGTATTGTGTTTTCTTATGATATTGTGCTATATGATATAAGTGGTATAGTAGGAGCTTCGCATGTCTCCTAGTTCAGCCTAAGCTGCTTTGCCATAGCTACCTTCTATCAGCCTAAGCTGCTAGAAACACCTCTATTCTACAAATAAGGGATAACTGGACCTGACACAGGGTGTAAGTACCACAAGGTACCCACTTTAAGCCAGGCCAGTCTCCTACGTCGGTGGTGCAGCGGTGGGATAAGTACTTGCAACTGCTTTACCACTTTGTCATTTGGTGCTCTTCATAAGAAAAACCTATACCAAATAGTTCAGTATATGTGCACTTAACCAAAAAAGTTTACTTTTCTATTTCTAAACTTTTTACAAAGTTTCTGAAAAGTTTTGAAAACTTCTAAAAGTTTTCCCAAAGTTTGAAAACGTTTTTTCTGTGCTTTCTAAAGTTCTAAATCTTTTTCTCTCACTATCCTTAAACCTATACTATCATGTCTGTTGTAGAGCCTACTCCCAAAACTGTTAATGCAACATATGAGAGTTTGAACTATACATGTTTGAGGGGTCCCTGCCTGGTTTAAGTATAGGTAAGAATCCTACAAAAGAGTTTCTCTTTAACATGCTCATTGTAGACGACCAGAACCACTCTGGCCCATCTCAGGAGAGGTTAGAAAATGGGGAAGCTTCCCAGTCAGACTCAGAGGAGTTCCATGAGGAAGCTGGGGAGGGTTCTTACAAAGTCCTGCCCACTAGCAGGGCACCTAGTGACACTGGTAGTGTTAGAGGGCCCCACACCAGCAGGGTATCCTTCACCCCTAGAGACCAGGTTACTAGGGTCCAGACTGTTAGGGACAGGTCTCCCTCTGAAACTTCCCACATTTCCTCTCTGTCTAAACATTCCCAACCCACCCACCCTGAGGATAACTTGTTAGAAAGGGAACTCAGAAAGTTGAGGATAGATGAGACCAGACTGAAGCTTAAACAGTAACAGCTGGCCTTGGATAGTGAATCCCTAGACATAGAGATGGAAAGACAGAGGCTGAGGTTAGTTCCCCATGGTGGCAGCAGCAGTATTCCTGATAGCAATCCTGTTAAAGAGCAAGATTCCAGGAATCTGCACAAGATAGTCCCCCCTTACAAGGAGGGGGATGACATTAATAAGTGGTTTGCTGCACTTGAGAGGGCATGTATGCTACAGTTGGTCCCTCAAAGGCAGTGGGCTGCTATTTTGTAGCTATCTTTCACTGGAAAGGGTAGAGATACGCTCCTTACTGTCAGAGAAAGGGAAGCTAACAATTTTACAGTTTTGAAGGATGCAATCTTGGATGGATTTGTCTTAACCACTGAACAATACAGGATTAAGTTCAGAGACACCAGAAAAGAGTCCTCACAAGACTGGACAGACTTTGTAGACTGTTCAGTGAAGGCCTTGGAGGGGGGGTTACATGGCAGTAAAGTATCTGACTATGAAAGCCTGTATAATCTTATTCTGAGAGAGCATATTCTGAATAACTGTGTGTCTGACTTGTTCCACCAATATCTAGTGGACTCAGATCTGACCTCTCTCCAAGAATTGGGAAAGAAGGCAGACAAGTGGGTCAGAACAAGAGTGAACAGAAAAGTTCAAACAGGGGGTGACAAGGATGGCAAGAAGAAGGATGGTAAGTCTTCTGACAAGGGTGGGGACAAAAGTAAAACTGAGTCTTTATCAGGCCCACAAAAATCCTCTGGTGGGGGTGGTGGCTCCAAATCCTCTTCCAATAATCAACCTAAAAAGCCTTGGTGTTGTTAGTGTAAAGTCAAAGGCCATTGGACAACTGATGCCAGTTGTCTAAAGAAAAACACCAAACCTCCCACTACCACAACCCCTGCTGCAAATTCCAGTGCCCCTAGTAATAGCAGTGGTGGTGGGAGCAAACCTACAAATAACCAATCCAAGGGAGTAGCTGGGCTCACTATTGGTAATGTAGTTGGGGTTGGTCTTGTTAGGGAGACCACAGAGGCTGTGCTAGTCTCTGAAAGTGCCATTGATTTGGCCACCTTGGTTGCTTGTCCCCTTAATATGGATAAGTACAAGCAACTTCCCCTAATAAATGGTGTTGAGGTTCAGGCCTACAGGGACACAGGTGCCAGTGTTAACGTGGTGATAGAGAAACTGGTCCACCCTGAACAACACCTACTTGGTCAGCAGTACCAAGTGACAGACGCTCATAACAACACTCTTAGCCACCCCATGGCTGTTGTAAATCTCAACTGGTGGGGGGGTTACTGGTCCAAAGAAAGTTGTGGTTGCCTCGGATTTACCTGTAGACTGTCTACTAGGAAATGATTTAGAGACATCAGCTTGGGCAGAAGTGGAGTTGGAGGCTCATGCAACAATGCTGGGCATTCCTGCGCATATTTTTGCTTTGACAAGGGCTCAGGCCAAAAAGCAAAAAGGACAGTGTAACTTGGATCCTGGAACAATGGACCAAGTGCTCCCTAAAGCTAGGGGTAGCAAGGGTAAATCCCTGCCCACTATCCCTCCCTCTACAGATGATTCTCCTTCTGAGGAAGACGAATTTCCTCCCTGTGCAGAACCTTCACCAGAGGAGCTGGCAGCAGACACTGCTGAGCTTTTGGGTGGAGGGGGGGCTGCCAGGGAAGAGCTGAGTGTGGCACAGCAAACCTGTCCCACATTAGAGGGTCTCAGACAGCAAGCTTTCAAGAAGCAAAATGGGGATGTCAGTGACTCACACAGAGTTTACTGGAAGGACAACCTCTTGTACAACGAGGCTAGGGACCCAAAACCTGGAGCAGCCAGTGTGAGAAAGTAGCCTCTTTCTAGCCTTGTTACCCCCACTTTTGGCCTGTTTGTGAGTGTATGTCAGGGTGTTTTCACTGTCTCACTGGGATCCTGCTAGCCAGGGCCCAGTGCTCATAGTGAAAACCCTATGTTTTCAGTATGTTTGTTATGTGTCACTGGGACCCTGCTAGTCAGGACCCCAGTGCTCATAAGTTTGTGGCCTATATGTATGTGTTCCCTGTATGGTGCCTAACTGTCTCACTGAGGCTCTGCTAACCAGAACCTCAGTGGTTATGCTCTCTCATATCTTTCAAATTGTCACTAACAGGCTAGTGACCAATTTTACCAATTTACATTGGCTTACTGGAACACCCTTATAATTCCCTAGTATATGGTACTGAGGTACCCAGGGTATTGGGGTTCCAGGAGATCCCTATGGGCTGCAGCATTTCTTTTGCCACCCATAGGGAGCTCTGACAATTCTTACACAGGCCTGCCACTGCAGCCTGAGTGAAATAACGTCCACGTTATTTCACAGCCATTTTACACTGCACTTAAGTAACTTATAAGTCACCTATATGTCTAACCTTTACCTGGTAAAGGTTAGGTGCAAAGTTACTTAGTGTGAGGGCACCCTGGCACTAGCCAAGGTGCCCCCACATTGTTCAGAGCCAATTCCCTGAACTTTGTGAGTGCGGGGACACCATTACACGCATGCACTACATGTAGGTCAATACCTATATGTAGCTTCACAATGGTAACTCCGAATACGGCCATGTAACATGTCTAAGATCATGGAATTGCCCCCTCTATGCCATCCTGGCATTGTTGGCACAATTCGATGATCCCAGTGGTCTGTAGCACAGACCCTGGTACTGCCAAACTGCCTTTCCTGGGGTTTCACTGCAGCTGCTGCTGCTGCCAACCCCTCAGACAGGTTTCTGCCCCCCTGGGGTCAAGCCAGGCTTGTCCCAGGATGGCAGAACAAAGCACTTCCTCTGAGAGAGGGTGTTACACCCTCTCCCTTTGGAAAATGGTGTGAAGGCAGGGGAGGAGTAGCCTCCCCCAGCCTCTGGAAATGCTTTCTTGGGCACAGATGTGCCCAATTCTGCATAAGCCAGTCTACACCGGTTCAGGGACCCCTTAGCCCTGCTCTGGCGCGAAACTGGACAAAGGAAAGGGGAGTGACCACTCCCCTGACCTGCACCTTCCCTGGGAGGTGTCCAGAGCTCCTCCAATGTGCTTCAGACCTCTGCCATCTTGGAAACAGGGGTGCTGCTGGCACACTGGACTGCTCTGAGTGGCCAGTGCCACCAGGTGACGTCAGAGACTCCTTCTGATAGGCTCCTTCAGGTGTTAGTAGCCTATACTCTCTCCTAGGTAGCCAAACCCTCTTTTCTGGCTATTTAGGGTCTCTGTCTCTGGGGAAACTTTAGATAACGAATGCAAGAGCTCATCCGAGTTCCTCTGCATCTCTCTCTTCACCTTCTGCCAAGGAATCGACTGCTGACCGCGCTGGAAGCCTGCAAACCTGCAACATAGTAGCCAAGACGACTACTGCAACTCTGTAACGCTGATCCTGCCGCCTTCTCGACTGTTTTCCTGCTTGTGCATGCTGTGGGGGTAGTCTGCCTCCTCTCTGTACCAGAAGCTCCAAAGAAATCTCCCGTGGGTCGACGGAATCTTCCCCCTGCAACCGCAGGCACCAAAAAGCTGCATTACCGGTCCCTTGGGTCTCCTCTCAGCACGACGAGCGAGGTCCCTCGAATCCAGCGACTCTGTCCAAGTGACCCCCACAGTCCAGTGACTCTTCAGTCCAAGTTTGGTGGAGGTAAGTCCTTGCCTCACCTCGCTGGGCTGCATTGCTGGGAACCGCGACTTTTGCAGCTACTCCGGCCCCTGTGCACTTCCGGCGGAAATCCTTTGTGCACAGCCAAGCCTGGGTCCACGGCACTCTAACCTGCATTGCACGACTTTCTAAGTTGGTCTCCGGCGACGTGGGACTCCTTTGTGCAACTTCGGGTGAGCACCGTTTCACGCATCCTTGTAGTGCCTGTTTCTGGCACTTCTCCGGGTGCTACCTGCTGCTGAGAGGGCTCCTTGTCTTGCTCGACGTCCCCTCTCTCTCCTGGTCCAATTTGCTACCTCCTGGTCCCTCCTGGGCCTCAGCAGCGTCCAAAAACGCTAACCGCACGATTTGCAGCTAGCAAGGCTTGTTGGCGTTCTTTCGGCGAAAAAACACATCTGCACGACTCTCCACGGCGAGAGGGATCCGTCCACCAAAGGGGAAGTCTCTAGCCCTTTTTGTTCCTTCAGAAACCTCAGCTTCTTCTGTCCAGTAGAAGCTTCTTTGCACCCGCAGCTGGCATTTCCTGGGCATCTGCCCATCTCCGACTTGCTTGTGACTTTTGGACTTGGTCCCCTTGTTCCACAGGTACCCTAGATTGGAAATCCACAGTTGTTGCATTGTTGGTTTGTGTCTTTCCTGCATTATTCCTCTAACACAACTTCTTTGTCCTTAGGGGAACTTTAGTGCACTTTGCACTCACTTTTCAGGGTCTTGGGGAGGGTTATTTTTCTAACTCTCACTATTTTCTAATAGTCCCAGCGACCCTCTACAAGGTCACATAGGTTTGGGGTCCATTCGTGGTTCGCATTCCACTTTTGGAGTATATGGTTTGTGTTGCCCCTATCCCTATGTTTCCCCATTGCATCCTATTGTAACTATACATTGTTTGCACTGTTTTCTAAGACTATACTGCATATTTTTGCTATTGTGTATATATATCTTGTGTATATTTCCTATCCTCTCACTGAGGGTACACTCTAAGATACTTTGGCATATTGTCATAAAAATAAAGTACCTTTATTTTTAGTATAACTGTGTATTGTGTTTTCTTATGATATTGTGCATATGACACTAGGTGGTACTGTAGTAGCTTCACACGTCTCCTAGTTCAGCCTAAGCTGCTCTGCTAAGCTACCATTATCTATCAGCCTAAGCTGCTAGACACCCTATACACTAATAAGGGATAACTGGGCCTGGTGCAAGGTGCAAGTACCCCTTGGTACTCACTACAAGCCAGTCCAGCCTCCTACATTGGTTGTGCAGCGGTGGGATAAGTGCTTTGAGACTACTTACCACTCTTGTCATTGTACTTTTCATAAGAGAAAAATATACAAAACAAGGTCAGTGTATATACACATAGCCAAAAAGTTTTGCATTTCCTCTTTTTCACTCTTTTCTAAGTGCTGAAAAGTACTTCTAAACTTTCAAAAAGTTCTTAAAAGTTTTAAAAGTTTTTTTTCTGTCTTTCTAAAAAGTTCTGAAAACTTTTTTCTCTTTTTCTATCACTTTAACTCTCTCTAAAAATGTCTGGCACAGGCCAAAATGTTGATCTGTCCAATCTTGCATATGATCACCTTAGCTGGAAAGGAGCAAGGAGTCTCTGCATAGAGAGAGGTTTGAGTGTAGGGAAGAATCCTTCCTTGGAACTGTTACTTAACATGCTTAGAGCACAAGATAAGGCTATAGGTGCCCCATCTGTTGAAAAAGTACCTAATAGTTCCCAATGTGATTCAGGGACTCCCCCAGGAAAAGATTCAGGAAATAAACTTCCTAGCCTGCCCATTACTAGACAGTCTAGCATAGTTGGTAATGATGATGAGCCACACCATACAAATAGTGTTGTCTCACATCATAGCAAAAGCATTTATTCTCACCATACTGGTAGTGATGTTTCTGTTAGCCAAGCTGTTAGGGTGGCTTCTGTAAGGGGCAGGTCTCCTTCTGTCCATTCTCACCATACTTCTGTTTCAAGGCATGCCCCTCCCACCCACCCTGATGACAGATTGTTAGAAAGGGAGCTCAATAGATTGAGAGTGGAACAAACCAGACTGAAGCTTAAAAAGCAACAGCTGGATTTGGATAGACAGTCTTTAGAATTAGAGAAGGAAAGACAGAAGTTGGGTTTAGAAACCCATGGTGGCAGCAGCAGTATTCCCCATAGTCATCCTGCAAAAGAGCATGATTCCAGGAATCTGCATAAGATAGTTCCCCCTTATAAGGAGGGGGATGACATTAACAAGTGGTTTGCTGCACTTGAGAGGGCCTGTGCTGTACAGGATGTCCCTCAAAGGCAGTGGGCTGCTATCCTATGGCTATCATTTAGTGGAAAAGGTAGGGATAGGCTCCTTACTGTGAAAGAAAGTGATGCCAATAATTTTACAGTTCTTAAGAATGCACTCCTGGATGGTTATGGCTTAACCACTGAACAGTACAGGATAAAGTTCAGAGAGACCAAAAAGGAGTCTTCAAAAGACTGGGTTGATTTCATTGACCATTCAGTGAAGGCCTTGGAGGGGTGGTTACATGGCAGTAAAGTGACTGATTATGACAGCCTGTATAACTTGATCCTGAGAGAGCATATTCTTAATAATTGTGTGTCTGATTTGTTGCACCAGTACCTGGTAGACTCTGATCTGACCTCTCCCCAAGAATTGGGAAAGAAGGCAGACAAATGGGTCAGAACAAGGGTGAACAGAAAAGTTCATACAGGGGGTGACAAAGATGGCAATAAGAAGAAAGATGGTGAAAAATCTCAAGATAAGCATGGGGATAAGGGTAAAACCAAAGATCCCACTTCAAATCTTAAACACTCTTCAGAGGGTGGGGATAAAACTAATTCTTCCTCTTCTTCTCAACCTGCACACATTAAAAAGCCTTGGTGCTTTGTGTGTAAAAACAGAGGCCATAGGCCAGGGGATAAGTCCTGTCCAGGTAAACCCCCTGAGCCTACCACCACTAATACATCAAGCTCGAGTGCCCCTAGCAGTAGTGGTACTAGTGGTGGGACTGCTGGCAACAGTCAAGCAAAGGGTGTAGTTGGGTTCACTTATGGGTCCATCATAGAAACTGGGGTAGTCAGTCCCAAGACAGTTTCTGTCACACCTAGTGGCATTGGCCTTGCCACACTGGCTGCTTGTCCCCTTACAATGGATAAGTACAGGTAGACAGTTTCAATAAATGGTGTTGAGGCCTTGGCCTACAGGGACACAGGTGCCAGTATCACTTTGGTGACTGAAAACCTAGTGGCTCCTGAACAACACATCATTGGACAACAGTATAAAATTATTGATGTCCATAACTCCACTAAGTTTCTTCCCTTAGCTATAATTCAGTTTAGTTGGGGTGGAGTTACTGGCCCTAAGCAGGTGGTGGTATCACCTAGCTTACCTGTAGACTGTCTCTTAGGTAATGACCTAGAGGCCTCAGGTTGGGCTGATGTAGAGTTTTATGCCCATGCAGCCATGCTGGGCATCCCAGAGGAATTGTTCCCTCTCATTTCTACTGAAATGAAAAAGCAAAGGAGAGAAGGCCTGAAAACTCAGGATCCCTCTCCATCAACAGGTAAAATGGGTATCACAGTATCCCCTAACCACCCTGCCATTCAGGATACCATTCCTGTGGTGGGAGAAACCTCTCATGGGGTGGCACCTGTTCCAAGGGAATCATCAGTTGGCAAAACTGGACTCCCTGAGGTAGAAGTACCTCTCTGTGGGATAACTAACATTGGTGAGAAAAAGAGCACCATTTTAGTTAACATGGAGTATCCCTCCAACCCTCCCAGAGAAACTTTAGTGCAGAAACTCGGCACTGCCTCACAACACTTAGGACAGCATCCCTGCCCTAGTGTGGAGCTCATAGGACAGCATCCCTGCCCTGCTCCAACTCAAGAGAAACAGCATCCCTGTTCTCTCTTCCAGCCATACGGACAAAGTTTTTGCCCAGCTATGGCTTTTCTGAGACAGCATCCCTGTCTGGCATTTCCATCACTACAAATAGGTTCAGTGGACAATTCCCACTGCTCTAAACTAAAACTTACTGATAGAAACTCTGAAAATACATCTTCACATTGTTGCTTAGCTAAAAAACTTCAAACAGGGTGGTTTACATCCCTACAGGGAAGTAACCATATAGTGGATGATAAAGGGAGTAACCAGTCTATTGCAGAGCTACTCTCTACTTATCACCACTTAGACAATAAAGTCTCAACTGGCCAAGGTTAGCCTTATTGTCCTTCGTTTGGGGGGGGGGGGTTGTGTGAGAAAGTAGCCTCTTTCTAGCCTTGTTACCCCCACTTTTGGCCTGTTTGTGAGTGTATGTCAGGGTGTTTTCACTGTCTCACTGGGATCCTGCTAGCCAGGGCCCAGTGCTCATAGTGAAAACCCTATGTTTTCAGTATGTTTGTTATGTGTCACTGGGACCCTGCTAGTCAGGACCCCAGTGCTCATAAGTTTGTGGCCTATATGTATGTGTTCCCTGTATGGTGCCTAACTGTCTCACTGAGGCTCTGCTAACCAGAACCTCAGTGGTTATGCTCTCTCATATCTTTCAAATTGTCACTAACAGGCTAGTGACCAATTTTACCAATTTACATTGGCTTACTGGAACACCCTTATAATTCCCTAGTATATGGTACTGAGTTACCCAGGGTATTGGGGTTCCAGGAGATCCCTATGGGCTGCGGCATTTCTTTTGCCACCCATAGGGAGCTCTGACAATTCTTACACAGGCCTGCCACTGCAGCCTGAGTGAAATAACGTCCACGTTATTTCACAGCCATTTTACACTGCACTTAAGTAACTTATAAGTCACCTATATGTCTAACCTTTACCTGGTAACGGTTAGGTGCAAAGTTACTTAGTGTGAGGGCACCCTGGCACTAGCCAAGGTGCCCCCACATTGTTCAGAGCCAATTCCCTGAACTTTGTGAGTGCGGGGACACCATTACACGTGTGCACTACATGTAGGTCAATACCTATATGTAGCTTCACAATGGTAACTCCGAATATGGCCATGTAACATGTCTAAGATCATGGAATTGCCCCCTCTATGCCATCCTGGCATTGTTGGCACAATTCGAAGATCCCAGTGTTCTGTAGCACAGACCCTGGTCATGCCAAACTGCCTTTCCTGGGGTTTCACTGCAGCTGCTGCTGCTGCCAACCCCTCAGACAGGTTTCTGCCGCCCTGGGGTCAAGCCAGGCTTGTCCCAGGATGGCAGAACAAAGGACTTCCTCTGAGAGAGGGTGTTACACCCTCTCCCTTTGGAAAATGGTGTGAAGGCAGGGTAGGAGTAGCCTCCTCCAGCCTCTGGAAATGCTTTCTTGGGCACAGATTTGCCCAATTCTGCATAAGCCAGTCTACACCGGTTCAGGGACCCCTTAGCCCTGCTCTGGCGCGAAACTGGACAAAGGAAAGGGGAGTGACCACTCCCCTGACCTGCACCTCCCCTGGGAGGTGTCCAGAGCTCCTCCAGTGTGCTCCAGACCTCTGCCATCTTGGAAACAGAGGTGCTGCTGGCACACTGGACTGCTCTGAGTGGCCAGTGCCACCAGGTGACGTCAGAGACTCATTCTGATAGGCTCCTTCAGGTGTTAGTAGCCTATCCTCTCTCCTAGGTAGCCAAACCCTTTTTTCTGGCTATTTAGGGTCTCTGTCTCTGGGGAAACTTTAGATAACGAATGCAAGAGCTCATCCGAGTTCCTCTGCATCTCTCTCTTCACCTTCTGCCAAGGAATCGACTGCTGACCGCGCTGGAAGCCTGCAAACCTGCAACATAGTAGCCAAGACGACTACTGCAACTCTGTAACGCTGATCCTGCCGCCTTCTCGACTGTTTTCCTGCTTGTGCATGCTGTGGGGGTAGTCTGCCTCCTCTCTGCACCAGAAGCTCCGAAGAAATCTCCCGTGGGTCGACGGAATCTTCCCCCTGCAACCGCAGGCACCAAAAAGCTGCATTACCGATCCCTTGGGTCTCCTCTCAGCACAACGAGCGAGGTCCCTCGAATCCAGCGACTCTGTCCAAGTGACCTCCACAGTCCAGTGACTCTTCAGTCCAAATTTGGTGGAGGTAAGTCCTTGCCTCACCTCGCTGGGCTGCATTGCTGGGAACCACGACTTTTGCAGCTACTCCGGCCCCTGTGCACTTCCGGCGGAAATCCTTTGTGCACAGCCAAGCCTGCGTCCACGGCACTCTAACCTGCATTGCACGACTTTCTAAGTTGGTCTCCGGCGACGTGGGACTCCTTTGTGCGACTTCGGGTGAGCACCATTTCACGCATCCTCATAGTGCCTGTTTCTGGCACTTCTCCGGGTGGTACCTGCTCCAGAGAGGGCTCCTTGTCTTGCTCGACGTCCCCTCTCTCTCCTGGTCCAATTTGCGACCTCCTGGTCCCTCCTGGGCCTCAGCAGCGTCCAAAAACGCTAACCGCACGATTTGCAACTAGCAAGGCTTGTTGGCGTTCTTTCGGCGGGAAAACACTTCTGCACGACTCTCCACGGCGAGAGGGATCCGTCCACCAAAGGGGAAGTCTCTAGCCCTTTTTGTTCCTGCAGAAACCTCAGCTTCTTCTGTCCCGTAGAAGCTTCTTTGCACCCGCAGCTGGCATTTCCTGGGCATCTGCCCATCTCCAACTTGCTTGTGACTTTTGGACTTGGTCCCCTTGTTCCACAGGTACCCTAGATTGGAAATCCACAGTTGTTGCATTGTTGGTTTGTGTCTTTCCTGCATTATTCCTCTAACACGACTTCTTTGTCCTTAGGGGAACTTTAGTGCACTTTGCACTCACTTTTCAGGGTCTTGGGGAGGGTTATTTTTCTAACTCTCACTATTTTCTAATAGTCCCAGCGACCCTCTACAAGGTCACATAGGTTTGGGGTCCATTCGTGGTTCGCATTCCACTTTTGGAGTATATGGTTTGTGTTGCCCCTATCCCTATGTTTCCCCATTGCATCCTATTGTAACTATACATTGTTTGCACTGTTTTCTAAGACTATACTGCATATTTTTGCTATTGTGTATATATATCTTGTGTATATTTCCTATCCTCTCACTGAGGGTACACTCTAAGATACTTTGGCATATTGTCATAAAAATAAAGTACCTTTATTTTTAGTATAACTGTGTATTGTGTTTTCTTATGATATTGTGCATATGACACTAAGTGGTACTGTAGTAGCTTCACACGTCTCCTAGTTCAGCCTAAGCTGCTCTGCTAAGCTACCATTATCTATCAGCCTAAGCTGCTAGACACCCTATACACTAATAAGGGATAACTGGGCCTGGTGCAAGGTGCAAGTACCCCTTGGTACTCACTACAAGCCAGTCCAGCCTCCTACAGCCAGGAGATTGGTCATTCCCCTGCAGTACAGAGTTCCTCCCAACTCCTGCACATGACATTTCTTTGGCTGGGCATTTGGGCCAGATCAAAACATGGGAAAGGCTTGTCCCCCTGTTTCACTAGCCTAGGATGTCAGAGGACACAAAAGATTTTTGCAAGTCTTGTGTGACCTGCCAAGCCAGTGGCAAGACTGGTGGCACACCAAAGGCTCCCCTTATTCCACTACCTGTGGGTGGGGTGCCCTCTGAAAGGGTAGGGGTTGACATAGTTGGCCCCCTTGACCCTCCTACTGCTTCAGGCAATAGGTTTATCTTGGTGGTTGTGGACCATGCCACAAGATATCCTGAAGCAATTCCTCTAAGGACCACTGCAGCTCCTGCAGTGGCAAAGTCCCTCCTGGGAATCTTTTCCAGGGTGGGTTTCCCTAAAGAGGTTGTATCAGACAGGGGTTGCAACTTCATGTCTGCATATTTGAAAGCAATGTGGAAGGAGTGTGGTGCTACCTACAAGTTCACCATTCCTTATCATCCACAGACTAATGGACTGGTAGAGAGGTTTAATAAAACTCTTAAAGGTATGATAATGGGACTCCCTGAAAAACTTAGGAGGAGATGGGATGTCCTGTTACATTGCCTCCTTTTTGCTCACAGGCAGGTACCCCAGAAAGGAGTGGCTTCAGCCCCTTTGAACTCCTCTTTGGACACCCTGTAAGAGGTCCACTAACACTTGTGAAGGAGGGTTGGTAACAAGCTTTAAAAGCTCCCAAACAGGACATAGTGGACTATGTACTTGGCCTAATATCCAGAATGGCCGAGTACATGAAAAAGGCCAGTAAAAACCTTCAGGCCAGCCAAGAGCTCCAGAAGCAATGGCATGACCAGAAGGCTTTTCTGATTCAGTACCAACCAGGACAGAAGGTGTGGGTATTGGAGCCTGTGGCCCCAAGAGCATTCCAGGACAAATGGAGTGGACCCCATCTCATTTTTTAGAAGAAAGGTGAGGTTACCTATCTGGTAGACATGGGCACTGCCAGGCGTCCCCTTAGGGTGATTCATGTTAACCGCCTAAAACCCTACTATGACAGGGCTGATCTCACCCTGCTCATGGCAACAGATGAGGGACATGAAGAAGAGAGTGACCCTCTCCCTGATCTCTTCTCCACCACTGAAGCAGATGCCTTAGTGGAGGGAGTAGTTTTGGCAGATTGTCTGACTGCATAACAAAAGGACAACTGCATCAATCTCCTTGGACAATTTTCTGACCTCTTTTCAATTGTGCCAGGTACAACATCCTGGTGTGAACACACAATTGATACTGGAGATAGCCTGCCTGTCAAAAGTAAAATTTATAGGCAGCCTGACCATGTCAGAGGCTACATTAAGCCAGAGGTGCAGAAGATGTTGGATCTGGGAGTGATTGAACCTTCTGAAAGCCCCTGGGCTAGCCCAGTAGTGCTTGTACCAAAACCTAACACCAATGATGGAAAGAGGGAGATGAGGTTTTGTGTAGATAACACAGGGCTCAATCAGGTAACCAAAACTGATGCCCACCCTATACCCAGGGCAGATGAGCTCATTGATACACTGGCTTCTGCCAAATATCTTAGCACTTTTGATCTAACTGCAGGGTATTGGCAGATTAGATTGGCAGAAGATGCTAAACCAAAGACGGCATTTAATACCATAGGAGGGCACTGCCAATCCAAAGTAATGCCCTTTGGTTTGACATATGCACCTGCCACTTTTCAGAGGTTGGTGAACACAGTCCTACAAGGGTTGGAAGCTTTCAGTGCAGCATATAGGTGATATAGCTGTCTTTAGCTCAACCTGGGATGATCACCTGGTCCACCTTTGGGAAGCTTTGGAGGCCCTGCAAAAGGCAGGCCTCACTATCAAGGCCTCAAAGTGCCAGATCGGGCAGGGGAAAGTGGTTTATCTGGTCCACCTTGTAGATGGAGAACAGATTGCACCACTACAGGGGAAAATCCAGACAATCATGGATTGGGTTCCCCATACAACTCAGACCCAGGTGAGAGCCTTTTTAGGCCTCACAGGGTATTACAGGAGATTCATTAAGAACTATGGCTCCAAAGCAGCCCCTCTTAATGATCTCACTAGTAAGAAGATGCCTAAAAAGGTATTGTGGACAGCTAGCTGTCAGAAAGCTTTTGAGGAGCTCAAACAGGTCATGTGCTCTGCACCTGTCCTAAACAGCCCATGTTACTCCAAGAAAGTCATTGTTCAAACTGATGCATCTGAATTAGGGGTAGGGGCAGTCTTATCACAACTGAATTCTGAGGGCCAGGATCAACCAGTTGCTTTTATCAGCAGAAGGTTGACCCCTAGAGAAAAGCGTTGGTCTGCCATAGAGAGGGAGGCCTTTGCTGTGGTCTGTGCACTGAAAAGGTTGAGGCCATACCTGTTTGGCACTCACTTTCTTGTTCAGACAGACCACAAACCTCTACTTTGGCTAAAACAAATGGAAGGTGAAACCCGTAAATTGTTGAGGTGGTCCATATCCCTACAGGGAATGGACTATTCAGTGGAACATAGACCTGGGAGTACCCACTCCAATGGAGATGGACTCTCCAGATATTTCCACTTAGACAATGAAGACTCATCAGGTCATGGCTGTAGGAGGCTGGCCTGGCTTGTAGTGGGTACCAGAGGTACTTACAGCTTGTGCCAGGTCCAGTTATCTCTTATTAGTGTAGAAGAGGTGTTTCTAGCAGCTTAGGCTGATAGAAGGTAGCTATGGCAAAGCAGCTTAGGCCTAACTAGGAGACATGTAAAGCTCCTACTATACCACTGGTGTCATATGCACAATATCATAAGAAAACACAATACACAGATATACTAAAAATAAAGGTACTTTATTTTTATGAAAATATGCCAAAAGTATCTCAGTGAGTACCCTCAGTATGAGAATGACCAATATACACAAGATATATGTACACAATACCAAAATTATGCAGTAATAGCTAATGCAAGCAGTGTAAAGTTACAATAGATTGCAATAGCAGCACATAGGTATAGGGGCAACACAAACCATATACTCCAAAAGAGAGGAATGCGAACCACAAATGGACCCCAAACCTATGTGAGCTTGTAGAGGGTCGCTGGGACTGTAAGAAAACAGTGAGAGTTAGAAAAATAGCCAACCCCAAGACCCTGAAAGGTAGGTGTAAAGTGCACCTACAACCCCCATAGAGCACAGAAGTCGTGATAGGGGGATTCGCAAGGAAAACCAACACCAGCAAAGCAACAACAGTGGATTTCCGGACCTGAGTACCTGTAAGACAAGTCCAAGAGTTGCAACAGTGTCGAGAGTGGGCAGGAGCCCAGGAAATGCCAGCTGAAGGTGCAAGGAAGCTGCCACCATATGGAAGAAGCTTGGTGTTTTGCAAGAACGAAGAGGACTAGAAGCTTCCCCTTTGGAGGATGGATGTCCCACGTCGTGAAGAAGCTTGCAGAGGTGTTCGCATGCAGAAAGACCACAAACAAGCCTTGCTAGCTGCAAGGATCATGGTTAGGGTTTTTGGATACTGCTGTGGCCCAGGAGGGACCAGGATATCGCCAGTTGGATGAGGAGACAGAGGGGGCGTCCAGCAAGTCAGGGAGCCCTCACAGAAGCAGGCAGCCCCGCAGAAGTACCGGATCAGGCACTTAGAAGAGGAGTGAACCGGAGTCCATCCGAAGTCAGAAAGGGGAGTCCTACGACGCCGGAGGACAACTCAGAAGGTTGTGCACTGCACGTTAGAGTGTCGGGGACCTAGGCTTGGCTGTGCACGAAGGAAATCCTGGAAGAGTGCACAGGAGCCGAAGCAGCTGCAAATCACGCGGTACCCAGCAATGCAGTCTAGTGTGGGGAGGCAAGGACTTACCTCCACCAAACTTGGACTGAAGAGTCACTAGACTGTGGGAGTCACTTGGACAGAGTTGCTGAGTTCCAGGGACCACGCTCGTCGTACTGAGAGGGGACCCAGAGGACCGTTGATGCAGTGTTTTGTTGCCTGCAGTTGCAGGGGGAAGATTCCATCGACCCACGTGAGATTTCTTCAGAGCTCCTGGTGCAGAAAGGAGGCAGGCTACCCCCAGAGCATGCACCACCTGGAAACAGTCGAGAAAGACGGCAGGATGAGCGAAACAAGGTTGCTAATAGTCGTCTTTGCTACTTTGTCGCTGTTTTGCAGGCGTCCTGAGCAGTCAGCAGTCGATCTTTTGGCAGAAGGTGAAGAGGGAGATGCAGAGGAACTGTGGTGAGCTCTTGCATTCAGTATCTGAAGAATTCCCCAAAGCAGAGACCCTAAATAGCCAGAAAAGGAGGTTTGGCTACCTAGGAAGGAGGATTGGCTACTAAGAGAGGTAAGAGCCTATCAGAAGGAGTCTCTGACGTCACCTGTTGGCACTGGCCACTCAGAGCAGTCCAGTGTGCCAGCAACACCTCTGAATCCAAGAAGGCAGAGGTCTGGGGCACACTGGAGGAGCTCTGGGCACCTCCCCTGGGAGGTCGGGGGAGTGGTCACTCCCCTTTCCTTTGTCCAGTTTCGCGCCAGAGCAGGGCTGGGGGATCTCTAAACCGGTGTAGACTGGCTTATGCAGAGATGGGCAGCTCTGTGCCCATCAAAGCATTTCCAGAGGCTGGGGGAGGCTACTCCTCCCCAGCCTTCACATCTATTTCCAAAGGGAGAGGGTGTCACACCCTCTCTCGGAGGAAATCCTTTGTTCTGCCTTCCTGGGCCAGGGCTGCCTGGACCCCAGGGGGGCAGAAACCTGTCTGAGGGGTTGGCAGCAGGTGCAGTGCAAACACTGAAAAGGCAGTTTGGCAGTACCCGGGTTCTGTGCTAGTGACCCGGGGGATCATGGAATTGTCTCCCCAATGCCAGAATGGTCTTAGACATGTTACATGGCCATGTTTGGAGTTACCATTGTGACGCTATACATAGGTAGTGACCTATGTATAGTGCACACGTGAAATGGTGTCCCCGCACTCACAAAGTCCGGGGAATTTGCCCTGAACGATGTGGGGGCACCTTGGCTAGTGCCAGGGTGCCCTCACACTAAGTAACTTTGCGCCCAACCTTCACCAGGTGAAGGTTAGAGATATAGGTGACTTATAAGTTACTTAAGTGCAGTGGTAAATGGCTGTGAAATAACGTGGACGTTATTTCACTCAGGCTGCAGTGGCAGGCCTGTGTAAGAATTGTCAGATCTCCCTATGGGTGGCAAAAGAAATGCTGCAGCCCATAGGGATCTCCTGGAACCCATATACCCTGGGTACCTCCGTACCATATACTAGGGAATTATATGGGTGTACCAGTATGCCAATGTGAATTGGTGAAATTGGTCACTAGCCTGTTAGTGACAATTTGGAAAGCAGAGGGAGCATAACCACTGAGGTTCTGGTTAGCAGAGCCTCAGTGAGACAGTTAGGCATCACACAGGGAACACATACATATAGGCCACAAACGTATGAGCACTGGGGTCCTGGCTAGCAGGGTCCAAGTGACACATAACAAACGTACTTACAACATAGGGTTTTCACTATGAGCACTGGGTCCTGGCTAGCAGGATCTCAGTGAGACAGTGAAAACACCCTGACATATACTCACAAACAGGCCAAAAGTGGGGGTAACAAGGCTAGAAAGAGGCTACTTTCTCACACAACCCCCCCCCCCCAACAAAGGACAATAAGGCTAACCTTGGCCAGTTGAGTCTTTATAGTCTAAGTGGTGATAAGTGGAGAGTAGCTCTGCAATAGACTGGTTACGCCCTTTATCATCCACTATATGGTTACTTCCCTGTGGGGATGTAAACCACCCTGTTTGAACTTTTTTAGCTAACCAACAATGTGAAGATATATTTTCAGAGTTCCTATCAGTAAGGTTTAGTTTAGAACAGTGTGAATTGTCCAGTGGACCTATGTCTGGTGATGAGAATGCCAGACAGGGATGCTGTCTCAGTAAAGCCATAGCTGGGCAAAAACTTTGTCCATATGGCTGTAAGAGAGAACAGGGATGCTGTTTCTCTTTAGTTGGAGCAGGGCAGAGAGGCTCTCCTACGAGCTCCACACTAGGGCAGGACTGCTGTCCTAAGTGTTGTGAGGCAGTGCAGGGTTTCTGCACTAAAGTTTCTCTGGAAGGGTTTGAGGGATGCTCCATGTTAACTAAAATGGTGCCCCTTTTCTCACCAATATTAGTTATCCGACAGAGAGGTACTTCCACCTCAGATAGTACAGCTATGCCAGCTGATGATTCCCTTGGTACAGGTGCCACCCCAGGAGAGGTTTCTCCCACCACAGGAATGGTATCCTGAATGGCAGGGTGGGTAGGGGGTACTGTGATACCCTTTTTACCTGTTGTTGGAGAAGGATACTGAGTTTTCAGGCCTTTTTCTCTCCTTTGCTTTTTCATTTCAGTAGAAATGAGAGGGAACAATTCCTCAGGGATACTCAGCATGGCTGCATGGGTATAAAACTCTATCTCAGCCCAACCTGAGGCATCTAGGTCATTACCTAAGAGACAGTCTACAGGTAAGCTAGGTGACACTACCACCTGCTTAGAGCCAGTAACTCCACCCCAACTAAGCTGAAATTGTCAGGTGTTAGCCACGGCGCCTACATTGCCGATCGGGATAACATAGTCCTTTTGGACTACATATCCCATGACGCCTAGAGGGGAAGAGGTCGCTTAAAAAGCAAGCACATACAGGAAGTAATGTGCGTTATTCGTTTCCTAGAAACCAGTCGGATGGACAACGAGGGCTCTTGCTGACGGCGTTTCCGAGGTTGAGTTGTTTGCTTAGGAGGTTTAATTCCTCCTTCTGTTTTCCGTGGAGCCTGGGACCTTCCCAATATCAGGGGGAGTGTCGAGTTTATTTTCCCAGAGGAACCTGCCACGAAGGAGAAGTGGTAGCGGTGAGACGATTTGGTGCCGGAATCCCTCGCCTTTCTTTTTCAGTTCGACAAGGACACTGGTAACTTCTGAAGCACGGCGGTCTTTTGTTTGAGTTACCAATAAAAGCACGATTATCCTTGGGGCCAGAGAACATTATATGTTTGGCTACGACAAGGGGTTAATGTTTATTTTTGCGGGAATTGAACTGCCGGGACGATTTTTCTTTTCAATACGTAATGAAATAACACCGGGTTATTCCTACATATTGCGTGACTATGACCTGGGGCTTAGTGGATTAACTGAGTCATAGAAAGGACTACGAGATATGTTCTTATCATCGTTAATTTTATTCCCTTTCTCTTCGTTTCTGTCTCCTCATTATTTCGTGACTATCTTGTATAAATGTGGGTGTTGAGCAACCCATTAGAGATCATCGGTATTAATTGTTGGCTTGGGGCGTCCATCTATGATTCAGATGGAGCAAAGATAGGTGTTGGATTAGTTCTGCCCTCATGAGTTATGGGCAGGTACGGTCGTTGGTACTTTAGCGAGACATTGCGAGAGTAGACAGGCAATGTGATATTAACACTGTGTATTCTTCTCTTTACAGATATCCCGTCCCTGCTGTTCCTTCCCCTTCCTTCCCTCACCCGATTACTCCAATGCACCGTGGTTTATATAGGTGACTTGGTGGAGTCAGGAGGCGGACCCTTATTTGCATCGCGCCGAGTCTGAGGAGCATCTACAACGTGACAGAATAACGCAACCATGAATAACGCTCCTCCCGCTCTGTGTGATACAAAGATGGCGTCTATGGATGATGTATTACAGGCGTTAGTAGTAGTGCAACAAGAGTTGGCTAATTCTAGGGTGGAGGCAGCAGCGTTAAAGGAAAAGGTAGAAAGGCTTACTAGGAATCCCTTCGATGCTTCAGCATCCACACCACAGGTAACCGTGAATGTCTCCCCTCCTATCCCTTTGGCCAGCCCGGAACGGTATTCAGGGGACCCCAGGAAAGTTCAGGCCTTTCTAACTCAGTTGTCTCTACAATTCTCTTGTAGACCCGCGTCTTTTCCCTCTAACCTTTCCAGGGTAATGTTCGCTATTTCTTATCTCTCGGGAGACGCAGCCAATTGGGCCGTACCATTAGTCAGGAACGATGACCCCTTGTTATCGGACTGGAATGCCTTTCGGACGGCTTTCGAGAGGGTGTTTGATCATAGAACAACCACTTTTAGTGCTGACAGGGAATTACTGGAGTTGAGACAGGGGAGGTCTGATCTGGTCTCTTACCTCACGACCTTTAATAGATTGGTGGCAGAATCAGGGTGGCCAGAAGAGAAGAGAATGTCTCTCTATTATCAAGGTTTACGAGACGACATGAAGGATATACTCGCTCAAATAGACCCGCAGCCTTCCACTTGTACAGATCTTGTGAATCTTACCCTGAGACTGAATCACAGATTAGCAGAAAGAAGGGGAGAGCGTAGAGCGGGGGATAGGCGACCAGGCATTCCAGAAAGGGAAGTGCGATCTGTTTCTACTCCCAATGATATAGGTGGGGAGCCTATGGACGTGGGAGCCGTTAGGGCACCCTTGTCGAAGTCCGAGAAGGAGAGTAGGAGGGTACAGGGGTTGTGCATGTATTGCGGCAGGAAGGGTCATTATGTAAGAGAGTGTCCCCAGAAACCACGTAAGAGATTCTCCTACTCCCCCACCCAAAAGGCAGCGGTTACGGCAGGAAAAACATCGGAGAAAGAGGAATTGCCCGTTATAGAACCCCAACCGGTGTTACGGTTAACTTCCTTAGCCCTTTTTCCACAGGAGCAAAAGGCGTCCCACCTTTTGTTAGCAGTGGAGCTGGTGTCCAAAGAACGAAATTTTCCAGTATGGGCGATGATAGACTCCGGAGCCACGGGAAATTTCATAGATGCAGGGGTGGTTAGGAGATTGGGACTTCCTAGCATTCCGAGAAAGGACCCCGAAATAGTGTTGGCGGTTGATGGTACACCGCTGAAATCTGGGCCCCTTACAGAACATACTGAGGACGTTGGGTTGATCTTCAATGGGGTATCTCCGGAACATAAAGAAAGAATTAGACTGGATATAATAGAGGCTCCTCAGTATGAAATTATTTTAGGAATGCCCTGGTTAAGAAAACACAATCCTGTTATAGATTGGCAAACCAAGACGGTTAGTTTTCAGTCCTCGAGGTGTGAGAATAACTGCTTCTTGTATGACGAATCCCCCATGTTAGCATTGGCTCAAGGGTTACAGTTGGCCACAGTGATGGAGAAAACAGTGATATTGCCCTCTGTTTATGCCGAGTTCAAGGATGTGTTCGACGAAGGTCAGGCTGAGACATTGCCACCCCATCGTGTATATGATTGCAAGATAGATCTGATTCCTGGAGCTCTCCTTCCTTCCTGTAGGGTATATGCTCTATCAGACCCAGAAACCAAGCATTTGAGAAAATACTTGGATCACTTCCTGGAGATCGGGTTCATTAGACCATCTTGTTCTCCGGCAGCCTCTCCACTCTTTTTCATAGCTAAAGCTAATAAAGAGTTGAGAACCTGCATCGATTATCGAATGCTGAACAAGAATACAGTGAGGAATAGATACCCTCTTCCTCTCATTCCTGTGTTATTGGAACAGGTGAAAGAGGCGGTAATCTATACAAGGTTGGACCTGAAGGGAGCTTACCATCTGGTCAGAATCCGCGAAGGGGACGAGTGGAAAACGGCGTTCAAAACCCGTTATGGTCTGTTTGAGTACTTGGTAATGCCGTTCGGGTTGTGTAACGCCCCGGCGGCATTCCAGTATTTTCTGAACGATGTTCTCAAGGAATACGTAGACCGTTTCGTGATCGTTTATATAGATGACATTCTGGTGTATTCCACATCCCTGGAGCGCCACTCTGACCATGTTTCCTTAGTACTCCTAGCATTGCGTCAGCATAGTCTTTTTTGCAAACTGAGCAAATGCGAGTTCCATGTCCGGAAGGTTGAGTTCTTGGGGGTGGATTTAAGCCCTGAAGGGTTTTGCATGTCGACAAGAAAAATACAGGCTGTTCAGGAGTGGCCAGTACCCACTAGTGTGAGAGACGTGCAATGCTTCCTTGGGTTTTCCAATTACTATAGAAGATTCATCTTTCATTTTTCTCACATTGTGTCACCTATAACAAGGTTACTAAGAAAGGGGGTGTCTTTTGTTTGGTCAGAGGAAGCAGAGGAGGCCTTTTGCTTTTTGAAACAGGCCTTTTGCTCCGCACCTATACTTCAACATCCCCAGCCGGATGCCCCTTTTATCGTCGAAGCGGATGCCTCGGATATAGCGATAGGGGCCGTGTTATCACAAAGAAACAAAACCACCGGACAGCTTCATCCTGTTGTTTTTTTATCTAGGAAACTATCGGCTGCGGAACTTAACTATACGGTGGCAGAAAAGGAATTGTTAGCCATCAAAAAGGCATTCCAAGAATGGCGACACTACCTATGGGGAGCTCAACACCCGGTCAGGTATATACTGATCACCGAAATCTGCAGTATATGAAGGAGGCAAGACAACTTACCCAGCGGCAAATGAGGTGGATGCTGTTTTTTTCAGAATACGAGTTTGTGGTGACCTTCCGTCCTGGGGTTGACAATCGCAAGGCAGATTCACTGTCTCGACAAGAGGACGTGAGAACCATTGCTTCAAGACCCGAGGAAGCAATCATCAAACCTGAAAGAGTGCTTTGTGCCCTTCATATCTCCCATTTCTTAGAAAAGGTTTCTAAGCATAAGTCTGCTGCTCAGTGGAAGAAATGGGCGGAGTTAAGTCAGGACCGTACCCTTAAGCATGGAATACCGTTGCAAGGTAATCGTTTGTATTTGCCAACACGTGAACTCCGAGTGCAAGCCTTTAATTGGTGTCATGATGCGGTAACGGCTGGTCATCCTGGTTACACCAAAACGGCGCAAATAGTTCGACGACATTTCAAGTGGGAAGGTTGGGCTAAAGACGTTGCGGCCTGGGTGGCTCGGTGTGAGATATGTGCACGGGCCAAGGGAGAAAACGCGAAGAGCCAGGGCAGACTGATACCTTTGCCCACTCCGGATAAACCATGGCAAACCATTAGCGTGGATTTTGTGGTAGGATTACCAATGGATCAGGGGTACAACGCTATCATGGTGGTAATCGATAGCCTTACCAAGATGGGTCATTTTCTCCCTTGTAGAAATCTGCCTACAGCCAGTCAAACCGCCCATCTAATTTTGTCTCAAGTGGTACGGTTACCTGGTCTACCGAGAACCATTATTTCGGACAGAGGCCCCCAGTTTGTTGCTAGGTTTTGGCGTATGTGGTGCAAGGTGCTGCCCATTGAATCCGCACTGTCCACCAGTTTCCACCCACAAACCGATGGCCAGACGGAGCGCCTCAATCAAACCCTGAAAAAATATCTGAGGTGCTATGCAAAGGACGCTCACGAATCCTGGGTTTCGTTGCTATGGCTGGCAGAACTATCATACAACAATGCTTGGCATAGCTCGATACGTGAATCTCCTTTTCGTGCTAACACGGGGTTCCACGCGGAAATGTTGCCCATAAACATACCTAGGGAAGTCACGGATCAACCTACGGTTCATGCCATGATTAAGAATCTGCAATCCGTGCAAAAGAAGATACGACTCAATCTGGAGAAGGCCAAAGAACAGTATAAAAAGTGGGGTGATGAACATCGGCGTGAGGGGCCGGCATATCAGCCAGGCGATAGAGTGTGGCTTTCCACCAAGTATATACGCTTCAAGATGCGTAGCGTCTTTCATCCTCGTTACATTGGTCCCTATGAGGTGTTACGCCAGATAAACCCTGTGGCTTACCGTCTCAACTTACCTGCTTCCTTAAGGATCCATCCGGTATTTCATTGCAGCCTTTTGAAACCGGCTCTTTCAGCGACCCGGCAGGCGGTGCCTCCGGTGGTCAGAGATGGGCAGCTGGAGTACGAGGTGCGCAGAGTGTTGGATTCCAAACGACGGGGGGGTAAGCTGTGGTACTTGGTTTCATGGAAGGGGTACAAGGCTGAGGACGATTCATGGGAGCCGGAAAGCAATGTCCATGCCCCTAGGGCAGTACGGCTGTTTCATGCCCGTCATCCCTCTAAACCTGGTCCTAGGAGGCGCTTTGGAGGCGGGCGTACTGTCAGGTGTTAGCCACGGCGCCTACATTGCCGATCGGGATAACATAGTCCTTTTGGACTACATATCCCATGACGCCTAGAGGGGAAGAGGTCGCTTAAAAAGCAAGCACATACAGGAAGTAATGTGCGTTATTCGTTTCCTAGAAACCAGTCGGATGGACAACGAGGGCTCTTGCTGACGGCGTTTCCGAGGTTGAGTTGTTTGCTTAGGAGGTTTAATTCCTCCTTCTGTTTTCCGTGGAGCCTGGGGCCTTCCCAATATCAGGGGGAGTGTCGAGTTTATTTTCCCAGAGGAACCTGCCACGAAGGAGAAGTGGTAGCGGTGAGACGATTTGGTGCCGGAATCCCTCGCCTTTCTTTTTCAGTTCGACAAGGACACTGGTAACTTCTGAAGCACGGCGGTCTTTTGTTTGAGTTACCAATAAAAGCACGATTATCCTTGGGGCCAGAGAACATTATATGTTTGGCTACGACAAGGGGTTAATGTTTATTTTTGCGGGAATTGAACTGCCGGGACGATTTTTCTTTTCAATACGTAATGAAATAACACCGGGTTATTCCTACAAATTGCGTGACTATGACCTGGGGCTTAGTGGATTAACTGAGTCATAGAAAGGACTACGAGATATGTTCTTATCATCGTTAATTTTATTCCCTTTCTCTTCGTTTCTGTCTCCTCATTATTTCGTGACTATCTTGTATAAATGTGGGTGTTGAGCAACCCATTAGAGATCATCGGTATTAATTGTTGGCTTGGGGCGTCCATCTATGATTCAGATGGAGCAAAGATAGGTGTTGGATTAGTTCTGCCCTCATGAGTTATGGGCAGGTACGGTCGTTGGTACTTTAGCGAGACATTGCGAGAGTAGACAGGCAATGTGATATTAACACTGTGTATTCTTCTCTTTACAGATATCCCGTCCCTGCTGTTCCTTCCCCTTCCTTCCCTCACCCGATTACTCCAATGCACCGTGGTTTATATAGGTGACTTGGTGGAGTCAGGAGGCGGACCCTTATTTGCATCGCGCCGAGTCTGAGGAGCATCTACAACGTGACAGAAATATAGCTAAGAGAAGAAACTTAGTGGAGTTATGGACATCAACAATCTTGTACTGTTGTCCAATGATGTGTTGTTCAGGAGCCACTAGGTTTTCAGTCACCAAAGGGATACTGGCACCTGTGTCCCTGTAGGCCTGGGCCTTAACACCATTTATTGAAACTGTCTGCCTGTACTTATCCATTGTAAGGGGACAAGCAGCCAGTGTGGCAAGGCCAATGCCACTAGCTGTGACAGAAACTGTCTTGGGACTGACTACCCCAGTTTCTATGTGTAGGAGGCTGGACTGGCTTGTAGTGAGTACCAAGGGGTACTTGCACCTTGCACCAGGCCCAGTTATCCCTTATTAGTGTATAGGGTGTCTAGCAGCTTAGGCTGATAGATAATGGTAGCTTAGCAGAGCAGCTTAGGCTGAACTAGGAGACGTGTGAAGCTACTACAGTACCACTTAGTGTCATATGCACAATATCATAAGAAAACACAATACACAGTTATACTAAAAATAAAGGTACTTTATTTTTATGACAATATGCCAAAGTATCTTAGAGTGTACCCTCAGTGAGAGGATAGGAAATATACACAAGATATATATACACAATAGCAAAAATATGCAGTATAGTCTTAGAAAACAGTGCAAACAATGTATAGTTACAATAGGATGCAATGGGGAAACATAGGGATAGGGGCAACACAAACCATATACTCCAAAAGTGGAATGCGAACCACGAATGGACCCCAAACCTATGTGACCTTGTAGAGGGTCGCTGGGACTATTAGAAAATAGTGAGAGTTAGAAAAATAACCCTCCCAAGACCCTGAAAAGTGAGTGCAAAGTGCACTAAAGTTCCCCTAAGGACAAAGAAGTCGTGTTAGAGGAATAATGCAGGAAAGACACAAACCAACAATGCAACAACTGTGGATTTCCAATCTAGGGTACCTGTGGAACAAGGGGACCAAGTCCAAAAGTCACAAGCAAGTCGGAGATGGGCAAATGCCCAGGAAATGTCAGCTGCGGGTGCAAAGAAGCTTCTACTGGACAGAAGAAGCTGAGGTTTCTGCAGGAACGAAAAGGGCTAGAGACTTCCCTTTTGGTGGACGGGTCCCTCTCGCCGTGGAGAGTCGTGCAGAAGTATTTTCCCGACGAAAGAACGCCAACAAGCCTTGCTAGCTGCAAATCGTGCGGTTAGCGTTTTTGGACGCTGCTGAGGCCCAGGAGGGACCAGGAGGTCGCATATTGGACCAGCAGAGAGAGGGGACGTCGAGCAAGACAAGGAGTCCTCTCTGAAGCCGGTAGCACCCGGAGAAGTGCCAGAAACAGGCACTACGAGGATGTGTGAAACGGTGCTCGCCAAAGTTGCACAAAGGAGTCCCACGTCGCCGGAGACCAACTTAGAAAGTCGTGCAATGCAGGTTAGAGTGCCGTGGACCCAGGCTTGGCTGTGCACGAAGGATTTCTGCCGGAAGTGCACAGGGGCCGGAGTAGCTGCAAAGTCGTGGTTCCCAGCAATGCAGCCCAGCAAGGTGAGGCAAGGACTTACCTCCACCAAACTTGGACTGAAGAGTCACTGTACTGTGGGAGTCACTTGGACAGAGTCGCTGGATTCAAGGGAACTCGCTCGTCGTGCTGAGAGGAGACCCAAGGGACTGGTAATGCAGCTTTTTGGTGCCTGCGGTTGCAGGGGGAAGATTCCGTCGACCCACGGGAGATTTCTTCGGAGCTTCTGGTGCAGAGAGGAGGCAGACTACCCCCACAGCATGCACAAGCAGGAAAACAGTCGAGAAGGCGGCAGGATCAGCGTTACAGAGTTGCAGTAGTCGTCTTTGCTACTATGTTGCAGGTTTGCAGGCTTCCAGCGCGGTCAGCAGTCGATTCCTTATCAGAAGGTGAAGAGAGAGATGCAGAGGAACTCGGATGAGCTCTTGCATTCGTTATCTAAAGTTTCCCCAGAGACAGAGACCCTAAATAGCCAGAAAAGAGGGTTTGGCTACTTAGGAGAGAGGATAGGCTAGCAACACCTGAAGGAGCCTATCACAAGGAGTCTCTGACGTCACCTGGTGGCACTGGCCACTCAGAGCAGTCCAGTGTGCCAGCAGCACCTCTGTTTCCAAGATGGCAGAGGTCTGGAGCACACTGGAGGAGCTCTGGACACTTCCCAGGGGAGGTGCAGGTCAGGGGAGTGGTCACTCCCCTTTCCTTTGTCCAGTTTCGCGCCAGAGCAGGGCTAAGGGGTCCCCTGAACCGGTGTAGACTGGCTTATGCAGAATTGGGCACCTCTGTGCCCAACAAAGCATTTCCAGAGGCTGGGGGAGGCTACTCCTCCCCTGCCTTCACACCATTTTCCAAAGGGAGAGGGTGTCACACCCTCTCTCAGAGGAAGTTCTTTGTTCTGCCATCCTGGGCCAGGCCTGGCTGGACCCCAGGAGGGCAGATGCCTGTCTGAGGGGTTGGCAGCAGCAGCAGCTGCAGTGAAACCCCAGGAAGGGCAGTTTGGCAGTACCAGGGTCTGTGCTACAGACCACTGGGATCATGGGATTGTGCCAACTATGCCAGGATGGCATAGAGGGGGCAATTCCATGATCATAGACATGTTACATGGCCATATTCGGAGTTACCATTGTGAAGCTACATATAGGTAGTGACCTATATGTAGTGCACGCGTGTAATGGTGTCCCCGCACTCACAAAGTTCAGGGAATTGGCTCTGAACAATGTGGGGGCACCTTGGCTAGTGCCAGGGTGCCCTCACTAAGTAACTTTGCACCTAACCTTTACCAGGTAAAGGTTAGACATATAGGTGACTTATAAGTTACTTAAGTGCAGTGTAAAATGGCTGTGAAATAACGTGGACGTTATTTCACTCAGGCTGCAGTGGCAGGCCTGTGTAAGAATTGTCAGAGCTCCCTATGGCTGGCAAAAGAAATGCTGCAGCCCATAGGGATCTCCTGGAACCCCAATACCCTGGGTACCTCAGTACCATATACTAGGGAATTATAAGGGTGTTCCAGTAAGCTAATGTAAATTGGTAAAATTGGTCACTAGCCTGTTAGTGACAATTTTGAAAGAAATGAGAGAGCATAACCACTGAGGTTCTGGTTAGCAGAGCCTCAGTGAGACAGTTAGGCACTACACAGGGAACACATACATATAGGCCACAAACTTATGAGCACTGGGGTCCTGACTAGCAGGGTCCCAGTGACACATAACAAACATACTGAAAACATAGGGTTTTCACTATGAGCACCGGGCCCTGGCTAGCAGGATCCCAGTGAGACAGTGAAAACACCCTGACATACACTCACAAACAGGCCAAAAGTGGGGGTAACAAGGCTAGAAAGAGGCTACTTTCTCACACAACCCCCCCCCAAACGAAGGACAATAAGGCTAACCTTGGCCAGTTGAGACTTTATTGTCTAAGTGGTGATAAGTAGAGAGTAGCTCTGCAATAGACTGGTTACTCCCTTTATCATCCACTATATGGTTACTTCCCTGTGGGGATGTAAACCACCCTGTTTGAAGTTTTTTAGCTAAGCAACAATGTGAAGATGTATTTTCAGAGTTTCTATCAGTAAGTTTTAGTTTAGAGCAGTGGGAATTGTCCACTGAACCTATTTGTAATGATGGAAATGCCAGACAGGGATGCTGTCTCAATAAAGCCATAGCTGGGCAAAAACGTTGTCCATATGGCTGGAAGAGAGAACAGGGATGCTGTTTCTCTTTAGTTGGAGCAGGGCAGGGATGCTGTCCTATGAGCTCCACACTAGGGCAGGGATGCTGTCCTAAGTGTTGTGAGGCAGTGCAGGGTTTCTGCACTAAAGTTTCTCTGGGAGGGTTGGAGGGATGCTCCATGTTAACTAAAATGGTGCTCTTTTTGTCACCAATGTTAGTTATCCCACAGAGAGGTACTTCTACCTCAGGGAGTCCAGCTTTGCCAGCTGATGATTCCCTTGGAACAGGTGCCACCCCAGGAGAGGTTTCTCCCACCACAGGAATGGTATCCTGAATGGTAGGGTGGTTAGGGGATACTGTGATACCCTTTTTACCTGTTGATGGAGAGGGATCCTGAGTTTTCAGGCCTTCTCTCCTTTGCTTTTTCATTTCAGTAGAAATGAGAGGGAACAATTCCTCAGGGATGCCCAGCATGGCTGCATGGGCATAAAACTCTACATCAGCCCAACCTGAGGCCTCTAGGTCATTACCTAAGAGACAGTCTACAGGTAAGCTAGGTGATACCACCACCTGCTTAGGGCCAGTAACTCCACCCCAACTAAACTGAATTATAGCTAAGGGAAGAAACTTAGTGGAGTTATGGACATCAATAATCTCATACTGTTGTCCAATGATGTGTTGATCAGGGTGCACTAGGTTTTCAGTCACCAAAGTGATACTGGCACCTGTGTCCCTGTAGGCCAAGGCCTCAACACCATTTATTGAAACTGTCTGCCTGTACTTATCCATTGTAAGGGGACAAGCAGCCAGTGTGGCAAGGCCAATGCCACTAGGTGTGACAGAAACTGTCTTGGGACTGACTACCCCAGTTTCTACTATGGACCCAAAAGTGAACCCAACTACACCCTTAACTTGACTGTTGCCAGCAGTCCCACCACTAGTACCACTACTGCTAGGGGCACTAGAGCTTGATGTATTAGTGGTGGTAGGCTCAGGGGGTTTACCTGGACAGGACTTATCCCCTGGCCTATGGCCTCTGTTTTTACACACAAAGCACCAAGGCTTTTTAATGTGTGCAGGTTGGGAAGAAGAGGAAGAATTTGTTTTATCCCCACCCTCTGAAGAGTGTTTAAGATTTGAAGTGGGATCTTTGGTTTTACCCTTATCCCCATGCTTATCTTGAGATTTTTCACAATCTTTCTTCTTATTGCCATCTTTGTCACCCCCTGTATGAACTTTTCTGTTCACCCTTGTTCTGACACATTTGTCTGCCTTCTTTCCCAATTCTTGGGGAGAGGTCAGATCAGAGTCTACCAGGTACTGGTGCAACAAATCAGACACACAATTATTAAGTATATGCTCTCTCAGGATTGTGTTATACAGGCTTTCATAATCAGTAACTTTACTGCCATGTAACCACCCCTCCAAGGCCTTCACTGAATGGTCAATGAAATCAACCCAGTCTTGTGAAGACTCCTTTTTGGTCTCTCTGAACTTTATCCTGTATTGTTCAGTGGTTAAGCCATAACCATCCAGGAGTGCATTCTTAAGAACTGTAAAATTATTGGCATCACTTTCTTTCACAGTAAGGAGCCTATCCCTACCTTTTCCACTAAATGATAGCCATAGGATAGCAGCCCACTGCCTTTGAGGGACATCCTGTACAGCACAGGCCCTCTCAAGTGCAGCAAACCACTTGTTAATGTCATCCCCCTCCTTATAAGGGGGAACTATCTTATGCAGATTCCTGGAATCATGCTCTTTTGCAGGATGACTATGGGGAATACTGGTGCTGCCACCATGGGTTTCTAAACCCAACTTCTGTCTTTCCTTCTCTAATTCTAAAGACTGTCTATCCAAATCCAGCTGTTGCTTTTTAAGCTTCAGTCTGGTTTGTTCCACTCTCAATCTATTGAGCTCCCTTTCTAACAATCTGTCATCAGGGTGGGTGGGAGGGGCATGCCTTGAAACAGAAGTATGGTGAGAATGGACAGAAGGAGACCTGCCCCTTACAGAAGCCACCCTAACAGCTTGGCTAACAGAAACATCACTACCAGTATGGTGAGAATAAATGCTTTTGCTATGATGTGAGACAACACTATTTATATGGTGTGGCTCATCATCATTACCAACTATGCTAGACTGTCTAGTAATGGGCAGGCTAGGAAGTTTCTTTCCTGAATCTTTTCCTGGGGGAGTCCCTGGATCAGATTGAGAACCATTAGCTACTTTTTCACCAGATTGGGCACTTATGGCCTTATCCTGTACTCTAAGCATGTTAATTAACAGTTCTAAGGAAGGATTCTTCCCTACACTCAAACCTCTCTCTATGCAGAGATTCCTTGCTCCTTTCCAGCTAAGGTGATCATATGCAAGTTTGGACAGATCAACATTTTGGCCTGTGCCAGACATTTTTAGAGAGAGTTAAAGTGATAGTAAAAGATAAAAAGTTTGTCAGAGCTTTTAGAAAGACAGAGAGAAAAAAACTTTTTTAACTTTTAAGAACTTTTTGAAAGTTTAGAAGTACTTTTCAGCACTTAGAAAAGAGTGAAAAGAGGAAATGCAAAACTTTTTGGCTATGTGTATATACACTGACCTTGTTTTGTATATTTTTCTCTTATGAAAAGTACAATGACAAGAGTGGTAAGTAGTCTCAAAGCACTTATCCCACCGCTGCACAACCAATGTAGGAGGCTGGACTGGCTTGTAGTGAGTACCAAGGGGTACTTGCACCTTGCACCAGGCCCAGTTATCCCTTATTAGTGTATAGGGTGTCTAGCAGCTTAGGCTGATAGATAATGGTAGCTTAGCAGAGCAGCTTAGGCTGAACTAGGAGACGTGTGAAGCTACTACAGTACCACCTAGTGTCATATGCACAATATCATAAGAAAACACAATACACAGTTATACTAAAAATAAAGGTACTTTATTTTTATGACAATATGCCAAAGTATCTTAGAGTGTACCCTCAGTGAGAGGATAGGAAATATACACAAGATATATATACACAATAGCAAAAATATGCAGTATAGTCTTAGAAAACAGTGCAAACAATGTATAGTTACAATAGGATGCAATGGGGAAACATAGGGATAGGGGCAACACAAACCATATACTCCAAAAGTGGAATGCGAACCACGAATGGACCCCAAACCTATGTGACCTTGTAGAGGGTCACTGGGACTATTAGAAAATAGTGAGAGTTAGAAAAATAACCCTCCCCAAGACCCTGAAAAGTGAGTGCAAAGTGCACTAAAGTTCCCCTAAGGACAAAGAAGTCGTGTTAGAGGAATAATGCAGGAAAGACACAAACCAGCAATGCAACAACTGTGGATTTCCAATCTAGGGTACCTGTGGAACAAGGGGACCAAGTCCAAAAGTCACAAGCAAGTCGGAGATGGGCAAATGCCCAGGAAATGCCAGCTGCGGGTGCAAAGAAGCTTCTACTGGACAGAAGAAGCTGAGGTTTCTGCAGGAACGAAAAGGGCTAGAGACTTCCCCTTTGGTGGACGGATTCCACTTGCCGTGGAGAGTCGTACAGAAGTGTTTTCCCGCCGAAAGAACGCCAACAAGTCTTGCTAGCTGCAAATCGTGCGGTTAGCGTTTCTGGACGCTGCTGAGGGCCAGGAGGGACCAGGAGGGCGAAAATTACACAGGCAGAGAGAGGGGACGTCGAGCAAGACAAAGAGCCCTCTCTGAAGCCGGTAGCTCCCGGAGAAGTGCCAGAAACAGGCACTACGAGGATGCGTGAAACGGTGCTCGCCGAAGTTGCACAAAGGAGTCCCACGTCGCCGGAGACCAACTTAGAAAGTCGTGCAATGCAGGTTAGAGTGCCGTGGACCCAGGCTTGGCTGTGCACGAAGGATTTCCGCCGGAAGTGCACAGGGGCCGGAGTAGCTGCAAAGTCGCGGTTCCCAGCAATGCAGCCCAGCGAGGTGAGGCAAGGACTTACCTCCACCAAACTTGGACTGAAGAGTCACTGGACTGTGGGGGTCACTTGGACAGAGTCGCTGGATTCGAGGAACCTCGCTCGTCGTGCTGAGAGGAGACCCAAGGGACCGGTAATGCAGCTTTTTGGTGCCTGCGGTTGCAGGGGGAAGATTCCGTCGACCCACGGGAGATTTCTTCGGAGCTTCTGGTGCAGAGAGGAGGCAGACTACCCCCACAGCATGCACAAGCAGGAAAACAGTCGAGAAGGCGGCAGGATCAGCGTTACAGAGTTGCAGTAGTCGTCTTTGCTACTATGTTGCAGGTTTGCAGGCTTCCAGCGCGGTCAGCAGTCGATTCCTTATCAGAAGGTGAAGAGAGAGATGCAGAGGAACTCGGATGAGCTCTTGCATTCGTTATCTAAAGTTTCCCCAGAGACAGAGACCCTAAATAGCCAGAAAAGAGGGTTTGGCTACTTAGGAGAGAGGATAGGCTAGCAACACCTGAAGGAGCCTATCACAAGGAGTCTCTGACGTCACCTGGTGGCACTGGCCACTCAGAGCAGTCCAGTGTGCCAGCAGCACCTCTGTTTCCAAGATGGCAGAGGTCTGGAGCACACTGGAGGAGCTCTGGACACTTCCCAGGGGAGGTGCAGGTCAGGGGAGTGGTCACTCCCCTTTCCTTTGTCCAGTTTCGCGCCAGAGCAGGGCTAAGGGGTCCCCTGAACCGGTGTAGACTGGCTTATGCAGAATTGGGCACCTCTGTGCCCAACAAAGCATTTCCAGAGGCTGGGGGAGGCTACTCCTCCCCTGCCTTCACACCATTTTCCAAAGGGAGAGGGTGTCACACCCTCTCTCAGAGGAAGTTCTTTGTTCTGCCATCCTGGGCCAGGCCTGGCTGGACCCCAGGAGGGCAGATGCCTGTCTGAGGGGTTGGCAGCAGCAGCAGCTGCAGTGAAACCCCAGGAAGGGCAGTTTGGCAGTACCAGGGTCTGTGCTACAGACCACTGGGATCATGGGATTGTGCCAACTATGCCAGGATGGCATAGAGGGGGCAATTCCATGATCATAGACATGTTACATGGCCATATTCGGAGTTACCATTGTGAAGCTACATATAGGTAGTGACCTATATGTAGTGCACGCGTGTAATGGTGTCCCCGCACTCACAAAGTTCAGGGAATTGGCTCTGAACAATGTGGGGGCACCTTGGCTAGTGCCAGGGTGCCCTCACACTAAGTAACTTTGCACCTAACCTTTACCAGGTAAAGGTTAGACATATAGGTGACTTATAAGTTACTTAAGTGCAGTGTAAAATGTCTGTGAAATAACGTGGACGTTATTTCACTCAGGCTGCAGTGGCAGGCCTGTGTAAGAATTGTCAGAGCTCCCTATGGGTGGCAAAAGAAATGCTGCAGCCCATAGGGATCTCCTGGAACCCCAATACCCTGGGTACCTCAGTACCATATACTAGGGAATTATAAGGGTGTTCCAGTAAGCCAATGTAAATTGGTAAAATTGGTCACTAGCCTGTTAGTGACAATTTTGAAAGAAATGAGAGAGCATAACCACTGAGGTTCTGGTTAGCAGAGCCTCAGTGAGACAGTTAGGCACTACACAGGGAACACATACATATAGGCCACAAACTTATGAGCACTGGGGTCCTGACTAGCAGGGTCCCAGTGACACATAACAAACATACTGAAAACATAGGGTTTTCACTATGAGCACCGGGCCCTGGCTAGCAGGATCCCAGTGAGACAGTGAAAACACCCTGACATACACTCACAAACAGGCCAAAAGTGGGGGTAACAAGGCTAGAAAGAGGCTACTTTCTCACACTATGATGGACCCATAAGTGAACCCAACTACACCCTTACTTTGACTGTTGCCAGCAGTCCCACCACTATTACCACTACTGCTAGGGGCACTAGAGTTTGATGTATTAGTGGTGGTTGGCTCAGGGGGTTTACCTGGGCAGGACTTATCCCCTTGCCAATGGCCTTTATTTTTATACACATAGCACCAAGGCTTTTTAATGTGTGTAAGTTGTGAAGAAGAGGAAGAATTTGATTCATCCCCACCCTCTGAAGAGTGTTTAGGATATGAAGAAGGATCTTTGGTTTTACCCTTATCCCCATGCTTATCCTGAGATTTCTCACCATCTTTCTTCTTGCCATCCTTGTCACCCCCTGTATGAACATTTCTGTTCACTCTTGTTCTGACCCATTTGTCTGCTTTCTTTCCCAATTCTTGGGGAGAGGTCAGATCTGAGTCCACTAGATATTGGTGTAACAAGTCAGACACACAGTTATTCAGAATATGCTCTCTCAGAATAAGATTATACAGGCTTTCATAGTCAGAAACTTTACTGCCATGTAGCCACCCCTCTAAGGCCTTCACTGAACACTCAACAAAGTCTATCCAGTCTGGGAGGACTCTTTTCTGGTGTCTCTGAACTTAATCCTGTATTGTTCAGTGGTTAAGCCAAATCCATCCAAGAGTGCATCCTTCAAAACTGCAAAATTGGTAGCATCACTTTCTCTAACAGTAAGGAGCCTATCCCTACCCTTTCCATTGAAAGATAGCCACAATATAGCAGCCCACTGCCTTTGAGGGACCCCCTGTACCATACAGGCCCTCTCAAGTGCAGCAAACAACTTGTTGATGTCATCCCCCTCCTTGTAAGGGGGAACTATCTTATGCAGATTCCTGGAATCATGCTCTCTAACAGGACTACTATCAGGAATACTGCTGCTGCCACCATGGTCTCCAAACCCCAATCTCTGTCTCTCCTTCTCCAGGTCTAGGGATTCCCTGTCTAGAGCCAGCTGTTGCTGTTTAAGCTTCAGTCTGGTCTCTTCCACTCTCAACTTTTTGAGTTCCCTTTCTAACATGTTGTCTTCGGGGTGGGTGGGTTGGGAATGCTTGGACACTGAGGATAGATTGGAAACAACAGAGGGAGATCTGTCCCTAACAGCCTGGACTCTAACAACCTGGCCTCCAGGAATAAAAACATCCCTGCTATGATGGGAGCTCCTATTACTACCAGCATTACTATGTGGTCTGCTGAGGGGCAGATTTGGAATAGAACCCTCCCCACCTCCCTCAAGGGGTTCCCCTGAGTCAGAATGGGAGATATCTATTAACTCCTCATTTGAAGTGCCAGCTAGGGACTCATCATTCACAATGAGCATGTTATACAGAAACTCTCTTGTAGGGTTCTTTCCTATCACTAAACCTCTATCAAAGCAGAGACACCTTACGCTCTTGAAATTTAAATTGTCATAGGTAGTATTGACCATTTTAAGAGCAGACTCTACAGCAGACATGATAAAAGAAGGTTTGGAGACAGTGAGAAGAGAGAAAATGTTTCAGGACCTTTTAAAGAACAGAGATAAAAACCGTTTCAAACTTTTTGGAAACTTTTAGAAGTTTAGGAGTGCTTTTCAGCACTTAGCAGAAAGTGTAAGAGGAGAAAAGCAAACCATTTTGGTTAGGTGTACATACACTGAAATTGTTTTGTATATTTTTCTCTTATGAAAAGTACAAAATGACAAAGTGGTAAGTAGTTACAAGTACTTATCCCATCGCTGCTTCCAATGTAGGAGGCTGGCCTGGCTTGTAGTGGGTAACAGAGGTACTTACACCTTGTGCCAGGTATCCCTTATTAGTGTAGAAGAGGTGCTTCTAGCAGCTTAGGCTGATAGAAGGTAGCTATGGCAAAGCAGCTTAGGCTGAACTAGGAGACATGTAACGCTCCTACTATACCACTGGTGTCACATGCACAATAGCATAGGAAAACACAATACACAGATATTCTAAAAATAAAGGTACTTTATTTTTATGAAAATATGCCAAAAGTATCTCAGTGAGTACCCTCAGTATGAGAATGACCAATATACATAGGATATATGTACACAATACTAAAATGATGCAGTAATAGCTAACGCAAGCAGTGTAAAGTTACAATAGATTGCAATAGGAGCACAAAGGTATAGGGGCAACACAAACCATATACTCCAAAAGTGGAATGCAAACCACAAATGGACCCCAAACCTATGTGAGCTTGAAGAGGGTCGCTGGGACTGTAAGAAAACAGTGAGGGTTAGAACAATAGCCCACCCCAAGACCCTGTAAGGCAGGTGTAAAGTGCACCTACAACCCCCAGAGTGCATAGAAGTCGTGTAGGGGGATTCTGCAAGGAAAACCAACACCAGCAATGCAACAACAGTGGATTTCCGGACCTGAGTACATGTAAGACAAGGGAACCAAGTCCAAGAGTCGCGACAGTGTTGAGAGTGGGCAGGAGCCCAGGAAATGCCAGCTGAGGGTGCAAGGAAGCTGCCACCGGATGGAAGAAGCTTAGTGTTTTGCAAGAACGAAGAGGACTAGGAACTTCCTGTAGGAGGCTGGACTGGCTTGTAGTGAGTACCAAGGGGTACTTACACCTTGCACCAGGCCCAGTTATCCCTTATTAGTGTATAGGGTGTCTAGCAGCATAGGCTGATAGATAATGGTAGCTTAGCAGAGCAGCTTAGGCTGAACTAGGAGACGAGTGAAGCTCCTACAGTACCACAAGTGTCACTTGCACAATATCATAAGAAAACACAATACACAGATATACTAAAAATAAAGGTACTTTATTTTTATGACAATATGCCAAAGTATCTCAGAGTGTACCCTCCGTATGAGGATAGCAAATATACACAAGATATATGTACACAATAGCAAAGATATGCAGTATAGTCTTAGAAAACAGTGCAAACAATGTATAGTTACAATAGGATGCAATGGGGACACATACGGATAGGGGCAACACAAACCATATACTACAAAAGTGGAATGCGAACCACGAATGGACCCCAAACCTATGTGACCTTGTAGAGGGTCGCTGGGACTATTAGAAAATAGTGAGGGTTAGAAAAATAGCCCACCCCAAGACCCTGAAAAGTGAGTGCAAAGTGCACTAAAGTTCCCCAAAGGACATAGAAGTCGTGATAGGGGGATTCTGCAGGAAAGACACAAACCAGCAATGCAACAATGATGGATTTCCAGTCGTGGGTACCTGTGGAACAAGGGGACCAAGTCCAAAAGTCACAAGCAAGTCGGAGATGGGCAGATGCCCAGGAAATGCCAGCTGTGGGTGCAAAGAAGCTGCTACTGGACAGTAGAAGCTTAGGTTTCTGCAGGAACAACAAGGGCTAGAGACTTCCCCTTTGGAGGACGGATCCCACACGCCGTGGAGAGTCGTGTAGAAGTATTTTCCCGCCGAAAGACCGCCAACAAGCCTTGCTAGCTGCAAATCATGCGGTTAGTGTTTTTGGATGCTGCTGTGGCCCAGGAGGGACCAGGATGTCGCCAATTGCGTCAGGGGACAGAGGGGGTGTCGAGCAAGACAAGGAGCCCTCTCAGCAGCAGGCAGCCAGAGAAGTGCCAGAAAAAGGCACTACGAGGATGCGTGAAACGGTGCTCACCCGAAGTCGCACAAAGGAGTCCCACGTCGCCGGAGACCCACTTAGAAAGTCGTGCAACGCAGGTTAGAGTGCCGTGGACCCAGGCTTGGCTGTGCACAAAGGATTTCCGCTGGAAGTGCACAGAGGCCGGAGTAGCTGCAAAAGTCGTGGTTCCCAGCAATGCAGTCTGTCATGGGGAGGCAAGGACTTACCTCCACCAAACTTGGACTGAAGAGTCACTGGACTGTGGGAGTCACTTGGACACAGTGGCTGGATTCAAGGGACCTCGCTTGTTGTGCTGAGAGGAGACCCAGGGGACCGGTGATGCAGTTCTTTGGTGCCTGCGGTAGCAGGGGGAAGATTCAGTCGACCCACGTGAGATTTCTTTGGAGCTTCTAGTGCAGAGAGGAAGCAGACTACCCCCACAGCATGCACCACCAGGAAAACAGTTGAGAAGGCGGCAGGATCAGCGTTACAGAGTTGCAGTAGTCGTCTTAGTTACTTTGTTGCAGTTTTGCAGGCTTCCAGCGCGGTCAGCAGTCGATTCCTTGGCAGAAGGTGAAGAGAGAGATGCAGAGGAACTCTGATGAGCTCATGCATTCGTTATCTAAGGAAATCCCCAAAGCAGAGACCCTAAATAGCCAGAAAAGAGGGTTTGGCTACCTAGGAGAGAGGATAGGCTAGCAAAACTTGAACGAGCCTATCAGAAGGAGTCTCTGACGTCACCTGGTGGCACCGGCCACTCAGAGCAGTCCAGTGTGCCAGCAGCACCTCTGTTTCCAAGATGGCAGAGGTCTGGAGCACACTGGAGGAGCTCTGGACACCTCCCAGGGGAGGTGCAGGTCAGGGGAGTGGTCACTCCCCTTTCCTTTGTCCAGTTTCGCGCCAGAGCAGGGCTAAGGGGTCCCTGAACCGGTGTAGACTGGCTTATGCAGAAATGGGCACCAAATGTGCCCATGAAAGCATTTCCAGAGGCTGGGGGAGGCTCTGAGTAACACCCTCTCTCAGAGGAAGTCCTTTGTTCTGCCATCCTGGGCCAGGCCTGCCTGGACCCCAGGAGGGCAGAAACCTGTCTGAGGGGTTGGCAGCAGCTGCAGTGAAACCCCTGAAAAGGCAGTTTGGCAGTACCAGGGTCTGTGCTACAGACCACTGGGATCATGGGATTGTGCCAACTATGCCAGGATGGTATAGAGGGGGCAATTCCATGATCATAGACATGTTACATGGCCATATTCGGAGTTACCATTGTGAATCCACATATAGGTAGTGACCTATATGTAGTGCACGCGTGTAATGGTGTCCCCGCACTCACAAAGTCCGGGGAATTTGCCCTGAACAATGTGGGGGCACCTTGGCTAGTGCCAGGGTGCCCTCACACTAAGTAACTTTGCACCTAACCTTTACCAGGTAAAGGTTAAACATATAGGTGACTCATAAGTTACTTAAGTGCAGTGTAAAATGTCTGTGAAATAACGTGGACGTTATTTCACTCAGGCTGCAGTGGCAGGCCTGTGTAAGAATTGTCAGAGCTCCCTATGGGTGGCAAAAGAAATGCTGCAGCCCATAGGGATCTCCTGGAACCCAAATACCCTGGGTACCTCAGTACCATATACTAGGGAATTATAAGGGTGTTCCAGTAAGCCAATGTAAATTGGTAAAATTGGTCACTAGCCTGTTAGTGACAATTTGAAAAGAAATGAGAGAGCATAACCACTGAGGTTCTGGATAGCAGAGCCTCAGTGAGACAGTTAGTCACTACACAGGTAACACATTCAGGCACACTTATGAGCACTGGGGCCCTGACTGGCAGGGTCCCAGTGACACATACAACTAAAACAACATATATACAGTGAAAAATGGGGGTAACATGCCAGGCAAGATGGTACTTTCCTACACAACCCCCCCCACCCCAAACGAAGGACAATAAGACTAGTCATTCCCTGATGGGTCTTCATTGTCTAAGTGGAAATATCTGGAGAGTCCATCTGCATTGGAGTGGCTACTCCCAGGTCTATGTTCCACTGTATAGTCCATTCCCTGTAGGGATATGGACTACCTCAACAATTTAGGATTTTCACCTTTCATTTGTTTTAGCCAAAGTAGAGGTTTGTGGTCTGTCTGAACAATGAAGTGAGTGCCAAACAGGTATGGCCTCAACTTCTTCAGTGCCCAGACCACAGCAAAGGGCTCCCTCTCAATGGCAGACCAACGCTTTTCTCTAGGGGTCAACCTCCTACTAATAAAAGCAACAGGTTGATCCTGGCCCTCAGAATTAAGTTGTGATAGGACTGCCCCTACTCCTAATTCAGATGCATCAGTTTGGACATAGAATTTTTTAGAGTAACAAGGGCTTTTCAGGACAGGTGCAGAGCACATGGCCTGCTTCAGCTCCTCAAAAGCTTTCTGACAGTTTGCTGTCCATAATACCTTTTTAGGCATTTTCTTGGATGTGAGGTCATTAAGAGGGGCTGCCATGGAGCCATGGTTCTTAATGAACCTCCTGTAATACCCAGTGAGGCCTAGGAAGGCTCTCACCTGAGTCTGAGTAGTAGGGGGAACCCAATCAATAATTGTTTGGATTTTCCCCTGTAGTGGTGCAATCTGTTCCCCACCAACAAGGTGTCCCAGATAAACCACCTTACCCTGCCCTATCTGGCACTTTGAAGCCTTGATAGTGAGGCCTGCCTTTTGCAGGGCCTCTAAAACTTTCCATAGGTGGACCAGGTGATCATCCCAGCTGGAGCTAAAGACAGCTATATCGTCCAAATATGCTGCACTGAAAGCTTCCAGCCCTTGCAGGACTGTGTTCACCAACCTCTGAAAAGTGGCAGGTGCATTTTTCAATCCAAAAGGCATTACTGTGAACTGGTAATGACCTCCAATGGTTGAAAATGCAGTTTTAAGTTTAGCATCTTCTGATAATTTGATCTGCCAATACCCTGCAGTCAAATCAAAAGTGCTTAGATACTTGGCAGATGCCAGTGTATCTATGAGCTCATCTGCCCTGGGTATAGGGTGAGCATCAGTTTTGGTTACCTGGTTGAGACCTCTGTAGTCTACACAAAACCGCATTTCCTTCTTTCCATCTTTGGAATGGGGTTTTGGTACAAGTACCACAGAAGAAGCCCATGGACTTTCAGAGTGCTCAACCACTCACAGTTCTAACATTTTCTGCACCTCTTGCTTTATGCAGTCTCTGACATGGTCAGGCTGCCTATAGATCTTACTTTTGACAGGCAAGCTGTCTCCAGTATCTATAGTGTGATCACACCAAGAAGTGGTACCTGGCACAGTAGAGAAGAGTTCAGAAAACTGATCCAGGAGATTTATGCAATGGTCTTTCTGCTCAGCAGTAAGACAATCAGCCAAAACTACCCCTTCCACCAGAGCATCTTGTTCTGTGGAAGAGAAGAGATCAGGAAGAGGATCACTGTCTTCTTCCTGTCCCTCATCAGTTGCCATGAGCAGGGTGAGATCAGCCCTGTCACAGTAGGGTTTCAGGCGATTGACATGGAGCACCCTAAGGGGACTCCTGGCAGTGCCTAAGTCAACTAAATAGGTGTAGGAAAGTACCATCTTGCCTGGCATGTTACCCCCAATTTTCACTGTATATATGTTGTGTTAGTTGTATGTGTCACTGGGACCCTGGTAACCCAGGGCCCCAGTGCTCATAAGTGTGCCTGAATGTGTTACCTGTGTAGTGACTAACTGTCTCACTGAGGCTCTGCTAATCAGAACCTCAGTGGTTATGCTCTCTCATTTCTTTCCAAATTGTCACTAACAGGCTAGTGACCATTTTTACCAATTTACATTGGCTTACTGGAACACCCTTATAATTCCCTAGTATATGGTACTGAGGTACCCAGGGTATTGGGGTTCCAGGAGATCCCTATGGGCTGCAGCATTTCTTTTGCCACCCATAGGGAGCTCTGACAATTCTTACACAGGCCTGCCACTGCAGCCTGAGTGAAATAACGTCCACGTTATTTCACAGCCATTTTACACTGCACTTAAGTAACTTATAAGTCACCTATATGTCTAACCTTTACCTGGTAAAGGTTAGGTGCAAAGTTACTTAGTGTGAGGGCACCCTGGCACTAGCCAAGGTGCCCCCACATTGTTCAGAGCCAATTGCCTGAACTTTGTGAGTGCGGGGACACCATTACACGCGTGCACTACATATAGGTCACTACCTATATGTAGCTTCACCATGGTAACTCCGAATATGGCCATGTAACATGTCTATGATCATGGAATTGCCCCCTCTATGCCATCCTGGCATAGATGGCACAATCCCATGATCCCAGTGGTCTGTAGCACAGACCCTGGTACTGCCAAACTGCCCTTCCTGGGGTTTCACTGCAGCTGCTGCTGCTGCCAACCCCTCAGACAGGCAGCTGCCCTCCTGGGGTCCAGCCAGGCCTGGCCCAGGATGGCAGAACAAAGAACTTCCTCTGAGAGAGGGTGTGACACCCTCTCCCTTTGGAAAATGGTGTGAAGGCAGGGGAGGAGTAGCCTCCCCCAGCCTCTGGAAATGCTTTGTTGGGCACAGAGGTGCCCAATTCTGCATAAGCCAGTCTACACCGGTTCAGGGGACCCCTTAGCCCTGCTCTGGCGCGAAACTGGACAAAGGAAAGGGGAGTGACCACTCCCCTGACCTGCACCTCCCCTGGGAGGTGTCCAGAGCTCCTCCAGTGTGCTCCAGACCTCTGCCATCTTGGAAACAGAGGTGCTGCTGGCACACTGGACTGCTCTGAGTGGCCAGTGCCACCAGGTGACGTCAGAGACTCCTGCTGATAGGCTCCTTCAGGTGTTGCTAGCCTATCCTCTCTCCTAGGTAGCCAAACCCTCTTTTCTGGCTATTTAGGGTCTCTGTCTCTGGGGAAACTTTAGATAACGAATGCAAGAGCTCATCCGAGTTCCTCTGCATCTCTCTCTTCACCTTCTGATAAGGAATCGACTGCTGACCGCGCTGGAAGCCTGCAAACCTGCAACATAGTAGCAAAGACGACTACTGCAACTCTGTAACGCTGATCCTGCCGCCTTCTCGACTGTTTTCCTGCTTGTGCATGCTGTGGGGGTAGCCTGCCTCCTCTCTGCACCAGAAGCTCCGAAGAAATCTCCTGTGGGTCGACGGAATCTTCCCCCTGCAACCGCAGGCACCAAAAAGCTGCATTATCGGTCCCTTGGGTCTCCTCTCAGCACGACGAGCGAGGTCCCTCGAATCCAGCGACTCTGTCCAAGTGACCCTCACAGTCCAGTGACTCTTCAGTCCAAGTTTGGTGGAGGTAAGTCCTTGCCTCACCTCGCTGGGCTGCATTGCTGGGAACCGCGACTTTGCAGCTACTCCGGCCCCTGTGCACTTCCGGCGGAAATCCTTTGTGCACAGCCAAGCCTGGGTCCACAGCACTCTAACCTGCATTGCACGACTTTCTAAGTTGGTCTCCGGCGACGTGGGACTCCTTTGTGCAACTTCGGCGAGCACCGTTTCACACATCCTCGTAGTGCCTGTTTCTGGCACTTCTACGGGTGCTACCTGCTTCAGTGAGGTCTCTTTGTCTTGCTCGACGTCCCTTCTCTCTTCAGGTCCAATTTGCGACCACCTGGTCCCTCCTGGGCCCCAGCAGCGTCCAAAAACGCCAAACGTACGATTTCCAGCTAGCAAGGCTTGTTGGCGTTCTTTCGGCGGGAAAACACTTCTGCACGACTCTCCAAGGCAAGAGGGGTCCGTCCACCAAAGGGGAAGTCTCTAGCCCTTTTTGTTCCTGCAGAAACCTCAGCTTCTTCTGTCCAGTCGAAGCTTCTTTGCACCCGCAGCTGCCATTTCCTGGGCATCTGCCCATCTCCGACTTGCTTGTGACTTTTGGACTTGGTCCCCTTGTTCCACAGGTACCCTAGATTGGAAATCCACAGTTGTTGCATTGCTGGTTTGTGTCTTTCCTGCATTATTCCTCTAACACGACTACTTTGTCCTTAGGGGAACTTTAGTGCACTTTGCACTCACTTTTCAGGGTCTTGGGGAGGATTATTTTTCTAACTCTCACTATTTTCTAATAGTCCCAGCGACCCTCTACAAGGTCACATAGGTTTGGGTCCATTCGTGGTTCGCATTCCACTTTTGGAGTATATGGTTTGTGTTGCCCCTATCCCTATGTTTCCCCATTGCATCCTATTGTAACTATACATTGTTTGCACTGTTTTCTAAGACTATACTGCATATTTTTGCTATTGTGTATATATATCTTGTGTATATTTCCTATCCTCTCACTGAGGGTACACTCTAAGATACTTTGGCATACTGTCATAAAAATAAAGTACCTTTATTTTTAGTATAACTGTGTATTGTGTTTTCTTATGATATTGTGCATATGACACTAAGTGGTAGTGTAGTAGCTTCACACGTCTCCTAGTTCAGCCTAAGCTGCTCTGCTAAGCTACCATTATCTATCAGCCTAAGCTGCTAGACACCCTATACACTAATAAGGGATAACTGGGCCTGGTGCAAGGTGCAAGTACCCCTTGGTACTCACTACAAGCCAGTCCAGCCTCCTACATTGGTTGTGCAGTGGTGGGATAAGTGCTTGAGACTACTTACCACTCTTGTCATTGTACTTTTCATAAGAGAAAAATATACAAAACAAGGTCAGTGTATATACACATAGCTAAAAAGTTTTGCATTTCCTCTTTTCACTCTTTTCTAAGTGCTGAAAAGTACTTCTAAACTTCCTAAAAAGTTCTTAAAAGTTTAAAAAGTTTTTTCTGTCTTTCCAAAAAGTTCTGAAAACTTTTTTCTCTTTTTCTATCACTTTAACTCTCTCTAAAAATGTCTGGCACAGGCCAAAATGTTGATCTGTCCAAACTTGCATATGACAACCTTAGCTGGAAAAGAGCAAGGAGTCTCTGTATAGAGAGAGGTTTGAGTGTAGGGAAGAATCCTTCCTTGGAACTGTTACTTAATATGCTTAGAGAACAGGATAAGGCCATAGGTGCCTCATCTGTTGAAAAAGTACCTAATAGTTCTCAATCTGATTCAGGGACTCCCCCAGGAAAAGATTCAGGAAAGAAACTTCCTAGCCTGCCCATTACTAGACAGTCTAGCATAGATGGTAATGATGATGAGCCACACCATATAAATAGTGTTGTCTCACATCATAGCAAAAGCATTTATTCTCACCATACTGGTAGTAATGTTTCTGTAAACCAAGCTGTTAGGGTGGCTTCTGTAAGGGACAGGTCTCCTTCTGTTCATTCCCATCATAGCTCTGTTTCTAGAAATGTCCCTCCCACCAACCCTGATGACAGAATGTTAGAGAGGGAACTCAATAAGTTGAGGGTGGAACAAACCAGACTGAAGCTTAAAAAGCAACAGCTGGATTTGGATAGACAGTCTTTTGAATTAGAGAAGGAAAGACAGAAGTTGGGTTTAGATACCCATGGTGGCAGCAGCAGTATTCCCCATAGTCATCCTGCAAAAGAGCATGATTCCAGGAATCTGCACAAGATAGTTCCCCCTTATAAGGAGGGGGATGACATTAACAAGTGGTTTACTGCACTTGAGAGGGCCTGTGTTGTACAAGATGTCCCTCAAAGGCAGTGGGCTGCTATCCTATGGCTATCATTTAGTGGAAAAGGTAGGGATAGGCTCCTTACTGTGAAAGAAAATGATGCTAATAATTTCCAAGTTCTTAAGAATGCACTCCTGGATGGTTATGGCTTAACCACTTAACAGTACAGGATAAAGTTCAGAGAGACCAAAAAGGAGTCTTCACAAGACTGGGTTGATTTTATTGACCATTCAGTGAAGGCCTTGGAGGGGTGGTTACATGGCAGTAAAGTTACTGATTATTACAGCCTGTATAACTTAATCCTGAGAGAGCATATTCTAAATAATTGTGTGTCTAATTTGTTGCACCAGTACTTGGTGGACTCTGATCTGACCTCTCCCCAAGAATTGGGAAAGAAGGCAGACAAATGGGTCAGAACAAGAGTGAACAGAAAAGTTCATACAGGGGGTGACAAAGATGGCAACAAAAAGAAGGATGGTAAGTCTTCTGACAAGGGTGGGGACAAATCTAAAAATGAGTCTTCATCAGGCCCACAAAAACACTCTGGTGGGGGTGGTGGGTCCAAATCCTCCTTTAATCAGAACAAGGAAAAGAAACCATGGTGCTATTTATGTAAAATAAAAGGCCATTGGACAACAGATCCCAGTTGTCCAAAGAAAGGCACCACTGCTCCTACCACTACAACCCCTACTGCTACACCTAGTGTCCCTACTAATAGCAGTGGTGGTGGGAGCAAACCTACTAATAGCCAATCCAAGGGAGTAGCTGGGCTCACTTTTGGTAACTTAGTTGGGGTTGGTCTGATTAGGGAGACCACAGAGGCTACTTTAGTCTCTGAAGGGGCTATTGATTTAGCCACTTTGGTTGCTTGCCCCCATAACTTGGAGAAGTACAAGCAACTAACCCTAATAAATGGTGTTGAGGTCCAGGCCTACAGGGACACAGGTGCCAGTGTCACAATGGTGATTGAGAAACTGGTGCACCCTGAACAACACATACTTGGACACCAGTACCAAGTAACCGATGCTCACAACATAACACAAAGCCACCCCATGGCTGTTGTAAATCTCAACTGGGGGGGGTAACTGGTCCAAAGAAAGTTGTGGTAGCTTCAGATTTACCTGTAGACTGTCTATTAGGGAATGATTTGGAGACATCAGCTTGGTCAGATGTGGAGTTGGAGGCCCATGCAGCAATGCTGGGCATCCCAGGGCATATTTTTGCTTTGACAAGGGCTCAGGCCAAAAAGCAAAAAGGACAGGGAAGCTTGGATCCTGGAACAATGGACCAAGTGCTCCCTAAAGCTAGGGCTAGTAGAAGCAAACCACTTCCTACTATCCCTCCCTCTACAGTGGATTCTACTTCTGAGGAAGAAGAATTCCCTCCCTGTGCAGAACCTACACCAGAGGAGCTGGAAGCAGACACTGCTGAGCTTTTGGGTGAAGGGGGGCCTGCCAGAGAGGAGCTGAGTGTGGCACAGCAAACCTGTCCCACATTAGAGGGTCTCAGACAGCAAGCTGTCAAACAGGCTAATGGGGATGTCAGTGACTCTCACAGAGTTTACTGGGAGGACAACCTCTTGTACACTGAGCATAGGGATCCTAAACCTGGAGCTGCCAGGAGATTAGTCATTCCTCAGGAGTACAGAAAGTTCCTCCTAACACTGGCACATGACATTCCCCTAGCTGGGCACCTGGGTCAAATGAAAACTTGGGACAGATTGGTTCCATTGTTTCATTGGCCTAGGATGTCTGAGGACACAAAAGAATTTTGTAAGTCCTGTGAAACCTGTCAAGCCAGTGGCAAGACAGTTGGCACCCCAAAGGCACCCCTTATCCCACTGCCTGTGGTTGGGGTTCCTTTGAGAGGGTAGGGGTTGACATAGTTGGCCCCCTTGACCCTCCTACTGCTTCAGGCAATAGGTTTATCTTAGTGGTAGTGGACCATGCCACAAGATATCCTGAAGCTATTCCTTTAAGGACCACTACAGCTCCTGCAGTGGCAAAGGCCCTCCTGGGAATATTTTCCAGGGTGGGCTTCCCAAAGGAAGTAGTATCAGACAGGGGAAGCAATTTCATGTCTGCATACTTAAAGGCCATGTGGAAGGAGTGTGGTGTAACGTACAAGTTCACAACACCCTATCATCCACAAACAAATGGACTGGTGGAGAGATTTAATAAAACTCTCAAAGGCATGATTATGGGTCTCCCTGAAAAACTCCGCAGGAGATGGAATATCCTTCTACCATGCCTCCTTTTTGCCTACAGGGAGGTACCCCAGAAAGGAGTGGGCTTCAGCCCCTTTGAACTTCTTTTTGGACACCCTGTTAGGGGTCCACTCACACTTGTAGAGGAGGGTTGGGAACAACCTTTAAAAGCTCCTAAGCAGGATATTGTGGATTATGTACTTGGCCTCAGATCAAGGATGGCTGAGTACATGAAAAAGGCCAGTAAAAACCTTCAGGCCAGCCAAGAGCTCCAGAAGCAATGGCATGATCAGAAGGCTGTTTTGGTTCAGTACCAACCAGGGCAGAAAGTGTGGGTCTTGGAGCCTGTGGCCCCAAGAGCACTCCAAGATAAATGGAGTGGACCCCACACAATTGTTGAAAAAAAGGGTGAAGTCACCTACTTGGTTGACTTAGGCACTGCCAGGAGTCCCATTAGGGTGCTCCATGTCAACCGCCTGAAACCCTACTATGACAGGGCTGATCTCACCCTGCTCATGGCAACTGATGAGGGACAGGAAGAAGACAGTGATCCTCTACCTGATCTCTTCTCTTCCACAGAACAAGATGCTCTTGTGGAAGGTGTAGTTTTGGCAGATTGTCTTACTGCTGAGCAGAAAGACCATTGCACAAATCTCCTAGGACAATTTTCAGAACTCTTCTCTACTGTGCCAGGCACCACTTCTTGGTGTGAGCACACTATAGATACTGGAGACAGTTTACCTGTCAAAAGTAAAATCTATAGGCAGCCTGACCATGTCAGGGACTGCATAAAGCATGAAGTTCAGAAAATGTTGGAACTAGGAGTGGTTGAGCACTCTGACAGTCCATGGGCTTCTCCTGTGGTACTGGTACCAAAACCCAATTCTAAAGATGGAAAGAAAGAAATGCGGTTTTGTGTAGACTATAGAGGTCTCAACTTGGTAACCAAAACTGATGCTCACCCTATACCCAGGGCAGATGAGCTTATAGATACACTGGCATCTGCCAAGTATCTAAGCACTTTTGATTTGACTGCAGGGTATTGGCAGATCAAATTATCAGAAGATGCTAAACCTAAGACTGCATTTTCTACCATTGGAGGACATTACCAGTTTACTGTAATGCCTTTTGGTTTGAAAAATGCACCTGCCACTTTTCAGAGGTTGGTGAACACAGTCCTGCAAGGGCTGGAAGCTTTCAGTGCAGCATATTTGGACGATATAGCTGTCTTTAGCTCCAGCTGGGATGATCACCTGGTCCATCTATGGAAAGTTTTGGAGGCCCTGCAAAAGGCAGGCCTCACTATCAAGGCTTCAAAGTGCCAGATAGGGCAGGGTAAGGTGGTTTATCTGGGACACCTTGTTGGTGGGGAACAGATTGCACCACTTCAGGGGAAAATCCAAACTATTATTGATTGGGTTCCCCCTACCACTCAGACTCAGGTGAGAGCCTTCCTAGGCCTCACTGGGTATTACAGGAGGTTCATTAAGAATTATGGCTCCATTGCAGCCCCTCTTAATGACCTCACATCCAAGAAAATGCCTAAAAAGGTATTATGGACAGCAAACTGTCAGAAAGCTTTTGAGGAGCTGAAGCAGGCCATGTGCTCTGCACCTGTCCTGAAAAGCCCTTGTTACTCTAAAAAATTCTATGTCCAAACTGATGCATCTGAATTAGGAGTAGGGGCAGTCCTATCACAACTTAATTCTGAGGGCCAGGATCAACCTGTTGCTTTTATTAGTAGAAGGTTGACCCCTAGTGTAGGAGGCTGGACTGGCTTGTAGTGGGTACCAAGGGGTACTTGCACCTTGCACCAGGCCCAGTTATCCCTTATTAGTGTATAGGGTGTCTAGCAGCTTAGGCTGATAGATAATGGTAGCTTAGCAGAGCAGCTTAGGCTGAACTAGGAGACGTGTGAAGCTACTACAGTACCACTTAGTGTCATATGCACAATATCATAAGAAAACACAATACACAGTTATACTAAAAATAAAGGTACTTTATTTTTATGACAATATGCCAAAGTATCTTAGAGTGTACCCTCAGTGAGAGGATAGGAAATATACACAAGATATATATACACAATAGCAAAAATATGCAGTATAGTCTTAGAAAACAGTGCAAACAATGTATGGTTACAATAGGATGCAATGGGGAAACATAGGGATAGGGGCAACACAAACCATATACTCCAAAAGTGGAATGTGAACCACGAATGGACCCCAAACCTATGTGACCTTGTAGAGGGTCGCTGGGACTATTAGAAAATAGTGAGAGTTAGAAAAATAACCCTCCCCAAGACCCTGAAAAGTGAGTGCAAAGTGCACCAAAGTTCCCCTAAGGACAAAATAGTCGTGTTAGAGGGAGAATGCAAGGAAAACACAAATCAGCAATGCAACAACGATGGATTCCTGTCTGAAGGTACCTGTGGAACAAGGGGACCAAGTCCAAAAGTCACAAGCAGCTCGGAGATGGGCAGATGCCCAAGAAATGCCAGCGGTTGGTGCAAAGAAGCTCTTACTAGGCTGAAGAACTGTGAATACTGCAGGAACGACAAGGGCTAGAGACTTCCCCTTTGGAGGATGGATCCCCCACGCCTTGGAGAGTCGTGCAGAAGTGTTTTCCCGCCGGATGGACGCCAACAAGCCTTGCTACACGCAAATCGTGCGTTTGGCGTTTTTGGACGCTGCTGGGGCCCAGGAGGGACCAGGAGGTCGCAAATTGGACCTGCAGAGAGAGGGGACGTCGAGCAAGACAAGGAGCCCTCACTGAAGCAGGTAGCACCCGCAGAAGTGCCAGAAACAGGCACTACGAGGATGCGTGAAACGGTGCTCGCCGAAGTTGCACAAAGGAGTCCCACGTCGCCGGAGACCAACTTAGAAAGTCGTGCAATGCAGGTTAGAGTGCCGTGGACCCAGGCTTGGCTGTGCACGAAGGATTTCCGCCGGAAGTGCACAGGGGCCGGAGAAGCTTGCAAAGTCGCGGTTCCCAGCAATGCAGCCCAGCGAGGTGAGGCAAGGACTTACCTCCACCAAACTTGGGCTGAAGAGTCACTGGACTGTGGGGGTCACTTGGACGGTGTCGCTGGATTCGAGGGACCTCGCTCGTCGTGCTGAGAGGAGACCCAAGGGACCGGAGATGCAGCTTTTTGGTGCCTGCGGTTGCAGGGGGAAGATTCCGTCGACCCACAGGAGATTTCTTCGGAGCTTCTGGTGCAGAGAGGAGGCAGACTACCCCCACAGCATGCACAAGCAGGAAAACAGTCGAGAAGGCGGCAGGATCAGCGTTACAGAGTTGCAGTAGTCGTCTTTGCTACTATGTTGCAGGTTTGCAGGCTTCCAGCGCGGTCAGCGGTCGATTCCTTATCAGAAGGTGAAGAGGGAGATGCAGAGGAACTCGGCTGAGCTCATGCATTCGTTATCTAAAGTTTCCCCAGAGACAGAGACCCTAAATAGCCAGAAGAGAGGGTTTGGCTACCTAGGAGAGAGGAAAGGCTACTAACACCTGAAGGAGCCTATCAGCAGGAGTCTCTGACGTCACCTGGTGGCACTGGCCACTCAGAGCAGTCCAGTGTGCCAGCAGCACCTCTGTTTCCAAGATGGCAGAGGTCTGGAGCACACTGGAGGAGCTCTGGACACCTCCCAGGGGAGGTGCAGGTCAGGGGAGTGGTCACTCCCCTTTCCTTTGTCCAGTTTCGCGCCAGAGCAGGGGCTAAGGGGTCCCTGAACCGGTGTAGACTGGCTTATGCAGAATTGGGCACCTCTGTGCCCAACAAAGCATTTCCAGAGGCTGGGGGAGGCTACTCCTCCCCTGCCTTCACACCATTTTCCAAAGGGAGAGGGTGTCACACCCTCTCTCAGAGGAAGTTCTTTGTTCTGCCATCCTGGGCCAGGCCTGGCTGGACCCCAGGAGGGCAGCTGCCTGTCTGAGGGGTTGGCAGCAGCAGCAGCTGCAGTGAAACCCCAGGAAGGGCAGTTTGGCAGTACCAGGGTCTGTGCTACAGACCACTGGGATCATCGGATTGTGCCAACTATGCCAGGATGGTATAGAGGGGGCAATTCCATGATCATAGACATGTTACATGGCCATATTCGGAGTTACCATGGTGAAGCTACATATAGGTAGTGACCTATATGTAGTGCACGCGTGTAATGGTGTCCCCGCACTCACAAAGTTCAGGGAATTGGCTCTGAACAATGTGGGGGCACCTTGGCTAGTGCCAGGGTGCCCTCACACTAAGTAACTTTGCACCTAACCTTTACCAGGTAAAGGTTAGACATATAGGTGACTTATAAGTTACTTAAGTGCAGTGTAAAATGGCTGTGAAATAACGTGGACGTTATTTCACTCAGGCTGCAGTGGCAGGCCTGTGTAAGATTTGTCAGAGCTCCCTATGGGTGGCAAAAGAAATGCTGCAGCCCATAGGGATCTCCTGGAACCCCAATACCCTGGGTACCTCAGTACCATATACTAGGGAATTATAAGGGTGTTCCAGTAAGCCAATGTAAATTGGTAAAAATGGTCACTAGCCTGTTAGTGACAATTTGAAAGTAATGAGAGAGCATAACCACTGAGGTTCTGGTTAGCAGAGCCTCAGTGAGACAGTTAGGCACCACACAGGGAACATATACATGCACACCTATGAGCACTGGGGCCCTGTGTGACAGGGTCCCAGTGACACATACATATAGGCCACAAACCTATGAGCACTGGGGTCCTGACCAGCAGGATCCCAGTGACACATAACAAACATACTGAAACCATAGTGTTTTCACTATGAGCACTGAGGCCTGGCTATCAGGATCCCAGTGAGACAGTGAAAACAGTGACAAACACCCTGACATACACTCACAAACAGGCCAAAAGTGGGGGTAACAAGGCTAGAAAGAGGCTACCTTCTCACACCTAGAGAAAAGCGTTGGTCTGCCATTGAGAGGGAGGCCTTTGCTGTGGTCTGGGCTCTGAAGAAGTTGAGGCCATACCTGTTTGGCACTCACTTCATTGTTCAGACAGACCACAAACCTCTACTTTGGCTAAAACAAATGAAAGGTGAAAATCCTAAATTGTTGAGGTGGTCCATATCCCTACAGGGAATGGACTATACAGTGGAACATAGACCTGGGAGTAGCCACTCCAATGCAGATGGACTCTCCAGATATTTCCACTTAGACAATGAAGACTCATCAGGTCATGGCTAGTCTTATTGTCCTTCGTTTGGGGGGGGGGTTGTGTAGGAAAGTAATATCTTGCCTGGCATGTTACCCCCAATTTTCACTGTATATATGTTGTTTTAGTTGTATGTGTCACTGGGACCCTGGTAACCCAGGGCCCCAATGCTCATAAGTGTGCCTGAATGTGTTACCTCTGTAGTGACTAACTGTCTCACTGAGGCTCTGCTAATCAGAACCTCAGTGGTTATGCTCTCTCATTTCTTTCCAAATTGTCACTAACAGGCTAGTGACCATTTTTACCAATTTACATTGGCTTACTGGAACACCCTTATAATTCCCTAGTATATGGTACTGAGGTACCCAGGGTATTGGGGTTCCAGGAGATCCCTATGGGCTGCAGCATTTCTTTTGCCACCCATAGGGAGCTCTGACAATTCTTACACAGGCCTGCCACTGCAGCCTGAGTGAAATAACGTCCACGTTATTTCACAGCCATTTTACACTGCACTTAAGTAACTTATAAGTCACCTATATGTCTAACCTTTACCTGGTAAAGGTTAGGTGCAAAGTTACTTAGTGTGAGGGCACCCTGGCACTAGCCAAGGTGCCCCCACATTGTTCAGAGCCAATTCCCTGAACTTTGTGAGTGCGGGGACACCATTACACGCGTGCACTACATATAGGTCACTACCTATATGTAGCTTCACCATGGTAACTCCGAATATGGCCATGTAACATGTCTATGATCATGAAATTGCCCCCTCTATGCCATCCTGGCATAGTTGGCACAATCCCATGATCCCAGTGGTCTGTAGCACAGACCCTGGTACTGCCAAACTGCCCTTCCTGGGGTTTCACTGCAGCTGCTGCTGCTGCCAACCCCTCAGACAGGCAGCTGCCCTCCTGGGGTCCAGCCAGGCCTGGCCCAGGATGGCAGAACAAAGAACTTCCTCTGAGAGAGGGTGTGACACCCTCTCCCTTTGGAAAATGGTGTGAAGGCAGGGGAGGAGTAGCCTCCCCCAGCCTCTGGAAATGCTTTGTTGGGCACAGAGGTGCCCAATTCTGCATAAGCCAGTCTACACCGGTTCAGGGGACCCCTTAGCCCTGCTCTGGCGCGAAACTGGACAAAGGAAAGGGGAGTGACCACTCCCCTGACCTGCACCTCCCCTGGGAGGTGTCCAGAGCTCCTCCAGTGTGCTCCAGACCTCTGCCATCTTGGAAACAGAGGTGCTGCTGGCACACTGGACTGCTCTGAGTGGCCAGTGCCACCAGGTGACGTCAGAGACTCCTGCTGATAGGCTCCTTCAGGTGTTAGTAGCCTATCCTCTCTCCTAGGTAGCCAAACCCTCTTTTCTGGCTATTTAGGGTCTCTGTCTCTGGGGAAACTTTAGATAACGAATGCAAGAGCTCATCCGAGTACCTCTGCATCTCTCTCTTCACCTTCTGATAAGGAATCGACTGCTGACCGTGCTGGAAGCCTGCAAACCTGCAACATAGTAGCAAAGACGACTACTGCAACTCTGTAACGCTGATCCTGCCGCCTTCTCGACTGTTTTCCTGCTTGTGCATGCTGTGGGGGTAGCCTGCCTCCTCTCTGCACCAGAAGCTCAGAAGAAATCTCCTGTGGGTCGACGGAATCTTCCCCCTGCAACCGCAGGCACCAAAAAGCTGCATTACCGGTCCCTTGGGTCTCCTCTCAGCACAACGAGCGAGGTCCCTCGAATCCAGCGACTCTATCCAAGTGACTCCCACAGTCCAGTGACTCTTCAGTCCAAGTTTGGTGGAGGTAAGTCCTTGCCTCACCTCGCTGGGCTGCATTGCTGGGAACCGCGACTTTGCAGCTACTCCGGCCCCTGTGCACTTCCGGCGGAAATCCTTTGTGCACAGCCAAGCCTGGGTCCACGGCACTCTAACCTGCATTGCACGACTTTCTAAGTTGGTCTCCGGCGACGTGGGACTCCTTTGTGCAACTTCGGCGAGCACCGTTTCACGCATCCTCGTAGTGCCTGTTTCTGGCACTTCTCCGGGTGGTACCTGCTCCAGAGAGGGCTCCTTGTCTTGCTCGACGTCCCCTCTCTCTTCAGGTCCAATTTGCGACCTCCTGGTCCCTCCTGGGCCCCAGCAGCGTCCAAAAACGCCAAACACACGATTTGCAGCTAGCAAGGCTTGTTGGCGTTCTTTCGGCGGGAAAACACTTCTGCACGACTCTCCAAGGCGAGAGGGGTCCGTCCACCAAAGGGGAAGTCTCTAGCCCTTTTCGTTCCTGCAGAAACCTCAGCTTCTGTCCAGTCGAAGCTTCTTTGCACCCGCAGCTGGCATTTCCTGGGCATCTGCCCATGTCCGACTTGCTTGTGACTTTTGGACTTGGTCCCCTTGTTCCACAGGTACCCTAGATTGGAAATCCACAGTTGTTGCATTGCTGGTTTGTGTCTTTCCTGCATTATTCCTCTAACACGACTACTTTGGCCTTAGGGGAACTTTAGTGCACTTTGCACTCACTTTTCAGGGTCTTGGGGAGGGTTATTTTTCTAACTCTCACTATTTTCTAATAGTCCCAGCGACCCTCTACAAGGTCACATAGGTTTGGGGTCCATTCGTGGTTCGCATTCCACTTTTGGAGTATATGGTTTGTGTTGCCCCTATCCCTATGTTTCCCCATTGCATCCTATTGTAACTATACATTGTTTGCACTGTTTTCTAAGACTATACTGCATATTTTTGCTATTGTGTATATATATCTTGTGTATATTTCCTATCCTCTCACTCAGGGTACACTCTAAGATACTTTGGCATATTGTCATAAAAATAAAGTACCTTTATTTTTAGTATAACTGTGTATTGTGTTTTCTTATGATATTGTGCATATGACACTAAGTGGTACTGTAGTAGCTTCACACGTCTCCTAGTTCAGCCTAAGCTGCTCTGCTAAGCTACCATTATCTATCAGCCTAAGTTGCTAGACACCCTATACACTAATAAGGGATAACTGGGCCTGGTGCAAGGTGCAAGTACCCCTTGGTACTCACTACAAGCCAGTCCAGCCTCCTACAATAGGTGACTTCACCCTTTTTCTCAACAATTGTGTGGGGTCCACTCCATTTATCTTGGAGTGCTCTTGGGGCCACAGGCTCCAAGACCCACACTTTCTGCCCTGGTTGGTACTGAACCAAAACAGCCTTCTGGTCATGCCATTGCTTCTGGAGCTCTTGGCTGGTCTGAAGGTTTTTACTGGCCTTTTTCATGTATTCAGCCATCCTTGATCTGAAGCCAAGTACATAATCCACAATATCTTGTTTTGGAGCTTTTAAAGGTTGTTCCCAACCCTCCTTGACAAGTGTTAGTGGACCCCTAACAGGGTGTCCAAAGAGGAGTTCAAAGGGGCTGAAGCCCACTCCTTTCTGGGGTTCCTCCCTGTAGGCAAAAAGGAGGCACGGTAACAGGATGTCCCATCTCCTGCGGAGTTTTTCAGGGAGACCCATAATCATGCCTTTGAGAGTTTTGTTAAATCTCTCCACCAGTCCATTTGTTTGTGGATGATAGGGTGTAGTGAACTTGTATGTCACCCCACACTCCTTCCACATGGCCTTCAAGTAAGCAGACATGAAATTGCTTCCTCTGTCTGAAACTACCTCTTTTGGGAAGCCCACCCTGGAAAAGATTCCCAGGAGGGCCTTTGCCACTGCAGGAGCTGTAGTGGTCCTTAGAGGAGTTGCCTCAGGATATCTTGTGGCATGGTCCACTACCACCAAGATAAACCTATTGCCTGAAGCAGTAGGAGGGTCAAGGGGGCCAACTATGTCAACCCCTACCCTTTCAAAGGAAACCCCAACCACAGGTAGTGGAATAAGGGGTGCCTTTGGGGTGCCACCTGTCTTGCCACTGGCTTGACAGGTTTCACAGGACTTACAAAATTCCTTTGTATCCTCAGACATTCTAGGCCAATGAAACAAGGGAACAAGCCTGTCCCAAGTTTTCATTTGCCCCAAATGTCCAGCCAGGGGAATGTCGTGAGCAAGAGTTAGGAGGAACTTTCTGTACTCCTGAGGAATCACTAATCTCCTGGCAGCTCCAGGTTTAGGATCCCTTGCCTCAGTGTACAAGAGGTTGTCCTCCCAGTAAACTCTGTGAGAGTCACTGACATCCCCATTAGCTTGTTTGACAGCTTGCTGTCTTAGACCCTCTAATGTGGGACAGGTTTGCTGTGCCACACTCAGCTCCTCCCTGGCAGGCCCCCCTTCACCCAAAAGCTCAGCAGTGTCTGCTTCCAGCTCCTCCGGTGTAGGTTCTGCACAGGGTGGAAATTCTTCCTCCTCAGAAGTTGAATCCACTGTAGAGGGAGGGATAGTAGGAAGAGCTTTACTTCTACTAGCCCTAGCTTTAGGGGGCACTTGGTCCATTGTTCCAGGATCCAAGCTTCCCTGTCCTTTTTGCTTTTTGGCCTGAGCCCTGGTTAAAGCAAAAATATGCTCTGGGATGCCCAGCATTGCTGCATGGGCCTCCAACTCCACATCTGACCAAGCTGATGTCTCCAAATCATTTCCTAGTAGACAGTCTACAGGTAAATCTGAGGCAACCACAACTTTCTTTGGACCAGTAACCCCCCCCCAGTTGAGATTTACAACAGCCATGGGTTGGCTAAGTGTGTTGTTGCGAGCATCGGTTACTTGGTACTGGTGACCAAGTAGGTGTTGTTCAGGATTGACCAGTTTTTCAATCACCATTGTGACACTGGCACCAGTGTCCCTGTAGGCCTGAACCTCAACACCATTTATTAGGGGTAGTTGCTTGTACTTATCCATGTTAACGGGACAAGCAACCAAGGTGGCTAAATCAATAGCCCCCTCAGAGACTAACACAGCCTCTGTGGTCTCCCTAATCAGACCAACCCCAACTAAGTTACCAAAGGTGAGCCCAGCTACTCCCTTGGATTGGCTATTAGTAGGTTTGTTCCCACCACCACTGCTATTAGTAGGGACACTAGGTGTAGCAGTAGGGGTTGTAGTGGTAGGAGACTTGGTGCTTTTCTTTGGACAACTGGGATCTGTTGTCCAATGGCCTTTTATTTTACATAAATAGCACCATGGTTTTTTTTCTTTGTTTTGATTAGAAGAGGATTTGGGCCCACCACCCCCACCAGAGTGTTTTTGTGGGCCTGATGAAGACTCATTTTTAGATTTGTCCCCACCCTTGTCAGAAGACTTACCATCCTTCTTCTTGTTGCCATCTTTGTCACCTCCTGTATGAACTTTTCTGTTCACCCTTGTTCTGACCCATTTGTCTGCCTTCTTTCCCAATTCTTGGGGAGAGGTCAGATCAGAGTCCACCAAGTACTGGTGCAATAAATCAGACACACAATTATTAAGAATATGCTCTCTCAGGATCAAGTTATACAGGCTGTCATAATCAGTAACTTTACTGCCATGTAACCACCCCTCCAAGGCCTTCACTGAATGGTCAATGAAATCAACCCAGTCTTGTGAAGACTCCTTTTTGGTCTCTCTGAACTTTATCCTGTATTGTTCAGTGGTTAAGCCATAACCATCCAGGAGTGCATTCTTAAGAACTTTGTAATTATTGGCTTCATTTTCTTTCACAGTAAGGAGCCTATCCCTACCTTTTCCACTAAATGATAGCCATAGGAGAGCAGCCCACTGCCTTTGAGGGACATCCTGTACAGCACAGGCCCTCTCAAGTGCAGCAAACCACTTGTTAATGTCATCCCCCTCCTTGTAAGGGGGAACTATCTTGTGCAGATTCCTGGAATCATGCTCTTTTGCAGGATGACTATGGGGAATACTGCTGCTGCCACCATGGGTTTCTAAACCCAATTTCTGTCTCTCCTTCTCTACTTCTAAGGTCTGTCTATCCAAATCCAGCTGTTGCTTCTTGAGCTTCAGTCTGGTTTGTTCCACTCTCAATCTATTGAGCTCCCTTTCTAACAATCTGTCATCAGGGTGGGTGGGAGGGACATGCCTTGAAACAGAAGTGTGGTGAGAATGGACAGAAGGAGACCTGTCCCTTACAGAGGGCACCCTAGCAGCTTGGCTAACAGAAACATCACTTCTACTGTGGTGAGAATGAATTCTCTTGCTATGATGTGAGACAACACTATCTGTATGGTGTGACTCTTCATCATTACCAACTATGCTAGACTGTCTAGTAATGGGCAGGCTAGAAAGTTTCTTTCCTGAATCTTTTCCTTGGGGAGTCCCAGGATCAGATTGGGAACCATTAGCTACTTTTTCAACAGATGGGGCACTTTTGGCCTTATCTTGTTCTCTAAGCATGTTAAGCAACAATTCCAAGGAAGGATTCTTTCCTACACTCAAACCTCTTTCTATACAGAGACTCCTTGCTCCTTTCCAGCTAAGGTGGTCATATGCAAGTTTGGACAGATCAACATTTTGGCCTGTGCCAGACATTTTAGAAAGAGTTCAAGTGACAGAAAAAGTGAAGAAAAACTTTTTCAGAACTTTTAGAAAGACAGAAAAAAAACTTTTAAAACTTTTTAGAACTTTTTAGCAAGTTTAGAAGTACTTTTCAGCACTTAGAAAAGAGTGAAAAGAGGAAATGCAAAACTTTTTGGCTATGTGTACACACACTGAACTTGTTTTGTATATTTTTCTCTTATGAAATTTACAATGACAAGAGTGGTAAGTAGTCTCAAAGCACTTATCCCACCGCTGCACAACCAATGTAGGAGGCTGGACTGGCTTGTAGTGAGTACCAAGGGGTACTTACACCTTGCACCAGGCCCAGTTATCCCTTATTAGTGTATAGGGTGTCTAGCAGCATAGGCTGATAGATAATGGTAGCTTAGCAGAGCAGCTTAGGCTGAACTAGGAGACGAGTGAAGCTCCTACAGTACCACAAGTGTCACTTGCACAATATCATAAGAAAACACAATACACAGATGTACTAAAAATAAAGGTACTTTATTTTTATGACAATATGCCAAAGTATCTCAGAGTGTACCCTCCGTATGAGGATAGCAAATGTACACAAGATATATGTACACAATACCACAAATATGCAGTATAGTCTTAGAAAACAGTGCAAACAATGTATAGTTACAATAGGATGCAATGGGGACACATAGGGATAGGGGCAACACAAACCATATACTCCAAAAGTGGAATGCGAACCACGAATGGACCCCAAACCTATGTGACCTTGTAGAGGGTCGCTGGGACTATTAGAAAATAGTGAGGGTTAGAAAAATAGCCCACCCCAAGACCCTGAAAAGTGAGTGCAAAGTGCACTAAAGTTCCCCAAAGGACATAGAAGTCGTGATAGGGGGATTCTGCAGGAAAGACACAAACCAGCAATGCAACAACGATGGATTTCCAGTCGTGGGTACCTGTGGAACAAGGGGACCAAGTCCAAAAGTCACAAGCAAGTCGGAGATGGGCAGATGCCCAGGAAATGCCAGATGTGGGTGTAAAGAAGCTGCTACTGGACAGTAGAAGCTTAGGTTTCTGCAGGAACAACAAGGGCTAGAGACTTCCTCTTTGGAGGACGGATCCCACACGCCGTGGAGAGTCGTGTAGAAGTATTTTCTCGCCGAAAGACCGCCAACAAGCCTTGCTAGCTGCAAATCATGCGGTTAGTGTTTTTGGATGCTGCTGTGGCCCAAGAGGGACCAGGATGTCGCCAATTGCGTCAGGGGACAGAGGGGGCATCGAGCAAGACAAGGAGCCCTCTCAGCAGCAGGCAGCCAGAGAAGTGCCAGAAAAAGGCACTACGAGGATGCGTGAAACGGTGCTCACCCGAAGTCGCACAAAGGAGTCCCACGTCGCCGGAGACCCACTTAGAAAGTCGTGCAACGCAGGTTAGAGTGCCGTGGACCCAGGCTTGGCTGTGCACAAAGGATTTCTGCCGGAAGTGCACAGAGGCCGGAGTAGCTGCAAAAGTCGCGGTTCCCAGCAATGCAGTCTGGCATGGGGAGGCAAGGACTTACCTCCACCAAACTTGGACTGAAGAGTCACTGGACTGTGGGAGTCACTTAGACACAGTGGCTGGATTCAAGGGACCTCGCTCGTCGTGCTGAGAGGAGACCCAGGGGACCGGTGATGCAGTTCTTTGGTGCCTGCGGTAGCAGGGGGAAGATTCAGTCGACCCACGTGAGATTTCTTTGGAGCTTCTAGTGCAGAGAGGAAGCAGACTACCCCCACAGCATGCACCACCAGGAAAACAGTCGAGAAGGCGGCAGGATCAGCGTTACAGAGTTGCAGTAGTCGTCTTAGCTACTTTGTTGCAGTTTTGCAGGCTTCCAGCGCGGTCAGCAGTCGATTCCTTGGCAGAAGGTGAAGAGAGAGATGCAGAGGAACTCTGATGAGCTCATGCATTCGTTATCTAAGGAAATCCCCAAAGCAGAGACCCTAAATAGCCAGAAAAGAGGGTTTGGCTACTTAGGAGAGAGGATAGGCTAGCAACACCTGAAGGAGCCTATCAGAAGGAGTCTCTGACGTCACCTGGAGGCACTGGCCACTCAGAGCAGTCCAGTGTGCCAGCAGCACCTCTGTTTCCAAGATGGCAGAGGTCTGGTGCACACTGGAGGAGCTCTGGACACCTCCCAGGGGAGGTGCAGGTCAGGGGAGTGGTCACTCCCCTTTCCTTTGTCCAGTTTCGCGCCAGAGCAGGGCTAAGGGGTCCCTGAACCGGTGTAGACTGGCTTATGCAGAAATGGGCGCCAAATGTGCACATGAAAGCATTTCAAGAGGCTGGGGGAGGCTACTCCTCCCCTGCCTTCATACCATTTTCCAAAGGGAGAGGGTGTAACACCCTCTCTCAGAGGAAGTCCTTTGTTCTACCATCCTGGGCCAGGCCTGCCTGGACCCCAGGAGGGCAGAAACATGTCTGAGGGGTTGGCAGCAGCTGCAGTGAAACCCCTGAAAAGGCAGTTTGGCAGTACCAGGGTCTGTGCTACAGACCACTGGGATCATGGGATTGTGCCAACTATGCAAGGATGGTATAGAGGGGGCAATTCCATGATCATAGACATGTTACATGGCCATATTCGGAGTTACCATTGTGAAGCCACATATAGGTAGTGACCTATATGTAGTGCACGCGTGTAATGGTTTCCCCGCACCCACAAAGTCCGGGAAATTTGCCCTGAACAATGTGGGGGCACCTGGGCTAGTGCCAGGGTGCCCTCACACTAAGTAACTTTGCACCTAGCCTTTACCAGGTAAAGGTTAGACATATAGGTGACTTATAAGTTACTTAAGTGCAGTGTAAAATGGCTGTGAAATAACGTGGACGTTATTTCACTCAGGCTGCAGTGGCAGGCCTGTGTAAGAATTGTCAGAGCTCCCTATGGGTGGCAAAAGAAATGCTGCAGCCCATAGGGATCTCCTGGAACCCCAATACCCTGGTACCTCAGTACCATATACTAGGGAATTATAAGGGTGTTCCAGTAAGCCAATGTAAATTGGTAAAATTGGTCACTAGCCTGTTAGTGACAATTTGAAAAGAAATGAGAGAGCATAACCACTGAGGTTCTGGATAGCAGAGCCTCAGTGAGACAGTTAGTCACTACACAGGTAACACATTCAGGCACACTTATGAGCACTGGGGCCCTGGCTGGCAGGGTCCCAGTGACACATCCAACTAAAACAACATATATACAGTGAAAAATGGGGGTAACATGCCAGGCAAGATGGTACTTTCCTACACTTCCCCTTTGGAGGATGGTTGTCCCACGTCGTGAAGAAGCTTGCAGAGGTGTTCCCACGCAGAAAGACCACAAACAAGCCTTGCTAGCTGCAAGGGTCGCGGTTAGGGTTTTCGGATGCTGCTGTGGCCCAGGAGGGACCAGGATGTCGCCAGTTGGATGAGGAGACAGAGGGGGTGCCCAGCAAGTCATGGAGCCCTCACAGAAGCAGGCAGCACCCGCAGAAGTACCGGATCATGCACTTAGAAGAGGAGTGAACCGGAGTCCACCCGAAGTCAGAAAAGGAAGTCCCACGACGCCGGAGGACAACTCAGAAGGTTGTGCACTGCAGGTTAGAGTGTCGGGGACCCAGGCTTGGCTGTGCATGAAGGAAATCCTGGAAGAGTGCACAGGAGCCAGAGCAGCTGCAAATCACGCGGTACCCAGCAATGCTGTCTAGCGTAAGGAGGCAAGGACTTACCTCCACCAAACTTGGACTGAAGAGTCACTGGACTGTGGGAGTCACTTGGACAGAGTTGCTGAGTTCCAGGGACCACACTCGTCGTGCTGAGAGGGGACCCAGAGGACCGGTGATGCAGTCTTTTGTTGCTTGCGGTTGCAGGGGGAAGATTCAGTCGACCCACAGGAGATTTATTCAGAGCTCCTGGTGCAGAAAGGAGGCAGGCTATCCCCAGAGCATGCACCACCAGGAAACAGTCGAGAAAGCCGGCAGGATGAGCGATACAAGGTTGCTAATAGTCGTCTTTGCTACTTTGTTGTGGTTTTGCAGGCGTCCTGAGCAGTCAACGGTCGATCCTTTGGCAGAAGGTGAAGAGGGAGATGCAGAGGAACTCTGGTGAACTCTTGCATTCGGTATCTCAAGAATTCCCCAAAGCAGAGACCCTAAATAGCCAGAAAAGGAGGTTTGGCTACCTAGGAAGGAGGATTGGCTACTAAGAGAGGTAAGAGCCTATCAGAAGGCGTCTCTGACGTCACCTGCTGGCACTGCCCACTCAGAGCAGTCCAGTGTGCCAGCAACACCTCTGAATCCAAGATGGCAGAGGTCTGGAGCACACTGGAGGATCTCTGGGCACTTCCCCTGGGAGGTGCAGGTCAGGGGAGTGGTCACTCCCCTTTCCTTTGTCCAGTTTCGCGCCAGAGGAGGGCTGGGGGATCCCTGAACCGGTGTAGACTGGCTTATGCAGAGATGGGCAGCATCTGTGCCCATCAAAGCATTTCCAGAGGCTGGGGGAGGCTACTCCTCCCCAGCCTTCATACCTATTTCCAAAGGGAGAGGGTGTTACACCCTCTCTCAGAGGAAATCCTTTGTTCCGCCTTCCTGGACCAGGGCTGCCTGGACCCCAGGAGGGCAGAAACCTGTCTGAGGGGTTGGCAGCAGCTGCAGTGGAGACCCCGGAAAGGCTGTTTGGCAATACCCGGGTTCTGTGCTAGAGACCCGGGGGGTCATGGAATTGTCTCCCCAATGCCAGAATGGCATTGGGGTGACAATTCCATGATCTTAGACATGTTACATGGCCATGTTCGGAGTTACCATTGTGACGCTATACATAGGTAGTGACCTATGTATAGTGCACGCGTGTAATGGTGTCCCCGCACTCACAAAGTCCGGGGAATTTGCCCTGAACAATGTGGGGGCAACTTGGCTAGTGCCAGGGTGCCCACACACTAACTAACCTTGCACCCAATCTTCACCAAGTGAGGGTTAGACATATAGGTGACCCATAAGTTACTTAAGTGCAGTGTAAAATGGCTGTGAAATAACGTGGACTTAATTTCACTCAGGCTGCAGTGGCAGACCTGTGTAAGAATTGTCTGAGCTCCCTATGGGTGGCAAAAGAAATGCTGCAGCCCATAGGATCTCCTGGAACCCCAATACCCTGGGTACCTAGGTACCATATACTAGGGAATTATAAGGGTGTTCCAGTGTGCCAATCAGAATTGGTGAAAATGGTCACTAGCCTGCAGTGAAAATTTGAAAGACAGAGAGATCATAAGCACTGAGGTTCTGGTTAGCAAAGCCTTAGTGACACAGTTAGGCACCACACAGGGAACACATTTAGGCCACAAACTATAAGCACTGGGGTCCTGGCTAGCAGGATCCCAGTGAGACAGGCAAAAACAAACTGACACACAAGTAAAAATGGGGATAACATGCCAGGCAAGATGGTACTTTCCTACACAACCCCCCCAAACGAGGGACAATAAGGCTAACCTTGCCCAGATGAGTCTTCATTGTATAATTGGAAACATCTGGAGAGTCCATCTGCATTGGAGTGGGTACTCCCAGGCCTATGTTCCACTGTATAGTCCATTCCTTGTAGGGAGATGGACCACCTCAACAATTTAGGGTTTTCACCTTTCATTTGTTTTAGCCATAATAGAGGTTTGTGGTCTGTCTGAACAATAAAGTGAGTACCAAACATGTATGGCCTCAACTTTTTCGGGGCCCAGACCACAGCAAAGGCCTCCCTCTCTATGGCAGACCAACGCTTTTCTTTAGGGGTCAACCTCCTGCTGATAAAAGCAACAGGTTGATCCTGGCCCTCAGTGTTAAGCTGTGATAGCACTGCCCCAACCCCTAATTCAGAAGCATCAGTTTGGACTATGAACTTCTTGGAGTAGCAAGGGCTTTTTAGGACAGGTGCAAAGCACATGGCCTGTTGAGCTCATCAAAAGCCTTTTGACAGCTAGCTGTCCACAATACCTTATCTGATAGAGACTTCTAGCTGCAGCTTCCTTACCTTAGAATTCCCTGGCGTCAGCTTTGAATCCAGAATTTTTCTGCTAAGCCATACCCTGCGTGCGCCGTCGGGTGGCGTCATTCGGATCCGCGTGCGTCGACCAGCTCCGCGTGCATCGTCAGCATCGTTGGAGCCATCTATGAAGTCACGGTTGTCTATATAGATGCCGTCTCGGCGCGCGTACATCAGTTCTTTTCCTTCGGCGCCGGTTAAGTGCAGTTACGGAAAAAGCTACCCTTCTTCGACGGTTTGTCGAGGCTTTTTTGATTTTTTTAAACCATTTCTTCGAGGAAGACAGGGCTCAAACCGTGTGGTGTGTGTCATCGCACCATGTCGGTGACGGACCCACATCATGTTTGTCTTTGGTGCCTGGAGAAGGACCACGATTCCACCTCGTGCTCCGACTGTCGGGCCATGGCTCCGAAGGCCTTGAGGGAGAGATCCCTCAAGCTTCTTGCGGCCCGACATTCGTCCTCGGTCAGCGCGCCTCCGTGGAGGTCACGATCCCACAGTAGGAGGAGGTCGAGGCACCGCTCCCGGAGCCCCAAGTCCTCTTCCTCGCATTCGAGGTCATCTGAAGGTAAGAGGCACAAGAAGAAGAAGAAGTCCAAGTGGACTTCGTCTTGGCCACGCCCGTCAGCCCACGAGGTGCCTGTGGAACGTCGACTTTCCGAGCGCGGTTCTGCGGAGCCGTCGCCAGGGCCAACTCCTGGTCTTCCCCCTTTTCCGGGGACCGGATCGACCCCCGCTCAAATAAAAGAATTTTACGATGCCATCCGTCTCGTTTTTGAGAGGGCTGTACCCTTGGAGGGGTCTTCGCGCCCTGTGGGCCAGCAGGGGCCCCTTCGGATTCGACGCCAGCGGCTTCGGCCTCGGCGCTGTTGGGGACCCCAGGATCTGATACCGGATCTGGACTGGCGCCGGTCCCTCACAGTCGACCTCCTTCGGCGCCAGGTCCGACGGAGCCAATTTGGCCCAGATCATTGTCTGAGCATTATTTAGATCAGCCAGACACAGGAGAGGAATGGGAGGGGTCTGAGGACACTTTAGAATGTGGTTTGCAACAGTACTGGTATGAGGATCTAGGGGAGGCAAGTGGACTGGACACGTCTCCAGATACTGGTATGCTCTCTCCTGATAATGTGGCTATGGAGGAGGGTGCTTCATTTGATATGGTGGTGCGTAGGGCAGTTGAGGTCTTGGACCTAGATTTGCCTACGGTGCCAGTCAGGACGAATATCCTGACAGAAGTGCTTCAACCGGGGGTGACAACATCAGAGCCGATGTTGCCCTTCAATGAGGCTCATACAGACGTCCTTCTGGCTACATGGTCCAAACCTAGCAGAGGGGCTCCTGTGAATAGGACGGTCGGCTGCCGCCATAGACCTGCTCCGAGCGACCCTACTTTCCTTTCTCAACACCCACTCCTGAGCGCTTGGTTGTCCAAGCCTCTACTTCTCGTGGTGCCTTCCCTTCCACTCCCCGTATAGGGAATCCTTGGCATGGTTACCCCCTGACTTTTTGCCTTTGCTGATGCCAAGTTATGATTTGAAAGTGTGCTGAGGCCTGCTAACCAGGCCCCAGCACCAGTGTTCTTTCCCTAACCGGTACTTTTGTTTCCACACTTGGCACACCCTGGCATCCAGGTAAGTCCCTTGTAACTGGTACCTCTGGTACCAAGGGCCCTGATGCCAGGGAAGGTCTCTAAGGGCTGCAGCATGGCTTATGCCACCCTGGGGACCCCTCACTCAGCACAGACACACTGCTTGCCAGCTTGTGTGTGCTGGTGGGGAGAAAATGACTAAGTCAACATGGCATTCCCCTCAGGGTGCAATGCCAACCTCACACGGGCTATGGCATAGATAAGTCACCCCTCTAGCAGACCTTACAGCCCTAAGGCAGGGTGCACTATACCATAGGTGAGGGCATAGGTGCATGAGCACTATGCCCCTACAGTGTCTAAGCAAACCTTAGACATTGTAAGTGCAGGGTAGCCATAAGAGTATATGGTCTGGGAGTCTGTCATACACGAACTCCACAGCACCATATTTGGTATCAAACTTCTCAGCACAATAAATGCACACTGATGCCAGTGTACATTTTATTGTAACATACACCCCAGAGGGCATCTTAGAGATGCCCCCTGAAACCATACCCGACTTCCAGTGTGGGCTGACTAGTTTTAGCAGCCTGCCACACACCAGACATGTTGCTGGCCACATGGGGAGAGTGCCTTTGTCACTCTGTGGCTAGTAACAAAGCCTGTACTGGGTGGAGGTGCTTCTCACCTCCCCCTGCAGGAACTGTAACACCTTGCGGTGAGCCTCAAAGGCTCACCCCCTTTGTTACAGCACCCCAGGGCACTCCAGCTAGTGGAGTTGCCCCCCACCCTCTGGCCACGGCCCCACTTTTGGCGGCAAGGCCGGAGGAGATAATGAGAAAAACAAGGAGGAGTCACTGGCCAGTCAGGACAGCCCCTAAGGTGTCCTGAGCTGAGGTGACTCTGACTTTTAGAAATCCTCCATCTTGCAGATGGAGGATTCCCCCAATAGGATTAGGGATGTGCCCCCCTCCCCTCAGGGAGGAGGCACAAAGAGGGTGTAGCCACCCTCTGGGCTAGTAGCCATTGGCTACTAACCCCCCAGACCTAAACACCCCCCTAAAATTGAGTATTTAGGGGCCCCCAGAACCTGGGAAGATAGATTCCTGCAACCTAAGACGAAGAAGGACTGCTGGCCTGAAAGCCCTGCAGAGAAGATGGAGACACCAGCTGCTTTGGCCCCAGCTCTACCGGCCTGTCTCCCCACTTCAAGTAAAACTGCAACAGCGATGCGTTCCACAGGGTCCAGCGACCTCTGAAGCCTCAGAGGACTACCCTGCATCTAAAAGGACCAAGAACTCCCGAGGACAGCGGCTCTGCTCCAAAGAAGAAATATCTTTGCAACAAAGAAGCAACTTTTAAAGAACACACGTTTCCCGCTGGAAGCGTGAGACTTTGCACTCTGCACCCAACGCCCCCGGCTCGACTTGTGGAGAACCAACACTACAGGGAGGACTCCTCAGCGACTGCGAGCCCGTGAGTAGCCAGAGTTGACCCCCCTGGGCCCCCACAGCGACACCTGCAGAGGGAATCCAGAGGCTCCCACTGACCGCGACTGCCTGCTTCTAAGAACCCGACGCCTGGTAAGGACACTGCACCCGCAGCCCCCAGGACCTGAAGGATCCGACCTCCAGTACAGGAGCGACCCCCAGGTGGCCCTCTCCCTTGCCCAGGTGGTGGCTATCCATAGGAGCCCCCCCCCTTGCCTGCCTGCTTCGCTGAAGAGACCCCTGGGTCTCCCATTGAACTACATTGGAAACCCGACACCTGTTTGCACTCTGCACTCGGCCGCCCCCGTGCCGCTGAGGGTGTACTTTTTGTGCTGACTTGTGTCCCCCCCGATGCCCTACAAAACTCCCCTGTTCTGCCCTCTGAAGACGCGGGTACTTACCTGCTTGCAGACTGGAACCGGGGCACCCCCTTCTCCTTTGAAGCCTATGTGTTTTGGGCACCACTTTGACCTCTGCACCTGATCGGCCCTGAGCTGCTGGTGTGGTAACTTTGGGGTTGCCCTGAACCGACAACGGTGGGCTGCCTTGGACCCAACTTTGAACCCTGTAGGTGGATTACTTACCTGCAAAACTAACAAACACTTACCTCCCACAGGAACTGTTGAAAATTGCACTGTGTCCAGTTTTAAAATAGCTTATTGCCATTTGTGTGAAAACTGTATATGCTATTTTGCTAATTCAAAGTTCCTAAAGTTCCTAAGTGAAATACCTTTCATTTAAAGTATTGTTTGTAAATCTTGAACCTGTGGTTCTTAAAATAAACTAAGAAAATATATTTTTCTATATAAATACCTATTGGTCTGGAATTTGTCTTTTAGTGTGTGTTCCTCATTTATTGCCGGTGTGTGTACAACAAATGCTTAACACTACCCTCTGATAAGCCTACTGCTCGACCACACTACCACAAAATAGAGCGTTAGAATTATCTCTTTTTGCCACTATCTTACCTCTTATGGGAACCCTTGGACTCTGTGCATGCTATTTCTTACTTTGAAATAGTATATACAGAGCCAAATTCCTACATGCTCCCTTTGAGCCCTTAAATAACTGTCCTCTTCGGCTGCTCACTATTAAAACAGCCTTTTTGGTGGCAATTACATCTGCCAGAAGAGTGAGTGAGCTACAGGCTTTGTCATCAAAACCGCTGTATCTCACAATTTTTCCTGAAAAAGGTGGTTCTCAAAACTCGTGCCTCTTTCCTCCCCAAGGTGGTGACCTCTTTCCATCTGGATCAAAAGATCACCCTGCCCACCTTTTTTTGCACCACTGCATCCCTCTAAGGAAGAGGAGCGTCTCCATCGCCTGGACCCAAAAAGAGCGTTATCGTTCTATCTTGACCGCACTAAAGGGTTCTGGGTGGACGACCAACTCTTTGTGGGGTACGTTGGTGCAAAGAAGGGTCGCGCAGTACAGAAGCGATCCATTTCCCGCTGGGTTGTTCTCTGTATAAAGATCTGCTACGCTTTGGCAAAGAAGCAGCCTCCTGAGGGCTTGAGAGCTCACTCTACTTGGGGGAAAGCTGCTACCACTGTGTTAGCACGTGGTGTACCTGTGGTGGACATCTGCAGGCGGCAACGTGGGCTTCCTTGCACACGTTTGCAAAACACTACTGCCTGGATAGCCAGGTGAGAAGAGAGGGGCATTTTGCCAGTTGTGTCTTGCAGGACTTCCTGGTATAAAAATCTCCTTCAGACCCACCGCCATGGGTTATAGCTTGGGTAACTATTCTAAGGTAAGGAAGGTGTAGCTAGAAGTCTCTATCAGATGAACATTTTACTTACCTTCGGTAACGAGGTATCTGGTAGAGACTCTATCTAGCTGCAGATTCCTTACACCCACCCAAGCCTCCCCGCTAAATGGATATTTTTATACAAATATATATATATATATATATATATATATATATATATATATATATATATATATATATATATATATATATATATATATATGATTTTGGCATTTTTGCCTTTCTTAAAGGCATATAAGAATTTTTACTTCAAACAGTCAAATAAAGAGATAAAATCCATAACTGTTGGTTCTTCCATGACTCTGTGCTTCTGGCGTGGAAAGTTGTGGGAAAAGAACTGATGTACGTGCACCAAGACGGCGTCTATATAGACAACTGTGATGTCATAGACGGCTCCAATGACGCTGACGACGCACGCGGAGCTGGTCGACGCACGCAGATCTGAACGACGCCACCCGACGGCGCGCGCAGGGTACTGCTTAACAGAAAAATTCCAGATTCAAAGCTGACGCCAGGGAATTCTAAGGTAAGGAATCTGCAGCTAGATAGAGTCTCTACCAGATACCTCATTACCGAAGGTAAGTAACTTGTTCTTTAGGCATCTTTTTACTAGTGAGGTCATTAAGAGGAGCTGCAATGGAGCCATAGTTATTAATGAACCTCCTATAGTACCCTGTGAGGCCTAAGAAGGCTCTCACTTGGGTTTGAGTTGTAGGGGGAGCCCATTCCATAATGGTCTGGATCTTCCCCTGCAGTGGTGAAATCTGTTCCCCACCTACCAGGTGGCCCAGATAAACAACTTTCCCCTGCCCTATCTGGCATTTTGAAGCCTTGATAGTGAGGCCGGCCTTTTGCAGGGCTTCTTAAACTCTCCACAGGTGGACCAGATGCTCATCCCAGCGGGAGCTAAAGACAGCTATATCATCTAGATATGCTGCACAAAAAGCTTCCAACCCTTGCAGGACTGTGTTCACCAACCTTTGAAAAGTGGCAGGTGCATTTTTCAGACCAAAGGGCATCACAGTGAACTGATAGTTCCCTCCAATGGTGGAAAATGCAGTTTTAGGTTTTGCATCTTCTGATAACTTAATCTGCCAATACCCTGCAGTTAAATCAAAAGTGCTTAGATACTTGGCAGAAGCCAGTGTATCTATTAGCTCATCTGCCCTGGGTATAGGGTGAGCATCAGTCTTGGTTACTTGATTGAGACCTCTGTAGTCAACACAAAACCTAATTTCTCTTTTACCATCTTTACTGTGTGGTTTTGGGACAAGCACCACTGGGCTAGCCCATGGGCTTTCTGAGGGCTCAATCACTCCTAAGTCCAACATTTTCTGTACCTCTTGTTTTATGCAATCCCTGACATGGTCAGGTTGCCTATAAATCTTACTTTTGACAGGTAAACTGTCTCCAGTATTGATTGTGTGCTCACACCAAGTAGTGGTACCTGGTATCAGTGAGAAGAGTTCAGAAAATTGGCTTAGGAGATTTACACAGTTGTCCTTCTGCTCAGCAGTAAGGCAATATGCAAGCACCAGTCCCTCCACTAAGCCATCAGCTTCAGTGGTGGAGAAGAGATCAGGGAGAGGGTCAAGTCAGCCCTGTCATAGTAGGGTTTTAGGCGATTGACATGGAGCACCCTAAGGGGACTCCTGGCAGTGCTTAGATCTAACAAGTAGGTAACCTCGCCCTTTTTCTCAACAATGAAATGGGGCCCACTCCATTTGTCCTGACGTGCTCTTGGTGCCACAGGCTCCAATACCCACACCTTCTGTCCTGGGTGGTACTCGGTCAGGACAGCCTTCTGGTCATGCCATTGCTTTTGCAGCGCTTGGCTGGCCTGAAGGTTTTTACTGGCCTATTTCATGTACTCAGCCATTCTTGATCTTAGGCCAAGTACATAGTCCACAATGTCTTGTTTAGGAGGTTTTAAAGGTTGTTCCCAACCCTCCTTCACAAGTGCAAGGGGACCTCTCACAGGGTGCCTAAAGAGGAGTTCAAAGGGGCTAAAGCCCACTCCTTTTTGGGGTACCTCCATGTAAGCAAAAAGGCGGCATGGCAAAAGGACATCCCATCTCCTTCTGATTTTTTCAGGGAGTCCCATTCTCATACCTTTCAGAGTTTTATTAAACCCCTCAACCAGACCATTTGTTTGTGGATGATAAGGAGTAGTGAACTTGTAAGTTACACCACACTCTTTCCACATAGCTTTGAGGTAAGCAGACATGAAGTTACTACCTCTGTCTGACACCAATTCCGTAGGGAAGCCCACCCTGGAAAAGATTCCCAGTAGGGCCTTTGCCACTGCCTGAGCTGTACCAGTCCTTAAGGGAATTGCTTCAGGATACCTTGTGGCATGGCACACTACCACAAGGATAAACCTATTGCCTGAAGCTGTTGGAGGGGCAAGGGGGCCAACCATATCAACCCCTACCCTTTCAAAGGGCACCCCAACCACAGGAAGTGTGCCACCAGACTTGCCACTGGCTTGGCAGGTCACATAAGAGTGACAAAACTCTTTGGTGTCCTCTGACATATGAGGACAGTGAAACAATGGAAAAAGCCTGTCCCAAGTTTTACTTTGGCCCACATGCCCAGCCAAAGGAATGTCATGTGCCAAGGTTAGAAGAAACTCCCTGTACTGCAAACGGGTGACCAATCTCCTGGCAGCTCCAGGTTTAGGGTCCCTTGACTCAGTATACAGGAGGTTGTCTTCCCAATACACCTTATGGCTATCACTGACATCCCCATTCTGCTGTTTGACAGCTTGCTGTCTCAAACCCTCTAGTGTGGGAAGAGGTCTGCTGTACCACACTCAGCTCTTCCCTCGCAGGCCCCCCTGCACCCAAATGCTCAGCAGTGTCTGCTGCCAGCTCATCTGGTGTAGGTTCTGCACAGGGAAAGGATTCCTCTTCCTCAAAAGGGGAATCTTCTGCAGAGGGAGCAATAGTGGGCAAGGATTTACCCTTACTACCCTTAGCTTTTGGGAGCACTTGGTCATTGTTCCAGGATCCAAGTTTCCCTGCCCTTTTTGCTTTTTGGCCTGAGCTCTTGTCAAAGCAAAAATATGCCCACAAATGCCAAGCATTGCTGCATGAGCCTCCAACTCCACTTCAGCCCAAGCTAGCTGATGTCTCCAAATCATTGCCTAGTAAGCAATCTACAGGTAATTCAGTGGCTATCACAACTTTCTTTGGACCAGTAACCCCCCCCCCAGTTGAGATTCACAAAAGCCACGGGGTGGCTGAGTGTATTATTGTGAGCATCAGTCACTTGGTACTGCTGACCATGTAGGTGTTGATCAGGGTGGACCAGTTTCTCAATCACCATAGTGACACTGGCTCCTGTATCCCTGTAGGCCTCAACCTCAACACCATTTATTAGGGGAAGTTGCTTGTACTTACCCATATTAAGGGGACAAGCAACCAAGGTGGCAAAGTCAATACCACCATCAGAGACTAAAACAGCCTCTGTGGTCTCCCTAACAAGACCAACCCCAACTACATTACCAATGGTGAGCCCAGCTACACCCTTAGATTGGCTATTTGTAGTAGACTTCCCACCACCACTGCTATTACTAGGGGCACTACTGGGTGCAGTTGGGGTTGTGGTAGTGGGAGCCATGGTGTTTTTCTTTGGGTAAGTGGGATCACTTGCCCAATGGCCTTTTACTTTACATAAATAACACCATGGCTTCTTTTGATTGTGGGAAGAGGTTTTGGACCCACCACCCCCAGAGGATTTTTGTGGGCCTGATGAAGACTCAGAATGTTTTTTATCTTTGTCCCCACCCTTGTCAGAAGACTTACCATCCTTCTTCTTGCCATCCTTGTCACCCCCTGTATGAACTTTTCTGTTCACTCTTGTTCTGACCCATTTGTCTGCCTTCTTTTCCAATTCTTGGGGAGAGGTCAGATCTGAGTCTATCAAGTACTGGTGCAACAAATCAGACACGCAATTGTTAAAAATATGCTCTCGCAGGATTAAATTATACAGGCTTTCATAGTCAGTCACCTTACTGCCATGTAACCAACCCTCCAAGGCCTTCACTGAACAGTCTACAAAGTCTGTCCAGTCTTGAGAGGACTCTTTTCTGGTGTCTCTGACCTTAATACTGTATTCTCCAGTGGTTAAGCCAAATCCATCCAAGAGCGCATCTTTCAAAACTTTGTAATTATTAGCATCACTTTCTCTGACAGTAAGGAGCCTATCCCTACCTGTACCAGTGAAAGATAGCCACAAGATAGCAGAAGCCCACTGCCTTTGAGGGACCAACTGTACCATTCAGGCCCTCTCAAGTGCAGCAAACAACGTGTTAATGTCATCCCCCTCCTTGTAAGGCGGGACTATCTTATGCAGGTTTCTAGAATCTTGTTCTCCCACAGGATTGCGATCAAAAACACTGCTGCTGCCACCATGGCGAACTAACCCCAGCCTCTGTCTTTCCCTCTCTACATCCAGATATTCCCTGTCTAAGGCCAGCTGCTGCTGTTTTAGCTTCAGCCTGGCCTCTTCCAACCTCAGCTTTCTGAGTTACCTTTCCATAATGTTATCCTCAGGGTGAGAGGCTTGGGAATTCTGTGACACAGAAGAAATGTGGGAATTGGCAGAGTGAAACCTGTCCCTAACTCGCTGGACTCTGGTAACCTGGCCTTTAGAAGTGAAAGGTGCCCTACTAGTGTGTGACCCCCCTCCCACTACCAGTGTCACCAGATGGCCTGTTAGCTGGCAGGTCTTTGGAAGAACCCTGCCCAGCATCCTCAGGGGACTCCTCTGAGTCTTGCTGGGTACCACCCTCCTCTACCTCCTGATCCTGGGATGGGCCAGACTGGTTCTGGTCACTTTATAGGAGAAGGCTAAGGAGAAGATCTTTGGTAGGATTCTTACCAATGCTTAAACCTCTTTCTATGCAGAGACCCCTCAAACTTTTAAAGTTTAAGCGACCATAGGTTGCCTAGACAACTGTGGGAGTAAGTTCTACTGCAGACATGATTGTAAGAAAGTGTAGGAAAGTACCATCTTGCCTGGCATGTTACCCCCATTTTTACTTGAATGTATGTTTATTTTTGCCTGTGTCACTGGGATCCTGCTAGCCAGGACCCCAGTGCTCATAAAGTGTGCCCTGTGTGTGTTCCCTGTGTGGTGCCTAACTGTATCACTGAGGCTCTGCTAACCAGAACCTCAGTGTTTATGCCCTCTCTTCTTTTAAAATTGTCACTGCAGGCTAGTGACTAATTTTACCAATTCTGATTGGCACACTGGGACACCCTTATAATTCCCTAGCATATGGTACCTAGGGTATTGGGGTTCCAGGAGATCCCGAAGGGCTGCAGTATTTCTTTTGTCACCCATAGGGAGCTCAGACAATTCCTACACGGGACTGGCACTGCAGCCTGAGTGAAATAACATCCATGTTATTTCACAGCCATTTTACACTACATTTAAGTAACTTATAAGTCACCTATATGTCTAACCCTCACTGAGTGAAGGTTAGGTGCAAAGTTACTAAGTGTGCGGGCACCCTGGCACTAGCCAAGGTGCTCCCACATTGTTCAGGGCAAATTCCCCAGACTTTGTGAGACTTTGCGGGGACACCATTACACGCGTGAACTACATTTAGGTCAATACCTATGTGTAGCTTCACAATGGTAATTCCGAACATGACCATGTAACATGTCTAGGATCATGGAATTGTCCCCCCAATACCATTCTGCCAAGGATCGACCGCTGACTGCTCCAGGATGCCTGCAAAACTGCAACAAAGTAGCAAGAAGACTACCAGAAACATTGTAGCACCTCATCCTTTCGGCTTTCTCAACTGTTTCCTAGTTCAGCCTAAGCTGCTCTGCTATAGCTACCTCTATCAGCCTAAGCTGCTAAAACACTACTAATCTACTAATAAGGGATAACCGGACCTGGCACAAGGTGTAAGTACCATCAGGTACCCACTATAAGCCAGGTCTGCCTCCTACAGCCTTGTCTCCAGGTTGGTGTCCATACTCTCTACAGTTTTGACACCAGGTCTTCTTGGGATCAAAGGTTTTACCATTATTCCCATTTGTGGACTGTGAAGAGGCTCGGGCCCACCCTCCTGAGCAGGTTTTTAGGGCCCTGTAGAAGGCTCTTTACTTTTGTCCTTGTATGTCTCACCACCCTTCCCCTGAGGAGGCTTTGTGAACCCTTTCATTTGGTTACTCCCTGTGGAAGTCTTGGTCACCCTAGTCTTGACTCAGTGGTCTGCCTTCTTTCCCAATTCTTGGGGAGATATTGGACCTAGGTCTACCAGATGTTGATGCAGTTTGTCATTGAAGCAATTACTTAACAGATGTTCTTTCATAAATAAACTATACAGTCCATCATAATCACTTACACCACTGCCAGTTATCCAACCATCTAGTGTTTTGACTGAGAAGTCAAAAAAATCAACCTAGGTCTGGCTCGAGGATTTGTGAGCCCCCCTGAATCTAATCCTGTACTCCTCAGTTGAGAATCCAAAGCCCTCAATCAGGGTAGCCTTCATGAGGTCAGAAGATTCTGCATCTTTACCAGAGAGTGTGAGGAGTCTATCCCTACACTTTCCAGTGAACATTTCCCAAAGTAGAGCTCCCCAGTGAGATCTGTTTCCTTTCTTGTTGCAAAAGCCCTCTCAAAAGCTGTGAAACACTTGGTGATGTCATCACCATCTTCATATTTAGTTACAATCCTTTGGGGATTTTTAGGATGTCAGTATTCTCTCTGACCCTATTTAAGTTGCAGCCTCCATTTATGGGAGTTAAACCCATTTCTCTTGTTTCCCTTTCTATGGTTAGGAGCTGCTGCTCCAAAGCCACTCTCTTGGCCATCCTGGCTAACAGGATGTCCTCTTCATTGAGGTTGTCCTCAATGCTTACAGAGGCACTGGTCTCCCTTGTGGAAGAACTTGGTTCTCTGACTATGATTTGTGGAGTCAGGGTTCAGTGAACCCTGTGCTCCCTAATTAGGACAGGAGGGGCGAGTTCTTCCTCTTTTTCACTAATTTCCCCATATGAAGGAGCATCCTCCACATCAGAGTGGTGGTCCCTTGTGAACTCTGTCAAGAGCTCCTGGAGCTTTGCCTTGGTAGGGTTGGACCTACTCTTTATCTTTTTTATCTTACAGAGAGACCTTAACTCTGACATCCCTAGATGCAGGTAAGGTGTGAGGTTGAGTTCCATCACTGTCTCATCAGTTTGACTCATTATCACTCTAAAAGTTGGAATTAATTTTTAAGAATCTAAAAACGACTTCTAGAACTTAAATCCTAACTTTTACAAACTTTTAAACTTCAAAAGAAATGCTAACAGGGACGTACACAAGGACCTAGCAGGACTTTTAACAATTTAGAAAAATAGTCAAATTGCAAAAATCTATTTCTAATGACAATTTTTGGAATTTTAGTCGTGTGATCAGGTATTGGCTGAGTAGTCCAGCAAATGAAAAGTTGGCTCTATATATACTATCTCAAAGTGAGAGATAGTGTGCACAGAGTCCAAGGTTTCCCCTTAGAGGTTGATAGTGGCAAAATTAGATAATACTAATGCTCTGTTTTGTGGTAGTGTGGTTGAGCAGTAGGCTTATCAGAAGGTAGTGTTGAGCATTTGTTGTACACACACAGGCAATAACTGAGGAACACACACTCAAAGACTTAACTCCAGGCCAATAGGTCTTTGTATAGAAAAATATATTTTCTTAATTTATTTTCAGAACCACAAGATTCAAATTTGAGGTAAGTACATAAGATTCAAGGTACTTCACACAGGTAAGGATAGAACTTTGATTTAAAACAGTAGTACACACAGTTTTGGTTAAAATGGCAATAAGCTATTTTAAAAGTGGACACTGCAAAAATCAACAGGTCCTGGGGGAGGCAAGCTTTGGTTAGTTTCTCAGGCAAGTAAAGCACTTACACCGTCAGTCTCCTGGGCGTAGGCAGCCCACAGTTGGGGGTTCAAGGCAACCCTAAAGCCAGAGCACCAGCAACACAGGGCAGGTCAGGTGCGTAGGTCAAAGGAGGGCCCAAAACACATAGGCACCTATGGAGAATAGGGGTGCTCCGATTCCAGTCTGCTACCAGGTAAGTACCCACATCCTGGGGGAGCAGACCAGGGGAGTTTTGTAGAGCACTGGGGGGGGACACACAAAAGCACACAAAACACACCCTCAGCGGCACAGGGGTGGCCGGGTGCAGTGTGCAAAGTAGGTATCGGGTTTAATGTTGAAATCAATGGAGGGACCGGGGTCACTCTGGCGACGCAGGCAGGGCACAGGGGGGCTTCTCGGGCCAGCCATCAACTGGGCTAAGATGAGGGCCGTCTGCTGGTCACTCCCGCACTGGTAGGCGGTTCCTCTCGGTCCTGGGGGCTGCGGATGCAGTGCTTGGTCCAGGTGTTGGCTTCCTTTGTTACCAGGCAGTCGCGGTCAGGGGGAGCCTCTGGATCCTCTCTGCAGGCGTCGCTGTGGGGGTACAGTGGGGTAGACTGAGGGTGTCCACGTCGTTGGAGTTGCCTGGGATTCCTCTCTGCGGTGTTTGTTGTCCTGAACTCGAGCCGGGGGCATTGGGTGCAGCGTGTGAAGTCTCAAGCTTCTGGCGGGAAGTCAGAGTTTCTTGCAGTTGCTTCTTTGTTGCAATTTTGTTGCTGTTTCTGGACAGAGCCGCTGTCCTCGGGAGATTCTTGGTCATTTAGGTGCAGGTCAGTCCTCTGAGTCCACAGAGGTCGCTGGTCCCGCTGGATGTGTCGCTGTGCAGGTTCTTTGAGTCTGGAGACAGGCCGGTAGGGCTGGGTCCAAGTCAGTAGTCGTCTCTGTCGTCTCTATGGGGCATTCAGGTCAGCAGTCCTTCTTCTTGTTGTAGGTTGCAGGAATCTGATTTCCTGGGTTCACGGTCACCCCTAAATACTCAATTTAGGGATGTGTTTACGTCTGAGGGGCAGTAGCCAATAGCTACTGCCCTGGAGGGTGGCTACACCCTCTTTGTTCCTCCTCCCTGAGGGGTTGGGGGCACATACCTATTCCTATTGGGGGAATACTCCAAAACCAAGATTGAGGATTTCTTAAGGCAGGGGTCACCTCAGCTCAGGACACCTTAGGGGCTGTCCTGACTGGTGGGTGACTCATCCTTGTTTACCTCATTATCTCCTCTGAACTTCCCACCAAAAGTGGGGGCCGTGTCCGGAGGGGCGGGCATCTCCACTAACTGCAACAGGGAGGCATTTTCCTACAATGATCATTGTCATTGATGAGCTCATTCAGACATAAATAGTAGCCTTTTATGCAGGTGTAGTTCAGTGAAGTTTTAACTCAGCAGAGGGACTTGTTAGGAGTACCCACTGTCTCTCATTCACACTAACAACTGAGCCCCTGTTACATTGTGGCGTGCGTTTTACTACATTGATCAAGATTTTTTACCAAGTCACTGGCACATCAGTGGTAGAAGAATTGAGCAGTGATCCTACACTCTGGAAACCATTGTGTATATATATTGTTGTTATGTAGAAATGTTACCATTTGTTTTAGGGGATGGAAGCTCCCACATTACGGGTCATAGATTCCTGACCCTCCTTGACATCAGAATGCTAAAAAAAAGTACGTATTTCATCAATGTCTGAAGTGGATTTGGCCTTCTATCTTTTACATCCATGCTATAGTCTTTACATATTGAATTATTTAAAACAATCGAAATAGGATGTTACTCTAAGGTCATAATATATTCTATACACCATTTGGATTTTGTAAACAAGATATAGTGGCCTCAAAAGTGAGACATGACTGCTGTGAGCCAGATGTGAATTGGTGATAATGGCCATTTAGTTGTGTCCTGTCATACTTTTCAATACAGGGCAAAGTGGAGATGACAATTGAAATTTTGACAGAAAAGGAGGCAGAAGAACGGCCTGCTGGCAAAGCGAGGGATGAACCAAATATGAACCCCAGACTGGATCCACCCAAGTAAGGAATTATAGATCACATACAGGCATTATATGACAGTAGAGGATGCATACATAAAAAATCAAGCAAAGCTGATTGTGCCCGACAACTCTGTACTCACTGCACCCCGAACTGCTATCCTGTTAATGTAAGTCCCCCAAAAAGTAAAACAAAAAGACCTCTATTTGTTCCACTTGTTACTCCAGCACTAGACTTCTGCACTCAGCTGTACATGTGATAATGCATCCTGTAGTCAAACATCTCGTGCTAATCCCATGCTGAATTAGACAGACAATTCCACATCCACATTAATCTTGACATGCAGCTTCCTCTGCTATTCCCGTAATGGGATTCCCCAAAGAGCTCTGTTGTAGGAAGTTGGCTCTGTATATACTATTTCAAAGTAAGAAATAGTGTGCACAGAGTCCAATGGTTCCCCTTAGAGGTAAGATAGTGGCAAAAAGAGATAATTCTAACGCTCTATTTTGTGGTAGTGTGGTCAAGCACTAGGCTTATCAGAGGGTAGTGTTAAGCATTTGTTGTACACACACAGGCAATAAATGAGGAACACACACTTACAGACAAATTCCAGGCCAATAGGTTTTTATATAAAAAAATATATTTTCTTAGTTTATTTTAAGAACCACAGGTTCAAAATGTACAATCAATACTTTAAATGAAAGGTATTTCACTCAGGTATTCTAGGAACTTTGAATTATCACAATAGCATGTACAGTTTTGACAAAAATGGCAATAAGCTATTTTAAAAGTGGACATAGTGCAAAAATCAACAGTTCCTGGGGGAGGTAAGTAAATGTTAAGTTCACAGGTAAGTAAAACACTTACAGGGTTCAAAGTTGGGTCCAAGGTAGCCCACCGTTGGGGGTTCAAGGCAACCCCAAAGTTACCACACCAGCAGCTCAGGGCCGGTCAGGTGCAGAGGTCAAAGTGGAGCCCAAAACACATAGGCTTAAATGGAAATAGGGGTGCCCTGGTTCCAGTCTGCCAGCAGGTAAGTACCCGCGACTTTGGAGGGCAGACCAGGGGGGTTTTGTAGGGCACCGGGGGGGACACAAGCAGGCACAGAAAGTACACCCTCAACGGCACGGGCGGCCGGGTGCAGAGTGCAAACAGGCGTCAGGTTTTCAATAGGAATCAATGGGGGGACCAGTGGGTCTCTTCAACGATGCAGGCAGGCACAGGGGGGGGGCTCCTCAGGGTAGCCACCAACTGGGCTAGGCAGAGGGTCACCTGGGGGTCACTCCTGTACTGGAGTTCGGTTCCTTCAGGTCCTGGGGGGCTGCGGGTGCAGTGCTGTTTCAAGGCGTCGGGTTCCTTGAAGCAGGCAGTCACGGTCAGGGAGAGTGTAGGAGGATGGCCTGGCTTGTAGTGGGTACCAGAGGTACTTACACCTTGTGCTCCAGTTATCCCTTATTAGTGTAGAAGAGGTGTTTCTAGCAGCTTAGACTGATAGAAGGTAGCTATGGCAAAGCAGCTTAGGCTGAACTAGGAGACATGTAAAGCTCCTACTATACCACTGGTGTCACATTCACAATATCATAAGAAAACACAATACACAGAAGTACTAAAAATAAAGGTACTTTATTTTTATGACAATATGCCAAAAGTATCTCAGTGAGTACCCTCAGTATGAGGATAAGATATATACACAAGATATATGTACACAAACCAAAAGTATGCCGGTAATAGCAAGAAAAGTAATGCAAGCAGTGTAAAATTACAGTAGATTGCAATAGGAGCACATAGGTATAGGGGCAACACAAACCAAATGCTCCAAAAGTGAAATGCGAACCACAAATGGACCCCAAACCTACGTGAGCTTGTAGAGGGTCACTGGGACTGTAAGAAAACAGTGAGGGTTAGAAAAATAGCCCACCCCAAGACCCTGAAAGGTAGGTGTAAAGTGCACTTACTACCCCCAGAGAGCACAGAAGTCATGATAGGGGGATTCTGCAGAAAGAACAAACACCAGCAATGCAACAACAGTGGATTTCCGGACCTGAGTACCTGTAAGACAAGGGGACCAAGTCCAAGAGTCGCAACAGTGTCAGGAGTGGGCAGATTCCCAGGAAATGCTAGCTGAGGGTGCAAGGAACCTGCCACCGGGTGGAAGAAGCTTGGTGTTCTGCAAGAACGAAGAGGACTAGGAACTTCCCCTATGGAGGATGGATGTCCCACGTTGCGAAAAAGCTTGCAGAGGTGTTCACACACAGAAAGACCACAAACAAGCCTTGCTAGCTGCAAGGGTCGCGGTTAGGATTTTTGGATACTGCTGTGGCCCAGGAGGGACCAGGGTGAGGAGACAGAGGGGGTGCCCAGCAAGTCAGGGAGCCGTCACGGAAGCAGGCAGCACCCGCAGAAGTACCTGAACAGGCACTTGGAAAAAGAGTGAACCGGAGTCCACACAAAGTCACAAAAGGGAGCCCCACGACGCCGGAGGACAACTCAGAAGGTTGTGCACTGCAGGTTAGAGTGTCGGGGACCCAGGCTTGGCTGTGCACAAAGGAAATCCTGGAAGAGTGCACAGGAGGCGGAGCAGCGGCAAATCATGCGGTACCCAGCAATGCAGTCTAGCGTTTGGAGGCAAGGACTTACCTCCACCAAACTTGGACTGAAGAGTCACTGGACTGTGGGAATCACTTGGACAGAGTTGCTGAGTTCCAGGGACCACGCTCGTCGTGCTGAGGGGGGACCCAGAGGACCGGTGATGCAGTCTTTTGGTGCCTGTGGTTGCAGGGGCAAGATTCCGTCGACCCACAGGAGATTTCTTCAGAGCTCCTGGTGCAGAGAGGAGGCAGGCTACCCCAGAGCATGCACCACCTGGAAACAGTCGAGAAAGCCGGCAGGATGAGGCGATACAAGGTTGCCAGTAATCGTCTTTCTACTTTGTTGCGGTTTTGCAGGCGTCCTGGGCAGTCAGCAGTTGCTCCTTTGGCAGAAGGGGAAGAGGGAGAAGCAGAGGAACTCTGGTGAGCTCTTGCATTCGTTATCTGGTGAGATCCCCAAAGCAGAGACCCTAAATAGCCAGAAAAGGAGGTTTGGCTACCTAGGAAGGAGGATTGGCTACCAAGAGAGGTAAGAGCCTATCAGAAAGAGCCTCTGACATCACCTGCTGGCACTGGCCACTCAGAGCAGTCCAGTGTGCCACAGACACCTCTGTTTCCAAGATGGCAGAGGTCTGGGACACACTGGAGGAGCTCTGGGCACCTCGCCTGGGAGGTGCAGGTCATGGGAGTGGTCACTCCCCTTTCCTTTGTCCAGTTTCGCGCCAGAGCACGGCTGGGGGATCCCTGAACCGGTGTACACTGGCTTATGCAGAGATGGGCACCATCTGTGCCCATCAAAGAATTTCCAGAGGCTGGGGGAGGCTACTCTTCCCCAGCCTTCACACCTATTTCCAAAGGGAGAGGGTGTTACACCCTCTCTCGGAGGAAGTCCTATGTTCTGCCTTCCTGTCTGGAGTCCAAGAGGGCAGAAACCTGTCTGAGGGATTGGCAGCAGCAGCAGCTGCAGTGGAGACCCCGGAAAGGCAGTTTGGCAGTACCCGGGTTCAGTGCTAGAGACCTGGGGGATCATGGAATGGCCATGTTCGGAATTACCATTGTGACGCTGTACATAGGTAGTGACCTATGTACAGTGCACGCGTGTAATGGTGTCCCGCACTCACAAAGTCTGGGGAATTTGCCCTGAACGATGTGGGGGCACCTTGGCTAGTGCCAGGGTGCCCACACACTAAGTAACTTTGCACCCAACCTTCACCAGGTGAAGGTTAGACATATAGGTGACTTATAAGTTACTTAAGTGCAGTGGTAAATGGCTGTGAAATAACGTGGACGTTATTTCACTCAGGCTGCACTGGCAGGCCTGTGTAAGAATTGTCAGAGCTCCCTATGGGTGGCAAAAGAAATGCTGCAGCCCATAGGGATCTCCTGGAACCCCAATACCCTGGGTACCTCAGTACTATATACTAGGGAATTATATGGGTGTACCAGTATGCCAATGTGAATTGGTAAATTTAGTCACTAGCCTGTTAGTGACAAATTTGGAAAGCAGAGAGAGCATAACCACTGAGGTTCTGGTTAGCAGAGCCTCAGTGACAGTTAGGCATCATACAGGGAACACATACAGGGCACATACTTATGAGCACTGGGGCCCTGCCTGGCAGGGTCCCAGTGACACATAGACTGAAACAACATATATACAGTGAAATTTGGGGGTAACATGCCAGGCAAGATGGTACTTTCCTACACAACCCCCCCCCCCCAAACGAAGGACAATAAGACTAGCCATGACCTGATGAGTCTTCATTGTCTAAGTGTAAATATCTGGATTGGAGTGGGTACTCCCAGGTCTCTGTTCCACTGTATAGTCCATTCGCTGTAGAGATATGTACCACCTCAACAATTTAGGATTTTCACCTTTCATTTGTTTTAGCCACAGTAGAGGTTTGTGGTCTGTCTGAACAATAAAGTGAGTGCCAAACAGGTATGGCCTCAACTTTTTCAGTGCCCAGACCACAGCAAAGGCCTCCCTTTCAATGGCAGACCAACACTTTTCTCTAGGGGTCAACCTTCTGCTGATAAAAGCAACTGGTTGATCCTGGCCCTCAGAATTCAGTTGTGATGAGACTACCCCTACCCCTAATTCAGATGCATCAGTTTGAACAATTAATTTCTTGGAGTAACATGGGCTTTTTAGGACAGGTGCAGTGCACATGGCCTGTTTGAGCTCCTCAAAAGCTTTCTGACAGCCAGCTGTCCACAATACCTTTTTAGGCCTCTTTTTACTAGTGAGATCATTAAGTGGGGCTGCTATGGAGCCAAAGTTTTTAATGAATCTCCTGTAATACCCAGTGAGGCCTAGGAAGGCTCTCACCTGGGTCTGAGTTGTAGGGGGAACCCAATCCATGATTGTCTGGATTTTCCCCTGAAGTGGTGCAATCTGTTCTCCACCTACCAGGTGTCCCAGATAAACCACCTTTCCCTGCCCTATCTGGCACTTTGAAGCCTTGACAGTGAGGCCTGCCTTTTGCAGGGCCTCCAAAACCTTCCAAAGGTGGACCAGGTGCTCATCCCAGGTGGAGCTAAAGACAGCTATATCATCTAGATATGCTGCACTAAAAGCCCCCATTCCTTGCAGGACTGTGTTGACCAACCTCTGAAAAGGGGCAGGTGCATTTTTCAAACCAAAGGGCATCACTGTAAATTGGTAGTGCCCTCCTATAGTTGAAAATGCAGTTTTAGGTTTAGCATCCTCAGCCAATTTGATCTGCCAATACCCTGCAGTCAAATCAAAGGTGCTTAGATACTTGGCAGATGCCAGTATATCTATGAGCTCATCTGCCCTAGGTATAGGGTAAGCATCAGTTATTGTTACCTGATTGAGACCTCTGTAGTCTACACCAAACCTCATCTCCCTTTTCTCATCTTTTGAGTGAGGCTTTGGTACAAGCACCACAGGACTCGCCCATGGGGTTTCTGAACTTCTTGCTTTATGCAGTCCCTGACATGATCAGGCTACCTATAGATTTTACTTTAGACAGGCATGCTGTCTCCAGTATCAATTGTGTGTTCACACCAAGATGTGGTGCCTGGCACAGTTGAAAAGAGTTCAGAAAACTGTCCAAGGAGATTTATGCAGTTGTCTTTCTGTTCTGCAGTAAGACAGTCTGCCAAAACTACTCCCTCCACTAGAGCATCCTCTTCAGTGGAGGAGAAGAGATCAGGGAGAGGGTCACTCTCTTCTTCCTGTCCTTCATCTGTTGCCATGAGCAGGGTGAGATCAGCCCTGTCATAGTAGGGTTTTAGGCGGTTGACATGAATCAACCTAAGGGGACTCCTGGCAGTGCCCAGGTCTACCAGATAGGTAACCTCACCCTTTTTCTCAACAATGAGATGGGGTCCACTCCATTTGTTTTGGAGTGCTCTTGGGGCCACAGGCTCCAATAACCAAACCTTATGTCCTGGTTGGTACTGAATCAGAACAGCCTTCTGGTCATGACATTGCTTTTGGAGCTCTTGGCTGGCCTGAAGGTTTTTACTGGCCTTTTCCATGTACTCAGCCATTCTGGATCTTAGGCCAAGTACATAGTCCACTATGTCCTGTTTAAGAGCTTCTAAAGGTTGTTCCCAACCCTCCTTAACAAGTGCAAGGGGACCTCTCACAGGGTGCCCAAAAAGGAGTTCAAAGGGGCTAAAGCCCACTCCTATTTGGGGTACCTCCCTGTAAGCAAAAAGGAGGCAGGGTAACAGGACATCCCATCTCCTTCCGAGTTTTTCAGGGAGTCCCATTATCATAACTTTGAGAGTTTGTTAAACCTCTCAACCAGACCATTTGTTTGTGGATGATAAGGAATAGTGAACCTGTATGTTGCACCACACTCCTTCCACATTGCTTTGAGGTATGCAGACATGAAGTTACTACCTCTGTCTGAAACCACTTCCTTGGGAAAACCCACCCTGGAAAAGATTCCCAGGGGGGCCTTTGCCACTGCAGGAGCTTTAGTGGTCCTTAAGGGTATAGCTTCAGGATACCTAGTGGCATGGTCCACTACCACAAGGGTAAACCTATTGCCTGAAGCTGTTAGAGGGTCAAGGGTGCCAACTATGTCAACCCCTACCCTTTTAAAGGGCACCCCAACCATAGGAAGTGGAATTAAGGGGGCCTTTGGAGTGCCACCAGTCTTGCCACTGGCTTGGCAGGTCACACAGGAACAACAAAACTCCTTAGTGTCCTCTGACATATGAGGCCAGTGAAACAATGGAACAAGTCTGTCCCAAGTTTGTGAGAGCAAACATATGCCCTTGAATGCCCAGCATTGCTGCATGAGCCTCCAACTCCACTTCAGCCCAAGCTGATGTCTCCAAATCATTGCCTAGTAAGCAGTCAACAGGTAAATCAGTGGATACCGCAACTTTTTTGGGACCAGTGACCCCCCCCCCACCCCAGCTGAGATTCACAACAGCCATGGGGTGGCTATGAGCATCAGTCACTTGGTACTGCTGATCAAGTAGATGTTGTTCAGGGTCAACCAGTTTCTCAATCACCCATGTAATTCCCTAGTACATGGTACTGAGGTACCCAGGTGTAGGAAAGTACCATCTTGCCTGGCATGTTACCCCCATATTTCACTGTATATATGTTGTTTTAGTCTATGTGTCACTGGGACCCTGCCAGGCAGGGCCCAGTGCTCATAAGTATGTGCCCTGTATGTGTTCCCTGTGTGATGCCTAACTGTCTCACTGAGGCTCGGCTAACCAGAACCTCAGTGGTTATGCTCTCTCTGCTTTCCAAATTTGTCACAACCAGTTTCTCAATCACCCATATAATTCCCTAGTATATGGTACTGAGGTACCCAGGTGTAGGAAAGTACCATCTTGCCTGGCATGTTACCCCCATATTTCACTGTATATATGTTGTTTTAGTCTATGTGTCACTGGGACCCTGCCAGGCAGGGCCCAGTGCTCATAAGTATGTGCCCTGTATGTGTTCCCTGTGTGATGCCTAACTGTCTCACTGAGGCTCTGCTAACCAGAACCTCAGTGGTTATGCTCTCTCTGCTTTCCAAATTTGTCACTAACAGGCTAGTGACTAAATTTACCAATTCGCATTGGCATACTGGTACACCCATATAATTCCCTAGTATATGGTACTGAGGTACCCAGGGTATTGGGGTTCTAGAAGATCCCTATGGGCTGCAGCATTTCTTTTGCCACCCATAGGGAGCTCTGACAATTCTTACACAGGCCTGCCAGTGCAGCATGAGTGAAATAACGTCCATGTTATTTCACAGCCATTTACCACTGCACTTAAGTAACTTATAAGTCACCTATATGTCTAACCTTCACCTGGTAAAGGTTGGGTGCAAAGTTACTTAGTGTGTGGGCACCCTGGCACTAGCCAAGGTGCCCCCACATCGTTCAGGGCAAATTCCCCGGCCTTTGTGAGTGCGGGGACACCATTACACGTGTGCACTGTACATAGGTCACTACCTATGTACAGCGTCACAATGGTAACTCCGAACATGGCCATTTAACATGTCTAATGGCATTGGGGTGACAATTCCATGATCCCCCGGGTTTCTAGCATAGTACCCGGGTACTGCTAAACTGCCTTTCCGGGGTCTCCACGGCAGCTGCTGCTGCTGCCAACCCCTCAGAAAGGTTTCTGCCCTCCTGGGGTCCAGGCAGCCCTGGCCCAGGAAGTCAGAACAAAGGACTTCCTCTGAGAGAGGGTGTAACACCCTCTCCCTTTGGAAATAGGTGTGAGGGCTGGGGAGGAGTAGCCTCCCCCAGCCTCTGGAAATGCTTTGATGGGCACAGATGGTGCCCATCTCTGCATAAGCCAGTCTACACCGGTTCAGGGATCCCCAGCCTTGCTCTGGCACGAAACTGGACAAAGGAAAGGGGAGTGACCACTCCCCTGACCTGCACCTCCCAGGCGAGGTGCCCAGAGCTCTTCCAGTGTGTCCCAGACCTCTGCCATCTTGGAAACAGAGGTGTTTGAGCCACACTGGACTGCTCTGAGTGGCCAGTGCCAGCAGGTGATGTCAGAGGCTCCTTCTGATAGGCTCTTACCTCTCTTGGTAGCCAATCCTCCTACCTAGGTAGCCTAACCTCCTTTTCTTGCTATTTAGGGTCTCTGCTTTGGGGAATTCTCCAGATAATGAATGCAAGAGCTCATCCGATTTCCTCTGCATCTCCCTCTTCACCTTCTGTCAAAGGATAGACCGCTGACTGCTCAGGACGCCTGCAAAACCGCAACTAAGTAGCAAGACGACTACTAGCAACCTTGTATCGCTTCATCCTGCTGGCTTTCTCGACTGTTTCCAGGTGGTGCATGCTCTGGGGGTAGCCTGCCTCTTCTCTGCACCAGGAGCTCTGAAGAAATCTCCCGTAGGTCGACGGAATCTTCCCCCTGCAACCGCAGGCACCAAAAGACAGCATCAGTGGTCCCCTGGGTCCCCTCTCAGCACAACGAGCGTGGTCCCTGGAACTCAGCAACTCTGTCCAAGTGACTCCCACAGTCCAGTGACTCTTCAGTCCAAGTTTGGTGGGGGTAAGTCCTTGCCTCCCCACGCTAGACTGCATTCCTGGGTCCTGTGTGATTTGCAGCTGCTCCGGCTCCTGTGCAATCTTTCAGGATTTCCATTGTGCACAGTCAAGCCTGGGTCCCCGACACACTAACCTGCAGTGCACAACCTTCTGAGTTGTCTTCCGGCACCGTGGGACTCCCTTTTGTGACTTCGCATGGACTCCGGTTCGCTCTTCTTCCAAGTACTTGTACAGGTACTTCTGCGGGTGCAGCCTGCTTCTGTGAGGGCTCCCTGAATTGCTAGGCGCCCCCTCTGTCTCCTCCTCCAAATGGCGATATCCTGGTCCCTCCTGGGCCACAGCAGCAACCATAAACCTCCACCACGACCCTTTCAGCTAGCAAGGCTTATTTGCGCTCTTTCTGCGTAGGAACACCTCTGCAGGCTTCATCTCGACGTGTGACATCCGTCTTCCAAAGGAGAAGTCCCTAGCTCTCTTCTTTCTTCCAGTGGCAGCTTCCTTGCACCCTCAGCTGGCATTTCCTGGGCTCCTGCCCACTCTTGACACTGTTGCGACTATTGGACTTGGTCCCCTTGTCTTACAGGTACTCAGGTCCGGAAATCCACTGTTGTTGCATTGCTGGTGTTTGTTCTTCCTGCAGAATCCCCCTATCACAACTTCTGTGCTCTCTGGGGGTAGTAGGTGCACTTTACACCTACCTTTCAGGGTCTTGGGGTGGGCTATTTTTCTAACCCTCACTGTTTTCTTACAGTCCCAGCGACCCTCTACAAGCTCACATAGGTTTGGGGTCCATTCGTGGTTCGCATTCCACTTTTGGAGTATATGGTTTGTGTTGCCCCTATACCTATGTGCTCCTATTGCAATCTACTGTAATTTTACACTGCTTACATTACTTTTCTTGCTATTACCTGCATAATTTTGGGTTGTGTACATATGTCTTGTGTATATAACTTATCCACATTCTGAGGGTACTCACTGAGATACTTTTTGGCATATTGTCATAAAAATAAAGTACCTTTATTTTTAGTACTTCTGTGTATTGTGTTTTCATATGATATTGTGCATATGACACCAGTGGTATAGTAGGAGTTTTAGATGTCTCCTAGTTCAGCCTAAGCTGCTTTGCCATAGCTACCTTCTACCAGCCTAAGCTGTTAGAAACACCTCTTCTACACTAATAAGGGATAACTGGACCTGGTACAAGGTGTAAGTACCTCTGGTACCCACTACAAGCCAGGCCGGCCTCCTACATTGGTTGTGCAGCGGTGGGATAAGTACTTGTAACTACTTTCCACTTTGTCATTGTGTACTTTTCATAAGAGAATAATATACAAAACAGTTCAGTGTTTGTACACCTAACCAAAAGGTTTTGCTTTTCTTCTGTCAAACTTTTTACAAAGTGCTGAAATGTATTCTAAAACTTCTAAAAGTTTTCTAAAAGTTAGAAAAAGGTTTTTTTCTCTGTTCTCTAAAAAATTCTGAAACTTTTTCTTCCTTCTCACTATTTCTAAACCTTTTACTATCATGTCTGTAGAAGACTCTACTCTTAAAATTGTCAATACTACTTATGACAATTTGAATTACAAGAGCCTAAGGAGTCTCTGCTTAGATTGAGGTTTAGTGATAGGAAAGAACCCTACAAAAGAGTTTCTATTTACCATGCTTACTGTGAATGATGAGTCCCAAGCAGACACATCAAATGAGAGGTTAATAGAAGGTTCCCATTCTGACTCAGGAGATCTCCTTGAGGGAGGTGGGGAGGGTTCTGTACCAGATCTGCCCCCTAGCAGGACACCTAGTGGGTCATTACAACCCTGGCGGATGGTGTTAAAGGTGCGGCAATACCGCAAACAGGCCGGCGGACAAAAAAAGGGAATTATGACCCTGGCAGAAACCGCCAACAAAGACAGCCACTTTAACACACCGCCCGCCACAGCGGTACAGCCAAGCAGCGTGGCGGTCACCGCCAACAGACAGGCGGAAGACAATGTACCGCCCATAGTATCACAACCTGCCAATCCGCCACCTTTTCCGGGGCGGATTAACCGTGGATAAAAACACGGCGGAAACAGTTACTGCAATGGGAAAACGCTCACCTCAACACATCCCACGAGGAAGGAGGACTCCATGGAGCCTGAATTACACATTCTACCGGCCCTTGTATTCCTACTCATCTACGAAGACCAACAGCGGCGCGGCTGAAGACAACGGTGAGTACAGCACCTACAACATGGGGGGAGGGGGGAGGCAAAAGTTAGGGGGACACCCACGAAACACTCCCACCCCCACCCCCACCCTTGCATATTACAACATACACACCAATGCATCCAAAAAAATCACAGTAACAACCCACAATCCCCCTGGAAGAATGCAAAGACAAAGCAAAATCAGTTCAAACATTGTAATGTATCAAAATACATGTCTGTCAAAAATATACAGATATATAAGAAAATCATCCAGAAATATATACATTACGAGAAGTAGTGCAGATATGCACATAGCAATGTCCGTCCATCACTAGTCCAAAAATGCATGGGCGAGGCCCACAAAAGATACCTGGCCACAATCGAAGAGAACACTGCCGGAGATAGAAATACTACAGGCACCTCAGAGGGAAGGGAAGGGGGGACACCTCAGCCGGATGACTGCAAAGCCAGATCCACGACGGGGCTCCATGCCCATTGATATATCCTGGGGAGTGCAAAGCCACAGTCTCTCAATTCTCTACAGTGGGTGGCTTGCCCACTGTACCATCCTGGGGAGTGCAAAGCCACAATTTCTCAAGTAGATAACATCCGCCAGTGGCTCTGGAGGGGGACTGGTGGCCAGACTATATTAGTCTTCCCGTGAAAGTTCCTGTCCCGTCACTGTCCCAGATGCACATGGGATAAGGATGCTTGATGTGGCGGTCTTTTCATTCTTACCCGGTGCATGCCCTGTTCAGCGGTGCTTTGCCATGGCAGTCTCTGGACTGTTCAGCAGTGCTTTGCCATGGCGGCCTCTGGACTGTTCAGCTGTGCTTTGACATGGCGGTCTCTGGACTGTTCAGCGGTGCTTTGCCATGGCGGTCTCTGGACTGTTCAGCGGTGCTTTGCCATGGCGGTCTCTGGACTGTTCAGCGGTGCTTTGCCATGGCAGTCTCTGGACTGTTCAGCAGTGCTTTGCCATGGCGGTCTCTGCACTGTTCAGCGGTGCTTTGCCATGGCGGTCTCTGGACTGTTCAGCGGTGCCTCTGGACTGTTCAGCGGTGCTTTGCCATGGCGGTCTCTGGACTGTTCAGCGGTGCTTTGCCGGTCTCTGGACTGTTCAGCAGTGCTTTGCCATGGCGGTCTCTGGACTGTTCAGCGGTGCTTTGCCATGGCGGTCTCTGGACTGTTCAGCAGTGCTTTGCCATGGCGGTTCAGGACTGTTCAGCGGTGCTTTGCCATGGCGGTTCAGGACTGTTCAGCGGTGCTTTGCCATGGCGGTCTCTGGACTGTTCAGCGGTGCTTTGCCATGGCAGTCTCTGGACTGTTCAGCGGTGCTTTGCCATGGCGGTCTCTGGACTATTCAGCGGTGCTTTGCCGGTCTCTGGACTGTTCAGCGGTGCTTTGCCATGGCGGTCTCTGGACTGTTCAGCGGTGCTTTGCCGGACTCTGGACTGTTCAGCGGTGCTTTGCCATGGCGGTCTCTGGACTGTTCAGCGGTGCTTTGCCATGGCGGTTCAGGACTGTTCAGCAGTGCTTTGCCATGGCGGTCTCTGGAACGGGCATTGGTGTGTACAGGGATGTGGAATTCCTATCACCTGATGCCCGGGACATCTTGTTTGGGGTCCTTGGGACAAGTAGGCCCAACCCTCTGCAGCACAAACCCTTTGGCTGCCAGTTTACAGAGAGTGGAATTCTCTACAGTTGAGGTAATGTGTTTCCAAAAGATAATGCTGTTCGAACTTGTATTTATGGTTAATTATTTGAAAGCCTTCATTATTAGGGTGAGTGCTGTAAATAAATGTTTTAAGGTCACACTTCACTACTGACGTTGGTTCCAGTACAAAAAAAAAAAAAAACGTGTACACACATGTTTGAAACGTTTAGGCTATGAGGCGAAGTATAATGCTCCTAGAATGCTCTCTGATTAGATGCAAATGTTTGCAGAAGCTTGTAAGCAAGAGAGAAGAGTCTTTGCTTTTAAAATAAAATGTTTAGAAAAAATGCAAGTAGGGAAAAAGTTTTGCTACCATGAAATTTTAGGTGCTATTTCTTTGAAGTGTCATTTAGTAAAATGTGTTGATGCATGCTAGTATTTCCAAAAAATATTTCTAATGGAAAATCAGTGTAACCATTTTCAAGACGATTATGGGAAGCAGGAAAATAAACAAACACTGAAAAAAGTCAACTGATCTGACATATTTTTAAAAGTCTTTTAGTTTCATCAATGCGTGTCTTAGTTTGACATGGCTTTTGTAACAATTTATTGTTGTGGGAGCTACCAAGCCCTCAACATTGTAACAAACACTGGCAAAACACCCCCTCCCCAAAGTTTTTGAACTCTAAAAGCACACGTTGCCACCAGTGGCATAACAAGGGCCCCGCAGCCACCCTACAGGGGACCCCTTCAGCACAGCACCTGCCCTGAGTAAGTCTGAAGAGGGGGCTCCTCCACGTTCTTTGTAAAGGGGCACCCTCCAGTTTAGTTACGTCACTGATTGCCACTGTAGTTCCTGACACTGAACAAAACTACTTTGTGTGCTAATATGCTCCTAGAGGGCCGCCATTCACAAGGGGGTCGCAAATTGCAACCCATCTCATGATTATTCATGAGGTGGGCATTTGCGACCCTCTTGCGAATCACAGATGGTGTCAGGGACACCATCATACATTCAGATTTGCGACTCGCAAATTGCGAGTCGCAAATCTGAACCTACCTACATGTGGCCCCAAATTCTTAAAGAAAGTCACAAAAGTGCACCCATGGTATATGTCTTTGAATTAGTGGCTTTCAAGAGAAGTATACCAGGAAATCGTACCCCTATAAAATATTTGTGAACTGTATTTTAGCATGGGTAAATACGCGTGTGTAGATTTGCTCATGTGAAAATCGATTGAGCATTTGCAAGTTCATTTTCCCTCCAGCCACTTTCTTCCCAACCCTGGAAGAAGTTCTAATTCTGCCATTGTCAGGAGTAAATTTTCAACCTTTCTTATTATGGGAAAATATTAGAGAGAAGCTGGTGAAAATCTTTAAAACATGCAGGTTAGTAGGTTTGCAGACTCAAAGGCATTCCAGCCCTGGAACTATTGCTTACTGATTCCTCCAGCCCCAGTATGCAGATCTGCAGAAAGGTGGCGAAATACGGACATTGCTACAGTAGGGTTTGAAACTGCAAGTATTTAAGCCCTACTATGGTAGTAGCCCTGGCATAATCAGAGAGGCTATTATCAGAGCTCTTACATAATGAGATTGCTGCCATAATTTGTCGCCACACTACATGGCACCAGAGGGACAAGTAGATCTTTTTACAGGACAAGTAGATTTGAGAAGCAACCTGTCCCCTGGACAAGTAGATATTTTAATAAATTCCACACCCCTGTGTGTGGCATGACGATCCCTAGACTGGGCATTGGTGTGTGGCATGACATTCCAAGGACTGGGCATTGGTGTGTGGCATGACGATACCCAGACTGGGCATTGGTGTGTGGCATGACGTTCCCTCATAGCGCACCAGGGCTGTGGCAGCCGGGGCCCTCCTGGGCACTGACTCCGGCGGTTGTCTCCTGACCAGTGACGATACTTGGGCCCTCCTGGGCACTGACTCCGGTGGTGGTCTCCTGACCAGTGCCGATACTTGGGCCCTCCTGGGCACTGACTCTGGCGGTGGCGGTGGTCTCCTGACCAGTGACGATACTTGGGCCCTCCTGGGCACTGACTCCGGCGGTGGTCTCCTGACCAGTGACGATACTTGTGCCCTCCTGGGCACTGACTCCGGCAGTGGTGGTGGTCTCCTGACCAGTGACGATACTTGGGCCCTCCTGGGCACTGACTCAGGCGGTGGTCTCCTGACCAGTGACAATACTTGGGCTCTCCTGGGCACTGACTCTGGCGGTGGCCTCCTGACCAGTGATGATACTTGGGCCCTCCTGGGCACTGACTCCGGCGGTGGTCTCCTAACCAGTGACGATACTTGTGCCCTCCTGGGCACTGACTCCAGCGGTGGTCTCTTGACCAGTGACGACGGTGATGGCGGTGGTGTCTCGACTGCCGGGAATGATGCCGCCCTTCTCCGCCGTGAGACTCACAACAGGCTGGGCAGACTTCCTCTGGCCCTTCCCCACCTTTGGTGGAGTCACAGCTGACTCTCCAATCCCCTTGGGACCCCTGTGAGTTGTTTTCCCACCAGGAGTCTTCACATGGTTCCGTCATCCACTTTCCAATTTCAGAGCCTTTACAGGGGGTGAGCTGCCAGTGCCTTGGCTCCGGGTCATACTGCCTGCCCTGGTGGCCGGTGCACTCCACCTACCTTGAACAGGCACCACTGGTATTGGAGGCCTTTTGGCTGAGGCGCTACGACGGGACTGATGAATTGGAGGGGGGGGCAAAAAGGTCAACTTTACAGAGGGACAGTTTCTGACGAACACTGGGATGGGTAGTTGGACGGGGTCTGGGAGTGGAGGAAGAGGAGGTGGTTGTAGGAGGTGTCACTTTAGGTGTTTTAGGTGCAGGTGCAGGTACTGGAGGCTGTCGTGAGGTGGATGGATGTTGGGTGTGTGGTTGCCGGCGTTTGTGTACTTTGGGAGGGGGCGTCACAGACACACTGGGAGAGGACACAGGGGACGTGTAAATGGCAGTGGAGGTGGTGAGTGCAGGTGAGCGGCTTGTGGTGCTGGGTGTCCTGGTGCGATTCCTGGTGCCTGTAGATGTGGTGCATGCAGGTGTGTGTGTAGATGAGACTGGGAGGGAGGAGGGAGAAGAGGAGGAGGGGGACACAGTGGAGGCAGTGGATGTTGCTGTGTCTGTATGTGGGTGAGGCTTGCTTGAGTGCCTGTGGGTTGTGTGGTGCCTATGTTTGCTTGAGCTACTTGTGTGTGCTGACTTGTGTGCATGCTGGTTTGTAGGTGTGCTTGGGATGGGCTGGGGTACAGGGGATTGGGTCTGGGTGGAGGAGGTTGGAGGGGGGAGGCTAGACACAGGGACAATGGCTGCCATCAGTGCTGAGGCCAGAGATTGCAGGGTTCGCTGAAGGACAGCCTGACCAGAATGAATGCCCTCCAGGAATGCATTACCGTGTTGCAACTCTCGTTCTACACCCTGGATGGCATTCACAATGGTAGACTGCCCAACAGTGAGTGACCTGAGGAGGTCAATGGCCTCCTCACTGAGGGCAGCAGGGGTGACTGGGGCAGGGCCTGAGGTGCCTGGGGCGAAGGTGATGCCCACCCTCCTGGGTGAGCGGGCACGGGGCGAACACTGAGGGGCTGCTGGGAGGGCGGTGCTGGTAGGGGAGGTGGCGGCTGTACCTGTAGAAGTGGGGTGCACAGATGGTGCCGCCACCACAAGGGAGCCCCCATCGGCGGACGAGTCCGTGTCGCTGGTTGGTGATCCGGTGGCCGACGTGAAGCTCCCCTCGCCCTCCGTCCCACTGGTGCATTCTGAGTACGTGGTGTGGCCCTCCATGGCCATGTGGGATCCAGCTCCCTCGTGCTCCAGTGCCCCTGTACCTCCACCTGATGATGCTGATGCACAAAAGAACAGGGAGAGCACAAAAAGGGGGGGGGGAGACAGAAGAAGAACAGGGTGAGTGCATGGCATACCGCTTCTGTTGGCGGACAAGACAGACACAGCAGCCCCCTGCATTACGCTGTGCTCCTGGCCTCTGCATATGCAATTCCTGGGATATGGCCTACATCGCTATGGTGGACATCTGCACACATGGATGCCACAGGAGCAACTATACCTGTACTTGGCACTCTACTGAGGTGGGGTAGAGTGCCACATGGGTTGCATTAGAGAGGGGCCTAGTCTGCGCATTTCTGGCTGGCCTAGGTACACCCACAGGCCTCCTCTCCCACCCAGACCCCTCTACTGTGCGCAAAGTCCGCAGAATGAGGTTGTACTCACCCCTTGTGTCTGCTGTGATGCCCTCAAGCACCCATCCAACTCCGGGTAGGCCACCGCCAGGATCCGGAATATCAGGGGGGTCATGGTGGGACGGGCACCCCTCCCACGTTGGGAGGCCATCCCCAGCTGAGCCTCTGCTGTCTTCTTGCTGCAGCGGCGAATGTCCTCCCATCTTTTGCGGCAGTGGGTGCCCCGTCTCTGGTGGGCCCCCAGGGTCCGGACGTCCTTGGTGATAGCACGCCAAATGTCCCTCTTCTGGTGGGCGCTGACCTACATGACATGCACATGGGAAGAAGAGAAGTCATTACCAACTGCACCGTCGATGTGAGTGGCCCCCCTCCCTACTCTAGCCATGTGGCCCATTCATTGACATGCATTAATGTTCCCTGAACTCTGCCCCCTTCCCTCTTCCAACAAGCCCTCTCCACCCAGGCCTAGCCCATACAACGTGCTCCATGTGTACTAACCTGTTGGTCTGGAGGACCGTAGAGTAGCGTGTACTGGGGGAGGAACCCGTCTACCAGTTTCTCCAACTCCTGAGCAGTGAAGGCAGGGGCCCTTTCCCCAGATGCAGCAGCCATCGTTGCTTCCAGACCGAGGTCACAGCAGCACTTGCAGTGTAGGTCCTCTCCTGTCGAAGGTCAGGTATGTAGTGATTGAACAGATAGAAAATGGCGGTGACGTCCGCAGCGGTGAAGTCCGCGGCGTGCGTATCATCACCGCCGGCGCACCTGTTCATTGGCTCCTGGGACCCATAGGGTCCTATGTGAACCAATGCAGCATTGCGCCGCGGTCTACGATCGCCTACCGCGACGGTGTGCAACGCCAGCGCAGTTACCCCACAATCCCATTGTCCCAGTTTAGAGGTCAGGCAGCCGCCATTTCAGGGGCCCACATGTCTTCATTTACTTCGGCATCACATATAGCTAGGCCTACACTCAACACACATACAGGAAGGGTTTTGTGTGTGGTGTCGTCTTCTGTGTAACTGTGGGTACATACCTGGATGAAAATGTACTTTATCGTCGCTCTTGTCCTTCGTAGGCGCCGTCAGCTGGGACATGTGAGAAGATGGCGGAATCCTCCGGTGTACCGACCGCTGGTGGACCTGTTGACAATGGAAGAGCGACGTGTCATCGTCACCTACAGGTTTGACTGTGCCACAATCCAGGAACTATGTACCCAGTTGGAGCCAAACCTGATGTCACCAACCCACCATCCCACTGGAATCCCCCTGACGTTCAGGTGCTGTCAGTGCTCCATTTCCTTGCAAGTGGGTCTTTTCAGACAACAGTGGCCATGGCATCAGGGATGTCCCAGCCTATGTTTTCCAACGTCTTGTCCAGAGTGTTGTCTGCCCTGCTGAAACACGTAAGGAGATACATAATTTTCCCTGAGGTGGAGGATTTGCCTACAGTTAAAGGTGACTTCTATGCCCTTGGACATATCCCCAACGTCATAGGTGCCATTGATGGGACCCATGTAGCTCTGGTTCCCCCCCACAGGAGTGAACAGGTGTACAGAAACAGGAAGAGTTATCATTCTATGAATGTACAGATGGTATGTTTGGCAGACCAGTACATCTCCCAGGTTAATGCTATGTTCCCTGGCTCTGTGCATGACGCCTACATCCTGCGGAATAGCAGCATCCCTAATATGATGGGTCAACTCCAGAGGCACCGTGTATGGCTATTAGGGGACTCTGGATACCCCAATCTTTCCTGGCTACTGACCCCAGTGAGGAATCCCAGGACCAGGGCAGAGGAACGCTACAATGAAGCCCATGGGAGGACTAGGAGGGTGATCGAACGCACCTTCGGCCTCCTTAAGGCCAGGTTCAGGTGCCTCCATATGACAGGTGGTTCCCTATTCGACTCACCGCCTCCTCGATGCTTCATAATTTGGCTTTGCGACGCCAGGTGCCTTTTCTGCAGTAGGATGGTCCAGATGATGGTGTTGCGGCAGCTGTGGAGCCTGTGGAGCCTGTGGACAGTGATGAGGAGGAAGCTGAGGAAGAAGACAACGACAACAGGGAGTCAGTCATACAGCAATATTTCCAGTGACACACAGGTGAGAAAATTTTCAGATTTAACATTACATTCACTGTCACACGTCTTCCTCTATCCTGTGTGTAATTAATTGGGATTATTTGGTAATTGAGTTGTTTCTTTCCATTACGGTTTCACAGGTGTGGTTACCAACGTGTGTCATCTACTTGCATCCTTCAAGGACTTTTGATGTGTGACATTGGTATGTTGCCTTTACATTTCACAACGCATTTTCACACTGTCATTGATATTACATTTTAACAAATCATAGACTGACTCCAGATTGTTTTGTGTTTCAAGGGTATTTATTGCAGTGCTCAGAATTGGGAGGGGGTTGTAAAATGGTGATGGGTGATGGCGGAGGAATGTCCATGGCAGAGTCCAGTCTATAAGTCTCACAGGTGCACTGCCCATCTGGGCATAGGAAGTGGAGCTGGGGCAGTTCAAGTATGGACAGGGTAACAAAGTGGGGCAGTGAGGGGACAATCAGGGTGGTCTCATTTCCTGGCGGGGGTCTTGCCATCTTGCTTTGTCCTGTTCCTGGATCTCAGGGCCGGCTTGCGGGGTGGTTGTCCGTCTGCAGGGGGTGGGGTGCTGGTGTGGTGGTCCTGTGGCGGGGCGTCCTGTCCACTAGCGTCGGCGGAGGTGGTGGGCAGTTCATCATCCTGGCTAGTGTCAGGGGACCCTTTGAGTGCCACGGTGTCCCTCAGGGTCTGCTGTATGTCCTTCAGCACCCCTACGATGGTGCCCATCCCTGAACCCCAAATACTGGTCCTCCTGCAGGCGCTGGGTCTCCTGAAAGTTTACCAGGACCGTCGCCATCATCTCCTGGGAGTGGTGGTATGCTCCCATGATGGAGGTGAGGGTCTTGTGGAGAGTGGGTTCCCTTGGCCTGTCCGCCCCCTGTCGCACAGCAGCCCTCCCAGTTCCCCTGTGTTACTGTGCCTCCGTCCCCTGGACCGTGTGCCCACTACCACTGCCCCCAGGTCCCTGTTGTTGTTGGGGTGGTGGGTTACCCTGGGTTCCCTGTAGTGGTGGACCCACCGCTGATTGACCTGTCCTGTGTAGGGAGGTTTGGGCCCGCTGGGTGGGTGCTGTGCTGGTGTTACCAGAGGGTGGAAGGTCAGTGTTGGGCTGTGCCTGTGCAAGGGGAACCGACTGTCCTGAGGCCCATGATGGTCCGGGCTGGTCATCAGGCTCCAGTAGGGCAGAGCTGCTATCGTCACTGTGGGCCTCTTCTGGGGGTGGAGTGGTGTTGTCTGGACCCTCTAGTGTGGTGACAGTCCTTTGTGTTCCTGCAGGGGCATAAGAGCATGATTATTGCATGAGTGTGTGTGTTGGTGTGCAATGGGTGGGTGACCTTGTACCCCAGTGCTAGCACTCCTGTGTGGGGGCTTGTGTGATGATGGTTAGGGGGTTGTTCTGGGTATGTGCAGTGGGCATGCTTAGGTGATAGGTGTCCATGCTTAGTTGTGTCATGCCGGGCTTGGTGTTGGGATGTGTAGTTTGTGTTATTAGTACATTAGTGAGGATTTGGGGTGATAGGGGAGGGTGTGGGGGTGTGTGATAGCATGCAGGTAGGCTGGGGGATATGTTAGTTAAGATTTGACTTACCAGTGTCCCATCCTCCACCGACTCCTCCGAGGCCCTCTGGATGCATGATGGTCAAGACTTGCTCCTCCCATGTTGTTAGTTGTGGGGGAGGAGGTGGGGGTCCGCCGCCAGTCCGCTGAACCGCGATGTTGTTCCTGGAGACCGTTGAACGCACCTTCCCCCATAGGTTGTTCCACCTCTTCCTGATGTCCTCCCTATTTCTTGGGTGCTGTCCCACAGCGTTGACCCTGTCCACTATTCTTCGCTATAGCTCCATCTTCCTGGCTATTGATGTGTGCTGTGAGCCAAATAGCTGTGGCTCTACCCGGACAATTTCCTCCACCATGACCCGGAGCTCCTCTTCGGAAAAGCGGGGGTGTCTTTGGCGTGCCATGGGGTGGTGTGTGTGCTGTGTGGGGCGGTGTGAGTGTTGATGTGTGTGGTGATGTGTCGTGGTGTGTGGTGTTTTGTGCGTGGATGTTGTGTTGGTGATGGTGTTGTGTGCCTCTGCGTGGTGGGATTGTCTGATCTGTGCTGTGTCTCTGGCCTTCGTCTCTAATTTTTGGTCGTAGGGGTTTGTGGGTGATGTGGGTGTGTGTTTTATATTGCGTTGGGTGTGTCGGAGTGATGTTTGTATGTGTATCAGGTGTGTGTATTTGCAATCGTCCAATGTGGCGGTGTTTTAGAGATGTGTGTGTATTTTGAGCGCGGCGGTGTGTACCGCCAATGGAATACCGCGTTGAAAGACCGCCGCATGGATTCGTGGGTCGTAATAGCATGGGCGTGTTTCTGTTGGCATGGAGGTGGAGGTTTTTGTTATCAACAGTTTATCACTGACCTTTGGTGTGGCGGACTTGTGTGGGTGTCTGAATTTCGGCGTTTTCCGAGATGTGTGTCATAATAGCTGTGGCGGAATTCCGCTGCTGCGGCGGTGTATTAGCAGTCTTCTGCACGGTGGTAAGCGCCTTTTGCCACCAATGTTGTAATGACCCCCCTAGTAATGTTGGTAGTAATGGAGGTTCCCATCACAGTAGGGGAGTCTTTATTCCTGGAGGCCAAGTTGCTATGGTTCAGTCAGTTAGGGACAGATCCCCCTGTGTTGTTTCCAATTTATCTTCTGTGTCCAAGCATTCCCAACCCACCCGCCCTGAAGACAACATGTTAGAAAGAGAACTCAAAAAGTTGAGGTTTGAAGAGACCAGACTGAAGCTTAAACAGCAACAGCTGGCCTTAGATAGGGAATCCTTAGACCTGGAGAAGGATAGACAGAGAGTGGGGTTTGGACCCCATGATGGCAGCAGCAGTATTCCTGATAGTAGTCCTGTTAGAAAGCATGATTCCAGGAATCTGCACAAGATAGTTCCCCCTTACAAGGCGGGGGATTACATCAACAAGTGGTTTGCTGCACTTGAGAGGGCCTGTATGGTACAGGGGGTCCCTCAAAGGCAGTGGGCTGCTATATTGTGGCTATTTTTCAATGGAAAGGGTAAGGATAGGCTCCTTACTGTTAGAGAAAGTGATGCTAACAATTTTGCAGTTTTGAAGGATGCACTCTTGGATGGATTTGGCTTAACCACTGAACAATACAGGATTAAGTTCAGAGAAACCAGAAAAGAGTCCTCACAAGACTAGATAGACTTTGTTGACTGTTCAGTGAAGGCCTTGGAAGGGTGGTTACATGGCAGTAAAGTTTCTGACTAAGAAAGCCTGTATAATCTTATTCTGAGAGAGCATATTCTGAATAACTGTGTGTCTGAATTGTTACACCAATATCTAGTGGTCTCAGATCTGACCTCTCCCCAAGAATTGGGAAAGAAGGCAGACAAATGGGTCAGAACAAGAGTGAACAGAAAAGTTCATACAGGGGGTGACAAGGATGGCAAGAAGAAGGATGGTAAGTCTTCTGACAAGGGTGGGGACAAAAGTAAAACAGAGTCTTCATCAGGCCCACAAAAATCCTCTGGTGGGGGTGGTGGGTCCAAATCATCTTTCAATAATCAACCTATAGAGCCTCGGTGTTATTTGTGTAAAGTCAAAGGCCATTGGACAACTGATGCCAGTTGTCCAAAGAAAAACACCAAACCTCCCACTACCACAACCCCTACTGCAAACTCTAGTGCCCCTAGTAATAGCAGTGGTGGTGGGACCAAACCTACTAATAGGTAATCCAAGGGAGTAGCTGGGCTCACTTTTGGTAATTTAGTTGGGGTTGGTCTTGTTAGGGAGACCACAGAGGCTGTGTTAGTCTCTGAAGGTGCCATTGATTTGGTCACCTCGGTTGCTTGTCCCCTTAATATGGATAAGTACAAGCAAATTCCCCTAATAAATGGTGTTGAGGTTCAGGCCTACAGGGACACAGGTGCCAGTGTTACCATGGTGATAGAGAATATGGTGCACCCTGAACGACACCTAGTTGGTCAGCGTACCAAGTGACAGACGCTCATAACAACACTCTTTGCCACCCCATGGCTGTTGTGAATCTCATCTGGGGGGTGGAGGGGATACTGGTCCAAAGAAAGTTGTGGTTGCCTCAGATTTACCTGTAGACTGTCTACTAGGGAACGATTTAGAGACATCAGCTTGGGCAGAAGTGGAGTTGGAGGCTCATGCAGCAATGCTGGGCATTCCTGGGCATATGTTTGCTTTGACAAGGGCTCAGGCCAAAAAGCAAAAAGGACAGGGTAACTTGGATCCTGGAACAATGGACCAAGTGCTCCCTAAAGCTAGGGGTAGCAAGGGGAAATCCCTACCCACTAACCCTCCCTCTACAGATGATTCTCCTTCTGAGGAAGAAGAATTTCCTTCCTGTGCAGAACCTTCACCAGATGAGCTGGCAGCAGACACTGCTCAGCTTTTGGGTGGAGGGGGGGCTGTCAGGGAAGAGTTGAGTGTGGCACAGCAAACCTGTCCCACATTAGAGGGTCTCAGACAGCAAGCTGTCAAACAGCAAAATGGGGATGTCAGTGACTCACATAGAGTTTACTGGGAGGACAACCTCTTGTACACCGAGGCAAGGGACCCAAAACCTGGAGCAGCCAGGAGATTGGTCATTTGCCTGCAGTACAGAGAGTTCCTCCTAATTCTTGCACATGACATCCCTTTGGCTGGGCATTTGGGCCAGATCAAAACATGGGGAAAGCTTGTCCCCCTGTTTCACTGGCCTAGGATGTCAGAGGACACAAAAGATTTTTGCAAGTCTTGTGTGACCTGCCAAGCCAGTAGCAAGACTGGTAGCACACCAAAGGCTCCACTTATTCCATTACCTGTGGTTGAAGTACCCTTTGAAAGGGTAGGGGTTGACATAGTTGGCCCCCTTGACCCTCCTACTGCTTCAGACAATAGGTTTATCTTGGTGGTTGCGGACCATGCCACAAGATATCCTGAAGCAATTCCTTTAAGGACCACTACAGCTCCTGCAATGGCAAAGGCCCTCCTGGGAATCTTTTCCAGGGTGGGTTTCCCTAAAGAGGTTGTATCAGACAGGGGTAGCAACTTTATGTCTGCATACTTGAAAGCTATGTGGAAGGAATGTGGTGTAAACTACAAATTCACCACTCCTTATCATCCACAGACTAATGGGCTGTTAGAGAGGTTTAATAAAACTCTCAAAGGTATGATAATGGGACTCCCTGAAAAACTCAGGAGGAGATGGGATGTCCTGTTACCTTGCCTCCTTTTTGCTTACAGGGAGGTACCCCAGAAAGGAGTGGGCTTCAGCCCCTTTTAACTCCTCTTTGAACACCCTGTAAGAGGTCCACTAACACTTGTGAAGGAGGGTTGGGAACAACCTTTAAAAGCTCCCAAACAGGACATGGTGGACTATGTACTTGGTCTAAGATCCAGAATGGCTGAGTACATGAAAAAGGCCAGTAAAAACCTTTAGGCCAGCCAAGAGCTCCAGAAGCAATGGCATGACCAGAAGGCTGTTCTGATCCAGTACCAACCAGGACAGAAGGTGTGGGTATTGAAGACTGTGGCCCCAAGAGCACTCCAGGACAAATGGAGTGGACCCCATCTAATTGTTGAGAAAAAGGGCGAGGTCACCTATTTGATAGACCTGGGCACTGCCAGGAGTCCCCTTAGGGTGATTCATGTCAACCGCCTAAAACCCTACTATGACAGGGCTAATCTCACCCTGCTCATGGCAACAGATGAGGGACAGGAAGAAGAGAGTGACCCTCTCCCTGCCCTCTTCTCCACCACTGAAAATAATGCTTTAGTGGAGGGAGTAGTTTTGGCAGATTGTCTGACTGCAGAACAGAAAGACAACTACATAAATCTCCTTGGACAAGTTTCTGAACTCTTTTCAACTGTGCCAGGCACCACATCTTGGTGTGAACACACAATTGATACTGGCGACAGCTTGCCTGTCAAAAGTAAAATCTATAGGCAGCCTGACCGTGTCAGGGACTGCATAAAACAAGAGGTTCCGAAAATGCTTGATCTAGGAGTGCTTGAACCTTCGAAAGCCCATGGGCGAGTCCTGTGGTGCTGGTACCAAAGCCTCAATCAAAAGATGGAAAAAGGGAGATGAGGTTTTGTGTAGACTACAGAGGTCTCAAGCAGGTAACAAAAACTGATGCTCACCCTATACCCAGGGCAGATGAGCTCATAGATACACTGGCATCTGCCAAGTATCTAAGCACCTTTGATTTGACTGCAGGGTATTGGCAGATCAAATTGGCTGAGGATGCTAAACCTAAAACTGCATTTTCAACTATAGGAGGGCACTACCAATTTACAGTGATGCCCTTTCGTTTGAAGAATGCACCTGCCACTTTTCAGAGGTTGGTGAACACAGTCCTGCAAGGATTGGAGGCTTTTAGTGCAGCATATCTAGATGATATTGCTGTCTTTAGCTCCACCTGGGATGAGCACCTGGTCCACCTTTGGAAAGTTTTGGAGGCCCTGCAAAAGGCAGGCCTCACTATCAAGGCCTCAAAGTGCCAGATAGGGCAGGGAAAGGTGGTTTATCTGGGACACCTGCTAGGTGGAGAACAGATTGCACCACTGCAGGGGAAAATCCAAACAATCATGGATTGGGTTCCCCCTACAACACAGACCCAGGTGAGAGCTGTTTTAGGCCTCACAGGGTACTATAGGAGGTTCATCAAGATTTATGGCTCCATAGAAGCCCCCCTTAATGATCTCACAAGTAAGAAGATGCCTAAAAAGGTATTAGGGACAGCTAGCTGTCAGAAAGCTTTTGAGGAGCTCAAACAGGCCATGTGCTCTGCACCTGTCCTAAAAAGCCCATGTTACTCCAAGAAATTTATTGTTCAAGCTGATGCATCTGAATTAGTGGTAGGGGCAGTCTTATCACAACTGAATTCTGAGGGCCAGGATCAACCAGTTGCTTTTATCAGCAGAAGGTTGACCCCTAGAGAAAAGTGTTGGTCTGCCATAGATAGGGAGGCCTTTGCTGTGGTCTGGGCACTGAAGAAGTTGAGGCCATACCTGTTTGGCACTCACTTTATTGTTCAGACAGACCACAAACCTCTACTTTGACTAAAACAAATGAAAGGTGAAAACCCTAAATTGAATTGTTGAGGTGGTCCATATCTCTACAGGGAATGGACTATACAGTGGAACATAGACCTGGGAGTACCCACTCCAATGCAGATGGACTCTCCAGATATTTCCACTTAGACAATGAAGACTCATCTGGGCAAGGTTAGTCTTATTGTCCCTCGTTTGGGGGGGGGGGGGTTGTGTAGGAAGTACCATCTTGCCTGGCATGTCACCCCCATTTTTACATGTATATTGGTTTGTTTTTGCCTGTCTCACTGGGATCCTGCTAGCCAGGACCCCAGTGCTCATAGTTTGTGGCCTGAATGTGTATACCTGTGTAGTGACTAACTGTGTCACTGAGGCTCTGCTAATCAGAACCTCAGTGCTTATGCTCTCTCTGCCTTTAAATCTGTCACTATAGGCTAGTGACCCCTTTTACCAATTTCAATTGGCACACTGGAACACCCTTATAATTCCCTAGTATATGGTGCCTAGGTACCCAGGGTCCCAAGAGATCCCTATGAGCTGTAGCATTTCTTTTGCCACCCATAGGGAGCACAGACAAACCTTTACACATTACTGCCACTTCAGCCTGAGTGAAATAACGCACATGTTATTTCACAGCCATTTTCACTGCACTTAAGTAACTTAGAAGTCACCTATATGTCTAACCTTCACTTGCTGAAGGTTAGGTGCACATTTACTAAGTATGAGGGCACCCTTGCACTAGCAAAGGTGCCCCCACATAGTTCAGGGCCATTTCCCCGGACTTTGTGAGTACGGGAACACCATTACGCATGTGAACTACATATAGGTCAATACCTATATGTAGCTTCACAATGGTAACTCCGAACACGGCCATGTAACATGTCTAAGATCATGGAATTGCCCCGCCCATGCCAAATCTGGTATTGGGGAGCCAATTCCATGTATCCCCGGGGCTCCACTATGGACCCCGGGTACTGCCAAACCAGCTCTCTGGGATTTTCTCTGCAGCTACCACTGCTGCCACCCCACAGACAGGGTTCTGCCCTCCTGGGGTCTGGACAGCACAGTCCCAGGAAGGCAGCACAAAGCATTTGCCTTTGGAAATAGGTGTTAAAGGCTGGGGAGGAGTAGCCTTTCCCAGCCTCTGGAAATGCTTTGAAGGGCACAGATGGTGCCCTCCTTGCATAAGCCAGTCTACACCGGTTTAGAAAACCCCCAGTCCCTGCTCTGGTGCGAAACTGGACAAAGGAAAGGGGAGTGACCAAAGGTGAAGCAAATTTACAGTGGGCTCCTATGGAGACAGGGGGCACTCAGAATCAGATCTGTAGGCAGGTAAGTACCCACATCTTCGGAGGGCAGACCTGAGGGGTTTAGAGGAGCACTGGGCCAGGGGGGGCATAAGTAGACACCAAATATACACCCTCTGTGGCGCTGGGGCGTCCGGGTGCAGGGTGCAAACAAGATGTTGGGTCTACAATGATGCTCTATGAGGGGACCCCGGGGTCACTCAGATGCTGCAGGCGAGGTCCAGAAGGTCGTCTCGGGTAAACCACAGGCTGGACAGGGAGGAGGGCTGCGGGGTGAATATTGACCAGAGGTCGACTTCTCCATGGCCTGGGGGCTGAGGGTGCAGTCTGTCTTTAGGCCTCTGGAGCTTTCGTGTTCAGGGGGGTCCTCGGCATTTCCTCTGCAGGCGTTGTCATGGAAGGGTAGAGAGGTCAACCCAGGGTGGACACTTGCTTAGATTCACCTGGGGATCCTCTCTAGCTGGTTGGGCCACCTGGACACGCGCCGTGGGCGTCGGGTGCAGAGTGGTTAGGACTCACGCAGTTGTTGTTTCTTCTTTGGACAGAGCCTCTGTCCTCAGGAGTTCTTGGGTCTTTCAGGTGCAAGTCAGTCTTCTGGAACTTTACAGAGGTCACTGGTCCCGCTGGATGCATCGCTGTGTTTGTGCAGGTTCTTTGAAGCAGGAGACAGACCAGTAGGGCTGGGGCCAATTCAGTTGTAGTCTTCTTTCTTCACTGCTGGGGTTTCAGCTATGCAGTCCTTATTTTTCCTGTCAGGTTGCCAGAAATCTGGTGAGCTGCGTTCAGGGAGGCCCTTAAATCATAGATTTAGGGGCGTTTCAGGGGTCAGAGGGCAGTAGCCAATGGCTAGTGTCCCTGAGGGTGGCTACACCCTCCTTGTTCCCACTCCCATTGGGGAGAGGGCCACAAACCTAATCCTATTGGTCCCTGTCCTCCAAACCAAGATTATAGGATTATGCAGGGAGGTGGTCACCTTAGCTCTGCACACCTTAGGGGTGGTCCTGGCTAAGCTGGTCACTCCTCCCTGTTTTTTCCTGCCGGACTTGCCACCAAAAGTGGGGCTTTGTCTGGGGTTCGGCAGCTTCATTAACTGGATTGCTCTGGGGCACTGTAACCTGAGGCTTGAGCCTTTCAGGCCAGGTGTTGCAGGTCCTGCATGGGGGAGATGTGAAGCACCTCCACCCAGCACAGGCTTTGTTTCTGACCACCGAGAGGACACAGGCTCTCACCCCATGTGGTCAGAAACTTGCCTGAAAGTGGCAGGCTGGCACAGACCGGTCAGCCCTGCACAAGCAGTTTGGCTAACATACAGACAGCATCTCTAAGATGCCCTCTTGGTGCATTTTTCAATAAGTTCCACACTGGCAACAGTGGGGGTTTATTGTGCTGAGACATTTGATATCAAACTTCCCAGTACTCAGTGAAGCCATCATGGAGCTGTGGAGTTCGTAATGACAAACTCCCAGACCATATACTCAATATGGCTACACTGCATTTACAATGTCTAAGAATGGGCTTAGACAATGTAGAGGCATATTGCTCGTGCAGCTATGCCCTCACCTGTGGTATGTAAGGCCTACTAGATGGGTGTCTTACCTATGCCACAGGCAGTGATTTGTGGACATGGCACCCTGAGAGGGGTGCCATGTTGACTTTGTCTTTTTCTCCCCACCAGCACACACACAAGCTGCAAAAGCAATGTACATGTGCTTGGTGAGGGGTTCCCTATGGTAGCATAGGCGCTCACCCCATGTGGCCAGAAACACATCTGGAAGTGGCAGGCTGGCACAGACCGGTCAGTCACACACTAACAGTAGAGCTGACATACAGGGGGCATCTCTAAGATGCCCTTTGTGTGCATTTCTCAATAAATCCCAGACTGGCATCAGTGTGGGTTTATTGTGCTGAGAAGTTTGATACCAAACTTCTCAGTATTCATTGTAGTCATTATGGAACTATGGAGATCATTTTTGACAAACTCCCAGACCAAATACTCAGTATGGCTACCCTGCACTTACAATGTCTAAGAACTGGCTTAGACACTCCAGGGGCATAGTGCTCATGCAGCTATGCCTTCACCTGTGGCATAGTGCACCCTGCCTTAGCGCTCTAAGGCCTGCTAGAGGGGTGACTTACCTATGCCATAGGCAGTATGTTGTGGGCATGGCACTCTGAGGGGAGTGCCATGTCGACTTATTATTTTTCTCCCCACCAGCACACACAAGCTGTGAGGCAGTGTGCATGTGCTGAGAGAGGGGTCCCCAGGTTGGCATGACACATGCCGCAGCCCTTAGAGACCTTCCCTGGCCATTGGGCCCTTAGTACCAGGGGTATCTTATACAAGGGACTTAACTGTGTGCCAGGGCTGTGCCAGTTTTGGAGACAAAGGTACAGTTTTGGGGAAAGAACACTGGTGCTGGGGCCTGGTTAGAAGGGTCCCAGCACACTTCCAATCATAGCTGGCATCAACAAAAGGCAAAAAGTTAGGGGGTAACCATGTCAACAGTGGCATTTTCCTACAGCCTCACACATCTCTTTCCTCCTATCCCATTCATCATGCCCCAATGGGATCTAAACCTGGTATTAATACACCTTATGTGTACCCAGTTTGAGCCACTTCACAACTGCCCTTTACGGCTCTTAATTATCAAGACTGTCTTTTCAGTTGCCATTATCTCTGCCCGCAGAGTAAGTGAGCTCCAGGCTCTGTCATCTAAGCCACCTTTCCTGGCGATACATCGTGACAAAGTGGTTCTTCGCACAAGGGCTTCTTTCCTACCTAAAGTAGAGACACCCTTCCATGTCGGACAGTCCATCACCTTTCCGACCTTTTATGCACGCATACATCCCTCTCATGAAGAGGATAGCCTCCACCGTCTGGACCCAAAAAGAGCTTTGGCATTCTACCTTGATCGTACCAAAGACCTCCGGGTGGATGATCAACTCTTTGTGGGATATGGGGGTGCAAAGAAGGGGAAGGCGGTGCAGAAGAGGACCATTTCACGATGGGTATTCTTATGCATCAAAATGTGCTATGCTCTGACTAAAAAGCAACCTCCTGAAGGTTTACTTGCTCACTCCACCAGAGCTACTGCTGCTATCACGGCACTAGCACAGGGCGTTCCAGTCCTGGACATCTGTCAGGTAGCGAAGTGGGCATCTCTGCATACTTTTACCAAGCACTACTGCCTGGACAGTCAGGTCCGAAGGTACGGCTACTTTGGCCGTTCGGTCCTGCATGACTTCTAGGTGTGATCTTGGTTCGCAGCCCACCACCGGGGATGGTATTGCTCAGGTATCTATTCAAAGGTAAGGAATCTGAAACTAGAAGTCTCTATCAGATGTACAAGTTACTTACCTTTGGTAACAATATATCTGGTGGAGACATATTCTAGTTGCAGATTTCTTACTGACCCACCCATCTTCCCCACACTGAAAACCGATTTCTAGGGACAGGAACTTCCCCTTAAGGGCCCTAGTTTTGGCACACCACTCTGTGTTCTTCATGGCTCTGCGCTACTGGCGCGGAAGACGTGAAAAGAACCTGACTTCAGCCTGACAGGTTGACGCCTATATACGACTGCAAGGTCATCACGGCGAACACGACGCCAACGAAGCCCGCGGAGTCGACCGACACCACCTGACGGTGCACAGAGGTACTGCTCGTTGAAAAAATCTCCAGATCCAGTCTAACGCCTGGGGAAATTCAAAGGTAATTAATCTGCAACTAGAAGTCAAAGGTAAGGAATCTGCAACTAGAATATGTCTTTACCAGATATATTGTTACCGAAGGTAAGTAACTTGTACTTCAGTCTGTGATTAGATTGCCACTGAAAGAATACAACCACAGTAAAGGGGTACTTTTGCAGCCACCTAGGCCTATTGGGTTTTCCCAGAGCAGTGGTAACTATTTAAGTTGCTGTGATAATGAGAGTTCTAACACTATTGCAGAATATGTTCCAACCAGCTCCCTTTTTATTCCAGGTTTAAACTTTAATTTAGTTTGTTACGTTTCCGATGGGATTTCCAATTGCAGTTAAAATGTTTGGCATCCCAGACTGCCTTTTGTTGGGCAACCACTGCTTGTAGGAGGAAAGTTCAGTGTTCTCTTCTTCTTCTTCAAGATTCTTCTTTAAAGATAAGGTTACATTCATACTATGGCCTTCCTTTTGCTTAAAGTTATACTGAGTTCCGTCTAGCCAGATAATTTATCGAGAAAGGCAAAATATATGAGTGTAGAGGATAATGTTTTTGTAGGATATGAAGACACGAGTAGGGTAAAGCAGTCAGTAAACAAACCATTTCAAGATGGTTAAAATATGTCATTAACTAACAAACAGCAATCTAACAACTGGTTTTAGGGTACAATGGATTTTTAGCTAGAGGTAAGACTGCTGTTACAGCCTTATTGAAAGCCGTTGAGTCAGTTTGATGAGCTGCTAGCTGTCATCTTTGCAGTTATTTTCAAAACCGTACCGTTTGGACTCTCAGTTTGCTAATCTTATGCTTCGGAGCGTCCTTATGTAGTTATAGTACCTGTAGTCAGCCCATCTACTTTGATAACTATTTTGGGAGTGGTTTGCATAAGGATCTTCTGCAGGTATTATCCATTGTCAAAAAGTGATTTACATTTCGTAACATTCTTTCTGATCCTCCCAGAGATTTCTTACCACTCCCAAACCTACCCTCTCTCAGTGAATGAGCAGATTGTTTTGCTTTCCTTTTTGGTTTCCTCTAATATCCTTCGTCTCTGTAATCTCTGTAGACTGCAGAAATTGTTTTAGTGGGTGTGAAGTCACTGGCGCTTGTGATGTCCTAGACTGGATTAGTAATGTCTTCATTTGTGAAGTCTCACAGATCTCTGGCTGTAGTCCAGGAGTTCCACCTGGTGCAGGGTGACCAGATTTTGAGGAGCAAAAACCAGGACAGGTCAGACATAAAAGGACTAAAGACATTACTCTCACTTTTATATCTGGCCTGTCCCGTTTTTTTGCGCAGCTTTGTGAATGTATGTCTATAAATGTGTGTGTGTGTGTGGGCATGTGTGTGTATATGTATATATACACACACACACACACACATACGTACACACATACATATGTACACACACACATTTACAAGACTACATATGTAAAATAAGCTATGGCTTGACCACCCACCCTGCACCCCCAACTTGACCCCACCCACCTCTCTCTGCTCCCCACTCTGTCTGCTGGGAGCAGACAGTAGACTGTGTTGCCTGACAGTAACAGATAAAATACTTTAATTATTTCAGACTTTGTACGCCTCTTCAACGTATGCTTACCTAGATGATCTGGCCTTTGTCCCCGAAACCGGGACATTTATTTAAAATTAAGAGAAGCGTCGGGACACCGGGACAGTCCTCTAAAAACCTGGACAGTCCGGGAAAATCAGGGAGGTCTGGTCACCCTAACCTGGTGCAAGTCATTGGTACTGATAGTTATAAAAACAAGCATTTGCAATGCAATCAGTCTCGCATTAGCTCCAGTTAGAGGTATTGGCGTTGTAAATTCCTAACTGGACTTTTCTTGCCACAAAAAGTTTAAATGAAAAGTAAAACATTACTTGACAAAAGCGAGCCTATTTGAAGCACCATTGCCGGCATGAGCATGAAGGAGAGACACAAAAGGAAAAAGAAGTTCGCGCGCAGTCAAACATATCAGCAATTGTGCAGTTATCCATGTAACAGGGTCAGTCTGCAAGGCGGTAACAAAACCTTCCCAAGGAGTGACAAACTTAAAGCATTTACCAATAACTTACAGCTCTGCCAAGAGTGCGAGCCACACAACAGCAGCCTGTGTACAGTTACAGCCTTGCCAAGTGTGTGCCGTATAACTACTGCCCGTGTACATTTAGAGCCGTGCCAAGAGTGTACGCCGCATAACTACTGTCTGTGTACGGTTAGAGCCCTGCAAAGAATACGCACTGCATTGACTACTGCTTATGTACAGTTACAGCCCTGCCAGAAGAGCGCACTGCGCAACTGCCACTGTGCTGGGTCTGGGACGGATCTACTTATGCAAAGCCAGCGAAAATAAATGTGCGAAAATAAAACAGACCATTTGAAAGACGAGTTAGAGCTAATAGCTAACTGGACTTTTCTTTCCACACAAACTAAAAATAAAAAGTAAAACAGTTCACATGAGCAAGTGGATTGAAAGTGCTGCAGTGAGTGCGAAGGTGAGACACAAAAGGAAAAAAATTTGCTTGCAGTGAAAGTTATTGGCAAAAGTGCAATTATCCATTTAACAGGGTCGATGGCCAAGGCAGGAACAAAAACCCCCTAAGGAGGGACAAACGTGAAGCAGTTACCAACAAAAATAAAGGATTTTTGAAAGGCAAGCCCATGAATGAGTGTTAGTGATGGGCGTGAGGTGGGCGATGTTAAAAGCCTAGATACATACCAACACGTCCAAAAGCAGCGACCTAAAAATCACACCATAAGAGGGCATAATGAACCCTCTCCCCCTCTACCTGTTGGTGCTGAGCCCTGGTGTTTTGGGATCCCAATCCCCCTACCTCATGAATTGTTTTCCGTCTCTCTGAGCCTACCTGCTGCCACAAGTCTTTGTCCTGCACTTTTGCCAGAGCCCTCGCACACACCCAGCTGGGGAAAGCAGCATCCTCCTTTCCTGGCTTTGCTTGGGAACCAGTTGCTGCTTCCAGTGATGGTAGAGCGAGTGCAGATCCACGCCTCTCACTCCCAAATTGAACAAAAATAACAAGAACACATATGTCTCCTAAGATGTCCACGCCTTATCCTCCTAATCGTACGCTACACAAACAGAGCTCCCGCTGCTTTCTATTCACAAAGTCTGCCTCCTCCCTCCGCAGCTGTCAGTGGGCCCTCCCTTGCACTCACCTGGAGTTGTTGTCCTGGCCTGGATCCAGCATGTCCATGGGGGTGGGAAGGGGAGGTGGAAATTTCTGGGGAGCGCGGGAGGGCGCTTGGCCCACCATGGTCAGACGCCTCTTATTTCCTGGTTGCTGTCGGGCTGCAGTAGTCACGCGTGCGGCAGGCAGGCCTCCCTCTCCCTCCTCGGGCCACAGGGACACGGGGGTATTGGTGCTTCTGATCACAGGAACAAACACTCGGGTCATGTGAGGGAGAGGATTGCCATCCCCCACCTCCAGCCGGGAGACAGGGAGAACACATGAGGAGGGAGCGCGAGACGGGAGAGAAGGAGCGCACGAGCTGGCAGGGTTCGCCGGGCCCAGCCTGCGGAAGGGAAAACAATACCGACGTGAAGCGGTGCGAGGGCGCTGGTGATTGCAAAGGAGGGGGAGCGAGACGCCTGCGAGAGAGGAGGGAGGGAGGATGTAGACACTGTCAGTTGGCAAACCAACCTGCCAGCATCGCAGAAGATATTAAAGATGACTGCCCCACTGAGAGATCCCGGCCTGCCTGGCAGAGATCTCTGTGCTGTGAAGGGAGCCAAATGCTGTAGCACCGCCCTTCACAGCACTCGAGGTTTGCTGAGTGGGTGCCATGTTTGATCCACCTGTTGAACAAACTTTTTTGCACTGAGAACATAAACTCCCAAAGTCTTTGCTATTGCAGTACAAAGAACAAATGGCCTAACCCATATGGTATTTTCTCCTTTTGCATGGGGAAGAGTCTACATTTTCGCAGTCCATGCCTGCTATGCCTCACATATGAGGGCCACTCTCTGGTGGAGAAACCACCAGGTCAAAGGTTTGTTTACACTGGAGACTCAGTGGAGACTTGGCCAGTGTAAAAGAGGTGCTTCCCTCGATTCAGAATTGAGCAGGGGAACTGCAAGTTGGTTGAGACAGACTGACTGCTGATTTGCAGCGGTCCCACATTCTGTCAAACTCTAAATCAGGCCTCTAGTTTGACGTCTGGGATGATTCACAAAAGGACTCAGCATAAAGAAGTGTTTCCATCAGAAAGAACGTTTCTGAAGATAAGCCTTGTTCTTCTTTCCCTTTTGCCTACATATGAGATAAATGTGTTTTTGTCAACATCAGGACAGTGCGCGCTCTACGGGCGACAAAAATGCAAAAACCCAGTCTTTATGCAAGAGCATAATTCATGCATTGTGTTTATATGCAATATGTTAACCTTTTGCGTTGCAGAGTTTAACCTTGAAAAGCACTATTAATGATGTTTGCAATAACTGTTCATTTGCAAGGTATTGCTGCAGGCTTACTGAGTGTGTTAGGGTGTGGTCCCTTTCTATGACCTTCTAGAAGCTTTCCCTGCAGCATGACTGGGTATGGTTTGTGGGCTGGGCTTGACTCTATATAATGGAGCCAGCCCAGCTCCACATGCTCACTATTCAGAGGTCTAGGTGCAGAGCAGCCGCAACTTCCTGAGCTCCTGTTCCAGAGGTCTTCCTTGATATTCCAGGCCTGCCCTCATTGTACTGGTGATCCGTGAGCAGGGCGGCAAGGTGGATGTCGGGCTGGGCCCCCGACTCCCGTTCTCAAAGACATTCGAGTTTTGGGCCTAGTTGTGAAACTCGTGTGGGTGAGTGTGATTTCATGGCATTTGCATGTTCTTGGTCGAATCTGCAGAGTGCGCAATTCAACCCTGGCATAAAACGCTTGGCTTTTAGATCGGCAGTGTGCGCGATCATTTCATGGCATTTGCATATCCTTGTTCGAATCAGCAGAGTCCGCGATTCACTTCTAACATGTGAACCTTGGCATTCAGATCGGCAACAGTGTGCACGATTATTTCATGGCATTTGCATATTCTTGTTCGAATCGGTAGAGTGCGCGATTCAACCCTGGCATAAAACGCTTGGCTTTTAAATCGGCAGTGTGCGCAATCATTTCATGACATTGAAAACTTTGGTGTGCTGTGTTTGTTGAGGTGCACACATTTATCCTGAGCTTTTGGATTTCTTTGACACGCTTAATTCATAGTGCGACATTCTTTGTGCATATTAAGTTCCTAAAACAGTTCCTGTTGTTTCCAGGGAATGTTCAGATAACCTTTGTCCTCATGTAAAAATACAATGTTTATTCTGAAACATAATTGATGAAGGTTCTTGTATTCTAGACAGTATGTGATATTTCCTGAAAAGCTCATATGAAACATTGTATTAACCCATTCTTGATTTTTCCAGGTACCTAGATTTTTTGAGGTCTACTTATAGTCATTTCTTAGGTTATCCATGATCACAGTATAAGAACTCTTAGAACCACAATGTGATTATATCTCTGTGGTATATCTATCGGAGCTTTGGAGCTGTCTAGTGGTGGACATGTTGGGAACGTGCGCAGGCCCCGAGGATCTGGTCTCCCTGACAGTTTTTCCTAGTTTCCACAAGGTGCTTGTTTGTTCCGTTATACAGCTGGACTTTCTGACCTTATCAGTGGGATTGGCATGCATTCCATGGCTTTTCTGTGTAATAGCAATGGTCAATCCCAATTAGCACTCCTCAAGATGGATCAACGTTTAAAAATTGTCTCATCTGAGGAGCAACAGAAACACTGTTACCTAGAAACAAATGTTTTTTCACAATTTAATTTATTACACATTTATTCCATACAAAATGATCAAATGTAGGTACAATATGTTCCCAAACATAATATATTTTACAAATATTTTTTTTAATCAGTCTCATAAGAATTATAATGCAAACAGACTTCAATGTTCCAATTTATCCAGACATAGTCTATTGAAAGCCTGTCCTTGAAATCCATTACCATAAACAAATTCCTAAAATAGGTCTTAAAAAGTTCCTTTTGAACACGGCCTTGAAGCCGCTTCTTCAGGGCTGTAAGTAAGGAAAACAAATCCCATGAATCATACAGATTTTTTGTGTGAAACATGCAGTATGCATTTCCTATGCTGTAATATCCTGTCTCATTTCTGTTAGTATTAAGCGAGAGAGTGGCAGAAGATGGCTTGTCTAGTTAAAGCATCTGATAGAGACTTCTAGCTGCAAATTCCTTACCTTAGAATTCCCTGGCATCAGCTTTGAATCCGGAATTTTTTCTGCTGAGCAGTACCTTGCGCGCGCCGTCGGGTGGCGTCATTTGGATCCGTGTGCGTCGTCCGGCTCCACGTGGTGTCGTCAGCGTCATTGGAGCCATCTGTGATGTCACGGTCTTCTATACAGGCACCACCTCTGCACACCAGTTCTTTCCCTTCTGCGCCGGAGGATTGTCTGTGCGAATGACTTTGAGGAAGACTGAATTCAAACCGTGTGGCGCATGTCATCGCACCATGTCAGTCACTGATCCTCACCAAGTTTGCCTCTGGTCCCTCGAGAAGGACCATGATGCAGTCATGCTCCGACTGTCAGACCATAGCTCCGAAGGCCTTGAGAGAGAGATCTCACAAACTTCTAGCAGCCTGGCAGCCGTCTTCGGTCGCCGCAACTCGGAGGAGATCACGGTCCCACTCTAGGAGGAGGTCACGGCACCGCTCCAGGAGCCCCAAGTCATCTTCCTCGCATTCAAGGTCATCGGGGCATTCAGGTAAGAGGCGCAAAAAGAAGAAGAGGTCCAAGTGGACTTCGACTTCCCACACCCGTCGTCCAACGAGGCGTCCAGGGAATGTCGATGTTCCAAGCGTAGCTCAGCGGAGCGTCTTCCCCACTTTCCGGGAACCGGAGCGATCTCCACTAAAATTAAGGAATTTTACGAGGCTATGCGCCTTGTCTATCCCCCGGTAAAAGAACAGCTGATGGAGGATCATTTGACCTTACACTGTGAGGAAGTTTTGCCTCTCTTGTGCAAGGAAGCCATAGTAAGGGTCCCGATGTCAGAAGCAGTCAGTGGTTGTTATTCCTGCTACTTTCTGATTCCGAAGAAGAACAAGGGTCTTCGCCCTATCTTGGATTTATGGGACATCAATCTCTTCCTCAAAAAGTAGAAATTAAAGATGCTCACTCTTGCTTAGGTCTTGTCTGCCCTGGACCAAGGATGGTAGTGTTGGACTTGCAGGATGCGTATTTTCACATCCCCATCCTGCCCGCCCACAGGCGTTACTTGTGGTTCAAGGTGGGCCACGAGTACTTTCAGTTTACCGTGCTCCCCTTTGGTCTCACCAGTGCCCCTCGGGTGTTCACCAAAGTGATGGCGGTGGTGGCAGCTCATCTGCTCAGGTTAGGGATGTCAGTCTTCCCCTACATGGACGACTGGCTGTTAAAGGCTCCAATGCCCCAGGCTCTTGTAACCCACCTTCAGACTACGGCGGACCTCCTGCATTCCCTGGGGTTCACTATAAATGAGCCAAAGTCACACCTGACTCCCTCTCAGAAGCTCCCTTTCATTGGAGTTGTTCTGGACACAGTGCAGTTTCGGGCCTATCCTCCCGAAAAGCGATTCCAAGATTTTCAGGTTATGATACCGATGTTTCGGCTCTATCCTGGATTTTGGTGAGACAGACTGTGAGGCTGTTGGGACTCATGGCTTCCTGCATCCTATGAGTCAAACATGCCAAATGGCTTATTAGGGCTCTGCAGTGGGACCTGAAGTTCTAATGGGCACAGCATCAGGGAATCTTACCAACATGGTTCAGAACTGCAAAAGACCTGCAGTGGTGGTTAGTGAACTGCGATTGGGCCAAAGGCAGATTCCTCTCCCTTCCCCAACAAGATCTCAGGATAGTGACAGATGTGTCACTTCTGGGATGGGGCGGCCATCTGGGAGAGGCGGTGATCATGTCTCTGGCGGAATCCGGGCTTCATATCAACTTGTTGGAGCTTCAGGCATTTCTTCCTGTTGTGAAAGGGAAGATAGTGCAAGTGTTCACTGACAACACTACCGCAATGTGGTACTGCAACAAACAAGGTGGTGTGGGGTTGTGGACTCTTTGTCAAGAGGCTCTACGTCACTGGACATGGCTGGAGCACCAGGGCATAACCCTGGTAGTTCAACACCAGGCATGTTCTCTGAACGCCAGAGCGGACAAACTCAGCCAGCAATGCTTAGCAGATCACAAATGGTGTCTCCATTCGGAGGTGGTGCAAGGACTCTTTCAGCAGTGGGGAGAGCCTTGGTTAGATCTGTCCACCTCCGAAGAGAACGTGCAATGTCAGCAGTATTGCGCGTTGGAGTTTACAAGGCGGCTATCGCTAGGCGACGCTTTTCATTGCAAGTGGAGTTCAGGCCTCCTGTGTGCCTTTCTGCCCATACCACTTCTGCCCAGTGTTCTCAAGAAAATCAAGAATGACCGGGCCAAAGTAATCCTGGTGGCTCCGGATTGGGCATGAGGAGTCTGGTATCCAGAGCTTCTCAAAGTGAGCATCAATCCTCCAATCAGGTTGCAGCACAGGGGAAGGTTCTCCACCCAAACATGTCAACTCTGCTGCTTCATGCATGGAGATTGAGCGGCAGCAGTTGATGGTTTATGACCTCCCTCCCGAAGTCTGTAATGTCATTCTGGCAGCCAGGCATCCATCTACCAAGACGGTTTATGCCTGCCTTTGGAAGCATTTTGTATTATATGGTACAGAGAGGTCTATTGATCCCCTTTCTTCTTCTCTCTCTAATATCCTTCTTTTCATTCTGACACTCGCCGAACAGGGTTCCTCCTTAGGGACTCTTAAGGGCTATCTTTCTGCCTTATCGGTTTTTCTTCGATTGCCTGATCAACAGTCTTTGTTTGTCTCCTATTGTACAGAGATTCTTAAAAGGGCTTGTACATACTTTTCCCCTGACGCCTTTTGTTTTGCCTCAGTGGGACCTTAATCTGGTGCTCACTTTTCTTATGTGTGCTCCTTTTGAGCCTCTACATAGTTGTCCTCTCCGGCTGCTCACTATCAAAGCAGCCTTCTTAGTGGCGATCACATCTGCAAGGAGAGTAAGTGAGATGTAGGCTTTATCATTAAAGCCGCCGTATCTCACGGTATATCCTGATAAGGTAGTTCTCAGAACTCGTGCCTCTTTACTCCCCAAGGTGGTGACCTCTTTCCATCTGGGTCAGAACATCACCCTGCCCACCTTCTTTGCTCCACGCATCCCTCTAAAGAAGAGGAGCTTCTCCACCGTCTGGACCCAAAAAGTGGGTTGCCGTTCTACCTTGACCACACAAAAGAGTTCCGGGTAGACAACCAACTCTTTGTGGGGTACGTTGGTGCAAAACAGGGTCGGGCAGTTCAGAAACGAATAATTTCGCGCTGGGTCATTCTCTGTATTAAAATCTGCCATGCATTGGCTAAGAAGCAGCATCCTGAGGGCTTGAGAGCTCACTCTACAAGGGGGAAAGCTCCTACCACTGCATTAGCTCGAGGCGTGCCTGCCCTAGGCATCTGCCAGGCGGCAACATAGGCTTCCTTGTACACGTTCGCAAGGCACTACTCCCTGGATAGCCAGGTGAGGAGGGATGGGCATTTTGCTTGCTTGGTCCTACAGGACTTTCTTGTATAAAGTATATGTCCGCAGACCACCGCCAGGAGGTTATGGCTTGGGTATCTATTCTAAGGTAAGGAATCTGCAGCTAGAAGTCTCTATCAGATAAACAAGTTACTTACCTTCGGTCAAATTATATGTTAGAGACTCTGGGGGTCATTCTGACCCTGGCGGTCTTGGACCGCCAGGGCGAAGAATGACGAAAGCACCGCCAACAGGCTGGCGGTGCTTCAATCCCCATTCCGACCGCGGCGGTAAAGCCATGGTCGCCCCGCCGGGGCCGGTGGTTTTTGCCCCGGCTGGGAGAATCCGCCAGGGCAGCGCTGCAAGCAGCGCTGCCCTGGGGATTCTGACCCCCTTACCGCCAGCCTGTTTCTGGCAGTTTTCACTGCCAGGAAGAGGCTGGCGGTAAGGGGTGTCCTGGGGCCCCTGGGGGCCCCTGCACTGCATATGCCACTGGCATGGGCAGTGCAGGGGTCCCCTCACAGGGCTCCACCCAGCTTTTCACTGTCTGCCTAGCAGACAGTGAAAAGGACGACGGGTGCAACTGCACCCGTCGCACGGCCGCAACACCGCCGGCTCCATTCGGAGCCGGCTCCTGTGTTGCAGGCCTCATTCCCGCCGGCCCAGCGGGAATGTCGGAATGGGGACCGCGTTATTGTGGCCACATGGCGGCCACTTGGCGGTTTCCTACTGGCGGGCGGCTACCGCCGCCCGCCAAGGTTGGAATGACCCCCTCTATCTAGTTGCAAATTCCTTGTACCCACCCATGCTCCCTGCTCTGGGGATACATCATGTATTTTCAGATTTTTACCCCTTTTCAGGGTATGTAATTTCACACAGACAAACAGAGAAAGTTGGATCTTCCAGGACTTTGCGCTTATGGCGTGGGAGCTTGTGGAAAATAACTAACATATGTTCGTTGGGGTGGTGCCTATATAGAAGACTGTGACGTCACAGATGGCACTAACGACTCTGACGATGCCACGCTGAGCCAGACGACGCATGCGGATCCGAACGATGCCATCCGACGGAGCGCGCAGGGTATTGCTCAGCAGAAAAAAATCCGGATTCGAAGCTGACACCAGGGAATTCTAAGGTAAGGAATCTGCAGCTAGATAGAGTCTCTAATTTGTTACCGCTGGGGCGTAACATTGCAGCTGGCTCCTAATGGAGCCGGCGGCAATGTGACGGTTCAGCGAGTGCAGCAGCACCGGTGTGCTTTTCACTGTCTACCAGGCAGACAGTGAAAATCGCGACGGGGCTGTGCCTGGGGGCCCCTGCACTGCCCATGGTAAGTGCATGGGCAATGCAGGGGCCCCCAGGGGCCCGCAACTCCCCTTCTCGCCAGCCTTTCCATGGCTGTCTCTACCCGGAGTCAAAAACCCCAGGGCAGCGCTGCCCTGGCGGATTAAAACTGCCAGGACAACCATGGCGGAAAACCGCTGGTCCCGGCGGTGTGACTGCGGCACTACTGCCACAGTGAAAATATGGCGAATTGTACGGCCAGTCTGTTGGCGGTACGATCGCCACTTCAACCCTGGTGGTCTTTGACCGCCAGGGTTGTAATGAGGGGCTTATTCTTCTAGTTCTTAAGACCTGGGTTCTTAATGAGAGCAGTCAAAAATTCCTAATTTGCTTAAACCCATGTCGTAGTCCTTACCAGGATAGTGAGAACTAACCATTAAACAATCCGCTGAAGTCAGATCTGTTTTAGGGTTTGCCACATGAAAAATATTTCACTCCTTCAAACCCATCTACATAAGCATTTGTAGAAATAGAACGTTTATTGACTGTTCCACCAAGTGCCAAATGAATCAGGTATACTGTCTTCATCTCATTTACACGATAATAAGCTATTATTTTCAGAAAGGGATATGTATTTTTCTCAAATAGATGAATTCTTACTGTTTCGTTGAGGTACTTCTCAGTCTATGCCAGAGAACATTTTTAAAGGAATAATCTCCTGACATACAGTATTTCCAGGCGCCCTCTAATCTGAAGTCTCTGTAGTAGCTTTATCAATTAAACCTCACATCCTCCGTCACATCTGTATATTTCTCTTACTCTTTTCCCCTCCATTACGTGGTCTTTCATAGGGGGCTCCACCCTGTTACTGTAGCCCCCCTACCACCCCAATGACCTTGCCTTTCTTGGACGGTCTGCTCCTCAACCACCAGGCATTGCTCCCCTGCTAGGGCAGGGGAACGTCGCATCCCCCCCCCCAACCCCCTGCCAGTAGCAGCAGCTGCAAACCTTTTACTACAAAATGATAATCAACTATGTTAATTATCGTTTTGTATTAAAAGGTCGGGTCCATGGACTATGACAAGCACTGAGGGGGAGTGCACAGCACTCCTCCTCATTGCGCTTGTATGTTTGGCAGGCCGTCTCGGGCCAGCCAAACATACATGAGCTCTGTGCTCTCTCCAGCCCGGCACTGTGTTGCCGGGCTGGAGAGAGCAGGCACAGGCTCCCAGTCTGCCCAGGAACCCCCTTGCTGGGTGCTCCCAGCCAATCCTAACGCTGCTCTGAGCAGTGTCAGAATTGGCCGCAGGGCAGGCTGGGAGCCTGTTCCTACAGTCAAGGACGGAGGAGCAGAGCAGCGCGGAAATAATTTTTTTAATTATCACTTTTTATTTCATTCTCCCCCTGCCCCTTTTCCCTCCCACAAGCCGCCCCTGTCAACCACACAAATTAAAATTTGTTACCCTGCTTAATTATGAATGACTTATACCCCCTAACCTTTCTTTTGTTCACAGGCGGCCAGATACCTCGTTTCTATGGTTCAAGAATCCCTGGAGGAGCATCAAGTTTATCATCTGGAAAAGATATTACTGCTGGTTGATCACTATCCTTCTCATTGCGCTGGGACTTCTGTTGCTTGGGATCTTCGTGTACTCTTTTCCTGTGAGTGCAGATAACTGAGGGCGGCTGCATGTGATGTGAACAAGCTAGAGGGAGAGGGAGGGTGGTGAGAAGCTGCATCAAACATATGAGAGCTCGAATGCAGGGGGGACGAAGACAATACTATTATTTAGATAGATGAGTAGGATTGTCAGAGAACAACATTTGTCAGCAGGAAGAGAGAGTTGGATGATAAAAGGAAAGAGCATACACTTGGGTGTCAAAAAAAGAATGCTTGTGTGAGTGGGATCAAGAGCAATGGTGTAGGAAGTTGGCTCTGTATATACTATCTCAAAGTGAGAAATGGTGTGCACAGAGTCCAAGGGTGCCCCTTCGAGGTTGATAGTGGCAAAATTAGATAATACTAATGCTCTATTTTGTGGTAGTGTGGTCGAGCAGTAGGCTTATCAGAGGGTAGTGTTAATCATTTGTTGTACACACACAGGCAATAAATGAGGAACACACACTCAAAGACTTAACTCCAGGCCAATATGTTTTTATATAGAAAAATATATTTTCTTAATTTATTTTCAGAACCACAAGATTCAAATTTGAGGTAAGTACATAAAATGCAAGGTACTTCACAAAGGTAAGTATAGAACTTTGATTTAAAACAGTAGTACACACCGTTTTGATAAAAATGGCAATAAGCTATTTTAAAAGTGGACAGTGCAAAAATCAACAGTTCCTGGGGTGGTAAGTATTGGTCAGTTTTTCAGGTAAGAAAAGCAGTTACACAGTCATTATCCTGGGCATAGGCAGCCCACCGTTGGGTGTTCAAGGCAACCCCAAAGCCACCGCACCAGCAACACAGGGCCGGTCAGGTGCAGAGGTCAAAGGAGGGCCCAAAACACATAGGCTTCAATGGAGAACAGGGGTGCTCCGTTTCCAGTCTGCTAGCAGGTAAGTACCTGCGTCCTCGGGGAGCAGACCAGGGTGGTTTTGTAGAGCACTTGGGGGGGGGACACACCAGCACACAAAACACACCCTCAGCGGCACAGGAGCGGCCGCGTTCAGTGTGCAAAGTAAGCATCGGGTTTGCTGTAGAAATCAATGGAAGGACTTGGTGGTTACTCTGGTGATGCAGGCAGGGCACCGGGGTGCTTCTCGGACTAGCCACCGACTGGACTAGGATGAGGGCCACCTGCTGGTCACTCCTGCACTGGTAGGTGGTGTAGGAGGCTGGCCTGGCTTATAATGGGTACCAGAGGTACTTACACCTTGTGCCAGGTCCAGTTATCCCTTATTAGTGTAGAAGAGGTTTTCTAGCAGCGTAGGCTGATAGAAGGTAGCTATGGCAAAGCAGCTTAGGCTGAACTAGGAGACATGTAAAGCTCCTACTATACCACTGGTGTCATATGCACAATATCATAAGAAAACACAATACACAGATATACTAAAAATAAAGGTACTTTATTTTTATGACAATATGCCAAAAGTATCTCAGTGAGTACCCTCAGTATGAGGATGAGAAATATACACAAGATATATGTACACAAACCAAAATTATGTAAGTAATAGCAAAAGGAAGTAATGCAAGCAATGTAAAGTTACAGTAGATTGCAATAGGAGCACATAGGTATAGGGGCAACACAAACCATATACTCCAAAAGTGGAATGCGAACCACAAATGGACCCCAAACCTATGTGAGCTTATAGAGGGTCGCTGGGACTGTAAGAAAACAGTGAGGGTTAGAAAAATAGCCCACCCCAAGACTATGAAAGGTAGGTGTAAAGTGCACCTACTACCCCCAGAGAGCACAGAAGTCGTGATAGGGGGATTCTGCAGGAAGAACAAACACCAGCAATGCAACAACAGTGGATTTCTGGACCTGAGTACCTGTAAGACAAGGGGACCAAGTCCAAGAGTCGCGACAGTGTCGAGAGTGGGCAGGAGCCCAAGAAATGCCAGCTGAGGGTGCAAGGAAGATGCCACCTGTTGGAAGAAGCTTGATGTTCTGCAAGAACGAAGAGGACTAGGAACTTCCCCTTTGGAGGGCGGATGTCCCACGTCGTGAAGAAGCCTGCAGAGGTACTCCCACATAGAAAGGCCGCAAACAAGCCTTGCTAGCTGCAAGGGTTGCGGTTAGGGTTTTTGGATGCTGCTGTGGCCCAGGAGGGACCAGGATGTTGTCACTTGGATGAGGAGACAGAGGGGGCACCCAGCACGTCAGGGAGCCCTCACAGAAGCAGGCAGCACCCGCAGAAGTACCTGAACAGGCACTTAGAAGAAAAGTGAACCGGAGTCCACCCGAAGTCACAAAAGGGAGTCCCACTACGCCGGAGGACAACTCAGAAGGTTGAGCACAGCAGGTTAGAGTGTCGGGGAACCAGGCTTGGATGTGCACGAAGGAAATCCTGGAAGACTGCACAGGAGCCGGAGAAGCTGCAAATCATGCGGTACCCAGCAATGCAGTCTAGCGTGGGGAGGCAAGGACTTACCTCCACCAAACTTGGACTGAAGAGTCACTGGACTGTGGGAGTCACTTGGACATAGTTGCTGAGTTCCAGGGACCATGCTCGTCGTGCTGAGAGGGGACCCAGAGGACCAGTGATGCAGTCTTTTGGTGCCTGCAGTTGCAGGGGGAAGATTCCGTCGATCCACAGGAGATTTCTTCAGAGCTCCTGGTGCAAGAAGGAGGCAGGCTACCCCCAGAGCATGCACCACCAGGAAACAGGCGAGAAAGCCGGCAGGATGAAGCGATAAAAGGTTGCAGTAGTCGTCTTTGCTACTTTGTTGCGGTTTTGCAGGCGTCCTGAGCAGTCAGCGGTCGATCCTTTGGCAGAAGGTGAAGAGGGAGATGCAGAGGAACTCTGATGAGCTCTTGCATTCAGTATCTGAAGAATTCCCCAAAGCAGAGACCCTAAATAGCCAGAAAAGGAGGTTTGGCTATCTAGCAAGGAGGATAGGCTAGTAACACAGGTAAGAGCCTATCAGAAGGATTCTCTGATGTCACCTGCTGGCCCTGACCACTCAGAGCAGTCCAGTGTGCCAGCACACCTCTGAATCCAAGATGGCAGAGGTTTGGGGCACGCTGGAGGAGCTCTGGGCACCTCCCCTGGGAGGTGCAGGTCAGGGGAGTGGTCACTCCCCTTTCCTTTATCCATTTTCGCGCCAGAGCAGGGCTGGGGGATCCCTGAACCGGTGAAGACTGGCTTATGCAGAGATGGGCACCATCTGTGCCCATCAAAGCATTTCCAGAGGCTGGGGGAGGCTACGCCTCCCCAGCCCTGACACCTTTTTCCAAAGGGAGAGGGTGTAACGCCCTCTCTCTGAGGAAGTCCTTTGTTCTGCCTTCCTGGGCCATGCCTGGCTGGACCCCAGGAGGGCAGAAACCTGTCTGAGGGGTTGGCAGCAGCTGCAGTGAAACCCCAGGAAAGGCAGTTTGGCAGTACCCGGGTCTGTGCTAGAGACTCAGGGATCATGGAATTGCCTCCCCAATGCCAATGTGAATTGGTGAAATTGGTCACTAGCCTGTTAGTGACTATTTGGAAAGCAGAGAGAGCATAACCACTGAGGTTCTGGTTAGCACAGCCTCCGTGAGACAGTTAGTCATCACACAGGGAACACATACAGGGAACACATACAGGGCACACTTATGAGCACTGGGGCCCTGGTTGGCAGGGTCCCAGTGACACATACACTAAAACAACATATATACAGTGAAATATGGGGGTAACATGCCAGGCAAGATGGTGCTTTCCTACACCTGGGTACCTCAGTACCATATACTAGGGAATTATATGGGTGTACCAGTATGCCAATGTGAATTGGTGAAATTGGTCACTAGCCTGTTAGTGACAAATTTGGAAAGCAGAGAGAGCATAACCACTGAGGTTCTGGTTAGCAGAGCCTCAGTGAGACAGTTAGGCATCACACAGGGAACACATACAGGGCACATACTTATGAGCACTGGGGCCCTGCCTGGCAGGGTCCCAGTGACACATAGACTAAAACAACATATATACAGTGAAAAATGGGGGTAACATGCCAGGCAAGATGGTACTCTCCTACAGGTGGTTCCTCTCAGTCCTGGGGGCTACGGGTGCAGTGCTTGAGTCAGGCGTCAGGTTCCTGTGTTACCAGGCAGTCATGGTCAGTGGGAGCCTCTGGATCCTCTCTGTAGGCGTCGCTGTGGGGGTAGAAGGGTGTCGACTCAGGGTGTCCACATCGTTGGAGCCGCCTGGGAGTCCTCTCTGCGGTGTTGGTTGTCCTGAACTCGAGCCGAGGGCGTCGGGTGCAGAGTGTGAAGACTCACGCCGGGAAGTTGGAGTCTCTTTAAAGTTGCTTCTTTGTTGCAATTTTGTTGCTGTTTCTAGACAGAGCCGCTGTTCTCGGGAGGTTCTTGGTCCTTCAGGTGCAGGTCAGTCCTCTGAGTCATCAGAAGTTGCTGGTTCCGCTGGATGCGTCGCTGTGCAGGTTCTTTGAGTCTGGAGACAGGCCAGTAGGACTGGGGCCAAGTCAGTTTTCGTCTCCGTCGTCTCTGCGGGACTTTCAGGTCAGCAGTCCTTCTTCTTGTTGTAGGTTGCACAAATCTGATTTCCTGGGTTCAGGGTTGTCCCTAAATACTCAATTTAGGGGAGTGTTTAGGTCTGGGGGGCAGTAGCCAATGGCTACTGTCCTCGAGGATGGCTACACCCTTTTTGTGCCTACTCCCTGAGGGGAGGAGGGCGCATCCCTATTCCTACTGGGGGAATCCTCCAAAAACAAGATGGAGGATTTCTTAAGGCAGGGGTCACCTCAGCTCAGGACACCTTAGGGGCTGTCCTGACTGGTGTTGTTTGGACTGGTATACAGGGGGCATCTCTAAGATGCCCTCTGTGTGCATATTTCAATAAATCCCACATTGACATCAGTGTGGATTTATTGTGCTGAGAAGTTTAATATAAAACTTCCCAGATTTCAGTGCAGCCATTATGGGACTGTGGAGTTCGTGTTTAACAAACTCCCAGACCATATACTCTTCATGACATAGACACTGTAGGGGCATAGTGCTCATGCAACTATGCCCTCACCTGTGGTATAGTTCACCCTGCCTTAGGGCTGTAAGACCTGTTAGAGGGGTAACTTACCTATGCCACAAGCAGTGGGTTGAGGGCATGGCACTGTGAGCGGAGTGCCATGTCGACTTAGTAATTTTCTCCCCACCAGCACACACAAGCTGTGAGGCAATGTGCATGTGCTGAGTGAGGGGTCCCCAGGGTGGCATAATACATGCTGTATCCCTGAGAGACCTTCCCTGGCCACAGGGCCCTTGGTACCAGGGGTACCAGTTACAAGGGACTTATCTGTGTGCCAGGACTGTGCCAATTGTGGGAACAAAGGTACAGTTTAGGTGAAAGAACACTGGTGCTAGGGCCTGGTTAGCAGGATCCCAAAACACTTCCAATCATAACTAGCATCATCAAAAGACAAAACGTTAGGGGGTAACCATGCCATGAGAGGCATTTTCCTACACAACCTCACCCCCCAAAAAAACGAAAGAGAATGAGACTAACGTTTCACAAGAGAGTCTTCATTTTCTAAGTGGAAGAACCTGGATAGGCCATCTGCATTGACATGGGCAGTCCCAGGTCTGTGTTACACTACAAAGTCCATTCCCTGTAGGGATATGGACCACCTCAACAGTTTAGGGTTCTCTCCTTTCATTTGCATAAGCCATCTGAGAGGTCTGTGGTCAGTTTGAACTGTGAAGTGAGTACTAAACAGGTATGGTCTCAACTTCTTCAGGGACCAAAGCACAGCAAAGGCCTCCCTCTCAATGACACTCCAATGCTGCTCCCTGGGACGTAACTTCCTGCTAATAAAAGCAACAGGTTGGTCAAGGCCATCATCATTGGTTTGGGATAGAACTGCTCCTATTCCATGCTCAGAAGCATCATTCTTCACAATGATCTGCTTTGAATAATCTGGAGCTTTCAAAACTGGTGCTGAGCACATAGCTTCTTTCAGGGTATCAAATGCCTTTTGACAGTCCAAGGTCCAGTTAACTTTTCTGGGCATTTTCTTGGAGGTAAGTTCTGTGAGGGGTGTCACTATGGATCCATATCCCTTCACAAACCTCCTATAGTATCCAGTCAAGCCAAGACTTGAGTCTGGGTTTTTGGAGCTTCCCATTCCAGAACAGTCTGGATCTTGGGTTGGAGTGTCTGAACTTGGCCTCCACCTACATGGTGTCCCAAGTAAACCACAGTACCCTGTCCTATCTGACATTTAGATGCAGGGCCTGCAAAACCTTCTTCAGGTGGACCAGGTGATCCTGCCAGTCGGAGCTAAAGACAGCAATATCATCTAAATATGCTGCACTAAAGGAACCCAAGCCAGCAAGGACTTGATTCACCAACCTTTGGAAGGTGACAGGCACATTTTTTAAGCTAAAGGGCATAATAGTAAACTGATAATGCCCATTAGTTGTAGAGAATGCTGTCTTTTCTTTTGCTCCAGGTGCCATTTTGATTTGCCAGTACCCTGCTGTCAAGTCAAAGGTACTTAAGAATTTGGCTGCATCTAATTTGTCTATTAACTCATCTGACCTTGGAATGGGGTGAAGATCTGTCTTGGTGACAGAGATGAGTCCTCTGTAGTCCACACACAATCTCATCTCTCTCTTTCCATCTTTGGTGTGAGGTTTGGGAACCAAGACCACTGGGCTAGCCCAGGGACTGTCAGAGTGTTCTATCATTCCCAACTCCAGCATCTTGTGGACCTCCACTTTGATGCTTTCTTTGACTTGGTCAGACTAACTGAATATTTTATTCTTGACAGGTAAACTGTCTCCTGTGTCCACATCATGGGTACACAGGTGTGGCTGACCAGGGGTCAAGGAAACGAGCTCAGCAAACTGCTGGAGGACCGTCCTGCAGTCAGCTTGCTGTTGGCCAGAGAGGGTGTCTGAGTAGACAATTCCATCTACTGAGCCATCTTTAGGGTCAGTGGAGAGGAGGGCATGGAAAGGTTCACTCTCTGCTTCCCAGTCCTCATCAGTAACCATCAGCATGTTTACATCTGCCCTGTCATGGTAGAGCTTAAGACGGTTAACATGGATCACCCTCTTGGGTGTCCTGTTGGTGCCCAGGTCCACTAAATAAGTGACCCGGCCCTTTTTCTCTAGCACTGGGTAAGGGCCACTCCATCTGTCTTGAAGTGCCCTGGGAGCCACGTGTAGGAGGCTGCCCTGGCTTATAGTGGGTGCCTGATGGTACTTGCACCTTGTGCCAGGTCCAGTTATCCCTTATTAGTAGATTAGTAGTGTTCTAGAAGCTTTGGCTGATAGAGGTAGCTATAGCAGAGCAGCTTAGGCTGAACTAGGAGACATGGAAAGCTCCTACTATACCACTTATATCATATAGTTACTATATCATAAGAATCACAATACTCAGAGTTACTGAAAATAAAGGTACTTTATTTTAGTGACAATGTGCCAAAGATATTTCAGAGGATATACTCCCTTAGGAGGTAAGTAAAATACACAAAATATACACACAAACCAAAATCAGGTAAGTAAACAGTTAAAAAAGTAGTGCAAACACTGTAGAATACAATAGGATGCAATAGGCCTAGGGGCAACACAAACCATATACTAAGAAAGTGGAATGCGAACCACTTAGGGGCTCCAGGCCTAGTGTAGTGTATAGAGGGTCGCTGGTAGTGTAAGAAAACACTAAGGGTGTTCAAGATACCCCACCCCAAGACCCTGAAAAGTAGGAGTAAAGTTACCCTACTTCCCCAGAAACACACTAAAGTCGTGATGGGAGATTCTGCAAAGACTACAAATGACTACAAAGCACTAAAGACGGATTCCTGGACCTGAGGACCTGTAAAGTAAGGGGACCAAGTTGAAGAGTCACAAAAGTGTCCGGGGGGGGGGGGCAGGAGCCCACTAAACCCCAGATGAAGGTGCAAAATGGCTGCCTCGGGTGGAAGAAGCTGAAGATTCTGCAACAACGGAAGATGCCAGAACTTCTCCTTTGCACAGAAGATGTCCCACAGCGTGCTGGAGGATGCAGCGCTGTTTCCACGCAGAAAGACCGCAAACAAGCCTTGCTAGCTGCAAAGGATGCAGTTGAAGAAAAAGGGTGCTGCCCGGGCCCAAGAAGGACCATTTGGTCGCCACTTGGAAGAGGAGACAGAGGGGGCGCCCAGCAGTACAGAGAGCCCACGCAGAAGCAGGCAGCACCCGCAGATGTACTTGAACACAGGTTCAAGAAAACCAAGCACAGTGGTCATCTCAACACTACAAAGGAGGGTCCCACAAAGCCAGTGGTCAAATCAGTGAGTTGATCAATGCAGGACAGAGTGCGGGGGACCTGGGCTGTGCTGTGCATGAAGGATTCCTTGCAAAAGTGCACAGAAGTCCTAGCAGCTGCAGTTCACAGGATTACTGTCTGGCGTGGGGAGGCAAGGACTTACCTCCACCAAATGTGGACAAATGGACCACTGGGCTGTCGGGGTCACTTGGATCCAGCCCCTGTGTTCCAGGGACCACGCTCGTCATGATGAGAGGGGACCCAGAGGACCGGTGAAGTAGATGTGTGGTGCCTGTGGTAGCAGGGGAAGATTCCGTCGACCCACGGGAGATTTCTTCTTGGCTTCCAGAGCAGGGTGAAGGCAGACAGTCCCCAAAGCATGCACCACCAGGAAACAGTTGAGAAAGCCGCCAGTTTAGGCGCTACAATGTCGCTGATAGTCTTCTTGCTACTTTGTTGCAGTTTTGCAGGCGTCCTGGAGCAGTCAGCGGTCGATCCTTGGCAGAAGTCAAAGAGGGAGATGCAGAGGAACTCTGGTGAGCTCTTGCATTCGTTATCTGAGGAATAGCCCACATGAGAGACCCTAAATAGCCCTCAGAGAAGGATTGGCCCCCTAGTCAGGTAAGCACCTATCAGGAGGGGTCTCTGACGTCACCTGCTGGCACTGGCCCCTCAGAAACATCCATTGTGCCCTCGCGCCTCTGCATTAAAAATGGCATAGGTCTGGGACACACTGGAGGAGCTCTGGGCACCACCCCTGGAGGGGTGATGGACAGGGGAGTGGTCACTCCCCTTTCCTTTGTCCAGTTTCACACCAGAGCAGGGGCTGGGGGATCCCTGAACCGGTGAAGGCTGGTTTATGCAAGGAGGGCACCATCTGTGCCCTTCAAAGCATTCCCAGATGCATGGAATTGGCACCCCAATACCAGATTTGGCATGGGGCGACAATTACATGATCTTAGACATGTTACATGGCCAAATTCGGAGTTACCATTGTAAAGCTACATATAGGTATTAACCTATATGTAGTGCACGCATGTAATGGTGTCCCTGAACTCACAAAGTCCGGGGAAATTGCCCTGAACTATGTGGAGGCACCTTGGCTGGAAGGAGAGTGAACCGGAGTCCACGCAAAGTCACAAAACGACGCAGGAGGACAACTCAGAAGGTTGTGCACTGCAAGAAGGAGTGTCGGGGACCCTGGCTTGGCTGTGCCACGAAGGAAATCCTGGAAGAGTGCACAGGAGCCGGAGCAGCTGAAAATCACGCAGTACCCAGTAATGCAGTCTAGCGTGGGGAGGGAAGGACTTACCTCCACCAAACTTGGACTGAAGAGTCACTGGACTGTGGGAGGCACTTGGACAGAGTTGCTGAGTTCCAGGGACCATGCTGATCGTGCAGAGAGGGGAACCAGAGGACCAGTGATGCAGTCTTTCGGTGCCTGCGGTTGCAGGGGGAAGATTCCGTCGACCCACGGGAGATTTCTTCAGAGCTCCTGGTGCAGAGAGGAGGCAGGCTACCCCCAGAGCATGCACCACCTGGAAACAGTCGAGAAAGCCGGCAGGATGAAGTGCTACAAGGTTGCTAGTAGTCGTCTTGCTACTTTGTTGCGGTTTTGCCGGCGTCCTGAGCAGTCAGCAGTCGATCCTTTGGCAGAAGGTGAAGAGGGAGATGCAGAGGAATTCTGATGAGCTCTTGCATTTGTTATCTGGTGAGATCCCCAAAGCAGAGACCCTAAATAGCCAGAAAAGGAGGTTTGGCTACCTAGGAAGGAGGATTGGCTACCAAGAGAGGTAAGAGCCTATCAGAAGGAGCCTCTGACGTCACCTGCTGGCACTGGTCACTCAGAGCAGTCCAGTGTGCCACAGACACCTCTGTTTCCAAGATGGCAGAGGTCTGGGACACACTGGAGGAGCTCTGGGCACCTCCCCTGGGAGGTGCAGGTCAGGGGGGTGGTCACTCCCCTTTCCTTTGATCAGTTTCGTGCTAGAGCGGGGCTGGGGGATCCCTGAACCGGTGTAGACTGGCTTATGCAGAGATGGGCACCATCTGTGCCCATCAAAGCATTTCCAGAGGCTGGGGGAGGCTACTCCTCCCCAGCTTTCACACCTATTTCCAAAGGGAGAGGGTGTTACACCCTCTCTCAGAGGAAGTCCTTTGTTCTGCCTTCCTGGGCCAGGGCTGCCTGGACCCCAGGAGGGCAGAAACCGGTCTGAGGGGTTGGCAGCAGCAGCAGCAGCAGCTGCAGTGGAGACCCCGGAAAGGCAGTTTGGCAGTACCCGGGTTCTGTGCTAGAGACCCGGGGGATCATGGAATTGTCCCCCCAATGCCAGAATGGCATTGGGGTGACAATTCTGTGATCTTAGACATGTTACATGGCCATGTTCGGAGTTACCATTGTGACGCTGTACATAGGTAGTGCCCCATGTACAGTGAACGCTTGTAATGGTGTCCCCGCACTCAGAAAGTCCGGGGAATTTGCCCTGAACGATGTGGGGGCACCTTGGCTAGTGCCAGGGTGCCCACACACTAAGCAACTTTGCACCCAACATTCACCAGGTGAAGGTTAGACATATAGGTGACTTATAAGTTACTTAAGTGCAATGGTAAATGGCTGTGAAATAACATGGACGTTATTTCACTCAGGCTGCACTGGCAGGCCTGTGTAAGAATTGTCAGAGCTCCCTATGGGTGGTAAAAGAAATGCTGCAGCCCATAGGGATCTCCTGGAACCCCAATACCCTGGGTACCTCAGTACCATATACTAGGGAATTATATGGGTGTACCAGTATGCCAATGTGAATTCGTAAATTTAGTCACTAGCCTGTTAGTGACAAATTTGGAAAGCATAGAGAGCATAACCACTGAGGTTCTGGTTAGCAGAGCCTCAGTGAGACAGTTAGGCATCACACAGGGAACACATACAGGGCAGATACTTATGAGCACTGGGGCCCTGCCTGGCAGGGTCCCAGTGACACATAGACTAAAACAACATATATACAGTGAAACATAGGGGTAACATGGCAGGCAAGATGGTACTTTCCTACAGTAACCATGCCATGGGAGGCATTTTCCTACACCTTGCTCTCTGGTTTATAAGACAATGACCTTCCTGGGTGGAGGGGCTAACTCCCACTCTTCAGGAATGTGCAACACCCTGGTGGTGAGCTTCAAAGGGCCGCTGCCCCTGAAACTCAAGTCTTCAGGCCTGCTGCTAGCAGCAGAGGAATTCACCCTTTGCTCCCACTTTTGACGGGAGCAAAGGCTGGAAAGCAGACAAAGGGAAGGAGGAGTGGCCTCACTGAGAATGCACCACCCGTAAAGGCTTGCATGCAAAGTGGACCCTCTGATTCAGTTTTCTCCATCTTGGGATGGAGGAAAACAGGCAATGAGGTTTAGGGAAGTGACCCTTCCCACAGGAAGTGGTCAATATAGTGGGTGTAGCCACCCAAGGGTAAGTGCCCCATTGGACACTACCAAGATCCCCCTAAAACGCCCACTAAATTCAGTATTTAGTGGGCTCCCCTAGACCAAGATTTTAGATGTGAACTGGATTTCAAAAAGATCCGAAAAGGATTCCAAGAAGAGAAGAAGACCAGCACCAGAGAAACCACCAAGACGAGAACTGAGGATCTGCTGCACCAGAAGGGGTGCCAAGACCCGTGCTTGCTGCACCAGAGTTCCGACAATCGCGACAGCGGAGGAGCTGAACACTGGACTGACCCCAAAAAACCCAGGGGAACTCCAGGCTTCAAGGATCTCCCCAGATCTCCCTCCTGAGTGGAGGTACCACTCAAGAAAAGCAAGTAAACTGCAAAGGACCAAGAAACCAGTGAGGGACACTTCACTGAATCGCTGATATCTCCGCAACCGGAAGTCACAGCTGGACCCAATGACACACAGACGACAGTCCGGAAGTGCCCCCCAAATGTACCAAGTTTGGTGGTGCGGCAACCCTCCAGTGGCCGAGATAGGGCAAGACTCTGGGTCCTGGTCAACTGACGTCGGACCAGGAGAAAACCACCTCCCTCCGAGCTGACAAAGGATCAGGAGGAAGCCCAAGTCAAGGAGCTTCAGGAACACCCTCGACCTTGGACCAGGGTGCCCCTGTTGTCCTGCAAGTGACCCCCAAAGATACTTAGCTCCAGCTCCAGTGGACTTCGTTGTGCACAGCATCGAAGACCTCCAAAGCGCCCTGCACCTGGCCGCCCTGCGCCTTGCATTGCGGATTCTGCTGTGTGCCCCAGGTCCTCAACCCCTTGTGACCTCAACAGCCAAAGAGGACCCCCTGGCAACTCTTTGAATTTGCAAACCAGCTCCTTTTCCAAGTGGCCCATCCAGGTGGCCCTGTGCCAAGAACTTTTCCAACGCTGCTCCTGCGGGAACCGGGAGCTACCCGAAGCTCTCCAGCTGACACAAGGTGCCCACCGACCCCTGCGACCATCCAGCAAAAGAAGAGACTGGTAACTCAACTGTATATTTTTTAATGCATTTTTAAAGGTGACTGCCTATTGATTACAGTGGTGCGTAATTACGCACAGGAAGACTAACTTTGCTAAAACGTTAAAAAGTAATAACAAGAAAAGTACTTAACCTATTCTAAAGATTTTGGTCTTAAAATTATATAAAAGTCAGAAGTATTTTTATAAATCCTGGTCTTGAGTTTTTCATTGAGTGTGTGTGGTGCATGGTTGGATTTGTGTGTATAGCAAATACTTAGCACATCTCCTGGATTAGCCTAACTGCTCCTTAAAAATTAGAGCATTAGGTGGTCTTATTTTTACCCCTAAATCTAACATGTGGTTGTTCGGACACTCTGCATAGTGTTCTTGGTTTTGTACACTACATAGAGGGGCAGCCTCCAACACTGGTATAAGGTGATAACTCCATAGGTGCTCACAACACACCAGGCCAGCTTCCTACAAATGTTATTTGCCGTGCAAGCCATTCCTCATATCCCTCTATGAGAGATTTAAGGGTATCAACCACGCTTATTTTAAGTTGTCTACTGTGAAATTACTGTCTCAATTCTACAGATTCAGCTGAGCTCACTACTTGGTGTCTTACCACATTATCTCAGATTTTCTGTTTAGGTCAAATTTTCCTTCAGTAACCTTTAACTTCACTCTGGAAAAGGTCTCATGCTGAACTTTTATTTCCATTTCTGTGTGACCTGCCAAACAAGTCTGAGTTTCTCACTTGCCTCTGTACCACTCCTGCAAAAGAGTTCCAAAAATTGGATACTGTTGGCAGAAAGAAGGGATTTTCTTCAATTTTTCCCACATCATTGACTGCAAGCCTGCACTTGTGGCTGGTCATAGCCAACTTTTGTGACTTGCTTTTTCTTGTGCCACAGTTACTTTCAGAAATAAAAATACATGTGTGCGGCTCTTTGACTTAAGAGCATCTGCAGTGGGGGGGCGTAGCCAAGGCATCAAGATGGTGGTCCCACTTTAGAAGTGTTACCAATCCCTCCATCATCTGCCTCAACTAGATTCGCCAGATCACTGTTGCTTTGGCTGTCAGGACTCTGGTGGCACTGACTGAGGTGCAGAGTGGGAGCTGGTGTAGACGGTAGAGGGCCTTCTTGACCCGCAGTGCCCTCGCAAAACGGCAACCAGACCCGAGAAGTGAATGTGATGGAGAGAGGGGTGAGGACAGGACCGGGAAGCAGAGGGCCTCCCGTCTGCTGGTGAAGATTGACAAGGACCTCGGTGGGCCCCCTCTCCTTGGGCTGATTGTTGTAGGTGCCCCCCACCCATGCGGTTGGGGCCCCCGGAAAAGAAGAGATGAGCCATCACGAGCTGCGGCCTGGCTTCTGGCTGTGCCTGTAGAGGGTGACACGAGGACGGGTGGGTGCCTCCCATGCACCGTCTGTGACTTGAGATGGCCATTGAGTCCTTTTCCTCTCCCTGCTGAGCCCCCTCTCCCCGATCCGCTCCCTGTGGTGCTCCCTCCCTTGCAACCAGGGGTGGGAGAGAGGGAGAGGTGGGTCGCTGTGATCCAAGGCCTGGGTGCTGGAAGCTCCTGGCATGGCATCCCTGTCGAGTAGCTACAGACGGGTCAGTTGGGCAGGCTGCGGACACCTGGAGCCCAGATTCGGTTGAATTGAAACATAGACGGGACCCGAGTGCCCAGTGTTGAGGGCCTGCCACCCATCACAAGAGCTTAGAGGACTTGGATGGACGGCGTCTCTGGGCCCCCTCCTTGTTGACAGGTCTCACTGAGACACAAAGCCTGGAAGGCTCCCTGGGCCTGACACATGTGGCGCATGTGGACCACACAGGACCGGGCTGCATGAGGTAAACCACGGAAGTAGGCCTGAGCGGGAATTTTTAATGAAGATTCTGGTGAGCATAAAAAGGCCCCGCCACCCTCCCTCATTTCACGATGCTGTGGCTCGAGGATTTGGCCAGGCCTGGGGTGCTGCTCTCAAAGTGAAATAATACACCATAACGGCATACCTCCCTACATGGGGCGCAGGACAGGGTGCGACCCCAGCAATGGGTGCAGGTCCTAATCGTGAATGGCGATGGGGTAGACTGAGTAGCCCATTGATCAGCAATCCCCGGGTCCTGTGCGAGGTGGCTATTGTGGAAGGGAGCCCGACCTGACCTTGGACAGTAGCGCAGGGGCAGGACGGGGTGGAGACGGCAGTGGGTCCATTGAGTGAGGTACTCCTAAAGGCAGAAAAGGACATAGGTGCTCCGAACCTCTGAAAGTGCTGGTAGAACTTAGGATCCAAAATACTGCCATCATGGGCAAGACAAAGTAGCCGACTCCTCTGCTGCACAAACATGCATAGAGCAGTATGTGGTGGGCCTACCAGTGGAGGAAGTGGCCGAGCCTTGACAGCCGAGCGACTTAGCTACGATACTCCAGGTGATCTAATCATCACGGGAGGCTTTTGAAAATAAAATAGGGGAAGTCAGAGTGGATGTTTCACTTCTGTGCCCGGATGTCCGCAATGCGATAGCCAGGATCACTGAGGCTGAGTTGCACATTTTTGATGTGGAAAATGAAGTGAAAACCCTCAAAACTCAGCTAAAATCTCTTTTTGCCCACACCTTAGAATTACATCGCCAAGCAGAGGACGCTGAGAATGACTCATGACGTAACAATTTTTGTATTCTTGGCATCCCAGAGAACCTGGGCTCCCAGTCGATGGCGGACTTCCTCGAACATTGGTTTAATTCCTAGTTACCAGAAACCAGCATCTCATCTGTGTTTGTGATTGAGCGAGCTCACCGTACACTGGTGGCTAGACCTCCACGCAAGTGCTTCCCCTAGGCCAGTAATAGCCAGTTTTCTTAATTTTAAAGATAATGGGGTTCTGCAGGAGGCCCAGACTAAAGCAGATCTGCGCTGTGGCGATATGAAAGAAGTTTAACAGCAGCGCAGGCTGGACCTGGAAGATAAGCAGAAGCTCAGGGGAATGGGGTTGTTGTATCACCTCCTCTTCCCGACTTGCCTCTGAGTGGTCCTTAATAATAAAACATACTTCTTTTAAACACCTGCGTCTGCATGGTCATGGCTCACAGAGGAATGGCCATTGTTGCATACTGGATGTAGCCCCCATTCTGAGCCATCCTTAAATGTTTAATGCTGCACCGAGGAGCACCCCAAAACTCAGCAGAAACGGCCGAGGTCTCAGTGGCGTAAGTCGTCCCAATGAGCCAGATCAACATTTCCGATGCTGGGATGTCATAGAGACCTGACAGCGGTGACACTGGCGAGGGACACCACGTTGGAAGAAGCACAGTCTTTGAATGCGGGGGGCGCATACAAGGCTCTCTCCTGGTGGGGCAAACTAGAGAAGTGACACCAACTTGTCCCACAGCCCTATCATTTAATTCTTCAATGGACATGGCCATCAGACAACAGGTCTCTGTTGGGGGACAATGCCAATTCTACAGCTCTCAAGGTGATCTGAAAATAACTGTTATCCTACACTACAGAGGGATCATCCACGATCCAGTGATTGATTAGCTGATTTTTTTTTATTTTGAGTTTATAGAAGTGTTGATTATATATGTGAGACAGATGCTTCTGGGGGGAAGTATGGGGAGGGAGTCGGGGGGACTACAAAATGCTTGACAAGTGTTTATTATTGATTATTGGGGGGGTTGTTTGTTATGATTTTCTGCTCTCTATACAGATAGGAACACACACTATACGCAAACAGATGCAATCCTAAGGACATCTGTACCATTTGATGATTCCAAAATATTGACACAGAGTGATGAAATTAGGTTTCGTGGCCCATCTCCCCTGAATTGTATCAGACTATCCCACATCAAACATGGTAAGGCCCTTTGTAATTCTGTCCTGGAATTCTGCCCTGAAAGTTAATGGCCTCCTGAACAAAATAAAGTGTACTTCAGTCCTGACCTCTGCCCAGCGACATGGGTCAGAGATCCTAATGTTACAATAAAACGCACTCAATGGGAAACCGTTGCCCATTCTTGGGCCAGCGAGTGTACGATCAAATTTATCACGTCAGATTTGCTGGGGGATCCAGAGGAGTAGCTATCCTGGTGCGTCGCTCCTTTCCTATGAGGGTGGATAAGGTCACTAGAGACAAAGATGGGTGATATATAATTCTAACGGGCACCATAAGGGGCTGCATGATTAACTTAAGGGCTGTCTATGCCCCTCTGGTGGCTTGCAGACCTGTCTGAGAAACCTCTCAAAGGTGATTCTGTACCTACCTTACGGGATGATTTAGATAGGTGGCAACTTTAACACAGTGCTTGTTCCAAACATAGATATGTCAGGGCCCCCCTCTAACTCCCGACGTACAGCAGTACAACACATAACAGATTGGCTTGTATCACTGTGAGAAAGTAGCCTCTTTCTAGCCTTGTTACCCCCACTTTTGGCCTGTTTGTGAGTGTATGTCAGGGTGTTTTTACTGTCTCACTGGGATCCTGCTAGCCAGGGCCCAGTGCTCATAGTGAAAACCCTATGTTTTCAGTATGTTTGTTACGTGTCACTGGGACCCTGCTAGCCAGGACCCCAGTGCTCATAAGTTTTTGGCCTATATGTATGTGTCCCTGTGTGGTGCCTAACTGTCTCACTGAGGCTCTGCTAACCAGAACCTCAGTGGTTATGCTCTCTCATTTCTTTCAAATTGTCACTAACAGGCTAGTGACCAATTTTACCAATTTACATTGGCTTACTGGAACACCCTTATAATTCCCTAGTATATGGTACTGAGGTACCCAGGGTATTGGGGTTCCAGGAGATCCCTATGGGCTGCAGCATTTCTTTTGCCACCCATAGGGAGCTCTGACAATTCTTACACAGGCCTGCCACTGCAGCCTGAGTGAAATAACGTCCACGTTATTTCACAGCCATTTTACACAGCACTTAAGTAACTTATAAGACACCTATATGTCTAACCTTTACCTGGTAAAGGTTAGGTGCAAAGTTACTTAGTGTGAGGGCACCCTGGCACTAGCCAAGGTGCCCCCACATTGTTCAGGGCCAATTCCCCAGACTTTGTGAGTGCGGGGACACCATTACACGCGTGCACTACATATAGGTCACTACCTATATGTAGCTTCACAATGGAAACTCCGAATATGGCCATGTAACATGTCTAAGATCATGGAATTGCCCCCTCTATGCCATCCTGGCATTGTTGGCACAATCCGATGATCCCAGTGGTCTGTAGCACAGACCCTGGTACTGCCAAACTGCCTTTCCTGGGGTTTCACTGCAGCTGCTGCTGCTGCCAACCCCTCAGACAGGTTTCTGCCCTCCTGGGGTCTAGCCAGGCTTGTCCCAGGATGGCAGAACAAAGGACTTCCTCTGAGAGAGGGTGTTACACCCTCTCCCTTTGGAAAATGGTGTGAAGGCAGGGGAGGAGTAGCCTCCCCCAGCCTCTGGAAATGCTTTCTTGGGCACAGATGTGCCCAATTCTGCATAAGCCAGTCTACACCGGTTCAGGGGACCCCTTAGCCCTGCTCTGGCGCGAAACTGGACAAAGGAAAGGGGAGTGACCACTCCCCTGACCTGCACCTCCCCTGGGAGGTGTCCAGAGCTCCTCCAGTGTGCTCCAGAACTCTGCCATCTTGGAAACAGAGGTGCTGCTGGCACACTGGACTGCTCTGAGTGGCCAGTGCCACCAGGTGACGTCAGAGACTCCTTCTGATAGGCTCCTTCAGGTGTTGCTAGCCTATCCTCTCTCCTTAGTAGCCAAACCCTCTTTTCTGGCTATTTAGGGTCTCTGTCTCTGGGGAATCTTTAGATAACGAATGCAAGAGCTCATCAGAGTGCCTCTGCATCTCTCTCTTCACCTTCTGCCAAGGAATCGACTGCTGACCGCGCTGGAAGCCTGCAACACTGCAACAAAGTAGCAAAGACGACTACTGCAACTCTGTAACGCTGATCCTGCCGCCTTCTCGACTGTTTTCCTGGTGGTGCATGCTGTGGGGGTAGTCTGCCTCCTCTCTGCACTAGAAGCTCCGAAGAAATCTCCCGTGGGTCGACGGAATCTTCCACCTGCAACCGCAGGCACCAAAAAGCTGCATTACCGGTCCCTTGGGTCTCCTCTCAGCACGACGAGCGAGGTCCCTCGAATCCAGCAACTCTGTCCAAGTGACTCCCACAGTCCAGTGACTCTTCAGTCCAAGTTTGGTGGAGGTAAGTCCTTGCCTCACCTCGCTAGACTGCATTGCTGGGAACCGCGACTTTTGCAGCTACTCCGGCCCCTGTGCACTTCCAGCGGAAATCCTTTGTGCACAGCCAAGCCTGGGTCCACGGCACTCTAACCTGCATTGCACGACTTTCTAAGTTGGTCTCCGGCGACGTGGGACTCCTTTGTGTAACTTCGGGTGAGCACCATTTCACGCATCCTTGTAGTGCCTGTTTTTGGCACTTCTCCCGGTGCTACCTGCTGCTGAGAGAGCTCCTTGTCTTGCTCGACGTCCCCTCTACCTCCTGGTCCAACATGCGACCTCCTGGTCCCTCCTGGGCTACAGCAGCATCCAAAAACGCTAACCGCATGATTTGCAGCTAGCAAGGCTTGTTGGCGTTCTTTCAGCGGGAAAACACTTCTGCACGACTCTCCACGGCGAGAGGAATCCGTCCACCAAAGGGGAAGTCTCTAGCCCTTTTCGTTCCTGCAGAAACCTCAGCTTCTTCTGTCCAGTAGAAGCTTCTTTGCACCCGCAGCTGGCATTTCCTGGGCATATGCCCATCTCCGACTTGCTTGTGACTTTTGGACTTGGTCCCCTTGTTCCACAGGTACCCTAGATTGGAAATCCACAGTTGTTGCATTGCTGGTTTGTGTCTTTCCTGCATTATTCCTCTAACACGACTTCTTTGTCCTTAGGGGAACTTTAGTGCACTTTGCACTCACTTTTCAGGGTCTTGGGGAGGGTTATTTTTCTAACTCTCACTATTTTCTAATAGTCCCAGCGACCCTCTACAAGGTCACATAGGTTTGGGGTCCATTCGTGGTTCGCATTCCACTTTTGGAGTATATGGTTTGTGTTGCCCCTATCCCTATGTTTCCCCATTGCATCCTATTGTAACTATACATTGTTTGCACTGTTTTCTAAGACTATACTGCATATTTTTGCTATTGTGTATATATATCTTGTGTATATTTCCTATCCTCTCACTGAGGGTACACTCTAAGATACTTTGGCATATTGTCATAAAAATAAAGTACCTTTATTTTTAGTATAACTGTGTATTGTGTTTTCTTATGATATTGTGCATATGACACTAAGTGGTACTGTAGTAGCTTCACCCGTCTCCTAGTTCAGCCTAAGCTGCTCTGCTAAGCTACCATTATCTATCAGCCTAAGCTGCTAGACACCCTATACACTAATAAGGGATAACTGGGCCTGGTGCAAGGTGCAAGTACCCCTTGGTACCCACTACAAGCCAGTCCAGCCTCCTACATTGGTTGTGCAGCGGTGGGATAAGTGCTTTGAGACTACTTACCACTCTTGTCATTGTACTTTTCATAAGAGAAAAATATACAAAACAAGGTCAGTGTATATACACATAGCCAAAAAGTTTTGCATTTCCTCTTTTCACTCTTTTCTAAGTGCTGAAAAGTACTTCTAACTTTCTAAAAATTTCTAAAAAGTTTTAAAAGTTTTTTTCTCTGTCTTTCTAAAAGCTCTGACAAACTTTTTATCTTTTTCTATCACTTTAACTCTCTCTAAAAATGTCTGGCACAGGCCAAAGTGTTGATCTGTCCAAACTTGCATATGATCACCTTAGCTGGAAAGGAGCAAGGAGTCTCTGCATAGAGAGAGGTTTGAGTGTAGGGAAGAATCCTTCCTTAGAACTGCTAATTAACATGCTTAGAGTACAGGATAAGGCCATAAGTGCCCAATCTGTAGAAAAAGTAGCTAATGGTTCTCAATCTGATCCAGGGAGTCTCCCAGGAAAAGATTCAGGAAAGAAACTTCCTAGCCTGCCCATTACTAGACAGTCTAGCATAGTTGGTAATGATGATGAGCCACACCATATAAATAGTGTTGTCTCACATCATAGCAAAAGCATTTATTCTCACCATACTGGTAGTGATGTTTCTGTTAACCAAGCTGTTAGGGTGGCTTCTGTAACGGACAGGTCCCCTTCTGTCCATTCTCACCATACTTCTGTTTCAAGGCATGTCCCTCCCACCCACCCTGATGACAGATTGTTAGAAAGGGAGCTCAATAGATTGAGAGTGGAACAAACCAGACTGAAGCTCAAGAAGCAACAGCTGGATTTGGATAGACAGACTTTAGAAGTAGAGAAGGAGAGACAGAAACTGGGTTTAGAAACCCATGGTGGCAGCAGCAGTATTCCCCATAGTCATCCTGCAAAAGAGCATGATTCCAGGAATCTGCACAAGATAGTTCCCCCTTATAAGGAGGGGGATGACATTAACAAGTGGTTTGCTGCACTTGAGAGGGCCTGTGTTGTACAGGATGTCCCTCAAAGGCAGTGGGCTGCTATCCTATGGCTATCATTTAGTGGAAAAGGTAGGGATAGGCTCCTTACTGTGAAAGAAAATGATGCTAATAATTTCCAAGTTCTTAAGAATGCACTCCTGGATGGTTATGGCTTAACCACTGAACAGTACAGGATAAAGTTCAGAGAGACCAAAAAGGAGTCTTCACAAGACTGGGTTGATTTCATTGACCATTCAGTGAAGGCCTTGGAGGGGTGGTTACATGGCAGTAAGGTTACTGACTTTGAAAGCCTGTATAACTTGATCCTGAGAGAGCATATTCTTAATAATTGTGTGTCTGATTTGTTGCACCAGTACTTGGTGGACTCTGATCTGACCTCTCCCCAAGAATTGGGAAAGAAGGCAGACAAATGGGTCAGAACAAGAGTGAACAGAAAAGTTCATACAGGGGGTGACAAAGATGGCAACAAAAAGAAGGATGGTAAGTCTTCTGACAAGGGTGGGGACAAATCTAAAAATGAGTCTTCATCAGGCCCACAAAAACACTCTGGTGGGGGTGGTGGGCCCAAATCCTCTTTTAATCAGAACAAGGAAAAGAAACCATGGTGCTATTTATGTAAAATAAAAGGCCATTGGACAACAGATCCCAGTTGTCCAAAGAAAGGCACCAAGCCTCCTACCACTACAACCCCTACTGCTACACCTAGTGTCCCTACTAATAGCAGTGGTGGTGGGAGCAAACCTACTAATAGCCAATCCAAGGGAGTAGCTGGGCTCACTATTGGTAACTTAGTTGGGGTTGGCCTTGTTAGGGAGGCCACAGAGGCTGTGTTAGTCTCTGAGGGGGCTATTGATTTAGCCACCTTAGTTGCTTGTCCCCTTAATATGGATAAGTACAAGCAGCTACCCCTAATAAATGGTGTTGAGGTTCAGGCCTACAGGGACACTGGTGCCAGTGTGACTATGGTCATAGAGAAACTGGTCCACCCTGAACAACACCTACTTGGTCACCAGTACCAAGTAACCGATGCTCACAACAACACACTTAGCCACCCCATGGCTGTTGTTAATCTCAACTGGGGGGGGGTTACTGGTCCAAAGAAAGATGTGGTAGCTTCAGATTTACCTGTAGACTGTCTATTAGGGAATGATTTGGAGACATCAGCTTGGTCAGATGTAGAGTTGGAGGCCCATGCAGCAATGCTGGGCATCCCAGGGCATATTTTTGCTTTGACAAGGGCTCAGGCCAAAAAGCAAAAAGGACAGGGAAGCTTGGATCCTGGAACAATGGACCAAGTGCTCCCTAAAGCTAGGGCTAGTAGAAGCAAACCACTTCCTACTATCCCTCCCTCTACAGTGGATTCAACTTCTGAGGAAGAAGAATTCCCTCCCTGTGCAGAACCTACACCAGAGGAGCTGGAAGCAGACACTGCTGAGCTTTTGGGTGAAGGGGGGCCTGCCAGAGAGGAGCTGAGTGTGGCACAGCAAACCTGTCCCACATTAGAGGGTCTCAGACAGCAAGCTGTCAAACAGGCTAATGGGGATGCCAGTGACTTTCACAGAGTTTACTGGGAGGACAACCTCTTGTACACTGAGCATAGGGATCCTAAACCTGGACCTGCCAGGAGATTAGTGATTCCTCAGGAGTACAGAAAGTTCCTCCTAACCCTGGCACATGACATTCCCCTAGCTGGACACCTGGGTCAAATGAAAACTTGGGACAGATTGGTTCCATTGTTTCATTGGCCTAGGATGTCTGAGGACACAAAGGAATTTTGTAAGTCCTGTAAAACCTGTCAAGCCAGTGGCAAGACAGGTGGCACCCCAAAGGCACCCCTTATTCCACTGCCTGTGGTTGGGGTTCCCTTTGAAAGGGTAGGGGTTGACATAGTTGGCCCCCTTGACCCTCCTACTGCTTCAGGCAATAGATTTATCTTGGTGGTAGTGGACCATGCCACAAGATATCCTGAAGCTATTCCTTTAAGGACCACTACAGCACCTGCAGTGGCAAAGGCCCTCCTGGGAATATTTTCCAGGGTGGGCTTCCCAAAGGAAGTAGTATCAGACAGGGGAAGCAATTTCATGTCTGCATACTTAAAGGCCATGTGGAAGGAGTGTGGTGTAACGTACAAGTTCACAACACCCTATCATCCACAAACAAATGGACTGGTGGAGAGATTTAATAAAACTCTCAAAGGCATGATTATGGGTCTCCCTGAAAAACTCCGCAGGAGATGGGATATCCTTCTACCATGCCTCCTTTTTGCCAACAGGGAGGTACCCCAGAAAGGAGTGGGCTTCAGCCCCTTTGAACTTCTTTTTGGACACCCTGTTAGGGGTCCACTCACACTTGTAAAGGAGGGTTGGGAACAACCTTTAAAAGCTCCTAAGCAGGATATTGTGGATTATGTACTTGGCCTCAGATCAAGGATGGCTGAGTACATGAAAAAGGCCAATAAAAACCTTCAGGCCAGCCAAGAGCTCCAGAAGCAATGGCATGATCAGAAGGCTGTTTTGGTTCAGTACCAACCAGGGCAGAAAGTGTGGGTCTTGGAGCCTGTGGCCCCAAGAGCACTCCAAGATAAATGGAGTGGTCCCCACACAATTGTTGAAAAGAAGGGAGAAGTCACCTATTTAGTTGACTTAGGCACTGCCAGGAGTCCCCTTAGGGTGCTCCATGTCAACCGCCTGAAACCCTACTATGACAGGGCTGATCTCACCCTGCTCATGGCAACTGATGAGGGACAGGAAGAAGACAGTGATCCTCTACCTGATCTCTTCTCTTCCACAGAACAAGATGCTCTTGTGGAAGGTGTAGTTTTGGCTGATTGTCTTACTGCTGAGCAGAAAGATAATTGCATAAATCTCCTAGATCAATTCTCTGAACTCTTCTCTACTGTGCCAGGTACCACTTCTTGGTGTGAGCACACTATAGATACTGGAGACAGTTTACCTGTCAAAAGTAAGATCTATAGGCAGCCTGACCATGTCAGGGACTGCATAAAGCAAGAGGTCCAGAAAATGTTAGAACTAGGAGTGGTTGAGCACTCTGACAGTCCATGGGCTTCTCCTGTGGTACTGGTACCAAAACCCCATTCAAAAGATGGAAAGAAGGAAATGCGGTTTTGTGTAGACTATAGAGGTCTCAACTTGGTAACCAAAACTGATGCTCACCCTATACCCAGGGCAGATGAGCTCATAGATACACTGGCATCTACCAAGTATCTAAGCACTTTTGATTTGACTGCAGGGTATTGGCAGATCAAATTGTCAGAAGATGCTAAACCTAAGACTGCATTTTCTACCATTGGAGGACATTACCAGTTTACTGTAATGCCTTTTGGTTTGAAAAATGCACCTGCCACTTTTCAGAGGTTGGTGAACACAGTCCTGCAAGGGCTGGAAGCTTTCAGTGCAGCATATTTGGACGATATAGCTGTCTTTAGCTCCAGCTGGGATGATCACCTGGTCCACCTATGGAAAGTTTTGGAGGCCCTGCAAAAGGCAGGCCTCACTATCAAGGCTTCAAAGTGCCAGATAGGGCAGGGTAAGGTGGTTTATCTGGGACACCTTGTTGGTGGGGAACAGATTGCACCACTTCAAGGGAAAATCCAAACAATTATTGATTGGGTTCCCCCTACCACTCAGACTCAGGTGAGAGCCTTCCTAGGCCTCACTGGGTATTACAGGAGGTTCATTAAGAACTATGGCTCCATTGCAGCCCCTCTTAATGACCTCACATCCAAGAAAATGCCTAAAAAGGTATTATGGACAGCAAACTGTCAGAAAGCTTTTGAGGAGCTGAAGCAGGCCATGTGCTCTGACCTGTCCTGAAAAGCCCTTGTTACTCTAAAAAATTCTATGTCCAAACTGATGCATCTGAATTAGGAGTAGGGGCAGTCCTATCACAACTTAATTCTGAGGGCCAGGATCAACCTGTTGCTTTTATTAGTAGAGAAAAGCGTTGGTCTGCCATTGAGAGGGAGGCCTTTGCTGTGGTCTGGGCTCTGAAGAAGTTGAGGCCATACCTGTTTGGCACTCACTTCATTGTTCAGACAGACCACAAACCTCTACTTTGGCTAAAACAAATGAAAGGTGAAAATCCTAAATTGTTGAGGTGGTCCATATCCCTACAGGGAATGGACTATACAGTGGAACATAGACCTGGGAGTAGCCACTCCAATGCAGATGGACTCTCCAGATATTTCCACTTAGACAATGAAGACTCATCAGGTCATGGCTAGTCTTATTGTCCTTCGTTTGGGGGGGGGTTGTGTAGGAAAGTACCATCTTGCCTGGCATGTTACCCCCATTTTTCACTGTATATATGTTGTTTTAGTTGTATGTGTCACTGGGACCCTTGTAACCCAGGGCCACAGTGCTCATAAGTGTGCCTGAATGTGTTACCTGTGTAGTGACTAACTGTCTCACTGAGGCTCTGCTAATCAGAACCTCAGTGGTTATGCTCTCTCATTTCTTTCCAAATTGTCACTAACAGGCTAGTGACCATTTTTACCAATTTACATTGGCTTACTGGAACACCCTTATAATTCCCTAGTATATGGTACTGAGGTACCCAGGGTATTGGGGTTCCAGGAGATCCCTATGGGCTGCAGCATTTCTTTTGCCACCCATAGGGAGCTCTGACAATTCTTACACAGGCCTGCCACTGCAGCCTGAGTGAAATAACGTCCACGTTATTTCACAGCCATTTTACACTGCACTTAAGTAACTTATAAGTCACCTATATGTCTAACCTTTACCTGGTAAAGGTTAGGTGCAAAGTTACTTAGTGTGAGGGCACCCTGGCACTAGCCACGGTGCCCCCACATTGTTCAGAGCCAATTCCCTGAACTTTGTGAGTGCGGGGACACCATTACACGCGTGCACTACATATAGGTCACTACCTGTATGTAGCTTCACAATGGTAACTCCGAATATGGCCATGTAACATGTCTATGATCATGGAATTGCCCCCTCTATGCCATCCTGGCATAGTTGGCACAATCCCATGATCCCAGTGGTCTGTAGTACAGACCCTGGTACTGCCAAACTGCCCTTCCTGGGGTTTCACTGCAGCTGCTGCTGCTGCCAACCCCTCAGACAGGCATCTGCCCTCCTGGGGTCCAGCCAGGCCTGGCCCAGGATGGCAGAACAAAGAACTTCCTCTGAGAGAGGGTGTTACACCCTCTCCCTTTGGAAAATGGTGTGAAGGCAGGGGAGGAGTAGCCTCCCCCAGCCTCTGGAAATGCTTTCTTGGGCACAGATGTGCCCAATTCTGCATAAGCCAGTCTACACCGGTTCAGGGACCCCTTAGCCCCTGCTCTGGCGCGAAACTGGACAAAGGAAAGGGGAGTGACCACTCCCCTGACCTGCACTTCCCCTGGGAGGTGTCCAGAGCTCCTCCAGTGTGCTCCAGACCTCTGCCATCTTGGAAACAGAGGTGCTGCTGGCACACTGGACTGCTCTGAGTGGCCAGTGCCACCAGGTGATGTCAGAGACTCCTTGTGATAGGCTCCTTCAGGTGTTGCTAGCCTATCCTCTCTCCTAGGTAGCCAAACCCTCTTTTCTGGCTATTTAGGGTCTCTGTCTCTGGGGAAACTTCAGATAACGAATGCAAGAGCTCATCCGAGTTCCTCTGCATCTCTCTCTTCACCTTCTGATAAGGAATCGACTGCTGACCGCGCTGGAAGCCTGCAAACCTGCAACATAGTAGCAAAGACGACTACTGCAACTCTGTAACGCTGATCCTGCCGCCTTCTCGACTGTTTTCCTGCTTGTGCATGCTGTGGGGGTAGTCTGCCTCCTCTCTGCACCAGAAGCTCCGAAGAAATCTCCTGTGGGTCGACGGAATCTTCCCCCTGCAACCGCAGGCACCAAAAAGCTGCATTACCGGTCCCTTGGGTCTCCTCTCAGCACGACGAGCGAGGTCCTTCGAATCCAGCGACTCTGTCCAAGTGACCCCCACAGTCCAGTGACTCTTCAGTCCAAGTTTGGTGGAGGTAAGTCCTTGCCTCACCTCGCTGGGCTGCATTGCTGGGAACCGCGACTTTGCAGCTACTCCGGCCCCTGTGCACTTCCGGCGGAAATCCTTTGTGCACAGCCAAGCCTGGGTCCACGGCACTCTAACCTGCATTGCACGACTTTCTAAGTTGGTCTCCGGCGACGTGGGACTCCTTTGTGCAACTTCGGCGAGCACCGTTTCACGCATCCTCATAGTGCCTGTTTCTGGCACTTCTCCGGGAGCTACCTGCTCCAGAGAGGGCTCCTTGTCTTGCTCGACGTCCCTTCTCTCTGCTGGTCCAATTTGCGACCTCCTGGTCCCTCCTGGGCCTCAGCAGCGTCCAAAAACGCTAACCGCACGATTTGCAGCTAGCAAGGCTTGTTGGCGTTCTTTCGGCGGGAAAACACTTTTGCACGACTCTCCACGGCGAGAGGGATCCGTCCACCAAAGGGGAAGTCTCTAGCCCTTTTTGTTCCTGCAGAAACCTCAGCTTCTTCTGTCCAGTAGAAGCTTCTTTGCACCCGCAGCTGGCATTTCCTGGGCATCTGCCCATCTCCGACTTGCTTGTGACTTTTGGACTTGGTCCCCTTGTTCCACAGGTACCCAAGATTGGAAATCCACAGTTGTTGCATTGCTGGTTTGTGTCTTTCCTGCATTATTCCTCTAACACGACTTCTTTGTCCTTATGGGAACTTTAGTGCACTTTGCACTCACTTTTCAGGGTCTTGGGGAGGGTTATTTTTCTAACTTTCACTATTTTCTAATAGTCCCAGCGACCCTCTACAAGGTCACATAGGTTTGGGGTCCATTCGTGGTTCGCATTCCACTTTTGGAGTATATGGTTTGTGTTGCCCCTATCCCTATGTTTCCCCATTGCATCCTATTGTAACTATACATTGTTTGCACTGTTTTCTAAGACTATACTGCATATTTTTGCTATTGTGTATATATATCTTGTGTATATTTCCTATCCTCTCACTGAGGGTACACTCTAAGATACTTTGGCATATTGTCATAAAAATAAAGTACCTTTATTTTTAGTATAACTGTGTATTGTGTTTTCTTATGATATTGTGCATATGACACTAAGTGGTACTGTAGTAGCTTCACCCGTCTCCTAGTTCAGCCTAAGCTGCTCTGCTAAGCTACCATTATCTATCAGCCTAAGCTGCTAGACACCCTATACACTAATAAGGGATAACTGGGCCTGGTGCAAGGTGCAAGTACCCCTTGGTACCCACTACAAGCCAGTCCAGCCTCCTACATTGGTTGTGCAGCGGTGGGATAAGTGCTTTGAGACTACTTACCACTCTTGTCATTGTACTTTTCATAAGAGAAAAATATACAAAACAAGGTCAGTGTATATACACATAGCCAAAAAGTTTTGCATTTCCTCTTTTCACTCTTTTCTAAGTGCTGAAAAGTACTTCTAACTTTCTAAAAAGTTCTAAAAAGTTTAAAAAGTTTTTTTCTCTGTCTTTCTAAAAGCTCTGACAATCTTTTTATCTTTTTCTATCACTTTAAATCTCTCTAAAAATGTCTGCCACAGGCCAAAGTGTTGATCTGTCCAAACTTGCATATGATCACCTTAGCTGGAAAGGAGCAAGGAGTCTCTGCATAGAGAGAGGTTTGAGTGTAGGGAAGAATCCTTCCTTAGAACTGCTAATTAACATGCTTAGAGTACAGGATAAGGCCATAAGTGCCCAATCTTTAGAAAAAGTAGCTAATGGTTCTCAATCTGATCCAGGGACTCCCCCAGGAAAAGATTCAGGAAAGAAACTTCCTAGCCTGCCCATTACTAGACAGTCTAGCATAGTTGGTAATGATGATGAGCCACACCATATAAATAGTGTTGTCTCACATCATAGCAAAAGCATTTATTCTCACCATACTGGTAGTGATGTTTCTGTTAACCAAGCTGTTAGGGTGGCTTCTGTAAGGGACAGGTCCCCTTCTGTCCATTCTCACCATACTTCTGTTTCAAGGCATGTCCCTCCCACCCACCCTGATGACAGATTGTTAGAAAGGGAGCTCAATAGATTGAGAGTGGAACAAACCAGACTGAAGCTCAAGAAGCAACAGATGGATTTGGATAGACGGACTTTAGAAGTAGAGAAGGAGAGACAGAAACTGGGTTTAGAAACCCATGGTGGCAGCAGCAGTATTCCCCATAGCCATCCTGCAAAAGAGCATGATTCCAGGAATCTGCACAAGATAGTTCCCCCTTATAAGGAGGGGGATGACATTAACAAGTGGTTTGCTGCACTTGAGAGGGCCTGTGTTGTACAGGATGTCCCTCAAAGGCAGTGGGCTGCTATCCTATGGCTATCATTTAGTGGAAAAGGTAGGGATAGGCTCCTTACTGTGAAAGAAAATGATGCTAATAATTTCCAAGTTCTTAAGAATGCACTCCTGGATGGTTATGGCTTAACCACTGAACAGTACAGGATAAAGTTCAGAGAGACCAAAAAGGAGTCTTCACAAGACTGGGTTGATTTCATTGACCATTCAGTGAAGGCCTTGGAGGGGTGGTTACATGGCAGTAAGGTTACTGACTTTGAAAGCCTGTATAACTTGATCCTGAGAGAGCATATTCTTAATAATTGTGTGTCTGATTTGTTGCACCAGTACTTGGTGGACTCTGATCTGACCTCTCCCCAAGAATTGGGAAAGAAGGCAGACAAATGGGTCAGAACAAGAGTGAACAGAAAAGTTCATACAGGGGGTGACAAAGATGGCAACAAAAAGAAGGATGGTAAGTCTTCTGACAAGGGTGGGGACAAATCTAAAAATGAGTCTTCATCAGGCCCACAAAAACACTCTGGTGGGGGTGGTGGGCCCAAATCCTCTTTTAATCAGAACAAGGAAAAAAACCATGGTGCTATTTATGTAAAATAAAAGGCCATTGGAAAACAGATCCCAGTTGTCCAAAGAAAGGCACCAAGCCTCCTACCACTACAACCCCTACTGCTACACCTAGTGTCCCTACTAATAGCAGTGGTGGTGGGAGCAAACCTACTAATAGCCAATCCAAGGGAGTAGCTGGCTCACTATTGGTAACTTAGTTGGGGTTGGCCTTGTTAGGGAGGCCACAGAGGCTGTGTTAGTCTCTGAGGGGGCTATTGATTTAGCCACCTTAGTTGCTTGTCCCCTTAATATGGATAAGTACAAGCAGCTACCCCTAATAAATGGTGTTGAGGTTCAGGCCTACAGGGACACTGGTGCCAGTGTGACTATGGTCATAGAGAAACTGGTCCACCCTGAACAACACCTACTTGGTCACCAGTATCAAGTAACCGATGCTCACAACAACACACTTAGCCACCCCATGGCTGTTGTTAATCTCAACTGGGGGGGGGGTTACTGGTCCAAAGAAAGTTGTGGTAGCTTCAGATTTACCTGTAGACTGTCTATTAGGGAATGATTTGGAGACATCAGCTTGGTCAGATGTGGAGTTGGAGGCCCATGCAGCAATGCTGGGCATCCCAGGGCATATTTTTGCTTTGACAAGGGCTCAGGCCAAAAAGCAAAAAGGACAGGGAAGCTTGGATCCTGGAACAATGGACCAAGTGCTCCCTAAAGCTAGGGCTAGTAGAAGCAAACCACTTCCTACTATCCCTCCCTCTACAGTGGATTCAACTTCTGAGGAAGAAGAATTCCCTCCCTGTGCAGAACCTACACCAGAGGAGCTGGAAGCAGACACTGCTGAGCTTTTGGGTGAAGGGGGGCCTGCCAGAGAGGAGCTGAGTGTGGCCCAGCAAACCTGTCCCACATTAGAGGGTCTCAGACAGCAAACTGTCAAACAGGCTAATGGGGATGCCAGTGACTCTCACAGAGTTTACTGGGAGGACAACCTCTTGTACACTGAGCATAGGGATCCTAAACCTGGAGCTGCCAGGAGATTAGTGATTCCTCAGGAGTACAGAAAGTTCCTCCTAACCCTGGCACATGACATTCCCCTAGCTGGACACCTGGGTCAAATGAAAACTTGGGACAGATTGGTTCCATTGTTTCATTGGCCTAGGATGTCTGAGGACACAAAGGAATTTTGTAAGTCCTGTGAAACCTGTCAAGCCAGTGGCAAGACAGGTGGCACCCCAAAGGCACCCCTTATTCCACTGCCTGTGGTTGGGGTTCCCTTTGAAAGGGTAGGGGTTGACATAGTTGGCCCCCTTGACCCTCCTACTGCTTCAGGCAATAGATTTATCTTGGTGGTAGTGGACCATGCCACAAGATATCCTGAAGCTATTCCTTTAAGGACCACTACAGCACCTGCAGTGGCAAAGGCCCTCCTGGGAATATTTTCCAGGGTGGGCTTCCCAAAGGAAGTAGTATCAGACAGGGGAAGCAATTTCATGTCTGCATACTTAAAGGCCATGTGGAAGGAGTGTGGTGTAACGTACAAGTTCACAACACCCTATCATCCACAAACAAATGGACTGGTGGAGAGATTTAATAAAACTCTCAAAGGCATGATTATGGGTCTCCCTGAAAAACTCCGCAGGAGATGGGATATCCTTCTACCATGCCTCCTTTTTGCCTACAGGGAGGTACCCCAGAAAGGAGTGGGCTTCAGCCCCTTTGAACTTCTTTTTGGACACCCTGTTAGGGATCCACTCACACTTGTAAAGGAGGGTTGGGAACAACCTTTAAAACCTCCTAAGCAGGATATTGTGGATTATGTACTTGGCCTCAGATCAAGGATGGCTGAGTACATGAAAAAGGCCAATAAAAACCTTCAGGCCAGCCAAGAGCTCCAGAAGCAATGGCATGATCAGAAGGCTGTTTTGGTTCAGTACCAACCAGGGCAGAAAGTGTGGGTCTTGGAGCCTGTGGCCCCAAGAGCACTCCAAGATAAATGGAGTGGTCCCCACACAATTGTTGAAAAGAAGGGAGAAGTCACCTATTTAGTTGACTTAGGCACTGCCAGGAGTCCCCTTAGGGTGCTCCATGTCAACCGCCTGAAACCCTACTATGACAGGGCTGATCTCACCCTGCTCATGGCAACTGATGAGGGACAGGAAGAAGACAGTGATCCTCTACCTGATCTCTTCTCTTCCACAGAACAAGATGCTCTTGTGGAAGGTGTAGTTTTGGCTGATTGTCTTACTGCTGAGAAGAAAGATAATTGCATAAATCTCCTAGATCAATTCTCTAAACTCTTCTCTACCGTGCCAGGTACCACTTCTTGCTGTGAGCACACTATAGATACTGGAGACAGTTTACCTGTCAAAAGTAAGATCTATAGGCAGCCTGACCATGTCAGGGACTGCATAAAGCAAGAGGTCCAGAAAATGTTAGAACTAGGAGTGGTTGAGCACTCTGACAGTCCATGGGCTTCTCCTGTGGTACTGGTACCAAAACCCCATTCAAAAGATGGAAAGAAGGAAATGCGGTTTTGTGTAGACTATAGAGGTCTCAACTTGGTAACCAAAACTGATGCTCACCCTATACCCAGGGCAGATGAGCTCATAGATACACTGGCATCTGCCAAGTATCTAAGCACTTTTGATTTGACTGCAGGGTATTGGCAGATCAAATTGTCAGAAGATGCTAAACCTAAGACTGCATTTTCTACCATTGGAGGACATTACCAGTTTACTGTAATGCCTTTTGGTTTGAAAAATGCACCTGCCACTTTTCAGAGGTTTGTGAACACAGTCCTGCAAGGGCTGGAAGCTTTCAGTGCAGCATATTTGGACAATATAGCTGTCTTTAGCTCCAGCTGGGATGATCACCTGGTCCACCTATGGAAAGTTTTGGAGGCCCTGCAAAAGGCAGGCCTCACTATCAAGGCTTCAAAGTGCCAGATAGGGCAGGGTAAGGTGGTTTATCTGGGACACCTTGTTGGTGGGGAACAGATTGCACCACTTCAAGGGAAAATCCAAACAATTATTGATTGGGTTCCCCCTACCACTCAGACTCAGGTGAGAGCCTTCCTAGGCCTCACTGGGTATTACAGGAGGTTCATTAAGAACTATGGCTCCATTGCAGCCCCTCTTAATGACCTCACATCCAAGAAAATGCCTAAAAAGGTATTATGGACAGCAAACTGTCAGAAAGCTTTTGAGGAGCTGAAGCAGGCCATGTGCTCTGCACCTGTCCTGAAAAGCCCTTGTTACTCTAAAAGATTCTATGTCCAAACTGATGCATCTGAATTAGGAGTAGGGGCAGTCCTATCACAACTTAATTATGAGGGCCAGGATCAACCTGTTGCTTTTATTAGTAGGAGGTTGACCCCTAGAGAAAAGCGTTGGTCTGCCATTGAGAGGGAGGCCTTTGCTGTGGTCTGGGCTCTGAAGAAGTTGAGGCCATACCTGTTTGGCACTCACTTCATTGTTCAGACAGACCACAAACCTCTACTTTGGCTAAAACAAATGAAAGGTGAAAATCCTAAATTGTTGAAGTGGTCCATATCCCTACAGGGAATGGACTATACAGTGGAACATAGACCTGGGAGTAGCCACTCCAATGCAGATGGACTCTCCAGATATTTCCACTTAGACAATGAAGACTCATCAGGTCATGGCTAGTCTTATTGTCCTTCGTTTGGGGGGGGTTGTGTAGGAAAGTACCATCTTGCCTGGCATGTTACCCCCATTTTTCACTGTATATATGTTGTTTTAGTTGTATGTGTCACTGGGACCCTGGTAACCCAGGGCCCCAGTGCTCATAAGTGTGCCTGAATGTGTTACCTGTGTAGTGACTAACTGTCTCACTGAGGCTCTGCTAATCAGAACCTCAGTGGTTATGCTCTCTCATTTCTTTCCAAATTGTCACTAACAGGCTAGTGACCATTTTTACCAATTTACATTGGCTTACTGGAACACCCTTATAATTCCCTAGTATATGGTACTGAGGTACCCAGGGTATTGGGGTTCCAGGAGATCCCTATGGGCTGCAGCATTTCTTTTGCCACCCATAGGGAGCTCTGACAATTCTTACACAGGCCTGCCACTGCAGCCTGAGTGAAATAACCTCCACGTTATTTCACAGCCATTTTACACTGCACTTAAGTAACTTATAAGTCACCTATATGTCTAACCTTTACCTGGTAAAGGTTAGGGTCAAAGTTACTTAGTGTGAGGGCACCCTGGCACTAGCCAAGGTGCCCCCACATTGTTCAGAGCCAATTCCCTGAACTTTGTGAGTGCGGGGACACCATTACACGCGTGCACTACATATAGGTCACTACCTATATGTAGCTTCACAATGGTAACTCCGAATATGGCCATGTAACATGTCTATGATCATGGAATTGCCCCCTCTATGCCATCCTGGCATAGTTGGCACAATCCCATGATCCCAGTGGTCTGTAGCACAGACCCTGGTACTGCCAAACTGCCCTTCCTGGGGTTTCACTGCAGCTGCTGCTGCTGCCAACCCCTCAGACAGGCATCTGCCCTCCTGGGGTCCAGCCAGGCCTGGCCCAGGATGGCAGAACAAAGAACTTCCTCTGAGAGAGGGTGTTACACCCTCTCCCTTTGGAAAATGGTGTGAAGGCAGAGGAGGAGTAGCCTCCCCAAGCCTCTGGAAATGCTTTGTTGGGCACAGATGTGCCCAATTCTCCATAAGCCAGTCTACACCGGTTCAGGGACCCCTTAGCCCCTGCTCTGGCGCGAAACTGGACAAATGAAAGGGGAGTGACCACTCCCCTGACCTGCACCTCCCCTGGGAGGTGTCCAGAGCTCCTCCAGTGTGCTCCAGACCTCTGCCATCTTGGAAACAGAGGTGCTGCTGGCACACTGGACTGCTCTGAGTGGCCAGTGCCACCAGGTGACGTCAGAGACTCCTTGTGATAGGCTCCTTCAGGTGTTGCTAGCCTATCCTCTCTCCTAGGTAGCCAAACCCTCTTTTCTGGCTATTTAGGGTCTCTGTCTCTGGGGAAACTTCAGATAACGAATGCAAGAGCTCATCCGAGTTCCTCTGCATCTCTCTCTTCACCTTCTGATAAGGAACCGACTGCTGACCGCGCTGGAAGCCTGCAAACCTGCAACATAGTAGCAAAGACGACTACTGCAACTCTGTAACGCTGATCCTGCCGCCTTCTCGACTGTTTTCCAGCTTGTGCATGCTGTGGGGGTAGTCTGCCTCCTCTCTGCACCAGAAGCTCCGAAGAAATCTCCTGTGGGTCGACGGAATCTTCCCCCTGCAACCGCAGGCACCAAAAAGCTGCATTACCGGTCCCTTGGGTCTCCTCTCAGCACGACGAGCGAGGTCCCTCGAATCCAGCGACTCTGTCCAAGTGACCCCCACAGTCCAGTGACTCTTCAGTCCAAGTTTGGTGGAGGTAAGTCCTTGTCTCACCTCGCTGGGCTGCATTGCTGGGAACCGCGACTTTGCAGCTACTCCGTCCCCTGTGCACTTCCGGCGGAAATCCTTTGTGCACATCCAATCCTGGGTCCACGGCACTCTAACCTGCATTGCACGACTTTCTAAGTTGGTCTCCGGCGACTCCTTTGTGCAACTTCGGCGAGCACCGTTTCACGCATCCTCGTAGTGCCTGTTTCTGGCACTTCTCCGGGTGGTACCTGCTCCAGAGAGGGCTCCTTGTCTTGCTCGACGTCCCCTCTCTCTGCTGGTCCAATTTGCGACCTCTTGGTCCCTCCTGGGCCTCAGCAGCATCCAAAAACACTAACCGCACGATTTGCAGCTAGCAAGGCTTGTTGGCGTTCTTTCGGCGGGAAAATACTTTTGCACGACTCTCCACGGCGAGAGGGATCCGTCCACCAAAGGGGAAGTCTCTAGCCCTTTTCGTTCCTGCAGAAACCTCAGCTTCTTCTGTCCAGTAGAAGCTTCTTTGCACCCGCAGCTGGCATTTCCTGGGCATCTGCCCATCTCCGACTTGCTTGTGACTTTTGGACTTGGTCCCCTTGTTCCACAGGTACCCTAGATTGGAAATCCACAGTTGTTGCATTGCTGGTTTGTGTCTTTCCTGCATTATTCCTCTAACACGACTTCTTTGTCCTCAGGGGAACTTTAGTGCACTTTGCACTCACTTTTCAGGGTCTTGGGGAGGGTTATTTTTCTAACTCTCACTATTTTCTAATAGTCCCAGCGACCCTCTACAAGGTCACATAGGTTTGGGGTCCATTCGTGGTTCGCATTCCACTTTTGGAGTATATGGTTTGTGTTGCCCCTATCCCTATGTTTCCCCATTGCATCCTATTGTAACTATACATTGTTTGCACTGTTTTCTAAGACTATACTGCATATTTTTGCTATTGTGTATATATATCTTGTGTATATTTCCTATCCTCTCACTGAGGGTACACTCTAAGATACTTTGGCATATTGCCATAAAAATAAAGTACCTTTATTTTTAGTATAACTGTGTATTGTGTTTTCTTATGATATTGTGCATATGACACTAAGTGGTACTGTAGTAGCTTCACCCGTCTCCTAGTTCAGCCTAAGCTGCTCTGCTAAGCTACCATTATCTATCAGCCTAAGCTGCTAGACACCCTATACACTAATAAGGGATAACTGGGCCTGGTGCAAGGTGCAAGTACCCCTTGGTACCCACTACAAGCCAGTCCAGCCTCCTACAGAACCCAATCCATGATTGTCTGGATTTTCCTCTGAAGTGGTGCAATCTGTTCTCCACCTACCAGCTGTCCCAGATAAACCACCTTTCCCTGCCCTATCTGGCACTTTGAGGCCTTGATAGTGAGGCCTGCTTTTTGCAGGGCCTCCAAAACTTTCCAAAGGTGGACCAGGTGCTCATCCCAGGTGGAGCTAAAGACAGCAATATCATCTAGATATGCTGCACTAAAAGCCTCCAACCCTTGCAGGACTGTGTTCACCAACCTCTGAAAAGTGGCAGGTGTATTTTTCAAACCAAAGGGCATCACTGTAAATTGGTAGTGCCCTCCTATAGTTGAAAAGGCAGTCTTAGGTTTAGCATCCTCGGCCAATTTGATCTGCCAATACCCTGCAGTCAAATCAAAGGTGCTAAGATACTTGGCAGATGCCAGTGTATCAAAGAGCTCATCTGCTCTGGGTATAGGGTGAGCATCAGTTTTTGTTACCTGATTGAGACCTCTGTAATCTACACAAAACCTCATCTCCCTTTTTCCATCTTTTGAGTGAGGCTTTGGTACAAGCACCACAGGACTCGCCCATGGGCTTTCAGAAGGTTCAATCACTCCCAGATCAAGCATTTTCTGCACCTCTTGTTTAATGCAGTCCCTGACCTGGTCAGGCTGCCTATAGATTTTACTCTTGACAGGCATGCTGTCACCAGTATCAATTGTGTGTTCACACCAGGAAGTTGTACCTAGCACAATTGAAAAGAGGTCAGAAAATTGTCCAAGGAGATTTATGCAGTTGTCTTTCTGTTCTGCAGTCATTCAGTCTGCCAAAACTACTCCCTCCACTAAAGCATCATTTTCAGTTGTGGAAAAGGGATCAGGGAGGAGGTCACTCTCTCCTTCCTGTCCCTCATCTGTTGCCATGAGCAGGGTGAGATCAGCCCTGTCATAATAGGGTTTAGGCAGTTGACATGAATCACCCTAAGGGGACTCCTGGCAGTGCCCGGGTCTACAGATAGGTAACCTCACCCTTCTTTTCAACAATTAGATGGGGTCCACTCCATTTGTCCTGGAGTGCTCTTGGGGCCACAGACTCCAATACCCACACCTTCCGTCCTGGTTGGTACTGGATCAGAACAGCCTTCTGGTCATGCCATTGCTTCTGGAGCTCCTGGCAGGCCTGAAGGTTTTTACTGGCCTTTTCCATGTACTCGGCCATTCTGGATCTTCGGCCAAGTACATAGTCCACTATGTCCTGTTTGGGAGCTTTTAAAGGTTGTTCCCAACCCTCCTTCACAAGAGTGAGTGGACCTCTTACAGGGTGTCCAAAGAGGAGTTCAAAGGGGCTGAAGCCCACTACTTTCTGGGGTACCTCCCTGTAAGCAAAAAGGAGGCAAGGTAACAGGACATCCCATCTCCTCCTGAGTTTTTCAGGGAGTCCCATTATCATACAATTGAGAGTTTTATTAAACCTCTCTACCAGTCCATTACTCTGTGGATGATAAGGAGTGGTGAATTTGTAGGTTACACCACATTCCTTCCACATTGCTTTCAAGTATGCAGACATGAAGTTGCTACTCCTGTCTGATACAACCTCTTTAGGAAAACCCACCCTGGAAAAGATTCCCAGGAGGGCCATTGCCACTGCAGGAGCTGTAGTGGTCCTTAGAGGAATTACTTCAGGATATCTTGTGGCATGGTCCACTACCACCAAGATAAACCTATTGCCTGAAGCTGTAGGAGGGTCAAGGGGTCCCACTATGTCAACCCCTACCCTTTCAAAGGGCACCCTAACCACAAGTAGTGGAATAAGGGGAGCCTTTGGAGTGATACCAGTCTTGCCACTGGCTAGGCAGGTCACACAAGACTTGCAATAATCTTTAGTGTCCTCTGACATCCTAGGCCAGGGAGACAAGCCTTTCCCATGTTTTGATCTGGCCCAAATGCCCAGCCAAAGGAATGTCATGTATAGGAGTTAGGAGGATCTCTCTGTACTGCAGAGGAATGACCAATCTCCTGGCTGCTCCAGGTTTTGGGTCCCTTGCCTCGGTGTACAAGAGGTTGTCCTCCCAGTAAACTGTGTGTGAGTCACTGACATCCCCATTTTGCTGCTTGACAGCTTGCTGTCTGAGACCCTCTAATGTGGGACAGGTTTGCTGTGCCACACTCAGCTCTTCCCTGGCAGGCCCCCCTCCACCCAAAAGCTCACCAGTGTCTGCTGCCAGCTCATCTGGTGAAGGTTCTGCACAGGGAGGAAATTCTTCTTCCTCAGAAGGAGAATCATCTGTAGAGGGAGGGATAGTGGGTAGGGATTTACCCTTCTAACCCTAGCTTTAGGACGCATTTGGTCCATTGTTCCAGGATCCAAGTTATCCTGTCCTTTTTGCTTTTTGGCCTGAGCCCTTGTCAAAGCAAAAATATGCCCAGCATTGCTGCATGAGCTTCCAACTCCACTTCTGCCCAAGCTGATGTCTCTAAATCATTTCCTAGTAGACAGTCTACAGGTAAATCTGAAGCAACCACAACTTTCTTTGGACCAGTGACCCCCCCCAGTTGAGATTCACAACAGCCATGGGGTGGCTAAGAGTGTTGTTATGAGCGTCTGTCACTTGGTACTGGTGACCAAGTAGGTGTTGTTCAGGGTGTACCAGTTTCTCTATTACCATGGTAACACTGGCACCTGTGTCCCTGTAGGCCTGAACCTCAACACCATTTATTAGGGTAAGTTGCTTGTACTTATCCATATTAAGGGAACAAGCAACCAAGGTGGCCAAATCAATGGCACCTTCAGAGACTAACACAGTCTCTGTAGCCCCCCTAACAAGACCAACCCCAACTACATTGCCAATAGTGAGCCCAGCTACACCCTTGGATTGGCTCTTTGTAGGTTTGCTCACACCACCACTGCTATTACTAGGGGCACTAGAATTTGCAGCAGGGGTTGTGGTAGTGGGAGGTTTAGTGTTTTTCTTTGGACAACTGGTATAATTTGTCCAATGGCCTTTCACTTTACACAAATAACACCAAGGCCTTTTAGGTTGATTACTGGAAGAGGATTTGGACCCAGCACCCCCACCAGAGGATTTCTGTGGGCCTGATGAAGACTCAGTTTTACTTTTGTCCCCACCCTTGTCAGAAGACTTACCATCCTTCTTCTTGCCATCCTTGTCAACCCCTGTATGCACTTTTCTGTTCACTCTTGTTCTGACCCATTTGTCTGCCTTCTTTCCCAATTCTTGGGGAGAGGTCAGGTCTGAGTCCCCTATATATTGGTGTAACAAGTCAGACACACAGTTATTCAGAATATGCTCTCTCAGAATAAGGTTATACAGGCTTTCATAGTCAGATACTTTACTGCCATGTAACCACCCCTCCAAGGCTTTCACTGAACAGTCTATAAAGTCTGTCCAGTCTTGTGAGGACTCCTTTCTGGTGTCTCTGAACTTAATCTTGTATTGTTCAGTGGTAAAAGCCAAATCCATCCAAGAGTGCATCCTTCAAAACTGTAAAATTGTTAGCTTCACTTTCTCTAACAGTAAGGAGCCTATTCCTACCCTTTCCAGTGAAAGATAGCCACAAAATAGCAGCCCACTGCCTTTGAGGGACCCCCTGTACCATACAGGCCCTCTCAAGTGCAGCACACCACTTGTTGATGTCATCCCCCTCCTTCTAAGGGGGGACTATCTTGTGAAGATTCCTGGAATCATGCTCTCTAATAGGATTACTATCAGGAATACTGCTGCTGCCACCATGGGGTCCTAACCCTAACCTCTGTCTTTCCTTCTCCAGGTCTAGGGATTCCCGATCTAAGGCCAGCTGTTGCTGTTTAAGCTTCAGTCTGGTCTCTTCAACCCTCAACTTTTTGAGTTCCCTTTCTAACAAGTTATCCTCAAGGTGGGTGGGTTGTGAATGCTTGGACACAGAAGACAAATTTGAAACAACAGAAGTGGATCTGTCCCTAACTGACTGAACCCTAGCAACTTGGCCTCTAGGAATAAAGACTTCTCTACTGTGATGGGAACCTCTATTACTACCAACATTACTAGGTGTTCTGCTAGTGGGCAGATTCTGTTCAGAACCCTCCCCGCCTCCCTCAAGGTGTTCTGCTGAGTCAGAATGGGAACCTTCTATTAACCTCTCATCTGATCTGCCTGCTTGGGACTCATCATTTACAATAAGCATGTTAAGAAGAAACTCTTTTGTAGGGTTCTTTCCTATCACTAAACCTCTATCTAAGAAGAGACTCCTTAGGCTCTTGTAATTCAAATTGTCATAAGTTGTATTGACCATTTTAAGAGTGGAATCTACCACAGACATGATAGCAGAAGGTTTAGAGACAGTGAGAAGGAAGAAAACGTTTCAGAACTTTTTAAAGAACAGAGAAAAAAAACTTTTTCTAACTTTTAGAAAACCTTTAGAAGTTTAGAGAAACTTTTCAGAACTTTATAAAAAGTTTAAGAGGAGAAAAGCAAAACTTTTTGGTTAGGTGTATATACACTGAACTGTTTTGTATATTATTCTCTTATGAAAAGTACACAATGACAAAGTTGTAAGTAGTTACAAGTACTTATCCCACCGCTGCACAACCAATGTAGGAGGCTGGCCTGGCTTGTAGTGGGTACCAGAGGTACTTACACCTTGTGCCAGGTCCAGTTATCCCTTATTAGTGTAGAAGAGGTGTTTCTAGCAGCTTAGACTGATAGAAGGTATCTATGGCAAAGCAGCTTGGGCTGAACTAGGAGACATGTAAAGCTCCGACTATACCACTGGTGTCATATGCACAATATCATAAGAAAACACAATACACAGACTTACTAAAAATAAAGGTACTTTATTTTTATTACAATATGCCAAAAGTATCTCAGTGAGTACCCTCAGTATGAGGATAAGTTATATACACAAGATATATGTACACAAACCAAAATTAGGTAAGTAATAGCAAGAAAAGTAATGCAAATGGTGTAGAATTACAATGGATTGCAAAAGGAGCACATAGGTATAGGGGCAACACAAACCATATACTCCAAAAGTGGAATGCGAACCACGAATGGACCCCAGACCTATGTGAGCTTATAGAGGGTCACCAGGACTGTAAGAAAACAGTGAGGGTTAGAAAAATAGCCCACCCCAAGACCCTGAAAGGTAGGTGTAAAGTGCACCTACTACCCCGCGAGAGCACAGAAGTCGTGATAGGGGGATTCTGCAGGAAGAACAAACACCAGAAATGTAACAACAGTGGATTTCTGGGCCTGAGTACCTGTAAGACAAGGGGACCAAGTCCAATAGTCGCAACAGTGTCGAGCGTGGGCAGGAGCCCAGGAAATGCCAGCTGAGGGTGCAAGGAAGCTGCCACCAGTTGGAAGAAGCTTAGGGTTTTGCAAGAAACAAGAGGACTAGGGACTTCTCCTTCGGAAGACGGACGTCCCACGTCGCAATGAAGCTTGCAGAGGTGTTCCCATGCAGAAAGACCGCAAACAAGCCTTGCTAGCTGCAAGGGTTGCAGTAGTGGTTTTTGGGGGCTGCTGTGGCCCAGGAGGGACCAGGATGTCGCCACTTGGAGGAGGAGACAGAGGGGTCGCCCAGCAACTCAGGGAGCCCTCACAGAAGCAGGCGGCACCGCAGAAGTACCTGAACAGGCACTTGGAAGGAAAGTGAACCGGAGTCCAAGCGAAGTCACAAAAGGGAGTCCCACGACGCCGGAGGACAACTCAGAAGGTTGTGCACTGCAGGAAGGAGTGTCGGGGACCCAGCCTTGGCTGTGCATGAAGGAAATCCTGGAAGAGTGCACAGGAGCCGGAGAAGCTGCAAATCACGCGGCAGCCAGCAATGCAGTCTAGATTTGGGCTTGCACTGAAGAGACACTGGACTGTGGGAGTCACTTGGACAGAGTTGCTGAGTTCCAGGGACCACGCTCGTCAGGATGAGAGGGGACCCAGAGGACCAGTGTTGCAGTCTTTTGGTGCCTGCGTTAGCAGGGGGAAGATTCCGTCGACCCACGGGAGATTTCTTCAGAGCTCCTGGTGCAGGGAGGAGGCAGGCTACTCCCAGAGCATGCACCACCTGGAAACAGTCGAGAAAGCCGGTAGGATGAGGTGCTACAATGTTGCTAGCAGTCATCTTGCTGCTTTGTTGCCATTTTGCAGGCGTCCTGAGCAGTCAGCAGTCGATCCTTTGGTAGAAAGTGAAGAGGAAGATGCAGAGGAACTCTGATGAGCTCTTGCATTCGTTATCTGAAGTATTCCCCAAAGCAGAGACCCTAAATAGCCAGAAAAGGAGGTTTGGCTACCAGGTTAGGAGGATTGGCTACCAAGAGAGGTAAGAGCCTATCAGAAGGAGCCTCTGATGACATCTGCTGGCACTGACCACTCAGAGCAGTCCAGTGTGCCCCCAACACCTCTGTTTCCAAGATGGCAGAGGTCTGGGACACACTGGAGGAGCTCTGGGCACCTCCCCTGGGAGGTACTGGTCACTCCCCTTTCCTTTCTCCAGTTTCGCACCAGAGCGGGGCTGGGGGATCCCTGAACCGGTGTAGACTGGCTTAGGCAGAGATGGGCACCATCTGTGCCCATCAAAGCATTTCCAGAGGCTGAGGGAGGCTACTCCTCCCCAGCCCTTCACACCTATTTCCAAAGGGAGAGGATGTAAAACCCTCTCTCAGAGGAAATCCTTTGTTCTGCCTTCCTGGGCCAGGGCTGCCTGGACCCCAGGAGGGCAGAAACCTGTCTGAGGAGTTGGCAGGAGCAGCAGCTGCAGTGGAGACCCCGGAAAGGCAGTTTGGCAGTACCCGGGTACTGTACTAGGGACCCGGGGGATCATGGAATCGTCCCCACAATACCAGAATGGTATTTGGGTGACAATTCCATGATCTTAGACATGTTACATGACCATGTTCGGAGTTTCCATTGTGACACTACTTAGAGGTAGTGACCTATGTGTAGTGCACGCGTGTAATGGTGTCCACACACTCACAAAGTCTGGGGGATTTTCCCTGAACAATGTGGGGGCACCTTGGCTAGTGCCAGGGTGCCCACACACTGAGTAACTTTGCACCCAACCTTCACCAGGTGAAGGTTAGACATATAGGTGACTCATAAGTTACTTAAGTTCAGTGGTAAATGGCTGTGAAATAACGTGGACGTTATTTCACTCAGGCTGCACTGGCAGGCCTGTGTAAGAATTGTCAGAGCTCCCTATGGGTGGCAAAAGAAATGCTGCAGCCCATAGGGATCTCCTGGAACCCCAATACCCTGGGTACCTCAGTACCATATACAAGGAAATTATATGGGTGTACCAGTATGCCAATGTGAATTGGTAAATATAGTCACTAGCCTTTTAGTGACAAATTTGGAAAGCAGATAGAGAATAACCACTGAGGTTCTGGTTAGCAGAGCCTCAGTGATACAGTTAGGCACCACACAGGGAACACATACAGGGCACATATTATGAGCACTGGGGTCCTGCCAAGCAGGATCACAGTGATACAGGGGCTAAAACATACATACATACAGTGAAAATGGGGGTAACATGCCAGGCATGATGGTACTTTTCTACACACTTGACCCAAAAGAAAGAGTGGACAAGAAGACTGCTGGACCTGAAAACCGTGGTGCACAACTGACTTGGCGCCATCCCTGCCAACCTGCCTGCTGCACCCAACCCTAGAGGAGGTACTGACCTGTCCTGCCGCTGCAGCCTCCAAGAAACCGAGAGAACCTCCCTTGGAGTAGAGGAGCTGCTCCCCTGCATCTGCATGCACTCAAGAAAGAACTGGAAAAAACAGAACCACCAGAAATTGGACTCAGGACACAAACACTGCACCGGGACGCACCAGCCCATGTTGAAGTGGGCCAACGATGTCAGCGTGGTCCCCAGGCCCTTCAGAGACAAAGCCTACCCCATGTTTGCCCACTGTAGACTTTGAGATAGAGTCTGCAGAGTGTTTCTGCTGACCCCCCCACCAATCACAAGTAAGCAGGAGACAAAGACCAGATGCCCTAGGAAACCTCTGCACCCGTCCGCCCCAGGCGAAGAGAACCAAGGGTGTCCCCACGTCTCCCCAGCTTGTGAGACCTGAGCCCACTTGTTGGCTTGGTTAGACTGGACCTCCAGTCCACGCCTGCAGAGTTTTTCTGCGGGCCTCCCCCTGCAACCGCGAAGAACTCTAGTGCTGGACCCGACGCCAAAAGGAGCCCCTGCACCTGTGCTCCACAGCCCGAGGAGGAGTGGACTGACAGTGTCACCACGTGCCAAAGGATCTCAAGTGTGGAGCCCCCCTGTGGATTCACCTGGACTGTCCTTCCAGTCCATCCCTGCAGTGAATTTCTAACCGGAACCAATCCCCATTGACTTGAATGGGACACATGACACAGTAACAACCGGACACACCAGAGCTCCCAGAAATGACCTGTTTTGTAGCCTGGAACCGTGCCCTAAAACCCCTATGATTCCAGGAGATTTGTCCTTTAAGTCGTCGTACTCTACCTGGATTGCCGTCTTTGTTTTCCTCCATAGGATTGCATTGCAGCTTCCTGAAAATGCACAGTGTCCACTTTTGAAAACTATACAAAATCATAACTCGAAAATTACTCACCTGATTCCAGTGATCTTGGTATAAAAATGTATATAAAAATATGTGTTATTTTTATAAGTTGGTGGCAGATTTCTTCAATGAGTGGGTGTCTCACTGTATGAGTGTGTGCCTTACATGCTTAGCACTACCCTCTGATATGCCTAACTGCCCAATCACACTACCCAGAAACAGAGAATTTGGGATGTCATTTGTGCCTCTTTGATACCTTTGGGTATTACTTGGACTCTTTGCACAGTGTACCTGATTTTGGTCCACTATACAGAGAGCCAGCTTCCTACACCTGACATTGGGGTAAATTGTGGCATGATGTGCAGAAAACAGATCAATCCCCTTTCTGCCCCCCTTTCTCAGGTTCTTCTCTTTATTCTTTCTCTTGCCCTACAGGGCTCTGCCATGGGCACTTTGAAAGGCTATCTTTCTGCTATGTCAGCTTTTCTGCGGTTGACTGATAAGCCATCCCTCTTCAAATCTCCCACTGTAAATGGATTTATGAAAGATGTACATCTATTTCTACCTTCTCCTTTCATTATGCCTCATTGGGACCTCAGTTTTCTCTTTACCTTCTTTATGTGCGCTCCCATTGAGCCCTTGCACAATTGTCCTCTCAGGCTCCTTACCACCAAAATTACCTTCCTCTTGGTGATAATGTCTGCCAAGAGCGTCACAGAGCTTCAGGCTTTGTCATTCAGTCCTCCCTATCTGAACATCTTCCCACACTGACTGGTACTTTGTACTAGGGCCTCCTTTCTGCCAGAAGGGTCACTCCTTTTACATAGGTCAATCCATCACCCTGCCTACTTTTTACACTCTGCCACATCCATCCATGAATCACCTTCTAGACCCAAAAACAGCATTGCTGTTCTACCTTGACTGCCCACAAAAGTGGATGACCCACTCTTCGTGGGATATGCCATAGAAAAGGTCGGCCCATGCAGAAGCAGATTATCTTCTGATGGATCGTGCTCTTTATCAAAATCTGCTCTGCATTGGAGAAGAAGCAACCCTCTGATGGTTTTCAAGCTCATTCCACCAGAGTTAAAGCTGAGTCCACAGTATTAGCACGCGGAGTTCCAGTCCTGGATACCTGCCAGGCAGCAATGTTGTCTTCCTTGCACGTGTTCAAAAAACAGGACTGCCTGGATAGTGAGGTCCATTGAGACAGACACTTTGCCCAGTCGGTCCTGCAGGACTTCCTCTTATGAAACTGATCCGCAGACCCACTTCCAGGGCAATATTGCTTGGGGATCTATCCTAAAATAAGGAATATGAGGCTAGAAGTCTCTATCAGATAAACAAGCTACTTACCTTCAGTAATGTTTTATCTGGTAGAAACTCTATCCAGTCGCAGATTCCTTACCGAGCCACCCATCCTCCCCCCTCTGCAAACAGATTTCTAGGGACAGTGTTTTCCCCTTTCAAGGCCCTAGTTTTCCACACCATTGTTCAGTAATATTTTTGGCTCCAGGCGTGGAAAGTTGCGAAAAGAAACTCACATCAGCACGCTGGGGTGGCGCTTATGTAGGCAATACACACGTCACTTTTGGCGCGGACAATGCCACACAGAGTCGAACGAAACCACCTACCGGCGTGTAGGAGTACTGCTCCAGAAAAGTTTTCAGCTCCAGTCTGAATCTGCAACTAGATAGAGTCCCACCCAGGAAAAGTGTTTCCAAATGTTAGCATCTTGTTCTTCATCCTCTATCCTGGATTTTGGTGAGATTGACTCTTAGGCTGTTGGGCCTCATGGCCTCCTGCATCCTTCTTGTGACACATGCCCGTTGGTATATAAGGAATGTGCAGTGGGACCTGAAGTTCTAGTGGGCACAGCATCAGGTAAATCTCTCTGACATGGTCAAAATCACAGAGGAACTGCAAAAGATTAGCAGTTTGGCTAACAAACCGTGAATTGTGGCAGACCCCTCTCCCTTACCCAACCAGAGCTGACTGTAGTTATAGATGCATCACTTCTGGGATGTGCACCCATCTGGGAGAGGTGGAGATCAGAGGACTCCAGTCCATATCAGAATTTGGACTCCACACCAGCCTGTTGGACCTTCCAGTGATCCAGCTGGCATTAAAGGCATCCTTCCATCAATCATGGAAAGGCTAGTACAGGTGCTCACGCACAACACCACCGCCATATGTTATTGCCACAAACAGGGTAGGGTAGGGTTGTCCACTCTTTGTCAAGAGGCTCTGCTCCTGAGGTCATGGCTGGAATGACAGTGCTTATCACTGGGGATTGAACACCTAGTGGCTCTTGGAACGCCAGGGCAGACAAACTCGGCTGTCGATGGCTAGCAGATCATGAATGGCATTTCCATCCAGAAGTGGTGCAAGTCTCTTCCAAGAACAGAGAGAGCATTGGTTGGATCTGTGTGCTCCTGTAGGAAAGTACCCTCTTTCTGGCATGATTACCCCTACTTTTTGCCTGTTGTCAGTATGTTTTGACTGTGTTCACAGAAATCCTGCTAACCAGGACCCAAGTGACTATGCTCTCTCCTTTTAAACTTGGTTGCTTGGACCACACACACCCCACATTTGGCATACTGGGGCCCCCTTGTAAATCTCTAGTATATGGTTCCCAGGTACCCAGGGCATTGCAGTATCAGGGGTCCCCCATGGGCTGCAGCATGTATTATGCCACCCATAGGGAACCCATGCAAAGTGTTTCTGCAGGCCTGCCATTGCAGCCTGTGTGAAAGGGTGCATGCACCCTTTTCACTAAGGGTCACTGCACCAGGTCATTGTAACTCACCCCTATGGTAGGCCCTCCTAGCCCAGAGGGCAGGGTGCAAGTACCTGTGTGTGAGGGCACCCCTGCATGAGCAGAGGTGCCCCCACGAATTCCAGATCCATTTTCATGGACTTCGTAAGTGCGGGGATGCCATTTTATGTGTGTACTGGACATAGGTCACTACCTATGTCCAGCTACATAATGGTAACTCCGAACCAAGGCATGTTTGGTATCAAACATGTCAGAATCATACCCCAATACTGTTGCCAGTATTGGAAGTATGATTCCATGCACTCTGGGGGCTCCTTAGAGGACCCCCAGCATTGCTCCTACCAGCTTTCTGGGGTTTTCCGGGAACCCAAGCTGCTGCCACCCTTCAGACGGGTTTCTGCCCTCCTGCTGCTTGTTTGATCAGGTCAAGCCCAGGAAAGGAAGGCAGAACAAAGCATTTCTTCTGAGAGAGGGGGGTAACACCCTCTCCCTTTTCAAATAGGTGTTACATGGCTTGGGAGAGTAGCCTCCCCAAGCCACTGGTATGCTTTGAAGGGCACATTTGGTGCCCTCCTTCCATAAACTAGTCTGCACCAGTTCAGCGACCTCCAGTCCCTGCTCTGTCACAAAACTGGACAATTGAAAGGGGAGTGACCACTGCCCTGTCCTTCACCATCGCAGGGGTGGTGCCCAGAGCTCCTCCAGGCGGTCCCTTGATTTTGCCATCTTGAATCCAGGGTGGGCAGAGGCCTCTGGGAGCATCTGAGTGGCCAGGTCAGGCAGGTGACGTCAGAGCCCCCTTCCGATAGGTGGTCACCTGGCTATGTGACCCATCACCCTTCCAGTGCTATTTAGGGTCTTCCTCTTGGGTGGGTCCTCAGATTCAGCTTGTAAGATTCCAGCAGGACTCTTCTGCAACCTCTACTTCGACTTAGCCACCGGAACTTTGACTGGACCCTCCAGGAACCGACAGTCTGTATCCACGATGAAGACTCTCCTTGCAACATTGTTTCCACAACTCCTTCTAGCTTCTGCAACATTTCCCCAGTTGTGCATCCTCTGAGGGCGGCAAGTCTTCAGTCTGCACAAGAAGGGAGGAATCTCCCTTGGAGTGAAGGAGTCACTCCCCTGCATCCACAGGCACCAACAGAAACAATGACCAGCTGTGTGGATCTCCTCTCGTCCTGAGCTGCGTGGATCCTGCATCACAGGTGTGATCTAGAGTGGTCTCCTTAGTCCTTTCTGCCAGCTGTCCACCTTTGGTGGAGGTAAGCCTTTGCCTTCCCACTGAGGACAGTGCCCCCCGTGCACTGCATCTCTTGCAGCTACCAAAGCTTGTTGGCAACTCCTCCAATGGATCTTCAGGCTCCATGTAGCCCCAGCCCTCAGCACTCTTCCCTGCGACGCACAACCCTCTGTGTGCTTCTCCTGCAGCATGAGACCCTTCTTCAGTTGTGCTGCATGGGCTCCTCTGCGACTCCTGGGCCCTCTCCCAGTGGGTCTACTGTGGGGGCTGCCTTTTCTTCTGTGGACTCTCTCCCTTGCTAAATGTGTCCCCTGAGACTCCCTCCTGTGGGTTTAGTCCTCCTGGACCTTGCTGGTCCCCGGCAACTCCACTGTTATTTTACCGTGACTCTTGCCTTTGCATAGGCTTGTTGGTGGCTTTTCCATGCCACATATAGACTGCAATCTTCCAACTGGCGTGGGACATTGACTGCATCCTCTAGGAACTCTTCACCGAATCCAGGGTTGCATTGCTGACCATCTTCGCTCTACCCTCGACCAACTCCTGCAACCACAGATGGGTGGATAATGGCTCCTGTTGGAGGCTGGCCCTCTATGCATTGTACCAAATCGGGTACACTATGCTGAGGGTTCAGGCAACCACACATTGGTTTCTAGAGGAAACAATCAGACCATCTAATGCTCCAATTTCTAAGGTAGCTGGTCGAGCAGTTAGGCTAATCCAGGAGATGTGCTAAGTATTTGTTGTACTCACCAATCCAATCATGCACCACACACACTCAATGAATAACTCGAGACCAGAATTTATAAAAATACTTCAGACTTTTGTATCATTTTTAATACCAAAATCTTTAGAATACGTTAAGTACTTTTCAAGTTATTACTTTTTAAGGTTTTAGGAAAGTTAGTCTTTCTGTGCGTAATTACGCAACATAGGAATCAATAGGCAGTCACTGTTAAAAATGCATTAAAAATCGCACAGTTGAGTTACCAGTCTCTACTCCAGCAGGGTGCTCTCAGCAGTCGGTGGGCACCTTGTGCCAGCAGGAGAGTCTTGGGTAGCTCCCGGTTTTGGCGGGAGCAGCATTGCAGAGGTCCTTGACACAGGCATAGGGCCACCTGAGGGGCCACTTGGAAAAGGAGCTGGTGTGCAGATTTAAAGGTGGTGCCTGTGGTTCCCATTGGGCTGACAAGGTCACAAGGGGTTTGGGAACCGGGGCACACAGCAGATCCTGCGATGCAAGGCCCAGGGCGGCCAGGTGCAGCCTGGGCGTTATGGAGGTCTTGGATGCTGTGCACATTGGAGTCTACTGGATCTGGAGGTGAGTCTATTTGGGGGTGACTTATAGGACAACGGGGGCACTCTAGTTGGAGGCCCGGGGTGTTCCTAAAGCCCCTTGACTGGGGCTTCCTCCTGATCCTTTTTCAGCTCTGGGGGAGCTGGTTTTCTCTTGGTCCGACGTCAGCTGACTAGTACCCAGGGTATTGCTGTATCCCGGCCGCTAAAGGGCGCAGTGCCACCAAACCTGGCACAGTTGTGGAACACTTCCGGGTGGTCGTCTGTGTGAGGTCGGGTCCAGCTGTGAGTTGCAGGTACGGAGATATTAATGATTCAGTGAAGTGACCCTCACTGGTTAGTTGGTCCTTTGCAGGTTTCTTGCTTTTCTTGAGTGGTGCTTCCACTCAGGAGGGAGATCTGGGGTGATCCTTGAAGCATGGAGGCCCCCTGGGTTTCTTGGGGTCGGTCCAGTGTTCAGCTCCTCCGCAGTCGCGATTATCAGGACTCTGGTGCAACAAGCAGGGGTCTTAGTGCCTCTTATGGTGCAGCAAGTCCTTTGTTGTTGTCCTGGCGGGTTCTTTGGTGCTGGTCTTCTTTTCTTCTTGGGATCCTTTTCAAATCTGAATTTTTGGTCTAGGGGAGCCCACTGATACTGAATTTAGTGGGTGTTTTAGGGGGATCCTGATAGTGTAGATTGGGACACTTAACTTTGGGTCGCTACACCCACTACAGTGATCACTTCCTGTGGGAAGGGTCACTTCTCTAAACCTCATTGGCTGTTTTCCTTCATTCCAAGATTGAAAAAACTGAATCAGAGGGTCCACTTCACGTGCCACTTCACCCAGAGGGTCCACTTCACCCTGAGGGGTGGTGTATTCTCAGTGAGGCCACTCCTCCTACCCTTTGTCTGGTTTCCTGCCCTGGCTCCCTCCAAAAGTTGGGGTTTGCAAGGGGAGAAGCCCTCTGCTGCTAGCAGCAGGGATGGGGTTGGAGTTTCAGAGGCTGTAGCCCTTTGAAGCTCACCGCCAGGGTGTTGCACATTCCTGAGGGAGGGGATGTTAGCTCCTCCACCCAGGAAGGGCATTGTCTTACAAACCAGAGAGCCATGGCTCTCCCCCAAGTTTGTAGATTGGCTGTCTAGATAGGCAGGCTGGATGAAACCATTCAGCAACTCTGCTAGTTACGGTTAGCTTTCGGAGGGGGCACCTCTAAGGTGACCCCTGGGTACATTTAGGGATAAATCCAATACTGGCACCAGTTTGGATTTATCATTCTGAGTTGTTTGATACCAAACAACCCAGGTTGCAGAGTAGCCATCATGAAACTGGGAAACTCGTGTTTGACCAGTGTCCAGTACATGCATTTAAAATGGCTGCTCTGTTCACTCACTATGTCCTAGGTTTGGCAAGGACACAGTGGGGGCATACTGCTCATGCAGCTATACCCTCACATACAGTATGGTGCACCCTGCCTTAGGGCTGGAAGGCCTGACAGAAGTGGGGTCTTATCCATAATATATGCAGTGTAGGGTGGACAGGGCACACAGAGGGGGTGCCATGTCGAGTTTTTCTTTTTAGGTTTGCCCCAGTACACTCAGCCTGCAATGGCAGTGCTGAGTGCAGGACCCTTGGGGTGGCACAATCAGTGCTGCTGCCTTCCGGGGTATACTCCTAATATCTCTTGCCCTGGGTACCGGGGTACCCATTTACTAGGGACTTATAGGGGTATTTAAGACTGTATCTGTAGGAAAGTACCATCTTGCCTGGCATGTTACCCCCATTTTTCACTGTATATATGTTGTTTTAGTTGTATGTGTCACTGGGACCCTGCCAGCCAGGGCCCCAGTGCTCATACGTGTGCCCTGTATGTGTTACCTGTGTTATGACTAACTGTCTCACCGAGGCTCTGCTATCCAGAACCTCAGTGGTTATGCTCTCTCATTTCTTTCCAAATTGTCACTAACAGGCTAGTGACCAATTTCACCAATTTACATTGGCATACTGGAACACCCTTATAATTCCCTAGTATATGGTCCTGAGGTACCCAGAGTATTGGGGTTCCAGGAGATCCCTATGGGCTGCAGCATTTCTTTTGCCACCCATAGGGAACTCTGAAAATTCTTACACAGGCCTGCCACTGCAGCCTGAGTGAAATAATGCACACATTATTTCACAGCCATTTTCACTGCACTTAAGTAACTTATAAGTCACCTATATGTCTAACCTTTACTTAGTAAAGGTTGGGTGCTAAGTTACTTAGTGTGTGGGCACCATGGCACTAGCCAAGGTGCTCCCACATTGTTCAGGGCAAATTCCCCGGACTTTGTGAGTGCGGGGACACCATTACACGCGTGCACTACACATAGGTCACTACCTATGTGTAGCTTCACAATGGTAACTCCGAATATGGCCATGTAACATGTCTAAGATCATGGAATTGCCCCCTCTATGCCATCCTGGCATTGTTGGCACACTCCCATGATCCCACTGGTCTGTAGCTCAGACCCGGGTACTGCCAAACTGCCTTTTCAGGGGTTTCACTGCAGCTGCTGCTGCTGCCAACCCCTCAGACAGGTTTCTGCCCTCCTGGGGTCCAGCCAGGCTTGGCCCAGGAAGGCAGAACAAAGGACTTCCTCAGAGAGAGGGTGTTACACCCTCTCCCTTTGGAAAAAGGTGTGAAGGCAGGGGAGGAGTAGCCTCCCCCAGCCTCTGGAAATGCTTTCTTGGGCACAGATGTGCCCAATTCTGCATAAGCCAGTCTACACCGGTTCAGGGACCCCTTAGCCCCTGCTCTGGCGCGAAACTGGACAAAGGAAAGGGGAGTGACCACTCCCCTGACCTGCACTTCCCCTGGGAGGTGTCCAGAGCTCCTCCAGTGTGCTCCAGACCTCTGCCATCTTGGAAACAGAGGTGCTGCTGGCACACTGGACTGCTCTGAGTGGCCAGTGCCACCAGGTGACGTCAGAGACTCCTGCTGATAGGCTCCTTCAGGTGTTAGTAGCCTATCCTCTCTCCTAGGTAGCCAAACCCTCTTTTCTGGCTATTTAGGGTCTCTGTCTCTGGGGAAACTTCAGATAACGAATGCAAGAGCTCATCCGAGTTCCTCTGCATCTCTCTCTTCACCTTCTGATAAGGAAACGACTGCTGACCGCGCTGGAAGCCTGCAAACCTGCAACATAGTAGCAAAGACGACTACTGCAACTCTGTAACGCTGATCCTGCCGCCTTCTCGACTGTTTTCCTGCTTGTGCATGCTGTGGGGGTAGCCTGCCTCCTCTCTGCACCAGAAGCTCCGAAGAAATCTCCCGTGGGTCGACGGAATCTTCCCCCTGCAACCGCAGGCACCAAAAAGCTGCATTACCGGTCCCTTGGGTCTCCTCTCAGCACGACGAGCGAGGTCCCTCGAATCCAGCGACTCTGTCCAAGTGACCCCCACAGTCCAGTGACTCTTCAGCCCAAGTTTGGTGGAGGTAAGTCCTTGCCTCACCTCGCTGGGCTGCATTGCTGGGAACCGCGACTTTGCAGCTACTCCGGCCACTGTGCACTTCCGGCGGAAATCCTTTGTGCACAGCCAAGCCTGGGTCCACGGCACTCTAACCTGCATTGCACGACTTTCTAAGTTGGTCTCCGGCGACGTAGGACTCCTTTGTGCAACTTCGGCGAGCACCGTTTCACGCATCCTTGTAGTGCCTGTTTCTAGCACTTCTCCGGGAGCTACCTGCTTCAGTGAGGACTCTTTGTCTTGCTCGACGTCCCCTCTCTCTCAAGGTCCAATTTGCGACCTCCTGGTCACTCCTGGGCCCCAGCAGCGTCCAAAAACGACAAACGCACGATTTGCAGCTAGCAAGGCTTGTTGGCGTTCTTTCAGCGGGAAAACACTTCTGCACGACTCTCCATGGCAAGAGGGATCCGTCCACCAAAGGGGAAGTCTCTAGCCCTTTTCGTTCCTGCAGAAACCTCAGCTTCTTCTGTCCAGTCGAAGCTTCTTTGCACCCGCAGCTGGCATTTCCTGGGCATCTGCCCATCTCCGACTTGCTTGTGACTTTTGGACTTGGTCCCCTTGTTCCACAGGTACCCTAGATTGGAAATCCACAGTTGTTGCATTGCTGGTTTGTGTCTTTCCTGCATTATTCCTCTAACACGACTACTTTGTCCTTAGGGAACTTTAGTGCACTTTGCACTCACTTTTCAGGGTCTTGGGGAGGGTTATTTTTCTAACTCTCACTATTTTCTAATAGTCCCAGCGACCCTCTACAAGGTCACATAGGTTTGGGGTCCATTCGTGGTTCGCATTCCACTTTTGGAGTATATGGTTTGTGTTGCCCCTATCCCTATGTTTCCCCATTGCATCCTATTGTAACTATACATTGTTTGCACTGTTTTCTAAGACTATACTGCATATTTTTGCTATTGTGTATATATATCTTGTGTATATTTGCTATCCTCTCACTGAGGGTACACTCTGAGATACTTTGGCATATTGTCATAAAAATAAAGTACCTTTATTTTTAGTATAACTGTGTATTGTGTTTTCTTATGATATTGTGCATATGACACTAAGTGGTACTGTAGTAGCTTCACACGTCTCCTAGTTCAGCCTAAGCTGCTCTGCTAAGCTACCATTATCTATCAGCCTAAGCTGCTAGACACCCTATACACTAATAAGGGATAACTGGGCCTGGTGCAAGGTGCAAGTACCCCTTGGTACTCACTACAAGCCAGTCCAGCCTCCTACATTGGTTGTGCAGTGGTGGGATAAGTGCTTGAGACTACTTACCACTCTTGTCATTGTACTTTTCATAAGAGAAAAATATACAAAACAAGGTCAGTGTATATACACATAGCCAAAAAGTTTTGCATTTCCTCTTTTCACTCTTTTCTAAGTGCTGAAAAGTACTTCTAAACTTTCAAAAAGTTCTTAAAAGTTTAAAAAGTTTTTTTCTGTCTTTCCAAAAAGTTCTGAAAACTTTTTTCTCTTTTTCTATCACTTTAACTCTCTCTAAAAAATGTCTGGCACAGGCCAAAGTGTTGATCTGTCCAAACTTGCATATGACAACCTTAGCTGGAAAAGAGCAAGGAGTCTCTGTATAGAGAGAGGTTTGAGTGTAGGGAAGAATCCTTCCTTGGAACTGTTACTTAACATGCTTAGAGAACAGGATAAGGCCATAGGTGCCTCATCTGTTGAAAAAGTACCTAATAGTTCTCAATCTGATTCAGGGACTTCCCCAGGAAAAGATTCAGGAAAGAAACTTCCTAGCCTGCCCATTACTAGACAATCTAGCATAGATGGTAATGATGATGAGCCACACCATATAAATAGTGTTGTCTCACATCATAGCAAAAGCATTTATTCTCACCATACTGGTAGTAATGTTTCTGTTAACCAAGCTGTTAGGCTGGCTTCTGTAAGGGACAGGTCTCCTTCTGCTCATTCTTCTGTGTCTAAGAATGTCCCTCCCACCAACCCTGATGACAGAATGTTAGAGAGGGAACTCAATAAGTTGAGGGTGGAACAAACCAGACTGAAGCTTAAAAAGCAACAGCTGGATTTGGATAGACAGTCTTTTGAATTAGAGAAGGAAAGACAGAAGTTGGGTTTAGATACCCATGGTGGCAGCAGCAGTATTCCCCATAGTCATCCTGCAAAAGAGCATGATTCCAGGAATCTGCACAAGATAGTTCCCCCTTATAAGGAGGGGGATGACATTAACAAGTGGTTTGCTGCACTTGAGAGGGCCTGTGTTGTACAGGATGTCCCTCAAAGGCAGTGGGCTGCTATCCTATGGCTATCATTTAGTGGAAAAGGTAGGGATAGGCTCCTTACTGTGAAAGAAAATGATGCTAATAACTTTACAGTTCTTAAGAATGCACTCCTGGATGGTTATGGCTTAACCACTGAACAGTACAGGATAAAGTTCAGAGAGACCAAAAAGGAGTCTTCACAAGACTGGGTTGATTTCATTGACCATTCAGTGAAGGCCTTGGAGGGGTGGTTACATGGCAGTAAAGTTACTGATTATGAAAGCCTGTATAACACAATCCTGAGAGAGCATATACTTAATAATTGAGTGTCTGATTTGTTGCACCAGTACCTGGTAGACTCTGATCTGACCTCTCCCCAAGAATTGGGAAAGAAGGCAGACAAATGGGTCAGAACAAGGGTGAACAGAAAAGTTCATACAGGGGGTGACAAAGATGGCAATAAGAAGAAAGATGGTGAAAAATCTCAAGATAAGCATGGGGATAAGGGTAAAACCAAAGATCCCACTTCAAATCTTAAACACTCTTCAGAGGGTGGGGATAAAACTAATTCTTCCTCTTCTTCTCAACCTGCACACATTAAAAAGCCTTGGTGCTTTGTGTGTAAAAACAGAGGCCATAGGCCAGGGGATAAGTCCTGTCCAGGTAAACCCCCTGAGCCTACCACCACTAATACATCAAGCTCTAGTGCCCCTAGCAGTAGTGGTACTAGTGGTGGGACTGCTGGCAACAGTCAAGTTAAGGGTGTAGTTGGGTTCACTTTTGGGTCCATAGTAGAAACTGGGGTAGTCACTCCCAAGACAGTTTCTGTCACACCTAGTGGCATTGGCCTTGCCACACTGGCTGCTTGTCCCCTTACAATGGATAAGTACAGGCAGACAGTTTCAATAAATGGTGTTGAGGCCTTGGCCTACAGGGACACAGGTGCCAGTTTCACTTTGGTGACTGAAAACCTAGTGCACCCTGATCAACACATCATTGGACAACAGTATAAAATTATTGATGTCCATAACTCCACTAAGTTTCTTCCCTTAGCTATAATTCAGTTTAGTTGGGGTGGAGTTACTGGCCCTAAGCAGGTGGTGGTATCACCTAGCTTACCTGTAGACTGTCTCTTAGGTAATGACCTAGAGGCCTCAGGTTGGGCTGATGTAGAGTTTTATGCCCATGCAGCCATGCTGGGCATCCCTGAGGAATTGTTCCCTCTCATTTCTACTGAAATGAAAAAGCAAAGGAGAGAAGGCCTGAAAACTCAGGATCCCTCTCCATCAACAGGTAAAAAGGGTATCACAGTATCCCCTAACCACCCTACCATTCAGGATACCATTCCTGTGGTGGGAGAAACCTCTCCTGGGGTGGCACCTGTTCCAAGGGAATCATCAGCTGGAAAAGCTGGACTCCCTGAGGTAGAAGTACCTCTCTGTGGGATAACTAACATTGGTGACAAAAAGAGCACCATTTTAGTTAACATGGAGCATCCCTCCAACCCTCCCAGAGAAACTTTAGTGCAGAAACCCTGCACTGCCTCACAACACTTAGGACAGCATCCCTGCCCTAGTGTGGAGCTGATAGGACAGCATCCCTGCCCTGCTCCAACCCAAGAGAAACAGCATCCCTGTTCTCTCTTCCAGCCATATGGACAAAGTTTTTGCCCAGCTATGGCTTTTCTGAGACAGCATCCCTGTCTGGCATTTCCATCACTACAAATAGGTTCAGTGGACAATTCCCACTGCTCTAAACTAAAACTTACTGATAGAAACTCTGAAAATACATCTTCACATTGTTGCTTAGCTAAAAAACTTCAAACAGGGTGGTTTACATCCCCACAGGGAAGTAACCACATAGTGGATGATAAAGGGAGTAACCAGTCTATTGCAGAGCTACTCTCTACTTATCACCACTTAGACAATAAAGTCTCAACTGGCCAAGGTTAGCCTTATTGTCCTTCGTTTGGGGGGGGGGTTGTGTGAGAAGGTAGCCTCTTTCTAGCCTTGTTACCCCCACTTTTGGCCTGTTTGTGAGTGTATGTCAGGGTGTTTGTCACTGTTTTCACTGTCTCACTGGGATCCTGATAGCCAGGCCTCAGTGCTCATAGTGAAAACACTATGTTTTCAGTATGTTTGTTATGTGTCACTGGGATCCTGCTGGTCAGGACCCCAGTGCTCATAGGTTTGTGGCCTATATGTAAGTGTCACTGGGACCCTGTCACACAGGGCCCCAGTGCTCATAGGTGTGCATGTATATGTTCCCTGTGTGGTGCCTAACTGTCTCACTGAGGCTCTGCTAACCAGAACCTCAGTGGTTATGCTCTCTCATTACTTTTAAATTGTCACTAACAGGCTAGTGACCAATTTTACCAATTCACATTGGCTTACTGGAACACCCTTATAATTCCCTAGTATATGGTACTGAGGTACCCAGGGTATTGGGGTTCCAGGAGATCCCTATGGGCTGCAGCATGTATTTTGCCACCCATAGGGAGCTCTGACAATTCTTACACAGGCCTGCCACTGCAGCCTGAGTGAAATAACGTCCACGTTATTTCACAGCCATTTTACACTGCACTTAAGTAACTTATAAGTCACCTATATGTCTAACCTTTACCTGGTAAAGGTTAGGTGCAAAGTTACTTAGTGTGAGGGCACCCTGGCACTAGCCAAGGTGCCCCCACATTGTTCAGAGCCATTTCCCTGAACTTTGTGAGTGCGGGGACACCATTACACGCGTGCACTACATATAGGTCACTACCTATATGTAGCTTCACAATGGTAACTCCGAATATGGCCATGTAACATGTCTATGATCGTGGAATTGCCCCCTCTATGCCATCCTGGCATAGTTGGCACAATCCCATGATCCCAGTGGTCTGTAGCACAGACCCTGGTACTGCCAAACTGCCCTTCCTGGGGTTTCACTGCAGCTGCTGCTGCTGCCAACCCCTCAGACAGGCAGCTGCCCTCCTTGGGTCCAGCCAGGCCTGGCCCAGGATGGCAGAACAAAGAACTTCCTCTGAGAGAGGGTGTGACACCCTCTCCCTTTGGAAAATGGTGTGAAGGCAGGGGAGGAGTAGCCTCCCCCAGCCTCTGGAAATGCTTTCTTGGGCACAGATGTGCCCAATTCTGCATAAGCCAGTCTACACCGGTTCAGGGACCCCTTAGCCCCTGCTCTGGCGCGAAACTGGACAAAGGAAAGGGGAGTGACCACTCCCCTGACCTGCACCTCCCCTGGGAGGTGTCCAGAGCTCCTCCAGTGTGCTCCAGACCTCTGCCATCTTGGAAACAGAGGCGCTGCTGGCACACTGGACTGCTCTGAGTGGCCAGTGCCACCAGGTGACGTCAGAGACTCCTGCTGATAGGCTCCTTCAGGTGTTAGTAGCCTATCCTCTCTCCTAGGTAGCCAAACCCTCTTTTCTGGCTATTTAGGGTCTCTGTCTCTGGGGAAACTTCAGATAACGAATGCAAGAGCTCATCCGAGTTCCTCTGCATCTCTCTCTTCACCTTCTGATAAGGAAACGACTGCTGACCGCGCTGGAAGCCTGCAAACCTGCAACATAGTAGCAAAGACGACTACTGCAACTCTGTAACGCTGATCCTGCCGCCTTCTCGACTGTTTTCCTGCTTGTGCATGCTGTGGGGGTAGCCTGCCTCCTCTCTGCACCAGAAGCTCCGAAGAAATCTCCCGTGGGTCGACGGAATCTTCCCCCTGCAACCGCAGGCACCAAAAAGCTGCATTACCGGTCCCTTGGGTCTCCTCTCAGCACGACGAGCGAGGTCCCTCGAATCCAGCGACTCTGTCCAAGTGACCCCCACAGTCCAGTGACTCTTCAGCCCAAGTTTGGTGGAGGTAAGTCCTTGCCTCACCTCGCTGGGCTGCATTGCTGGGAACCGCGACTTTGCAGCTACTCCGGCCCCTGTGCACTTCCGGCGGAAATCCTTTGTGCACAGCCAAGCCTGGGTCCACGGCACTCTAACCTGCATTGCACGACTTTCTAAGTTGGTCTCCAGCGACGTGGGACTCCTTTGTGAAACTTCGGCGAGCACCGTTTCACGCATCCTCGTAGTGCCTGTTTGTGGCACTTTTCCGGGTGCTACCTGCTTCAGTGAGGGCTCTTTGTCTTGCTCGACGTCCCCTCTCTCTTCAGGTCCAATTTGCGACCTCCTGGTCCCTCCTGGGCCCCAGCAGCGTCCAAAAACGCCAAACGCACGATTTGCAGCTATCAAGGCTTGCTGGCGTTCTTTCAGCGGGAAAACACTTTTGCACGACTTTCTACGGCGAGTGGGATCCGTCCACCAAAGGGGAAGTCTCTAGCCCTTTTCGTTCCTGCAGAAACCTCAGCTTCTTCTGTCCAGTCGAAGCTTCTTTGCACCCGCAGCTGGCATTTCCTGGGCATCTGCCCATCTCCGACTTGCTTGTGACTTTTGGACTTGGTCCCCTTGTTCCACAGGTACCCTAGATTGGAAATCCACAGTTGTTGCATTGCTGGTTTGTGTCTTTCCTGCATTATTCCTCTAACACGACTACTTTGTCCTTAGGGGAACTTTAGTGCACTTTGCACTCACTTTTCAGGGTCTTGGGGAGGGTTATTTTTCTAACTCTCACTATTTTCTAATAGTCCCAGCGACCCTCTACAAGGTCACATAGGTTTGGGGTCCATTTGTGGTTCGCATTCCACTTTTGGAGTATATGGTTTGTGTTGCCCCTATCCCTATGTTTCCCCATTGCATCCTATTGTAACTATACATTGTTTGCACTGTTTTCTAAGACTATACTGCATATTTTTGCTATTGTGTATATATATATCTTGTGTATATTTGCTATCCTCTCACTGAGGGTACACTCTGAGATACTTTGGCATATTGTCATAAAAATAAAGTACCTTTATTTTTAGTATAACTGTGTATTGTGTTTTCTTATGATATTGTGCATATGACACTAAGTGGTACTGTAGTAGCTTCACACGTCTCCTAGTTCAGCCTAAGCTGCTCTGCTAAGCTACCATTATCTATCAGCCTAAGCTGCTAGACACCCTATACACTAATAAGGGATAACTGGGCCTGGTGCAAGGTGCAAGTACCCCTTGGTACTCACTACAAGCCAGTCCAGCCTCCTACAACAGCATGTTAAGCTACTAACTTGCCTTTCAGATTCCCCGGTAAGCCATCAACCCTCATACCTGAGCAAATGCCTGTGATCTGGTTCAGCATCTGCAACAGGGCAGTCAGCGTCTAGTTGTGGTTCCCTGGTCGGAATCTCCCTCTTGCGTGTATTAGGACAAGGAAGTGTTTTTATAACTAACATGTCAGTGTGATCACAAAATGTCCAACGCAAGAATGTATATCTGCAATCTAAAGACTAAACTCCTACCACGTCTATCGGCAATGTACCAGACTGTATCCTTGACTAAAGCACAGAGTGAACAAAAATGTGTTATTGAAACTCCAGTGCTGAAGTAGGCTAAACAGTGTGATATAAAAAATAAAACAACACCGCAGATCTGGCTATTTGAAAAATAACAGTACGAAGCTGAATAAAATGCATTTAGAGCAAAGTGCACAGAGGCTCTATGCTGCGAGCAAAGGAATAAAATACATCCAGGGCAAAGTGCACAAAGGCCTAACGCCTGAAGCTAACGCGCAAAGGATACATAAAATTGACCACACTACACCCTCCCCTTGTCGGTAGCAAGTGGTTCTAGCCAAAACGAAAAATAAAAATATGCCCCAGATACAAAAATACATTTCGACAAGTCCAGAGGACACCAAAGCACAAAACTAATTTTAAATTTTGTAAGCATGTGACGGGAAAGACAAATCGTTACAATGTCAATTTAGAAGAAACCCAATTTCAAATGGAAGCCACGGAAAGCAGGAGATCCTCCACTTCGGCAGATGTCAACACAGGAAATTCCACGCCAAATATTATCATGGAGCAGGTGTGTTCCAAAGCCCCAGAACCATCCAAGGCGGCACCCCGTGCACGGCCTATGAACGAGACAATACCATCTTCCTCCAGGAAAGGAATCTCGTAAACTGCCTCACGAAGCAAATGCAACCGCAGTGCACAAGTCTGGGAATGAGCCCTAATCGGGAACATCAACAGATCAGCATCAACCACTGGGGGGCGCTGTAGTGAGAGACAGAGAGCCAGTGCATGTTCAAACGAGCACCAAAGGCACCGAAACATGGGTTGCACACAATCCAAAACTGGTCGTAATGACACAGACCAGTCACACTCCAACTGTCCCAGGAGTGTTGCTCCAAAATGATGCATCATGCGTTCACGACACAGCTGCGCTAACTGGAGCGCCAATATTGGATCTCGTTGTGGTGGGACAGCCATTGCGGAAGAACAACAGCAACAGCAAAACACCAGCCAATAAAGCCAAAGTAATCGGGAATCCCCAAAAAATGCTTCCGAAAATAGAATGAATAGCCGAAGGTATCAAACCAAATATGGAAGAGAAGGTATGAGCAAAACCAACACCAACGGCTTTGAAAAAATTTGAAATTCCAGCAGTGCTGGACGCATTAAATATACGTCCCACGAGTTCACCAAAGTGGCTCGGAAAGTTAGTATTTAATAGGGACTGTATTTCTGCTGATGACCTCGCCACCTGAAGTGCGTAGGTCTCGCGTGCAGATGTAAGGGCCACATGCCTTTGAAACAATAGAGCCTTCAGTCGACTCAACTTGTCGAAATTCACCTTGGAAGTAGCAATGTGAGGCCAGATGTCCACTACCTCCCTAAATTGAGTGGGGGGGAAACAACACATTCCCGCAGCACGTAACGGCCTTGGTGACAACGACCACGTAAACTATCCCAGCACGCATGCCACAACAGGCTTCACTGTTAAGAAGGACGTAGCTGCCGTTTGAAAGCACCTGGAATGTGTTTTTAATCACTGGGACTGGAACTCCCTTTAGATAGCAAGCCAAGTTCGCAACCGAGGCATTACACGCCCCATGCAAGGACAGCTGCTTACAAACCATCGAATGGCTGACAGAAGCTTCACATTCACTACTGCTAAAAAAAAACTGCCTCATACCATTAAGACATCTGTATAAAAAGGGAAGCTCCCACACCTCATGTATGTAACTGTCTCCTAATTTCTCATATCTGCCCACCGGAATATGCTTCAAACAAGAAGTGAATTGCAGAGTGGAAATAGGCAAATTTATAACCCCGTGTATCAACCACTCAGCTGACAGAATCTCAGCCACAGTAAAAGGCAACTTCTCCAACTTTTCAATATTCAACATAACATATGTCGCCTCCTTTTTAGCCATCAGCTGTTGTTGACGTGTCAAATTAAAGGAAAAAAATATTTCCCTGGCTCAGATGTGCTGCCACGGAACTCGACCTGCCTTCAGTGTCTGTAGAGTCCAACCCAACTACATAATGTTCCGTGTCTGACTCTGCCCATGATATAAAGAAGACATATCTGATCCAATAATGTCTATAGCAGAGGAAACAATGTTATCAATCGTATATACACGGTCGGACAGGGTATGCATTCCATTATCCACAACAGATAATGCTTGTTTCAAATTCTCTTGATCTATCTGCCTCAACCGGGCCGCCGCCTCCTGTTGTGAAAGTTTCCATATCTCATTGTACACTTCATACAAAAAAAGTTTTTTCCGGGGCACTGTTGGACCTGACAAAAAATCTTGCAAGTCAGTATGATTAGACAGTAACGTGAGATGTGTCTTAACTGCATCCAGCGTGGATGACTTCAACCATTGTTGACAAAGTTTCCCCACGCTATATGTAGTAATGATATCAGCATGTTCTGGTGCTATGTAGCGAGGGTCTGCCCTACTAGTGCTGAACCCCCCCGAAGAGGTGACAAAACGCAGATGACACCCATTAGTGTCTATGGGCCACAATAACCACCCGCCTGGACGTGTTAATGAAGTGTTAAGCGTACCATTCTGGACCCAGTCTGTAAGCTCACTAAACGTGGCATTAATATATTGCTGCCAATTTTTCATTTTGGAAGGGACAGGTATGCTAGGCAAATTTAAGTCTCTAATTGTTGCTAAGCCCAAACAGCTAGTCTGTTGTACAGTGTCATTTAAGAAAATCATTTGGACAGGTATAATACATGCCCTAAACAATGTGTCCCTACCCCGCATTTGCCAATTTCTCGTTCCCCAAACACTTTTCAAATCAACAGTTTTGGACCAGTATTCATACCCCTCAACCGAAATTTTGGATACAAACAAATTTGAATACAGTAATTTAGTATCAGTCAATAACATCTGCTTATTAGCATGCGGAGTAACCTTAAAATAGTAAGACTTAGCACTCTATTGATGATGCCCAGAAAAATATGCAAATTTATCAGAATAAGTTTTAGAACTCCCCTGTGGAGGAGTCGGGCAATGTTCCCATTGCATATACTCAAATATCGATTTAGGGCTACTAGCTTTATGAATAAAGTGTTGTCCATAATAATTGTAACAAAACATGTCACCATAATTATCTCTAAACTGGTAAGCATCTTCATTTTCATAGACAGTATAATACTGCAATTCTGTCAACATAGAATCAACTGTCTTCACATCCCAATCATCAGATACAATGCCTGGTATTACAATATCATTCATTGATAATTTGAGAACATACGGTATTTGAATTATTTCCGTGGGACCATATATATCATTACTCTATCCCACACAATCCCATCCGGAATTGGTACAGCAGAAATGTTCACAAAGGACAAGTCTCTTCGAACCATATGTGATGAAAAATGCGGTTTCAATACTTTCTCCACGTGCTCAATCTCAGATCGTTCAGGAAGAAAATGACCATGTATCACCAGAAAAAAGGTAACAACAAACCCCAGCCATAGGAAAAAAGTCATCACAGTCATGAAAAGCCACAGATAGTTCCTTGGAACAACAAAATATGTGTGTTTGAGCTAACACAGCAGCTTACGTGGACCCAGGGCTGGTGTTGAAGAGGACGAAGAGTCCGACACTGTGTCATCATTGGTATTAAAGCAGCCGGAGGCAGTTCTCGCAAAAGGTGCAACCGTAAACAAAGGAACAGATTGTGTCTCTCGCCGTGGTACGCTGTAGATAACACCTTCAGCAACATCAGTAGTCATGGCAACTTAATCAAAAGATTCCAAATTATTTGCCGTTAGTGGAACAATCGCAAGATCAGCTTCCACCCTCCCCAAACTCGGAGAGGAAACAGCGTCGGTGCAAATCACCTGCAGCGGAACATCGTCCCCAGTAGTGAGAGGGATTCGGGAACTACTGGGCGTTCCTCTTGGTCTGCTGTGCAGAATCGGCCACATGTTGTAACTTGACATTGTCGATGGAAACAAAGTGATTTCCTTTGGCACCTTGCAACGGCAGCAAAATCACAGTTCTTGTGCCGTGAATCCCCAGTACAGGGACTGGCGCTCGATATGAAGGGCCAAATTCCTTTTTCACTGCGACCTTTTCCCGCACAAGATCCCCAACTCTGGGAATCCAACCAGAGGGCGTTACTGGTTCATCCTTAATTCCTGTGGAGGCAGCACTGGCAGAAGAGTTATTTTCACGGAATTGTTGTAAATCCTGCAAAACAGTGACACAATCATTTATGTCAAAGGGCGTATCTGCCGCCTCCACACCAGGACCATCTAGATCAGGAACATACATTCGTGTTCCAAACAGGCACTCATATGAAGTACGACCCCCCAGGGACCTTCTAGGCAAGTTATTCAGTGCTCTCTGTACTCCATACAGGTGGGCTAGCCTACTACGACCCGTACCTATAACTCTGGCCGTTAAGGATTGCTTTAAATCATGATTTAAACGCTCCACGACAGAATTTCCCTCGGGATGAAATGGAGACGAGAACTGGAGCTGGACCCCCAACGAAGCCATGGTGTCCCTGAATGCCTTAGAGGCAAAAGCAGGGCCCTGGTCCGGATGAAAAGCCGCAACTGCATACGTATCGACAAAGATGCGCAAATCTTTAATAACAGTTAGAGCGTCAGCCGAGCGCTGTGGCCAGACCCACACAAATCTGGAGCACGAATCTACAGCTACCAATATATATTTGTATGCACTATCTGGTGTCAGCGGACCACAATGATCCAAGTACACACACTGTAAAGGTTTTTTCGATATTAGAAGGGGCGTCTGCTGCGGGCGTCTAGCCCGTGGAAACTTTAATTTGTTGACAGATGTCACAACAAAGGACATACTGCTTCGTCTCTTTATAGAGACCAGGCCACCAGTAACGGGCCTGTAAGAGTGAAATTGTGAATTGTGGCAGCCACGCCAGCATGTGCAGATGCCGCTCCCTCATGTGCTGCAGAAATTAATCGAGGTCGCTCAATTTTATTGGGCATCTCACGTACACCAACGCCTGGGATTTTAACCTCAGCGTTCAGCATACCACCCATGGAATAATGATATTTGGAAGGGAATCCTTTAGGATATGGCGTGCCATCAGCCGTAGCCCTTATGGCAGCCAAAATCTCTGTGTCTGGTTTGGAACTCGAACGAGTTACTGAGGCTACAGTGGAAACTGCCACTGCCGATTTCGCGGCTTCATCAGCCAAAGTATTCCCAGCAACGTGTATTCCAACGCGCTGGTGTCCAAGTGTATGCACAACATGGACTTTAGGAAGCGTTTCCTTCAGATCCGCAACCTTACCCCACAGCAATCTGTGTTTTATGGTGTTACCCTTGGAATCTCTGAACCCATTCAACCTCCAGTAATGCAAACATTCATTGAAAGACTGAACACAATAATAGGAATCACAAACCAGCAGTGTGAATATTGCCGGATCCGCATGTTCCAAGGCTAACAACAGAGCTTTCAGCTCAGCCAACTGTGCCGTACAGTCTCCCAAGGTCTGTGTATAAGTATGTTGGGGGCAGAACTTATCCCCCTCCATATGGCCGCTCACCAACGCACATGCAGCAGAATACTGATGTTTAGTCCCAACCGCTGGTTGCGCAGAGCCATCGGTGTACATGACCACCTGATATTGATCAATAGGCAATGTGCCAGCGGGAACTGGGTACTCCATTTCATGTTGAAGAAATTCCTGAGTCTGCAGTTTAGGGTCAAATATGTAATCTACATCAGTGGCTGTCAAAGACGTTGCCCATTGTATCCATCGCGGGTGTAAAGCTTTTGAATTAGGAACACTCGCTTTTGTAACAGCCTCTAAGGCTGGAATCGGGGAAACGACAATGATGCGTTGGCCCTGGGCAAGAGGTCGTTCTTTAATCACAGCCATCTGTACAGCAGTGAGAATTTTCTCAGTCTGTGCAAAACTTTGTTCTGCAGCAGAATACAAGTGGGACTTGTATGCTATTGGGACTGTCTCACCCTCATTAAAGGTTACATATGTAAACCCAACGGCCCCAGCTATAACCCTGATGACCAGATGTGTCTTATTGTCCCGTGTGTGTAAATGCTTTACCGCTAAGAGATCAGTTTGCAAATCTCAAAGAATATGTGTATGCTCAATCTTCCAAAATCTACTCGAAAAAGTTTGGCGAATCAACACGTATAATGGCTTTATATGTGTAGCATAGTCAGGAATGTAAGTTCTGCCAAAATTGAGAAATCCCAATAACGACTGAAGTTTTCTAATCGTATTAGGAGGTTGCAACTGTGCACATTTTTCCAAAAAGTGTGGCGCCAAGCTCTTGCCCCCATTCGACAGCTCATATCCCAGGAAAATGACGCTGAGGAAGGCAATTTTTGATTTTTTTAAGTTAAATTTGTAGCCAATTTCGGCAAATCCCACAACAATGCGGGCTACCCGCCTTAAATGTTGTAGTAACTCATCATCTGTCAGATATATATCATCGACATATGACAAAACTTCAGGGTCCAACTCGTGCAAAATTTCAGTCACACGAGCCGAAAACAGTCCTGGGCTATTCTTAAACCCCTGAGGCAAACGACAAATTTTTTTCTGAGAGCCAAACGCACTAAAGCTAGTCAAATCCCTACTTTCGGGCGCTATATTCTGGCAGAAGAAACCATTTGAGATATCCAAAGTTTTTTTGTATTTCTTACGCACAATATTATTCATAAGCGCAGTGCTGTGTGAATTTTGTATTGCATATGTGCGTGTATGTCCATTTAAATGTCTGTAATCCACCACTATCCTATAAGAATGGTCCGGTTTAGCTACAGGAAATAAGGGATTATCCATCGGCGAGACACAGGGTTCAATAACTCCCTGATACTCCAATTGTGTAAGTATTTTCCTCACTGATGCCCTTGCTTCAAATTTTATAGGATACTGCGGTTGCGGCTGAGGTTCGCCCTTAATCGGAATTACATGATAAGGTGAATCCCTATCCCACCCCACAAGATTTCTATATAAGGCGGGTGCCTGTGCCAGAGCCCATGTATTACTATAGGACTCTGCAAGGTCTCCCGGAACAAGTGGTGAGAACGAAGGTGTAATAACCTCCTCCCCAACTGGACAGTCGTGAGCAAAGCCTGGGGGCCAATCCTGTTCGGCCAGCAGAATGTCATACAATTTGACTACACGATCCCAAAAGATGGCGTTTATAGGGCGCTCAATGTCCCCTTCTAATTGCAAAGTTACTGTATAAACTCTATCGGGATCAGAGACACGCATATCTGCTGTTTCAACTTGTATGAAGTCATCAGTTGCTTTCAACTCCAGATGCTCTAGAAGATTCCAGCAAACTATTGTGACCTCTGCTGCGCTGTCTAACAGTGCTAACGCCCATGTCTTGTTCTTCAAGAGAACTCTCTTCTTCTGTGGCATGTCCAACTGAGACTGCTGCCACCTTCTTCTTTTTAAACTGCTGCTTTTGTTGGGTCGGTTTCTCTTCTTTCTTGACAGAAACCTCAGGTGAGCGTTGTGAATCCTGACTCGGTTTCACGTACTCTTTTCTCCGCTCTGACCGCCCACCTCTCTCATTTCTCTTTTCCGATGAGTCCTGAAAGGAACGAGATTGGCGTGTATCAGTATATTGATATCTATCAGGCGTTTTTAGATTATCCCTATTTCTGAGATTATACCTAGTCTGCGGGGTCTTCGGTTGCGGAGATTCTCCCCTTTCTTTTTTAGGTGTTTGTTGTTTTTTCTCCCAGCGCTTCTTAGTACCCTCAGGTTGCTGTTGTTTAGTAGTATCCTTACTATTCTTACAATGAAACTGAGGTTTTTGCGGTCTAGCTCCTAGGCTATCATGACCGATACTCGAAAATGTTTTCGCTATTATTCTCGGCAGCTCCCACTCCTGATCGAGTTGCGGGACGCCACGAAGACGCATACGCACCGCTAGTGCCACTGCCTCCCCTTTTAGATTACTCAGTATGATGGAAGAAACCGTGGCAAAATTGCCTATCAGTTGCATCCCTAGATTTAAGGCTGGGGCAACCCCATATTCATCTTGAATTTGTTTAAGCACTTCCGGTAAATTAGCCAATGTCGGTGTACCGTGTGCCATAGTGTAGAGCGCGGCAAACACCGTGCCCCAAGTATTACAATGGTCCACTGTAGGAACCATGCCAAACGGCAAACACATTGTTAATATTCTATGTTTATCCTGAGGACCCGTATGGGGAAATACTGCCTCCAGCATATTAATTTTTTGCGCCAGCCAAAATGGAGTCTCCTCTCGTTTAGCCGGCACCTTACCCATAACTGAGTGCACAGTGGCCGGATTAATACCCAGAACTACTGCATGTGGTTGTGCCGGAGCAGCACGCGCTGGGTTTGTGTTGAGTGTCTGCATCACAAATTGTACTAAACGTCTATATGTAGCTGTTAATTTTGTGAATAAGCAACGAACTTCAGCCACAGTTAAGTTAGCAACCGCTGGATGTGGTGTATATATAGCCAATAAAGGCCAGGTAGGACCATCGTTACTTAGTGGACCTAGCCTAACAGGTGCTATGGTGTGGGGTAGGGCGCCATCAAGCCAATTATTATGTTCTTGATAAGAGAGTGGTATTTCTAAATATGCATATGCCCTATATTGTCCAGGGACATTGGCAAGAGTGTAATCGTGAAATGTGTTTGAATTCCCATCAACCGCTGGAAATATGACCCAGGAATAAAAAAGTTCTGTTCTATAGGCTGCATGGGCGTCCACCACAAATGTGACCGGACCTCCCTGGTTAGTTAGACCATGTGCTAGTAGATGAATCGTGAGCGGATGTTGCATATTAACTGCAATGTTCATTACATGGGGATTCGCCATTATGAAAACAGCGCTAGTTCAGAGAAGGCACACCAATATCAGGGTTTTCCTTTCAGAGTTCAAGCTTGAACAACCCACCACAAAATAATAGGATCTATCTATATTGTGGTGGCGGAAATCCTCAGCGCCACTGACGTCTTCTTTAGCGGAACCGAGGAGTCAATATATATATGAGACCAAGAGAGTCAGCCGGACCCGAAAATCAGAACCAGACCAATCGTTGGCGGCGCCATGTCGCGTGGGCTCTCATTATCCTAAATGAGACTACTGGATTTCTAGGTAGCAGGATCGTTACTGGTGTGGGGGACTGGGTCTGACCCACTTGGAAGGACCTCTGTCACCCTAAATCCGGTTTTGCTCCGGCTAACTAGCAGTGCCTCATCTCCCCCATGGGGAAGGGATGATTGGGCAGCCGAGCGCATGACATCTTGGGAACTTCTCAGGGAAGTCGTGGTCACTCAGGTCCCAACCAGCTCTCTCATTTAACGTATGATCCCATATACAAATGACAAAGGCAGTTTAAGTTTTATAGATTGTTTTTAATAAAACGACTGCATTTTAGATAATAAGGCGTGAGCCGCAATAACCAGAACCATACAACACAGTAGGATTGAAATAGTCACTATGAGAGTGAAACTTAAAAACAACGCTATCATGGTGTTAATAGATTCTATTCTCTCTCAGTAAGTTATATTTCGAGCACAGCATGTTAAGCTACTAACTTGTCTTTCAGATTCCCCGGGAAGCCATCAACCCTCATACCTGAGCAAAGGCCTGTGATCTGGTTCAGCATCTGCAACAGGGCAGTCAGCGTCTAGTTGTGGTTCCCTGGTCGGAATCTCCCTCTTGCGTGTATTAGGACAAGGAAGTGTTTTAATAACTAACATGTCAGTGTGATCACAAAATGTCCTACGCAAGAATGTATATCTGCAATCCAAAGACTAAACTCCTACCACGTCTTTCGGCAATGTACCAGACTGTATCCTTGACTAAAGCACTGAGTGAACAAGAATGTGTTATTGAAACTCCAGTGCTAAAGTAGGCTAAACAGTGTGATATAAAAAATAAAACAAGACCGTAGAACTGGCTATTTGAAAAATAACAGTACGAAGCTGAATAAAATGCATTTAGAGCAAAGTGCACAGAGGCTCTATGCTGCGAGCAAAGGAATAAATTACATCCAGGGCAAAGTGCACAAAGGCCTGAAGCTAACGCGGAAAGGATACATAAAATTTACCACACTACAGTGGTACTTACCTTTGGGGTTTCCTAGTTCCCCCAGCTCCCTTCTACACATTCCACTTACCTAGGTGGGGGTCCTGCATTCGCATTCCATTTTTTTGTATATGCTATTTGCACTGCTTTCTACTGCTTTTTATCAGGGGCGGCTCCTCCATCAGGGCGGAGGAACGTCGCCCCCCCGCCAGTAGTGGCATCTGCACAACCTTTACAAGGAAACGATAACAAACCAATAACAACTAATGTTTGTTATCGTTTCCTTGTAAGGGGGCAGGGCCATGGGGGTGACATACTCTGAGTGGGAGTGCGGGGGAGTGCCCAGCACACCCCCTCAGAGCTTCTCGGGCCAGCCAAACACACATGCTCACAGGGCTCTCTCCAGCCCAGCAACAGTGTTGCTGGGCTGGAGAGAGCCTGCACAGGATCCCAGTCTGCCTGGGAGCACCCTGGCTGGGTGCTCCCAGCCAATCCTGACGCTGCTTTGAGCTCCTAGGGCACTCCAAGACAAGTGGAGTGGCCTGTAGGAAGCTGGCCTGGTGTGTGGTGGGCACCCAAGGTACTTACACCTTATACCAGGTCCAGGTATCCCCTCTTTGTGAACTGTAGGCAGTGTCTAGAAGCTAGGCTCTCTAGAGATAGCTGTGGATGAGCAGCCAAGGTTTATCTAGTAGACATGCAGCGCTCATGCAATACCACTGTAGTCACACAGCACTTCCACACATAAAAGAAAACACAAACACTAAGTTGTACAAATATAAAGGCACTTTATTTTTGGAACACAATACCACAAAATACTAGAAGGGCAACCCTCCAATAGGGGGTAAGTAGTACACTTAATATATACACTAGTAATCAGAAATAGGCATAGAAAAGATTACATAATAGGGCAAATAGCAATAACCAATAGTGACCCTGGGGGAGCCCAAACCATACACTAAATAAATGGAATGTGAACACAGGACCCCCCACCTAGGTAAGTGGAATGTGTAGAGGGGAGCTGGGAGTACTAGAAAACCACAAGGTAAGTAACACTGTACCCCCCAGCGACCAGAAAAGCAGGAGTAAATCACAGAAATTTCCCCAAACCACCCAAAAGGAGGAAAAAGAAGAAAAGAAGACACCCAGAAAAGACTGCAAGAAACCAGTGGTGGATTCCTGAAGAAGAAGACCTGTCGAGAGAGGGGACCAAATCCAAGAGTCACAGTGGAGCCCAGGAGGAGTAAGAGCTAATACCCACTGATCTGTACTTGTAGGAGTTGGTTGACAGTGGGGAAAAACAGTTCAGCACTACAGCCCTGGAGCTGGAGAAGAGCCCTTGATGGATGCAGAAGATGCCCCAAGCTGGAGTGAAGATTACAGATGGATGTCAGTGCAGGAATTCCCTTGCTGAGGGTCCCCCGAGACTCCCCCCAGTGCGTTGAGTCCTCCTGGACCTTGCTGGTCCCCCGCAGCTCCACTTTTCTTCTACTCCAACTCTTGCCTTTGCTAAGGCATGTTGGTGGCTTTTCCACGCCACAAACAGACTGCAATCTTCCATCCGGCATGGGACACCGACTGCATCCTCCAGGATCTCTTCACCAACTCCAGGGCTGCATTGCTGACCGTCTTCATCCTACCATCAACCAACTCCTACAACACCAGACGGGTGGGTAGTGGCTCCTGCCACCACCGGACACTCCTGAGACTTCTGGACTTGGTCCCCTTCTTTTTCAGATCTTCCTTTTCAGGAATCCAACGCTGGTTTCTTCCAGTCTTGTCTGGGTGTTGCATTATCTTCTTTTTAGTCCTTGTGGGTGGTTTGTGGAAAATCCAGTAACTTACTCCTTTCTTCCTGGTTTCTGGGGGGGCACTGTGGTACTTACCTTTGGGGTTTCCTAGTTCCCCCAGCGCCCCTCTGTAGGAGGCTGGACTGGCTTGTAGTGGGTACCAAGGGGTACTTACACCTTGCACCAGGCCCAGGTATCCCTTATTAGTGTAGAGGGGTGTCCAGCAGCTTAGGCTGATAGAAAAGGTAGCTTAGCAGAGCAGCTTAGGCTGAACTAGGAGACGAGTGAAGCTCCTACAGTACCACTAGCGTCATATGCACAATAGCATAAGAAAACACAATACACAGATATACTAAAAATGAAGGTACTTTATTTTTATGACAATATGCCAAAAGTATCTCAGTGAGTACCCTCAGTATGAGGATAGCAAATATACACAAGATATATGTACACAATACCAAAATATGCAGTAATAGAAATAGAAAACAGTGCAAACAATGTATAGTCACAATAGAATGCAATGGGGGCACATAGGAATAGGGGCAACACAAACCATATACTCTAGAAGTGGAATGCGAACCACGAATGGACCCCAAACCTATGTGACCTTGTAGAGGGTCGCTGGGACTGTAAGGAAACAGTGAGGGTTAGAAAAATAGCCCACCCCAAGGCCCTGTAAAGCGGGTGCAAAGTGCACCTAAGTTCACCAAAGAGCACAGAAGTCGTGATAGGGGAATTCTGCAAGGAAGACCAACACCAGCAATGCAACAACAATGGATTTCCTGACGAGAGTACCTGTGGAACAAGGGGACCAAGTCCAAGAGTCATGATCAAGTCGGGAGTGGGCAGATGCCCAGGAAATGCCAGCTGTGGGGGGAAAAGGGGCTGCCACTGGATGGTAGAAGCTGTGGATTCTGCAAGAACGACAAGGGCTAGAAACTTCCCCTTTGGAGGATGGATGTCCCACATCGTGAAGAGTTGTGCAGAGGTGATTCCGTACAGAAAGACCGCAAACAGGCCTTGCTAGCTGCAAGGGTCGCGGTTAGGGTTTTTGGATGCTGCTGTGGCCCAGGAGGGACCAGGATGTCGCCAATTGCGTGAGGAGACAGAGGGGACGTCCAGCAAGAAAAAGAGCCCACTCAGAAGCAAGCAGCATCCGCAGAAGTGCCGGAACAGGCACTATGAAGTGGAGTGAACCGGAGCTCACCCAAAGTCACAAAATAAGGTCCCACGATGCCGGAGGACAACTCAGGAGGTCGTGCACTGCAGGTTAGAGTGCCGGGGACCCAGGCTTGGCTGTGCACAAAGGAAATCCTGGAAGAGTGCACAGGAGCCGGAGTAACTGCAAAACACGCGGTTCCCAGCAATGCAGTCTAGCGTGGGGAGGCAAGGACTTACCTCCACCAAACTTGGACTGAAGAGTCACTGGACTGTGGGAGTCACTTGGACAGAGTTGCTGAGTTCAAGGGACCTCGCTCGTCGTGCTGAGAGGAGACCCAGAGGACGGGTGTTGCAGTTCTTTGGTGCCTGCGGTTGCAGGGGGAAGATTCCGTCGACCCACGGGAGATTTCTTCGGAGCTTCTAGTGCAGAGAGGAGGCAGACTACCCCCACAGCATGCACCACCAGGAAAACAGTTGAGAAGGCGGCAGGATCAGCGTTACAAGGTCGCAGTTGTCGTCTTTGCTACTTTGTTGCAGTTTTGCAGGCTTCCAGCGCGGTCAGCAGTCGATTCCTTGGCAGAAGGTGAAGAGAGAGATGCAGAGGAACTCTGATGAGCTCTTGCATTCGTTATCTAAGGAATTCCCCAAAGCAGAGACCCTAAATAGCCAGAAAAGGAGGTTTGGCTACTTAGGAGAGGGGATAGGCTAGCAACACCTGGAGGAGCCTATCAGAAGGAGTCTCTGACGTCACCTGCTGGCACTGGCCACTCAGAGCAGTCCAGTGTGCCAGCAGAACCTCTGTTTCCAAGATGGCAGAGGTCTGGAGCACACTGGAGGAGCTCTGGGCACCTCCCAGGGGAGGTGCAGGTCAGGGGACTGGTCACTCCCCTTTCCTTTGTCCAGTTTCGCGCCAGAGCAGGGCTGGGGGATCCCTGAACCGGTGTAGACTGGCTTATGCAGAGATGGGCACCATCTGTGCCCATCAAAGCATTTCCAGAGGTTGGGGGAGGCTACTCCTCCCCAGCCCTGACACCTTTTTCCAAAGGTGTAACACCCTCTCTCTGAGGAAGTCCTTTGTTCTTCCTTCCTGGGGCAAGCCTGGCTGGACCCCAGGAGGGCAGAAACCTGTCTGAGGGGTTGGCAGCAGCAGCAGCTGCAGTGAAACCCCGGGAAAGGTAGTTTGGCAGTACCCGGGTCTGTGCTAGAGACTCGGGGGATCATGGAATTGTCTCCCCAATACCAAAATGGCATTGGGGTGACAATTCCATGATCTTAGACATGTTACATGGCCATGTTCGGAGTTACCATTGTGACGCTATACATATGTCGTGACATATGTATAGTGCACACGTGTAATGGTGTCCCCGCACTCACAAAGTCCGGGGAATTTGCCCTGAACAATGTGGGAGCACCTTGGCTAGTGCCAGGGTGCCCACACACTAAGTAACTTAGCACCCAACCTTTACCAGGTAAAGGTTAGACATATAGGTGACTTATAAGTTACTTAAGTGCAGTGGTAAATGGCTGTGAAATAACGTGGACGTTATTTCACTCAGGCTGCAAGGGAAGGCCTGTGTAAGAATTGTCAGAGCTCCCTATGGGTGGCAAAAGAAATGCTGCAGCCCATAGGGATCTCCTGGACCCCCAATACCCTGGGTACCTCAGTACCATATACTAGGGAATTATAAGGGTGTTCCAGTATGCAAATGTAAATTGGTGAAATTGGTCACTAGCCTGTTAGTGACAATTTGGGAAGAAATGAGAGAGCATAACCACTGAGGTTCTGGTTAGCAGAGCCTCAGTGAGACAGTTAGGCATCACACAGGGAACACATACATATAGGGCACAAACTTATGAGCACTGGGGTCCTGACTAGCAGGGTCCCAGTGACACATAACAAACATACTGAAAACATTGGGTTTTCACTATGAGCACTGGGCCCTGGCTAGCAGGATCCCAGTGAGACAGTGAAAACACCCTGACATACACTCACAAACAGGCCAAAAGTGGGGGTAACAAGGCTAGAAAGAGTCTACTTTCTCACAACCTCTACACATTCCACTTACCTAGGTGGGGGTCTTGCATTTGCATTTCATTTTTTTTAGTATATGGTTTGGGCTCCCCCTAGGGTCACTATTGTCTATTGCTATTTGCACTGTTTTCTACTGCTTTTTATGCCTATTTCTGTTTACTAGTGTACATATCTAGTGTGTTACTTACCTCCTATTGGAGGGCTGCCTCTCTAGTACCTTTTGGTAATTGTGTCACTAAAATAAAGTACCTTCATTTTTGTAACACTGAGTGTTTTCTTTCGTGTGTGTAAGTGCTGTGTGATTACAGTGGTATTCCATGAGCTTTGCATGTCTCCTAGATAAGCCTTGGCTGCTCATCCACAGCTGCTTCTAGACAGCCTGGCTTCTAGACACTACCTACACTACACTAATAGGGGATACGTAATACATGAAATACCTAATAGGAGGTAAGTAATACACTAAATATATACACTAGTAATCAGAAATAGGCATAGAAAAGGTTAGAAAACAGTGCAAATAGCAATAACCAATAGTGACCCTAGGGGGAAGCCAAACCTTATGCTAAAAAACTGTAATACGAACACAGGAACCCCACCTAGGTAAGTGCAATGTGTAGAGGGGAGGGGAGTACTAGAAAACCACAGAGGTAAGTAACACAGTAACCCCCAGTGACCAAAAGAGCAGGTGTAAATCACTGGAATTTCCCCAAACCACCCAAAAGGAGAAAAGGAAGAAAAAGAAGACACTCAGGCAAGACTGCAAGAAACCAGCCGTGGATTCCTAAAGAACGAAGACCTGTGGAAAGAGGGGACCAAGTCCAAGAGTCACAGTGGAGTCCAGGAGGAGTAGGAGCTACTACTCACCCAGCAGGAGTTGGTCGACGGTGAGGAAGAACAGGTCAGCACTGTAGCACTGGAGCCAGAGAAGAGTTTCTGATAGATGAAGATGTTCCACGCTGGAGTTAAGATTGCAGACAGGTGTGGGTGCAGGAATTCCACCAACAAACCTTGGAAAGGCAAACTTGCGGTTAGTGGAAAAGTGGTGTGGCGGGGACCAGCAAGGCCCAGGAGGACACAACCCAGGATGGGGAGTCACAGGGGACCCTCAGCGGTGCAGAGAGTCCACAGGAGCAGAGGCAGCACCCACAGGAGTCCCATAGGACAGGGACACAGAAGTCGTAGGAGCCCAATGAGCACTGCAGGAAGGAATCCCACACGCCAGAGAACCACGCAGAGGGCTGTGCGTCAGATGAAGGAGTGCTGGGGACTGGAGCTACACTTCTCCTGAAGATCCTTTGGAGTAGATGGAAACAAGCCTTGGCAGCTGCAAGAGGCACAGTGCATGGGGGCACTGTCCTGCGTGGGAAGGCAAAGGCTTACCTCCACCAAAGTTGGACAGCTAGCAGAGGACCAAGAGGACTACTTCGGACCACCACCCGTGATGAAGGATCCACACAGCTCAGGATGAGAGGAGATCCACGCAGCTGGTCGTCCTTGCAGCAGGTGCCAGCAGATGGTGGGGGAGTGAGTACTTCACTCCAAGGGAGATTCCTTCTTCTTCTTGTGCAGGCTGAAGAGTTGCTGTCTGATGATGGCCGGCCGGGAAAATTTTGAAAAGCTGGCAGCAGCCGTGGAAACAAAGTTGCAGAAGAGTCTTATTCGTTAATTGCAGAGTTGTCGGTTCCTGAAGGGTACAGTTGCGATCCAGTGGCCAGAAGTTGAAGTGGAGGTTGCAGAGGAATCCTGCTGGAGTCTTGCAAGCCGAATCTGAGAACCCACCCAAGAGAGAGACCCTAAAGAGCCCTGAAAGGGGGACTGGTCACCTAGCCAGGCAAGCACCTATCAGGAGGCGGCTCTGATGTCACCTGCCTGACCTGGCCACTCAGATGCTCCTAGAGGCCTCTGCCCACCTTGGATTCAAGATGGCAGAATCAAGGGACCCTCTGGAGGTGCTCTGGGCACCAACCCTGGGGTGGTGATGGGCAGGGGAGGGGCCACTCCCTTTCCATTGCCCAATTTCACGCCAGAGCAGGGACTGGAGGTCCCTCAACCAGTGCAAACTGGTTTATTCAAGGAGGGCACCAAATGTGCCCTTCAAAGCATACCAGTGGCTTGGGTAGGCTACCCCTCCCAAGCCAGTCACACCTATTTCCAAAGGGAGAGGGTGTTACCTCCCTCTCCTAAAGGGAATCCTTTGTTCTGCCTTCCTGGGCTTGATCAGATCAAGCAGCATGAGGGTAGAAACCTGTCTGAGGGGTGGCAGCGGCTTGGGCTGCCTGGAAAACCCTGCTAAGTTGAGAAAACAATCAGGATTAGGTGCAACAATGTCGCTGGTAGTCTTCTTGCTACTTTGTTGCAGTTTTGCAGGCGTCCTGGAGCAGTCAGCGGTCGATCCTTGGCAGAAGTCGAAGAGAGAGGTGCGGAGGAACTCTGGTGAATTCTTGCAAGTCGTTATCTGAGGAAAAGCCCACAGGAGAGACCCTAAATAGCCCTCAGAGGAGGATTGGCCACCTATTCACGTAAACACCTATCAGGAGGGGTCTCTGACATCACCTGCTGGCACTGGCCACTCTGAGGCCTCCAGAGTGTCCTCACACTTCTGGATCCAAGATGGCAGAGGTCTGGGACACACTTGAGGAGCTCCTTGTCCAGTTTCACGCCAGAGCCATAGTTCCCTGAACCGGTGTAGACTGGCTTATGCAAGGAGGGCACCATCTGTGCCCGTCAAAGCATTTCCAGAGGCTGGGGGAGGCTACCCCTCCCCAGCCTTTAACACCTATTTCCAAAGGGAGAGGGTGTAACACCCTCTCTCAGAGGAATTTCTTTGTTCTGCCTTCCTGGGACAGGGCTGCCCAGACCCCAGGAGGGCAGAACCCTGTCTGTGGGGTGGCAGCAGCTGCAGAGCAAACCCCAGAGAGCTGGTTTGGCAGTACCCAGGGTCCACAGTGGAGCCCTAGGGATGCATGGAATAGGCACCCTAATACCAAATTTGGCATGGGCGACAATTCCATGATCTTATACATGTTACATGGCCGTGTTCAGAGTTACCGTTGTGAAGCTACATATAGGTATTGACCTATGTGTACTCCACGCGTGTAATGGTGTCCCCGTACTCATAAAGTCCAGGGAATTGGCCCTGAATTATGTTGGGGCACCTTTGCTAGTGCAAGGGTGCCGTCACACTTAGTAACTTTGCACCTAACCTTCAGCAAGTGAAGGTTAGACATATAGGTGACTTATAAGTTACTTAAGTGCAGTGGTAAATGGCTGTGAAATAACGTGGACTTTATTTCACTCAGGCTGCAGTGGCAGGCCTGTGTAAGAATTGTCAGAGCTCCCTATGGGTGGCAAAATAAATGCTGCAGCCCATGTGGATCTCCTGGAACCCCAATACCCTGGGTACCTAGATACCATATACTAGGGAATTATAAGGGTGTTCCAGTGTGCCAATTGAAATTGGTAAAAGTGGTCACTAGCCTATAGTGACAAATGTAAAGACAGAGAGAGCATAAGCACTGAGGTTCTGGTTAGCAGAGCCTCAGTGACACAGTTAGTCACTACACAGGTATACACATTCAGGCCACAAACTATGAGCACTGGGGTCCTGGCTAGCAGGATCCCAGTGAGACAGGCAAAAACAAACTTACATACATGTAAAAATTGGGGTAACATGCCAGGCAAGATGGTACTTTCCTACACAGGCCTGCAGAACCCTTTGCCTGGGCTCCCTCTGGGTGGCAGAATAACTGCTGCAGCCCTTAGGGATTGTCTGGAACCCAAATGCCCTGGGTACCTTGGTACCATATGCTACGGTCTTACATGGGGGACCAGTAGGCCAATTGTAGGAAGAAAAGGGTACAGTTAGCAAAAATGTACAAGAGAGAGCATAACTACTCGGTCCTGGTTAGCAGGATCCCAGTAGACCCAGTCAAAGACACTGACAACCGGCAGAAAATGACGATAACCATGCCAAGAAAGAGGGCACTTTACTATACCACCCCCCCAAACGAAGAACAAAAAAGCTTACCTTGCCCAGATGTGTCTTCGTTGTCTAAGTGGAAATATCGGGAGAGTCCATCTGCATTGAAGTGGTTACTCCCAAGTCTATGTTCCACTGTATAGTCCATTCCTTGTAAGGATATGGACCACCTCAACACTTTGGGGTTTTCTCCTTTCATCTGTTTGAGCCATAGAAGGGGCTTGTTTTCTGTTTGAACAAGAAAGTGAGTGCCAAACAAGTATGGCCTCAGCTTCTTCAAGTTCCAAACCACAGCAATGGCCTCTCTTTCTATGGCTGACCAATGCTTTTCCCTGGGGGTCAACCTTCTGCTTATAATAGCTACAGGTTGGTCCTGGCCCTCTCAACCCCTGAAGCAGCTGTCTGAACTATGAACTGCTTGGAGTGATCAGCGCTTCTTAAAATAGGTGCAGAGCACATGGCCTGTTTAAGATCTTCAAAAACATTTTGACAGTGATGAAGTGAGTGCCAAACAGGTATGACCTCAGCTTCTTCAAGGCCCAGACCACAACAAAGGCCCCCTTTTCAATAGCTGACCAACGGCTCTCTCTGGGGCTCAACCTTCTGTTTATGAAAGCCACTGTTTGACCCTGGCCCTCTGTTTTAAGTTGTGGAAGAGCTGCCCCAACCCCTACCTCTGAAGCAACAGTTGGTACTATGAATTTCTTGGAGTAGTCAGGGCTTTTTAACACAGGTGCAGAGCACATGGCATGTTTGAGGTCCTCAAAAGCTTTTTGACAGCTAGCTGTAAACAAGACTTTTTTAGGCATTCTTTTAGATGTGAAGTCATTAAGCGGGGCTACAATGGAGCCATAACTCTTAATGAACCTCCTGTAGTACCCAGCGACGGCTAAGATGGCTCTTACCTGGATCTGTGTAGTAGAGTGAGTCCAATCTAAAATAGTTTGGATCTTCCCCTGCACCGGTTGAATCTGGTCTCCACCTACCAGGTGACCCATATACACAACCTTCCCCTGCCCTATCTGGCACTTAGAGGCCCTGATAGTGAGGCCTGCTTTTTACAGAGCCTCCAAAACATTTCAGAGGTGTGTGAGAGGAAGCCTCTTTTTGCATGGTTAGTCTCTGACTTTTTGCCTGTTGTTGATGTGCCCTAGAAGTTGTAATGCCCAGGGCCCCTGCTATCCAGGTTCCCTGGGCCAGAGCTCTTTCCCTAAATCTGTTGTGATGCTTGGCACAATTAGATACACTCTTATATATCACTATAAGACCCTAGTAAATGGGTATCCCAGTACCCAGGGCATGGGATACTAGGAGTAGGCCCCGGAGGGCAGCAGGACTGATTGTCCACCCTCTAGGGACCTGCACCCAGATGCATCCAGCACTGCCATTGCAGGCTGAGTGTACTGGGGCAAACCTAAAAAGACAAACTCGACATGACACACTCCCTGTGTGCCCTGTCCACCCTACACTGCATTTGTTTTGGGTAAGTCACCCCTCTGGCAGGCCTTCCAGCCCTAAGGCAGGGTGTACCATAGTATATGTGAGGGCATAGATGCATGAGCAATATGCCTTCGAAGGGCTACTGCCCCTGAAACTCGAGCCTCCAGGCCTGCTGCTAGCAGTAGATGGCTTCCCCCTTTGCAAGCCCCCACTTTTGGCGGGAGCAAAGGCAGGAAACCAGACAAAGGGTAGGAGGAGTGGCCTCATTGAGCATGCAACACCCCTAGGGGCTTGCAGGAGAAGAAGACCATCCATTTCATTTTCCTCCATGTTGGATGGCAGGAAAAAAGCCAATGAGGTTTAAGGGAGTGATCCTTCCCACAAGAAGTGGTCACTGTAGTGGGTGTAGCCACCCAAGGGTAAGTGTCCCATTGGACACTCCAGGTTCCCCCTAAAACGCCCATTAAATTCAGTATTTAGTGGATTCCCCTAGACCAAAAAATTAGATTTATCTGGAAGAAAAGACAGCAACAAAGAACCCGAAAGGATAAGAACAGAAGAGCTGCTGCACCGAAAGAGGCTCCAAGACCCCTGCTTCCTGCACCAGAGTGCCGACAATCGCCACTGATGAGCTGATGAGCTGATCACTGGACTGACCTCAAAAGACCCTGAGGACCTCCAGGCTTTTCAAATAGCCCGAGATCTCCCTTCTGAGTGGAGGCACCACTCAAAAAGCCAAAGGAGCCTGCAAACCGGTGAGGGACACTTCACCGGCCGGACAATATCTCTGCAACTGGAAGATGCAGCAAGATCCGGCAACACACCAACTGCAGCCTAGATGAGACCGGCAAGTGTGCCAAGTTTGGTGGCCTACCGCCCTCCCGTGGCCGAGATGTGCCAATAACCCTGGTACTGGTCAGTGCAATCCCAAAAACAGCTCCCCCTGAGCTACAACTGGACCAGGAGGAAGCCCCATCGAGGGACTTCAGTGACACCCGGGACCTCCCACCAGAGCGCCCATGATGTCCTGCAAGGCCCACGGAAGAAGACTTACCTCCAGCTTCAAAGGTTCCCTTTACGCACAGCATCCAGGACCTTCAAATCATCATGCAACCGGCCACCCTGAGCCCTGCATCGCTGGATCTGCTGTGTTCCCCAGGTCCCCAACCCCTTGCGCCCTCAACAGCCCAAGGGGAAGCCAAAGCACCATCTTTAAAACTGCAAACCAGCTCCTTTTCCAAGTGGCCCCTCCAGGTGGCCCTGTGCCAAGAGACTTTCGAACGCTGCTCCTGCGGGAACCTGGAGCCACCCAAGGCTCTCCAGCTGGCACAAGGTGTCCACCGACTGCTGCGACCATCCTGCAAAAGGAGAGACTGGTAACTCAAATGTGTGATTTTTTATGCATTTTTAAAGGTGACTGTGCATTGATTCCAGTGGTGCGTAATTACGCACAGAAAGACTAATTTTATTAAAACTTTGAAAAGTCATATCTCAAAAAGTGCTTAACATAACTTAAAGATATTGGCCTTAAAATGTATATAAAAGTCTGAAGTCTTTTTATAAATTCTGGTCTCGAGTTATTCATTGAGTTTGTGTGGTGCATGATTGGATTTGTGAGTACAGCAAATACTTAGCACATCTCCTGGATTAGTCTAACTGCTCAACCAGCTACCATAAAAATTGGAGCATTAGGTGGTCTAATTTTTACCTCTGGAAACCAACGTGTGGTTGCTTGGACCCCCTGCATAGTGTGCCTAGTTTTGAATACTACATAGAGGGCCAGCCTCCTCCAAGGTGGACCAGGTAGTCGTCCCAGGTGGAGCTAAAGACAGCTGTGTCATCAAGATAGGCTGCACTATAGGCTTCCAAGCCTTGGAGGGCTGTCTTCACCAGCCTCTGAAAAGTGGCAGATGCATTCTTCAAACCAAAGGGCATCATTGTGAAGTGATAGTGCCCTTTAGTGGTTGAGAATGCAGTTTTTGCTTTAGCATCCTCTGATGACTTGATCTGCCAATAGCCTGCAGCCAGATCAAAGGTGCTAAGATACTTGGCAGATGCCAGTGTATCTTTGAGCTCATGTGCCCTAGGAATAGGGTGAGCATCAGTCTTTGTGACTGTGTTGAGCCTTCTGTAATCAACACAGAATATCATCTCCTTTTTCCCTTTTTGGTAGTGAGGTTTTGGAACCAGCACCATTGGGCTAGCCCAGGGGCTGTCAGAGTGCTCAATGACTCCTAGGTCTAGCATCTTTTGCACCTCTGCTTTGATGCTGTCTCTGACATGGTAAGGTGGCCTGTAAATTTGACTTTTAATAGGCAAACTGTCCCCTGCATCAATGGTGTGCTCACACCATGTGTCTGACCAGGTGTCAGGGAAAACAGTTCTGAGAACTACCCTAGGAGGCTCCTGCAGTCCTCTTTCTGAGACTCAGAAAGGGAGTCTGCTAGGATAACGCCATTGTAGGAGGCTGGACTGGCTTGTAGTGAGTACCAAGGGGTACTTGCACCTTGCACCAGGCCCAGTTATCCCTTATTAGTGTATAGGGTGTCTAGCAGCTTAGGCTGATAGATAATGGTAGCTTAGCAGAGCAGCTTAGGCTGAACTAGGAGACGTGTGAAGCTACTACAGTACCACTTAGTGTCATATGCACAATATCATAAGAAAACACAATACACAGTTATACTAAAAATAAAGGTACTTTATTTTTATGACAATATGCCAAAGTATCTTAGAGTGTACCCTCAGTGAGAGGATAGGAAATATACACAAGATATATATACACAATACCAAAAATATGCAGTATAGTCTTAGAAAACAGTGCAAACAATGTATAGTTACAATAGGATGCAATGGGGAAACATAGGGATAGGGGCAACACAAACCATATACTCCAAAAGTGGAATGCGAACCACGAATGGACCCCAAACCTATGTGACCTTGTAGAGGGTCGCTGGGACTATTAGAAAATAGTGAGAGTTAGAAAAATAACCCTCCCCAAGACCCTGAAAAGTGAGTGCAAAGTGCACTAAAGTTCCCCTAAGGACAAAGAAGTCGTGTTAGAGGAATAATGCAGGAAAGACACAAACCAGCAATGCAACAACTGTGGATTTCCAATCTAGGGTACCTGTGGAACAAGGGGACCAAGTCCAAAAGTCACAAGCAAGCCGGAGATGGGCAGATGCCCAGGAAATGCCAGCTGCGGGTGCAAAGAAGCTTCTACTGGACAGAAGAAGCTGAGGTTTCTGCAGGAACAAAAAGGGCTAGAGACTTCCCCTTTGGTGGACGGATCCCTCTCGCCTTGGAGAGTCGTGCAGAAGTGTTTTCCCGCCACAAGGACGCCAACAAGCCTTGCTAGTCGCAAATCGTGCGTTTGGCGTTTTTGGATGCTGCTGGGGCCCAGGAGGGACCAGGAGGTCGCAAATTGGACCTGAAGAGAGAGGGGACGTCGGGCAAGACAAAGAGCCCTCACTGAAGCAGGTAGCACCCGGAGAAGTGCCAGAAACAGGCACTACGAGGATGCGTGAAATGGTGCTCGCCGAAGATGCACAAAGGAGTCCCACGTCGCCGGAGACCAACTTAGAAAGTCGTGCAATGCAGGTTAGAGTGCCGTGGACCCAGGCTTGGCTGTGCACAAAGGATTTCCGCCGGAAGTGCACAGGGGCCGGAGTAGCTGCAAAGTCACGGTTCCCAGCAATGCAGCCCAGCGAGGTGAGGCAAGGACTTACCTCCACCAAACTTGGACTGAAGAGTCACTGGACCGTGGGGGTTACTTGGACAGAGTCGCTGGATTCGAGGGACCTCGCTCGTCGTGCTGAGAGGAGACCCAAGGGACCGGTAATGCAGCTTTTTGGTGCCTGCGGTTGCAGGGGGAAGATTCCGTCGACCCACGGGAGATTTCTTCGGAGCTTCTGGTGCAGAGAGGAGGCAGACTACCCCCACAGCATGCACAAGCAGGAAAACAGTCGAGAAGGCGGCAGGATCAGCGTTACAGAGTTGCAGTAGTCGTCTTTGCTACTATGTTGCAGGTTTGCAGGCTTCCAGCGCGGTCAGCAGTCGATTCCTTATCAGAAGGTGAAGAGGGAGATGCAGAGGAACTCGGATGAGCTCTTGCATTCGTTATCTGAAGTTTCCCCAGAGACAGAGACCCTAAATAGCCAGAAAAGAGGGTTTGGCTACCTAGGAGAGAGGATAGGCTACTAACACCTGAAGGAGCCTATCAGCAGGAGTCTCTGACGTCACCTGGTGGCACTGGCCACTCAGAGCAGTCCAGTGTGCCAGCAGCACCTCTGTTTCCAAGATGGCAGAGGTCTGGAGCACACTGGAGGAGCTCTGGACACCTCCCAGGGGAGGTGCAGGTCAGGGGAGTGGTCACTCCCCTTTCCTTTGTCCAGTTTCGCGCCAGAGCAGGGGCTAAGGGGTCCCTGAACCGGTGTAGACTGGCTTATGCAGAATTGGGCACCTCTGTGCCCAACAAAGCATTTCCAGAGGCTGGGGGAGGCTACTCCTCCCCTGCCTTCACACCATTTTCCAAAGGGAGAGGGTGTCACACCCTCTCTCAGAGGAAGTTCTTTGTTCTGCCATCCTGGGCCAGGCCTGGCTGGACCCCAGGAGGGCAGCTGCCTGTCTGAGGGGTTGGCAGCAGCAGCAGCTGCAGTGAAACCCCAGGAAGGGCAGTTTGGCAGTACCAGGGTCTGTGCTACAGACCACTGGGATCATGGGATTGTGCCAACTATGCTAGGATGGCATAGAGGGGGCAATTCCATGATCATAGACATGTTACATGGCCATATTCGGAGTTACCATTGTGAAGCTACATATAGGTAGTGACCTATATGTAGTGCATGCGTGTAATGGTGTCCCCTCACAAATTTCAGGGAATTGGCTCTGAACAATGTGGGGGCACCTTGGCTAGTGCCAGGGTGCCCTCACACTAAGTAAATTTGCACCTAACCTTTACCAGGTAAAGGTTAGACATATAGGTGACTTATAAGTTACTTAAGTGCAGTGTAAAATGGCTGTGAAATAACGTGGACGTTATTTCACTCAGGATGCAGTGGCAGGCCTGTGTAAGAATTGTCAGAGCTCCCTATGGGTGGCAAAAGAAATGCTGCAGCCCATAGGGATCTCCTGGAACCCCAATACCCTGGGTACCTCAGTACCATATACTAGGGAATTATAAGGGTGTTCCAGTAAGCCAATGTAAATTGGTAAAATTGGTCACTAGCCTGTTAGTGACAATTTGAAAGTAATGAGAGAGCATAACCACTGAGGTTCTGGTTAGCAGAGCCTCAGTGAGACAGTTAGGCACCACACAGGGAACATATACATGCACACCTATGAGCACTGGGGCCCTGTGTGACAGGGTCCCAGTGACACATACATATAGGCCACAAACCTATGAGCACTGGGGTCCTGACCAGCAGGATCCCAGTGACACATAACAAACATACTGAAAACATAGTGTTTTCACTATGAGCACTGAGGCCTGGCTATCAGGATCCCAGTGAGACAGTGAAAACAGTGACAAACACCCTGACATACACTCACAAACAGGCCAAAAGTGGGGGTAACAAGGCTAGAAAGAGGCTACCTTCTCACAGCCATCCACTGAGCCATCAGCTGCAGTGTTGGAGAAGAGGTCAGGGAGAGGGTCATTCTCTTCTCCTGTCCCTCATCAGTGGCCATGAGCAAGGTCATGTCAGCCCTGTCATAGTAGGGCTTAAGGCGATTCACATGAAGCACCTTGAAGGGGCTTCTAGCAGTACCTAGGTCAACCAAATAGGTGACCTCACACTTCCTTTCCACTATAGTGTGGGGACCACTCCACTTGTCTTGGAATGTCCTAGGAGCCACAGGCTCCAGGACCCACACTTACTGCCCTGGTTGGTACACAGTTAGGGCAGCCTTCTGGTCATGCCACTGCTTCTGCAGTTCTTGGCAGGTCTGACAGTTTTTAGTGGCCTTTTTCATATACTCAGCCATTCTGGATCTGAGGGCAAGTACATAATCCACAATGTCTTGTTTAGGGGGCTTGAGAGGTTGCTCCCAGCCCTCCAGTACAAGAGCAAGTGGACCCCTAACAGAGTGTCCAAACAGAAGTTCAAAGGGGCTGTAGCCCACTCCCTTCTGAGGAACCTCCCTTCAGGCAAAAAGGAGGCATGGCAGTAGGACATCCCATCTGTGGTAGCTTGAGGAGTGAAAGGAATTCTGTGCATGGGACTGATGTCATAACTGATGTCAGATATGAGTGTTGGTGGGGGAGGATTCTGAGGTTGGAAGAGAGCTGTTGATGGGAGGCTGCCTTGATGTGTCATGGATAAGGTACTTCAAATAAAGAACCTACTTCTCAAGTATTTGGATTTCTTCTTTATTACATTTGGCGACGAAGGTAACCTGTTTCGGAGTACCTTAACACCAGGATTAAAGAAGACTTTCTGGTCTACAGATCGTACATCATCTACATTGTATGGCTTCCTCGTTTTCTTTCTACAAATTGTATCCTGGTTGCTGAGCTTTACAATTATCATCAATTTCCCTGGCTTCCGTGTGGTATCAACGTAAGAAAATTATATATTTTTTTACTTCTATAGTTTTTGGGGTAACAAGCCTAAACTGTACCGTTTACTTTTGAAGAACATTCCATACGCGTGCAGAACCGCGCAAGCATTCTTTCAATTAACATGCGCTAGTAGAAGAATCGCGTGGCACTGACGCATGCAGTATAAAAGTAAATAAAAAGGATCGCGCGCCGGCACTGTCAAGTTGCTGAACTCTTCGACTTGCTGAAGGAAATAAGGGCTCGCGCGTTAGTGGTGTGTGCATAGTAAAGAAAAGTAATCGCGGGTTAGTGGTGCACGCATTTGGATAACAAAATCAGCAAATTCTCGACAGCATATAAAAGCATGTCCATAGTGATTTAAGCACCTATATACCTGAAGGAAATATAGATAATTGATTATTTTAAAAGCAACAAAGGTACAATTCTTACCATTTTTGGGTGTGGAGTGTCTTCACTGGAAACATAAACGACTTCCTGAACTAAGAAGGATCAAACACTGGTAACAAGGGAGACTTCCTGTAGAAAACGAACCAAAAGCTGTTCCATTACATAAGGATGAGTAGAAGCACAAACTAAAATGCTGCAAGAAATATTTTTTTTTAAAAAGGACTATTCATTTTCCAGTTGGTAAAATTTAATTTGTAAGATTCCCTGAATTTAAGTTTTAGAAACCAAATATGCAAAATATCTCGCCTCCACCTTTTTTTCTAACGGTGCCATGTGAACCGCCTATCAACTGGTCCAAATGGAAGAAAACGTTTCTTCATTATTCCAGAGTTTGTGGGACAAATTTATCAAATGAAAGGAAGACGACGCTCCTGATGCATTGTTTAGGATGTGAGGGTCAGGAAATTTTTGAGACGCTACCAGATACGGGAGATGAAGGAACCCATTTAAATGAATTTGAGTTGTGTTTAAAAAAAATCGATTTACATTTTCTACCAAAAGTCAGCACTATTTTAGAGAGATACCATTTCGGGATGAGAGAACAAAAGCCAGGAGAAACAATTGAGGAATATGTAACGGCGTTAAGGAAGTTAGCATCAACGTGCACATTTGGAGTGACAATTGATGAACGTATCAGAGACCAGTTCATGTGAAGATGCTCGAGTGACAAAGTGAGGCAAGAATCGTGGAGCAAGAATGATCCACCTCTGCACGGAGTTATCATTCTAGTTAAAAGAGTGGAACACACCTTGGCATGTGTTGAAGAACTGGAAAAAGGCAGAAGCTTAGCGATTAATAAAATCACTGAGAGAAAAGATAATCCTAAGAAAGAAGGAGCTTGTGAAAGGGGAGAGGAGAAAGTCATACAAGAGCAGTGGCCTAAATTCAAGGACATGAAGTGCTATTGTTGTCGCAACAATGGACATTATGCATCATATAAGAAATGCCCTGCCATAAATATGACTTGTAGGCTATGCAACAAAAGAGGACAGTTCGCCAAATGTTGTAGGTTATCAAAAACCCAAATGCCAGTAAAGGTTGTGGAAGATTGCATCCTATCTGTTTCTACTACTGCTCAGAAGAAAAATTATCTAAAGGATGTTGTTACGATTTTAGGAGTAAGCAGCGAAGTACTGTTTGATTCAGGCGCTTGGTTGACACTTTTATCAAGTGACGTCTTTGATGAACTTTTCAGTCACAAAGTTAACTTAAAGGAACCTGATGTTATTCTGGGTGCCTATGGTGGACAAAGTATTGATTTGAGAGGGTATTTTGAGTCAGAGATCACATTCAAAATGAACACGATTTTTGGGAAAATGTATGTTCCAGTCAAAGGAGATAGTGTTCTGAGCTGGCCACACCAAAGAGAGCTAAATTGTATCTTGGATCCCAATTCTTCCACTCCAGTCATGATCATTGGTAACCTTCGGAATGTCTGCACAGTTTCCTTAGACAATTCGGATCCTCCTAAATTTATAAAAGAATACAATGACGTGTTCAGCGACAAATCAGGTTGTTTAAAGCATTATGTTCATCGCATAAGAGTAAAAGAAGGATCAATTCCTGTAGTAGGACAGATTCCCATCTCAATGAAACAAGATGTGGAGAAAGAAATAAGGAGGCTGTGTGATGAGGAAATAATTGAGCCGGTAGAATCTTCCGAATGGGTTTCTCCAATAGTGGTAGCTCGCAAACAAACAGGAGAGATTAGGTTATGTGTGGATTTGAGGAATCTGAACAAATGTGTGGTTAGTGACCAATTTCCTTTGCCGAATATTACTGAGACGGTCATGTTACTGCATGGGTCAAAGTTTTTCAGCAAACTGGATTTGACGTTGGCCTACCATCAGGTCATGTTGCATGAAGACTCTAGAGATTATACAACCTTCATCACACCTTTCAGAACCTTCAGATTTAAAAGGATGCCATTTGGATTGGTATCTGCGGCGGCAGTATTTCAACAAGTCATGCATAATTTGTTTGGGTCAGAACCAGGAGTTAAGTTTTTCCAGGATGACAATTTTGATACATGGTCAGACAGAAGCAGAACATGAGTTGAGAGTCAGGAAGGTTCTTACTATTTTGAGGGAGCATGGTCTGACCCTAAAACTTAAGAAATGCTCTTTCTGTAGAACAGAGATTGATTATTTGGGCCACAAAATAACCTCGGATGGAGTGTATCCAAAAGAAGATCTAGTGAAAAACATTTTGAAGTTGCGTGATCCGGTAAAGAAGGAAGAACTATTGCCTTTTCTTGGTATGGTGGAATTCCATGCCAAGTCTTTGCCAAATTTGGCATCTAAAATGATGCACATGCGTAGTTTGCTGAAATAGGGTTGTGAGTTTGTGTGGAATGATGTTTGTAAGGAGGAATTTGAAAGCTTAAAGAGAGAGTTGTCAAGTGTTGAGAGTTTGAAATCGTTTGATCCAGAAAGAAAGTGTGTTGTAATGACAGATGCCAGTATGAAAGGTCTTGGTGCTGTTCTATTGCAGGAAACAGAAGAGGGCGTGCTCAAACCTATTGTATATTGTTCAAGAACATTGCGAGGAGCTGAAATCAACTACTCCACGATCGAGAAGGAAGCTTTGAGTGTTCATTGGGCAATTAACAAAATGGAGAAATTTTGTGTGTGGAAAGAGTTTTCAAATTTTCACCGCTCACAAACCTCTAGTGGAAGTGTTCACGAGTAAGGGTCTTGACACTATTTCCAGCAGGATTAGTAGGTGGGTTGTTGGCTTACAAGATTTTGCTTTCAAGGTATGTTATGTTTCAGGGTCTACTAACAGGATGGCTGATTGTTTGTCAAGACTCAGTACAGAAACAGAAGAGTATGTGGGAAAAATTCTGGATGATGATGTGAGTGTAAGTAGTATAACTGAAGGAATTGTAGGACGAGAAGAGTGGGTGAAAGCGATTGAAGAGGATTCTGTGTTACAGAGTGTGTGTTGTAGTCTCTGTGATGGTTGGAGCATGAATGTAAAGCGTAAAGGGGAGTTAGAAAGTTATTGGAAAATAAAAGAAGAACATTTGGTGGAGGGAGGTGTACATTTGCGTGGTTCAAGATTGGTGGTTCCTGCAATTTTGAGGGAGAGAATAATGGAGTTGGGACATGAAGGACACCAAGGGATGAGCAAAACAAAAGTGAGAATTCGCCTCAATTATTGGTGGCCAGGGATGGACATCATGATTGAAAGGAAAATCAGAGACTGCGTAGATTGTTGCAACAGTGACAAGGTATACAAAGTCAGAGTACCACCTATGGGCATTAGAGAAGTGTCCCACAAACCGTGGGATGTTGTAGCTGTAGATGTGGTTAGACCTATTCATGCAAGAGGTGGGTGTAGTTATATTTTAGTGTTGATCGATCAATTTTCTAAGTGGGCTGAAATGTGTGTCAGTTGCAGTATGGAGACCCAGAAAATATTAGACTTTTTGGGTGAGATCTTCGGTCGTGAAGGGTATCCTAATGCCATTGTGACTGAAAATGGTCCTCAATTTATGTCAAGAGAGATGGAAAATTACCTTAAATAAAGGGGAATTGAGCACAAGAAGTGTTCTTTATATCATCCTCAAGGGAATGGCACTGTGGAGAGGTTCAACAAATGTGGGAAGGAGTGCATACAATTGGAGGTTGCAGCAAATAGGAATTGGAAGGAAGGTCTTAAATTTGTTTTACATCCGTATAGGTTCTCTCCCCACACTACCACAGGTAAAGTTCCTTTTGAATTGTTTAGAGGACGCAAAGCTAACACATTGTTAGCACCTGGTTGGGTAAATTGGGGAAAAAATTATGGAATATCCTGAAGTGATATGAGAGAGTAGGATGAGCAGGAAAAGAAATGTGTTCAAAGAAGAAAAGAATACTTTGATAATAAGAAAAACACGTGTGTAATTGATGTGAAAGTTGGAGATGAAGGTTTGGTTAAAAAACCTGTGCTGTGTAAAAGTGGAAGCACATTTTTGGGTCCATTTGAAGTCATAAAGTTGTTTAGGAATGCTGTGAAAATCAAAGATAATATACACCAAAAGAGGGCGGTCCCTGTAAGTTCAGCGTCTCTCTTTACGTTATTCGATCCGCGACGAAGCCGGCTATTTCAAATTCGGGCCATAAAGAGCATCGATTCAGCCACAATCCCGTTTTTCTACTACTCCGTTTTTCTAACCAAGGCACTGTTGCTTTTGTCCTTAGGAGGCCGTACTTGATAAGGCCGAAACGCGTCGACTATACTATACGAAGGAGTGACTGTTGGAATCTTGAATTGGACTGAATATTTCAGGGAATGGATTGAACTTTCATCTCAGTGAATATTTGTCTTCACTATATAGGATATTTCCTTCCCACAACAGTCACCCCCTGGAATTACGACTGCTTGCCACTAGATGGTTTAGCAGCTTTTCTTTTTTATGTATCACAGTGCTTTTGTTTTTTATATGTGTTATGGTTATGTACAGGCGATATTTGGACTTTAGGATTTAACCTATTTATTTGGAATAAAGAAATGATTTTTCAGTAAAAAATTAAGGTTTTTGCTTAGTTAATTAACACAGATCTATCCCTGCTGGATACTTTGTTTTTTTACTGTGAAAATCAAAGATGGCAGAGTATGGAATCTCAATCGTGTGGTAGTTTCAAAGAGATGTTCATGAGTTTAAATATTAGTTTTCATTGAAATTAATATACTTACTATACTATCTTATTGTTATGTCTGGTTATATGTATTGATTTCCATGTTTTTTATTTTGTTTTCTTTAGGGGGAAGGTGTGTGGTAACTTGAGGAGTGAAAGGAATTCTGTGCATGGGACTGATGTCATAACTGATGTCAGATCAGAGTGTTGGTGGGGAGGATTCTGAGGTTGGAGGAGAGCTGTTGATGGAAGGCTGTTTTGCTGTGTCGTGGATAAGGTACTTCAAATAAAGAACCTACTTCTCAAGTATTTGGATTTCTTCTTTATTACACCATCTTCTTCTGAATTTTTTAGAGTCCCATGATCTTGCCCTTGAGAGTTTTATTAAACCTCTCTACCAAACCATTGGTTTGGGGGTGGTAAACTTGTAAGTTACACCACACTCCTTCCACGTGGCCTTAAGGTATGCAGACATGAAGTTTGTACCTCTGGCTGATACTACCTCTTTTGGGAAGCCCACCCTAAAGAAGATTCCCAGGAGGGCTTTTGCCACAGCAGGAGCTGTAGTGGTCCTTAGAGGTATAGCGTCTGGATACCTGATGGCATGGTCCACCACCACCAGTATGAATCTATTTCCAGAGGCAGTGAGCAAGTCTAGGGGGCCAACAATATCCACTCCAACCCTCTCAAAGGGAATCCCAACCACTGCTAGTGGGATTATGGGAGACATTGGGGTGGCACCTGTCTTGCCATTGGCTTGACGGGTGACACAGGAGCGACAAAACTCCTTTGTATCTTCTGACATATGGGGCCAGTGAAAATGGGGGGCAAGTCTGTCCCAAGTCTTGCTTTGTCCCAGGTGACCTGCCAGAGGTATGTCATGGGCAAGGGTCAACAAAAATTCTCTATATTGCAGAAGTACTACCAACCTCGTGGTGGCACGAGGTTTGGGTTCTATCGGTTCTGAGTATAAGAGTTGTCTTCCCAAAACACCTTATGGGTGCCTCTGACATCTCCTGCTTCCTGAAGGACAGCTTGCTGTCTTAACCCTTCCAGCGTGGGACAGGTTTTCTGTGCCATACTGAATTCCTCCCTGGCAGGACCCCCTGCACCTACGAGCTCAGCTGTGTCAGCATTCAACTCTTAAGGTGTAGGGTCTGCCAAGGGGGTGGATTCCTCCTCCTCAAAGGAGAAATCCTCACTGGAGAGTAGGGTAGGGGGCAGCGTTTTGCCCTTTCTACATTTGGCTTTGGGAGCCTCTTGGGCCATTATTCCAGGCTCCAAGACTCCTTTCTCTTTTTGCTTTTTGGCCTGTTTCCTGGTCAAAGCAAGAATATGCCCTGGGATGCCTAGCATTGCTGCATGGGCCTCCAACTCCACTTCCGCCCAAGCTGAAGTTTCCAAGTCATTCCCCATGAGACACTCTACAGGTAGGTCTGTGGACACTGCAACTTTCTTTGGGCCAGTAACCCCCCAGCTGAAATCAACAACTGCCATGGGGTGGCACAGTGTTCTTGTGGACGTCAACATCACTTGGTACTGATGGCCAAGTAGCTGTTGCTCAGGGGACACCAGTTTTCCAGTCACCATAGTGACACTGGCACATGTGTCTATGAGGGCCTATGCCTGCACACCATTTATTAAGGGCAGCTGCCTGTACTTCCCCATGCTAAGGGGACTGGCAGCACGGATGGCAAGATCAATGCCCCCATCTGAGACTGAAACAGCCTTAGTAGTCTCCCTAACTAAGCCAGCCCTCACCACACTTCCTAAAGTGAGCCCAGCGACACCCTTGGATTGGCTATTGTTACCTGACCCACCACTACTGCTGTTACTAGGGGCACGAGTGATAGAGGTGGGGGTTCTAGTGGTAGTTGGCTTGGTGTCCTTCTTAGGACAGGAACTGTCTCCTGGCCCGCGGCCTTTGTTTTTACAAACATAGCACCAAGGATTTATTTTGTGGAATGATGAGGAAGAGGATTTAGACCCACCCGAGGAATTTTGTGGGCATGGTGTAGGAGGCTGGCCTGGCTTGTAGTGGGTACCAGAGGTACTTACACCTTGTGCCAGGTCCATTTGTCCCTTATTAGTGTAGAAGAGGTGTTTCTAATAGCTTAGACTGATAGAAGGTAGCTATGGCAAAGCAGCTTAGGCTGAACTAGGAGACATGTAAAGCTCCTATTATACCACTGGTGTCATATGCACAATATCATAAGAAAACACAATACACAGAGTTACAAAAAATAAAGGTACTTTATTTTTATGACAATATGCCAAAAGTATCTCAGTGAGTACCCTCAGTATGAGGATAAGATATATACACAAGATATATGTACACAAACCAAACTTAGGTAAGTAATAGCAAGAAAAGTAATGCAAGCAGTGTAGAATTACAGTAGGTTGGAATAGGAGCACATAGGTAAAGGGACAAGACAAACCATATACTCCAGAAGTGGAATGCGAACCACAAATGGACCCCAAACCTATGTGAGCTTGTAGAGGGTCACTGGGACTGTAAGAAAACAATGAGGGTTAGAAAAATAGCCCACCCCAAGACCCTGAAAGGTAGTGTAAAGTGCACCTACTACCCCCAGAGAGCAAGGAAGTCGTGATAGGGGGATTCTGCAGGTAGAACAAACACCAGCAATGCAACAACAGTGGATTTCCGGACCTGAGTACCTGTAAGACAAGGGGACCAAGTCCAATAGTCGCGACAGTGTCGAGAGTGGGCAGGAGCCCAAGAAATGCCAGCTGAGGGTGCAAGGAAGCTGCCACTGGATGGAAGAAGCTTGGAGTTCTGCAGGAAAGAACAGAGCTAGGGACTTCTCCTTTGGAAGACGGATGTCCTACATCGCGATGAAGCTTGCAGAGGTGTTCCCATGCAGAAAGACCGCAAACAAGCCTTGCTAGTTGCAAGGGTTGTGGTAGAGGTTTTTGGATGCTGCTGTGGCCCAGGAGGGACCAGGATGTCGCCAATTGCGTGAGGAGACAGAGGGGGCGCCCAGCAAGAAAAAGAGCCCACTCAGAAGCAAGCAGCACCCACAGAAGTGCCGGAACAGGCACTACAAAGAAGAGTAAACCAGAGCTCACCCGAAGTCACAAAAGAAGGTCCCACGACGCCGGAGGACAACTCAGGAGGTCGTGCACTGCAGGTTAGAGTGTCGGGGACCCAAGCTTGGCTGTGCACAAAGGAAATCCTGGAAGAGTGCACAGGAGCCGGAGCAGCTGCAAATCACGCGGTACCCAGCAATGCAGTCTAGCGTGGGGAGGCAAGGACTTACCTCCACCAAACTTGGACTGAAGAGTCACTGGACTGTGGGAGTCACTTGGACAGAGTTGCTGAGTTCCAGGGACCACGCTCGTCATGCTGAGAGGGGACCCAGAGGACCGGTGATGCAGTCTTTTGGTGCCTGCGGTTGCAGGGGGAGGATTCCGTCGTCCCACGGGAGATTTCTTCGGAGCTTCTAGTGCAGAGAGGAGGCAGACTACCCCCACAGCATGCACCACCAGGAAAACAGTCGAGAAGGCGGCCGGATCAGAGTTACAAGGTCGCAGTAGGCGTCTTTGCTACTTTGTTGCAGTTTTGCAGGCTTCCAGTGCAGTCAGCGGTCGATTCCTTGGCAGAAGGTGAAGAGAGAGATGCAGAGGAACTCTGATGAGCTCTTGCATTCGTTATCTAAAGAATTCCCCAAAGCAGAGACCCTAAATAGCCAGAAAAGGAGGTTTGGCTACCTAGGAAGGAGGATAGGCTAGCAACACAGGTAAGAGCCTATCAGGAGGAGTCTCTGACGTCACCTGCTGGCACTGGCCACTCAGAGCAGTCCAGTGTGCCAGCAGCACCTCTGTTTCCAAGATGGCAGAGGTCTGGGGCACACTGGAGGAGCTCTGAGCACCTCCACTGGGAGGTGCAGGTCAGGGGAGTGGTCACTCCCCTTTCCTTTGTCCAGTTTCGCGCCAGAGCAGGGCTGGGGGATCCCTGAACTGGTGTAGACTGGCTTATGCAGAAATGGGCACCATCTGTGCCCATGAAAGCATTTCCAGAGGCTGGGGGACGCTACTCCTCCCCAGCCCTAACACCTTTTTCCAAAGGGAGAGGGTGTAACACCCTCTCTCTGAGGAAGTCCTTTGTTCTGCCTTCCTGGGCCAAGCCTGGCTGGACCCCAGGAGGGCAGAAACCTGTCTGAGGAGTTGGCAGCAGCAGCAGCTGCAGTGAAACCCCGGGAAAGGTAGTTTGTCAGTACCCGGGTCTGTGCTAGAGACTCAGGGGATCATGGAATTGTCTCCCCAGTGGCAGAATGGCATTGGGGTGACAATTCCATGATCTTAGACATGTTACATGGCCATGTTCGGAGTTACCATTGTGACGCTATACATATGTCGTGACATATGTATAGTGCACGCGTGTAATGGTGTCCCCGCACTCACAAATTCCGGGCAATTTGCCCTGAACAATGTGGGGGCACCTTGGCTAGTGCCAGGGTGCCCACACACTAAGTAACTTAGCACCCAACCTTTACCAGGTAAAGGTTAGACATATAGGTGACTTATAAGTTACTTAAGTGCAGTGGTAAATGGCTGTGAAATAACGTGGACGTTATTTCACTCAGGCTGCAGTGGCAGGCCTGTGTAAGAATTGTCAGAGCTCCCTATGGGTGGCAAAAGAAATGCTGCAGCCTATAGGGATCTCCTGGAACCCCAATACCCTGGGTACCTCAGTACCATATACTAGGGAATTATAAGGGTGTTCCAGTATGCCAATGTAAATTGGTGAAATTGGTCACTAGCCTGTTAGTGACAATTTGGAAAGAAATGAGAGAGCATAACCACTGAGGTTCTGGTTAGCAGAGCCTCAGTGAGACAGTTAGTCATAACACAGGTAACACATACAGGGCACACTTATGAGCACTGGGGCCCTGGGTGGCAGGGTCCCAGTGACACATACAACTAAAACAACATATATACAGTGAATTATGGGGGTAACATGCCAGGCAAGATGGTACTTTCCTACATCAGGTAGTCAGAGAAAGGTCCACTTCTGCCCATTCTCACATTACTTCTGTATCAAAGACTTCCCAAACCTCCCACCCTGAGGATAACACCCTAGACAGGGATCTTAGAAAGCTGAGGTTGGGAGAGGCCAGAGCAGCAACAGTTGGCCTTAGACAGGGAATCCCTAGATGTAGAGAGAGAAAGACAGAAGTTGGGATTAGTTCCCCATGGTGGCAGCAACAGTAGCAATCTTGATAGTCATCCTGTTAGAGAAACAGATTCAAGAAACCTGCATAAGATTGTCCCACCTTACAAGGAGGGGGGTGACATTAAAAAGTGGTTTTCTGCACTTGAGAGGGCCTGTATGGTACAGTTGGTCCCTCAAAGGCAGCGGGCTGCTATATTGTGGCTATCTTTCACTGGAAAAGGTAGGGACAGACTCCTTACTGTCAGAGAGAGTGATGCCAACAATTACAAAGTTTTGAAGGATGCACTCTTAGATGAATTTGGCTTAACCACTGAACACTACAGGATAAAGTTCAGAGATGCCAGAAGAGTCCTCTCAAGACTGGACAGACTTTGTAGACTGTTTAGTGGTGAAGGTCTTGGAGGGATGGTTACATGGCAGTAAGGTGGCTGACTATGAAAGCCTATATAATCTAATTTTGAGAGAGCATATCTTGAATAATTGTGTGTCAGACTTGTTGCATCAGTACTTGGTAGACTCAGATCTAACCTCTCCCCAAGAATTGGGAAATAAGGCAGACAAATGGGTCAGAACAAGAGTGAGCAGAAAAGCTCATACAGGGGGTGACAAGGATGGCAAGAAGAAGGATGGTAGGTCTCATGACAAGGGTGGGGACGAAGACAAAAATAATTCTGAGTCTTCACCAGGCCCACAAAAATCCTCAGGGGGAGGTGGGTCCAAATCCTCTTCCCACAATCAAAAGAAGCCATGGTGTTCTTTATGTAAAAGTAAAGGCCATTGGGCAAGTGATCCCACTTGTCCAAAGAAAAACACCAAGGTTTCCACCACCACAACCCCAACTGCGTCCACCAGTGCCCCTAGTAATAGCAGTGGTGGTGGAAAGAACACTACAAATAGCCAGACAAAGGGTGTAGCTGGGCTCACCATTGGTAATGTAGTGGGGGTTGGTCTAGTTAGGGAGACCTCAGAGACTGTTTTAGTCTCTGATGGTGGTATTGACTTTGCCACCTTAGTTGCTTGTCCCCTTAATATGGGTAAGTACAATCAACTACCCCTAATAAATAGTGTTGAGGTTGAGGCCTACAGGGACACAGGAGCCAATGTCTCCATGGTGATAGAGAAATGGGTTACCCCTGAACAACATCTACTTGGTCAGCAGTACCAGGTGACTGATGCTCATAACAACACTCTTAGACATTCCATGGCGGTTGTGAATCTCAACTGGGGGGGGTGGTTACTGGCCCAAAGAAAGGTGTGGTAGCCACTGATTTACCTGTAGATTGCTGTAGGAGACTGGCCTGGCTTATAGTGGGTACCTTGTGGTACTTACACCTTGTGCCAGGTCCAGTTATCCCTTGTTATTAGATTAGTAGTGTTCTAGCAGCTTAGGCTGATAGAGGTAGCTATAGCAGAGCAGCTTAGGCTGAACTACGAGACATGCAAAGCTCCTACTATACCACTTATATCACTTAGCACTATATCATAAGAAACACAATACTCAGTTACTAAAAATAAAGGTAGTTTATTTTAGTGACAATATGCCAAAAGTATCTCAGAGGATATTCTCCCTTAGGAGGTAAGTAAAATACAGAAAATATACACACAAACCAAAATCAGGTAAGTAAAACACTTAAAAGTAATGCAAACATTGTAGAACACAATAGAATGCAACAGGAGAAAATAGGCCTAGGGACAACACAAACCATATACTCCAAAAGTGGAAGGCGAACCACGAATGGACTCCAGGCCTAGTGTAGTGTGTAGAGGGTCCGTGGGAGTGTAAGAAAACTATAAGGGTGTCCAAGATACCCCAAAACTCTGAAAAGTAGGAGTAAACTTACCCTACTACCCCATAAAGACAGTAAAGTCGAGATAGGGGATTCTGCAAAGACAACAACTGACTGCAAAGCACTGAAGATGGATTCCTGGACCTGAGGACCTGCAAAGGAAGGGGAGCAAGTCCATGAGTCACGCAAGTGCCCGGGGGGCAGGAGCCCACTAAAGGTGCAAAAGGGCTGCCTCCGGGTGGAAGAAGCCAAAGATTCTGCAACAACGGAAGGTGCCAGGAACTTCTCCTTTGGTCAGAAGATGTCCCACGGCGTGCTGGAGGACACACAGATGTTTCCCCGCAGAAAGACAGCAAACAAGCCTTGCTAGCTGCAAGAGTCGCGGTTGAAGTTTTTGGGTGCTGCCAGGGCCCAGGAAGGACCAGGAGGTTGCCACTTGGAGGACAAGACAGAGGGGGCACACAGCAACACAAAGAGCCCACACAAAAGCAGGCAGCACCCGCAGAAGCACCTGAACAGGCGTTCAGAAGATCTCAGCATGCAGTCGTCTCAGCACAACAAAAGAGGGTCCCACGAAGTCGGAGTCTAACTCAGCAAGTTGGGCAATGCAGGATGGAGTGCTGGGGACCTGGGCTGTGCTGTGCACGAAGGAAGTCTTGCAAAAGTGCATAGAAGCCCTAGCAGCTGCAGTTCATGCAGTATACAGGATTACTGTCTGGCGTGGGGAGGCCAGGACTTACCTCCACCAAATCTGGACAGAAGGGCTACTGGACTGTCGGGGACACTTGGATCCAGCCCCTGTGCTCCAGGGACCACGCTCGTCAAGATGAGAGGGGACCCAGAGGACCAGTGATGCAGAAGTTTGGTGCCTGCGTTAGCAGGGGGAAGATTCCGTCGACCCACAGGAGATTTCTTCTTGGCTTCCAGTGCAGGGTGAAGGCAGACAGCCCTCAGAGCATGCACCACCAGGAAACAGTCAAGAAAGCCGGCAGGATGAGGCGCTACAATGTTGCTGGTAGTCTTCTTGCTACTTTGTTGTGGTTTTGCAGGCATCCTGGAGCAGTCAGCGGTCGATCCTTGGCAGAAGTCAAAGAGAGACGTGCAGAGGAACTCTGGTGAGCTCTTGTATTCGTTATCTGAAGAGAAACCCACAGGAGAGACCCTAAATAGCCCTCAGAGGGGGATTGGTTACAGAGAGAGGTAAGCACCTATCAGGAGGGGTCTCTGACGTCACCTGCTGGATCTGGCCACTCAGAGGTCTTCATTGTGCCATCACACCTCTACATTCAAGATGGCAGAGGTCTGGGACACACTGGAGGAGCTCTGGGCACCACCCCCGGGGAGGTGCTGGTCAGGCGAGTGATCACTCCAGTTTCCTTTGTCCAGTTTCACGCCAGAGCAGGGCTGGGGGATCCTTGAACCGGTGTAGACAGGCTTATGCAAGGAGGGCACCATCTGTGCCCTTCAAAGCATTTCCAGAGGCCAGGAGAGGCTACTCCTCTCAGGCCCTTAACACCTATTTCCAAAGGGAGAGGGTGTTACACCCTCTCTCAGAGGAAATCCTTTGTTCTGCGTTCCTGGGACTGGGCTGCCCAGGCCCCAGGGGGGCAGAAACCTGTCTGAGAGTTGGCAGCAGCGGTAGCTGCAAAAAAAAAACCAGAGAGTTAGTTTGGCAGTACCCGGGCTCTATGCTGGAGCCCCGGGGATGCATGGAATTGTCCCCCCAATACCAGAATGGTATTAGGGTGACAATTCCATGATCCTAGACATATTACATGGCTATGTTCGGAGTTACCTTTGTGACGCTACATATAGGTATTGACCTATATGTAGTTCACGCGTGTAATGGGGTCCCCGCACTCACAAAGTCTGGGGAAATTGCCCTGAACAATGTGGGGGCACCTTGGCTAGTGCCAGGGTGCCCTCACACTTAGTAACTTTGCACCTAACCTTCACTAAGTGAGGGTTAGACATATAGGTGACCTAGAAGTTACCTTAAGTGTAGTGTAAAATGGCTGTGAAATAACGTGGACGTTATTCCACTCAGGCTGCAGTGGCAGTCCTGTGTAAGAATTGTCTGAGCTCCCTATGGGTGGCAAAAGAAATGCTGCAGCCCATAGGGATCTCTTGGAACCCCAATACCCTGGATACCTAGGTATCATATACTAGGGAGTTATAGGGGTGTTCCAGTGTGCCAATCAGAACTGGTAAAATTAGTCACTAGTCTGCAGTGACAATTTTAAAAGCAGAGAGAGCATAAACACTGAGGTCCTGGTTAGCAGAGCCTCAGTGATACATTTAGGCACCACACAGGGAACACATACAGGGCACACTTTATGAGCACTGGGGTCCTGGCTAGCAGGATCCCGGTGACACAGGCAAAAACAAACATGCATATAAGTAGAAAATGGGGGTAACATGCCAGACAAGATGGTACTTTCCTACACAACCCCCCCCCAAACGAGGGACAATATGGCTAACCTTGCCCAGATGAGGCTTCATTGTCTAAGTGGAAATATCTGGAGAGTCCATCTGCATTGGAGTGGGTACTCCCAGGTCTATGTTCCACTGTATAGTCCATTCCCTGTAGGGAGATGGACCACCTCACCAATTTAGGGTTTTCACCTTTCATTTGTTTTAGCCAAAGTAGAGGTCTGTGGTATATCTGAACAATAAAGTGAGTACCAAACAGGTATGGTCTCACCATTTTCAGTGCCCAGACCACAGCAAAGTCCTCCCTCTCTATGGCAGACCGACGCTTTTCACTAGGTGTCAACCTCCTGCTGATAAAAGCAACAGGTTGATCCTGGCCCTCAGTATTAAGCTGTGATAGCACTGCCCCAACCCCTAATTCGAAGCATCAGTCTGGACTATGAACTTTTTGGAGTAGCAAGGGCTTTTTAGAACAAGTGCAGAGCACATGGCCTGTTTGAGCTCATCCAAAGCTTTTTGACAGCTGGCTGTCCACAACACCTTTTTAAGCATCTTCTTATTAGTGAGGTCATTAAGAGGAGCTGCAATGGAGGCATAATTCTTAATAAACCTCCTGTAATACCCTGTGAGGCCTAAAAAGGCTCTCACCTGCATTTGAGTTGTAGGGGGAGCCCATTCCATGATTGTCTGGATCTTCCACTGCAGTGGTGCAATCTCTTCCCCACCTACCAGGTGACCTAGATGAACCACTTTCCCCTGCCCTATCTGGCACTTTGAGGCCTTGATAGTGAGGCCTGTCTTTTGCAGGGCCTCCAAAACTTTCCACAGGTGCACCAGGTGATCATCCCACGTGGAGCTAAAGACAGCTATATCATCCAGATATGCTGCACTAAAAGCTTCCAACCCTTGTAGGACTGTGTTCACCAACCTTTGAAAAGTGGCAGGTGCATTCTTAAGACCAAAGGGCATCACAGTGAATTGATATTGCCCTCCAATGTTTGAAAATTCAGTTTTGGGTTTAGCATCTTCTGATAATTTAATCTGCCAATATCCTGCAGTTAAATCAAAAGTGCTCAGATACTTGGCAGAAGCCAGTGTATCAATCAGCTCATCTGCCCTGGGTATAGGGTGAACATCTGTCTTGGTTACTTGGTTGCGCCCTCTATAGTCAACACAAAACATCATCTCTCTTTTACCATCCTTACTGTGAGGTTTTGGAACAAGCACCACTGGGCTAGCCCATGGGCTTTCTGAAGGCTCAATCACTCCTAAGTCTAACATTTTCGAACCTATTGTTTAATGCAGTCCCTGACATGGTCAAGCTGCCTATAAATCTTACTTCTGACAGGTAAACTGTCTCCAGTATTGATTATCTAATCACACCAAGTAGTGGTACCTGGTATCAGTGAGAAGAGTTCAGAAAACGGACTTAAAAGACTTACACAGTTATCGTTCTGCTCAGCTGTAAGACAATCTGCCAGTACTACTCCCTCCACTAAGCCATCAGCTTCAGTGGTGGAGAAGAGATCAGGGAGAGGGTCACTCTCTTTTTCCTGCTCCTCATCAGTTGCCATGACCAGGGTGAAAACAGCCTTGTCATAGTAGGGTTTCAGGCGGTTGACATGGAGCACCCTAAGGGGACTCCTGGCAGTTCCTAGGTCTAACAAGTAGGTAACCTCACCCTTTTTCTCAACAATTAGATGGGGTCCACTCCATTTGTCCTGGAGTGCTCTTGGGGCCACAGGCTTCAATACCCACACCTTCTGTCCTGGGTGGTACTGGGCCAGGACAGCCTTCTGGTCATGCCATTGCTTTTGCAGCTCCTGGCTGGCCTTAAGGTTTTTACTGGCCTTTTTCATGTACTCAGTCAATCTTGATCTTAGGCCAAGTACATAATCCACAATGTCCTGTTTGCGAGCTTTTAAAGGTTGTTCCCAACCCTCCTTAACAAGTGCAAGGGGACCTCTCACAGGGTGCCCAAAGAGTAGTTCAAAGGAGCTAAAGCCCACTTCTTTTTCGGGTACCTCCCTGTAAGGAAAAAAGGAGGCAAGGTAACAGTACATCCCATCTCCTTCTGAGTTTTTCAGAGAGTCTCATTATCATACCTTCGAAAGTTTTATTAAACCTCTCAACCAGACCATTTGTTTGTGGATGATAAGGAGTAGTGAACTTGTATGTTACACCACACGCCTTCCACATTGCTTTGAGATATGCAGACATGAAGTTACTACCTCTGTCTGACACCACTTCCTTAGGGAAGCCCACTCTGGAAAAGATTCCCAGGAAGGCCTTTGCCACTGCAGGAGCTGTAGTGGTCCTTACGGGGATTGCTTTAGGGTACCTAGTGGCATGGTCCACTACCACCAGTATAAACCTATTGCCTGAACCTGTTGGAGGGTCAAGGGGGACAACTATGTCAACCCCTATCCTTTCAAAGGGCACCCCAACCACAGGAAGTGGAATTAAGGGGGCCTTTGGAGTGCGACCAGACTTGCCACTGGCTTGGCAGGTCACACAAGAGCGACAAAACTCTTTGTTGTTCTCTGACATATGAGGCCAGTGAAACAGGGGAACAAGCGTGTCCCAAGTTTTACTTTGGCCCAAATGACCAGCCAAAGGAATATCATGTTGTAGGAAAGTACCATCTAGCCTGGCATGTTACCCCCATTTTTCACTGTATATATGTTGTTTTAGTTGTATGTGTCACTGGGACCCTGCCAGCCAGGGCCCCAGTGCTCATAAGTGTGCCTGAATGTGTTACCTGTGTAGTGACTAACTGTCTCACTGAGGCTCTGCTAACCAGAACCTCAGTGGTTATGCTCTCTCATTTCTTTCAAATTGTCACTAACAGGCTAGTGACCAATTTTACCAATTCACATTGGCATACTGGAACACCCTTATAATTCCCTAGTATATTTACTGATGTACCCAGGGTATTGGGGTTCCAGGAGATCCCTATGGGCTGCAGCATTTCTTTTGCCACCCATAGGGAGCTCTGACAAATACTACACAGCCCTGCCACTGCAGCCTGAGTGAAATAATGCACACATTATTTCACAGCCATTTTCACTGCACTTAAGTAACTTATAAGTCACCTATATGTCTAACCTTTACCTGGTAAAGGTTAGGTGCAAAGTTACTTAGTGTGTGGGCACCCTGGCACTAGCCAAGGTGCTCCCACATGGTTCAGGGCAAATTCCCCGGACTTTGTGAGTGCGGGGACACCATTACACGCGTGCACTACACATAGGTCAATACCTATGTGTAGCTTCACAATGGTAACTCCGAATATGGCCATGTAACATGTCTAAGATCATGGAATTGCCCCCTCTATGCCATCCTGGCATTGTTGGTACAATCCCATGATCCCACGGGTCTGTAGCTCAGACCCGAGTACTGCCAAACTGCCTTTTCAGGGGTTTCACTGCAGCTGCTGCTGCTGCCAACCCCTCAGACAGGTTTCTGCCCTCCTGGGGTCCAGCCAGGCTTGGCCCAGGAAGGCAGAACAAAGGACTTCCTCAGAGAGAGGGTGTTACACCCTCTCCCTTTGGAAAAAGGTGTTAAGGCAGGGGAGGAGTAGCCTCCCCAGCCTCTGGAAATGCTTTCATGGGCACAGATGGTGCCCATTTCTGCATAAGCCAGTCTACACCGGTTCAGGGACCCCTTAGCCCTGCTCTGGCGCGAAACTGGACAAAGGAAAGGGGAGTGACCACTCCCCTGACCTGCACCTCCCCTGGGAGGTGCCCAGAGCTCCTCCAGTGTGCTCCAGACCTCTGCCATCTTGGAAACAGAGGTGCTGCTGGCACACTGGACTGCTCTGAGTGGCCAGGGCCAGCAGGTGACGTCAGAGACTCCTTCTGATAGGCTCCTTCAGGTGGCTAGCCTATCCTCTCCCCTAAGTAGCCATCCCTCTTTTCTGGCTATTTAGGGTCTCTGCTTTGGGGAATTCTATAGATAACGAATGCAAGAGCTCATCAGAGTTCCTCTGCATCTCTCTCTTCACCTTCTGCCAAGGAATCGACTGCTGACCGCGCTGGAAGCCTGCAAAACTGCAACAAAGTAGCAAAGACGACTACTGCAACTCTGTAACGCTGATCCTGTCGCCTTCTCTACTGTTTTCCTGGTGGTGCATGCTGTGGGGGTAGTCTGCCTCCTCTCTGCACTAGAAGCTCCGAAGAAATCTCCCGTGGGTCGACGGAATCTTCCCCCTGCAACCGCAGGCACCAAAGAACTGCATTACTGGTACTCTGTGTAGGAGGCTGGACTCGCTTGTAGTGAGTACCAAGGGGTACTTGCACCTTGCACCAGGCCCAGTTATCCCTTATTAGTGTATAGGGTGTCTAGCAGCTTAGGCTGATAGATAATGGTAGCTTAGCAGAGCAGCTTAGGCTGAACTAGGAGACGTGTGAAGCTACTACAGTACCACTTAGTGTCATATGCACAATATCATAAGAAAACACAATACACAGTTATACCAAAAATAAAGGTACTTTATTTTTATGACAATATGCCAAAGTATCTTAGAGTGTACCCTCAGTGAGAGGATAGGAAATATACACAAGATATATATACACAATAGCAAAAATATGCAGTATAGTCTTAGAAAACAGTGCAAACAATGTATAGTTACAATAGGATGCAATGGGGAAACATAGGGATAGGGGCAACACAAACCATATACTCCAAAAGTGGAATGCGAACCACGAATGGACCCCAAACCTATGTGACCTTGTAGAGGGTCGCTGGGACTATTAGAAAATAGTGAGAGTTAGAAAAATAACCCTCCCCAAGACCCTGAAAAGTGAGTGCAAAGTGCACTAAAGTTCCCCTAAGGACAAAGTAGTCGTGTTAGAGGAATAATGCAGGAAAGACACAAACCAGCAATGCAACAACTGTGGATTTCCAATCTAGGGTACCTGTGGAACAAGGGGACCAAGTCCAAAAGTCACAAGCAAGTCGGAGATGGGCAGATGCCCAGGAAATGCCAGCTGCGGTTGCAAAGAAGCTTCTACTGGACAGAAGAAGCTGAGGTTTCTGCAGGAACGAAAAAGGCTAGAGACTTCCCCTTTGGTGGAAGGATACCTCTCGCCTTGGAGAGTCGAGCAGAAGTGTTTTCCCGCCGGAAGGATGCCAACAAGCCTTGCTAGCTGCAAATCGTGCGTTTGGTGTTTTTGGACGCTGCTGGGGCCCAGGAGGGACCAGGAGATCGCAAATTGGACCTGAAGAGCGAGGGGATGTCGAGCAAGACAAAGAGCCCTCACTGAAGCAGGTAGCACCCAGAGAAGTGCCAGAAACAGGCACTACGAGGATGCGTGAAACGGTGCTCGCCGAAGTTGCACAAAGGAGTCCCACGTCGCCGGAGACCAACTTAGAAAGTCGTGCAATGCAGGTTAGAGTGCCGTGGACCCAGGCTTGGCTGTGCACAAAGGATTTCTGCCGGAAGTGCACAGGGGCCGGAGTAGCTGCAAAGTCGCGGTTCCCAGCAATGCAGCCCAGCGAGGTGAGGCAAGGACTTACCTCCACCAAACTTGGGCTGAAGAGTCACTGGACTGTGGGGGTCACTTGGACAGAGTCGCTGGATTCGAGGGACCTCGCTCGTCGTGCTGTGAGGAGACCCAAGGGACCGGTAATGCAGCTTTTTGGTGCCTGCGGTTGCAGGGGGAAGATTCCGTCGACCCACGGGAGATTTCTTCGGAGCTTCTGGTGCAGAGAGGAGGCAGGCTACCCCCACAGCATGCACAAGCAGAAAAACAGTCGAGAAGGCGGCAGGATCAGCGTTACAGAGTTGCAGTAGTCGTCTTTGCTACTATGTTGCAGGTTTGCAGGCTTCCAGCGCGGTCAGCAGTCGGTTCCTTATCAGAAGGTGAAGAGAGAGATGCAGAGGAACTCGGCTGAGCTCATGCATTCGTTATCTGAAGTTTCCCCAGAGACAGAGACCCTAAATAGCCAGAAAAGAGGGTTTGGCTACCTAGGAGAGAGGATAGGCTAGCAACACCTGAAGGAGCCTATCACAAGGAGTCTCTGACGTCACCTGGTGGCACTGGCCACTCAGAGCAGTCCAGTGTGCCAGCAGCACCTCTGTTTCCAAGATGGCAGAGGTCTGGAGCACACTGGAGGAGCTCTGGACACCTCCCAGGGGAGGTGCAGGTCAGGGGAGTGGTCACTCCCCTTTCCTTTGTCCAGTTTCGCGCCAGAGCAGGGGCTAAGGGGTCCCTGAACCGGTGTAGACTGGCTTATGCAGAATTGGGCACATCTGTGCCCAAGAAAGCATTTCCAGAGGCTGGGGGAGGCTACTCCTCCCCTGCCTTCACACCATTTTCCAAAGGGAGAGGGTGTCACACCCTCTCTCAGAGGAAGTTCTTTGTTCTGCCATCCTGGGCAAGGCCTGGCTGGACCCCAGGAGGGCAGATGCCTGTCTGAGGGATTTGGCAGCAGCAGCAGCTGCAGTGAAACCCCAGGAAGGGCAGTTTGGCAGTACCAGGGTCTGTGCTACAGACCACTGGGATCATGGGATTGTGCCAACTATGCCAGGATGGCATAGAGGGGCCAATTCCATGATCATAGACATGTTACATGGCCATATTCGGAGTTACCATTGTGAAGCTACATATAGGTAGTGACCTATATGTAGTGCACGCGTGTAATGGTGTCCCGCACTCACAAAGTTCAGGGAATTGGCTCTGAACAATGTGGGGGCACCTTGGCTAGTGCCAGGGTGCCCTCACACTAAGTAACTTTGCACCTAACCTTTACCAGGTAAAGGTTAGACATATAGGTGACTTATAAGTTACTTAAGTGCAGTGTTAAATGGCTGTGAAATAACGTGGACGTTATTTCACTCAGGCTGCAGTGGCAGGCCTGTGTAAGAATTGTCAGAGCTCCCTATGGGTGGCAAAAGAAATGCTGCAGCCCATAGGGATCTCCTGGAACCCCAATACCCTGGGTACCTCAGTACCATATACTAGGGAATTATAAGGGTGTTCCAGTAAGCCAATGTAAATTGGTAAAATTGGTCACTAGCCTGTTAGTGACAATTTGAAAGTAATGAGAGAGCATAACCACTGAGGTTCTGGTTAGCAGAGCCTCAGTGAGACAGCTAGGCACCACACAGGGAACATATACATGCACACCTATGAGCACTAGGGCCCTGTGTGACAGGGTCCCAGTGACACATACATATAGGCCACAAACCTATGAGCACTGGGGTCCTGACCAGCAGGATCCCAGTGACACATAACAAACATACTGAAAACATAGTGTTTTCACTATGAGCACTGAGGCCTGGCTATCAGGATCCCAGTGAGACAGTGAAAACAGTGACAAACACCCTGACATACACTCACAAACAGGCCAAAAGTGGGGGTAACAAGGCTAGAAAGAGGCTACCTTCTCACACAACCCCCCCCCCAAACGAAGGACAATTAGGCTAACCTTGGCCAGTTGAGACTTTATTGTCTAAGTGGTGATAAGTAGAGAGTAGCTCTGCAATAGACTGCTTACTCCCTTTATCATCCACTATATGGTTACTTCCCTGTGGGGATGTAAACCACCCTGTTTGAAGTTTTTTAGCTAAGCAACAATGTGAAGATGTATTTTCAGAGTTTCTATCAGTAAGTTTTAGTTTAGAGCAGTGGGAATTGTCCACTGAACCTATTTGTAGTGATGGAAATGCCAGACAGGGATGCTGTCTCAGAAAAGCCATAGCTGGGCAAAAACTTTGTCCATCTGGCTGGAAGAGAGAACAGGGATGCTGTTTCTCTTGAGTTGGAGCAGGGCAGGGATGCTGTCCTATGAGCTCCACACTAGGGCAGGGATGCTGTCCTAAGTGTTGTGAGGTAGTGCAGGGTTTCTGCACTAAAGTTTCTCTGGGAGGGTTGGAGGGATGCTCCATGTTAACTAAAATGGTGCTGTTTTTCTCACCAATGTTAGTTATCCCACAGAGAGGTACTTCCACCTCAGGGAGTTCAGCTTTGCCAGCTGATGATTCCCTTGGAACAGGTGCAACCCCAGGAGAGGTTTCTCCCACCACAGGAATAGTATCCTGAATGGTAGGGTGGTTAGGGGATACTGTGATACCCTTTTTACCTGTTGATGGAGAGGGATCCTGAGTTTTCAGGCCTTCTCTCCTTTGCTTTTTCATTTCACTTGAAATGAGAGGGAACAATTCCTCAGGGATGCCCAGCATGGCTGCATGGGCATAAAACTCTACATCAGCCCAACCTGAGGCCTCTAGGTCATAACCTAAGAGACAGTCTACAGGTAAGCTAGGTGATAACACCACCTGCTTAGGGCCAGTAACTCCACCCCAACTAAACTGAATTATAGCTAAGGGAAGAAACTTAGTGGAGTTATGGACATCAATAATCTTATACTGTTGTCCAATGATGTGTTGATCAGGGTGCACTAGGTTTTCAGTCACCAAAGTGAAACTGGCACCTGTGTCCCTGTAGGCCAAGGCCTCAACACCATTTATTGAAACTGTCTGCCTGTACTTATCCATTGTAAGGGGACAAGCAGCCAGTGTGGCAAGGCCAATGCCACTAGGTGTGACAGAAACTGTCTTGGGACTGACTACCCCAGTTTCTACTATGGACCCAAAAGTGAACCCAACTACACCCTTAACTTGACTGTTGCCAGCAGTCCCACCACTAGTACCACTACTGCTAGGGGCACTAGAGCTTGATGTATTAGTGGTGGTAGGCTCAGGGGGTTTACCTGGACAGGACTTATCCCCTGGCCTATGGCCTCTATTTTTACACACAAAGCACCAAGGCTTTTTAATGTGTGCAGGTTGGGAAGAAGAGGAAGAATTTGTTTTATCCCCACCCTCTGGAGAGTGTTTAAGATTTGAAGTGGGATCTTTGGTTTTACCCTTATCCCCATGCTTATCTTGAGATTTTTGTCCATCTTTCTTCTTATTGCCATCTTTGTCACCCCCTGTATGAACTTTTCTGTTCACCCTTGTTCTGACCCATTTGTCTGCCTTCTTTCCCAATTCTTGGGGAGAGGTCAGATCAGAGTCTACCAGGTACTGGTGCAACAAATCAGACACACAATTATTAAGTATATGCTCTCTCAGGATTGTGTTATACAGGCTTTCATAATCAGTAACTTTACTGCCATGTAACCACCCCTCCAAGGCCTTCACTGAATGGTCAATGAAATCAACCCAGTCTTGTGAAGACTCCTTTTTGGTCTCTCTGAACTTTATCCTGTACTGTTCAGTGGTTAAGCCATAACCATCCAGGAGTGCATTCTTAAGAACTGTAAAATTATTGGCATCATTTTCTTTCACAGTAAGGAGCCTATCCCTACCTTTTCCACTAAATGATAGCCATAGGATAGCAGCCCACTGCCTTTGAGGGACATCCTGTACAACACAGGCCCTCTCAAGTGCAGCAAACCACTTGTTAATGTCATCGCCCTCCTTATAAGGGGGAACTATCTTGTGCAGATTCCTGGAATCATGCTCTTTTGCAGGATGACTATGGGGAATACTGCTGCTGCCACCATGGGTATCTAAACCCAACTTCTGTCTTTCCTTCTCTAATTCAAAAGACTGTCTATCCAAATCCAGCTGTTGCTTTTTAAGCTTCAGTCTGGTTTGTTCCACCCTCAACTTATTGAGTTCCCTCTCTAACATTCTGTCATCAGGGTTGGTGGGAGGGACATTTCTAGAAATAGAGCTATGATGGGAATGAACAGAAGGAGACCTGTCCCTTACAGAAGCCACCCTAACAGCTTGGTTTACAGAAACATTACTACCAGTATGGTGAGAATAAATGCTTTTGCTATGATGTGAGACAACACTATTTATTTGGTGTGGCTCATCATCATTACCATCTATGCTAGATTGTCTAGTAATGGGCAGGCTAGGAAGTTTCTTTCCTGAATCTTTTCCTGGGGGAGTCCCTGAATCAGATTGGGAACTATTAGGTACTTTTTCAACAGATGGGACACCTATGACCTTATCCTGTTCTCTAAGCATGTTAAGTAACAGTTCCAAGGAAGGATTCTTCCCTACACTCAAACCTCTCTCTATACAGAGACTCCTTGCTCTTTTCCAGCTAAGGTTGTCATATGCAAGTTTGGACAGATCAAAACTTTGGCCTGTGCCAGACATTTTTAGAGAGAGTTAAAGTGATAGAAAAAGAGAAAAAAGTTTTCAGAACTTTTTGGAAAGACAGAAAAAAACTTTTTCAACTTTTAAGAACTTTTTGAAAGTTTAGAAGTACTTTTCAGCACTTAGAAAAGAGTGAAAAGAGGAAATGCAAAACTTTTTGGCTATGTGTATATACACTGACCTTGTTTTGTATATTTTTCTCTTATGAAAAGTACAATGACAAGAGTGGTAAGTAGTCTCATGCACTTATCCCACCACTGCACAACCAATGTAGGAGGCTGGACTGGCTTGTAGTGAGTACCAAGGGGTACTTGCACCTTGCACCAGGCCCAGTTATCCCTTATTAGTGTATAGGGTGTCTAGCAGCTTAGGCTGATAGATAATGGTAGCTTAGCAGAGCAGCTTAGGCTGAACTAGGAGACGTGTGAAGCTACTACAGTACCACTTAGTGTCATATGCACAATATCATAAGAAAACATAATACACAGTTATACTAAAAATAAAGGTACTTTATTTTTATGACAATATGCCAAAGTATCTTAGAGTGTACCCTCAGTGAGAGGATAGGAAATATACACAAGATATATATACACAATAGCAAAAATATGCAGTATAGTCTTAGAAAACAGTGCAAACAATGTATAGTTACAATAGGATGCAATGGGGAAACATAGGGATAGGGGCAACACAAACCATATACTCCAAAAGTGGAATGCGAACCACGAATGGACCCCAAACCTATGTGACCTTGTAGAGGGTCGCTGGGACTATTAGAAAATAGTGAGAGTTAGAAAAATAACCCTCCCCAAGACCCTGAAAAGTGAGTGCAAAGTGCACTAAAGTTCCCCTAAGGACAAAGTAGTCATGTTAGAGGAATAATGCAGGAAAGACACAAACCAGCAATGCAACAACTGTGGATTTCCAATCTAGGGTACCTGTGGAACAAGGGGACCAAGTCCAAAAGTCACAAGCAAGTCGGAGATGGGCAGATGCCCAGGAAATGCCAGCTGCGGTTGCAAAGAAGCTTCTACTGGACAGAAGAAGCTGAGGTTTCTGCAGGAACGAAAAGGGCTAGAGACTTCCCCTTTGGTGGACGGATATTTCTTGCCTTGCAGAGTCGTGCAGAAGTGTTTTCCCGCCGGAAGGACGCCAACAAGCCTTGCTAGCTGCAAATCGTGCGTTTGGCGTTTTTGGACGCTGCTGGGGCCCAGGAGGGACCAGGAGGTCGCAAATTGGACCTGAAGAGAGAGGGGACGTCGAGCAAGACAAAGAGCCCTAACTGAAGCAGGTTGCACCCAGAAAAGTGCCAGAAACAGGCACTACAAGGATGCGTGAAACGGTGCTTGCCGAAGTTGCACAAAGGAGTCCCACGTCGCCGGAGACCAACTTAGAAAGTCGTGCAATGCAGGTTAGAGTGCCGTGGACCCAGGCTTGGCTGTGCACAAAGGATTTCCGCCGGAAGTGCACAGGGGCCGGAGTAGCTGCAAAGTCGCGGTTCCCAGCAATGCAGCCCAGCGAGGTGAGGCAAGGACTTACCTCCACCAAACTTGGGCTGAAGAGTCACTGGACTGTGGGGGTCACTTGGACAGAGTCGCTGGATTCGAGGGACCTCGCTCGTCGTGCTGTGAGGAGACCCAAGGGACCGGTAATGCAGCTTTTTGGTGCCTGCGGTTGCAGGGGGAAGATTCCGTCGACCCACGGGAGATTTCTTCGGAGCTTCTGGTGCAGAGAGGAGGCAGGCTACCCCCACAGCATGCACAAGCAGAAAAACAGTCGAGAAGGCGGCAGGATCAGCGTTACAGAGTTGCAGTAGTCGTCTTTGCTACTATGTTGCAGGTTTGCAGGCTTCCAGCGCGGTCAGCAGTCGATTCCTTATCAGAAGGTGAAGAGAGAGATGCAGAGGAACTCGGCTGAGCTCATGCATTCGTTATCTGAAGTTTCCCCAGAGACAGAGACCCTAAATAGCCAGAAAAGAGGGTTTGGCTACCTAGGAGAGAGGATAGGCTAGCAACACCTGAAGGAGCCTATCACAAGGAGTCTCTGACGTCACCTGGTGGCACTGGCCACTCAGAGCAGTCCAGTGTGCCAGCAGCACCTCTGTTTCCAAGATGGCAGAGGTCTGGAGCACACTGGAGGAGCTCTGGACACCTCCCAGGGGAGGTGCAGGTCAGGGGAGTGGTCACTCCCCTTTCCTTTGTCCAGTTTCGCGCCAGAGCAGGGGCTAAGGGGTCCCTGAACCGGTGTAGACTGGCTTATGCAGAATTGGGCACATCTGTGCCCAAGAAAGCATTTCCAGAGGCTGGGGGAGGCTACTCCTCCCCTGCCTTCACACCATTTTCCAAAGGGAGAGGGTGTCACACCCTCTCTCAGAGGAAGTTCTTTGTTCTGCCATCCTGGGCCAGGCCTGGCTGGACCCCAGGAGGGCAGATGCCTGTCTGAGGGATTTGGCAGCAGCAGCAGCTGCAGTGAAACCCCAGGAAGGGCAGTTTGACAGTACCAGGGTCTGTGCTACAGACCACTGGGATCATGGGATTGTGCCAACTATGCCAGGATGGCATAGAGGGGGCAATTCCATGATCACAGACATGTTACATGGCCATATTCGGAGTTACCATTGTGAAGCTACATATAGGTAGTGACCTATATGTAGTGCACGCGTGTAATGGTGTCCCCGCACTCACAAAGTTCAGGGAATTGGCTCTGAACAATGTGGGGGCACGTTGGCTAGTGCCAGGGTGCCCTCACACTAAGTAACTTTGCACCTAACCTTTACCAGGTAAAGGTTAGACATATAGGTGACTTATAAGTTACTTAAGTGCAGTGTAAAATGGCTGTGAAATAACGTGGACGTTATTTCACTCAGGCTGCAGTGGCAGGCCTGTGTAAGAATTGTCAGAGCTCCCTATGGGTGGCAAAAGAAATGCTGCAGCCCATAGGGATCTCCTGGAACCCCAATACCCTGGGTACCTCAGTACCATATACTAGGGAATTATAAGGGTGTTCCAGTAAGCCAATGTAAATTGGTAAAATTGGTCACTAGCCTGTTAGTGACAATTTGAAAGTAATGAGAGAGCATAACCACTGAGGTTCTGGTTAGCAGAGCCTCAGTGAGACAGTTAGGCACCACACAGGGAACATATACATGCACACCTATGAGCACTGGGGCCCTGTGTGACAGGGTCCCAGTGACACATACATATAGGCCACAAACCTATGAGCACTGGGGTCCTGACCAGCAGGATCCCAGTGACACATAACAAACATACTGAAAACATAGTGTTTTCACTATGAGCACTGAGGCCTGGCTATCAGGATCCCAGTGAGACAGTGAAAACAGTGACAAACACCCTGACATACACTCACAAACAGGCCAAAAGTGGGGGTAACAAGGCTAGAAAGAGGCTACCTTCTCACACAACCCCCCCCCAAACGAAGGACAATAAGGCTAACCTTGGCCAGTTGAGACTTTATTGTCTAAGTGGTGATAAGTAGAGAGTAGCTCTGCAATAGACTGGTTACTCCCTTTATCATCCACTATATGGTTACTTCCCTGTGGGGATGTAAACCACCCTGTTTGAAGTTTTTTAGCTAAGCAACAATGTGAAGATGTATTTTCAGAGTTTCTATCAGTAAGTTTTAGTTTAGAGCAGTGGGAATTGTCCACTGAACCTATTTGTAGTGATGGAAATGCCAGACAGGGATGCTGTCTCAGAAAAGCCATAGCTGGGCAAAAACTTTGTCCATCTGGCTGGAAGAGAGAACAGGGATGCTGTTTCTCTTGAGTTGGAGCAGGGCAGGGATGCTGTCCTATGAGCTCCACACTAAGGCAGGGATGCTGTCCTAAGTGTTGTGAGGTAGTGCAGGGTTTCTGCACTAAAGTTTCTCTGGGAGGGTTGGAGGGATGCTCCATGTTAACTAAAATGGTGCTGTTTTTCTCACCAATGTTAGTTATCCCACAGAGAGGTACTTCCACCTCAGGGAGTTCAGCTTTGCCAGCTGATGATTCCCTTGGAACAGGTGCCACCCCAGGAGAGGTTTCTCCCACCACAGGAATAGTATCCTGAATGGTAGGGTGGTTAGGGGATACTGTGATACCCTTTTTACCTGTTGATGGAGAGGGATCCTGAGTTTTCAGGCCTTCTCTCCTTTGCTTTTTCATTTCACTTGAAATGAGAGGGAACAATTCCTCAGGGATGCCCAGCATGGCTGCATGGGCATAAAACTCTACATCAGCCCAACCTGAGGCCTCTAGGTCATAACCTAAGAGACAGTCTACAGGTAAGCTAGGTGATACCACCACCTGCTTAGGGCCAGTAACTCCACCCCAACTAAACTGAATTATAGCTAAGGGAAGAAACTTAGTGGAGTTATGGACATCAATAATCTTATACTGTTGTCCAATGATGTGTTGATCAGGGTTCACTAGGTTTTCAGTCACCAAAGTGAAACTGGCACCTGTGTCCCTGTAGGCCAAGGCCTCAACACCATTTATTGAAACTGTCTGCCTGTACTTAGCCATTGTAAGGGGACAAGCAGCCAGTGTGGCAAGGCCAATGCCACTAGGTGTGACAGAAACTGTCTTGGGACTGACTACCCCAGTTTCTACTATGGACCCAAAAGTGAACCCAACTACACCCTTAACTTGACTGTTGCCAGCAGTCCCACCACTAGTACCACTACTGCTAGGGGCACTAGAGCTTGATGTATTAGTGGTGGTAGGCTCAGGGGGTTTACCTGGACAGGACTTATCCCCTGGCCTATGGCCTCTATTTTTACACACAAAGCACCAAGGCTTTTTAATGTGTGCAGGTTGGGAAGAAGAGGAAGAATTTGTTTTATCCCCACCCTCTGGAGAGTGTTTAAGATTTGAAGTGGGATCTTTGGTTTTACCCTTATCCCCATGCTTATCTTGAGATTTTTCACCATCTTTCTTCTTATTGCCATCTTTGTCACCCCCTGTATGAACTTTTCTGTTCACCCTTGTTCTGACCCATTTGTCTGCCTTCTTTCCCAATTCTTGGGGAGAGGTCAGATCAGAGTCTACCAGGTACTGGTGCAACAAATCAGACACACAATTATTAAGTATATGCTCTCTCAGGATTGTGTTATACAGGCTTTCATAATCAGTAACTTTACTGCCATGTAACCACCCCTCCAAGGCCTTCACTGAATGGTCAATGAAATCAACCCAGTCTTGTGAAGACTCCTTTTTGGTCTCTCTGAACTTTATCCTGTACTGTTCAGTGGTTAAGCCATAACCATCCAGGAGTGCATTCTTAAGAACTGTAAAATTATTGGTATCATTTCCTTTCACAGTAAGGAGCCTATCCCTACCTTTTCCACTAAATGATAGCCATAGGATAGCAGCCCACTGCCTTTGAGGGACATCCTGTACAACACAGGCCCTCTCAAGTGCAGCAAACCACTTGTTAATGTCATCGCCCTCCTTATAAGGGGGAACTATCTTGTGCAGATTCCTGGAATCATGCTCTTTTGCAGGATGACTATGGGGAATACTGCTGCTGCCACCATGGGTATCTAAACCCAACTTCTGTCTTTCCTTCTCTAATTCAAAAGACTGTCTATCCAAATCCAGCTGTTGCTTTTTAAGCTTCAGTCTGGTTTGTTCCATCCTCAACTTATTGAGTTCCCTCTCTAACATTCTGTCATCAGGGTTGGTGGGAGGGACATTTCTAGAAACAGAGCTATGATGGGAATGAACAGAAGGAGACCTGTCCCTTACAGAAGCCACCCTAACAGCTTGGTTTACAGAAATATTACTACCAGTATGGTGAGAATAAATGCTTTTGTTATGATGTGAGACAACACTATTTATTTGGTGTGGCTCATCATCATTACCATCTATGCTAGATTGTCTAGTAATGGGCAGGCTAGGAAGTTTCTTTCCTGAATCTTTTCCTGGGGGAGTCCCTGAATCAGATTGGGAACTATTAGGTACTTTTTCAACAGATGGGACACCTATGGCCTTATCCTGTTCTCTAAGCATGTTAAGTAACAGTTCCAAGGAAGGATTCTTCCCTACACTCAAACCTCTCTCTATACAGAGACTCCTTGCTCTTTTCCAGCTAAGGTTGTCATATGCAAGTTTGGACAGATCAACACTTTGGCCTGTGCCAGACATTTTTAGAGAGAGTTAAAGTGATAGAAAAAGAGAAAAAAGTTTTCAGAACTTTTTGGAAAGACAGAAAAAAACTTTTTCAATTTTTAAGAACTTTTTGAAAGTTTAGAAGTACTTTTCAGCACTTAGAAAAGAGTGAAAAGAGGAAATGCAAAACTTTTTGGCTATGTGTATATACACTGACCTTGTTTTGTATATTTTTCTCTTATGAAAAGTACAATGACAAGAGTGGTAAGTAGTCTCATGCACTTATCCCACCACTGCACAACCAATGTAGGAGGCTGGACTGGCTTGTAGTGAGTACCAAGGGGTACTTGCACCTTGCACCAGGCCCAGTTATCCCTTATTAGTGTATAGGGTGTCTAGCAGCTTAGGCTGATAGATAATGGTAGCTTAGCAGAGCAGCTTAGGCTGAACTAGGAGACGTGTGAAGCTACTACAGTACCACTTAGTGTCATATGCACAATATCATAAGAAAACACAATACACAGTTATACTAAAAATAAAGGTACTTTATTTTTATGACAATATGCCAAAGTATCTTAGAGTGTACCCTCAGTGAGAGGATAGGAAATATACACAAGATATATATACACAATAGCAAAAATATGCAGTATAGTCTTAGAAAACAGTGCAAACAATGTATAGTTACAATAGGATGCAATGGGGAAACATAGGGATAGGGGCAACACAAACCATATACTCCAAAAGTGGAATGCGAACCACGAATGGACCCCAAACCTATGTGACCTTGTAGAGGGTCGCTGGGACTATTAGAAAATAGTGAGAGTTAGAAAAATAACCCTCCCCAAGACCCTGAAAAGTGAGTGCAAAGTGCACTAAAGTTCCCCTAAGGACAAAGTAGTTGTGTTAGAGGAATAATGCAGGAAAGACACAAACCAGCAATGCAACAACTGTGGATTTCCAATCTAGGGTACCTGTGGAACAAGGGGACCAAGTCCAAAAGTCACAAGCAAGTCGGAGATGGGCAGATGCCCAGGAAATGCCAGCTGCGGTTGCAAAGAAGCTTCTACTGGACAGAAGAAGCTGAGGTTTCTGCAGGAACAAAAAGGGCTAGAGACTTCCCCTTTGGTGGACTGATCTTTCTTGCCTTGCAGAGTCGTGCAGAAGTGTTTTCCCGCCGGAAGGACGCCAACAAGCCTTGCTAGCTGCAAATTGTGCGTTTGGCGTTTTTGGACGCTGCTGGGGCCCAGGGGGGACCAGGAGGTCGCAAATTGGACCTGAAGAGAGAGGGGACGTCGAGCAAGACAAAGAGCCCTAACTGAAGCAGGTTGCACCCAGAGAAGTGCCACAAACAGGCACTACGAGGATGCGTGAAACGGTGCTCGCCGAAGTTGCACAAAGGAGTCCCACGTCGCCGGAGACCAACTTAGAAAGTCGTGCAATGCAGGTTAGAGTGCCGTGGACCCAGGCTTGGCTGTGCACAAAGGATTTCCGCCGGAAGTGTACAGGGGCCGGAGTAGCTGCAAAGTCGCGGTTCCCAGCAATGCAGCCCAGCGAGGTGAGGCAAGGACTTACCTCCACCAAACTTGGGCTGAAGAGTCACTGGACTGTGGGGGTCACTTGGACAGAGTCGCTGGATTCGAGGGACCTCGCTCGTCGTGCTGTGAGGAGACCCAAGGGACCGGTAATGCAGCTTTTTGGTGCCTGCGGTTGCAGGGGGAAGATTCCGTCGACCCACGGGAGATTTCTTCGGAGCTTCTGGTGCAGAGAGGAGGCAGGCTACCCCCACAGCATGCACAAGCAGAAAAACAGTCGAGAAGGCGGCAGGATCAGCGTTACAGAGTTGCAGTAGTCGTCTTTGCTACTATGTTGCAGGTTTGCAGGCTTCCAGCGCGGTCAGCAGTCGATTCCTTATCAGAAGGTGAAGAAAGAGATGCAGAGGAACTCGGCTGAGCTCATGCATTCGTTATCTGAAGTTTCCCCAGAGACAGAGACCCTAAATAGCCAGAAAAGAGGGTTTGGCTACCTAGGAGAGAGGATAGGCTAGCAACACCTGAAGGAGCCTATCACAAGGAGTCTCTGACGTCACCTGGTGGCACAGGCCACTCAGAGCAGTCCAGTGTGCCAGCAGCACCTCTGTTTCCAAGATGGCAGAGGTCTGGAGCACACTGGAGGAGCTCTGGACACCTCCCAGGGGAGGTGCAGGTCAGGGGAGTGGTCACTCCCCTTTCCTTTGTCCAGTTTCGCGCCAGAGCAGGGGCTAAGGGGTCCCTGAACCGGTGTAGACTGGCTTATGCAGAATTGGGCACATCTGTGCCCAAGAAAGCATTTCCAGAGGCTGGGGGAGGCTACTCCTCCCCTGCCTTCACACCATTTTCCAAAGGGAGAGGGTGTCACACCCTCTCTCAGAGGAAGTTCTTTGTTCTGCCATCCTGGGCCAGGCCTGGCTGGACCCCAGGAGGGCAGATGCCTGTCTGAGGGGTTGGCAGCAGCAGCAGCTGCAGTGAAACCCCAGAAAGGGCAGTTTGGCAGTACCAGGGTCTGTGCTACAGACCACTGGGATCAGGGGATTGTGCCAACTATGCCAGGATGGCATAGAGGGGGCAATTCCATGATCATAGACATGTTACATGGCCATATTCGGAGTTACCATTGTGAAGCTACATATAGGTAGTGACCTATATGTAGTGCACGCGTGTAATGGTGTCCCCGCACTCACAAAGTTCAGGGAATTGGCTCTGAACAATGTGGGGGCACCTTGGCTAGTGCCAGGGTGCCCTCACACTAAGTAACTTTGCACCTAACCTTTACCAGGTAAAGGTTAGACATATAGGTGACTTATAAGTTACTTAAGTGCAGTGTAAAATGGCTGTGAAATAACGTGGACGTTATTTCACTCAGGCTGCAGTGGCAGGCCTGTGTAAGAATTGTCAGAGCTCCCTATGGGTGGCAAAAGGAATGCTGCAGCCCATAGGGATCTCCTGGAACCCCAATAGCCAGGGTACCTCAGTACCATATACTAGGGAATTATAAGGGTGTTCCAGTAAGCCAATGTAAATTGGAAAAAATGGTCACTAGCCTGTTAGTGACAATTTGGAAAGAAATGAGAGAGCATAACCACTGAGGTTCTGATTAGCAGAGCCTCAGTGAGACAGTTAGTCACTACACAGGTAACACATTCAGGCACACTTATGAGCACTGGGGCCCTGGGTTACCAGGGTCCCAGTGACACATACAACTAAAACAACATATATACAGTGAAAAATGGGGGTAACATGCCAGGCAAGATGGTACTTTCCTACACAACCCCCCCCCAAACGAAGGACAATAAGACTAGCCATGACCTGATGAGTCTTCATTGTCTAAGTGGAAATATCTGGAGAGTTCATCTGCATTGGAGTGGCTACTCCCAGGTCTATGTTCCACTGTATAGTCCATTCCCTGTAGGGATATGGACCACCTCAACAATTTAGGATTTTCACCTTTCATTTGTTTTAGCCAAAGTAGAGGTTTATGGTCTGTCTGAACAATGAAGTGAGTGCCAAACAGGAATGGCCTCAACTTCTTCAGTGCCCAGACCACAGCAAAGGCCTCCCTCTCAATGACAGACCAACGCTTTTCTCTAGGGGTCAACCTCCTACTAATAAAAGCAACAGGTTGATCCTGGCCCTCAGAATTAAGTTGTGATAGGACTGCCCCTACTCCTAATTCAGGTGCATCAGTTTGGACATAGACTTTTTTAGAGTAACAAGGGCTTTTCAGGACAGGTGTAGTGCACATGGCCTGCTTCAGCTCCTCAAAAGCTTTCTGACAGTTTGCTGTCCATAATACCTTTTTAGGCATTTTCTTGGATGTGAGGTCATTAAGAGGGGCTGCAATGGAGCCATAGTTCTTAATGAACCTCCTGTAATACCCAGTGAGGCCTAGGAAGGCTCTCACCTGAGTCTGAGTGGTAGGGGCATCCCAATCAATAATTGTTTGGATTTTCCCCTGAAGTGGTGCAATCTGTTCCCCACCAACAAGGTGTCCCAGATAAACCACCTTACCCTGCCCTATCTGGCACTTTGAAGCCTTGATAGTGAGGCCTGCCTTTTGCAGGGCCTCCAAAACTTTCCATAGGTGGACCAGGTGATCATCCCAGCTGGAGCTAAAGACAGCTATATCGTCCAAATATGCTGCACTGAAAGCTTCCAGCCCTTGCAGGACTGTGTTCACCAACCTCTGAAAAGTGGCAGGTGCATTTTTCAAACCAAAAGGCATTACTGTAAACTGGTAATGTCCTCCAATGGTTGAAAATGCAGTCTTAGGTTTAGCATCTTCTGACAATTTGATCTGCCAATACCCTGCAGTCAAGTCAAAAGTGCTTAGATACTTGGCAGATGCCAGTGTATCTATGAGCTCATCTGCCCTGGGTATAGGGTGAGCATCAGTTTTGGTTACCAAGTTGAGACCTCTATAGTCTACACAAAACCGCATTTCCTTCTTTCCATCTTTGGAATGGGGTTTTGGTACCAGTACCACAGGAGAAGCCCATGGACTGTCAGAGTGCTCAACCACTCCTAGTTCTAACATTTTTTGGACCTCTTGCTTTATGCAGTCCCTGACATGGTCAGGCTGCCTATAGATCTTACTTTTGACAGGCAAGCTGTCTCCAGTATCTATAGTGTGCTCACACCAAGAAGTGGTACCTGGCACAGTAGAGAAGAGTTCAGAGAATTGATCTAGGAGATTTATGCAATTGTCTTTCTGCTCAGCAGTAAGACAATCAGCCAAAACTACACCTTCCACAAGAGCATCTTGTTCTGTGGAAGAGAAGAGATCAGGTAGAGGATCACTGTCTTCTTCCTGTCCCTCATCTGTTGCCATGAGCAGGGTGAGATCAGCCCTGTCATAGTAGGGTTTCAGGCAGTTGACATGGAGCACCCTAAGGGGACTCCTGGCAGTGCCTAAGTCAACTAAATAGGTGACTTCTCCCTTCTTTTCAACAATTGTGTGGGGTCCACTCCATTTATCTTGGAGTGCTCTTGGGGCCACAGGCTCCAAGACCCACACTTTCTGCCCTGGTTGGTACTGAACCAAAACAGCCTTCTGATCATGCCATTGCTTCTGGAGCTCTTGGCTGGCCTGAAGGTTTTTACTGGCCTTTTTCATGTACTCAGCCATCCTTGATCTGAGGCCAAGTACATAATCCACAATATCCTGCTTAGGAGCTTTTAAAGGTTGTTCCCAACCCTCCTTTACAAGTGTGAGTGGACCCCTAACAGGGTGTCCAAAAAGAAGTTCAAAGGGGCTGAAGCCCACTCCTTTCTGGGGTACCTCAATGTAGGCAAAAAGGAGGCATAGTAGAAGGATATCCCATCTCCTGCGGAGTTTTTCAGGGAGACCCATAATCATGCCTTTGAGAGTTTTATTAAATCTTTCCACCAGTCCATTTGTTTGTTGATGATAGGGTGTTGTGAACTTGTAAGTTACACCACACTCCTTCCACATGGCCTTTAAGTATGCAGACATGAAATTGCTTCCCCTGTCTGATACTACTTCCTTTGGGAAGCCCACCCTGGAAAATATTCCCAGGAGGGCCTTTGCCACTGCAGGTGCTGTAGTGGTCCTTAAAGGAAAAGCTTCAGGATATCTTGTGGCATGGTCCACTACCACCAAGATAAATCTATTGCCTGAAGCAGTAGGAGGGTCAAGGGGGCCAACTATGTCAACCCCTACCCTTTCAAAGGGAACCCCAACCACAGGCAGTGGAATAAGGGGTGCCTTTGGGGTGCCACCTGTCTTGCCACTGGCTTGACAGGTTTCACAGGACTTACAAAATTCCTTTGTGTCCTCAGACATTCTAGGCCAATGAAATAGGGGAACAAGCCTGTCCCAAGTTTTCATTTGTCCTAGATGCCCAGCTAGGGGAATGTCATGTGCCAGGGTTAGGAGGAACTTTCTGTACTCCTGAGGAATCACTAATCTCCTGGCAGCTCCAGGTTTAGGATCCCTATGATCAGTGTACAAGAGGTTGTCCTCCCAGTAAACTCTGTGAGAGTCACTGACATCCCCATTAGCCTGTTTGACAGCTTGCTGTCTGAGACCCTCTAATGTGGGACAGGTTTGCTGTGCCACACTCAGCTCCTCTCTGGCAGGCCCCCCTTCACCCAAAAGCTCAGCAGTGTCTGCTTCCAGCTCCTCTGGTGTAGGTTCTGCACAGGGAGGGAATTCTTCTTCCTCAGAAGTAGAATCCACTGTAGAGGGAGGGATAGTAGGAAGTGGTTTGCTTCTACTAGCCCTAGCTTTAGGGAGCACTTGGTCCATTGTTCCAGGATCCAAGCTTCCCTGTCCTTTTTGCTTTTTGGCCTGAGCCCTTGTCAAAGCAAAAATATGCCCTGGGATGCCCAGCAATGCTGCATGGGCCTCCAACTCCACATCTGACCAAGCTGATGTCTCCAAATCATTCCCTAATAAACAGTCTACAGGTAAATCTGAAGCGACCACAACTTTCTTTGGACCAGTAACCCCCCCCAGTTGAGATTTACAACAGCCATGGGGTGGCTAAGTGTGTTGTTGTGAGCATCGGTTACTTGGTACTGGTGACCAAGTAGGTGTTGTTCAGGGTGGACCAGTTTCTCTACGACCATAGTCACACTGGCACCAGTGTCCCTGTAGGCCTGAACCTCAACACCATTTATTAGGGGTAGCTGCTTGTACTTATCCATATTAAGGGGACAAGCAACTAAGGTGGCTAAATCAATAGCCCCCTCAGAGACTAACACAGCCTCTGTGGCCTCCCTAACAAGGCCAACCCCAACTAAGTTACCAATAGTGAGCCCAGCTACTCCCTTGGATTGGCTATTAGTAGGTTTGCTCCCACCACCACTGCTATTAGTAGGGACACTAGGTGTAGCAGTAGGGGTTGTAGAGGTAGGAGGCTTGGTGCCTTTCTTTGGACAACTGGGATCTGTTGTCAAATGGCCTTTTATTTTACATAAATAGCACCATGGTTTCTTTTCCTTGTTCTGATTAAAAGAGGATTTGGGCCCACCACTCCCACCAGAGTGTTTTTGTGGGCCTGATGAAGACTCATTTTTAGATTTGTCCCCACCCTTGTCAGAAGACTTACCATCCTTCTTTTTGTTGCCATCTTTGTCACCCCCTGTATGAACTTTTCTGTTCACCCTTGTTCTGACCCATTTGTCTGCCTTCTTTCCCAATTCTTGGGGAGAGGTCAGATCAGAGTCCACCAAGTACTGGTGCAACAAAATAGACACACAATTATTAAGAATATGCTCTCTCAGGATCAAGTTATACAGGCTGTCATAATCAGTAACTTTACTGCCATGTAACCACCCCTCCAAGGCCTTCACTGAATGGTCAATGAAATCAACCCAGTCTTGTGAAGACTCCTTTTTGGTCTCTCTGAACTTTATCCTGTATTGTTCAGTGGTTAAGCCATAACCATCCAGGAGTGCATTCTTAAGAACTTGGAAATTATTAGCATCATTTTCTTTCACAGTAAGGAGCCTATCCCTACCTTTTCCACTAAATGATAGCCATAGGATAGCAGCCCACTGCCTTTGAGGGACATCCTGTACAACACAGGCCCTCTCAAGTGCAGCAAACCACTTGTTAATGTCATCCCCCTCCTTATAAGGGGGAACTATCTTGTGCAGATTCCTGGAATCATGCTCTTTTGCAGGATGACTATGGGAATACTGCTGCTGCCACCATGGGTTTCTAAACCCAGTTTCTGTCTCTCCTTCTCTACTTCTAAAGTCTGTCTATCCAAATCCAGCTGTTGCTTCTTGAGCTTCAGTCTGGTTTGTTCCACTCTCAATCTATTGAGCTCCCTTTCTAACAATCTGTCATCAGGGTGGGTGGGAGGGACATGCCTTGAAACAGAAGTATGGTGAGAATGGACAGAAGGAGACCTGTCCCTTACAGAAGCCACCCTAACAGCTTGGCTAACAGAAACATCACTACCAGTATGGTGAGAATAAATGCTTTTCCTATGATGTGAGACAACACTATTTATATGGTGTGGCTCATCATCATTACCAACTATGCTAGACTGTCTAGTAATGGGCAGGCTAGGAAGTTTCTTTCCTGAATCTTTTCCTGGGGGAGTCCCTGGATCAGATTGAGAACCATTAGCTACTTTTTCAACAGATGGGGCACTTCTAGCCTTATCCTGTTCTCTAAGCATGTTAAGTAACAGTTCCAAGGAAGGATTCTTCCCTACACTCAAACCTCTCTCTACACAGAGACTCCTTGCTCCTTTCCAGCTAAGGTGGTCATATGCAAGTTTGGACAGATCAACATTTTGGCCTGTGCCAGACATTTTTAGAGAGAGTTAAAGTGATAGTAAAAGATAAAAAGTTTGTCAGAGCTTTTAGAAAGACAGAGAAAAAAACTTTTTAAACTTTTTAGAACTTTTTAGAAAGTTAGGAGTACTTTTCAGCACTTAGAAAAGAGTGAAAAGAGGAAATGCAAAACTTTTTGGCTATGTGTATGTACACTGACCTTGTTTTGTATATTTTTCTCTTATGAAAAGTACAATGACAAGAGTGGTAAGTAGTCTCAAAGCACTTATCCCACCGCTGCACAACCAATGTAGGAGGCTGGACTGGCTTGTAGTGAGTACCAAGGGGTACTTGCACCTTGCACCAGGCCCAGTTATCCCTTATTAGTGTATAGGGTGTCTAGCAGCTTAGGCTGATAGATAATGGTAGCTTAGCAGAGCAGCTTAGGCTGAACTAGGAGACGTGTGAAGCTACTACAGTACCACTTAGTGTCATATGCACAATATCATAAGAAAACACAATACACAGTTATACTAAAAATAAAGGTACTTTATTTTTATGACAATATGCCAAAGTATCTTAGAGTGTACCCTCAGTGAGAGGATAGGAAATATACACAAGATATATATACACAATAGCAAAAATATGCAGTATAGTCTTAGAAAACAGTGCAAACAATGTATAGCTACAATAGGATGCAATGGGGAAACATAGGGATGGGGCAACACAAACCATATACTCCAAAAGTGGAATGCGAACCACGAATGGACCCCAAACCTATGTGACCTTGTAGAGGGTCGCTGGGACTATTAGAAAATAGTGAGAGTTAGAAAAATAACCCTCCCCAAGACCCTGAAAAGTGAGTGCAAAGTGCACTAAAGTTCCCCTAAGGACAAAGAAGTTGTGTTAGAGGAATAATGCAGGAAAGACACAAACCAACAATGCAACAACTGTGGATTTCCAATCTAGGGTACCTGTGGAACAAGGGGACCAAGTCCAAAAGTCACAAGCAAGTCAGAGATGGGCAAATGCCCAGGAAATGCCAGCTGCGGGTGCAAAGAAGCTTCTACTGGACAGAAGAAGCAGAGGTTTCTGCAAGAACGAAAAAGGCTAGAGACTTCCCCTCTGGTGGACCGATCCCACTCGCCGTGGACAGTCGTGCAGAAGTGTTTTCCCGCCGACAGAATGCCAACAAGCCTTGCTAGCTGCAAATCGTACGGTTAGCGTTTTTGGACGCTGCTGTGGCCCTGGAGGGACCAGGAGGTCGCAAATTGGACCAGGAGAGAGAGGGGACGTCGAGCAAGACAATGAGCCCTCTCACCAGCAGGTAGCACCCGGAGAAGTGCCAGAAACAGGCACTACGAGGATGCGTGAAACAGTGCTCACCCAAAGTCGCACAAAGGAGTCCCACGTCGCCGGAGACCAACTTAGAAAGTCGTGCAATGCAGGTTAGAGTGCCGTGGACCCAGGCTTGGCTGTGCACAGAGGATTTCCGCCGGAAGTGCACAGGGGCCGGAGTAGCTGCAAAAGTCACGGTTCCCAACAATGCAGCCCAGTGAGGTGAGGCAAGGACTTTCCTCCACCAAACTTGGACTGAAGAGTCACTGGACTGTGGGGGTCACTTGGACAGAGTCGCTGGATTCGAGGGACCTCGCTCGTCGTGCTGAGAGGAGACCGAGGGGACCGGTAATGCAGCTTTTTGGTGCCTGCGGTTGCAGGGGGAAGATTCCGTCGACCCACGGGAGATTTCTTCGGAGCTTCTGGTGCAGAGAGGAGGCAGACTACCGCCACAGCATGCACAAGCAGGAAAACAGTCGAGAAGGCGGCAGGATCAGCGTTACAGAGTTGCAGTAGTCGTCTTTGCTACTATGTTGCAGGTTTGCAGGCTTCCAGCGCGGTCAGCAGTCGATTCCTTGGCAGAAGGTGAAGAGAGAGATGCAGAGGAACTCGGATGAGCTCTTGCATTCGTTATCTGAAGTTTCCCCAGAGACAGAGACCCTAAATAGCCAGAAAAGAGGGTTTGGCTACTTAGGAGAGAGGATAGGCTACTAACACCTGAAGGAGCCTATCAGCAGGAGTCTCTGACGTCACCTGGTGGCACTGGCCACTCAGAGCAGTCCAGTGTGCCAGCAGCACCTCTGTTTCCAAGATGGCAGAGGTCTGGAGCACACTGGAGGAGCTCTGGACACCTCCCAGGGGAGGTGCAGGTCAGGGGAGTGGTCACTCCCCTTTCCATTGTCCAGTTTCGCACCAGAGCAGGGGCTAAGGGGTCCGTGAACCGGTGTAGACTGGCTTATGCAGAATTGGGCACATCTGTGCCCAAGAAAGCATTTCCAGAGGCTGGGGGAGGCTACTCCTCCCCTGCCTTCACACCATTTTCCAAAGGGAGAGGGTGTCACACCCTCTCTCAGAGGAAGTTCTTTGTTCTGCCATCCTGGGCCAGGCTTGGCTGGACCCCAGGAGGGCAGATGCCTGTCTGAGGGGTTGGCAGCAGCAGCAGCTGCAGTGAAACCCCAGGAAGGGCAGTTTGGCAGTACCAGCGTCTGTGCTACAGACCACTGGGATCATGGGATTGTGCCAACTATGCCAGGATGGCATAGAGGGGGCAATTCCATGATCATAGACATGTTACATGGCCATATTCGGAGTTACCATTGTGAAGCTACATATAGGTAGTGACCTATATGTAGTGCACGCGTGTAATGGTGTCCCGCACTCACAAAGTTCAGGGAATTGGCTCTGAACAATGTGGGGGCACCTTGGCTAGTGCCAGGGTGCCCTCACACTAAGTAACTTTGCACCTAACCTTTACCAGGTAAAGGTTAGACATATAGGTGACTTATAATTTACTTAAGTGCAGTGTAAAATGGCTGTGAAATAACGTGGACGTTATTTCACTCAGGCTGCAGTGGCAGGCCTGTGTAAGAATTGTCAGAGCTCCCTATGGGTGGCAAAAGGAATGCTGCAGCCCATAGGGATCTCCTGGAACCCCAATACCCTGGGTACCTCAGTACCATATACTAGGGAATTATAAGGGTGTTCCAGTAAGCCAATGTAAATTGGAAAAAATGGTCACTAGCCTGTTAGTGACAATTTGGAAAGAAATGAGAGAGCATAACCACTGAGGTTCTGGTTAGCAGAGCCTCAGTGAGACAGTTAGTCACTACACAGGTAACACATTCAGGCACACCTATGAGCACTGGGGCCCTGGGTTACCAGGGTCCCAGTGACACATACATATATACAGTGAAAAATGGGGGTAACATGCCAGGCAAGATGGTACTTTCCTACACCCTCTCCCTGATCTCTTCTCTTCCACAGAACAAGATGCTCTAGTGGAAGGTGTTGTACTGGCAGATTGTCTGACTGCTGAGCAGAAAGACCATTGCATAAATCTCCTGGGTCAGTTTTCTGAACTCTTCTCCACTGTGCCAGGTACCACTTCTTGGTGTGAGCACACTATAGATACTGGAGACAGCTTGCCTGTCAAAAGTAAGATCTATAGGCAGCCTGACCATGTCAGAGACTGCATAAAGCAAGAGGTGCAGAAAATGTTAGAACTGGGAGTGGTTGAGCACTCTGAAAGTCCATGGGCCTCTCCTGTGGTACTTGTACCAAAACCTCATTCCAAAGATGGAAAGAAGGAAATGCGGTTTTGTGTAGACTACAGAGGTCTCAACCAGGTAACCAAAACTGATGCTCACCCTATACCCAGGGCAGATGAGCTAATAGATACACTGGCATCTGCCAAGTATCTAAGCACTTTTGACTTGACTGCAGGGTATTGGCAGATCAAATTATCAGAAGATGCAAAAGCAAAAACTGCATTTTCAACCATTGGAGGCCATTACCAATTCACAGTAATGCCTTTTGGATTGAAAAATGCACCTGCCACTTTTCAAAGGTTGGTGAACACAGTCCTGCAAGGGCTGGAAGCCTTCAGTGCAGCATATCTAGATGATATAGCTGTCTTTAGCTCCAGCTGGGATGATCACCTGGTCCACCTATGGAAAGTTTTAGAGGCCCTGCAAAAGGCAGGCCTCACTATCAAGGCTTCAAAGTGCCAAATAGGGCAGGGGAAAGTGATTTATCTGGGACACCTGGTTGGTGGAGAACAGATTGCACCACTTCAGGGGAAAATCCAAACTATTTTAGATTGGGTTCCCCCTACTACTCAGACTCAAGTGAGAGCCTTTTTAGGCCTCACTGGGTATTACAGGAGGTTCATAAAGAACTATGGCTCCATTGCAGCCCCTCTTAATGACCTCACATCAAAGAAAATGCCTAAGAAGGTATTATGGACAGCAAACTGTCAGAAAGCTTTTGAGGAGCTGAAGCAGGCCATGTGCTCTGCACCTGTCCTGAAAAGCCCTTGTTACTCTCAAAAATTCTATGTCCAAACTGATACATCTGAATTAGGAGTAGGGGCAGTCCTATCACAACTTAATTCTGAGGGCCAGGATCAACCTGTTGCTTTTATCAGCAGGAGGTTGACCCCTAGAGAAAAGCGTTGGTCTGCCATAGAGAGGGAGGCCTTTGCTGTGGTCTGGGCACTGAAGAAGTTGAGGCCATACTTGTTTGGCACTCACTTCATTGTTCAGACAGACCACAAACCTCTACTTTGGCTAAAACAAATGAAAGGTGAAAATCCTAAATTGTTGAGGTGGTCCATATCCCTACAGGGAATGGACTATACAGTGGAACATAGACCTGGGAGTACCCACTCCAATGCAGATGGACTCTCCAGATATTTGCACTTAGACAATGAAGACCCATCAGGTAATGACTAGTCTTATTGTCCTTCGTTTGGGGGGGTTGTGTAGGAAAGTACCATCTTGCCTGGCATGTTACCCCCATTTTTCACTGTATATATGTTGTTTTAGTTGTATTTGTCACTGGGACCCTGCCAGCCAGGGCCCCAGTGCTCATAAGTGTGCCTGAATGTGTTACCTGTGTTATGACTAACTGTCTCACTGAGGCTCTGCTATCCAGAACCTCAGTGATTATGCTCTCTCATTTCTTTCCAAATTGTCACTAACAGGCTAGTGACCAATTTTACCAATTTACATTGGCATACTGGAACACCCTTATAATTCCCTAGTATATGGTACTGAGGTACCCAGGGTATTGGGGTTCCAGGAGATCCCTATGGGCTGCAGCATTTCTTTTGCCACCCATAGGGAGCTCTGACAATTCTTACACAGGCCTGCCACTGCAGCCTGAGTAAAATAATGCACACATTATTTCACAGCCATTTTCACTGCACTTAAGTAACTTATAAGTCACCTATATGTCTAACCTTTACCTAATAAAGGTTAGGTGCTAAGTTACTTAGTGTGTGGGCACCCTGGCACTAGCCAAGGTGCTCCCACATTGTTCAGGGCAAATTCCCCGGACTTTGTGAGTGCGGGGACACCATTACATACGTGCACTACACATAGGTCACTACCTATGTGTATCTTCACAATGGTAACTCCGAATATGGCCATGTAACATGTCTAAGATCATGCAATTGCCCCCTCTATGCCATCCTGGCATTGGTGGCACAATCCTATGATCCAACGGGTCTGTAGCTCAGACCCGGGTACTGCCAAACTGCCTTTTCAGGGGTTTCACTGCAGCTGCTGCTGCTGCCAACCCCTCAGACAGGTTTCTGCCCTCCTGGGGTCCAGCCAGGCTTGGCCCAGGAAGGCAGAACAAAGGACTTCCTCAGAGAGAGGGTGTTACACCCTCTCCCTTTGGAAAAAGGTGTTAAGGCAGGGGAGGAGTAGCCTCCCCAAGCCTCTGGAAATGCTTTCATGGGCACAGATGGTGCCCATTTCTGCATAAGCCAGTCTACACCAGTTCAGGGACCCCTCAGCCCTGCTCTGGCGCGAAACTGGACAAAGGAAAGGGGAGTGACCACTCCCCTGACCTGCACCTCCCCTGGGAGGTGGCCAGAGCTCCTCCAGTGTGCTCCAGACCTCTGCCATCTTGGAAACAGAGGTGCTGCTGGCACAATGGACTGCTCTGAGTGGCCAGGGCCAGCAGGTGACGTCAGAGACTCCTTCTGATAGGCTCCTTCAGGTGTTGCTAGCCTATCGTCTCTCCTAAGTAGCCAAACCCTCTTTTCTGGCTATTTAGGGTCTCTGCTTTGGGGAATTCCTTAGATAACGAATGCAAGAGCTCATCAGAGTTCCTCTGCATCTCTCTCTTCACCTTCTGCCAAGGAATCGACTGCTGACCGCGCTGGAAGCCTGCAAAACTGCAACAAAGTAGCAAAGACGACTACTGCATGTAGGAGGCTGGAACTTTCCTACACTGCAACTCTGTAACGCTGATCCTGCCGCCTTCTCGACTGTTTTCCTGGTGGTGCATGCTGTGGGGGTAGTCTGCCTCCTCTCTGCACTAGAATCTCCGAAGAAATCTCCCGTGGGTCGACGGAATCGTCCCCCTGCAACCGCAGGCACCAAAGAACTGCATCACCGGTCCCCTGGGTCTCCTCTCAGCATGACGAGCGAGGTCCCTTGAATCCAGCAACTCTGTCCAAGTGACTCCCACAGTCCAGTGACTCTTCAGTCCAAGTTTGGTGGAGGTAAGTCCTTGCCTCCCCACGTCAGACTGCATTGCTGGTAACCGCGTCTTTTGCAGCTACTCTGGCCTCTGTGCACTTCCGGCAGAAATCCTTTGTGCACAGCCAAGCCTGGGTCCACGGCACTCTAACCTGCATTGCACAACCTCCTGAGTTGTCCTCCGGCGGCGTGGGACTCTCTTGTGCAACTTCGGGTGAGCACCGTTTCACTCCTCTTCGTAGTGCCTGTTCTGGCACTTCTCCGGGTGCTGCCTGCTTCTGAGAGGGCTCCTTGTCTTGCTGGACGCTCCCTCTGTCCCCTCACGCAATTGGTGACATCCTGGTCCCTCCTGGGCCACAGCAGCATCCAAAAACCCTAACCCCACGATTTGCAGCTAGCAAGGTTTGTTGGCGGTCTTTCGGCGGGAAAACACTTCTGCACGACTCTCCACGGCTTGGGACATCCATCCTCCAAAGGGGAGGTTTCTAGCCCTTGTCGTTCTTGCAGAATCCTCAGCTTCTACTGCCTAGTAGCAGCTTCTTTGCACCCACAGCTGGCATTTCCTGGGCATCTGCCCACTCTCGACTTGATCGTGACTTTTGGACTTGGTCCCCTTGTTCCACAGGTACCCTCGTCTTGAAATCCATCCTTGTTGCATTGCTGGTGTGTGTCTTTCCTGCAGAATTCCCCTATCACGACTTCTGTGCTCTTTGGGGAACTTTAGTGCACTTTGCACTCACTTTTTAGGGTCTCGGGGTGGGCTATTTTTCTAACCCACACTGTTTTCTTACAGTCCCAGCGACCCTCTACAAGGTCACATAGGTTTGGGGTCCATTTGTGGTTCGCATTCCACTTTTGGAGTATATGGTTTGTGTTGCCCCTATCCCTATGTATCCCCATTGCATCCTATTGTAACTATACATTGTTTGCACTGTTTTCTAAGACGATACTGCATATTTTTGGTATTGTGTACATATATCTTGAGTATATTTGCTATCCTCATACTGAGGGTACTCACTGAGATACTTTGGCATATTGTCATAAAAATAAAGTACCTTTATTTTTAGTATATCTGTGTATTGTGTTTTCTTATGATATTGTGCAAGTGACACTAGTGGTACTGTAGGAGCTCCACTCGTCTCCTAGTTCAGCCTAAGCTGCTCTGCTAAGCTACCATTATCTATCAGCCTAAGCTGCTAGACACCCTATACACTAATAAGGGATACCTGGGCCTGGTGCAAGGTCTAAGTACCCCTTGGTACTCACTACAAGCCAGTCCAGCCTCCTACAAGACCTGGAACTCCCTCCCCACCAACCTATGCAAGACCCAGGACCTCCTAACCTTCAGAAAGCACCTTAAAACATGGCTTTTCGAGCAATAACCGGCACCCTCCCCCCCAGCGCCTTGAGACCCTACCGGGTGAGTAGTGCACTTAAGAAATTATTTGATTGATCGATTGATTGAACGTGTGGTTGCCTGGACCCCTGCATAGTGTGCCTAGTTTTTCACACTACATAGAGGGCCAGCCTCCTACAATTACTGCTTGGACAATCAGGCCTGGAGGAACGGACACTTTGCCCGTTCAGTCATTCAGGACTTTTTAGTGTAAAGGAGATTTTTCTGAAGCTCACCGCCAGGAGGTTATGGCTTGGGCATCTATTCAAAGGTAAGGAATCAGCAGCTAGAAGTCTCTATCAGATGAACAAGTTACTTTGGTAACGCATTATCTGGTAGAGACTCTATCTAACTGCAGATTCCTTACACTCACCCATGCCTCCCCGCTCTGCGGAGATGTCTAGTAGGGTTAGGGTTTATCCCTTTCAGGGCCCTAGTTTTGCACAGACAAACTGTTGGCTCTAATCATGACTCTGCACTTCTGGTGTGGAAGTTCGTGGGTAAAAGAACTGACATACGTGCGCCGGGATGGTGCCTTTATAGATGAATGTGATGTCACAGACAGCTCCAACGATGCCATGCCGAGCCGAACGACATACACGGATCCGAATGACGCCGACGGTGCGCGCAAGGTATTGCTCAGCTAAAAATTCCCGATTCGAAGCTGACGCAAGAGAGTTCAAAGGTAAGGATTCTGCAGCTAGATAGAGTCTCTACTAGCTAATGCGTTACTGAAGGTAAGTAACTTGTATATATATATATATATATATACACATATATATATATATATATATATATATATATATATATATATATACACAGGGCGCTGACTACATTTTTGTAGTAAAGGCATATGCGTGGTAGAAAAAATAACGGGTAAGTTCAAACTCTACATTCATATATATTTATATAGAGAGAATATTAACATATATATATATATATATATATATACACACACACTACTCCATTAACTCTTAACACCTGGACCCTAAAAAATCCCCTCCCGCCCTAAAATGTACCCACCGTAAACCCTAAAAATTCCCCTACCACCTAAAAACCAATACCCACCCTAAACATTCCTTCACCACCCAAAAACCCCTACCTACCCTAAACCCTAATAATTCCTTTACCACATAAAAAAAATACCCACCCTAAATATTCCTACACCAGCCAAAAACTCGTACCCATTCTAAAAAATCCCTTGCCATCCAAAAACCCATGCCCACCCTAAACCCTGAAAATGTTATTGCCACCCAAAAACCCATACACACTCGAAACCCTAAAAATTCCCTTACCACCCAAAAACTCATACCCACCCTTAACCCTTAAAAATTCCCTTACAACCCATACCCACCTTAAACCCTTAAACTTCTCCTGCAACCCAAAAACCCTCACCCACCCTAAACCCTAAAAATTCCCCTACCACCCAAAAACAACACCCACCCTAAAAATTCCTGCACCATCCAAAAACCCATCCACACCCTAAACCCTAAATATTCTTCCCTTGCCACTCAAAAACCCAAACCCACTCCAAACCCTTAAAATCCCCCTACCTTCCAAAAATCTTTACCCACCCAAAACCCTAAAAATTCCCTTGCCACTCAAAAACCCAACCCACCCTAAACGCAAAAAAATCCCCTTCCACCCAAAAACCCATACCCACCCTAAATGCTAAAAATTCCTATGCCCCCCAAAAAAGCCATACCTACCCTAAACCCTAAAAAGTCTTTCAATATATATATATATATATATACACACATATATACATAAATATATTTGCTTTAAAAACCGAGGGACGTTATAGTTAGGCTTACATTTTAAACGTACCCATCCATAGAAATGCATTTATTATTGTTAGAGTTATATCGCGTAACTATAACTCGTGGCCTAAGGTAACTATAACTCGACCGCCCCCCCCCTCCCCCCCCACTTCCTCCTGCAGGAGCTACACCTCTGTCTGTGGGCCTTTCTTTTGTGTCCTTTACTTCTTCCTTCCCTGCCGGGGCATTGCACCAAGGCTATGGTGGGAAGGGTGAGTCTACGAATTGGCCTCCCTGGGGGCTAGGTGTTGCTCTGGCTGTTGGCCATTCTCAACTCAGCCTCCCTGCATGGCCGGCCCGGCAATGTCTTTGCCCTGACCACTCTTCCGGAAGGTCATGACATTTAGGCCATTGTGGGAGGATGGGAGTATGCTGGGTCCTTGCTGAGGGGCCAGGGGATTTTGTGGCCATGTGCCATCTAAACCACAGGCCCCCCTGCAGCAGTTGTGGGCTTCTTTTTGACCCCTCCCCTGTCAGGTCATCGCCCTGAGGGTATAGTGGGTTGGGGAGGGTCTGAGTAATAGAAGAGTCCTCTACCTCACCAGTGGCACAAGCTTCGTCACCCATACCACATAAGCCTTGGTTGGAGGTATATGTGTGTATCTGCAAAAGCCTCACTTTGAGGCCACCTTGCCCCGGGAAAACAATTGAGAGCATGTGGTGTTAGGTTTAAAGTTGCCGATTTTGGAACTGGGGAATTAGGTCTAGCCCAGCATCTGCTGAACATCCCGTGATTCTGGGCAAATCATTTAATCTCCCAAGGTCTCTAGTAAAAATGAATTTGGTCTTGTGTGGTAGAATTGGTGCTCATGTGAGTCACTTCAGTGTCCTTGGACCAAGCTCACCCTATATAAAACTGCAAAAAAAAAAAAAACACAGACATTTGTTTATGTTTTAAAATTCTATACAGGCACGCGCGATAGGACTCTTTGAATAAAAACGCTCATTTTCTCTTTTAACATGGCTTTCCTGCATTTGTTTAGTTTAACTTACAGTCACGTTTCAATAAGGCAGCTTTAGAACACATTTTAAAGTGTTTTCACCTAACGTTTACCGTTTAAAATACATACTGATCACAGGATAAATTACCGGCTCAGGGTGATTTAAAAACCAGCCAGGCACCCTTTAGCCCGATCAGGTGTTGTGGCCCTTAGACCATTTATTTTCACTGCAACTGCCTGGCCAAATTGCAGTGCTTCTAGTTTTCACCAATATTACTAGTTCTGTAGGGTTTAAAATGCTTAGGTTGCCAAATATTCCTCTAAAAAAAATGCGTCGTTCATGAAACGGCACAATCAGGGAATGTGGGCCACTTTTTTATTATTATTTTTTAGAATGCCCGTGCCTAATTGTGATCCCAATCTGACCCTGGTGCCCAGCATACATTTCCTATTACGCTTTCCTTCCTTGAGTATATATGTAACTTGGGCTTTCATAACACAGCAACAAGGAGCTTGATTTACCACAATAATATTTAACTGAATATTTCAACAACTAAGTCGGACTGATGAAAAGTTAGGCACATCGAACATAGGTCCAACTTACCACAGGGGCCTGCTTCCGAAACAAGCAGATTCACTCACACATGGATTTTGTTTCATATTCCAGTTATCACGAGGATGAAACTGAAAAAGCATTAAGGCCCTCGTCATGGACGTCAATTCACCGAAAGGCTAGGAGTAGCGGAAGTGACATCACAGACTTTGACCTCCACTTTCACTCACACACACATAATTACAAGTGCACACAAATTCACACTTACGTACATTCTCTTTCACATAAACACACACTCACAAGCACACACACAACAAACATTTAAAAGCATTTTTTACTTACCACAGCTGCCACCATGAACGGGCATATTCCAGCTAATTGTACTCCAGTTTTACTCAGTGCTTAATTTGTGCTTCTTGTTTCCGGTGCTGAGCACCGGCACTTATTTTTGAGGGCCGGCGTTTTTCTTCTGCCTCAAACATTTGCTGCAGCAAAAGACACATGTGGGAAAGACGGAGGAAGAGAAAAACGAAAAAGCGTCACAAAGGTAGAAAGCAGAAAGCTGCAGGAGTGAGCTGAAGGGGCAGGGAGTGGCTTTAAATGGATTGAAGAAGCCCAAGATGGCTTCAGAATTACGCTGCCTCAGTATTCCATGCTTGCACATTTAATTGTAACAGCCGCGAGTTACAGAGGAGGGCTTTGGGCACCGGCACGTTTTTATTTTCAAATTAAGCACTGGTTTTACTACACTAATAGTGAATAATATTGTATTATTCACAATTAGTGTAATAAATCATTGACAGAAAACAAAGAGGGTAAAGCCCCAACTGAGGTCCACCTAGGACGTGCTTCTTCTGTGTTCCTGGCACTGAATTCACCACCTCTGAGGCCAGAGGTTGCAAAGGCTTTGACAGAGGTAGCAACGGGCAAGCCTGGCCACCCATAAATGGCATCCATGGCTCTCGGGTTACTGTCATTTTTAGGGTCGAGCCTGGCTTGCATGCGCTCGTGCATGTATAACGCAGTGAGACGCTTTAGTTATTAGAAAAGGGCTCTGAGCGTGGGTTTGCCTAGTAAAATCTGCTTGCTTTCATTAGTGGAAGGCATGACCACGTCATGCCTTTTCCGGTGGTTAGCCCTCTCCAGCACAGCGAGCAAGTACAGAAAACATGCGAGGCTCCCTGTTTTCGGTCGGATCCTAGACTACTTTTTCTCTATTATCCTAGCGCGATTTCGCTTGGCAGAAGTCAAGCGCTTACACAGATAATTTCACTTTTTTAGCTGAGTGCACAAAACCTAAAAAGTTCTCCTTTGCTGTGTGTGTCTGCAGCTGAGCTACAATTCATGTGTCTCGCAGTTTCCTTGTGATCGGAGAGCCATTCCTGTGGGAAGCCAAAGTCCCCTTTGTTTTGTTAATCATGTAATGGCCGTCATTAGAGTCTAGTTGCTGTTTGTTAAGTCAGAGGAAAGCACTGATATTAACATTCAACTAGTCTCCTGTCTTCCTTAGTTACCCTTCTGCTTTTTCAAGAATGGCATCTGCAGATTTTATACTCATATTGCTTCCGATTGAATTACCAGATGGTATTTATATTTATTGAGCGTGCATCACTACTTTAGAGGGAGAATCAGATCAGCTGAACACAGTGCATTGTTGTTTGATAGTATAAGGGCAAGAGAAGGGGATATTGCTCCAGGGGCGGTTTTGCACAAAGGATACCTGGGTTCCAATCCCAGCATCTGCACTTGGCCATGTTGTCTGAACTAATGCTGATCAGTTTACTGCACGGCGCCTCATTTTGACAGTGTGTTTAATCAGAGCCCGCCATCAAGGACTTAATTAAGACATGAGCGCTGTCTGAAACACTTGTGTGTGGTTTATGGAAATAATGTCGCTCCATACACATCAACAGCATCGGCCATATGTGTAGTGCATGCGGTAAACTGGCACCTCGTGATTCACGTATGGCAGTGTGGTTAAGCGATTGACAGTGGGATAAACTTCATGTTTCAAAACTATTTTTGAAAGAGTTGTTAATACAGTTCTATAATATAAAGTATTAAAGTTTAAGTCAAGGTCTCATAAAATAGCCTATTTTGAATTTAGTTTATCACATTTGCTGCATCTTTTATATGGAGAATCTGCTGCTGGTTGGGCTTGTGCTTTGGCTGTTAGTGCTAAGCCGGGAAGACCACACTTTACTGGAGCAGTGATGGTTCTTTTCCCTGTTTCTAGAAGCTGAAGTTGTGTTAAGGGGTGGTCCTAATGGCACTATTATTTTATCTGCAGAAAACGAATGGTCTTTCTTTCTCACCTTTTACCATATGTATTTAGTTGTTACTGGTCACATTTGTTGTTTGGGAGGTTCACACATGAGCTCTGCCTGACACAAAGATGGACAAAGCTTTTCTTCAGCACCAGTTCATTATAGCTGTTGGGCAGGTTGATGCTTAAGGGTGTTTTTAAATGTGTTATGGTGATTTTTGAGGGTACGTCATGGTGACCCATTGTAGAAAAGTCATATTTACTTTGAGAGAACTCGGTGCTCTACTTTTTGTGGTATTTCTGGCTATTTTCACTGACCATCTGTTTTAAAACTGCTTCATGACTATAAGGCATTGCACCCTTTGTGTGAAAACCATGTATTGGGAAACTATTAGTCCAGATTTAACACGTCAATTTTATTGAAACCCACACCCCTATGAAGATTCCTTCTGTGTGTACAGCCCTTTTAGGTCGAGCACAGCACAGCATCGGGCAAGCACTGCTTTTCTGATGTGTTGGTATCTATGTGGGCTTTTAATCACGCCCACCTCACGCCCATCACCTTAACTCCTTCTTGGGCTTGCCTTTCAAAAATCCTTTGATGACAGTGGTAAATGCTTTACGTTTGTCCCACCGTGGGGCAATTTTGTTACTGCCTTGGCCATCAACCATGTTACATGGATAATTGCACGTTTGCTGATATGTTTGATTGTGAGTGAACTTCTTTTTCCTTTTGTGTCTCTCCTTCGCGCTCATGGTGGCCGTGGTCCTTTGAATTGACTTGCTTATGTCAACTGTTTTACTTTTCATTTTCTGTGGGAAGAAAAGTCCAGTTAGGAATTTACAATGCTAATAGCTGTAACTAGAGCAAACGCGAGACCCATTGCATTGCAAATGCTTGTTTAAATTGGAATTTGAATGTTTGCTTTTGCTTCAACTCCTATGTAGCCAATTTTGCCACTTGACGGTAAGATACTCCCGCTGAATAGCTTGAAGGTTTTCTGGGAAGGCTCTTTTCCAGTCTTTAAGGAATGAATAACAGCGTAGCGCAGACTTCTGTTTCTTGCAACAGAAGAAAGATCGGCAAGATCCATCATTGATGCATCAGCCGAAGCACCTGAACTGGTGGGCCTTTTACACACGAACAGACGTGATTCTTGCTTTCTGTCGCTTTAAAAACTCTGTGTAACTAAAGAAGTCCCAGATAAGGTGAGCTTTTAGGTAGCCTGCTACTATTTAATTGCTGAGGTGAGTTTTTTAGCCCTATATTATAACCAACAAACTTTTGAAAGGCTTTTAAAGTGCTAGGAAATCCTAGGACGAATATTCTGTAAGATCTGAAGAAGTTGGTTTGGTTCACAGGGTCTTGTTCCTCATATTGGAAGTCACCCCGAACCATATTTGTGGCCTGGTTTGCTTCGAACTTGCACTACGCAACGTGGTGAAAGAACAACGCAAACCTTAAGTGAGATTTATGAAACCACGCATCCCATTTTGTGTGGCCCTGCGTGGTTTCATAAATTTTGAGTAATGTAACGCAGCACAAATCGCTGCATTACATTACTCTGCGCAAGGGAGTTATTTCCATGGGTGTTGGGTGGGTGTTCCCACGCAACACTCATGGAATTTGACTCATTCCCAGATTAACAATAACTTGTAAATCTGGGAATGCGTCAAAAAAATACACCTCCCCAGGAGAGGGGTAACAAGGAGAAATATCCTTGTTTTTCCTCTTTCTATGTGTGCTGCATTGTGCAGCACACAAAGAGAGAGGAAAAAGCTTGTAATTATTGTTTTTGTGCAGGAGTGTCCCTTCCTGTACAAAAACAATCCTGCATGCAACAAAGGCACATTAATGCAAGCACCCTTGCACCATGGTGCAAGGGTGCTTGCGTTGGTGCTAGACTGCCAAAAGGGCGCCAGTGCACGGGGAAAGGAAAAGAATGCATTATATTGGATAGATACGGCACATTACTGCCATTTCCCAGTGACGTAGAGCAGCGCAGTAAGGTGACTTGCTGCACTGCCCTGGTCCACACAGACCATAACTACGGGCCTCTCTGTTTATGTGCTGTCTCTCAAAGTCGATGAGCGGGTGAGGCTGAAAGTGTTGATGGTTGTACCATATAATTCAGGAGCGAGCTGTGCAAAGCAGAGATTTGCAGATGAGAGGTATAAGGAATAGGGAAGCAGGTTCAGCACATTAACCCTGTTTTGTTTTTTTGTGTATTATGCGATATTGGAGTGGGTTCAAATGGCTCTGGCGGTTTACCTTTTATAAGTAAGTGGAGAGCCCGTCTTTCTCTTCGGGTCTGCAGGCCTGAGTGTGAGAACTAGGTGGCTAACTATTCTTTCTCTGAATGTTGTTTCTTTTTCCAATAGAACTATTTATCGGAGAAGGTGCTGAATTTATTGCCTGTGTTCAATCCTGATAACTCTGCCAAAGAGGCTGCTACTCCATCCATCCCTGCAAGTCCCCATTTCGCCACCTACAAAGCAGTCAATATCCACAAGGCCAGCAGTCCCCACAAGGGTACCAATACCCTTAAAAGTACTAAGTCCCGCAAGGCTACAAATCCCCGCAGCATTTCCAGTTCCGACAAGGTTTCCACTCCCCACAAGGCCATCATTCCCCACTTCACTTTCAGTACCCACAAGAGGATCACTCCCCACAAGTCTGCCAGTCACCACATTGCTACCAGTTCCCACATCACTACCAATCCCCACATCACTTCCAATCCTCACACCACCAACAATCCTCACAGGGTTACCGGTCGCCCCTTTCCTGACAATCCCCATGCCTCTACCAATCATTCTTTCACCAACAAAGGCCTTATACCCCACCACCCTTCCATGTCTCCTAACTCCTCTGTTTCACTCCAGTTTCCTATGTCCCTTAATCCCCCCATTTCACAAAGTGCTCACATCTCAACCAGTTCCATCAACAATAACAATCCCATAATGGTTAACAATCTGTCCATCTATCCGAATCCCCCTATCTTTCTCAATTATCCTTCCACTCCCAACAGAACCATCTCTCCCAGTTCCCTCATCAATAACAAACTATCCATTTCTCCCAAACCCTCAGTTTCTCCTGGCTCCACCATCTCTCCCATCCCCCCCATCTCTCCCAGTCCTTCAATCTCACCCATTTCCAGCACCTTTCACGAGCCCCACATTGCTCCTAGATCTGGTACCCTTACAACCATTAAATCTGCCAATGCCTCTTTTGCTGGAAATGCCTCTGTTCCTGCTCGCAGACATCACTCTCGCCACATTTCTGCAGCTACAAACAACCAAATTAATCCCCACGGATCTAGCTCTCCCCAAGACATTTCCATTTCTCACACCTCTTCCAGGCCTCACCAATACATCATGTCGCACACCTCAGCCAATCCTCACAGCTCTACAACTCCTCCCAACATCCGTTCCATATTACAAAGAACTAACACTACCACTAACCTCTCTCCTCCATCTACCTTTGCTAATTCCTCTAGCACCACATCCATCATCCCTAGCACCTCTTCCACCACCTCTCAAACTTCAATATTTACCTACACCTTTGAAAACATCTCCATGACTATTCACAGCTCTAAAACCTCTGCTGTTCTCCAGGATTTCTCTTCTACCACTCCCTACACCCCCCAGACCTCCTCTGCTTTCCTTGACACCACCTCTTCAAGCTCTCGTGCCTCAAGAAGGATTTCTACCTCTTCCCAGACCCTAACCACAACTACTGCCAATCATCAGGCCTCTTCTATTGTTAATTTTCCCAATGCCTCTGCTACCCACACCACTCCTGACGTCTCTGCCAACACACCTCTTAGCAGTCCAGTCAAGATCATCACAATTTCAACTATTTTTCCGTACTCCTCCACCCGTCCTGCTGTTCTTGATTTGCCTGATCTCCGTGGCCATGACACTCCCCCCAAATTCCCCACCTTCCACAGAGTAGAAAGTCGTTCAAGCACCCCATACCCCTCGCAGCATGAGTTACTCTCTGGTATCCCCACTCCATCTACATTTGAAATTTACCGTATTACTGATCATGCTCCCAGAATCTCTGCTCCCCTCAGCAATGAATCATCTCCTACCATTCAATTTTTTGACAGTACTGAACCTCTTAGCATGTCTGCTCCCGTAGGCTATGAAACATCTTCCGGCATTTATACTCCTCCCAAAATTCATGCTCCTTCCTTTTATGTAAGTAATTCTGAAACTCTTGGCAATGAAACATCACTCAGTCCTTCTACTCTCCCCAATTTTGAAATTCTCCACAGTGTTCCCTCGCTCTCCAAAATTGAAACTCCTCCCGGCAATGAGAGATCCACCAACACTTATACGTCTCCTTCTGCTTTTCTTTTTTCTTCCATCTCTGACTCTCATCCCAACATTCATACATTCTCCACTGATGACACTCCCCCCACCACTCTCACTGCCACCAACTCTAAGAACCCTTTTAGTATTCCCATTTCCTCCACCATTATCACTCCAACCATAATTCCCACTTCCCCCGTCCCTGACCTTCCCTCAATCATTCACAATTTTGGTATGCCTGACACTCCCTCCAGCATTCAAACATCTTCCATCTCCGACAAACTACCCAACATTTCCCCTTCCCTAATTTCTGACACTCCCCCAAGCATTGGCCCTTTCTCCATTGCTGACACTTCCGCCAGAATTCCTACTCCGACCACGTTTGACACTTCTCTGAAGATTCACGTTTCCTTTACTTTTTATACTCCCACTAGCATTGCCTCTTCCATCCCTGACCTTCCCATCAGCCTTCCCACTTTTGGTATGTCTGACGCTCCCTCCAGCATTCAAACTACTACCATCTCACACAAAACACCTAGCATTTTCCCTTTCCCTGATACTCCTTTAAGGATTGCCACTTCTTCCATTTTAAACACTTCCCCCGGAATTCCTACTTCCACCACATCTGCTAATTCATCCAGCATTCCTACATCCTCTGTTTCTTACACCTCCCCTAGCATTGTCAGTTCTTCCACCACTGACTTTATTCCCACAACAGCGACTTCTGCCACATCAGACACTTCGCCCAGCATCCCTACCTCCTCCACCTCTGACATTTTCTCCAGCATTTCTCCCCCCTCCACTTCTGACACTTCCCCCAGAATTCCTGCTTCCTCTACTTCTGACACTTCCCCTAGCATGCCCAGTGCTTCCACCACTGACTTTATTCCCACAACAGCGACTTCTGACACATCAGACACTTCGCCCAGCATCCCTTCCTCCTCCACCTCTGAAATTTTCTCCAGCATTTCTCCCCCCTCCACTTCTGACACTTCCCCCAGCATTCCTGCTTCCTCTACTTCTGACACTTCCCCTAGCATGCCCGGTGCTTCCACCACTGACTTTCTTCCAAGAGCGACTTCTGAAACATCTGACACTTCGCCCAGCATTCTTGCTTCCTCCACTTTCGACGCTTCCACTAGCATTCCTGCTTCTTTCATGTTTGACACGTCCCCCAGCATTCTTACTTCTTCCACTTCTGACATTTCCACCAAGATTCCTACTTCCCCCACTTGTGACGCTTCCCCCAGCATTCCCGCGTCTTTCACCTCTGAAACGTCCCCCAGCATTACCACTTCCTCCACCTCTGATACTTCCTCCATCATTCCTCCACCTTCCATTTCTGACACCTCCCCCATTATTACTATTTCCTCTGTCCGCCCCATTGCCAACACAAAGAAGCTGAAGATAAATTCTGTGGCAGAGAAGGATATTGTACCCGGAAACATAAACATCCTTGAAAGCCTTCGGAAACGTCGCTTCTGAAAGTGTCCATAGAAGAACTGTGGCAGTCGGATACAAGACCGAGAGACCCACTGAAGTTTTCCTGGGACTACTAGAATATGACTGAACAAGGATGATCCCTATAGCACAGAGTTCCAGAGTTCAGCATTTTGTTTATTATTGCTTTGTTTCTGCTTTATTTTGCTCTGCCAATGTTTATACAAATATCTTCAATACGGCGCCTTTCATTGCACTTTGTAAATCCTTACCCTCCTCCATCTAGCATCTCACAAATTCATGTCATGCGTCTGCGGGTTTGTCCCGCACCGTCACTGTTAATTTAATTAAAACATATTCAACATATGTATTTTGCTGTCGGTGTCTGTTCCCGTTGAATACACGCTCAGCTGTTCTTTATAAAGTGCCAGCTTCCAAATAGGATTCACCTCCTAAGGGGCCTCATTCCCAGTCAGGCAGAAAGTATAACATTTTGTGCAAACGTTTTTTTGCACCTGGTTTTCACTTTACTGTCATTACAGGTATACTGCTTACTCTCAATTTTTACTCACACATTTTCCTATCGATCCTCCTAGAAAACTACTGGACAGAGAAAAGAATGTGGTAGGTGTCATACAGTGTTTCAGTAATTAATGTTATATTGCATTGATCACCACCCGAGCATGAAGGACGGGTTCTGTGTCTACTAGGTCTCGCCTAAGGACAGTGCAAGCTGTCTGGTTGCGAAAGAACTATTATGAATTTACAGAGGGCTTTACGATCCTTTTGATAGGCTGACTTGTACCCTTCCACTACTCACATTTTAGAAACTCGTATTTTATTTTTCATCCAGTACCCCTTAGGATGGCATGTGTTTCATAGCTCTAGTCTTTCTTGTGCTGCTTCCACACCTCAAATACCCAGTGGCAGCTCCTGCACTATGGCGGAGGATTGTCACGCCCCCCACCAGCAGCAGCCGCTGCAAACATTTAACAACCAAAGGATAACAAACTATGGGGGTTATTCTAACTTTGGAGGAGGTGTTAATCCGTCCCAAAAGTGACGGTAAAGTGACGGATTTACCACCAGCCGTATTACGAGTCCATTATATCCTATGGAACTCGTAATACGGCTGGTGGTATATCCGTCACTTTACCGTCACTTTTGGGACGGATTAACACTCCTCCAAAGTTAGAATAACCCCCTAAGTTTTTATCCTTTCTTTCTTAAAGGGGCAGGGCCAATGGGGATGACGGCAACAAGGGGTGTGCACTGTTGTTAGCGTGTCAGACCTTAATAAGTAAACTTACAAGGGGACGCGAATAGGTCAATTAACCTTTTGACTCACAATTAAGATGATCTTACCATAGCTCCAGTACACATGCAAATCAATAATCAATAACCAATACATAATATCAATAATTAACAACAATCAATAACATCAGTAATCAATTGAGTCAGTAATTGTCACGCACCATGACTTTCCAGTCATGAATAACCACACCTTTTAGTAAAAGTTAGAATATCTATTTCCCTATATTAACAATACTAAGGTCATGTAGATTAATATCAAAATCAAGTGAAACACATACAAAAACAATACTGGCTGTCCAAAGCGGCAGAAGAAAAGTAATCTAATCAAAGTTTGAACTACAACACATTCTAAGGTTACGGTGCAAATTAATAACAAAATCAACTGTGTCAAACTGATTAAATACATTCAAATTCAGCAGAGAAATTAATTGGGCATTATTCCCTATTAGCACAATTTCATTTGTGAGGATCCTTAACTAACACCAGATTAGCATTGGCATGTTGGGCTTCATGCAAAACAATTTAGTAACACAAATTTGGAAAACATCTAGATATGGCTCTATCAAAACAGTGCAGTTGGTACCTAGAAAGGAAAAACAAATATACATAATAGTCAACAATCTAATTCATAATACCTATCCTCAATGTGGATAAGCAAGCAGAGTCAGTCTTCATCCTCAGGACATCAGTCAATCAGCAAGGCATCAGGACTCAGCATCAAAGTTCAGAAAACGCAGTCTTTAAGCATTAAAGTTAAGCACGCCTCTCATCGGGACGCACAAGAAAATATTGACCTTTTGGTCCACAAGAAAATGGGCAATGACGGTGTCTTCTCTCAGTGCAGTGTTGTTAAATCAAAACTGGTAAAACTACTTCCCAAATCCCCATTGGTCAATTAATCGCATGTTCACACTTTGTCTAATAAAACAAAAATTCAAAATCTATGAATTCTACCATTTCTCCGTTCACATATCGTTGATTGGTTTGTCCTGCAATGTCCTCATCATCCAGCTTGTCAGGTAACAATATAGTTGCAGCTTCCACTCCAGTCAGTATCTCCATTGTTCTTCTCCTGAGAAAGTCGGTCTCACACACATTACGCAAAATGTTACATTAACAAGAACAGCATCTTCTAGCATTCGGTTTTCATGAGAAAGGATTCTCAGCTACGAGCACATTTAAACAATGCAAAATGAAAAATCACAGTTTAACTCTCTCTAGGACAGTCATTTATTAAATGTTAAGAAATACAGCTTTAACATGAGGCCTGGTAAATATGCCAAGACATTCACTAAGTTAAGGCCTACAATTAATACAACTAGGACATAATGCATAACCTCTAATATCACATATTACTACATTAGTCAAACAAATATTCAACATTTCCCAATATTAAACTACTCATAAGTACACTTTGTGAACATTGGAACATTGACGGCCACTCTTCGTAATCACATTTTCAAATGCGTGCATTATTTTTCTATATTATTTTTATGTTCAACACAATCCCCTTATTCAGAATACAGAATACATAAACACTCATTCATGATTTTTATTAATACACCTGCGCTAGCAATCCCTCTTCTGATGACTAAATGTGTCATCACAATAACCACCATCCACAAATTTTTGCATCAGCTCAAATTCTGTCAATTCAATCCCTTCATACTTTCGTTCCCTTTTTGAATTTTCTCTGTACATTTTTCCCTTTTCTTCCTCCTCTGATTATTCTTTGACCTTTTCAATGTAATCCTTTTGCATAATTTACACAATCCCCATATTCCAATTAGACCAACCACAGTAATTAATATCCCCAGCAATATTTTCAATAGAATCCCATTCCAAATGTTGCTAAGCCAATTTCCCACTGAAGCAAATCCCTTGCCAACCTTTCCCCAAACACACTGTTCTTTCAATTCTTTCAAATCAGCACTTTTATTAGTCAGATTAGTGATTAAGCCTCTAATTTCTCTATTGTTATCAGGAATATACGAACAACAATGCCTCAAATTAATCATTCTACAGACTACACCATCCTTCGCTAAAAGAATGTCTAAAACAAAACGAGTCTGAAGAGTCATAGCTCTATTAGCAGCTAACTCAGTATCTATCAAGAGTATGGCCCCTGAAAAATTTGTAAGCATGTTATCCACAATAGTAGATAACTTTCGAATCTTTATCGAATTCTGAATGACTCCCACTGAAGGAATCACTTCTTCAAATATATCTCCCATTATACCAGAAGACGACTCCCTCCTCTGTCTCATATGATGTAATTCAGTTGCTTTCGGAAACTTCTTTAAATCATCCATTAGATAAATCTTTGGAAAAACTATCCCCAAATAGCATGTCCCATACCATCCTCTTGGAAGACGGTAATAAGCATTAGGACCACAGATATAATAAATTCCGGGAATCTCCGGATACTGTCCATTCAACATAAACATCCATTTACTCTGAAACAAAAACACATGCTTACATTCAATCGTTCCTACAAACGAGTGTCAGTGCATGATTTAGGCCTGTATATACAAAGTTTCCCTACGTGTTGCGCATCTAAAGCTAATTTCCCCTGCGTTTTTATTGCACTAAAAGCATAATAATTCCTGTAAGTTCTTTTCTCTAAGCCTTTTTCTAACTTCTCCTTCAATGCCTTTTTCCTGTCATCTGTGTGATCCAAGAAGCTTTTCTCTAAAGGTGTAAGCAAGCATGTCTGATTATTCCTGTGTGCATAAGCTGTGCCAAACGTCAATGTAGGTTCAAAGAAATCTCTAACTGTGAGAAAGTAGCCTCTTTCTAGCCTTGTTACACCCACTTTTGGCCTGTTTGTGAGTATATGTCAGGGTGTTTTCACTGTCTCACTGGGATCCTGCTAGCCAGGGCCCAATGCTCATAGTGAAAACCCTATGTAGTCAGTATGTTTGTTATGTGTCACTGGGACCCTGCTAGCCAGGACCCCAGTGCTCATAGGTTTGTGGCCTCTATGTATGTGTTCCCTGTGTGATGCCTAACTGTCTCGCTGTGGCTCTGCTAACCAGAACCTCAGTGGTTATGCTCTCTCTGCTTTCCAAATTGTCACTAACATGCTAGTGACCAATTTCACCAATTCACATTGGCATACTGGAACACCCATATAATTCCCTAGTACCCAGGGTATTGGGGTTCCAGGAGATCCCTATGGGCTGCAGCATTTCTTTTGCCACCCATAGGGAGATCTAACAATTCTTACACAGGCCTGCCAGTGCAGCCTGAGTGAAATAACGTCCACGTTATTTTACAGCCATTTACCACTGCACTTAAGTAACTTATCAGTCACCTATATGTCTAACTTCCACCTGGTGAAGGTTGGGTGCAAAGTTACTTAGTGTGTGGGCACCCTGGCACTAGCCAAGGTGCCCCCACATTGTTCGGGGCAAATTCCCCGGACTTTGTGAGTGCGAAGGACACCATTACACGCGTGCACTATACATAGGTCACTACCTATGTATAGCGTCACAATGGTAACTCTGAACATGGCCATGTAACATGTCTAAGATCATGGAATTGTCACCCCAATGCCATTCTGACATTGGGGAGACAATTCCATGATCCCCCAGGTCTCTAGCACAGAACCCGGGTACTGCCAAACTACCTTTCCGGGGTCTCCACTGCAGCTGCTGCTGCCAACCCCTCAGACAGGTTTCTGCCCTCCTGGGGTCCAGGCAGCCCTGGCCCAGGAAGGCAGAACAAAGGATTTCCTCTGAGAGAGGGTGTAACACCCTCTCCCTTTGGAAATAGGTGTGATGGCTGGGGAGGAGTAGCCTCCCCCAGCCTCTGGAAATGCTTTGATGGGCACAGATGCTGCCCATCTCTGCATAATCCAGTCCACACCAGTTCAGGGATCCCCCAGCCCTGCTCTGGTGCGAAACTGGACAAAGGAAAGGGGAGTGACCACTCCCCTGACCTGCACCTCCGAGGGGAGGTGCCCAGAGTTCCTCCAGTGTGCCCCAGACCTCTGCCATCTTGGATTCGGAGGTGTTGCTGGCACACTGGACTGCTCTGAGTGGCCAGTGCCAGCAGGTGACGTCAGAGACTCCTTCTGATAGGCTCCTCTTACCTCTGTTAGTAGCCAATCCTCCTTCCTATGTAGCCAAACCTTCTTTTCTGGCTATTTAGGGTCTCTGCTTTGGGGAATTCTTCAGATACCGAATGCAAGAGCTCACCAGAGTTCCTCTGCATCTCCCTCTTCACCTTCTGCCAAAGGATCGACTGCTGACTGCTCAGGACGCCTGCAAAACCGCAACAAAGTAGCAAAGACGACTACTAGCAACCTTGTATCGCTCATCCTGCCGGCTTTCTCGACTGTTTCCAGGTGGTGCATGCTCTAGGGGTAGCCTGCCTCCTTTCTGCACCAGGAGCTCTGAAGAAATCTCCTGTGGGTCGACTGAATCTTCCCCCTGCAACCGCAGGCAACAAAAGACTGCCTCACCGGTCCTCTGGGTCCCCTCTCAGCACGATGAGCGTGGTCCCTGGAACTCAGCAACTCTGTCCAAGTGACTCCCACAGTCCAGTGACTCTTCAGTCCAAGTTTGGTGGAGGTAAGTCCTTGCCTCCCCACGCTAGACTGCATTGCTGGGTACCGCTTGATTTGCAGCTGCTCTGGCTCCTGTGCACTCTTCCAGGATTTCCTTCGTGCATAGCCAAGCCTGGGTCCCCGACACTCTAATCTGCAGTGCACAACCTTCTGAGTTATCCTCCGGCGTCGTGGGACTCCCTTTTGTGACTTTGCGTGGACTCCGGTACTTCTGCGGGTGCTGCCTGCTTCTGTGAGGGCTCCCTGACTTGCTGGGCACCCCCTCTGTCTCCTCATCCAAATGGCGACATCCTGGTCTCTTCTGGGCAACAGCAGCATCCAAAAACCCTAACCGCAACCCTTGCAGCTAGCAAGGCTTGTTTGCGGTCTTTCTGCATGGGAACACCTCTGCAAGCTTCTTCACGATGTGGAACATCCATCCTCCAAAGGGGAAGTTCCTAGTCCTCTTCGTTCTTGCAAAACACCAAGCTTCTTCCATCCGGTGGCAGCTTCCTTGCACCCTCAGCTGGCATTTCCTGGGCTCCTGCCCACTCTCGACACTGTCGCGACTCTTGGACTTGGTCCCCTTGTCTTACAGGTACGCAGGTCCGGAAATCCACTGTTGTTGCATTGCTGATGTTGGTTTTCCTTGCAGAATCCCCCTATCACGACTTCTGTGCTCTCTGGGGGTTGTAGGTGCACTTCACACCTACCTTACAGGGTCTTGGGGTGGGCTATTTTTCTAACCCTCACTGTTTTCTTACAGTTCCAGCGACCCTCTACAAGCTCACATAAGTTTGGGGTCCATTCGTGGTTCGGATTCCACTTTTGGAGTATATGGTTTGTGTTGCCCCTATACCTATGTGCTCCTATTGCAATCTATTGTAACTTTACATTGCTTGCATTACTTCCTTTTGCTATTAGTGCATAATTTTGGTATTGTGTACATATATCTTGTGTATATTTCTCATCCTCATACTGAGGGTACTCACTGAGATACTTTTGGCATATTGTCATAAAAATAAAGTACCTTTATTTTTAGTATATCTGTGTATTGTGTTTTCTCATGATATTGTGCATATGACACCAGTGGTATAGTAGGAGCTTTACATGTCTCCTAGTTCAGCCTAAGCTGCTTTGCCATAGCTACCTTCTATCAGCCTTAGCTGCTAGAAACACCTCTTCTACACTAATAAGGGATAACTGGACCTGGCACAAGGTGTAAGTACCTCTGGTACCCACTAAAGCCAGGCCAGCCTCCTACACTAACCATTACTATGTCATTATCCCTAGCTATTCTACGCCAATACCTAATTAAACGGACAAACGAAAACACTGTATCATAGTTTGAGTAAAAGTACTGGATGTACTCCTGGTTATAAAATCTTGTTAGTAGCAGGTTTCATTTCAACGTATTCCATAGGTTAATGGCAAGTCATGATACGTAACTCCTTCCTCAACTGATGAAGGAATCTGCATACACACATAACAATTCTTCACATCTATCATCTCAACATACTCACTCAATAAGCGATAGAAGACATTAGAAGAAAGTTCTCCTTGCATAATAATACCCCCATGCAAATACTTTTCATCTAACCTAAACTTCTCTATTTCTGTTAGTGCAGTAGTTGTCTCAATAGCAAAAGTATGGTTGGCTTCACTCTTATCAAGAACAGACATACCCATAATCAACACCACAAACAATATCCCACACATAATCGCCAAACCAATAATCATATCTTTACAGCGCCTAGTATTCCTACCGTGCTGGCTAATGTTACGCATGATCTGTAAAGAATCAGAAAACAGAAGAAAATTTAGAATAAAACTGCAGCAAAAATCAAAAACAGACAATTCTTCTTTCAGCAGTTATTTACAGCTTTCAGTCTCACTTCCAGGATCCCTTGTCAAAAATCGGTAAGCAGCTTGTCAAAATCAGGTTTCAAAAGTCGAAACAGGTTATCAGTGTCTCTTCCAATTACTTTCAACAGTCTCTTTTCTCAAAAATGTTCTCTCAGATTGTTTCAACAGTTCAGCTCATCAGCTTCCTTCAAGTGCCAAAATACTGACCCAGATATCTCTATCAAAACAAAAAGACAAAAACTCTTGCCCCCACTCACTTGTAGTTGCATACGCCCATTCAGGACCTGCGTATCTTTGACTTGCTATTCTCTTTCTTTTCAACTTTTGATCACCATTCAATTCTCCTTCAATTAGATCTTCTCTCCTTGTTGTATCTAATTCTTCCTCGATTGTTGTCTCAACAACCACTTCCCTTTCTCTTTCTACTTGCCACTCCGGCCACTTATCTCTCTTCAGTGGAATTTTTGTCAGTGTTCTCTTCAGAGTCGAACTCAAGCCTTCTTCTTGTTCTGCAGTGTTTTTTCTTGACGGACGTGCAATCGGGTCAGGGGGAGTCAGATCACAATGGCTTTGATCCACCTCAACTCCTCTCCCCTCTAGGTCTGGCAATTGCTCTGTTTGTCTCTCAAGATCATCTGCTTCTGGGAAAGCCCTCCTCTTACTAGACCCTCCTGCTGTCTCTATTGAGCTAGGCTCTCCGTCACCCTCTTGGAGATCTTCTCCTTTGTCTCTCGCAGGCGTGACTGAACCGTCCTCAACGGGCTCAGATCTGGTCTCAGTTCTCCTTTGTTCTCTTTCCGGCCCTGAGACTTGTTTCACTGTTGTTGGTACTCTCAACAACTATTCTTCCTCATGATCCAGTGGACATGCCACTTTCTTCGTATGGCTCGCATGAATCCAATTCGGAATTCCAGCTCACTTCACAGCTGTTGTAGTTGTCAGAACTAACTGTTCCAACGAGGCTCCAAACACGTTTTCCTCTTGTGTTTCCGGACCACAACCCAGTCTCCAGCTCTCAGATTGTGCCCTAGGTCATGGATCGGTGGCAGTGTGGTAGCTTCCACTTGCTGAGAGAAAGAGCGAACCACATCAGCCAGACCTTTGCAGTAGTCCAACAACATATCATCTGTAATGTTGACAAGTGAATTTGCAGGCACCGCTGGCAACCTCATGGCGCGGCCTATAAGGATTTCATGTGGCGACAATCCTGTCTTCTTGTTGGGTGTGTTTCTCATTAACATCAACACTAAAGGCAATGCGTCAAGCCATTTCAAATTCGTGGACGCACACATCTTTGCAACTCCTGACTTCAAGGCACCATTCATCTGTCCACTAGTCCTGATGCTTCAGGGCGGGAGCTACAATGCAACTTCTGCTCAATATTCAGCGCTGCACACAGTAATTGAATTACTTGTTGAAATGACTTCCCCTATCTGATTCTAAAGAGATCGGAAACCCGAAACGCGGTATCATTTCCCTAAGCAGTAGTTTTGCTACTGTGAGACCATCATTTCTTTGTGTAGGGTGAGCTTCAATCCAGTGACTGAAAACGCAAACAATAACCAACACATTTCTCAAACCTCCACACACAGGCATCTCAATAAAATTCATCTGCATTCTGCTGAATGGACCTCTCACTCTTCTAATGTGGCTCAAATGAACCCCTGTCCCTTTCCCCGTGTTTAACTGTTGGCAAATGACACAATGAAGGCATACTGCTTCAGCAACCTGTCTAAACTTTGGGTTAAAGCAATCATGTTTGAACAATCTAATCATTGCATCACTCCCAATATCTGCTTGACCATGATAGTACCTCGCCATTTGAGACAACAGACTATGGCCCATATTCATACTTTTTGACACAAATCACTGCTAGTGCAAATTTGCGTCAAAAAGTTGACCGCCGGCTAACGGCATTCCAACGCGGCCTGGTTAGCGTAAAAATAAATGACTCTAACCGGGCAGCGGAGGCGTAGGGAAGAACGGGGGTTGTGCATCAAAGAATGGTGCAAGTCAGATTAGAGTCACAAATATTGACTCAAACCTGACTGGAGTCTTTTTTGACACACAACCCGCATGGAAATGCCTCCTGTCTTAGCAAAGACAGGAGTTATGCCCTCCTGCCCAATGGCCATACCCAGGGGACTTCGGTCCCCTGGGCATGGCCATTGGGCACAATGGCTTGTAGGGGGGCCCAAGTTAGGCCCCCCATGCCACTTAAAAAAAGAAAAACAACAAAAAAAGGTACCTCTACTTACCTCTACTTACCGTAGATGGGTCCCCCCATCCATGGGTGTCCTCCAGGGGTGGGCGAGGGTGGCAGGGGGTGTCCCTGGGGGTAGGGAAGCGCACCTGTGGACTGCTTCCATGGTCAGAGACCATGGAAATGAGCCCGCAGTTCCCTTAACGCCTGCCCTGACCCAGGTGGTAAAAAATGAATCTAAATCCAGCGCAAACACAGTATAAATATGGGCCTATGTGGCAAAACCAATTGACCCTCTTCTGAAACCCACAATTCATCTTGTCTTTGCACACATTTCCTTTTGCTCCATAAACATTTTTCCTCTCTGTAGGTGTTATTCTGCACCATTTTCAATTCTTCCAAGGCGTCAATTACATTCAATGCATAGCATTGGCATGTTTCATCTTCTTCAGATAACAGTTCCCACTTGTCTTTGAATGATGTACAGTTCAATGTGCAAACCCTTGCGACTTGATCCACATATCTATTTCCTAATGATACAAAGTCCTGCAACTTCAGATGTGCACTGCATTTCACCACAGCAGTCTTTTCTGGGATTTGAATAGCATGTAACAATTCTTTAATCCTTTCACCATTTCTCACTGGTGAAGCAGAAGAGGTCATAAAACCTCTCTGTGACCACAACTGGCCAAAATCATGGACTATTCCAAATCCATACTGACTATCTGTATAGATTGTAACTTTCAGCTGAGGAGAAACAAGACACTCTCTAGTAAGGGCTACCAGTTCAGCAATTTGAGCAGAATACACTCCTTGAAGCCAAGAAGCTTCCAAAATACCAGTAATTGTGCACACAGCATAGCCTGCTTTAAGTGTCCCTGCATTGTCTCTCAGACAAGAACCATCAACAAAGATAACTTGGTTATTTTCTTCCAATCGAGTGTCTCTAATGTCAGGTCTCGGCTTTGTGCACAAGTCAGTTACTTCCAGACAATCATGCTCAACATCTTCCACTTGTTCAATTTCAACATTTTCCTTTGGAAGTAAGGTTCCCTGGTTCAGCACTGTACATCTTTTCAGTGACACATTTGGTGACCCTAGGATACTCGTTTCATATCTGGTCAACCTCGCACCAGTCAAATATTGGGTTTTCGTCCTTGTAAGTAGAATCTCAATAAAGTGAGGGACCATTACAATCAGGGGATGTCCCATCACAATGCCTTCACACTGTGTAAGGCTCTGACCAACTGCTGCAACTGCACGCAAACAACCTGGTAAGGCTGCTGCAACTAGGTCCAAAGTAGCTGAAAAATATGCTACTAGGCGATTTACACCTCCATGGACCTTTGCCAAGATAGACAAGGAACATGCATCACACTCATGACAAAACAATGTGAAAGGTTTTGTGTAATTAGACATACCCAACGCTGGAGCCTTGCACAGACTCTTTCTCAATTCAGTGAACGCTTTCATTCCAGCCTGGTCTAACACTATAGGATCAGTGACTTTCTTATGAGTCAGATTCTGTAATGGTCTCGAAATAACTGAAAAATTAGGAATCCATTGGCGTCAATAGCCTACGATCCCTAAAAACATCCTGACATCTCTCTGTGTGGTCGGGGGATTTATCTGCGATATGGCTGTAATTCTTTCTATGGATTCCTTTCTTGATCCCTTCTCAATCTGGTGACCCAAGTATTTCACTACTTTCTGACAGTATTGTAATTTAACAGAGACACTTTGTGACCATTCTTTCCTAAGTGGTCCAACAGGGCACTTGTATCATACTTGCACTCGTCCCTTGTTTTGGACGTAATCAGCAAGTCATCAATGTACTGCACCAAGGTCGATTGGAAAGGCAATTCCAACGACTCCAAATTATTTTTCAAGATCTGATTGAATATGGAAGGTGACTCTGAAAACCCTTGAGGAATTCTGCACCAGCAATAAACTCGATCCAGAAATTTGAAACAAAAGAGAAGTTGGCTATCCTCATGAAGAGGCACAGAAAAGAAGGCTTGCAATAAATCAATGACAGTGAACCACTCAGCATCACATGGAATCTGAAACATTATCACAGATGGATTTGGCACCACAGGACAACACTTGACCACAATCTAATTTATTTTTCTCAAATCCTGGACAGTTCAAACTTTCCAACAGGGCTTTTGCAAACCCATTATCAGTGAATTACATGGACTGCTCAATACTTCCTTCAAAATCCCTTGCTTTACAAAGTCTGCAATTTTCTGGGCAACCTTCATAAGGGCATCTTGCAGCATGTGGTACTGCGGAAGTTGAAGAAAATCTGCATTCGGCTTCACAGTAACTATAACTGGCTCAACTCCCTTTATCAGACCTACTTCTTTTCCTGTCAAATCCCACACTTTCTCTTTAACCGTCCCTTGTAAATCAGGATGAAGCTCTTTCACTGTGAACATCGGGAAAAATTCACAGGTGTAGGAGGCTGGCCTGGTTTGTAGTGGGTACCAAGGGGTACTTACACTCTGCACCAGGTCCAGGTATTCCTTATTAGTGTAGAAGAGGTGTTCTAGCAGCTTAGGCTGATAGAAAAGGTAGCTTAGCAGAGCAGCTTAGGCTGAACTAGGAGACATGCAAAGCTCCTACTATACCACTGGTGTCATATGCACAATATCATAAGAAAACACAATACACAGATATACTAAAAATAAAGGTACTTTATTTTTATGACAATATGCCAAAAGTATCTCAGTGAGTACCCTCAGTATGAGGATAGCAAATATACACAAGATATATGTACACAATACCAAAAATATGCAGTAATAACAATAGAAAGCAATGCAAGCAATGTACAGTCACAATAGATTGCAACGAGAGCACATAGGTATAGGGGCAACACAAACCATATACTCCAAAAGTGGAATGCGAACCACGATGGACCCCAAACCTATGTGAGCTTGTAGAGGGTCGCTGGGACTGTAATAAAACAGTGAGGGTTAGAAAAATAGCCCACCCCAAAACCCTGAAAAGTAGGTGTAAAGTGCACCTAAGTTCCCCAGAGAGCACAGAAGTTGTGATAGGGGAATTCTGCAAGGAAGACCAACACCAGCAATGCAACAACGATGGATTTCCAGACGAGAGTAGCTGTGAAACAAGGGGACCAAGACCAAGAGTCGCGATAAAGTCGAGATTGGGCAGATGCCAAGGAAATGCCAGCTGAGGGTGCAAAGAAGCTGCCACCGGATGGTAGAAGCTGTGGATTCTGCAAGAACGAAGAGGACTAGGAACTTCCCCTTTGGAGGACGGATGTCCCACGTCCTGAAGAAGCTTGCAGAGGTGCTCGCACGCAGAAAGACAGCAAACAAGCCTTGCTAGCTGCAAGGGTTGCGGTTAGGGTTTTTGGATGCTGCTGTGGCCCAGGAGGGACCAGGATGTCGGCTATTGCGTGAGGAGACAGAGGGGGCACCCAGCAAGACAAGGAGCCCTCACAAAAGCAGGCAGCACCCGCAGAAGTGCCGTAACAGGCACTACGAAGAAGAATGAACCGGAGCTCACCCGAAGTCACAAAAGAAGATCCCACCACGCCGGAGGACAACTCAGGCGGTTGTGCACTGTAGGTTAGAGTGTCAGGGACCCAGGCTTGGTGGTGCACAAAGGAAATCCTGGAAGAGTGCACAGGAGCCGGAGCAGCTGCAAATCACGCGGTACACAGCAATGCAGTCTAGCGTGGTGAGGCAAGGACTTACCTCCACCAAACTTGGACTGAAGAGTCACTGGACTGTGGGAATCACTTGGACAGAGTTGCTGAGTTCCAGGGACCACGCTCATCGTGCTAAGCGGGACCCAGAGGACTGGTGATGCAGTCTTTGGTTGCCTGCGGTTGCAGGGGGAAGATTCCGTCAACCCACGGGAGATTTCTTCGGAGCTTCTAGTGCAGCGAGGAGGCAGACTACCCCCACAGCATGCACCACCAGCAAAACAGTCAAGAAGGCGGGCGGATCAGCGATACAAGGTTGCAGTAGTCGTATTTGCTACTTTGTTGCGGTTTTGCAGGCGTTCAGAGCAATCAGCGGTCGATTCCTTGGCAGAAGGTGAAGAGAGAGATGCAGAGGAACTCTGATGAGCTCTTGCATTCGTTATCTAAAGAATTCCCCAAAGCAGAGACCCTAAATAGCCAGAAAAGGAGGTTTGGCTACTTAGGAAGGAGGATAGGCCAACAACACAGGTAAGAGCCTATCAGAAGGAGTCTCTGACGTCACCTGCTGGCACTGGCCACTCAGAGCAGTCCAGTGTGCCAGCAGCACCTCTGTTTCCAAGATGGCAGAGGTCTGGGGCACAGTGGAGGAGCTCTGGGCACCTCCAAGGGGAGGTGCAGGTCAGGGGAGTGGTCACTCCCCTTTCCTTTGTCCAGTTTCACGCCAGAGCAGGGCAGGGGGATCCCTGAACCGGTGTAGACTGGCTTATGCAGAGATGGGCACCATCTGTGCCCATCAAAGCATTTCCAGAGGCGGGGGGAGGCTACTCCTCCCCAGCCCTGACACCTTTTTCCAAAGGGAGAGGGTGTAACACCCTCTCTTTGAGGAAGTACTTTGTTCTGCCTTCCTGGGCCAAGCCTGGCTGGACCCCAGGAGGGCAGAAACCTGTCTGAGGGGTTGGCAGCAGCAGCAGCAGTGAAACCCCGGGAAAGGTAGTTTGGCAGTACCCGGGTCTGTGCTAGAGACTCGGGGGATCATGGAATTGTCTCCCCAATGCCAGAATGGCATTGGGGTGACAATTCCATGATCTTAGACATGTTACATGGCCATGTTCGGAGTTACCATTGTGACGCTGTACATAGGTAGTGACCTATGTACAGTGCACGCGTGTAATAGTGTCCCCGCACTCACAAAGTCTGGGGAATTTGCCCTGAACAATGTGGGGGCACCTTGGCTAGTGCCAGGGTGCTGACACACTAAGTAACTTAGCACCCAACCTTTACCAGGTAAGGTTGGACATATAGGTGACTTATAAGTTACTTAAGTGCAGTGGTAAATGGCTGTGAAATAACGTGGACGTTATTTCACTCAGGCTGCAGTGGCAGGCCTGTGTAAGAATTGTCAGAGCTCCCTATGGGTGGCAAAAGAAATGCTGCAGCCCATAGGGATCTCCTGGAACCCCAATACCCTGGGTACCTTAGTACCATATACTAGGGAATTATGAGGGTGTTCCAGTATGCCAATGTGAATTGTTGAAATTGGTCACTAGCCTGTTAGTGACAATTTGGAAAGCAAAGAGAGAGCATAACCACTGATGTTCTGGTTAGCAGAGCCTCAGTTAGACAGTTAGGCATCACACAGGGAACACATATATATAGGTCACAAACTTATGAGCACTGGGGTCCTGGATAGCAGAGTCCCAGTGACACATAACAAACATACTGAAAACATAGGGTTTTCACTATGGGCACTGGGCCCTGGCTAGCAGGATCCCAGTGAGATAGTGAAAAACACCCTGACATATACTCACAAACAGGCCAAAAGTGGGGGTAACAAGGCTAGAAAGAGGCTACTTTCTCACACAACACCCTCCCCCCCCAAACAAAGGACAATAAGGCTAACCTTGGCCAGTTGAGACTTTATTGTCTAAGTGGTGATAAGTAGAGAGTAGCTCTGCAATAGACTGGTTACTCCCTTTATCATCCACTATATGGTTACTTCCCTGTGGGGATGTAAACCACTTTGTTTGAAGTTTTTTAGCTAAGCAACAATGTGAAGATATATTTTCAGAGTTTCTATCAGTAAGTTTTAGTTTAGAGCAGTGGGAATTATCCACTGAACCATTTCTAGTGATGAGAATGCCAGACAGGGATGCTGTCTCAGTAAAGCCATAGCATGGGCAAAAACTTTATCCATATGGCTGGAAGAGAGAACAGGGATGCTGTTTCTCTTGAGTTGGAGCAGGGCAGGGATGCTGTCCTATGAGCTCCACACTAGGGCAGGGATGCTGTCCTAAGTGTTGTGAGGCAGTGCAGAGTTTCTGCACTAAAGCTTCTCTGGGAGGGTTGGAGGGATGCTCCATGTTAACTAAAATGGTGCTCTTTTTCTCACCATTATGAGTTATCCCACAGAGAGGTACTTCCACCTCAGGGAGTACAGATATGCCAGCTGATGATTCCCTTAGAACAGGTGCCACCCCAGGAGAGGTTTCTCCCACCACAGGAATGGTATCCTGAATGGCAGGGTGGTTAGGGGATTCTGTGATACCCTTTTTACCTGTTGTTGGAGAGGGATCCTGAGTTTTCAGGTCTTCTCTCCTTTGCTTTTTCATTTCAGTAGAAATGAGAGGGAACAATTCCTCAGGGATACCCAGCATGGCTGCATGGGTATAAAACTCTACATCAGCCCAACCTGAGGCCTCTAGGTCATTACCTAAGAGACAGTCTACAGATAAGCTAGGTGACACTACCACCTGCTTAGGGCCAGTACCTCCACCCCAACTAAGCTGAACTATAGCTAAGGGAAGAAACTTAGTGGAGTTATGGACATCAGTAATCTTATACTGTTGTCCAATGATGTGTTGTTCAGGAGCTACCAGGATTTCAGTCACCAAAGTGATACTGGCACGTGTGTCCCTGTAGGCCTGGGCCTCAACACCATTTATTGAAACTGTCTGCTTGTACTTATCCATTGTAAGGGGACAAGCAGCCAGTGTGGCAAGGCCAATGCCACTAGGTGTGACAGAAACTGTCTTGGGACTGACTACCCCAGTTTCTATGATGGACCCATAAGTGAACCCAACTGCACCATTAGTTTGACTGTTGCCAGCAGTCCCACCACTATTACCACTACTACTAGGGGCACTAGAGCTTGATGTATCAGTGGTGGTAGGCTCAGGGGGTTTACCTGGACAGGACTTATCCCCTGGCCTATGGCCTCTGTTTTTACACACAAAGCACCAAGGCTTTTTAATGTGTGCAGGTTGTGAAGAAGAGGAAGAATTTGTTTTATCCCCACCCCCTGAAGAGTGTTTAGGATTTGAAGAAGGATCTTTGGTTTTACCCTTGTCCCCATGCTTATCCTGAGATTTCTCACCATCTTTCTTCTTGCCATCCTTGTCACCACCTGTATGAACTTTTCTGTTCACTCTTGTTCTGACCCATTTGTCTGCCTTCTTTCCCAATTCTTGGGGAGAGGTCAGATCTGAGTCCACTAGTTATTGGTGTAACAAATCAGACACACAGTTATTAAGAATATGCTCTCTCAGGATCAAGTTATACAGGCTTTCATAGTCAGAAACTTTACTGCCATGTAACCACCCCTCTAAGGCCTTCACTGAATGGTCAACAAAGTCTACCCAGTCTTGTAAAGACTCCTTTTTGGTTTCTCTGAACTTAATCCTGTATTGTTCAGTGGTTAAGCCATAACCATCCAGGAGTGCATTCTTTAAAACTGTAAAATTATTGGCATCACTTTCCTTCACAGTAAGGAGCCTATCCCTACCCTTTCCACTGAAAGATAGCCATAGGATAGCAGCCCACTGCCTTTGAGCGACCCCCTGTACAACACAGGCCCTCTCAAGTGCAGCAAACCACTTGTTAATGTCATCCCCCTCCTTATAAGGGGGAACTATCTTGTGCAGATTCCTAGAATCATGCTCTTTTACAGGATTACTATCTGTAATACTGCTGCTGCCACCATGGGGTCCAAACCCCAACCTCTGCCTTTCTTTTTCTAAGTCTAAAGTTTCCCTGTCTAGAGCCAGCTGTTGCTGTTTAAGCTTCAGTCTGGACTCTTCCACTCTAAATCTACTGAGTTCCCTTTCTAACATTCTGTCATCAGGGTGGGTGGGTTTTTTCATGCTTTGACACAGGAGAATGGTGTGAATGAACAGAGGGAGACCTGTCCCTAACAGTTGGCACTCTAACAACCTGGCCTAAAGGAATGACATCCCTACTGTGATGAGAGCTCACATTAGTACCAGCCATGCTAGATGGCCTGCTAAGGGGCAGGTTGGAAAGAATACCATCAAACATTCTTGCTGGGGCTGCCCAGAGTCAGAATGTGAACCATCTGCTAACTCTCAACAGATGTGTCAGCTAAGGCCTTATCATTTTCAATGAGCATGTTAACTAACAATTCTCTAGAGGGATTCTTCCCTACCCCTAAACCTCTATCAATGCAGAGACTCCTTACACCTTTCCAGTTAAGGTGGTCATAAGCTGTGCTGGCCAGATCAAGACTAAGACCTGTACCAGACATGATAGAAAAGAGTTTAAGGGACAGAAAAAGAAAGAAAAAGTTTCAGAACTTTTTAAGGAAACAGAAAAAAAACTTTTTTCAACTTTTTAGAACTTTTTGAAAGTTTTAGAGGTACTTTTCAGCACTTAGCAATAGAGTAAGAGGAGAAAAGCAAAACTTTTTGGTTAGGTGTACATACACTGAACTTGTTTTGTATATTTTTCTCTTATGAAAAGTACAAAATGACAAAGTGGTAAGTAGTTGCAAGCACTTATCCCACCGCTGCACGACCAATGTAGGAGGCTGGCCTGGTTTGTAGTGGGTACCAAGGGGTACTTACACTCTGCACCAGGTCCAGGTATCCCTTATTAGTGTAGAAGAGGTGTTCTAGCAGCTTAGGCTGATAGAAAAGGTAGCTTAGCAGAGCAGCTTAGGCTGAACTAGGAGACATGCAAAGCTCCTACTATACCACTGGTGTCATATCACAATATCATAAGAAAACACAATACACAGATATACTAAAAATAAAGGTACTTTATTTTTATGACAATATGCCAAAAGTATCTCAGTGAGTACCCTCAGTATGAGGATAGTAAATATACACAAGATATATGTACACAATACCAAAAATATGCAATAATAGCAATAAAAAGCAATGCAAGCAATGTACAGTCACAATAGATTGCAATGAGAGCACATAGGTATAGGGGCAACACAAACCATATACTCCAAAAGTGGAATGCGAACCACGAATGGACCCCAAACCTATGTGAGCTTGTAGAGGGTCACTGGGACTGTAAGAAAACAGTGAGGGTTAGAAAAATAGCCCACCCCAAGACCCTGAAAAGTAGGTGTAAAGTGCACCTAAGTTCCCCAGAGAGCACAGAAGTCGTGATAGGGGAATTCTGCAAGGAAGACCAACACCAGCAATGCATCAACGATGGATTTCCAGATGAGAGTACCTGTGAAATAAGGGGACCAAGTCCAAGAGTCGCGACAAAGTCGAGATTGGGCAGATGCCCAGGAAATGCCAGCTGAGGGTACAAAGAAGCTGCCACCGGATGGTAGAAGCTGTGGATTCTGCAAGAACGAAGAGGACTAGGAACTTCCCCTTTGGAGGATGGATGTCCCACGTCGTGAAGAAGCTTGCAGAGGTGTTCCCATGCAGAAAGACCGCAAACAAGCCTTGCTAGCTGCAAGGGTTGTGGTTAGGGTTTTTGGATGCTGCTGTGGCCCAGGAGGGACCAGGATGTTGCCAATTGTGTGAGGAGACAGAGGGCACGCCCAGCAAGACAAGGAGCCCTCACAGAAGCAGGCAGCACCCGCAGAAGTGCCAGAACAGGCACTACAAAGAAGAGTGAACCGGAGCTCACCCGAAGTCACAAAAGAAGATCCCACGATGCCGGAGGACAACTCAGGAGGTTGTGCACTGCAGGTTAGAGTGTCGGGGACCCAAGCTTGGCAGTGCACAAAGGAAATCCTGGAAGAGAGCACAGGAGCCGGAGCAGCTGCAAATCACGTGGTACACAGCAATGCAGTCTAGCGTGGTGAGGCAAGGACTTACCTCCACCAAACTTGGACTGAAAAGTCACTGGACTGTGGGAGTCACTTGGACAGAGTTGCTGAGTTCCAGGGACCACGCTCGTTGTGCTGAGAGGGGACCCAGAGGACAGGTGATGCAGTCTTTGGTTGCCTGCGGTTGCAGGGGGAAGATTCCATCGACCCACGGGAGATTTCTTCTGAGCTTCTAGTGCAGAGAGGAGGCAGACTACCCCCACAGCATGCACCACCAGGAAAACAGTTGAGAAGGCGGCCGGATCAGCGATACAAGGTTGCAGTAGTCGTCTTTGCTACTTTGTTGCAGTTTTGCAGGCGTCCAGAGCAATCAGCGGTCGATTCCTTGGCAGGAGGTGAAGAGAGAGATGCAGAGGAACTCTGATGAGCTCTTGCATTCCTTATCTAAAGAATTCCCCAAAGCAGAGACCCTAAATAGCCAGAAAAGGAGGTTTGGCTACTTAGGAAGGAGGATAGGCCAGCAACACAGGTAAGAGCTTATCAGAAGGAGTCTCTGACGTCACCTGCTGGCACTGGCCACTCAGAGCAGTCCAGTGTGCCAGCAGCACCTCTGTTTCCAAGATGGTAGAGGTCTGAAGCACACTGGAGGAGCTCTGGGCACCTCCCAGGTGAAGTGCAGGTCAGGGGAGTGGTCACTCCCCTTTCCTTTGTCCAGATTTGCGCCAGTGCAGGGCTGGGGGATCCCTGTACCGGTGTAGACTGGCTTATGCAGAGATGGGCACCATCTGTGCCCATCAAAGCATTTCCAGAGGCTGGGGAGGCTACTCCTCCCCAGCCCTGACACCTTTTTCCAAAGGGAGAGGGTGTAACACCCTCTCTTTGAGGAAGTCCTTTGTTCTGCCTTCCTGGGCCAAGCCTGGCTGGACCCCAGGAGGGCAGAAACCTGTCTGAGGGGTTGGCAGCAGCAGCAGCTGCAGTGAAATCCCGGGAAAGGCAGTTTGGCAGTACCCGGGTCTGTGCTAGAGACTCGGGGGATCATGGAATTGTCTCCCCAATGCCAAAATGGCATTGGGGTGACAATTCCATGATCTTAGACATGTTACATGGCCATGTTCGGAGTTACCATTGTGATGCTGTACATAGGTAGTGACCTATGTACAGTGCACACATGTAATGGTGTCCCGGCACTCACAAAGTCGGGGGAATTTGCCCTGAACAATGTGGGGGCACCTTGGCTAGTGCCAGGGTGCCCACACGCTAAGTAACTTAGCACCCAACCTTTACCAGGTAAAGGTTAGACATATAGGTGACTTATAAGTTACTTAAGTGCAGTGGTAAATGGCTGTGAAATAACGTGGACATTATTTCACTCAGGCTGCAGTGGCAGGCCTGTGTAAGAATTGTCAGAGCTCCCTATGGGTGGCCAAAGAAATGCTGCAGCCAATAGGGATCTCCTGCAACCCCAATACCCTGGGTACCTTAGTACCATATACTAGGGAGTTATAAGGGTCTTCCAGTATGCCAATGTGAATTGGTGAAATTGGTCACTAGCCTGTTAGTGACAGTTTGGAAAGCAAAGAGAGAGCATAACCACTGAGGTTCTGGTTAGCAGAGCCTCAGTGAGATAGTTAGGCATCACACAGGGAACACATACATATAGGTCACAAACTTATGAGCACTGGGGTCCTGGATAACAGGGTCCCAGTGACACATAAAAAACATACTGAAAACATAGGGTTTTCACTATGAGCACTGGGCCCTGGCTAGCAGGATCCCAGTGAGACAGTGAAAAATACCCTGAAATATACTCACAAACAGGCCAAAAGTGGGGGTAACAAGGCTAGAATGAGGCTACTTTCTCACAACATGGTACTCCTCATTTGTAGTCTCGCTTTCTAACTCTGGGGCTTGGTCATCTTCATCATCACTATTCATCTGAATCTCAGTTCATCATTTGAACAAGTAATCGAACATTTCATTTTACACAGCAAGTGTCTTCCCAGTAGGGATATCGGACTCTAATCAGAGACTACGAATTTGTGCAATCCCTGAAAGTTGCCAATTTTATCCTGAACTGCTTCTGTAATCCGGTTGGTCAAATATTGATTCACCACTCCTACAATCTAAATTGTTCTACCTCAAAGTGGCAAATTTGGAACTTCTGTACTTCTCACTGTAGAGCGTGTAGCTCCTGTGTCAACCAAGAATGAAACTCTGTGGCCCATAACCTTTCCCTTCACATAGGGTCCTCTTTGATCTACTTCAAGGGAAGTTGCAAGCACACAAGGCTCCTCATCTGAACTGTCGCTCATCCAATCATCATTTATTCCATTCTTACTGTGTAACGGTAATTGGTACTACTTTGGTTAAGCCTCTGATGTGTGACCTGTTGAGAAAGCATCATCTGTTGCTGTTCCATTGGGGCCTGAGGTATTTGAATTTGCTGTCTAGGTACCATGGGAACCTGGTGTTGCATCAGCTGCAACTGCGTCATTTGTACATGTGGCATTTGCACCTGCTGCATGGGTTGAAAATTCTGCACTTGATTCACATTATTCTGAAAATTTGGATTAGGACCTCTCACTCTCAGTCCTTTCAAGTTCTGGAATGAAGTGATATCATTACTCTGCTAAGTGACACCTTCCTGCACCATCATTGGACACTCCCGTTTCCAATGTCCAACGGCTCCGCAAATGTCCCTTAGGAGCACTCTGCGGGGTATTCAGCTTGTCTAACCATTCAGTCAACTGCTGAGCTGTCAATCCTTGCAACAAAATGTTACTTGCTTGGACTGGTGGCACCTGCTGTGCAACTGCATTCTGGGTCTGTGGTGTCAGTAATTTCAAACTCTGCCTAACAATTTACCCTACCAGAGTATCTGGAAGTGCTACAACTGGACCAAGGTCTAACAATGATCATGATCCATCAAATGTCTGTCCCACAGGAGAGACTACTTGAGCATTTTCATTATGTCCTTCCCTCATTATACTCTGGGACATTGTCCTCTGTTCACCTACAGTCGTTTTCTTCTGGGCAAATAAGGGTATGGCTGGACCAACAGTAATAGGTAGCAATATAGCATCCGGGCTCTTCTGGCACTTACACTCTATGGGAGAGTAACTCCCATATTCTGATTCTTCATTGGATTCATATCTGACTGTGTACCTGTTAAAGGAGTAAATCTCGGCATTACCTGCGGCTGCACTTGGGGCAGTGAAAGTGGAGTTGGTTCAGTCTGAACCAATATCGGTCTCGGGTAAACCTGTTCCGTAGGCACCATTAAGTTTGAAGTCGTTTCCATAATGGACACATCAGGATAAATTATCGGAGCCTGTGGCGGTTGCATCTGCTTTTGCACTACAGGAGTTGTAGGCACATTAAGACCACTCTGCATCGCATTCTAAGTCAGGCTAGCATTAACCTTCATCGGACTCACCATCCCATTACCCTGTGTCCGGGCTGTTGGATCAGCACTGGCACTTAGACCACTCTCATGTGCTGTATATGGTGGTGGGCGATTCCTCAATAGCTGTGTAATAAATTTTGCATCATCTGATTCCTCCTACACCGTTGAAGACTTTCTAGCCTCCCTACTTTCGGACAGACTTCTGTTAGTCTTTCTAGTAGCTTTCCTTCCTTCCTTCTCATTGTCCTGTGTAATTGCTTGAAACAACTTAATTGTGTGCAAAGTCTCCATCCTTGGTCTTGGAAGTGTTTTTCTCTACATTCTGACACTCCCTTATTTTTAATCTCTTTGTACAGTTTCTTCACAGAGAAATATTTGAAAAATAAACCATGCCATTCATAAATATTCATAGTATAATTTTGAGATACCAGAAGATATGTATTTTCTTTTCCATCAGTATTTTTAACTGTTCCTTTTCTTTTATTTTTATAAACCATTTTTTACAGACAAACATTGGCAAAAGCTCAGCACGCACATTATGAAAGCAAGGCCTACAGGCTTTAATAATGCTTGCTTTAACACTGCGCTCTGAATAAGGACGCCCGGCCAATACCGTGTGATGATCAACAATGAAATCCCTGTCCCAGCAGTTATTCACTTTTAGGGACTCGTTAATCCAGACCTGAAATGCTGGAGATTGAGGGAGGAGGTAGTCCTGCCCCACTCTTTTTGGAAACAAACAGGAGGAAATCAAGAATGGAAAGTTGAAGAAAACATTTAAAAAAAACTTTTTTCTCCATGTTCTTAATTGCATCATTCCTATGTGAGCCTCTTTCTGAAAAAAAAACTTGCTAAATGGTCAAAGAAGTTGATTAGCATCATTACGGACAGCAGGGCAATTGAAGGCCATATTTTGCTGTAATCAGTGGACCATACCATTATCACATGAATAGGCTCAGAGTATTTGCTTTACTCAATGAATTTCGACACTTTTAAATTTACCAAGGAGGCTTCCGTCCTCTTTGCAGTTTGGGTATGATAAAACTCCTGCCGTTATTTCTGATAGCACAGGGAGAATCTGGATCGCAGACGTGTGATGAAGCATAATTGAAAAATAGTTAACAAACATCGGAGATACCGGATAAGATTCTAGATATAATTTTACCACACCGAATAATTTGGCAACCAGTATGTATTTATGTCTGTGGTATTTGTATAGCATGAACCTAGACAAAAAAGTAGTAGGGTAGTAGGGTCAAAGGAAGGCAAATAGTCATTGAGTGATAGGAAAGGAAGCTGGTTATTGGATTATGATTGCATTATGATGCAGCATTCTTCAAAGAGATGTGTCTTCAACTCTTTCCTAAACTGGTGCAATGTTAGACCCGCCCTTATGGATATGGAGGTGTTGTTGGAGATCCTGGGTGCATAGATAGAAAAGGCCTACTGCCTTGTTTTTCATTGTTACGCTTCTTAGTCTCCACTATAATGGGGTGTTAGAAATGGGGTCTCTAGTTGGCAGAGATATACACCTTTGTCCAAATAGAGACCACAATCCTAGTCAGGGTAAGTCACCACACAATCCATATTATCCTGTGCCCACCCTCTGGTAGCTTGGCAGTGAGCAGTCAGACTTAACTTAACTTATAAGGCAACGTCTAAAGTATTTACAACATACAATAACACAGTGAAAAACACTACAAAAATACAGCACACAAGTTTAGAAAAATAGATAATATTTATCTGAATAAGATGAAAATGACAAAGATCCAACAAGAACAAGATGAAATATCACTTTTAAAAGGTTTAAAAGATTCCCAATCCTTAAAAATCAATAGTTGTTTCTTTGTAACACACAGTACCTGGGATGTGTAAAAAATAACGACACACAGGCACCACACAGGAGGAAATGTGTGAAAAAATAAGGTGTTGTGTCAGATTTTCTGGCGCAGCACAGACGATGCATGATTTCTTTTCATGCTGCAAGGGTTTGCGTTGTTTTTCCGGCGCGCATACTTGGTTCCTCACTGCGATGCAGAGGTGTTTTGATGTCCAGGGATGAAAATCCTTGACGCACTGTTAGAAGGTGGAGGCGCTGTGTCGATCTAGTAGGCGATGGGTCGAATTTTCCATTGCAAGGCAGGTGCTGCGTTGTATTCTCCGTCAGGAATTCAGTGCTGCGTTATGCGGGTCGGTGGTGTGGCTATTTCCCAGCCACGATGCAGGCTTTGTGTTGATTTCTGCAGGCATTGCATTGATTTTCCAACAGAGTAAGAGGCCAGCAGGGCAGCAAGCAGGGCAGCAGTCCAGATGAGTCTTTTGGTCAGCCAGGCAGTTCCTGTGACAGAGTGCAGGTGTAGGTCTAGAAGTGTCTTATTTGATGGGGTCAGAGACCCAGTTTATTTAACCAAAAATGTGTTTGAAGTGGGGGAAACCTCAAAGAGTGATTTTGAGGTGCACAAATTCCCCTTTCAGCCCAGTCCTGTCTGGCAGGATCCTTGTGGGGGGTTATCAGTCCTTTGTCTGAGGGCAGGCCACTGGCCTTTGAAAGTGTGAGCCCCTCCACCTTTCCTGCCGAGGAAGACCGACTCAGTATGGAGGTGAATGCAGATGTGACTGAGTGTCCTGTGTTTATGGTTGTTTGGGTGGAATGCACAAGGGCAGCTGTGAACCAGCACAGACCAGACATGGATTGGAGACAGGCTGTAAAGCACAGATGGCAGTAAGTGAAATACTCTCTGTCTAAAAGTGGCATTTCTAAAATAGTAATAATAAATCCAACTTCACCAGTAAGCAGGGTTTTCTATTAGCAGTCTGCCAATACCAAACAAGACATGGCTACTCCTTTCAGATCAGACTCTACCACTTAAGAGTATATGAGGGCAGTTCTAATGCTAGTCTATGAGAGGAGCAGGCCTCACAGTAGTGGAAAACGAATTTAGTAGTTTTCACTCCCAGGTTTGTAAAACACATAAGTACATGTCCTGCCTTTTACCTACATAGCACCCTGCCCTGTGGATTACCTCGGGCCTACCTTAGGGGTGACTATTATGTAGCAAAAGGGGAGTTTAAGGCTTTGCAAGTAGTTTTAAATGGCAAGTTGAAGTGGCAGTGAAACTGCACAAACAGGCCTTGCAGTGGCAGGCCTGAAACATTGGCACACTCATTGCTGCAGGTCCACTACTAGCATTTAATTACAGGTCTTAGGCACAGGTTGTGCACTTTATTAGGGACTTAAAAGTAAATTAAATATAACGATTGGGTAGGAACCAATGTTACCATGTTTAGGGGAGAGAGCATATGCACTTTAGCACTGGACAGCAGTGGTAAAGTGTGCAGAGTCCTAAAACCAGCACAAACAGTGTCAGAAAATTTGAGGGAGGCAGGCAAAAAGTTGGGGGATGACCACTCTAAGGCTGTCACGTCTAACATGTGTCCCCCCCTGCTGAAAGTGGGGAGAGCTACCCAATCCCTTGGGAGCTCTCATCTCTAAGGCGGAAGAACCTGGAGAGACCATCATCACTGGTGTGGCTTTCCCCGGGAAATGCTCCACCATAAAGTCCGTTCCCTGTAGGGGGATGGACACCACAAGAGTTTAGGATTTTCACTTCTTATCTGCATGAGCCATTTGTGGGGCCTGTGGTCTGTCTGAACCCAAAAGTGAGTCCCAAACAGGTATGGTCTCAGCTTCTTTAGTGCCGAACCACAGCAAATGCTTCCCTTTCAATGGCACTCCACCATGGTTCCCGTGGAAGTAATCTCTAACTAATGAAGGCTACTGGTTGGCCTAGGCCCTCCTCATTCAGCTGTGCTAAGACTGCCCCATGCCATGCTCTGAAGCTTGCATCTGCACTATGAATTCCCTGGAGTAATCAGGGGCCCTGTGCACAGGTGCTTTGCTCATGGCTTCCTTGAGAGAATCAAAGGCTTTCTGACAAAGCCTCTGTCCTGATCACCAACCTGGGATGCTTTTTGGAAGTTAGCTCAGTTAAAGGAGCCACCATGGTGCCATATCCCTTAACAAATCTGGGGCCAGATGTATCAAAGGGTTATACCCATTCTGTGTCTATGGGAAAATGATTTAGTACATATGGCCCCTGGTGTAGTAACCAGTGAGGCCAAGGAAGGTCCTCACTTTGCTTTGAGTTTTAGGTGGTTGTCAGGCCATGATTGTTTCAGCCTTGGCCTGGAGGGGCTGCACCTTGCCACCACCCACTAGGCATCCCAAGTACACCACGGAACCCTGTCCAATCTGGCACTTACTGGCCTTGATTGACAGTCATGCCTGTTGCAGGGCCTGGAGCACCTTTTGAAGCAGGTGTTCCTCCCAGCTGGCACTGGAGATGGCAATGTCGTCCAGGCAAGTGGCACAGACTGCCTCCTTACCAGCCAGGACCCTGTTAACCAACCTTTGGAAGTCAGCACAGGCATTCTTCAAGCCAAAGGCCATTACCTGGAACTGATAATGTCCCTTAGGGCTTGAGAATGAAGACCTCTCTTTTGCCCCCTCAGTCAAGGTGATCTGCCAGTACCCTGATGATAAATCAAAGGTACTGAGGAATTTGACAGTGCCTAGTCTGTCAATAAGATCATCAGCTCGGGGGTGGGGTGTACATCAGTTTTAGTGACGGTGATGAGACCTCGGTAGTCTACACAGAACCAAAGGATCCAAGTGCCAAGGATCGACCGCTGACTGCTCCAGGACGCCTGCAAAACCGCAACAAAGTAGCAAGACGAATACCAGCAACATCCTGATGGCTTTCTCAACTGTTTCCTGGTGGTGCATGATCTGGGGGCTCTCTGCCTTCACCCTGCACTGGAAGCCTGGAAGCCAAGAAGAAATCTCCTGTGGGTCGACAGAATCTTCCCCCTACCAACGCAGGCACCAAAAGACTGCATCACCGGTCCTCTGGGTCCCCTCTCATCCTGACGAGCATGGTCCCTGGAACACAGGAACTCTATCCAAGTAACTCCCATAGTCCAGTGATCCTTCAGTCCAAGATAGGTGGAGGTAAGTCCTTGCCTCCCCACTGCAAACCTGTGTACTGTGTGATTTGCAGATGCTCTGGCTTCTGTGCACTCCTCCAAGGATTCCTCCGTGCACAGCCTAGCCTGGGTTCCCAGCACTCCGTCCTGCAGTGCCCAACCCTCTGAGTTGGACTCCAAAGTCATGGGACCCTCCTTTGTGACTCTGAGCCAGATCCAGTTCACAAATCTTCTAAGTGCCTGTTCAGGTACTTCTGTGGGTGCTACCTGCTTCTGCGGGGGCTTTCCGACATGCTGAGCGTCCCCTCTGTCACCTCCTCCAAGGGGCGATATCCTGGTCCTTCCTGGTCCCCAGCAGCAACCAAAAACCCCTACCGCAACCCTTGCAGCTAGCAAGGCTTGTTTGCGGTATTTCTGCAACCTTCAGCACGCCGTGGGACATCTTCCATCCAAAGTAGAAGTTCCTAGCTCTCTTTGTTGTTGCAGAATCCTAAGCTTCTTCCATCCAGAGGTACCTTTGTTGCACCTCCATCCGGGGTTTCCTGGGCTCCTGCCCCCCCGGACACTATCGCGACTCTTGGACTTTGTCCCCTTGCCTTGCAGGTCCTCCGGTCCAGGAATCTTTGTGGTTCTTGCAGAACCCCTCTATCTAGACTATTGTGTCCTTTTGGGTTAGTAGGTGTTCTTTACTCCTACTTTTCAGGGTCTTGTGGTGGGGTATCTTGGACACCCTGATTGTTTTCTTACAGTCCAGGTGACCCTCTACAAGCTCCCATAGGTCTGGGGTCCATTCATGATTCACATTCCACTTTTGGAGTATAAGGTTTGTGTTGCCCCTAGACCTATGTTTACCTATTGCATCCTATTGTAATTCTACACTGTTTGCATTACTTTTCTTACTCTTACTTACCTGTTTTGGGTTTGTGTACATATAACTTGTGTATATTACTTACCTTCCTACTGAGGGTACTCACTGAGATACTTGTGGCATATTGTCATAAAAATAAAGTACCTTTATTTTTAGTAACTCTGTGTATTGTGTTTTCTTATGATATTGTGCTATATGATATAAGTGGTATAGTAGGAGCTTTGCATGTCTCCTAGTTCAGCCTAAGCTTTGCCATAGCTACCTTCTATCAGCCTAAGCTGCTAGAAACACCTCTATTCTACTAATAAGGGAAAACTGGACCTGGCACAGGGTGTAAGTACCACAAGGTACCCACTATGAGCCAGGCCAGCCTCCTAAACTGGCCCTCAGTGTTAGGCTGTGATAGAACTGCCCCTACCCCTAATTCAGAAGCATCAGTCTGGGCTATGAATTTCGTGGAGTAATAGGGCCTTTTTAGGACAGGTGCAGAGCACATGACCTGTTTGAGCTCATCAAAAGCCTTTTGACAGCTAGCTGTCCACAATACCTTTTTAGGCATCTTTTTGCTGGTAAGGTCATTTAGAGGGGCTGCAATTGAGCCATAGTTCTTAATGAACCTCCTATAGTACCCTGTGTAGCCTAGGAAGGCTTTCACCTGGGTTTGAGTTGTAGGGGGAGCTCATTCATAATGGTTTGGATCTTCCCCTGCAGTGGTGCAATCTGTTCTCCACCTACCAGGTGGCCTAGATAAACCAGTTTCCCCTGCCCCATCTGGCACTTTGAAGCCTTGATAGTGAGGCCTGCATTTTGCAGGGCCTCCAAAACTTTCCATAGGTGGACCAGGTGATCATCCCAGTTGGAGCTAAAGACAGCTATATCATCTAGATATTCTGCACTAAAGGCTTCCAATCCCTGCAGGACTGTATTCACCAACCTCTGAAACGTGGCAGGTGCATTTTTCAATCCAAAGGGCATAACAGTGAACTGATAGTGCCCTCCAATGGTTGAAAATGCTGTTTTAGGTTTAACATCTTCTGACAACTTAATCTGCCAATACCCTGCAGTTAAGTCAAAAGTGCTTAGATACGTGGCAAAAGCCAGTGTATCTATCAGCTCATCTGCCCTAGGTATAGGGTGAGCATCAGTTTTCATTACTTGATTGAGACCTCTATAGTCAACACAAAACCTAATTTTCTTTTTACCATCTTTACTATGAGGTTTGGGGACAAGCACCACTGGGCTAGCCCATGGGCTTTCTGAAGGTTCACTCACTCCCAGATCTAACATTTTCTGTACCTCTTGTTTTATGCAATCTCTGACATGGTCAGGCTGCCTATAAATCTTACCTTTGACAGGTAAACTGTCTCCAGTGTCGATTGTGTGCTCACACCAGTTAGTTGTACCTTGGATTAGTGAGAAGAGGTCAGAGAACTGATCTAGGAGATTTATGCAGTTGTCCTTCTGCTCAGCAGTAAGGCAATCTGTAAGCACAACTCCCTCCACTAAGCCATCAGCTTCAGTGGTGGAGAAGAGGTTAGGGAGAGGGTCACTCTCTTCTTCCTGCCCCTCATCAGTTGCCATGAGCAGAGTTAAGTCATCCCTGTCATAATAAGGTTACAGGCGATTGACATGATGCACCCTAAGGGGACTCCTGGCAGTGCCCAGGTCTACCAAATAGGTGACCTCACCTTTCTTCTCCACTATGAGATGGGTCCCACTCCATTTGTCCTGGAGTGCTCTTGGGTCCACAGGCTCCAATACCCACACCTTCTGTCCTGGGTGGTACTGAGTCAGGACAGCCTTCTGGTTATGTCATTGCTTTTCGAGCTCTTGGCTGGCCTGAAGGTTTTTACTGGCCTTTTTCATGTACTCCGCCATTCTGGATCTTAGGCCAAGTACAGAATCCACAATGTCTTGCTTGGGAAGTTTTAAAGGTTGTTCCCAACCCTCCTTCACAAGAGCAAGGGGGTCTCTTACAGGATGGCCAAAGAGGAGTTCAAAGAGGCTAAAGCCCACTCCTTTTTGAGGTACCTCCCTGTAAGCAAAAAGGAGGCATGGCAACAGGACCTCCCATCTCCTTCTGAGTTTTTCAGGGAGTCCCATGATCATGGCTTTGAGAGTTTTATTAAACCTCTCAACCAGACCATTAGTATGTGGATGATAAGGAGTAGTGAACTTGTAAGTTACACCAAACTCCTTCCACATAGCTTTGAGGTATGCAGACGTGGAGTTACTGTCTGACACCACGTCCTTGGGGAAACCCACTCTGGAAAAGATTCCCAGGAGGGCTTTTGCCACTGCAGGAGCTGTAGTGGTCCTTAAGGGAATAGCTTCAGGATACCTAGTGGAATGGTCCACTACCACAAGAATAAACCTATTGCCTTAAGCAGTTGCAGGGTCAAGGGGGCTAACTATGTCAACCCCTACTCTTTCAAAGGGGACGCCAACCACAGGAAGTGGAATTAAGGGGTCTTAGGTATGCCACTAGTCTTGCCACTGGCTTGGCAGGTCACACAGGAGCGACAAAACTCCTTAGTGTCCTCTGATATATGAGGCCAGTGAAACAATGGAACAAGTCTGTCCCAAGTTTTACTCTGGCCCAAATGCCCAGCCAAAGGAACATCATGAGCCTATGTCAGAAGAAACTACCAGTACTGCAAAGGGATAACCAATCTCCTGGCAGCTCTAGGTTTAAGGTCCCTTGATTCAGTATAAAGGAGGTTATCTTCCCAATAGACCCTATGGCTATCAGTAACATCCCCATTCTGCTGTTTGATAGCTTGCTGTCTTAAACCCTCTAGTGTGGGACAGGTCTGCTGTGCCACACTCAGCTCTTCCCTAGCAGGCCCCCCGGCACCCAAAAGCTCAGCAGTGTTTGCTGCTAGCTCATCTGGTGTAGGTTCTCCACAGGGTGAGGATTCCTCCTCCTCAAAAGGGGAATCTTCTAGAGAGGGAGGGATGGTGGGCAAGGAATTACCCTTTCTACCCCTAGCTTTTGGGAGCTCTTGGTCCATTTTTCCAGGATCCAAGTTTCCCTGTCCTCTTTGTGTCTGGGCCTGAGCCCTTGTGAGAGCAAAGATATGCTCTGGAATGCCCAGCATTGCTAGATGAGCCTCCAACTCCACTTCAGCCAAAGCTGATGTCTCCAAATCATTGCCTAGTATGCAGTCTATAGGTAAATCGGTGGCTACCACAACTTTCTTTGGACCAGTAACAACCCCCCCCAGTTGAGATTCACAACAGCCATGGGGTGGCTAAGAGTGTTGTTATGAGCATCTGTTACTTGGTACTGCTGACCAAGTAGGTGTTGATCAGGTTGAGCCAGTTTCTCAATCACCATAGTGACACTGGCTCCTGATCCCTGTAGGCTTCAACCTCAACACCATTTATTAGGGGAAGTTGCTTGTACTTACCCACATTAAGGGGACAATCAACCAAGGTGGCAAAGTCAATACCACCATCAGAGACTAAAACAGCCTCTGTGGTCTCCCTAACAAGACCAGCCCCAACTACATTACCAATGGTGAGCCCAGCTACACCCTTTGATTGGCTATTTGTAGTACTCTTCCCACCACCACTGCTATTACTAGGGGCACTTGAGGACGCAGTTGGGGCTGTGGTAGTGGGAGCCTTGGTGTTTTTCTTTGGACAAGTGGAATCACTTGCCCAATGGCCTTTACTTTTACATAAATAACACCATGGCTTCTTTTGATTGTTAGAAGAGGATTTGGGCCCACCTCCCCCAGAGGATTTTTATGGGCCTGATGAAGACTCAGAATGTTTTTTATTTTTGTCCCCACCCTTGTCAGAAGACTTACCATCCTTCTTGCCATCCTTGTCACCAACTGTATGAGCTTTTCTGCTCACTCTTGTTTCGAACCATTTGTCTGCCTTCTTTCACAATTCTTTGGGAGAGGTCAGATCTGAGTCTACCAAGTACTGATGTAACAAGTCAGACACATGGTTATTCAAAATATGCTCTCTCAAAATAAGATTATATAGGTTTTCATAGTCATTCACCTTACTGCCATGTAGCCATCCCTCCAAGGCCTTCACTGAACAGTCTACAAAGTCTGTCCAGTCTTGAGAGGACACTTTTCTGGTATCTATGAACTTTATCCTGTATTGTTCAGTGGTTAAGCCAAATCCATCTAAGAGTGCATCTTTCAAAATGTTGTAGTTGTTGCCATCACTTTCTTTGACAGTAAGGAGCCTATCCCTACCCTTCCAAGTGAAAGATAGCCACATGATAGCAGCCCACTGCCTTTGAGGGACCAACTGTACCTTACAGGCCCTCTCAAGTGCAGCAAACCACTTGTTTATGTCATCCCCCTCCTTGTAAGGGGGGACAATTGTGTGCAGGTTTCTTGAATCTCTTTGTCTTACAGGATGACTATCAAGAACACTGCTGCTGCTACCATGGGAAACTAACCCCAACTTGTGTCTTTCCCTCTCTACATCTAGAGACTCCCTGTCTAAGGCCAATTGCTGCTGCCTCAGCTTCAGTCTGGCCTCTTCCAACCTCAGCTCTCTGAGTTCCCTATCTAGGGTGTTATCCTCAGGGTGGGAAGCTTGGGAATTCTCTGGCACAGAGGTGATGTGGGAATTGGCAGAAGTGGGCCTGTCTCTAACTGCCTGAACTCTAGTTCCCTGGCCATTTGGAGTGAAAGGTGCCCTACTGATGTGTGACCCCCGCCCACTACCAGCTTCACTAGATGGCATGTTAGCTGATGGGTCTTTGGAGGAACCCTCCCCAGAGTCCTCAGGGCCCTCCCCTGATTCTACCTGGGTACCTGTGAGAAAGTAGCCTCTTTCTAGCCTTGTTACCCCCACTTTTGGCATGTTTGTGAGTGTATGTCAGGGTGTTTTCACTGTCTCACTGGGATCCTGCTAGCCAGGGCCCAGTACTCATAGTGAAAACCCTATGTATTCAGTATGTTTGTTATGTGTCACTGGGACCCTGCTAGCCAGGACCCCAGTGTTCATAAGTTTGTGACCTATATGTATGTGTTCCCTGTGTGATGCCTAACTGTCTCACTGAGGCTCTGCTAACCAGAACCTCAGTGGTTATGCTCTCTCTTTACAAATTGTCACTAACAGGCTAGTGACCAATTTCACCAATTTACATTGGCACACTGGAACACCCTTATAATTCCCTAGTATATGGTACTGAGGTACCCAGGGTATTGGGGTTCCAGGAGATCCCTATGGGCTGCAGCATTTCTTTGGCCACCCATAGGGAGCTCTGACAATTCTTACAGAGGCCTACTATTGCAGCCTGAGTGAAATAACATCCACGTTATTTCACAGCCATTTACAACTGCACTTAAGTAACTTATAAGTCACCTATATGTCTAACCTTTACCTGGTAAAGGTTGGGTGCTAAGTTACTTAGTGTGTGGGCACCCTGGCACTAGCCAAGGTGCCCCCACATTGTTCAGGGCAAATTCCCTGGACTTTGTGAGTGCGGGGACACCATTACACGTGTGCACTGTACATATGTCACTACCTATGTATAGCGTCACAAAGGTAACTCCGAACATGGCCATGTAACATGTCTAAGATTGGGGAGACAATTCCATGATCCCCCGAGTCTCTAGCACAGACCCGGGTACTGCCAAACTGCCTTTCCCGGGGTTTCCCTGCAGCTGCTGCTGCTGCCAACCCCTCAGACAGGTTCCTGCCCTCCTGGGGTCCAGCCAGGCTTGGCTCAGGAAGGCAGAACAAAGGACTTCCTCAGAGAGAGGGTGTTACACCCTCTCCCTTTGGAAAAAGGTGTTATGGCTGGGGAGGAGTAGCCTCCCCCAGCCTCTGGAAATGCTTTCATGGGCACAGATGGTGCCCATTTCTGCATAAGCCAGTCTACACCGGTTCAGGGATCCCCCAGCCCTACTCTGGCGCGAAACTGGACAAAGGAAAGGGGAGTGACCACTTCCCAGACCTGCACCTCCCCTGGGAGGTGTCCAGAGCTCCTCCAGTGTGCTCCAGACCTCTGCCATCTTGGAAACAGAGGTGCTGCTGGCACACTGGACTGCTCAGAGTGGCCAGTGCCACCAGGTGACGTCAGAGACTCCTTCTGATAGGCTCCTTCAGGTGTTGCTAGCCTATCCTCTCTCCTAGGTAGCCAAACCCTCTTTTCTGGCTATTTAGGGTCTCTGTCTCTGGGGAAACTTTAGATAACGAATGCAAGAGCTCATCAGAGTTCCTCTGCATCTCTCTCTTCACCTTCTGCCAAGGAATCGACTGCTGACCGCGCTGGAAGCCTGCAAAACTGCAACATAGTAGCAAAGACGACTACTGCAACTTTGTAACGCTGATCCTGCCGCCTTCTCGACTGCTTTCCTGGTGGTGCATGCTGTGGGGGTAGTCTGCCTCCTCTCTGCACTAGAAGCTCCGAAGAAATCTCCCGTGGGTCGACGGAATCTTCCCACTGCAACCGCAGGCACCAAAAAGCTGCATTACCGGTCCCTTGGGTCTCCTCTCAGCACGACGAGCGAGGTCCCTCGAATCCAGCAACTCTGTCCAAGTGACTCCCACAGTCCAGTGACTCTTCAGTCCAAATTTGGTGGAGGTAAGTCCTTGCCTCCCAACGCTAGACTGCATTGCTGGGTACCACATGATTTGCAGCTCCTCCGGCTCCTGTGCACTCTTCCAGGATTTCCTTTGTGCACAGCCAAGCCTGGGTCCCCGACACTCTAACCTGCAGTGCAGAACCTCCTGAGTTGTCCTCCGGCGTCGTGGGACCTTCTTTTGTGACTTCGGATGAGCTCCGGTTCACTCCACTTTGTAATGCCTGTTCTGGCACTTCTGCGGGTGGTGCTTGCTTATGAGTGGGCTCTTTTTCTTGCTGGACACCCCCTCTGTCTCCTCACCAATTGGCGACATCCTGGTCCCTCCTGGGCCACAGCAGCATCCAAAAACCCAACCGCGACCCTTGCAGCTAGCAAGGCTTGTTTGCGGTCTTTCTGCGTGGGAACACCTCCGCAAGCTTCTTCACAACGTGGGACATCCATCCTCCAAAGGAGAAGTTCCTAGTCCTCTTCGTTCTTACAAAACACCAAGCTTCTTCCATCCGGTGGCAGCTCCTTTGCACCCTCAGCTGGCACCTCAGTGGTTATGCTCTCTCTTTACAAATTGTCACTAACAGGCTAGTGACCAATTTCACCAATTTACATTGGCACACTGGAACACCCTTATAATTCCCTAGTATATGGTACTGAGGTACCCAGGGTATTGGGGTTCCAGGAGATCCCTATGGGCTGCAGCATTTCTTTTGCCACCCATAGGGAGCTCTGACAATTCTTACACAGGCCTGCCATTGCAGCCTGAGTGAAATAACGTCCACGTTATTTCACAGCCAATTACCACTGCACTTAAGTAACTTATAAGTCACCTATATGTCTAACCTTTACCTGGTAAAGGTTGGGTGCTAAGTTACTTAGTGTGTGGGCACCCTGGCACTAGCCAGGGTGCCCCCACATTGTTCAGGGCAAATTCCCCAGACTTTGTGAGTGCAGGGACACCATTACACGTGTGCACTGTACATAGGTCACTACCTATGTACAGCGTCACAAAGGTAACTCCGAACATGGCCAAGTAACATGTCTAAGATCATGGAATTGTCACCCCAATGCCATTCTGGCATTGGGGAGACAATTCCATGATCCCCCGAGTCTCTAGAACAGACCCGGGTACTGCCAAACTACCTTTCCCGGGGTTTCACTGCGGCTGCAGCTGCTGCTAACCCCACAGACAGGTTTCTGCCCTCCTGGAGTCCAGCCAGGCTTGGCTCAGGAAGGCAGAACAAAGGACTTCCTCAGAGAGAGGGTGTTACACCCTCTCCCTTTGGAAAAAGGTGTTACGGCTGGGGAGGAGTAGCCTCCCCCAGCCTCTGGAAATGCTTTCATGGGGACAGATGGTGCCCATTTCTGCATAAGCCAGTCTACACCGGTTCAGGGATCCCCCAGCCCTACTCTGGCGCGAAACTGGACAAAGGAAAGGGGAGTGACCACTTCCCAGACCTGCACCTCCCATGGGAGGTGTCCAGAGCTCCTCCAGTGTGCTCCAGACCTCTGCCATCTTGGAAACAGAGGTGCTGCTGCCACACTGGACTGCTCAGAGTGGCCAGTGCCACCAGGTGACGTCAGAGACTCCTTCTGATAGGCTCCTTCAGGTGTTGCTAGCCTATCCTCTCTCCTAGGTAGCCAAACCCTCTTTTCTGGCTATTTAGGGTCTCTATCTCTGGGGAAACTTTAGATAACGAATGCAAGAGCTCATCAGAGTTCCTCTGCATCTCTCTCTTCACCTTCTGCCAAGGAAACGACCGCTGACTGCTCAGGACGCCTGCAAAACCGCAACAAAGTAGCAAAGACGACTACTGCAACCTTGTGTCCCTGATCCTGCCTCCTTCTCGACTGTTTTCCTGGTGGTGCATGGTGTGGGGGTAGTCTGCCTCCTCTCTGCACTAGAAGCTCCAAAGAAATCTCCTGTGGGTCGGCGGAATCTTCCCCCTGCAACCGCAGGCAACAAAAGACTGCATCACCGGTCCTCTGGGTCCCCTCTCAGCACAACGAGCGTGGTCCCTGGAACTCAGCAACTCTGTCCAAATGACTCCCACAGTCCAGTGACTCTTCAGTCCAAGTTTGGTGGAGGTAAGTCCTTGCCTCCCCACGCTAGACTGCATTGCTGGGTACCGCGTGATTTGCAGCTGCTTTGGCTCCTGTGCACTCTTCCAGGATTTCCTTTGTGCACAGCCAAGCCTGGGTCCCCGACACTCTAACCTGCAGTGCACAACCTCCTGAGTTGTCCTCCGGCGTCGTGGGATCTCCTTTTGTGACTTCGGGTGAGCTCCAGTTCACTCCTCTTCGTAGTGCCTGTTCCGGCACTTCTGCGGGTGCTGCCTGCTTCTGTGAGGGCTCCCTGCCTTGCTGGGTGCCCCCTCTGTCTCCTCACGCAAGTGGCGACATCCTGGTCCCTCCTGGGCCAGAGCAGCATCCAAAAACCCTATCTGCGACCCTTGCAGCTAGCAAGGCTTGTTTGCGGTCTTTCTGCGTGGGAACATGTCTGCAAGCTTCTTCACGACGTGGGACATCCATCCTCCAAAGGGAAAGTTCCTAGTCCTCTTCGTTATTGCAGAATCCACAGCTTCTACCATCCGGTGGCAGATTCTTTGCACCCTCAGCTGGCATTTCCTGGGCATCTGCCCAATCTCGACTTTGTCGCGACTCTTGGACTTGGTCCCCTTGTTCCACAGGTACTCTCGTCCGGAAATCCACCTTTGTTCCATTGCTGGTGTTGGTCTTCTTTGCAGAATTCCCCTATCACGACTTCTGTGCTCTCTGGGGAATACAGGTGCACTTTACACCTACTTTTCAGGGTCTTGGGGTGGGCTATTTTTCTAACCCTCACTGTTTTCTTACAGTCCCAGAAACCCTCTACAAGCTCACATAGGTTTGGGGTCCATTCGTGGTTCGCATTCCACTTCTAGAGTATATGGTTTGTGTTGCCCCTGTACCTATGTGCTCCTATTGCAATCTACTGTAAGTTTACATTGCTTGCATTACTTCCTTTTGCTATTTCTGCATCGTTTTGGTATTGTGTGCATATATCTTGTGTCTATTTGCTATCCTCATACTGAGGGTACTCACTGAGATACTTTTGGCATATTGTCATAAAAATAAAGTACCTTCATTTTTAGTATATCTGTGTATTGTGTTTTCTTATGATATTGTGCATATGACACCAGTGATATAGTAGGAGCTTTGCATGTCTCCTAGTTCAGCCTAAGCTGCTCAGCTATAGCTACCTTCTATCAGCCCAAGCTGCTAGAAACACCTCTTCTCCACTAATAAGGGATAACTGGTCCTGGTACAGAGTCTAAGTACCCCTTGGTACCCACTACAAGCCAGGCCAGCCTCCTACATTGGTTGTGCAGCGGTGGGATAAGTACTTGTAACTACTTACCACTTTGTCATTTTGTACTTTTCATAAGAGAAAAATATACAAAACAAGATCAGTGTATGTACACCTAACCAACAAGTTTTGCTTTTCTTCTCTTACTCTATTGCTAAGTGCTGAAAAGTACCTCTAAAACTTTCAAAAAGTTTCTAAAAAGTTGAAAAAGTTTTTTTCTGTTTCCTTAAAAAGTACTGAAACTTTTTCTTTCTTTTTCTGTCCCTTAAAACCTTTTCTATCATGTCTGGTACAGGTCCTACTCTTAATCTGGCCTGCACAGCTTATGATCTCCTTAGCTGGAAAAATTTGAGGAGTCTCTGCATTGATAGAGGTTTAGGGGTAGGGAAGAATCCCTCTAGAAAATTGTTGATTAACATGCTCATTGAAAATGATAAGGCCTTAGCTGGCATATCTGTTGAGAAGTTAGGAGATGGTTCACATTCTGATTCTGGGGCAGCCCCATCAAGAATGTTAGATGGTATTCTTTCCAACCTGCCCCTTAGCAGACCCCCTAGCATAACTGGTACTAATGTGAGCTCTCATCGCAGTAGGGATGGCATTCCTTTAGGCCAGGTTGTTAGGGTGCCAACTGTTAGGGACAGGTCTCCTTCTGTTCATTCACATCATTCTTCTGTGTCAAAGCATGCTCAACCCACCCACCCTGATGACAGAATGTTAGAAAGGGAGCTCAGTAGATTGAGAGTGGAAGAGACCAGACTGAAGCTTAAACAGCAACAGCTGGCTCTAGACAGGGAATCTTTAGACTTAGAAAAAGAAAGACAGAAGTTGGGGGTTTGGACCCCATGGTGGCAGCAGCAGTATTACAGATAGTAATCCTGTAAAAGAGCATGATTCTAAGAATCTGCATAAGATAGTTTCCCCTCACAAGGAGGGGGATGACATTAACAAGTGGTTTGTTGCACTTGAGAGGGCCTGTATTGTACAGGGGGTCCCTCAAAGGCAGTGGGCTGCTATCCTATGGCTATCTTTCAGTGGAAAGGGTAGGGATAGGCTCCTTACTGTTAAGGAAAGTGATGCCAATAATTTTACAGTTTTGAAGAATGCACTCTTGGATGGATTTGGCTTAACCACTGAACAATACAGGATTAAGTTCAGAGAAACCAGAAAAGAGTCCTCACAAGACTGGGTAGACTTTGTTGACTACGGTATGCAGTGAAGGCCTTGTAGGGGTGGTTACATGGCAGTAAAGTTTCTGACTATGAAAGCCTGTTTAATCTGATCCTGAGAGAGCATATTCTGAATAACTGTACGTCTGATTTGTTACACCAATATCTAGTGGACTCAGATCTGACCTCTCCCCAAGAATTGGGAAAGAAGGCAGACAAATGGGTCAGAACAAGAGTGAACAGAAAAGTTCATTCAGGGGGTGACAAGGATGGCAAGAAGAAGGATGGTAAGTCTTCAGACAAGGGTGGGGACAAATCTAAAAATGAGTGTTTATCAGGCCCACAAAAACACTCTGGTGGAGGGTGGTGGGTCCAAATCCTCTTCTAATCAAGTAATGAAACCATAGTGCTATTTATGTAAACTAAAAGGCCATTGGACAACTGATGCCAGTTGTCCAAAGAAAAGCACCAAGCCTCCCACTACCACAACCCCTACTGCTACACCTAGTGCCCCTAGTAATAGCAGTGGTGGTGGGAGCAAACCTACTAATAGCCAATCCAAGGGAGTAGCTGGGCTCACTATTGGTAATTTAGTTGGGGTTGGTCTTGGTAGGGAGACCACAGAGGCTGAGCTAGTCTCTGAAAGTGCCATTGATTTGGCCACCTTGGTTGCTTGTCCCCTTAATATGGATAAGTACAAGCAACTTCCCCTAATAAATGGTGTTGGGGTTCAGGCCTACATGGACACAGGTGCCAGTGTTACCATGGTAATAGAGAAACTGGTACACCCTGAACAACACCTACTTGGTCACCAGTACCAAGTGACTGATGCTCATAACAACACTCTTAGCCACCCCATGGCTGTTGTGAATCTCAACTGGGGGGGGGGGGGTTACTGGTCCAAAGAAAGTTGTGGTTGCCTCAGATTTACCTGTAGACTGTCTACTAGGGAACGATTTAGAGACATCAGCTTGGGCAGAAGTGGAGTTGGAGGCTCATGCAGCAATGCTGGGTATTCCTGGGCATATTTTTGCTTTAACCATGGCTCAGGCCAAAAAGAAAAAAGGACAGGGTGACTTGGATACTGGAACAATGGACCAAGTGCACCCTAAAGCTAGGGTTAGTAAAGGAAAATCCCTACCTACTATCCCTCCCTCTACAGATGATTCAACTGCTGAGGAAGAAGAATTTCCCCCCTGTGCAGAACCTTCACCAGAGGAGCTGGAAGCAGACACTGCTGAGCTTTTGGGTGGAGGGGGTCCTGCCAGGGAGGAGCTGAGTGTGGCACAGCAGACCTGTCCCACACTAGAGGGTCTAAGACAGCAAGCTGTCAAACAGCAAAATGGGGATGTCAGTGACTCACATAGAGTTTACTTGGAGGACAACCCCTTGTATACAGAAGCAAGGGATCCAAAACCAGGAGCAGCCAGTGTAGGAGGCTGGACTGGCTTGTAGTGAGTACCAAGGGGTACTTGCACCTTGCACCAGGCCCAGTTATCCCTTATTAGTGTATAGGGTGTCTAGCAGCATAGGCTGATAGATTATGGTAGCTTAGCAGAGCAGCTTAGGCTGAACTAGGAGACGAGTGAAGCTCCTATAGTACCACTAATGTCACTTGCACAATATCATAAGAAAACACAATACACAGTTATACTAAAAATAAAGGTACTTTATTTTTATGACAATATGCCAAAGTATCTCAGAGTGTACCCTCAGTGAGAGGATAGGAAATATACACAAGATATATGTACACAATACCAAAAATATGCAGTATAGTCTTAGAAAACAGTGCAAACAATATATAGTTACAATAGGATGCAATGGGGACACATAGGGATAGGGGCAACACAAACCATATACTCCAAAAGTGGAATGCGAACCACGAATGGACCCCAAACCTATGTGACCTTGTAGAGGGTCGCTGGGACTATTAGAAAATAGTGAGGGTTAGAAAAATAGCCCACCCCAAGACCCTGAAAAGTGAGTGCAAAGTGCACTAAAGTTCCCCAAAGGACATAGAAGTCGTTATAGGGGAATCCTGCAGGAAAGACACAAACCAGCAATGCAACAACAATGGATTTCCAGTCGAGGGTACCTGTGGAACAAGGGGACCAAGTCCAAAAGTCACAAGCAAGTCGGAGATGGGCAGATGCCCAGGAAATGCCAGCTGTGGGTGCAAAGAAGCTTCTACTGGACAGAAGAAGCTGAGGTTTCAGCAGGAACGACAAGGGCTAGAGACTTTCACTTTGGAGGACGGATCCCTCACGCCGTGGAGAGTCGTGCAGAAGTGTTTTCCCGCCGAAAGACTGCCAACAAGCCTTGCTAGCTGTAAATCGTGCGGTAACCGTTTTTGGAAGCTGCTGTGGCCCAGGAGGGACCAGGATGTCGCAAATTGCGTCAGGAGAGAGAGGGGACGTCGAACAAGACAAGGAGCCCTCTCAGCAGCAGGTAGCCCCCAGATAAGTGCCAGAAATAGGCACTACAAGGATGTGTGAAATGGTGCTCACCCGTAGTTACACAAAGGAATCCCACGTCGCCGGAGACCAACTTAGAAAGTCGTGCAATGCAGGTTAGAGTGCCGTGGACCCAGGCTTGGCTGTGCACAAAGGATTTCCGCGGGAAGTCCACAGGGGCCGGAGTAGCTGCAACAGACGCAGTTCCCAGCAATGCAGTCTGGCGGGGGGAGGCAAGGACTTACCTCCACCAAACTTGGACTGAAGAGTCACTGAACTGTGGGAGTCACTTGGACAGAGTTGCTGGATTCAAGGGACCTCGCTCGTCGTGCTGAGAGGAGACCCAAGGGACCGGTAATGCAGCTTTTTGGTGCCTGCGGTTGCAGGGGGAAGATTCAGTCGACCCACGGGAGATTTCTTCGGAGCTTCTAGTGCAGATAGGAGGCAGACTACCCCCACAGCATGCACCACCAGGAAAACAGTCGAGAAGGCGGCAGGATCGGCGTTACAGAGTTGCAGTAGTCGTCTTAGCTACTTTGTTGCAGTTTTGCAGGCTTCCAGCGCGGTCAGCAGTCGATTCCATGGCAGAAGGTGAAGAGAGAGATGCAGAGGAACTCTGATGAGCTCTTGCATTCGTTATCTAAAGTTTCCCCAGAGACAGAGACCCTAAATAGCCAGAAAAGAGGGTTTGGCTACCTAGGAGAGAGGATAGGCTCGCAACACCTGAAGGAGCCTATCAGAAGGAGTCTCTGACGTCACCTGGTGGCACTGGCCACTCAGAGCAGTCCAGTGTGCCAGCAGCACCTCTGTTTCCAAGATGGCAGAGGTCTGGAGCACACTGGAGGAGCTCTGGACACCTCCCAAGGTAGGTGCAGGTCAGGGGAGTGGTCACTCCCCTTTCCTTTGTCCAGTTTCGCGCCAGAGCAGGGCTAAGGGGTCCCTGAACCGGTGTAGACTGGCTTATGCAGAAATGGGCACCAAATGTGCCCATGAAAGCATTTCCAGAGGCTGGGGGAGGCTACTCCTCCCCTGCCTTCACACCATTTTCCAAAGGGAGAGGGTCTCTCAGAGGAAGTCCTTTGTTCTGCCATCCTGGGACAAGCCTGGCTTGACCCCAGGAGGGCAGAAACCTGTCTGAGGGGTTGGCAGTAGCAGCAGCTGCAGTGAAACCCCAGGAAAGTCAGTTTGGCAGTACCAGCGTCTGTGCTACAGACCACTGGGATCATGGGATTGTGCCAACTATGCCAGGATGGCATAGAGGGGGCAATTCCATGATCATAGACATGTTACATGGCCATATTCGGAGTTACCATTGTGAAGCTACATATAGGTAGTGACCTATATGTAGTGCACGCGTGTAATGGTGTCCCCGCACTCACAAAGTCCGGGGAATTGGCCCTGAACAATGTGGGGGCACCTTGGCTAGTGCCAGGGTGCCCTCACACTAAGTAACTTTGCACCTAACCTTTACCAGGTAAAGGTTAGACATGTAGGTGACTTATAAGTTACTTAAGTGCAGTGTAAAATGGCTGTGAAATAACGTGGACGTTATTTCACTCAGGCTGCAGTGGCAAGCCTGTGTAAGAATTGTCAGAGCTCCCTATGGGTGGCAAAAGAAATGCTGCAGCCCATAGGGATCTCCTGGAACCCCAATACCCTGGGTACCTCAGTACCATATACTAGGGAATTATATGGGTGTTCCAGTAAGCCAATGTAAATTGGTAAAATTGGTCACTAGCCTGTTAGTGACAATTTGAAAGAAATGAGAGAGCATAACCACTGAGGATCTGATTAGCAGAGCCTCAGTGAGACAGTTAGGCACCGCACAGGGAACACATACATATAGGCCACAAACTTATGAGCACTGGGGTCCTGACTAGCAGGGTCCCAGTGACACATAACAAACATACTGAAAACATAGGGTTTTCACTATGAGCACTGGGCCTTGGTTAGCAGGATCCCAGTGAGACAGTGAAAACACCCTGACATACACTCACAAACAGGCCAAAAGTGGGGGTAACAAGGCTAGAAAGAGGCTACTTCTCGCAGCCAGGAGATTGGTGGTCCCCCTGCAATACAGAGAGTTCCTCTTAACTCTAGCTCACGACATTCCCTTGGCTGGACATCTTGGGCAAATTAAAACATGGGAAAGGCTTGTCCCCCTGTTTCATTGGCCTAGGATGTCAGAGGATACAAAAGATTTGTGTAAGTCCTGTCTCACCTGTCAAGCCAGTGGCAAGACTGGTGGCACCCCAAAGGCTCCCCTTATTCCAATGCCTGTGGTTGGGGTTCCCTTTGAAAGGGTAGGGGTTAACATAGTTGGCCCCCTTGACCCTCCTACTGCTTCAGGCAATAGGTTTATCTTGGTGGTAGTGGACTATGCCACAAGATATCCTGAAGCAATTCCTCTAAGGACCACTACAGCTCCTGCAGTGGCAAAAGCCCTCCTGGGAATCTTTTCCATGGTGGGTTTCCCAAAAGAGGTGGTATCAGACAGGGGTAGCAACTTTATGTCTGCATACTTAAAGGCCATGTGGAAGGAATGTGGTGTAACATACAAATTCACCACACCTTATCATCCACAAACAAATGGACTGGTTGAGAGGTTTAACAAAACTCTCAAAGAAATGATAATGGGACTCCCTGAAAAACTCCGGAGGAGATAGGATGTCCTGTTACCTTGCCTCCTTTTTGCTTACAGGGAGGTACCCCAAAAAGGAGTGGGCTTTAGCCCCTTTGAACTCCTATTTGGACACCCTGTAAGAGGTCCTCTAACACTTGTAAAGGAGGGTTGGGAACAATCTTTAAAAGCTCCTAAGCAAGACATAGTGGACTATGTACTTGGCTTAAGATCCAGAATGGCTGAGTATATGAAAAAGGCCAGTAAAAACCTTCAGGCCAGCCAAGAGCTCCAAAAGCAATGGCATGACCAGAAGGCTGTTCTGATTCAGTACTAACCAGGGCAGAAAGTGTGGGTCTTGGAGCCTGTGGCCCAAAGAGCACTCCAAGACAAATGGAGTGGACCCCACATTATTGTTGAAAAGAAGGGAGAAGTCACCTACTTGGTTGACTTAGGCACTGCCAGGAGTCCCCTTAGGGTGTTCCATGTCAATCGCCTGAAACCCTACTATGACAGAGCTGATCTCACCCTGCTCATGGCAACAGATGAAGGACAGGAAGAAGAGAGTGACCTTCTCCCTGATCTCTTCTCTTCCACAGAACAAGATGCTCTAGTGGAAGGTGTAGTTTTGGCAGATTGTCTTACTGCTGAGCAGAAAGATCACTGCATAAATCTCCTGGGTCAGTTTTCTGAACTCTTTTCTACTGTGCCAGGCACCACTTCTTGGTGTGAGCACACTATAGATACTGGAGACAGCATGCCTGTCAAAAGTAAGATCTATAGGCAGCCTGACCATGTCAGGGACTGCATAAAACAAGATGTTCAGAAAAGGCTTGAACTGGGAGTGGTTGAGCACTCTGAAAGTCCATGGGCCTCTCCTGTGGTACTTGTGCCAAAGCCTCACTCTAAAGATGGAAAAAAGGAAATTAGGTTTTGTGTAGATTACAGAGGTCTCAACCAGGTAACTAAAACTGATGCTCACCCTATACCCAGGGTAGATGAGCTCATAGATATACTGGCATCTGCCAAATATCTAAGCACCTTTGATTTGACTGCAGGGTATTGGCAGATCAAGTTATCAGAGGATGCTAAAGCAAAAACTGCATTTTCGACCATTGGAGGGCACTACCAATTCACAGTAATGCCCTTTGGTTTGAAAAATGCACCTGCCACTTTTCAGAGGTTGGTGAATACAGTCCTGCAAGGGTTGGAGGCTTTTAGTGCAGCACATCTAGATGAAATAGCTGTCTTTAGCTCCACCTGGGATGATCACCTGGTCCACCTGTGGAAAGTTTTGGAGGCCCTGCAAAAGGCAGGCCTCACTATCAAGGCTTCAAAGTGCCAGATAGGGCAGGGGAAAGTGGTTTATCTGGGACACCTTGTAGGTGGAGAACAGATTGCACCACTTCAGGGGAAAATCCAAACTATCATAGATTGGGTTCCCCCTACAACTCAGACCCAGGTGAGAGCCTTCTTAGGCCTCACTGGGTATTACAGGAGGTTCATAAAGAACTATGGCTCCATAGCAGCCCCTCTAAATGACCTCACTTTTAAGAAAATGCCTAAAAAGGTATTGTGGACAGGTAGCTGTCAGAAAGCTTTTGAGGAGCTGAAACAGGCCATGTGCTCTGCACCTGTCCTAAAAAGCCCATGTTACTCCAAGAAATTAATTGTTCAAACTGATGTTCCTGAATTAGGGGTAGGGGCAGTCTTATCACAACATAATTCTGAGGGCCAGGATCAACCTGTTGCTTCTATCAGCAGGAGGTTGAGCCCTAGAGAAAAGCGTTGGTCTTCCATAGAGAGGGAGGCCTTTGCTGTGGTCTGGGCACTGAAGAAGTTGAGGCCAAACCTGTTTGGCACTCACTTCATTGTTCAGACAGACCACAAACCTCTACTTTGGCTAAAACAAATGAAAGGTGAAAATCCTAAATTGTTGAGGTGGTCCATATCTCTACAGGGAATGGACTATACAGTGGAACATAGACCTGGGAGTACCCACTCCAATGCAGATGGACTCTCCAGATATTTCCACTTAGACAATGAAGACTCATTAGGTCATGGCTAGTATTATTGCCCTTCGTTTGGGGGGGGGTTGTGTAGAAAAGTACCATCTTGCCTGGCATGTTACCCCCATATTTCACTGTATATATGTTGTTTTAGTTGTATGTTGTAGGAAAGTACCATCTTGCCTGGCATGTTACCCCCATTTTTCACTGTATATATGTTGTTTTAGTTGTATGTGTCACTGGGACCCTGGTAACCCAGGGCCCCAGTGCTCATAAGTGTGCCTGAATGTGTTACCTGTGTAGTGACTAACTGTCTCACTGAGGCTCTGCTAATCAGAACCTCAGTGGTTATGCTCTCTCATTTCTTTCCAAATTGTCACTAACAGGCTAGTGACCATTTTTACCAATTTACATTGGCTTACTGGAACACCCTTATAATTCCCTAGTATATGGTACTGAGGTACCCAGGGTATTGGGGTTCCAGGAGATCCCTATGGGCTGCAGCATTTCTTTTGCCACCCATAGGGAGCTCTGACAATTCTTACACAGGCCTGCCACTGCAGCCTGAGTGAAATAACGTCCACGTTATTTCACAGCCATTTTACACTGCACTTAAGTAACTTATAAGTCACCTATATGTCTAACCTTTACCTGGTAAAGGTTAGGTGCAAAGTTACTTAGTGTGAGGGCACCCTGGCACTAGCCAAGGTGCCCCCACATTGTTCAGAGCCAATTCCCTGAACTTTGTGAGTGCGGGGACACCATTACACGCGTGCACTACATATAGGTCAATACCTATATGTAGCTTCACCATGGTAACTCCGAATATGGCCATGTAACATGTCTATGATCATGGAATTGCCCCCTCTATGCCATCCTGGCATAGTTGGCACAATCCCATGATCCCAGTGGTCTGTAGCACAGACCCTGGTACTGCCGAACTGCCCTTCCTGGGGTTTCACTGCAGCTGCTGCTGCTGCCAACCCCTCAGACAGGCAGCTGCCCTCCTGGGGTCCAGCCAGGCCTGGCCCAGGATGGCAGAACAAAGAACTTCCTCTGAGAGAGGGTGTGACACCCTCTCCCTTTGGAAAATGGTGTGAAGGCAGGGGAGGAGTAGCCTCCCCCAGCCTCTGGAAATGCTTTCTTGGGCACAGATGTGCCCAATTCTGCATAAGCCAGTCTACACCGGTTCAGGGACCCCTTAGCCCCTGCTCTGGCGCGAAACTGGACAAAGGAAAGGGGAGTGACCACTCCCCTGACCTGCACCTCCCCTGGGAGGTGTCCAGAGCTCCTCCAGTGTGCTCCAGACCTCTGCCATCTTGGAAACAGAGGTGCTGCTGGCACACTGGACTGCTCTGAGTGGCCAGTGCCACCAGGTGACGTCAGAGACTCCTGCTGATAGGCTCCTTCAGGTGTTAGTAGCCTTTCCTCTCTCCTAGGTAGCCAAACCCTCTTTTCTGGCTATTTAGGGTATCTGTCTCTGGGGAAATTTTAGATAACGAATGCAAGAGCTCATCCGAGTTCCTCTGCATCTCCCTCTTCACCTTCTGATAAGGAAACGACCGCTGACCGCGCTGGAAGCCTGCAAACCTGCAACATAGTAGCAAAGACGACTACTGCAACTCTGTAACGCTGATCCTGCCGCCTTCTCGACTGTTTTCCTGCTTGTTCATGCTGTGGGGGTAGCCTGCCTCCTCTCTGCACCAGAAGCTCTGAAGAAATCTCCCGTGGGTCGACGGAATCTTCCCCCTGCAACCGCAGGCACCAAAAAGCTGCATCACCGGTCCCTTGGGTCTCCTCTCAGCACGACGAGCGAGGTCCCTCGAATCCAGCGACTCTGTCCAAGTGACCCCCACAGTACAGTGACTCTTCAGCCCAAGTTTGGTGGAGGTAAGTCCTTGCCTCACCTCGCTGGGCTGCATTGCTGGGAACCGCGACTTTGCAGCTACTCCGGCCCCTGTGCACTTCCGGCGGAAATCCTTTGTGCACTGCCAAGCCTGGGTCCACGGCACTCTAACCTGCATTGCACGACTTTCTAAGTTGGTCTCCGGCGACGTGGGACTCCTTTGTGCAACTTCGGCGAGCACCGTTTCACGCATCCTCGTGGTGCCTGTTTCTGGCCCTTTTCCGGGTGCTACCTGCTTCAGTGAGGGCTCTTTGGCTTGCTCGACGTCCCCTCTCTCTGCAGATCCAATTTGCGACCTCCTGGTCCCTTCTGGGCCCCAGCAGCGTCCAAAAACGCCAAACGCATGATTTGCGTGTAGCAAGGCTTGTTGGCGCCCTTCCGGCGGGAAAACACTTTTGCACGACTCTCCAAGGCGAGAGGGATCCGTCCACCAAAGGAGAAGTCTCTAGCCCTTTTCGTTCCTGCAGAAACCTCAGCTTCTTCTGTCCAGTCGAAGCTTCTTTGCACCCACAGCTGGCATTTCCTGGGCATCTGCCCATCTCCGACTTGCTTGTGACTTTTGGACTTGGTCCCCTTGTTCCACAGGTACTCTAGATTGGAAATCCACAGTTGTTGCATTGCTGGTTTGTGTCTTTCCTGCATTATTCCTCTAACACGACTATTTTGTCCTTAGGGGAACTTTAGTGCACTTTGCACTCACTTTTCAGGGTCTTGGGGAGGGTTATTTTTCTAACTCTCACTATTTTCTAATAGTCCCAGCGACCCTCTACAAGGTCACATAGGTTTGGGGTCCATTCGTGGTTCGTATTCCACTTCTGGAGTATATGGTTTGTGTTGCCCCTATCCCTATGTTTCCCCATTGCATCCTATTGTAACTATACATTGTTTGCACTGTTTTCTAAGACTATACTGCATATTTTTGCTATTGTGTATATATATCTTGTGTATATTTCCTATCCTCTCACTGAGGGTACACTCTAAGATACTTTGGCATATTGTCATAAAAATAAAGTACCTTTATTTTTAGTATAACTGTGTATTGTGTTTTCTTATGATATTGTGCATATGACACTAAGTGGTACTGTAGTAGCTTCACACGTCTCCTAGTTCAGCCTAAGCTGCTCTGCTAAGCTACCATTATCTATCAGCCTAAGCTGCTAGACACCCTATACACTAATAAGGGATAACTGGGCCTGGTGCAAGGTGCAAGTACCCCTTGGTACTCACTACAAGCCAGTCCAGCCTCCTACATTGGTTGTGCAGTGGTGGGATAAGTGCTTGAGACTACTTACCACTCTTGTCATTGTACTTTTCATAAGAGAAAAATAAACAAAACAAGGTCAGTGTATATACACATAGCCAAAAAGTTTTGCATTTCCTCTTTTCACTCTTTTCTAAGTGCTGAAAAGTACTCCTAAACTTTCAAAAAGTTCTTAAAAGTTTAAAAAGTTTTTTCTGTCTTTCCAAAAAGTTCTGAAAACTTTTGTCTCTTTCTCTATCACTTTAACTCTCTCTAAAAAATGTCTGGCACAGGCCAAAGTGTTGATCTGTCCAAACTTACATATGACAACCTTAGCTGGAAAAGAGCAAGGAGTCTCTGTATAGAGAGAGGTTTGAGTGTAGGGAAGAATCCTGCCTTGGAACTGTTAATTAACATGCTTAGAGAACAGGATAAGGCCAGAGGTGGCCCATCTGTTGAAAAAGTACCTAATAGTTCCCAATCTGATTCAGGGACTCCCCCAGGAAAAGATTCAGGAAAAAAACTTCCTAGCCTGCCCATTACTAGACAATCTAGCATAGATGGTAATGATGATGAGCCACACCAAAGAAATAGTGTTGTCTCACATCATAGCAAAAGCATTTATTCTCACCATACTGGTAGTAATGTTTCTGTAAACCAAGCTGTTAAGTTGGCTTCTGTAAGGGACAGGTCTCCTTCTGTTCATTCCCATCATAGCTCTGTTTCTAGAAATGTCCCTCCCACCAACCCTGATGACAGAATGTTAGAGAGGGAACTCAATAAGTTGAGGGTGGAACAAACCAGACTGAAGCTTAAAAAGCAACAGCTGGATTTGGATAGACAGTCTTTTGAATTAGAGAAGGAAAGACAGAAGTTGGGTTTAGATACCCATGGTGGCAGCAGCAGTATTCCCCATAGTCATCCTGCAAAAGAGCATGATTCCAGGAATCTGCACAAGATAGTTCCCCCTTATAAGGAGGGGGATGACATTAACAAGTGGTTTGCTGCACTTGAGAGGGCCTGTGTTGTACAGGATGTCCCTCAAAGGCAGTGGGCTGCTATCCTATGGCTATCATTTAGTGGAAAAGGTAGGGATAGGCTCCTTACTGTGAAAGAAAATGATGCCAACAATTTCCAAGTTCTTAAGAATGCACTCCTGGATGGTTATGGCTTAACCACTGAACAGTACAGGATAAAGTTCAGAGAGACCAAAAAGGAGTCTTCACAAGACTGGGTTGATTTCATTGACCATTCAGTGAAGGCCTTGGAGGGGTGGTTACATGGCAGTAAAGTTACTGATTATGACAGCCTGTATAACTTGATCCTGAGAGAGCATATTCTTAATAATTGTGTGTCTGATTTGTTGCACCAGTACTTGGTGGACTCTGATCTGACCTCTCCCCAAGAATTGGGAAAGAAGGCAGACAAATGGGTCAGAACAAGAGTGAACAGAAAAGTTCATACAGGGGGTGACAAAAATGGCAACAACAAGAAGGATGGTAAGTCTTCAGACAAGGGTGGGGACAAATCTAAAAATGAGTCTTCATCAGGCCCACAAAAACACTCTGGTGGGGGTGGTGGGCCCAAATCCTCCTTTAATCAGAACAAGGAAAAGAAACCATGGTGCTATTTATGTAAAATAAAAGGCCATTGGACAACAGATCCCAGTTGTCCAAAGAAAGGCACCACAGCTCCTACCACTACAACCCCTACTGCTACACCTAGTGTCCCTACTAATAGCAGTGGTGGTGGGAGCAAACCTACTAATAGCCAATCCAAGGGAGTAGCTGGGCTCACTTTTGGTAATTTAGTTGGGGTTGGTCTAATTAGGGAGACCACAGAGGCTACTTTAGTCTCTGAAGGGGCTATTGATTTAGCCACTTTGGTTGCTTGCCCCCATAACTTGGAGAAGTACAAGCAACTAACCCTAATAAATGGTGTTGGGGTCCAGGCCTACAGGGACACAGGTGCCAGTGTCACAATGGTGATTGAGAAACTGGTGCACCCTGAACAACACATACTTGGACACCAGTACCAAGTAACCGATGCTCACAACATAACACAAAGCCACCCCATGGCTGTTGTAAATCTCAACTGGGGGGGGGGTAACTGGTCCAAAGAAAGTTGTGGTAGCTTCAGATTTACCTGTAGACTGTCTATTAGGGAATGATTTGGAGACATCAGCTTGGTCAGATGTGGAGTTGGAGGCCCATGCAGCAATGCTGGGCATCCCAGGGCATATTTTTGCTTTGACAAGGGCTCAGGCCAAAAAGCAAAAAGGACAGGGAAGCTTGGATCCTGGAACAATGGACCAAGTGCTCCCTAAAGCTAGGGCTAGTAGAAGCAAACCACTTACTACTATCCCTCCCTCTACAGTGGATTCTACTTCTGAGGAAGAAGAATTCCCTCCCTGTGCAGAACCTACACCAGAGGAGCTGGAAGCAGACACTGCTGAGCTTTTGGGTGAAGGGGGGCCTGCCAGAGAGGAGCTGAGTGTGGCACAGCAAACCTGTCCCACATTAGAGGGTCTCAGACAGCAAGCTGTCAAACAGGCTAATGGGGATGTCAGTGACTCTCACAGAGTTTACTGGGAGGACAACCTCTTGTACACTGAGCATAGGGATCCTAAACCTGGAGCTGCCAGGAGATTAGTGATTCCTCAGGAGTACAGAAAGTTCCTCCTAACACTGGCACATGACATTCCCCTAGCTGGGCACCTGGGTCAAATGAAAACTTGGGACAGATTGGTTCCACTGTTTCATTGGCCTAGGATGTCTGAGGACACAAAGGAATTTTGTAAGTCCTGTGAAACCTGTCAAGCCAGTGGCAAGACAGGTGGCACTCCAAAGGCACCCCTTATCCCACTGCCTGTGGTTGGGGTTCCCTTTGAAAGGGTAGGGGTTGACATAGTTGGCCCCCTTGACCCTCCTACTGCTTCAGGCAATAGGTTTATCTTGGTGGTAGTGGACCATGCCACAAGATATCCTGAAGCAATTCCTTTAAGGACCACTACAGCTCCTGCAGTGGCAAAGGCCCTCCTGGGAATATTTTCCAGGGTGGGCTTCCCAAAGGAAGTAGTATCAGACAGAGGAAGCAATTTCATGTCTGCATACTTAAAGGCCATGTGGAAGGAGTGTGGTGTAACTTACAAGTTCACAACACCCTATCATCCACAAACAAATGGACTGGTGGAGAGATTTAATAAAACTCTCAAAGGCATGATTATGGGTCTCCCTGAAAAACTCCGCAGGAGATGGGATATCCTTCTACCATGCCTCCTTTTTGCCTACAGGGAGGTACCCCAGAAAGGAGTGGGCTTCAGCCCCTTTGAACTTCTTTTTGGACACCCTGTTAGGGGTCCACTCACACTTGTAAAGGAGGGTTGGGAACAACCTTTAAAAGCTCCTAAGCAGGATATTGTGGATTATGTACTTGGCCTCAGATCAAGGATGGCTGAGTACATGAAAAAGGCCAGTAAAAACCTTCAGGCCAGCCAAGAGCTCCAGAAGCAATGGCATGATCAGAAGGCTGTTTTGGTTCAGTACCAACCAGGGCAGAAAGTGTGGGTCTTGGAGCCTGTGGCCCCAAGAGCACTCCAAGATAAATGGAGTGGTCCCCACACAATTGTTGAAAAGAAGGGTGAAGTCACCTACTTGGTTGACTTAGGCACTGCCAGGAGTCCCCTTAGGGTGCTCCATGTCAACCGCCTGAAACCCTACTATGACAGGGCTGATCTCACCCTGCTCATGGCAACAGATGAGGGACAGGAAGAAGACAGTGATCCTCTACCTGATCTCTTCTCTTCCACAGATCAAGATGCTCTTGTGGAAGGTGTAGTTTTGGCTGATTGTCTTACTGCTGAGCAGAAAGACAATTGCATAAATCTCCTAGGACAATTTTCAGAACTCTTTTCTACTGTGCCAGGCACCACTTCTTGGTGTGAGCACACTATAGATACTGGAGACAGTTTACCTGTCAAAAGTAAGATCTATAGGCAGCCTGACCATGTCAGGGACTGCATAAAGCAAGAAGTTCAGAAAATGTTGGAACTAGGAGTGGTTGAGCACTCTGACAGTCCATGGGCTTCTCCTGTGGTACTGGAACCAAAACCCAATTCTAAAGATGGAAAGAAAGAAATGCGGTTTTGTGTAGACTATAGAGGTCTCAACTTAGTAACCAAAACTGATGCTCACCCTATACCCAGGGCAGATGAGCTCATAGATACACTGGCATCTGCCAAGTATCTAAGCACTTTTGATTTGACTGCAGGGTATTGGCAGATCAAATTGTCAGAAGATGCTAAACCTAAGACTGCATTTTCTACCATTGGAGGACATTACCAGTTTACTGTAATGCCTTTTGGTTTGAAAAATGCACCTGCCACTTTTCAGAGGTTGGTGAACACAGTCCTGCAAGGGCTGGAAGCTTTCAGTGCAGCATATTTGGACGATATAGCTGTCTTTAGCTCCAGCTGGGATGATCACCTGGTCCACCTATGGAAAGTTTTGGAGGCCCTGCAAAAGGCAGGCCTCACTATCAAGGCTTCAAAGTGCCAGATAGGGCAGGGTAAGGTGGTTTATCTGGGACACCTTGTTGGTGGGGAACAGATTGCACCACTTCAGGGGAAAATCCAAACTATTATTGATTGGGTTCCCCCTACCACTCAGACTCAGGTGAGAGCCTTCCTAGGCCTCACTGGGTATTACAGGAGGTTCATTAAGAACTATGGCTCCATTGCAGCCCCTCTTAATGACCTCACATCCAAGAAAATGCCTAAAAAGGTATTATGGACAGCAAACTGTCAGAAAGCTTTTGAGGAGCTGAAGCAGGCCATGTGCTCTGCACCTGTCCTGAAAAGCCCTTGTTACTCTAAAAAATTCTATGTCCAAACTGATGCATCTGAATTAGGAGTAGGGGCAGTCCTATCACAACTTAATTCTGAGGGCCAGGATCAACCTGTTGCTTTTATTAGTAGGAGGTTGACCCCTAGAGAAAGGCGTTGGTCTGCCATTGAGAGGGAGGCCTTTGCTGTGGTCTGGGCTCTGAAGAAGTTGAGGCCATACCTGTTTGGCACTCACTTCATTGTTCAGACAGACCACAAACCTCTACTTTGGCTAAAACAAATGAAAGGTGAAAATCCTAAATTGTTGAGGTGGTCCATATCCCTACAGGGAATGGACTATACAGTGGAACATAGACCTGGGAGTAGCCACTCCAATGCAGATGGACTCTCCAGATATTTCCACTTAGACAATGAAGACTCATCAGGTCATGGCTAGTCTTATTGTCCTTCATTTGGGGGGGGGTTGTGTAGGAAAGTACCATCTTGCCTGGCATGTTACCCCCATTTTTCACTGTATATATGTTGTTTTAGTTGTATGTGTCACTGGGACCCTGGTAACCCAGGGCCCCAGTGCTCATAAGTGTGCCTGAATGTGTTACCTGTGTAGTGACTAACTGTCTCACTGAGGCTCTGCTAATCAGAACCTCAGTGGTTATGCTCTCTCATTTCTTTCCAAATTGTCACTAACAGGCTAGTGACCATTTTTACCAATTTACATTGGCTTACTGGAACACCCTTATAATTCCCTAGTATATGGTACTGAGGTACCCAGGGTATTGGGGTTCCAGGAGATCCCTATGGGCTGCAGCATTTCTTTTGCCACCCATAGGGAGCTCTGACAATTCTTACACAGGCCTGCCACTGCAGCCTGAGTGAAATAACGTCCCCAGCATCCTCATGGGACTCCTCTGAGTCTGGCTGGGTACCCCATCCTCAACCTCCTGATCCTGGGATGGGCCAGACTGGTTCTGGTCACTTTCTAGGAGAAGGCTAAGGAGAAGATCTTTTGTGGGATTCTTAACCAATGGCTAAACCTCTTTCAATGCAGAGACCCTTCGAACTTTTAAAGTTTAGGGGCATATTTATACTCTGTTTGCGCCGGATTTGCGTCATTTTTTTTTACGCAAATCCGACGCAAAACTAACTCCATATTTATACTTTGGCGTTAGACGCGTCGAGCGTCAAAGTTCATGGAGATTGCGTCATTTTTTAGCGTGGACACCTTCCTTGCGTTAATGATATGCAAGGGAGGCGTTCCCTACTAAAAAATGACTCAGAGGCATGTCGTATTTATACTCCCGGGCAAAAATGACTCCCGGGAGTGGGCGGGTCAAAAAAATTGACGTCTACCCTCATTAGCGTCATTTTTTAACGCCTGCTCAGGGCAGGCGTTAAGGGACCTGTGGGCTCGGAAGGAGCCCAGAGGTGCCCTCCCATGCCCCCAGAGACACCCCCTGCCACCCTTGCCCACCCCAGGAGGACACCCAAGGATGGAGGGACCCATCCCAGGAAACTTAAGGTAAGTTCAGGTAGGTATTTTTTTTTTTTTTTTGGGTGGCATAGGGGGGCCTGATTTGTGCCCCCCTACATGCCACTATGCCCAATGACCATACCCAGGGGACATAAGTCCCCTGGGCATGGCCATTGGGCAAGGGGGCATGACTCCTGTCTTTGCTAAGACAGGAGTCATTTCAATGGGGGTTGGGAGTGAAAAAAAATGACGCAAATCGGGTTGGGGCGAAAAATTTTCCTCAGCCTGACTTGCCCCATTTTTTTCACGCCCAAACTCCATTTTCCCCTACGCCGGCGCTGCCTGGTGTAAGTCATTTTTTTTTACGCACACCACTCCGCAGCGCCGGCTAACGCCAGCTAACGTCATTGAATAAATACGGCGCCCGCATGGCGCTTCAGAATGCCGTTAGCCGGCGTTAAATTTTTTGACGCACAACTGCGTTGGCGCAGTTGTGCGTTGAAAAGTATAAATATGGGCCCTAGAGTCCATATGTTGCCTGGACAACTGTGGGAGTAAACTCTACTGCAGACATGATAGAAAAGGTTCAAGACAGAGAGAAAAACAGTTTTTGGAACTTTTAAAGAACAGAGAAAAACTTTTTCAAACTTTTGAAAACTTTTGAAAGTTTTCAGAAACTTTTCAGAAAAGTTTTAGAGAAGGAAAGTTAAACTGTTTAGGTTACTGTGTATATTCTGAAGTATTTGGTATATGTTTTTCTTATGAAAAGCACAAATGACAAAGTGGTAAAGCAGTTACAAGTACTTATCCCACCGCTTCACCTCCAATGTAGGAGGCTGACCTGGCTTATAGTGGGAACCTGATGATACTTACACCTTGTGCCAGGTCCAATTGTCCCTTATTAGTAGATTAGTAGTGTTCTACCAGTTTAGGCTGATAGAGGTAGCTATAACAGAGGGATCCCTGAGTTGCTCGGTGCCCCCTCTGTCTCCTCCTCCAAGTGGTGACATCCTGGTCCCTCCGGGGCTACAGCAGCAACCAAAAACCTCTACTGCGACCCTTGCAGATAGCAAGGCTTGTTTGCGGTCTTTCTGCGTGGGAATACCTCTGCAAGCTTCATCGCGACGTGGAACATCCATCCTCCAAAGGGGAAGTTCCTAGTCCTCTTCTTTCTTGCAGAACTCCAAGCTTCTTCCAACAGGTGGCAGCTTCCTTGCACCCCCAGCTGGCATTTCCTGGGCTCCTGCCCACTCTCGACACTGTCGCGACCATTGGACTTGGTCCCCTTGTCTTACAGGTACTCAGGTCCGGAAATCCACTGTTGTTGCATTGCTGGTGTTTGTTCTTCCTGCAGAATCCCCCTATCACGACTTCTGTGCTCTCTGGGGGTAGTAGGTGCACTTTACACCTACCTTTCAGGGTCTTGGGTGGGCTATTTTTCTAACCCTCACTGTTTTTTTACAGTCCCAGCAATCCTCTACAAGCTCACATAGGTTTGGGGTCCATTTGTGGTTCGCATTCCACTTTTGGAGTATAGTTTGTGTTGCCCCTATACGTGTGTGCTCCTATTGCAATCTACTGTAATTTTACACTGCTTGCATTACTTTTCTTGCTATTACGTGCCTAATTTTGGTTTGTGTACATACATCTTGTGTATATAACTTATCTTTATACTGAGGGTACTCACTGAGATACTTTTGGCATATTTTCATAAAAATAAAGTACCTTTATTTTTAGTACTTCTGTGTATTCTGTTTTCTTATGATATTGTGCATATGACACCAGTGGTATAGTAGGAGATGTACATGTCTCCTAGTTCAGCCTAAGCTGCTTTGCCATAGCTACCTTCTATCGGCCTAAGCTGCTAGAAACACCTCTTCTACACTAATAAGGGATAACTTTACCTGCCACAAGGTGTAAGTACCTCTGGTACCCACTACAAGCCAGGCCAGCCTCCTACATTGGTTGTGCAGCAGTGGGATAAGTACTTGTAACTACTTACCACTCTGTCATTGTGTACTTTTCATAAGAGAATAATATACAAAACAGTTCAGTGTATGTACACCTAACCAAAACGTTTTGCTTTTCTCCTCTTAAACTTTTTACAAAGTTCTGAAAAGTTTCTCTAAACTTCTAAAAGTTAGAAAATGTTTTTTTCTCTGTTCTTTAAAAAGTTCTGAAACCTTATCTTCCTTCTCACTGTCTCTAAACCTTTTACTATCATGTCTGTTGTAGAGTCAGCTCTTAAAATTGTCAATACTACTTATGACAATTTGAATTACAACAGCCTAAGGAGTCTCTGCTTAGATAGAGGTTTAGTGATAGGAAAGAACGCTACAAAAGAGTTTCTATTTAACATGCTTATTGTGAATGATGAGTCCCAAGCAAGCACATCAGAGAGGTTAATAGAAGGTTCCCATTCTGACTCAGGGGATCTCCTTGAGGGGTGTGGGGAGGGTTCTTTACCAGATCTGCCCCCTAGCCGGACAGCTAGTAATGTTGGTAGTAATGGAGGTTCCCATCACAGTAGGGGAGTCTTTATTCTTGGAGGCAAAGTTGCTGGGGTTCAGTCAGTTAGGGACAGATCCCCCTCTGTTGTTTCCAATTTATCTTCTGTGTCCAAGCATTCCCAACCCACCCACCCTGAAGACAACATGTTAGAAAGGGAACTCAAAAAGTTGAGGGTTGAAGAGACCAGACTGAAGCTTAAACAGCAACAGCTGGCCTTAGATAGGGAATCCCTAGGCCTGGAGGAGAGGCAGAGATTGGGGTTTGGAGCCCATGGTGGCAGCAGCAGTATTCCTGATAGTAATCCTGTTAGAGATCATGATCCCAGGAATCTGCACAAGATAGTCCCCCCTTGCAAGGAGGGGGATGACATAAACAAGTGGTTTGCTGCACTTGAGAGGGCCTGTATGGTACAGGGGGTCCCTCAAAGGCAGCGGGCTGCTACATTGTGGCTATCTTTCAATGGAAAGGGTAGGGATAGGCTCCTTACTGTTAGAGAAACTGATGCTAACAATTTTGCAGTTTTGAAGGATGCACTCTTGGATGGATTTGGCTTACCCACTGAACAATACAGGATTAAGTTCAGAGACACCAGAACATAGTTCTCACAAGACTGGATAGACTTTGTTGACTGTTCAGTGAAGGCCTTGGAGGGGTGGTTACATGGCAGTAAAGTTTCTGACTATGAAAGCCTGTATAATCGTATTCTGAGAGAGCATATTCTGAATAACTGTGTGTCTGACTTGTTACACCAATATCTAGTGGACTCAGATCTGACCACTCCCCAAGAATTGGGAAAGAAGGCAGACAAATGGGTCAGAACAAGAGTGAACAGAAAAGTTCATACAGGGGGTGACAAGGATGGCAAGAAGAAGGATGGTAAGTCTTCAGACAAGGGTGGGGACAAAAGTAAAACTGAGTCTTCATCAGGCCCACAAAAATCATATGGTGGGGGTGGTGGGTCCAAATCCTCTTCCAATAATCAACCTAAAAAGCCTTGGTGTTATTTGTGTAAAGTCAAAGGCCATTGGACAACTGATGCCAGTTGTCCAAAGAAAAAACAACAAACCTCCCACTACCACAACCTCTACTGCAAATTCTAGTGCCCCTAGTAATAGCAGTGGTGGTGGGAGCAAACCTACTAATAGCCAATCCAAGGGAGTAGCTCGGCTCAATTTTGGTAATTTAGTTGGGATTGGTCTTGTTAGGGAGACCACAGAGGCTGTGCTAGTCTCTGAAGGTGCTATTGATTTGGCCACCTTGGTTGCTTGTCCCCTTCATATGGATAAATACAAGCAACTTCCCCTAATAAATGGTGTTGAGGTTAAGGCCTACAGGGACACAGTTGCCAGTGTTACCATAGTGATTGAGAAACTGGGGCACCCTGAACAACACATTACTTGCTCAGCAGTACCAAGTGACAGACGCTCATAACAACACTCTTACCCACCCCATGGCTGTTGTGAATCTCAACTGGGGGGAGGGGTTACTGGTCCAAATAAAGTTGTGGTTGCCTCAGATTTACCTGTAGACTGTCTACTAGGGAATGATTTGGAGACCTCAGTTTGGGCAGAAGTGGAGTTGGAGGCCCACGCAGCAATGCTGGGCATTCCTTGGCATATTTTTGCTTTAACCAGGGCTCAGGCCAAAAAGAAAAAAGGACAGGGTGACTTGGATCCTGGAACAATGGACCAAGTGCTCCCTAAAGCTAGTGGTAAAAAGGGTAAATCCCTACCCATTATCCCTCCTTCTACAGATGATTCCCCCTCTGAGGAAGAGGAATTTCCTCCCTGTGCAGAACCTATACCAGAGGAGCTGGCAGCAGCACTGCTGAGCTTTTGGGTGGAGGGGGGCCTGCCAGGGAAGCGCTGAGTGTGGCACAGCAAACCTGTCCCACATTAGAGGGTCTCAGACAGCAAGCTGTCAAGCAGCAAAATGGGGATGTCAGTGACAGTCATAGAGTATACTGGGAAGATAACCTCTTGTACACAGAGTCAAGGGACCCAAAACCTGGAGCAGCCAGGAGATTGGTCATTCCCCTGCAGTACAGAGAGTTTCTTCTCACTCTAGCACATGACATTCCTTTGGCTGGGCATTTGGGCCAGACGAAAACTTGGGAAAGACTTGTCCCCTTGTTTCACTGGCCTCATATGTCAGAGGACACCAAAGATGTTTGTAAGTCCTGTGTGACCTGCCAAGCCAGTGGCAAGACTGCTGGCACTCCAAAGGCCCCTCTAATTCCACTTCCAGTGGTTGGGGTGCCCTTTGAAAGGGTAGGGGTTGACATGGTTGGCCCCCTTGACCCTCCTACTGCTTCAGGCAATAGATTTATCTTGGTGGTTGTGGACCATGCCACAAGGTATCCTGAAGCCATACCTTTAAGGACCACTACAGCTCCTGCAGTGGCAAAAGCACTCCTTGAAACCTTTTCCAGGGTGGGTTTTCCTAAAGAGGTAGTATCAGACAGAGGTAACAACTTCATGTCTGCATACTTAAAAGCAATGTGGAAGGAGTGTGGTGTTACCTTCAAGTTCACCACCCCTTACCATCCACAAACAAATGGTCCGGTTGAAAGGTTTAATAAAACTCTCAAAGGAATGATAATGGGACTCCCGAAAAACTCAGGAGGAGATGGGATGTCCTGTTACCTTGCCTCCTTTTTGCTTACAGGGAAGTACCCCAAAAAGGAGTGGGCTTCTGATGGATACAACTACCTGTGGATTCCTCACCTCATGAATACTCCCATGGCGCCAGCATTCGACGGAAATCTTCTTACTAGTCTCTGCACGTCGACGAGGACGTCACTGTCTCGCACGCGACGCCGTCTGACGTCATACAGGCAATAAGAGGTCCTCGACGACGTGCAGACGTCAGTTCCCTTTTTTCCGTGCATTCGAAACGGTTATCTTCGAGGGAGCAACTGTTACTCTTGCGGTTACAGTGTATATCTTGCTGCGTACTCTTTCTCTGTGGAAATAATGTCGCAGAGAAAGTCTGGATTTAAGCCTTGTCGTGAGTGTGGAGGCAAGATGTCGGTGACAGATCCTCATTCCGATTGCCTTTGGTGTTTGAGCTCCGACCACGACGTCTCGACTTGTGATTCATGTCAGCACATGAATCCGAAGGCCCTTAAAGAACGCGAGGCGAAGCTGTTTATGGCCAAGTCAAAGGAGAAGCATCACAAGAAAAAGTCTTCTCCAAGACATCGGCGTCATCGAGACTCCCGGCGCCGTAGAGAATCTCGGCGTCATTCAAGGGAGGCTCGTTCCAGGTCTCCAGATCGGCGCCGGAGGACATGGGAGGTCAGCCCCACGGTGACGCCGCATCCTTCGACGCCGTTGCTCTCTCCGGCGTCTCCAACTTCGCCTGGACAGGCGTCGGTGATTGAGGTATTGGAGCCTCAAGTGTTTTCTCCGGCGCAGACGCCGAGGCCGGCGTCGGGGTCGCCTCCGAGTCAGGCACCCCAGTATCCGGCTTTTCCCACCCCTGGAGCCGATAGTTCCGCATTCTTGAATGCGATGTATGCCATCTTCCAACAGATGGCTCCAGGGGGTGCTCCGGCTGGGCCTTTGGCCTTTTCTTTGGGTGATCCTGCGCCTCTTCGGCCGGCACCCTTTATGCCCTTTCTCCCGTTTGGGAACGTGGGCTCGGCGCCAGTGTCGGCGCCGGTGGCCGCTCCGGTGGCTTCGGAGGGATTGGCCCCAGGGATTTCCATCCCGTCGACGTCGAGATTTCGGCCTGTGACTCCGGTGGGTCCATCCGTTTCAACTGCTCTTCAGTCGGCGCCGAAGTTACCTGTGGCGCCGGATGCGGCGTCGGTGGCTTCGGAAGATCGGCGCCGATCTCCGACTTCGGCGGAGGTAATGTCGACTCCGCGGATTGAGCAACGACTGCATTCAAGGAGGCGTGCTCTCCGGGTACTAGAGGAGCAGGAGTACCAACGAGCCCTAGAGGAAGGAGAGCTAGAGGACTCGGGTGATGGGCTGCGTGGACTGGAGTCGGCCAGTGGGCTGGACACTTCCCCTGAGTGGGACCTTTCGTCCCCGGGGGAATATACCGAGGAAGCTGCTTCCTTTCATACAGTGGTACGGAAGGCAGCTAGTTTTTTGGACCTGCCTTTGCCGGTGGTGGAGGCGAAACAAAACCTTTTGACAGAGGTGTTGCATCCGGCCTCAGCCGCGGCGGAGCCTCTATTACCTTTTAATGACGCTCTGCTGGATCCGGTTTTAGAGGTGTGGAAGAAGCCGGCATCTTCCCCAGCAGTTCACAGAGCCGTGGCCAGGAGGTATCGGACGGCTCCAACTGATCCTGGTTTCCTATCTAGGCACCCTACGCCGGAGAGCTTGGTTGTGCAGGCCTCCTGTTCGTCCAAGTCAGCGCCTGGTTCTTTTCCGACGGTGCCGGGGGACAGAGATTCAAAAAAGCTGGAGGCGCAGTCGAAGAAGATTTTTTCGTCCTGCAGTCTGGCTTTAAAAGCCACCAATGCAACCTGTATCCTGGGGAGGTATATTCATGCTCTGATGGATGACATCTCCTCTTCGTTTACAGAGCTTCCCCAGGGTCTTTTGGATCTTGTCTCTGATGCCCAGGCTGCTGCGACCCAAATTATTCAGACGGGACTGGATACCACCGACTCGGTAGCCAGAGCAATGGGCACAACTGTGGTGGAAAGGAGACAGGCCTGGCTCCGTAACTCGGGCTTTTCGGCAGATGTACAGTCCACATTGTTGGATCTCCCGTTTGATGGGGACAAACTGTTTGGGGCTAAGGCTGATTCCGCCTTGGAACGGTTTAAGGAGAGCAGGGCCACGGCTAAGTCGCTGGGACTCCAAGCTCCTTCTTCCACGGCCTCTTCCAGATTCTTCAGGAGGTTTCGTGGATTTGGGCGTGGCTCTTCCTCCTCTTCCTTTCGGGGAAGATATCAGCAACCTGCCTCTTCCCATCCCTATAGATCTTTTAGGGGGAGGGGTAGGGTCCGCACCAGGGGAGCTTCTCAGCAGCACTCTGCCTCTTCCTCATCCTCTGGCGGGGTGCAGCAGGGGAAGCAGCCTTAGGCTTCCACCATTTCCCACTCACTCCTCTCCTGTAGGGGGAAGATTACAGCATTTTCTCACCAAATGGGAGACTGTTACGTCGGACACTTGGGTTCTCAGTGTTGTGGGAAAAGGCTACACCCTTCCCTTTCGGGAGTTTCCGCCCCTCATCCCGCCCCGCCCTTCGTATTGTTCACAAGAACACCTCCTGTTGCTAGAACAGGAGGTAGAAGTCCTCCTTTTAAAGGGCGCAGTGAAGTTGGTCCCAGAGCAGGAAAGGGGTCAAGGAGTTTACTCAAGGTATTTCCTGATTCCCAAGAAGGATGGTCGTTTGAGACCAATTCTGGACCTGAGGATCTTGAATTGGTTCCTCAAGCAGGAAAAGTTCAAGATGCTGACCCTAGCACAGGTGCTTTTGGCGTTGAACATGGAAGACTGGATGGTGTCTGTCGACTTGCAGGATGCTTACTTTCATATCCCGATACTCAAGTCACACAGGAAGTATCTCCGGTTTGTGGTGGGATCGCAACACTACCAGTTTGCGGTCCTTCCGTTTGGTCTTACTTCAGCACCTCGAGTCTTCACGAAGGTGATGTCGGTGGTTGCGGCAGAGCTCAGAAGGAAGGGGATAGCAGTATTCCCTTACTTGGACGATTGGTTAATCAAAGCCAAGTCCCCGGAGCTTGTGTTGCGTCATCTGCAGTCAACAACCCAGTTGTTGTTCGACCTGGGCTTTTCGGTGAACGAGCCCAAATCTCACCTAGAGCCCTCTCAGCGCCTCCTGTTCATAGGGGCAGTACTGGATACAACATTGGGTCGGGCCTTTCCTCCGCCTCAGCGGATTCAAGATATTCAGGATTTGGTTCCAATGTTTCGAAATGGAGCGGTAGTTCCAGTCCTCAAGGTCCTTCGTCTGCTCGGTCTTTTTGCCTCCTGCATTCTGTTGGTCACGCATGCTCGCTGGCACATGAGGGCTCTTCAGTGGTGCCTCCGAAGGCAGTGGTCTCAACACAGAGGGGATCTAGAGGGTACTGTCAAGATCTCCAGAGATGCTGCTGTGGATTTGAAGTGGTGGATTGCAAGCAACAATCTTTCACAAGGAAAGCCGTTCCAGCAGTCGCCACCAGTGGCCACAGTCATAACGGATGCTTCCACTCTAGGGTGGGGAGCTCATCTGGGGGATCTGGAGATCAAAGGTCTTTGGTCTCCAGAGGAACAGATTTTTCACATCAATCTGTTAGAGTTACGGGCTGTACGTCTGACTCTCAAGGCCTTCCTCCCTTCCCTTCGTGGTCAGTCGGTACAGGTCCTAACGGACAATACTACCACGATGTGGTACATAAACAAGCAGGGAGGAGTGGGGTCGTACCTTCTCTGCAGAGAAGCTCTTCGACTATGGTCCTGGGCAAAGGACCATCGGATTTGCTTGATAGCAAACCATCTGGCCGGAGTTTCGAACGTGCGTGCGGACAGTCTCAGTCGCCACTTCTCGGCAGACCACGAGTGGCGTCTCCATCCAGATCAAGTCCGTTTAATCTTCCAGAAGTGGGGGTTTCCTCGGGTAGATCTGTTCGCCACTCGAGAGAACGCGCATTGTCCGTTGTTCTGCAGCCTTCAGTATCCGATGCAGGAAGCGTTGGGGGACGCGTTTCAAATGACCTGGTGCGGCCAGTTGCTTTACGCGTTTCCTCCCATACCCTTGATTCCTCGAGTATTGAGGAAGATTCGCCAAGACCGGGCTCTAGTAATCTTAATAGCTCCGGATTGGCCAAGGAGGGTGTGGTACTCTGACCTTCTCCAACTCTCAACGTGCCCGCCGCTCCGTCTCCCTTTCAGGGCAGACCTCCTCTCACAGTCGCAGGGGCAGGTTCTACACCCCAACCTCCAGAGTCTGCACCTACATGCCTGGAGATTGAACGGGGCAACCTGAGTTCCTTCTCTCTCCCGCCTGAGGTAGTGGATGTTATATTAGCGGCCAGGCGACACTCCACTAAATCTATCTACGCTAATAGGTGGTCTAAATTTGTTGCGTGGTGTGGAGAGAGGCAGATTGATCCCTTACATGCTCATCTATCGGACGTTTTGTCTTTTGCTCTATCTCTGGCGCAAAAAGGTTGTGCAGTGGCTACCATTAAAGGTTATTTATCGGCCTTGTCAGCCTTCATATGTCTTCCAGACCAACCATCTTTATTTAAATCCCCTATTGTTATCAGATTCTTGAAAGGTCTTCTAAATCAATATCCTCCAAAGCCATTCGTTATGCCGCAATGGGATTTGTCCTTAGTCCTGACTTTCCTTATGGGGTCCCCTTTTGAACCTATGCATTCTTGCCCCTTGAGGTATTTGGTTTTAAAAACAGTCTTCCTGATAGCTATAACATCAGCAAGGAGAGTGAGTGAGTTGCAGGCCTTATCAGTAAAACCCCCTTATACAACTTTTTATGGGGATAAGGTGGTGTTGAGGACCAAGGCTGCTTTCCTCCCGAAGGTTGTTTCACCCTTCCATTTGGCTCAGGCAATTACTTTGCCCACGTTCTATCCTCCGCCTCATCCTTCCAAAGAGGAAGAAAGACTGCACCGTCTGGACCCAAAGAGAGCGTTGAGCTTCTTTATCGATAGAACAAGGGATTTCAGGCTGGAGGATCAGCTGTTTATTGGATACGTGGGCAAGAGGAGAGGAAAGGCAGTGCACAAGAGAACACTATCCAGGTGGGTTGTTCTTTGCATTAAAATATGTTACTCTTTGGCAAAGACAGAATGTGTGGGTATTGGAGCCAGTGCCCCAAGAGCACTCCAAGGCAAATGGAGTGGACCCCATCTAACTGTTGAGAAGAAGGGTGAGGTTACCTATTTGGTAGACCTGGGCACTGCCAGAAGTCCCCTTAGGATGATTCATGTCAACCGCCTGAAACCCTACTATGACAAGGCTGATCTCACCCTGCTCATGGCAACAGATGAGGGACAGGAAGAAGAGAGTGACCCTCTGTAGGAGGCTGGCCTGGCTTGTAGTGGGTACCAATGGGTACTTACACTCTGTACCAGGTCCAGTTATCCCTTATTAATGTAGAAGAGGTGTTTCTAGCAGCTTAGGCTGATAGAAGGTAGCTATAGCAGAGCAGCTTAGGCTGAACTAGGAGACATGCAAAGCTCCTACCATACCACTGGTGTCATATGCACAATATCATAAGAAAACACAATACACAGATATACTAAAAATAAAGGTACTTTATTTTTATGACAATATGCCAAAAGTATCTCAGTGAGTACCCTCAGTGTGAGGATGCCAAATATACACAAGATATATGTACACAATACCAAAAATATGTAGTAATAGCAAAAGGAAGTAATGCAAGCAGTGTAAGGTTACAATAGATTGCAATAGGAGCACATAGGTATAGGGGCAACACAAACCATATACTCCAAAAGTGGAATGCGAACCACGAATGGACCCCAAACCTATGTGAGCTTGTAGAGGGTCGCTGGGACTGTAAGAAAACAGTGAGGGTTAGAAAAATAGCCCACACCAAGACCCTGTAAGGTTGGTGTAAAGTGCACCTACAACCCCCAAAGAGCACAGAAGTCATGAGAGGGGGATTCTGCAAGGAAGACCAACACCAGCAAAGCAACAACCTTGGATTTCTGGACCTGAGTACCTGTGAAACAAGGGGACCAAGTCCAAGAGTCGCGACAATGTCGAGAGTGGGCAGATGCCCAGGAAATGCCAGCTGAGGGTGCTAATAAGCTGCCACCAGAAGGAAGAAGCTTGGTGTTTTGCAAGAACGAAGAGGACTAGGAACTTCCCCTTTGGAGGATAGATGTCCCACGTCTTGAAAAAGCTTGCAGAGGTATTTCCATGCAGAAAGACCACAAACAAGCCTTGCTAGCTGCAAGGGTTGTGTTTAGGGTTTTTGGATGCTGCTGTGGCCCAGGAGGGACCAGGATGTTGCCACTTGGATGAGGAGACAGAGGGGGCGCCCAGCAAGTCAGGGAGCACTCACAGAAGCAGGCAGCGCCCACAGAAGTACCAGGAGAGGCACATAGAAGAGGAGTGAACCGTAGTCCACCCGAAGTCAGAAAAGGGAGTCCCACGACACCGGAGGACAACTCAGAAGGTTGTGCACTGCAGGTTAGAGTGTTGGAGACCCAGGCTTGGCTGTGCACGAAGGAAATCCTGGAAGAGTGCACAGGAGCCGGAGTAGCTGCAAATCACGTGGTACCCAGCAATGCAGTGTAGCGTGAGGAGGCAAAGACTTACCTCCACCAAACTTGGACTGAAGAGTCACTGGACTATGGGAGTCACTTGTACAGAGTTGCTGAGTTCCAGGGACCACGCTCGTCGTGCTGAGAGGGGACCCAGAGGACCGGTGATGCAGTCTTTTGTTGCCTGCGGTTGCAGGGGGAAGATTCCGTCGACCCACAGGAGATTTCTTCAGAGCTCCTGGTGCAAGAAGGAGGCAGGCTAGCCCCAGAGCATGCACCACCAGGAAACAGTAGAGAAAGCCAGCAAGATGAAGCGATACAAGGTTGCAGTAGTCGTCTTTGCTACTTTGTTGCGGTTTTGCAGGCGTCCTGAGCAGTCAGCGATCGATCCTTTGGCAGAAGGTGAAGAGGGAGATGCAGAGGAACTCTGGTGAGCTCTTGCATTCGGTATCTGAAGAATTCCCCAAAGCAGAGACCTTAAATAGCCAGAAAAGGAGGTTTGGCTACCTAGGAAGGAGGATAGGCTAGTAAGACAGGTAAGAGCCCATCAGAAGGAGTCTCTGATGTCACCGGCTGGCCCTGGCCACTCAGAGCAGTCCAGTGTGCCAGCACACCTCTGAATCCAAGATAGCAGAGGTCTGGAGCACGCTGGAGGAGCTCTGGGCACCTCCCCTGGGAGGTGCAGGTCAGGGGAGTGGTCACTCCCCTTTCCTTTGTCCAGTTTCGCGCCAGAGCAGGGCTGGGGGATCCCTGAACCGGTGTAGACTGGCTTATGCAGAGATGGGCACCATCTGTGCCCATCAAAGCATTTCCAGATGCTGGGGGAGGCTACTCCTCCCCAGCCCTGACACATTTTTCCAAAGGGAGAGGGTGTAACACCCTTTCTCTGAGGAAGTCCTTTGTTCTGCCTTCCTGGGCCAGGCCTGGCTGAACCCCAGGAGGGCAGCAACCTGTCTGAGGGGTTGGCAGCAGCAGCAGCTGCAGTGAAACCCCGGGAAAGACAGTTTGGCAGTACCCAGGTCTGTGCTAGAGACTCGGGGGAATCATGGAATTGTCTCCCCAATGCCAGAATGGCATTGGGGTGACAATTACATGATCATAGACATGTTACATGGCCATGTTCGGAGTTACCATTGTGATGCTATACATAGGTAGTGACCTATGTATAGTGCTCGCGTGAAATGGTGTCCCCGCACTCACAAAGTCCGGGGAAGTTGCCCTGAACAATGCGGGGGCACCTTGGCTAGTGCCTGGGTGCCCAAACACTAAGTAACTTTGCACCCAACCTTCACCAGGTGAAGGTTAGACATATAGGTGACTTATAAGTTACTTAAGTGCACTGGTAAATGGCTGTGAAATAACGTGGACGTTATTTCACTCAGGCTGCAGTGGCAGGCCTGTGTACGAATTGTCAGAACTCCCTATGGGTGGCAAAAGAAATGCTGCAGCCCATAGGGATCTCCTGGAACCCCAATACCCTGGGTACCTCAATACCATATACTAGGGAAATATAAGGGTGTTCCAGTATGCCAATGTGAATTGGTGAAATTGGTCACTAGCCTGTTAGTGACAATTTGGAAAGCAGAGAGAGCATAACCACTGAGGTTCTGGTTAGCAGAGCCTCAATGAGACAGTTAGTCATCACACAGGAACACATACAGGGCACACTTATGAGCACTGGGGCTCTGGCTGGCAAGGACCCATTGACACATACACTAAAACAACATATATACAGTGAAATATGGGGGTAACATGCCAGGCAAGATGGTACTTTCCTACACAACACCCCAAACGAAGGACAATACGACTAGCCATAACCTGATGAGTCTTCATTGTCTAAGTGGAAATATCTGGAGAGTCCATCTGCATTGGAGTGGGTACTCCCAGGTCTATGTTCCACTGTATAGTCCATTCCCTGTACAGATATGGACCACCTCAACAATTTAGGGTTTTCACCTTTCATTTGTTTTAGCCAAAGTAGAGTTTTGTGGTCTGTCTGAACAATGAAGTGAGTGCCAAACAGGTTTGGCCTCAACTTCTTCAGTGCCCAGACCACATGAAAGGCCTCCCTCTCTATGGCAGGCCAACGCTTTTCTCTAGGGGTCAACCTCCTGCTGATAAAAGCAACAGGTTGATCCTGGCCCTCAGAATTGAGTTGTGATAAGACTGCCCCTACCCCTAATTCAGATGCATCAGTTTGAACAATGAATTTCTTGGAGTAACATGGGCTTTTTAGGACAGGTGCAGTGCACATGGCCTGTTTGAGCTCCTCAAAAGCTTTCTGACAGCTAGCTGTCCACAATACCTTTTTAGGTATCTTCTTGGAAGTGAGATCATTAAGTGGGGCTGCAATGGAGCCATAGTTTTTAATGAATCTCCTGTAATACCCAGTGAGGCCTAGGAAGGGTCTCACCTGGGTCTGAGTTGTAGGGGGAACCCAATCCATGATTGTCTGGATTTTCCCCTGAAGTGGTGCAATCTGTTCTCCACCTACAAGGTGTCCCAGATAAACCACTTTCCCCTGCCCTATCTGGCACTTTGAAGCCTTGATAGGGAGGCCTGCCTTTTGCAGGGCCTCCAAAACTTTCCACAGGTGGACCAGGTGATCATCCCAGGTGGAGCTAAAGACAGCTATATCGTCCAGATATGCTGCACTAAAAGCCTCCAATCCTTGCAGGACTGTATTCACCAACCTCTGAAAAGTGGCAGGTGCATTTTTCAAACCAAATTGCATTACTGTGAATTGGTAGTGCCCTCCAATAGTCGAAAATGCAGTTTTTGCTTTAGCATCCTCTGATAACTTGATCTGCCAACACCCTGCAGTCAAATCAAAGGTGCTTAGATACTTGGCAGATGCCAGTGTATCTATGAGCTCATCTGCCCTGGGTATAGGGTGAGCATCAGTTTTTGTTATCTGGTTGAGACCTCTGTAATCTACACAAAACCTCATCTCCCTTTTTCCATCTTTTTAGTGAGGCTTTAGTACAAGCACCACAGGAGAGGCCCATGGGCTTTCAGGATGTTCAATCACTCCTAGTTCAAGCATTTGCTGAACTTCTTGTTTTATGCAGTCCCTGACATGGTCAGGCTTCCTATAGATTTTACTTTTGACAGGCATGCTGTCTCCAGTATCTATTTTGTGCTCACACCAAGAAGTGGTGCCTGGCACAGTTGAAAAGAGTTCAGAAAACTGACCTAGGAGATTCATGCAGTTGTCTTTCTGCTCAGCAGTAACACAGTCTGCCAAACCTACACCTTCCACTAGAGCATCCTGTTCTGTGGAAGAGAAGAGATCAGGGAGAGGGTCACTCTCTTCTTCCTGTCCTTCTTCTGTTGCCATGAGCAGGGTGAGCCTTGCCATAGTAGGGTTTTAGGCGATTGACATGGAGCACCCTAAGGGGACTCCTGGCAGTGCCCAGGTCAACCAAATAGGTGACCTCTCCCTTCCTTTCAACAATGAGATGGGGTCCACTCCATTTGTCTTGGAGTGCTCTTGGGTCCACAGGCTCCAATACCCACACCTTCTGTTCTGGTTGGTACTGAATCAGAACAGCTTTCTGGTTATGCCATTGCTTTTGGAGCTCTTGGCTGGCCTGAAGGTTTTTACTGGCCTTTTTCATGTACTCAGCCATTCTGGATCTTAGGCCAAGTACACAGTCCACTATATCTTGCTTAGGAGCTTTTAAAGGTTGTTCCCAACCCTCCTTCACAAGTGTTAGAGGACCTCTTACAGAGTGCCCAAAGAGGAGTTCAAAGGGGCTGAAGCCCACCGCTTTCTGGGGTACCTCCCTGTAAGCAAAAAGGAGGCAAGGTAACAGGACATCCCATCTCCTCCTGAGTTTTTCAGGGAGTCCCATTATCATTCCTTTGAGAGTTTTGTTAAACCTCTCTACCAGTCTGTAGGAGGCTGGACTGGCTTGTAGTGAGTACCAAGGGGTACTTACACCTTGCACCAGGCCCAGGTATCCCTTATTAGTGTATAGGGTGTCTAGCAGCTTAGGCTGATAGATAATGGTAGCTTAGCAGAGCAGCTTAGGCTGAACTAGGAGACGAGTGAAGCTCCTACAGTACCCCTAGTGTCACTTGCACAATATCATAAGAGCATGGGAGCAGGAGGGATTCACTAGTGCTTTTGCACCTCTCCCACAGGGCACCAGAGCTAGACGCACAGGGAAACAGGTCTCTGATCGGCTTATCCAAAGGAAGAGGGAATGGAGAACCGATTCATTGGTGGAGCCATCTAAGAAGATCTTCACTGAGGGGATGCAGTCTCATGTCAGTAAGTATGCTTCAGTATGGCTTGAGACTTAGCCTAGGAAAAGAAAAAGTCACAAAGGCAACACCACTTCCTGCCAAACCCTCTCTAGTGTTCTGAGCCAATTTGGAAGCCACAGAAGATTCAACTGGAAATTCCAAATCTGTCTGGTGAGCCCATACAGGCTAAGGCGTGCCATCAGGTCATGTTGGACATCTTTAGGATGGCTCCGTCACCCTCAGAGCCACTCTTTTGGACATGGCAACTCTGGTGGCTCGGACCCTGTAGGAGGCTGGACTGGCTTGTAGTGAGTACCAAGGGGTACTTGCACCTTGCACCAGGCCCAGTTATCCCTTATTAGTGTATAGGGTGTCTAGCAGCATAGGCTGATAGATAATGGTAGCTTAGCAGAGCAGCTTAGGCTGAACTAGAAGACGAGTGAAGCTCCTACAGTACCACAAGTGTCACGTGCACAATATCATAAGAAAACACCATACACAGATATACTAAAAAATAAAGGTACTTTATTTTTATGACAATATGCCAAAGTATCTCAGAGTGTACCCTCAGTATGAGGATAGCAAATATACACAAGATATATGTACACAATACCAAAAATATGCAGTATAGTCTTAGAAAACAGTGCAAACAATGTATAGTTACAATAGGATGCAATGGGGACACATAGGGATAGGGGCAACACAAACCATATACTCCAAAAGTGGAATGCGAACCACGAATGGACCCCAAACCTATGTGACCTTGTAGAGGGTCGCTGGGACTATTAGAAAATAGTAAGGGTTAGAAAAATAGCCCATCCCGAGACCCTGAAAAGTGAGTGCAAAGTGCACTAAAGTTCCCCAAAGGACATAGAAGTCGTGATAGGGGAATTCTGCAGGAAAGACACAAACTAGCAATGCAACAACGATGGATTTCCAGTCGAGGCTACCTGTGGAACAAAGGGACCAAGTCCAAAAGTCACAAGCAAGTCGGAGATGGGCAGATGCCCAGGAAATGCCAGCTGTGGGTGCAAAGAAGCTGCTACTGGACAGTAGAAGCTGAGGATTCTGCAGGAACGACGAGAGCTAGAGACTTTCTCTTTGGAAGATGGATCCCCCACGCCATGGGGAATTGTGCAGAAGTGTTTTCCCGCCGAAAGACCGCCAACAAGCCTTGCTAGCTGCAAATCGTGCGATTAGGGTTTTTGGAAGCTGCTGTGGCCCAGGAGGGACCAGGATGTCGCCAATTGCGTCTGGGGACAGAGGGGGCGTCGAGCAAGACAAGGAGCCCTCTCAGAAGCAGGCAGCACCCGCAGAAGTGCCGGAACAGGCACTACGAAGAGGAGTGAAACGGTGCTCACCCGAAGTTGCACAAAGGAGTCCCACGTCGCCGGAGGGCCACTTAGAAAGTCGTGCAATGCAGGTTAGAGTGCTGTGGACCCAGGCTTGGCTGTGCACGAAGGATTTCCACCGGAAGTGCACAGAGGCCGGACTAGCTGCAAAAGTCGTGGTTCCCAGAAATGCAGTCTGGCTTGGGGAGGCAAGGACTTACCTCCACCAAACTTGGACTGAAGAGTCACTGGACTGTGAGAGTCACTTGGACACAGTTGCTGGATTCAAGGGACTTCGCTCATTGTGCTGAGAGGAGACCCAGGGGACCGGTGATACAGTTCTTTGGTGCCTGCGGTAGCAGGGGGAAGATTCCGTCGACCCACAGGAGATTTCTTCGGAGCTTCTAGTGCAGAGAGGAGGCAGACTACCCCCACAGCATGCACCACCAGGAAAACAGTCTATTGGGAATACTGCTGCTGCCACCATGGGTTTCTAAACCCAATTTCTGTCTTTCTCTCTCCAATTCTAAGCACTGTCTATCTAAATCCAGCTGTTGCTTCTTGAGGTTCAGTCTGGTTTGTTCCACTCTCAATCTATTGAGCTACCTTTCTAACAATCTGTCATCAGGGTGGGTGGGAGGGACATGCCTTGAAACAGAGGTATGGTGAGAATTAACAGAGGGAGACCCATCCCTTACAGAAGGCATCCTAACAGCTTGGTTAACAGAAACATCACTTCTACTGTGGTGAGAAGGAATACTCTTGCTATGATGTGAAACAACACTATCAGTATGGTGTGAATCTACATCAGTACCAACTATGCTAGGCTGTCTACTAATGGGCAGGCTAGGAAGTTTCTTTTCTGACTCTTTTTCTAGGGGAGTCCCTGGATCAGATTGTGAACCATTAGCTACTTTTTCAACAGAGTGGGCCCCTTTGGCCTTATCCTGTTCTATAAGCATGTTAACCAATAATTCTCTGTATGCAGAGACTCCTTGCTCTTTTCCAGCTAAGGTGACCATATGCAAGTTTGGACCCAGTTATCCCTTATTAGTGTATAGGGTGTCTAGCAGCTTAGGCTGATAGATAATGGTAGCTTAGCAGAGCAGCTTAGGCTGAACTAGGAGACGTGTGAAGCTACTACAGTACCACCTAGTGTCATATGCACAATATCATAAGAAAACACAATACACAGTTATACTAAAAATAAAGGTACTTTATTTTTATGACAATATGCCAAAGTATCTTAGAGTGTACCCTCAGTGAGAGGATAGGAAATATACACAATATATATATACACAATAGAAAAAATATGCAGTATAGTCTTAGAAAACAGTGCAAACAATGTATAGTTACAATAGGATGCAATGGGGAAACATAGGGATAGGGGCAACACAAACCATATACTCCAAAAGTGGAATGCGAACCACGAATGGACCCCAAACCTATGTGACCTTGTAGAGGGTCGCTGGGACTATTAGAAAATAGTGAGAGTTAGAAAAATAACCCTCCCCAAGACCCTGAAAAGTGAGTGCAAAGTGCACTAAAGTTCCCCTAAGGACAAAGAAGTCGTGTTAGAGGAAAATGCAGGAAAGACACAAACCAGCAATGCAACAACTGTGGATTTCCAATCTAGGGTACCTGTGGAACAAGGGGACCAAGTCCAAAAGTCACAAGCAAGTCGGAGATGGGCAGATGCCCAGGAAATGCCAGCTGCGGGTGCAAAGAAGCTTCTACTGGACAGAAGAAGCTGAGGTTTCTGCAAGAACGAAAAGGGCTAGAGACTTCCCCTTTGGTGGACGGATCCCACTGGCCTTGCAGAGTCGTGCAGAAGTCTTTTCCCGCCGGAAGGACGCCAACAAGCCTTGCTAGTCGCAAATTGTGCGTTTGGCGTTTTTGGACGCTGCTGGGGCCCAGGAGGGACCAGGAGGTCACAAATTGGACCTGAAGAGAGAGGGGACGTCGAGCAAGACAAAGAGCCCTCACTGAAGCAGGTAGCACCTGGAGAAGTGCCAGAAACAGGCACTACAAAGATGCGTGAAATGGTGCTCGCCGAAGTTGCACAAAGGAGTCCCACGTCGCCGGAGACCAACTTAGAAAGTCGTGCAATGCAGGTTAGAGTGCCGTGGATCCAGGCTTGGCTGTGCACAAAGGATTTCCGCCGGAAGTGGACAGGGGCCGGAGTAGCTGCAAAGTCGCGGTTCCCAGCAATGCAGCCTAGCGAGGTGAGGCAAGGACTTACCTCCACCAAACTTGGACTGAAGAGTCACTGGACTGTGGGGGTCACTTGGACAGAGTCTCTGGATTCGAGGGACCTCGCTCGTCGTGCTGAGAGGAGACCCAAGGGACCGGTAATGCAGCTTTTTGGTGCCTGCGGTTGCAGGGGGAAGATTCCGTCGACCCACGGGAGATTTCTTCTGAGCTTCTGGTGCAGAGAGGAGGCAGACTACCCGCACAGCATGCACAAGCAGGAAAACAGTCGAGAAGGCGGCAGGATCAGCGTTACAGAGTTGCAGTAGTCGTCTTTGCTACTATGTTGCAGGTTTGCAGGCTTCCAGCGCGGTCAGCAGTCGATTCCTTATCAGAAGGTGAAGAGAGAGATGCAGAGGAACTCGGATGAGCTCTTGCATTCGTTATCTGAAGTTTCCCCAGAGACAGAGACCCTAAATAGCCAGAAAAGAGGGTTTGGCTACCTAGGAGAGAGGATAGGCTACTAACACCTGAAGGAGCCTATCAGCAGGAGTCTCTGACGTCACCTGGTGGCACTGGCCACTCAGAGCAGTCCAGTGTGCCAGCAGCACCTCTGTTTCCAAGATGGCAGAGGTCTGGAGCACACTGGAGGAGCTCTGGACACCTCCCAGGGGAGGTGCAGGTCAGGGGAGTGGTCACTCCCCTTTCCTTTGTCCAGTTTCGCGCCAGAGCAGGGGCTAAGGGGTCCCTGAACCGGTGTAGACTGGCTTATGCAGAATTGGGCACCTCTGTGCCCAACAAAGCATTTCCAGAGGCTGGGGGAGGCTACTCCTCCCCTGCCTTCACACCATTTTCCAAAGGGAGAGGGTGTCACACCCTCTCTCAGAGGAAGTTCTTTGTTCTGCCATCCTGGGCCAGGCCTGGCTGGACCCCAGGAGGGCAGCTGCCTGTCTGAGGGGTTGGCAGCAGCAGCAGCTGCAGTGAAACCCCAGGAAGGGCAGTTTGGCAGTACCAGTGTCTGTGCTACAGACCACTGGGATCATGGAATTGTACCAACAATGCCAGGATGGCATAGAGGGGGCAATTCCATGATCTTAGACATGTTACATGGCCATATTCGGAGTTACCATTGTGAAGCTACATATAGGTAGTGACCTATATGTAGTGCACGCGTGTAATGGTGTCCCCGCACTCACAAAGTTCAGGGAATTGGCTCTGAACAATGTGGGGGCACCTTGGCTAGTGCCAGGGTGCCCTCACACTAAGTAACTTTGCACCTAACCTTTACCAGGTAAAGGTTAGACATATAGGTGACTTATAAGTTACTTAAGTGCAGTGTAAAATGGCTGTGAAATAACGTGGACGTTATTTCATACAGGCTGCAGTGGCAGGCCTGTGTAAGAATTGTCAGAGCTCCCTATGGGTGGCAAAAGAAATGCTGCAGCCCATAGGGATCTCCTGGAACCCCAATACCCTGGGTACCTCAGTACCATATACTAGGGAATTATAAGGGTGTTCCAGTAAGCCAATGTAAATTGGTAAAATTGGTCACTAGCCTGTCAGTGACAATTTGAAATAAATGAGAGAGCATAACCACTGAGGTTCTGGTTAGCAGAGCCTCAGTGAGACAGTTAGGCACCACACAGGGAACACATACATATAGGCCACAACCTTATGAGCACTGGGGTCCTGACTAGCAGGGTCCCAGTGACACATAACAAACATACTGAAAACATAGGGTTTTCACTATGAGCACTGGGCCCTGGCTGGCAGGATTCCAGTGAGACAGTGAAAACACCCTGACATACACTCACAAACAGGCCAAAAGTGGGGGTAACAAGGCTAGAAAGAGGCTACTTTCTCACACAACCCCCCCCCAAACGAAGGACAATAAGGCTAACCTTGGCCAGTTGAGACTTTATTGTCTAAGTGGTGATAAGTAGAGAGTAGCTCTGCAATAGACTGGTTACTCCCTTTATCATCCACTATATGGTTACTTCCCTGTGGGGATGTAAACCACCCTGTTTGAAGTTTTTTAGCTAAGCAACAATGTGAAGATGTATTTTCAGAGTTTCTATCAGTAAGTTTTAGTTTAGAGCAGTGGGAATTGACAACTGAACCTATTTGTAGTGATGGAAATGCCAGACAGGGATGCTGTCTCAGAAAAGCCATGGCTGGGCAAAAACTTTGTCCATATGGCTGGAAGAGAGAACAGGGATGCTGTTTCTCTTGAGTTGGAGCAGGGCAGGGATGCTGTCCTATGAGCTCCACACTAGGGCAGGGATGCTGTCCTAAGTGTTGTGAGGCAGTGCAGAGTTTCTGCACTAAAGTTTCTCTGGGAGGGTTGGAGGGATGCTCCATGTTAACTAAAATGGTGCTTTTTTTCTCACCAATGTTAGTTATCCCACAGAGAGGTACTTCCACCTCACGGAGTACAGTTTTGCCAACTGATGATTCCCTTGGAACAGGTGCCACCCCAGGAGAGGTTTCTCCCACCACAGGAATGGTATCCTGAATGGTAGGGTGGTTAGGGGATACTGTGATACCCCTTTTACCTGTTGTTGGAGAGGGATCCTGAGTTTTCAGGCCTTCTCTCCTTTGCTTTTTCATTTCAGTAGAAATGAGAGGGAACAATTCCTCAGGGATGCCCAGCATGGCTGCATGGGCATAAAACTCTACATCAGCCCAACCTGAGGCCTCTAGGTCATTACCTAAGAGACAGTCTACAGGTAAGCTAGGTGATACCACCACCTGCTTAGGGCCAGTAACTCCACCCCAACTAAACTGAATTATAGCTAAGGGAAGAAACTTAGTGGAGTTATGGACATCAATAATCTTATACTGTTGTCCAATGATGTGTTGATCAGGGTGCACTAGGTTTTCAGTCACCAAAGTGATACTGGCACCTGTGTCCCTGTAGGCCAAGGCCTCAACACCATTTATTGAAACTGTCTGCCTGTACTTATCCATTGTAAGGGGACAAGCAGCCAGTGTGGCAAGGCCAATGCCACTAGGTGTGACAGAAACTGTCTTGGGAGTGACTACCCCAGTTTCTACTATGGACCCAAAAGTGAACCCAACTACACCCTTAACTTGACTGTTGCCAGCAGTCCCACCACTAGTACCACTACTGCTAGGGGCACTAGAGCTTGATGTATTAGTGGTGGTAGGCTCAGGGGGTTTACCTGGACAGGACTTATCCCCTGGCCTATGGCCTCTGTTTTTACACACAAAGCACCAAGGCTTTTTAATGTGTGCAGGTTGAGAAGAAGAGGAAGAATTAGTTTTATCCCCACCCTCTGAAGAGTGTTTAAGATTTGAAGTGGGATCTTTGGTTTTACCCTTATCCCCATGCTTATCTTGAGATTTTTCACCATCTTTCTTCTTATTGCCATCTTTGTCACCCCCTGTATGAACTTTTCTGTTCACCCTTGTTCTGACCCATTTGTATGCCTTCTTTCCCAATTCTTGGGGAGAGGTCAGATCAGAGTCTACCAGGTACTGGTGCAACAAATCAGACACACAATTATTAAGTATATGCTCTCTCAGGATTGTGTTATACAGGCTTTCATAATCAGTAACTTTACTGCCATGTAACCACCCCTCCAAGGCCTTCACTGAATGGTCAATGAAATCAACCCAGTCTTGTGAAGACTCCTTTTTGGTCTCTCTGAACTTTATCCTGTATTGTTCAGTGGTTAAGCCATAACCATCCAGGAGTGCATTCTTAAGAACTGTAAAATTATTGGCATCACTTTCTTTCACAGTAAGGAGCCTATCCCTACCTTTTCCACTAAATAATAGCCATAGGATAGCAGCCCACTGCCTTTGAGGGACATCCTGTACAACACAGGCCCTCTCAAGTGCAGCAAACCACTTGTTAATGTCATCCCCCTCCTTATAAGGGGGAACTATCTTGTGCAGATTCCTGGAATCATGCTCTTTTGCAGGATGACTATGGGGAATACTGCTGCTGCCACCATGGGTTTCTAAACCCAACTTCTGTCTTTCCTTCTCTAGTTCAAAAGACTGTCTATCCAAATCCAGCTGTTGCTTTTTAAGCTTCAGTGTGGTTTGTTCCACCCTCAACTTATTGAGTTCCCTCTCTAACATTCTGTCATCAGGGTTGGTGGGAGGGGCATTCCTAGATACAGAGGTATGATGGGAATGAACAGAAGGAGACCTGTCCCTTACAGAAGCCACTCTAACAGCTTGGTTAACAGAAACATTACTACCAGTATGGTGAGAATAAATGCTTTTGCTATGATGTGAGACAACACTATTTGTATGGTGTGGCTCATCATCATTACCAACTATGCTAGACTGTCTAGTAATGGGCAGGCTAGGAAGTTTCTTTCCTGAATCTTTTCCTGGGGGAGTCCCTGAATCAGTTTGAGAACTATTAGGTACTTTTTCAACAGATGAGGCACCTATGGCCTTATCCTGTTCTCTAAGCATGTTAAGTAACAGTTCCAAGGAAGGATTCTTCCCTACACTCAAACCTCTCTCTATACAGAGACTCCTTGCTCTTTTCCAGCTAAGGTTGTCATATGCAAGTTTGGACAGATCAACATTTTGGCCTGTGCCAGACATTTTTTAGAGAGAGTTAAAGTGATAGAAAAAGAGAAAAAAGTTTTCAGAACTTTTTGGAAAGACAGAAAAAAAACTTTTTAAACTTTTAAGAACTTTTTGAAAGATTAGAAGTACTTTTCAGCACTTAGAAAAGAGTGAAAAGAGGAAATGCAAAACTTTTTGGCTATGTGTATATACACTGACCTTGTTTTGTATATTTTTCTCTTATGAAAAGTACAATGACAAGAGTGGTAAGTAGTCTCAAAGCACTTATCCCACCACTGCACAACCAATGTAGGAGGCTGGACTGGCTTGTAGTGAGTACCAAGGGGTACTTGCACCTTGCACCAGGCCCAGTTATCCCTGATTAGTGTATAGGGTGTCTAGCAGCTTAGGCTGATAGATAATGGTAGCTTAGCAGAGCAGCTTAGGCTGAACTAGGAGACGTGTGAAGCTACTACAGTACCACCTAGTGTCATATGCACAATATCATAAGAAAACACAATACACAGTTATACTAAAAATAAAGGTACTTTATTTTTATGACAATATGCCAAAGTATCTTAGAGTGTACCCTCAGTGAGAGGATAGGAAATATACACAAGATATATATACACAATAGAAAAAATATGCAGTATAGTCTTAGAAAACAGTGCAAACAATGTATAGTTACAATAGGATGCAATGGGGAAACATAGGGATAGGGGCAACACAAACCATATACTCCAAAAGTGGAATGCGAACCACGAATGGACCCCAAACCTATGTGACCTTGTAGAGGGTCGCTGGGACTATTAGAAAATAGTGAGAGTTAGAAAAATAACCCTCCCCAAGACCCTGAAAAGTGAGTGCAATGTGCACTAAAGTTCCCCTAAGGACAAAGAAGTCGTGTTAGAGGAAAATGCAGGAAAGACACAAACCAGCAATGCAACAACTGTGGATTTCCAATCTAGGGTACCTGTGGAACAAGGGGACCAAGTCCAAAAGTCACAAGCAAGTCGGAGATGGGCAGATGCCCAGGAAATGCCAGCTGCGGGTGCAAAGAAGCTTCTACTGGACAGAAGAAGCTGAGGTTTCTGCAGGAACGAAAAGGGCTAGAGACTTTCCCTTTGGTGGACGGATCCCTCTTGCCTTGGAGAGTTGTGCAGAAGTGTTTTCCCACCGGAAAGACGCCAAAAAGCCTTGCTAGTTGGAAATCGTGCGTTTGGCGTTTTTGGACGCTGCTGGGGCCCAGAAGGGACCAGGAGGTTGCAAATTGGACCTAAAGAGAGAGGGGACGTCGAGCAAGACAAAGAGCCCTCATTGAAGCAGGTAGCACCCGGAGAAGTGCCAGAAACAGGCACTATAAGGATGCGTGAAACGGTGCTTGCCGAAGTTGCACAAAGGAGTCCCACGTCGCCGGAGACCAACTTAGAAAGTCGTGCAATGCAGGTTAGAGTGCCGTGGATCCAGGCTTGGCTGTGCACAAAGGATTTCCACCGGAAGTGCACAGGGGCCGGAGTAGCTGCAAAGTCGCGGTTCCCAGCAATGCAGCCCAGCGAGGTGAGGCAAGGACTTACCTCCACCAAACTTGGACTGAAGAGTCACTGGACTGTGGGGGTCACTTGGACAGAGTCGCAGGATTCGAGGGACCTCGCTCGTCGTGCTGAGAGGAGACCCAAGGGACCGGTAATGCAGCTTTTTGGTGCCTGCGGTTGCAGGGGGAAGATTCCGTCGACCCACGGGAGATTTCTTCTGAGCTTCTGGTGCAGAGAGGAGGCAGACTACCCCCACAGCATGCACAAGCAGGAAAACAGTCGAGAAGGCGGCAGGATCAGCGTTACAGAGTTGCAGTAGTCGTCTTTGCTACTATGTTGCAGGTTTGCAGGCTTCCAGCCCGGTCAGCAGTCGATTCCTTATCAGAAGGTGAAGAGAGAGATGCAGAGGAACTCGGATGAGCTCTTGCATTCGTTATCTGAAGTTTCCCCAGAGACAGAGACCCTAAATAGCCAGAAAAGAGGGTTTGGCTACCTAGGAGAGAGGATAGGCTACTAACACCTGAAGGAGCCTATCAGCAGGAGTCTCTGACGTCACCTGGTGGCACTGGCCACTCAGAGCAGTCCAGTGTGCCAGCAGCACCTCTGTTTCCAAGATGGCAGAGGTCTGGAGCACACTGGAGGAGCTCTGGACACCTCCCAGGGGAGGTGCAGGTCAGGGGAGTGGTCACTCCCCTTTCCTTTGTCCAGTTTCGCGCCAGAGCAGGGGCTAAGGGGTCCCTGAACCGGTGTAGACTGGCTTATGCAGAATTGGGCACCTCTGTGCCCAACAAAGCATTTCCAGAGGCTGGGGGAGGCTACTCCTCCCCTGCCTTCACACCATTTTCCAAAGGGAGAGGGTGTCACACCCTCTCTCAGAGGAAGTTCTTTGTTCTGCCATCCTGGGCCAGGCCTGGCTGGACCCCAGGAGGGCAGCTGCCTGTCTGAGGGGTTGGCAGCAGCAGCAGCTGCAGTGAAACCCCAGGAAGGGCAGTTTGGCAGTACCAGGGTCTGTGCTACAGACCACTGGGATCATGGAATTGTACCAACAATGCCAGGATGGCATAGAGGGGGCAATTCCATGATCTTAGACATGTTACATGGCCATATTCGGAGTTACCATTGTGAAGCTACATATAGGTAGTGACCTATATGTAGTGCACGCGTGTAATGGTGTCCCCGCACTCACAAAGTTCAGGGAATTGGCTCTGAACAATGTGGGGGCACCTTGGCTAGTGCCAGGGTGCCCTCACACTAAGTAACTTTGCACCTAACCTTTACCAGGTAAAGGTTAGACATATAGGTGACTTATAAGTTACTTAAGTGCAGTGTAAAATGGCTGTGAAATAACGTGGACGTTATTTCACTCAGGCTGCAGTGGCAGGCCTGTGTAAGAATTGTCAAAGCTCCCTATGGGTGGCAAAAGAAATGCTGCAGCCCATAGGGATCTCCTGGAACCCCAATACCCTGGGTACCTCAGTACCATATACTAGGGAATTATAAGGGTGTTCCAGTAAGCCAATGTAAATTGGTAAAATTGGTCACTAGCCTGTCAGTGACAATTTGAAATAAATGAGAGAGCATAACCACTGAGGTTCTGGTTAGCAGAGCCTCAGTGAGACAGTTAGGCACCACACAGGGAACACATACATATAGGCCACAACCTTATGAGCACTGGGGTCCTGACTAGCAGGGTCCCAGTGACACATAACAAACATACTGAAAACATAGGGTTTTCACTATGAGCACTGGGCCCTGGCTGGCAGGATTCCAGTGAGACAGTGAAAACACCCTGACATACACTCACAAACAGGCCAAAAGTGGGGGTAACAAGGCTAGAAAGAGGCTACTTTCTCACACAACCCCCCCCCCAAACGAAGGACAATAAGGCTAACCTTGGCCAGTTGAGACTTTATTGTCTAAGTGGTGATAAGTAGAGAGTAGCTCTGCAATAGACTGGTTACTCCCTTTATCATCCACTATATGGTTACTTCCCTGTGGGGATGTAAACCACCCTGTTTGAAGTTTTTTAGCTAAGCAACAATGTGAAGATGTATTTTCAGAGTTTCTATCAGTAAGTTTTAGTTTAGAGCAGTGGGAATTGACAACTGAACCTATTTGTAGTGATGGAAATGCCAGACAGGGATGCTGTCTCAGAAAAGCCATGGCTGGGCAAAAACTTTGTCCATATGGCTGGAAGAGAGAACAGGGATGCTGTTTCTCTTGAGTTGGAGCAGGGCAGGGATGCTGTCCTATGAGCTCCACACTAGGGCAGGGATGCTGTCCTAAGTGTTGTGAGGCAGTGCAGAGTTTCTGCACTAAAGTTTCTCTGGGAGGGTTGGAGGGATGCTCCATGTTAACTAAAATGGTGCTTTTTTTCTCACCAATGTTAGTTATCCCACAGAGAGGTACTTCCACCTCACGGAGTACAGTTTTGCCAACTGATGATTCCCTTGGAACAGGTGCCACCCCAGGAGAGGTTTCTCCCACCACAGGAATGGTATCCTGAATGGTAGGGTGGTTAGGGGATACTGTGATACCCCTTTTACCTGTTGTTGGAGAGGGATCCTGAGTTTTCAGGCCTTCTCTCCTTTGCTTTTTCATTTCAGTAGAAATGAGAGGGAACAATTCCTCAGGGATGCCCAGCATGGCTGCATGGGCATAAAACTCTACATCAGCCCAACCTGAGGCCTCTAGGTCATTACCTAAGAGACAGTCTACAGGTAAGCTAGGTGATACCACCACCTGCTTAGGGCCAGTAACTCCACCCCAACTAAACTGAATTATAGCTAAGGGAAGAAACTTAGTGGAGTTATGGACATCAATAATCTTATACTGTTGTCCAATGATGTGTTGATCAGGGTGCACTAGGTTTTCAGTCACCAAAGTGATACTGGCACCTGTGTCCCTGTAGGCCAAGGCCTCAACACCATTTATTGAAACTGTCTGCCTGTACTTATCCATTGTAAGGGGACAAGCAGCCAGTGTGGCAAGGCCAATGCCACTAGGTGTGACAGAAACTGTCTTGGGAGTGACTACCCCAGTTTCTACTATGGACCCAAAAGTGAACCCAACTACACCCTTAACTTGACTGTTGCCAGCAGTCCCACCACTAGTACCACTACTGCTAGGGGCACTAGAGCTTGATGTATTAGTGGTGGTAGGCTCAGGGGGTTTACCTGGACAGGACTTATCCCCTGGCCTATGGCCTCTGTTTTTACACACAAAGCACCAAGGCTTTTTAATGTGTGCAGGTTGAGAAGAAGAGGAAGAATTAGTTTTATCCCCACCCTCTGAAGAGTGTTTAAGATTTGAAGTGGGATCTTTGGTTTTACCCTTATCCCCATGCTTATCTTGAGATTTTTCACCATCTTTCTTCTTATTGCCATCTTTGTCACCCCCTGTATGAACTTTTCTGTTCACCCTTGTTCTGACCCATTTGTCTGCCTTCTTTCCCAATTCTTGGGGAGAGGTCAGATCAGAGTCTACCAGGTACTGGTGCAACAAATCAGACACACAATTATTAAGTATATGCTCTCTCAGGATTGTGTTATACAGGCTTTCATAATCAGTAACTTTACTGCCATGTAACCACCCCTCCAAGGCCTTCACTGAATGGTCAATGAAATCAACCCAGTCTTGTGAAGACTCCTTTTTGGTCTCTCTGAACTTTATCCTGTATTGTTCAGTGGTTAAGCCATAACCATCCAGGAGTGCATTCTTAAGAACTGTAAAATTATTGGCATCACTTTCTTTCACAGTAAGGAGCCTATCCCTACCTTTTCCACTAAATAATAGCCATAGGATAGCAGCCCACTGCCTTTGAGGGACATCCTGTACAACACAGGCCCTCTCAAGTGCAGCAAACCACTTGTTAATGTCATCCCCCTCCTTATAAGGGGGAACTATCTTGTGCAGATTCCTGGAATCATGCTCTTTTGCAGGATGACTATGGGGAATACTGCTGCTGCCACCATGGGTTTCTAAACCCAACTTCTGTCTTTCCTTCTCTAGTTCAAAAGACTGTCTATCCAAATCCAGCTGTTGCTTTTTAAGCTTCAGTGTGGTTTGTTCCACCCTCAACTTATTGAGTTCCCTCTCTAACATTCTGTCATCAGGGTTGGTGGGAGGGACATTCCTAGATACAGAGGAATGATGGGAATGAACAGAAGGAGACCTGTCCCTTACAGAAGCCACTCTAACAGCTTGGTTAACAGAAACATTACTACCAGTATGGTGAGAATAAATGCTTTTGCTATGATGTGAGACAACACTATTTGTATGGTGTGGCTCATCATCATTACCAACTATGCTAGACTGTCTAGTAATGGGCAGGCTAGGAAGTTTCTTTCCTGAATCTTTTCCTGGGGGAGTCCCTGAATCAGATTGAGAACTATTAGGTACTTTTTCAACAGATGAGGCACCTATGGCCTTATCCTGTTCTCTAAGCATGTTAAGTAACAGTTCCAAGGAAGGATTCTTCCCTACACTCAAACCTCTCTCTATACAGAGACTCCTTGCTCTTTTCCAGCTAAGGTTGTCATATGCAAGTTTGGACAGATCAACATTTTGGCCTGTGCCAGACATTTTTTAGAGAGAGTTAAAGTGATAGAAAAAGAGAAAAAAGTTTTCAGAACTTTTTGGAAAGACAGAAAAAAAACTTTTTAAACTTTTAAGAACTTTTTGAAAGATTAGAAGTACTTTTCAGCACTTAGAAAAGAGTGAAAAGAGGAAATGCAAAACTTTTTGGCTATGTATATACACTGACCTTGTTTTGTATATTTTTCTCTTATGAAAAGTACAATGACAAGAGTGGTAAGTAGTCTCAAAGCACTTATCCCACCACTGCACAACCAATGTAGGAGGCTGGACTGGCTTGTAGTGAGTACCAAGGGGTACTTGCACCTTGCACCAGGCCCAGTTATCCCTGATTAGTGTATAGGGTGTCTAGCAGCTTAGGCTGATAGATAATGGTAGCTTAGCAGAGCAGCTTAGGCTGAACTAGGAGACGTGTGAAGCTACTACAGTACCACCTAGTGTCATATGCACAATATCATAAGAAAACACAATACACAGTTATACTAAAAATAAAGGTACTTTATTTTTATGACAATATGCCAAAGTATCTTAGAGTGTACCCTCAGTGAGAGGATAGGAAATATACACAAGATATATATACACAATAGAAAAAATATGCAGTATAGTCTTAGAAAACAGTGCAAACAATGTATAGTTACAATAGGATGCAATGGGGAAACATAGGGATAGGGGCAACACAAACCATCTACTCCAAAAGTGGAATGCGAACCACGAATGGACCCCAAACCTATGTGACCTTGTAGAGGGTCGCTGGGACTATTAGAAAATAGTGAGAGTTAGAAAAATAACCCTCCCCAAGACCCTGAAAAGTGAGTGCAAAGTGCACTAAAGTTCCCCTAAGGACAAAGAAGTCGTGTTAGAGGAAAATGCAGGAAAGACACAAACCAGCAATGCAACAACTGTGGATTTCCAATCTAGGGTACCTGTGGAACAAGGGGACCAAGTCCAAAAGTCACAAGCAAGTCGGAGATGGGCAGATGCCCAGGAAATGCCAGCTGCGGGTGCAAAGAAGCTTCTACTGGACAGAAGAAGTGGAGGTTTCTGCAGGAACGAAAAGGGCTAGAGACTTCCCCTTTGGTAGACGGATCCCTCTCGCCTTGGAGAGTTGTGCAGAAGTGTTTTCCCGCCACAAGGACGCCAACAAGCCTTGCTAGTTGGAAATCGTGCGTTTGGCGTTTTTGGACGCTGCTGGTGCCCAGAAGGGACCAGGAGGTTGCAAATTGGACCTGAAGAGAGAGGGGACGTCGAGCAAGACAAAGAGCCCTCACTGAAGCAGGTAGCACCCGGAGAAGTGCCAGAAACAGGCACTACAAGGATGCGTGAAACGGTGCTTGCCGAAGTTGCACAAAGGAGTCCCACGTCGCCGGAGACCAACTTAGAAAGTCGTGCAATGCAGGTTAGAGTGCCGTGGATCCAGGCTTGGTTGTGCACAAAGGATTTCCGCCGGAAGTGCACAGGGGCCGGAGTAGCTGCAAAGTCGCGGTTCCCAGCAATGCAGCCCAGCGAGGTGAGGCAAGGACTTACCTCCACCAAACTTGGGCTGAAGAGTCACTGGACTGTGGGGGTCACTTGGACAGCGTCGCTGGATTCGAGGGACCTCGCTCGTCGTGCTGAGAGGAGACCCAAGGGACCGGTAATGCAGCTTTTTGGTGCCTGCGGTTGCAGGGGGAAGATTCCGTCGACCCACGGGAGATTTCTTCGGAGCTTCTGGTGCAGAGAGGAGGCAGACTACCCCCACAGCATGCACAAGCAGGAAAACAGTCGAGAAGGCGGCAGGATCAGCGTTACAGAGTTGCAGTAGTCGTCTTTGCTACTATGTTGCAGGTTTGCAGGCTTCCAGCGCGGTCAGCAGTCGATTCCTTATCAGAAGGTGAAGAGAGAGATGCAGAGGAACTCGGATGAGCTCTTGCATTCGTTATCTGAAGTTTCCCCAGAGACAGAGACCCTAAATAGCCAGAAAAGAGGGTTTGGCTACCTAGGAGAGAGGATAGGCTACTAACACCTGAAGGAGCCTATCAGCAGGAGTCTCTGACGTCACCTGGTGGCACTGGCCACTCAGAGCAGTCCAGTGTGCCAGCAGCACCTCTGTTTCCAAGATGGCAGAGGTCTGGAGCACACTGGAGGAGCTCTGGACACCTCCCAGGGGAGGTGCAGGTCAGGGGAGTGGTCACTCCCCTTTCCTTTGTCCAGTTTCGCGCCAGAGCAGGGGCTAAGGGGTCCCTGAACCGGTGTAGACTGGCTTATGCAGAATTGGGCACCTCTGTGCCCAACAAAGCATTTCCAGAGGCTGGGGGAGGCTACTCCTCCCCTGCCTTCACACCATTTTCCAAAGGGAGAGGGTGTCACACCCTCTCTCAGAGGAAGTTCTTTGTTCTGCCATCCTGGGCCAGGCCTGGCTGGACCCCAGGAGGGCAGCTGCCTGTCTGAGGGGTTGGCAGCAGCAGCAGCTGCAGTGAAACCCCAGGAAGGGCAGTTTGGCAGTACCAGGGTCTGTGCTACAGACCACTGGGATCATGGAATTGTACCAACAATGCCAGGATGGCATAGAGGGGGCAATTCCATGATCTTAGACATGTTACATGGCCATATTCGGAGTTACCATTGTGAAGCTACATATAGGTAGTGACCTATATGTAGTGCACGCGTGTAATGGTGTCCCCGCACTCACAAAGTTCAGGGAATTGGCTCTGAACAATGTGGGGGCACCTTGGCTAGTGCCAGGGTGCCCTCACACTAAGTAACTTTGCACCTAACCTTTACCAGGTAAAGGTTAGACATATAGGTGACTTATAAGTTACTTAAGTGCAGTGTAAAATGGCTGTGAAATAACGTGGACGTTATTTCACTCAGGCTGCAGTGGCAGGCCTGTGTAAGAATTGTCAGAGCTCCCTATGGGTGGCAAAAGAAATGCTGCAGCCCATAGGGATCTCCTGGAACCCCAATACCCTGGGTACCTCAGTACCATATACTAGGGAATTATAAGGGTGTTCCAGTAAGCCAATGTAAATTGGTAAAATTGGTCACTAGCCTGTCAGTGACAATTTGAAATAAATAAGAGAGCATAACCACTGAGGTTCTGGTTAGCAGAGCCTCAGTGAGACAGTTAGGCACCACACAGGGAACACATACATATAGGCCACAACCTTATGTGCACTGGGGTCCTGACTAGCAGGGTCCCAGTGACACATAACAAACATACTGAAAACATAGGGTTTTCACTATGAGCACTGGGCCCTGGCTGGCAGGATCCCAGTGAGACAGTGAAAACACCCTAACATACACTCACAAACAGGCCAAAAGTGGGGGTAACAAGGCTAGAAAGAGGCTACTTTCTCACAACAGAAAAAGAGAGAACAAGTTTTTCAGAACTTTTAGAAAGACAGAAAAAAACCTTTTAAACTTTTTAAGACTTTTTAGAAAGTTTAGTGGTACTTTTCAGCACTTAGAAAAAGAGTGAAAAGAGGAAATGCAAAACTTTTTGGTTAGGTGTACATACACTGAACTTGTTTTGTATATTTTTCTCTTATGAAAAGTACAGTGACAAAAGTGGTAAGTAGTTTCAAAGTACTTATCCCACTGCTGCACAACCAATGTAGGAGGCTGGACTGGCTTGTAGTGAGTACCAAGGGGTACTTACACCTTGCACCAGGCCCAGGTATCCCTTATTAGTTTATAGGGTGTCTAGCAGCTTAGGCTGATAGATAATGGTAGCTTAGCAGAGCAGCTTAGGCTGAACTAGGAGACGAGTGAAGCTCCTACAGTACCACTAGTGTCACTTGCACAATATCATAAGAAAACACAATACACAGATATACTAAAAATAAAGGTACTTTATTTTTATGACAATATGCCAAAGTATCTCAGAGTGTACCCTCAGTATGAGGATAGCAAATATACACAAGATATATGTACACAATACCAAAAATATGCAGTATAGTCTTAGAAAACAGTGCAAACAATGTATAGTTACAATAGGATGCAATGGGGACACATAGGGATAGGGGCAACACAAACCATATACTCCAAAAGTGGAATGAGAACCACGAATGGACCCCAAACCTATGTGACCTTGTAGAGGGTCGCTGGGACTATTAGAAAATAGTAAGGGTTAGAAAAATAGCCCATCCCAAGACCTTGAAAAGTGAGTGCAAAGTGCACTAAAGTTCCCCAAAGGACACAGAAGTCGTGATAGGGGAATTCTGCAGGAAAGACACAAACCAGCAATGCAACAACGATGGATTTCCAGTCGAGGTTACCTGTGGAACAAGGGGACCAAGTCCAAAAGTCACAAGCAAGTCGGAGATGGGCAGATGCCCAGGAAATGCCAGCTGTGGGTGCAAAGAAGCTGCTACTGGACAGTAGAAGCTGAGGATTCTGCAGGAACGACAAGGGCTAGAGACTTCCTCTTTGGAGGATGGATCCCCCACGCCATGGGGAATTGTGCAGAAGTGTTTTCCCGCCGAAAGACCGCCAACAAGCCTTGCTAGCTGCAAATCATGCGATTAGGGTTTTTGGATGCTGCTGTGGCCCAGGAGAGACCAGGATGTCGCCAATTGCGTCTGGGGACAGAGGGGGCATTGAGCAAGACAAGGAGCCCTCTCATAAGCAGGCAGCACCTGCAGAAGTGCCGGAACAGGCACTACAAAGAGGAGTGAAATGGTGCTCACCCGAAGTTGCACAAAGGAGTCCCACGTCGCCGGAGGGCCACTTAGAAAGTCGTGCAATGCAGGTTAGAGTGCCGTGGACCCAGGCTTGGCTGTGCACGAAGGATTTCCGCCGGAAGTGCACAGAGGCCAGAGTAGCTGCAAAAGTCACGGTTCCCAGCAATGCAGTCTGGCGTGGGGAGGCAAGGACTTACCTCCACCAAACTTGGACTGAAGAGTCACTGGACTGTGGGAGTCACTTGGACACAGTTGCTGAATTCAAGGGTCCTCGCTCGTCGTGCTGAGAGGAGACCCAGGGGACCGGTGATACAGTTCTTTGGTGCCTGTGGTAGCAGGGGGAAGATTCTGTCGACCCACGGGAGATTTCTTCGGAGCTTCTAGTGCAGAGAGGAGGCAGACTACCCCCACAGCATGCACCACCAGGAAAACAGTCGAGAAGGTGGCAGGATCAGCGTTACAGAGTTGCAGTAGTCGTCTTCGCTACTTTGTTGCAGTTTTGCAGGCTTCCAGCGCGGTCAGCAGTCGATTCCTTAGCAGAAGGTGAAGAGAGAAATGCAGAGGAACTCTGATGAGCTCTTGCATTCGTTATCTAAGGAATTTCCCAAAGCAGAGACCCTAAATAGCCAGAAAAGAGGGTTTGGCTACTTAGGAGAGAGGATAGGCTAGCAACACCTGAAGGAGCCTATCAGAAGGAGTCTCTGACGTCACCTGCTGGCCCTGGCCACTCAGAGCAGTCCAGTGTGCCAGCAGCACCTCTGTTTCCAAGATGGCAGAGGTCTGGAGCACACTGGAGGAGCTCTGGGCACCTCCCAGGGGAGGTGCAGGTCAGGGGAGTGGTCACTCCCCTTTCCTTTGTCCAGTTTCGCGCCAGAGCAGGGCTGAGGGGTCCCTGAACCGGTGTAGACTGGCTTATGCAGAAATGGGCATCATCTGTGCCCATGAAAGCATTTCCAGAGGTTTGGGGAGGCTACTCCTCCCCTGCCTTCACACCATTTTCCAAAGGGAGAGGGTGTAACACCCTCTCTCTGAGGAAGTCCTTTGTTCTGCCATCCTGGTCCAAGCCTGGCTGGACCCCAGGAGGGCAGAAACCTGTCTGAGGGGTTGGCAGCAGCAGCAGCAGCAGCTGCAGTGAAACCCCTGAAAAGGCAGTTTGGCAGTACCAGGGTCTGTGCTACAGACCACTGGGATCATGGGATTGTGCCAACTATGCCAGGATGGCATAGAGGGGGCAATTCCATGATCATAGACATGTTACATGGCCATATTCGAACTTACCATTGTGAAGCTACACATAGGTAGTGACCTATGTGTAGTGCACGCGTGTAATGGTGTCCCCGCACTCACAAAGTCCGGGGAATTTGCCCTGAACAATGTGGGGGCACCTTGGCTAGTGCCAGGGTGCCCACACACTAAGTAACTTTGCACCTAACCTTTACAAGGTAAAGGTTAGACATATAGGTGACTTATAAGTTACTTAAGAGCAGTGGTAAATGGCTGTGAAATAACGTGGACGTTAGTTCACTCAGGCTGCAGTGGCAGGCCTGTGTAAGAATTGTCAGAGCTCCCTATGGGTGGCAAAAGAAATGCTGCAGCCCATAGGGATCTCCTAGAACCCCAATACCCTGGGTACCTCAGTACCATATACTAGGGATTTATAAGGGTGTTCCAGTATGCCAATGTGAATTGGTGAAATTGGTCACTAGCCTGTTAGTGACAATTTGGAAAGAAATGAGAGAGCATAACCACTGAGGTTCTGGATAGCAGAGCCTCAGTGAGACAGTTATTCATAACACAGGTAACACTTTCAGGCACACTTATGAGCACTGGGGTCCTGGCTGGCAGGGTCCCAGTGACACATACAACTAAAACAACATATATACAGTGAAAAATGGGGGTAACATGCCAGGCAAGATGGTACTTTCCTACACAGTCCATTTGTTTGTGGATGATAAGGTGTGGTGAATTTGTATGTTACACCACATTCCTTCCACATGGCCTTCAAGTATGCAGACATAAAGTTGCTACCCCTGTCTGATACAACCTCTTTTGGGAAACCTACTGTTCTATCCAGGTGGCTGGTTGACACCTGTTCGGTATAAGTCAATAAGGATGCTCAATGAAGGACCACACGCCAATTATGAATACATTTAGCTTTACTATAATTTCAGATAAATGCAGGCATTTAGCACATTAACAATAGTGAAATAAGAATGGCAATGAAAAGCATCTATTCATATATATGTACACTACAGATAGTATCTATGTATACGAATGAGCAAAGAGTTCATTGACAGAGTAAGAATAGTAAATAAAAACAAATATCTATATAAATGTTTATATATAAGTACACTACAAAGAGCATCTATGCATACATCTGAGTAAAGAGTTCATTGACAGATATAAACTTGGAATAACTGTATACCAACATGCGATACACTATGATGTTCAGGGAGCAGAATATTAACGAGTTGAATACTTCAGATAAGCTTTGATTTACTGCACACTAAAATGCACATTTCAATTACTGTGGCAGACTTACACTACAATGTTCAGTAAAGCAGGAAAAAAAACTATAAACGAGCTGAATTTCTCAGATTATAAACACAGTGCAAATATAATAATCAATCATAATAATAGAGCAGAGAAACGAAAAGCCTTTCATCCCTGGGTGGAACTTAACTTAGTCTCTTAGTCCACGAGTGCTGGTAAGCCCTCTACCGCCCGCTTGGACCTCTCTCCCCCTTGAGCGTCACGGTCTTGGAACAGCAAAACAGGGAGGCAGCTCTGGGTCTGAAGATGACAGTTTCATAACTCCATCTGCGAGCTTCAAAATTCCCTCACCCACCTTTCAGTGTTTAAATAACCTGAAGCTTGAATTCTACCCCCTTCCAGTATTTTCTAGCTATGTTATCAGTACATGTCTCTTGGCTGCCTTGCCATTCCCTGGCCATTGTTTTCATTCCATCTTTTACTGTGGTCTCGTTCTCAAGGTTGAGACTGACTCTCCTTTACAGCCTGTTTCTCACACATGCAGCTGCGAATAAGTTTATCTACGGAATGTCAAAAGAAAACAAGCTTGAAAGCGAACATCGTGAATTTCTGTCACGTTGTTCTGGCTTCGGCAGGCATCACGCTCATCTACACTGTTCAAGCTAATTAACCCTTCGCGTTACAATGTCTTCCGCATCTTTCCCTACTACTGCACTGATCACCCACCCTGGAAAAGATTCCCAGGAGGGCTTTTGCCACTGCAGGTCCTGTAGTGGTCCTTAGAGGAATAGCTTCAGGATATTTTGTGGCATGGTCCACTACCACCAAGATAAACCTATTGCCTGAAGCAGTAGGAGGGTCAAGGGGCCAACTATGTCAACCCCTACCCTTTCAAAGGGAACCCCAACCACAGGTAGTGGAATAAGGGGAGCCTTTGGGGTGCCACCAGTCTTGCCACTGGCTAGGCAGGTCACGCAAGGCTTACAAAAATCTTTTGTGTCCTCTGACATCCTAGGCCAGTGAAACAGGGGGACAAGCCTTTCCCATGTTTTAATCTGACCCAAATGTCCAGCCAAAGGAATGTTGTGTGCCAGAGTTAGGAGGAACTCTCTGTACTGCAGGGGAATGACCAATCTCATGGCTGCTCCAGGATTTGGGTCCCTTGCCTCTGTGTACAAGAGGTTGTCCTCCCAGTAAACTCTATGTGAGTCACTGACATCCCCATTTTGCTGTTTGACAGCTTGCTGTCTGAGACCCTCTAGTGTGGGACAGGACTGCTGTGCCACACTCAGCTCCTCCCTGGCAAGCCCCCCTCCATCCAAAAGCTCAACAGTGTCTGCTGCCAGCTCCTCTGGTGAAGGTTCTGCACAGGGTGGAAATTCTTCTTCCTCAGAAGTTGAATCATCTGTAGAGGGAGGGATAGTGGGTAGGGATTTACCCTTGCTACCCCTAGCTTTAGGGAGCACTTAGTCCATTGTTCCAGGATCCAAGTCACCCTGTCCTTTTTGCTTTTTGGCCTGAGCCCTTGTCAAAGCAAAAATATGCCCAGGAATGCCCAGCATTGCTGCATGAGCCTCCAACTCCACTTCTGCCCAAGCTGATGTCTCTAAATCATTTCCTAGTACACAGTCTACAGGTAAATCTGAAGCAACAACAACTTTCTTTGGACCAGTAACCCCCCCCCCCAGTTGAGATTCACAACAGCCATGGGGTGGCTAAGAGTGTTGTTATGAGCATCTGTCACTTGGTACTGGTGACCAAGTAGGTGTTGTTCAGCGTGTATCAGTTTCTCTATTACCATGGTAACACTGGCACCTGTGTCCCTATAGGCCTGAACCTCAACACCATTGATTAGGGGAAGTTGCTTGTACGTATCCATATTAAGGGGACAAGCAACCAAGGTGGCCAAATCAATGGCACCTTCAGAGACTAGCACAGCCTTTGTGGTCTCCCTAACAAGACCAACCCCAACTAAATTACCAAAAGTGAGCCCAGCTACTCCCTTGGATTGGATATTAGTAGGTTTGCTCCCACCACCACTGCTATTACTAGGGGCACTAGAGGTTGCAGTAGGGGTTGTGGTAGTGGGAGGCTTGGTGCTTTTCTTTGGACAACTGGCATCAGTTGTCCAATGGCCTTTTACTTTACATAAATGTAGGAGGATGGCCTGGCTTGTAGTGGGTACCAAGGGGTACTTACACTCTGTACCAGGTCCAGTTATCCCTTATTAGTGTAGAAGAGGTGTTTCTAGCAGCTTAGGCTGATAGAAGGTAGCTATAGCAGAGCAGCTTAGGCTGAACTAGGAGACATGCAAAGCTCCTACTATACCACTGGTGTCATATACACAATATCATAAGAAAACACAATACACAGATATACTAAAAATAAAGGTACTTTATTTTTATGACAATATGCCAAAAGTATCTCAGTGAGTACCCTCAGTATGAGGATGCCAAATATACACAAGATATATGTACACAATACCAAAAATATGCAGTAATAGCAAAAGGAAGTAATGCAAGCAGTGTAAAGTTACAATAGATTGCAATAGGAGTACATAGGTATAGGGGCAACACAAACCATATACTCCAAAAGTAGAATGCGAACCACGAATGGACCCCAAACCTATGTGAGCTTGTAGAGGGTTGCTGGGACTGTAAGAAAACAGTGAGGGTTAGAAAAATAGCCCATCCCAAGACCCTGAAAAGTAGGTGTAAAGTGAACCTACTACCCCCAGAGAGCACAGAAGTCGTGATAGGGGTTTTCTGCAAGGAAGACCAACACCAGCAAAGCAACAACAGTGGATTTCCGGACCTGAGTATCTGTGAAACAAGGGGACCAAGTCCAAGAGTCACAACAATATCAAGAGTGGGCAGATGCCCAGGAAATGCCAGCTGAGGGTGCAAAGAAGCTGCCACCGGATGGTAGAAGCTGTGGATTCTGTAAGAACGAAGAGTGCTAGAAACTTCCCCTTTGGAGGATTTATGTCCTACATCGTGAAGAAGCTTGCAGAGGTGTTCCCACGCAGAAAGACCGCAAACATGCCTTGGTAGCTGCAAGGGGCGCGATTAGGGTTTTTTGGATGCTACTGTGGCCCAGGAGGGACCAGGATGTCGCCACTTGGATGAGGATACAGAGGGGGTGCCCAGCAAGTCAGGGAGCCCTCACAAAAGCAGGCAGCACCCGCAGAAGTACCGGAACAGGCACTTAGAAGAGGAGTGAACCGGAGTCCACCCGAAGTCAGAAATGGGAGACCCACGATGCCGGAGGACAACTCAGAAGGTTGTGCACTGCAGGTTAGAGTGTGTGGGACGCAGGCTTGGCTGTGCACGAAGGAAATCCTGGAAGAGTGCACAGGAGCCGGAGCAGCTGCAAATCATGCGGTACCCAGCAATGCAGTCTAGCTTGGGGAAGCAAGGACTTACCTCCACCAAACTTGGACTGAAGAGTCACTGGACTGTGGGAGTCACTTGGACAGAGTTGCTGAGTTCCAGGGACCACGCTTGTTGTGCTGAGAGGGGACCCAGAGGACCGGTGATGCAGTCTTTTGTTGCTTGCGGTTGCAGGGGGAAGATTCCGTCGTCCCACGGGAGATTTCTTCGTGGCTCCTGGTGCAAGAAGGAGGCAGGCTACCCCAAGAGCATGCAGCATCAGGAAACAGTCGAGAAGGCGGCAGGATAAGCGATACAAGGTTGCAGTAGTCGTCTTTGCTACTTTGTTGAGGTTTTGCAGGCGTCCTGAGCAGTCAGCGGTTGATCCTTTGGCAGAAGGTGAAGAGAGAGATGCAGAGGAACTCTGGTGAGCTCTTGCATTCGGTATCTGAAGAATTCCCCAAAGCAGAGACCTTAAATAGCCAGAAAAGGAGGTTTGGCTACTTAGGAAGGAGGATAGGCTAGTAACACAGGTTAGAGCCTATCAGAAGGAGTCTCTGACGTCACCTGATAGCACTGGCCACTCAGAGCAGTCCAGTGTGCCAGCAACACCTCTGTTTCCAAGATGGCAGAGGTCTGGAGCACACTGGAGGAGCTCTGGGAACCTCCCCTGGGAGGTGCAGGTCAGGGGAGTGGTCACTCTCCTTTTCTTTGTCCAGTTTCGCACCAGAGCAGGGCTGGGGATCCCTGAACCGGTGTAGACTGGCTTAGGCAGAGATGGGCACCATCTGTGGCCATCAAAGCATTTCCAGAGGCTGGGGGAGGCTACTCCTCCCCAGCCCTGACACATTTTTCCAAAGGGAGAGGGTGTAACACCCTCTCTCTGAGGAAGTCCTTTGTTCTGCCTTTCTGGGCCAAGCCTGGCTGGACCCCAGGAGGGCAGAAACCTGTCTGAGGGGTTGGCAACAGCTGCAGTGAAACCCCGGGAAAGGCAGTTTGGCAGTACCCAGGTCTGTGCTAGAGACTCGGGGGATCATGTAATTGTCTCCCCAATGCCACAATGGCATTGGGGTGACAATTCCAAGATCTTAGACATGTTACATGGCCATATTCGGAGTCACCATTGTGACGCTGTACATAGGTAGTGACCTATGTATAGTGCACACGTAAAAAGGTGTCCCTGCACTCACAAAGTCTGGGGAATTTGCCCTGAACGATGTGGGGGTACCTTGGCTAGTGCCAGGGTGCCCACACACTAAGTAACTGAGCACCCAACCTTCACCAGGTGAAGGTTAGACATATAGGTGACTTATAAGTTACTTATGTGCAGTGTAAAATGGCTGTGAAATAATGTCAGCATTATTTCACTCAGGCTCCAGTGGCAGGCCTGTGTAAGAACTGTCAGAGCTTCCTATGGGTGGCAAAAGAAATGCTGCAGCCCATAGGGATCTCCTGGAACCCCAATACCCTGGGTACCTCAGTACCATATGCTAGGGAATTATAAGGGTGTTCCAGTATGCCAATGTGAATTGGTAAAATTGGTCACTAGCCTGCTAGTGACAATTTGTACAGCAAAGAGAGCATAACCACTGAGGTTCTAGTTAGCAGAGCCTCAGTGAGACAGTTAGGCATCACACAGGGAACACATACATATAGGCCACAAACTTATGAGCACTGGGATCCTGGCTAGCAGGGTCCCAGTGACACATAACAAACATAGTGAAAACATAGCGTTTTCACTATGACCACTGGGCCCTGGCTAGCAGGATCCCAGTGAGACAGTGAAAACACCCTGACATATACTCACAAACAGGCCAAAAGTGGGTGTAACAAGGCTAGATAGAGGCTACTTTCTCACAATAAATAGCACCATGTTTTTTTTACCTGATTAGAAGAGGATTTGGACCCACCACCCCCACCAGAGTGTTTTTGTGGGCCTGATGAAGACTCATTTTTAGATTTGTCCCCACCCTTGTCTGAAGACTTACCATCCTTCTTCTTGCCATCCTTGTCACCCCCCGTATGAACTTTTCTGTTCACTATTGTTCTGACCCATTTGTCTGCCTTCTTTCCCAATTCTTGGGGAGAGGTCAGATCTGAGTCCACTAGAGATTGGTGTAACAAATCAGACACACAGTTATTCAGAATATGCTCTCTCCGGATTAGATTGTACAGGCTTTCATAGTCAGAAACGTTACTGCCATGTAACCACCCCTCCAATGCCTTCACTGAATAGTCAACAAAGTCTACCCAGTCTTGTGAGGACTCTTTTCTGGTTTCTCTGAACTTAATCCTGTATTGTTCAGTGGTTAAGCCAAATCCATCAAAGAGTGCATCCTTCAAAACTGTAAAATTATTGGCATCATTTTCTTTAACAGTAAGGAACCTATCACTACCCTTTCCATTGAAAGATAACCATAGGATAGCAGCCCACTGCCTTTGAGGGACGGCCTGTACCATACAGGCCCTTTCATGTGCAGCAAACCACTTGTTAATGTCATCCCCCTCCTTGTAAGGGGGAACTATCTTGTGCAGATTCCTGGAATCATGCTCTCTCACAGGATTGCTATCAGGAATACTGCTGCTGCCATCATGGGGTCCAAGCCCCAACCTCTGTCTCTCCTTCTCCAGATCTAGGGATTCTCTGTCTAGAGCCAGCAGTTGCTGTTTAAGCTTCAGCCTGGTCTCTTCCACTCTCAACTTGTTGAGTTCCCTTTCTAACAATTTGTCTTGAAGGGCTGTGGGTTGGGAATGCTTGGACACAGAATAAATATTGGATTCAACAGAGGGAGACCTGCCTCTAACAGATTGCACTCTAACAACCTGGCCTTCAGGAACAAAACCATCCCTACTATGATGAGAGGTTCTATTACTGCCAGTGTTGCTAGGTGGTCTGCTAAGGGGCATATTAGGAAGAGACCCTGTACCACTCCCACAAGGGGCTCCCCTGAGTCTGAGTGTGAGCTATCTACTAACTTTTCTGATGAAGTGTGTGAGAAAGTAGCCTCTTTCTAGCCTTGTTACCCCCACTTTTGGCCTGTTTGTGAGTGTATGTCACGGTGTTTTCACTGTCTCACTGGGATCCTGCTAGCCAGGGCCCAGTGTTCATAGTGAAAACCCTGTGTTTTCAGTATGTCTGATATGTGTCACTGGGACCCTGCTAGTCAGGACCCCAGTGCTCATAAGTTTGTGGCCTATATGTATGTGTTCCCTGTGTGGTGCCTAACTGTCTCACTGAGGCTCTGCTATCCAGAACCTCAGTGGTTATGCTCTCTCATTTCTTTCAAATTGTCACTAACAGGCTAGTGACCAATTTTACCAATTTACATTGGCTTACTGGAACACCCTTATAATTCCCTAGTATATGAGGTACCCAGGGTATTGGGGTTCCAGGAGATCCCTATGGGCTGCATCATTTCTTTTGCAACCCATAGGGAGCTCTGACAATTCTTACACAGGCCTGCCACTGCAGCCTGAGTGAAATAACGTCCACGTTATTTCACAGCCATTTTACACTGCACTTAAGTAACTTATAAGTCACCTATATGTCTAACCTTTACCTGGTAAAGGTTAGGTGCAAAGTTACTTAGTGTGAGGGCACCCTGGCACTAGCCAAGGTGCCCCCACATTGTTCAGGGCCAATTCCCCGGACTTTGACAGGTTTCTGCCCCCCTGGGGTCAAGCCAGGCTTGTCCCAGGATGGCAGAACAAAGGACTTCCTCTGAGAAAGGGTGTTACACCCTCTCCCTTTGGAAAATGGTGTGAAGGCAGGGGAGGAGTAGCCTCCCCCAGCCTCTGGAAATGCTTTCTTGGGCACAGATGTGCCCAATTCTGCATAAGCCAGTCTACACCGGTTCAGGGGACCCCTTAGCCCTGCTCTGGCGCGAAACTAGACAAAGGAAAGGCGAGTGACCACTCCCCTGACCTGCACCTCCCCTGGGAGGTGTCCAGAGCTCCTCCAGTGTGCTCCAGACCTCTGCCATCTTGGAAACAGAGGTGCTGCTGGCACACTGGACTGCTCTGAGTGGCCAGTGCCACCAGGTGACGTCAGAGACTCCTTCTGATAGGCTCCTTCAGGTGTTAGTAGCCTATCCTCTCTCCTAGGTAGCCAAACCCTCTTTTCTGGCTATTTAGGGTCTCTGTCTCTGGGGAAACTTTAGATAACGAATGCAAGAGCTCATCAGAGTTCCTCTGCATCTCTCACTTCGCCTTCTGCCAAGGAATCGACTGCTGACCGCGCTGGAAGCCTGCAAAACTGCAACATAGTAGCAAAGACGACTACTGCAACTCTGTAACGCTGATCCTGCCGCCTTCTCGACTGTTTTCCTGGTGGTGCATGCTGTGGGGGTAGTCTGCCTCCTCTCTGCACTAGAAGCTCCGAAGAAATCTCCTGTGGGTCGACGGAATCTTCCCCCTGCAACCGCAGGCACCAAAAAGCTGCATTACCGGTCCCTTGGGTCTCCTCTCAGCACGACGAGCGAGGTCCCTCGAATCCAGCAATTGTGTCTAAGTGACCCCCACAGTCCAGGGACTCTTCAGTCCAAGTTTGGTGGAGGTAAGTCCTTGCCTCACCTCGCTAGACTGCATTGCTGGGAACCGCGACTTTTGCAGCTACTCCGGCCCCTGTGCACTTCCGGCGGAAATCCTTTGTGCACAGCCAAGCCTGGGTCCACGGCACTCTAACCTGCATTGCACGATTTTCTAAGTTGGTCTCCGGCGACGTGGGACTCCTTTGTGTAACTTCGGGTGAGCACCATTTCATGCTTCCTCGTAGTGCCTGTTTCTGGCACTTCTCCGGGTGCTACCTGCTGCTAAGAGGGCTCCTTGTCTTGCTCGACGTCCCCTCTACCTCCTGGTCCAATTTGCGACCTCCTGGTCCCTCCTGGGCCACAGCAGCGTCCAAAAACGCTAACCGCACGATTTGCAGCTAGCAAGGCTTGTTGCCATTCTTTCGGCGGAAAAACACTTCTGCACAACTCTCCACGGCGAGAGGGATCCGTCCACCAAAGGGGAAGTCTCTAGCCCTTTTCGTTCCTGCAGAAACTTCAGCTTCTTCTGTCCAGTAGAAGCTTCTTTGCACCCACAGCTGGCATTTCCTGGGCATATGCCCATCTCCGACTTGCTTGTGACTTTTGGACTTGGTCCCCTTGTTCCACAGGTACCCTAGATTGGAAATCCATCGTTGTTGCATTGTTGGTTTGTGTCTTTCCTGCATTATTCCTCTATCACGACTTCTTTATCTTTTGGGGAACTTTAGTGCACTTTGCACTCACTTTTCAGGGTCTTGGGGAGGGCTAATTTTCTAACTCTCACTATTTTCTAATAGTCCCAGCGACCCTCTACAAGGTCACATAGGTTTGGGGTCCATTCGTGGTTCGCATTCCACTTTTGGAGTATATGGTTTGTGTTGCCCCTATCCCTATGTGTCCCCATTGCATCCTATTGTAACTATACATTGTTTGCACTGTTTTCTAAGACTATACTGCATATTTTTGGTATTGTGTACATATATCTTGTGTATATTTCCTATCCTCTCACTGAGGGTACACTCTGAGATACTTTGGCATATTGTCATAAAAATAAAGTACCTTTATTTTTAGTATAACTGTGTATTGTGTTTTCTTATGATATTGTGCAAGTGACACTTATGGTACTGTAGTAGCTTCACACGTCTCCTAGTTCAGCCTAAGCTGCTCTGCTAAGCTACCATTATCTATCAGCCTAAGCTGCTAGACACCCTATACACTAATAAGGGATAACTGGGCCTGGTGCAAGGTGCAAGTACCCCTTGGTACTCACTACAAGCCAGTCCAGCCTCCTACAAAGTGCCACCCTGGGCCTTATCATTCTCAATGAGCATGTTAGACAGAAATTCTCTAGAAGGGTTCTTTCCTACCACTAAACCTCTATCAATGCAGAGGCTCCTTAGGCTCTTAAAGTTAAGATTGTCATAAGTTGTATTGACTATTTTAAGAGAAGTTCCTACACCAGACATGATAGAAGAAGGTTTAGAGACAGTGAGAAGAGAGAAAAAGTTTCAGGACTTTTTAAAGAACAGAAAAAAAACACTTTTTCAAACTTTTGAAACTTTTTGAAAGTTTAGGAGTACTTTTCAGAACTTAGCAGATAGTGTAAGAGAAGAAAAGCAAAACTTTTTGGTTAGGTGTACATACACTGAACTTGTTTTGTATATTATTCTCTTATGAAAAGTACAAAATGACAAAGTGGTAAGTAGTTGCAAGTACTTATCCCACCCCTGCACAACCAATGTAGGAGGCTGGCCTAGCTTGTAGTGGGTACCAAGGGGTACTTACTCTCTGTACCAGGTCCAGTTATCCCTTATTCATGTAGAAGAGGTGTTTCTAGCAGCTTAGGCTGATAGAAGGTAGCTATTGCAGAGCAGTTTAGGCTGAACTAGGAGACATGCAAAGCTCCTACTATACCACTGGTGTCATATCCACAATATCATAAGAAAACACAATACACAGATATACTAAAAATAAAGGTACTTTATTTTTATGACAATATGCCAAAAGTATTTCAGTGAGTACCCTCAGTATGAGGATGCCAAATATACACAAGATATATGTACACAATACCAAAAATATGCAGTAATAGCAAAAGGAAGTAATGCAAGCAGTGTAAAGTTACAATAGATTGCAATAGGAGCACATAGGTATAGGGGCAACACAAACCATATACTCCAAAAGTGGAATGCGAACCACGAATGGACCCCAAACCTATGTGAGCTTGTAGAGGGTCGCTGGGACTGTAAGAAAACAGTGAGGGTTAGAAAAATAGCCCACCCCAAGACCCTGTAAGGTAGGTGTAAAGTGAACCTACAACCCCCAGAGAGCACAGAAGTCGTGATAGGGGGATTCTGCAAGGAAGACCAACACCAGCAAAGCAACAACAGTGGATTTCCGGACCTGAGTACCTGTGAAACAAGGGGACCAAGTCTATGAGTCGCGACAATGTCAAGAGTGGGCAGATGCCCAGGAAATGCCAGCTGAGGGTGCAAAGGAGCTGACACGGGATGGAAGAAGCTTGGTGTTTTGTAAGAACGAAGAGGACTAGGAACTTCTCCTTTGGAGGATGGATGTCCCACATCGTGAAGAAGCTTGCAGAGGTGTTCCCACGCAGAAAAACAGCAAACAAGCCTTGTTAGCTGCAAGGGTCGAAGTTTGGGTTTTTGGATGCTGCTGTGGCCCAGGAGGGACCAGGATGTCGCCACTTGGATGAGGAGACAGGAGGGGAGTCCAGCAAGTCAGGGAGCCCTCACAGAAGCAGGCAGCACTCGCAGAAGTACCGGAACAGGCACTTAGAAGAGGAGTGAACAGGAGTCCACCCGAAGTCAGAAAAGGGAGTCCCACGACGCAGGAGGACAACTCAGAAGGTTGTGCACTGCAGGTTAGAGTGTCTGGGATCCTGGCTTGGCTGTGCACGAAGGAAATCCTGGAAGAGTGCACAGGAGCCGGAGCAGCTGCAAATCACGCGGTACCCAGCAATGCAGTCTAGCATGGGGAGGCAAGGACTTACCTCCACCAAACTTGAACTGAAGAGTCACTGGACTGTGGGAGTCACTTGGACAGAGTTGCTGAGTTCCAGGGACCACGCTCGTCGTGCTGAGATGGTACCCAGAGGACCGGTGATGCAGTCTTTTGTTGCCTGCGGTTGCAGGGGGAAGATTCCGTCGACCCACGGGAGATTTCTTCAGAGCTCCTGGTGCAGAAAGGAGGCAGGCTACCCCCAGAGCATGCACCACCTGGAAACAGTTGAGAAAGCCGGCAGGATGAAGCGATACAAGGTTGCAGTAGTCGTCTTTGCTACTTTGTTGCAGTTTTGCAGGCGTCCTGAGCAGTCAGAGGTTGATCCTTTGGCAGAAGGTGAAGAGGGAGATGCAGAGGAACTCTGGTGGGCTCTTGCATTCGGTATCTGAAGAATTCCCCAAAGCAGAGACCCTAAATAGCCAGAAAAGGAGGTTTGGCTACCTAGAAAGGAGGATAGACTAGTAAGACAGGTAAGAGCCTATCAGAAGGAGTCTCTGACGTCGCCTTCTGGCCCTGGCCACTCAGAGCAGTCCAGTGTGCCAGCACACCTCTGAATCCAAGATGGCAGAGGTCTGCGGCACGCTGGAGGAGCTCTGGGCACCTCCCCTGGGTGGTGCAGGTCAGGGGAGTAGTCACTCCCCTTTCCTTTGTCCAGTTTCGCGCCAGAGCAGGGCTGGGGGATCCCTGAACCGGTGTAGACTGGCTTAGGCAGAGATGGGCACCATCTGTGCCCATCAAAGCATTTCCAGAGGCTGGGGGAGGCTATTCCTCCCCAGCCCTGACACCTTTTTCCAAAGGGAGAGGGTGTAACACTCTCTCTCTGAGGAAGTCCTTTGTTCTGCCTTCCTGGGCCAGGCCTGGCTAGACCCCAGGAGGGCAGAAACCTGTCTGAGGGGTTGGCAGCAGCAGCAGCTGCAGTGAAACTCCAGGAAAGGCAGTTTGGCAGTACCCAGGTCTGTGCTAGAGACTCAGGGGATCATGGAATTGTCTCCCCAATACCAGAATGGCATTGGGGTGACAATTTGTTGATCTTAGACATGTTACTTGGCCATGTTCGGAGTTACCATTGTGACGCTATACATAGGTAGTGACCTATGTATAGTGCACGCGTGAAATGGTGTCCCCGCACTCACAATGTCCGGGGAAGTTGCCCTGAACAATGTGGGGGCACCTTGGCTAGTGCCAGGGTGCCCACACACTAAGTAACTTTGCACCCAACCTTCACCAGGTGAAGGTTAGACATATAGGTGACCTATAAGTTACTTAAGTGCAGTGGTTAATGGCTGTTAAATAACGTGGACGTTATTTCACTCAGGCTGCAGTGGCAGGCCTGTGTAAGAATTGTCAGAGCTCCCTATGGGTGGCAAAAGAAATGCTGCAGCCCATAGGGATCTCCTGAAACCCCAATACCCTGGGTACCTCAGTACCATATACTAGGGAATTATAAGGGTGTTCCAGTTTGCCAATGTGAATTGGTGAAATTGGTTACTAGCCTGTTAGTGACAATTTGGAAAGCAGAGAGAGCATCACCACTGAGGTTCTGGTTAGCAGAGCTTCAATGAGACAGTTAGTCATCACACATGGAACACATACAGGGCACACTTATGAGCACTGGGGCCCTGGATGGCAGGGTCCCAGTGACACATACACTAAAACAACATATATACAGTGAAATATGGGGGTAACATGCAAGGCAAGATGGTACTTTCCTACACCCTCTCCCTGATCTCTTCTCCACCACAGAAGCAGATGCCTTAGTGGAGGGAGTAGTTTTAGCAGATTGTCTGAGTGCAGAACAGAAAGACAAGTGCATCAATCTCCTAAGCCAATTTTCAGACCTCTTTTCACTTGTACCAAGTACAACATCCTGGTGTGAACACACAATTGACACTGGAGATAGCCTGCCTGTCAAACGTAAAATGTATAGGCAGCCTGACCATGTCAGAGACTGCATTAAACAAGAGGTGCAGAAAATGTTGGATTTGGGGGTGATTGAACCTTCTGAAAGACCATGGGCTAGCCCAGTGGTGCTTGTAGCAAAACCTCACACCAAAGATGGAAAGAGGGAGATGGGGTTTTGTGTAGCTTACAGAAGGCTCAATCAGGTAACAAAAACTGATGCTTACCCTATACCCGGGGCAGATGAGCTCATTGATACACTGACTTCTTCCGAGTATCTTAGCACTTTTGATCAGACTGCAGGGTATTGGCAGATCAGATTGGCAGAAGATGCTAAACCAAAGACTACATTTTCTACCATAGGAGGACACTACCAATTCACAGTAATGCCCTTTGGTTTGACAAATGCACCTGCCACTTTTCAGAGGTTGGTGAATACAGTCCTGCAAGGGTTGGAAGCTTTCAGTGCAGCATATCTAGATGAAATAGCTGTCTTTAGCTCCACCTGGGATGAGCACCTGGACCACCTGTGGAAAGTTTTGGAGGCCCTGCAAAAGGCAGGCCTCACTATCAAGGCTTCAAAGTGCCAGATAGGGCAGGGGAAAGTGGTTTATCTGGGGCACCTGGTAGGTGGAGAACAGATTGCACCACTTCAGGGGAAAATCCAGACTATCATAGATTGGGTTCCCCCTACAACTCAGACCCAGATGAGAGCTTTTTTAGGCCTCACAGGATACTACAGGAGAATCATCAAGAATTATGGCTCCATAGCAGCCTCTCTTAATGATCTCACTAGCAAGAAAATGCCTAAGAAGGTATTGTGGACCGCTAGCTGTCAGAAAGCTTTTGAGGAGCTGTAGGAAAGCACCATCTTGCCTGGCATGTTACCCCCATTTATCACTGTATATATGTTGTTTTAGTTGTATGTGTCACTGGGACCCTGCTAGCCAGGGCCCCAGTGCTCATAAGTGTGCCTGAATGTGTTACCTGTGTAGTGACTAACTGTCTCACTGAGGCTCTGCTATCCAGAACCTCAGTGGTTATGCTCTCTCATTTCTTTCAAATTGTCACTAACAGGCTAGTGACCAATTTTACCAATTTACATTGGCTTACTGGAACACCCTTATAATTCCCCAGTATATGGTACTGAGGTACCCAGGGTATTGGGGTTCCAGGAGATCCCTATGGGCTGCAGCATTTCTTTTGCCACCCATAGGGAGCTCTGACAATTCTTACACAGGCCTGCCACTGCAGCCTGAGTGAAATAACGTCCACGTTATTTCACAGCCATTTACTACTGCACTTAAGTAACTTATAAGTCACCTATATGTCTAACCTTTACCTGCTAAAGGTTAGGTGCAAAGTTACTTAGTGTGAGGGCACTCTGGCAATAGCCAAGGTGCCCCCACATTGTTCAGGGCAAATTCCCCGGACTTTGTGAGTGCGGGGACACCATTACACGCGTGCACTACACATAGATCACTACCTATGTGTAGCTTCACAATGGTAACTCCGAATATGGCCATGTAACATGTCTATGATCATGGAATTGCCCCCTCTATGCCATCCTGGCATAGTTGGCACAATCCCATGATCCCAGTGGTCTGTAGCACAGACCCTGGTACTGCCAAACTGCCTTTTCAGGGGTTTCACTGCAGCTGCTGCTGCTGCCAACCCCTCAGACAGGTTTCTGCCCTCCTGGTGTCCAGCCAGGCCTGGCCCAGGATGGCAGAACAAAGGACTTCCTCTGAGAGAGGGTGTTACACCCTCTCCCTTTGGAAAATGGTGTGAAGGCAGGGGAGGAGTAGCCTCCCCCAGCCTCTGGAAATGCTTTCATGGGCACAGATGGTGCCCATTTCTGCAGAAGCCAGTCTACACCGGTTCAGGGACCCCTTAGCCCTGCTCTGGCGCGAAACTGGACAAAGGAAAGGGGAGTGACCACTCCCCTGACCTGCACCTCCCCTGGGAGGTGTCCAGAGCTCCTCCACTGTGCTCCAGACCTCTGCCATCTTGGAAACAGAGGTGCTGCTGGCACACTGGACTGCTCTGAGTGGCCAGTGCCACCAGGTGACGTCAGAGACTCCTTCTGATAGGCTCCTTCTGGTGTTGCTAGCCTGTCCTCTCTCCTAAGTAGCCAAACCCTCTTTTCTGGCTATTTAGGGTCTCTGTCTCTGGGGATTCCTTAGATAACGAATGCAAGAGCTCATCAAAGTTCCTCTGCATCTCTCTCTTCAACTTCTACTAAGGAATCGACTGCTGACCACGCTGGAAGCCTGCAAAACTGCAACAAAGTAGCTAAGACGACTACTGCAACTCTGTAACGCTGATCCTGCCGCCTTCTCGACTGTTTTCCTGGTGGTGCATGCTGTGGGGGTAGTCTGTCTCCTCTCTGCACTAGAAGCTCCGAAGAAATCTCCCGTGGGTCGACAGAATCTTCCCCCTGCAACCGCAGGCACCAAAGAACTGCATCATCGGTACCCTGGATCTCCTCTCAGCACAACGAGCGAGGTCCCTTGAATCCAGCAACTGTGTCCAAGTGACTCCCACAGTCCAGTGACTCTTCAGTCCAAGTTTGGTGGAGGTAAGTCCTTGCCTCCCCACGCCAGACTGCATTGCTGGGAACCGCGACTTTTGCAGCTACTCCGGCCTCTGTGCACTTCCGGCGGAAATCCTTTGTGCACAGCCAAGCCTGGGTCCACGGCACTCTAACCTGCAGTGCACGACTTTCTAAGTTGGTCTCCGGCGACGTGGAACTCCTTTGTGCAACTTCGGGTGAGCACATTTCACTCTTCTTTGTAGTGCCTGTTCCGGCACTTCTGTGGGTGCTGCCTGCTTTGGAGAGGGCTCCTTGTCTTGCTCGATGCCCCCTCTGTCCCCAGACGCAATTGGCGACATCCTGGTCCCTCCTGGGCCACAGCAGTATCCAAAAACCCTAACCGCAAGACTTGCAGCTAGCAAGGCTTGTTGGCGGGTGTTCGGCAGGAAAACACTTCTGCACGACTTTCCACAGCGTGGGGGATCCATCCTCCAAAGGGGAAGTCTCTAGCCCTTGTCGCTCCTGCAGAATCCTCAGCTTCTACTGTCCAGTAGCAGCTTCTTTGCACCCACAGCTGGCATTTCCTGGGCATCTGCCCATCTCCGACTTGCTTGTGACTTTTGGACTTGGTCCCCTTGTTCCACAGGTACCCTCGACTTGAAATCCATCGTTGTTACATTGCTGGTTTGTGTCTTTCCTGCAGAATCTCCCTATCACGACTTCTATGTCCTTTGGGGAACTTTAGTGCACTTTGCACTCACTTTTCAGGGTCTTGGGGTGGGCTATTTTTCTAACCCTCACTATTTTCTAATACTCCCAGCGACCCTCTACAAGGTCACATAGGTTTGGGGTCCATTCGTGGTTCACATTCCACTTTTGGAGTATATGGTTTGTGTTGCCCCTATCCCTATGTGTCCCCATTGCATCCTATTGTAACTATACATTGTTTGCACTGTTTTCTAAGACTACACTGCATATTTTTGGTATTGTGTACATATATCTTGTGTATATTTGCTATCCTCATACTGAGGGTACACTCTGAGATACTTTGGCATATTGTCATAAAAATAAAGTACCTTTATTTTTAGTATATCTGTGTATTATGTTTTCTTATCATATTGTGCAAGTGACACTAGTGGTACTGTAGGAGCTTCACTCGTCTCCTAGTTCAGTCTAAGCTGCTCTGCTAAGCTACCATTGTCTATCAGCCTATGCTGCTAGACACCCTATACACTAATAAGGGATAACTGGGCCTGGTGCAAGGTGCAAGTACCCCTTGGTACTCACTACAAGCCAGACCATCCTCCTACATTGGTTGCGCAGCGGTGGGATAAGTGCTTTGAGACTACTTACCACTCTTGTCATTGTACTTTTCATAAGAGAAAAATATACATAACAAGTTCAGTGTGTGTACACATAGCTAAAAAGTTTTGCATTTCCTCTTTTCACTCTTTTCTAAGTGCTGAAAAGTACTTCTAAACTTTCCAAAAGTTCTTAAAAAGTTTAAAAAGTTTTTTTTCTGTCTTTCCAAAAGTTCTGAAAAACTTTTTCTTCACTTTTTTCTATCACTTAAACTCTTTCTAAAATGTCTGGCACAGGCCAAAATGTTGATCTGTCCAAACTTGCATATGATCACCTTAGCTGGAAAGGAGCAAGGAGTCTCTGCATAGAAAGAGGTTTGAGTGTAGGGAAGAATCCTTCTTTGGAATTTTTGCTTAACATGCTTAGAGAACAAGATAAGGCCAAAAGGGCCCCATCTGTTGAAAAAGTAGCTAATGGTTCCCAATCTGATCCAGGGACTCCCCAAGGAAAAGATTCAGGAAATAAACTTCCTAGCCTGCCCATTACTAGACAGTCTAGCATAGTTGGTACTGATGTGGAGTCACACCATACAGATGGTGGTGTCTCACATCATAGCAAGAGTATTCCTTCTCACCACAGTAGAAGAGATGTTTCTGTTAACCAAGCTGTTAGGGTGCCTTCTGTAAGGGACAGGTCTCCTTCTGTCCATTCTCACCACACTTCTGTTTCAAGGCATGTCCCTCCCACCCACCCTGATGACAGAATGTTAGAAAGGGAGCTCAATAGATTGAGAGTGGAGCAAACCAGACTGAAGCTCAAGAAGCAACAGCTGGATTTGGATAGACAGACCTTAGAAGTAGAGAAGGAGAGACAGAAACTGGGTTTTGAAACCCATGGTGGCAGCAGCAGTATTCCCCATAGTCATCCTGCAAAAGAGCATGATTCCAGGAATCTGCACAAGATAGTTCCCCCTTATAAGGAGGGGGGTGACATTAACAAGTGGTTTGCTGCACTTGAGAGTGCCTGTGCTGTACAGGATGTCCCTCAAAGGCAGTGGGCTGCTATTCTATGGCTATCATTTAGTGGAAAAGGTAGGGATAGGCTCCTTACTGTAAAAGAAAATGAAGCCAATGATTACAAAGTTCTTAAGAATGCACTCCTGGATGGTTATGGCTTAACCACTGAACAATACAGGATAAAGTTCAGAGAGACCAAAAAGGAGTCTTCACAAGACTGGGTTGATTTCATTGACCATTCAGTGAAGGCCTTGGAGGGGTGCTTACATGGCAGTAAAGTTACTGATTTTGAAAGCCTGTATAACTTGATCCTGAGAGAGCATATTGTTAATAATTGTGTGTCTGATTTGTTGCACCAGTACTTGGTGGACTCTGATCTGACCTCTCCCCCCCAAGAATTGGGAAAGAAGGTAGACAAATGGGTCAGAACAAGGGTGAACAGAAAAGTTCATACAGGGGGTGACAAAGATGGCAATAAGAAGAAGGATGGTAAGTCTTCTGACAAGGGTGGGGACAAATCTAAAAATGAGTCTTCATCAGGCCCACAAAAACACTCTGGTGGGGGTGGTGGGTCCAAATCCTCTTCAAATCAAAACAAGGAAAAGAAACCATGGTGCTATTTATGTAAAATAAAAGGCCATTGGACAACAGATCCCAGTTGTCCAAAGAAAAGCACCAAGCCTCCTACCACTACAACCCCTACTGCTACACCTAGTGTCCCTACTAATAGCAGTGGTGGTGGAAGCAAACCTACTAATAGCCAATCTAAGGGAGTAGCTGGGCTCACCTTTGGTAACTTAGTTGGGGTTGGTCTTGTTAGGAAGACCACAGAGGCTGTGTTAGTTTCTGAGGGGGCTATTGATTTAGCCACCTTAGTTGCTTGTCCCCTTAATATGGATAAGTACAAGCAGCTACCCCTAATAAATGATGTTGAGGATCAGGCCTACAGGGACACAGGTGCCAGTGTCACAATGGTGATAGAGAAACTAGTCCACCCTGAACAACACCTACTTGGTCACCAGTACCAAGTAACCGATGCTCACAACAACACACTTAGCCACCCCATGGCTGTTGTAAATCTCAACTGGGGGGGGGGGGTTACTGGTCCAAAGAAAGTTGTGGTAGCCTCAGATTTACCTGTAGAATGTCTACTAGGAAATGATTTGGAGACATCAGCTTGGTCAGATGTGGAGTTGGAGGCCCATGCAGCAATGCTGGGCATCCCAGGGCATATTTTTGCTTTAACCAGGGCTCAGGCCAAAAAGCAAAAAGGACAGGGAAACTTGGATCCTGGAACAATGGACCAAGTGCTCCCTAAAGCTAGGGCTAGTAGAAGTAAAGCACTACCTACTATCCCTCCCTCTACAGTGGATTCTACTTCTGAGGAAGAAGAATGTCCACCCTGTGCAGAACCTACACCAGAGGAGCTGGAAGCAGACACTGCTGAGCTTTTGGGTGAAGGGGGGCCTGCCAGGGAGGAGCTGAGTGTGGCACAGCAGACCTGTCCCACACTAGAGGGTCTAAGACAGCAAGCTGTCAAACAAGCAAATGGGGATGTCAGTGACTCTCACAGAGTTTACTGGGAGGACAACCTCTTGTACACTGAAGCAAGGGATCCAAAACCTGGAGCTGCCAGGAGATTGGTGATTCCTCAGGAGTACAGAAAGTTCCTCCTAACTCTTGCTCACGACATTCCCCTTGCTGGTCATTTGGGGCAAATGAAAACTTGGGACAGGATTGTTCCCTTGTTCCATTGGCCTAGAATGTCTGAGGACACAAAATATTTTTGTAAGTCCTGTGAAACCTGTCAAGCCAGTGGCAAGACAGGTGACACCCCAAAGGCACCCCTTATTCCACTGCTTGTGGTTGGGGTTCCCTTTGAAAGGGTAGGGGTTGACATAGTTGGCCCCCTTGACCCTCCTACTGCTTCAGGCAATAGGTTTATCTTGGTGGTAGTGGACCATGCCACCAGATATCCTGAAGCAATTCCTCTAAGGACCACTACAGCTCCTGCAGTGGCAAAGGCCCTCCTGGGAATCTTTTCCAGGGTGGGCTTCCCAAAAGAGGTAGTTTCAGACAGAGGAAGCACTTTCATGTCTGCTTACTTGAAGGCCATGTGGAAGGAGTGTGGGGTGACATACAAGTTCACCACACCCTATCATCCACAAACAAATGGACTGGTGGAGAGATTTAACAAAACTCTCAAAGGCATGATTATGGGTCTCCCTGAAAAACTCCGCAGGAGATGGGATATCCTGTTACCATGCCTCCTTTTTGCCTACAGGGAGGTACCCCAGAAAGGAGTGGGCTTCAGCCCCTTTGAACTCCTCTTTGGACACCCTGTTAGGGGTCCACTAACACTTGTCAAGGAGGGTTGGGAACAACCTTTAAATGCTCCAAAACAAGATATTGTGGATTATGTACTTGGCCTCAGATCAAGGATGGCTGAGTACATGAAAAAGGCCAGTAAAAACCTTCAGGCCAGCCAAGAGCTCCAGAAGCAATGGCATGACCAGAAGGCTGTTTTGGTTCAGTACCAACCAGGGCAGAAAGTGTGGGTCTTAGAGCCTGTGGCCCCAAGAGCACTCCAAGATAAATGGAGTGGACCCCACACAATTGTTGAGAAAAAGGGTGAAGTCACCTATTTAGTTGACTTAGGCACTGCCAGGAGTCCCCTTAGGGTGCTCCATGTCAATCGCCTGAAACCCTACTATGACAGGGCTGATCTCACCCTGCTCATGGCAACTGATGAGGGACAGGAAGAAGACAGTGATCCTCTTCCTGATCTCTTCTCTTCCACAGAACAAGATGCTCTGGTGGAAGGGGTAGTTTTGGCTGATTGTCTTACTGCAGAGCAGAAAGACCATTGCATAAATCTCCTGGGTCAGTTTTCTGAACTCTTCTCTACTGTGCCAGGTACCACTTCTTGGTGTGAGCACACTATAGATACTGGAGACAGCTTGACTGTCAAAAGTAAGATCTATAGGCAGCCTGACCATGTCAGAGACTGCATAAACCAAGAGCTGCAGAAAATGTTAGAACTGGGAGTGGTTGAGCACTCTGAAAGTCCATGGGCTTCTCCTGTGGTACTTGTACCAAAACCCCATTCCAAAGATGGAAAGAAGGAAATGCGGTTTTGTGTAGACTACAGAGGTCTCAACCAGGTAACCAAAACTGATGCTCAAACTATACCCAGGGCAGATGAGCTCATAGATACACTGGCATCTGCCAAGTATCTAAGCACTTTTGTTTTGACTGCAGGGTATTGGCAGATCAAATTATCAGAAGATGCTAAACCTAAAACTGCATTTTCAACCATTGGAGGCCATTACCAGTTCACAGTAATGCCTTTTGGATTGAAAAATGCACCTGCCACTTTTCAGAGGTTGGTGAACACAGTCCTAAAAGGACTGGAAGCTTTCAGTGCAGCATATTTGGACGATATAGCTGTCTTTAGCTCCAGCTGGGATGATCACCTGGTCCACCTATGGAAAGTTTTGGAGGCCCTGCAAAAGGCAGGCCTCACTATCAAGGCTTCAAAGTGCCAGATAGGGCAGGGTAAGGTGGTTTATCTGGGACACCTTGTTGGTGGGTGTAGGAGGCTGGACTGGCTTGTAGTGAGTACCAAGGGGTACTTGCACCTTGCACCAGGCCCAGTTATCCCTTATTAGTGTATAGGGTGTCTAGCAGCTTAGGCTGATAGATAATGGTAGCTTAGCAGAGCAGCTCAGGCTGAACTAGGAGACGTGTGAAGCTACTACAGTACCACTTAGTGTCATATGCACAATATCATAAGAAAACACAATACACAGTTATACTAAAAATAAAGGTACTTTATTTTTATGACAATATGCCAAAGTATCTTAGAGTGTACCCTCAGTGAGAGGATAGGAAATATACATAAGATATATATACACAATAGCAAAAATATGCAGTATAGTCTTAGAAAACAGTGCAAACAATGTATAGTTACAATAGGATGCAATGGGGAAACATAGGGATAGGGGCAACACAAACCATATACTCCAGAAGTGGAATGCGAACCACGAATGGACCCCAAACCTATGTGACCTTGTAGAGGGTCGCTGGGACTATTAGAAAATAGTGAGAGTTAGAAAAATAACCCTCCCCAAGACCCTGAAAAGTGAGTGCAAAGTGCACTAAAGTTCCCCTAAGGACAAAATAGTCGTGTTAGAGGGAGAATGCAAGGAAAACACAAATCAGCAATGCAACAACGATGGATTCCTGTCTGAAGGTACCTGTGGAACAAGGGGACCAAGTCCAAAAGTCACAAGCAGCTCGGAGATGGGCAGATGCCCAAGAAATGCCAGCGGTTGGTGCAAAGAAGCTCTTACTAGGCTGAAGAACTGTGAATACTGCAGGAACGACAAGGGCTAGAGACTTCCCCTTTGGAGGATGGATCCCCCACGCCTTGGAGAGTCGTGCAAAAGTGTTTTCCCGCCGGATGGACGCCAACAAGCCTTGCTACACGCAAATCGTGCGTTTGGCGTTTTTGGACGCTGCTGGGGCCCAGGAGGGACCAGGAGGTCGCAAATTGGACCTGCAGAGAGAGGGGACGTCGAGCAAGACAAGGAGCCCTCACTGAAGCAGGTAGCACCCGGAGAAGTGCCAGAAACAGGCACTACGAGGATGCGTGAAACGGTGCTCGCCGAAGTTGCACAAAGGAGTCCCACGTCGCCGGAGACCAACTTAGAAAGTCGTGCAATGCAGGTTAGAGTGCCGTGGACCCAGGCTTGGCTGTGCACGAAGGATTTCCGCCGGAAGTGCACAGGGGCCGGAGAAGCTTGCAAAGTCGCGGTTCCCAGCAATGCAGCCCAGCGAGGTGAGGCAAGGACTTACCTCCACCAAACTTGGGCTGAAGAGTCACTGGACTGTGGGGGTCACTTGGACGGTGTCGCTGGATTCGAGGGACCTCGCTCGTCGTGCTGAGAGGAGACCCAAGGGACCGGTAATGCAGCTTTTTGGTGCCTGCGGTTGCAGGGGGAAGATTCCGTCGACCCACGGGAGATTTCTTCGGAGCTTCTGGTGCAGAGAGGAGGCAGACTACCCCCACAGCATGCACAAGCAGGAAAACAGTCGAGAAGGCGGCAGGATCAGCGTTACAGAGTTGCAGTAGTCGTCTTTGCTACTATGTTGCAGGTTTGCAGGCTTCCAGCGCGGTCAGCGGTCGATTCCTTATCAGAAGGTGAAGAGGGAGATGCAGAGGAACTCGGCTGAGCTCATGCATTCGTTATCTAAAGTTTCCCCAGAGACAGAGACCCTAAATAGCCAGAAAAGAGGGTTTGGCTACCTAGGAGAGAGGAAAGGCTACTAACACCTGAAGGAGCCTATCAGCAGGAGTCTCTGACGTCACCTGGTGGCACTGGCCACTCAGAGCAGTCCAGTGTGCCAGCAGCACCTCTGTTTCCAAGATGGCAGAGGTCTGGAGCACACTGGAGGAGCTCTGGACACCTCCCAGGGGAGGTGCAGGTCAGGGGAGTGGTCACTCCCCTTTCCTTTGTCCAGTTTCGCGCCAGAGCAGGGGCTAAGGGGTCCCTGAACCGGTGTAGACTGGCTTATGCAGAATTGGGCACCTCTGTGCCCAACAAAGCATTTCCAGAGGCTGGGGGAGGCTACTCCTCCCCTGCCTTCACACCATTTTCCAAAGGGAGAGGGTGTCACACCCTCTCTCAGAGGAAGTTCTTTGTTCTGCCATCCTGGGCCAGGCCTGGCTGGACCCCAGGAGGGCAGCTGCCTGTCTGAGGGGTTGGCAGCAGCAGCAGCTGCAGTGAAACCCCAGGAAGGGCAGTTTGGCAGTACCAGGGTCTGTGCTACAGACCACTGGGATCATGGGATTGTGCCAACTATGCCAGGATGGCATAGAGGGGGCAATTCCATGATCATAGACATGTTACATGGCCATATTCGGAGTTACCATTGTGAAGCTACATATAGGTAGTGACCTATATGTAGTGCACGCGTGTAATGGTGTCCCCGCACTCACAAAGTTCAGTGAATTGGCTCTGAACAATGTGGGGGCACCTTGGCTAGTGCCAGGGTGCCCACACACTAAGTAACTTTGCACCTAACCTTTACCAGGTAAAGGTTAGACATATAGGTGACTTATAAGTTACTTAAGTGCAGTGTAAAATGGCTGTGAAATAACGTGGACGTTATTTCACTCAGGCTGCAGTGGCAGGCCTGTGTAAGAATTGTCAGAGCTCCCTATGGGTGGCAAAAGAAATGCTGCAGCCCGTAGGGATCTCCTGGAACCCCAATACCCTGGGTACCTTAGTACCATATACTAGGGAATTATAAGGGTGTTCCAGTAAGCCAATGTAAATTGGTAAAATTGGTCACTAGCCTGTTAGTGACAATTTGAAAGTAATGAGAGAGCATAACCACTGAGGTTCTGGTTAGCAGAGCCTCAGTGAGACAGTTAGGCACCACACAGGGAACATATACATGCACACCTATGAGCACTGGGGCCCTGTGTGACAGGGTCCCAGTGACACATACATATAGGCCACAAACCTATGAGCACTGGGGTCCTGACTAGCAGGATCCCAGTGACACATAACAACCATACTGAAAACATAGTGTTTTCACTATGAGCACTGAGGCCTGGCTATCAGGATCCCAGGGAGACAGTGAAAACAGTGACAAACACCCTGACATACACTCACAAACAGGCCAAAAGTGGGGGTAACAAGGCTAGAAAGAGGCTACCTTCTCACACAACCCCCCCCCAAACGAAGGACAATAAGGCTAACCTTGGCCAGTTGAGACTTTATTGTCTAAGTGGTGATAAGTAGAGAGTAGCTCTGCAATAGACTGGTTACTCCCTTTATCATCCACTATATGGTTACTTCCCTGTGGGGATGTAAACCACCCTGTTTGAAGTTTTTTAGCTAAGCAACAATGTGAAGATGTATTTTCAGAGTTTCTATCAGTAGGTTTTAGTTTAGAGCAGTGGGAATTGTCCACTGAACCTATTTGTAGTGATGGAAATGCCAGACAGGGATGCTGTCTCAGAAAAGCCATAGCTGGGCAAAAACTTTGTCCATCTGGCTGGAAGAGAGAACAGGGATGCTGTTTCTCTTGAGTTGGAGCAGGGCAGGGATGCTGTCCTATCAGCTCCACACTAGGGCAGGGATGCTGTCCTAAGTGTTGTGAGGCAGTGCAGAGTTTCTGCACTAAAGTTTCTCTGGGAGGGTTGGAGGGATGCTCCATGTTAACTAAAATGGTGCTCTTTTTCTCACCAATGTTAGTTATCCCACAGAGAGGTACTTCTACCTCAGGGAGTCCAGCTTTGCTAGCTGATGATTCCCTTGGAACAGGTGCCACCCCAGGAGAGGTTTCTCCCACCACAGGAATAGTATCCTGAATGGTAGGGTGGTTAGGGGATACTGTGATACCCTTTTTACCTGTTGATGGAGAGGGATCCTGAGTTTTCAGGCCTTCTCTCCTTTGCTTTTTCATTTCACTTGAAATGAGAGGGAACAATTCCTCAGGGATGCCCAGCATGGCTGCATGGGCATAAAACTCTACATCAGCCCAAACTGAGGCCTCTAGGTCATTACCTAAGAGACAGTCTACAGGTAAGCTAGGTGATACCACCACCTGCTTAGGGCCAGTAACTCCACCCCAACTAAACTGAATTATAGCTAAGGGAAGAAACTTAGTGGAGTTATGGACATCAATAATCTTATACTGTTGTCCAATGATGTGTTGTTCAGGAGGCACTAGGTTTTCAGTCACCAAAGTGAAACTGGCACCTGTGTCCCTGTAGGCCAAGGCCTCAACACCATTTATTGAAACTGTCTGCCTGTACTTATCCATTGTAAGGGGACAAGCAGCCAGTGTGGCAAGGCCAATGCCACTAGGTGTGACAGAAACTGTCTTGGGACTGATGACATCAGTTTCCAGCCTGCCACTGCAGCCTGAGTGAAATAACGTCCACGGTATTTCACAGCCATTTTACACTGCACTTAAGTAACTTATAAGTCACCTATATGTCTAACCTTTACCTGGTAAAGGTTAGGTGCAAAGTTACTTAGTGTGAGGGCACCCTGGCACTAGCCAAGGTGCCCCCACATTGTTCAGAGCCAATTCCCTGAACTTTGTGAGTGCGGGGACACCATTACACGCGTGCACTACATATAGGTCACTACCTATATGTAGCTTCACCATGGTAACTCTGAATATGGCCATGTAACATGTCTATGATCATGGAATTGCCCCCTCTATACCATCCTGGCATAGTTGGCACAATCCCATGATCCCAGTGGTCTGTAGCACAGACCCTGGTACTGCCAAACTGCCCTTCCTGGGGTTTCACTGCAGCTGCTGCTGCTGCCAACCCCTCAGACAGGCAGCTGCCCTCCTGGGGTCCAGCCAGGCCTGGCCCAGGATGGCAGAACAAAGAACTTCCTCTGAGAGAGGGTGTGACACCCTCTCCCTTTGGAAAATGGTGTGAAGGCAGGGGAGGAGTAGCCTCCCCCAGCCTCTGGAAATGCTTTGTTGGGCACAGATGTGCCCAATTCTGCATAAGCCAGTCTACACCGGTTCAGGGACCCCTTAGCCCCTGCTCTGGCGCGAAACTGGACAAAGGAAAGGGGAGTGAGCACTCCCCTGACCTGCACCTCCCCTGGGAGGTGTTCAGAGCTCCTCCAGTGTGCTCCAGACCTCTGCCATCTTGGAAACAGAGGTGCTGCTGGCACACTGGACTGCTCTGAGTGGCCAGTGCCACCAGGTGACGTCAGAGACTCCTGCTGATAGGCTCCTTCAGGTGTTAGTAGCCTTTCCTCTCTCCTAGGTAGCCAAACCCTCTTTTCTGGCTATTTAGGGTCTCTGTCTCTGGGGAAACTTTAGATAACGAATGCATGAGCTCAGCCGAGTTCCTCTGCATCTCCCTCTTCACCTTCTGATAAGGAATCGACCGCTGACCGCGCTGGAAGCCTGCAAACCTGCAACATAGTAGCAAAGACGACTACTGCAACTCTGTAACGCTGATCCTGCCGCCTTCTCGACTGTTTTCCTGCTTGTGCATGCTGTGGGGGTAGTCTGCCTCCTCTCTGCACCAGAAGCTCCGAAGAAATCTCCCGTGGGTCGACGGAATCTTCCCCCTGCAACCGCAGGCACCAAAAAGCTGCATTTCCGGTCCCTTGGGTCTCCTCTCAGCACGACGAGCGAGGTCCCTCGAATCCAGCGACACCGTCCAAGTGACCCCCACAGTCCAGTGACTCTTCAGCCCAAGTTTGGTGGAGGTAAGTCCTTGCCTCACCTCGCTGGGCTGCATTGCTGGGAACCGCGACTTTGCAAGCTTCTCCGGCCCCTGTGCACTTCCGGCGGAAATCCTTCGTGCACAGCCAAGCCTGGGTCCACGGCACTCTAACCTGCATTGCACGACTTTCTAAGTTGGTCTCCGGCGACGTGGGACTCCTTTGTGCAACTTCGGCGAGCACCGTTTCACGCATCCTCGTAGTGCCTGTTTCTGGCACTTCTCCGGGTGCTACCTGCTTCAGTGAGGGCTCTTTGTCTTGCTCGACGTCCCCTCTCTCTGCAGGTCCAATTTGCGACCTCCTGGTCCCTCCTGGGCCCCAGCAGCGTCCAAAAATGCCAAACGCACGATTTGCGTGTAGCAAGGCTTGTTGGCGTCCATCCGGCGGGAAAACACTTCTGCACGACTCTCCAAGGCGTGGGGGATCCATCCTCCAAAGGGGAAGTCTCTAGCCCTTGTCGTTCCTGCAGTATTCACAGTTCTTCAGCCTAGTAAGAGCTTCTTTGCACCAACCGCTGGCATTTCTTGGGCATCTGCCCATCTCCGAGCTGCTTGTGACTTTTGGACTTGGTCCCCTTGTTCCACAGGTACCCTCAGTCAGGAATCCATCGTTGTTGCATTGCTGATTTGTGTTTTCCTTGCATTTTCCCTCTAACACGACTATTTTGTCCTTAGGGGAACTTTGGTGCACTTTGCACTCACTTTTCAGGGTCTTGGGGAGGGTTATTTTTCTAACTCTCACTATTTTCTGATAGTCCCAGCGACCCTCTACAAGGTCACATAGGTTTGGGGTCCATTCGTGGTTCACATTCCACTTTTGGAGTATATGGTTTGTGTTGCCCCTATCCCTATGTTTCCCCATTGCATCCTATTGTAACTATACTTTGTTTGCACTGTTTTCTAAGACTATACTGCATATTTTTGCTATTGTGTATATATATCTTGTGTATATTTCCTATCCTCTCACTGAGGGTACACTCTAAGATACTTTGGCATATTGTCATAAATGGTAGCTTAGCAGAGCAGCTCAGGCTGAACTAGGAGACGTGTGAAGCTACTACAGTACCACTTAGTGTCATATGCACAATATCATAAGAAAACACAATACACAGTTATACTAAAAATAAAGGTACTTTATTTTTATGACAATATGCCAAAGTATCTTAGAGTGTACCCTCAGTGAGAGGATAGGAAATATACATAAGATATATATACACAATAGCAAAAATATGCAGTATAGTCTTAGAAAACAGTGCAAACAATGTATAGTTACAATAGGATGCAATGGGGAAACATAGGGATAGGGGCAACACAAACCATATACTCCAGAAGTGGAATGCGAACCACGAATGGACCCCAAACCTATGTGACCTTGTAGAGGGTCGCTGGGACTATTAGAAAATAGTGAGAGTTAGAAAAATAACCCTCCCCAAGACCCTGAAAAGTGAGTGCAAAGTGCACTAAAGTTCCCCTAAGGACAAAATAGTCGTGTTAGAGGGAGAATGCAAGGAAAACACAAATCAGCAATGCAACAACGATGGATTCCTGTCTGAAGGTACCTGTGGAACAAGGGGACCAAGTCCAAAAGTCACAAGCAGCTCGGAGATGGGCAGATGCCCAAGAAATGCCAGCGGTTGGTGCAAAGAAGCTCTTACTAGGCTGAAGAACTGTGAATACTGCAGGAACGACAAGGGCTAGAGACTTCCCCTTTGGAGGATGGATCCCCCACGCCTTGGAGAGTCGTGCAGAAGTGTTTTCCCGCCGGATGGACGCCAACAAGCCTTGCTACACGCAAATCGTGCGTTTGGCGTTTTTGGACGCTGCTGGGGCCCAGGAGGGACCAGGAGGTCGCAAATTGGACCTGCGGAGAGAGGGGACGTCGAGCAAGACAAGGAGCCCTCACTGAAGCAGGTAGCACCCGGAGAAGTGCCAAAAACAGGCACTACGAGGATGCGTGAAACGGTGCTCGCCGAAGTTGCACAAAGGAGTCCCACGTCGCCGGAGACCAACTTAGAAAGTCGTGCAATGCAGGTTAGAGTGCCGTGGACCCAGGCTTGGCTGTGCACGAAGGATTTCCGCCGGAAGTGCACAGGGGCCGGAGAAGCTTGCAAAGTCGCGGTTCCCAGCAATGCAGCCCAGCGAGGTGAGGCAAGGACTTACCTCCACCAAACTTGGGCTGAAGAGTCACTGGACTGTGGGGGTCACTTGGACGGTGTCGCTGGATTCGAGGGACCTCGCTCGTCGTGCTGAGAGGAGACCCAAGGGACCGGTAATGCAGCTTTTTGGTGCCTGCGGTTGCAGGGGGAAGATTCCGTCGACCCACGGGAGATTTCTTCGGAGCTTCTGGTGCAGAGAGGAGGCAGACTACCCCCACAGCATGCACAAGCAGGAAAACAGTCGAGAAGGCGGCAGGATCAGCGTTACAGAGTTGCAGTAGTCGTCTTTGCTACTATGTTGCAGGTTTGCAGGCTTCCAGCGCGGTCAGCGGTCGATTCCTTATCAGAAGGTGAAGAGGGAGATGCAGAGGAACTCGGCTGAGCTCATGCATTCGTTATCTAAAGTTTCCCCAGAGACAGAGACCCTAAATAGCCAGAAAAGAGGGTTTGGCTACCTAGGAGAGAGGAAAGGCTACTAACACCTGAAGGAGCCTATCAGCAGGAGTCTCTGACGTCACCTGGTGGCACTGGCCACTCAGAGCAGTCCAGTGTGCCAGCAGCACCTCTGTTTCCAAGATGGCAGAGGTCTGGAGCACACTGGAGGAGCTCTGGACACCTCCCAGGGGAGGTGCAGGTCAGGGGAGTGGTCACTCCCCTTTCCTTTGTCCAGTTTCGCGCCAGAGCAGGGGCTAAGGGGTCCCTGAACCGGTGTAGACTGGCTTATGCAGAATTGGGCACCTCTGTGCCCAACAAAGCATTTCCAGAGGCTGGGGGAGGCTACTCCTCCCCTGCCTTCACACCATTTTCCAAAGGGAGAGGGTGTCACACCCTCTCTCAGAGGAAGTTCTTTGTTCTGCCATCCTGGGCCAGGCCTGGCTGGACCCCAGGAGGGCAGCTGCCTGTCTGAGGGGTTGGCAGCAGCAGCAGCTGCAGTGAAACCCCAGGAAGGGCAGTTTGGCAGTACCAGGGTCTGTGCTACAGACCACTGGGATCATGGGATTGTGCCAACTATGCCAGGATGGCATAGAGGGGGCAATTCCATGATCATAGACATGTTACATGGCCATATTCGGAGTTACCATTGTGAAGCTACATATAGGTAGTGACCTATATGTAGTGCACGCGTGTAATGGTGTCCCCGCACTCACAAAGTTCAGTGAATTGGCTCTGAACAATGTGGGGGCACCTTGGCTAGTGCCAGGGTGCCCACACACTAAGTAACTTTGCACCTAACCTTTACCAGGTAAAGGTTAGACATATAGGTGACTTATAAGTTACTTAAGTGCAGTGTAAAATGGCTGTGAAATAACGTGGACGTTATTTCACTCAGGCTGCAGTGGCAGGCCTGTGTAAGAATTGTCAGAGCTCCCTATGGGTGGCAAAAGAAATGCTGCAGCCCGTAGGGATCTCCTGGAACCCCAATACCCTGGGTACCTTAGTACCATATACTAGGGAATTATAAGGGTGTTCCAGTAAGCCAATGTAAATTGGTAAAATTGGTCACTAGCCTGTTAGTGACAATTTGAAAGTAATGAGAGAGCATAACCACTGAGGTTCTGGTTAGCAGAGCCTCAGTGAGACAGTTAGGCACCACACAGGGAACATATACATGCACACCTATGAGCACTGGGGCCCTGTGTGACAGGGTCCCAGTGACACATACATATAGGCCACAAACCTATGAGCACTGGGGTCCTGACTAGCAGGATCCCAGTGACACATAACAACCATACTGAAAACATAGTGTTTTCACTATGAGCACTGAGGCCTGGCTATCAGGATCCCAGGGAGACAGTGAAAACAGTGACAAACACCCTGACATACACTCACAAACAGGCCAAAAGTGGGGGTAACAAGGCTAGAAAGAGGCTACCTTCTCACACAACCCCCCCCCAAACGAAGGACAATAAGGCTAACCTTGGCCAGTTGAGACTTTATTGTCTAAGTGGTGATAAGTAGAGAGTAGCTCTGCAATAGACTGGTTACTCCCTTTATCATCCACTATATGGTTACTTCCCTGTGGGGATGTAAACCACCCTGTTTGAAGTTTTTTAGCTAAGCAACAATGTGAAGATGTATTTTCAGAGTTTCTATCAGTAGGTTTTAGTTTAGAGCAGTGGGAATTGTCCACTGAACCTATTTGTAGTGATGGAAATGCCAGACAGGGATGCTGTCTCAGAAAAGCCATAGCTGGGCAAAAACTTTGTCCATCTGGCTGGAAGAGAGAACAGGGATGCTGTTTCTCTTGAGTTGGAGCAGGGCAGGGATGCTGTCCTATCAGCTCCACACTAGGGCAGGGATGCTGTCCTAAGTGTTGTGAGGCAGTGCAGAGTTTCTGCACTAAAGTTTCTCTGGGAGGGTTGGAGGGATGCTCCATGTTAACTAAAATGGTGCTCTTTTTCTCACCAATGTTAGTTATCCCACAGAGAGGTACTTCTACCTCAGGGAGTCCAGCTTTGCTAGCTGATGATTCCCTTGGAACAGGTGCCACCCCAGGAGAGGTTTCTCCCACCACAGGAATAGTATCCTGAATGGTAGGGTGGTTAGGGGATACTGTGATACCCTTTTTACCTGTTGATGGAGAGGGATCCTGAGTTTTCAGGCCTTCTCTCCTTTGCTTTTTCATTTCACTTGAAATGAGAGGGAACAATTCCTCAGGGATGCCCAGCATGGCTGCATGGGCATAAAACTCTACATCAGCCCAAACTGAGGCCTCTAGGTCATTACCTAAGAGACAGTCTACAGGTAAGCTAGGTGATACCACCACCTGCTTAGGGCCAGTAACTCCACCCCAACTAAACTGAATTATAGCTAAGGGAAGAAACTTAGTGGAGTTATGGACATCAATAATCTTATACTGTTGTCCAATGATGTGTTGTTCAGGAGGCACTAGGTTTTCAGTCACCAAAGTGAAACTGGCACCTGTGTCCCTGTAGGCCAAGGCCTCAACACCATTTATTGAAACTGTCTGCCTGTACTTATCCATTGTAAGGGGACAAGCAGCCAGTGTGGCAAGGCCAATGCCACTAGGTGTGACAGAAACTGTCTTGGGACTGATGACATCAGTTTCCAGCCTGCCACTGCAGCCTGAGTGAAATAACGTCCACGGTATTTCACAGCCATTTTACACTGCACTTAAGTAACTTATAAGTCACCTATATGTCTAACCTTTACCTGGTAAAGGTTAGGTGCAAAGTTACTTAGTGTGAGGGCACCCTGGCACTAGCCAAGGTGCCCCCACATTGTTCAGAGCCAATTCCCTGAACTTTGTGAGTGCGGGGACACCATTACACGCGTGCACTACATATAGGTCACTACCTATATGTAGCTTCACCATGGTAACTCTGAATATGGCCATGTAACATGTCTATGATCATGGAATTGCCCCCTCTATACCATCCTGGCATAGTTGGCACAATCCCATGATCCCAGTGGTCTGTAGCACAGACCCTGGTACTGCCAAACTGCCCTTCCTGGGGTTTCACTGCAGCTGCTGCTGCTGCCAACCCCTCAGACAGGCAGCTGCCCTCCTGGGGTCCAGCCAGGCCTGGCCCAGGATGGCAGAACAAAGAACTTCCTCTGAGAGAGGGTGTGACACCCTCTCCCTTTGGAAAATGGTGTGAAGGCAGGGGAGGAGTAGCCTCCCCCAGCCTCTGGAAATGCTTTGTTGGGCACAGATGTGCCCAATTCTGCATAAGCCAGTCTACACCGGTTCAGGCACCCCTTAGCCCCTGCTCTGGCGCGAAACTGGACAAAGGAAAGGGGAGTGAGCACTCCCCTGACCTGCACCTCCCCTGGGAGGTGTTCAGAGCTCCTCCAGTGTGCTCCAGACCTCTGCCATCTTGGAAACAGAGGTGCTGCTGGCACACTGGACTGCTCTGAGTGGCCAGTGCCACCAGGTGACGTCAGAGACTCCTGCTGATAGGCTCCTTCAGGTGTTAGTAGCCTTTCCTCTCTCCTAGGTAGCCAAACCCTCTTTTCTGGCTATTTAGGGTCTCTGTCTCTGGGGAAACTTTAGATAACGAATGCATGAGCTCAGCCGAGTTCCTCTGCATCTCCCTCTTCACCTTCTGATAAGGAATCGACCGCTGACCGCGCTGGAAGCCTGCAAACCTGCAACATAGTAGCAAAGACGACTACTGCAACTCTGTAACGCTGATCCTGCCGCCTTCTCGACTGTTTTCCTGCTTGTGCATGCTGTGGGGGTAGTCTGCCTCCTCTCTGCACCAGAAGCTCCGAAGAAATCTCCCGTGGGTCGACGGAATCTTCCCCCTGCAACCGCAGGCACCAAAAAGCTGCATTTCCGGTCCCTTGGGTCTCCTCTCAGCACGACGAGCGAGGTCCCTCGAATCCAGCGACACCGTCCAAGTGACCCCCACAGTCCAGTGACTCTTCAGCCCAAGTTTGGTGGAGGTAAGTCCTTGCCTCACCTCGCTGGGCTGCATTGCTGGGAACCGCGACTTTGCAAGCTTCTCCGGCCCCTGTGCACTTCCGGCGGAAATCCTTCGTGCACAGCCAAGCCTGGGTCCACGGCACTCTAACCTGCATTGCACGACTTTCTAAGTTGGTCTCCGGCGACGTGGGACTCCTTTGTGCAACTTCGGCGAGCACCGTTTCACGCATCCTCGTAGTGCCTGTTTCTGGCACTTCTCCGGGTGCTACCTGCTTCAGTGAGGGCTCTTTGTCTTGCTCGACGTCCCCTCTCTCTGCAGGTCCAATTTGCGACCTCCTGGTCCCTCCTGGGCCCCAGCAGCGTCCAAAAATGCCAAACGCACGATTTGCGTGTAGCAAGGCTTGTTGGCGTCCATCCGGCGGGAAAACACTTCTGCACGACTCTCCAAGGCGTGGGGGATCCATCCTCCAAAGGGGAAGTCTCTAGCCCTTGTCGTTCCTGCAGTATTCACAGTTCTTCAGCCTAGTAAGAGCTTCTTTGCACCAACCGCTGGCATTTCTTGGGCATCTGCCCATCTCCGAGCTGCTTGTGACTTTTGGACTTGGTCCCCTTGTTCCACAGGTACCCTCAGTCAGGAATCCATCGTTGTTGCATTGCTGATTTGTGTTTTCCTTGCATTTTCCCTCTAACACGACTATTTTGTCCTTAGGGGAACTTTGGTGCACTTTGCACTCACTTTTCAGGGTCTTGGGGAGGGTTATTTTTCTAACTCTCACTATTTTCTGATAGTCCCAGCGACCCTCTACAAGGTCACATAGGTTTGGGGTCCATTCGTGGTTCACATTCCACTTTTGGAGTATATGGTTTGTGTTGCCCCTATCCCTATGTTTCCCCATTGCATCCTATTGTAACTATACTTTGTTTGCACTGTTTTCTAAGACTATACTGCATATTTTTGCTATTGTGTATATATATCTTGTGTATATTTCCTATCCTCTCACTGAGGGTACACTCTAAGATACTTTGGCATATTGTCATAAATGGTAGCTTAGCAGAGCAGCTCAGGCTGAACTAGGAGACGTGTGAAGCTACTACAGTACCACTTAGTGTCATATGCACAATATCATAAGAAAACACAATACACAGTTATACTAAAAATAAAGGTACTTTATTTTTATGACAATATGCCAAAGTATCTTAGAGTGTACCCTCAGTGAGAGGATAGGAAATATACATAAGATATATATACACAATAGCAAAAATATGCAGTATAGTCTTAGAAAACAGTGCAAACAATGTATAGTTACAATAGGATGCAATGGGGAAACATAGGGATAGGGGCAACACAAACCATATACTCCAGAAGTGGAATGCGAACCACGAATGGACCCCAAACCTATGTGACCTTGTAGAGGGTCGCTGGGACTATTAGAAAATAGTGAGAGTTAGAAAAATAACCCTCCCCAAGACCCTGAAAAGTGAGTGCAAAGTGCACTAAAGTTCCCCTAAGGACAAAATAGTCGTGTTAGAGGGAGAATGCAAGGAAAACACAAATCAGCAATGCAACAACGATGGATTCCTGTCTGAAGGTACCTGTGGAACAAGGGGACCAAGTCCAAAAGTCACAAGCAGCTCGGAGATGGGCAGATGCCCAAGAAATGCCAGCGGTTGGTGCAAAGAAGCTCTTACTAGGCTGAAGAACTGTGAATACTGCAGGAACGACAAGGGCTAGAGACTTCCCCTTTGGAGGATGGATCCCCCACGCCTTGGAGAGTCGTGCAGAAGTGTTTTCCCGCCGGATGGACGCCAACAAGCCTTGCTACACGCAAATCGTGCGTTTGGCGTTTTTGGACGCTGCTGGGGCCCAGGAGGGACCAGGAGGTCGCAAATTGGACCTGCGGAGAGAGGGGACGTCGAGCAAGACAAGGAGCCCTCACTGAAGCAGGTAGCACCCGGAGAAGTGCCAAAAACAGGCACTACGAGGATGCGTGAAACGGTGCTCGCCGAAGTTGCACAAAGGAGTCCCACGTCGCCGGAGACCAACTTAGAAAGTCGTGCAATGCAGGTTAGAGTGCCGTGGACCCAGGCTTGGCTGTGCACGAAGGATTTCCGCCGGAAGTGCACAGGGGCCGGAGAAGCTTGCAAAGTCGCGGTTCCCAGCAATGCAGCCCAGCGAGGTGAGGCAAGGACTTACCTCCACCAAACTTGGGCTGAAGAGTCACTGGACTGTGGGGGTCACTTGGACGGTGTCGCTGGATTCGAGGGACCTCGCTCGTCGTGCTGAGAGGAGACCCAAGGGACCGGTAATGCAGCTTTTTGGTGCCTGCGGTTGCAGGGGGAAGATTCCGTCGACCCACGGGAGATTTCTTCGGAGCTTCTGGTGCAGAGAGGAGGCAGACTACCCCCACAGCATGCACAAGCAGGAAAACAGTCGAGAAGGCGGCAGGATCAGCGTTACAGAGTTGCAGTAGTCGTCTTTGCTACTATGTTGCAGGTTTGCAGGCTTCCAGCGCGGTCAGCGGTCGATTCCTTATCAGAAGGTGAAGAGGGAGATGCAGAGGAACTCGGCTGAGCTCATGCATTCGTTATCTAAAGTTTCCCCAGAGACAGAGACCCTAAATAGCCAGAAAAGAGGGTTTGGCTACCTAGGAGAGAGGAAAGGCTACTAACACCTGAAGGAGCCTATCAGCAGGAGTCTCTGACGTCACCTGGTGGCACTGGCCACTCAGAGCAGTCCAGTGTGCCAGCAGCACCTCTGTTTCCAAGATGGCAGAGGTCTGGAGCACACTGGAGGAGCTCTGGACACCTCCCAGGGGAGGTGCAGGTCAGGGGAGTGGTCACTCCCCTTTCCTTTGTCCAGTTTCGCGCCAGAGCAGGGGCTAAGGGGTCCCTGAACCGGTGTAGACTGGCTTATGCAGAATTGGGCACCTCTGTGCCCAACAAAGCATTTCCAGAGGCTGGGGGAGGCTACTCCTCCCCTGCCTTCACACCATTTTCCAAAGGGAGAGGGTGTCACACCCTCTCTCAGAGGAAGTTCTTTGTTCTGCCATCCTGGGCCAGGCCTGGCTGGACCCCAGGAGGGCAGCTGCCTGTCTGAGGGGTTGGCAGCAGCAGCAGCTGCAGTGAAACCCCAGGAAGGGCAGTTTGGCAGTACCAGGGTCTGTGCTACAGACCACTGGGATCATGGGATTGTGCCAACTATGCCAGGATGGCATAGAGGGGGCAATTCCATGATCATAGACATGTTACATGGCCATATTCGGAGTTACCATTGTGAAGCTACATATAGGTAGTGACCTATATGTAGTGCACGCGTGTAATGGTGTCCCCGCACTCACAAAGTTCAGTGAATTGGCTCTGAACAATGTGGGGGCACCTTGGCTAGTGCCAGGGTGCCCACACACTAAGTAACTTTGCACCTAACCTTTACCAGGTAAAGGTTAGACATATAGGTGACTTATAAGTTACTTAAGTGCAGTGTAAAATGGCTGTGAAATAACGTGGACGTTATTTCACTCAGGCTGCAGTGGCAGGCCTGTGTAAGAATTGTCAGAGCTCCCTATGGGTGGCAAAAGAAATGCTGCAGCCCGTAGGGATCTCCTGGAACCCCAATACCCTGGGTACCTTAGTACCATATACTAGGGAATTATAAGGGTGTTCCAGTAAGCCAATGTAAATTGGTAAAATTGGTCACTAGCCTGTTAGTGACAATTTGAAAGTAATGAGAGAGCATAACCACTGAGGTTCTGGTTAGCAGAGCCTCAGTGAGACAGTTAGGCACCACACAGGGAACATATACATGCACACCTATGAGCACTGGGGCCCTGTGTGACAGGGTCCCAGTGACACATACATATAGGCCACAAACCTATGAGCACTGGGGTCCTGACTAGCAGGATCCCAGTGACACATAACAACCATACTGAAAACATAGTGTTTTCACTATGAGCACTGAGGCCTGGCTATCAGGATCCCAGGGAGACAGTGAAAACAGTGACAAACACCCTGACATACACTCACAAACAGGCCAAAAGTGGGGGTAACAAGGCTAGAAAGAGGCTACCTTCTCACAGTGGGGAACAGATTGCACCACTACAGGGGAAAATCCAAACAATTATTGATTGGGTTCCCCCTACTACTCAGACTCATGTGAGTGCCTTCCTAGGCCTCACTGGGTATTGCAGGAGGTTCATTAAGAACTATGGCTCCATTGCAGCCCCTCTTAATGACCTCACATCCAAGAAAATGCCTAAAAAGGTATTATGGACAGCAAACTGTCAGAAAGATTTTGAGGAGATGAAGCAGTCCATGTGCTCTGCACCTGTCCTGAAAAGCCCTTGTTACTCTAAAAAATTCTATGTCCAAACTGATGCATCTGAATTAGGAGTAGGGGCAGTCCTATCACAACTTAATTCTGAGGGCCAGGATCAACCTGTTGCTTTTATTAGTAGGAGGTTGACCCCTAGAGAAAAGCGTTGGTCTGCCATTGAGAGGGAGGCCTTTGCTGTGGTCTGGGCACTAAAGAAGTTGAGGCCATACCTGTTTGGCACTCACTTTATTGTTCAGACAGACCACAAACCTCTACTTTGGCTAAAACAAATGAAAGGTGAAAATCCTAAATTGTTGAGGTGGTCCATATCTCTACAGGGAATGGACTATACAGTGGAACATAGACCTGGGAGTACACACTCCAATGCAGATGGACTCTCCAGATATTTCCACTTAGACTATAAAGACTCATCAGGACAAGGCTAGTCTTATTGTCCTTCATTTGGGGGGGGGGGGGGTTGTGTAGGAAAGTACCATCTTGCCTGGCATGTTACCCCCATTTTCACTGCATGTATGTGTATTTTTGCCCCTGTGTCACTGGGATCCTGCTAGGCAGGACCCCAGTGCTCATAGTGTGTGCCCTGTATGTGTTCCCTGTGTGGTGCCTAACTGTATCACTGAGGCTTTGCTAACCAGAACTTCAGTGTTTATGCTCTCTCTGCTTTCTAAATTTGTCACTGCAGGCTAGTGACTAAATTTACCAATTCTCATTGGCACACTGGTACACCCATATAATTCCCTTGTATATGGTGCTTAGGTACCCAGGGTATTGGGGTTCCAGGAGATCCCTATGGGCTGCAACATTTCTTTTGCCACCCATAGGGAGCTCGGACGATTCTTACACAGGCCTGCCACTGCAGCCTGAGTGAAATAACATCCACGTTATTTCACAGTCATTTTTCACTGCACATAAGTAACTTATGAGTCACCTATATGTCTAACCTTCACCTGGTGAAGGTTGGGTGCCAAGTTACTTAGTGTGTGGGCACCCTGGCACTAGCCAAGGTGCCCCCACATCGTTCAGGGCAAATTCCCCAGACTTTGTGAGTGCGGGGACACCATTACACCTGTGCACTATACATAGGTCACTACCTATATATAGCGTCACAATGGTAACTCCGAACATGGCCATGTAACATGTCTAAGATCATGGAATTGTCCCCCCAAAACCATTCTGGTATTGGGGGGACAATGCCATGATCCCCCGGGTCTCTAGCACAAAACCTGGGTACTGGCAAACTGCTTTTCCGGGGTTTCCACTGCAGCTGCTGCTGCTGCCAACCCCTCAGACAGGATTCTGCCCTCCTGGGGTCCAGGCAGCCGTGGCCCAGGAAGGCAGAACAAAGGATTTCCTCTGAGGGAGGGTGTTACACCCTCTTCCTTTGGAAATAGGTGTGAAGGGCTGGGGAGGAGTAGCCTCCCCCAGCCTCTGGAAATGCTTTGATGGGCAAAGATGGTGCCCATCTCTGTATAAGCCAGTCTACACCGGTTCAGGGATCCCTCAGCCCTGCTCTGGCATGAAACTGGACAAAGGAAAGGGGAGTGACCACTCCCCTGACCAGTACCTCCCAGGGGTGGTGCCCAGAGCTCCTCCAGTGTGTCCCAGACCTCTGCCATCTTAGAAACAGAGGTGTTGGGGGCACACTGGACTGCTCTGAGTGGCCAGTGCCAGCAGGTGACGCCAGAGACCCCCTCTGATAGGCTCTTACCTCTCTTGGTAGCCAATCCTCCTTTCTTGATTTGGTAGCCAAACCTCCTTTTCAGGCTATTTAGGGTCTCTCCTCTGGGGAATTCTTCAGACAACGAATGCAAGAGCTCACCAGAGTTCCTCTGCACTTCCCTCTTCGACTTCTGCCAAGGAACAACCGCTGACTGCTCCAGGACACCTGCAAAACCGCAACAAAGTAGCAAGACAATCACCAGTAACATTGTAGCGCCTCATCCTGCCGGCTTTCTCAACTGTTTCCTGGTGGTGCATGCTCTGGGGGTAATGTGCCTTCACATTGCACTGGAAGCCAAGAAGAAATCTCCTGTGGGTCGACGGAATCTTCCCCCTGATAACGCAGGCAGCAAAAGACTGCATCACCGGTCCTCTGGGTCCCCTCTCATCCTGACGAGCGTGGTCTCTTTACCACAGGAACTCTATCCAAGTGACTCCCACCGTCCAGTCATCCTTCAGTCCAAGTTTGGTGGAGGTAAGTCCTTGCCTCCCCATGTTAGACTGCAAACCAGTGTACTGCGTGATTTGCAGCTACTCCGGCTTCTGTGCACTCTTCCAGGATTTCCTTTGTGCACAGCCTAGCCTGGGTCCCCAGCACTCCGTCTTGCAGTGCTCAACCCTCTGAGTTGGGCTCCCGCATCGTGGGATCCTCCTTTGTGACTCTGAGCCAGCTCCCGTTCTCACATCTTCCAAGTGCCTGTTTGGGTACTTCTGGGGGTGCTGCCTGCTTCTGTGGGAGCTCTCTGAGTTGCTGAATGCCCCCTCTGTCTCCTCCTCCAAGGGGCGACATCCTGGTCCTTCCTGGTCCCCAGCAGCATCTAAAACCTCTACTGCAACCCTTGCAGCTAGCAAGGCTTGTTTGCGGTATTTCTGCGTGGGGACGTTTCTGCAACCTTCATCACGACGTGGGACATCTTCCATCCAAAGGAGAAGTTCCTAGTCCTCTTCGTTGTTGCAGAATTCCAAGCTTCTTCCATCCAGAGGCAGCTTCCTTGCACCTTTATCCGGGGTTTTCTGGGCTCCTGCCCCCCCGGACACTATCGCGACTCTTGGAATTGGTCCCCTTGCTTTGCAGGTCCTCAGGTCCAGGAATCCGTCTTCAGTGTTTTGCTGGTGTTTGTGGTTCTTGCAGAATCCCCCTATCACGACTATTGTGTCCTTTTGGGGTAGTAGGTGTACTTTACTCCTACTTTTCAGGGTCTTGGGGTGGGGTATCTTGGACACCCTGAGTGTTTTCTTACAGTCCCAGCGACCCCCTACAAGCTCCCATAGGTCTGGGGTCCATTTGTGATTCGCATTCCACTTTTGGAGTATATGGTTTGTGTTGCTCCTAGACCTATGTTTACCTATTGCAACCTATTGTAATTCTACACTGTTTGCATTACTTTTCTGACTCTTACTTACCTGTTGTGGGTTTGTGTACATATAACTTGTGTATATTACTTACCTTCTTACTACGGGTACTCACTGAGATACTTGTGGCATATTGTCATAAAAATAAAGTACCTTTATTTTTAGTAACTCTGTGTATTGTGTTTTCTTATGATATTGTGCATATGATATAAGTGGTATAGTAGGAGCTTTGCATGTTTCCTAGTTTAGCCTAAGCTGCTTTGCCACAGCTACCTTCTATCAGCCTAAGCTGCTAGAAACACCTCTATTCTACTAATAAGGGATAACTGGACCTGGCACAGGGTGTAAGTACCACAGAGTACCCACTATAAGCCAGGCCAGACTCCTACACTTGACGACTGTTCTGCGTACTTCTGCCACACTGTTAATCTTGTCAACAATTTGCTGCCATATAGCCTCTCTCCTACTGATTGGCATCTTTGAGGTGACAAACAGTTGATGCTGGTGTTCCCTCACCTCTTTAACCAGAATTTCCTGTTCCTCTGCACCGAAGCTACACTTTCTTTTCTTCTTCTCCTTGTCCTGGTTCTTGTGTGGGTCCTCCTGGCTGGTTCCTGGTCTGTTGTCATCTTTCTGGGGTCTGTACAGGCATCTGGAATTCATTTTGGCTTTCTTATGCTGAAATGGCTGTGTTTGCGGGGATTTTTGACGCTATTTCGTCAAAAAACGCTGCATATCCGGTTTGCGGTGTCGTAAATCGGCCCACAGTCATTTCCGCAGCGTTAACGTCATTTTCCTTTACGTGACGCTGCGGTGTGTGTCAAAAAAAATTACTTACACCTGTGGTTTGCGCCGCCGTGCGTCAAAGTATAAATTTGACGCCCTCACGGCGCACAGTAATGGCGTTAGCCGTCGGTAATATTTTTGACGCAAAACTGCGCCGGGCAGTTTTGCGTCAAAAAATATGTATAAATAGGGGCCTGAATCTATCACTCTCGATGCAAGGTAATTCATATTGCGAGCTTTGGCGTCCATGTATTTCCTTACTCTGCCACATTTCGGGTTTTCACCTGTCTCAAGTACCTCCGTTTACTTCGCCTAACAGGCCTTGCCACAGACACCCGCCCTGAGGATCCTAATTAGGAAGACACTGCTAGACACAGGGTGTACCATACTACGCTCCTATCACTCTGCGAGTTCAGGGTGTGGGAGAGGGTGAGGGGTGTTCGGTTGTTCTGTTGGGTTCTTATGTTCACCTACGTATGCGTCACTGCAGGCGAGCCCTGCGTGCTCGCAGTATAGTTTCTGCTTTACTGTACCTGAAAAGCCAATAAAAATATTTAAACTATAAAATGTCCTCTCATTCTGTTTATCATATAATCAGGCTCAGGTACGTGTCAGCTTGGCCCATCTCATAACAGCGACGTTGTTACAGACATTCTTTTGCGCATGCTGGGGCATGTACTATCACCAGTTCTTTTATAAGGGCGGCTTTGCAAGTGCCAGGATGATTGGTGCAGCTAGCGAAAATAGGTCACTGGCTGAAGCTGAGAGCTATACCGTGAAAATATGGCATAAACAGACTTTTCAATAATTTGTTGTGCTGAGAAAAAGAATATTCGAATAATCACAAATCTCACCTTGTGATGAAAAGCAAGCGTTCCGAGGATAGCTTAAAACGAAGTAAATTATGTTGAAGAGTCACTAGTCTAAAATCTGCACTTTATATCAGCGCTTAAATCACACTTTATATTTTCAAAAGCACGTACGTCGATTTAGCAGCCGCGTTCCCATATTGGGCCCAGATAGAAGCCAATAGAATAGTTTTAATACCATCCATATTTATATTTCATTCCCTTCTGTTATCGCCAAGTCATCGACGTCTGCAGCGTTTGTGGCCTATTGATTTCTTTTCCAGGCGGGGTGGGATAGACGACACTGATCTATTTCTGTCTCTGCACGGTAGAGACTGTAGCTTTGTGGTCTCCGTTCAAGGGCAGGGAAGTGGCAGTATTCCTTTCAGAACCCTGAAATGACTGTATGTGTCCCCACAGTCAGCATCCATAAGTGTTGGTGATGTCTGACCCTGTCTCCTTTGGCAACCTGGGAAGGATCTTTGTGCGTTTGGGTAAAAGGCTGACATTACCCGGTTTCATGACTCCTGAATGGACTCAGCAGGCTATTGGAAACCTTGGATACGTTTCCAGTTCATAGATACTCTGGTTCAAACTGGTTTTGTAGCAAAAATATAATTGGTGGTTCGTTGGGATGTAATGTTTCTCGGCTTCATAGTAACATGTGAACCTAGATCACTCAATCAATCAATCACTGCATTTGTAAAGCGCGCTACATACCCACGAGGGTCTCAAGGCGCTGGGGAGGGGGGGTGCTACTGGTCGAAGAGCCAGGTCTTGAGGAGTCTTCTGAAGGCCAGCAGGTCCTGGGTCTGTCGTAGGATGGTGGGGAGAGTGTTCCACGTCTTGGCGGCAAGGTAGGAGAAGGATCTTCCGCCGGCGGTGGTTTTTCGGATGCGGGGGACTGTGGCGAGGGCGAGGTTGGCTGAGCGGAGGCTTCGGGTGGGGGTGTGGAAGCTGAGTCGGTTGTTGAGGTAGGTGGGTCCGGTGTTGTGCAGTGCTTTGTGTGCGTGGATCAGGAGCTTGAAGGTGATCCTTTTGTTGACGGGGAGCCAGTGCAGGCCTCTCAGGTATAGTGTGATGTGGCTGCAGCAGGGGACATCGAGGATGAGTCGGGCCGAGGCGTTCTGGATGCGTTGGAGTCATCTCAGGAGCTTGTTTGTAGTCCCTGAGTAGAGGGGGTTCCCGTAGTCGAGTCTGTTGGTGATGAGGGCCTGGGTAACGGTTTTTCTCGTGTTGAGGGGGATCCATTTGAAGATCCTGCGGAGCATACAGAGGATGTTGAAGCAGGACGCGGAGACGGCGTTGACTTGCCTGGTCATGGAGAGAGTGGAGTCGAGGATGACCCCCAGGTTGCGTGCATGGCCCGTGGGTTCCGGGGCTGTGCCTAGTGACGTGGGCCACCAAGAGTCGTCCCAAGCTGATGGGGTGGGTCCGAGAATGAGGACCTCCGTCTTGTCTGAGTTCAGCTTCAGTCTGCTGTCCTTCCTCCAGTGGGCTACGGCCTTCATTCCTCGGTGGAAGTTAGCTTTGGTGGTGTGGGGATCTTCGGTGAGGGATATGATCAGCTGGGTGTCGTCGGCCTAGGAGATGATGTTGAGGTTGTGTTGTCGTGCGACGTGGGCGAGGAGGGCCATGTAGATATTGAACAGTGTTGGGCTGAGGGAGGATCCCTGTGGGACGCCGCAGATGATCTTACTGGTTTTGGAGCGGAAGGGTGGGAGGCGGACGCTCTGGGTTCTGCCGGAGAGGAAGGATGTGGTCCAGGCCAGGGCCTTCTCTTGGATACCGGCGTCATGGAGGCGTGCTGATAGGGTGCGGTGGCAGACCGTGTCAAAGGCTGGTGATAGGTCCAGGAGGATGAGGGCGGCTGTTTCTCCTTTGTCCATCAGGGTCCGGATGTCGTCAGTGGCGGCGATGAGGGCGGTCTCGGTGCTGTGGTTACTGCGAAAACCCGATTGGGAAGGGTCCAGGATGTTGTTAACTTCGAGGTAGCGGGTCAGCTGTTTGTTGACAATCTTCTCGGTCACTTTTGCCGGGAAAGGGAGCAGGGAGATGGGCTGGAAGTTCTTGAGGTCCTTGGGGTCCGCCTTGGGCTTCTTCAGAAGGGTATTGATCTCGGCGTGCTTCCAGCTTTCTGGGAAGGTTGCTGTCTTGAAGGAACAGTTGATTGTTTTCCGGAGGTGGGGCGCGACGGTTGCACTTGCATTGTTGAAGACGTGGTGATGGCAGGGGTCCGATGGGGATCCGGATTGGATGGAGTTCATGGTTTTGATGGTGTCTTCGTCGCTGACGCTGGACCAGACGGTCAGGCGACTGGTGCGAGTGGTAGTCGCAGGGGTGGTGGACTCGGTGGTGGGTGCGGGGGGGTCGGGGTTGAAGCTGTCGTGGATGTCGGTGATCTTGCAGTGGAAGAAGGTGGCCAGGGAGTCGCACAGGTCTTGAGATGGCAGGATGTCGTTGGTGTTGGAGCTGGGGTTGGAGAGTTCTTTCACGATGCTGAAGAGCTCTTTGGTGTTGTGCGTTGTTGTCTAGGCGGTCCTTAAAGGCGGTCTTCTTGGCGGTCCTGATGAGTTAGTGGTGTCTGCGGGTGGCGCTCTTGAGGGCTGTGTGGTTGTCTGGTGTTCGGTTGTGGAGCCATTTCTTCTCCAGCTTCCGACAGGTGTGCTTGGAGATCTGGAGGTCCTCGGTGAACCAGGCGGCTTTCATGTTGGTGTGGTTGGTTGTAGAGGTCTTGAGAGGGGTGAGGGTGTTGGCGCAGTCGGTGATCCACTGTGTGAGGTTGGTCGCGGTGGTGTCTGGGTCGGTGGGTGGTCTCAGGGCGAGAGCGGTAGTCAGTTGGTCCTCGGTGACCTTGCCCCAGCAGCGGCGTGGTAGCTGTTGGGTGCGGTGGTGTGTGGTGGGTTTTCTGAAGGTGAAGTGGACGCATCTGTGGTCAGTCCAGTGTGGTTCGGTGGTGTGGTTGAAGGAGACGTGGGGGCTTGCGGAGAAGATGGGGTCGAGTGTGTGTCCAGAGGCGTGAGTAGGTGTCATTACGAGCTGTTTCAGTCCGAGGTTGGCGAGGTTGGCGATCAGGGCGGTGGAGTTGGCGTCGTTGTTGTTCTCGAGGTGGAAGTTCAGGTCCCCGAGGAGGATGTAGTCCGTGGAAGGGAGGGCGTGGGTGCTGATGAGGTCGGCGATGGTATCACTGAACTGTGGGCGGGGTCCGTGAGGTCTGTAGATGAGAGTTCCTCTGAGGGTGGTGTTGGGGTCGGTGTGGATCTGGAAGTGCATGTGCTCGGCGGTGGTGAGGGTGTCATCGGTGTTTGTTGAGATTTTGAAGGAGTCTTTGTGGATGATGGCGATTCCTCCTCCCACTCCATTGGTGCGGTCTCTGCGGGAGATCTTGTAGCCCTGTGGGATGGCTAATGGCGATGTCTGGTGCTGAGGTGGCATTCAGCCAGGTCTCCGTCAGGAAGGCGACGTCGGGGGCGGTGGAGTCTAGGAGGTCCCAGAGTTTGATGGCGTGCTTGCGAGCGGAGCGGGTGTTGAGGAGGATGCAGCGGAGGTGGTTAGGTTCTCTGGCTGGTGGTGTGGAGGGTTGGATACTGGTGAATCTGCAGTTCCGGCAGGTGAAAGTCCCCTGGGTGCGTTTTGGGGTGGCCCGGTAGCAGGGGTGGTCTCGTCTGGTGTTGAGTGCGTGGAGGGTGCTTGCGTCGTAGTGCAGTCTGGTGTTGCAGGTTCCAGGGGTTCTGGTGCTGGGTGCGGTCCAGGCGCGGACGGGCGCGGACGGGCGCGGACGGGCGCGGACGGGCGTAGACGGGCTTGCCTTAGGCGCGCCTTCGGCGCACCAGCAGCGCACCCGCTGCACGCGGCCGCTTCGCGGCCTCCATATGAGGGCAGAGGGAGGGAGGAGCAGCTGGGAGGTGGGAGCGGGCAATGGGAGTGAAGGGGGCGGGGCAGAAGGGGCTCAGCGGCGAGGGAAAAACCCGGGGAAAACCCGGGGAAAAAACGGCGGGGAAAAGACGGCGGGAGAGGGACAACAGAGCACAGGGGTACAGAAAGCAAAACACAGGGGCACAGAATGAAAAAACAAAGTGGCACAGAAGCCAAGCGCAGGGGTACAGAATATAGAGGGAGCGAGTAGTCAGGCAGCAAGAGCGGCAATGGAGGTTCAACCCACAGGGGGCTGCGTGGCAGATGGGGGGAGCGACCTGTCTGGTGACAGGGTCAAAGGTCACTCTAGATGATTATATAAAACCACTGGTAAAGGATGCTGAAGACCAGGCTTTATAAAAAACCACTGGTAAAGCATGCTAAAGACCACCTTAGACTCCTTAAATTTATCAGATGTTCTTACTAAAAGAGGATCTCAAGTTGGCAGTGCAAGCACTCGTAACATCAATATTAGAATGTGAATTCTCTAGCGCACTGACTTCCCTGCTATGCAGACCGCCCATATAATGTCAATGTGGAAATTTGATTTCCTCATTCCAGGGTAACTGAAGTTAAATGGCTTCCTTTTCAATGTTCCTTCAGATCAACCTGTTTGTCACAAGTGTAACCAAGTATCCACTGTTGGGAGCAGGAGGGATTCACTAGTGCTTTTGCACCTCTCCCACAGGGCACCAGAGCTAGACGCACAGGGAAACAGGTCTCTGATCGGCTTATCCAAAGGAAGAGGGAATGGAGAACCGATTCATTGGTGGAGCCATCTAAGAAGATCTTCACTGAGGGGATGCAGTCTCATGTCAGTAAGTATGCTTCAGTATGGCTTGAGACTTAGCCTAGGAAAAGAAAAAGTCACAAAGGCAACACCACTTCCTGCCAAACCCTCTCTAGTGTTCTGAGCCAATTTGGAAGCCACAGAAGATTCAACTGGAAATTCCAAATCTGTCTGGTGAGCCCATACAGGCTAAGGCGTGCCATCAGGTCATGTTGGACATCTTTAGGATGGCTCCGTCACCCTCAGAGCCACTCTTTTGGACATGGCAACTCTGGTGGCTCGGACCCTGTAGGAGGCTGGACTGGCTTGTAGTGAGTACCAAGGGGTACTTGCACCTTGCACCAGGCCCAGTTATCCCTTATTAGTGTATAGGGTGTCTAGCAGCATAGGCTGATAGATAATGGTAGCTTAGCAGAGCAGCTTAGGCTGAACTAGAAGACGAGTGAAGCTCCTACAGTACCACAAGTGTCACGTGCACAATATCATAAGAAAACACCATACACAGTTATACTAAAAATAAAGGTACTTTATTTTTATGACAATATGCCAAAGTATCTCAGAGTGTACCCTCAGTGAGAGGATAGGAAATATACACAAGATATATGTACACAATACCAAAAATATGCAGTATAGTCTTAGAAAACAGTGCAAACAATGTATAGTTACAATAGGATGCAATGGGGACACATAGGGATAGGGGCAACATAAACCATATACTCCAAAAGTGGAATGTGAACCACGAATGGACCCCAAACCTATGTGACCTTGTAGAGGGTCGCTGGGACTATTAGAAAATAGTGAGGGTTAGAAAAATAGCCCACCCCAAGACCCTGAAAAGTGAGTGCAAAGTGCACTAAAGTTCCCCCAAAGACAAAGAAGTCGTGATAGAGGAATAATGCAGGAAAGACACAAACCAACAATGCAACAACAGTGGATTTCCAATCTAGGGTACCTGTGGAACAAGGGGACCAAGTCCAAAAGTCACAAGCAAGTCGGAGATGGGCATATGCCCAGGAAATGCCAGCTGTGGGTGCAAAGAAGCTTCTACTGGACAGAAGAAGCTGAGGTTTCTGCAGGAACGAAAAGGGCTAGAGACTTCCCCTTTGGTGGACGGATCACACTCGCCGTGGAAAGTTGTGCAGAAGTGTTTTCCCGCCAAAAGAATACCAACAAGCCTTGCTAGCTGCAAATTGTGCGGTTAGCGTTTTTGGTCGCTGCTGTGGCCCAGGAGGAACCAGGAGGTTGCAAATTGGACCAGGAGGTAGAGGGGACATCGAGCAAGACAAGGAGCCCTCTCAGTACCAGGTAGCACCCGGAGAAGTGCCAGAAACAGGCACTACAAGGATGTGTGAAATGGTGCTCACCCGAAGTTACACAAAGGAGTCCCACGTCGCCGGAGACCAACTTAGAAAGTCGTGCAATGCAGGGTAGAGTGCCGTGGACCCAGGCTTGGCTGTGCACAAAGGATTTCCACCGGAAGTGCACAGGGGCCGGAGTAGCTGCAAAAGTCGCGGTTCCCAGCAATGCAGCCCAGCGAGGTGAGGCAAGGACTTACCTCCACCAAACTTGGGCTGAAGAGTCACTGGACTGTGGGGGTCACTTGGACGGTGTCGCTGGATTCGAGGGACCTCGCTCGTCGTGCTGAGAGGAGACCCAAGGGACCGGTAATGCAGCTTTTTGGTGCCTGCGGTTGCAGGGGGAAGATTCCGTCGACCCACGGGAGATTTCTTCGGAGCTTCTGGTGCAGAGAGGAGGCAGACTACCCCACAGCATGCACAAGCAGGAAAACAGTCGAGAAGGCGGCAGGATCAGCGTTACAGAGTTGCAGTAGTCGTCTTTGCTACTATGTTGCAGGTTTGCAGGCTTCCAGCGCGGTCAGCGGTCGATTCCTTATCAGAAGGTGAAGAGAGAGATGCAGAGGAACTCGGCTGAGCTCATGCATTCGTTATCTAAAGTTTCCCCAGAGACAGAGACCCTAAATAGCCAGAAAAGAGGGTTTGGCTACCTAGGAGAGAGGAAAGGCTACTAACACCTGAAGGAGCCTATCAGCAGGAGTCTCTGACGTCACCTGGTGGCACTGGCCACTCAGAGCAGTCCACTGTGCCAGCAGCACCTCTGTTTCCAAGATGGCAGAGGTCTGGAGCACACTGGAGGAGCTCTGGACACCTCCCAGGGGAGGTGCAGGTCAGGGGAGTGGTCACTCCCCTTTCCTTTGTCCAGTTTCGCGCCAGAGCAGGGGCTAAGGGGTCCCTGAACCGGTGTAGACTGGCTTATGCAGAATTGGGCACATCTGTGCCCAACAAAGCATTTCCAGAGGCTGGGGGAGGCTACTCCTCCCCTGCCTTCACACCATTTTCCAAAGGGAGAGGGTGTCACACCCTCTCTCAGAGGAAGTTCTTTGTTCTGCCATCCTGGGCCAGGCCTGGCTGGACCCCAGGAGGGCAGCTGCCTGTCTGAGGGGTTGGCAGCAGCAGCAGCTGCAGTGAAACCCCAGGAAGGGCAGTCTGGCAGTACCAGGGTCTGTGCTACAGACCACTGGGATCATGGAATTGTACCAACAATGCCAGGATGGCATAGAGGGGGCAATTCCATGATCATAGACATGTTACATGGCCATATTCGGAGTTACCATGGTGAAGCTACATATAGGTAGTGACCTATATGTAGTGCACGCGTATAATGGTGTCCCCGCACTCACAAAGTTCAGTGAATTGGCTCTGAACAATGTGGGGGCACCTTGGCTAGTGCCAGGGTGCCCTCACACTAAGTAACTTTGCACCTAACCTTTACCAGGTAAAGGTTAGACATATAGGTGACTTATAAGTTACTTAAGTGCAGTGTAAAATGGCTGTGAAATAACGTGGACGTTATTTCACTCAGGCTGCAGTGGCAGGCCTGTGTAAGAATTGTCAGAGCTCCCTATGGGTGGCAAAAGAAATGCTGCAGCCCATAGGGATCTCCTGGAACCCCAATACCCTGGGTACCTCAGTACCATATACTAGGGAATTATAAGGGTGTTCCAGTAAGCCAATGTAAATTGGTAAAAATGGTCACTAGCCTGTCAGTGACAATTTGAAAGTAATGAGAGAGCATAACCACTGAGGTTCTGGTTAGCAGAGCCTCAGTGAGACAGTTAGGCACCACACAGGGAACATATACATGCACACCTATGAGCACTGGGGCCCTGTGTGACAGGGTCCCAGTGACACATACATATAAGCCACAAACCTATGAGCACTGGGGTCCTGACCAGCAGGATCCCAGTGACACATAACAACCATACTGAAAACATGGTGTTTTCACTATGAGCACTGAGGCCTGGCTATCAGGATCCCAGTGAGACAGTGAAAACAGTGACAAAACACCCTGACATACACTCACAAACAGGCCAAAAGTGGGGGTAACAAGGCTAGAAAGAGGCTACCTTCTCACACAACCCCCCCCCAAACGAAGGACAATAAGGCTAACCTTGGCCAGTTGAGACTTTATTGTCTAAGTGGTGATAAGTAGAGAGTAGCTCTGCAATAGACTGGTTACTCCCTTTATCATCCACTATATGGTTACTTCCCTGTGGGGATGTAAACCACCCTGTTTGAAGTTTTTTAGCTAAGCAACAATGTGAAGATGTATTTTCAGAGTTTCTATCAGTAAGTTTTAGTTTAGAGCAGTGGGAATTGTCCACTGAACCTATTTGTAGTGATGGAAATGCCAGACAGGGATGCTGTCTCAGAAAAGCCATAGCTGGGCAAAAACTTTGTCCATCTGGCTGGAAGAGAGAACAGGGATGCTGTTTCTCTTGAGTTGGAGCAGGGCAGGGATGCTGTCCTATGAGCTCCACACTAGGGCAGGGATGCTGTCCTAAGTGTTGTGAGGTAGTGCAGGGTTTCTGCACTAAAGTTTCTCTGGGAGGGTTGGAGGGATGCTCCATGTTAACTAAACTGGTGCTGTTTTTCTCACCACTGTTAGTTATCCCACAGAGAGGTACTTCCACCTCAGGGAGTCCAGCTTTGCCAGCTGATGATTCCCTTGGAACAGGTGCCACCCCAGGAGAGGTTTCTCCCACCACAGGAATAGTATCCTGAATGGTAGGGTGGTTAGGGGATACTGTGATACCCTTTTTACCTGTTGATGGAGAGGGATCCTGAGTTTTCAGGCCTTCTCTCCTTTGCTTTTTCATTTCACTTGAAATGAGAGGGAACAATTCCTCAGGGATGCCCAGCATGGCTGCATGGGCATAAAACTCTACATCAGCCCAACCTGAGGTCTCTAGGTCATTACCTAAGAGACAGTCTACAGGTAAGCTAGGTGATACCACCACCTGCTTAGGGCCAGTAACTCCACCCCAACTAAACTGAATTATAGCTAAGGGAAGAAACTTAGTGGAGTTATTGTGAGAAGGTAGCCTCTTTCTAGCCTTGTTACCCCCACTTTTGGCCTGTTTGTGAGTGTATGTCAGGGTGTTTGTCACTGTTTTCACTGTCTCACTGGGATCCTGATAGCCAGGCCTCAGTGCTCATAGTGAAAACACCATGTTTTCAGTATGGTTGTTATGTGTCACTGGGATCCTGCTGGTCAGGACCCCAGTGCTCATAGGTTTGTGGCCTATATGTATGTGTCACTGGGACCCTGTCACACAGGGCCCCAGTGCTCATAGGTGTGCATGTGTATGTTCCCTGTGTGGTGCCTAACTGTCTCACTGAGGCTCTGCTAACCAGAACCTCAGTGGTTATGCTCTCTCATTACTTTCAAATTGTCACTGACAGGCTAGTGACCATTTTTACCAATTTACATTGGCTTACTGGAACACCCTTATAATTCCCTAGTATATGGTACTGAGGTACCCAGGGTATTGGGGTTCCAGGAGATCCCTATGGGCTGCAGCATTTCTTTTGCCACCCATAGGGAGCTCTGACAATTCTTACACAGGCCTGCCACTGCAGCCTGAGTGAAATAACGTCCACGTTATTTCACAGCCATTTTACACTGCACTTAAGTAACTTATAAGTCACCTATATGTCTAACCTTTACCTGGTAAAGGTTAGGTGCAAAGTTACTTAGTGTGAGGGCACCCTGGCACTAGCCAAGGTGCCCCCACATTGTTCAGAGCCAATTCACTGAACTTTGTGAGTGCGGGGACACCATTACACGCGTGCACTACATATAGGTCACTACCTATATGTAGCTTCACCATGGTAACTCCGAATATGGCCATGTAACATGTCTATGATCATGGAATTGCCCCCTCTATGCCATCCTGGCATTGTTGGTACAATTCCATGATCCCAGTGGTCTGTAGCACAGACCCTGGTACTGCCAGACTGCCCTTCCTGGGGTTTCACTGCAGCTGCTGCTGCTGCCAACCCCTCAGACAGGCAGCTGCCCTCCTGGGGTCCAGCCAGGCCTGGCCCAGGATGGCAGAACAAAGAACTTCCTCTGAGAGAGGGTGTGACACCCTCTCCCTTTGGAAAATGGTGTGAAGGCAGGGGAGGAGTAGCCTCCCCCAGCCTCTGGAAATGCTTTGTTGGGCACAGATGTGCCCAATTCTGCATAAGCCAGTCTACACCGGTTCAGGGACCCCTTAGCCCCTGCTCTGGCGCGAAACTGGACAAAGGAAAGGGGAGTGACCACTCCCCTGACCTGCACCTCCCCTGGGAGGTGTCCAGAGCTCCTCCAGTGTGCTCCAGACCTCTGCCATCTTGGAAACAGAGGTGCTGCTGGCACACTGGACTGCTCTGAGTGGCCAGTGCCACCAGGTGACGTCAGAGACTCCTTGTGATAGGCTCCTTCAGGTGTTAGTAGCCTTTCCTCTCTCCTAGGTAGCCAAACCCTCTTTTCTGGCTATTTAGGGTCTCTGTCTCTGGGGAAACTTTAGATAACGAATGCATGAGCTCAGCCGAGTTCCTCTGCATCTCCCTCTTCACCTTCTGATAAGGAATCGACCGCTGACCGCGCTGGAAGCCTGCAAACCTGCAACATAGTAGCAAAGACGACTACTGCAACTCTGTAACGCTGATCCTGCCGCCTTCTCGACTGTTTTCCTGCTTGTGCATGCTGTGGGGGTAGTCTGCCTCCTCTCTGCACCAGAAGATCCGAAGAAATCTCCCGTGGGTCGACGGAATCTTCCCCCTGCAACCGCAGGCACCAAAAAGCTGCATCTCCGGTCCCTTGGGTCTCCTCTCAGCACGACGAGCGAGGTCCCTCGAATCCAGCGACACCGTCCAAGTGACCCCCACAGTCCAGTGACTCTTCAGCCCAAGTTTGGTGGAGGTAAGTCCTTGCCTCACCTCGCTGGGCTGCATTGCTGGGAACCGCGACTTTGCAAGCTTCTCCGGCCCCTGTGCACTTCCGGCGGAAATCCTGTGTGCACAGCCAAGCCTGGGTCCACGGCACTCTAACCTGCATTGCACGACTTCCTAAGTTGGTCTCCGGCGACGTGGGACTCCTATGTGCAACTTCGGCGAGCACCGTTTCACGCATCCTCGTAGTGCCTGTTTCTGGCACTTCTCCGGGTGCTACCTGCTTCAGTGAGGGCTCTTTGTCTTGCTCGACGTCCCCTCTCTCTGCAGGTCCAATTTGCGACCTTCTGGTCCCTCCTGGGCCCCAGCAGCGTCCAAAAACGCCAAACGCACGATTTGCGTGTAGCAAGGCTTGTTGGCGTCCATCCGGCGGGAAAACACTTCTGCACGACTCTCCAAGGCGTGGGGGATCCATCCTCCAAAGGGGAAGTCTCTAGCCCTTGTCGTTCCTGCAGTATTCACAGTTCTTCAGCCTAGAAAGAGCTTCTTTGCACCAACCGCTGGCATTTCTTGGGCATCTGCCCATCTCCGAGCTGCTTGTGACTTTTGGACTTGGTCCCCTTGTTCCACAGGTACCTTCAGACAGGAATCCATCGTTGTTGCATTGCTGATTTGTGTTTTCCTTGCATTCTCCCTCTAACACGACTATTTTGTCCTTAGGGGAACTTTGGTGCACTTTGCACTCACTTTTCAGGGTCTTGGGGAGGGTTATTTTTCTAACTCTCACTATTTTCTAATAGTCCCAGCGACCCTCTACAAGGTCACATAGGTTTGGGGTCCATTCGTGGTTCACATTCCACTTTTGGAGTATATGGTTTGTGTTGCCCCTATCCCTATGTTTCCCCATTGCATCCTATTGTAACTATACATTGTTTGCACTGTTTTCTAAGACTATACTGCATATTTTTGCTATTGTGTATATATATCTTGTGTATATTTCCTATCCTCTCACTGAGGGTACACTCTAAGATACTTTGGCATATTGTCATAAAAATAAAGTACCTTTATTTTTAGTATAACTGTGTATTGTGTTTTCTTATGATATTGTGCATATGACACTAAGTGGTACTGTAGTAGCTTCACACGTCTCCTAGTTCAGCCTAAGCTGCTCTGCTAAGCTACCATTATCTATCAGCCTAAGCTGCTAGACACCCTATACACTAATAAGGGATAACTGGGCCTGGTGCAAGGTGCAAGTACCCCTTGGTACTCACTACAAGCCAGTCCAGCCTCCTACATTGGTTGTGCAGTGGTGGGATAAGTGCTTTGAGACTACTTACCACTCTTGTCATTGTACTTTTCATAAGAGAAAAATATACAAAACAAGGTCAGTGTATATACACATAGCCAAAAAGTTTTGCATTTCCTCTTTTCACTCTTTTCTAAGTGCTGAAAAGTACTTCTAAACTTTCAAAAAGTTCTTAAAAGTTTAAAAAGTTTTTTTCTGTCTTTCCAAAAAGTTCTGAAAACTTTTTTCTCTTTGTCTATCACTTTAACTCTCTCTAAAAAATGTCTGGCACAGGCCAAAAAGTTGAACTGTCCAAACTTGCATATGATCACCTTAGCTGGAAAGGAGCAAGGAGTCTCTGCATAGAGAGAGGTTTGAGTGTAGGGAAGAATCCTTCTTTAGAACTGTTAATTAATATGCTTAGAGTACAGGATAAGGCCATAAGTGCCCAATCTGTAGAAAAAGTAGCTAAGGGTTCTCAATCTGATCCAGGGACTCCCCCAGGAAAAGGTTCAGGAAAGAAACTTCTCAGCCTGCCCATTACTAGACAGTCTAGCATAGTTGGTACAGAGGTTGAATCACACCATACTGATGGTGTGCTCTCACATTATACTGGTAGCCAAGCTGTTAGGGTGCCCTCTGTAAGGGACAGGTCTCCTTCTGTTCATTCCCATCATACCTCTGTATCTAGAAATGTCCCTCCCACCCACCCTGATGACAGATTGTTAGAAAGGGAGCTCAATAGATTGAGAGTGGAACAAACCAGACTGAAGCTCAAGAAGCAACAGCTGGATTTGGATAGACAGTCTTTAGAATTAGAGAAGGAAAGACAGAAGTTGGGTTTAGATACCCATGGTGGCAGCAGCAGTATTCCCCATAGTCATCCTGCAAAAGAGCATGATTCCAGGAATCTGCACAAGATAGTTCCCCCTTATAAGGAGGGGGATGACATTAACAAGTGGTTTGCTGCACTTGAGAGGGCCTGTGCTGTACAGGATGTCCCTCAAAAGCAGTGGGCTGCTATCCTATGGCTATCATTTAGTGGAAAAGGTAGGGATAGGCTCCTTACAGTGAAAGAAAATGATGCCAATAATTTTACAGTTCTTAAGAATGCACTCCTGGATGGTTATGGCTTAACCACTGAACAGTACAGGATAAAGTTCAGAGATACCAAAAAGGAGTCTTCACAAGACTGGGTTGATTTCATTGACCATTCAGTGAAGGCCTTGGAGGGGTGGTTACATGGCAGTAAAGTTACTGATTATGAAAGCCTGTATAACACAATCCTGAGAGAGCATATACTTAATAATTGTGTGTCTGATTTGTTGCACCAGTACCTGGTAGACTCTGATCTGACCTCTCCCCAAGAATTGGGAAAGAAGGCAGACAAATGGGTCAGAACAAGGGTGAACAGAAAAGTTCATACAGGGGGTGACAAAGATGGCAATAAGAAGAAAGATGGTGAAAAATCTCAAGATAAGCATGGGGATAAGGGTAAAACCAAAGATCCCACTTCAAATCTTAAACACTCTTCAGAGGGTGGGGATAAAACAAATTCTTCCTCTTCTTCCCAACCTGCACACATTAAAAAGCCTTGGTGCTTTGTGTGTAAAAACAGAGGCCATAGGCCAGGGGATAAGTCCTGTCCAGGTAAACCCCCTGAGCCTACCACCACTAATACATCAAGCTCTAGTGCCCCTAGCAGTAGTGGTACTAGTGGTGGGACTGCTGGCAACAGTCAAGCAAAGGGTGTAGTTGGGTTCACTTATGGGTCCATAGTGGAAACTGATGTAATCAGTCCCAAGACAGTTTCTGTCACACCTAGTGGCATTGGCCTTGCCACACTGGCTGCTTGTCCCCTTACAATGGATAAGTACAGGCAGACAGTTTCAATAAATGGTGTTGAGGCCTTGGCCTACAGGGACACAGGTGCCAGTTTCACTTTGGTGACTGAAAACCTAGTGCCTCCTGAACAACACATCATTGGACAACAGTATAAGATTATTGATGTCCATAACTCCACTAAGTTTCTTCCCTTAGCTATAATTCAGTTTAGTTGGGGTGGAGTTACTGGCCCTAAGCAGGTGGTGGTATCACCTAGCTTACCTGTAGACTGTCTCTTAGGTAATGACCTAGAGGCCTCAGGTTGGGCTGATGTAGAGTTTTATGCCCATGCAGCCATGCTGGGCATCCCTGAGGAATTGTTCCCTCTCATTTCAAGTGAAATGAAAAAGCAAAGGAGAGAAGGCCTGAAAACTCAGGATCCCTCTCCATCAACAGGTAAAAAGGGTATCACAGTATCCCCTAACCACCCTACCATTCAGGATACTATTCCTGTGGTGGGAGAAACCTCTCCTGGGGTGGCACCTGTTCCAAGGGAATCATCAGCTGGCAAAGCTGGACTCCCTGAGGTGGAAGTACCTCTCTGTGGGATAACTAACATTGGTGAGAAAAACAGCACCATTTTAGTTAACATGGAGCATCCCTCCAACCCTCCCAGAGAAACTTTAGTGCAGAAACCCTGCACTACCTCACAACACTTAGGACAGCATCCCTGCCCTAGTGTGGAGCTCATAGGACAGCATCCCTGCCCTGCTCCAACTCAAGAGAAACAGCATCCCTGTTCTCTCTTCCAGCCAGATGGACAAAGTTTTTGCCCAGCTATGGCTTTTCTGAGACAGCATCCCTGTCTGGCATTTCCATCACTACAAATAGGTTCAGTGGACAATTCCCACTGCTCTAACCTAAAACTTACTGATAGAAACTCTGAAAATACATCTTCACATTGTTGCTTAGCTAAAAAACTTCAAACAGGGTGGTTTACATCCCCACAGGGAAGTAACCATATAGTGGATGATAAAGGGAGTAACCAGTCTATTGCAGAGCTACTCTCTACTTATCACCACTTAGACAATAAAGTCTCAACTGGCCAAGGTTAGCCTTATTGTCCTTCGTTTGGGGGGGGGTTGTGTGAGAAGGTAGCCTCTTTCTAGCCTTGTTACCCCCACTTTTGGCCTGTTTGTGAGTGTATGTCAGGGTGTTTGTCACTGTTTTCACTGTCTCACTGGGATCCTGATAGCCAGGCCTCAGTGCTCATAGTGAAAACACCATGTTTTCAGTATGGTTGTTATGTGTCACTGGGATCCTGCTGGTCAGGACCCCAGTGCTCATAGGTTTGTGGCCTATATGTATGTGTCACTGGGACCCTGTCACACAGGGCCCCAGTGCTCATAGGTGTGCATGTGTATGTTCCCTGTGTGGTGCCTAACTGTCTCACTGAGGCTCTGCTAACCAGAACCTCAGTGGTTATGCTCTCTCATTACTTTCAAATTGTCACTGACAGGCTAGTGACCATTTTTACCAATTTACATTGGCTTACTGGAACACCCTTATAATTCCCTAGTATATGGTACTGAGGTACCCAGGGTATTGGGGTTCCAGGAGATCCCTATGGGCTGCAGCATTTCTTTTGCCACCCATAGGGAGCTCTGACAATTCTTACACAGGCCTGCCACTGCAGCCTGAGTGAAATAACGTCCACGTTATTTCACAGCCATTTTACACTGCACTTAAGTAACTTATAAGTCACCTATATGTCTAACCTTTACCTGGTAAAGGTTAGGTGCAAAGTTACTTAGTGTGAGGGCACCCTGGCACTAGCCAAGGTGCCCCCACATTGTTCAGAGCCAATTCACTGAACTTTGTGAGTGCGGGGACACCATTACACGCGTGCACTACATATAGGTCACTACCTATATGTAGCTTCACCATGGTAACTCCGAATATGGCCATGTAACATGTCTATGATCATGGAATTGCCCCCTCTATGCCATCCTGGCATTGTTGGTACAATTCCATGATCCCAGTGGTCTGTAGCACAGACCCTGGTACTGCCAGACTGCCCTTCCTGGGGTTTCACTGCAGCTGCTGCTGCTGCCAACCCCTCAGACAGGCAGCTGCCCTCCTGGGGTCCAGCCAGGCCTGGCCCAGGATGGCAGAACAAAGAACTTCCTCTGAGAGAGGGTGTGACACCCTCTCCCTTTGGAAAATGGTGTGAAGGCAGGGGAGGAGTAGCCTCCCCCAGCCTCTGGAAATGCTTTGTTGGGCACAGATGTGCCCAATTCTGCATAAGCCAGTCTACACCGGTTCAGGGACCCCTTAGCCCCTGCTCTGGCGCGAAACTGGACAAAGGAAAGGGGAGTGACCACTCCCCTGACCTGCACCTCCCCTGGGAGGTGTCCAGAGCTCCTCCAGTGTGCTCCAGACCTCTGCCATCTTGGAAACAGAGGTGCTGCTGGCACACTGGACTGCTCTGAGTGGCCAGTGCCACCAGGTGACGTCAGAGACTCCTTGTGATAGGCTCCTTCAGGTGTTAGTAGCCTTTCCTCTCTCCTAGGTAGCCAAACCCTCTTTTCTGGCTATTTAGGGTCTCTGTCTCTGGGGAAACTTTAGATAACGAATGCATGAGCTCAGCCGAGTTCCTCTGCATCTCCCTCTTCACCTTCTGATAAGGAATCGACCGCTGACCGCGCTGGAAGCCTGCAAACCTGCAACATAGTAGCAAAGACGACTACTGCAACTCTGTAACGCTGATCCTGCCGCCTTCTCGACTGTTTTCCTGCTTGTGCATGCTGTGGGGGTAGTCTGCCTCCTCTCTGCACCAGAAGATCCGAAGAAATCTCCCGTGGGTCGACGGAATCTTCCCCCTGCAACCGCAGGCACCAAAAAGCTGCATCTCCGGTCCCTTGGGTCTCCTCTCAGCACGACGAGCGAGGTCCCTCGAATCCAGCGACACCGTCCAAGTGACCCCCACAGTCCAGTGACTCTTCAGCCCAAGTTTGGTGGAGGTAAGTCCTTGCCTCACCTCGCTGGGCTGCATTGCTGGGAACCGCGACTTTGCAAGCTTCTCCGGCCCCTGTGCACTTCCGGCGGAAATCCTGTGTGCACAGCCAAGCCTGGGTCCACGGCACTCTAACCTGCATTGCACGACTTCCTAAGTTGGTCTCCGGCGACGTGGGACTCCTATGTGCAACTTCGGCGAGCACCGTTTCACGCATCCTCGTAGTGCCTGTTTCTGGCACTTCTCCGGGTGCTACCTGCTTCAGTGAGGGCTCTTTGTCTTGCTCGACGTCCCCTCTCTCTGCAGGTCCAATTTGCGACCTTCTGGTCCCTCCTGGGCCCCAGCAGCGTCCAAAAACGCCAAACGCACGATTTGCGTGTAGCAAGGCTTGTTGGCGTCCATCCGGCGGGAAAACACTTCTGCACGACTCTCCAAGGCGTGGGGGATCCATCCTCCAAAGGGGAAGTCTCTAGCCCTTGTCGTTCCTGCAGTATTCACAGTTCTTCAGCCTAGAAAGAGCTTCTTTGCACCAACCGCTGGCATTTCTTGGGCATCTGCCCATCTCCGAGCTGCTTGTGACTTTTGGACTTGGTCCCCTTGTTCCACAGGTACCTTCAGACAGGAATCCATCGTTGTTGCATTGCTGATTTGTGTTTTCCTTGCATTCTCCCTCTAACACGACTATTTTGTCCTTAGGGGAACTTTGGTGCACTTTGCACTCACTTTTCAGGGTCTTGGGGAGGGTTATTTTTCTAACTCTCACTATTTTCTAATAGTCCCAGCGACCCTCTACAAGGTCACATAGGTTTGGGGTCCATTCGTGGTTCACATTCCACTTTTGGAGTATATGGTTTGTGTTGCCCCTATCCCTATGTTTCCCCATTGCATCCTATTGTAACTATACATTGTTTGCACTGTTTTCTAAGACTATACTGCATATTTTTGCTATTGTGTATATATATCTTGTGTATATTTCCTATCCTCTCACTGAGGGTACACTCTAAGATACTTTGGCATATTGTCATAAAAATAAAGTACCTTTATTTTTAGTATAACTGTGTATTGTGTTTTCTTATGATATTGTGCATATGACACTAAGTGGTACTGTAGTAGCTTCACACGTCTCCTAGTTCAGCCTAAGCTGCTCTGCTAAGCTACCATTATCTATCAGCCTAAGCTGCTAGACACCCTATACACTAATAAGGGATAACTGGGCCTGGTGCAAGGTGCAAGTACCCCTTGGTACTCACTACAAGCCAGTCCAGCCTCCTACAGTTATGGACATCAATAATTTTATACTGTTGTCCAATGATGTGTTGTTCAGGAGGCACTAGGTTTTCAGTCACCAAAGTGAAACTGGCACCTGTGTCCCTGTAGGCCAAGGCCTCAACACCATTTATTGAAACTGTCTGCCTGTACTTATCCATTGTAAGGGGACAAGCAGCCAGTGTGGCAAGGCCAATGCCACTAGGTGTGACAGAAACTGTCTTGGGACTGATTACATCAGTTTCCACTATGGACCCATAAGTGAACCCAACTACACCCTTTGCTTGACTGTTGCCAGCAGTCCCACCACTAGTACCACTACTGCTAGGGGCACTAGAGCTTGATGTATTAGTGGTGGTAGGCTCAGGGGGTTTACCTGGACAGGACTTATCCCCTGGCCTATGGCCTCTGTTTTTACACACAAAGCACCAAGGCTTTTTAATGTGTGCAGGTTGGGAAGAAGAGGAAGAATTTGTTTTATCCCCACCCTCTTAAGAGTGTTTAAGATTTGAAGTGGGATCTTTGGTTTTACCCTTATCCCCATGCTTATCTTGAGATTTTTCACCATCTTTCTTCTTATTGCCATCTTTGTCACCCCCTGTATGAACTTTTCTGTTCACCCTTGTTCTGACCCATTTGTCTGCCTTCTTTCCCAATTCTTGGGGAGAGGTCAGATCAGAGTCTACCAGGTACTGGTGCAACAAATCAGACACACAATTATTAAGTATATGCTCTCTCAGGATTGTGTTATACAGGCTTTCATAATCAGTAACTTTACTGCCATGTAACCACCCCTCCAAGGCCTTCACTGCCTGGTCAATGAAATCAACCCAGTCTTGTAAAGACTCCTTTTTGGTATCTCTGAACTTTATCCTGTACTGTTCAGTGGTTAAGCCATAACCATCCAGGAGTGCATTCTTAAGAACTTGGAAATTATTAGCATCATTTTCTTTTACAGTAAGGAGCCTATCCCTACCTTTTCCAGTGAATGATAGCCATAGGATAGCAGCCCACTGCTTTTGAGGGACATCCTGTACAGCACAGGCCCTCTCAAGTGCAGCAAACCACTTGTTAATGTCATCCCCCTCCTTGTAAGGGGGAACTATCTTATGCAGATTCCTGGAATCATGCTCTTTTGCAGGATGACTATGGGGAATACTGCTGCTGCCACCATGGGTATCTAAACCCATCTTCTGTCTTTCCCTCTCTATTTCTAAAGACTGTCTATCCAAATCCAGCTGTTGCTTCTTGAGCTTCAGTCTGGTTTGCTCCACTCTCAATCTATTGAGCTCCCTTTCTAACAATCTGTCATCAGGGTGGGTGGGAGGGACATTTCTAGATACAGAGGTATGATGGGAATGAACAGAAGGAGACCTGTCCCTTACCAAGGGCACCCTAACAGCTTGGCTACCAGCATAATGTGAGAGCACATCATCAGTATGATGTGATTCAACCTCTGTACCAACTATGCTAGACTGTCTAGTAATGGGCAGGCTGAGAAGTTTCTTTCCTGAACCTTTTCCTGGGGGAGTCCCTGGATCAGATTGAGAACCATTAGCTACTTTTTCTACAGATTGGGCACTTATGGCCTTATCCTGTACTCTAAGCATATTAATTAACAGTTCTAAGGAAGGATTCTTCCCTACACTCAAACCTCTCTCTATGCAGAGACTCCTTGCTCCTTTCCAGCTAAGGTGATCATATGCAAGTTTGGACAGTTCAACTTTTTGGCCTGTGCCAGACATTTTTAGAGAGAGTTAAAGTGATAGACAAAGAGAAAAAAGTTTTCAGAACTTTTTGGAAAGACAGAAAAAACTTTTTAAACTTTTTAAGAACTTTTTGAAAGTTTAGAAGTACTTTTCAGCACTTAGAAAAGAGTGAAAAGAGGAAATGCAAAACTTTTTGGCTATGTGTATATACACTGACCTTGTTTTGTATATTTTTCTCTTATGAAAAGTACAATGACAAGAGTGGTAAGTAGTCTCAAAGCACTTATCCCACCGCTGCACAACCAATGTAGGAGGCTGGACTGGCTTGTAGTGAGTACCAAGGGGTACTTGCACCAGGCCCAGTTATCCCTTATTAGTGTATAGGGTGTCTAGCAGCTTAGGCTGATAGATAATGGTAGCTTAGCAGAGCAGCTTAGGCTGAACTAGGAGACGTGTGAAGCTACTACAGTACCACTTAGTGTCATATGCACAATATCATAAGAAAACACAATACACAGTTATACTAAAAATAAAGGTACTTTATTTTTATGACAATATGCCAAAGTATCTTAGAGTGTACCCTCAGTGAGAGGATAGGAAATATACACAAGATATATATACACAATAGCAAAAATATGCAGTATAGTCTTAGAAAACAGTGCAAACAATGTATAGTTACAATAGGATGCAATGGGGAAACATAGGGATAGGGGCAACACAAACCATATACTCCAGAAGTGGAATGCGAACCACGAATGGACCCCAAACCTATGTGACCTTGTAGAGGGTCGCTGGGACTATTAGAAAATAGTGAGAGTTAGAAAAATAACCCTCCCCAAGACCCTGAAAAGTGAGTGCAAAGTGCACCAAAGTTCCCCTAAGGACAAAATAGTCGTGTTAGAGGGAAAATGCAAGGAAAACACAAATCAGCAATGCAACAACGATGGATTCCTGACTGAGGGTACCTGTGGAACAAGGGGACCAAGTCCAAAAGTCACAAGCAGCTCGGAGATGGGCAGATGCCCAAGAATTGCCAGCGGTTGGTGCAAAGAAGCTCTTACTAGGCTGAAGAACTGTGAATACTGCAGGAACGACAAGGGCTAGACACTTCCCCTTTGGAGGATGGATCCCCCACGCCTTGGAGAGTCGTGCAGAAGTGTTTTCCCGCCGGATGGACGCCAACAAGCCTTGCTACACGCAAATCGTGCGTTTGGCGTTTTTGGACGCTGCTGGGGCCCAGGAGGGACCAGGAGGTCGCAAATTGGACCTGCAGAGAGAGGGGACGTCGAGCAAGACAAAGAGCCCTCACTGAAGCAGGTAGCGCCCGGAGAAGTGCCAGAAACAGGCACTACGAGGATGCGTGAAACGGTGCTCGCCGAAGTTGCACAAAGGAGTCCCACGTCGCCGGAGACAAACTTAGAAAGTCGTGCAATGCAGGTTAGAGTGCCGTGGACCCAGGCTTGGCTGTGCATGAAGGATTTCTGCTGGAAGTGCACAGGGGCCGGAGTAGCTTGCAAAGTCGCGGTTCCCAGCAATGCAGCCCAGCGAGGTGAGGCAAGGACTTACCTCCACCAAACTTGGGCTGAAGAGTCACTGGACTGTGGGGGTCACTTGGACGGTGTCGCTGGATTCGAGGGACCTCGCTCGTCGTGCTGAGAGGAGACCCAAGGGACCGGTAATGCAGCTTTTTGGTGCCTGCGGTTGCAGGGGGAAGATTCCGTCGACCCCCGGGAGATTTCTTCGGAGCTTCTGGTGCAGAGAGGAGGCAGACTACCCCCACAGCATGCACAAGCAGGAAAACAGTCGAGAAGGCGGCAGGATCAGCGTTACAGAGTTGCAGTAGTCGTCTTTGCTACTATGTTGCAGGTTTGCAGGCTTCCAGCGCGGTCAGCGGTCGTTTCCTTATCAGAAGGTGAAGAGAGAGATGCAGAGGAACTCGGCTGAGCTCATGCATTCGTTATCTAAAGTTTCCCCAGAGACAGAGACCCTAAATAGCCAGAAAAGAGGGTTTGGCTACCTAGGAGAGAGGAAAGGCTACTAACACCTGAAGGAGCCTATCAGCAGGAGTCTCTGACGTCACCTGGTGGCACTGGCCACTCAGAGCAGTCCAGTGTGCCAGCAGCACCTCTGTTTCCAAGATGGCAGAGGTCTGGAGCACACTGGAGGAGCTCTGGACACCTCCCAGGGGAGGTGCAGGTCAGGGGAGTGGTCACTCCCCTTTCCTTTGTCCAGTTTCGCGCCAGAGCAGGGGCTAAGGGGTCCCTGAACCGGTGTATACTGGCTTATGCAGAATTGGGCACATCTGTGCCCAACAAAGCATTTCCAGAGGCTGGGGGAGGCTACTCCTCCCCTGCCTTCACACCATTTTCCAAAGGGAGAGGGTGTCACACCCTCTCTCAGAGGAAGTTCTTTGTTCTGCCATCCTGGGCCAGGCCTGGCTGGACCCCAGGAGGGCAGCTGCCTGTCTGAGGGGTTGGCAGCAGCAGCAGCTGCAGTGAAACCCCAGGAAGGGCAGTCTGGCAGTACCAGGGTCTGTGCTACAGACCACTGGGATCATGGAATTGTACCAACAATGCCAGGATGGCATAGAGGGGGCAATTCCATGATCATAGACATGTTACATGGCCATATTCGTAGTTACCATGGTGAAGCTACATATAGGTAGTGACCTATATGTAGTGCACGCGTATAATGGTATCCCCGCACTCACAAAGTTCAGTGAATTGGCTCTGAACAATGTGGGGGCACCTTGGCTAGTGCCAGGGTGCCCTCACACTAAGTAACTTTGCACCTAACCTTTACCAGGTAAAGGTTAGACATATAGGTGACTTATAAGTTACTTAAGTGCAGTGTAAAATGGCTGTGAAATAACGTGGACGTTATTTCACTCAGGCTGCAGTGGCAGGCCTGTGTAAGAATTGTCAGAGCTCCCTATGGGTGGCAAAAGAAATGCTGCAGCCCATAGGGATCTCCTGGAACCCCAATACCCTGGGTACCTCAGTACCATATACTAGGGAATTATAAGGGTGTTCCAGTAAGCCAATGTAAATTGGTAAAAATGGTCACTAGCCTGTCAGTGACAATTTGAAAGTAATGAGAGAGCATAACCACTGAGGTTCTGGTTAGCAGAGCCTCAGTGAGACAGTTAGGCACCACACAGGGAACATATACATGCACACCTATGAGCACTGGGGCCCTGTGTGACAGGGTCCCAGTGACACATACATATAGGCCACAAACCTATGAGCACTGGGGTCCTGACCAGCAGGATCCCAGTGACACATAACAACCATACTGAAAACATGGTGTTTTCACTATGAGCACTGAGGCCTGGCTATCAGGATCCCAGTGAGACAGTGAAAACAGTGACAAAACACCCTGACATACACTCACAAACAGGCCAAAAGTGGGGGTAACAAGGCTAGAAAGAGGCTACCTTCTCACACATTCCTTTAGGCCAGGTTGTTAGGGTGCAAACTGTTAGGGACAGGTCTCCTTCTGTTCATTCACATCATTCTTCTGTGTCAAAGCATGCCCGACCCTCCCACCCTGATGAAAGAATGTTAGAAAGGGAGCTTAATAGATTGAGAGTGGAAGAGACCACGCTGAAGCTTAAACAGCAGCAGCTGGCTCTAGACATGGAATCTTTAGACTTAGAAAAAGAAAGACAGAGGTTGGGCTTTGGACCCCATGGTGGCAGCAGCAGTATTACAGATAGTAATCCTGTGAAAGAGCATGATTCTAGGAATCTGCATAAGATAAGTTCCCCCTTACAAGGAGGGGGATGACATTAACAAGTGGTTTGCTGCACTTGAGAGGGCCTGTGTTGCACAGGGGGTCCCTCAAAGGCAGTGGGCTGCTATCCTATGGCTATCTTTCAGTGGAAAGGGTAGGGATAGGCTCCTTACTGTGAAGGAAAGTGATGCCAATAATTTTACAGTTTTGAAGAATGCACTCTTGGATGGATTTGGCTTAACCACTGAACAATACAGGATTAAGTTCAGAGAAACCAGAAAAGAGTCCTCACAAGACTGGGTAGACTTTGTTGACTATGCAGTAAAGGCCTTGGAGGGGTGGTTACATGGCAGTAAAGTTTCTGACTATGAAAGCCTGTATAATCTGATCCTGAGAGAGCATATTCTGAATAACTGTGTGTCTGATTTGTTACACCAATATCTAGTGGACTCAGATCTGACCTCTCCCCAAGAATTGGGAAAGAAGGCAGACAAATGGGTCAGAACAAGAGTGAACAGAAAAGTTCATACAGGGGGTGACAAGGATGGCAAGAAGAAGGATGGTAAGTCTTCAGACAAGGGTGGGGACAAATCTTAAAATGAGTCTTCATCAGGCCCACAAAAACACTCTGTTGGGGTGGTGGGTCCAAATCCTCTTCTAATCAAGTAAAGAAACCACGGTGCTATTTATGTAAAGTAAAAGGCCATTGGACAACTGATGCCAGTTGTCCAAAGAAAAGCACCAAACCTCCCACTACCACAACCCCTACTGCTACACCTAGCGCCCCTGGTAATAGCAGTGGTAGTGGAAGCAAACCTACTAATAGCCAATCCAAGGGAGTAGCTGGGCTCACTTTTGGTAATTTAGTTGGGGTTGGTCTTGTTAGGGAGACCACAGAGGCTGTGCTAGTGTAGGAGGCTGGACTGGCTTGTAGTGAGTACCAAGGGGTACTTGCACCTTGCACCAGGCCCAGTTATCCCTTATTAGTGTATAGGGTGTCTAGCAGCTTAGGCTGATAGATAATGGTAGCTTAGCAGAGCAGCTTAGGCTGAACTAGGAGACGTGTGAAGCTACTACAGTACCACTTAGTGTCATATGCACAATATCATAAGAAAACACAATACACAGTTATACTAAAAATAAAGGTACTTTATTTTTATGACAAAATGCCAAAGTATCTTAGAGTGTACCCTCAGTGAGAGGATAGGAAATATACACAAGATATATATACACAATAGCAAAAATATGCAGTATAGTCTTAGAAAACAGTGCAAACAATGTATAGTTACAATAGGATGCAATGGGGAAACATAGGGATAGGGGCAACACAAACCATATACTCCAAAAGTGGAATGCGAACCACGAATGGACCCCAAACCTATGTGACCTTGTAGAGGGTCGCTGGGACTATTAGGCAATAGTGAGAGTTAGCAAAATAACCCTCCCCAAGACCCTGAAAAGTGAGTGCAAAGTGCACTAAAGTTCCCCTAAGGACAAAATAGTCGTGTTAGAGGGAAAATGCAAGGAAAACACAAATCAGCAATGCAACAACGATGGATTCCTGACTGAGGGTACCTGTGGAACAAGGGGACCAAGTCCAAAAGTCACAAGCCACTCGGAGATGGGCAGATGCCCAAGAAATGCCAGCGGTTGGTGCAAAGAAGCTCTTACTAGGCTGAAGAACTGTGAATACTGCAGGAACGACAAGGGCTAGACACTTCCCCTTTGGAGGATGGATCCCCCACGCCTTGGAGAGTCGTGCAGAAGTGTTTTCCCGCCGGATGGACGCCAACAAGCCTTGCTACACGCAAATCGTGCGTTTGGCGTTTTTGGACGCTGCTGGGGCCCAGGAGGGACCAGGAGGTCGCAAATTGGACCTGCAGAGAGAGGGGACGTCGAGCAAGACAAAGAGCCCTCACTGAAGCAGGTAGCACCCGCAGAAGTGCCAGAAACAGGCACTACGAGGATGCGTGAAACGGTGCTCGCCGAAGTTGCACAAAGGAGTCCCACGTCGCCGGAGACCAACTTAGAAAGTCGTGCAATGCAGGTTAGAGTGCCGTGGACCCAGGCTTGGCTGTGCACGAAGGATTTCCGCCGGAAGTGCACAGGGGCCGGAGTAGCTTGCAAAGTCGCGGTTCCCAGCAATGCAGCCCAGCGAGGTGAGGCAAGGACTTACCTCCACCAAACTTGGACTGAAGAGTCACTGGACTGTGGGGGTCACTTGGACAGAGTCGCTGGATTCGAGGGACCTCGCTCGTCGTGCTGAGAGGAGACCCAAGGGACCGGTAATGCAGCTTTTTGGTGTCTGCGGTTGCAGGGGGAAGATTCCGTCGACCCACGGGAGATTTCTTCGGAGCTTCTGGTGCAGAGAGGAGGCAGACTACCCCCACAGCATGCACAAGCAGGAAAACAGTCGAGAAGGTGGCAGGATCAGCGTTACAGAGTTGCAGTAGTCGTCTTTGCTACTATGTTGCAGGTTTGCAGGCTTCCAGCGCGGTCAGCGGTCGATTCCTTATCAGAAGGTGAAGAGGGAGATGCAGAGGAACTCGGCTGAGCTCATGCATTCGTTATCTAAAGTTTCCCCAGAGACAGAGACCCTAAATAGCCAGAAAAGAGGGTTTGGCTACCTAGGAGAGAGGAAAGGCTACTAACACCTGAAGGAGCCTATCACAAGGAGTCTCTGACGTCACCTGGTGGCACTGGCCACTCAGAGCAGTCCAGTGGGCCAGCAGCACCTCTGTTTCCAAGATGGCAGAGGTCTGGAGCACACTGGAGGAGCTCTGGACACCTCCCAGGGGAGGTGCAGGTCAGGGGAGTGGTCACTCCCCTTTCCTTTGTCCAGTTTCGCGCCAGAGCAGGGGCTAATGGGTCCCTGAACCGGTGTAGACTGGCTTATGCAGAATTGGGCACATCTGTGCCCAACAAAGCATTTCCAGAGGCTGGGGGAGGCTACTCCTCCCCTGCCTTCACACCATTTTCCAAAGGGAGAGGGTGTCACACCCTCTCTCAGAGGAAGTTCTTTGTTCTGCCATCCTGGGCCAGGCCTGGCTGGACCCCAGGAGGGCAGCTGCCTGTCTGAGGGGTTGGCAGCAGCAGCAGCTGCAGTGAAACCCCAGGAAGGGCAGTCTGGCAGTACCAGGGTCTGTGCTACAGACCACTGGGATCATGGAATTGTACCAACAATGCCAGGATGGCATAGAGGGGGCAATTCCATGATCATAGACATGTTACATGGCCATATTCGGAGTTACCATGGTGAAGCTACATATAGGTAGTGACCTCTATGTAGTGCACGCGTGTAATGGTGTCCCCGCACTCACAAAGTTCAGTGAATTGGCTCTGAACAATGTGGGGGCACCTTGGCTAGTGCCAGGGTGCCCTCACACTAAGTAACTTTGCACCTAACCTTTACCAGGTAAAGGTTAGACATATAGGTGACTTATAAGTTACTTAAGTGCAGTGAAAAATGGCTGTGAAATAACGTGGACGTTATTTCACTCAGGCTGCAGTGGCAGGTCTGTGTAAGAATTGTCAGAGCTCCCTATGGGTGGCAAAAGAAATGCTGCAGCCCATAGAGATCTCCTGGAACCCCAATACCCTGGGTACCTCAGTACCATATACTAGGGAATTATAAGGGTGTTCCAGTAAGCCAATGTAAATTGGTAAAAATGGTCACTAGCCTGTCAGTGACAATTTGAAAGTAATGAGAGAGCATAACCACTGAGGTTCTGGTTAGCAGAGCCTCAGTGAGACAGTTAGGCACCACACAGGGAACATACACATGCACACCTATGAGCACTGGGGCCCTGTGTGACAGGGTCCCAGTGACACATTCATATAGGCCACAAACCTATGAGCACTGGGGTCCTGACCAGCAGGATCCCAGTGACACATAACAACCATACTGAAAACATGGTGTTTTCACTATGAGCACTGAGGCCTGGCTCTCAGGATCCCAGTGAGACCGTGAAAACAGTGACAAACACCCTGACATACACTCACAAACAGGCCAAAAGTGGGGGTAACAAGGCTAGAAAGAGGCTACCTTCTCACAGCTAGTCTCTGAAGGTGCCATTGATTTGGCTACCTTGGTTGCTTGTCCCCTTAATATGGATAAGTACAAGCAACTTCCCCTAATAAATGGTGCTGAGGTTCAGGCCTACAGGGACACAGGTGCCAGTGTTACCATGATAATAGAGAAACTGGTACACTCTGAACAACACCTACTTGGTCACCAGTACCAAGTGACTGATGCTCATAACAACACTCTTAGCCACCCCAAGGCTGTTGGAAATCTCAACTGGGGGGGTTACTGGTCCAAAGAAAGTTGTGGTTGCCTCAGATTTACCTGTAGACTGTCTACTAGGGAACGATTTAGAGACATCAGCTTGGGCAGAAGTGGAGTTGGAGGCTCATGCAGCAATGCTGGGCATTCCTGGGCATATTTTTGCTTTAACCAGGGCTCAGGCCAAAAAGCAAAAAGGACAGGGTGACTTGGATCCTGGAACAATGAACCAAGTGCTCCCTAAAGCTAGAGTTAGTAAAGGTAAATCCCTACCTACTATCCCTCCCTCTACAGATGATTCAACTTCTGAGGAAGAAGAATTTCCCCCCTGTGCAAAACCTTCACCAGAGGAGCTGGAAGCAGACACTGCTGAGCTTTTGGGTGGAGGGGGGCCTGCCAGGGAGGAGCTGAGTGTGGCACAGCAGACCTGTCCCACACTAGAGGGTCTAAGACAGCAAGCTGTCAAACAGAAAAATGAGGATGTCAGTGACTCACACAGAGTTTACTGGGAGGACAACCTCTTGTATACAGAGACAAGGGACCCAAAACCTGGAGCAGCCAGGAGATTGGCCATTCCCCTGCAATACAGAGAGTTCCTCCTAACTCTAGCTCACGACATTCCCTTAGCTGGACATCTTGGGCAAATTAAAACATGGGAAAGGCTTGTCCCCCTGTTTCATTCGCCTAGGATGTCAGAGGAAACAAAATAATTTTGTAAGTCCTGTGTCACCTGTCAAGCCAGTGGCAAGACTGATGGCACCCCAAAGGCTCCCCTTTTTCCACTGCCTGTGGTTGGGGTTCCTTTTGAAGGGGTAGGTGTAGACATAGTTGGCCCCCTTGACCCTTCTACTGCTTCAGGCAATAGCTTTATCTTGGTGGTAGTGGACCATGCCACAAGATATCCTGAAGCAATTCCTCTTAGGTCCACTACAGCACCTGCAGTGGCAAAGGCCCCCCTGGGAATCTTTTCCAGGGTGGGTTTCCCAAAAGAGGTGGTATCAGACAGGGGTAGCAACTTTATGTCTGCATACTTAAAGGCCATGTGGAAGGAATGTGGTGTAACATAGAAATTCACCACACCTTATCATCCACAAACAAATGGACTGGTTGAGAGGTTTAACAAAACTCTCAAAGGAATGATAATGGGACTCCCTGAAAAATTCAGGAGGAGATGGGATGTCCTGTTACCTTGCCTCCTTTTTGCTTACAGGGAGGTACCCCAGAAAGCGGTGGGCTTCAGCCCCTTTGAACTCCTCTTTGGGCACCCTGTAAGAGGTCCTCTAACACTTGTGAAGGAGGGTTGGGAACAACCTTTAAAAGCTCCTAAGCAAGACATAGTGGACTATGTACTTGGCCTAAGATCCAGAATGGCTGAGTACATGAAAAAGGCCAGTAAAAACCTTCAGGCCAGCCAAGAGCTCCAAAAGCAATGGCATAACCAGAAAGCTGTTCTGATTCAGTACCAACCAGAACAGAAGGTGTGGGTATTGGAGCCTGTGGACCCAAGAGCACTCCAAGACAAATGGAGTGGACCCCATCTCATTGTTGAAAGGAAGGGAGAGGTCACCTATTTGGTTGACCTGGGCACTGCCAGGAGTCCCCTTAGGGTGCTCCATGTCAATCGCCTAAAACCCTACTATGGCAGGGCTCACCCTGCTCATGGCAACAGAAGAAGGACAGGAAGAAGAGAGTGACCCTCTCCCTGATCTCTTCTCTTCCACAGAACAGGATGCTCTAGTGGAAGGTGTAGGTTTGGCAGATTGTCTTACTACTGAGCAGAAAGACCACTGCATAAATCTCCTGGGTCAGTTTTCTGAACTCTTTTCTACTGTGCCAGGCACCACTTCTTGGTGTGAGCACACTATAGATACTGGAGACAGCATGCCTGTCAAAAGTAAGATCTATAGGCAGCCTTACCATGTCAGGGACTGCATAAAACAAGAGGTTCAGAAAAGGCTTGAACTGGGAGTGGTTGAGCACTCTGAAAGTCCATGAGCCTCTCCTGTGGTACTTGTACCAAAGCCTCACTCTAAAGATGGGAAAAAGGAAATTAGGTTTTGTGTAGATTACAGAGGTCTCAACCAGGTAACTGTAGGAGGCTGGACTGGCTTGTAGTGAGTACCAAGGGGTACTTGCACCTTGCACCAGGCCCAGTTATCCCTTATTAGTGTATAGGGTGTCTAGCAGCTTAGGCTGATAGATAATGGTAGCTTAGCAGAGCAGCTTAGGCTGAACTAGGAGACGTGTGAAGCTACTACAGTACCACTTAGTGTCATATGCACAATATCATAAGAAAACACAATACACAGTTATACTAAAAATAAAGGTACTTTATTTTTATGACAATATGCCAAAGTATCTTAGAGTGTACCCTCAGTGAGAGGATAGGAAATATACACAAGATATATATACACAATAGCAAAAATATGCAGTATAGTCTTAGAAAACAGTGCAAACAATGTATAGTTACAATAGGATGCAATGGGGAAACATAGGGATAGGGGCAACACAAACCATATACTCCAAAAGTGGAATGCGAACCACGAATGGACCCCAAACCTATGTGACCTTGTAGAGGGTCGCTGGGACTATTAGAAAATAGCGAGAGTTAGAAAAATAACCCTCCCCAAGACCCTGAAAAGTGAGTGCAAAGTGCACTAAAGTTCCCCTAAGGACAAAAGAGTCGTGTTAGAGGAATAATGCAGGAAAGACACAAACCAGCAATGCAACAACTGTGGATTTCCAATCTAGGGTACCTGTGGAACAAGGGGACCAAGTCCAAAAGTCACAAGCAAGTCGGAGATGGGCAGATGCCCAGGAAATGCCAGCTGCGGGTGCAAAGAAGCTTCGACTGGACAGAAGAAGCTGAGGTTTCTGCAGGAACGAAAAGGGCTAGAGACTTCCCCTTTGGTGGACGGATCCCTCTCGCCTTGCAGAGTCGTGCAGAAGTATTTTCCCGCCGGAAGGACGCCAACAAGCCTTGCTACACGCAAATCGTGCGTTTGGCGTTTTTGGACGCTGCTGGGGCCCAGGAGGGACCAGGAGGTCGCAAATTGTACCTGAAGAGAGAGGGGACGTCGAGCAAGACAAAGAGCCCTCATTAAAGCAGGTAGCACCCGGAGAAGTGCCAGAAACAGGCACTACGAGGATGTGTGAAACGGTGCTCGCCGAAGTTGCACAAAGGAGTCCCACGTTGCCGGAGACCAACTTAGAAAGTCGTGCAATGCAGGTTAGAGTGCCGTGGACCCAGGCTTGGCTGTGCACAAAGGATTTCTGCCGGAAGTGCACAGTGGCCGGAGTAGCTTGCAAAGTCGCGGTTCCCAGCAATGCAGCCCAGCGAGGTGAGGCAAGGACTTACCTCCACCAAACTTGGGCTGAAGAGTCACTGGACTGTGGGGGTCACTTGGACAGCATCGCTGGATTCGAGGGACCTCGCTCGTTGTGCTGAGAGGAGACCCAAGGGACCGGTAATGCAGCTTTTTGGTGCCTGCGGTTGCAGGGGGAAGATTCCGTCGACCCACGGGAGATTTCTTCGGAGCTTCTGGTGCAGAGAGGAGGCAGGCTACCCCCACAGCATGCACAAGCAGGAAAACAGTCGAGAAGGCGGCAGGATCAGCGTTACAGAGTTGCAGTAGTCGTCTTTGCTACTATGTTGCAGGTTTGCAGGCTTCCAGCGCGGTCAGCGGTCGTTTCCTTATCAGAAGGTGAAGAGAGAGATGCAGAGGAACTCGGCTGAGCTCATGCATTCGTTATCTAAAGTTTCCCCAGAGACAGAGACCCTAAATAGCCAGAAAAGAGGGTTTGGCTACCTAGGAGAGAGGAAAGGCTACTAACACCTGAAGGAGCCTATCACAAGGAGTCTCTGACGTCACCTGGTGGCACTGGCCACTCAGAGCAGTCCAGTGTGCCAGCAGCACCTCTGTTTCCAAGATGGCAGAGGTCTGGAGCACACTGGAGGAGCTCTGGACACCTCCCAGGGGAGGTGCAGGTCAGGGGAGTGGTCACTCCCCTTTCCTTTGTCCAGTTTCGCGCCAGAGCAGGGGGTAAGGGGTCCCTGAACCGGTGTAGACTGGCTTATGCAGAATTGGGCACATCTGTGCCCAACAAAGCATTTCCAGAGGCTGGGGGAGGCTACTCCTCCCCTGCCTTCACACCATTTTCCAAAGGGAGAGGGTGTCACACCCTCTCTCAGAGGAAGTTCTTTGTTCTGCCATCCTGGGCCAGGCCTGGCTGGACCCCAGGAGGGCAGCTGCCTGTCTGAGGGGTTGGCAGCAGCAGCAGCTGCAGTGAAACCCCAGGAAGGGCAGTCTGGCAGTACCAGGGTCTGTGCTACAGACCACTGGGATCATGGAATTGTACCAACAATGCCAGGATGGCATAGAGGGGGCAATTCCATGATCATAGACATGTTACATGGCCATATTCGGAGTTACCATGGTGAAGCTACATATAGGTAGTGACCTATATGTAGTGCACGCGTGTAATGGTGTCCCCGCACTCACAAAGTTCAGTGAATTGGCTCTGAACAATGTGGGGGCACCTTGGCTAGTGCCAGGGTGCCCTCACACTAAGTAACTTTGCACCTAACCTTTACCAGGTAAAGGTTAGACATATAGGTGACTTATAAGTTACTTGAGTGCAGTGTAAAATGGCTGTGAAATAACGTGGACGTTATTTCACTCAGGCTGCAGTGGCAGGCCTGTGTAAGAATTGTCAGAGCTCCCTATGGGTGGCAAAAGAAATGCTGCAGCCCATAGGGATATCCTGGAACCCCAATACCCTGGGTACCTCAGTACCATATACTAGGGAATTATAAGGGTGTTCCAGTAAGCCAATGTAAATTGGTAAAAATGGTCACTAGCCTGTCAGTGACAATTTGGAAAGAAATGAGAGAGCATAACCACTGAGGTTCTGATTAGCAGAGCCTCAGTGAGACAGTTAGTCACTACACAGGTAACACATTCAGGCACACTTATGAGCACTGGGGCCCTGGGTTACCAGGGTCCCAGTGACACATACAACTAAAACAACATATATACAGTGAAAAATGGGGGTAACATGCCAGGCAAGATGGTACTTTCCTACACAACCCCCCCCCAAACGAAGGACAATAAGACTAGCCATTACCTGATGAGTCTTCATTGTCTAAGTGGAAATATCTGGAGAGTCCATCTGCATTGGAGTGGCTACTCCCAGGTCTATGTTCCACTGTATAGTCCATTCCCTGTAGGGATATGGACCACCTCAACAATTTAGGATTTTCACCTTTCATTTGTTTTAGCCAAAGTAGAGGTTTGTGGTCTGTCTGAACAATGAAGTGAGTGCCAAACAGGTATGGCCTCAACTTCTTCAGAGCCCAGACCACAGCAAAGGCCTCCCTCTCAATGGCAGACCAACGCTTTTCTCTAGGGGTCAACCTTCTACTAATAAAAGCAACAGGTTGATCCTGGCCCTCAGAATTAAGTTGTGATAGGACTGCCCCTACTCCTAATTCAGATGCATCAGTTTGGACATAGAATTTTTTAGAGTAACAAGGGCTTTTCAGGACAGGTGCAGAGCACATGGCCTGCTTCAGCTCCTCAAAAGCTTTCTGACAGCTTGCTGTCCATAATACCTTTTTAGGCATTTTCTTGGAAGTGAGGTCATTAAGAGGGGCTGCAATGGAGCCATAGTTCTTAATGAACCTCCTGTAATACCCAGTGAGGCCTAGGAAGGCTCTCACCTGAGTCTGAGTGATAGGGGGAACCCAATCAATAATTGTTTGGATTTTCCCCTGAAGTGGTGCAATCTGTTCCCCACCCACAAGGTGTCCCAGATAAACCACCTTACCCTGCCCTATCTGGCACTTTGAAGCCTTGATAGTGAGGCCTGCCTTTTGCAGGGCCTCCAAAACTTTCCAAAGGTGGACCAGGTGATCATCCCAGCTGGAGCTAAAGACAGCTATATCGTCCAAATATGCTGCACTGAAAGCTTCCAGCCCTTGCAGGACTGTGTTCACCAACCTCTGAAAAGTGGCAGGTGCATTTTTCAAACCAAAAGGCATTACAGTAAACTGGTAATGTCCTCCAATGGTAGAAAATGCAGTCTTAGGTTTAGCATCTTCTGACAATTTGATCTGCCAATACCCTGCAGTCAAATCAAAAGTGCTTAGATACTTGGCAGATGCCAGTGTATCTATGAGCTCATCTGCCCTGGGTATAGGGTGAGCATCAGTTTTGGTTACCAAGTTGAGACCTCTATAGTCTACACAAAACCTCATTTCCTTCTTTCCATCTTTAGAATTGGGTTTTGGTACCAGTACCACAGGAGAAGCCCATGGACTGTCAGAGTGCTCAACCACTCCTAGTTCCAACATTTTCTGAACTTCTTGCTTTATGCAGTCCCTGACATGCTCAGGCTGCCTATAGATCTTACTTTTGACAGGTAAACTGTCTCCAGTATCTATAGTGTGCTCACACCAAGAAGTGGTGCCTGGCACAATAGAGAAGAGTTCTGAAAATTGTCCTAGGAGATTTATGCAATTATCTTTCTGCTCAGCAGTAAGACAATCAGCCAAAACTACACCTTCCACTAGAGCATCTTGTTCTGTGGAAGAGAAGAGATCAGGTAGAGGATCACTGTCTTCTTCCTGTCCCTCATCTGTTGCCATGAGCAGGGTGAGATCAGCCCTGTCATAGTAGGGTTTCAGGCGGTTGACATGGAGCACCCTAAGGGGACTCCTGGCAGTGCCTAAGTCAACCAAGTAGGTGACTTCACCCTTCTTTTCAACAATTGTGTGGGGTCCACTCCATTTGTCTTGGAGTGCTCTTGGGGCCACAGGCTCCAAGACCCACACTTTCTGCCCTGGTTGGTACTGAACCAAAACAGCCTTCTGATCATGCCATTGCTTCTGGAGCTCTTGGCTGGCCTGAAGGTTTTTACTGGCCTTTTTCATGTACTCAGCCATCCTTGATCTGAGGCCAAGTACATAGTCCACAATATCCTGCTTAGGAGCTTTTAAAGGTTGTTCCCAACCCTCCTTTACAAGTGTGAGTGGACCCCTAACAGGGTGTCCAAAAAGAAGTTCAAAGGGGCTGAAGCCCACTCCTTTCTGGGGTACCTCCCTGTAGGCAAAAAGGAGGCATGGTAGAAGGATATCCCATCTCCTGCGGAGTTTTTCAGGGAGTCCCATAATCATGCCTTTGAGAGTTTTATTAAATCTCTCCACCAGTCCATTTGTTTGTGGATGATAGGGTGTTGTGAACTTGTAAGTTACACCACACTCCTTCCACATGGCCTTTAAGTATGCAGACATGAAATTGCTTCCTCTGTCTGATACTACTTCCTTTGGGAAGCCCACCCTGGAAAATATTCCCAGGAGGGCCTTTGCCACTGCAGGAGCTGTAGTGGTCCTTAAAGGAATAGCTTCAGGATATCTTGTGGCATGGTCCACTACCACTAAGATAAACCTATTGCCTGAAGCAGTAGGAGGGTCAAGGGGGCCAACTATGTCAACCCCTACCCTTTCAAAGGAAACCCCAACCACAGGCAGTGGGATAAGGGGTGCCTTTGGAGTGCCACCTGTCTTGCCACTGGCTTGACAGGTTTCACAGGACTTACAAAATTCCTTTGTGTCCTCAGACATCCTAGGCCAATGAAACAATGGTACCAATCTGTCCCAAGTTTTCATTTGACCCAGGTGCCCAGCTAAGGGAATGTCATGTGCCAGTGTTAGGAGGAACTTTCTGTACTCCTGAGGAATCACTAATCTCCTGGCAGCTCCAGGTTTAGGATCCCTATGCTCAGTGTACAAGAGGTTGTCCTCCCAGTAAACTCTGTGAGAGTCACTGACATCCCCATTAGCCTGTTTGACAGCTTGCTGTCTGAGACCCTCTAATGTGGGACAGGTTTGCTGTGCCACACTCAGCTCCTCCCTGGCAGGCCCCCCTTCACCCAAAAGCTCAGCAGGGTCTGCTTCCAGCTCCTCTGGTGTAGGTTCTGCACAGGGAGGGAATTCTTCTTCCTCAGAAGTTGAATCCACTGTAGAGGGAGGGATAGTAGGAAGTGGTTTGCTTCTACTAGCCCTAGCTTTAGGGAGCACTTGGTCCATTGTTCCAGGATCCAAGCTTTCCTGTCCTTTTTGCTTTTTGGCCTGAGCCCTTGTCAAAGCAAAAATATGCCCTGGGATGCCCAGCATTGCTGCATGGGCCTCCAACTCCACATCTGACCAAGCTGATGTCTCCAAATCATTCCCTAATAGACAGTCTACAGGTAAATCTGAAGCTACCACAACTTTCTTTGGACCAGTTACCCCCCCCCAGTTGAGATTTACAACAGCCATGGGGTGGCTTTGTGTTATGTTGTGAGCATCGGTTACTTGGTACTGGTGTCCAAGTATGTGTTGTTCAGGGTGCACCAGTTTCTCAATCACCATTGTGACACTGGCACCTGTGTCCCTGTAGGCCTGGACCTCAACACCATTTATTAGGGTTAGTTGCTTGTACTTCTCCAAGTTATGGGGGCAAGCAACCAAAGTGGCTAAATCAATAGCCCCTTCAGAGACTAAAGTAGCCTCTGTGGTCTCCCTAATCAGACCAACCCCAACTAAGTTACCAATAGTGAGCCCAGCTACTCCCTTGGATTGGCTATTAGTAGGTTTGCTCCCACCACCACTGCTATTAGTAGGGACACTAGGTGTAGCAGTAGGGGTTGTAGTGGTAGGAGCAGTGGTGCCTTTCTTTGGACAACTGGGATCTGTTGTCCAATGGCCTTTTATTTTACATAAATAGCACCATGGTTTCTTTTCCTTGTTCTGATTAAAGGAGGATTTGGGCCCACCACCCCCACCAGAGTGTTTTTGTGGGCCTGATGAAGACTCATTTTTAGATTTGTCCCCACCCTTGTCAGAAGACTTACCATCCTTCTTTTTGTTGCCATCTTTGTCACCCCCTGTATGAACTTTTCTGTTCACTCTTGTTCTGACCCATTTGTCTGCCTTCTTTCCCAATTCTTGGGGAGAGGTCAGATCAGAGTCTACCAAGTACTGGTGCAACAAATCAGACACACAATTTTAAGAATATGCTCTCTCAGGATTAAGTTATACAGGCTGTCATAATCAGTAACTTTACTGCCATGTAACCACCCCTCCAAGGCCTTCACTGAATGGTCAATGAAATCAACCCAGTCTTGTGAAGACTCCTTTTTGGTATCTCTGAACTTTATCCTGTACTGTTCAGTGGTTAAGCCATAACCATCCAGGAGTGCATTCTTAAGAACTTGGAAATTATTGGCATCATTTTCTTTCACTGTAAGGAGCCTATCCCTACCTTTTCCACTAAATGATAGCCATAGGATAGCAGCCCACTGCTTTTGAGGGACATCCTGTACAGCACAGGCCCTCTCAAGTGCAGCAAACCACTTGTTAATGTCATCCCCCTCCTTATAAGAGGGAACTATCTTGTGCAGATTCCTGGAATCATGCTCTTTTGCAGGATGACTATGGGGAATACTGCTGCTGCCACCATGGGTATCTAAACCCAACTTCTGTCTTTCCTTCTCTAATTCTAAAGACTGTCTATCCAAATCCAGCTGTTGCTTCTTGAGCTTCAGTCTGGTTTGTTCCACTCTCAATCTATTGAGCTCCCTTTCTAACAATCTGTCATCAGGGTGGGTGGGAGGGACATTTCTAGATACAGAGGTATGATGGGAATGAACAGAAGGAGACCTGTCCCTTACAGAGGGCACCCTAACAGCTTGGCTACCAGCATAATGTGAGAGCACACCATCAGTATGGTGTGATTCAACCTCTGTACCAACTATGCTAGACTGTCTAGTAATGGGCAGGCTGAGAAGTTTCTTTCCTGAACCTTTTCCTGGGGGAGTCCCTGGATCAGATTGAGAACCATTAGCTACTTTTTCACCAGATTGGGCACTTATGGCCTTATCCTGTACTCTAAGCATATTAATTAACAGTTCTAAGGAAGGATTCTTCCCTACACTCAAACCTCTCTCTATGCAGAGACTCCTTGCTCCTTTCCAGCTAAGGTGATCATATGCAATTTTGGACAGTTCAACATTTTGGCCTGTACCAGACATTTTTAGAGAGAGTTAAAGTGATAGAAAAAAAAAAGAAAAAAAGTTTTCAGAACTTTTTGGAAAGACAGAAAAAACTTTTTAACCTTTTAAGAACTTTTTGAAAGTTTAGAAGTACTTTTCAGCACTTAGAAAAGAGTGAAAAGAGGAAATGCAAAACTTTTTGGCTATGTGTATATACACTGACCTTGTTTTGTATATTTTTCTCTTATGAAAAGTACAATGACAAGAGTGGTAAGTAGTCTCAAGCACTTGTCCCACCGCTGCCACCAATGTAGGAGGCTGGACTGGCTTGTAGTGAGTACCAAGGGGTACTTGCACCTTGCACCAGGCCCAGTTATCCCTTATTAGTGTATAGGGTGTCTAGCAGCTTAGGCTGATAGATAATGGTAGCTTAGCAGAGCAGCTTAGGCTGAACTAGGAGACGTGTGAAGCTACTACAGTACCACTTAGTGTCATATGCACAATATCATAAGAAAACACAATACACAGTTATACTAAAAATAAAGGTACTTTATTTTTATGACAATATGCCAAAGTATCTTAGAGTGTACCCTCAGTGAGAGGATAGGAAATATACACAAGATATATATACACAATAGCAAAAATATGCAGTATAGTCTTAGAAAACAGTGCAAACAATGTATAGTTACAATAGGATGCAATGGGGAAACATAGGGATAGGGGCAACACGAACCATATACTCCAAAAGTGGAATGCGAACCACGAATGGACCCCAAACCTATGTGACCTTGTAGAGGGTCGCTGGGACTATTAGAAAATAGCGAGAGTTAGAAAAATAACCCTCCCCAAGACCCTGAAAAGTGAGTGCAAAGTGCACTAAAGTTCCCCTAAGGACAAAAGAGTCGTGTTAGAGGAATAATGCAGGAAAGACACAAACCAGCAATGCAACAACTGTGGATTTCCAATCTAGGGTACCTGTGGAACAAGGGGACCAAGTCCAAAAGTCACAAGCAAGTCGGAGATGGGCAGATGCCCAGGAAATGCCAGCTGCGGGTGCAAAGAAGCTTCGACTGGACAGAAGAAGCTGAGGTTTCTGCAGGAACGAAAACGGCTAGAGACTTCCCCTTTGGTGGACGGATCCCCCTTGCTTTGTAGAGTCGTGCAGAAGTGATTTCCCGCCGGAAGGACGCCAACAAGCCTTGCTACACGCAAATTGTTCGTTTGGCGTTTTTGGACGCTGCTGGGGCCCAGGAGGGACCAGGAGGTCGCAAATTGGACCTGAAGAGAGAGGGGACGTCGAGCAAGACAAAGAGCCCTCACTAAAGCAGGTAGCACCCGGAGAAGTGCCAGAAACAGGCACTACGAGGATGCGTGAAACGGTGCTTGCCGAAGTTGCACAAAGGAGTCCCACGTCGCCAGAGACCAACTTAGAAAGTCGTGCAATGCAGGTTAGAGTGCCGTGGACCCAGGCTTGGCTGTGCACGAAGGATTTCCGCCGGAAGTGTACAGGGGCCGGAGTAGCTTGCAAAGTCGCGGTTCCCAGCAATGCAGCCCAGCGAGGTGAGGCAAGGACTTACCTCCACCAAACTTGGGCTGAAGAGTCACTGGACTGTGGGGGTCACTTGGACAGTGTCGCTGGATTCGAGGGACCTCGCTCGTCGTGCTGAGAGGAGACCCAAGGGACCGGTAATGCAGCTTTTTGGTGCCTGCGGTTGCAGGGGGAAGATTCCGTCGACCCACGGGAGATTTCTTCGGAGCTTCTGGTGCAGAGAGGAGGCAGGCTACCCCCACAGCATGCACAAGCAGGAAAACAGTCGAGAAGGCGGCAGGATCAGCGTTACAGAGTTGCAGTAGTCGTCTTTGCTACTATGTTGAAGGTTTGCAGGCTTCCAGCGCGGTCAGCAGTCGATTCCTTGGCAGAAGGTGAAGAGAGAGATGCAGAGGAACTCGGATGAGCTCTTGCATTCGTTATCTAAAGTTTCCCCAGAGACAGAGACCCTAAATAGCCAGAAAAGAGGGTTTGGCTACCTAGGAGAGAGGAAAGGCTACTAACACCTGAAGGAGCCTATCACAAGGAGTCTCTGACGTCACCTGGTGGCACTGGCCACTCAGAGCAGTCCAGTGTGCCAGCAGCACCTCTGTTTCCAAGATGGCAGAGGTCTGGAGCACACTGGAGGAGCTCTAGACACCTCCCAGGGGAGGTGCAGGTCAGGGGAGTGGTCACTCCCCTTTCCTTTGTCCAGTTTCGCGCCAGAGCAGGGGCTAAGGGGTCCCTGAACCGGTGTAGACTGGCTCATGCAGAATTGGGCACATCTGTGCCCAACAACGCATTTCCAGAGGCTGGGGGAGGCTACTCCTCCCCTGCCTTCACACCATTTTCCAAAGGGAGAGGGTGTCACACCCTCTCTCAGAGGAAGTTCTTTGTTCTGCCATCCTGGGCCAGGCCTGGCTGGACCCCAGGAGGGCAGCTGCCTGTCTGAGGGGTTGGCAGCAGCAGCAGCTGCAGTGAAACCCCAGGAAGGGCAGTCTGGCAGTACCAGGGTCTGTGCTACAGACCACTGGGATCATGGAATTGTACCAACAATGCCAGGATGGCATAGAGGGGGCAATTCCATGATCATAGACATGTTACATGGCCATATTCGGAGTTACCATGGTGAAGCTACATATAGGTAGTGACCTATATGTAGTGCACGCGTGTAATGGTGTCCCCGCACTCACAAAGTTCAGTGAATTGGCTCTGAACAATGTGGGGGCACCTTGGCTAGTGCCAGGGTGCCCTCACACTAAGTAACTTTGCACCTAACCTTTACCAGGTAAAGGTTAGACATATAGGTGACTTATAAGTTACTTGAGTGCAGTGTAAAATGGCTGTGAAATAACGTGGACGTTATTTCACTAAGGCTGCAGTGGCAGGCCTGTGTAAGAATTGTCAGAGCTCCCTATGGGTGGCAAAAGAAATGCTGCAGCCCATAGGGATCTCCTGGAACCCCAATACCCTGGGTACCTCAGTACCATATACTAGGGAATTATAAGGGTGTTCCAGTAAGCCAATGTAAATTGGTAAAAATGGTAACTAGCCTGTCAGTGACAATTTGGAAAGAAATGAGAGAGCATAACCACTGAGGTTCTGATTAGCAGAGCCTCAGTGAGACAGTTAGTCACTACACAGGTAACACATTCAGGCACACTTATGAGCACTGGGGCCCTGGGTTACCAGGGTCCCAGTGACACATACAACTAAAACAACATATATACAGTGAAAAATGGGGGTAACATGCCAGGCAAGATGGTACTTTCCTACAGTAACTAAAACTGATGCTCACCCTATACCCAGGGCAGATGAGCTCATAGCTACACTGGCATCTGCCAAGTATCTAAGCACCTTTGATTTGACTGCAGGGTATTGGCAGATCAAGTTATCAGAGGATGCAAAAGCAAAAACTGCATTTTCGACTATTGGAGGGCACTACCAATTCACAGTAATGCCCTTTGGTTTGAAAAATGCACCTGCCACTTTTCAGAGCTTGGTGAATACAGTCCTGCAAGGGTTGGAGGCTTTTAGTGCAGCATATCTAGATGATATAGCTGTCTTTAGCTCCACCTGGGATGATCACCTGGTCCACCTGTGGAAAGTTTTGGAGGCCCTGCAAAAGGCAGGCCTCACTATCAAGGCTTCAAAGTGCCAGATAGGGCAGGGGAAAGTGGTTTATCTGGGACACCTTGTAGGTGGAGAACAGATTGCACCACTTCAGGGGAAAATCCAAACTATTATAGATTGGGTTCCCCCTACAACTCAGACCCAGGTGAGAGCCTTCCTATGCCTCACTGGGTATTACAGGAGGATCATAAAGAACTATGGCTCCATAGCAGCTCCTCTTAATGACCTCACTTCTAAGAAAATGCCTAAAAAGATATTGTGGACAGCTAGCTGTCAGAAAGCTTTTGAGGAGCTGAAACAGGCCATGTGCTCTGCACCTGTCCTAAAAAGCCCATGTTACTCCAAGAAATTCATTATTCAAACTGATGCATCTGAATTAGGGGTAGGGGCAGTCTTATCACAACTCAATTTTGAGGTCCAGGATCAACCTGTTGCTTTTATCAGCAGGAGGTTGACCCCTAGAGAAAAGCGTTAGTCTGCCATAGAGAGGGAGGCCTTTGCTGTGGTCTGGGCACTGAAGAAGTTGAGGCCATACCAGTTTGGCCCTCACTTCATTGTTCAGACAGACCACAAACCACTACTTTGGCTAAAACAAATGAAAGGTGAAAGCCCTAAATTGTTGAGGTGGTCCATATCTCTACAGGGAATGGACTATACAGTGGAACATAGACCTGGGAGTACCCACTCCAATGCAGATGGACTCTCCAGATATTTCCACTTAGACAATGAAGACTCATCAGGTCATGGCTAGTCTTATTGTCCTTCGTTTGGGGGGGGTTGTGTAGGAAAGTACCATCTTGCCTGGCATGTTACCCCCATATTTCACTGTATATATGTTGTTTTAGTTGTATGTGTCACTGGGACCCTGCCAACCAGGGCCCCAGTGCTCATAAGTGTGCCCTGTATGTGTTCCCTGTGCGATGACTAACTGTCTCACTGAGGCTCTGCTAACCAGAACCTCAGTGGTTATGCTCTCTCTTTGCTTTCCAAATTGTCACTAACAGGCTAGTGACCAATTTCACCAATTCATATTGGCATACTGGAACACCCTTATAATTCCCTAGTATATGGTACTGAGGTACCCAGGGTATTGGGGTTCCAGGAGATCCCTATGGGCTGCAGCATTTCTTTTGCCACCCATAGGGAGCTCTGACAATTCTTACACAGGCCTGCCACTGCAGCCTGAGTGAAATAACGTCCACGTTATTTCACAGCCATTTACCACTACACTTAAGTAACTTATAAGTCACCTATATGTCTAACCTTTACCTGGTAAGGGTTGGGTGCTAAGTTACTTAGTGTGTGGGCACCCTGGCACTAGCCAAGGTGCTCCCACATTGTTCAGGGCAAATTCCCCGGACTTTGTGATTGCGGTGACACCATTACACGCGTGCACTATACATATGTCACAACATATGTAGCGTCACAATGTTAACTCCGAACATGGCCATGTAACATGTCTAAGATCATGGAATTGTCACCCCAATGCCATTCTGGCATTGGGGAGACAATTCCATGATCCCCCGAGTCTCTAGTTCAGACCTGGGTACTGCCAAACTACCTTTCCCGGGGTTTCACTGCAGCTGCTGCTGCTGCCAACCCCTCAGACAGGTTTCTGCCCTCCTGGGGTCCAGCCGGCTTGGTCCAGGAAGGCAGAACAAAGGACTTCCTCAGAGAGAGGGTGTTACACCCTCTGCCTTTGGAAAAAAGTGTTAGGGCTCGGGAGAAGTAGCCTCCCCCAGCCTCTGGAAATGCTTTTATGGGCACAGATGGTGCCCATTTCTGCATAAGCCACTCTACACCGGTTCAGGGATTCCCCAGCCCTGCTCTGGTGCAAAACTGGACAAAGGAAAGGGGAGTGACCACTCCCCTGACCTGCACCTCCCCTGGTAGGTGCCCAGAGCTCCTCCAGTGTGCTCCAGACCTCTGCCATCTTAGAAACAGAGGTGCTGCTGGCACACTGGACTGCTCTGAGTGGCCAGTGCTAGCAGGTGATGTCATCGACTCCTTCTGATAGGCTCCTCCAGCTGTTGCTAGCCTATCCTCCTTCCTAAGTAGCCAAACCTCCTTTTCTGGCTATTTAGGGTCTCTGCTTTGGGGAATTCTTTAGATAACGAATGCAAGAGCTCATCAGAGTTCCTCTGCATCTCTCTCTTCACCTTCTTCCAAGGAATCGACCGCTGACTGCTCTGGAAGCCTGCAAAACTGCAACAAAGTAGCAAAGACGACTACTGTGACCTTGTAACGCTGATCCGGCCGCCTTCTCGACTGTTTTCCTGGTGGTGCATGCTGTGGGGGTAGTCTGCCTCCTCTCTGCACTAGAAACTCCGAAGAAATCTCCAGTGCGTCGACGGAATCTTCCCCCTGCAACCGCAGGCACCAAAAGACTGCATCACCGGTCTTCTGGGTCTCCTCTCAGCACGACGAGCGAGGTCCCTTGAACTCAGCAACTCTGTCCAAGTGACTCCCACAGTCCAGTGACTCTTCAGTCCAAGTTTGGTGGAGGTAAGTCCTTGCCTCCCCACGCTAGACTGCATTGCTGCGTACCGCGTGATTTGCAGCTGTTCCGGCTCCTGTGCACTCTTACAGGATTTCCTTTGTGCACACCCAAGCCTGGGTCCCCGACACTCTAACCTGCAGTGCATGACCTCCTGAGTTGTCCGCCAGCGTCGTGGGACCTTCCTTTGTGACTTTTGGTGAGCTCCGGTTCACTCTTCTTCGTAGTGCCTGTTCTGGCACTTCTGCGGGTGGTGCTTGCTTCTGAGTGGGCTCTTTGTCTTGCTGGATGCCCCTTCTGTCTCCTCACGCAATTGGCGACATCCTGGTCCCTCCTGGGCCACAGCAGCATCCAAAAACCCTAACCGCAACCCTTGCAGCTAGCAAGGCTTGTTTGCGGTCTTTCTGCACGGAAACACCTCTGCAAGCTTCTTCACGACGTGGGACATTCATCCTCCAAAGGGGAAGTTCCTAGTCCTCTTCGTTCTTGCAGAATCCACAGCTTCTACCATCCAGTGGCAGCTTCTTTGCACCCACAGCTGGCATTTCCTGGGCATCTGCCCACTCCTGACTTGGTTGTGACTTTTGGACTTGGTCCTCTTGTTCCACAGGTACTCTCATCCGGAAATCCATCGTTGTTGCATTGCTGGTGTTGGTCTTCCTTGCAGAATTCCCCTATCACGACTTCTGTGCTCTCTGGGGAACTTAGGTGCACTTTGCACCCACTTTTCAGGGTCTTGGGGTGGGCTATTTTTCTAACCCTCACTGTTTCCTTACAGTCCCAGCGACCCTCTACAAGGTCACATAGGTTTGGGGTCCATTTGTGGTTCGCATTCCACTTCTAGAGTATATGGTTTGTGTTGCCCCTATCCCTAGGTGCCCCCATTGGATCTATTGTGACTATACATTGCTTGCACTGTTTTCTATTGCTATTACTGCATATTTTGGTGTTGTGTACATATATCTTGTGTATATTTGCTATCCTCATACTGAGGGTACTCACTGAGATACTTTTGGCATATTGTCACAAAAATAAAGTACCTTTATTTTTAGTATATCTGTGTATTGTGTTTTGTTATGATATTGTGCATATGACACCAGTGGTATAGTAGGAGCTTTACACGCCTCCTAGTTCAGCCTAAGCTGCTCTGCTAAGCTACCTTTTCTATCAGCCTAAGCTGCTAGACACCCTTCTACACTAATAAGGGATACCTGGACCTGGTGCAAGGTGTAAGTACCCCTTGGTACATACTACAAACCAGGCCAGCCTCCTACATTGGTTGTGCAGCAGTGGGATAAGTACTTGCAAATGCTTACCACTTTGTCATTTTGTACTTTTCATAAGAGAAAAATATACAAAACAAGTTCAGTGTATGTACACCTAACCAAAAGGTTTTGCTTTTCTTCTCTTACTCCTTTGCTAAGTGCTGAAAAGTACCTCTAAAACTTTCAAAAAGTTCTTAAAAGTTGAAAAAGTTATTTTTTTCCTCTTCTTTAAAAAGTTCTGAAACTTTTTCTTTCTTTTTCTGTCCCTTAAACCTTTTCTATAATGTCTGGTACAGGTCAAACTGTTGATCTGACCAAAGTTGCTTATGACCACCTTAGCTGGAAGGGAGCAAGGAGTCTCTGCATTGAAAGAGGTTTAGGGGCAGTGAAGAATCCCTCAAGAGAACTGTTAGTTAATATGCTTATTGAACAGGATAAGACCTTAGTTGGCACCTCTGGTGAGAGATTAGCTGATGGTTCACACTCTGACTCTGGGGGACCCCCAGTAAAAGGGTTAGAAGGGAACCTTCCCAACCTGCCCCTTAGCAGGCCACCCAGCAGGGCTGGTACTGATGTGAGTTCTCATCATAGTATAGAGATAGCTCCTTTAGGCCAGGTTGTTAGAGTGCCATCTGTTAGGGACAGGTCTCCCTCAGTTCATTCTCACCATTCTTCTGCGTCAAGGCATGCCCAACCCACCCACCCTGATGACAGAGTATTAGAAAGGGAACTCAATAGATTGAGAGTGGAAGAATCCAGGCTGAAGCTCAAGAAGCAACTGCTGGATTTAGATAGGCAAGCATTTGACTTAGAAAAAGAAAGACAGAGGTTGGGGTTTGGACCCCATGGTGGCAGCAGCAGTATTACAGATAGTAATCCTGTAAAAGAGCATGATTCTAGGAATCTGCACAAGATAGTTCCCCCTTACAAGGAGGGGGGTGACATTAACAAGTGGTTTGCTGCACTTGAGAGGGACTGTAATGTACAGGGGGTCCCTCAAAGGCAGTGGGCTGCTATCCTATAGCTATCTTTCAGTGGAAAGGGTAGGGATAGGCTCCTTACTGTTAAGGAAAGTGATGCCAATAATTTTACAGTTCTTAAGAATGCACTCCTAGATGGTTATGGCTTAACCACTGAACAGTACAGGATTAAGTTCAGAGAAACCAAAAAGGAGTCTTCACAAGACTAGGTAGACTTTGTTGACCATTCAGTGAAGGCCTTGGAGGGGTGGTTACATGGCAGTAAAGTTTCTGACTATGAAAGCCTGTATAACTTAATCCTGAGAGAGCATATTCTTAATAATTGTGTGTCTGATTTGTTGCACCAGTATCTAGTGGACTCAGATCTGACCTCTCCCCAAGAATTGGGAAAGAAGGCAGACAAATGGGTCAGAACAAGAGTGAACAGAAAGGTTCATACAGGGGGTGAGAAGGATGGCAAGAAGAAAGATGGTGAGAAATCTCAGGATAAGCATGGGGATAAGGGTAAAACCAAAGATCCTTCTTCAAATCCTAAACACTCTTCAGGGGGTGGGGATAAAACAACTTCTTCCTCTTCTTCACAACCTGCACACATTAAAAAGCTTTGGTGCTTTGTGTGTAAAAATAGAGGCCATAGGCCAGGGGATAAGTCCTGTCCATGTAAACCCCCTGAGCCTACCACCACTAATACATCAAGCTCTAGTGCCCCTAGCAGTAGTGGTACTAGTGGTGGGACTGCTGGCAACAGTCAAACTAAGGGTGTAGATGGGTTCACTTATGGGTCCATCATAGAAACTGGGGTAGTCAGTCCCAAGACAGTTTCTGTCACACCTAGTGGCATTGGCCTTGCCACACTGGCTGCTTGTCCCCTTACAATGGATAAGTACAGGCAGACAGTTTCAATAAATGGTGTTGAGGCCCAGGCCTACAGGGACACAGGTGCCAGTATCACTTTGGTGACTGAAAACCTAGTGGCTCCGGAACAACACATCATTGGACAACAGTATAAGATTATTGATGTCCATAACTCCACTAAGTTTCTTCCCTTAGCAATAGTTCAGCTTAGTTGGGGTGGAGTTACTGGGCCTAAGCAGGTGGTGGTATCCCCTAGCTTACCTGTAGACTGTCTCTTAGGTAATGACCTAGAGTCCTCAGGTTGGGCTGAGGTAGAGTTTTATGCCCATGCAGCCATGCTGGGAATCCCAGAGGAATTGTTCCCTCTCATTTCTACTGGAATGATAAACCAAAGGAGAGAAGGCCTGAAAACTCAGGACCACTCTCCAACAACAGGTAAAAAGGCTATCACAGTATCCCCTACCTACCCTGCCATTCAGGATACCATTCCTGTGGTGGGAGAAACCTCTCCTGGGGTGGCACCTGTTTCAAGGGAATCATCAGCTGGCATAGCTGTACTCCCTGAGGTGGAAGTACCTCTCTGTGGGATAACTCATATTGGTGAGAAAAAGAGCACCATTTTAGTTAACATGGAGCATCCCTCCAACCCTCCCAGAGAAACTTTAGTGCAGAAACCCTGCACTGCCTCACAACACTTAGGACAGCATCCCTGCCCTAGTGTGGAGCTAATAGGACAGCATCCCTGCCCTGCTCCAACTAAAGAGATACAGCATCCCTGTTCCCTCTTCCAGCCATATGGACAAAGTTTTTGCACAGCTATGGCTTTACTGAGACAGCATCCCTGTCTGGCATTCTCATCACTAGAAATAGGTTCAGTGGACAATTTCCACTGCTCTAAACTACAACTTACTGATAAAAACTCTGAAAATATATCTTCACAATGTTGCTTAGCTAAAAAACTTCAAACAGGGTGGATTACATCCCCACAGGGAAGTAACCATATAGTGGATGATAAAGGGAGTAACCAGTCTATTGCAGAGCTACTCTCTACTTCTCACCACTTAGACAATAAAGTCTCAACTGGCCAAGGTTAGCCTTATTGTCCTTTGTTTGGGGGGGGGGTGGTTGTGTGAGAAAGTAGTCTGTTTCTAGCCTTGTTACCCCCACATTTAGCCTGTTTGTGAGTGTATGTCAGGGTGTTTTCACCGTCTCACTGGGATCCTGCTAGCCAGGGCCCAGTGCTCATAGTGAAAACCCGATGTTTTCAGTATGGTTGTTATGTGTCACTGGGACCCTGCTAGCCAGGACCCAAGTGCTCATAAGTTTGTGACCTATATGTATGTGTTCCCTGTGTGATGCCTAACTGTCTCACTGAGGCTCTGCTAACCAGAACCTCAGTGGTTATGCTCTCTCTGAACAAATTGTCACTAACAGGCTAGTGACCAATTTCACCAATTCATATTGGCATACTGGAACACCCTTATAATTCCCTAGTATATGGTACTGAGGTACCTAGGGTACTGGGGTTCCAGGAGATCCCTATGGGCTGCAGCATTTCTTTTGCCACCCATAGGGAGCTCTGACAATTCTTACACAGGCCTGCCACTGCAGCCTGAGTGAAATAACGTCCACGTTATTTCACAGCCATTTACCACTGCCCTTAAGTAACTTATAAGTCACCTATATGTCTAACCTTTACCTGGTAAGGGTTGGGTGCTAAGTTACTTAGTGTGTGGGCACCCTGGCACTAGCCAAGGTGCTCCCACATTGTTCAGGGCAAATTCCCCGGACTTTGTGAGTGCGGGGACACCATTACACGCGTGCACTATACATATGTCACGACATATGTATAGCGTCACAATGTGTAGGAAAGTACCATCTTGCCTGGCATGTTACCCCCATTTTTCACTGTATATATGTTGTTTTAGTTGTATGTGTCACTGGGACCCTGTCACCCAGGGCCCCAGTGCTCATAAGTGTGCCTGAATGTGTTACCTATGTAGTGACTAACTGTCTCACTGAGGCTCTGCTAATCAGAACCTCAGTGGTTATGCTCTCTCATTTCTTTCAAATTGTCACTAACAGGCTAGTGACCAATTTTACCAATTTACATTGGCTTACTGGACAACCCTTATAATTCCCTAGTATATGGTACTAAGGTACCCCGGGTATTGGGGTTCCAGGAGATCCCTATGGGCTGCAGCATTTCTTTTGCCACCCATAGGGAGCTCTGACAATTCTTACACAGGCCTGCCACTGCAGCCTGAGTGAAATAACGTCCACGTTATTTCACAGCCATTTTACACTGTACTTAAGTAACTTATAAGTCACCTATATGTCTAACCTTTACCTGGTAAAGGTTAGGTGAAAAGTTACTTAGTGTGAGGGCACCCTGGCACTAGCCAAGGTGCCCCCACATTGTTCAGGGCCAATTCCCCGGACTTTGTGAGTGCGGGGACACCATTACACGCGTGCACTACATATAGGTCACTACCTATATGTAGCTTCACAATGGTAACTCCGAATATGGCCATGTAACATGTCTATGATCATGGAATTGCCCCCTCTATGCCATCCTGGCATAGTTGGCACAATCCCATGATCCCAGTGGTCTGTAGCACAGACCCTGGTACTGCCAAACTGCCTTTCCTGGGGTTTCACTGCAGCTGCTGCTGCTGTCAACCCCTCAGACAGGTTTCTGCCCCCCTGGGGTCAAGCCAGGCTTGTCCCAGGATGGCAGAACAAAGGACTTCCTCTGAGAGAGGGTGTTACACCCTCTCCCTTTGGAAAATGGTGTGAAGGCAGGGGAGGAGTAGCCTCCCCCAGCCTCTGGAAATGCTTTCTTGGGCACAGATGTGCCCAATTCTGCATAAGCCAGTCTACACCGGTTCAGGGGACCCCTTAGCCCTGCTCTGGCGCGAAACTGGACAAAGGAAAGGGGAGTGACCACTCCCCTGACCTGCACCTCCCCTGGGAGGTGTCCAGAGCTCCTCCAGTGTGCTCCAGACCTCTGCCATCTTGGAAACAGAGGTGCTGCTGGCACACTGGACTGCTCTGAGTGGCCAGTGCCACCAGGTGACGTCAGAGACTCCTTCTGATAGGCTCCTTCAGGTGTTGCTAGCCTATCCTCTCTCCTAGGTAGCCAAACCCTCTTTTCTGGCTATTTAGGGTCTCTGTCTCTGGGGAAACTTTAGATAACGAATGCAAGAGCTCATCCGAGTTCCTCTGCATGTCTCTCTTCACCTTCTGCCAAGGAATCAACTGCTGACCGCGCTGGAAGTCTGCAAAACTGCAACATAGTAGCAAAGACGACTACTGCAACTCTGTAACGCTGATCCTGCCGCCTTCTTGACTGTTTTCCTGGTGGTGCATGCTGTGGGGGTAGTCTGCCTCCTCTCTGCACTAGAAGCTCCGAAGAAATCTCCTGTGGGTCGACAGAATCTTCCCCCTGCAACCGCAGGCACCAAAAAGCTGCATTACCGGTCCCTTGGGTCTCCTCTCAGCACGATGAGCGAGGTCCCTCGAATCCAGCAACTCTGTCCAAGTGACTCCCACAGTCCAGTGACTCTTCAGTCCAAGTTTGGTGGAGGTAAGTCCTTGCCTCCCCACGCCAGACTGCATTGCTGGGAACCGCGACTTTTGCAGCTACTCCGGCCCCTGTGCACTTCCGGCGGAAATCCTTTGTGCACAGCCAAGCCTGGGTCCATGGGACTCTAACCTGCATTGCACGACTTTCTAAGTTGGTCTCCGGCGACGTGGGACTCCTTTGTGTAACTTTGGGTGAGCACCATTTCACGCATCCTTGTAGTGCCTGTTTCTGGCACTTCTCCGGGTGCTACCTGCTGCTGAGAGGGCTCTTTGTCTTGCTCGACGTCCCCTCTCTCTCCTGACGCAATTTGCGACATCCTGGTCCTTCCTGGGCCACAGCAGCATCCACAAACGCTTACCGCACAATTTGCAGCTAGCAAGGCTTGTTGGCGGTCTTTCGGCAGAAAAAAACTTCTGCACGACTCTCCACAGCGTGTGGGATCCGTCCTCTGAAGGGAAAGTCTCTAGCCCTTGTCGTTCCTGCAGAAACCTCAGCTTCTTCTGTCCAGTAGAAGCTTCTTTGCACCCACAGCTGGCATTTCCTGGGCATCTGCCCATCTCCGACTTACTTGTGACTTTTGGACTTGGTCCCCTTGTTCCACAGGTACCCTCGACTGGAAATCCATCGTTGTTGCATTGCTGGTTTGTGTCTTTCCTGCCTTATTCCCCTATCACGACTTCTTTGTCCTTTGGGGAACTTCAGTGCACTTTGCACTCACTTTTCAGGGTCTTGGGGTGGGCTATTTTTCTAACCCTCATTATTTTCTAATAGTCCCAGCGACCCTCTACAAGGTCACATAGGTTTGGGGTCCATTCGTGGTTCGCATTCCACTTTTTGAGTATATGGTTTGTGTTGCCCCTATCCCTATGTGTCCCCATTGCATCCTATTGTAACTATACATTGTTTGCACTGTTTTCTAAGACTATACTGCATATTTTTGGTATTGTGTACATATATCTTATGTATATTTCCTATCCTCTCACTGAGGTTACACTCTGAGATTCTTTGGCATATTGTCATAAAAATAAAGTACCTTTATTTTTAGTATAACTGTGTATTGTGTTTTCTTATGATATTGTGCAAGTAACACTAGTGGTACTGTAGGAGCTTCACTCGTCTCCTAGTTCAGCCTAAGCTGCTCTGCTAAGCTACCATTATCTATCAGCCTATGCTGCTAGACACCCTATACACTAATAAGGGATAACTGGGCCTGGTGCAAGATGCAAGTACCCCTTGGTACTCACTACAAGCCAGTCCAGCCTCCTACACAATGGTAACTCCGAACATGGCCATGTAACATGTCTAAGATCATGGAATTGTCACCCCAATGCCCTTCTGGCATTGGGGAGACAATCCCATGATCCCCCGTGTCTCTAGCTCAGACCCGGGTACTGCCAAACTACCTTTCCCGGGTTTCAATGCAGCTGCTGCCAACCCCTCAGACAGGTTTCTGCCCTCCTGGGGTCCAGCCAGGCTTGGCCCAGGAAGGCAGAACAAAGGACTTCCTCATAGAGAGAGTGTTACACCCTCTCCCTTTGGAAAAAGGTGTTAGGGCTGTGGAGGAGTAGCCTCCCCCAGAATCTGGAAATGCTTTCATGGGCACAGATGGTGCCCATTTCTACATAAGCCAGTCTACACCGGTTCAGGGATCCCCCAGCCCTGCTCTGGCGCGAAACTAGACAAAGGAAAGGGAAGTGACCACTCCCCTGACCTGCACCTCCCCTGGGAGGTGCCCAGAGCTCCTCCAGTGTGCTCCAGACCTCTGCCATCTTGGAAACAGAGGTGCTGCTGGCACACTGGACTGCTCTGAGTGGCCAGTGCCAGCAGGTGACGTCAGAGGCTCCTTCTGATAGGCTCATCCAGGTGTTGCTAGCCTATCCTCTCACCTAAGTAGCCAAACCTCCTTTTCTGGCTATTTAGGGTCTCCGCTTTGGGGAATTCTTTAGATAACGAATGCAAGAGCTCATCAGAGTTCCTCTGCATCTCTCTCTTCACCTTCTGCCAAGGAATCGACCGCTGACTGCTCTGGAAGCCTGCAAAACTGCAACAAAGTAGCAAAGACGACTACTGCGACCTCGTAACGCTGATCCAGCCGCCTTCTCAACTGTTTTCCTGGTGGTGCATGCTGTGGGGGTAGTCTGCCTCCTCTCTGCACTAGAAACTCCGAAGAAATCTCAAGTGGGTCGACGGAATCTTCCCCCTGCAACCGCAGGCACTAAAAGACTGCATCACCGGTCCTCTGGGTCTCCTCTCAGCACAACGAGCGAGGTCCCTTGAACTCAGCAACTCTGTCCAAGTGACTCCCACAGTCCAGTGACTCTTCAGTGAAGTTTGGTGGAGGTATGTCCTTGCCTCCCCACGCTAGACTGTATTGCTGGGTACCGCGTGATTTGCAGCTGCTCCGGCTCCTGTGCACTCTTCCAGGATTTCCTTCGTGCACAGCCAAGCCTGGGTCCTGACACTCTAGCCTGCAGTGCACGACCTCCGGAGTTGTCCTCCGGCGTCGTGGGACCTTCCTTTGTGACTTCGGGTGAGCTCCAGTTCACTCCACTTTGTAGTGCCTGTTCCGGCACTTCTGCGGGTGCTGCTTGCTTCTGAGTGGGCTCTTTGTCTTGCTGGACGGCCCCTCTGTCTCCTCACGCAATTGGCGACATCCTGGTCCCTACTGGGCCATAGCAGCATCCAAAAACTCTAACCGCGACCCTTGCAGCTAGCAAGGCTTGTTTGCGGTCTTTCTGCACGGAAACACCTCTGCAAGCTTCTTCACGACGTGGGACATCCATCCTCTAAAGGGGAAGTTCCTAGTCCTCTTCGTTCTTGCAGAATCCACAGCTTCTACCATCCGGTGGCAGCTTCTTTGCACCCACAGCTGGCATTTCCTGGGCATCTGCCCACTCCTGACTTGATCGTGACTTTTGGACTTGGTACCCTTGTTCCACAGGTACTCTTGTCCGGAAATCCATCGTGGTTGCATTGCTGGTGTTGGTCTTCCTTGCAGAATTCCCCTATCACGACTTCTGTGCTCTCTGGGGAACTTAGGTGCACTTTGCACCCACTTTTCAGGGTCTTGGGGTGGGCTATTTTTCTAACCCTCACTGTTTCCTTACAGTCCCAGCAACCCTCTACAAGGTCACATAGGTTTGGGGTCCATTCGCGGTTCGCATTCCACTTCTAGAGTATATGGTTTGTGTTGCCCCTCTCCCTATTTGCCCCCGTTGCAATCTATTGTGACTATACATTGCTTGCACTGTTTTCTATTGCTATTACTGCATATTTTGGTGTTCTGTACATATATCTTGTGTATATTTGCTATCCTCATACTGAGGGTACTCACTGAGATACTTTTGGCATATTGTCATAAAAATAAAGTACCTTTATTTTTAGTATATCTGTGTATTGTGTTTTCTTATGATACTGTGCATATGACACCAGTGGTATAGTAGGAGCTTTACACGCCTCCTAGTTCAGCCTAAGCTGCTCTGCTAAGCTACCTTTCTATCAGCCTAAGCTGCTAGACACCCCTCTACACTAATAAGGGATACATGGACCTGGTGCAAGGTGTAAGTACCCCTTGGTACCCACTACAAACCAGGCCAGCCTCCTACACCACAGCAGCATCCAAAAACCCTAACCGCGACCCTTGCAGCTAGCAAGGCTTGTTTGCGGTCTTTCTGCGTGGGAACACCTCTGCAAGCTTCTTCACGACGTGGGACATCCATCCTCTAAAGGGGAAGTTCCTAATCCTCTTCGTTCTTGCAGAATCCACAGCTTCTACCATCCGGTGGCAGCTTCTTTGCATCCTCAGCTAGCATTTCCTGGTCATCTGCCCAATCTCGACTTTGTTGCGACTCTTGGGCTTGGTCCCCTTGTTCCACAGGTACTCTCGTCCGGAAATCCACCTTTGTTGCATTGCTGGGGTTGATCTTCCTTGCAGAATTCCCCTATCACGACTTCTGTGCTTTCTGGGGAATATAGGTGCACTTTACACCTCTTTTTCAGGGTCTTGGGGTGGGCTATTTTTCTAACCCTCACTTTTTTCTTACAGTCCCAGCGACCCTCTACAAGCTCACATAGGTTTCGGGTCCATTCGTGATTCGGATTCCACTTTTGGAGTATATGGTTTGTGTTGCCCCTATACCTATGTGCTCCTATTGCAATCTATTGTGACTATACATTGCTTGCATTACTTCCTTTTGCTATTACTGCATATTTTCGGTATTGTGTACATATATCTTGTGTATATTTGCAATCCTCATACTGAGGGTACTCACTGAGATACTTTTGGCATATTGTCATAAAAATAAAGTACCTTTATTTTTAGTATATCTGTGTATTGTGTTTTCTTATGATTTTGTGCATATGACACCAGTGGTATAGTAGGAGCTTTGCATGTCTCCTAGTTCAGCCTAAGCTGCTCAGCTATAGTTACCTTCTATCAGCCTAAGCTGCTAGAAACACCTCTTCTACACTAATAAGGGATAACTGGACCTGGTACAGAGTGTAAGTACCCCTTGGTACCCACTACAAGCCAGGCCAGCCTCCTACAATCACCGGTCCTCTGGACGAGCATGGTCCCAGGAATTCAGCAACTCTGTCCAAGTGACTCCCACAGTCCAGTGACTCTTCAGTCCAATTTTGGTGGAGGTAAGTCCCTGCCTCCCCACGCTAGACTGCATTGCTGGGTACCGCGTGATTTGCAGCTGCTCCAGCTCCTGTGCACTCTTCCAGGATTTCCTTTGTGCACAGCCAAGCCTGGGTCCCCGACACTCTAACCTGCAGTGCACGACCTCCTGAGTTGTCCTTCGGCGTCGTGGGACCTTCTTTTGTGACTTCGGGTGAGCTCCGGTTCACTCTTCTTCGTAGTGTCTGTTCCAGCACTTCTGCGGGTGCTGCCTGCTTCTGTGAGGGCTCCTTGTCTTGCTGGGCGCCCCTCTGTCTCCTCACGCAATTGGCGACATCCTGGTCCCTCCTGGGCCACATGCGAGAAAGTAGCCTATTTCTAGCCTTGTTACCCCCACTTTTGGCATGTTTGTGAGTGTATGTCAGGGTGTTTTCACCGTCTCACTGGGATCCTGCTAGCCAGGGCCCAGTGCTCATAGTGAAAACCCTATGTTTTCAGTATGGTTGTTATGTGTCACTGGGACCCTGCTAGACAGGACCCCAGTGCTCATAAGTTTGTGACCTATAAGTATGTGTTCCCTGTGTGATGCCTAACTGTCTCACTGAGGCTCTGCTAACCAGAACCTCAGTGTTTATGCTCTCTCTGTACAAATTGTCACTAACAGGCTAGTGACCAATTTCACCAATTCATATTGGCATACTGGAACACCCTTATAATTCCATAGTATATGGTACTGAGGTAACCAGGGTATTGGGGTTCCAGGAGATCCCTATGGGCTGCAGCATTTCTTTTGCCACCCATAGGGAGCTCTGACAATTCTTACACTGGCCTGCCACTGCAGCCTGAATGAAATAACGTCCACGTCATTTCACAGCCATTTACCACTGCACTTAAGTAACTTATAAGTCACCTATATGTCTAACCTTTACCTGGTAAGGGTTGGGTGCTAAGTTACTTAGTGTGTGGGCACCCTGGCACTAGCCAAGGTGCTCCCTCATTGTTCAGGGCAAATTCCCCGGACTTTGTGAGTGCGGGGACACCATTACACGCGTGCACTATACATATGTCACGACATATGTATAGCGTCACAATGGTAACTCCGAACATGGCCATGTAACATGTCTAAGATCATGGAATTGTCACCCCAATGCCATTCTGGCATTGGGGAGACAATTCCATGATCCCCCAAGTCTCTAGCTCAGACCCGGGTACTGCCAAACTACCTTTCCCGGGGTTTCACTGCAGCTGCTGCTGCTGCCAACCCCTCAGACAGGTTTCTGCCCTCCTGGGGTCCAGCCAGGCTTGGCCCAGGAAGGTAGAACAAAGGACTTCCTCATAGAGAGGGTGTTACACCCTCTCCGTTTGGAAAAAGGTGTTAGGGCTGGGGAGGAGTAGCCTCCCCCAGCCTCTGGAAATGCTTTCATGGGCACAGATGGTGCCCATTTCTGCATAAGTCAGTCTACACCGGTTCAGGGATCCCCCAGCCCTGCTCTGGCGCGAAACTGGACAAAGGAAAGGGGAGTGACCACTCCCCTGACCTGCACCTCCCCTGGGAGGTGCCCAGAGCTCCTCCAGTGTGCTCCAGACCTCTGCCATCTTGGAAACAGAGGTGCTGCTGGCACACTGGACTGCTCTGAGTGCCCAGTGCCAGCAGGTGACGTCAGAGACTCCTTTTGATAGGCTCCTCCAGGTGTTGCAAGCCTATCCTCCTTCCTAAGTAGCCAAACCTTATTTTCTGGCTATTTAGGGTCTCTGCTTTGGGGAATTCTTTAGATAACGAATGCAAGAGCTCATCAGAGTTCCTCTGCATCTCTCTCTTCACCTTCTGCCAAGGAATCGACCGCTGACTGCTCTGGAAGCCTGCAAAACTGCAACAAAGTAGCAAAGACGACTACTGCGACCTTGTAACGCTGATCCGGCCGCCTTCTCGACTGTTTTCCTGGTGTTGCATGCAGTGGGGGTAGTCTGCCTCCTCTCTGCACTAGAAACTCAGAAGAAATCTCCTGTGCGTCGACGGAATCTTGCCCCTGCAACCGCAGGCACCAAAAGACTGCATCACCGGTCCTCTGGGTCTCCTCTCAGCACAACGAGCGAGGTGCCTTGAACTCAGCAACTCTGTCCAAGTGACTCCCACAGTCCAGTGACTCTTCAGTCCAAGTTTGGTGGAGGTAAGTCCTTGCCTCCCCACGCTAGACTGCATTGCTGGGTACCGCGTGATTTGCAGCTGTTCCGGCTCCTGTGCACTCTTCCAGGATTTCCTTTGTGCACAGCCAAGCCTGGGTCCCCGACACTCTAACCTGCAGTGCACAACCTCCTGAGTTGTCCTCCTGCGTCGTGGGACCTTCCTTTGTGACTTTGGGTGAGCTCCGGTTCACTCTACTTCGTAGTGCCTGTTCAGGTACTTCCGCGGGTGCTGCCTGCTTCTGTGAGGGCTCACTGACTTCCTGGACGCCCCCTCTGTCTCCTCACGTAATTGGTGACATCCTGGTCCCTCCTGGGCTACAGCAGCATCCAAAAACCCTAACCGCGACCCTTGCAGCTAGCAAGGCTTGTTTGCAGTCTTTCTGCACGGAAACACCTCTGCAAGCTTCTTCACGACGTGGGACATCCATCCTCCAAAGGGGAAGTTACTAGTCCTCTTTGTTCTTGCAGAACACCAAGCTTCTTCCAACAGGTGGCAGCTTCCTTGCACCCTCAGCTGGCATTTCTTGGGCTCCTGCCCACTCTCGACACTGTTGCGACTCTTGGACTTGGTCCCCTTGTCTTACAGGTACTCAGGTCCGGAAATCCACTGTGGTTGCATTGCTGGTGTTTGTTCTTCCTGCAGAATCCCCCTATCACGACTTCTGCGCTTTCTGGGGGTAGTAGGTGCACTTTACACCTACCTTTCAGGGTCTTGGGGTGGGCTATTTTTCTAACCCTCACTGTTGTCTTACAGTCCCAGCGACCCTCTACAAGCTCACATGGGTTTGGGGTCCATTCGTGATTCACATTCCACTTTTGGAGTATATGGTTTGTGTTGCCCCTATACCTATGTGCTCCTATTGCAATCTACTGTAACTTTACATTGCTTGCATTACTTCCTTTTGCTATTATCTGCATAGTTTTGGTTTAGCTACCTTCTATCAGCCCAAGCTGCTAGAAATACCTCTTCTACACTAATAAGGGATAACTGGACCTGGCACCAGGTGTAAGTACCTCTGGTACCCACTACAAGCCAGGCCAGCTCCTACAGGCCTCAAGTTGAATTTGCTCACTGTAGGAAGCTGGCTCTTTATATGGTGGACCAAAATGAGGTACACTGTTCAAAGAGTCCAAACAATCCTGTGGGGTGGTGTAGGAAAGTACCATCTTGCCTGGCATGTTACCCCCATTTTTCACTGTATATATGTTGTTTTAGTTGTATGTGTCACTGGGACCCTGGTAACCCAGGGCCCCAGTGCTCATAAGTGTGCCTGAATGTGTTACCTGTGTAGTGACTAACTGTCTCACTGAGGCTCTGCTAATCAGAACCTCAGTGGTTAGGCTCTCTCATTTCTTTCCAAATTGTCACTAACAGGCTAGTGACCATTTTTACCAATTTACATTGGCTTACTGGAACACCCTTATAATTCCCTAGTATATGGTACTGAGGAACCCAGGGTATTGGGGTTCCAGGAGATCCCTATGGGCTGCAGCATTTCTTTTGCCACCCATAGGGAGCTCTGACAATTCTTACACAGGCCTGCCACTGCAGCCTGAGTGAAATAACGTCCACGTTATTTCACAGCCATTTTACACTGCACTTAAGTAACTTATAAGTCACCTATATGTCTAACCTTTACCTGGTAAAGGTTAGGTGCAAAGTTACTTAGTGTGAGGGCACCCTGCCACTAGCCAAGGTGCCCCCACATTGTTCAGAGACAATTCCCTGAACTTTGTGAGTGCGGGGACACCATTACACGCGTGCACTACATATAGGTCACTACCTATATGTAGCTTCACAATGGTAACTCCGAATATGGCCATGTAACATGTCTATGATCATGGAATTGCCCCCTCTATGCCATCCTGGCATAGTTGGCACAATCCCATGATCCCAGTGGTCTGTAGCACAGACCCTGGTACTGCCAAACTGCCCTTCCTGGGGTTTCACTGCAGCTGCTGCTGCTGCCAACCCCTCAGACAGGCATCTGCCCTCCTGGGGTCCAGCCAGGCCTGGCCCAGGATGGCAGAACAAAGAACTTCCTCTGAGAGAGGGTGTGACACCCTCTCCCTTTGGAAAATGGTGTGAAGGCAGGGGAGGAGTAGCCTCCCCCAGCCTCTGGAAATGCTTTGTTGGGCACAGAGGTGCCCAATTCTGCATAAGCCAGTCTACACCGGTTCAGGGACCCCTTAGCCCCTGCTCTGGCACGAAACTGGACAAAGGAAAGGGGAGTGACCACTCCCCTGACCTGCACCTCCCCTGGGAGGTGTCCAGAGCTCCTCCAGTGTGCTCCAGACCTCTGCCATCTTGGAAACAGAGGTGCTGCTGGCACACTGGACTGCTCTGAGTGGCCAGTGCCACCAGGTGACGTCAGAGACTCCTTCTGATAGGCTCCTTCAGGTGTTAGTAGCCTATCCTCTCTCCTAAGTAGCCAAACCCTCTTTTCTGGCTATTTAGGGTGTCTGTCTCTGGGGAAACTTTAGATAACGAATGCAAGAGCTCATCCGAGTTCCTCTGCATCTCTCTCTTCACATTCTGCCAAGGAATCGACTGCTGACCGCGCTGGAAGCCTGCAAACCTGCAACATAGTAGCAAAGACGACTACTGCAACTCTGTAACGCTGATCCTGCCGCCTTCTCGACTGTTTTCCTGCTTGTGCATGCTGTGGGGGTAGTCTGCCTCCTCTCTGCACCAGAAGCTCCGAAGAAATCTCCCGTGGGTCGACGGAATCTTCCCCCTGCAACCGCAGGCACCAAAAAGCTGCATTACCGGTCCCTTGGGTCTCCTGTCAGCACGACGAGCGAGGTCCCTCGAATCCAGCGACTCTGTCCAAGTGACCCCCACAGTCCAGTGACTCTTCAGTCCAAGTTTGGTGGAGGTAAGTCCTTGCCTCACCTCGCTGGGCTGCATTGCTGGGAACCGTGACTTTTGCAGCTACTCCGGCCCCTGTGCACTTCCGGCGAAAATCCTTTGTGCGCAGCCAAGCCTGGGTCCACGGCACTCTAACCTGCATTGCACGACTTTCTAAGTTGGTCTCCGGCGACGTGGGACTCCTTTATGCGACTTCGGGTGAGCACCGTTTCACACATCCTCGTAGTGCCTGTTTCTGGCACTTCTTCGGGTGCTACCTGCTTCAGAGAGGGCTCCTTGTTTTGCTCGACGTCCCCTCTCTCTGCTGGTCTAATTTGCGACCTCCTGGTCCCTCCTGGGCCTCAGCAGCGTCCAAAAACGCTAACCGCACGATTTGCAGCTAGCAAGGCTTGTTGGCGTTCTTTTGGCGGGAAAACACTTCTGCACGACTCTCCATGGCGAGAGGGATCCGTCCACCAAAGGGAAAGTCTCTAGCCCTTTTCGTTCCTGCAGAAACCTCAGCTTCTTCTGTCCAGTAGAAGCTTCTTTGCACCCGCAGCTGGCATTTCCTGGGCATCTGCCCATCTCCGACTTGCTTGTGACTTTTGGACTTGGTCCCCTTGTTCCACAGGTACCCTAGATTGGAAACCCACAGTTGTTGCATTGTTGGTTTGTGTCTTTCCTGCATTATTCCTCTAACACGACTTCTTTGTCCTTAGGGGAACTTTAGTGCACTTTGCACTCACTTTTCAGGGTCTTGGGGAGGGTTATTTTTCTAACTCTCACTATTTTCTAATAGTCCCAGCGACCCTCTACAAGGTCACATAGGTTTGGGGTCCATTCGTGGTTCGCATTCCACTTTTGGAGTATATGGTTTGTGTTGCCCCTATCCCTATGTTTCCCCATTGCATCCTATTGTAACTATACATTGTTTGCACTGTTTTCTAAGACTATACTGCATATTTTTGCTATTGTGTATATATATCTTGTGTATATTTCCTATCTTCTCACTGAGGGTACACTCTAAGATACTTTGGCATATTGTCATAAAAATAAAGTACCTTTATTTTTAGTATAACTGTGTATTGTGTTTTCTTATGATATTGTGCATATGACACTAAGTGGTACTGTAGTAGCTTCACACGTCTCCTAGTTCAGCCTAAGCTGCTCTGCTAAGCTACCATTATCTATCAGCCTAAGCTGCTAGACACCCTATACACTAATCAGGGATAACTGGGCCTGGTGCAAGGTGCAAGTACCCCTTGGTACTCACTACAAGCCAGTCCAGCCTCCTACATTGGTTGTGCAGCGGTGGGATAAGTGCTTAGAGACTACTTACCACTCTTGTCATTGTACTTTTCATAAGAGAAAAATATACAAAACAAGTTCAGTGTATATACACATAGCCAAAAAGTTTTGCATTTCCTCTTTTTCTCTTTTCTAAGTGCTGAAAAGTACTTCTAACTTTCTAAAAAGTTCTAAAAAGTTTTAAAAGTTTTTTTTCTCTGTCTTTCTAAAAGCTCTGACAAACTTTTTATCTTTTACTATCACTTTAACTCTCTCTAAAAATGTCTGGCACAGGCCAAAATGTTGATCTGTCCAAACTTGCATATGATCACCTTAGCTGGAAAGGAGCAAGGAGTCTCTGCATAGAGAGAGGTTTGAGTGTAGGGAAGAATCCTTCCTTAGAACTGTTAATTAACATGCTGAGAGTACAGGATAAGGCCATAAGTGCCCCATCTGTTGAAAAAGTAGCTAATGGTTCTCAATCTGACCCAGGGACTCCCCCAGGAAAAGATTCAGGAAAGAAACTTCCTAGCCTGCCCATTACTAGATAGTCTAGCATAGTTGGTAATGATGATGAGCCACACCATATAAATAGTGTTGTCTCACATCATAGCAAAAGCATTTATTCTCACCATACTGGTAGTGATGTTTCTGTTAGCCAAGCTGTTAGGGTGGCTTCTGTAAGGGACAGGTCTCCTTCTGTCCATTCTCACCATACTTCTGTTTCAAGGCATGTCCCTCCCACCCACCCTGATGACAGATTGTTAGAAAGGGAGCTCAATAGATTGAGAGTGGAACAAACCAGACTGAAGCTCAAGAAGCAACAGCTGGATTTGGATAGACAGACTTTAGAAGTAGAGAAGGAGAGACAGAAACTGGGTTTAGAAACCCATGGTGGCAGCAGCAGTATTCCCCATAGTCATCCTGTAAAAGAGCATGATTCCAGGAATCTGCACAAGATAGTTTCCCCTTACAAGGAGGGGGATGACATTAACAAGTGGTTTGCTGCACTTGAGAGGGCCTGTGTTGTGCAGGATGTCCCTCAAAGGCAGTGGGCTGCTATCCTATGGCTATCATTTAGTGGAAAAGGTAGGGATAGGCTCCTTACTGTGAAAGAAAATGATGCTAATAATTTCCAAGTTCTTAAGAATGCACTCCTGGATGGTTATGGCTTAACCACTGAACAATACAGGATAAAGTTCAGAGAGACCAAAAAGGAGTCTTCACAAGACTGGGTTGATTTCATTGACCATTCAGTGAAGGCCTTGGAGGGGTGGTTACATGGCAGTAAAGTTACTGATTATGACAGCCTGTATAACTTGATCCTGAGAGAGCATATTCTTAATAATTGTGTGTCTGATTTGTTGCACCAGTACTTGGTGGACTCTGATCTGACCTCTCCCCAAGAATTGGGAAAGAAGGCAGACAAATGGGTCAGAACAAGGGTGAACAGAAAAGTTCATACAGGGGGTGACAAAGATGGCAACAAAAAGAAGGATGGTAAGTCTTCTGACAAGGGTGGGGACAAGTCTAAAAATGAGTCTTCATCAGGCCCACAAAAACACTCTGGTGGGGGTGGTGGGCCCAAATCCTCTTTTAATCAGAACAAGGAAAAGAAACCATGGTGCTATTTATGTAAAATAAAAGGCCATTGGACAACAGATCCCAGTTGTCCAAAGAAAGGCACCAAGCCTCCTACCACTACAACCCTTACTGCTACACCTAGTGTCCCTACTAATAGCAGTGGTGGTGGGAGCAAACCTACTAATAGCCAATCCAAGGGAGTAGCTGGGCTCACTATTGGTAACTTAGTTGGGGTTGGCCTTGTTAGGGAGGCCACAGAGGCTGTGTTAGTCTCTGAGGGGGCTATTGATTTAGCCACCTTAGTTGCTTGTCCCCTTAATATGGATAAGTACAAGCAGCTACCCCTAATAAATGGTGTTGAGGTTCAGGCCTACAGGGACACTGGTGCCAGTGTGACTATGGTCATAGAGAAACTGGTCCACCCTGAACAACACCTACTTGGTCACCAGTACCAAGTAACCAATGCTCACAACAACACACTTAGCCACCCCATGGCTGTTGTAAATCTCAACTGGGGGGGGGTTACTGGTCCAAAGAAAGTTGTGGTAGCTTCAGATTTACCTGTAGACTGTCTATTAGGGAATGATTTGGAGACATCAGCTTGGTCAGATGTGGAGTTGGAGGCCCATGCAGCAATGCTGGGCATCCCAGGGCATATTTTTGCTTTGACAAGGGCTCAGGCCAAAAAGCAAAAAGGACAGGGAAGCTTGGATCCTGGAACAATGGACCAAGTGCTCCCTAAAGCTAGGGCTAGTAGAAGCAAACCACTTCCTACTATCCCTCCCTCTACAGTGGATTCTACTTCTGAGGAAGAAGAATTCCCTCCCTGTGCAGAACCTACACCAGAGGAGCTGGAAGCAGACACTGCTGAGCTTTTGGGTGAAGAGGGGCCTGCCAGAGAGGAGCTGAGTGTGGCACAGCAAACCTGTCCCACATTAGAGGGTCTCAGACAGCAAGCTGTCAAACAGGCTAATGGGGATGTCAGTGACTCTCACAGAGTTTACTGGGAGGACAACCTCTTGTACACTGAGCATAGGGATCCTAAACCTGGAGCTGCCAGGAGATTAGTGATTCCTCCGGAGTACAGAAAGTTCCTCCTAACCCTGGCACATGACATTCCCCTAGCTGGGCACCTGGGTCAAATGAAAACTTGGGACAGACTGGTTCCATTGTTTCATTGGCCTAGAATGTCTGAGGACACAAAAGAATTTTGTAAGTCCTGTGAAACCTGTCAAGCCAGTGGCAAGACAGGTGGCACTCCAAAGGCACCCCTTATTCCACTGCCCGTGGTTGGGGTTCCCTTTGAAAGGGTAGGGGTTGACATAGTTGGCCCCCTTGACCCTCCTACTGCTTCAGGCAATAGATTCATCTTGGTGGTAGTGGACCATGCCACAAGATATCCTGAAGCAATTCCTTTAAGGACCACTACAGCTCCTGCAGTGGCAAAGGCCCTCCTGGGAATATTTTCCAGGGTGGGCTTCCCAAAGGAAGTAGTATCAGACAGGGGAAGCAATTTCATGTCTGCATACTTAAAGGCCATGTGGAAGGAGTGTGGGGTAACTTACAAGTTCACCACACCCTATCATCCACAAACAAATGGACTGGTTGAGAGATTTAACAAAACTCTCAAAGGCATGATTATGGGTCTCCCTGAAAAACTCCGCAGGAGATGGGATATCCTTCTACCATGCCTCCTTTTTGCCTACAGGGAGGTACCCCAGAAAGGAGTGGGCTTCAGCCCCTTTGAACTTCTTTTTGGACACCCTGTTAGGGGTCCACTCACACTTGTAAAGGAGGGTTGGGAACAACCTTTAAAAGCTCCTAAGCAGGATATTGTGGATTATGTACTTGGCCTCAGATCAAGGATGGCTGAGTACATGAAAAAGGCCAGTAAAAACCTTCAGGCCAGCCAAGAGCTCCAGAAGCAATGGCATGATCAGAAGGCTGTTTTGGTTCAGTACCAACCAGGGCAGAAAGTGTGGGTCTTGGAGCCTGTGGCCCCAAGAGCACTCCAAGATAAATGGAGTGGTCCCCACACAATTGTTGAAAAGAAGGGAGAAGTCACCTATTTAGTTGACTTAGGCACTGCCAGGAGTCCCCTTAGGGTGCTCCATGTCAACCGCCTGAAACCCTACTATGACAGGGCTGATCTCACCCTGCTCATGGCAACTGATGAGGGACAGGAAGAAGACAGTGATCCTCTACCTGATCTCTTCTCTTCCACAGAACAAGATGCTCTGGTGGAAGGTGTAGTTTTGGCTGATTGTCTTACTGCTGAGCAGAAAGACAATTGCATAAATCTCCTAGATCAATTCTCTGAACTCTTCTCTACTGTGCCAGGTACCACTTCTTGGTGTGAGCACACTATAGATACTGGAGACAGCTTGCCTGTCAAAAGTAAGATCTATAGGCAGCCTGACCATGTCAGGGACTGCATAAAGCAAGAGGTCCAGAAAATGTTAGAACTAGGAGTGGTTGAGCACTCTGACAGTCCATGGGCTTCTCCTGTGGTACTGGTACCAAAACCCCATTCCAAAGATGGAAAGAAGGAAATGCGGTTTTGTGTAGACTATAGAGGTCTCAACTTGGTAACCAAAACTGATGCTCACCCTATACCCAGGGCAGATGAGCTCATAGATACACTGGCATCTGCCAAGTATCTAAGCACTTTTGACTTGACTGCAGGGTATTGGCAGATCAAATTGTCAGAAGATGCTAAACCTAAGACTGCATTTTCAACCATTGGAGGACATTACCAGTTTACTGTAATGCCTTTTGGTTTGAAAAATGCACCTGCCACTTTTCAGAGGTTGGTGAACACAGTCCTGCAAGGGCTGGAAGCTTTCAGTGCAGCATATTTGGACGATATAGCTGTCTTTAGCTCCAGCTGGGATGATCACCTGGTCCACCTATGGAAAGTTTTGGAGGCCCTGCAAAAAGCAGGCCTCACTATCAAGGCTTCAAAGTGCCAGATAGCGCAGGGTAAGGTGGTTTATCTGGGACACCTTGTTGGTGGGGAACAGATTGCACCACTTCAGGGGAAAATCCAAACAATTATTGATTGGGTTCCCCCTACCACTCAGACTCAGGTGAGAGCCTTCCTAGGCCTCACTGGGTATTACAGGAGGTTCATTAAGAACTATGGCTCCATTGCAGCCCCTCTTAATGACCTCACATCCAAGAAAATGCCTAAAAAGGTATTATGGACAGCAAACTGTCAGAAAGCTTTTGAGGAGCTGAAGCAGGCCATGTGCTCTGCACCTGTCCTGAAAAGCCCTTGTTACTCTAAAAAATTCTATGTCCAAACTGATGCATCTGAATTAGGAGTAGGGGCAGTCCTATCACAACTTAATTCTGAGGGCCAGGATCAACCTGTTGCTTTTATTAGTAGGAGGTTGACCCCTAGAGAAAAGCGTTGGTCTGCCATTGAGAGGGAGGCCTTTGCTGTGGTCTGGGCTCTGAAGAAGTTGAGGCCATACCTGTTTGGCACTCACTTCATTGTTCAGACAGACCACAAACCTCTACTTTGGCTAAAACAAATGAAAGGTGAAAACCCTAAATTGTTGAGGTGGTCCATATCCCTTCAGGGAATGGACTATACAGTGGAACATAGACCTGGGAGTAGCCACTCCAATGCAGATGGACTCTCCAGATATTTCCACTTAGACAATGAAGACTCATCAGGTCATGGCTAGTCTTATTGTCCTTCGTTTGGGGGGGGGGTTGTGTAGGAAAGTACCATCTTGCCTGGCATGTTACCCCCATTTTTCACTGTATATATGTTGTTTTAGTTGTATGTGTCACTGGGACCCTGGTAACCCAGGGCCCCAGTGCTCATAAGTGTGCCTGAATGTGTTACCTGTGTAGTGACTAACTGTCTCACTGAGGCTCTGCTAATCAGAACCTCAGTGGTTATGCTCTCTCATTTCTTTCCAAATTGTCACTAACAGGCTAGTGACCATTTTTACCAATTTACATTGGCTTACTGGAACACCCTTATAATTCCCTAGTATATGGTACTGAGGTACCCAGGGTATTGGGGTTCCAGGAGATCCCTATGGGCTGCAGCATTTATTTTGCCACCCATAGGGAGCTCTGACAATTCTTACACAGGCCTGCCACTGCAGCCTGAGTGAAATAACGTCCACGTTATTTCACAGCCATTTTACACTGAACTTAAGTAACTTATAAGTCACCTATATGTCTAACCTTTACCTGGTAAAGGTTAGGTGCAAAGTTACTTAGTGTGAGGGCACCCTGGCACTAGCCAAGGTGCCCCCACATTGTTCAGAGCCAATTCCCTGAACTTTGTGAGTGCGGGGACACCATTACACGCGTGCACTACATATAGGTCACTACCTATATGTAGCTTCACAATGGTAACTCCGAATATGGCCATGTAACATGTCTATGATCATGGAATTGCCCCCTCTATGCCATCCTGGCATAGTTGGCACAATCCCATGATCCCAGTGGTCTGTAGCACAGACCCTGGTACTGCCAAACTGCCCTTCCTGGGGTTTCACTGCAGCTGCTGCTGCTGCCAACCCCTCAGACAGGCATCTGCCCTCCTGGGGTCCAGCCAGGCCTGGCCCAGGATGGCAGAACAAAGAACTTCCTCTGAGAGAGGGTGTGACACCCTCTCCCTTTGGAAAATGGTGTGAAGGCAGGGGAAGAGTAGCCTCCCCCAGCCTCTGGAAATGCTTTGTTGGGCACAGAGGTGCCCAATTCTGCATAAGCCAGTCTACACCGGTTCAGGGACCCATTAGCCCCTGCTCTGGCGCGAAACTGGACAAAGGAAAGGGGAGTGACCACTCCCCTGACCTGCACCTCCCCTGGGAGGTGTCCAGAGCTCCTCCAGTGTGCTCCAGACCTCTGCCATCTTGGAAATAGAGGTGCTGCTGGCACACTGGACTGCTCTGAGTGGCCAGTGCCACCAGGTGACGTCAGAGACTCCTTCTGATAGGCTCCTTCAGGTGTTAGTAGCCTATCCTCTCTCCTAAGTAGCCAAACCCTCTTTTCTGGCTATTTAGGGTCTCTGTCTCTGGGGAAACTTTAGATAACGAATGCAAGAGCTCATCCGAGTTCCTCTGCATCTCTCTCTTCACCTTCTGCCAAGGAATCGACTGCTGACCGCGCTGGAAGCCTGCAAACCTGCAACATAGTAGCAATGACGACTACTGCAACTCTGTAACGCTGATCCTGCCGCCTTCTCGACTGTTTTCCTGCTTGTGCATGCTGTGGGGGTAGTCTGCCTCCTCTCTGCACCAGAAGCTCCGAAGAAATCTCCCGTGGGTCGACGGAATCTTCCCCCTGCAACCGCAGGCACCAAAGAACTGCATCATTGGTCCCTTGGGTCTCCTCTCAGCACGACGAGCGAGGTCCCTCGAATCTATCGACTCTGTCCAAGTGACTCCCACAGTCCAGTGACTCTTCAGTCCAAGTTTGGTGGAGGTAAGTCCTTGCCTCACCTCGCTGGGCTGCATTGCTGGGAACCACGACTTTTGCAGCTATTCCGGCCCCTGTGCACTTCCGGCGGAAATCCTTTGTGCACAGCCAAGCCTGGGTCCACGGCACTCTAACCTGCATTGCACAACTTTCTAAGTTGGTCTCCGGCGACGTGGGACTCCTTTGTGCGACTTCGGGTGAGCACCATTTCACGCATCCTCGTAGTGCCTGTTTCTGGCACTTCTCCGAGTGCTACCTGCTTCAGAGAGGGCTCCTTGTCTTGCTCGACGTCCCCTCTCTCTGCTGGTCTAATTTGCGACCTCCTGGTCCCTCCTGGGCCTCAGCAGCATCCAAAAACGCTAACCACACACTTTGCAGCTAGCAAGGCTTGTTGGCGTTCTTTCGGCGGGAAAACACTTCTGCACGACTCTCCACGGCGAGAGGGATCCGTCCACCAAAGGGGAAGTCTCTAGCCCTTTTCGTTCTTGCAGAAACCTCAGCTTCTTCTGTCCAGTAGAAGCTTCTTTGTACCCGCAGCTGGCATTTCCTGGGCATCTGCCCATCTCCGACTTGCTTGTGACTTTTGGACTTGGTCCCCTTGTTCCACAGGTACCCTAGATTGGAAATCCACAGTTGTTGCATTGTTGGTTTGTGTCTTTCCTGCATTATTCCTCTAACACAACTTCTTTGTCCTTAGGGGAACTTTAGTGCACTTTGCACTCACTTTTCAGGGTCTTGGGGAGGGTTATTTTGCTAACTCTCACTATTGCCTAATAGTCCCAGCGACCCTCTACAAGGTCACATAGGTTTGGGGTCCATTCGTGGTTCGCATTCCACTTTTGGAGTATATGGTTTGTGTTGCCCCTATCCCTATGTTTCCCCATTGCATCCTATTGTAACTATACATTGTTTGCACTGTTTTCTAAGACTATACTGCATATTTTTGCTATTGTGTATTTATATCTTGTGTATATTTCCTATCCTCTCACTGAGGGTACACTCTAAGATACTTTGGCATATTGTCATAAAAATAAAGTACCTTTATTTTTAGTATAACTGTGTATTGTGTTTTCTTATGATATTGTGCATATGACACTAAGTGGTACTGTAGTAGCTTCACACGTCTCCTAGTTCAGCCTAAGCTGCTCTGCTAAGCTACCATTATCTATCAGCCTAAGCTGCTAGACACCCTATACACTAATCAGGGATAACTGGGCCTGGTGCAAGGTGCAAGTACCCCTTGGTACTCACTACAAGCCAGTCCAGCCTCCTACAGGTGGGGTGGTTAACACCCCAGCCTGGACAGGGTTTTGTTTCTGATCTCTCGAGAGCAGAGGCTCTCCACCTGGGAGGTCAGATTCTCGTCTGTTGGTGGCAGGCAGGCTACAACCGGTTAGTGAACTCACCAGCAGTTGGTAGGTTTTTCAGGGGGCACCTCTAAGGTGCCCTCTGGGTGCATGAATTAATAAATTAATCACTGGAATCAGTGAGAGTTTATTAATGCCGGATGTTATGATACCAAACATCCCTAGGTTCAAAAGAGACATCAAGTAGCTGGGGAAATCGTACTGACCAGTGTCCAGCACATGTATTGAAAATGGCTTCCCTGCACACTTACAATGTCTAAGATTCGACAAAGGTATAGCAGGGGCATATCTGCTCATACATATATGTCCTTACTTGTAATATAATACACCCTGCTTTAGGGCTCAAGGCCTGCTGTAGGGGTGACTTACTCATATTAAAGGCAGTTTTTTAGGGGACATGGCACACAAATGTGTGCCATGTTGTGTCTTCAATTTAGGGAGCACCTTGTCACTCAGCCTGCAGTGGCAGTCTACATACGGTTGGTGCTGGGTCCCTCAGCGTGGCACATGTTGTGCTGCTGCTCTGAGTGACCCTCTTCAGTACTCATGCCCCAGGTTCCAAGGGTACTATTTACTATGGAATTATAGAGGTGCTGAAGGGCCTGATCACTTGGGGATCAGGTGACCAGGTGTCTTGTTTAAAGGAAGAAACACTGGCACAAGGGACCTGGTTTGCAGGAGCTCAGTGCACTTCAGTCAAAGTTTCATCTAAAAACTAGGCAAAAAGTTAGGGGTACTGTAACAAAAACCCAGCTCCCTACACTCACTACTACTGTTTATTTTTAACTTGACTGCCATGCTCTGCATTAGGAGACGTGAAAAAAAGAAAAACTGACATTGGTAATCAAGGGGGTGCCTCTATATATCACTCTGAATCATCATGTAGGGAATGGGACCGAGTCATCACTGAGGTCAATGATATAGGAGCTAATGAAAGAGGTTTTAGATCAAGTCTGGGGCCTGTGAAAACGTACCCGGTGAGGAATCTGCAAGTAGACAGAGTATCCACGAGAAACAGTGTTACTGAAGATAAGTAACCTGGTCATTTAAGCCTTTTATTGGACAAAATCACACTTTTTGCACAACATTTTATAAAAACACACACTTTTAAAGTGTTTTGGTCTATTAATGGAAACTTTAAAAACAACCATAAACCTGTGCTATCATTAAAATGACCATCTTGTGGGGCAAAAAGGACCTAAAGTTTATGACGCTTTGAATGTTCCTACATCAAAAACCACAGATCAGTCCTCGGGCAGGAATCCCTCAGCTTTCAAAAGGTTAAATAACTGAAGATAGTGGTTTAGATGGATACTTTAGTCAATTACCAACACATTTTCGGGATCGAAATATATATAACTACATCGTCAAATTAACTGTCATATTATTTTTTATCAATCTTTAATATTCTATGGGTCCTTAAAACAACCACTGCCATAGCCACAGGGTCTAGATTGTAACTGAAAATGCAAGCAAGACTTTGTCAGTGATTGTGTTACTGAATGATCGATTACACGTTTATAGTTCACTTTATTGACCCTGAATTTTTATTGCTCCAAGCAAAACCTTATCCGTGGCGAACTGAGTCTTGTGCTAGGCTGTTCCAGAGCATACGATTCTAGAAAATAACGTTTTCCTTTTAGCACACGAAAAGGCAAGCAACGAACAAGCCGTTTTTAACCTAACTTGGTAAAACATGAAGTGTCTAAAACTTCTAAAACTTGCAAGAAAGCCACTAATTATTGTTCTTGGAGACGATGACCTCGTCAAATTATCCCGGAAATGAATGGCACAAAAAAATCTATCCAAGGCGCGGATAGTCAGACTCACTTAAAACTGAGTTCATCCGCTATTTATTTATACACCTCATGTATAATAATGGGTTAAGCTCACTTCTTTTTGTTTGTTTTGAACTTACTGCATGAACCTTAAACAGAGCTTTAGGCCAAACTGTACGCACCTTTGCAGAGACGTCTGCGCGTCGTGGAAGAAGACGTCGGTGTTTTGGGAAACTATGCGCACCGTTTTAAATTTAGAATTGGATGTCATTCATGACCCTATTTACGATGCATGTAAAGCTTGTTAAATGTACGGTAATTGGGTAATGTACGTTTAAAAGGTACCACTTAAGTAATGTATTAATACTGTGGGGGTAATTCCGACCCCAGCGGGCGGCGGGCGCAGCCCGCTGGGCAGAGACCGCCAAAAGACCGTACCGCGGTCAAATGACTGCGGCGGTCATTCTGACTTTCCCACTGGGCGGGCTGGCGACCGCCAAAAGGCCGCCCGCCCAGCGGGAAAGCCCCAGCAACGATGAAGCCGGCTCCGAATGGAGCCGGCGGAGTTGCTGGTGTGCGACGGGTGCAGTGGCACCCGTCGCGATTTTCAGTGTCTGCTTTGCAGACACTGAAAATCTTAATGGGGCCCTGTTAGGGGGCCCCTGCAGTGCCCATGCTAGTGGCATGGGCACTGCAGGGGCCCCTAGGGGCCCCACGACACCCGTTCCCGCCAGCCTCTTCCTGGCGGTGTAAACCGCCAGGAACAGGCTGGCGGGAAGGGGGTTGGAATCCCCATGGCGGCGCTGCTTGCAGCGCCGCCGTGGAGGATTCCCTGGGGCAGGGGAAAACCGGTGGGAAACCACCGGTTTCCCTTTTCTGACCGCGGCTTTACCGCCGCGGTCAGAATTGCCCCAGAAGCACCGCCAGCCTGTTGGCGGTGCTTCCTCCGTCCCCGGCCCTGGCGGTCCATGACCGCCAGGGTCGGAATGACCCCCTGTGTCACGTAAAAATCCACGAGCAAAAATTGTTAGTAACTTTGTTACACATAAATGTAGTAAAATTGTGGGAAACGTGATTATATCTAACTTCTCAATTTTGAAAAGGCATTTTTAAAAACAAACCTAAACACAGAGGAAGTCACTATTAACTTAAACATGACTAGGAAACGCTTTCATAAATCTTTTTAAAGGAAAGTTGTGGGAAAACAAGGGTGTAGGAAGCTGGCCTGGCTTATAGTGGGTACCTTGTGGTACTTACACCCTGTGTCGGGTACAGTTATCCCTTATTTGTAGAATAGACGTGTTTCTAGCAGCTTAGGCTGATAGAAGATAGCTATGGCAAAGCAGCTTAGGCTGAACTATGAGACATGCAAAGCTCCTACTATATAACTTATATCAAACACAATACTCAGAGTTACAAAAAATAAAGGTACTTTATTTTTATTACAATATGCCACAAGTATCTCAGTGAGTACCCTCAGTAAGAAGGTAAGTAATATACACAAGTTATATGTACACAAACCCAAAACAGGTAAGAAAAGTAATGCAAACAGTGTAGAATTACAATAGGATGCCATAGGTGAACATAGGTCTAGGGGCAACACAAACCATATACTCCAAAAGTGGAATGCGAATCACAAATGGACCCCAGACCTATGGCAGCTTGTAGACAGTCACTAGGACTGTAAGAAAACAGTCAGGGTGTCCAAGATACCCCACCCCAAGACCCTAGAAAGTAGGAGTAAAGTTACTCTACTATCACAGAAAGACACAATAATCGTGATAGGGAGATTCTGCAAGAACCACAAGCACCGGCAAAACACTGAAGACGGATTCCTGGACCTGAGGACCTGAAAAGGAAGGGGACCAAGTCCAAGAGTCGTGATAGTGTCCGGGCGGGGGCAGGAGCCCAGGAAACCCTGGATGAAGGTGCAAAAGGGCTGCCTCCGGGTGGAAGAAGCCAAAGATTCTGCAACAACGAAAAGGGCTAGGAACTTCTCCTTTGGATGAAAGATGTCCCACGGTGTGCTGGATGCTGCAGAAGTGTTTCCACGCAGACATACCGCAAACAAGCCTTGCTAGATGCAAGGGTTGTGGTAGAGGGTTTTGGGTGCTGCTGGGGACCAGGAAGGACCAGGATGTCATCCCTAGGAGGGGGAGACGGGGGGGGCGCTCAGTTACTCAGAGAACCCCTGCAGAAGCAGCCAGCACCTGCAGAAGTACCGGAACAGGCACTTGGAAGTTCTGTGAACTCAGAGTCACAAAAGGAGGGTCCCACGACGTCGGAGTCCAACTCAGCGGGTTGAGCACTGCAGGACAGAGTGCTGGGCACCCAGGCTAGGCTGTGCACAAAGGAATCCTTGGAGAAGTGCACAGAAGCCAGAGCAGCTGCAAATCACGCAGTACACAGGTTTGCTGTCTGGCGTGGGGAGGCAAGGACTTACCTCCACAAAATTTGGACAGAAGGGCCACTGGACTGTGGGAGACACTAGGACCCAGCTCCTGTGTTCCAGTGGCCACGCTCGTCAGGATGAGAGGGGACCCAGAGGACCGGTGATGCAGTCTTTTGGTGCCTGCGTTAGCAGGGGGAAGATTCAGTCGACCCACAGGAGATTTTTTCTTGGCTTCCAGTGCAGGGTGAAGGCAGACAGCCCTCAGAGCATGCACCACCAGGAAACAGTCGAGAAAGCCGGCAGGATGATACGCTACAATGTTGCTGGTAGTCATCTTGCTACTTTGTTAAGGTTTTTCAGGCGTCCTGGAGCAGTCAGCGGTCGATCCTTGGCAGAAGTCGAAGAGGGAAGTACAGAGGAACTCTGGTGAGCTCCTGCATTTGTTATCTGCGGAATAGCCCAGAGGAGAGACCCTAAATAGCCAGAAAAGGAGGTTTGGCTATCAAGAAAGGAGGTTTGGCTACCTAGGAAGGAGGATTGTCTACCAAGAGAGGTAAGCACCTATCAGGAGGGGTCTCTGACGTCACCTGCTGGCACTGGCCACTTAGAGTAGTCCATTGTGACCCAACACCTCTGAATCCAAGATGACAGAGGTCTGGGACACACTGGAGGAGCTCTGGGCACCTCCCCTGGGAGGTACTGGTCAGGGGAGTGGTCACTCCCCTTTCCTTTGTCCAGATTCGCGTCAGATCAGGGCTGGGTGATCCCTGAACCGGTGTAGACTGGCTTATGCAGAGATGGGCACCATCTGTGCCCATCAAAGCATTTCCAGAGGCTGGGGGAGGCTACTCCTCCCCAGCCCTTCACACCTATTTCCAAAGGGAGAGGGTGTAACACCCTCTCTCAGAGGAAATCCTTTGTTCTGCCTTCCTGGGCCTGGGCTGCCCAGACCCCAGGAGGGCGGAATCCTGTCTGAGGGGTTGGCAGCAGCAGCAGCTGCAGTGGAAACCCCAGAAAGGCAGTTAGGCAGTACCCGGGTTCTGTGCTAGAGACCAGGGGGATCATGGAATTGTCCCCCCAATACCAGAATGGTATTGTGGTGACAATTCCATGATCTTAGACATGTTACATGGCCATGTTCGGAGTTACCATGGTGATGCTACACATAGGTAGTGACCTATGTGCAGTGCACACAAGTAATGGTGACCCTGTACTCACAAAGTTCGGGGAATTTGCCCTGAACGATGTGGGGGCACTTTGGCTAGTGCCAGGGTGCCCACACACTAAGTAACTTGGCACCTAACCTTCACCAAGTGAGGGTTAGACATATAGGTGACTTATAAGTTACTTATGTGCAGTGAAAAATGGCTGTGAAATAACGAGGACATTATTTCACTCAGGCTGCAGTGGCAGCCCTGTGTAAGAATTGTCTGAGCTCCCTATGGGTGGCAAAAGAAATGCTGCAGCCCATAGGGATCTCCTGGCAGACCAATACACTGGGTACCTAAGTACCATATACAAGGAAATTCTAACGGTGTACGAATGTGCCACATAAGGGATTACTGGACCTGGTACAAGGTGTAAGTACCTCTGGTACCCACTACAAGCCAGGCCAGCCTCCTACACATACATACAGTGAAAATGGGGGTAACATGCCAGGGAAGATGGTACTTTCCTACATAACCCTCCCCCCAAACAAAGGACAATAAGGCTAACCTTGCCCAGATGAGTCTTCATTGTCTAAGTGGAAATATCTGGAGAGTCCATCTGCATTGGAGTGGGTACTCTCAGGTTTATGTTCCACTGTATAGTCCATTCACTGTAGGGATATGGACCACCTCAACAATTTAGAGTTTTCACCTTTCATTTGTTTTAGCCAAATAAGAGGTTTGTGGTCTGTCTGAACAATAAAGTGAGTACCAAACAGGTATGGTCTCAACTTTTTCCGTGCCCAGACCACAGCAAAGGCCTCCCTCTCTATGGCAGACCAACGCTTTTCTCTAGGGGTCAAACTTCTGCTGATAAAAACAACTGGTTGATCCTGGCCCTCAGAATTCAGTTGTGATAGTACTGCCCCTACCCCTAATTCAGATGCATCAGTTTGAACAATTAATTTCTTGGAGTAACAAGAGCTTTTTAGCACAGGTGCAGAGCACATGGCCTGTTTGAGCTCCTCAGAAGCTTTCTGACAGCTGGCTGTTTGTTACACCTTCTTAGGCATTTTCTTGCTAGTGAGATCATTAAGAGGGGCTGCTATTGAGCCATCATTCTTTATGAATCTCTTATAGTACCCTGTGAGGCCTAAAAAGGCTCTCACCTTGGTCTGAGTTGTAGGGGGAACCCAATCTATGATAGTTTGAATTTTCCCCGGTAGTGGTGCAATCTGTTCTCCACCAACCAGGTGGCCCAGATAAACCACTTTCCCCTGCCCTATCTGGCACTTTGAGGCCTTGATAGTGAGGCCTAACATTTGCAGGGCCTCTAAAACTTTCCATAGGTGGACCAGGTGATCATCCCAGGTTGAGCTAAAGACAGCAATATCTTCTAGATATGCTGCACTGAAAGCTTACAACACTTGCAGGACTGTGTTCACCAACCTCTGAAAAGTGGCAGGTGCATTTTTCAAACCAAAGGGTATTACTGTGAATTGGTAGTGCCCTCCAATGGTAGAAAATGCAGCCTTGGGTTTAGCATTTTCTGATAATCTAATCTGACAATTCCCTGCAGTTAGATCAAAAGTGCTAAGATACTTGGCAGGAGCCAGTGTATCAATGAGCTCATTTGCCCTGCGTATAGGGTGAACATCAGTTTTGGTTACTCGATTGATCCCTCTATAATCTACACAAAACCTCATCTCTCTCTTTCTATCTTTGGTGTGAGGTTTTGGTACAAGCACAACTGGGCTAGCCCAGGGGCTTTCAGAAGGTTCAATCACCCTTAAGTCCAACATTTTCTGCACCTCTTGTTTAATGCAGTCCCTGACATGGTCAGGCTGCCTATAAATTTTACTTTTGACAGGCAGGCTGTCTCCAGTGTCAATTGGATGTTCACACCAGGATGTTGTACCTGGTATAAGTGAAAAGAGGTCTGGAAACTGACTTAAGAGATTGATGCAGTTGTCTTTCTGCATTACTCCCTCCACTGAGACATCAGCTTCAGTGGTGGAGGAAGAGATCAGGGAGAGGGTCACTCTCTTCTTCCTGTCCCTCATCTGTTACCATGAGCAGGGTGAGATCAGCCCTGTCATAGTAGGGTTTCAGGCGGTTGACATGACTCACCCTAAAGGGACTCCTGGCAGTGCCCAGGTCTACCAAATAGGTAACCTCACCCTTCTTCTCAACAATTAGATGGGGTCTGTGAGAAGGTAGCCTCTTTCTAGCCTTGTTACCCCCACTTTTGGCCTGTTTGTGAGTGTATGTCAGGGTGTTTGTCACTGTTTTCACTGTCTCACTGGGATCCTGATAGCCAGGCCTCAGTGCTCATAGTGAAAACACCATGTTTTCAGTATGGTTGTTATGTGTCACTGGGATCCTGCTGGTCAGGACCCCAGTGCTCATAGGTTTGTGGCCTATATGTATGTGTCACTGGGACCCTGTCCCACAGGGCCCCAGTGCTCATAGGTGTGCATGTATATGTTCCCTGTGTGGTGCCTAACTGTCTCACTGAGGCTCTGCTAACCAGAACCTCGGTGGTTATGCTCTCTCATTACTTTCAAATTGTCACTGACAGGCTAGTGACCATTTTTACCAATTTACATTGGCTTACTGGAACACCCTTATAATTCCCTAGTATATGGTACTGAGGTACCCAGGGTATTGGGGTTCCAGGAGATCCCTATGGGCTGCAGCATTTCTTTTGCCACCCATAGGGAGCTCTGACAATTCTTACACAGGCCTGCCACTGCAGCCTGAGTGAAATAACGTCCACGTTATTTCACAGCCATTTTACACTGCACTTAAGTAACTTATAAGTCACCTATATGTCTAACCTTTACCTGGTAAAGGTTAGGTGCAAAGTTACTTAGTGTGAGGGCACCCTGGCACTAGCCAAGGTGCCCCCACATTGTTCAGAGCCAATTCACTGAACTTTGTGAGTGCGGGGACACCATTACACGCGTGCACTACATATAGGTCACTACCTATATGTAGCTTCACCATGGTAACTCCGAATATGGCCATGTAACATGTCTATGATCATGGAATTGCCCCCTCTATGCCATCCTGGCATTGTTGGTACAATTCCATGATCCCAGTGGTCTGTAGCACAGACCCTGGTACTGCCAGACTGCCCTTCCTGGGGTTTCTCTGCAGCTGCTGCTGCTGCCAACCCCTCAGACAGGCATCTGCCCTCCTGGGGTCCAGCCAGGCCTGGCCCAGGATGGGAGAACAAAGAACTTCCTCTGAGAGAGGGTGTGACACCCTCTCCCTTTGGAAAATGGTGTGAAGGCAGGGGAGGAGTAGCCTCCCCCAGCCTCTGGAAATGCTTTGTTGGGCACAGATGTGCCCAATTCTGCATAAGCCAGTCTACACCGGTTCAGGGACCCCTTAGCCCCTGCTCTGGCGCGAAACTGGACAAAGGAAAGGGGAGTGACCACTCCCCTGACCTGCACCTCCCCTGGGAGGTGTCCAGAGCTCCTCCAGTGTGCTCCAGACCTCTGCCATCTTGGAAACAGAGGTGCTGCTGGCACACTGGACTGCTCTGAGTGGCCAGTGCCACCAGGTGACGTCAGAGACTCCTTGTGATAGGCTCCTTCAGGTGTTAGTAGCCTTTCCTCTCTCCTAGGTAGCCAAACCCTCTTTTCTGGCTATTTAGGGTCTCTGTCTCTGGGGAAACTTTAGATAACGAATGCATGAGCTCAGCCGAGTTCCTCTGCATCTCCCTCTTCACCTTCTGATAAGGAATCGACCGCTGACCGCGCTGGAAGCCTGCAAACCTGCAACATAGTAGCAAAGACGACTACTGCAACTCTGTAACGCTGATCCTGCCGCCTTCTCGACTGTTTTCCTGCTTGTGCATGCTGTGGGGGTAGTCTGCCTCCTCTCTGCACCAGAAGCTCCGAAGAAATCTCCCGTGGGTCGACGGAATCTTCCCCCTGCAACCGCAGGCACCAAAAAGCTGCATCTCCGGTCCCTTGGGTCTCCTCTCAGCACGACGAGCGAGGTCCCTCGAATCCAGCGACACCGTCCAAGTGACCCCCACAGTCCAGTGACTCTTCAGCCCAAGTTTGGTGGAGGTAAGTCCTTGCCTCACCTCGCTGGGCTGCATTGCTGGGAACCGCGACTTTGCAAGCTTCTCCGGCCCCTGTGCACTTCCGGCGGAAATCCTGTGTGCACAGCCAAGCCTGGGTCCACGGCACTCTAACCTGCATTGCACGACTTTCTAAGTTGGTCTCCGGCGACGTGGGACTCCTTTGTGCAACTTCGGCGAGCACCGTTTCACGCATCCTCGTAGTGCCTGTTTCTGGCACTTCTCCGGGTGCTACCTGCTTCAGTGAGGGCTCTTTGTCTTGCTCGACGTCCCCTCTCTTGGCAGGTCCAATTTGCGACCTCCTGGTCCCTCCTGGGCCCCAGCAGCGTCCAAAAACGCCAAACGCACGATTTGCGTGTAGCAAGGCTTGTTGGCGTCCATCCGGCGGGAAAACACTTCTGCACGACTCTCCAAGGCGTGGGGGATCCATCCTCCAAAGGGGAAGTCTCTAGCCCTTGTCGTTCCTGCAGTATTCACAGTTCTTCAGCCTAGTAAGAGCTTCTTTGCACCAACCGCTGGCATTTCTTGGGTATCTGCCCATCTCCGAGCTGCTTGTGACTTTTGGACTTGGTCCCCTTGTTCCACAGGTACCTTCAGACAGGAATCCATCGTTGTTGCATTGCTGATTTGTGTTTTCCTTGCATTCTCCCTCTAACACGACTATTTTGTCCTTAGGGGAACTTTAGTGCACTTTGCACTCACTTTTCAGGGTCTTGGGGAGGGTTATTTTTCTAACTCTCACTATTGTCTAATAGTCCCAGCGACCCTCTACAAGGTCACATAGGTTTGGGGTCCATTCGTGGTTCGCATTCCACTTCTGGAGTATATGGTTTGTGTTGCCCCTATCCCTATGTTTCCCCATTGCATCCTATTGTAACTATACATTGTTTGCACTGTTTTCTAAGACTATACTGCATATTTTTGCTATCGTGTATATATATCTTGTGTATATTTCCTATCCTCTCACTGAGGGTATACTCTAAGATACTTTGGCATATTGTCATAAAAATAAAGTACCTTTATTTTTAGTATAACTGTGTATTGTGTTTTCTTATGATATTGTGCATATGACACTAAGTGGTACTGTAGTAGCTTCACACGTCTCCTAGTTCAGCCTGAGCTGCTTTGCTAAGCTACCATTATCTATCAGCCTAAGCTGCTAGACACCCTATACACTAATAAGGGATAACTGGGCCTGGTGCAAGGTGCAAGTACCCCTTGGTACTCACTACAAGCCAGTCCAGCCTCCTACATTGGTTGTGCAGTGGTGGGATAAGTGCTTTGAGACTACTTACCACTCTTGTCATTGTACTTTTCATAAGAGAAAAATATACAAAACAAGGTCAGTGTATATACACATAGCCAAAAAGTTTTGCATTTCCTCTTTTCACTCTTTTCTAAGTGCTGAAAAGTACTTCTAAACTTTCAAAAAGTTCTTAAAAGTTTAAAAAGTTTTTTTCTGTCTTTCCAAAAAGTTCTGAAAACTTTTTTCTCTTTGTCTATCACTTTAACTCTCTCTAAAAAATGTCTGGCACAGGCCAAAAAGTTGAACTGTCCAAACTTGCATATGATCACCTTAGCTGGAAAGGAGCAAGGAGTCTCTGCATAGAGAGAGGTTTGAGTGTAGGGAAGAATCCTTCTTTAGAACTGTTAATTAAAATGCTTAGAGTACAGGATAAGGCCATAAGTGCCCAATCTGTAGAAAAAGTAGCTAATGGTTCTCAATCTGATCCAGGGACTCCCCCAGGAAAAGGTTCAGGAAAGAAACTTCTCAGCCTGCCCATTACTAGACAGTCTAGCATAGTTGGTACAGAGGTTGAATCACATCATACTGATGATGTGCTCTCACATTATACTGGTAGCCAAGCTGTTAGGGTGCCCTCTGTAAGGGACAGGTCTCCTTCTGTTCATTCCCATCATACCTCTGTATCTAGAAATGTCCCTCCCACCCACCCTGATGACAGATTGTTGGAAAGGGAGCTCAATAGATTGAGAGTGGAGCAAACCAGACTGAAGCTCAAGAAGCAACAGCTGGATTTGGATAGACAGTCTTTAGAATTAGAGAAGGAAAGACAGAAGTTGGGTTTAGATACCCATGGTGGCAGCAGCAGTATTCCCCATAGTCATCCTGCAAAAGAGCATGATTCCAGGAATCTGCACAAGATAGTTCCCCCTTATAAGGAGGGGGATGACATTAACAAGTGGTTTGCTGCACTTGAGAGGGCCTGTGTTGTACAGGATGTCCCTCAAAAGCAGTGGGCTGCTATCCTATGGCTATCATTTAGTGGAAAGGGTAGGGATAGACTCCTTACTGTGAAAGAAAATGATGCCAATAATTTTACAGTTCTTAAGAATGCACTCCTGGATGGTTATGGCTTAACCACTGAACAATACAGGATAAAGTTCAGAGAGACCAAAAAGGAGTCTTCACAAGACTGGGTTGATTTCATTGACCATTCAGTGAAGGCCTTGGAGGGGTGGTTACATGGCAGTAAAGTTACTGATTATGAAAGCCTGTATAACACAATCCTGAGAGAGCATATACTTAATAATTGTGTGTCTGATTTGTTGCACCAGTACCTGGTAGACTCTGATCTGACCTCTCCCCAAGAATTGGGAAAGAAGGCAGACAAATGGGTCAGAACAAGGGTGAACAGAAAAGTTCATACAGGGGGTGACAAAGATGGCAATAAGAAGAAAGATGGTGAAAAATCTCAAGATAAGCATGGGGATAAGGGTAAAACCAAAGATCCCACTTCAAATCTTAAACACTCTTCAGAGGGTGGGGATAAAACAAATTCTTCCTCTTCTTCCCAACCTGCACACATTAAAAAGCCTTGGTGCTTTGTGTGTAAAAATAGAGGCCATAGGCCAGGGGATAAGTCCTGTCCAGGTAAACCCCCTGAGCCTACCACCACTAATACATCAAGCTCTAGTGCCCCTAGCAGTAGTGGTACTAGTGGTGGGACTGCTGGCAACAGTCAAGCAAAGGGTGTAGTTGGGTTCACTTATGGGTCCATAGTGGAAACTGATGTAATCAGTCCCAAGACAGTTTCTGTCACACCTAGTGGCATTGGCCTTGCCACACTGACTGCTTGTCCCCTTACAATGGATAAGTACAGGCAGACAGTTTCAATAAATGGTGTTGAGGCCTTGGCCTACAGGGACACAGGTGCCAGTTTCACTTTGGTGACTGAAAACCTAGTGCCTCCTGAACAACACATCATTGGACAACAGTATAAGATTATTGATGTCCATAACTCCACTAAGTTTCTTCCCTTAGCTATAATTCAGTTTAGTTGGGGTGGAGTTACTGGCCCTAAGCAGGTGGTGGTATCACCTAGCTTACCTGTAGACTGTCTCTTAGGTAATGACCTAGAGGCCGCAGGTTGGGCTCATGTAGAGTTTTATGCCCATGCAGCCATGCTGGGCATCCCTGAGGAATTGTTCCCTCTCATTTCAAGTGAAATGAAAAAGCAAAGGAGAGAAGGCCTGAAAACTCAGGATCCCTCTTCATCAACAGGTAAAAAGGGTATCACAGTATCCCCTAACCACCCTACCATTCAGGATACTATTCCTGTGGTGGGAGAAACCTCTCCTGGGGTGGCACCTGTTCCAAGGGAATCATCAGCTGGAAAAGCTGGACTCCCTGAGGTGGAAGTACCTCTCTGTGGGATAACTAACATTGGTGAGAAAAACAGCACCATTTTAGTTAACATGGAGCATCCCTCCAACCCTCCCAGAGAAACTTTAGTGCAGAAACCCTGCACTACCTCACAACACTTAGGACAGCATCCCTGCCCTAGTGTGGAGCTCATAGGACAGCATCCCTGCCCTGCTCCAACTCAAGAGAAACAGCATCCCTGTTCTCTCTTCCAGCCAGATGGACAAAGTTTTTGCCCAGCTATGGCTTTTCTGAGACAGCATCCCTGTCTGGCATTTCCATCACTACAAATAGGTTCAGTGGACAATTCCCACTGCTCTAAACTAAAACTTACTGATAGAAACTCTGAAAATACATCTTCACATTGTTGCTTAGCTAAAAAACTTCAAACAGGGTGGTTTACATCCCCACAGGGAAGTAACCATATAGTGGATGATAAAGGGAGTAACCAGTCTATTGCAGAGCTACTCTCTACTTATCACCACTTAGACAATAAAGTCTCAACTGGCCAAGGTTAGCCTTATTGTCCATCGTTTGGGGGGGGGTTGTGTGAGAAGGTAGCCTCTTTCTAGCCTTGTTACCCCCACTTTTGGCCTGTTTGTGAGTGTATGTCAGGGTGTTTGTCACTGTTTTCACTGTCTCACTGGGATCCTGATAGCCAGGCCTCAGTGCTCATAGTGAAAACACCATGTTTTCAGTATGGTTGTTATGTGTCACTGGGATCCTGCTGGTCAGGACCCCAGTGCTCATAGGTTTGTGGCCTATATGTATGTGTCACTGGGACCCTGTCCCACAGGGCCCCAGTGCTCATAGGTGTGCATGTATATGTTCCCTGTGTGGTGCCTAACTGTCTCACTGAGGCTCTGCTAACCAGAACCTCGGTGGTTATGCTCTCTCATTACTTTCAAATTGTCACTGACAGGCTAGTGACCATTTTTACCAATTTACATTGGCTTACTGGAACACCCTTATAATTCCCTAGTATATGGTACTGAGGTACCCAGGGTATTGGGGTTCCAGGAGATCCCTATGGGCTGCAGCATTTCTTTTGCCACCCATAGGGAGCTCTGACAATTCTTACACAGGCCTGCCACTGCAGCCTGAGTGAAATAACGTCCACGTTATTTCACAGCCATTTTACACTGCACTTAAGTAACTTATAAGTCACCTATATGTCTAACCTTTACCTGGTAAAGGTTAGGTGCAAAGTTACTTAGTGTGAGGGCACCCTGGCACTAGCCAAGGTGCCCCCACATTGTTCAGAGCCAATTCACTGAACTTTGTGAGTGCGGGGACACCATTACACGCGTGCACTACATATAGGTCACTACCTATATGTAGCTTCACCATGGTAACTCCGAATATGGCCATGTAACATGTCTATGATCATGGAATTGCCCCCTCTATGCCATCCTGGCATTGTTGGTACAATTCCATGATCCCAGTGGTCTGTAGCACAGACCCTGGTACTGCCAGACTGCCCTTCCTGGGGTTTCTCTGCAGCTGCTGCTGCTGCCAACCCCTCAGACAGGCATCTGCCCTCCTGGGGTCCAGCCAGGCCTGGCCCAGGATGGGAGAACAAAGAACTTCCTCTGAGAGAGGGTGTGACACCCTCTCCCTTTGGAAAATGGTGTGAAGGCAGGGGAGGAGTAGCCTCCCCCAGCCTCTGGAAATGCTTTGTTGGGCACAGATGTGCCCAATTCTGCATAAGCCAGTCTACACCGGTTCAGGGACCCCTTAGCCCCTGCTCTGGCGCGAAACTGGACAAAGGAAAGGGGAGTGACCACTCCCCTGACCTGCACCTCCCCTGGGAGGTGTCCAGAGCTCCTCCAGTGTGCTCCAGACCTCTGCCATCTTGGAAACAGAGGTGCTGCTGGCACACTGGACTGCTCTGAGTGGCCAGTGCCACCAGGTGACGTCAGAGACTCCTTGTGATAGGCTCCTTCAGGTGTTAGTAGCCTTTCCTCTCTCCTAGGTAGCCAAACCCTCTTTTCTGGCTATTTAGGGTCTCTGTCTCTGGGGAAACTTTAGATAACGAATGCATGAGCTCAGCCGAGTTCCTCTGCATCTCCCTCTTCACCTTCTGATAAGGAATCGACCGCTGACCGCGCTGGAAGCCTGCAAACCTGCAACATAGTAGCAAAGACGACTACTGCAACTCTGTAACGCTGATCCTGCCGCCTTCTCGACTGTTTTCCTGCTTGTGCATGCTGTGGGGGTAGTCTGCCTCCTCTCTGCACCAGAAGCTCCGAAGAAATCTCCCGTGGGTCGACGGAATCTTCCCCCTGCAACCGCAGGCACCAAAAAGCTGCATCTCCGGTCCCTTGGGTCTCCTCTCAGCACGACGAGCGAGGTCCCTCGAATCCAGCGACACCGTCCAAGTGACCCCCACAGTCCAGTGACTCTTCAGCCCAAGTTTGGTGGAGGTAAGTCCTTGCCTCACCTCGCTGGGCTGCATTGCTGGGAACCGCGACTTTGCAAGCTTCTCCGGCCCCTGTGCACTTCCGGCGGAAATCCTGTGTGCACAGCCAAGCCTGGGTCCACGGCACTCTAACCTGCATTGCACGACTTTCTAAGTTGGTCTCCGGCGACGTGGGACTCCTTTGTGCAACTTCGGCGAGCACCGTTTCACGCATCCTCGTAGTGCCTGTTTCTGGCACTTCTCCGGGTGCTACCTGCTTCAGTGAGGGCTCTTTGTCTTGCTCGACGTCCCCTCTCTTGGCAGGTCCAATTTGCGACCTCCTGGTCCCTCCTGGGCCCCAGCAGCGTCCAAAAACGCCAAACGCACGATTTGCGTGTAGCAAGGCTTGTTGGCGTCCATCCGGCGGGAAAACACTTCTGCACGACTCTCCAAGGCGTGGGGGATCCATCCTCCAAAGGGGAAGTCTCTAGCCCTTGTCGTTCCTGCAGTATTCACAGTTCTTCAGCCTAGTAAGAGCTTCTTTGCACCAACCGCTGGCATTTCTTGGGTATCTGCCCATCTCCGAGCTGCTTGTGACTTTTGGACTTGGTCCCCTTGTTCCACAGGTACCTTCAGACAGGAATCCATCGTTGTTGCATTGCTGATTTGTGTTTTCCTTGCATTCTCCCTCTAACACGACTATTTTGTCCTTAGGGGAACTTTAGTGCACTTTGCACTCACTTTTCAGGGTCTTGGGGAGGGTTATTTTTCTAACTCTCACTATTGTCTAATAGTCCCAGCGACCCTCTACAAGGTCACATAGGTTTGGGGTCCATTCGTGGTTCGCATTCCACTTCTGGAGTATATGGTTTGTGTTGCCCCTATCCCTATGTTTCCCCATTGCATCCTATTGTAACTATACATTGTTTGCACTGTTTTCTAAGACTATACTGCATATTTTTGCTATCGTGTATATATATCTTGTGTATATTTCCTATCCTCTCACTGAGGGTATACTCTAAGATACTTTGGCATATTGTCATAAAAATAAAGTACCTTTATTTTTAGTATAACTGTGTATTGTGTTTTCTTATGATATTGTGCATATGACACTAAGTGGTACTGTAGTAGCTTCACACGTCTCCTAGTTCAGCCTGAGCTGCTTTGCTAAGCTACCATTATCTATCAGCCTAAGCTGCTAGACACCCTATACACTAATAAGGGATAACTGGGCCTGGTGCAAGGTGCAAGTACCCCTTGGTACTCACTACAAGCCAGTCCAGCCTCCTACAGGGTCCACTCCATTTGTCCTGGAGTGCTCTTGGGGCCACAGGCTCCAATAACCACACCTTCTGTCCTGGGTGGTACTGAGTCAGGGCAGCCTTCTGGTCATGCCATTGCTTTTGCAGCTCCTGGCTGGCCTGAATGTTTTCACTGGCCTTTTTCATAAACTCAGCCATTCTGGATCTTAGGCCAAGTACATAGTCTACTATGTCCTGTTTAGGAGCTTTTAAATATTTTTCCCAACCCTCCTTCACAAGAGCAAGTGGACCTTTTACAGGGTGCACAAAGAGGAGTTCAAAGGGGCTGAAGCCCACTCCTTTCTGGGGTACCTCTCTGTAAGCAAAAAGGAGGCAAGGTAACAGGCCATCCCATCTCCTACTGAGTTTTTCAGGGAGTCCCATTGTCATACCTTTGAGAGTTTTATTAAACCTCTCAACCAGACCATTTGTTTGTGGATGATAAGGAGTTGTGAACTTGTAAGTAACACCACACTCTTTCCACATTGCTTTTAGGTACGCAGACATGAAGTTGCTACCTCTGTCTGACACCACTTCCTTAGGAAAAGCCACCCTGGAAAAGATTCCCAGGAGGGCTTTTGCCACTGCAGGAGCTGTAGTAGTCCTTAAGGGAATGGCTTCAGGGTATCTTGTGGCAACGGTCCACTACCACCAAGATAAATCTATTGCCTGAAGCTGTTGGAGGGTCAAGGGGGCCAACTATGTCAATCCCTACCCTTTCAAAGGGCACCCCAAACACTGGAAGTGGAATTAGAGGGGCCTTTGAAGTGCCACCAGTCTTGCCACTGGCTTGGCAGGTCACACAAGATTTACAAAAGTGTTTTGTGTCCTCTGACATATGAGGCCAGTGAAACAAGGGAACAAGTCTTTCCCAAGTTTTCGTCTGGCCCAAATGCCCAGCCAAAGGAATGTCATGAGCCAGGGTGAGAAGAAACTCTCTGTGCTGCAAGGGAATGACCAATCCCCTGGCAGCTCCAGGTTTAGGGTCCCTTGACTCTGTGTACAAGAGGTTGTCTTCCCAGTACACCCTATGGCTATCACTGACATCCCCATTCTGCTGTTTGACAGCTTGCTGTCTTAAACCCTCTAATGTGGGACAGGTTTGTTGTGCCACATTCAGCTCTTCCCTGGCAGGCCCCTCTGCACCCAAAGCTCAAGAGTGTCTGCTGCCAGCTCCTCTGGTGTAGGTTCTGCACAGGGAGAGGATTCCTCTTCCTCAAAAGGGGAATCCTCTGTAGAGGGAGGGATAGTGGGCAGGGATTTACCCTTTCTACCCCTAGTTTTTGGGGGCACTTGGTCCATTGTTCCAGGATCCAAGCTTCCCTGTCCTTTTAGCTTCTTGGCCTGTGCCCTTGTTAAAGCAAAAATATGCCCAGGAATGCCCAGCATTGCTGCATGAGCTCCAACTCCACTTCTGCCCAAGCTGATGTTTCCAAATCATTCCCTAGTAGGCAATCTACAGGTAACTCAGTGGCTACCACAAATTTCTTTGGACCAGTAATCCCCCCCACCCCCAGTTGAGATTCACAACAGCCATGGGGTGGCTAAGAGTGTTGTTATGAGCATCAGTCACTTGGTACTGCTGACCAAGTAGGTGTTGATCAGGGTGGACCCGTTTTTCTATCACCATAGTTACACTGGCTCCTGTGTCCCTATATGCCTCAATCTCAACATTGATTAGGGGTAGTTGCTTGTACTTACCCTTATTAAGGGGAGAAGCAACCAAGGTGGCAAAGTCAATGCCACCATCAGAGACTAAAACAGCCTCTGTGGTCTCCCTAACAAGACCGACCCAAACTACATTGCCAATAGTGAACCCAGCTACACCCTTGGATTGGCAATTTATAGTAGATTTCCCCCCCACCACTGATATTACTAGGGGGCACTAGAGGTTGCAACAGGGGATGTGGTGGTGGGAGTGTGAAAAAGTAGCCTCTTTCTAGTCTTGTTACCCCCACTTTTGGCCTGTTTGTGAGTGTATGTCAGGGTGTTTTCACTGTCTCACTGGGATCCTGCTAGCCAGGGCCCAGTGCTCATAGTGAAAACCCTATGTTTTCAGGATGTTTGTTAGGTGTCACTGGGACCCTGCTAGTCAGGACCCCAGTGCTCATAAGTTTGTGGCCTATATGTATGTGTTCCCTGTGTGGTGCCTAACTGTCTCACTGAGGCTCTGCTAACCAGAACCTCAGTGGTTATGCTCTCTCATTTCTTTCAAATTGTCACTAACAGGCTAGTGACCAATTTTACCAATTTATATTGGTATACTGTGTAGGAAAGTACCATCTTGCCTGGCATGTTACCCCCATTTTTCACTGTATATATGTTGTTTTAGTTGTATGTGTCACTGGGACCCTGGTAACCCAGGGCCCCAGTGCTCATAAGTGTGCCTGAATGTGTTACCTGTGTAGTGACTAACTGTCTCACTGAGGCTCTGCTAATCAGAACCTCAGTGGTTATGCTCTCTCATTTCTTTCCAAATTGTCACTAACAGGCTAGTGACCATTTTTACCAATTTACATTGGCTTACTGGAACACCCTTATAATTCCCTAGTATATGGTACTGAGGTACCCAGGGTATTGGGGTTCCAGGAGATCCCTATGGGCTGCAGCATTTCTTTTGCCACCCATAGGGAGCTCTGACAATTCTTACACAGGCCTGCCACTGCAGCCTGAGTGAAATAACGTCCACGTTATTTCACAGCCATTTTACACTGCACTTAAGTAACTTATAAGTCACCTATATGTCTAACCTTTACATGGTAAAGGTTAGGTGCAAAGTTACTTAGTGTGAGGGCACCCTGGCACTAGCCAAGGTGCCCCCACATTGTTCAGAGCCAATTCCCTGAACTTTGTGAGTGCGGGGACACCATTACACGCGTGCACTACATATAGGTCACTACCTATGTGTAGCTTCACAATGGTAACTCCGAATATGGCCATGTAACATGTCTATGATCATGGAATTGCCCCCTCTATGCCATCCTGGCATAGTTGGCACAATCCCATGATCCCAGTGGTCTGTAGCACAGACCCTGGTACTGCCAAACTGCCCTTCCTGGGGTTTCACTGCAGCTGCTGCTGCTGCCAACCCCTCAGACAGGCATCTGCCCTCCTGGGGTCCAGCCAGGCCTGGCCCAGGATGGCAGAACAAAGAACTTCCTCTGAGAGAGGGTGTGACACCCTCTCCCTTTGGAAAATGGTGTGAAGGCAGGGGAGGAGTAGCCTCCCCCAGCCTCTGGAAATGCTTTCTTGGGCACAGATGTGCCCAATTCTGCATAAGCCAGTCTACACCGGTTCAGGGACCCCTTAGCCCCTGCTCTGGCGCGAAACTGGACAAAGGAAAGGGGAGTGACCACTCCCCTGACCTGCACCTCCCCTGGGAGGTGTCCAGAGCTCCTCCAGTGTGCTCCAGACCTCTGCCATCTTGGAAACAGAGGTGCTGCTGGCACACTGGACTGCTCTGAGTGGCCAGTGCCACCAGGTGACGTCAGAGACTCCTGCTGATAGGCTCCTTCAGGTGTTAGTAGCCTATCCTCTCTCCTAGGTAGCCAAACCCTCTTTTCTGGCTATTTAGGGTCTCTGTCTCTGGGGAAACTTTAGATAACGAATGCAAGAGCTCATCCGAGTTCCTCTGCATCTCCCTCTTCACCTTCTGATAAGGAATCGACTGCTGACCGCGCTGGAAGCCTGCAAACCTGCAACATAGTAGCAAAGACGACTACTGCAACTCTGTAACGCTGATCCTGCCGCCTTCTCGACTGTTTTCCTGCTTGTGCATGCTGTGGGGGTAGCCTGCCTCCTCTCTGCACCAGAAGCTCCGAAGAAATCTCCCGTGGGTCGACGGAATCTTCCCCCTGCAACCGCAGGCACCAAAAAGCTGCATTACCGGTCCCTTGGGTCTCCTCTCAGCACGACGAGCGAGGTCCCTCGAATCCAGCGACTCTGTCCAAGTGACCCCCACAGTCCAGTGACTCTTCAGTCCAAGTTTGGTGGAGGTAAGTCCTTGCCTCACCTCGCTGGGCTGCATTGCTGGGAACCGCGACTTTGCAGCTACTCCGGCCCCTGTGCACTTCCGGCAGAAATCCTTTGTGCACAGCCAAGCCTGGGTCCACGGCACTCTAACCTGCATTGCACGACTTTCTAAGTTGGTCTCCGGCGACGTGGGACTCCTTTGTGCAACTTCGGCGAGCACCGTTTCACGCATCCCCGTAGTGCCTGTTTATGGCACTTCTCCGGGAGCTACCTGCTTTAGTGAGGGCTCACTGTCTTGCTCGACGTCCCTTCTCTCTTCAGGTCCAATTTGCGACCTCCTGGTCCCTTCTGGGCCCCAGCAGCGTCCAAAAACGCCAATCGCACGATTTGCAGCTAGCAAGGCTTGTTGGTGTTCTTTCGGCGGGAAAACACTTCTGCACGACTCTCCAAGGCGAGAGAGATCCGTCCACCAAAGGGGAAGTCTCTAGCCCTTTTCGTTCCTGCAGAAACCTCAGCTTCTTCTGTCCAGTCGAAGCTTCTTTGCACCCGCAGCTGGCATTTCCTGGGCATCTGCCCATCTCCGACTTGCTTGTGACTTTTGGACTTGGTCCCCTTGTTCCACAGGTACCCTAGATTGGAAATCTACAGTTGTTGCATTGCTGGTTTGTGTCTTTCCTGCATTATTCCTCTAACACGAATTCTTTGTCCTTAGGGGAACTTTAGTGCACTTTGCACTCACTTTTCAGGGTCTTGGGGAGGGTTATTTTTCTAACTCTCACTATTTTCTAATAGTCCCAGCGACCCTCTACAAGGTCACATAGGTTTGGGGTCCATTCGTGGTTCGCATTCCACTTTTGGAGTATATGGTTTGTGTTGCCCCTATCCCTATGTTTCCCCATTGCATCCTATTGTAACTATACATTGTTTGCACTGTTTTCTAAGACTATACTGCATATTTTTGCTATTGTGTATATATATCTTGTGTATATTTCCTATCCTCTCACTGAGGGTACACTCTAAGATACTTTGGCATATTGTCATAAAAATAAAGTACCTTTATTTTTAGTATAACTGTGTATTGTGTTTTCTTATGATATTGTGCATATGACACTAAGTGGTACTGTAGTAGCTTCACACGTCTCCTAGTTCAGCCTAAGCTGCTCTGCTAAGCTACCATTATCTATCAGCCTAAGCTGCTAGACACCCTATACACTAATAAGGGATAACTGGGCCTGGTGCAAGGTGCAAGTACCCCTTGGTACTCACTACAAGCCAGTCCAGCCTCCTACATTGGTTGTGCAGTGGTGGGATAAGTGCTTGAGACTACTTACCACTCTTGTCATTGTACTTTTCATAAGAGAAAAATATACAAAACAAGGTCAGTGTATATACACATAGCCAAAAAGTTTTGCATTTCCTCTTTTCACTCTTTTCTAAGTGCTGAAAAGTACTTCTAAGCTTTCAAAAAGTTCTTAAAAGTTTTAAAAGTTTTTTTTCTGTCTTTCCAAAAAGTTCTGAAAACTTTTTTCTCTTTTTCTATCACTTTAACTCTCTCTAAAAAATGTCTGGCACAGGCCAAAGTGTTGATCTGTCCAAACTTGCATATGACAACCTTAGCTGGAAAAGAGCAAGGAGTCTCTGTATAGAGAGAGGTTTGAGTGTAGGGAAGAATCCTTCCTTGGAACTGTTACTTAACATGCTTAGAGAACAGGATAAGGCCATAGGTGCCCCATCTGTTGAAAAAGTACCTAATAGTTCCCAATCTGATTCAGGGACTCCCCCAGGAAAAGATTCAGGAAAGAAACTTCCTAGCCTGCCCATTACTAGACAATCTAGCATAGATGGTAATGATGATGAGCCACACCAAATAAATAGTGTTGTCTCACATCATAGCAAAAGCATTTATTCTCACCATACTGGTAGTAATGTTTCTGTAAACCAAGCTGTTAGGGTGGCTTCTGTAAGGGACAGGTCTCCTTCTGTTCATTCCCATCATAGCTCTGTTTCTAGAAATGTCCCTCCCACCAACCCTGATGACAGAATGTTAGAGAGGGAACTCAATAAGTTGAGGGTGGAACAAATCAGACTGAAGCTTAAAAAGCAACAGCTGGATTTGGATAGACAGTCTTTTGAATTAGAGAAGGAAAGACAGAAGTTGGGTTTAGATACCCATGGTGGCAGCAGCAGTATTCCCCATAGTCATCCTGCAAAAGAGCATGATTCCAGGAATCTGCACAAGATAGTTCCCCCTTATAAGGAGGGGGATGACATTAACAAGTGGTTTGCTGCACTTGAGAGGGCCTGTGTTGTACAGGATGTCCCTCAAAGGCAGTGGGCTGCTATCCTATGGCTATCATTTAGTGGAAAAGGTAGGGATAGGCTCCTTACTGTGAAAGAAAATGATGCTAATAATTTCCAAGTTCTTAAGAATGCACTCCTGGATGGTTATGGCTTAACCACTGAACAGTACAGGATAAAGTTCAGAGAGACCAAAAAGGAGTCTTCACAAGACTGGGTTGATTTCATTGACCAGGCAGTGAAGGCCCTGGAGGGGTGGTTACATGGCAGTAAAGTTACTGATTATGACAGCCTGTATAACTTGATCCTGAGAGAGCATATTCTTAATAATTGTGTGTCTGATTTGTTGCACCAGTACTTGGTGGACTCTGATCTGACCTCTCCCCAAGAATTGGGAAAGAAGGCAGACAAATGGGTCAGAACAAGAGTGAACAGAAAAGTTCATACAGGGGGTGACAAAGATGGCAACAAAAAGAAGGATGGTAAGTCTTCTGACAAGGGTGGGGACAAAACTAAAAATGAGTCTTCATCAGGCCCACAAAAACACTCTAGTGGGGGTGGTGGGTCCAAATCCTCCTTTAATCAGAACAAGGAAAAGAAACCATGGTGCTATTTATGTAAAATAAAAGGCCATTGGACAACAGATCCCAGTTGTCCAAAGAAAGGCACCACAGCTCCTACCAATACAACCCCTACTGCTACACCTAGTGTCCCTACTAATAGCAGTGGTGGTGGGAGCAAACCTACTAATAGCCAATCCAAGGGAGTAGCTGGGCTCACTTTTGGTAATTTAGTTGGGGTTGGTCTGATTAGGGAGACCACAGAGGCTACTTTAGTCTCTGAAGGGGCTATTGATTTAGCCACTTTGGTTGCTTGCCCCCATAACTTGGAGAAGTACAAGCAACTAACCCTAATAAATGGTGTTGAGGTCCAGGCCTACAGGGACACAGGTGCCAGTGTCACAATGGTGATTGAGAAACTGGTGCACCCTGAACAACACATACTTGGACACCAGTACCAAGTAACCGATGCTCACAACATAACACAAAGCCACCCCATGGCTGTTGTAAATCTCAACTGGGGGGGGGGTAACTGGTCCAAAGAAAGTTGTGGTAGCTTCAGATTTACCTGTAGACTGTCTATTAGGGAATGATTTGGAGACATCAGCTTGGTCAGATGTGGAGTTGGAGGCCCATGCAGCAATGCTGGGCATTCCAGGGCATATTTTTGCTTTGACAAGGGCTCAGGCCAAAAAGCAAAAAGGACAGGGAAGCTTGGATCCTTGAACTATGGACCAAGTGCTCCCTAAAGCTAGGGCTAGTAGAAGCAAACCACTTCCTACTATCCCTCCCTCTACAGTGGATTCTAATTCTGAGGAAGAAGAATTCCCTCCCTGTGCAGAACCTACACCAGAGGAGCTGGAAGCAGACACTGCTGAGCTTTTGGGTGAAGGGGGGCCTGCCAGAGAGGAGCTGAGTGTGGCACAGCAAACCTGTCCCACATTAGAGGGTCTCAGACAGCAAGCTGTCAAACAGGCTAATGGGGATGTCAGTGACTCTCACAGAGTTTACTGGGAGGACAACCTCTTGTACACTGAGCATAGGGATCCTAAACCTGGAGCTGCCAGGAGATTAGTGATTCCTCAGGAGTACAGAAAGTTCCTCCTAACACTGGCACATGACATTCCCTTAGCTGGGCACCTAGGACAAATGAAAACTTGGGACAGGCTTGTTCCCCTGTTTCATTGGCCTAGGATGTCTGAGGACACAAAGGAATTTTGTAAGTCCTGTAAAACCTGTCAAGCCAGTGGCAAGACAGGTGGCACCCCAAAGGCACCCCTTATCCCACTGCCTGTGGTTGGGGTTCCCTTTGAAAGGGTAGGGGTTGACATAGTTGGCCCCCTTGACCCTCCTACTGCTTCAGGCAATAGGTTTATCTTGGTGGTAGTGGACCATGCCACAAGATATCCTGAAGCTATTCCTTTAAGGACCACTACAGCTCCTGCAGTGGCAAAGGCCCTCCTGGGAATATTTTCCAGGGTGGGCTTCCCAAAGGAAGTAGTATCAGACAGAGGAAGCAATTTCATGTCTGCATACTTAAAGGCCATGTGGAAGGAGTGTGGTGTAACGTACAAGTTCACAACACCCTATCATCCACAAACAAATGGACTGGTGGAGAGATTTAATAAAACTCTCAAAGGCATGATTATGGGTCTCCCTGAAAAACTCCGCAGGAGATGGGATATCCTTCTACCATGCCTCCTTTTTGCCTACAGGGAGGTACCCCAGAAAGGAGTGGGCTTCAGCCCCTTTGAACTTCTTTTTGGACACCCTGTTAGGGGTCCACTCACACTTGTAAAGGAGGGTTGGGAACAACCTTTAAAAGCTCCTAAGCAGGATATTGTGGATTATGTACTTGGCCTCAGATCAAGGATGGCTGAGTACATGAAAAAGGCCAGTAAAAACCTTCAGGCCAGCCAAGAGCTCCAGAAGCAAGGGCATGATCAGAAGGCTGTTTTGGTTCAGTACCAACCAGGGCAGGAAGTGTGGGTCTTGGAGCCTGTGGCCCCAAGAGCACTCCAAGATAAATGGAGTGGTCCCCACACAATTGTTGAAAAGAAGGGAGAAGTCACCTATTTGGTTGACTTAGGCACTGCCAGAAGTCCACTTAGGGTGCTCCATGTCAACCGCCTGAAACCCTACTATGACAGGGCTGATCTCACCCTGCTCATGGCAACTGATGAGGGACAGGAAGAAGACAGTGATCCTCTACCTGATCTCTTCTCTTCCACAGAACAAGATGCTCTTGTGGAAGGTGTAGTTTTGGCAGATTGTCTTACTGCTGAGCAGAAAGACCATTGCATAAATCTCCTAGGACAATTTTCAGAACTCTTCTCTACTGTGCCAGGCACCACTTCTTGGTGTGAGCACACTATAGATACTGGAGACAGTTTACCTGTCAAAAGTAAGATCTATAGGCAGCCTGACCATGTCAGGGACTGCATAAAGCAAGAAGTTCAGAAAATGTTGGAACTAGGAGTGGTTGAGCACTCTGACAGTCCATGGGCTTCTCCTGTGGTACTGGTACCAAAACCCAATTCTAAAGATGGAAAGAAGGAAATGCGGTTTTGTGTAGACTATAGAGGTCTCAACTTGGTAACCAAAACTGATGCTCACCCTATACCCAGGGCAGATGAGCTTATAGATACACTGGCATCTGCCAAGTATCTAAGCACTTTTGATTTGACTGCAGGGTATTGGCAGATCAAATTATCAGAAGATGCTAAATCTAAGACTGCATTTTCTACCATTGGAGGACATTACCAGTTTACTGTAATGCCTTTAGGTTTGAAAAATGCACCTGCCACTTTTCAGAGGTTGGTGAACACAGTCCTGCAAGGGCTGGAAGCTTTCAGTGCAGCATATTTGGACGATATAGCTGTCTTTAGCTCCAGCTGGGATGATCACCTGGTCCACCTATGGAAAGTTTTGGAGGCCCTGCAAAAGGCAGGCCTCACTATCAAGGCTTCAAAGTGCCAGATAGGGCAGGGTAAGGTGGTTTATCTGGGACACCTTGTTGGTGGGGAACAGATTGCACCACTTCAGGGGAAAATCCAAACAATTATTGATTGGGTTCCCCCTACCACTCAGACTCAGGTGAGAGCCTTCCTAGGCCTCACTGGGTATTACAGGAGGTTCATTAAGAACTATGGCTCCATTGCAGCCCCTCTTAATGACCTCACATCCAAGAAAATGCCTAAAAAGGTATTATGGACAGCAAACTGTCAGAAAGCTTCTGAGGAGCTGAAGCAGGCCATGTGCTCTGCACCTGTCCTGAAAAGCCCTTGTTACTCTAAAAAATTCTATGTCCAAACTGATGCATCTGAATTAGGAGTAGGGGCAGTCCTATCACATCTTAATTCTGAGGGCCAGGATCAACCTGTTGCTTTTATTAGTAGGAGGTTGACCCCTAGAGAAAAGCGTTGGTCTGCCATAGAGAGGGAGGCCTTTGCTGTGGTCTGGGCTCTGAAGAAGTTGAGGCCATACCTGTTTGGCACTCACTTCATTGTTCAGACAGACCACAAACCTCTACTTTGGCTAAAACAAATGAAAGGTGAAAATCCTAAATTGTTGAGGTGGTCCATATCCCTACAGGGAATGGACTATACAGTGGAACATAGACCTGGGAGTAGCCACTCCAATGCAGATGGACTCTCCAGATATTTCCACTTAGACAATGAAGACTCATCAGGTCATGGCTAGTCTTATTGTCCTTCGTTTGGGGGGGGGTTGTGTAGGAAAGTACCATCTTGCCTGGCATGTTACCCCCATTTTTCACTGTATATATGTTGTTTTAGTTGTATGTGTCACTGGGACCCTGGTAACCCAGGGCCCCAGTGCTCATAAGTGTGCCTGAATGTGTTACCTGTGTAGTGACTAACTGTCTCACTGAGGCTCTGCTAATCAGAACCTCAGTGGTTATGCTCTCTCATTTCTTTCCAAATTGTCACTAACAGGCTAGTGACCATTTTTACCAATTTACATTGGCTTACTGGAACACCCTTATAATTCCCTAGTATATGGTACTGAGGTACCCAGGGTATTGGGGTTCCAGGAGATCCCTATGGGCTGCAGCATTTCTTTTGCCACCCATAGGGAGCTCTGACAATTCTTACACAGGCCTGCCACTGCAGCCTGAGTGAAATAACGTCCACGTTATTTCACAGCCATTTTACACTGCACTTAAGTAACTTATAAGTCACCTATATGTCTAACCTTTACATGGTAAAGGTTAGGTGCAAAGTTACTTAGTGTGAGGGCACCCTGGCACTAGCCAAGGTGCCCCCACATTGTTCAGAGCCAATTCCCTGAACTTTGTGAGTGCGGGGACACCATTACACGCGTGCACTACATATAGGTCACTACCTATGTGTAGCTTCACAATGGTAACTCCGAATATGGCCATGTAACATGTCTATGATCATGGAATTGCCCCCTCTATGCCATCCTGGCATAGTTGGCACAATCCCATGATCCCAGTGGTCTGTAGCACAGACCCTGGTACTGCCAAACTGCCCTTCCTGGGGTTTCACTGCAGCTGCTGCTGCTGCCAACCCCTCAGACAGGCATCTGCCCTCCTGGGGTCCAGCCAGGCCTGGCCCAGGATGGCAGAACAAAGAACTTCCTCTGAGAGAGGGTGTGACACCCTCTCCCTTTGAAAAATGGTGTGAAGGCAGGGGAGGAGTAGCCTCCCCCAGCCTCTGGAAATGCTTTCTTGGGCACAGATGTGCCCAATTCTGCATAAGCCAGTCTACACCGGTTCAGGGACCCCTTAGCCCCTGCTCTGGCGCGAAACTGGACAAAGGAAAGGGGAGTGACCACTCCCCTGACCTGCACCTCCCCTGGGAGGTGTCCAGAGCTCCTCCAGTGTGCTCCAGACCTCTGCCATCTTGGAAAAAGAGGTGCTGCTGGCACACTGGACTGCTCAGAGTGGCCAGTGCCACCAGGTGACGTCAGAGACTCCTGCTGATAGGCTCCTTCAGGTGTTAGTAGCCTATCATCTCTCCTAGGTAGCCAAACCCTCTTTTCTGGCTATTTAGGGTCTCTGTCTCTGGGGAAACTTTAGATAACGAATGCAAGAGCTCATCCGAGTTCCTCTGCATCTCCCTCTTCACCTTCTGATAAGGAATCGACTGCTGACCGCGCTGGAAGCCTGCAAACCTGCAACATAGTAGCAAAGACGACTACTGCAACTCTGTAACGCTGATCCTGCCGCCTTCTCGACTGTTTTCCTGCTTGTGCATGCTGTGGGGGTAGCCTGCCTCCTCTCTGCACCAGAAGCTCCGAAGAAATCTCCCGTGGGTCGACGGAATCTTCCCCCTGCAACCGCAGGCACCAAAAAGCTGCATTACCGGTCCCTTGGGTCTCCTCTCAGCACGACGAGCGAGGTCCCTCGAATCCAGCGACTCTGTCCAAGTGACCCCCACAGTCCAGTGACTCTTCAGTCCAAGTTTGGTGGAGGTAAGTCCTTGCCTCATCTCGCTGGGCTGCATTGCTGGGAACCGCGACTTTGCAGCTATTCCGGCCCCTGTGCACTTCCGGCAGAAATCCTTTGTGCACAGCCAAGCCTGGGTCCACGGCACTCTAACCTGCATTGCACGACTTTCTAAGTTGGTCTCCGGCGACGTGGGACTCCTTTGTGCAACTTCGGCGAGCACCGTTTCACGCATCCTCGTAGTGCCTGTTTCTGGCACTTCTCCGGGTGCTACCTACTTCAGTGAGGGCTCATTGTCTTGCTCGACGTCCCCTCTCTCTTCAGGTCCAATTTGCGACCTCCTGGTCCCTTCTGGGCCCCAGCAGCGTCCAAAAACGCCAATCGCACGATTTGCAGCTAGCAAGGCTTGTTGGCGTTCTTTCGGCGGGAAAACACTTCTGCACGACTCTCCAAGGCGGGAGGGATCCGTCCACCAAAGGGGAAGTCTCTAGCACTTTTCATTCCTGCAGAAACCTCAGCTTCTTCTGTCCAGTCGAAGCTTCTTTGCACCCGCAGCTGGCATTTCCTGGGCATCTGCCCATCTCCGACTTGCTTGTGACTTTTGGACTTGGTCCCCTTGTTCCACAGGTACCCTAGATTGGAAATCCACAGTTGTTGCATTGCTGGTTTGTGTCTTTCCTGCATTATTCCTCTAACACGACTTCTTTGTCCTTAGGGGAACTTTAGTGCACTTTGCACTCACTTTTCAGGGTCTTGGGGAGGGTTATTTTTCTAACTCTCACTATTTTCTAATAGTCCCAGCGACCCTCTACAAGGTCACATAGGTTTGGGGTCCATTCGTGGTTCGCATTCCACTTTTGGAGTATATGGTTTGTGTTGCCCCTATCCCTATGTTTCCCCATTGCATCCTATTGTAACTATACATTGTTTGCACTGTTTTCTAAGACTATACTGCATATTTTTGCTATTGTGTATATATATCTTGTGTATATTTCCTATCCTCTCACTGAGGGTACACTCTAAGATACTTTGGCATATTGTCATAAAAATAAAGTACCTTTATTTTTAGTATAACTGTGTATTGTGTTTTCTTATGATATTGTGCATATGACACTAAGTGGTACTGTAGTAGCTTCACACGTCTCCTAGTTCAGCCTAAGCTGCTCTGCTACGCTACCATTATCTATCAGCCTAAGCTGCTAGACACCCTATACACTAATAAGGGATAACTGGGCCTGGTGCAAGGTGCAAGTACCCCTTGGTACTCACTACAAGCCAGTCCAGCCTCCTACATACTGGAACACCCTTATAATTCCCTAGTATATGGTACTGAGGTACCCAGGGTATTGGGGTTCCAGGAGATCCCTATGGGCTGCAGCATTTCTTTTGCCACCCATAGGGAGCTCTGACAATTCTTACACAGGCCTGCCACTGCAGCCTGAGTGAAATAATGCACACATTATTTCACAGCCATTTTCACTGCACTTAAGTAACTTATAAGTGACCTATATGTCTAACCTTTACCTGGTAAAGGTTAGGTGCAAAGTTACTTAGTGTGTGGGCACCCTGGCACTAGCCAAGGTGCCCCCACATTGTTCAGGGCAAATTCCCCGAACTTTGTGAGTGCGGGGACACCATTACACGCGTGCACTACACATAGGTCAATACCTATGTGTAGCTTCACAATGGTAACTCCGAATATGGCCATGTAACATGTCTAAGATCATGGAATTGCCCCCTCTATGCCATCCTGGTATTGTTGGCACAATCCCATGATCCCACGGGTCTGTAGCACAGACCTGGGTACTGCCAAACTGCCTTTTCAGGGGTTTCACTGCAGCTACTGCTGCTGCCAACCCCCCAGACAGGTTTCTGCCCTCCTGGGGTCCAGCCAGGCTTGGCCCAGGATTGCAGAACACAGGACTTCCTCAGAGAGAGGGTGTTACACCCTCTCCCTTTGGAAAAAGGTGTTAAGGCAGGGGAGGAGTAGCCTCCCCCAGCCTCTGGAAATGCTTTCATGGGCACAGATGGTGCCCATTTCTGCATAAGCCAGTCTACACCGGTTCAGGGACCCCTCAGCCCTGCTCTGGTGTGAAACTGGACAAAGGAAAGGGGAGTGACCACTCCCCTGACCTGCACCTCCCCTGGGAGGAGCCCAGAGCTCCTCCAGTGTGCTCCAGACCTCTGCCATCTTGGAAACAGAGGTGCTGCTGGCACACTGGACTGCTCTGAGTGGCCAGGGCCAGCAGGTGACGTCAGAGACTCCTTCTGATAGGCTCCTTCAGGTGTTGCTAGCCTATCCTCTCTACTAAGTAGACAAACCCTCTTTTCTGGCTATTTAGGGTCTGTGCTTTGGAGAATTCCTTAGATAACGAATGCAAGAGCTCATCAGAGTTCCTCTGCATCTCTCTCTTCACCTTCTGCCAAGGAATCGACTGCTGACCGCGCTGGAAGCCTGCAAAACTGCAACAAAGTAGCTAAGACGACTACTGCAACTCTGTAACGCTGATCCTGCCGCCTTCTCGACTGTTTTCCTGGTGGTGCATGCTGTGGGGGTAGTCTGCCTCCTCTCTGCACTAGAAGCTCTGAAGCAATCTCCCGTGGGTCGACGGAATCTTCCCCCTGCTACCGCAGGCACCAAAGAACTGCATCACCGGTCCCCTGGGTCTCCTCTCAGCACGACGAGCGAGGTCCCTTGAATCCAGCAACTGTGTCCAAGTGAATCCCACAGTCCAGTGACTCTTCAGTCCAAGTGTGGTGGAGGTAAGTCCTTGCCTCCCCACGCCAGACTGCATAGCTGGGAACCATGACTTTTGCAGCTACTCCGGCCTCTGTGCACTTCCGGCAGAAATCCTTTGTACACAGCCAAGCCTGGGTCCACGGCACTCTAACCTGCATTGCACGACTTTCTATGTGGCCTTCCGGCGACGTGGGACTCCTTTGTTCAACTTTGGGTGAGCACCATTTCACTCCTCTTTGTAGTGCCTGTTCTGGCACTTGTGCGGGTGCTGCCTGCTTCTGAGAGGGCTCCTTGTCTTGCTCGATGCCCCCTCTGTCCCCAGACGCAATTGGCGACATCCTGGTCCCTCCTGGACCACAGCAGCATCCAAAAACCCTAACTGCACGATTTGCAGCTAGCAAGGCTTGTTGGCGGTCTTTTGGTGGGAAAACACTTCTGCACGACTCTCCACAGCGTGGGGGATCCATCCTCCAAAGGGGAAGTCTCTAGCCCTTGTCATTCCTGCAGAATCCTCAGCTTCTACTGTCCAGTAGCAGCTTCTTTGCACCCACAGCTGGCATTTCCTGGGCATCTGCCCATCTCCGACTTGCTTGTGACTTTTGGACTTGGTCCCCTTGTTCCACAGGTACCCTCGACTGGAAATCCATCGTTGTTGCATTGCTGGTTTGTGTCTCTCCTGCAGAATTCCCCTATCACGACTTCTATGTCCTTTGGGGAACTTTAGTGCACTTTGCACTCACTTTTCAGGGTCTTGGGGGGGGCTATTTTTCTAACCCTTACTATTTTCTAACAGTCCCAGCGACCCTCTACAAGGTCACATAGGTTTGGGGTCCATTTGTGGTTCGCATTCCACTTTTGGAGTATATGGTTTGTGTTGCCCCTATCCCTATGTGTCCCCATTGCATCCTATTGTAACTATACATTGTTTGCACTGTTTTCTAAGACTATACTGCATATTTTTGGTATTGTGTACATATATCTTGTGTATATTTGCTATCCTCATACTGAGGGTACACTCTGAGATACTTTGGCATATTGTCATAAAAATAAAGTACCTTTATTTTTAGTATATCTGTGTATTTTGTTTTCTTATGATATTGTGCAAGTGACACTAGTGGTACTGTAGGAGCTTCACTCGTCTCCTAGTTCAGCCTAAGCTGCTCTGCTAAGCTACCATTATCTATCAGCCTAAGCTGCTAGACACCCTATACACTAATAAGGGATACCTGGGCCTGGTGCAAGGTGTAAGTACCCCTTGGTACTCACTACAAGCCAGTCCAGCCTCCTACAGGGAGGTTTGGTGTTTTTCTTTGGACAAGTGGAATCACTTGCCCAATGGCCTTTGACTTTACACAAATAACACCAAGGCCTTTTCTGATTGTTTGAAGTGGATTTGGACCCATCACCCGCAGATAATTTTTGTGGGCCTGGTGAAGACTCAGAGGGTCTGATTACAACTTTGGAGGAGGTGTTAATCCGTCCCAAAAGTGAAGGTAAAGTGACGGATATGCCACCAGCCGTATTACGAGTCCATTTTATCCTATGGAACTCGTAATACAGCTGGTGGTATTTCTGTCACTTTTGGGACGGATTAACACCTCCTCCAAAGTTGTAATCAGGCCCAGAATGTTTACTTTTGTCCCCACCCTTCTAGCCATCCTTGTCACCCCATATATGAACTTTTCTGTTCACCCTTGTTCTGACCCATTTGTCTGCCTTCTTTCCCAATTCTTGGGGAGAGGTCAGATCAGAGTCCACTAGGTATTGGTGCAACAAGTCAGACACACAATTGTTAAGAATATGCTCTCTCAGAATAAGATTATACAGACATTCATAGTCAGAAACTTTACTGTCATGCAACCAACTTCCCAAGGCCTTCACTGAACAGTCCACAAAATCTGTCCAGTCTTGAGAGGACTCTTTTCTGGTGTCTCTGAACTTAATCCTGTATTGTTCAGTCGTTAAGCCAAATCCGTCCAAAAGTGCATCTTTCAAAACTTTGTAACTATTGGCATCACTTTCCCTGACAGTAAGGAGCCTATCCCTACCCTTTCCAGTGAAAGATAGCCACAAGATAGCAGCCCACTGCCTTTGAGGGACCACTGTACCATACAGGCCCTCTCAAGTGCAGCAAGCCACTTGTTAATGTCATCCCCCTCCTTGTAAGGGGGGACTATCTTATGCAGATTCCTGGAATCTTGCTCTCTAACAGGATTGCTATCAGAAATACTGCTGCCACCATGGGGAACTAACCCCAATCTCTGTCTTTCCCTCTCTATGTCTAGGGATTCCCTGTCCAAGGCCAGCTGCTGCTGTTTAAGCTTCAGTCTGGTCTCTTCTACCCTCAGCTTTCTGAGTTCCCTTTCCATTAAGTTATCCTCAGGGTGGGTGGGTTGGGAATGTTTGGACACAGAGGAAATGTGGGAATTTTCAGAGAGAGACCTGTCCCTAACTGGCTGGACCCTAGTAACCTGGACTCTAGGAGTGAAAGATGTCCTACTGATGTGTGACCCTCTAACACTACCAGTGTCAATAGGTGGCCTGCTAGGGGGCAGGACTTTGTAGGAACCCTCCACAGCATCTTCAGGGAACTCCTCTTAGTCTGACTGGGAAGCCTCCCCTCTTTCTACCCTTTCCTGAGATGGGCCAGACTGGTTCTGGTCATCCTCAATGAGCAGGTTAAAGAGAAACTCTTTTGTTGGATTCTTACCTATACTTAAACCTCTATCCAGGCAGAGACCCCTCAAACTTTTATAGTTGAAACTCTCATATGTTTCATTAACAGTTTTGGGAGTGGGCTCTACTGAAGACATGATAGTAAAGGTTTAATGACAGTGAGAGAAAATGTTTTAGAACTTTAGAAAACACAGAGAAAAAACTTTTTAAAACGTTGTGAAAACTTTTAGAAGTTTTCAATACTTTTCAGAAACTTTGTTAAAAGTTTTAGAATAGAAACGTAAACTGTTTTCGTTCAATGTACATATACTGAACTATTTGATATATGATTTTCTTATGAAAAGCACCAAATGACAAAGTGGTAAAGCAGTTGCAAGTACTTATCCCACTGCTGCACCACCAATGTAGGAGGCTGGCCTGGCTTATAGTGGGTACCTTGTGGTACTTACACCCTGTGCCAGGTCCAGTTATCCCTTATTAGTAGAATAGAGGTGTTTCTAGCAGCTTAGGCTGATAGAAGGTAGCTATGGCAAAGCAGCTTAGGCTGAACTAGGAGACATGCAAAGCTCCTACTATACCACTTATAGCACAATATCAGAAGAAAACACAATACTCGGATTTACTAAAAATAAAGGTACTTTATTTTAGTGACAATATGCCAAAAGTATCTCAGAGAATACCCTCACTTAGGAGGTAAGTAATATACACAAGTTATATGTACACAAACCCAAAACAGGTAAGTAACAGTAAGAAAAGTAGTGCAAACAATGTAGAATCACAATAGGATGAAATAGGTAAACATAGGTCTAGGGGCAACACAAACCATATACTCCAAAAGTGAAATGCGTATCATGAATGGACCCCAGACCTATGGGAGGTTGTAGAGGGTTGCTGGGACTGTAAGAAAGCAGTAAGGGTGTCCAAGATACCCCACCCCAAGACCCTAGAAAGTAGGAGTAAAGTTACCCTACTATCCCAGAAAGACACACTAGTCGTGATAGGGGGATTCTGCAAGAACCACAAGCACCAGCAAAACACTGAAGACGGATTCCTGGACCTGAGGACCTGAAAAGAAAGGGGATCAAGTCCAAGAGTTGTGATAGTGTCCGGGGGGGCAGGAGCCCAGGAAACCCCGGATGAAGGTGCAAAAGGGCTGCCTCCGGGTGGAAGAAGCCGAAGATTCTGCAACAACGAAAAGGGCTAGGAACTTCTCCTTTGGATGGAAGATGTCCCACGGTGTGCTGGATGTTGCAGAAGTGTTTCCACACAGAAATACCGTAAACAAGCCTTGGTAGCTGCAAGGGACACGGTAGAAGTTTTTGGGTGCTGCTGGGGACCAGGATGTCACCCCTTGGAGGAGGAGATGGGGGAGCGCTCAGCAACTCAGAGAGCTCCCGCAGAAGCAGGCAGCACCCGCAGAAGTACCGGAGCAGGCACTTGAAAGTTCTGTGAACTCAGAGTCACAAAAGGAGGGTCCCACGACGTCGGAGTCCAACTCAGCGGGTTGAGCACTGCAGGACGAAGTGCTGGGGACCCACGCTATGCTGTGCAGAAGAGAATCCTTGGAGAAGTGCACAGAAGCCAGAGCAGCTGCAAATCACGCAGTACACAGGTGTGCTTTCTGGCGTGGGAAGGCAAGGACTTACCTCCACCAAATTTGGACAGAAGAGCCACTGGACTGTGGGAGACACTTGGACCCAGCTCCTGTGTTCCAGGGACCACGCTCGTCAGGATGTGTTGCGCCGCGGAGTGCAGCGCGAGCCGAACATTAGGTTCAGGCCGGGGCGCGCGGCACCGAGACACGCCGCGCCCCCAGCCTCTTGTGCAGCATACGAGGCCCCAGATTAGGCATGGGGCCTCGTTTCTTCCTAGCGCGGCACATATTCAGGCATATTTAACCCTTCCCCACTTACCTGCTATCGTTGTCTTTTTCTTTCTGTCGCCCTCATTTGTGCCTCCCTTTATGTTTTTCCTCCTTTCCGATCATTCCCCTCTCTTACCAGCATGCTTTGGTTCCCTACTTCTATGGCTCCTTGTTGTAGGAGGCTGGCCTGGCTTGTAGTGGGTACCAAGGGGTACTTACACTCTGTACCAGGTCCAGTTATCCCTTATTAGTGTAGAAGAGGTGTTTCTAGCAGCTTAGGCTGATAGAAGGTAGCTATAGCAGAGCAGCTTAGGGTGAACTAGGAGACATGCAAAGCTCCTACTATACCATTGGTGTCATATGCACAATATCATAAGAAAACATAATACACAGAGATACTAAAAATAAAGGTACTTTATTTTTATAACAATATGCCAAAAGTATCTCAGTGAGTACCCTCAGTATGAGAATGCCAAATATACACAAGATATATGTACACAATACCAAAAATATGCAGTTATAGCAAAAGGAAGTAATGCAAGCAGTGTAAAGTTACAATAGATTGCAATAGGAGCACATAGGTATAGGGGCAACACAAACCATATACTCCAAAAGTGGAATGCGAACCACGAATGGACCCCAAACCTATGTGAGCTTGTAGAGGGCCGCTGGGACTGTAAGAAAACAGTGAGGGTTAGAAAAATAGCCCACCCCAAGACCCTGTAAGGTAGGTGTAAAGTGCACCTACAACCCCTAGAGAGCACAGAAGTCGTGATAGGGGGATTCTGCAAGGAAAACCAACACCAGCAATGCAACAACAGTGGATTTCCGGACCTGAGTACCTGTAAGATAAGGGGACCAGGTCCAAGAGTCGCGATAGTGTCGAGAGTGGGCAGGAGCCCAGGAAATGCCAGCTGAGGGTGCAAGGAAGCTGCCACTGGATGGAAGAAGCTTGGTGTTTTGCAAGAACGAAGAGGACTAAGAACTTCCCCTTTGGAGGATGGATGTCCCAAGTTGTGAAGAAGCTTGCAGAGGTGCTCCCATGCAGAAAGACCGCAAACAAGCCTTGATAGCTGCAAGGGTCGCGGTTAGGGTTTTTGGATGCTGCTGTGGCCCAGGAGGGACCAGGATGTCGCCACTTGGATGAGGAGACAGAGGGGGCACCTAGCAAGTCACGGAGCCCTCACAGAAGCAGGCAGCACCCGCAGAAGTACCGGAACAGGCACTTAGAAGAGGAGTGAACCGGAGTCCACGCGAAGTCAGAAAAGGGAGTCCCACGACGCCGGAGGACAACTCAGAAGGTTGTGCACTGCAGGTTAGAGTGTCGGGGACCCAGGCTTGGCTGTGCACGAAGGAAATCCTGGAAGAGTGCACAGGAGCCAGAGCAGCTGCAAATCACGCGGTACCCAGCAATGCAGTCTAGCGTGGGGAGGCAAGGACTTACCTCCATCAAACTTGGACTGAAGAGTCACTGGACTGTGGGAGTCACTTGGACAGAGTTGCTGAGTTCCAGGGACCACGCTCGTTGTGCTGAGAGGGGACCCAGAGGACCGGTGATGTAGTCTTTTGTTGCCTGCGGTTGCAGGAGGAAGATTCCGTCGATCCACTGGAGATTTCTTCAGAGCTCCTGGTGCAAGAAGGAGGCAGGCTACCCCCAGAGCATGCACCACCAGGAAACAGGCGAGATAGCCGGCAGGATGAAGCAATACAAGGTTGCAGTAGTCGTCTTTGCTACTTTGTTGTGCTTTTGCAGGGGTCCTGAGCAGTCAGCGGTCGATCCTTTGGCAGAAGGTGAAGAGGGAGATGCAGAGGAACTCTGGTGAGCTCTTGCATTCGGTATCTGATGAATTCCCCAAAGCAGAGACCCTAAATAGCCAGAAAAGGAGGTTTGGCTACCTAGGAAGGAGGATAGGCTAGTAAGAAAGGTAAGAGACTATCAGAAGGAGTCTCTGACGTCACCTGCTGGCACTGGCCACTCAGAGCAGTCCAGTGTGCCAGCAACACCTCTGTTTCCAAGATGGCAGAGGTCTGGGGCACACTGGAGGAGCTCTAGGCACCTCCCCTGGGAGGTGCAGGTCAGGGGAGTGGTCACTCCCCTTTCCTTTGTCCAGTTTCGCACCCGAGCAGGGCTGGGGGATCCCTAAACCGGTGTAGACAGGCTTATGCAGAGATGGGCAGCATCTGTGCCCATCAAAGCATTTCCAGAGGCTGGGGGAGGCTACTCCTCCCCAGCCTTCACACCTATTTCCGAAGGGAGAGGGTGTCACACCCTCTCTCAGAGGAAATCCTTTGTTCTGCCTTCCTGGGCCATGGCTGCCTGGACCCCAGGGGGGCAGAAACCTGTCTGAGGGGTTGGCAGCAGCAGCAGCTGCAGTGCAAACCCTGAAAAGGCAGTTTGGCAGGACCCGGGTTCTGTGCTAGAGACCCGGAGGACCATGGAATTGTCTCCCCAATGCTGGGGTGACAATTCCATGATCTCAGACATGTTACATGGCCATGTTCGGAGTTACCATTGTGACGCTATACATAGGTAGTGACCTATGTATAGTGCACGCGTGTAATGGTGTCCCCGCATTCACAAAGTCCGGGGAATTTGCCCTGAATGATGTGGGGGTACCTTGGTTAGTGCCAGGGTGCCCACACACTAAGTAACTTTGCACCCAGCCTTCCCCAGGTGAAGGTTAGACATTTAGGTGACTTATAAGTTACTTAAGTGCAGTGGTAAATGGCTGTGAAATAACGTGGATGTAATTTCACTCAGGCTGCACTGGCAGGCCTGTGTAATAATTGTCAGATCTCCCTAAGGGTGGCAAAAGAAATGCTGCAGCCTATAGGGATCTCCTGGAACCCCAATACCCTGGGTACCTCAGTACCATATACTAGGGAATTATATGGGTGTTCCAGTATGCCAATGTGAATTGGTGAAATTGGTCACTAGCCTGTTAGTGACAAATTTGGAAAGTAGAGAGAGCATAACCACTGAGGTTCTGGTTAGCAGAGCCTCAGTGAGACAGTTAGGCATCACACAGGGAACACATACATATAGGCCACAAACTTATGAGCACTGGGGTCCTGGCTAGCAGGGTCCCAGTGACACATAACAAACATACTGACAACATAGGGTTTTCACTATGAGCACTGGGCCCTGGCTAGCAGGATCCCTGTGAGACAGTGAAAACACCCTGACATATACTCACAAACAGGCCAAAAGTGGGGGTAACTGTAGGAGGCTGGCCTGGCTTGTAGTGCGTACCAAGGGGTACTTACACTCTGTACCAGGTCCAGTTATCCCTTATTAGTGTAGAAGAGGTGTTTCTAGCAGCTTAGGCTGATAGAAGGTAGCTATAGCAGAGCAGCTTAGGCTGAACTAGGAGACATGCAAAGCTCCTACTATACCACTGGTGTCATATGCACAAAATCATAAGAAAACACAATAAACAGATATACTAAAAATAAAGGTACTTTATTTTTATGACAATATGCCAAAAGTATCTCAGTGAGTACCCTCAGTATGAGGATGCCAAATATACACAAGATATATGTACACAATGTAGGAGGCTGGACTGGCTTGTAGTGAGTACCAAGGGGTACTTGCACCTTGCACCAGGCCCAGTTATCCCTTATTAGTGTATAGGGTGTCTAGCAGCTTAGGCTGATAGATAATGGTAGCTTAGCAGAGCAGCTTAGACTGAACTAGGAGACGTGTGAAGCTACTACAGTACCACTTAGTGTCATATGCACAATATCATAAGAAAACACAATACACAGTTATACTAAAAATAAAGGTACTTTATTTTTATGACAATATGCCAAAGTATCTTAGAGTGTACCCTCCGTGAGAGGATAGGAAATATACACAAGATATATATACACAATAGCAAAAATATGCAGTATAGTCTTAGAAAACAGTGCAAACAATGTATAGTTACAATAGGATGCAATGGGGAAACATAGGGATAGGGGCAACACAAACCATATACTCCAGAAGTGGAATGCGAACCACGAATGGACCCCAAACCTATGTGACCTTGTAGAGGGTCGCTGGGACTATTAGAAAATAGTGAGAGTTAGAAAAATAACCCTCCCCAAGACCCTGAAAAGTGAGTGCAAAGTGCACTAAAGTTCCCCTAAGGACAAAATAGTCGTGTTAGAGGAATAATGCAGGAAAGACACAAACCAGCAATGCAACAACTGTGGATTTCCAATCTAGGGTACCTGTGGAACAAGGGGACCAAGTCCAAAAGTCACAAGCAAGTCGGAGATGGGCAGATGCCCAGGAAATGCCAGCTGCGGGTGCAAAGAAGCTTCGACTGGACAGAAGAAGCTGAGGTTTCTGCAGGAACCAAAAGGGCTAGAGACTTCCCCTTTGGTGGACGGATCCCTCTCGCCTTGGAGAGTCGTGCAGAAGTGTTTTACCGCCAGAAGGACGCCAACAAGCCTTGCTACACGCAAATCGTGCGTTTGGCGTTTTTGGACGCTGCTGGGGCCCAGGAGGGACCAGGAGGTCGCAAATTGGACCTGAAGAGAGAGGGGACGTCGAGCAAGACAAAGAGCCCTCACTGAAGCAGGTAGCACCCGGAGAAGTGCCAGAAACAGGCACTACGAGGATGCGTGAAACGGTGCTCGCCGAAGTTGCACAAAGGAGTCCCACGTCGCCGGAGACCAACTTAGAAAGTCGTGCAATGCAGGTTAGAGTGCCGTGGATCCAGGCTTGGCTGTGCACAAAGGATTTCCGCCGGAAGTGCACAGGGGCCGGAGTAGCTGCAAAGTCGCGGTTCCCAGCAATGCAGCCCAGCGAGGTGAGGCAAGGACTTACCTCCACCAAACTTGGGCTGAAGAGTCACTGGACTGTGGGGGTCACTTGGACAGTGTCGCTGGATTCGAGAGACCTCGCTCGTCGTGCTGAGAGGAGACCCAAGGGACCGGTAATGCAGCTTTTTGGTGCCTGCGGTTGCAGGGGGAAGATTCCGTCGACCCACGGGAGATTTCTTCGGAGCTTCTGGTGCAGAGAGGAGGCAGGCTACGCCCACAGCATGCACAAGCAGGAAAACAGTCAAGAAGGCGGCAGGATCAGCGTTACAGAGTTGCAGTAGTCGTCTTTGCTACTATGTTGCAGGTTTGCAGGCTTCCAGCGCGGTCAGCGGTCGTTTCCTTATCAGAAGGTGAAGAGAGAGATGCAGAGGAACTCGGCTGAGCTCATGCATTCGTTATCTAAAGTTTCCCCAGAGACAGAGACCCTAAATAGCCAGAAAAGAGGGTTTGGCTACCTAGGAGAGAGGAAAGGCTACTAACACCTGAAGGAGCCTATCAGCAGGAGTCTCTGACGTCACCTGGTGGCACTGGCCACTCAGAGCAGTCCAGTGTGCCAGCAGCACCTCTGTTTCCAAGATGGCAGAGGTCTGGAGCACACTGGAGGAGCTCTGGACACCCCCCAGGGGAGGTGCAGGTCAGGGGAGTGGTCACTCCCCTTTCCTTTGTCCAGTTTCGCGCCAGAGCAGGGGCTAAGGGGTCCCTGAACCGGTGTAGACTGGCTTATGCAGAATTGGGCACATCTGTGCCCAACAAAGCATTTCCAGAGGCTGGGGGAGGCTACTCCTCCCCTGCCTTCACACCATTTTCCAAAGGGAGAGGGTGTCACACCCTCTCTCAGAGGAAGTTCTTTGTTCTGCCATCCTGGGCCAGGCCTGACTGGACCCCAGGAGGGCAGCTGCCTGTCTGAGGGGTTGGCAGCAGCAGCAGCTGCAGTGAAACCCCAGGAAGGGCAGTTTGGCAGTACCAGGGTCTGTGCTACAGACCACTGGGATCATGGGATTGTGCCAACTATGCCAGGATGGTATAGAGGGGGCAATTCCATGATCATAGACATGTTACATGGCCATATTCGGAGTTACCATGGTGAAGCTACATATAGGTAGTGACCTATATGTAGTGCACGCGTGTAATGGTGTCCCCGCACTCACAAAGTTCAGGGAATTGGCTCTGAACAATGTGGGGGCACCTTGGCTAGTGCCAGGGTGCCCTCACACTAAGTAACTTTGCACCTAACCTTTACCAGGTAAAGGTTAGACATATAGGTGACTTATAAGTTACTTAAGTGCAGTGTAAAATGGCTGTGAAATAACGTGGACGTTATTTCACTCAGGCTGCAGTGGCAGGCCTGTGTAAGAATTGTCAGAGCTCCCTATGGGTGGCAAAAGAAATGCTGCAGCCCATAGGGATCTCCTGGAACCCCAATACCCTGGGTACCTCAGTACCATATACTAGGGAATTATAAGGGTGTTCCAGTAAGCCAATGTAAATTGGTAAAAATGGTCACTAGCCTGTTAGTGACAATTTGGAAAGAAATGAGAGAGCATAACCACTGAGGTTCTGATTAGCAGAGCCTCAGTGAGACAGTTAGTCACTACACAGGTAACACATTCAGGCACACTTATGAGCACTGGGGCCCTGGGTTACCAGGGTCCCAGTGACACATACAACTAAAACAACATATATACAGTGAAAAATGGGGGTAACATGCCAGGCAAGATGGTACTTTCCTACACAACCCCCCCCCAAACGAAGGACAATAAGACTAGCCATGACCTGATGAGTCTTCATTGTCTAAGTGGAAATATCTGGAGAGTCCATCTGCATTGGAGTGGCTACTCCCAGGTCTATGTTCCACTGTATAGTCCATTCCCTGTAGGGATATGGACCACCTCAACAATTTAGGATTTTCACCTTTCATTTGTTTTAGCCAAAGTAGAGGTTTGTGGTCTGTCTGAACAATGAAGTGAGTGCCAAACAGGTATGGCCTCAACTTCTTCAGAGGCCAGACCACAGCAAAGGCCTCCCTCTCTATGGCAGACCAACGCTTTTCTCTAGGGGTCAACCTCCTACTAATAAAAGCAACAGGTTGATCCTGGCCCTCAGAATTAAGATGTGATAGGACTGCCCCTACTCCTAATTCAGATGCATCAGTTTGGACATAGAATTTTTTAGAGTAACAAGGGCTTTTCAGGACAGGTGCAGAGCACATGGCCTGCTTCAGCTCCTCAAAAGCTTTCTGACAGTTTGCTGTCCATAATACCTTTTTAGGCATTTTTTTGGATGTGAGGTCATTAAGAGGGGCTGCAATGGAGCCATAGTTCTTAATGAACCTCCTGTAATACCCAGTGAGGCCTAGGAAGGCTCTCACCTGAGTCTGAGTGGTAGGGGGAACCCAATCAATAATAGTTTGGATTTTCCCCTGAAGTGGTGCAATCTGTTCCCCACCAACAAGGTGTCCCAGATAAACCACCTTACCCTGCCCTATCTGGCACTTTGAAGTCTTGATAGTGAGGCCTGCCTTTTGCAGGGCCTCCAAAACTTTCCATAGGTGGACCAGGTGATCATCCCAGCTGGAGCTAAAGACAGCTATATCGTCCAAATATGCTGCACTGAAAGCTTCCAGCCCTTGCAGGACTGTGTTCACCAACCTCTGAAAAGTGGCAGGTGCATTTTTCAAACCAAAAGGCATTACAGTAAACTGGTAATGTCCTCCAATGGTAGAAAATGCAGTCTTAGGTTTAGCATCTTCTGACAATTTGATCTGCCAATACCCTGCAGTCAAATCAAAAGTGCTTAGATACTTGGAAGATGCCAGTGTATCTATGAGCTCATCTGCCCTGGGTATAGGGTGAGCATCAGTTTTGGTTACCAAGTTGAGACCTCTATAGTCTACACAAAACCGCATTTCTTTCTTTCCATCTTTAGAATTGGGTTTTGGTACCAGTACCACAGGAGAAGCCCATGGACTGTCAGTGTGCTCAACCACTCCTAGTTCCAACATTTTCTGAACTTCTTGCTTTATGCAGTCCCTGACATGGTCAGGCTGCCTATAGATCTTACTTTTGACAGGTAAACTCTCTCCAGTATCTATAGTGTGCTCACACCAAGAAGTGGTGCCTGGCACAGTAGAGAAGAGTTCTGAAAATTGTCCTAGGAGATTTATGCAATTGTCTTTCTGCTCAGCAGTAAGACAATCAGCCAAAACTACACCTTCCACAAGAGCATCTTGATCTGTGGAAGAGAAGAGATCAGGTAGAGGATCACTGTCTTCTTCCTGTCCCTCATCTGTTGCCATGAGCAGGGTGAGATCAGCCCTGTCATAGTAGGGTTTCAGGCGGTTGACATGGAGCACCCTAAGGGTACTCCTGGCAGTGCCTAAGTCAACCAAGTAGGTGACTTCACCCTTCTTTTCAACAATTGTGTGGGGACCACTCCATTTATCTTGGAGTGCTCTTGGGGCCACAGGCTCCAAGACCCACACTTTCTGCCCTGGTTGGTACTGAACCAAAACAGCCTTCTGATCATGCCATTGCTTCTGGAGCTCTTGGCTGGCCTGAAGGTTTTTACTGGCCTTTTTCATGTACTCAGCCATCCTTGATCTGAGGCCAAGTACATAATCCACAATATCCTGCTTAGGAGCTTTTAAAGGTTGTTCCCAACCCTCCTTTACAAGTGTGAGTGGACCCCTAACAGGGTGTCCAAAAAGAAGTTCAAAGGGGCTGAAGCCCACTCCTTTCTGGGGTACCTCCCTGTAGGCAAAAAGGAGGCATGGTAGAAGGATATCCCATCTCCTGCGGAGTTTTTCAGGGAGACCCATAATCATGCCTTTGAGAGTTTTATTAAATCTCTCCACCAGTCCATTTGTTTGTGGATGATAGGGTGTTGTGAACTTGTAAGTTACACCACACTCCTTCCACATGGCCTTTAAGTATGCAGACATGAAATTGCTTCCTCTGTCTGATACTACTTCCTTTGGGAAGCCCACCCTGGAAAATATTCCCAGGAGGGCCTTTGCCACTGCAGGAGCTGTAGTGGTCCTTAAAGGAATTGCTTCAGGATATCTTGTGGCATGGTCCACTACCACCAAGATAAACCTATTGCCTGAAGCAGTAGGAGGGTCAAGGGGGCCAACTATGTCAACCCCTACCCTTTCAAAGGGAACCCCAACCACAGGCAGTGGGATAAGGGGTGCCTTTGGAGTGCCACCTGTCTTGCCACTGGCTTGACAGGTTTCACAGGACTTACAAAATTCCTTTGTGTCCTCAGACATCCTAGGCCAATGAAACAATGGAACCAATCTGTCCCAAGTTTTCATTTGACCCAGGTGCCCAGCTAGGGGAATGTCATGTGCCAGTGTTAGGAGGAACTTTCTGTACTCCTGAGGAATCACTAATCTCCTGGCAGCTCCAGGTTTAGGATCTCTATGCTCAGTGTACAAGAGGTTGTCCTCCCAGTAAACTCTGTGAGAGTCACTGACATCCCCATTAGCCTGTTTGACAGCTTGCTGTCTGAGACCCTCTAATGTGGGACAGGTTTGCTGTGCCACACTCAGCTCCTCTCTGGCAGGCCCCCCTTCACCCAAAAGCTCAGCAGTGTCTGCTTCCAGCTCCTCTGGTGTAGGTTCTGCACAGGGAGGGAATTCTTCTTCCTCAGAAGTAGAATCCACTGTAGAGGGAGGGATAGTAGGAAGTGGTTTGCTTCTACTAGCCCTAGCTTTAGGGAGCACTTGGTCCATTGTTCCAGGATCCAAGCTTCCCTGTCCTTTTTGCTTTTTGGCCTGAGCCCTTGTCAAAGCAAAAATATGCCCTGGGATGCCCAGCATTGCTGCATGGGCCTCCAACTCCACATCTGACCAAGCTGATGTCTCCAAATCATTCCCTAATAGACAGTCTACAGGTAAATCTGAAGCTACCACAACTTTCTTTGGACCAGTTACCCCCCCCCAGTTGAGATTTACAACAGCCATGGGGTGGCTTTGTGTTATGTTGTGAGCATCGGTTACTTGGTACTGGTGTCCAAGTATGTGTTGTTCAGGGTGCACCAGTTTCTCAATCACCATTGTGACACTGGCACCTGTGTCCCTGTAGGCCTGGACCTCAACACCATTTATTAGGGTTAGTTGCTTGTACTTCTCCAAGTTATGGGGGCAAGCAACCAAAGTGGCTAAATCAATAGCCCCTTCAGAGACTAAAGTAGCCTCTGTGGTCTCCCTAATTAGACCAACCCCAACTAAATTACCAAAAGTGAGCCCAGCTACTCCCTTGGATTGGCTATTAGTAGGTTTGCTCCCACCACCACTGCTATTAGTAGGGACACTAGGTGTAGCAGTAGGGGTTGTAGTGGTAGGAGCTGTGGTGCCTTTCTTTGGACAACTGGGATCTGTTGTCCAATGGCCTTTTATTTTACATAAATAGCACCATGGTTTCTTTTCCTTGTTCTGATTAAAGGAGGATTTGGGCCCACCACCCCCACCAGAGTGTTTTTGTGGGCCTGATGAAGACTAATTTTTAGATTTGTCCCCACCCTTGTCAGAAGACTTACCATCCTTCTTTTTGTTGCCATCTTTGTCACCCCCTGTATGAACTTTTCTGTTCACTCTTGTTCTGACCCATTTGTCTGCCTTCTTTCCCAATTCTTGGGGAGAGGTCAGATCAGAGTCCACCAAGTACTGGTGCAACAAATCAGACACACAATTATTAAGAATATGCTCTCTCAGGATCAAGTTATACAGGCTGTCATAATCAGTAACTTTACTGCCATGTAACCACCCCTCCAAGGCCTTCACTGAATGGTCAATGAAATCAACCCAGTCTTGTGAAGACTCCTTTTTGGTCTCTCTGAACTTTATCCTGTACTGTTCAGTGGTTAAGCCATAACCATCCAGGAGTGCATTCTTAAGAACTTGGAAATTATTGGCATCATTTTCTTTCACAGTAAGGAGCCTATCCCTACCTTTTCCACTAAATGATAGCCATAGGATAGCAGCCCACTGCCTTTGAGGGACATCCTGTACAACACAGGCCCTCTCAAGTGCAGCAAACCACTTGTTAATGTCATCCCCCTCCTTATAAGGGGGAACTATCTTGTGCAGATTCCTGGAATCATGCTCTTTTGCAGGATGACTATGGGGAATACTGCTGCTGCCACCATGGGTATCTAAACCCAACTTCTGTCTTTCCTTCTCTAATTCAAAAGACTGTCTATCCAAATCCAGCTGTTGCTTTTTAAGCTTCAGTCTGGTTTGTTCCACCCTCAACTTATTGAGTTCCCTCTCTAACATTCTGTCATCAGGGTTGGTGGGAGGGACATTTCTAGAAACAGAGCTATGATGGGAATGAACAGAAGGAGACCTGTCCCTTACAGAAGCCAACTTAACAGCTTGGTTTACAGAAACATTACTACCAGTATGGTGAGAATAAATGCTTTTGCTATGATGTGAGACAACACTATTTCTTTGGTGTGGCTCATCATCATTACCATCTATGCTAGATTGTCTAGTAATGGGCAGGCTAGGAAGTTTCTTTCCTGAATCTTTTCCTGGGGGAGTCCCTGAATCAGATTGGGAACTATTAGGTACTTTTTCAACAGATGGGCCACCTCTGGCCTTATCCTGTTCTCTAAGCATGTTAATTAACAGTTCCAATGCAGGATTCTTCCCTACACTCAAACCTCTCTCTATACAGAGACTCCTTGCTCTTTTCCAGCTAAGGTTGTCATATGCAAGTTTGGACAGATCAACACTTTGGCCTGTGCCAGACATTTTTTAGAGAGAGTTAAAGTGATAGAGAAAGAGACAAAAGTTTTCAGAACTTTTTGGAAAGACAGAAAAAAACTTTTTAAACTTTTAAGAACTTTTTGAAAGTTTAGGAGTACTTTTCAGCACTTAGAAAAGAGTGAAAAGAGGAAATACAAAACTTTTTGGCTATGTGTATATACACTGACCTTGTTTTGTATATTTTTCTCTTATGAAAAGTACAATGACAAGAGTGGTAAGTAGTCTCAAGCACTTATCCCACCACTGCACAACCAATGTAGGAGGCTGGACTGGCTTGTAGTGAGTACCAAGGGGTACTTGCACCTTGCACCAGGCCCAGTTATCCCTTATTAGTGTATAGGGTGTCTAGCAGCTTAGGCTGATAGATAATGGTAGCTTAGCAGAGCAGCTTAGGCTGAACTAGGAGACGTGTGAAGCTACTACAGTACCACTTAGTGTCATATGCACAATATCATAAGAAAACACAATACACAGTTATACTAAAAATAAAGGTACTTTATTTTTATGACAATATGCCAAAGTATCTTAGAGTGTACCCTCCGTGAGAGGATAGGAAATATACACAAGATATATATACACAATAGCAAAAATATGCAGTATAGTCTTAGAAAACAGTGCAAACAATGTATAGTTACAATAGGATGCAATGGGGAAACATAGGGATAGGGGCAACACAAACCATATACTCCAAAAGTGGAATGCGAACCACGAATGGACCCCAAACCTATGTGACCTTGTAGAGGGTCGCTGGGACTATTAGAAAATAGTGAGAGTTAGAAAAATAACCCTCCCCAAGACCCTGAAAAGTGAGTGCAAAGTGCACTAAAGTTCCCCTAAGGACAAAATAGTCGTGTTAGAGGAATAATGCAGGAAAGACACAAACCAGCAATGCAACAACTGTGGATTTCCAATCTAGGGTACCTGTGGAACAAGGGGACCAAGTCCAAAAGTCACAAGCAAGTCGGAGATGGGCAGATGCCCAGGAAATGCCAGCTGCGGGTGCAAAGAAGCTTCGACTGGACAGAAGAAGCTGAGGTTTCTGCAGGAACGAAAAGGGCTAGAGACTTCCCCTTTGGTGGACGGATCCCTCTCGCCTTGTAGAGTCGTGCAGAAGTGTTTTCCCGCCGGAAGGATGCCAACAAGCCTTGCTACACGCAAATCATGCGTTTGGCGTTTTTGGACGCTGCTGGGGCCCAGGAGGGACCAGGAGGTCGCAAATTGGACCTGATGAGAGAGGGGACGTCGAGCAAGACAAAGAGCCCTCACTGAAGCAGGTAGCACCCGGAGAAGTGCCAGAAACAGGCACTACGAGGATGCGTGAAACGGTGCTCGCCGAAGTTGCACAAAGGAGTCCCACGTCGCCGGAGACCAACTTAGAAAGTCGTGCAATGCAGGTTAGAGTGCCGTGGACCCAGGCTTGGCTGTGCACAAAGGATTTCCGCCGGAAGTGCACAGGGGCCGGAGTAGCTGCAAAGTCGCGGTTCCCAGCAATGCAGCCCAGCGAGGTGAGGCAAGGACTTACCTCCACCAAACTTGGGCTGAAGAGTCACCTGACTGTGGGGGTCACTTGGACAGCGTCGCTGGATTCGAGGGACCTCGCTCGTCGTGCTGAGAGGAGACCCAAGGGACCGGTAATGCAGCTTTTTGGTGCCTGCGGTTGCAGGGGGAAGATTCCGTCGACCCACGGGAGATTTCTTCGGAGCTTCTGGTGCAGAGAGGAGGCAGGCTACCCCCACAGCATGCACAAGCAGGAAAACAGTCGAGAAGGCGGCAGGATCAGCGTTACAGAGTTGCAGTAGTCGTCTTTGCTACTATGTTGCAGGTTTGCAGGCTTCCAGCGCGGTCAGCGGTCGTTTCCTTATCAGAAGGTGAAGAGAGAGATGCAGAGGAACTCGGCTGAGCTCATGCATTCGTTATCTAAAGTTTCCCCAGAGACAGAGACCCTAAATAGCCAGAAAAGAGGGTTTGGCTACCTAGGAGAGAGGAAAGGCTACTAACACCTGAAGGAGCCTATCAGCAGGAGTCTCTGACGTCACCTGGTGGCACTGGCCACTCAGAGCAGTCCAGTGTGCCAGCAGCACCTCTGTTTCCAAGATGGCAGAGGTCTGGAGCACACTGGAGGAGCTCTGGACACCCCCCAGGGGAGGTGCAGGTCAGGGGAGTGGTCACTCCCCTTTCCTTTGTCCAGTTTCGCGCCAGAGCAGGGGCTAAGGGGTCCCTGAACCGGTGTAGACTGGCTTATGCAGAATTAGGCACATCTGTGCCCAACAAAGCATTTCCAGAGGCTGGGGGAGGCTACTCCTCCCCTGCCTTCACACCATTTTCCAAAGGGAGAGGGTGTCACACCCTCTCTCAGAGGAAGTTCTTTGTTCTGCCATCCTGGGCCAGGCCTGGCTGGACCCCAGGAGGGCAGCTGCCTGTCTGAGGGGTTGGCAGCAGCAGCAGCTGCAGTGAAACCCCAGGAAGGGCAGTTTGGCAGTACCAGGGTCTGTGCTACAGACCACTGGGATCATGGGATTGTGCCAACTATGCCAGGATGGTATAGAGGGGGCAATTCCATGATCATAGACATGTTACATGGCCATATTCGGAGTTACCATGGTGAAGCTACATATAGGTAGTGACCTATATGTAGTGCACGCGTGTAATGGTGTCTCCGCACTCACAAAGTTCAGGGAATTGGCTCTGAACAATGTGGGGGCACCTTGGCTAGTGCCAGGGTGCCCTCACACTAAGTAACTTTGCACCTAACCTTTACCAGGTAAAGGTTAGACATATAGGTGACTTATAAGTTACTTAAGTGCAGTGTAAAATGGCTGTGAAATAACGTGGACGTTATTTCACTCAGGCTGCAGTGGCAGGCCTGTGTAAGAATTGTCAGAGCTCCCTATAGGTGGCAAAAGAAATGCTGCAGCCCATAGGGATCTCCTGGAACCCCAATACCCTGGGTACCTCAGTACCATATACTAGGGAATTATAAGGGTGTTCCAGTAAGCCAATGTAAATTGGTAAAAATGGTCACTAGCCTGTTAGTGACAATTTGGAAAGAAATGAGAGAGCATAACCAATTGGGTTCTGATTAGCAGAGCCTCAGTGAGACAGTTAGTCACTACACAGGTAACACATTCAGGCACACTTATGAGCACTGGGGCCCTGGTTTACCAGGGTCCCAGTGACACATACAACTAAAACAACATATATACAGTGAAAAATGGGGGTAACATGCCAGGCAAGATGGTACTTTCCTACACACAATACCAAAAATATGCAGTAATAGCAAAAGGAAGTAATGCAAGCAATGTCAAGTTACAGTAGATTGCAATGGGAGCACATAGGTGAAGGGGCAACACAAACCATATATTCCAAAAGTGGAATGCGAACCACAAATGGACCCCAAACCTATGTGAGCTGGTAGAGGGTATCTGGGACTGTAAGAAAACAGTGAGGGTTAGAAAAATAGCCCACCCCAAGACCCTGAAAAGTAGGTGTAAAGTGAACCTATAACCCCCAGAGAGCACAGAAGTCGTGATAGGGGGTTTCTGCAAGGAAGACCAACACCAGCAAAGCAACAACAGTGGATTTCCGGACCTGAGTACCTGTGGAACAAGGGGACCAAGCCCAAGAGTCGCGACAATGTCGAGAGTGGGCAGATGCCCAGGAAATGCCAGCTGAGGGTGCAAAGAAGCTGCCACCGGATGGTAGAAGCTGTGGATTCTGCAAGAACGAAGAGGGCTAGAAACTTTCCCTTTGGAGGATGGATGTCCCACGTCGTGAAGAAGCTTGCAGATGTGTTCCCACGCAGAAAGACCGCAAACAAGCCTTGCTAGCTGCAAGGGTCGCGGTTAGGGTTTTTGGATGCTGCTGTGGCCCAGGAGGGACCAGGATGTCGCCACTTGGATGAGGAGACAGAGGGGGCGCCCAGCAAGTCAAGGAGCCCTCACAGAAGCAGGCAGCACCCGCAGAAGTACCGGAACAGGCACTTGGAATAGGAGTGAACCGGAGTCCACCCGAAGACACCAAAGGGAGTCCTACGACGCCGGAGGACAACTCAGAAGGTTGTGCACTGCAGATTAGAGTGTTGGGGACCCAGGCTTGGCTGTGCACGAAGGAAATCCTGGAAGAGTGCACAGGAGCCGGAGCAGCTGCAAATCACCCGGTACCCAGCAATGCAGTCTAGCGTGGGGAGGCAAGGGCTTACCTCCACCAAACTTGGACTGAAGAGTCACTGGACTGTGGGAGTCACTTGGACAGAGTTGCTGAGTTCCAGGGACCACGCTCGTCGTGCTGAGAGGGGACCCAGAGGACCGGTGATGCAGTCTTTTGTTGCCTGCGGTTGCAGGGGGAAGATTCTGTCGTCCCACAGGAGATTTCTTCAGAGCTCCTGGTGCAGAAAGGAGGCAGGCTACCCCCAGAGCATGCACCACCAGGAAACAGTCGAGAAGGCGGCAGGATAAGCGATACAAGGTTGCAGTAGTCATCTTTGCTACTTTGTTGCGGTTTTGCAGGCGTCCTGAGCAGTCAGCGGTCGATCCTTTGGCAGAAGGTGAAGAGAGAGATGCAGAGGAACTCTGGTGAGCTCTTGCATTCGGTATCTGAAGAATTCCCCAAAGCAGAGACCCTAAACAGCCAGAAAATGAGGCCCGGCCACCTAGGAAGGAGGACAGGCTAGTAACACAGGTAAGAGCCTATCAGAAGGAGTCTCTGATGTCACCTGCTGGCACGGGCCACTCAGAGCAGTCCAGTGTGCCAGCAACACCGCTGTTTCCAAGATGGCAGAGGTCTGGAGCACACTGGAGGAGCTCTAGGCACCTCCCCTGGGAGGTGCAGGTCAGGGGAGTGGTCACTCCCCTTTCCTTTGTCCAGTTTCGCGCCAGAGCAGGGCTGGGGGATCCCTGAACCGGTGTAGACTGGCTTATGCAGAGATGGGCACCATCTGTGCCCATCAAAGCATTTCCAGAGGCTGGGGGAGGCTACTCTTCCCCAGCCCTGACACCTTTTTCCAAAGGGAGAGGGTGTAACACCCTCTCTCTGAGGAAGTCCTTTGTTCTACCTTCCTGGGCCAAGCCTGGCTGGACCCCAGGAGGGCAGAAACCTGTCTGAGGGGTTGGCAGCAGTAGCAGCAGCTGCAGTGAAACCACTGGAAAGGTAGTTTGGCAGTACCCGGGTCTGTGCTAGAGACTTGGGGGATCATGGAATTGTCTCCCCAATGCCAGAATGGCATTGGGGTGACAATTCCATGATCTTAGACATGTTACATGGCCATGTTCGGAGTTACCATTGTGACGCTATACATAGGTAGTGACCTATGTATAGTGCACGCGTGAAATGGTGTCCCCGCACTCACAAAGTCCGGGAAATTTGCCCTGAACAATGTGGAGGCACCTTGACTAGTGCCAGGCTGCCCACACACTAAGTAACTTAGCACCCAACCTTCACCAGGTGAACGTTAGACATGTAGGTGACTTATAAGTTACTTAAGTGCAGTGGTAAATGGCTGTGAAATAACGTGGACGTTATTTCACTCAGGCTGCACTGGCAGGCCTGTGTAAGAATTGTCAGATCTCCCTATGGGTGGCAAAAGAAATGCTGCAGCCCATAGGGATCTCCTGGAACCCCAATACCCTGGGTACCTTAGTATCATATACTAGGGAATTATAAGGGTGTTCCAGTATGCCAATGTGAATTGGTGAAATTGGTCACTAGCCTGTTAGTGACAATTTAGAAAGCAGAGAGAGCATAACCACTGAGGTTCTGGTTAGCAGAGTCTCAGTGAGACAGTTAGTCATCACACAGGGAACACATACAGGGAACACTTATGAGCACTGGGGCCCTGGCTGGCAGGGTCCCAGTGACACATACACTAAAACAACATATATACAGTGAAATATGGGGGCAACATGCCAGGCAAGATGGTACTATCTTACAGTAACAAGGCTAGAAGGAGGCTACTTTCTCACACTTGTCCATTACTTTCTATGTGTTTTTCCCTATCTAATATGGTGTCCTTGCACTTCCTGTTGGTAGCTTCCTGTTTTTGGGTATTTAAGGGCTGTGATTCTTTCCCTCCTTGCGCTGCAACACTTTCTGTTGGATGGTGTCTTCGCTCCTTCTTCCTTTGTGTCAGATACTGGATCCTGTCAGTTCCAGTGTTTTTCCTTTTCTTTTTGATCTTGTATTTACTTTTTGACTTTTGCTCCTGTTCCAGGAAATTTTCGTTTTTGGAGGTTTTTTCCCCTTTTTAGGGTTTTTTCCCCTCTGGGTCTAATTCTGTAGGACACGGCCTACCCTTGGCGTTCCTATCGCCTGCAGCACCGTGGCTACCAGAAAGAGTCGGCCCTACCTGAGCCAAGGCCAAACATTCAGGAACAAGAACCCCGCCACTCGTTCAGCGGACTCCAGGTTAAAGCAGCAAGTAATTTGTGATAGATTGCAGCGCCTAATACACCCGACGTCGTTTAACACCATGGATGATACAGTGGCGGCTGCTGCAGATCCTTCTGGCAACCATTCAGCAACAGGCTCAGGAACTGCAACAACTACGCAATCTGAATGCTGCTTTACGACAGGCTTTGGCTTTCCGCAGTACTGATGTTCCTACTGTCTCCACCTCAACTCCTCGTTACTCCGGTGAACTAACAAAACTGCGAGAGTTCCTAGATGCATTAACTGTTTACTTTGCCTTCCGACCCACACAATTTTCCCACGACAAGACAAAGGTGGGTTATCTTATCAGTGCTCTATCCGGTCCTGCCTTGGCCTGGGCAACTCTGATGGTATCATCTAAGGACCCTGTATTGTCTGACTATCCAGCTTTCGTGAATCAGTTTAAACAGATGTTTAGTCGTCCAGGATTGGAGGCCTCTGCTGAAGAAGCACTCTGTGACATCCAACAAGGCTCTCAAGATGTCCTCCAGTATATTACACGCTTTCGACAGCTTGCGGCCGAGACAACCTGGGTGGAACAAACTCTGGTTACTCTATTCCGTAGAGGGCTAAAGGAGGAGATCAAAGACGAGTTAGTGCACTCCACCAGAGTTGAAGATCTTCGTGGTCTGATGGATCTAGCCCTTTCCATCAAATATCGTCTCCAAGAACGACGTTTGGAGAAAAGAAGAAACAGAGGATCATCCCAGCCAAGTACCTCACGTGTCTTTTTGCACCGTCCAGAGGAACCTCGACCTACTGTCAGACGAACCGAAGGTGAACCGATGCAGATGGATACTACTCGTGGCCCACTTTCCATCAGTGAGCGGGAAGAGAAACGTAAAAAAGGACTATGCCTGTATTGTGGTGCTGCCGGTCATATGCTTCGTACCTGCCCCGTTCGTCCACTAAGGCCATCGCGAAACGCTTCTTCCGTCCTCTGTAAGAAGGGAGGGGACGGGATCATCTGCTACACCTTCCATTAGTTCATTCAAGGACCATGCCACTACTTTGTTTATGCTTCCTGTGACTTTGCTGTTACCTGAAGGTCGCGAAGAAAGAACAATTTCCTTACTTGATTGTGGTGCTAGTGGCATTTTTATGGATAAGTCTTGGGCCACAACACAACAAATACCAACACGACCCAAGGAAATCCCGGAACAAGTACACGCAGTGGATGGGTCTTTTAATATCCTCTGGTCCAGTCGATACTACCACCCTGATTCTAAGTTTACAATTTGGGAACCACCAAGAAAACATCTCATTTGATCTAATATCATCTCCCAACCATACTATCATCTTCGGAAATCCGTGGTTCATAAGACATAATCCTTATGTAAATTGGGAAACCAGGACTATTTCCTTGTCCTCACAGTTTTGTCATGACAATTGTTTTGCATCAGACACATACTGGTCACCCAAGAAGTTGATGCCTACTCAACTTACTACAGGTTGTTCCATCAATACAGTCCAAGGAGTCCCCGATCACTATGTAGAATTTCAAGATGTATTCCAAAAACCATCCAGACCTGTTTTACCCCCACATTGAGATTATGACTGTACAATTCCCCTGGAACCTGGGGCGATCGTTCCCTTTAGGAGAATGCATTATCTCACAGAACCTGAAAAGGAAGTTCTCAAAGATTATCTGCAAGAAAATCTGCACAGCGGTCTTATTGTGCCATCATCCTCTCCGGCGGGGGCTCCTCTCTATGTTGTACCCAAGAAGACTAAAGATCTTCGTCCCTGTATGGATTTTCGTGGTTTAAATAAGATCACTATAAAAGACCGTTATCCGTTACCCCTCATCAAGGATATTCTGGAGGCAGTCAGAGGGGCTCAACAATTTACCAAATTAGATCTACGTGGAGCTTACCACCTTTTGCGCATCGAAGAAGGAGATGAGTGGAAGACCGCCTTTCAAACCCCATTTGGTCATTATGAATACGGAGTTATGCCTTTTGGTCTCACTAATGCCCCATCAATTTTCCAAAGATTTATGGACTCTGTGTTTTCTGATCTCTTGAACCATACTGTAGTAATCTACTTAGACGATATCCTTATATATTCTAGATGTCCTGAACTTCATGCTACACACGTGAAACAGGTCCTCCAAAGACTCAGGTTACATAAACTATCCTGTAAACTGAAGAAATGTGAGTTTGATAAGACCAAAGTCAAAACTTTGGGTTATCACCTTAGTCCCACTGGAATAGCTATGGCTCCGGAAAAGGTACAAGCCATCCTAGACTGGCCTTCCCCTTCCTCCATTAAGGAAACTCAATGTTTTCTAGGACTGGCCAACTTTTATTGACAATTTATTTTTGACTTTGCGAACAGACCAGCCACATTACGCAAACATTAAAGAAGGAGAATTTAAGTAAAGGATTTGTCTGGACAAGGGCAGCTGAAACTGCTTTTCAAAGTCTAAAAAAGGCCTTCACTCAAGCACCAATACTGAGACATCCAGATACCAACAAACAATTTGTTGTTGTTACTGATGCGTCCAAAAGAGCCATCGGAGCTGTCTTACTCCAACAAGAAGATGATGATGGTCTAGAACATCTTGTGTTCTATTTGTCTTGTGTACTCTATGTGTCAGAATAACATTACTCAGTATTGGAAAGGGAATTATTAGCCCTGAAGACTGCCTGCCAAGAGTGGAGACAATTCCTAATGGGTTCCAAAGAGCCCTTCGAGGTGAGAATGGACCATCGTAATCTACAATGTTTACGTAACTTTCAATGCCAGAACAGTCATCAGGCTTGTTTGGCCTTTTTCTTCAGTCAGTACGACTTCTATGTTACCTACATTCCTGGATCCCAAAATATACTGGCCGATGCCCTGTCTCGCCGTAATCCAGATTGTACTCCTACCCCATCACAATATCTACTTGAGCCTAGCAAGATCATCGGTGTTGCTCAATCATTCCTTGATGAGGTACAACTGGAATATTCCAACCTTTCTGCACAAGAGCTAGAGAACTTAAAACCACTAATACGTAAACAGCAAGGGTATTATTATTATAGGAACCTGTTGTTCCTCCCCACTAGCGGAGTAAGAGAAAAGGCGCTTCAGATGTGCCATGATTCTCCGGTTGCTGGTCATAGAGGCATCAAGGCCACGCAGGAATTACTCTCGCAATCTTTCTGGTGGCCTACCTGGAAATCGGATGTCGAAAAATATGTTCAGGCCTGTCCTATATGTGCCCAAGTAAAGGTACCCCGTACCAGACCTGCAGGATTACTACAACCATTACCTGTTCCACCTGCTGCCTGGCACACCATTTCTATCAATTTTCATGTGTTCACTACCTCCATCAGCAGGAAACTGGGTTATCATGGTCACGATAGATTCCTTTACAAAGATGGCTCACTTCACTGCCCTGAAGAAATTACCTACCTCTCAAGAACTAAGTCAGATATTTATCCATCATATTTGTCGTCTCCATGGACTCCCACACATCATTGTATCAGACCGGGGACCTCAGTACATCTCCCGGTTTTGGAAACATTTCTGTGGAACTTTGAACATCAATATAGCATTATCATCTGGTTTCCAACCCCAAACCAATGGGAAGACCGAACGTCTCAACCAAGGACTAGAGCAGTACCTTCGCTGCTTTTGTAATTCTACCCAGAGTAACTGGAAAACTTACCTTCCTATCGCTGAATTGTCTTGTAATAACACTGTCCATAGTGCCTCCAATGTCACACCTTTTTTCTGTTCCTATGGCTATCATCCTACCTCTTTTCCTACTGCTCATCAGTCTACCTCTTCTCTTCCTGCTCTCACCTCATTTTCCAAACGATTTCTGAAAATCCATAGATTGATTCGATCTCACTTGCTGAACACTAAGAGATACATGAAGAGAATGGCAGATAAGAAGCACAGGGATGCTCCAGTATATCACATCCAGGATAAAGTCTGGCTTTCTTCCAAATTTCTGCCTTTGCGTCTTTCTCAGAACAAGTTTACACCTCGTTACTATGGTCCTTTCTGTATTCTTCAGCTGATTAATCCTGTCACTGTCCGTCTTCATTTACCTCAAACCTGGAAAATCCATCCAGTCTTTCATGTTTCCCAGCTCAAACCCTATGTGCCTGATCCTTTCTCTCTGCAGTTTCCTTGCCCTCCTCCTTTGTTGGTGAATGATGTACCAGAATATGAGGTACAAGAAATTTGTGACTCTCGTACCTTTCGCAACCGTCTTCAGTATCTGATTCATTGGAAGGGTTACCCCCTTAGTGAATGCTCTTGGGAAGATGCGTCTTCTGTTCACGCTTCTCTTCTGATTCCTCACTTTCACCGCTTGTTTACGCACAAACCTGGGACTTCGGGGGGGGACCTACTGTTGCGCCGTGGGGCGAGCTGAACATTTGTCTCGGGCCACGGTGCGCGGCACAGAAACACGCCGCACCCCCAGCCTCTTGTGCAGCATACAAGGCCCCAGATTGGGCATGGGGCCTCGTTTCTTCCTAGCGCGGCACACATTCAGGCATATTTAACCCTTCCCCACTTACCTGCTATTGTTGTCTTTTTCTTTCTGTCGCCCTCATTTGTCCCTCCCTTTATGTTTTTAGTCCTTTCCAATTATTCCCCTCTCTTCCCAGCATGCTTTGGTTCCGTACTTTCCATGGAACCTTGCCCATCACTTTCTATGTGTTTTTCCATATCTAATATGGTGTCCTTGTACTTCCTGTTGGTCGCTTCCTGTTTTGGGGTATTTAAGAGCTGTGATTCTTTCCCTCCTTGCGCTGCAACACTTTCTGTTTGGATGGTGTCTTCACTCCTTCTTCCTTTGTGTCAGATAGTGGTTCCCGTCAGTTCCAGTGTTTTTCCTGTTCTTTTTGATCTTGTATTTACTTTTTGACTTTTGATCCTGTTCCAGGAAATTTTCCTTTTCGGAGGTTTTTTCCCCCTTTTTAGGTTTTTTTTTCTCTCTGGCACTAATTCTGTAGGACACGGCCTGCCCTTGGTGTTTCTATCGCCTGCAGCACCATGGCTACCAGAAAGAGTCGCCCCTACCTGGGCCAAGGCCGAACATTCAGGAACAAGAACCTCACCACTCGTTCAGCGGACACCAGGTTAAAGCAGCGAGTAAGTCGTGACAGGATGAGAGGAGACCCAGAGGACTGGTGATGCAGTCTTTTGCTGCCTGTGTTAGCAGGGGGAAGATTCCGTCGACCCATAGGAGATTTCTTCTTGGCTTACAGTGCAGGGTGAAGGCAGACAGCCCTCAGAGCATGCACCACCAGGAAACAGTCAAGAAAGCCGGCAGGATGAGGCGCTACAATGTTGCTGGTAGTCTTCTAGCTACTTTGTTGCGGTTTTGCAGGCGTCCTGGAGCAGTCAGCGGTCGATCCTTGTAGGAGGCTGGACTGGCTTGTAGTGAGTACCAAGGGGTACTTGCACCTTGCACCAGGCCCAGTTATCCCTTATTAGTGTATAGGGTGTCTAGCAGCATAGGCTGATAGATAATGGTAGCTTAGCAGAGCAGCTTAGGCTGAACTAGGAGACGAGTGAAGCTCCTACAGTACCACTAGTGTCACTTGCACAATATCATAAGAAAACACAATACACAGATATACTAAAAATAAAGGTACTTTATTTTTATGACAATATGCCAAAGTATCTCAGAGTGTACCCTCAGTATGAGGATAGCAAATATACACAAGATATATGTACACAATACCAAAAATATGCAGTATAGTCTTAGAAAACAGTGCAAACAATGTATAGTTACAATAGGATGCAATGGGGACACATAGGGATAGGGGCAAAACAAACCATATACTCCAAAAGTGGAATGCGAACCACGAATGGACCCCAAACCTATGTGACCTTGTAGAGGGTCGCTGGGACTATTAGAAAATAGTAAGGGTTAGAAAAATAGCCCACCCCAAGACCCTGAAAAGTGAGTGCAAAGTGCACTAAAGTTCCCCAAAGGACATAGAAGTCGTGATAGGGGAATTCTGCAGGAAAGACACAAACCAGCAATGCAACAACGATGGATTTCCAGTCGAGGGTTCCTGTGGAACAAGGGGACCAAGTCCAAAAGTCACAAGCAAGTAGGAGATGGGCAGATGCCCAGGAAATGCCAGTTGTGGGTGCTAAGAAGCTGCTACTGGACAGTAGAAGCTTAGGTTTCTGCAGGAACGACAAGGGCTAGAGACTTCCCCTTTGGAGGACGGATCTCCAACGCTGTGGAGAGTTGTGCAGAAGTGTTTTCCCGCCGAAAGACCACCAACAAGCCTTGCTAGCTGCAAATTATGCGATTAGTGTTTTTGGATGCTGCTGTGGCCCAGGAGGGACCACGATGTCGCAAATTGTGTCAGGAGATAGAGGGGACGTCGAGCAAGACAAGGAGCCCTCTCAGCAGCAGGTAGCACCCGGAGAAGTGCCAGAAACAGGCACTACAAGGATGTGTGAAACGGTGCTCACCCGAAGTTACACAAAGGAGTCCCACGTCGCCGGAGACCAACTTAGAAAGTCGTGCAATGCAGGTTAGAGTGCCGTGGACTCAGGCTTGGCTGTGCATGAAGGATTTCCACCGGAAGTGCACAGAGGCCGGAGTAGCTGCAAAAGTCGTGGTTCCCAGCAATACAGTCTGGCGTGGGGAGGCAAGGACTTACCTCCACCAAACTTGGACTGAAGAGTCACTGGACTGTGGGGGTCACTTGGACAGAGTTGCTGGATTCGAGGGACCTCGCTCGTTGTACTGAGAGGAGACCCAAGGGACCAGTGATGCAGTTCTTTGGTGCCTGCGGTTGCAGGGGGAAGATTCCGTCGACCCACGGGAGATTTCTTCAGAGCTTCTAGTGCAGAGAGGAGGCAGACTACCCCCACAGCATGCACCACCAGGAAAACAGTCGAGAAGGCGGCAGGATCAGCGTTACAGAGTTGCAGTAGTCATCTTTGCTACTATGTTGCAGTTTTGCAGGCTTCCAGCGCGGTTAGCAGTCGATTCCTTGGCAGAAGGTGAAGAGAGAGATGCAGAGGAACTCGGATGAGCTCTTGCATTCGTTATCTAAAGTTTCCCCAGAGACAGAGACCCTAAATAGCCAGAAAAGAGGGTTTGGCTACCTAGGAGAGAGGATAGGCTAGCAACACCTGAAGGAGCCTATCAGAAGGAGTCTCTGACGTCACCTGGTGGCACTGGCCACTCAGAGCAGTCCAGTGTGCCAGCAGCACCTCTGTTTCCAAGATGGCAGAGGTCTGGAGCACACTGGAGGAGCTCTGGGCACTTCCCAGGGGAGGTGCAAGTCAGGGGAGTGGTCACTCCCCTTTCCTTTGTCCAGTTTCGCGCCAGAGCAGGGCTAAGGGGTCCCTGAACCGGTGTAAACTGGCTTATGCAGAAATGGGCACCAAAAGTGCCCATGAAAGCATTTCCAGAGGCTGGGGGACGCTACTCCTCCCCTGCCTTCACACCATTTTCCAAAGGGAGAGGGTGTAACACCCTCTCTCAGAGGAAGTCCTTTGTTCTGCCATCCTGGGACAACCCTGGCTTGACCCCAGGAGGGCAGAAACCTGTCTGAGGGGTTGGCAGCAGCAGCAGCTGCAGTGAAACCCCAGGAAAGGCAGTTTGGCAGTACCAGGGTCTGTGCTACAGACCACTGGGATCATGGGATTGTGCCAACTATGCCAGGATGGCATAGAGGGGGCAATTCCATGATCATAGACATGTTACATGGCCATATTCGGAGTTACCATTGTGAAGCTACATATAGGTAGTGACCTATATGTAGTGCACGCGTGTAATGGTGTCCCCGCACTCACAAAGTCCGGGGAATTGGCCCTGAACAATGTGGGGGCACCTTGGCTAGTGCCAGGGTGCCCTCACACTAAGTAACTTTGCACCTAACCTTTACCAGGTAAAGGTTAGACATATAGGTGACTTATAAGTTACTTAAGTGCAGTGTAAAATGGCTGTGAAATAACGTGGACGTTATTTCACTGAGGCTGCAGTGGCAGGCCTGTGTAAGAATTGTCAGAGCTCCCTATAGGTGTCAAAAGAAATGCTGCAGCCCATAGGGATCTCCTGGAACCCCAATACCCTGGGTACCTCAGTACCATATACTAGGGAATTATAAGGGTGTTCCAGTAAGCCAATGTAAATTGGTAAAATTGGTCACTAGCCTGTTAGTGACAATTTGAAAGAAATGAGAGAGCATAACCACTGAGGTTCTGATTAGCAGAGCCTCAGTGAGACAGTTAGTCACTACCCAGGTAACACATTCAGGCACACTTATGAGCACTGGGGCCCTGGCTGACAGGCTCCCAGTGACACATATAACTAAAACAACATATATACAGTGAAAAAAATGGGGGTAACATGCCAGGCAAGATGGTACTTTCCTACAATCCTTGGCAGAAGTCCAAGAGGGAAGTGCAGAGGAACTCTGGTGAGCTCTTGCATTCGTTATCTGAGGAGGAACCCACAGGAGAGGCCCTAAACAGCCCTCAGAGGAGGATTGGCTACCTAACCAGGTATGAGCCTATCAAGAGGGGTCTCTGATGTCACCTGCTGGCACTGGCCACTCAGAGGTCTCCATTGTGCCCTCACACCTCTGCATTCAAGATGGCAGAGGTCTGGGACACACTGGAGGAGCTCTGGGCACCACCCCTGGGGTGATGATGGACAGGGGAGTGGTCACTCCCCTTTCCTTTGTCCAGTTTTGCACCAGAGCAGGGGCTGGGGGCTCTCTGAACCAGTGTAGACTGGCTTATGCAAGGAGGGCACCATATGTGCCCTTCAAAGCATTTCCACAGGCTGGGGGGCTACTCCTCTCCAGCCCTTAACACCTATTTCCAAAGGGAGAGGGTATAACACCCTCTCTCAGACGAAATCCTTTGTTCTGCCTTCCTGGGACTGGGCTGCCCAGACCCCAGGAGGGCAGAAACCTGCCTGAGGGTTGGCAGCAGCGGTAGCTGCAGAGAAAACCCCAGGGAGCTAGTTTGGCAGTACCCGGGGTCCATGCTGGAGCCCTGGGGATGCATGGGACTGGCACCCCAATACCAGATTTGGCTTGGGGGGACAATTCCATGATCTTCGACATGTTACATGGCCATGTTCAGAGTTACCATTGTGAAGCTACATATAGGTATTGACCTATATGTAGTTCACACGTGTAATGGTGTCCCCGCAGTCACAAAGTCCGGGGAAATTGCCCTGAACAATGTGGGGGCACCTTGGCTAGTGTCAGGGTGCCCTCACACTTAGTAACTTTGCACCTAACCTTCACCAAGTGAGGGTTAGACATATAGGTGACTTATAAGTTACTTAAGTGCAGTGTAAAATGGCTGTGAAATAACGTGGACGTTATTTCACTCAGGCTGCAGTGGCAGTCCTGTGTAAGAATTGTCTGAGCTCCCTATGGGTGGCAAAAGAAATGCTGCAGCCCATAGGGATCTCCTGGAACCCCAATACCCTGGGTACCTAGGTACCATATACTAGGGAATTATAAGGGTGTTCCAGTGTGCCAATCAGAATTGGTGGAAAATAGTCACTAGCCTGCAGTGACAATTTTAAAAGCAGAGAGATCATAAACACTGAGGTTCTGGTTAGCAGAGCCTCAGTGATACAGTTAGGCACCACACAGGGAACACACACAGGGCACATATTATGAGCACTGGGGTCCTGGTTATCAGGATCCCAGTGACACAGGCAAACACAAACATACACACAAGTAAAAATGGGGGTAACATGCCAGGCAAGATGGTACTTTCCTCCAAAGGCCTATGTAGATTGTCTCCTCGCTGAGATTTAAGGACTCAGAGGACCTCACCAAGTAGTCAATTAGCTTGATTTTTGTCGATAAACCATCACAATCTCAGTTTCCCCCTTTAGTGACTCTATTATATAGCTTAGCTAGGAGGTTTGTTCATGGCAGAGAAGATGCAGAGCCCCCAGTCCCCAGTTTAGGGTGCTTGGTACACTGCTGTCATTTGAGGCTCTGTTTCCCATTAGCCCAGATGAAGGATTTACACAGTTCTTGGAGTCTGAAGGAAATACAGTACCTTCAGTAGTATCATCATCTTCCAGGTCGCAATTGTAGGAGGCAGGACTGGCTTGTAGTGAGTACCAAGGGTTACTTGCACCTTGCACCAGGCCCAGTTATCCCTTATTAGTGTATAGGGTGTCTAGCAGCTTAGGCTGATAGATAATGGTAGCTTAGCAGAGCAGTTTAGGCTGAACTAGGAGACGTGTGAAGCTACTACAGTACCACTTAGTGTCATATGCACAATATCATAAGAAAACACAATACACAGTTATACTAAAAATAAAGGTACTTTATTTTTATGACAATATGCCAAAGTATCTTAGAGTGTACCCTCAGTGAGAGGATAGGAAATATACACAAGATATATATACACAATAGCAAAAATATGCAGTATAGTCTTAGAAAACAGTGCAAACAATGTATAGTTACAATACGATGCAATGGGGAAACATAGGGATAGGGGCAACACAAACCATATACTCCAAAAGTGGAATGCGAACCACAAATGGACCCCAAACCTATGTGACCTTGTAGAGGGTCGCTGGGACTATTAGAAAATAGTGAGAGTTAGAAAAATAACCCTCCCCAAGACCCTGAAAAGTGAGTGCAAAGTGCACTAAAGTTCCCCTAAGGACAAAGAAGTCGTGCTAGAGGAATAATGCAGGAAAGACACAAACCAGCAATGCAACAACTGTGGATTTCCAATCTAGGGTACCTGTGGAACAAGGGGACCAAGTCCAAAAGTCACAAGCAAGTCGGAGATGGGCAGATGCCCAGGAAATGCCAGCTGCGGGTGCAAAGAAGCTTCTACTGGACAGAAGAAGCTGAGGTTTCTGCAGGAACGAAAAGGGCTAGAGACTTCCCCTTTGGTGGACGGATCCCACTCGCCGTGGAGAGTCGTGCAGAAGTGTTTTCCCGCCGAAAGAACGCTAACAAGCCTTGCTAGCTGCAAATCGTGCGGTTAGCGTTTTTGGACGCTGCTGAGGCCCAGGAGGGACCAGGAGGTCGCAAATTGGACCAGCACAGAGAGGGGACGTCGAGCAAGACAAGGAGCCCTCTCTGAAGCCGGTAGCACCAGGAGAAGTGCCAGAAACAGGCACTATGAGGATGCGTGAAACAGTGCTAGCCGAAGTTGCACAAAGGAGTCCCACGTCGCCGGAGACCAACTTAGAAAGTCGTGCAATGCAGGTTAGAGTGCCGTGGACCCAGGCTTGGCTGTGCACAAAGGATTTCCGCCGGAAGTGCACAGGGGCCGGAGTAGCTGCAAAGTCGCGGTTCCCAGCAATGCAGCCCAGCGAGGTGAGGCAAGGACTTACCTCCACCAAACTTGGACTGAAGAGTCACTGGACTGTGGGGGTCACTTGGACAGAGTCGCTGGATTCGAGGGACCTCGCTCGTCGTGCTGAGAGGAGACCCAAGGGACCGGTAATGCAGCTTTTTGGTGCCTGCAGTTGCAGGGGGAAGATTCCGTCGACCCACGGGAGATATCTTCGGAGCTTCTGGTGCAGAGAGGAGGCAGACTACCCCCACAGCATGCACAAGCAGGAAAACAGTCGAGAAGGCGGCAGGATCAGCGTTACAGAGTTGCAGTAGTCGTCTTTGCTACTATGTTGCAGGTTTGCAGGCTTCCAGCGCGGTCAGCAGTCGATTCCTTATCAGAAGGTGAAGAGAGAGATGCAGAGGAACTCGGATGAGCTCTTGCAATCGTTATCTGAAGTTTCCCCAGAGACAGAGACCCTAAATAGCCAGAAAAGAGGGTTTGGCTACCTAGGAGAGAGGATAGGCTACTAACACCTGAAGGAGCCTATCAGCAGGAGTCTCTGACGTCACCTGGTGGCACTGGCCACTCAGAGCAGTCCAGTGTGCCAGCAGCACCTCTGTTTCCAAGATGGCAGAGGTCTGGAGCACACTGGAGGAGCTCTGGACACCTCCCAGGGGAGGTGCAGGTCAGGGGAGTGGTCACTCCCCTTTCCTTTGTCCAGTTTCGCGCCAGAGCAGGGCTAAGGGGTCCCCTGAACCGGTGTAGACTGGCTTATGCAGAATTGGGCACATCTGTGCCCAACAAAGCATTTCCAGAGGCTGGGGGAGGCTACTCCTCCCCTGCCTTCACACCATTTTCCAAAGGGAGAGGGTGTCACACCCTCTCTCAGAGGAAGTTCTTTGTTCTGCCATCCTGGGCCAGGCCTGGCTGGACCCCAGGAGGGCAGATGCATGTCTGAGGGGTTGGCAGCAGCAGCAGCTGCAGTGAAACCCCAGGAAGGGCAGTTTGGCAGTACCAGGGTCTGTGCTACAGACCACTGGGATCATGGAATTGTACCAACAATGCCAGGATGGCATAGAGGGGGCAATTCCATGATCTTAGACATGTTACATGGCCATATTCGGAGTTACCATTGTGAAGCTACATATAGGTAGTGACCTATATGTAGTGCACGCGTGTAATGGTGTCCCCGCACTCACAAAGTTCAGGGAATTGGCTCTGAACAATGTGGGGGCACCTTGGCTAGTGCCAGGGTGCCCTCACACTAAGTAACTTTGCACCTAACCTTTACCAGGTAAAGGTTAGACATATAGGTGACTTATAAGTTACTTAAGTGCAGTGTAAAATGGCTGTGAAATAACGTGGACGTTATTTCACTCAGGCTGCAGTGGCAGGCCTGTGTAAGAATTGTCAGAGCTCCCTATGGGTGGCAAAAGAAATGCTGCAGCCCATAGGGATCTCCTGGAACCCCAATACCCTGGGTACCTCAGTACCATATACTAGGGAATTATAAGGGTGTTCCAGTAAGCCAATGTAAATTGGTAAAAATGGTCACTAGCCTGTTAGTGACAATTTGAAAGTAATGAGAGAGCATAACCACTGAGGTTCTGGTTAGCAGAGCCTCAGTGAGACAGTTAGGCATCACACAGGGAACACATACCTATAGGTCACAAACTTATGAGCACTGGGGTCCTGACTAGCAGGGTCCCAGTGACACATAACAAACATACTGAAAACAGGGTTTTCACTATGAGCACTGGGCCCTGGCAAGCAGGATACCAGTGAGACAGTGAAAACACCCTGACATACACTCACAAACAGGCCCAAGTGGGGGTAACAAGGCTAGAAAGAGGCTACTTTCTCACACAACCCCCCCCCCCCCAAACGAAGGACAATAAGGCTAACCATGGCCAGTTGAGACTTTATTGTCTAAGTGGTGATAAGTAGAGAGTAGCTCTGCAATAGACTGGTTACTCCCTTTATCATCCACTATATGGTTACTTCCCTGTGGGGAAGTAAACCACCCTGTTTGAAGTTTTTTAACTAAGCAACAATGTGAAGATGTATTTTCAGAGTTTCTATCAGTAAGTTTTAGTTTAGAGCAGTGGGAATTGTCCACTGAACCTATTTGTAGTGATGGAAATGCCAGACAGGGATGCTGTCTCAGAAAAGCCATAGCTGGGCAAAAACTTTGTCCATATGGCTGGAAGAGAGAACAGGGATGCTGTTTCTCTTGAGTTGGAGCAGGGCAGGGATGCTGTCCTATGAGCTCCACACTAGGGCAGGGATGCTGTCCTAAGTGTTGTGAGGCAGTGCAGGGTTTCTGCACTAAAGTTTCTCTGGGAGGGTTGGAGGGATGCTCCATGTTAACTAAAATGGTGCTCTTTTTCTCACCAATGTTAGTTATCCCACAGAGAGGTACTTCTACCTCAGGGAGTCCAGCTTTGCCAGCTGATGATTCCCTTGGAACAGGTGCCACCCCAGGAGAGGTTTCTCCCACCACAGGAATGCTATCCTGAATGGTAGGGTGGTTAGGGGATACTGTGATACCCTTTTTACCTGTTGATGGAGAGGGATCCTGAGTTTTCAGGCCTTCTCTCCTTTGCTTTTTCATTTCAGTAGAAATGAGAGGGAACAATTCCTCAGGGATGCCCAGCATGGCTGCATGGGCATAAAACTCTACATCAGCCCAACCTGAGGCCTCTAGGTCATTACCTAAGAGACAATCTACAGGTAAGCTAGGTGATACCACCACCTGCTTAGGGCCAGTAACTCCACCCCAACTAAACTGAATTATAGCTAAGGGAAGAAACGTTGTGGAGTTATGGACATCAATAATCTTATACTGTTGTCCAATGATGTGTTGATCAGGGTGCACTAGGTTTTCAGTCACCAAAGTGATACTGGCACCTGTGTCCCTGTAGGCCAAGGCCTCAACACCATTTATTGAAACTTTCTGCCTGTACTTATCCATTGTAAGGGGACAAGCAGCCAGTGTGGCAAGGCCAATGCCACTAGGTGTGACAGAAACTGTCTTGGGAGTGACTACCCCAGTTTCTACTATGGACCCAAATGTGAACCCAACTACACCCTTAACTTGACTGTTGCCAGCAGTCCCACCACTAGTACCACTACTGCTAGGGGCACTAGAGCTTGATGTATTAGTGGTGGTAGGCTCAGGGGGTTTACCTGGACAGGACTTATCCCCTGGCCTATGGCCTCTGTTTTTACACACAAAGCACCAAGGCTTTTTAATGTGTGCAGGTTGAGAAGAAGAGGAAGAATTAGTTTTATCCCCACCCTCTGAAGAGTGTTTAAGATTTGAAGTGGGATCTTTGGTTTTACCCTGATCCCCATGCTTATCTTGAGATTTTTCACCATCTTTCTTCTTATTGCTATCTTTGTCACCCCCTGTATGAACTTTTCTGTTCACCCTTGTTCTGACCCATTTGTCTGCCTTCTTTCCCAATTCTTGGGGAGAGGTCAGATCAGAGTCTACCAGGTACTGGTGCAACAAATCAGACACACAATTATTAAGTATATGCTCTCTCAGGATTGTGTTATACAGGCTTTCATAATCAGTAACTTTACTGCCATGTAACCACCCCTCCAAGGCCTTCACTGAATGGTCAATGAAATCAACCCAGTCTTGTGAAGACTCCTTTTTGGTCTCTCTGAACTTTATCCTGTATTGTTCAGTGGTTAAGCCATAACCATCCAGGAGTGCATTCTTAAGAACTGTAAAATTATTGGCATCACTTTCTTTCACAGTAAGGAGTCTATCCCTACCCTTTCCACTAAATGATAGCCATAGGATAGCAGCCCACTGCCTATGAGGGACATCCTGTACAACACAGGCCCTCTCAAGTGCAGCAAACCACTTGTTAATGTCATCCCCCTCCTTATAAGGGGGAACTATCTTGTGCAGATTCCTGGAATCATGCTCTTTTGCAGGATGACTATGGGGAATACTGCTGCTGCCACCATGGGTTTCTAAACCCAGTTTCTGTCTCTCCTTCTCTACTTCTAAAGTCTGTCTATCCAAATCCAGCTGTTGCTTCTTGAGCTTCAGTCTGGTTTGTTCCACTCTCAATCTATTGAGCTCCCTTTCTAACAATCTGTCATCAGGGTGGGTGGGAGGGACATGCCTTGAAACAGAAGTATGGTGAGAATGGACAGAAGGAGACCTGTCCCTTACAGAATCCACCCTAACAGCTTGGTTAACAGAAACATCACTACCAGTATGGTGAGAATAAATGCTTTTGCTATGATGTGAGACAACACTATTTATATGGTGTGGCTCATCATCATTACCAACTATGCTAGACTGTCTAGTAATGGGCAGGCTAGGAAGTTTCTTTCCTGAATCTTTTCCTGGGGGAGTCCCTGGATCAGATTGAGAACCATTAGCTACTTTTTCAACAGATTGGGCACTTATGGCCTTATCCTGTACTCTAAGCATGTTAATTAACAGTTCTAAGGAAGGATTCTTCCCTACACTCAAACCTCTCTCTATGCAGAGACTCCTTGCTCCTTTCCAGCTAAGGTGATCATATGCAAGTTTGGACAGATCAACATTTTGGCCTGTGCCAGACATTTTTAGAGAGAGTTAAAGTGATAGTAAAAGATAACAAGTTTGTCAGAGCTTTTAGAAAGACAGAGAAAAAAAACTTTTTAAACTTTTTAGAACTTTTTAGAAAGTTAGAAGTACTTTTCAGCACTTAGAAAAGAGGGAAAAGAGGAAATGCAAAACTTTTTGGCTATGTGTATATACACTGACCTTGTTTTGTATACTTTTCTCTTATGAAAAGTACAATGACAAGAGTGGTAAGTAGTCTCAAAGCACTTATCCCACCGCTGCACAACCAATGTAGGAGGCTGGACTGGCTTGTAGTGAGTACCAAGGGGTACTTGCACCTTGCACCAGGCCCAGTTATCCCTTATTAGTGCATAGGGTGTCTAGCAGCTTAGGCTGATAGATAATGGTAGCTTAGCAGAGCAGCTTAGGCTGAACTAGGAGACGTGTGAAGCTACTACAGTACCACTTAGTGTCATATGCACAATATCATAAGAAAACACATTACACAGTTATACTAAAAATAAAGGTACTTTATTTTTATGACAATATGCCAAAGTATCTTAGAGTGTACCCTCAGTGAGAGGATAGGAAATATACACAAGATATATATACACAATAGAAAAAATATGCAGTATAGTCTTAGAAAACAGTGCAAACAATGTATAGTTACAATAGGATGCAATGGGGAAACATAGGGATAGGGGCAACACAAACCATATACTCCAAAAGTGGAATGCGAACCACGAATGGACCCCAAACCTATGTGACCTTGTAGAGGGTCGCTGGGACTATTAGAAAATAGTGAGAGTTAGAAAAATAACCCTCCCCAAGACCCTGAAAAGTGAGTGCAAAGTGCACTAAAGTTCCCCTAAGGACAAAGAAGTTGTGTTAGAGGAATAATGCAGGAAGGACACAAACCAGCAATGCAACAACTGTGGATTTCCAATCTAGGGTACCTGTGGAACAAGGGGACCAAGTCCAAAAGTCACAAGCAAGTCGGAGATGGGCAGATGCCCAGGAAATGCCAGCTGCGGGTGCAAAGAAGCTTCTACTGGACAGAAGAAGCTGAGGTTTCTGCAGGAACGAAAAAGGGCTAGAGACTTCCCCTTTGGTGGACGGATCCCTCTCGCCGTGGAGAGTCGTGCAGAAGTGTTTTCCCGCCGAAAGAACGCCAACAAGCCTTGCTAGCTGCAAATCGTGCGGTTAGTGTTTTTGGACGCTGCTGTGGCCCAGGAGGGACCAGGAGGTCGCAAATTGGACCAGCAGAGAGAGGGGACGTCGAGCAAGACAAGGAGCCCTCTCTGAAGCCGGTAGCAGCCGGAGAAATGCCAGAAACAGGCACTACGAGGATGCGTGAAACGGTGCTCGCCGAAGTTGCACAAAGGAGTCCCAAGAGACCAAGAGTCGCCGGAGACCAACTTAGAAAGACGTGCAATGCAGGTTAGAGTGCCGTGGACCCAGGCTTGGCTGTGCACAAAGGATTTCCGCCGGAAGTGCACAGGGGCCGGAGTAGCTGCAAAGTCGCGGTTTCCAGCAATGCAGCCCAGCGAGGTGAGGCAAGGACTTACCTCCACCAAACTTGGACTGAAGAGTCACTGGACTGTGGGGGTCACTTGGACAGAGTCGCTGGATTCGAGGGACCTCGCTCGTCGTGCTGAGAGGAGACCCAAGGGACCCGTAATGCAGCTTTTTGGTGCCTGCGGTTGCAGGGGGAAGATTCCGTCGACCCACTGGAGATTTCTTCGGAGCTTCTGGTGCAGAGAGGAGGCAGGCTACCCCCACAGCATGCACAAGCAGGAAAACAGTCGAGAAGGCGGCAGGATCAGCGTTACAGAGTTGCAGTAGTCGTCTTTGCTACTATGTTGCAGGTTTGCAGGCTTCCAGCGCGGTCAGCAGTCGATTCCTTATCAGAAGGTGAAGAGAGAGATGCAGAGGAACTCGGATGAGCTCTTGCATTCGTTATCTACAGTTTCCCCAGAGACAGAGACCCTAAATAGCCAGAAAAGAGGGTTTGGCTACCTAGGAGAGAGGATAGGCTAGCAACACCTGAAGGAGCTTATCACAAGGAGTCTCTGACGTCACCTGGTGGCACTGGCCACTCGGAGCAGTCCAGTGTGCCAGCAGCACCTCTGTTTCCAAGATGGCAGAGGTCTGGAGCACACTGGAGGAGCTCTGGACACCTCCCAGGGGAGGTGCAGGTCAGGGGAGTGGTCACTCCCCTTTCCTTTGTCCAGTTTCGCGCCAGAGCAGGGCTAAGGGGTCCCCTGAACCGGTGTAGACTGGCTTATGCAGAATTGGGCACATCTGTGCCCAACAAAGCATTTCCAGAGGCTGGGGGAGGCTACTCCTCCCCTGCCTTCACACCATTTTCCAAAGGGAGAGGGTGTCACACCCTCTCTCAGAGGAAGTTCTTTGTTCTGCCATCCTGGGCCAGGCCTGGCTGGACCCCAGGAGGGCAGATGCCTGTCTGAGGGGTTGGCAGCAGCAGCAGCTGCAGTGAAACCCCAGGAAGGGCAGTTTGGCAGTACCAGGGTCTGTGCTACAGACCACTGGGATCATGGGATTGTGCCGACTATGCCAGGATGGCATAGAGGGGGCAATTCCATGATCATAGACATGTTACATGGCCATATTCGGAGTTACCATTGTGAAGCTACATATAGGTAGTGACCTATATGTAGTGCACGCGTGTAATGGTGTCCCCGCACTCACAAAGTTCAGGGAATTGGCTCTGAACAATGTGGGGGCACCTTGGCTAGTGCCAGGGTGCCCTCACACTAAGTAACTTTGCACCTAACCTTTACCAGGTAAAGGTTAGACATATAGGTGACTTATAAGTTACTTAAGTGCAGTGTAAAATGGCTGTGAAATAACGTGGACGTTATTTCACTCAGGCTGCAGTGGCAGGCCTGTGTAAGAATTGTCAGAGCTCCCTATGGGTGGCAAAAGAAATGCTGCAGCCCATAGGGATCTCCTGGAACCCCAATACCCTGGGTACCTCAGTACCATATACTAGGGAATTATAAGGGTGTTCCAGTAAGCCAATGTAAATTGGTAAAATTGGTCACTAGCCTGTTAGTGACAATTTGAAAGTAATGAGAGAGCATAACCACTGAGGTTCTGGTTAGCAGAGCCTCAGTGAGACAGTTAGGCATCACACAGGGAACACATACCTATAGGTCACAAACTTATGAGCACTGGGGTCCTGACTAGCAGGGTCCCAGTGACACATAACAAACATACTGAAAACATAGGGTTTTCACTATGAGCACTGGGCCCTGGCAAGCAGGATACCAGTGAGACAGTGAAAACACCCTGACATACACTCACAAACAGGCCCAAAGTGGGGGTAACAAGGCTAGAAAGAGGCTACTTTCTCACACCGATTACATGTTTATAGTTCACTTTATTGACCTTGACTTTTTTATTCCCTAGGCAAAACCTTATCAGTCGAGAAATGAGTCTTGTTCCAGGGTGTTCCAGAGCATAAGACTGTAAACTCTAGAACAGTGGTCCCAACCTTCTGACTTTTATGGACCCCGACTCTATCATTACTGGAACCTGGGAATTCCCACTAAATCATTATTAGAATCCTGGTACCCCCCACTGAGTCATTAGTGGAAGCCGGGACGCCAGCCTAAACACTGCTAGTGATTTGAAGCACAAAAGAATACCATTAAAATAGATAAACAAGCATTCATCAAACACCTACATAAATTCTAACACATTTTATTTAATTTGCAAACATTTAAAAAAATGTAATTTTAATAGGAAGGTTGGAGCTTTTTTTAAGTCCAATTGAAGCCTCACATTGTCCATACTATATTCTGTTAGATGCACCTGCACTACTCCCACAAATCAATCGCAGGATACTAATTTAATTTTTAGCCTCCAATTTCACATTCCTTGACATTTACAGGGTGTTTTAAAATGTTCAGTTGTACATTTGCCCACTTTATTTATATACACTTAATTAATCTGTTAATATTATTTAATTTTCTAAGCAGTCTCGGACCCTTTGAGGAGGATTTGCGGACACCAGAGGTCCGCGGACCACTGGTTGGGAAGCGCTGCAAAATAACATTTTACTTTTAGCACACGAAAAAGCATGCAACGAACAAGCCGTTTTTAACCTAACTTGGAAAAACATGAAGTGTCTAAAACTTCTAAAACTTGCAAGAGAGCCAGTAATTATTGTTCTTGGAGACCAGGACCTCGTTAAATTGTCCCGGAAATAAATGGCACAAAAAAAGTCTGCCCAAGGCGCGGACAGTCAGACTCACTTTAAAACTGTGCTCATCCGCTATTTATTTATACACCTCATTTATAATAATGGGTTAAGCTCACTTATTGTTTGTTTTGCACCTAATGCATGAATCTTTAGGCCAAACTGTACGCGCGTTTAGAGACGTCTGCGCGTTCTGGAAGAAGACATCGGTGTTTTGGGAAACTATCTGCACCGTTTTAAGTTTAGAACTTGCTTTTATTCATGACCCTATTTACGATGCATGTAAAACTTGTTGAATGTACGGTAATTGGGTTAATGTACATCTAAAATGTACCACTTAATTTAAGTAATGTATTCATACTGTGTCCCGTAAAAATCCACGAGCAAAAAACTGTTAGTAACTTTGCTACACATAAATGCAGTAAAATTGTGGGAAACGTGATTATGTCTAACTTCTCAATTTTGAAAAGCCATTTTTGAAAACAAACTCAAACACAGAGGACGTCACTTTTTACTTAAACATGACTAGGAAACTCTCACAAATCTTTTTAAAGGAAAGATGTGGAGAAACAAGGGCAATATAGCCAGTGCTTAATTTAAGCTGCTGGTTGTCAGTGGGGGGCAGAGCACTTATTTTTTGGTACCGTCACGTATTTGTCTGTATCAAATATTTACCTGTAAGAGAGAAAAACCAACAGATCAGGAAGTGAGAGGAAGAAAAAGATGACAAAACTGTTGCAAACAGAAAGTAAGAACCTGCAACAGCAACCAAAAGGGAACGGGACTCTCTGGTAGCTGATTAAAGACTACCAGTCTAGGTATTCAGCGCTGATATTTAATTGCACCGGCTGCTGAATTCTGAGCAGTGCTTCAGGCACCAGCACTTTTTTGTTCACAAATAAGCAAAGCCAAGAAGTCTTCAGCCTGGGCTGAAAAACTTGTCACTGTGCCTTTGAGAGCTAACACTCCACAAGTACCACATCATGCCCTTCCAATTAAAGTTAAGCTAGTTAGTGTTGTCTCCGTGGCTCGCTGGCAGCAGTGACGGCAGGTGTTATCCAGTCGTGTCCAGTCGAAAACAGAGATGGAATCGGGAAAAAGGTGAGCTTTCGCCCTTTTTCCCCTCCAACTCAGAAGTGGAGGTCAGACCACCATTTTTTGCATGGCAGTAAGGCACATCCAAATCTGCAAGGTGGGAAGGATGGCTGGGGTCCTGCCGACCGCCACTTTTCCCTATCCCGACATCGACACTGGCAGTTTTTCTTGGCAGAGACGGCAGTTTGAATGCGGGCTTTCGCCTATGGGACTGCCAACATCTGAATATGGTGGGCAGACTTCCAAGGCGACGGTCGAGTTTTTAGTCGAAAACTTGATAGCGGGACCATTACCACCAACACCTAAATCAGGTCCATAATTTTGTTTGCATTACAATCACATAAAAGAATACACTAAAAAAATCCCTATAGAAATTAACTGACTATCTAAGACTGTCTAAGATTCCTAATCTTGTCCAGGGATATTTTCAAAACTCCTGTAACATCGAAGAAATAAAAAGTCATATCTATTTGGGAAAAGAGATTCTGAAAAAAAGTTGAAAGGGAAATAGTCTGATTGACGGGACAATCGGACACTACTATTGTATTGTGAGGAAACTCAAGTGAGTCCTCATAACAACTTTTTTTTTGTCGAAAGCTGCACACAGTCCTTTACAGCAGGAAGCGGTGATGGCTGTAAAGACAGCTCCACTATAAACTGGTCTTTTAAAAGCTACAATGTTTGAAACACATTACTGCCTAATGTGTAAGCAAATGCACAAACTAACTCTTTAAATGCATTGTACTGCTTTAGAATATAACATTTTACATGGATTTAGGGAACGCAAACACTACGTACCGCGGTCACTTGCAAGGGAGGAGGCATCAGCAGGATGACATTGTCCTTGAACCCAAGCCCAAGTAAGATGGTTTGATTTAATTGTTCTCTGCAGTTGTATGCTATTACCGCAAAGTTCAATGTATCGAGGTACACGTGCAATTATGGCACTACATTGACGGGTTTATATTTCAGTCATTTTATGTAAAATATTCCCTTTTAAGAAACAAATGCAACATTTTATATGCGGGCATTCCCACAAAAAAAACTCCTCCCCTAAACCCTGACAGAGTTACACTCAACTTTCCCATCCAAGTACTCAGCTTTATCATTAACATTCCCGTACGTCCACTCTTGAAACATTTGTGTCATAGTAGTTAGTTTCCAATCATTCTGTAACCGACGAGGACAGCACCCATCTTATCACATAGATATTTCTTAATTTATGGGGGTCTAATACTCTTGGACCCTGCGGGACATGTGAGACTTCTGAAGTCTTGGTTGAGGTAATCTGTATATATTGATATTTATTCTTTCCCCCATAAGGATAAGTTTACCCTACTAGCAGGCAGCAGCAGGTGCAATATTGTCTTTCATCTAGTTAAATGTAATAGGGAAAGAACTTGTGCCGGTTAAGCCAGGAGCACTAGCTCACAGCAGTTGTCTAGTTTGTTTCCCATGCTCTGTAGCACCCCTTACATAATGTCAGGCCAGCATTTGTCTAATTTTATGCAACTCCAAAGGGCACATAGAAGTTTGCCCATTTCACCACAGCCACTGCAGCATTCTAAACTTCTTGAGAGATCTATGAACTGTCTGTCTGGGGTACAGTGCCAGCGGTATAGTATTTTGTTAATCATTTTCTTTCCTAGTGCATGTATGGCAAAGTTATTTGTTCTAGTAAAGAACTCTTGCCATTTTTTGTCATCCCGCATGAAGTCCAGTTGGCATGGGAGATCAGTATTAGTTCAAGGCATATTCAGGAATGTATTTGATTTGGAGACTAGGGGGGTGATCCCTCCAAAATACCGCTCCGCGGTCGAAAGACCGCTGAGGGTATTTTGGGTTTTGCACTGGGCTGGCGGGCGACCGCCAAAAGGCCGCCCGCCAGCCCAGTGCAAAACACCCTTCCCACGAGGACGCCGGCTCAGAATTGAGCCAGCGGAGTGGGAAGGTGCGACGGGTGCAGTGGCACCCGTCGCGTATTTCAGTGTCTGCAAAGCAGACACTGAAATACAAAGTGGGGCCCTCTTACGGGGGCCCCTGCAGTGCCCATGCCATTGGCATGGGCACTGCAGGGGCCCCCAGGGGCCCCACGACACCCCATACCGCCATCCTGTTCCTGGCGGGCGAACCGCCAGGAACAGGATGGCGGTATGGGGTGTCAGAATGGGCAGCGGAAAACCGGCAGGAGACTGCCGGTTTTCCGCATCTGACCGCGGCCAAACCGCCGCGGTCAGAATGCCCTGCGGGGCACCGCCAGCCTGTTGGCGGTGCTCCCGCCAACCCTGGCCGTCAGAATGACCCCCTAGGTGTTGTGGATAGGTTAGCTTCTAAAGAAACCTGGAATCGGTGCCCTTGTGTTTGTTGACCAGTGCCTCTGTTGAACACAATGGAAGCACTCAGATTTCGGAATGTTGTAAAGCTTTTTATATTCTTAATGTATTCCTGCCCTTAGAATAAAGATAATAAAGGTACCCAAACTAGTGTCTTCCACCTCCCTCCAGTAGTGAAAGTTGCATCGATCTGACCACGGCGAGAAGTTTTAATTTCCAAAGAGTGGGGTTAGAGGGCATGGTTGAGTGGTTAAGCCTGCTATGTGTGTCACCTGATGCAACTCATTGAGGGTCGAGGTTGGAAAGCCTTTGTAGATTGTCTCCCCGCTCAGACTTAAGGACCCAGAGAACCTCACCAAGCAGTCAATTAGCTTGATTTTTGTCGATTATCCATCACCGTCTCTGCCTCCCCCTTTAGTGATTAGCTAAGCTGGGAGGCTTGTTAATAGCAGAGAAGATGCAGTGTCTCCAGGCCACACTCTAGGGTGCTTGGTACACTGCTGTCATTTGAGCCTCGGATTCCCATTAGCCCAGATGGAGTTATACAGTTCATGGAGTCTAAAGTAAATACAGTATCTTCAGTAGTATCATCATCTTCCAGGTCGTAATCTGGCCTACCCAGGAGAGCACATATGTGTGCCAGGATATGGCTCCTGCTTTAATTTCTCGCAGCAAGGCAAAAATGTTCTTCTTGACGCAGATCTGCCAGCCTAGGGTTAATCATATACCAAGATGGTGGATCCCCTCTTTGTCCACCAGAAGGGAGTGCATGACTAGTTGTTTTATTAGTTTGGGGCCCCTTTATAAGGTCAGCCCTTCAGACTGATGAAGGTTAATGTGAAAGCTGGCCACTCTCTGGAAGTCTGCTAATTCAGGCAGTAGTTGTTTGAGGAAGCAGCAGTGATCTTCCACTGACATCATCAGCGAAAGTTGTCCTCACGGAACATGATGCCTTCAATGAGAGGATTGTCCCTAAATCTTTGCAAGAGGGGCTCTACAGTAAGTGCGAATAAAAGGGTTGACGTCTGAACTCTACTTGAGTGCTGCCTGTTCACTCAAATTTTGCCTGTGCGAACCAAACCTCATCTTTAGTAAGATGCCTGTCATTATACCCGAGTGTATCCCACCAGACTCCTTTTCAGCCTCTAGGGAGAGGAGGACTGAATCTCACAGTCTCTTCCTTGCTAAATCACTGAGTAGAAGGGTCTTCTTAGCATTACTGCTAGTCCTGTCGCCTGAGATAATTTATGATTTATCTTTGTGTACCAGTGCAGGGAGCACTCTTTCCAATCTGTTCGCTTGGACTTTAGTGAACAATTTTGCATCAGTTGAAAATCTGGGAATAAGAGGCTCAGAGCGCAATGGTCTTTGAACAACTTCAATATTATTGAGATTAACACGTAAACCAAGGATTATGGTTACTCCATTCATGATACTAATGCTATCATAAAGAGTTACCAGAAAGGGAGCTAAATTGAAAAGCAAAGGATTTATAACATGGGGCTGAGAAGCCATATGGCCATGGAGTTTTGGCTAATTTAAGACTATATCGCTGTTAATATTTCTTTGCTGGTTCAAAGTGTATCCTGGCTTTACCTGTGAGTTTAGCTCAGTTCTGGTAAAGTCACCGAATCCAGATAGGAGCACCTTGCACTGTGTGGGAGGCTTCTCCTGTGTATAATACCTGCTAAACATTTTGGGAGACCCGTAACGTTCCTTCCTGTGCACCTACTATCACCCCATCCTTGTTTTTGATTTCGGAGTGAAACTGCATAATTTGGATGTTCACAGTTTACTGGCTAGGGGGCTACTAAGCTGTTACATTACTCAAGAAAATGTAAATCTATCCTCGCTACACAGAAGATTGGTTTATTACACTGGACAGTACAAAGCTCACCTTTTATACTAGTGAGATAGCACCATGTTGATCTAGAATGGGTGAACCTATATTTCTTTCCTCTAATCTTAGCTCACTATGCAGGTTGGCTTGGTGAATTCTCCCAGGGATTTTAGTCGAGCCCTTGGATTAAGGTTCAGTGCATTACTGCCTTTAAGGCATATCATATTCCTATTGGCCTCTCCCATATCATTAAGTGAAAAATATTCCTGTATATGTTTCCGCACAGTATCGACCATTACTGGTTTTTGTAGGAGAGTTGTTTAATCCCCATGACCTAGATAATGTGAACTAAACCCAGTTCTTACAATTCATGTTTCCCTCTGGTTGACAGCTAGGGTCTCTTGTCTTCGATGTGAGTGATCATTGTAGGAGGCTGGACTGGCTTGTAGTGAGTACCAAGGGGTACTTACACCTTGCACCAGGCCCAGGTATCCCTTATTAGTGTAGAGAGGTGTCTAGCAGCTTAGGCTGATAGAAAAGGTAGTTTAGCAGAGCAGCTTAGGCTAAACTAGGAGACGAGTGAAGCTCCTACAGTACCAATAGTGTCACTTGCACAATATCATAAGAAAACACAATACACAGATATACTAAAAATAAAGGTACTTTATTTTTATGACAATATGCCAAAGTATCTCAGTGAGTACCCTCAGTATGAGGATAGAAAATATACACAAGATATATGTACACAATACCAAAAATATGCAGTATAGCAATAGAAAACAGTGCAAACAATGTATAGTTACAATAGGATGCAATGGGGGCACATAGGGATAGGGGCAACACAAACCATATACTCTAGAAGTGGAATGCAAACCACAAATGGACCCCAAACCTATGTGACCTTGTAGAGGGTCGCTGGGACTGTAAGAAAACAGCGAGGGTTAGAAAAATAGCCCACCCCAAGACCCTGAAAAGGGGGTGCAAAGTGCACCTAAGTTCCCCAAAGAGCACAGAAGTCGTGATAGGGGAATTCTGCAGGACAGACCAACACCAGCAATGCAACAACAATGGATTTCCAGACGAGAGTACCTGTGGAACAAGGGGACCAAGTCCAAAAGTCACGATAAAGTCGGGAGTGGGCAGATGCCCAGGAAATGCCAGCTGTCGGTGCAAAGAAGCTGCAACCGGATGGTAGAAGCTGAGGATTCTGCAAGAACGACAAGGGCTAGAAACTTCCCCTTTGGAGGATGGATGTCCCACGTCGTGGAGAGTCGTGCAGAAGTGTTTTCCCGCAGAAAGACCGCAAACAAGCCTTGCTAGCGGCAAAGCTTGTGGTTAGGGTTTTTGGATGCTCCTGTGGACCAGGAGGGACCAGGATGTCACCAATTGCGTGAGAGGACAGAGGGGGCATCCAGCAAGACAAGGAGCCCTCTCAGAAGCAAGCAGCACCCGCAGAAGTGCCGGAACAGGCACTACGAAGTGGAGTGAAATGGTGCTCACCCGAAGTTACACAAGAGAGTCCCACGCCGCCGGAGGACAACTCAGGAGGTTGTGCAATGCAGGTTAGAGTGCCGTGGACCCAGGCTTGGCTGTGCACAAAGGAAATCTTCGTGGAGTGCACAGGAGCCGGAGTAGCTGCAAAACACGCGGTTCCCAGGAATGCAGTCTAGCGTGGGAAGGCAAGGACTTACCTCCACCAAACTTGGACTGAAGAGTCACTGGACTGTGGGAGTCAGTTGGACAGAGTTGCTGAGTTCAAGGGACCTCGCTCGTCGTGCTGAGAGGAGACCCAGAGGACCAGTGATGCAGTTCTTTGGTGCCTGCGGTTGCAGGGGAAAGATTCCGTCGACCCACGGGAGATTTCTTCGGAGCTTCTAGTGCAGAGAGGAGGCAGACTACCCCCACAGCATGCACCACCAGGAAAACAGTCGAGAAGGCGGCAGGATCAGTGTTACAAGGTCGCAGTAGTCATCTTTGCTACTTTGTTGCAGTTTTGCAGGCTTCCAGCGCGGTCAGCAGTCGATTCCTTGGCAGAAGGTGAAGAGAGAGATGCAGAGGAACTCTGATGAGCTCTTGCATTCGTTATCTCAGGAATTCCCCAAAGCAGAGACCCTAAATAGCCAGAAAAGAGGGTTTGGCTACTTAGGAGAGAGGATAGGCTAGCAACACCTGAAGGAGCCTATCAGAAGGAGTCTCTGACGTCACCTGCTGGCACTGGCCACTCAGAGCAGTCCAGTGTGCCAGCAGCACCTCTGTTTCCAAGATGGCAGAGGTCTGGAGCACACTGGAGGAGCTCTGGGCACCTCCCAGGGGAGGTGCAGGTCAGGGGAGTGGTCACTCCCCTTTCCTTTGTTCAGTTTCGTACCAGAGCAGGGCTGAGGGATCCCTGAACCGGTGCAGACTGGCTTATGCAGAGATGGGCACCATCTGTGCCCATGAAAGCATTTCCAGAGGCTGGGGGAGGCTACTCCTCCCCTGCCTTAACACCTTTTTCCAAAGGGAGAGGGTGTAACACCCTCTCTCTGAGGAAGTCCTTTGTTCTGCCTTACTGGGCCAGGCATGGCTGGACCCCAGGAGGGCAGAAACCTGTCTGAGGGGTTGGCAGCAGCAGCAGCTGCAGTGAAACCCCGGGAAAGGTAGTTTGGCAGTACCCGGGTCTGTGCTAGAGACCCGGGGGATCATGGGATTGTGCCAACAATGCCAGGATGGCATTGAGGGGGCAATTCCATGATCATAGACATGTTACATGGCCATATTCGGAGTTACCATTGTGAAGCTATACATAGGTAGTGACCTATGTATAGTGCACGCGTGTAATGGTGTCCCCGCACTCACAAAGTCCGGGGAATTCGCCCTGAACAATGTGGGAGCACCTTGGCTAGTGCCAGGGTGCCCACACACTAAGTAACTTAGCACCCAACCTTTACCAGGTAAAGGTTAGACATATAGGTGACTTATAAGTTACTTAAGTGAAGTGAAAAATGGCTGTGAAATAATGTGGGCATTATTGAAATAATGTGGGCATTATTCACTCAGGCTGCAGTGGCAGGCCTGTGTAAGAATTGTCAGAGCTCCCTATGGGTGGAATAAGAAATGCTACAGCCCATAGGGATCTCCTGGAACCCCAATACCCTGGGTACCTCAGTATCATATACTAGGGAATTATAAGGGTGTTCCAGTATGCCAATGTAAATGGGTGAAATTGGTCACTAGCCTGTTAGTGACAATTTGGAAAGAAATGAGAGAGCATAACCACTGAGGTTCTGAATAGCAGAGCCTCAGTGAGACAGTTAGTCATAACACAGGTAACACATACAGGGCACACTTATGAGCACTGTGGCCCTGGCTGGCAGTGTCCCAGTGACACATACAACTAAAACAACATATATACAGTGAAAAATGGGGGTAACATGCCAGGCAAGATGGTACTTTCCTACAATCATGACGTGCATGAATGGTACCCATTACCAGCGGTTCTGCATCGAAGTCCACTATATCTGATAGAGACTTCTAGCCGCAGATTCCTTAACCTAAAACATTCCCAGGCATCAGACTGGATCTGGAATTTTTTTGAGCAATCCCTCTAGCATGCTGGTAGATGTTGTTGGCGTAGTCTGTGCTGGAAGTGATGGACGCGGAGCCTGTACAGCCGCCACTCCAGTGCGCTGATCTCAGTTCCTTCTGTAGATCTCAGCTCCTCTCAGTCACTTTCTGACTGGCTTCAACCTTTTTGTCGACAACTTGTGTGCCTTTTTTGCCATGTTTTGTCACTATGGTGGTCATTATGACATTGGCAGTGACTGTTGAAGTGTCGGTAATACTGCCAACAGGCTGGCGGTAATTACCGCCAAATTATGACCATGGCAGTGATAACTCCCATAGATGTCCAATGTACCACACCAACCGCCAGGGTGTTAACACCACCGACCACGGCAGTAGCTATCAACAGCCAGGCGGAAGACAAAGTACCCACCATATTAAGATGCTGCAAACCACCACGATTTCCGGAGCGGTACCAATGCCACCAAAAGCCTGGCAGAAACAGAACACAGAAGATGAAAGACTCACCATCAGAGACACAGAGAAGAACAACACTGCCATGGAACCTGAACTTCAAGTCTTCCCGATGCTCTTCTACGCCATGCTCCACCTGGAACACCAACGCCGACAAAGATGGTGAGTACAACAGCCAAGCACACGAGGGAGGCAGGAAAAGGAGAGTGACAAACACCATTCACACACACAACCAGCTGCAGAGAAAAAACGATGTCACAGGATCAACGTCATAATAATGCAATGACAACAGTTAGGCAGTACTGATATTGTAATTGTATGTCAACAGCCACCATATTGTCCATACGACAAAAAATACTTAATTCACTGTCGCGAAAGGGACAGTGGCAGTCCAAAGTACATAAGGCCCACATGGCCACAGGGCACAGTCCAAGGCCCAACTCGTTCCCTGACATAATCCGCACTACACTGTACGGGGGCATCATGTTGTGAATGGCCAGGCACCTCAGGGGGAAAGGGAGTGGGGGGGCACTTCAGCTGAAGTGGGGGACTTGCCCCCTGGCTCTGGAGGGGGCTCCATGCCCCTTACAATCAGCTGGGGAGTTCAAGGTCACAGTCTCTGAGTTGGGGGACTTCCCCACTGGTTCTGGAGCTGGCTCCATGCCCATTACAATTTGCTGGGGAGTGCAAGGTCACAGTCTCTGAGTTGGGGGTCTTGCCCACTGGTTCTGGAGGGGGCTCCATGCCCATTACAATTTGCTGGGGAGTGCAAGGTCACAGTCTCTGAGTTGGGTGTCTTGCCCACTGGTTCTGGAGGGGGCTCCATGCCCCTTACAATTAGCTGGGGCGTGCAAGGTCACAGTCTCTGAGTTGGGGACTTGCCCACTGGTTCTGGAGGAGGATCCGTGTACAACAGTCCCTAGAAGGTGGCCTACATGCCCTCTGCTTGTGGTGAGGGTTTCTGTATACCAGCTGGAGGTGAGGGCTGCTGTGTCCCAGCTAGAGGTGAGGGCTGAGGTGTCCCAGCTAGAGGTGAGGGCTCATTTCCCACTGCTGTTGGAGGGGGCCTCTTGCTTCTCTTAGTTGGTGGAGTGAGAACCTTCCCTTTCCTTGGTGGTGTAGTGGGATCCGTCCCTCTCTTGGGTGGTGGAGTAGGATCCTCCCCTCTCTTGGGTGGTGGAGTGGGACCCTTCCCACTATTGGGTGGTGGAGTAGGATCCTTCCCTCTCTTGGGTGGTGGAGTGGGATCCTTCCCTTTCTTGGGTGGTGGAGTGGGATCCTTCCATCTCTTGGGTGGTGGAGTGGGATCCTTCCCTCTCTTGGGGTGAAGTGGGATCCTTCCCCGTCTTGGGTGGTGGAGTGGGATCCTTTCCTTTCCTGCCTCCACGACTAGGAGGTGCGTCCACTGTCCCCGTGGACTGTTTGGCTGAGGTGCTGGGCTGAGTCATTGTGACCCTGCTCTTACGTGCAGGATGGGGGTAGGGTGAGGGAAGAGGTCACGTTGGGCAAGGAAAAGCTTCTTAGGGACGTGGGGTGGGATGTGGTAGGAGGGATGGGAGTGGAGGTTGAGGGAGTGGTTGTTGGAGGTGTCTGTCTGCTGACTTTGGGTGCAGGTGCATGGGCAGTGTGCTGATGTGAGCTGAATGGCTGTTGGGTGTCTAAGTGAATGCGTTTGTGTCTCTTAGGAGGGGAGCAGACATGGTGGGAGAGGACACAGGGGACGAGTGGATGGATGTTGTAGAAGTGTCTGCAAGTGAGGTGTGTGTACTGCTTGGTGTAATGATGGTGGCGGTGGCGGTTGATGCATTGCATGCAAGTGTGAGTGCAGATGTGACAGTGAAGGAGGAGGAGGAGGGGGAGACAGTGGAGGCAGTGGATGTTGTTGTGTGTGCAACTGCCTGTTTTTTGTGTGCGTGCTTGTGGCCTGAAGTGTGCTGCCTGTGTCTGTGCCACTCTTGTCTAATGTTTAGTGTGCAGGCTTGTCTGTATGTGTGCATGGGATGGGTTGGGGTTGAGGAGATTTGAACTGGGAAGTGGTAGTTGGAGGGGGGACGGTAGGAACAGGGACAATGGCTGCAATCAGAAAGGAGGCTAGAGCCTGGAACAATCTCTGTTGGGCTGCCAATCCACCATGAATGCCCTCCAGGAAGCATTGCTTTGCTGCATCTGGGATGCCAGCCCCTGGATGGCATTCACAATGGTTGACTGCCCTACAGAGATGGAGCTCAGCAGGTCAATAGCCTCCTCACTCAGGGCAGCAGGGCTGACTGGGGCAGGGCCTGAGGTGCCTGGGGCAAAGGAGATGCCCACCCTCATGGGTGAGCGGGCACAGGCAACTCAGTGAGGGGCTGCTGGGAGGGCGGTGCTGGTATGGGGGTGGCAGCTGTACCTGTTGCTGGGGTGGTTCCAGAGGTGTCCACTACCACCAGGGAGCTTCCATCAGAGGAGGTATCTGAGTCAGTGTTGTCACCTCCTGTCTCTGCCATGGTGCTCCCCACGCCCTCCGTCCCACTGGTCCCCTTGGTGTTGGTAGACTCTGCCTCCTGGGTCCTGTGAGATGCAGCTCCCTCTGTCGTCGGTGCCCCTACTCCTCCGCCAGATGATGCTAATGCACACATGGACAGGATGACAGAAGAAAGAGTAGAGAGAGAGAGAAGGGGAGCACCGGGTCAATTACAGCACCAACACCACAGATGGCATACACATTATTGTCACAACAGGGATCAGGATTGAGCACCATGCATTGCACTGGCATTACATTTGCTAGGTACCACAGCAAGATGAGAGCAAAAGACCACCAACTGCACCCCTCCTGGGAGTCACTAAGCCCTGTCTGACACAGAATGCATCCTAGCTAGGTTACCAGATTTAGCAATACAACCATTACCCTTGAGCTGGATCACACTGCATTCTCTGAGCTGGCATTAAGGGGCACCCACTAACTGACACCCACCACCAGGTTCCAATTCCAGCTACCAATCATAGCTGTAACGCACACTGTACTCACCCCCTTGTGGCTGCTGTGATGCCCTCAAGCGCCCATCCAGCTCTGGGTAGGCAAGTGCCAGTATGCAGGCCATCGGGGGGGGTCAGGTTCCCACAGGCACTAAGCCCTCATTGAGAGGCCATCCCCAGTTGGGCCTCCATGGTCTTTCGGGCCCAGAGTCTCTGGTCCTCCCACCTGTTCCTACAGTGGGTGCTCCACCTGCTGTAGACCTCCAGGGTCCGCATGTCCTTGGCAATGGCACGCCACAATTCCTTCTTCTGATGGTGTGAGAAAGTAGCCTTTTTCTAGCCTTGTTACCCCCACATTTGGCCTGTTTGTGAGTGTATGTCAGGGTGTTTTCACTGTCTCACTGGGATCCTGCTAGCCAGGGCCCAGTGCTCATAGTGAAAACCCTGTGTTTTCAGTATGTTTGTTATGTGTCACTGGGACCCTGCTACTCAGGACCCCAGTGCTCATAAGTTTGTGGCCTATATGTATGTGTTCCCTGTGTGGTGCCTAACTGTCTCACTGAGGCTCTGCTAATCAGAACCTCAGTGGTTATGCTCTCTCATTTCTTTCAAATTGTCACTAACAGGCTAGTGACCAATTTTACCAATTTACATTGGCTTACTGGAACACCCTTATAATTCCCTAGTATATGGTACTAAGGTACACACGGTATTGGGGTTCCAGGAGATCCATATGGGCTGCAGCATTTCTTTTGCCACCCATAGGGAGCTCTGACAATTCTTACACAGGCCTGCCACTGCAGCCTGAGTGAAATAACGTCCACGTTATTTCACAGCCATTTTACACTGCACTTAAGTAACTTATAAGTCACCTATATGTCTAACCTTTACCTGGTAAAGGTTAGGTGCAAAGTTACTTAGTGTGAGGGCACCCTGGCACTAGCCAAGGTGCCCCCACATTGTTCAGTGCCAATTCCCCGGACTTTGTGAGTGCGGGGACACCATTACACGCGTGCACTACATATAGGTCACTACCTATATGTAGCTTCATAATGGTAACTCCGAATATGGCCATGTAACATGTCTAAGATCATGGAATTGCCCCCTCTATGCCATCCTGGCATTGTTGGCACAATTTCATGATCCCAGTGGTCTGTAGCACAGACCCTGGTACTGCCAAACTGCCTTTCCTGGGGTTTCACTGCAGCTGCTGCTGCTGCCAACCCCTCAGACAGGTTTCTGCCCCCCTGGGGTCAAGCCAGGCTTGTCCCAGGATGGCAGAACAAAGGACTTCCTCTGAGAGAGGGTGTTACACCCTCTCCCTTTGGAAAATGGTGTGAAGGCAGGGGAGGAGTAGCCTCCCCCAGCCTCTGGAAATGCTTTCTTGGGCACAGATGAGCCCAATTCTGCATAAGCCAGTCTACACCGGTTCAGGGACCCCTTAGCCCTGCTCTGGCGCGAAACTGGACAAAGGAAAGGGGAGTGACCACTCCCCTGACCTGCACCTCCCCTGGGAGGTGTCCAGAGCTCCTCCAGTGTGCTCCAGACCTCTGCCATCTTGGAAACAGAGGTGCTGCTGGCACACTGGACTTCTCTGAGTGGCCAGTGCCACCAGGTGACGTCAGAGACTCCTTGTGATAGGCTCCTTCAGGTGTTAGTAGCCTATCCTCTCTCCTAAGTAGCCAAACCCTATTTTCTGGCTATTTAGGGTCTCTGTCTCTGGGGAAACTTTAGATAACGAATGCAAGAGCTCAGCCGAGTTCCTCTGCATCTCTCTCTTCACCTTCTGCCAAGGAATCGACTGCTGACCGCGCTGGAAGCCTGCAAACCTGCAACATAGTATCAAAGACGACTACTGCAACTCTGTAACGCTGATCCTGCCGCCTTCTCGACTGTTTTCCTGGTGGTGCATGCTGTGGGGGTAGTCTGCCTCCTCTCTGCACTAGAAGCTCAGAAGAAATCTCCCGTGGGTCGACGGAATCTTCCCCCTGCAACCGCAGGCACCAAAAAGCTGCATTACCGGTCCCTTGGGTCTCCTCTCAGCACGACGAGCGAGGTCCCTCGAATCCAGCAACTCTGTCCAAGTGACTCCCACAGTCCAGTGACTCTTCAGTCCAAGTTTGGTGGAGGTAAGTCCTTGCCTCACCTCGCTAGACTGCATTGCTGGGAACCGCGACTTTTGCAGCTACTCCGGCCCCTGTGCACTTCCGGCGGAAATCCTTTGTGCACAGCCAAGCCTGGATCCACGGCACTCTAACCTGCATTGCACGACTTTCTAAGTTGGTCTCCGGAGACGTGGGACTCCTTTGTGTAACTTCGGGTGAGGACCGTTTCACACATCCTCGTAGTGCCTGTTTCTGGCACTTCTCCGGGTGCTACCTGCTGCTAAGAGGGCTCCTTGTCTTGCTCGACGTCCCCTCTACCTCCTGGTCCCTCCTGGGCCACAGCAGCATCCAAAAACGCTAACTGCACGATTTGCAGCTAGCAAGGCTTGTTGGCGTACTTTCGGCGGGAAAATACTTCTGCACGACTCTCCACGGCGAGAGGGATCCGTCCACCAAAGGGGAAGTCTCTAGCCCTTTTCGTTCCTGCTGAAACCTCAGCTTCTTCTGTCCAGTAGAAGCTTCTTTGCACCCACAGCTTGCATTTCCTGGGCATATGCCCATCTCCGACTTGCTTGTGACTTTTGGACTTGGTCCCCTTGTTCCACAGGTACCCTAGATTGGAAATCCATCGTTGTTGCATTGTTGGTTTGTGTCTTTCCTGCATTATTCCTCTAACACGACTTCTTTGTCTTTAGGGGAACTTTGGTGCACTTTGCACTCACTTTTCAGGGTCTTGGGGAGGGTTATTTTTCTAACTCTCACTATTTTCTAATAGTCCCAGCGACCCTCTACAAGGTCACATAGGTTTGGGGTCCATTCGTGGTTCGCATTCCACTTTTGGAGTATATGGTTTGTGTTGCCCCTATCCCTATGTTTCCCCATTGCATCCTATTGTAACTATACATTGTTTGCACTGTTTTCTAAGACTATACTGCATATTTTTGGTATTGTGTACATATATCTTGTGTATATTTCCTATCCTCTCACTGAGGGTACACTCTAAGATACTTTGGCATATTGTCATAAAAATAAAGTACCTTTATTTTTAGTATAACTGTGTATTGTGTTTTCTTATGATATTGTGCATATGACACTAAGTGGTACTGTAGTAGCTTCACACGTCTCCTAGTTCAGCCTAAGCTGCTCTGCTAAGCTACCATTATCTATCAGCCTAAGCTGCTAGACACCCTATACACTAATAAGGGATAACTGGGCCTGGTGCAAGGTGCAAGTACCCCTTGGTACTCACTACAAGCCAGTCCAGCCTCCTACATTGGTTGTGCAGCGGTGGGATAAGTGCTTTGAGACTACTTACCACTCTTGCCATTGTACTTTTCATAAGAGAAAAATATACAAAACAAGTTCAGTGTGTGTACACATAACTTAAAAGGTTTGCATTTCCTCTTTTCACTCTTTTCTAAAGTGCTGAATAGTACTTCTAAACTTTCAAAAAGTTCTTAAAAGTTTAAAAAGTTTTTTTTCTGTCTTTCTAAAAACTTCTGAAAACTTTTTTCTCTTTTTCTATCACTTTAACTCTCTCTAAAAATGTCTGGCACAGGCCAAAATGTTGATCTGTCCAAACTTGCATATGATCACCTTAGCTGGAAAGGAGCAAGGAGTCTCTGCATAGAGAGAGGTTTGAGTGTAGGGAAGAATCCTTCCTTGGAACTGTTACTTAACATGCTTAGAGAACAGGATAAGGCTAAAAGTGCCCCATCTGTTGAAAAAGTAGCTAATGGTTCTCAATCTGATCCAGGAAATTCCCCAGGAAAAGGTTCAGGAAAGAAACTTCATAGCCTGCCCATTACAAGACAGTCTAGCATAATTGGTACTGAGGTGGAGTCACATCATACAGATGATGTGCTCTCACATTACACTGTCAGCCAAGCTGTTAGGGTGCCCTCTGTAAGGGACAGGTCTCCTTCTGTTCATTCCCATCATACCTCTGTATCTAGAAATGTCCCTCCCACCAACCCTGATGACAGATTGTTAGAAAGGGAACTCAATAAGTTGAGGGTGGAACAAACCAGACTGAAGCTTAAAAAGCAACAGCTGGATTTGGATAGACAGTCTTTAGAAATAGAGAAGGAAAGACAGAAGTTGGGTTTAGAAACCCATGGTGGCAGCAGCAGTATTCCCCATAGTCATCCTGTAAAAGAGCATGATTTCAGGAATCTGCACAAGATAGTTCCCCCTTATAAGGAGGGGGATGACATTAACAAGTGGTTTGCTGCACTTGAGAGGGCCTGTGTTGTACAGGATGTCCCTCAAAGGCAGTGGGCTGCTATCCTATGGCTATCATTTAGTGGAAAAAGTAGAGATAGGCTCCTTACTGTGAAAGAAAGTGATGCCAATAATTTTACAGTACTTAAGAATGCACTCCTGGATGGTTATGGCTTAACCACTGAACAATACAGGATAAAGTTCAGAGAGACCAAAAAGGAGTCTTCACAAGACTGGGTTGATTTCATTGACCATTCAGTGAAGGCCTTGGAGGGGTGGTTACATGGCAGTAAAGTTACTGATTATGACAGCCTGTATAACTTGATCCTGAGAGAGCATATTCTTAATAATTGTGTGTCTGATTTGTTGCACCAGTACTTGGTGGACTCTGATCTGACATCTCCCCAAGAATTGGGAAAGAAGGCAGACAAATGGGTCAGAACAAGGGTGAACAGAAAAGTTCATACAGGGGGTGACAAAGAGAACACTAAGAAGAAAGATAGTGAAAAATCTCAAGATAAGCATGGGGATAAGGGTAAAACCAAAGATCCCACTTCAAATCTTAAACACTCTTCAGGGGGTGGGGATAAAACAAATTCTTCCTCTTCTTCTCAACCTACACAATTTAAAAAGCCTTGGTGCTTTGTGTGTAAAAATAGAGGCCATAGGCCAGGGGATAAGTCCTGTCCAGGTAAACCCCCTGAGCCTACCACCACTAATACTTCAAGCTCTAGTGCCCCTAGCAGTAGTGGTACTAGTGGTGGGACTGCTGGCAACAGTCAAATTAAGGGTGTAGTTGGGTTCACTTATGAGTCCATAGTAGAAACTGGGGTAGTCAGTCCCAAGACAGTTTCTGTCACACCTAGTGGCATTGGCCTTGCCACACTGGCTGCTTGTCCCCTTACAATGGATAAGTACAGACAGACAGTTTCAATAAATGGTGTTGAGGCCTTGGCCTACAGGGACACAGGTGCCAGTATCACTTTGGTGACTGAAAACCTAGTGCACCCTGATCAACACATCATTGGACAACAGTATAAGATTATTCATGTCCATAACTCCACTAAGTTTCTTCCCTTAGCTATAATTCAGTTTAGTTGGGGTGGAGTTACTGGCCCTAAGCAGGTGGTGGTATCACCTAGCTTACCTGTAGACTGTCTCTTAGGTAATGACCTAGAGGCCTCAGGTTGGGCTGATGTAGAGTTTTATGCCCATGCAGACATGCTGGGCATCCCAGAGGAATTGTTCCCTCTCATTTCTACTGAAATGAAAAAGCAAAGGAGAGAAGGCCTGAAAACTCAGGATCCCTCTCCATCAACAGGTAAAAACGGTATCACAGTATCCCCTAACCACCCTACCATTCAGGATACCATTCCTGTGGTGGGAGAAACCTCTCCTGGGGTGGCACCTGTTCCAAGGGAATCATCAGTTGGCAAAACTGTACTCCCTGAGGTAGAAGTACCTCTCTGTGGGATAACTAACATTGGTGACAAAAAGAGCACCATTTTAGTTAACATGGAGCATCCCTCCAACCCTCCCAGAGAAACTTTAGTGCAGAAACTCTGCACTGCCTCACAACACTTAGGACAGCATCCCTGCCCTAGTGTGGAGCTGATAGGACAGCATCCCTGCCCTGCTCCAACTCAAGAGAAACAGCATCCCTGTTCTCTCTTCCAGCCATATGGACAAAGTTTTTGCCCAGCTATGGCTTTACTGAGACAGCATCCCTGTCTGGCATTTCCATCATTACAAATAGGTTCAGTGGATAATTCCCACTGCTCTAAACTAAAACTTACTGATAGAAACTCTGAAAATACATCTTCACATTGTTGCTTAGCTAAAAAACTTCAAACAGGGTGGTTTACATCCCCACAGGGAAGGCACCATATAGTGGATGATAAAGGGAGTAACCAGTCTATTGCAGAGCTACTCTCTACTTATCACCACTTAGACAATAAAGTCTCAACTGGCCAAGGTTAGCCTTATTGTCCTTCGTTTGGGGGGGGGGGGGGGTTGTGTGAGAAAGTAGCCTCTTTCTAGCCTTGTTACCCCCACATTTGGCCTGTTTGTGAGTGTATGTCAGGGTGTTTTCACTGTCTCACTGGGATCCTGCTAGCCAGGGCCCAGTGCTCATAGTGAAAACCCTGTGTTTTCAGTATGTTTGTTATGTGTCACTGGGACCCTGCTAGTCAGGACCCCAGTGCTCATAAGTTTGTGGCCTATATGTATGTGTTCCCTGTGTAGTGCCTGTCTCACCGAGGCTCTGCTAATCAGAACCTCAGTGGTTATGCTCTCTCATTACTTTCAAATTGTCACTAACAGGCTAGTGACCAATTTTACCAATTTACATTGGCTTACTGGAACACCCTTATAATTCACTAGTATAGGGTACTAAGGTACCCAGGGTATTGGGGTTCCAGGAGATCCATATGGGCTGCAGCATTTCTTTTGCCACCCATAGGGAGCTCTGACAATTCTTACACAGGCCTGCCACTGCAGCCTGAGTGAAATAACGTCCACGTTATTTCACAGCCATTTTACACTGCACTTAAGTAACTTATAAGTCACCTATATGTCTAACCTTTACCTGGTAAAGGTTAGGTGCAAAGTTACTTAGTGTGAGGGCACCCTGGCACTAGCCAAGGTGCCCCCACATTGTTCAGGGCCAATTCCCCGGACTTTGTGAGTGCGGGGACACCATTACACGCGTGCACTACATATAGGTCACTACCTATATGTAGCTTCACAATGGTAACTCCGAATATGGCCATGTAACATGTCTATGATCATGGAATTGCCCCCTCTATGCCATCCTGGCATTGTTGCCACAATTCCATGATCCCAGTGGTCTGTAGCACAGACCCTGGTACTGCCAAACTGCCTTTCCTGGGGTTTCACTGCAGCTGCTGCTGCTGCCAACCCCTCAGACAGGTTTCTGCCCCCCTGGGGTCAAGCCAGGCTTGTCCCAGGATGGCAGAACAAAGGACTTCCTCTGAGAGAGGGTGTTACACCCTCTCCCTTTGGAAAATGGTGTGAAGGCAGGGGAGGAGTAGCCTCCCCCAGCCTCTGGAAATGCTTTCTTGGGCACAGATGTGCCCAATTCTGCATAAGCCAGTCTACACCGGTTCAGGGGACCCCTTAGCCCTGCTCTGGCGCGAAACTGGACAAAGGAAAGGGGAGTGACCACTCCCCTGACCTGCACCTCCCCTGGGAGGTGTCCAGAGCTCCTCCAGTGTGCTCCAGACCTCTGCCATCTTGGAAACAGAGGTGCTGCTGGCACACTGGACTGCTCTGAGTGGCCAGTGCCACCAGGTGACGTCAGAGACTCCTTGTGATAGGCTCCTTCAGGTGTTGCTAGCCTATCCTCTCTCCTAAGTAGCCAAACCCTATTTTCTGGCTATTTAGGGTCTCTGTCTCTGGGGAAACTTTAGATAACGAATGCAAGAGCTCAGCCGAGTTCCTCTGCATCTCTCTCTTCACCTTCTGCCAAGGAATCGACTGCTGACCGCGCTGGAAGCCTGCAACACTGCAACAAAGTAGCAAAGACGACTACTGCAACTCTGTAACGCTGATCCTGCCGCCTTCTCGACTGTTTTCCTGGTGGTGCATGCTGTGGGGGTAGTCTGCCTCCTCTCTGCACTAGAAGCTCCGAAGAAATCTCCTGTGGGTCGACGGAATCTTCCCCCTGCAACCGCAGGCACCAAAAAGCTGCATTACCGGTCCCTTGGGTCTCCTCTCAGCACGACGAGCGAGGTCCCTCGAATCCAGCAACTCTGTCCAAGTGACTCCCACAGTCCAGTGACTCTTCAGTCCAAGTTTGGTGGAGGTAAGTCCTTGCCTCACCTCGCTAGACTGCATTGCTGGGAACCGCGACTTTTGCAGCTACTCCGGCCTCTGTGCACTTCCGGCGGAAATCCTTTGTGCACAGTCCAGCCTGGGTCCACGGCACTCTAACCTGCATTGCACGACCTCCTAAGTTGTTCTCCGGCGACGTGGGACTTCTTTGTGCGACTTCGTGTGAGCACTGTTTCACGCATCCTCGAAGTGCCTGTTTCTGGCACTTCTCCGGGGCTACCTGCTGCTGAGAGGGCTCCTTGTCTTGCTCGACGTCCCCTCTCTCTCCTGGTCCAATTTGCGACCTCCTGGGCCACAGCAGCGTCCAAAAACGCTAACCGCACGATTTGCAGCTAGCAAGGCTTGTTGGCGTTCTTTCGGCGGGAAAACACTTCTGCACGACTCTACAAGGCGAGAGGGATCCGTCCTCCAAAGGGGAAGTCTCTAGCCCTTTGCGTTCCTGCAGAAACCGCAGCTTCTTCTGTCCAGTAGAAGCTTCTTTGCACCCGCAGCTGGCATTTCCTGGGCATCTGCCCATCTCCGACTTGCTTGTGACTTTTGGACTTGGTCCCCTTGTTCCACAGGTACCCTAGATTGGAAATCCACAGTTGTTGCATTGTTGGTTTGTGTCTTTCCTGCATTATTCCTCTAACACGACTTCTTTGTCTTTTGGGGAACTTTAGTGCACTTTGCACTCACTTTTCAGGGTCTTGGGGAGGGTTATTTTTCTAACTCTCACTATTTTCTAATAGTCCCAGCAACCCTCTACAAGGTCACATAGGTTTGGGGTCCATTCGTGGTTCGCATTCCACTTTTGGAGTATATGGTTTGTGTTGCCCCTATCCCTATGTTTCCCCATTGCATCCTATTGTAACTATACATTGTTTGCACTGTTTTCTAAGACTATACTGCATATTTTTGCTATTGTGTATATATATCTTGTGTATATTTCCTATCCTCTCACTGAGGGTACACTCTAAGATACTTTGGCATATTGTCATAAAAATAAAGTACCTTTATTTTTAGTATAACTGTGTATTGTGTTTTCTTATGATATTGTGCATATGACACTAAGTGGTACTGTAGTAGCCTCACACGTCTCCTAGTTCAGCCTAAGCTGCTCTGCTAAGCTACCATTATCTATCAGCCTAAGCTGCTAGACACCCTATACACTAATAAGGGATAACTGGGCCTGGTGCAAGGTGCAAGTACCCCTTGGTACTCACTACAAGCCAGTCCAGCCTCCTACATTGGTTGTGCAGCGGTGGGATAAGTGCTTTGAGACTACTTACCACTCTTGTCATTGTACTTTTCATAAGAGAAAAATATACAAAACAAGGTCAGTGTATATACACATAGCCAAAAAGTTTTGCATTTCCTCTTTTCACTCTTTTCTAAGTGCTGAAAAGTACTTCTAACTATCTAAAAAGTTCTAAAAAGTTTAAAAAGTTTTTTTCTCTGTCTTTCTAAAAGCTCTGACAAACTTTTTTCTCTTTTTCTATCACTTTAACTCTCTCTAAAAATGTCTGGCACAGGCCAAAATGTTGATCTGTCCAAACTTGCATATGATCACCTTAGCTGGAAAGGAGCAAGGAGTCTCTGCATAGAGAGAGGTTTGAGTGTAGGGAAGAATCCTTCCTTGGAACTGTTACTTAACATGCTTAGAGAACAAGATAAGGCTATAGGTGCCCCATCTGTTGAAAAAGTACCTAATAGTTCCCAATCTGATTCAGGGACTCCCCCAGGAAAAGATTCAGGAAAGAAACTTCCTAGCCTGCCCATTACTAGACAGTCTAGCATAGTTGGTAATGATGATGAGCCACACCATACAAGTAGTGTTGTCTCACATCATAGCAAAAGCATTTATTCTCACCATACTGGTAGTAATGTTTCTTTTAGCCAAGCTGTTAGGGTGGCTTCTGTAAGGGACAGGTCTCCTTCTGTTCATTCCCATCATACCTCTGAATCTAGGAATGTCCCTCCCACCAACCCTGATGACAGAATGTTAGAGAGGGAACTCAATAAGTTGAGGGTGGAACAAACCAGACTGAAGCTTAAAAAGCAACAGCTGGATTTGGATAGACAGTCTTTTGAACTAGAGAAGGAAAGATAGAAGTTGGGTTTAGAAACCCATGGTGGCAGCAGCAGTATTCCCCATAGTCATCCTGCAAAAGAGCATGATTCCAGGAATCTGCACAAGATAGTTCCCCCTTATAAGGAGGGGGATGACATTAACAAGTGGTTTGCTGCACTTGAGAGGGCCTGTGTTGTACAGGATGTCCCTCAAAGGCAGTGGGCTGCTATCCTATGGCTATCATTTAGTGGAAAAGGTAGGGATAGGCTCCTTACTGTGAAAGAAAATGATGCTAATAATTTCCAAGTTCTTAAGAATGCACTCCTGGATGGTTATGGCTTAACCACTGAACAATACAGGATAAAGTTCAGAGAGACCAAAAAGGAGTCTTCACAAGACTGGGTTGATTTAATTGACCATTCAGTGAAGGCCTTGGAGGGGTGGTTACATGGCAGTAAAGTTACTGATTATGACAGCCTGTATAACTTGATCCTGAGAGAGCATATTCTTAATAATTGTGTGTCTGATTTGTTGCACCAGTACTTGGTGGACTCTGATCTGACCTCTCCCCAAGAATTGGGAAAGAAGTCAGACAAATGGGTCAGAACAAGGGTGAACAGAAAAGTTCATACAGGGGGTGACAAAGAGAACACTAAGAAGAAAGATGATGAAAAATCTCAAGATAAGCATGGGGATAAGGGTAAAACCAAAGATCCCACTTCAAATCTTAAACACTCTTCAGGGGGTGGGGATAAAACAAATTCTTCCTCTTCTTCTCAACCTACACAATTTAAAAAGCCTTGGTGCTTTGTGTGTAAAAATAGAGGCCATAGGCCAGGGGATAAGTCCTGTCCAGGTAAACCCCCTGAGCCTACCACCACTAATACATCAAGCTCTAGTGCCCCTAGCAGTAGTGGTACTAGTGGTGGGACTGCTGGCAACAGTCAAGTTAAGGGTGTAGTTGGGTTCACTTATGGGTCCATCATAGAAACTTGGGTAGTCAGTCCCAAGACAGTTTCTGTCACACCTAGTGGCATTGGCCTTGCCACACTGGCTGCTTGTCCCCTTACAATGGATAAGTACAGGCAGACAGTTTCAATAAATGGTGTTGAGGCCTTGGCCTACAGGGACACAGGTGCCAGTATCACTTTGGTGACTGAAAACCTAGTGCACCCTGATCAACACATCATTGGACAACAGTATAAGATTATTGATGTCCATAACTCCACTAAGTTTCTTCCCTTAGCTATAATTCAGTTTAGTTGGGGTGGAGTTACTGGCACTAAGCAGGTGGTGGTATCACCTAGCTTATCTGTAGACTGTCTCTTAGGTAATGACCTAGAGGCCTCAGGTTGGGCTGATGTAGAGTTTTATGCCCATGCAGCCATGCTGGGCATCCCAGAGGAATTGTTCCCTCTCATTTCTACAGAAATGAAAAAGCAAAGGAGAGAAGGCCTGAAAACTCAGGATCCCTCTCCATCAACAGGTAAAAACGGTATCACAGTATCCCCTAACCACCCTACCATTCAGGATACCATTCCTGTGGTGGGAGAAACCTCTCCTGGGGTGGCACCTGTTCCAAGGGAATCATCAGTTGGCAAAACTGTACTCCCTGAGGTGGAAGTACCTCTCTGTGGGATAACTAACATTGGTGAGAAAAAGAGCACCATTTTAGTTAACATGGAGCATCCCTCCAACCCTCCCAGAGAAACTTTAGTGCAGAAACCCTGCACTACCTCACAACACTTAGGACAGCATCCCTGCCCTAGTGTGGAGCTCATAGGACAGCATCCCTGCCCTGCTCCAACTCAAGAGAAACAGCATCCCTGTTCTCTCTTCCAGCCATATGGACAAAGTTTTTGCCCAGCTATGGCTTTTCTGAGACAGCATCCCTGTCTGGCATTTCCATCACTACCAATAGGTTCAGTGGACAATTCCCACTGCTCTAAAGTAAAACTTACTGATAGAAACTCTGAAAATACATCTTCACATTGTTGCTTAGCTAAAAAACTTCAAACAGGGTGGTTTACATCCCCACAGGGAAGTAACCATATAGTGGATGATAAAGGGAGTAACCAGTCTATTGCAGAGCTACTCTCGACTTATCACCACTTAGACAATAAAGTCTCAACTGGCCAAGGTTAGCCTTATTGTCCTTCGTTTGGGGGGGGGTTGTGTGAGAAAGTAGCCTCTTTCTAGCCTTGTTACCCCCACTTTTGGCCTGTTTGTGAGTGTATGCCAGGGTGTTTTCACTGTATCACTGGGACCCTGCTAGCCAGGGCCCAGTGCTCATAGTGAAAACCCTATGTTTTCAGTATGTTTGTTATGTGTCACTGGGACCCTGCTAGTCAGGACCCCAGTGCTCATAAGTTTGTGGCCTATATGTGTGTGTTCCCTGTGTAGTGCCTAACTGTCTCACTGAGGCTCTGCTAACCAGAACCTCAGTGGTTATGCTCTCTCATTTCTTTCTAAATTGTCACTAACAGGCTAGTGACCAATTTTACCAATTTACATTGGCTTACTGGAACACCCTTATAATTCCCTAGTATATGGTACTGAGGTACCCAGGGTATTGGGGTTCCAGGAGATCCCTATGGGCTGCAGCATTTCTTTTGCCACCCATGGGGAGCTCTGACAATTCTTACACAGGCCTGCCACTGCAGCGTGAGTGAAATAACGTCCACGTTATTTCACAGCCATTTTACACTGCACTTAAGTAACTTATAAGTCACCTATATGTCTAACCTTTACCTGGTAAAGGTTAGGTGCAAAGTTACTTAGTGTGAGGGCACCCTGGCACTAGCCAAGGTGCCCCCACATTGTTCAGAGCCAATTCCCTGAACTTTGTGAGTGCGGGGACACCATTACAGGCGTGCACTACATATAGGTCACTACCTATATGTAGCTTCACAATGGTAACTCCGAATATGGCCATGTAACATGTCTATGATCATGCCATCCTGGCATTGTTGGCACAATCCCATGATCCCAGTGGTCTGTAGCACAGACCCTGGTATTGCCAAACTGCCTTTCCTGGGGTTTCACTGCAGCTGCTGCTGCTGCCAACCCCTCAGACAGGTTTCTGCCCCCCTGGGGTCAAGCCAGGCTTGTCCCGGGATGGCAGAACAAAGGACTTCCTCTGAGAGAGGGTGTTACACCCTCTCCCTTTGGAAAATGGTGTGAAGGCAGGGGAGGAGTAGCCTCCCCCAGCCTCTGGAAATGCTTTCTTGGGCACAGATGTGCCCAATTCTGCATAAGCCAGTCTACACCGGTTCAGGGGACCCCTTAGCCCTGCTCTGGCGCGAAACTGGACAAAGGGGAGTGACCACCTCCTACTAATAAAAGCAACAGGCTGATCCTGGCCCTCAGAATTAAGTTGTGATAGGACTGCCCCTACTCCTAATTCAGATGCATCAGTTTGGACATATAATTTTTTAGAGTAACAAGGGCTTTTCAGGACAGGTGCAGAGCACATGGCCTGCTTTAGCTCCTCAAAAGCTTTCTGACAGTTTGCTGTCCATAATACCTTTTTAGGCATTTTCTTGGATGTGAGGTCATTAAGAGGGGCTGCAATGGAGCCATTGTTCTTTATGAACCGCCTGTAATACCCAGTGAGGCCTAAAAAGGCTCTCACCTGAGTCTGTGTAGTAGGGGGAACCCAATCAATAATTGTTTGGATTTTCCCCTGTAGTGGTTCAATCTGTTCTCCACCAACCAGGTGTCCCAGATAAACCACCTTCCCCTGCCCTATCTGGCACTTTGAAGCCTTGATAGTGAGGCCTGCCTTTTGCAGGGCCTCTAAAACTTTCCATAGGTGGACCAGGTGATCATCCCAGCTGGAGCTAAAGACAACTATATCGTCCAAATATGCTGCACTAAAAGCTTCCAGCCCTTGCAGGACTGTGTTCACCAACCTCTGAAAAGTGGCAGGTGCATTTTTCAATCCAAAAGACATTACTGTGAATTGGTAATGGCCTCCAATGGTTGAAAATGCAGTTTTAGCTTTAGCATCTTCTGATAATTTGATCTGCCAATACCCTGCAGTCAAATCAAAAGTGCTTAGATACTTGGCAGATGCCAGGGTATCTACGAGCTCATCTGCCCTGGGTATAGGGTGAGCGTCAGTTTTGGTTACCTGGTTGAGACCTCTGTAGTCTACACAAAACCGCATTTCCTTCTTTCCATCCTTGGAATGAGGTTTTGGTACAAGTACCACAGGAGAGGCCCATGGACTTTCAGAGTGCTCAACCACTCCCAGTTCTAACATTTTCTGCACCTCTTGCTTTATGCAGTCTCTGACATGGTCAGGCTGCCTATAGATCTTACTTTTGACAGGCAAGCTGTCTCCAGTATCTATAGTGTGCTCACACCAAGAAGTGGTACCTGGCACAGTAGAGAAGAGTTCAGAAAACTGACCCAGGAGATTTATGCAGTGGTCTTTCTGCTCAGCAGTAAGACAATCTGCCAGTACAACACCTTCCACTAGAGCATCTTGTTCTGTGGAAGAGAAGAGATCAGGTAGAGGATCACTGTCTTCTTCCTGTCCCTCATCAGTTGCCATGAGCAGGGTGAGATCAGCCCTGTCATAGTAGGGTTTCAGGCGATTGACATGGAGCACCCTAAGGGGACTCCTGGCAGTGCCTAAGTCAACTAAATAGGTGACTTCACCCTTCTTTCCAACAATTGTGTGGGGTCCACTCCATTTGTCTTGGAGTGCTCTTGGGGCCACAGGCTCCAAGACCCACACTTTCTGCCCTGGTTGGTACTGAACCAAAACAGCCTTCTGGTCATGCCATTGCTTTTGGAGCTCTTGGCTGGCCTGAAGGTTTTTACTGGCCTTTTTCATGTACTCAGCCATTCTTGATCTTAGGCCAAGCACATAGTCCACTATGTCTTGCTTAGGAACTTTTAAAGGTTGTTCCCAACCCTCCATTACAAGTGTTAGAGGACCTCTCACAGGGTGACCAAAAAGAAGTTCAAAGGGGTTGAAGCCCACTCCTTTTTGGGGTACCTCCCTGTAAGCAAAAGGGAGGCATGGTAAAAGGATATCCCATCTCCTGCGGAGTTTTTCAGGGAGTCCCATTATCATACCTTTGAGAGTTTTGTTAAATCTCTCCACCAGTCCATTTGTTTGTGGATGATAGGGTGTGGTGAACTTGTATGTAACACCACACTCCTTCCACATGGCCTTTAAGTAAGCAGACATGAAATTGCTTCCCCTGTCTGATACCACCTCTTTTGGGAAGCCCACCCTGGAAAAGATTCCCAGGAGGGCCTTTGCCACTGCAGGAGCTGTAGTGGTCCTTAGAGGAATTGCTTCAGGATATCTGGTGGCATGGTCCACTACCACCAAGATAAACCTATTGCCTGAAGCAGTAGGAGGGTCAAGGATCCAAGTCACCCTGTCCTTTTTGCTTTTTGGCCTGAGCCCTTGTCAAAGCAAAAATACGCCCAGGAATGCCCAGCATTGCTGCATGAGCCTCCAACTCCACTTCTGCCCAAGCTGATGTCTCTAAATCATTTCCTAATAGAACGTCTACAGGTAAATCTGAAGCAACCACAACTTTCTTTGGACCAGTAAACCCCCCCCCCCCCCCCCAAGTTGAGCTTCACAACAGCCATGGGGTGGCTAAGAGTGTTGTTATGAGCGTCTGTCACTTGGTACTGGTGACCAAGTAGGCCTGAACCTCAGCACCATTTATTAGGGGAAGTTGCTTGTACTTATCCATATTAAGGGGACAAGCAAAGCAACCAAGGTGGCCAAATCAATGGCACCTTCAGAGACTAACACAGCCTATGTGGTCTCCCTAACAAGACCAACCCCAACTAAATTACCAAAAGTGAGTCCAGCTACTCCCTTGGATTGGCTATTAGTAGGTTTGCTCCCACCACCACTATTACTAGGGGCACTAGAGGTTGCAGTAGGGGTTGTGGTAGTGGGAGGTTTGGTGTTTTTCTTTGGACAACTGGCATCAGTTGTCCAATGGCCTTTTACTTGACATAAATAACACCAAGGCTTTTTTACTTGATTTGAAGAGGATTTGCACCCACCACCCCCACCAGAGTGTTTTTGTGGGCCTGATGAAGACTCATTTTTAGATTTGTCCCCACCCTTGTCAGAAGACTTACCATCCTTCTTCTTGCCATCCTTGTCACCCCTGTATGAACTTTTCTGTTCACTCTTGTTCTGACCCATTTGTCTGCCTTCTTTCCCAATTCTTGGGGAGAGGTCAGATCTGAGCCCACTAGATATTGGTGTAACAAATCAGACACACAGCTATTCAGAATATGCTCTCTCAGAATAAGATTATACAGGCTTTCATAGTCAGAAACTTTACTGCCATGTAACCACCCCTCCAAGGCCTTCTCTGAACAGTCAACAAAGTCCATCCAGTCTTGTGAGGACTCTTTTCTGGTGTCTCTGAACTTAATCCTGTATTGTTCAGTGGTTAAGCCAAATCCATCCAATAGTGCATCCTTCAAAACTGCAAAATTACTGGCATCACTTTCTCTAACAGTAAGGAGCCTATCCCTACCCTTTCCTTTGAAAGATAGCCATAGAATAGCAGCCCACTGCCTTTGAGGGACCCCCTGTACCATACAGGCCCTCTCAAGTGCAGCAAACCACTCAACGTCATCCACCTTCTTGTAAGGGGGAACTATCTTGTGCAGATTCCTGGAATCATGCTCTCTCACAGGATTACTATCAGGAATACTGCTGCTGCCACCATGGTGTCCAAACCCCAACCTCTGTCTCTCCTTCTCCAGGGATTCCCTGTCTAGAGCCAGCTGTTGCTGTTTAAGCTTCAGCCTGGTCTCTTCCACTCTCAACTTTTTGAGTTCCCTAACATGTTGTCTTCAGGGTGGGTGGGTTGGGAATGTTTAGACACTGAGGAAATATTGGAATTTACAGAGGGAGACCTGTCCCTAACAGTTTGCACTCTAACAACCTGGCCTTCAGGAACAAAAGCATCCCTACTATGATGGGAGCCTCTATTGCTACCAACATTGCTAGGTGGTCTGCTAAGGGGCAGATTTGGTAGAGAGCCCTGTACACCTCCCTCAAGGGGCTCCCCTGAGTCAGAGTGTGAGCTATCTACTAACTAACATTTCAGATGAAGTGCCACCCTGATACTTATCATTCTCAATGAGCATGTTAGACAGAAATTCTCTAGAAGGGTTCTTTCCTACCACTAAACCTCTATCAATGCAGAGACTCCTTAGGCTCTTGAAATTTAAATTGTCATAAGTTGTATTGACTAATTTAAGAGCAGTACCAACATCAGACATGATAGAAGGAGGTTTAGAGACAGATAGAAGAGAGAAAAAGTTTCAGGACTTTTTAAAGAACAGAAAAAAAAAACCTTTTTGAAACTTTCAGAAAGTTTAGAAGTACTTTTCAGCACTTAGCAGATAATGTAAGAGAAGAAAAGCAAAAGTTTTTGGTTAGGTGTACATACACTGAACTGGTTTTGTATATTTTTCTCTTATGAAAAGTACAAAATGACAAAGTGTTAAGTAGTTACAGGTACTTATCCCACCGCTGCACAACCAATGTAGGAGGCTGGCCTGGCTTGTAATGGGTACCAGAGGTACTTACACCTTGTGCCAGGTCCAGTTATCCCTTATTAGTGTAGACGAGGTGTTTCTAGCATCTTAGGCTGATAGAAGGTAGCTAAAGCAGAGCAGCTTAGGCTGAACTAGGAGACATGTAAAGCTCCTACTATACCACTGGTGTCATATGCAGAATATCATAAGAAAACACAATACACAGATATACTAAAAATAAAGGTACTTTATTTTTATGACAATATGCCAAAAGTATCTCATTGAGTACCCTCAGTATGAGGATGCCAAATATACACAAGATATATGTACACAATACCAAAAATATGCAGCAATAGCAAAAGGAAGTAATGCAAGCAGTGTAAAGTTACAATAGATTGCAATAGGAGCACATAGGTATAGGGGCAACACAACTCATATACTCCAAAAGTGGAATGCGAACCACAAATGGACCCCAAACCTATGTGAGCTTGTAGAGGGTCGCTGGGACTGTAAGAAAACAGTGATGGTTAGAAAAATAGCCCACCCCAAGTCCCTGAAAGGTAGGTGTAAAGTGCACCTACTATCCTCAGAGAGCACAGCAGTCGTGATAGGGGGATTCTGCAAAGAGAACAAACACCAGCAATGCAACAACAGTGGATTTCCGGACCTGAGTACCTGTAAGACAAGGGGACCAAGTCCAAAAGTCGCGACAGTGTCGAGAGTGGGCAGGAGCCCAGGAAATGCCAGCTGAGGGTGCAAGGAAGCTTGGTGTTCTGCAAGAACGAAGAGGACTAGGTGCAAGGAAGCTGCCACCGGATGGAAGAAGCTTGGTGTTCTGCAAGAACGAAGAGGACTAGGAACTTCCCCTTTGGAGGATGGATGTCCCACGTCGTGAAGAAGCTTGCAGAGGTGTTCCCCTGCAGAAAGACTGCAAACAAGCCTTGGTAGCTGCAAGGGTGGCGGTTAGGGTTTTTGGATGCTGCTGTGGCCCAGGAGGGACCAGGATGTCGCCACTTGGATGAGGAGACAGAGGGGGCGCCCAGCAAGTCAGGGAGCCCTCACAGAAGCAGGAAGCACCCGCAGAAGTACCAGAACAGGCACTTAGAAGAGGAGTGAACTGGGGTCCACCCGAAGTCAGAAAAGGGAGTCCCACGATGCCGGAGGACAACTCAGAAGGTTGTGCACTGCAGGTTAGAGTGTCGTGGACCCAGGCTTGGCTGTGCACGAAGGAAATCCTGGAAGAGTGCACAGGAGCCGGAGCAGCTGCAAATCATGCGGTACCCAGCAATGCAGTCTAGCGTGGGGAGGCAAGACTTACCTCCACCAAACTTGGACTGAAGAGTCACTGGACTGTGGGAGTCACTTGGACAGAGTTGCTGAGTTCCAGGGACCACGCTCGTCGTGCTGAGAGGGGACCCAGAGGACCGGTGATGCAGTCTTTTGTTGCCTGCGGTTGCAGGGGGAAGATTCCGTCGACCCACTGGAGATTTCTTCAGAGTTCCTGGTGCAAGAAGGAAGCAGGCTACCCCCAGAGCATGCACCTCCAGGAAACAGGCCAGAAAGCCGGCAGGATGAAGCGATACAAGGTTGCAGTAGTCGTCTTTGCTATTTTGTTGCGGTTTTGCAGGCGTCCTGAGCAGTCAGCGGTCGATCCTTTGGCAGAAGGTGAAGAGAGAAGTGCAGAGGAACTCTGGTGAGCTCTTGCATTCGGTATCTGAAGAATTCCCCAAAGCAGAGACCCTAAATAGCCAGAAAAGGAGGTTTGGCTACCTAGGAAGGAGGATAGGCTATTAACACAGGTAAGAGCCTATCGGAAGGAGTCTCTGACGTCACCTGCTGGCCCTGGCCACTCAGAGCAGTCCAGTGTGCCAGCACACCTCTGAATCCAAGATGGCAGAGGTCTGGGGCACGCTGGAGGAGCTCTGGGCACCTCCCCTGGGAGGTGCAGGTCAGGGGAGTGGTCACTACCCTTTCTTTTGTCCAGTTTCACGCCAGAGCAGGGCTGGGGGATCCCTGAACTGGTGTAGACTGGCTTATGCAGAGATGGGCACCATCTGTGCCCATCAAAGCATTTCCAGAGGCTGGGGGAGGCTACTCCTCCCCAGCCCTGATACCTATTTCCAAAGGGACAGGGTGTAACACCCTCTCTCTGAGGAAGTCCTTTGTTCTGCCTTCCTGGGCCAGGCCTGGCTGGACCCCAGGAGGGCAGAAACCTGTCTGAGGGGTTGGCAGCAGCAGCAGCTGCAGTGAAACCCCGGGAAAGTAAGTCTGGCAGTACCCGGGTTCTGTGCTAGAGACCCGGGGGATCATGGAATTGTCTCCCCAATGCCAGAATGGCATTGGGGTGACAATTCCATGATCCTAGACACATTACATGGCCATGTTCGGAGTTACCATTGTGACGCTGTACATAGGTAGAGACCTATGTACAGTGCACACGTGTAATGGTATCCCCGCACTCACAAAGTCTGGGGAATTTACCCTGAACGATGTGGGGGAACCTTGGCTAGTGCCAGGGTGCCCTCACACTAAGTAACTTTGCACCCAACCTTCATCAGGTGAAGGTTAGACATATAGGTGACTTATAAGTTACTTAAGTGCAGTGGTAAATGGCTGTGAAATAACGTGGACATTATTTCACTCAGGCTGCACTGGCAGGCCTGTGTAAGAATTGTCAGATCTCCCTATGGGTGGCAAAAGAAATGCTGCAGCCCATATCGATCTACTGGAACCCCAATGCCCTGGGTACCTAGGTACAATATACTAGGGACTTATAAGGGGGGTCCAGTATGCCAATTGAAATTGGTAAATGTAGTCACTAGCCTACAGTGACAAATTTAAAGGCAGAGAGAGCATGAGCACTGAGGTTCTGATTACCAGAGCCTCAGTGATACAGTTAGGCACTACACAGGCATACACATTTAGGCCATAAACTATGAGCACTGGGGTCCTGGCTAGCATACTGACATACATGTAAAATTGGGGGAAACATGCCAAGAAAGATGGTACTTTCCAACAGACACCCGGTGCAACTACATACAGCAGGTGGTCCTCCTCCCTGTCCAACTGGTGGGGTGCCCGAGACACCCCCCTGGACCTCGCCTGCAGCCTCTGAGTGACCCCCAGGGCCTCCTCATAGACCAGCATTGGAAACCAGACGTCCTGTTTGCACCCTGCACCCAGCCGCCCCTGTGCCTCTGAGGGTGTGTGTTTGGTGCCTACTTAAGGCTCCTCCAGTGCTCCTTCAATCCCCCCTGGTCTGCCCTCCCAGCCGCGGGTACTTACCTGCAGGCAGGCCTGATTCAGAGTACCCCCTGTCTCTATAGGAGCGGACGTTAAAATTTCTCATCTTTGACCTCTGCACCCAGCTGGTCCTGTGTTGCTGGTGGTGAGTGTTTGGGGTTAACTTGAACCCCAACCGGTGGACTTCCTAAAACCCAGAGACTGAAACTGTAAGTGTTGTACTTACCTGTAAAACGATCTAACATTTCTTCCCTCCCCGGGAACTGTTTCTGAAAATTGCAGTGTCCATTTTTAAAACAGAATATTGGCAATAATTCAAAAACTGAATTAATTAGCTATTTCACGCCAAGTACAGTTGATACCTGTGTGGAATACAAAACGTTTAAGGTACTTACCTGCAACTTGAATCTTGTGGCTCTAAAAATAAACTAAGAAAATATATTTTTGCTATATAAAAACTATTGGTCTGGAGTTAAGTCATTGAGTGTGTATTTCTTCTATTGTCTGTAAGTGTACAACAAATGCTCTGATAAGCCTAACTGCTCGCCCACATTACCACAAAAGAGAGCATTAGTATTATCTACTTTAGCCTCTGTTAAGCCTCTGGGGAACCCCTGGACTCTGTGCACACTATATCTTATTTTGATATAGTATATACAGAACCAGCTTCCTACAGTAGTGAAATAGTAGGTTCTCAATCCCTCTTCTTTCCAGATTATACCCCCCAAAATCACTATTTTACTACAAAGGGAGAAAGGAGTGCCTGGCCCTGTTTGCCTTGCATATTACACGTCCAGCTCATCCCCATCCCATCATCACCTACTCACAGTATCAACATCTATCACCAGAGGCTTCCAATATTCCCTAAATAAAGCCTCTCTCTTTTGGTCACCTGCGTATGAGAACTCTTTGCCATGCTTCACTTCTCCACTGTACTAACATGCTTTGCTCTCTGTAGGGTTATTGTGGTTACTGTTTGCATGCTAAGAGACCCTATGGCATTTTCCACTGCCAGGGAATGCAATTTTCTCAGGGTTGCGGAGAGCCTTGAGATCCTCCTCGGACATTAGGGTCAGCAATGTCAGTGCTTCTTTCAAGGAGGGTGTTGCCCACTTATGGCCCTTCCAATGGAGAAACAATTAAAGGGGTGTCTCCATTTGCATTTGATCACTTTGGAGCACAAAAAAATCTGTGATTGGTTTGAATGCTTTTTTTTTAATCAGTTATTGAGGAGAGGCCCTGGAAGAGCTGCAGATGCCTTCCATTATGGGAAACTGCCCCCACCCCAATCTTGCTTTACTCATGATTAAATCTTGGTCAGAAAAATAAATTATCCAGACTAGCACAGCAGGTAGGACACTTTGGTTTGATCAGCCAGGGCCACTCTATGAGCTCTCCCTCTCTCTCTGCAGACTGGTCCTTCACGCACGCACTCCAGAAGGGAGTCAAAGAACTCAGACATTTGTAGGTATCTTCGCCTCCATTCCCAGAAAGGACAGCATATGTATAAAGGTTGTTACGTCTGAAATGTTTTTTTCCAGGTCCTCACATTTACTTTGAAGTTTCTCAAGAAATATGTGGGCCACAGGCGCTCACCGTCATCCGCCTGCTCATTCATATTTGCTTCCAACAAGGTGACCTGGTCTCTCGGCTCTGACACACCCTTACAGATCTCCTTCCGTTCACTCAACAGCTTAGTCTTTATCACAATTATGTTATTTACTTCCTGGAAGGTCAGTGATAAGAACAACTTGGAGACTCCTTGCTAGGCATCATCCTAGTTAACCCCATTCAAGTCCATGCTAAGTATTCCAGTGCATTTCCCTGGACTTCATTTCTGTGTGTTCCACTCTGTTGCAACATTTGTTTTATGGTACCCACCTGTTTAGGGAGCCCCGTCCATTATGCCACTTAGGGAGGTTCTGAGGCCAGGGCGCAGAGAAATGGAGATCCTCCCCGCCACAGATTCTCTTTCTGAAACTGGGGTTTTTAAAGACCCTGCATGGTCCTGTGAATAGCAATCAGTGGCTTCCTCAAAGCATTTGTGTCTTCTGTCAAAACATTTTATGTTCTATGCAGTGTCGTCCTTATTTTATTGTGAGTGGCAGATCTGAATATCTTACACTGCCCTACCTCTCCACAGGTTTGGATCAATGGCGTCCTGGCATCCACCTAGAGGTGAGCCCAAACCTTAGGATGTTTTTCTGTGCTCCACTGCCTTTTCCAACACTCTTGCACTCTCCTCCAGAGCCAACCGGGATCTAACACCTAGAAAAGGTCTAGTCAGCAGAGCAGTCCGCAGATCCCAAGAAATATGTCATGAATGTCCTGCAGTGCTGCCCCTCATGACAAGTCTCAAGCATCAGAAATGCCATGTTGTCATTTTGATTGCTGTGCATGCGGCACGTGCAGAACTTCCTATCACCAGATGGTGGGGTGATCCCCAAACTTGTAAGCCAGTTGAGGGTTTCAGTGGATGCCCTCTGTTGTATATGGGCCCCTGGTTGCTGCTTTGAGGGATGAAGTTACACAATGAAGTAGAGGCCGATCAGAGGTCACATAACCCAACCCTACCCATAACTTACTATCTCAATTTGTTCTTTGCTTTACATTTTAATTAATTATTGATAATTGTGTTAACTATTTGTTCCTAATGGTAACTGTAAGCCTATCTCTAAACATGTTAATTCAATTCTAATGTATTATACTATTATCATTATCGAATGTCTAATACATTTTATATTAATTAGTTATTTTTGTTAATGAAATGTCCTTAGTATAATCATAACACCCAAATGACCACGAAATGTTAAAACACTACTTAAAAATAATTCATTATGAAGGGGTACAACTGTACCCATACTTTAAGGAATTGGTAACACTCTTTCAAAAAGCTGTGCTGTCAAGCCAGACCTAACAAAGACAATATTTTTACTCCTACTGGAGATGCATCTTCATGCACCTGTTACTTCCTCTCAAACAGTTGGCTTAATTTGTAGTCTTTAAAGCCCTGCAAGAGTCAAAGCGGTGTCACTTCTGAGTTTAAAATTTTCAAAAGCTTCACTGTGGCCATATCTTGTGCTGTAATCCTGTAATGCAAAAACAACAATGTAATGGATGGAATGCATGAATTATTTTCGGCCACTGGTGATTGCTCGGGCTGCGTCCCAATCTATTGTTGTTCGCACAAAATGCAACCTCTGTTTGGACCCAGCCCATATGGAAATCAGTCTTGGCCCTGCTTCTCATGGGAACAGTCCAGCACAACTGCCAGGCCGGGTTCTCCCTCTTTTGCGCTAGTTAGGGGTCTTCAGCATTTTTGTACCCAGCTAATGAGCCATAACTAGGGCAAAACCAGTCCTGAGTAGCTTCTTGTGTTCTGGTTCAGGGAGAACCTGGCTTGGCAGATTTGCTGGACTGTTCCGACTGGAGCAGGATAGAGGCTGATTTGCATATAACTGGGTCCAAACTGAGGTGCCAAGGTGTGCAAAATCAGGATGGATTGGTATGCGGCCCAAGTGATTACCAGAGGCTGAGATTAATTCAAGCATTTCATCCATTACTGTTTTGCATATTTTTTGTGTCGCTTTAAGTGGGGCGGGTATGCCCAGACATGGGTCCCATGCACACTGTGCCACTGGAACCAAGCTGTACCCGGCCGATGAGCCCATAACTAGGGCAAAACCAGTCCTGGGTTGCTTGTGTTCTGTCTCAGGGAGGACCTGGCTTGGCAGTTCAGTCTGGACTGTTCCTATTGGATCAAGGTCAAGGCTCATTTGCATATAGCTGGGCCCAAACTGAGGTGACATGGTGTGCAAAATCACAATGGATTGGGATGCGGCCCGAGTCTTTACTAGAGGCTGAGATTAATTCAAGCATTCTATGCATCGCTGTTTTGTATACTTTTTGAGAGATTTGTAATTCAGCGGTCCATCCAGTATGGAAATGTCACCTGCTTACATGAATCTGTAAAACATCTGACAAGCAATTGGTTGTGAATGTTCCAATATTTTAATATGTGCTGATCCAGTCACATCTGACATCTGCTTTGACCGCCCATATTGGAGTATATTTATTTGTAGCCTTCCATGGAAAACTAGTGTTCTGCAGAAAACCATCATTTCCATCAGACACATTACCTTTCAACCATCAACAACTATGACATTTGGAAAAGGAGAATCGTTTTCAGAAATGGCTCTGCCCGTTCCTATACTGAATACGTTTTTGCTAAGTTGGAATTCAAGTTAGCCTCCAGAAAAGTTTGAGTCTTGTATGTGGTGATGATATTTGGGTCAATGGATAATTAACCCTAAAAGTGGGTACAAATGTGCTATTTGCTTTGGTTTTGATCAATTTATTCTTGCAATTTAATTGCCAATCATGCAAATGTGAGTTAAATGGTGGCAAAATGAGTTATTACGACAGCCACCAAGTGAACAGCATAGAAGCAGACTCAATCTGAAAAAAGTACACAGTGAATTGATATTTACACTCCCATACACCTCAGCTAGTGGGATGTGCTGGGTACTTCGATATGTGAAAAATGCATCCACAAGGTCGAGAGAAGCAATGAAGTTGCCTTCCTAAATGGTGGTACAGTGTTCTGTAATGTTCTCATTTAAAATGAAGGAACCTTTAAGGTGACAGTCCAGAGTTTTAGCAGAAATCTCAGCATCCGTCCTCTTTTGGAATGAGCAAGTATAAGGAGTACACTGAATGTGGATTATTTGATGGCCCCCTTTGTACAAATATCCTACCAATTGCTCCCACTAGCATCGTGAATTGCGATTGCTTCTGAAATTTCTTTGTGGTTGAAGAGGAAATGTTTGCTTGATCTCAATATAACAGGTCTTTGATAGTGGTCAGATCTTCTAGTCCCTGGTAATTTCTATTTGTGAGGAAAGCGGTATTGTGTGATCAGGCAGGGTAGCAGAGACGTTGTTTAGCGGTCGAAAGTAACTCCTTTGGTAGTGCTCTGTTTTTTACCAATGCTGTCGTGTTTACTGCTGAAATGTCTGATGGTTTGGTAAGGCAAGCCTTGACAAGTGAGTGGTCTACAGAAATAGGATCTTTTCTTAGTTGTAGAGCTCCTACGGACAAGACTATGTTATTTTCCAAAACATTATCTATATTTAGCCCAAAGCGATTGTTTCCATCATAGGACAAAGCTGCATCTTCATCTCCATGTGATGCCCCACATCCCCCAAGCTAGCCAGTGGTCAACTGTCAGGGTCTGCTGCATCCAAAGCAGAGTGAAGGCCTGCATTGGAGAAGTATTTTGTTAAGTGCACAATTTCCTATCTTTTCTTCCGATGCTGCTCAGGAAGATGCTGAACTAACTACTCCATTTCCTCCAACTGAACCCATCATATTGGTTCAATAAGATAGATTAACTGGCATTACTCCAACAAACAGTAGCTCCAGGGGCCACTCTTCTAGCAGTGTCCTTGTGTTTGCTATCTTTATTTGTTGGTGGCAGCTTAATGGGTCCAGGGTTGAGGGAACACATTTCTGCAGGGTGGATGAACATGGAGTCGAGCTCAAAGCAGCTACATATGTAAAGAGGATCTTATAGGGCAGCCTTATTCCTTCAGTATGAAGTGTCATCAAACCTGTTTTCTTTTCAAAGGAGAAAAAATGTATACTTTACCGACCAGAATACCTTCTTTGATAGGGGAAGACACAGATTGCTCTTTCAGTGTTTCAATAATTTTAAAAAACGTTATCTTCCTCTAACAGTATGGCAGTGTCATGGTGGGAAGCGACATACTAGATTAACCTACTGTAAGCCATTGCAAGGTGGGGAGGGAGTAAAGTCTTCTAATCTAATCCCTTCTTGTAAAGAGACCAACTTGTAACTATTCCCTGTATCAGTTTCCTTCTCTTGTTTCCCCTTCAGATACTATGCCTATGTATTAGCTGGTGGTGGTCTGGCAGAGGACTGGGTAAAGTATCTCTTACACTTATGATTTGTTCCTCTAACTTTATTTTCTTAGGTATCATAAGGTGTGCAGTTCTGGTTTTATGTCCTCTTAAAAAATAAACATCTGGATTTTATGGTTTATTTTTGCAGTTGCTGCCTCAAACGTCTCTTGTATAATATATGCCCAGTTTTTGGTTCTCCATGAATCGTTTTTCACCTAACATCTGCGCAGACCATCCAGTTCTGATTTTCTGCTTAGACTGATTCCAGAACTTATGTGAACTTCTACTCTGAGTACCCTCATTGTGAAGTTGATTTCTATTCCAAAGTTAATACTCTGTTTTAGGCGGATTTTGTTTTCGAGGCCAACTATTTGAAGCAGATCCCCCAGCTGGAGACTATATTCATTATAAGGCTAATCCTTTTTTGAGATCGATCACCTGGTGCAAGTGATTTCCGAGATAGAATATCTTGAAGCTGATCTTTGGTTTTAAAAAGGTGTATCACTCAACACTAAGACAATCACACTATTTAAAGCCCATGAGGCTGATGGTATTGATGGCTTGCGGTATAACCGGGGCCACTGGAATTATGTGGCAAGAGAGGGCCAAATTATGTGGCAGGGTTAAATAAATTACGCAGCAAGAAGAGACAAATTGTGCAACATAATGCAGCACTATTTGTAATAGTATTGCCGCATTATTTTGTAATTTTTAAGTCGAGCACAAGCCCTTTGACCTGTTGTAAGTATTGTAGCCTTTTAACCACGCCCACCACTTTCATTCGTTCGTGGGCTTGTCTTTCAAAAATCACTTGATGGTATTGGTAAACCCTTTACATTTGTCCCACCTTGGGGCGATTTTGTTACTGCTTTGGACACCGACCCTGTTACAGGGATAATCACACGATTGCCAACGTACTTCAGCGTGGGCAAACTACTTTTTTATTTTGTCTGAGCTTTGTGGCTGCCATGGCACTCATAAAACTCAGAGCATGAACTCGAATGGCGGTATCATTTTTACAAAGATGCACTCTGATCTGCTTAGTACACGTGCTTTGCAGCAGGCATATTAACCCTGTGTGCTACCTTATGATGACTCCAAGCTTCCACTAAAACGAAGTACATTCCCTTGGCTGCCATGGCGCTCAAAGCGAGAACTCGGTCGGCGGTATCATTTTTACATTATATGCACTCTGATCTGCTTAGTACATGTTCTTTGCAGCAGGCATATTAACCCTGTGTGATACCTTTTGATGACTCCAAGCTTCCGCTAGACAAAAGTACATTCTCTTTCCAGAAAGAACATAAATCGACAGAGTTATTTGGATATTTTTATGTTATATGCGCTTTGTGATTTGCCTAGTACACGTTCTTTGCAGCAGGTAAATTAACCCTATGCACTACCTTATCATGTCCACCAGACAAAAGTACGTTCTCTCTCCAAAAAGAACATAAATCACCAGTTATTTTGACATTTTTCCATTGCATGCACGTTGTGATTTGCATAGTACACGTTCTTTACAGCATGCACATTAACACTGTACGCTACCCTATGATGACCCCCAAGCTTCCACTAGACAAAAGTGTGTTCTCTTGGCTGCCATGGCCGTCACAGTGCCAACTCGATCAGCACTACTGTTTTACATTATATATACACTCTGATCTGGTTAGTGCACGTTCTTTGCAGCAGGCATATTAAGCCTGTGCGCTACATTATGACGACTCCAAGCTTCCACTAGACAAAACTGCGTTTTCTTTCTCCAGAAGGAACATAAATCGCCAGTTATTTTGACATTTTTACATTATATGCACTCTGATCTGTTCAGTATATGTTCTTTGCAGCAGGCACATCAACCCACTGCGCTACCTTCTGAGTCCAAGCTTCCACTAGACAAAAGTACATTCTCTCTCCAGAAAGAACATTAACCCTCTGCACTACCTCATAATGAGCCCACACTTCCACTAGACAAAAGTATGTTCTCTCTCCAAAAAGAACATTAATCGCCAGAGTTATTTTGACACTTGTACATTATAAGCACTCTGATCTGCTTAGTACACATTTTTTTGCAGCACTCATTTTCATTCTGAGACTTGGAGTTTTATTTTTATAACGTGATACAATCTGGAAACCAGCTCTTGGAGTAGTATTCGTAGAGTTGTCCATCTCCCTACTTCGATGCATGATTTGCTCATTTAGTTTATGTTTCCGCTTTGCATTCTGGAACTACACACATTTGAGTCTGTGAAACTTGAGCTGTGTGTGCGTGTATTTAAAAAACTAACCTTGAGGACAGCTTATAGTTGATTATGCTGTATAATGGTCAATATTTTCTAACTAATATTTCAGTTCGAGACTGACTTAGGATCATTAATATCATGTGAGGTGGCCATTATGAGTGAAAAATCATGGGCGTTATTTCCGACTCCCTAGACAGCAGTAAAGGGACAGTGATCCGATTAGCATGCATTTTTAAAGTAGAATTATTTATTCAGTGTCCCGCGGGCAATGTCGCCTGTACCAACTGCCAAGTAAATATATTTTGCACTTGGGAGTAGTCTGTGTTTTAAGAGTCTTGTTTAAAAAAAAAATATTCCAGAAGGCCAACTAGCCCTTTAGTTATATGCAGGGCCACTGGAATGAAATGGAAGTAAGGACCAAAAATATGCAGCAGGAATGACTAATTAATGTAGCAAAAAAAAAGTCCAGTTACGCACTTACAATGTCAATAGCTCCAACTCAAGTAAATGTGAGGCCTACTGCATTGCAAATGCTTGTTAAACTTGGTAACACTGTCTGGGCACTGGCTGCCCATTTTAATACCCAAGTACAGCAATAAGCAACAAAAAAAAAAAAGGGACTTTCACTACACGGAAACATGTTGCAGCATTATTAGTAAATTTTGAACAGTTTGAGGTAGAAACATTTTTTTTAATCTGCAGAGTATGCAGCAAATCTATAATTATGTGAAAATTGCTGCACAATTGCATAATTCCAGTAGCCCTGGTTATAGCTATGGTGGATTCTGTTGTCGGCATTGTGGGTCTCTGAACACTGATAGCGTTCAGATTGGATCCAGTCATCTGCGTTCACGTATACCACCATGAATGGTTTTACATTCAAAATGTCCTCCCTCACTTGTGCGTTGACTGACTTCCCCCTTTAAACACTGTTTGGGAACACTCTGTGGAGCCCAGCCTCGTCAACATGGCTGAATGTTTTTCTTTTTCATGCTGGAACCCCCAACAAAGAGGAGTTGTGATCTTTGGGTAAATGTAGTTAGACCTCGTGTTAGTCTTTTCAGGGATAAGAATTGTATACAAAAATGTAACGTGGTACTCTCTGTTACCAACCCATTTCCACTCAAGTCACTGTTTTATGCCCTGAATGCATGCCATCCGAAGGAAGCAAACCATTCCCACTGTAGCCTTTCCCTTGTCTGGCACCAAAGGCTCAAAGCCTTTTCTTTGTTGTTCTTGCCAAAGTTTAGACTGTAGACGGTCCAACATTTGTACCCGAAAAGACATTTGCTGCAATCTCTAGCTATGTAAGGCCCATTAATGAGTCGTAGGTGACTCCACTAAGAGCACAGGTAGGCTTACTGTAAACCACCAGAAATATAGTACCAGCCACTCACACAGAGTACTTATAATCGGATATACAGTCAGCAACTTGGCCCAAATTCCTTTTTAACCTGAGAAAGCAAACGTTTTTGAAGTTTTTTATTACTCCATCTCGAAACCAAATAGTGAAACTGGAGTTTGCTTCATAAAAGGATGAAGCAGCAGATTAAATACATGTTCTTCCTTGCTGTATCTGAATAATCTCCGTTTTAATTTACATTTATGGAGCTCGCTTGCTTAGACCTGTTGCACAGTCAGTTTTCAGACAACTCAGAGTTGCTCATTTGCCGGCATCCAGGAATATATAAAAATTTTACAGGCAAATGTATGGCATTTGTTTATCTCCTGGCATAGATGTAATTTCTTCCGCACGTTTCATCACTAAATGACTGTTCAGCAGCACTGATTTGGCACAGCAGTGCAGTGAAAAACAAGGTCTTAAAATAGGCAAAAGGCAGCTTTCGCTCTGGGAACTCTAGGACCACCAATTATTACACTGACTTGGTTTACTAAGAGTAGGTTTGTGAGTCCCGTCAAGTTGCATAATAAAACCAAGCCCAGAAGACTGACGACATTCATGCTACTTTTTGTTCATACTCATATCAATCAGGCTTTTATCAGTAAAAGCACTAAGGGACCGACCAAGTAACTGAAATATGTGAGATACAGATAAAAACAGAAATGTAATATAATATGCAAGAGCAACAGCTTCGTTGTTTTTTTTTGTTTTTTTTTTTAAACAGATACATATACCTATATGGATTATATATATTTTTTTTTCACGATCTGGCAATAAGCTCAAGAACAGATGGAGGCTGCTCCCGATTGTTCTTCATCTTTGCGGCCTTTTAGATAAGCTCAGCTATTCATTTTTATCTTGGCATATTACTAAAGTGAAGGATGCAAGTCTCCAATAAAAGAAAGGTTACTGTCCCCCAATTTCAGATGTAATATTAGTAAGCGACCAATGCAATCTCGGTTTCTGGACGTTAATTGTTTGCATCACTATAAAATTCTTGGGGAACTTGCACATGTAGGAAGCATTCTCAAAACGCACTTATTGGTGGTTTCGGGCTCACCAGAGAGCAGTACAGAATTAAGTTCAGGGAAACCAAGAAAGAATCTTCACAAGACTGGGTTGACTTTGTGGACTGTTCTGTCAAAGCTTTAGAAGGTTGGTTACATGGCAGTAAAGTGTCTGCTTACCAGGGGCTGTATAATCTGATTTTGAAAGAGCATATATTGAATAGCTGTGTGTCTGATTTGTTACACCAGTATCTTGTGGACTCAGATCTGTCCTCTCCCCAAGAATTGAGAAAGGCAGACAAACGGATCAGAACAAGGGTGAACAGAAAAGCTCATACAAGGGGTGACAAAGAAAAGAAGAAAGATGGTGAGAAATCTCAGGACAAGCATGGGGATAAAAGTAAACAAAGATCCTTCATCACGTTCACAACACTCCTCTAGGGGTGGGGATAAATCATCTTCCTCTTCTTCTCACTCTACACACAATAAAAAAAAAAAATTTTAAAACCCTGGTGCTGTGCATGCAGAGGTAAAGGCCAGGGGACAAGTCCTGCCCAGGTAAAGCCCCTGAGCCTACCACAACTAATACAACCACTTCAAACTCAAGTGCCCCTAGCAGTAATAGTGGTGGGACTACTGGCAATAGTCAAACAAAAGGGGTAGTTGGGTTCACTTTTGGGTCCATCATATAAACTGGGGTAGGTATAGAAACTCCCAAGACAGTTTGTCACACCTCGTGGCATTGGCCTTGCCACCTTGGCTGCTTGTCCCCTTAACATGGACAAGTACAAGCTGTCAATTTTAATAAATGGTGTTGAGGCCCAGCCTTACATGGACACAGGTGCCAGTATCACTTTGGTGACTGCACACGTGGTGTCACCTGCACAACACCTCCTTGGACAGAAGTACCAAGCTACTGATATCAATAACTCCACTCAGTCTCTCCCCTTAGCTGTAGTGAAACTTAGTTGGGATGGAGTTACTGGCCCAAAGCAGGTGGTGGTGGTATCACTTAGCTTACCTGTAGACTGTCTCTTAGTTAATGACCTAGAGGCCTCGGGTACGGCTGAGCTACAGTTTAGGACCCATGCTGGGTATCCCTGAGGAATTGCTTCCTCTCATTTCAAGTGAAATGAAAAAGCAAAGAAGAGAAGGAGCCCTGAAGCCTCAGGATCCGCCTTTCCAAACAGGTGAAAATTGTATCATGTGTTACCCTACCACTAAGTTACCATTCCTATGGTGGGAGACACTTCTCCTTGGGTGGAACCCGTACCAAAGGAGCCCACAGCTGAACTCCCAGAGGTAAAAGCCCCTCTCTGGGGAACCACTAAACAAATAAGCAAAACTGCACTGTTAGTAAATTTGGGGCAGCCCTCCCAGAGAAACTTTAGTGCAGCAGCCCTGCACCGCCTCTAAACACTTAGGAAACCGCCCTGTCCTAGTGTGGAGATTATAGGACAGCAGCCCTGCCCTGCCCTAATCCAAGAGAAACTGCAAACCCTGGTCTCTCTTTCAGCCATATGGAAAAACCTTTTGCAGAGCTATGGCCTTGCTGAGACAGAATCCCTGTCTCAGCATTCCCATCCTTAGGACAGCAGCCCTGTCTTGACATAGGATCAGTGGAACAGGTACACTGCCCCACTTTAAACTGCTCCAGCACGCTTTGAGGACTCCCCATCTTCACCCTGCACCAGAAGGACCGAAGAAATCTCCTGTGGAGTGACAGAGTTACGCCCCTGCTCAAGCAGGCACCTTCTAAGTCAACGACCGGTTCTCTTGGACGCCTCTCCGGTCGATGAGCGTGCTCCTTGGAACAGAGGGTGGACCCCATCGACATAGACTGAGGTTCTGCTGTCCCAATTTGGAAGAGTAAAGACCTTGCCTCCCCCGAGAACGACAGTACCCCTGTGCACCGCATCTTCTTCACCTCCTGAGGCCTCTGTGTACTATTTACAAAATCCCTTCGTGCACAGCCTGGCCCAGGTACCCAGCACTCTATCCTGCGATTCTCAACTCACTGAGTTGACTTCCGGCTGCGTGGGACCTTCCTTTGTAGTGCTGCACCAACCGCATTTTGCACCTCCTTTCTCCATGTGTCCTGGGACTCCCGTGGGTACTATCTGGTGTTCTGAGGGCTCTCTGAAGTGCTGATAGACCCCTCTTCCTCCTCACACAGAGTTGAGGCCCCCAGGCTCCTCCTGGGTCCAGATAGCACCAACTTGACGCAAAACGTGACTTTGCCGGAACCAAGACTTGTTGGAGGAATCTAGCACCAAAACTCACCTGCATCCAACTTCTCTTCGTGGGACATCCAGTGAATCACACAGGAACCCGCTGACATCTTTCTTGAGTGCATTTCTGCATTCTTCGTCCAACTAAGGACTCTTCTTTTGCACCCTCTTTTGGGTTGGCAGGGGCTCCTGACCTTACGGTAACTTTTTTCAACTTCTGGACTTGGTCTCCTTCCTTTGCAGGTCTTCTGGTCCTTGCAATAACTCTAATCATGAGGTGTAGTGTGCCCTAAGGAAACTTGCAGTCCTTTACTCCTGCTTTTCTGGGCTCTGGGGAGGGGGGGGGGGGGGGGGGGTTATATTCTTACTCTCCCAGTGATTCTCTACACACTACACTTGTCTAAGGGGGAATGTGTGATTCACATTCCAATTTCTTAGTATATGGTTTGTGCTGCCCATAGACCCATTTTCTCCCATTGCATTCTATAGCATTTCCTACTGTTTCCACTATCCTATGTCTAATTACGTACCTTATTTTGGTGTCTAGTGTATATATTGTGTAGAATACTTACTTTCAGAAGGAGTATTGCCTCCAAGATATTTTTGGCCTTGTGTCACTGTAGGAGGCTGGCCTGGCTTATAGTGGGTACCGGATGGTACTTACACCCTGTGCCAAGTCCAGTTGTCCCTGATTAGTAGTGTTTTAGCAGCTTAGGCTGATAGAGGTAGCAATAGCAGAGCAGCTTAGGCTTAACTAGGAGACATGCAACGCTCCTACTATACCACCTATATCATATAGCAATATATCACAAGAAACACAATACTCCTTTACTAAAAATAAAGGTACTTTATTTTAGTAACAATATGCCAAAAGTATTTCAGAGGATATACTCCCTTAGGATGTAAGTAACATACACAAAATATACACACAAACCAAATTCAGGTAAGTAAACAGTAAGAAAAATAGTGCAAATACTGTAGAACACAATAGAATGCAAAAGGAGACAAAAGGCCTAGGGGGAACACAAACCATATACTCCAAAAGTGGAATGCAAACCACAAATGGACCCCAGGCCTAGTGTAGTGTGTAGATGGTCGCTGGGAGTGTAAGAAAAACACTAAGGGTGCCCAAGATACCCCGCTGCAAGACCCTGAAAAGTAGGAGTAAAGTTACCCTGCTACCCCAGAAATACAGCAAAGTCGAGATAGGGGATTCTGCAAAGGCAACAACCGACTGCAAAGCACTGAAGACGGATTCCTGGACCTGAGAACCTGTAAAGGAAGGGGACCAAGTTCAAGAGTCACGCAAGTGTCCAGGGGGGCAGGAGCCCACTAAACCCCGGATGAAGGTGCAAAAGGGCTGCCTCTGGTTGGAAGAAGCCGAAGATTCTGCAACAACCAAAGGTGCCAGGAACTTCTCCTTTGGTCAGAAGATGTCCCCTGGTGTGCTGGAGGATGCAGAGTTGTTTCCATGCAGAAAGACCACAAACAAGCCTTGCTAGCTGCAAGAGTCGAAGTTGAAGATAATGGGTGCTGCCCTGGCCCAGGAAGGACCAGGAGGCCGCCCCTTGGAGGATGAGACAGAGGGGGCACTCAGCAACAGAGAGCCAGCAGAAGCAGGCAGCACCCGCAGAAGCACTTGAACGGACGTTCAAGGAATCTGAGCATGGAGGGTGTCTCAGCACAACAAAAAGAGGGTCCCACGAAGCCGGTGGTCAACTCAGCGAGTTGAGCAATGCTGGGGACCTGGGCTGTGCTGTGCACGAAGGAATGCTTGCAAAAGTGCACAGAAGCCCTAGCAGCTGCAGATCACGCAGTACACAGGATTACTGTCTGGCGTGGGAAGGCAAGGACTTACCTCCACCAAATTTGGACAGAAGGACCACTGGACTGTCGGGGTCACTTGGATCCAGCTCCTGTGTTCCAGGGACCACGCTCGTCAAGATGAGAGGGGACCCAGACGACCGGTGATGCAGAAGTTTGGTGCCTGCGTTAGCAGGAGGAAGATTACGAAGACCCACGGGCACTTCTTGGCTTCCAGTGCAGGGTGAAAGCAGACCGCCCTCAGAGCATGCACCACCAGGAAACAGTCGAGAAAGCCAGCAGGATTAGGCACCACAATGTTGCTGGTAGTCATCTTGCTACTTAGTTGCGGTTTTGCAGGCGTCCTGGAGCAGTCAGCAGTCGATCCTTGGCAGAAGTCGAAGAGGGAGATGCAGAGGCACTCTGGTGAGCTCTTGCATTCATTATCTGACGAGAAACCCACAGGAGAGACCCTAAATAGCCCTCAGAGGAGGACTGGCTACCTAACCAGGTAAGAGCCTATCAGGAGGGGTCTCTGACATCACCTGCTGGCATTGGCCACTCCGAGGTCTCCATTGTGCCCTTACACCTCTGCATTCAAGATGGCAGAAGTCTGGGACACACTGGAGGAGCTCTGGGCATCACCCCTGGGGCGGTGATTGACAGGCGAGTGGTCGCTCCCCTTTCCTTTGTCCAGTTTCACGCCAGAGCAGGGGCTGGGGATCCCTGAACCGGTGTAGACCAGCTTATGCAAGGAGAGCACCATCTGTGCCCTTCAAAGCATTTCCAGAGGTTGGGGTAGGGTACTCCTCCTCAGCCCTTAACAACTATTTCCAAAACGGAGAGGGTGTAACACCCTCTCTCAGAGGAAATCCTTTGTTCTGCCTTCCTGGGACTGGGCTGCCCAGACCCCAGGAGGTCAGAAACCTGTCTGAGGGTTGAAAGCAGCGGTAGCTGCAGAGGAAAAACCCAGAGAGCTAGTTTGGCAGTACCCGGGGTCCATGCTGGAGCCCCGGGGATGCATGAGATTGGCACCCCAATACCAGATTTGGCTTGGGGGGACAATTCCATGATCTTAGACATGTTACATGGCCATGTTCGGAGTTACCATTGTGACGCTACATATAGGTATTGACCTATATGTAGTGCATGCGTGTAATGGTGTCCCTGCACTCACAAAGTCCGGGGAAATTGCCCTGAACAATGTGGGGGCGCCTTGGCTAGTGCCAGGGTGTCCTCACACTTAGTAACTTTGCACCTAAACTTCACTAAGTGAGGGTTAGACATATAGGTGACTTATAAGTTACTTAAGTGCAGTGTAAAATGGCTGTGAAACAACGTGGACGTTATTTCACTCAGGCTGCAGCGGCAGTACTGTGTAAGAATTGTCTGAGCTCCCTATGGGTGGCAAAAGAAATGCTGCAGCCCATAGGGATCTCCTGGAACCCCAATACCCTGGGTACCATATACTATGGAATTATAACGGTGTTCCAGTGTGCCAATCCGAATTGGTGAAAATAGTCACTAGCCTGCAGTGACAATTTTAAAAGAAGAGAGAGCATAAACACTGAGGTTCTGGTTAGCAGAGCCTCAGTGATACAGTTAGGCACCACACAGGGAACACATGTAGACCACAAACTAGGTGCACTGGGGTCCTGGCTAGCAGGATCCCAGTGACACAGGCTGAAACAAACTGACACACAAGTAAAAATGGGGGTAACATGCCAGGCAAGATGGTACTTTCCTACAGTCACCCAAATAAACTACTTTTATTTTTGTTAACACAGTATTGTCTTTACTTGTGTATAAGTACTGTGTAACTGTAAGTGGTATTGCAGGAGCTTTGCATGTCTCCTAGTTCAGCCTAAGCTGCTCTGCTATAGCAACCTCTATCAGCCTAAGCTGCTAGAACACTACAACATATCACTAATAAGGGATAACTGGACCCAGTGTAAATACCCAAGGCATCCACTACAAACCAGGCCAGCGTCCTAAAGCGGGGCTCAGAGCGGCTTGCATGATGGGGTCTCTTGGTGATGTAGACCAAGAGCAACACAATGTGCCCCCAAGCTAAGCGCCACTTTTAGTATTTTGGCTAGCAGTAGGTTGCACACTTTAATTTTTAATGTTACAATTATGATAAAAACAAGAATACAATTCCCCAAAACAAAGCTTCATTAGCTAAAAATGAAAACAGGTATCACTTAGAATGTGGGCTTTTGAAGGTGCGTATGTGCACGGATGGAAAATTATATTAAATGTTTTCTGCTTTCCACTGCCCCACACTCTGAACAAATCATCCATAAGGAACCATTTCACATTTTCATTTATTGTGCTCCCCCTCCAAAGTTTATATATCATGTTTAACGTTCACTGTAGAAAGGAAGTCTCTCTCCCCCCCACACCACGATTTCTGTTGCTGTACCATTCGAAATATCAGATGCATGGTGAAAAAAACGAAACGTTTCTTACACCATGAGCTTTGCATACCTCTCACTCCAACAATCCTCACTCAACCAGAGTTGGCAAATAAACTTTGTTCACTTAGGTCCTTCTCTCAATATAAACATCACACACTGGCGAAATATCTGCATGTCACACTTATTAAGCCAAAGATAACAAACGCTATTTGTCAGTATGCCAATAAGATAGCTAAGCGAGTTAAGCATGAACTTATATGCAGGACACAGGTCATCCTATCAAAGCTATGCTCCAGGGGAGGGGCAAACAAGAAGAGGAAAGCAAGCTATTGCATAACAAATCCCGAATGACAAGAAAGCTAACCAATGGTAAGAAGTAAACTGGTCCAATAATCTAAATGTTGGTACCGTCTACAATAGGTCTTCGACACCTAAAAGTTCTACGTAGGCAAGACCTAATATAAAGTAGCTCTTATTCGCAAAACACTCAGAAACCACACCCCAGACATCTGCAGTGATTCAGAAAAACGGGTACGAAACATGGGAGCACTAGGAGACACTCATCAGAAAGACGCACCCAGTCTTCCCAGGGAAGTGGCAACCAGGGCCAACTTTTGGTTGATACAACATAAAATAATGCACAGGTCATATTACAACAGGCGTTTGTGATACAAGATGGGACTGGCCCCAAGTGGAGAGTACTTCTAATGTAACGCCGAGGAGGTAACCTTACTACACATCATTTGGTCCCATAAAGAGATTCTGGGGAAGAAGAGTTATCAACGGTCTTGTGTCAGAGTTTTCTTTGGCATCACCACATATTGTTTCTTTTCATCTAACCACGGCCGCACTGTGTGGCCTTTGAGCTGCTTCTTAGAAAGAACTGTGTTTGCTTATGCAGTTGTTAATGTTGGGATTTCCAGATATTAATTCAGGCCCTTTGAGAAAAGATTTGGAGTTAAATTAATTCTAGCGTCTAGTCAAAATAGAGGCATTTGGACTCTTTTTTCCAGTTAAAGGGGGCTGCAGAGCTCTGGTTTTTATTGGTTTCCAATGTTAATCATCTTTTTCTATGCAGTGTTTAGTGTTGTGTACAATAAAGTGTTTACATTTTTAATAAAAGTAAAGGAAAAATTCAATGCGGTACATGGTGATAGGAAGCGTTTATTACACAGACATGCATTCACCCGCAGAGAAGGAAGAAAAAAAAAAAAACACTACTACCCCCTCACAGGAAACAACGAAAATAGTTTTCAAAGGCTTGCTTCAGTAAAAAAAAAAAAAAAAAAAAAAAAAAAAAAAAAAAAAAAAAAAAAAGACAACCCTAAATGCTGCATCATCATCCTCGGCTGAGGAACAGACGATTGCTTCACATGCAAGATACAGTTCCTTTCAGAGAGATCTCAGATGATCTTAATACCAAAGAGCTTGGTTTATCCTCTTCAAGTGATACAGCGTGGAGCCAGACCAAACAATACTGCGCCTACGTAAGGGCGGTTACATCATAACCAGAGGGTTAATTAGGCGTTTTAGAAAATTACCAGTTTGGTCAGTGTCTGAAAGAAAAAAAAAAAGGAAGGATCTATAATGCCATCCTACTACAGTGTTTACTTCCTCCCATGAAGCAATCCCCCGACCCCACACAAACACTAAGATCATGAACTAACATTCAAATAATGTTACATCCACTCTATGAAGTCGAAACTGCTGTCACAAGAGTTGCGTGTCTCACGGCCAGTTCTAGGGATTATACAGTGCACAAATATTGGACCAAGGTGTGTCCAACAAAGTACCAGGCGAGTACCGTTCATGCCAGATAATTGAGATATCGACACAAGATACATTTCCATACAGTGAATCCAAGTACAACTCATTTACAAGGTCAGTGGTTATCATGAAAATCTGGCATCGATACTGTATACCCCTGACTCGTGAACGCAGTCTTAGGGAAGTGGACAGGCGTCCTTCCATTTGGTCCGATGATATTACAACTAGACAGGCCGCTGATGGAGAAATCACTGGGTGTTCTTTGGATGGGATTTGGTTGAGGCCAAGGCAGTATACAACATGCAGTTGAACACAGTAGAAAAAACAGAACCATTTCAACTAGCCCCTCTGATGAGATTAAAAACAGTGACAAGGCAAAACAAGAATACTCCATCCCACTCCTCCAAAGGAAAGTGAAGATTCACTAAAAAGTGGAGCCGTAGTCCGGTATGGCACTACCAACTCGTACATCATCCAGTACCCTAATGGCACACGTTTCTCCTTTCTCCATAGGGGGCACACACTTTTCGCACCATTTCAGTCCAAAACACACAACATAAGGCAGTGTAGTGCAGCTTCATTGTGGGCTCAGTGCAGCACAGTACTTTTCAATCAGCAAAAGCAGCTTGTCCCACTGTGCAGGGACAAAGGATGAGCCAGGGCTCAAGGTAAGGATTATTCTTTCGGCCTTTGGGTCGGCACCAGTGACAACATCATAGGATCACAGCAAGAGGCAGCATTATAACCCTACACCGGGTAATGCAAAATCAGGAACCGGCAAGGGATGGTTGCCAGACCACTGTTAGCAGCTCTATTTCTAAGAACTTTGAAAATGCTTCTTTGCAATCATCAGTGGATCTCTTTTTACTATATCCTCGAGCCAGGCAGTAGCAGCTAAAACAGGTTAGTCCAGTAGTCTTACAATCCAAAAGAGCCCAGTGAAGGCAGCAGAGGACATGTAAATCCCTCCAATTCATCAAGGTTGTGAGCTCACTAGACAATCCAAGCTTGACTGCATTCAAAGACCCCGTGCATTCGCAAACAGGGCCAGGGCCTATTCTAGACAGTAAACTCCAAATCCAGTGTAATGGAAATTTGTAAAAAAAAAAAAAAAAAAAAAAAGCCGACTGAAAGAACGAGAAACTCTACAATAATAAAAACACCTTGCTCAGTTCACCAATGCGTGGGCATTCTCACCCCCCCCCCCCATCTCCCCCAGCAACGTCTAAAAACATAATCCTCACACAGATTGTCCACCCATAACCCTTTGTCTAAAACCCAGACACATTAACACATTAAGGCCCCCACCACCACTTAAAAGCAAGGACTTCCTATGGAACAAAGTGAGAAGGCACAGTATAAGCAATTTATGAACTAGGAAACCAACTCAGTTTGGGAAGAGGTAGAAGCGTACACACAGGAAACTTATCTAGTTCATCAGCTGCCAACTTCAATGCGCCTTGGTGACTAGTCAGATTAAAAAGGTCAAAATCAAGAAGAAAGGGATCATGTTGGCCCCTAGATACCGGGACTAGAGAAATGGGGCGTGAAAGATGCTTCAGATCAAAAGACATAAAAGAATGGGCAAGAAGATTATGGCATATGAGAGACTGAGATTATGGTGTATGAGACAGGCTAGAAGGTGGCCAGACCTTGCCATGTTGGGGGGGTGGGGGGGGGGGGGGGGGGGGGGGAAGGGCGCACACCTTGGAAAGAAATAAGGCTGAACAGGAGATAAGGAAATCCAAACTTTAACAATAAGCCTCTTCCAGACCAGAAGGTAAAGGTGAGTAAAATACTCCTGGGAGAAAGGAGACCTTCTGCGAGATCAAAGCAGACAGGTGTATACCGCAGAGCTTTGCTTCTATAAATGCTAAACTGAGTACTCTCCACACACCCATGAGTTATGGCAGACAGCTGTGAACGGAAGGAAGCAGTTCCTGGCTGAAAGCTGAGAAAATAGGGCAGAATGCTCAGACGTCTACACAGGCAAGCAATTTCAGACACTTCACATGAACGTGTCAGGAACTTGTCGAACACATGAAGAGTAGGTTAGGAGAGGATGCTAGGCTAAGTATCAAGCTGAGCAGGAAGCGCTATTTCACAAAAGGACACAGCTCTTTTAATTTAATGACCACACGTCTGAGGCAGGGCAGCTGCTACTACAATTAGCGCACAAGATTACCCAATTCGGACTTGCCTAACGTCTGATGTACAGCAACACAGGCAGAAAAAAAATGTGCTACGAAATTGCGTGGCTCTTACTGTTTAGCACTGAAAAGGCCTGTGTTCTTGGCCTTCATGGCAGGGCAATATGAGGGGGCAGAAGGCTATATGGGCTGATTAGATTGACGGGTTGGCAGCAAATTAATGTCAGTCAAACCATACCACGTTTTTGGAATTTAATAAGAAACTCATATTTAACTCTGGGAAAGTGGCCCTGAAAGTTAGAACGGGAGAAAACTGAAATGATACAGTGCAAGGTTTGACTGACATGTTAGTACCATTAAATAATTCTGGAATGGGCATGGAATTTCATATTTGCCAAATCTTGACGTTGGGTAGAGTGACATAAGATTCGATTCATTTTGCCCTTGCCCTTTTACAAGAAAACGAAAAATTGTATATCTAGTATTAGTTGAGAGTTTCTTTTTCATTGGTGTAGAAATTATACCAGAATCCAGTGTAGGCTTCCAACAGCAAGAAGTGCTGAACAGAAGACATGCAGCAACCAGTTATACCATCTTGGTTTTGGGGACTGTCCATTTTTTCCCCTTTCCCCATCTCTCAATCTACCCAGCCGACACAATATCCTTGGATTTTACCACACCTCTCTTTTCTGCCATCAGCTGTCCGAGTCACAATGGTAAACGGCCGCATATGGTGGGTGGCTCCTTTTGTGTCATCCTGGATGGTGCGGAGGAGACACAGTCAATATTAGCATTCAAATGTGTGAGGTGTTTAAGTACACTTAAACAGTGCCAGAATCAGAGGTGCTGAAGGACAGTCTAGCCAGTGACCGCACTAGGGTTCCCTTGGGCCTTGGGAGGCCTGCTGGTTATCACACTACAATTCATCGCAGATCTTTGAGGGCTTTCAATAAAAGCGCTTCCGGCTCTTGTCCTGCCACTTGTTGTACATGATGACACCAATCACTGAAGCAAACACCAGGCCCACCAAAGAGAAGAATATGATGAGGAAGAGGGTAAAGCCACTCATAGGCTCCTCTGGGATGTCCACTGTAGGAAGAGAAAAAAAACAAAAACAAAGTGACAAATGGAACACCGTTCTTTACCTCCAAAGCACATTTTAAGGAGGCTCCCACAGAACAACCCCTGGAGCCATATCCACCACACCTACCCTCAAGAAATTACTGCACACAGTTCTGAATAGGGCTAACCAATATTCGTTCAGGAAGACCCGAGCCTCCAGAGATTTTCAGAGTAACCACTATGTAAATTGCAAGTAAATCTTGTGTTTATATCCTTAAAATCTGCCCTCGTGCACAAACTTTGGGCAACCCGGTCATCGGAATCTCATGCCTTATGCCCGTCCTAAGCCTCACAAACTATCCCAGATGAGCCCCTAACACCATCACAACATCTGCACGGCCACTTGACATCAGAAACCATCTTTTAAATCTGGTGGTGGTTCAGGATGAACGAGTAAGCAGCACATTGTGAAACTAGCATTGGAAAACCCAATAGGCCTTGTTTCAGTATACCAAGGCATCCTAAAGGTTGTTTACAGATACGGCATACACAAAGGCTTTTTATCAATTTAAATGCTGGCCTATAATCTCTACCAGCGCGGAGTAGTAGTAGTAGCAAAAATCAACCACTTTCTGTATAGAATACAGGATATGAAGAATTAAATGTGACAGTGTGATGATTGAGTGTACTTCTCAGATGTAAAACATTTTATCATGGATTCCAATGAAATTACTTCTTGGGACAGGGAGTCTTAAGTAAAATAGCTACCAGCATGAGGTGAGAGAGTAATACCTCTCTGGGTGTAACACGTCAAGCCGACAGCTGACCTAAAAAGCAAAGGGGGCAGTGGGAGCAATAATTCATGGGAGTGGAAATAACTTCTTTCTAACGCATCCTGGATCTGTACAAAGAACAGATGCCAGGCCATGTTTTAGACATAACTGGACCTGTATCTCCCATTATGGGCAGCTTGCAAGTCCAACTTTCCAGCCCGTGAGCAGAAGAGTGAGCTGGAAACTCCATATAGCATTTCTACTGAAAGATTGTCCTAGCAGAGATGTGATTCCACAGTGCATGCTGAATCTTCACTAGAAAGAACAAAATGAGTAGTAAAAAAAAAAAAAAAAAAAAAAACCCACAACACTAGCAGACGGGATCTCATTCTACAACCATTCCATAGCGAATTGAAACGAGACGAGCAATGCAGTCATGTGACCAGAGAATGTTTTACTCCCTAGGCTGCGCTTCACACCCTTACTTCAAAAGGGGAAGGAATGAAATTAGTGAGTGCTGCTGTCCTAACTAGGGACAGAGGGTTACTAGCTTGCTTCCACTTACCTTACAGGATTAATCCTGTAGCACAAAGTGCCCTCTGCATGAAAATGAAAATGTCACTTACCCAGTGTACATCGGTTCGTGGCATTAGTCGCTGCAGATTCACATGTTGTGCATAGCCCGCCATCTGGTTTTTGGGTCGGAGTGTTACAAGTTGTTTTGCTTCGAAGAAGTCTTTCGAGTCACGAGACCGAGGGACTCCTCCTCTTTTGCTTCCATTGCGCATGGGCGTCGACTCCATCTTCGATTGTTTTCCCCGCAGAGGGTGAGGTAGGAGTTGTGTGTGTTAGTAATAGTGCCCATGCAATGGAGTGAATAAGTATGTACCAATTAAGGTTTAAATAATATATTTACAAATGTACAAAGTTGAAGATAACTTCCAAACGGCTACAGGCTCCCGGGGAGGCGGGTGGGCACATGTGAATCTGCAGCGACTAATGCCACAAACAGATGTACACTGGGTAAGTGACATTTTCAGTTCGATGGCATGTGTAGCTGCAGATACACATGTTGTGCATAGACTAGTAAGCAGTTATCTCCCCAAAAGCGGTGGCTCAGCCTGTAGGAGTGGAAGTAGTCTGAAATAAAGTTCTTAGTACGGCTTGACCTACTGTGGCTTGTTGTGCGGACAGCACGTCTACACAGTAGTGCTTAGTAAATGTGTGAGGCGTAGACCATGTGGCTGCCTTACATATCTCGTGCATTGGAATATTCCCTAGGAAGGCCATGCTAGCGCCTTTCTTTCGGGTTGAGTGTGCCCTTGGTGTAATGGGCAGCTCCCTTTTTGCTTTAAGGTAGCAGATTTGGATGCATTTAACTATCCATCTGGCTATACCTTGTTTTGATATTGGGTTTCCTGTATGAGGTTTTTGGAATGCAATAAACAGTTGTTTAGTTTTTCTGATGTCTTTTGTTCGGTCAATGTAGTACATTAGTGCTCTTCTGATGTCTAATGTATGTAGTGCCCTTTCAGCTACCGAGTCTGGCTGTGGGAAGAACACTGGTAGTTCTACCGTTTGATTTAAGTGGAACGGTGAAATAACCTTTGGTAGAAATTTAGGATTGGTTCTTAGGACTACCTTATTTTTGTGTATTTGGATAAAAGGTTCTTGTATTGTAAACGCCTGAATTTCACTTACTCTTCTTAGAGATGTGATGGCTATGAGAAATGCAGCTTTCCAGGTTAGGAATTGTATTTCGCAAGAATGCATGGGTTCAAAAGGTGGACCCATGAGTCTTGTTAAGACGATGTTGAGGTTCCATGAAGGAACGGGTGGTGTCCTTGGTGGTATAATTCTTTTGAGGCCTTCCATAAATGCTTTAATGACAGGTATCCTAAATAGTGAAGTTGAATGGGTAATCTGCAGGTATGCAGATATTGCTGCAAGGTGTATTTTAATGGAAGAGAAGGCCAGGTTCGATTTTTGTAAGTGTAGTAAGTAACCCACTACATCCTTTGGAGATGCGTGTAATGGTTGAATTTGATTATGATGGCAGTAGCAAACAAACCTTTTCCATTTGCTTGCATAGCAGTGTCTAGTGGATGGTCTTCTAGCTTGCTTTATGACTTCCATACATTCTTGTGTGAGGTTTAAGTGTCCGAATTCCAGGATTTCAGGAGCCAGATTGCTAGATTCAGCGATGCTGGGTTTGGATGCCTGATCTGTTGTTTGTGTTGTGTTAACAGATCTGGCCTGTTGGGCAACTTGACGTGGGGTACTACTGATAGGTCTAGCAGTGTTGTGTACCAAGGTTGCCTTGCCCATGTTGGTGCTATCAGTATGAGTTTGAGTTTGTTTTGACTCAATTTGTTTACTAGATATGGAAGGAGAGGGAGAGGGGGAAAAGCGTACGCAAATATCCCTGACCAGTTCATCCATAGGGCATTGCCTTGAGACTGCCTGTGTGGGTATCTGGATGCGAAGTTTTGGCATTTTGCGTTCTCCTTTGTTGCAAATAAGTCTATTTGAGGTGTTCCCCAAAGTTTGAAGTAAGTGTTTAGAATTTGGGGGTGAATTTCCCATTCGTGGACCTGTTGGTGATCTCGAGAGAGATTGTCTGCAAGTTGATTCTGGATCCCTGGAATAAACTGTGCTATTAGGCGAATGTGGTTGTGAATTGCCCATTGCCATATTTTTTGTGCCAGAAGGCACAGCTGTGTCGAGTGTGTCCCCCCCCCTGTTTGTTTAGATAATACATTGTTGTCATGTTGTCTGTTTTGACAAGAATGTACTTGTGGGTTATGATGGGTTGGAATGCTTTTAACGCTAGGAAAACTGCTAGCAGTTCGAGGTGATTTATATGCAGCTTTGTTTGATGTACGTCCCATTGTCCTTGGATGCTGTGTTGATTGAGGTGTGCTCCCCACCCTGTCATGGAAGCATCTGTTGTCATCACGTATTGTGGCACTGGGTCTTGGAAAGGCCGCCCTTTGTTTAAATTTATACTGTTCCACCATAGAAGCGAGATGTATGTTTGGCGGTTTATCAACACCAGATCTAGAAGGTGACCCTGTGCTTGTGACCATTGTGATGCTAGGCACTGTTGTAAGGGCCTCATGAGCAGTCTTGTGTTCGGGACAATGGCTATGCATGAGGACATCATGCCTAGGAGTTGTAATACCATCTTTGCCTGTATTTTTTGTGTTGGATACATGGTTTGTATAACTTTTAGGAAATTTTGAACCCTTTGTGGACTTGGAGTGGCTATTCCCCTTGTTGTGTCCATTGTTGCTCCTAGGTATTGCTGTACTTTGCACGGCAGAATGTGTGATTTTGCATGCATAGTTGACGGAGAAACCGAGTTTGTAGAGGGTTTGTATGGCCTGATCTGTGTGGTGTGAACACTTTGTCAGTGAGTTGGTCTTGATTAGCCAATCGTCTAGATACGGGAATACGTGTATTTGCTGCCTTCTGATGTGTGCAGCTACTACTGCTAGGCATTTTGTAAAGACTCTTGGTGCGGTTGTTATACCGAACGGCAATACTTTGAATTGGTAATGTATTCCTTTGAATACGAACCTTAGGTATTTCCTGTGCGAGGGATGTACCGGTATGTGGAAATATGCGTCTTTGAGATCCAAGGTTGTCATGTAGTCTTGTTGCTTTAGCAATGGTAACACTTCTTGTAGCGTGACCATGTGAAAGTGTTCTGATTTGATGTAGGTGTTTAGTGTTCTGAGATCTAGGATTGGTCTCAGTGTTTTGTCCTTTTTTGGTATTAGAAAGTACAGTGAGTAAACTCCTGTATTTATTTGTGTACCTGGTACCAGTTCTATTGCGTTCTTTTGCAGTAATGCTTGAACTTCTATTTCCAGAAGGTCTGAATGCTGTTTTGATATATTCTGTGTTTTTGGTGGTATGTTTGGAGGGATTTTGAGAAATTCTATGCAATAACCATGTTGGATAATTGCTAAGACCCAAGTGTCTGTTGTTATTTCCTCCCAAGATTGGTAATACTGACTTATTCTTCCCCCCACTGGTGTTGTGTGGAGGGGATGAGTGACCTGTGAGTCACTGTTTGGTTGTAGGTGTTTTTGGGCTTTGAAATTTTCCCGTTTCTAGGGAATTGTCCTCCTCTGTACTGGCCCCGAAAACCTCCCCTTTGGTACTGTCCCTGGTAGGTAGACGGTGTTGAATGTGATGTACTGGCTTGTGTGGCCTGACCCCGAAACCCCCCTCTGAAGGTTGTTTTGCGGAAGGTGCCGAAAGTGCCTCTGCCCTGCGGGGAATAGAGTGCGCCCATGGCCTTGGCAGTGTCAGTGTCCTTTTTTAGCTTCTCAATTGCAGTGTCAACTTCAGGTCCGAACAATTGTTGCTCATTGAATGGCATATTGAGCACCGCTTGCTGTATCTCCGGTTTAAAGCCAGATGTTCGTAACCACGCGTGTCTTCTTATGGTTACTGCTGTGTTAATTGTTCTTGCAGCTGTGTCCGCTGCATCCATAGAGGAGCGTATTTGGTTATTGGAGATGTTTTGTCCCTCCTCAACCACCTGTTTCGCCCTTTATTGTAAATCTTTGGGTAGATGCTCGATGAGGTGCTGCATCTCGTCCCAATGGGCTCTGTCATATCGCGCTAGGAGCGCTTGAGAGTTAGCGATGCGCCACTGGTTTGCAGCTTGTACTGCGACCCTTTTTCCGGCTGCGTCGAACTTGCGGCTTTCTTTATCCGGGGGTGGTGCATCGCCTGATGTGTGAGAGTTGGCTCTCTTGCGAGCTGCCCCTACTACAACTGAATCTGGTGGCAGTTGTGAGGTGATGAAAGCAGGGTCTGTGGGCGGTGCTTTATATTTCTTTTCCACCCTTGGTGTTATTGCTCTACTCTTGACAGGCTCTTTGAAGATTTGCTTTGCGTGCCTTAGCATTCCTGGGAGCATAGGCAGGCTCTGGTAGGTGCTATGGGTGGAGGAGAGGGTGTTGAAAAGGAAGTCATCCTCGACAGGTTCCGAGTGTAGCGACACGTTATGGAACTCTGCTGCCCTAGCTACCACCTGTGAATACGCTGTGCTGTCCTCTGGTGGTGAGGGCTTGGAAGGATACGTCTCCGGACTGTTGTCTGACACTGGGGCGTCGTATAGGTCCCAAGCGTCCTGGTCATCTTGGCTCATGGTGGTGTGAGCCGGTGAGTGTGACGGAGTCTGTGCCGGTGATATGTGAGTTACAGGTGGAGGAGAGGGTGGCGGAGTTACCTTCTTCACCACTTTTGTTTGTGGTGCTTGTTCCTGTGTTTGGAACTCAAGTCTACTTTTTCTCCTAATAGGGGGAAGGGTGCTGATCTTCCCTGTTCCACTCTGTATAAAGATCCGCTTTTGAGTGTGGTCCACTTCAGTGGATTGTAACTCGTCCTCGAATCTATGTCTGCGCAATTGAGAGGACAGTGATTGCTCCTCTGAATAGGAGCTGGTAGTTTGCTCGGTTGCCGGTCGTTTCGGCACCGAAACTATGTCCTTACTCTTTTTCAGCTCTGAGGCGACTTTTCTCTTTTTTGGAGTCGAAACTTCTCGGCGTCGATCCTCCTCGGTGCCGCTGTCTCTGCGTCGAGCAGCTTCGGCTCCGCTGTCTCGGCGTTGATCTTTGTCGGCAGCACTTTCTCGGTCCCGAGATTGCTGCGTGCCTGTGTCTCAACCCGAGTCGGACGATCTCGGCACTAGTTCGGCCTTTTTCGGTGCCGATGGGCGGTCACCGACTTTATGGGTTGAGCCATGGCCTGTTGGCAGTGGCGTCCCCTGGGCCTTGTCTGTTTTCTTGTGTGCTGGCTTCGACGTCTTACTCACTGTTTCGTGGACGTCGAATTCCTCAGAGTCCGATTCATGGATAGAGAAGGCTTCCTCTTCTCCTTGTTCCTCGAACTCTCAGTGTCCTGTCGGCGTGGACGCCATCTGTAATCTTCTGGCTCGCCGGTCACGGAGCGTTTTTCGGGATCGAAACGCACGACAGGCCTCACAAGTTTCTTCCTCGGCTCGGGCGACAGGCACAGGTTACAGACCAAATGTTGGTCTGTATATGGGTATTTGTTGTGGCATTTAGGACAGAATCGGAACGGGGTCCGTTCCATCAGCTTCGATGTTACACGCGGTCTGGCCGACCAGGCCCCGACGGGGGATCGAAATTACCCCGAAGGGCTACAGGAGCTCTTCACGATTCGCTGTCGATTCTATCTAACCCGATCCCGAACGCAACAATACCGACGTAATTTTCCGAATTTTTAACTATCTTTCCGTTCCGAAACCCGGAGCGAAAAGGAACACGTCCGAACCCGATGGCGTAAAGAAAACAATCGAAGATGGAGTCGACGCCCATGCGCAATGGAAGCAAAAGAGGAGGAGTCCCTCGGTCTCGTGACTCGAAAGACTTCTTCGAAGAAAAACAACTTGTAACACTCCGACCCAACACCAGATGGCGGGCTATGCACAACATGTGTATCTGCAGCTACACATGCCATCGAACACATATAATCTCCTTTCCAACCCACCTATTGGCTCCTCTCGTCCAAACACTCAAAGTCTCCGTTCATCATCACTTTACTTACTGGTTTTGTGGGGAGGTGCACTGCAGCAGTGGCAATTGGGAGACTCCTCATCCTCCACCCCCCCCCACCCCCACACACACCCAATCAGCTGCCCACCCTTCATAGCACTTCTGGACGCAACCACTAGATGGAAGTATATATATATATAGCATACGCTGCAAAATGCCAAGATACAAATATCCTTAGATGATCAATAAAGTGGTGAAACTGCAGGCCTCAATTGGGGGAGAGAGACACTGCAGGACGTTTTATACTCTGGCTTTCATATAAAAGGGCTCCCACACGGCCTTCCACATTTCCCAAAGACACGACTTACAACCAGGCAGTTTCATGTTGTCGACGCTGGGTATGAACACTTCCTTGTCAGCCTGATCCTCAGAGAGTGTACGCTCCACAGTTAACTGGTACAGTTTCAATGACAATATATCATGATTATCTGAAAGGAAAGAACAAGTTCGAGAACTGTTCAGTAATAGTCATCTCACTGGTGAAGTAGCCCTTAGCATGCTGAAGGGCTTTTTCTTTGAATCCAGGCAATCAGTAGTTATTGGGCGAAATCCTTGGCAAATTCTGTTGCTTACCACTAGTGTTTAAAGGACACAATATTAGTGTACCCCAGTTGGATGACTAAGATACTCCTTTTGAGCATCTGTCTCTAAGGGTACAATCAACAGAGTCAAGAAGCAAAGGTTCACTCCAGGAGGAGGAGAAGCAGGATGGAAATACAGGTAAAATATTAAACAGCACATAACATTCAATATCATCACTCCACAGTTAGTTCTTCAAGGCCAAAAAGGGGATATTATCAGATGAGCAAATAGTTAAGTGAAAAGACTATTTACACACAAAAGACCGATTCTTTTATGGGAATGTTTTCAATATGGAGTTTTGGGGCGAATTATGGGATCTTGAAAAGAGCCTGGATCCTTGGGTTCAACTCAGATAAAAGAGAACCTCAAGGTTGACAAGGGAAACTGCTCCTGGGTCAAGATTTCCCAAAATTAGTCTTCACTATCACATGGTATCTTAGTTGAAATAACATGTGTCATGCCTAAAAATAGAACAGGTTTAAAATAAAAAAGACGTCACCACTAAAAAGATGTACAGTGCAATATGCCATGTAAAGATATGAGACATCAGGCAGCAAAATCAATTGCTGTTCAGGTGTTGATGATGATGCCCTGGCAGCCCAGTGGTCCATTAAATTTGTGTGTCACTGGAGTAGGACCACCAGTTAATGACCGGACTTGGCAGTACCTTTTTATGTAAGGACCTGATTGAGAAGTGAGCCAGCCGTCGCTCGGTTGGTCCTAAGATGCCTTTTTAGGTCTCACCTACCTGGCAGTGCAAGCTGCCTAACTGCAAAAGACCTACTGAAGGCTTATCAAAAATCTAGTGGGCTTACAGGCTGCCTACTGCTTACAATTTGGTTGACTTTCTTAATACCCATTTGCTTGCTTCTTACTCAATGGCTTGCTTTTCTCTTCTTGTGTTCATATTTCCCCTGGACAATAACCTCTTTATTATCCTTTTCACTGTCTGACTTGTATCCTTCCACAGTTCACTTTTAAGGAACTCCCCCCTTTCTTTGTAGTAAGGCACTTCTTGAGAATGCATGCGTTTTCAAGCTCTCTCCTCCGTGTTCTTCTTCCAGCAGAAACAACCTGCCCACATGCCCCATGTTGCTGTCCCTTGTCTGCTGCTTTTCCCCTTCACCCCGTCCACTCTGTTGCTTCCCCCAACCGTTACATCATTGCTCTCCCTTCTCTCGCAGCCCTTCAAATTTCTTTATTATTATTTTAATCTTTTTTTTTTGCACACCCAGCAGGTCCTCTTTGCTGACAGGCAACCTCGCTTTAGCAAATGTGCTTTAGAACTGTTTTTTTTTTTTAATGTATTTCTTTAGCCAAGTGGTATCTGTCATAGTGGATTGGTTAAAAAAAAAAAAAAAAAAAAAAAAAAAAAAATGGCGACCTCGTCATTTAGTAGGCGGATGCAGCCGAGGTGACTGATGCACGCACGGGCCTACAGAAATATGCAGCCGAATAAACATTAGTTTTTTGGGTATTTTTTTGCTTTTTTGTCATGCTGTACAGCATAGGTAAGAAGAAAAAAATACTTGTAAAGCTAAGCGAGACGTATTGCTTTTGGCGATGCTCGTTTCAGGGAGCAGTATCCCCAAAACTACAAGTCGAATGTTTTTCCAGTGGCAGAAGCATCCAAAGGACCGGAAGAAGTCACTGATCCAAGAAGAATAAATCAGGATGTGGCTCACTAGAAACTAGGTACCAACTGCAACTCATGCTTTTTGCATTTCCTGCTCCTGAAAGACCAGAGAGATGGTTTTAATGACTCTGTAATCGTGTTGGCCTACTCCAATCACAGGACCAATGGCAAAAGGTTTGACTCCACTGACCTTCTGGCCAGCGTCTGTTGCCCTCCCAGCTCCTCCTGCTGCTGCTGCTGCTGCTGCTGCTGCTGCTGCCACCTCTGCCTCTGGGACCAAACTGAGTCTGCCTGACTCTGTCCAAGGCCCTCCTCCACCCACAGGCTCCTGCCAGAGCCTCATCCCTGGTGGCCTACTGGCCATCCACAAGTATCTTTCGTCTCTCTCCTTACTCCTGCTTTTTACTTCTACCTTTTACCTAGGTTTTTTGACTTCGTCTTTTCTTTTATTCTGTCTTTTCTCTTTTTTTCCCTGACCTGACTTTCTGACCTTCGTGGCACTACTGCCCTTGCAGTCCTACCCCCTTGACCCCCCCCCCCTGCCCCCCCTCCCCACAAAGCACTTTTCCCACCCTCCTAGCTGACCAGACCCCCCTTCCCCCACCTCCTTCTCCTTCTCCTTAAAGGCAGTGCCCAGCACCAGAACCCCTGGATCTCAGACAAGCCATTCCCTGGCCACCCTCCAATATGACACAAAGACCATCCACTGCCTTAACACCGGACGTCTCAGTGCATGTTGCACCGCATCTCCTAAGGACACCCACGGGCCTTTTTCCTGCTGGAACTGTAACATCAGTTTCAGGAACAACAGACAACCGGAATACTCCAAACCTGAAACCGCTGATGCCTGCCACAACCTCATCCCGAATATCTGCTCCCTCCAGAAGAACAGCACAGCACAGCACCAATCTCTGGGACCTGATCGACTCCACCCGTTCAGACATCGCTTTCTTAACCTGGACCAACCCTACCTCCAGACCGGACATCGCAATCCCATATGGCTACAACTTCGTGAGGAAGGACCGACCCTTCTGTCCGGGCAGAGGACTAGCCATCGTACACATGTCCTCACTCCGCATCATGGTCAACACGGAGGAACACTGCACAACAATGGAACACATACACTTCCTGATCCACGCCACTCAACTCCTGCTTCCACAGCACCCTAGTCTACAGACCGCCTGCCCCCTCCCCACCCCCTCAGCCTTCAACACCATTGTAGATGTTGCCTTCCCCCACGCCCTGGCGTCTACCTCCTCCTGGGAGACTTGAATTTCCACCTCGAAGACCGCAATGACCAAAATACCACTTCCCTACTCTACAATCTCGCCACCCTCAAGCAACTGATCACCACGCAGGACACACACTAGACCCCATTTTTACCTCAAACAACCGGATCACCTTCAACAATACCTCCACTCCTGACTGGACAGAGCATCACTGCATACACTTTGCCATCACCGCACCCAACAGCCGCCTCCGCGTTCCAGGCCCCCCCACCCACAGGAAATGGAATGGAATCACAGACGAGCAACTCACCACAACCCTTGCCAAATCACCCCCACCGACGACGACACAGTATGGCAACCTCAACACCTGGATCACTGAATGCGGCAACTCCTTACACCCCCCCCCCCCCCATCAACTTCGGTCAAGTGCGTCCAAAGAAAGTCAGCTGGTTCGAAGCCAAACTCCAAGAATCCAAACGCACCTGCCGGCACCTAGAGAAGAAATGGAGAAACAGCAAAACCAGCTAAGACCTCAACTCTTTCACAGCCGCTATTGCCACCCATCACCAACGGTATCAAGAACGTAAAAAAAGCTGCACTCCATAAACACATCAACACCTCTCCGCACAACACAAGAGAACTCTTCTTGGTATTCAAAAATCCTCCCTCTGAAGCCACCAACATTCCACCATTGCAAGACCACTGTGACAAACTGGCCACTTTCTTCCACCGCAAGATTAAGGACATCTATGACAGCTTCCCCCTGCAGAACGCACCCATCGTCAGAACCTACAATCGACCCAGCCCCCCAGAATCCACCCAAACCATCCACAGCTGGTCCACGCTCACCACAGAAGAGACAGAATTCATCATGAACAGAATTCACTCTGGAGCTCCAACAGACCCCTGTCCTCACCACATCTACAACAGAGCCAGTGCATCCACCACCCCAGAACTCTGCAAGACGCTAAACTTCTCCATCACAACTACCTTCCCCCAAGATTGGAAAGATGCAGAAGTCTGACCCCTCCTGAAGAAACCCACAGCCAACCCATCGGAGCTCAAGAACGTTTGACCCATCGAGCTGCTACCCTACCCAGCCAAAGTCCTGAAAAAAAGCCATAAACTTGCAGCTGCGACAATTCCTTGAGGACAACTCCTCTCTGGATACCTCTCAGTCTGGATTCCACAGCAACCACAGCACAGAGAACTCTTTTTGTAGCCGATTACATTTGCACACGCCTCGACCGCTGACACACTGCAGCACTCTCGACCTTTCAGCAGCCCTCAACACGGTCTCCCACAGCACAATATGCACCAGAGTCCACGAAGCAGGAATCCACGGAAAAGCATTGCAATGGCTCCACTCCTTCCTCACAGGAAGAAGACAAAGTCAGGCTCCCACCCTTCATATCCAAACCAATAGAAGTCCGCTGCAGAGTCCTTCAGGGATCCTTCCTGAGCCCAACGTTCTTCAACATAAGCACGGCCCCACTGGCAGCCATCGTCCGAGACCACAAAAAGAACATTGTGTCATAAGCCGATGACACACACCTCATCATATCCCTCTTTCACACCGGGATGAAAGCAGTCGCCGCCTGGATGAGGGAGAGTTGCCTCAAGCTCAACTTAGACAAGACCGAGCTAATCATCTTTGGAAACTCCACCTCAGCCTGGGATTACTCCAGGTGGCCCACATTGCTCAGCACACCACCTAATCCAACTGACCACACCCACAACCTAGGAATCATCCTCAACTCCTTCCTATCTATGACCTAACAGGTAAATGCAGTCACCTCTTCCTGCTGGCATTCCCTTCGCCAACTCTGCAAAGTCTTCAAATGGATTCCGGTCGACTGCCGCAAAATAATCACCCACACCCTAGTAACTAGCAAGCTCAACTACAGCAACGCACTCTGCGCTGGCACCACAACAAAGAACATCAGGAAACTACAATTCATCCAAAATGCCGCAACAAGACTCACCCTGAAACTCCCCCGTCAAGAACAACTCCCACAACCTGAGAACCCTCCATTGGCTCCCAGTAGCAAAGCGAATCAACTTCAAACTACTCACCCACACCTACAAGGCTCTGCACAACATTGGACCGGCCTACCTGAACCATCGCATCTCCTTCCATAACCCCCACCAGACCCCTCAGCTCCACCCAGCAGGTACTAGCTACCATCTGTAAGGAAATGCCTCCTTGGCATGGTTACCCCCTGACTTTTTGCCTTTGCTGATGCTAAGTTTTGATTTGAAAGTGTGCTGAGGCCTGCTAACCAGGCCCCAGCACCAGTGTTCTTTCCCTAACCTGTACTTTTGTTTCCACAATTGGCACACCCTGGCATCCAGGTAAGTCCCTTGTAACTGGTACCAAGGGCCCTGATGCCAGGAAGGTCTCTAAGGGCTGCAGCATGTCTTATGCCACCCTGGGGACCCCTCACTCAGCACAGACACACTGCTTGCCAGCTTGTGTGTGCTAGTGGGGATAAAACGACTAAGTCGACATGGCACTCCCCTCAGGGTGCCATGCCAGCCTCACACTGCCTATGAAGTATAGATAAGTCACCCCTCTAGCAGGCCTTACAGCCCTAAGGCAGGGTGCACTATACCATAGGTGAGGGCATAAGTGCATGAGCACTATGCCCCTACAGTGTCTAAGCAAAACCTTAGACATTGTAAGTGCAGGGTAGCCATAAGAGTATATGGTCTGGGAGTCTGTCAAAAACGAACTCCACAGCACCATAATGGCTACACTGAAAACTGGGAAGTTTGGTATCAAACTTCTAAGCACAATAAATGCACACTGATGCCAGTGTACATTTTATTGTAACATACACCCCAGAGGGCACCTTAGAGGTGCCCCCTGAAACCTTAACTGACTATCCGTATAGGCTGACTAGTTTTAGCAGCCTGCCACACACCAGACATGTTGCTGGCCACATGGGGAGAGTGCCTTTTTCACTCTGTGGCTAGTAACAAAGCCTGTACTGGGTGGAGGTGTTTCACACCTCCCCCTGCAGGAACTGTAACACCTGGCGGTGAGCCTCAAAGGCTCACCACCTTTGTTACAGCACCCCAGGGCACTCCAGCTAGTGGAGTTGCCCGCCCCCTCCGGCCAGGGCCCCACTTATGGCAGCAAGGCCAGAGGAGATAATGAGAAAAACAAGGAGGAGTCACTGGCCAGTCAGGACAGCCCCTAAGGTGTCCTGAGCTGAGGTGACTAACTTTTAGAAATCCTCCATCTTGCAGATGGAGGATTCCCCCAATAGGGATAGGAATGCGACCCCCTCCCCTTGGGAGGAGGCACAAAGAGGGTGTAGCCACCCTCAGGGCTAGTAGCCATTGGCTACTGCCTTCCCAGACCTAAACACACCCCTAAATTCTGTATTTAGGGGCTCCCCTGAACCTAGGAACTCAGATTCCTGCAACCTAAGAAGAAGAGGACTGCTGAGCTAAAAAACCCTGCAGAGAAGACGGAGACACCAACTGCTTTGGCCCCAGCTCTACCGGCCTGTCTCCCCACTTCTAAAGACACTGCTCCAGCGACGCTTTCCACAGGGACCAGCGACCTCTGAAGCCTCAGAGGACTGCCCTGCATCTAGAAGGACCAAGAACTCCCAAGGACAGCGGCTCTGTTCACCAAAGACTGCAACTTTGCAACAAAGAAGCAACTTTGAAACAACTCGGAAGCGTGAGACTTGGCACTCTGCACCCGACGCCCCCGGCTCGACTTGTGGAGAACAAACAATTCAGGGAGGACTCCCCGGAGACTGCGAGACTATGAGTAGCCAGAGTTGACCCCCCCTGAGCCCCCACAGCGACGCCTGCAGAGGGAATCCCGAGGCTCCCCCTGACCACGACTGCCTGCTCCTACGAACCCGACGCCTGGTAGGGACACTGCACCCGCAGCCCCCAGGACCTGAAGGATCCGACCTCCAGTGCAGAAGCGACCCCCAGGTGGCCCTCTCCCTTGCCCAGGTGGTGGCTACGCAGAGGAGCGCCCCCCCCCCCCCCCCCCCTTGCCTGCATCGCTGAATAGACCCCTTGGTCTCCCATTGCTTTCTATTGAAAACCAGACACTTGTTTGCACACTGCACCAGGCCGCCCCGTGACGCTGAGGGTGTACTTTCTGTGTGGACTTGTGTTCCCCCCCGGTGCCCTACAAAACCCCCTGGTCTGCCCTCCGAAGACGCGGGTACTTACCTGCTGGCAGACTGGAACCAGGGCACCCCCTTCTCCATTGAAGCCTTTGCGTTTTGGGCACCACTTTGACCTCTGCACCTGACCGGCCCTGAGCTGCTGGTGTGGTAACTTTGGGGTTGCTCTGAACCCCCCAACAGTGGGCTACCTTGGCACCAAACTTGAACCCCGTAGGTGGTTTACTTACCTGCAAAAACTAACAAACTCTTACTCCCCCCAGGAACTGTTGAAAATTGCAGTGTCTAGTTTTAAAATAGCTATATGTGATTTATGTGAAAACTGTATATGCTATTTTGATAATTCAAAGTTCCTAAAGTACCTACCTGCAATACCTTTCATTTGAAGTATTAGATGTAAATCTTGAACCTGTGGTTCTTAAAATAAACTAAGAAAATATATTTTTCTATACAAAAACCTATTGGCCTGGAATTGTCTGAGTGTGTGTTCCTCATTTATTGCCTGTGTATGTACAACAAATGCTTAACACTACTCCTTTGATAACCCTACTGCTCGACCACACTACCACAAAATAGAGCATTAGTATTATCTCTTTTTGCCACTATCTTACCTCTAAGGGGAACCCTTGGACACTGTGCATACTATTCCTTACTTTGAAATAGTGCATACAGAACCAACTTCCTACACCATCCCACACATCTGGATAACCACCACTGGAGGAAGATCTTTCGCATATAGCACAACTAAGAGCTGGAACAACCTACCCCCGCATGTCAGACAAAACCCATCTCTCACCATCTTCAGGAAGAACCTCAAAACATTGCTCTTCGAATGAGGCCCAGACCCACCACCAGTGCCTTGTGACCCTCACGGGTGAGTAGTTGACGCTTTACAAAAACTGATTGATTAATTGAAGATTGCCTCCTGGGGCTGTATTACAAAAAGTGTGCTGGGAACAAAAGGCATGTGCGCTTGCTTTCTGTGTCAAAGGCATTTTAGTATTACAGAAGGGATCGAAAACAGTTGTTTACCCCAACAATACAGACACCACTTGCCCACTTAGTGCCAAATTATCTTGAGGGTGGGGTATTTGTTTATTAGAATGGGAGCCTGGCCCAAAGTCACATTCAGTTCAGAACAGTGAAGGGTGGCTGCAGCTCCACCCACTCAAACAATGCTTTTCTTATATACCACCTCGGCAATTGGGCTGCACCACCCTTAAGACTTCTGGGTGCTCTCCTTTCAGGGGTTTCTATAGACTAGGTTGCACTTATAGGTAGGCCACTTTGACAAGCAGTCCCTCCACAGGTCAAAGCAGCCAGTAGCTTGACACGTTTAGGCCTGGCCTAAAGGGAGAACAGCAGCCACACAGGGTTTCACTCCCGGTCCACTGTCACCACCATTCCTGCTTTTTTGCATGGGACTCACTGGAGATCAAAAGGGTACAAAACAATGAGCCACGTACTGACTGAATACTCCTTAGGTGTTACAGACTGGGTGTCAAAGACAACCAAAGGGTCTACCACATTCATAAAGGTGTAGGATTATCCAATTCGAGCTGAGCATTCTGTCCAAGTTACTGGCCATACAGTGCCCAATCAGACCAGCTCTGTTTATTCTAAGTGTTTCGCACTGGCTTCAGATTGAAGCCTGCACCCCTCTTCTACTGTCAAGGGAGATGCAGAAGTACAGGAAAAAGAGGGGTAACTGTAGGAGGCTGGCCTGGCTTATAGTGGGTACCTTGTGGTACTTACACCTTGTGCAAGGTCCAGTTATCCCTAATTAGTAGATTAGAGGTGTTCTAGCAGCTTAGGCTGATAGAGGTGGCTATAGCAGAGCAGCTTAGGCTGAACTAGGAGACATGCAAAGCTCCTACTATACCACTTATATCATATAGCACTATATCATAAGAAAATACAATACTCAGAGCTACTAAAAATAATGCTACTTTATTTTAGTTACAATATGCCAATACTCCCTTAGGAGGTAAGTAATATAAACAAAATATATGCACACAAACCAAAATCAGGTAAGTAACAGTTAGAAAAGTAGTGCAAACATTGTAGAACACAATAGAATGCAATAGGGAGAAATAGGCCTAGGGGAAACACAAACCATATACTCCAAAAGTGGAATGCGAACCACAAATGGATCCCAGGCCTAGTGTAGTGTGTAGAGGGTCGCTGGGAGTGTAAGAAAACACTAAGGGTGTCCAAGATACTCCACCCCAAGACCCTGAAAAGTAGGAATAAAGTTACCCTACTACCCCAGAAAGACAGTAAAGTCAAGATAGGGGATTCTGCAAGGACAACAACTGACATCAAAACACTGAAGACTGATTCATGGACCTGAGGACCTGCAAAGGAAGGGGACCAAGTTCAAGAGTCACGCAGGTGTCCGGGGAGGGGGGGTGGGGGGGGGGGGGGGGGGCAGGAGCCCACTAAACCCCGGATGAAGGTGCAAAACGGCTGACTCCGGGTGGAAGAAGCTGAAGATTCTGCAACAACGGAAGGTGCCAGGAACTTCTCCTTTGGTCAGAAGATGCCCCACGGCGTGCTGGAGGATGCAGTTGTTTCCACGCAGAAAGACCGCAAACAAGCCTTGCTAGCTGCAAGGGTCGCTGTTGAGGACTTTGGGTGCTGCTAGGGCCCAGGAAGGACCAAGAGGTCGCCCCTTGGAGGAGGAGACAGAGGGGGCGCTCAGCAACACAGAGAGCCCTCGCAGAGGCAGGCAGTACCCGCAGAAGCACCTGAACAGGCACTTAGAAGATCTGAGGACAGCGGTCGACTCAGAGTCACAAAAGAGGGTCCCACACCGTCGGAATCCAACTCAGCAAATTGGGTAATGCAGGACGGAGTGCTGGGGACCTGGGCTAGGCTGTGCTGTGCACAAAGGAAGTCTTGCAAAAGTGCACAGAAGCCCAAGCAGCTGCAGTTCACACAGTACACAGGAGTACTGTCTGGCGTGGGGAGGCAAGGACTTACCGCCACCAAATTTGGACAGAAGGGCCACTGGACTGTCGAACACACTTGGACCCAGCTCCTGTGTTCCAGGGTCCACGCTCATCAGGATGAAAGGGGACCCAGAGGACCGGTGATGCAGAAGTTTGGTGCTTGCGTTAGCAGGGGGAAGATTCCGTCGACTCATGGGAGATTTCTTCTTGGCATCCAGTGCAGGGTGAAGGCAGACAGCCCTCAGAGCATGCACCACCAGGAAACGGTCGAGAAAGCCGGCAGGATGAGGCGCTACAATGTTGCTGGTAGTCTTCTTGCTACTTTGTTGCGGTTATGCAGGCGTCCTGGAGCAGTCAGCAGTCGATCCTTGGCAGAAGTCGAAGAGGGAAGTGCAGAGGAACTCTGGTGGGCTCTTGCATTCGTTATCTGAAGAATTCCCAAAAGCAGAGACCCTAAAAAGTCAGAAAAGGAGGTTTGGCTACCAAGAAAGGAGGATTGGCTACCAAGAAAGGTAAGAGCCTATCAGAGGGGGTCTCTGACGTCACCTGCTGGCACTGGCCACTCAGAGCTGTCCATTGTGCCCTCACACCTCTGCATCCAAGATGGCAGAGGTCTGGGACGCACTGGAGGAGCTCTGGGCACCTCCCCTGGGAGGTACTGGTCAGGGGAGTGATCACTCCCCTTTACTTTGTCCAGTTTTGCGCCAGAGCAGGGCTGGGGGATCCCTGAACTGGTGTAGACTGGCTTATGCAGAGATGGGCACCATCTGTGCCAATCAAAGCATTTCCAGAGGCTGGGGGAGGCTACTCCTCCCCAGCCCTCACACCTATTTCCAAAGGGAGAGGGATTAACACCCTCTCTCAGAGGAAATCCTTTGTTCTGCCTTCCTGGGCCAGGGCTGCCCAGGCCCCAGGGGGGCAGAAACCTGTCTGAGGGGTTGGCAGCAGCAGTAGCTGCAGTGGAGACCCCGGAATGTTAGTTTGGCACTACCCGGGCTCTATGCTGGAGACCCGGGGATGCATGGAATTGTCCCCCCAATACCAGAATGGTATTGGAGGGACAATTCCATGATCTTAGACATGTTACATGGCCACATTCGGAGTTACCATTGTGATGCTACATATAGGTATTGACCTATATGTAGTCCACGCGTGTAATGGTGTACCCGCACTCACAAAGTCTGGGGAATTTGCCCTGAACGATGTGGGGGCACCTTGGCTAGTGCCAGGGTGCCCTCACACTAAGTAAATTTGCACCTAACCTTCACTAAGTGAGGGTTAGATATATAGGTGACTTATAAGTTACTTATGTGCAGTGAAAAATGGCTGAGAAATAACGTGGACTTTATTTCACTCAGGCTGCAGTGGCAGTCCTGTGTAAGAATTGTCTGAGCTCCCTATGGGTGGCAAAAGAAATGCTGCAGCCCATAGGGATCTCCTGGAACCCCATTACCCTGGGTACCATATACTATTCAGCATCGCCCCTAAATACAAAATTTAGGGGTGTGTTTAGGTCTGGGGGGCAGTAGCCAATGGCTACTGTCCAGGAGGATGGCTACACCCTCTTTGTGCCTCCTCCCTGAGGGGATCACATCCCTATTCCTATTGGGGGAAATCCTCCAAACTCAAGATAAAGGATTTCTAAAGGCAGGGGTCACCTCAGCTCAGGCCACCTTAGGGGCTGTCTTGACTGGTGGGCAGCGACTCCTTGTTTTCCTCATTATCTCCTCCAGCCTTGCCCCCAAAACTGGGGGCAGTAGCTGGAGGGGCAGGCAGCTCCACTAGCTGGGATGCCCTGGGTGCTGTAAGAACACGCATGAGCCTTTGAGGCTCACCACTGGCAGTTGCAGTTCCTGCAGGGGGAGGTGAAAAGCACTAGGAGTCGGACTGGTATTCAGGGGGCATCTCTAAGATGCCCTCTGGGTGTATTTTACAATACATCCCACACTGGCATCAGCGTGCATTTATTGTGCTGAGAAGTGCGATACCAAACTTCCCAGATTTCCGTGTAGCCATTATGAAACTGTGGAGGCAGTGTGCATGTGCTGTGTGAGGGGGTCCCCAGGGTGGCATAATACATGCTGCAGCCCTTAGAGACCCTCCCTGTCAACAGGGCCCTTGGTACCAGGGGTACCATTTACAAAGGACTTATCTGTGTGCCAGGGCTGTGCCAATTGTGGGAACAAAGGTACAGTTTAGGGTAAGAACACTGGTGCTGGGTCCCAGCACACTTTCAATCATAACTGGCATCAACAAAAGGCAAAAAGTCAGGGGGTAACCATGCCAAGGAAGGCATTTCCTTACAGTGATGGGAGGAGAGCAGCTTCACTGCCCCCTGCATCACGTCTACGCCACTCCACACCACTCGAGTCGCACAGAGTGCAGTGGCATAGAGTGCATAACAGAGTTGAGTGGTAGAGTGCAGTGGCATAGAGTACAGTAACAGAGTGGTGCAGAATATAGTGCTATAGAATGCGGTGGCATACAGTAGAGTTGTGCAGAGGAGAGTGGCAAGGAGTGGAGCATTGCAGAGTAGAGTGTCAGAGTGCAGTGGTGTAGAGTGGCAGAGTGGAGTGACAGTGCAGTTGTGTAGAGTGCACTGGCGTAGAGTGCAGTGGTTAAGAGCAGAGAGTTGGAGAGTGTAGAGTGGCGTAGAGTATATTGCTTCAGAGTGAAGTGGTGTAGGATAGAATGCAGTTTGGGTGGAGAGGCTCAGAATATAACGGTGTTCTTCTCCAGTGCAGAGGTGCAGAGTAAATTAGAGTGGCATACAGTGGATTGGCAGAGTGCAGGGGCATAGAGTTGAGTGTTACAGAGTAAAGTGTATTGGCGTAAAGTGCAGTGGCATAGAGTGGAGCTGTGCAGAGTAGACTGGTGTGGCCCAAGACTGGAGTGGTGTAGAGTGCAGTGGTGCAGAGCGGCAAAGAGCCCATTGGCATAGGGTAGAGTGGTACAGGGTAAAGTAGAGAAGCGCAGTGTGGAGTGGAGTGGTGTAGAGTATTCATGGTGTGGTAGCACACTACCCCTACAGACAACACATTTTATTTGAAATTATCATTGCATTTGCACAGACATACCATTTTACTAATACTACTATATAGTGTACAGACAAAAGTGTATGGAATTTGCATCACCTAGTTTTAGGATTCATTTGATCATATTAAAGTATTTGTTTGCAACACACTTCAGAAATAAAAAATGTGCTTCATTTGTGCGTTCATAATTCTGAAATACTTACACAGTTCTTTTAAATGTTGTGTGCTAGAAAACAATATCTTTCCTACCCCCAGTATCCAGCAAGATTGTCCCATAAATCCTCTCGCTTAGAAGTCAGAAAAAGAAAAGTAATCTAGCAAGCTTGGACGACAACGCCTGACATTTGACCTCTGTCTTTGAGTGCACAGCAAATGTGACAAGATAAGAACAAGATTTAAAGGCCTGTAAACAAAACATGAGTTTGTGGAAGGATACAGAAAACACGGTTTAGACAACAGGAGTGATAAATTGAACCTGGAGTGCCTAAAGCCAACAAAGCCAGAAAATGGAAAGCCAGAAAGTGTGGGTTACGAATCACAAAGCCAGTGGTAATCAACAAGCCAAATGTATTCTTATGTCAATAGTCTGAAAGTCCAGACAATGTCTTTTGTAAATCAGACAGGTGCGCGGTCTGGTAGGCTGTGACCTAATAAACCATCCCCTCTGGAACTGGATCCCAGTACAAAGCCTCAGTATTTTCATTTTTTTTATTTTATTTTTACAGAATCAGTAAATACTGGTCCACCCATTAGCTCAAGATTAATCTGATGAAGATAGAAAAAGAAGATTTGACAACTTAAAAGCAGACAAACAAAGTGGAGGTTTGATACGAGTTCAAGTATCTTGGAATGTATCAGCAATATCTCCAGCTTTTCATGCCAGAAACCACTATTCAGGTCTCCCTTTTTATTAAAGTGGTAGGTAGATGGCTGTAGTTTTGTCTTTCCACTCCTAAAAAGCATCACAGGATTGCATGGAATAACTGAGCTGGCGCTTTCAATGTTTAATTTGGCAGCACTGGCTTTGAGTTTTTACATAAGAACAATTTAAAAGCATCGCAAAACATACATGGGAAGCGGTTATAAACAATTAAATCAGTGAAAGTACGGCTAGGTCATGCATCAAAGATTTACTTGCATATAGCAAAAATAGCTCAGGAGAATCAGTTGCCAAATTTGGAACGCCTCTTTATCAAAAGCTATTTATTCTCTAGGGCAATCGTTCCCAACCTGTGGTCCGCAGGCCCCTGGTGGCCCCTCTGACACTTTCCCAGGGGATCTGCAGGCCAGCCAGTAGGAAGGCATTTCTCCAGCAGGGCCTCTGACAAACACTTGAATGTTTTTATATTTATTACTTCCTTTGTGTAGCAGTTTTAACGGCACTGCAAAGTTCCTTGTACATCCACCAGCTTTCCCATAAAAATAAAAGTGTTAAGATAACTCTAGTGGTTATTGCACCTTCTGAAGAGAGATGGGAGGTTTACACCCCCCCCCCCCCAATTCCCTAACCCCCCCACCAAAGCCTCATCATAAAACCTGTCAATTTAGCAGGGCCAAAAGAAGGCAGGGAAAAGCTGTCCCTTATTGCATGACAGCTAAATATAATGAACATGGGGTAGAACGGCAAAATCTTTGTTGTACTAAAGTCGGTTAAAATTACTCCTACCAGACCATATTAAAACAAAGTGATTTTTTTTTGCAGGATACACACCATAACACTTCACGAGGAAGACAGTCAACATGAATCCACCCTGGTTGTTTGAATGATAGGGTTCCAACCAACCATGAAACTTTCCAGCCAGGAAAGTATGCATACCCTTACATAAAGAGGAAAACTATATAGGTAAATTCAGGAAAACAAAAAAAAGATAAGTGCAAACATGGTACTAGATGAGATCCTGAAGAGATCACAAATGACGAGGCTCCTTGAGATGAGGACCCCTGAACGGTAGCCTGAAGGCCATTCCAGCATAGAAGTCATGGCTTCTCAGGACAAGGTCTGGCTCGGAGATCTGGCAGTGTCCCTTTTGAGGTTGGAATTGTTTTGACCATAGCACCCCTAACAGGTCTTTGCAATGAAAAACCACTAGATATAGAGGCCCTCAACACTCAAGAGCTATTAGCTCTGTCTCTAGGTATCTTGGAGAGGGTAGCAAGGACGCATGAAACAGCAAGATAAGCCCCCCAACACACACACACACACACACACACACACACACACCCCTCCCCCCCCCCGCACCTTCTGGGCCATTTGTCTCCACAGACTCCAATTAAGGTCAGAGCCACCCCAGAGATAAATGGCAAACTACCGGTAGTCATATTTTCCCCAGCAGCTCTTCACCAATAAGAAGAGAACCCCAAAGGCATTAGAAAAATAGTTTCTGCCCGTCTCTCAAAACAGAAAATATTGCCGAACTACACCGAGACCTCAAAGACAGTGGGAGCATGACAAAGAAACACTTACATAAGCACCTCCTATGCATCCTTGGCCCCTTTGGTATTCTCTACGCATGCCCATTATATGCAGCTGCAATTTTGGGCCTTTCATTCCTCTCCCTCTGGCTTTATTCATGCCTTTATTCTGCCTTCAGGTTCACCCATTCCCTTCCTGGCCCTGTCCCTAGCTCTGTGATCTCCCATGGCCTCTACATCTATAAAATCATTATGAATATGTGTTGGACTCCCTAAAGCTTCACCAAATCTTTAGCAACATTTCACCACAGCAGCCCACTATGTCATAACACTAATTTCTCTGTCCTACAGCTTTATACAGGCATCAGTTTAAAACCATTGTGGTGGTGTGTTTGCAGGAAGGAAACCCTGCTGGAGATATCCATTTTCTGCATAAAGTTCAGAGTAACATGTGTTTTGTGGCTATGTTTGTAAGCTGCGTTTGTAAGGGAGTGGGCATTTCGCTATGTGCATGGTGCCTCTCACTTTATCGATACTGATATAATTTATAAAGCACAGCGAATGCCCAAGGGCGTCTTGGCACTAGCATGTGCAAGGGAAGTAATGTAGGAAGGATATAAAATGCAGGAGCCAAACATTTAAGCAAAGCCTGGGCTAATATTGTACCGCATAAAGCCAAGTTTCAGATGATTCCTAAAGCATGTCAAGTTAGGCAGATTTTTTTTTTTTTTTTTTTTTAACTGGATAGGCGGTTTATTCCAACATTTACAGGTTAAAAAGACAAAACGTCTGCCCCACCAAGAAACTTTATTACATTTGGGCATAATCACAATTTTTGACGTCCTGGAATGAAGGGCTCTCCTGGGCACGTACCAGGAAAAGGACTTGCTCACGTTCCCTGGGCCTGTATTATGCAGAGATTTATAGGTCAAACAGTGTCTTAAAGGCAACTCACTTTCTGATCAGTAGCTAGTGGAGCTCCGCTAGTATGAAGGAAACAGATTTAAACCTAGATACTCTCAGAAGACTCAGCAGCAGCATTCAGTATAATTTGTAATCTATTCAAAAAGCTTTGCTGAATGCTCAAATAAGGGCATTACAATAATCCAACTTGGAGAATATTAGTATCTTGACCACTGTTTTCTGCAGATTGAAAGAGATGAAAGGAAAAATATTCCTCAACATTGTTAAAAGCCAAAAACAGGTGGGAGCAAGCGTATAGAAATGATCAGAGAATGTCAGATTGGAGTAAAATAAATAAAAATAAAAAACACACTTCCAAGTTCATAAGTTAAGGAAGTGTTGTAGCCACTAAGCAGAATCCCAAAAGGAAACAGCCTTACCAAGGATGATCTCGTTTTTTTTTCCATAGTTTAGTTGAAGGGAATTATGTCTCATCCAGCCAACCACTTCCCTCATACAGCTACTGAAGAGTCGCGAGACATCCTCCACAACACTGGAAATCGACACCACAATTTGGGTGTCATCAGCAAGTTAAACGATCGAAAAGCCATAAGAATTAATCAATCAATCTTGCCATGGGCACCACGTACACACTGAATAATGTGCGGCTCAATGACGAACCCCGAGAACACAGCAGGGCAGTGAAAATTGTCTAGACGTGAACTTTCCTATGGCAACATTTTCCTATGGCTCCCTGTTAGTTTAAAAAAAAAAAAAAAAAAAAAAAGCGCGAGATCAGACACTGTTCCACAAATTCATATCTGCAGAGATTTGTATGTCTGCAGAGTGCCTATGCTGTTTGTCGGAGAACCGCACACTCTAACACTCTAAACTCTGTAGCCCTCCCCAAAACACTGGAGTCTCACCTTATATTCTGAAAAGTGACAACTATACATTGGAGAAAGCCTTCTGATTCCCTTACACACAACCCCATGCCAGGAATTTCAAAGTGGATTGGTATCAAAATATAAGTACATCTTGTGAGACAGATCTTAAATCAGACAAGATGGAAATCATTTTCTTGGGATTGCGGTCATTTCTTTTTTGCTTCCTCGGCCAACATCATCACACGTAAACCTACGCTTTATTTGAAAGGTTCTATTTCTAGTGAAATAACTCCTCCAAGTAGTATCCCAAAAGCATCAGCTCCAACTCAGCACAGTCCTACAATTAAAAAGAGGAAACCTAAAAATCTAAGAGCTTTACTTCTAAAATGTAATAATGTCTCACCCCGCTACATCAAATTTACCCCATCCCAAATGTCTGCCAGAACACCATATGTGAGCACTGCTGGAACATAACAGTCACAACTACAACAATCAGGTCGTTCTGGGATATCTCTCTCTGCTATTCATACCCTTCAAAAGGCAAACATAGGGCACTTAAAGACGTTCTGACTACGGTAACAGGAATACCCAATCAGGACTCCAACTCTAAGCGCTATTTCTAAATATGTAACCTAACTTGCGATGATATATTCTTTAATACGCACCTGCTGTACAAGTAGCAGTACAACAAATGTGTATATGAAGGTTGTAGGAGGCTGGCCTGGCTTATAGTGGGTACCTTGTGGTACTTACACCTTGTGCCAGGTCCAGTTATCCCTTATTAGTAGAATAGAGGTGTTTCTAGCAGCTTAGGCTGATAGAAGGTAGCTATGGCAAAGCAGCTTAGGCTGAACTAGGAGACATGCAAAGCTCCTACTATACCACTTATATCATATAGCACAATATCATAAGAAAAAACAATACTCAGAGTTACTAAAAATAAAGGTACTTTATTTTAGTGACAATATGTCAAAAGTATCTCTGAGAATACTCTCACTTAGGAGATAAGTAATATACACAAGTTATATGTACACAAACTCCAAACAGGTAAGTAACAGTAAGAAAAGTAGTGCAAACAATGTAGAATCACAATAGGATGCAATAGGTAGACATAGGCCTAGGAGCAACACAAACCATATACTACAAACCTGTAATGCGAATTGGCCCCATGCCTATGGGAGATTATAGAGGGTCCTGGGACTGTAAGAAAACAGTCAGGGTGTCCAAGATACCCCACCCCAAGACCCTGAAAAGTAGGAGTAAAGTTACCCTACTATCCCAGAAAGACACAATAGTCGTGATAGGGGGATTCTGCAAGAACCACAAGCACCAGCAAAACACTGAAGACGGATTCCTGGACCGGAGGACCTGTAAAGGAAGGGGACCAAGTCCAAGAGTCGCGATAGTGACCGGGGGGGCGCAGGAGCCCAGGAAACCCCAGATGATGGTGCAAAAGGGCTGCCTCCAGGTGGAAGAAGCCGAAGATTCTGCAACAACGAAAAGGGCTAGGAACTTCTCCTTTGGATGGAAGATGTCCCACAACGTGCTGGATGCTGCAGAAGTGTTTCCAGGCAGAAATACAGCAAACAAGCCTTGGTAGCTGCAAGGGTCGCAGTGGAGGTTTTTGGGTGCTGCTGGGAACCAGGCAGGACCAGGATGTCGCCCCTTGGAGGAGGAGACAGGGAGGGCGCTCAGAAACTCAGGGAGCCCCCGCAGAAGCAAGCAGCACCCACAGAAGTACTGGAACAGGCACTTAGAAGATCTGTGAACACAGAGTCACAACAGGAGGGTCCCACGACGTCTGAGTCCAACTCAGCGGGTTGAGCACTGCAGGACGGAGTGCTGGGGACCCAGGCTAGGTTGTGTACAAAGGAATCCTTGGAGAAGTGCACAGAAGCCAGGGCAGCTGCAAATCACGCAGTACACAGGTTTGCTGTCTTGCGTGGGGAGGCAAGGACTTACCTCCACCAAACTTGGACTGAAGGATCACTGGACTGTGGGGGTCACTTGGATATAGCTCCTGTGTTCCAGGGACCACGCTCGTCAGGATGAGAGAGGACCCAGAGGACCGGTGATGCGGAAGTTTGGTGCCTGCGTTGGAAGGGGGAAGATTCCGTCGACCCACGGGAGATTTCTTCTTGGCTTCTAGTACAGGGTGAAGGCAGCCAGCCCTCAGAGCATGCACCACAAGGAAACAGTTGAGAAAGCCAGCAGGATGAGGAGCTACAATGTTGCTGGTAGTCGTCTTGCTACTTTGTTGCAGTTTTGCAGGCGTCCTGGAGCAGTCAGCGGTCGATCCTTGGCAGAAGTCGAAGAGGGAAGTGCAAAGGAACTCTGGTGAGCTCTTGCATTCGTTATCTGAGGAATAGCCCACAGGAGAGACCCTAAATAGCCAGAAAAGGAGGTTTGGCTACCAAGAGAGGTAAGCACGTATCAGGAGGGGTCTCTGACGTCACCTTCTGGCACTGGCCACTCAGAGCAGTACAGTGTGCCCCAAGCACCTCTGAATCCAAGATGGCAGAGGTCTGGGACACACTGGAGGAGCTCTGGGCACCTCCCCTGGGAGGTACTGGTCAGGGGAGTGGTCACTCCCCTTTCCTTTGTCCAGTTTGGCACCAGAGCATTGCTGGGGGATCCCTGAACCAGTGTAGACTGGCTTATGCAGAGATGGGCACCATCTGTGCCCATCAAAGCATTTCCAGAGGCTGGGGGAGCTACTCCTCCCCAGCCCTTCACATCTATTTCCAAAGGGAGAGGGTGTAACACCCTCTCTCAGAGGAAATCCTTTGTTCTGCCTTCCTGGGACTGGGCTGGGCTATCCTGTCTGAGGGGTTGGCAGCAGCAGCTACAGTGGGAATCCCCGGAAAGGCAGTTTGGCAGTACCCAGCTTCTGTCCTAGAGACCCAGGGGATCATGGAATTGTCCCCCTAATACCAGACTGGTATTGGGGTGACGATTCCATGATCTTAGACATGTTACATGGCCATGTTCGGAGTTACCATTGTAACGCTACACATAGGTAGTGACCTATGTAAAGTGCACGCGTGTAATGGTGTCCCCGCACTCACAAAGTTCGGGGAATTTGCCCTGAACGATGTGGGGGCACCTTGGCTAGTGCCAGGGTGCCCACACACTAAGTACCTTGGCACCTAACCTTCACCAAGTGAGGGTTAGACATATAGGTGACTTATAAGTTACTTATGTGCAGTGAAACATGGCTGTGAAATAACGTGGATGTTATTTCACTCAGACTGCAGTGGCAGTCCTGTGTAAGAATTGTCTGAGCTCCCTATGGTTGGCAAGAGAAATGCTGCAGCCCATAGGGATCTCCTGGAACCCCAATACCCTGGGTACCTAAGTACCATATACAAGGGAAATATATGGGTGTACCAGTGTGCCAATGAGAATTGATAAAATTAGTCACTAGCCTGCAGTGACAATTTTAGAAAGCAAAGAGAGCATAAACACTGAGGTTCTGGTTAGCAGAGCCTCAGTGATACAGTTAGGCACCACACAGGGAACACATATAGGGCATACATTATGAGCACTGGGGTCCTGCCTGGCAGGATCCCAGTGACCAATGCAAAAACAAACATACATACAGTGAAAATGGGGGTAACATGCCAGGCAAGATGGTACTTTCCTACAAAGGTTGCATCATTTTGCTCTGCAGACCTACACTAGCATGCACAGTGGTGCACTACGAGCAGCACAGATACACTGGACCAGTGCCTCCTGAGAAACATTTTGCTCCTGCAACGCACTAAAATACCCATACATTCCTCCTTCACTAGGGTTTGTGAATCTTACTAGTCATAACTACTGACCAACACTCATTGTAACGCTTAATATATTAGTAAGCCAAAACAAATCGGTTGCAGCTTTTTTTGTGGAAAATGGATGACAATGTTACCAGAAATTCGTCATTATATAATGATTTTGTTCTGCCGTGGAACTTTCTGGGCAAAGAAAGAGATGTCCATTAGAAAAGGTTTTACTTTAGCACTGTTGCAAACCATTGCACGTTTTTGTTACAACAACATAGAAAACGAATTATGTTTCTGTGCCAAAACCCATACTTTATTAAGTAAGTAGGAGCCACAGTAGAATATCTATACAGGAGAAGTAGATTGTAGTATCATTTTGTTCCTTGGACAAATAGATTTTAAAAAATTCCACACTCCTGACTTTTTAGACCATTAAAAAAAATATCACGTTCTCTATAAAAAATGGATTTCAGGAAGGCCCTTACATTGGCAGAGATACTAATTTATTTTTATTCGAATGTTTATTTTTATTATATTTATAAACAAAGATCTGAGGAGACATACACAGATATCCATTATATACCACTGCAGCACAAAGACCCCTGAACAATAGATAAGACATTAGATTTTCCTAGCAGCAAGTTAAAAAGGCCTATGATACATACCTGCATCAGTGCTCCTGCAGCTTTGTACAGTTTAACAACGCTTTTGTCATTTTGCGCCACAGAATATTAGTAAATAATCCCTCATGTTGGTAATACAATAACGCCCTGACACTACTAATACTTGAAAAAAGATCACCAATCCTTTACAGCCGGTACAGGAAAAGAGTAAACAATTGCCAGCGGAGGGGGAAATCTCCCATGGGGTAGGGATGCAAAAGTAAAGCCTAGAACGACCTAACTACGGGGCTAATAAAAACACAGATGTCAGTGAAAGAAGCAACTGCTATTCAGTCATTACAAATAATATCCAGGCAGGCATATTGATCCAGTGGCCTAGACATGCTAATAAACTTACTAATGGTGAAAACACTAAAAGAGAACCTGTTTCCATGCTCAGCCACCTAGGTTTCAGGGCATGCTAATTTGGGCTAACACCAAAATACCCAATTTTATTTCAACTTCAGGCAATGGCAGAAGAGATTTTAAATTTAAGGGCAAACGACCAGTTCAGAACATCTATCTGCCATATGCAACTGGCGAATAGGACTGTCCTAGAAGCGATATTCCAGCAGTAGGGATGGAACAAGGCAGATGTATAGCGGATACAGAGTGGCACTACTACATATCGTCTTGCTGCATGACATTCTTGGAGATGGTCACCCGTGACACTTTACAAGCAAGGATAAAACACTCTCGCGAGTGTTGGTCTACTAAATGTTGGATTTCAGAAAATCATTCTATTATTTAATGTCTCCTGAAAGTGGAGGGTAAACATTGCACAGCACTTCTGCTCAAGACTGTCACGGAATAAACCATGAGACAGCATAACAGAGCAGCACCGACAGTAACTGACATAAGGGCACAGCAGGAGTGAAGGTTAATTTATAAAGCTTCAATAGTTAAGATCTTTCATTAAATAAGGGGTGGGAATTAACACCAGCACCAGAAAGGAGGGGAAATCCTAGCTACGCTTTGGAGGTCGGGAAATAATTTGCAACAGCAATAGGGATGGGGAGGAGGATTTACATCAGCAACAAGAAGGAAAACAGGGAGGGGCAGTATTTAGAGCAGCACAGGAAAGAGGTTGGATCAACGGCGAAACCGAGGAGGAAGGGGAGTGCTTCAAAGCAGCACTTGAAGGGGGAGGAGGAGAATGGAGGTAGGCAGAACCAGGGAGAAGATGAAGTGAGGATGATAGCAGCATGAGAAGGGGTGGCAGAACCTACTGCAGCATGTAGGGGGTGGGGGAATTGGCAGAAGCACAGTAATGGGAAGACTCTACAGCAGGATGGGAAGGGGATGAATCCACAGAACAACAGGGGGAATTTATACAGCAGGATTGGAGGGTAGCCATTAACAATTTGAATGAGACAAACCATACAGCAAAGAAAAACTGCCATATTTCCTCTGTGAAGAGCACCATCTCTACAGGCATACCTGAAAGATCTCCTGTAACAGATGAAGCACCAAAAAAGTAGCCCCGGGGCAGGCGTACACCTGGGATGTCGATACAGTCCCTCCACTCCTGCTTCCCGTCAATGTCAATCAGAATCTGCAACAAGGAAATATGGCTATGGTGCTGAGAAAGCTGCAGAATAATCAACTTAAGGTACAAACACTCACTCCACTGAAGACACTGTTAGAAATTAAGGAATGTTAGGTAAAGTTGCATGTACACAGCCCTGACTCCCACCGCCCTTTTTCTTTCTTCTGGACCATAGCATCCATTACTTTAGATTTATGAATATACTGTGTCTAAAGTACATTTTTTTCCCCCAAATCTAAAACCATGGTTTCTTTGTTTTGAGCACATTATATTTCCATTTCTGAGTAGAAAAATATTGCTCTACACACCTATTCATACACATATTAAACTGCCACAGTAATGCCCAACTGTAATGCTATGATTACACTGTGTTAAATTCGATCTGTAGTTGGATATGTAAAGTTGTGTTATCAATAGAAAAATCTAAATGCCATTGGAGGGTGTGGTATGAACACATTAACATAGGATCCTCCAGGGAATACAGAAAAAGTGAGATAGCTTAGGGATGTAGCCATCAAGTTTCACCAAACATATACATACACCCACTAAGCAGCGAATGGAAAACTTAAAGAAATTAATAAGCCTTTTGAGATAGACTTATGTGAAGTCTCAATTCATCTATTACTGGAGGTTACCACCTGCACCTAGGTGAAAGTCTCATGGATGGAAATCAAAACTTACACGTGGAGATCTCATACTAGATTCAGTCTTACAAAACATCACACCCTCAAAAGAAAGGGTGGAGATGTCAACATCCAGATATACAAACAAAAAAGCTACTATCAGCAAATTTGTGGAGATTTCCACCAATGAGGGGTTGAGGGCTCTCCCTATTGCAACTAATAGGGGAAACTAGTAAAGGTAAGCAGAAATAAAAAATAAATAAAAATAAAATACAAAATATAGGGCATCATTTAGAGTTTGGCAGAGGGAGTTACTCAGTCACAAACATGACCGATATCCTGTCCGCCATATTACAATTCCATTATAGCCTATCGAATTTTTAGTACGGCAGACAGAATACTCGTTGCATTTGTGACGGAGTAAGCCCACAGCCAACCTCTAAATTAGGCCCATAGTAATTTAATTAAAATATAAAAACATCCTTCCCTAATGCCACTTTACCCAACACTATCTGACTAACCACTCTGCAGCTCAAACATGTAACATCCTATTTAACTAGTTTTTAAAAAGTTTTATGTTTTAAATTATATTAATTTCAATGCTAAATAGCCCCTATTTACAGTATCAGTTGTACTGAATGTATCGCAAGGTTGGTTGCAAGTTGTGTTTTTAAAATGTTGTTTTAAATTAAAAGTTACAATTTAAATTAATTTAAAATGTAATTTAATGGTTAACACATTTAAGTGTTTACATTCAAATTTGAATGTAAAAATGTTTGACCATTGTGATTATTTTAAAATAAATTACATTCATTGTTAGGTTGTTCCTGTGTTGTTTAGTGTTATTCGCTGCCTTTACTGTTTTCTAAGGCAGCGAGTTTCAGTACCAGTGGTTGGTCATGTCTAGTGCAAAGACTAGGTTGGAGTACTGGCAAGCCTATTTGGTCAGTAGTACTTTTGTAGAAGACGTAGGTGTGCATTTTTGTATTCGGGATCATCTTACTCATTTTTGGGTGTGTTTATAATAGGCATGCCTCTCCTAACCACCTTCTTTAATTCTCCTAAACATCATTCATTTATTAGTAATTACTACTCGTTTTCCCTCTAAGCCCTTCGTCTATTGTACCATTGCTACAAATCTTACATATTTGTGTGCCACGAACTCTATACAGAAACAATATGAGAGATCTTTAGCCAGAGGATTGTACATTTAATTTTGGAGCATGTTTTGTGTTATAATGTTATTGTTCAGGATTGCACTTATGTTATTGCTTAAAAATACTCTGTAGAGATTCTCTGTTTTTATAAAGAGGGTTGAATGGTGGGAGTTCCATTTGCTGGCAGTTACTTGCTGACTGGCGAAGGGAGAATATATGCCAGTCTAATAAGGACTCTACACCTGTGGAAGAGTACAGCTGTCTTACTACATTTTGGAGATATATTAGCAGTGCAACAGGTATTCAGAATTATTCTCTGCGTGGATGCTGAGAACCCACAGACTGACTGACTATTCCAAGAAAGATTTTCTTGGCTCTGTGCGGTGGCATTAAACATAAAAGGGTTGCCAGACTAACAAATAAACTTTACTTAAAGAACATCATTTTTCAAATTGATCCTCAGCACATGACAATTTCTTTTTAAACTCTGCCTAGCCTTATGCCTTGAACACTGGATAAACGGACGATATTTGGCTTCCGGAGCGGAGCGTGTAACATTTATTTACAAATGTATTACAGGTAAAGTAAAACGTTATTAGTCAGGTTTATTGAAGTGCATACCCGTTAGGTCAATCGCTATTGATTTAACTTGCTGGCTACTTCCTCGCCTGCAACCAGCGTTCAGGACACTCCACGCACAGCATCATACTACACAGCATTATTGGGAGCAGCATGCCGCCTCAGGGAGCTACTGTAAGCCTCGTTAGTGGTTGCGTCCCGCGGCACAGTGCTCCTGTGCAGAGGATGTAACCATTACGTCCTTGGCACGCAGCCCGGAGGGAGCGCTAGCGCTCCCTCCGTGGGGTTCACCCCCACCCCCCAAGGCGGGGATGGAAGTGGAAGACCTTCCCATTCCACCCCCACCCCCCGTAATGACGTCAGCGTGCGATCAGGTGCTGACACTACCCACTGCCGGTCGCACTGGAAGCCATTTGAGAGGGAGAAAGGGGGAAAGGGGGAGATGGAGGAAGAGAGAGACCGACCAGGGTGGCCCCCCCAATGCCCCCCTTTGGGCGCAGGTGTACCAAGGCCATTTCTGCCCCCCTTGGGGACAGATCAGCCTATTATTTTTAGGCTGCTGTGCCCCCAAGGGCGGCATAAACCACTAGAACGCCAGGGATTTCTTTTTTAAAATTTTTAATATGTTTATGTGGGGGGCGTCCCCTATTTATTTTTACGGCACATAGGCACCAGGGATAGTGTGTGTGTGTTTTTTTTTTTTTTTTTTTTTTTTTTTTTTTTTTTTGTGGGTGGGCCCTTGGGCAAGGGTTGCTCCCCCTGGGGACACACTACTAAAGGTATTTTCTGCCCTCCTTGGGACAGATAGGCCTATTTTTTAGTAGGCCCATCTGCCCCTATGGCAGAATCCACTTAGGCACCAATTTCTAAATGCTTGATGGTGGGATGTTTTTCAACTGATGAAGTATTTGCATTTGTGACAATTTTTTTCCTCTGTTTTGTTCTAGTTGAAAGCTTTTGCTTTCTTTGCTGTGGCTCCTTGCGGTTTTGGCGGTGGTTGACCTGCGGTTTGCATAGTTGCATGTTTTTGGGAAGTAAAAACAATTTACTCCAAAGGAGTATTGTTGCCATGCATGAATTACATGTTTGTAGGATGTGTACTAAATGCAGGTTTGTGTGAATTGTCCTTAGATTTGTGCACAATTATATTTGTGTTGTCTTATTTCTAATTTGCTTTTCTTTCATTCTTTCTTTTTAGTGGGATATCATTGGTGATTGCTGCGTCTGTGCAGAGTAGCTGCTGGTGATTCAAGCTTTTTCAGGCAAGTGAGCGGTATAGTTTTTGAGTTTATAACTCTTACTAATAAAGCTACACTTTATTACTTATCTTACACAGTGCTGGTTGTTGGTGGTGCATTTGTCCAGTTAATTTTCGCAGGAAAGATCATGGCTAGCAGCAGGATGACCGCTCAGCAGGTGGTGGGTATGCTTTTTTAGTCATTGTCTGATCATGATTATGAGACGGACTCTGCATCTGAGGCAGAGGAGGAAGTGAGAGATTCTGCCAGTGAAGTTTCTGTCGGAGAGGAATCTTCTGATGAGGAAGCCACACTCAGTGCAGATGAAGGGCCTATTTCAGAGGAGGACACTGATGTGCCATTAGTGCAGCAACCTGGGGCTGAAAGGTTTCCCGTTAGAAGACCTGAACTTTGGGTTGGCCCAAACATGGAGCAGCCAGAGTTGCCTGCCTATACTGGTCTACCGGGGTGTAGAGTCAATACTGAGAACTTTTTGCCTGTCAATTTCATGGAGTTATTTGTGGATGATGTGTTTTTGGAAGAGATTGTTGAGCAGACTAATTTGTATGCAGAGCAGTATTTGAGGGACAACACTGCTAGACTTAGGCCGCACTCTAGAGCTGCTCATTGGATTCCCTCAAATTTGGAGGAGATGAAAAGGTTTTTAGGTTTGACTCTGATGGGGTTGATAAGGAAGCCATCACTGGCTTCTTATTGGTCTACTAGATCCTTGATGGCAACAGCTATATTTCCTGCAACAAGGAATCATAATCAGTATTTGCTTCTTCTTAGGATGCTGCATTTTATTGACAATGAATTAGACTTGCCACGAGATCACCCTGATTCTGACCGTCTTTTTAAGATTAGGCCTGTCCTTGATCATTTTGTAGATCAGTTTTCAGAGGTCTATGTTCCAGGCAAAGAAATAGCTGTGGGCGAGTCTTTGGTCCTCTTCAAGGGTCGTTTGGTTTTTAGGCAGTACATTCCTAGCAAGAGGGCACGATGTGGAATTGAATTGTATAGGCTGTCTGAAAGTAGTACAGGATATGTGTATAATTTCCGTGTCTACACTGGTAGGGATTCCAGTATTGACCCCCCCTGGTTGTCCTCCCACTTTTGGAGTTACTGAGAAAATTGTGTGGGAAATTGGTAGACGACTGTTCAACAAAGGTCACCATTTGTATGTAGATAACTTTTACACTGGAGTGCAGTTGTTCAAGGAATTGTTTAGAGTGGACACTGTTGCTTGTGGCACAATTCGTTGTAACCGGAAAGGCTATCCAAGGGAGCTTGCTGTAAAAAACTTCAGAGGGGACATTGCAGTGCCTTGCGGAATGATGAGATGCTAGCTTTGAAGTTTTCAGACAGGAGGGATGTCTACATGCTAAGTACCATCCACGATGAGAGTACTTCCTCCGTGACTGTTTGGGGCCAGGTTGCTGAAGCGCGCAAACCTGGGTGCATGTTAGATTATAATAAGTACATGGGAGATGTAGGTAGGGTTGATCAGAGGTTGGAACCTTATACTGCTATTGGGAATTCTTACGTTTGGTATAAGAAGTTAGCAATTCACCTCATCCACTTAGCAACTTTTAATGCTTTTATTGTGTTTAAGGATAGGTCTCCAGAGTCAAAGATGGCATTTGTGAAATTTCAGGAGTCAGTGATAGAGAGCCTTATTGTGGTGGAACAGGCCAGAGTTCCTAGAGAAGCAGTGGTGGAGGATGTGGCTAGATTGAAAGATCGCCATTTTGCTGAGCACATTCCTCCGACACCCAAAAAAGACTTTCCAGCTAAGAAATGTAGAGTGTGTTTTCGAAGAGGTATCCGGAGGGAGACTCGAATGTACTGCCCAGATTGTCCTTCAAAGCCTGGGCTGTCTGTGGGTGGTTGTTTTAAGAATTACCACACCCAGAAGAATTACTGGGAACAACCATGAGTGTAAACTCATGTCTGTTTTGTATTTTCATGTGTTCAGTTTCATGGTTAGCATTTCTGTCATGTACTTAGTTAGAGCTTTTGCGTTTGTAGTTTTGTAATTATTTCTAATTAGTTAGGGGTTTCATGGTTTAAAAAAAAAAAAAAAGTGATGCCATTGTGTGTGGAGTGGGGCTTGGCTGAGGGTGTACATATTGACTTGCTGTTGGCTACTGCAACACACTGCCAGCTAAACACCAGTCCACACACTCCCATCAGCTAGTGTGATTGTGGTATCAGGCATGTGGGCGTGTGTAAGTGATGGGCCCTTGAGTGGCGCTGTCTGTCGATGTGAGTGTTGTAATGTGCTGGGCCCATGGCTGGCGGCGTGAATGGTCTTGTGCATGTCATGTATGAAAGGTGTGTGAATTGACTGTAAAGCAGTTGGTGCCTTGCTGTGGCTTTACAGCTCACGAGCTGTGAGTCATTGATTCAGTTTTTTGGCCTTTCAGTTATTAACAGTGCATTTCATTTTTGTGAAATCTCTTGTTAATAAAATTTGAAACACTGAACCATCACTCACCCTTGTGCCAAATCCAACCAGTATGTGTGGTAAAAATGACAAAACCTGCTCCACTGTAATCAGGCGTCGCAGCACACCTGTGACACGCTAGGTGCCTCAGGTGGGACCCCGATGATGAAGCATGCCACCAACTTGGTTGGTGGGTGAGGGGTCTTTTTCACATAACCTAAGTGCGTTTCTTTTCACAATTTTAGTGTTTGGCACATCACAGACGTATGTGGACACATCAAAATGGTATATTACAAAACTACCTGTGTTTGGGGGGAGAGGGGGCACCTATGTTTTTGGTCCTGGGTGCGGCCTTCATCTAGGGAAATCTACCAAACCCCGACATTTTTTTAAAACTAGACAACCCAAGGAGTCCAGGGAGCTGTGGCTTGCATGGATCCCCCAACATTTTCTTACCCAGACTCTGCAAACCTCAAAATTTGCTTTAAAAAAAAAAGCATATTTTCCTGATTTTCGTTTGTACGATCACCGCTCAAGTACAAAATTCCTACTCCCCAGCGTTCCTCTCAGTCTCCCAAGTAAAATGACACCTCACTTGTGTGGGTCCCCAAAGCACAGTCAGCCTAAAGATGTATAAAAGAATAATATGTCCTTATCAACTCGCTGTGCTATCCCCTCTAGCTCTACAACTTTTTAGCCTTATTCTGTTGCAGGCACCTGGCCGACCCGCACAAGTGAGGTATCATTTTGATCGGGAGACTTGGGGGAGCGCTGGGTGGAAGGAAATTTGTGGCTCCTCTCACATTCCAGAACTTTGTCACCGAAATGTGAGGAAAATGTGTTTTAGCCAAATTTTGAGGATTGCAAAGGATTCTGGTTAACAGAACCTGGTCAGAGCCCCACAAGTCACCCCATCTTGGACTCCCCTAGGTCTCTAGTTTTCAAAAATGCACAGGTTTGGTAGGTTTCCCTAGGTGCCGGCTGAGCTAGAGGCCAAAATCTACAGGTAGGCACTTTGCAAAAAACACCTCTGTTTTCGGTCAAAAAATGGGATGTGTTCATGTTGTGCTTAAAGGGCATTTCCTGTCGCGGGCGCTAGGCCTACCCACACAAGTGAGGTATCATTTTTATCAGAAGACTTGGGGGAACGCTGGGTGGAAGGCAATTTGTGGCTCCTCTCAGATTCCAGAACTTTCTGTCACCGAAATGTGCGGAAAATGTGTTTTTTTTTAGCCAAATTGTGAGGTTTGCAAAGGATTCTGGGTAACAGTCACCCCATCTTGGATCCTGTTGCGGGCGCTAGGCCTACCCACACAAGTGAGGTATCATTTTTATCGGGAGACTTGGAGGAACATAGAATAGCAAAACAAGTGTTATTGCCCCTTGTCTTTCTCTACATTTTTACCTTTCAAATATAAGTGAGTGTGTAAAAATTTTTTAGAAATGCCCTGTAATTCACATGCTAGTATGGGCACCCTGGAATTCAGAGATGTGCAAATAACCACTGCTCCTCAACACCTTATCTTGTGCCCATTTGGGAAATACAAAGGTTTTCTTGATAGCTATTTTTCACTCTTTATATTTCAGCAAATTAATTGCTGTATACCCGGTATAGAATGAAAACCCACTGGAGGGTGCAGCTCATTTATTGGCTCTGTGTACCTAGGGTTCTTGATGAACCTACAAGCCCTATATATCCCCGCAACCAGAAGAGTCCAGCAGACATAACGGTATATTGCTTTAAAAAAATCCGACATTGCAGGAAAAAGTTAAAACGTAGAGAAAAATTGCAGTTTATTTCACCCTCAATTTCAATATTATTTTTTTCAGTGGTTATTTTCTGTAGAAAACCCTTGTAGGATCTACACAAATTACCCTGTGCTGAATTCAGAATTGTGTCTACTTTTCAGAAATGTTTAGGTTTCTGGGATCCAGCATTGGTTTCACGCCCATGGAAAGCACAAGAAATCGTAAAAATGGGGTATGTCCCAGTAAAATGCCACAATTGTGTTGAAAAATTGGGTTTTCTGATTCAAGTCTGCCTGTTCCTGAAAGCTGGGAACCTGGTGATTTTAGCACTGCAAAGCCTTTGTTGATGCCATTTTCAGGGGAAAAACCACAAGCCTTCTTCTGCAGACCCTTTTCCCATTTTGTTGTTTTTTTTTGTTTTTAAAAAACGAAATTTTTACTGTATTTTGGCTAATTTTTTGGCCTCCTTCTGGGGAACCCACAAAGTCTGGGTACCTCTAGAATCCCTAGGATGTTGGGGAAAAAAGGACACAAATTTGGCGTGAGTAGCTTATGTGAACAAAACGTTATGAGGGCCTAAGCGCAAACTGCCCCAATGGCCAAAAAAAAAAGGTCGGCACAGGAGGGGGAAGAGGCCTGGCAGTGAAGGGGATAAACCACGCTTGGCACGCACAACGAGCAAGCCCAGCTTCCTCTAGAAACAAGCTACGTGACATTTTGGCACCCATTTTAAAGAGTTGGGCAGCATATCGTACACTTCAACCAGGAACAAGGCGTACTTCCGGAAAATCCAATAATCGGTTTAGACATCTGCACAACGTCTTTGGAGTGCTCACCACAGTGACTGGCACAACTGAACACAGAATAATCAAAAACGGGCAGTAAGTACTATCGCTCATCAAGACAAACAAGTTTGATGATCCATTGACCATCATTTATTTATTTCAGTTTGTTCATTTAACTTTTCTTTACAGGGAAGAAACGATGACCAAATTCGTAGCATGAAGGACAAGAGGACTAGACTATACTTAATATATGCATATAGTGTTGGCAGTTCACTTAATCATTTTTTCCAGGGAAGAAGTTATATCTCTTATGATACATTTCGCTCTTACGTAACTGCAAGTATTTTGTTAGGTCCATTGTTGCTAAGGCAAGCAAAATTGAACTTATCAGCAGTGACTCCACAACCACAATTCCCAGCACAACCAGGGACCCAGCAGACAGAATAGGAAGAGTGGATAGACATTTTTGATAATTAGAGGCGTTGGATGGACTAGAATTCTTTTCCAGTACATGTGTAGAAATTTGTGTTCAAAGTAGTCAATCAGGCAGGGCAAGCCATTGAGGATGTATTCGTTGACGCAAAGAGAAGGCAAGAAGTGAGGTTTCCAAAAAGTGCTAATACAGCCATGCAAAGGTTCACATTCTAACCCAACCACAAAAACATATTTTGTTTCTTTGCTTCAATGTATGCTCTTTATAGACGTATACCAGTGCTGCCTTTGAGGTCATCACTTGTCCAAATGCTAGATAGCTTACTTTACGTATATTTGTAGAAAGCCGTTCTTCTGATAAGTCAAAATCAGATATCGTGCAAAGAGTCAAGGGATTCCCTTACTAGTGGTCAGAGGGTTGCTCTAGCAATGCCAAGGTGCTCTTTTTAGGGGGGGTAGTGTGGTTGAGGAACCTTAGGCTTATCAGAGAGCAGTGCTAGATATCTGCAAATACATACAACCTCACAAAGGAGATCCACACCAATTTACAAAGAAACAAGTATCTTCATATATGTTTAAACACCAGAATCAATACCATCGAGAAAGTACATTTTGCAAGAAAAATCTTTGCAGTTTTGAAACATCAACAGTGCAATCTTTGAAAGCTGCAAAGTTATCCTATGGAGAGGAAAAATAACTATTGCATTCAGGTAGAGTACAGTGACTTAGGGGAACAATCTCCTGGACGTAAGGTAAGTACTGGGAAAGGGTCAGGATCACATCAACAGGTCAACCCGGGTGGCACTGTGGGGACCGGGTGCAGAAGTGTAGTACAGCATCAGGTGCCCACTGTTAGTCAATAGGAAACAGTCTAATTTAAAACAGGCTGCAGGTTTGGACAGGGAGTCTAGCTGAGGAGAACCAAGAGGTAGATTCAAGTCTTGAGATGCTTGAGGATGGAGGGACACCTTCAGTCCTCTTCTCCACAGACCAGTGACGACAGGTGCAGAGGTGACCTGACACCGTTGGCCCACCTCAGCTCGGGTTAGTCGGCACTGGTGCTTTCTGGCGTTGGGTTTTTGTGGTCCAAAGTCTTCTTAGGTTTCTAGGGGTGTCTGCAAGATCTAGGGAAGCAGTTCCGCTGCACTACAGGAGATACTGGGTTGTTGTTCATAGCAGGCAGGCCGCCCAGGCTTTTGGGGACACAGGCTGGCTAAAACTAGTCAGTACCCACAAAGGTAGTTGGCAGGTTTTCAGGGAGCACCTCTAAGGCACCCTCCGGCTGCATGTATTAATTCATCTATTACTGCTGCAGTGAGGGTTTATTAATATGAGATGTTTGATAGCACCATTACTGGCATCAGTGAGGGTTTATTAATACAAGATATTCAATACCAAACATCCCTATTTTCAGTGAAGTCATCATGTAGCTGGGGAACTTGTGTCCAGCACATGTACGTAAAATGGCTTTCCTTGTTCACCAACTATATCTAAGAATCAACGAAGACACAGTAGGGGCATTTCTCCTATTACAGATATGCCCTCACATGCAATATAATGAACCCTGCCCTTAGGGTTCAAAGGCCTGCGGTAGGGGTGACTTACATATATTGCACATAGTGTTAGGGGACAGGGCACACAGGCTGTGTGCCATGTCGAGTTTTGACTTTTAGCTGCACCAAGACATGCAGCCTGCAATGGCTGTCTTAATGTGCTAGGTGAGGGGACCCAGAGGGTGGCACAGTACATTCTACCGCCCTTGAGATCTCTTTGGTCCCTAGTACCTAGGTACCAGGGGTACCATTTACTAAGGACTTATAGGGGGCATAAGAATTGCCAATTGGGGAACAATTGTACAGTTTTATGAAAAGAGATCTGGCACTGGAGACCTGTTTATTAGGAACCCAGTGCACTTTGTCAAAATTGCATCACATACCAGGCAGAAAGTGTGGGTGACTGTCAAAAAGGGGTACTTTCCTACAACACTGCTCCCAAGAATCAAGGTGAGGATACAACTTAATATTTAGCCTTCAATTTGTAGTTCATTCACAGAGAGTTTTACATTTTCAATTATATATTTAGCTTTTTTGTGCATACACACTTCATCAATCTGTTAATAGTATTTAACTTTCTAATAGTCACAGACTCCCTAAGTAGGTGTAGAGGTTCCTGAGGTCTGCAGACCCAAAGTTAAGAACTGCTGCTCTAGTCAAATAGCATCATCAGGGTAATGGTGGAGAAAGAATACAATAATACAGAAAGCTCGCACTGCTGCCTGGACTTCTGCAGCTTTAACATTGTGGAGGCATTCTTGTAGGAGATAAACTGTATCAAAGAATTCACTTACCGTGAGTCTGCGTTTGACGTATCGGATCACCAGGATGGTATCGTGGTTCAGATTGCGTACCACAGCAGTGCAACCACCAAGCTCAGTTGGCCTGCCATCCCGACTATGGTCATAAGTGAGGGAGCCATTGTTCACCATTGCAGAGATATATGGGAAGACGCGCTGAGAGAAAACAAATGACACTAGAGCAATAAAGGTCATGAGAGGAAGAAAAGATGACATGAGTCTGGAACCCCCTTGTGGTTTTCATCCTATACACTAGGTAATGCACCTTGTCAATAATCCAAGTATTATCAAACCATATCTACCAGGTGCTGAAATACTTCCATTCCTATTGCTTCCTAGTTGCTCCTATGCCCTTCATCTGGTGTAGAAACTAGCTTCTTTGCCCTAAATAATCATTAGCAAAAAGACTCCCTGGTGAGACAATGCCAGGACGCTTTACCTTGTAAATTTCAGAGCCCTTAATTTACTTAAATGCAGAAGTAGCTCGTGGGTGGTATTGACCCAAGGAGTGGTGAAGAAAAGCTGCTCCTAAAATGCAAAAATGTTGTTTGAGGAACACCTGAAAGTGCTAAAGGAATAGCTAATATAATAATGGGTGTGGACACGTGTGAGGAGTGTTTCAGGAGAAATGCTAGCTTATTCTGGAAGAGAAGCAAGGGATTAAAAATGGTAAAAACGCACAAGAAACAGCACAAAGGAAACTGGTCACCAGACAATATCCCTACACAAGAAGCGCACTGGCCCAGTTTACTTAAAGCTAGACTGGATTGACAAAGAGATTTAGGCATTACATTAACTGATTCCCAATGGAAATATTGCTGTGCCAAGATCAGATCTCTATTCCTGAATGGAAGGCACAGGCTGATCCACTTTAAATATATCAACCGAGTATACTATACACCTGTTAGGCTCCAGAAATATGGTTTGCAACCCACAGCAGACTGCCCGAATTTTGGGGAGGGTGCCAGAAGCTGGCTTTCTCCATATGGCATTGTCCTGTCCCGGCATACATAGATTCTGGATGGCAGTATGCTTAGAATTAGAATGCACAGTAGGCCTCAGTCTATTGGCCATACCACTGCTTGCTTGGCTATGAAAGACGTAGCGAAGGGGGGCTAGGCGTTTGGTGGCCATGGGACTCCTGCTCGCAAAGCACAGTGTGGCGATGAGATGGGAACGTGGTCCATTACCCCATCAGGAGACTGGCATGCAGACATGACTTATGGCAACACCCATACAAAGCCTGCTGGATGCCAGGGAATTTAATTTAAAAAATAATAGTGAGGTGGTGGCTACCAACCAGGATGGGCATGGTCATGCCGCCACACCAACTAAAGAGGGTAACAGTCTTTCAACTTTCCCCCCCTCACACTAAAAACATCTTATCCCACGGCAAGCTAGAGGACATTTGATTATTTTGTGTTTTGGTTTTCCATTTGGGCAATGAGAGCTTGTCTAACTCTCAAAAATGTCCCACTTGGAATGGTGACGGCTTCACTTTTTGGACTTTGGGACATTGCCATGTAGAAAACTCCACAAGAACTAGACACATCTGAAAACTAAACATCTGGGTGAGTCCAGGGTGGTGTGCTTCACATGTACCCCACACCATTTTCTTACCCACAGTGCCCTCCAAACCTCTAACTTTGTGGGAAATCACATTTTCCCCACATTTTTGTGAGGGAACCTTCCGGAATCTGCAGGAGTCCGCAAAATTCCTACCACCCAGCATTGTAGAATCTATACCGATAATAATTCTGCCCCATTTGTCAGCCTAAAAATGTTTCTGTTCTCCAAACTGCCCTTTTGGACCCGCTTAGGTTCCCCCTCAATTGACATGTTTTTGACTCTTCCCTGTCACAGGCACTTGGCACACCTACACAAGTAATGTATCATTTTTACCGGGAGACTTAGGGGAAATTTGGGTGGTAGGAAATTTGTGCCTGTGCAGTGATCCCACACAGAAATGTGGGGAAAAAAATGTTTTTTTTTTTTTAAGCTAACTGAGGTTTTCTGAGGATTCTAGGTAAGAAAACAGTGAGGGATCCACGCAAGTCACACCTCCCTGGACTCCCTTGGGCGTCTAGTTTTCAGAAATGTTTGGGTTTGGTAGGTTTCCCTATATGGCTGCTGAGCCGAGGAACAAAAACGCAGGGTCTGCATACCTAGGGTTCTTGATGAGCTTACAAGCCCCACATATCCCCGCAACCAAAAGAGTCCAGCAGAAGTAACGGTATATTGCTTTAAAAAAAACTGACATTGTAGGAAAAAGTTAGAGTAAAACGTGGAGAAAAATTGCTTTTTTTCCACCTCAATTTCAATATTTTTTTCATTTCAGCTGTTATTTTCTGTAGGAGAACCTTGTAGGATCTACACAAATGACCCCTTGGTGAATTCAGAATTTTGTCTACTTTTCAGAAATATTTAGCTTTCGGGGATCCAGCACTGGTTTCACACCCATTTCTGTCACTAACTGGAAGGAGGCTAAAAGCACACAAAAAAATAGTAACAATTGAGTATGTCCCAGTAAAATGCCAAAATTGTGTTGAAAATGTGGTTTCTGATTCAAGTCTGCCTGTTCCCGAAAGCTGGGAAGGTGGCGATTGTAGCACTGCAAACACTTTGGTAATGCCATTTTTAGGGGGAAAAAAAACCACAAGCCTTCTTCTGCAGCCCTTTTTCTCATTTAATAAAATAAAAAAATAACAATTGCTGTATTTTGGCTAATTTCTTGGTCTCCTCCAGGGGAACCCACAAACTCTGGGCACCTCTAGAATCTCTAGGATGTTGGGGAAAAAAGGACGCAAATTTGGCGTGAGTAGCTTATGTGAACAAAACGTTATGAGGGCCTACGCGAACTGCCCCAATGGCCAAAAAAAGGTCGCTGGGGAAAAAAAGAACGCAAAGTTGTCATGGGTAGCTTATGGGGACAAAAATGTATGAGGGCCTAAGCACGAACTGCCCCAGCGAAGGGGTTAAAGAGCTCTATTTATCCTCAAAAGCAAAATAAACAAGGCCTCAAATACATTGAATGACGAGACAAGCTGAAATGCCAAGGTAGACAAAAACAACTCATTTACGTCCTTCACAAAGGGCAAATTTTGCATTCTGATAAGCTGTCACTTATTTGGATAATTCATGCATAAGATACAGTTGAAGGTTTTGTGTAGGCTGATAAACTTTTGCAGAGTAATACACAATGAGGCAGTGTAGAAGACAAGTGTTTATAACTGACTAGAATACCCTGGTCACAAACAGACAATAAAAACTGGCACAATGTTTATAAACGAATGTTCTGTTATTTTACTGGATTTTAGTTGCATTTATTCAGTGCTTCATACCCTTGAAGCACGTGAGCAGACAACAAGCACACTACAGTGAGTGTTTGGTTGTAAGATTGTTAATGCAGGGAAGTCTACATGGGAAGCGTTTTGGGGTTGTAGTGGAGTAACAACAGCAGTGATTTGATATTCAATTAGGTCGCTAAACTTAAGCATGCACAGAGAGGAAGTTGTGCAACAAACCACACACGAGTTTTACATTGCACTGTTGTGATTCTGCCCTAATAAGCAGATTTCTACAGACACCTATGAGCGAAGGAGAAGCATCTACTACACCCAGTGGCTGAGGGTGTCTGACTACATGTCTGCTCTCTGCAAACCGATCACATAGTAAACTATGCCAGTACACAAAGGACGTTTTAGTGGCATACAATGAACTGCATGGTCTTCAACGGGGTTAGCATGATGGAGTAGAATTATTGGCAAGATTGCCGATTGGTGCTAATACGGACAAACACAGCTCTGAGACACAGTCACATGCACTTAATAATTAGGTGTCTCTTATGCTTAAATGATGCAGGGTGATCCCAAAATGAAGCGGGGGTAAAGCATTGCCACCATAGGAAGGGTGGAGCTGGCACATACCTGCATGCCAGGAGTGTATCTCTTCTTTTGTGACTGGTGTCCCGAAGCATAGGCAAAATGGGCAGAGGCGTTAGACAACATTTAGATACTACATTTAAGAACAAATATACAACTTCGATCCATGCAGATTTTCCCAAGCATCAGGGTAGTCATGATTACCTAGGATGGCCTCATCGCAAACCTCCTGTTATCTTAGAATAACCTTATGTGAGGAGTTGCATCAAAACACTCCATTTGTGGATGAGTGGAAAGCAGACTGTTTATGACCAATCTCACTGATGCCCATATGGTCGCTTTTCACATTCACCTCCCTCTCGCTATTCCATCCTGTTTATCTTCTCCAACTGCTCTTACCTCTTGCGTTTTCTCTTCATTTGGATAGGTGTCTACGAACACACCAAGTCCCAAGAAGTTATCTTTGCTGCCAAAGACTGGTCCTAAAACAAAAAAAAAAAAACAAAAAAAAAAGACAATGAAAGACCCGAAAAATAACCTTGATGCGAAGCCTTCTAACTCAATAAGAAAAACATCTGCAACTTGTCTCACAGTAGTATGTAATGAACAAGGTAGATAGACTAATCCACACAATGTATCATGAAACAAACATGAGGGGTGAGAAAGGCTATTCCTTCATGCATGAGGCATCACTCACGATAACCTCTGGGGGTGAAGACTGCTTTGTCAGAGTGACACTGTATACACTGGTTAAAAAAAAAAAAAAAAAATATAGTAAAAATCCAGCAAGTGAGGCACTAGACAGTATATAGTATTTGAATTGTGTGGCAAAGGTCAGTCTGAATAGCTCCGCATGTACTATGGCATCAAGGGGGACCCAGTGTGCAGTCAGGCAGGTCCTACTAGAACGCAACAGGGGGAAACACATACACTTTAAAGCACCTGCTCGGTCCAGTTTGACCACCCAGAGCAGGATCAGAACAACAGTCCCACTACCTGCAGGAAATAGTTTGGGAAGCAAAATGACTAATTACCCCTCAGGTTGAATGAGTATTGAACTCATTTATCCACAGGCAAATTGACTAGATAAAAAAAGACATTCTAACACAGCAAATGGGCCCACATACCAGTGTATAATAGAGAACTGTTGATGTGTGTGGACTTGTTCACCATTTGGACTCACTTAAACGTCTGCCATGAACCTTGAAATAAAATTACAGGTTTGCAATTTATATTCATTGTGGGGGCTCAGCCAAAACTAGTATGAGTGGGGCAGTTTAAATAAGGAGCAACATATTCTCAAGCAGAAGTTCAGAATTACAGCAGAGAAGAGTACACCTATACTGACCAGACCATGAATACTGACCCAGAATATCAACAGACCCAAAGACAATACAAGAGTTGGCGACTAGAGTGTGGTTACCTTTTTGGACTCAACAGGTCAGACTCCACAACCAAGCACTACTGCTAATGTGATACACTCTCTAACATTCCACAAGCTACACAACCTATTTTGTGCAAGGGCCCGACACTGCATGCAGGGGTAAGACAACAGTAGTTTTACCATTAGTAGATCATTTTGTCTTGAGAACTACACCATCCACAACAGTAGTCATCTTTAGTTTATGGCAACATAAGCCGCCCCTGGTTGAATTTCTTTGCTTAGTATGGGACTGCCATAGGTGGACACAAAACAAAAAAACATCTTGTTTCTGTTTAAAACAGAAGTAACTGACGCCAGTGTGTTTGTTGGGTAAAGTGAATGAATTACTACTATAACGAAAACAATATGGTGGAGAATGTATATCTCGTAGCCTCACTAAAAGGCACAGTATAAGCATTTAGTCTTAAAATAAATAATTTCATAACCATAAAATAAGCAGACAGTAGGGGATTGGTAAAATAGCAATACAAGACACTCTTGGTCCTTCTCCTTTTACTAGGTTCAGAGGTCAAAAAGGAATTTAGCTGGAATCATTCCAATAGGGCATGACACTGAATCCAAAATTGTATGAGCTAGAAAGACAATATGAATCTAGAAAATGGGCCTACATGGCACTACGCCAAAGACCTGGCATGAACAGGAAATAACAGTCTGACTCCGAAGCAAGAAACTGAGTGATAAGGGCTCCCCTGGTATAAGAAGGAGTATGGGGCAGGTCACCAACTCCAAGGCTCACCACATGTGCAGACATGGAGGGAGTCTCTACATGCCTGAACGCTAATCACTCAGTTGCTTCTTGGTTCAAGTCTGGCTAGCAAGATTTCACTTCATTTGAACTTCCACTGTGACTTACTTTCTTGAGCCATTGCCCACATGGCATAAGCCAGACTGGTCTTTTGTGGTCAGGGGTGAAGCAAATGGGTGATGGGAAGAGTTTTTAAGCTCCTTTCAAGGTTGGTGTAGGTGGTTTCTCTAGTGTCTAGGTTTGTGTGTGCCAATCCATAAAAGGGATGACACTATACAGAACTCTGTTCCTAGTAGGCTGCCCCTCTGGACTAGCGTATTGAGCCTCCAGCCAAGTAGTCCAAAAGAAGTACAATGTGTTTACATAATGAAAATCATTGCTAGCTAAAAGGTAAGCCCTTATTTAAATACAGTAGTGCATCTTACCAGGTTTTTTTATTCAGAGCATGGAGGACAACTGAAGGGAAAAAAATAATAATAATTTGGTCAAAGTTTTCTTTGTGGTCTACACCTCTGACCAATGCAAGTTTTCAGGCCTGAATGTCACAGGCACAAAACCCTGGGTCACCCTGCCTTTCATTTCAACATTTCTGGTGGATAAATTAAGATTTCCTACTTAGAATACACCTGCTAAAGACCCCGGGATAATAACTCTACCTTATTTGGTAGAGGTTGCTCCTATGCTGCACACTTAATCCTGCCGACTACGGTATTTATTTAAAATGCCCAGCGGATCCTGGGACGTTTATTCGCCCAGATCAGTTGTGTAACTAAGTTCCCAGAGGAACTAATTGTAGAGCAGTACAGGGAGTGCAGAATTATTAGGCAAATGAGTATTTTGACCACATCATCCTCTTTATGCATGTTGTCTTACTCCAAGCTGTATAGGCTTGAAAGCCTACTACCAATTAAGCATATTAGGTGATGTGCATCTCTGTAATGAGAAGGGGTGTGGTCTAATGACATCAACACCCTATATCAGGTGTGCATAATTATTAGGCAACTTCCTTTCCTTTGGCAAAATGGGTCAAAAGAAGGACTTGACAGGCTCCGAAAAGTCAAAAATAGTGAGATATCTTGCAGAGGGATGCAGCACTCTTAAAATTGCAAAGCTTCTGAAGCGTGATCATCGAACAATCAAGCGTTTCATTCAAAATAGTCAACAGGGTCGCAAGAAGCGTGTGGAAAAACCAAGGCGCAAAATAACTGCCCATGAACTGAGAAAAGTCAAGCGTGCAGCTGCCACGATGCCACTTGCCACCAGTTTGGCCATATTTCAGAGCTGCAACATCACTGGAGTGCCCAAAAGCACAAGGTGTGCAATACTCAGAGACATGGCCAAGGTAAGAAAGGCTGAAAGACGACCACCACTGAACAAGACACACAAGCTGAAACGTCAAGACTGGGTCAAGAAATATCTCAAGACTGATTTTTCTAAGGTTTTATGGACTGATGAAATGAGAGTGAGTCTTGATGGGCCAGATGGATGGGCCCGTGGCTGGATTGGTAAAGGGCAGAGAGCTCCAGTCCGACTCAGACGCCAGCAAGGTGGAGGTGGAGTACTGGTTTGGGCTGGTATCATCAAAGATGAGCTTGTGGGGCCTTTTCGGGTTGAGGATGGAGTCAAGCTCAACTCCCAGTCCTACTGCCAGTTCCTGGAAGACACCTTCTTCAAGCAGTGGTACAGGAAGAAGTCTGCATCCTTCAAGAAAAACATGATTTTCATGCAGGGCAATGCTCCATCACACGCGTCCAAGTACTCCACAGCGTGGCTGGCAAGAAAGGGTATAAAAGAAGGAAATCTAATGACATGGCCTCCTTGTTCACCTGATCTGAACCCCATTGAGAACCTGTGGTCCATCATCAAATGTGAGATTTACAAGGAGGGAAAACAGTACACCTCTCTGAACAGTGTCTGGGAGGCTGTGGTTGCTGCTGCACGCAATGTTGATGGTGAACAGATCAAAACACTGACAGAATCCATGGATGGCAGGCTTTTGAGTGTCCTTGCAAAGAAAGGTGGCTATATTGGTCACTGATTTGTTTTTGTTTTTGAATGTCAGAAATGTATATTTGTGAATGTTGAGATGTTATATTGGTTTCACTGGTAATAATAAATAATTGAAATGGGTATATATTTTTTTTTTGTTAAGTTGCCTAATAATTATGCACAGTAATAGTCACCTGCACACACAGATATCCCCCTAACATAGCTAAAACTAAAAACAAACTAAAAACTACTTCCAAAAATATTCAGCTTTGATATTAATGAGTTTTTTGGGTTCATTGAGAACATGGTTGTTCAATAATAAAATTAATCCTCAAAAATACAACTTGCCTAATAATTCTGCACTCCCTGTATAGGAATGTTTGTGAATAGATATAGAAATTGGGGTAGGACAACCATTTTAATAATGGCTATATGACCCACCATCAATAGGGGAAGGCAGACCCATCACTTCACCTGTGTGGACAATCTGTCAAGGACAGTCCCATAATCAAGTCAAATCACTTGGTTCTTGTTCCTGTGTACATACACTCCAAGATTTGCCATGTCCATCACACCATGTCAGCTGAAAAAGCGACCAACTGGGTATTGTCGTGTTTGTGGTGGGAAGAGTTCGGACTTCGACCAATTTACTTGTAGCCCAGAATACGCACCAAATCCGGCCACCTCCTGCAAGACGGGGTCTAGATTGTCCCCACGGTTCCTAAACAGTAGTAAATCATCTGTGTATAATGATACGAGCAATGGGCCTGTTTTGAATCGTAATCCTCCAAGCATATATTTTTCTTGGAGGTGACACACCAATGGGTCTCTTGGAAAGCTGCTCCCAGAAATGGCTACTCCAATGAATCAAATGCCTTCTCTGCGTCCAGGGGTGCCACTGCTGCAGGGATGGTGGGGGGAAACTCAAACACGGAGAATAATGTATGGAGGTTGATGGTCGAACAGTGTGGGACAAAGCCTGATTGGGCTGATGAGAACGCTATCCATCAGTAGGAATAGTCTAATTGCTAGTAGCTTAGCCAGGATTTTGTTAGCAAAGTTTAACAGTGAGATGGGGAGATACGAGTCTCATTTTGTTCGGTTTTTGTCTGGCTTGGGCAGGAGCGTAATTACTGCCTCTCTCAGCGCTGGTGGTAATATACCGGATTCCTGTGTCTCAGTGTATACGTCTAACAGGTGTGGTGCTAGTATGTTCTTGTATGCCTTGTAGAAGGCACTGGTGAAACCAAGTCCAGGGGCCCTTGGACCACCCAAGGCCAATTTTGCACAGATGATTTCCTTGCATGTGAATGGTTCACTCAAAAATTGTTTTTGCACATTCACGAACGTTCTGGTTGGAAGTATATTGCTGTGTGTAGTAAGCGAGAAATTTGTAGAATATCCCTGTGGTGTTGTTTATGTGCATGCAGTCAGCAATAGGTTTTTCAGGTATACGTGAGGAGGTTCTGGAGGGTTTTAGTAGATTTGCCAGGGTACGGCCCGGTCGTTCCCCCTCCCCATAACGCAGAGTGTTAGCATACATGCCTAAGTAATGTGCTTCGCACTCAGCGAGGTCTCCAATCTCCACCACAAGGGAGGCCCTTTGGCTCCTGTTAGATTGCTTGCAATACTAAGCATCAGTGCGATCCATCTCTGGTAATGCTCCCTCGACCCTGGGCAAATTACTGCACATATCATGCAGGACTCCCTCGTGCTTCGCTATACAGATCTCCCCCCTAGAGTACACCTTGAAGGCCTCCCATAAGGTGGCGTAAGAGGTTACTGTACCTTTTATTAAGTTCAAAGTATTCTGTAATAGCTTTTTGTAGTTCGGTACGAAAGAGCATGCCTTGCAGTGCTAGGGTGGGAAATCTCCACCTACGCTCACACGGAACTGACTGCGGAATTCTACAGGAAAGCCTGACTGGGGAGTGGCCTGACAGCAGGCGCGGTAGTTGTTTGATGGGGCCCATCCATAGTGTGGTGGTAGTGAAGACTAGCCAATAGCCTATAAGTGTCCACGTGTTATGTGGGGCTGAATAAAATGTATAAGCCCTGGTATGCGTGTTTTGTATGCGCCAGGTGTACAGTTGCCCGTGGGCCTCACAGATGTCCCATAGGATTCGCAAAGAGCAAGATTTGATGGTGGGGAGTACCACTGTGGTGTCGTGTAGTGCATACATAATCATATTAAAGTCACCACCTACAATAATGTGGTCCGCTGCCATTTGGTTTATTCAGGACAGCAGGGCCTGGAGAAAAAAAAAAAAAACAGGGTCGTCTGTGTTCGGGCATAAACATTAACCAACAAAACCTTGTGCCCAGCCAATGATCCTGCCACTCATATATATTTGTCCTGTACTTCCGCCAAGGTGGAGACTGGGTGGAATGGTAGGTTCTTAAGCACCAACGTAAAGACCCCTCAGGATTATGAGCAATAACAGGAAAAGCACTTGTGAGGACCCTAACTAGTTGCAAGTTTGTGCGTGTCTTGTGGCAGGAGGTGGGTCTCTTGTTAAATAAAAAAAAAAAAAAAACACAACTGTGTGTCCAGTGTCCTTTCAGGTACTGCAGTACCTGTTTGCCCTTATGGGGATTGTTCAGTCATCGAATGTTCCAAGATATAAGGACGGCCTCCAGGCCAGCCCGCTCATCAGGCTCATTGTCCGACATCTATTTGGATGTGAGTGTGCGTGCGTACATACATACTACGCATTACAAGTAGTGGCAGTCTGTGCAAGAAAACAGTAAGGTGTAACTGACAATTATGAAAGTCACTGCCCCATCCTGCCACCCACACCCAACAATAAACTGCCTGGTGAATCCCCAACAATAAAACAAGTAGAACACATAAAACAAAAGATAGAAAGAATAACCCCCCCACCCCACCAAGAAGAGGCATGTGGTATCAACCATGGGGGGTGGGAAGCAACACTACAACTGGTGTCTCCTCAAAGAATAAGGATGTATCTGTGATAAGCTTCTAGAGGAGCCCAGTGCGCCGGCCCGGAGCATCATCTCTAATGTCTTTGGTGACTCACTCACATTTCGGGATGCATGTAGGCCGTGCCCACCATTGCCCATACCCCGCCACCCCCTGTGCCCAGTTCAGCTTAGCTATTCCCCCGGGAACAGGTCCATACTGGATGAGTTATGTGTGTCTGGCAGGAACAATGTTAGCAATGTTTGTACAAAGCGCGAGAGCATCGGAGGGGTTCTCCAAGATGCGTGCCTTACCATTAATGTCAACTTGCAGGCATGCTGGATATAGCATTCCATATCGAACCCCTAATTTACGCAGCAGTATTATCGCTTCTGTAAACTTGTGCCATGCCTCCTGGACAGCGATCATGAAATGAAGGAATATTGACACCAACATACCCTGATACTGCAAGGGGCCTTTCTCTCTTTTCAGGCGTAGGGCAGCACTGCGGTCCTGAATTTAGTATGAGGGCCAAGATAGGTCTCAGTGGCGCACCAGGCGCAGCTCTAGAGTTCTGGGGGCACGTTCCACCACAAATGTGGTGGTGAAGTTGTTACATCCTAGCAGTTCAGTTAGCAGGGTGTCTACAAAAGTGTCCAGGCGCCAGTGTTTGTGGATTCTGCAATTTCTAGGATAAAAATGTTGTTAGGTTGTCCACAGGCTTCCAGTTCTTCATTTTTTAATTGCAACCTTACATCCCCAGCTTTCCAGTCGCTCGAGACGTTTCTCTACTTTGTTAGCTTCGTCTTCAAGGTGAGAGATACGATCTTCAGCTCCCTGAATTCTGGTGACTTGCCGGTATATTCTGTCCCCCATATTATCCAGGCAGGATATAATTGTGTCAAACGGGGGATTCTAGCACTCGGAACCCGGAGCACAGTTCCGCCATGACTGTGCTCAGATCCATAGGCTGCACCACAGCCGGGGCCTCCCCCTCCACCACCCTCAGCCATGTTGCCATGTGCCAAGGTGGCATGGCGTGACTTTTCAAATGTATGCTTTTTTTTTGTTGCTTGGAGCCCCCTCCTCCCCCCCCCTTGACTATGACGACGGGAGACGGACTGCCGCACACAGCTCTGAGCGGTGTCCCGGTGGGTGGATGTCCCCATATAGCCAATCCCCAGTCTGTAGCGGTCTGCACACCACAGCTAAGTGTCATCGGGCGCAATTTGCAGTGCGAGCAGCTGCTATATCATTACCCACTTATACCGGTCTGTCCAAGCGCATGGTCGCCATGGAGGGCTCTCGCCGCCGGGCATTCGAGTCTCAATTGTGTGTAGGTGCTGCCGGTGATGTTAGTTTCCCATTTTCCAAACTAAGCGCAGGGAGGCATCATGCCATAGCGATACCAGCACTTACCAGGGGGGCCTGCTTCTATCCATCTAGACCACACGCCTGAGATTTCCCAGCTCCGTGGCTCATCTCTTTCCCCCTCCGGAGGGCCACCAGTAGGAGTCCGCCCCGCTCTGCAGAACGCGGATATCAGTGCATGTTGCTGGGCTGCTCCATGCGGCCACCCTGCTCTGTGCCCGAGGCTCGCCCATGGCCCCCATCACGACAGGGCCTGTGGAGCACGAGGCAGGTCGGGAAGACCTCAGACGGAGCTTCTGTGCCACTATTCACTATGCAACATCAGGCGGGTGGCAGTGGTGTGCCTGCTCCCCAACTGGTTGCAGAGGGACCTCCCAGAACACCAGGCCGCACTTCGCAGCCCGCAAGCCCCACGCTCGCCTGCGGCCAGTCACCACGGTGCCTCCGGAGCACAAGACGGGCAGGGGAAGGCCCCAGGCAGCTCTCCGGCCACATATATCATGCAGGCCCTGCACTTCACTCACGGGCTCTCCATCCTGCATGGCACATCAGACAGGTCTTGTACCGGTCCAACACCACACAGTGAGCTCCTGAAATGTGGTTGGGGGAAGAGTGCCATCAGAGCTTGTGCCCATTTTGGTCACAGACGTGGCTCTGCCCCAAGAGCACATCTTTTCTGAGGCTCGGCTTGCCTTAATCTGTAAAAGGCTAATAACTGAAAACGTCATTCTACAATTTACTACGGGCAATCCTCCTACATGGACCTACAGGCAGGTTGCCATAATTCCCCCCAAGTACTCGGTCCACCTGGAAAGTAAACAAGCCTCTCATATACATATTCTCAATCCAATAAAGTCACCATAGATAATGTTATGCTGTACTATCCAAGGTATTATGGTGGTTCAATTTCCTGCAAGGCGTCACCCTGCTCCTAGAATGCCACAACGCATTAAAGAATATTTTTTGTCACATTTATTTCAGTGACTGATGATTTTTTTTTTCCTACTTTTTATTCTTCCTGTTTTCAAGGATTCTTCCTCTGGATTTCAATTCTGGATTGACCCTTGTTCTGAACTCAATCTGTGTTCAACTTTGTTTTAGTGAGGACTACTGCTTATTAGTCTTCAAATCTACTGACCTTGCCATCACTTCCGAGGACTACAACCCCTCAATTCTCGCACAATTTTTTTTAATTTTTTTTTTGTCCCTTTAGGCTTATGCCTCAAAATGGGGCACTTATTTGGAAACACTAGTTCTCCTTTCTGTATCATTTTATGAAGGGCAGCACAACAGCTATAGGATTGAGTTGCACTTTTTCTGGCAGTCTCAAAAGGGAGAAAGTAAGGGGATCATTGCATCCGGTCCCAGATAAGTGCAGCACACGCTAAACTTTCTGAATCAAGTTCTAGAGACGCAGGAAAACATTCAGTCATAAACACACCTATGTCCTCTGTGCTTTAATATGTGAAAAGATTGTGTGTAAACTATGTGGGAACATTTGTTTTGAACTATAGAGGCACAGCCTTTCTATTAATTCTCTTGGGGGTCAGTAACTTAACATTATACTTCATTATAAAACGAACAGGAATGACTGGACGAAACATGGAGTATGTCCCATTTATCAGTGGATTGTATTTGTTATGGCACACCACTCTGCAGAAAATTTGTTGATCAATTCAACAATGTCCCAAAGACAGCTGCCAAAGTATTACAAGATTTTCCTAGTTTTCACATAGTTCCCCTATCCTCATAACTGTCCCGATACTCTGTTAAGGTGTTTTTGATTGCTGGACATCATACAGTACAAAACACAATGGGTGAAGTCAAGGTTAGTTATAAAACAAAAAAGAAAAAAAATATATATACACTGGTAAGTCAATTATTAGATGTAGACTCCCTCAGTCCACTCTTTCATGGTTGTGACCCAGGGTTATTATATCCAAAACAGGCTGAAGCACCACAGAGGGAAACCATCATCTTCTGTAGATTCATACTGCTTCTTCCTTGGGCACCCACAGACGTGGTCACCACATACAAATGAAAAAAAAAAAAAAAAAACACACAGCACACAACAAAATCATAAACTATGGAGATAAAGTAATGAACCCAGTAATTGGAGACTGCCAGTGTTAAAGCTAGTAGGCCCTCCTGCAAAAGCACAGGTAAAAACGGTCTGTGGCCTTATGACGAGAAACCTCTGCCAGAGTCCCACAGCTAGGAATGAGAGGGGAGGTAGCAACCAGAGACCGTGGTTAGACTTCTCATGAGAGCATCACTTGGCAAGTAGAGCACTTACATTTCACACAAATAATGAAGCAACTGCAGTGGATTTACAGGGTGACAAATTCACTGGATAAAAAAAGAGCAGCATAGACAAAGACAATCAGATAATGGTGGTTTTTGCTGTTCAAGAACTGAAGTCGACCCTACAAACTGTAAACTGTGCATTAAGTCCCCTTAGAAGACAGTACATCTTAAATGCTTGAGCATGGTTCACAACTGCCATTACATCACCCTATATCTGCAAGATAAACAAATCCATACGACCAATGCAAAATACAGGAGTCTACCTCAAGTAATCTGAAGTCACAACCATTGATGCATCACTAAGGAGAAGGGGCTGGTTTGGGGGGGGGGGGGGGGGGGGGGCAAGGGGGGAGGCGACTCAGTACTCTAGCAAAAATAAAGTTGAAAGGTCTGGCCTCTATATATATTATTCGGGGTGGCAGGCTACACAACTAAGATATCAAAGTACAGCACAGCCCTGAGTGCTGATGCACTGGGATCTGACCTGTCTGCATTCGGTCTTTGGTGTACCACACCGCCAGGCCGTCACCAACAAGGTTCTTCTTGCCTTGCCCATGGATCTTGAAGTTGACTTGTAGTTCCCAGTCTCTAAGATAGCATGGCTATAGGAGAAAGAAACTATGGGTCATTCACCAAAGTAACAAAACAACCCACCCAGAGCAACACACGGTCAAATACACCATTAAAAATATAACAATAGAAGCTGTAGTGCTGATAAAAAGGAATCACAGCCAGAGCTAAAATAAGAATACTGGAGTGCATCCTACCACGTTATAAAGGTAACCGGGATCACATCACAGAAAACAGATGTGGCCATTCTAAGCAAGCTGACACACGAAGGACAGGTATAAATTATGACGCCCCACCACAACCTAGCTGCAGTGGTGGGAAATGTGCACAGGGGAAATGTTGCAGCCATTAGAAATGTGATTATCAATTGGCCAAGGGAGTGCACTCTACTTTGGTATTGTAGTTACAGAAAATATGATGGATAGTTTGTCTGTGGAGGATGATGACTTGCTGTACAAATCAGACTAGCTTCTTTTGAACTCTTGACTATTTGACATACAAAGAACGTTTGATGATGACTTTATTCAACAGTTTTCCTTTTGACAGGAAAGTGTTTAACGCCTATGCCCAGAAGCTGGAAAGGAGAAACCAATTAATAGCAGCAGACCTGTTCTGGGTACTAATTAACAAAAGAAAGGTTTAATGCTTATGTCGACACCTGTACTCCTTTGTGATTCCAGAGGCCTTCTGACAGTGGTTTAGTTTATGGAGCACCCAAGTAAATATGTCAATTATATATTTTTTTGTGGCAAGTGCTTGAGAGGGACGTTTTTCGGTATGAATTAATGAGTCACTATGGCATTCAGGGAACAATTTCAGATGTGGTGACATTCCAGTAAGATTACAATCACTCAACACTATCATCACAAGGCTTTCTAGGAGACAGAAAAATTGAATCATGATGTGAAAGTATGTATGGAGTGGTTTTAGAAAGCAATGTGAAATGATAGGACAGTGCAATCAGTGTTGTCGTATTAGGAGATCACCCCTAATTTAGTAACATTTTGTCCATCTTATAAAGCAAAAACATGGTCAGAATTGTATCTATATGAACGAGGAAATGGTCAATGATTTTTTAGGATGTGAACACTTCATAGCGGAGGGCAAGACAGACAGTGGAAAAAGCACTAGCAGTTTGATACCATGAAGAGAGGAAGAAAGAGGTCAGAGTTGGTCAAGTATAAGGAAACCTTTGCTTGTGTTGATTGGTTTGTCGAAGTTTCTTAACTCGTACATGGCCTTGGACGAGGTGATCTCCGCTAGGCACCAGGGATTGTGAGATGTGTGTGTGTTTTGTGTGTTTGGGGGCACCCCTTGGGCAAGGGTCGTATTTGGCAGAGGGGCCTATTTTTGTAGGCCCATCTGCCCCCAAGGAGGGCAGAAACCACCAATACGACAGGGATTTATGTTTTGGTTCCCCTTTTTTTGTTTAGTGCTGGGGGTGCCCCCCGTTTACCCCCTTTGGCAAGGGTCGCCCCCTAAAGTGGGCACAGAGCTGTTGGCCATTTCTGCCCTCCTTGGGGGCAGATCGGCCAATTTTGTTACGGCCATCTGCCCCCAAGGGGGGCAGAATCCACTTAGGCACCAGGGATCCTGTGTGTGTTTTGTGTGGGGGGCACGTTAGTGATGGCCATTTCTGCCCACCTTGGAGGCAGATCAGCCTATTTTTTTTTTAGGCCCATCTGCCTCCTAGTGGGGCAGAAGCCACTTAGGCACCAGGGACAATTTCTAAGTTCTTGGTGGTGTGGTGTTTGTCAACTGGCGAAGTATTTGTATTTGTGATTATAACAGTTTGTTTCTTCTTTTTGTTCTAGTTCAAAGCTTTTGCTTCCTTTGCTGGGGATCCTTGCGGTTTTGGCAGTAGTTGTCCTGCAATTTACATAGTTGCATGTTTTAGGTAAGTGAAAGCAATTTACTCCAAAGGAGTATTGTTGATATGCATGAATGACATGTTTGTAGGTGGTGTACTAAATGCAGTATTGTGTGTGAAATTGTCCTTAGATTTGAGCACAATGATATTTGTGTTGTCATATGTCTAATTTGCTTTTTTCTTTTTAGTGGGATATCATTGGTGATTGCTGTGTCTGTGCAGAGTAGTTGCTGGTGAGTAGCTTTTTCAGGCAAGTGAGTGGTATAGTTTTGTAGTACATAACTCTTTGTGATAAAGCTACACTTTGTTTATTACTCATTTTAGTGCTAGTTGTTGTTGGCAATCCATTTGTTGTTAGTGAGGATCATGGCTAGCTGCCGAGTGACCGCGCAGCAGGTTGTTGGCATGCTCCGAGTAGTCTTCAGACCATGATTACGAGACTGACTCTGCATCTGAGGCAGAGGAGGAAGTGAGAGATTCTGGCAGTGAGTTTTCTGTCCAAGAGTATTCTTCCGATGAGGAAGCTACTCTCAGTGCAGATGAAGGGTCTGGTGTAGAGGAGGACATTGATGTGCCAAGAGAGTGCAGCAGCCTGGGGCTGAAGGGTTTCCCATTAGAAGACCGGACACCTGGATTGCCCCAAACATGAAGCAGCCACAGTTACCTGCATTTACTGGTCTCCTAGGGTGTAGAGTCAATACGGAAACGTTTTTGCCTGTCCATTTGATTCACTTGTTTATGGACGATGTATTTTTGGAAGAGATTGTGGAGTAGACTAATTTGTATGCAGAGCAATATTTGAGGGACAACGCTGCCAGACTTAAGCCTCAGTCTAGAGCTACTCAGTGGGTTCCCACATATCTGGATAGATTAAAACGTTTTTAGGTTTGACTTTTTTGATGGGGCTGATCAGGAAGCCGTCGCTGACTTCTTATTGGTCTACTAGTCCCTTGCTGGCAATGGCTATATTTCCTGCAACTATGACACGTAATCGCCATTTGCTTCTTCTTCGTATGCTGCATTTTGTAGGCAATGCTTTAGCCTTGCCGCATGATTACCCTGATTGTGACGGTCTTTTTAAGATTAGGCCTGTCCTTGATCATTTTGTAGATCGGTTTTCAGAGGTCTATGTTCCAGGCAAAGAGATAAGTGTGGACGAGTCTTTGGTCCTTTTCAAGGGGCGTTTAGTTTTTAAGCAGTACATTCCTAGTAAGAGGGCACGGTATGGGATTAAATTGTATATGCTGTCAGAAAGCAGTACAGGATGTGTGTATAATTTCCGGGTCTACACTGGTAGGGATTCCAGTATTGACCCTCCTGGTTGTCCGGCCACTTTTGGAGTTAGCGAAAAAATTGTGTGGGAACTTGGTAGACGACTGTTTAACAAAGGTCACCATTTGTACGTAGATAATTTCTACACTGGAGTGCAGTTGTTCAAGGAGTTGTTTAGAGTGGACACTGTTGCTTGTGGCACAATCCGTTCTAACCGGAAAGGCTATCCAAGGGAGCTTGTCTGTAAAAAAAAAAAAATAACGTGAGAGGGGACAGTGCAGTGCCTTGAGGAATAATGAGCTGCTAGCTCTGAAATTTTCAGACAGGACGGATGTGTACATGCTATCTACCATCCATGATGAAAGTACTTCCCCCGTGACTGTTTGGGGTCAGGTTGCGGAAGTACGCAAAACTGCGTGCATTTTGAACTATAAAAGGCACATGGGTGGTGTTGATAGAATAGATCAGAGGTTGGAACCTTACACTGCCCTTCGTAAGTCTTACGTGTGGTATAAAAAGTTGGCCCTACATTTATTTCATTTGGCAACTTTTAATGCTTTGTGTTCAAGGATTGTCCACCTGAGTCAAGGATGACATGTGTTCAATTTCAGGAGTCAGTGATAGAGAGCCTTATTGTGGTGGAACGGGCAACAGTTCCTAGTGTAGAAGTGGTGGAGGAAGTGGCTAGATTGAAAGATCGCCAATTTCCAGATCACATTCCTCCCACTCCCAAAAAAGACTTGCCCACAAAGAAATGTAGAGTATGTGCCCGGAGATCAATCCGGATGGAGAGCCGGATGTACTGCCCGAATGCCCTTCAAAGCCTGGGCTGTGTGTGTCCGGCTGTTTTAGAAGTTACCACACAAGGAAAAACTTTTGGGAAATACCGTGAGCGTAAACTGCCTGTTTTATATTTTCATATGTTCAGTTTCACGGTTGGCATCACTGACAAGTATTCAGTTAGAGCTTTTGTGTTTGTAGTTTTGTACTTATTTTATAATTAGTAAGAGGTTTCTTCGTAGTTTATAAACAAAACAAAAAGTGATGGCGGTGTGCGTGGGGTGGCGCTTGGCTGGCGGTATGGGTGGGGTGGCGCTTGGCTGGCGGTGCCAGCCAAACGCCAGTCCACACACATCAGCTGGTGTCATCAGGCATATGGGCGTATGAAAGTGACTGGTCCTTGACTAGCGCTGTCTGTCGATGCGAGTGTTGTAATGTGCTGGGCCCGTGGCTGGCGGCGTGAATGGTCTTGTGCATGTCATGTATGAAAGGTGTGTGAATGGACTGTAAAGCGGTTGGTACCTTGCCGTGGCTTTACAGCTCACGAGCTGTGAGTCATTGGTTCCGTTTTTTGGCCTTTCAGTTATTACCAGTGCATTTCACTTTTGTGAAATGTCTTGTTAATAAAATCTGATCTACTGAACCATCACTCACCCTTGTGCCAAATCCAACCAGTATGTGTGGTACAAATGACAAAACCTGCTCAGCTGTAATCAGGCGTCGCAGCACACTTGAGACACACTAGGTGTCTCAGGTGGGACCCCGATGCTGAAGCATGCCACAAACTTGGTTGGTGGGTGAGGGGTCTTTTTCACATAACCTAAGTGCGTTTCTTTTCACAATTTTAGTGTTTGGAACATCACAGACGTATGTGGACGCATCAAAATGATATATTACAAAACTACCTGTGTTTGGGGGAGAGGGGTCACCTATGTTTTTAGTCCTGGGTGCGGCCTTCATCTAGGGAAACCTACTAAACCCAGACATTTTTTTCAACTAGACACCCCAAGGAATCCAGGAAGGTGTGGCTTGTGTGGATCCCCCAACATTCTCTTACCCAGGCTCCTCTGCAAACCTCAAAATTTGCTTAAAAAAGCCAATTTTCCTGACTTTCGTTTGTACGATCACCGCTCCAGCACAAAATTCCTACTCCCCAGCATTCCCCTCAGTCTCCCAAGTAAAATGACACCTCACTTGTGTGGGTCCCCAAAGCAGAGTCAGCCTAAAGATGTATAAAAGAAGAATATGTCCTTATCAACTCGCTGTGCTATCCCCTCTATCTCTACAAGTTTTTGGCCTTGGGGGAGCGCTGGGTGGAAGAAAATTTGTGGCTCCTCTCACATTCCAGAACTTTCTGTCACCGAAATGTGAGGGAAATGGGGTTTTGTTTAGCCAAATTGAGGTTTGCAAAGGATTCTGGGTAACAGAACCTGGTCAGAGCCCCACAAGTCACCCCATCTTGGATTCCCCTAGGTCTCTAGTTTTCAAAAATGCACGTTTGGTAGGTTTCCCTAGGTGCCGGCTGAGCTAGAGGCCAAAATGCAGGCAAAGGTTACAGAGAAAAATTGCTGGTTTTTTCACCTCAATTTCAATATTTTGTTTTTCCAGTTATTTTCTGTAGGAAACCCTTGCAGGATATACACAAATTATCCCTTGCTGAATTCAGAATTTTGTCTACTTTTCAAAAATGTTTAGGTTTCTGGGATCCAGCATTGGTTTCACGCCCATTTCGGTCACTGACTGGAAGGAGGCTGAAAGCACAAAACAAATCGTAAAAATGGGGTATGTCCCAGTAAAATGCCAAAATTGTGTTGAAAAATTGTTTTTTCTGATTCAAGTCTGCCTGTTCCTGAAAGCTGGGAAGCTGGTGATTTTAGCACTGCAAACCCTTTGTTGATGCCATTTTCAGGGAAAAAACCACAAGCCTTCTTCTGCAGCCCCTTTTTCCCATTTTTTGGAAAAAACCAAATTCACTGTATTTTGGCTAATTTCTTGGCCTCCTTCAGGGGAACCCATAAAGTCTGGATACCTCTAGAATCTCTAGGATGTTGGAAAAAAAGGACGCAAATTTGGCTTGGCTAGCTTAAGTTGACAAAAAGTTATGAGGGCCTAAGCGCGAACTGCCCCAATTAGCCAAAAAAAAAGGCCTGGCAGCGAAGGGGTTAAGTACTGGTTGTATGGAGCTGGACTTCAACAGAGCGTAGCAGTGTTGGAATTTTGCATGAGGTCAAGCCCACTGGATCTTGGTGTGAAGAGGATGGTGCACAATATACACACGAGGTTCACTATTAAAGACTGGATCATGAGCCAGATAACCAGCTGCAGACATCTTGTGCTTATACCCAAGGAAGGTTCAGGTGATTATTCGGATATGGAGAATGATTCAGGTGTGCAAGCAGGATTTCTTGGTTATAACTCCTGTGGCAACAAGTGTTGGGGTAACTGCAACCTACGACCGTATATATTTATAGTCATTCCACAAGTCAAATTTGAAAAGTATATAATGTATGATGTGTAAACCGGGACAGTGCTTTGGTTTCATTGTAAAAGGTCAAGAAATGTGTTCTTATCTATGACCTGGCTGCATCCCATGTCTAAATTTAAGCTGGATTCTGGCCCGATTACTAGCCCAGGGCTTTAGTCTTGCAGTTGAAGTGCTGCCCGGTGCTCTGTTGTAGAAGACTCATGAATAAAGTGTTTTACAAGCATATCTTGTGAGGAGTCTCTTCATCTGGCATGCCATAAGTGAAGAATGCCTATGTACAGGAGATCAAAGATACCCACTCACATCACGTTGCATTGTACTGTATTTTAATTTATATAGCACGTAAAACCCTTGACAAGGCATTACAGTTCTTTACACCAGGCAGCACACTGTTCAGGAACCCAATGTTAATGGTTACTCCACCATCATTGGTTATTCTGGCTATAGCAACTAGTCGCATGTGCTCAAACCAACCGTTTACTTTCAGATTCATTGTGATGGATTAAACTAATACGACTTAAGTGTGATCATTAGCAGGTGGTGTATCTGAGCTCAAGCACATGGTAGGTGGGGCTCATAGATGAGCTACAGCAAATTAGGTATTTTTAGGTTGCATGGGTATGACCTTGAAAGGAGAGCTGTGATCTTGTAAATTAGTTGTGGGCAATTAGCAGAAAAGCAATAATAGAATAAGGCAAACATGCATGTGAAAGTAGAGTGCTCAACGAGAGGAGGTTGCAAAGGATGAAGTGTAGGAGCAGCCCACTTAAAAGAAGGGGAAGAAAAAAGGTAGCAATCAGAATTTTTAAGTTCTCATGACAGACTTTAGGAATACAGAGGACTATGAGATGGCATGCAATTTGAGGATGTACGGCTAGAACGAAACAACATTTGCAAGTAAAGATAGTGTTTTTTTTCTTGAAGGTATTTTTGATAGGCACTAGAAAAATGCAGACTGTACATTACTAGGCTGCTGTTAGACCACCTCCCCACCAGATAAGATGATTTGCTCAGTGGCTGAAAGTGAAAAGTAATGACTGGACACACACAGTGAAATATGAGAGCTTTAAGCTGCACTCCAAAGAAGCAGTAAGCTCAAGATCGTAGGAATGTGAGAAAGCAGTTGGGGAGAAAAGCTCCATTTAGGCATCAACACCACAAAGTCTTACCACTCTATTCCAGATTGCCCCTTGCTTGCTTTGCATGTCTGGTGTTAGGCGGATGTACTGAGGTGTTACAATGGCATTTCCCTGGATGTCCCATAAGGAGGAGCTGGAGGTGCCAACACCTGTGAAACAATAAGAGCAAGCTTCAAGAAAGACAAATTTACTGCATCCAAAAAATACAAACAGTATGTTGGAAGTTGTGGAAATAATCTCACTGATCACTCCATCTAAACCCTTGGATCTGCTAGTAAGCCAATCGTGTTGGATGACTTACTACAGCAACTCACCATTAATAGGTAAGACTGTTCATTATAGTCTACCGTACTTGCCTCCCTCTTTTCAATCTCTTACCCATCTTAAACTAACCTTCCCCTGCATTGTACTTGATGAGGTAGGTAGGTAGGTAGGTAGAGGTGTGTGTGTATATAGAGGTGTGTGTGTGTGTATATAGAGGTGTGTGTGTGTGTATATAGAGGTGTGTGTGTGTGTATATAGAGGTGTGTGTGTGTGTATATAGAGGTGTGTGTGTGTGTATATAGAGGTGTGTGTGTGTGTATAGAGGTGTGTGTGTGTGTGTATAGAGGTGTGTGTGTGTGTGTATAGAGGTGTGTGTGTGTGTGTATAGAGGTGTGTGTGTATAGAGGTGTGTGTGTGTATATAGAGGTGTGTGTGTGTATATAGAGGTGTGTGTGTGTATATAGAGGTGTGTGTGTGTATATAGAGGTGTGTGTGTGTATATAGAGGTGTGTGTATATAGAGGTGTGCGTGTGTATATGTATAGAGGTGTGCGTGTGTATATGTATAGAGGTGTGCGTGTGTATATGTATAGAGGTGTGCGTGTGTATATGTATAGAGGTGTGCGTGTGTATATGTATAGAGGTGTGCGTGTGTATATGTATAGAGGTGTGCGTGTGTATATGTATAGAGGTGTGCGTGTGTATATGTATAGAGGTGTGCGTGTGTATATGTATAGAGGTGTGCGTGTGTATTTGTATAGAGGTGTGCGTGTGTATTTGTATAGAGGTGTGCGTGTGTATTTGTATAGAGGTGTGCGTGTGTATATGTATAGAGGTGTGCGTGTGTATATGTATAGAGGTGTGCGTGTGTATATGTATAGAGGTGTGCGTGTGTATATGTATAGAGGTGTGCGTGTGTATATGTATAGAGGTGTGCGTGTGTATATGTATAGAGGTGTGCGTGTGTATATGTATAGAGGTGTGCGTGTGTGTATATAGAGGTGCGTGTGTATATAGAGGTGCGTGTGTATATAGAGGTGTGCGTGTGTATATGTATAGAGGTGTGCGTGTGTATATGTATAGAGGTGTGTGTGTGTGTATATAGAGGTGTGTGTGTGTGTATATAGAGGTGTGTGTGTGTGTATATAGAGGTGTGTGTGTGTATAGAGGTGTGTGTGTATATAGAGGTGTGTGTGTATATAGAGGTGTGTGTGTATATAGAGGTGTGTGTGTATATAGAGGTGTGTGTGTATATAGAGGTGTGTGTGTATATAGAGGTGTGTGTGTATATAGAGGTGTGTGTGTATATAGAGGTGTGTGTGTATATAGAGGTGTGTGTGTATATAGAGGTGTGTGTGTATATAGAGGTGTGTGTGTATATAGAGGTGTGTGTGTATATAGAGGTGTGTGTGTATATAGAGGTGTGTGTGTGCGTGTGTATAGAGGTGTGTGTGTGCGTGTGTATAGAGGTGTGTGTGTGCGTGTGTATAGAGGTGTGTGTGTGCGTGTGTATAGAGGTGTGTGTGTGCGTGTGTATAGAGGTGTGTGTGTGCGTGTGTATAGAGGTGTGTGTGTGCGTGCGTATAGAGGTGTGTGTGTGCGTGCGTATAGAGGTGTGTGTGTGCGTGCGTATAGAGGTGTGTGTGTGCGTGCGTATAGAGGTGGGTGTGTGCGTGCGTATAGAGGTGGGTGTGTGCGTGCGTATAGAGGTGGGTGTGTGCGTGCGTATAGAGGTGTGTGCGTGCGTATAGAGGTGTGTGCGTGCGTATAGAGGTGTGTGTGTGTGCGTGCGTATAGAGGTGTGTGTGTGTGTGCGTGCGTATAGAGGTGTGTGCGTGCGTGCGTATAGAGGTGTGCGTGCGTGCGTGCGTATAGAGGTGTGTGTGTGCGTGCGTGCGTATAGAGGTGTGTGTGCGTGCGTGCGTATAGAGGTGTGTGTGCGTGCGTGCGTATAGAGGTGGGTGGGTGCGTGCGTATAGAGGTGGGTGGGTGCGTGCGTATAGAGGTGGGTGGGTGCGTGCGTATAGAGGTGGGTGGGTGCGTGCGTATAGAGGTGGGTGGGTGCGTGCGTATAGAGGTGGGTGGGTGCGTGCGTATAGAGGGGTGGGTGCGTGCGTATAGAGGGGTGGGTGCGTGCGTATAGAGGGGTGGGTGCGTGCGTATAGAGGGGTGGGTGCGTGTGTGTAGAGGTGTGTGTGTGTGTAGAGGTGTGTGTGTATAGAGGTGTGTGTGTATAGAGGTGTGTGTGTGTGTATAGAGGTGTGTGTGTGTGTGTGTATAGAGGTGTGTGTATAGAGGTGTGTGTGTGTAGAGGTAGTTGTGTAGAGGTAGGTGTGTAGAGGTAGGTGTGTAGAGGTAGGTGTGTAGAGGTAGGTGTGTAGAGAGAGGTGTGTGTGTAGAGGTGTGTGTGTAGAGGTGTGTGTGTAGAGGTGTGTGTGTAGAGGTGTGTGTGTAGAGGTGTGTGTGTAGAGGTGTGTGTGTAGAGGTGTGTGTGTAGAGGTGTGTGTGTGTGTAGAGGTGTGTGTGTAGGAGGTGTGTAAGTCCACCTTCCCTGGATTAAGGAACTTTTTGTGTACCCAAAGAGTGTGAAATAGCCCCTCCTGCATTGCTCTACTACTGATCCTGGGGCTTCCTGCCATTTGCTAATACAAACCAACCATCACTCAACCTCTCAACTCCCATTTTAAAGTGCCCGTCTCCTGTTCTGGTTCCACAGGTCCTTCTCCCGTGCCAACTGTGGTATGAAATGTATGCCTTTAAATAGCATACTATTACCAAGCAGACTTTACCACACATGGCTGTACATAGACATTAGACAGAGGCCTAACTGATAGACAGATATGCTTGGGTACATCTCTGATGTTGCCCCATAATGAGAGGGACTTAACCGGGGTATACAGTGTATCTTTTGCTATTTGCACTATAGAGTATTTTTTTATATATATTTTTTTTTAACATCTTAGGATATCTGCTTCCCTTTACACACGTGTAAATATATATATTTTTTAAAGTAACTTATTTTATTTTTTTTGGGGGGGGGGGGTGTTAAATATATATTTTTTTTATTTCCTTTTAAATCACTCCCAATCTCTTTACCACTACCCACCCATAAATCCTAACATTACCCTTGCCTACTTTTACCACTGTTCACCCCGAGCCCCCAAATTACCCTTACCTCCTTTTACTACTTCCACAACGACACCCTTTTTATTTTAAACAACATAGCAATTAGGTTATTGAAAAAAATACTTACCAGAGTGTTTAAGTACATGTGTGGTAACGGTGTAAATACTTACCTGCAGTAGGAAAGTACCCTCTTTTTGGCATGGTTACCCCCACTTTTGCCAGTCAGTGTGTTGCGACTGCTTACTGGGATCCTGCTACCCAGGACCACAGTGACTGGGCTCTCTCCCCCTAAATGTGGTTGCTCCTGGCTTTGTACACCCCACAACTGGCATACTGGCTCCCCCATGTTGGACCCTTGGTACCTAGGCAACCAGGGTACTGGGGTATGAGGGGTTCCCCATGGGCTGCAGCATGTATTATGCCACCCATGGGAGTCTATGCAAAATGTGTCTGCAAGTCTGCCACTCCAGACTCCGTGAAAGGGGGCATGCACCCTTCCACTACAGGTCACTGCACCAGGTCACCCCTACAGCAGGCCCTCCTAGCGTGAAAGTACCTGCGTCTGAAGGCACCCCTGCATGAGCAGAGGTGCCCCTATTAAGCCCAGCTCCATTTTCCTTTACTTTGTAAATGAGGGGAAGCCATTCTACCCGTGTACTGGACACAGGTCCCCTGTGTCCATCCTACCAGTTTGCAGGGTTTTCCCAGGCAGCCCGTGCTGCTGGCATCCTACAGACAGGTTTCTGCCCTCCTGCTGCTTGACCAGCTCAAGCCCAGGAAGCCAGAACAAAGGATTTCCTTTGGGAGAGGGAGGCAACATCCTCTCCCTTTGGAAACCGGTGTTACATGGGTTGAGAGGGGTAGCCTCCCCAAGCCACTAGTATGCTTTCAAGGGCACATTTGGTGCCCTCATTGCATAAACCGGTGTGCACCAGTCCAGGGGCCCTTGGTCCCTGCTCTGGTGCGAAACTGGACAATGTAAAAAGGGAGCAACCCTTGTCCATCACCACCCAAAGGGTGGTGCCCAGAGCTCCTCCAGGTGGCCACTTGATTCTGCCATCTTGAATCCAAGGTGGGCAGAGGTCTCTGGGAGCATCGGAGTGGCCAGGTCAGGCAAGTGACATCACATCCCCCTCCTGATAGGTCACCCTGCTAGGTAAACAATCCCCCTTTTAGGGTCTCCCTCTTGGGTGGATCCTCAGATTCAACGTACAAGATTCCAGCATGATTCCTCTGCAACGTTTATTTCATCTTCTGGCCACTGGAACTGCGACTGGACCCTAGAGGGACCGACACATTGTATCTACAGCAACATCTCTCCTCTGCAACATTGTTTCTCCGGCTCCTTCCAGCAACTGCAACATTTCCCCGGCTGCGCATCCTCTGAGGGCGATGACTCTTAAGTCTGCGCCATCTTCTCTCCTCCAGAGCAGCGTGGATCCTGCATCGTGGGTGGTGGTCTGGAGTGATCCCCTTGGTTCTCTCTATCTGCAATCCAAGTTGGTTGTTGGTGGTTTTTCCACACGACTGACAGACAGTAATCCTTCTCCAGGCGTGGGACGTCCACTGCATCACTTCAGGAACTCCTCAGCTGCTCTAGTGCTGCACTGCTGACTGTCTTCGTCCACCGACGACCTGGTCCTGCATCCACAGACTAGTGGGTAGTGGCTCCTGTCATGAACGGACACTCCAACGTGAACTGACTAAGTCCCCTTCCTTTACAGGTGTTCCACTACCAGGATCCACCTTTGGTTCCTTGCAGTCTTGTCTGGTTACAAAATCCTCTACTGAAGTCTTTTTGGTGGGTTTGGGGAAAATCAGGTACATATCTCTTCTCTCCTGGTCGCTGGTGGGCACTCTGGTACTTACCCTTTGGGATTCCTACTTCCTCCAGCTCCCCTCTACCAATTCCTCTTCTTTGGGTGGGGGACCAACCTTCGCATTCCACTTTCTTAGTATATGGCTTTCACTGTTTTTTATTGCTTTTTATGCTAATTCCTGACTGCTAATGTACATATAATAGTGTGTTTACTTACCTCCAGTTGGGATATTGCCTATTCAGTATTTTAGTACTTGTGTTACAAAAAAATATAGGAACTTTATTATAGTAACACTGTGTGGTTCTTTAATGTGTGTAAGTGCTGTGTGACTAGAGTGGTACTGCATAAGCTTTGCATGTCTCCTAGATAAGTCTTGGCTGCTCATCCATAGCTACCTCTAAAGAGCTCTGGCTTTCTAGACACTGTCTACACCTCACTTATATGGGATACCTGGCCCTGCTATAAAGAGATGACACCATAGGTGCTCACCACACACCAGACCAGCTTCCTGCATGGTAAAGTCATTTCATGGTAAAGACTAGGTTATAAAGGCTATTTCCCACAATATATAACACATTTGGTCAGCCCTTGTTGCTAACAAAAAGAGTTGTTTTTCTGCTAATGTTAGTTTTACTACAGGCACAAACATGGGTTTAAAACCAGCATTGGGTTAAAAAGCCAGGCGGTGCTGAAGAGGTCACATGACATGAGGTACCATCACTGTGTTATAAATGTGACTATCATATATACAATCCCAGATCACTAAACTAGTACTGGTTAATCTCTAGTAAAGTGTGAAAAGAAAATACTACCCAGTCACATATACTGACCCCCTTGACTACCAGTTATGGGAAGCTTTTTCTCCTTTTGATACAATTTCGAAGTGTTCATAGGTGCTTTTATTTTTTTTTAAATAAAGTATTGCGATTTGCAATTCTAGTTTGTAAACGAATCCAGTGGAGGCTTACACAGCATCCAATCAAAGAAAAAGAAACACTTACCATGTTTGTATAAACAATCATTTGCTGCATATTAGAAATTGATTGTATGTTGTTTATGCATGAATAAGTAAACAAAAAGGTATATTTAACTGTCTTTGTAAAGAAGACAGGCTCTCCTAGGTATAAGTCTTAATGAAATATAGAGTAATGACCCCGCTGCGCAGAGCTTCTTCTCTACCAAGTGCCTCTCTCGGCTGTTCTCAATTCGTCATCATATTCCATCAAGTCTGAGTGTAATGATTTCATGTATAAATAACCCATACCTCCACTCTTCAGCAAGACAAACTGTAGTGAAAGAATAACCAGAACTAATACCAATATTAAATTATGTAAGCTATGTCATATTTATATTATACAGCAAAGAAAGATAGGCTCTATATGGTGGAAAATATAACCTATTAACATCCTCAAATCTCTTGGAAACGTGGACAGTTCTAGCCTTCTTAATCGTGCATTCATTGACCTTTTATGGGCGAGCACAAAGTGCTCCGTCCATTCTGTAATCTCTATTTGGGCTTGAAACCACACCCATGCCACGTCAGTCACTTACACTGGTTTGTGGGCTTGCCTTTTAAAATCTGCTTGCTTTCATTTGTGAAAGGCATGCATACGTCATGCCTTTTCCGGTGTTTAGCCCACCTACCCAGCACCGGTAAAGTACCAAAAAACATACAAGGCTCGATGTTTTCAGCCTGGAGTCCGGACTACTTAATCTGTTTATTTTCCACGATCATTTTACATAGCGCGATCGTGCTGCGTTTTTTTTTTGCTTGACAACGCTAATAGCTCTAACTCGAACAAATGCGAGACCAGTTGCATTGAAAAAGCTTGTTTTGTATGTTATCAACATCAGTAGAAGAAGAAGTCCTCAAAGTAGAAATGTCTTCATATGAGCGACACGCAGAATTGCCCGTGTCCAATCCACCATTTCATTGCTCTGAAAAATCTCTGGAATCACCTCTCTTTGATACATGTACTTATAGCCTTCAACCACCTTAAGTTCATTGAGGTAGTGTAGGAGGCTGGACTGGCTTGTAGTGAGTAGCTAGGGGTACTTCCACCTTGCACCAGGCCCAGTTATCCCGTATTAGTGTATAGGGTGTCTAGCAGCATAGGCTGATAGATGGTAGCTTAGCAGAGCGGCTTAGGCTGAACTAGGAGACGAGTGAAGCTCCTACAGTACCACTAGTGTCACTTGCACAATATCATAAGAAAACACAATACACAGATATACTAAAAATAAAGGTACTTTATTTTTATGACAATATGCCAAAGTATCTCAGAGTGTACCCTCAGTATGAGGATAGCAAATATACACAAGATATATGTACACAATACCAAAAATATGCAGTATAGTCTTAGAAAACAGTGCAAACAATGTATAGTTACAATAGGATGCAATGGGGGCACATAGGGATAGGGGCAACACAAACCATATACTCCAAAAGTGGAATGCGAATCACGAATGGACCCCAAACCTATGTGACCTTGTAGAGGGTCGTTGGGACTATTAGAAAATAGTGAGGGTTAGAAAAATAGCCCACCCCAAGACCCTGAAAAGTGAGTGCAAAGTGCACTAAAGTTCCCCAAAGGACATAGAAGTCGTGATAGGGGAATTATGCAGGAAAGACACAAACAAGCAATGCAACAACGATGGATTTCCAGTCGAGGGTACCTGTGGAACAAGGGGACCAAGTCCAAAAGTCACAAGCAAGTCGGAGATGGGCAGATGCCCAGGAAATGCCAGCTGTGGGTGCAAAGAAGCTACTACTGGACAGTAGAAGCTGAGGATTCTGCAGGAACGACAAGGGCTAGAGACTTCCCCTTTGGAGGATGGATCCCCCACGCTGTGGAAAGTCGTGCAGAAGTTTTTTCCCGCCGAAAGACCGCCAACAAGCCTTGCTAGCTGCAAATCGTGCGGTTAGGGTTTTTGGATGCTGCTGTGGCCCAGGAGGGACCAGGATGTCGCCAATTGCGTCTGGGGACAGAGGGGGTGTCGAGCAAGACAAGGAGCCCTCTCAGAAGCAGGCAGCACCCGCAGAAGTGCCGGAACAGGCAATACGAAGAAGAGTGAAACGGTGCTCACCCGAAGTTGCACAAAGGAGTCCCACGTCACCGGAGACCAACTTAGAAAGTCGTGCAATGCAGGTTAGAGTGCCGTGGACCCAGGCTTGGCTGTGCACAAAGGATTTCCGCCGGAAGTGCACGGAAGCCGGAGTAGCTGCAAAAGACGCGGTTCCCAGCAATGCAGTCTGGCGTGGGGAGGCAAGGACTTACCTCCACCAAACTTGGACTGAAGAGTCACTGGACTGTGGGAGTCACTTGGACAGAGTTGCTGGAATCAAAGGAACTCGCTCGTCGTGCTGAGAGGAGACCCCAGAGTACCGGTAATGCAGTTCTTTGGTGTCTGCGGTTGCAGGGGGAAGATTCCGTCGACCCACAGGAGATTTCTTCAGAGCTTCTAGTGCAGAGAGGAGGCAGACTACCCCCACAGCATGCACCACCAGGAAAACAGTTGAGAAGGCGGCAGGATCAGCGTTACAGAGTTGCAGTAGTCGTCTTTGCTACTTTGTTCCAGTTTTGCAGGCTTCCAGCAAGGTCAGCAGTCGATTCCTTGGCAGAAGGTGAAGAGAGAGATGCAGAGGAACTCTGATGAGCTCTTGCATTCATTATCTAAGGAATCCCCAGAGACAGAGACCCTAAATAGCCAGAAAAGAGGGTTTGGCTACCTAGGAGAGAGGATAGGCTCCTTCAGGTGTTGCTAGCCTATCGGAAGGAGTCTCTGACGTCACCTGGTGGCACTGGCCACTCAGAGGTGCTGCTGGCACACTGGACTGCTCTGTTTCCAAGATGGCAGAGGTCTGGAGCACACTGGAGGAGCTCTGGACACCTCCCAGGGGAGGTGCAGGTCAGGGGAGTGGTCACTCCCCTTTCCTTTGTCCAGTTTCGCGCCAGAGCTGGGCTAAGGGGTCCCTGAACCGTTGTAGACTGGCTTATGCAGAAATGGGCACCATGTGTGCCCATGAAAGCATTTCCAGAGGCTGGGGGAGGCTACTCCTCCCCTGCCTTCACACCATTTTCCAAAGGGAGAGGGTGTAACACCCTCTCTCAGAGGAAGTTCTTTGTTCTGCCATCCTGGGACAAGCCTGGCTGGACCCCAGGAGGGCAGAAACCTGTCTGAGGGGTTGGCAGCAGCTGCAGTGAAACCCCTGAAAAGGCAGTTTGGCAGTACCAGGGTCTGTGCTACAGACCACTGGGATCATGGGATTGTGCCAACTATGCCAGGATGGCATAGAGGGGGCAATTCCATGATCATAGACATGTTACATGACCATATTCGGAGTTACCATTGTGAAGCTACACATAGGTAGTGACCTATGTGTAGTGCACGCGTGTAATGGTGTCCCCGCACTCAGAGTCCGGGGAATTTGCCCTGAACAATGTGGGGGCACCTTGGCTAGTGCCAGGGTGCCCTCACACTAAGTAACTTTCCACCTGACCTTTACCAGGTAAAGGTTAGACATATAGGTGACTTATAAGTTACTTAAGTGCAGTGGTAAATGGCTGTGAAATAATGTGGACGTTATTTCACTCAGGCTGCAGTGGCAGGCCTGTGTAAGAATTGTCAGAGCTCCCTATGGGTGGCAAAAGAAATGCTGCAGCCCATAGGGATCTCCTGGAACCCCAATACCCTGGGTACCTCAGTACCATATACTAGGGAATTATAAGGGTGTTACAGTATGCCAATGTGAATTGGTGCAATTGGTCACTAGCCTGTTAGTGACAATTTGTAAAGAAGAGCATAACCACTGAGGTTCTGGTTAGCAGAGCCTCAGTGAGACAGTTAGGCATCACACAGGGAACACATACATATAGGCCACAAACTTATGAGCACTGGGGTCCTGACTAGCAGGGTCCCAGTGACACATATCAAACATACTGAAAACACAGGGTTTTCACTATGAACACTGGGCCCTGGCTAGCAGGATCCCAGTGAGACAGTGAAAACACCCTGACATACACTCACAAACAGGCCAAAAGTGGGGGTAACAAGGCTAGAAAGAGGCTACTTTCTCACAGGTAGGTCGCCACATTTTACTGAAATGCAAAATCTTACCATCACTCAATTTACCTGAATTGGTGAATAACTTCTATACCAGCAAAAAACATGAAAATTTACCACTGCATTTCTTCTTCCCTCCTTGTTTTTTTTTGTACCCCAACCCAATCTCCCAAAATAAACTTATCACAAACACCATGTTTTAGATCAATTATTTTTAGAACCATTGTGGGCCTTTTTAATGGGATACTTTACTATCTCAAATGATAGCACACCTTGCATATCCATTTTAATCGATACAAAGTTGTCCTTGGGAAAAGATTCTCTCTCCCCCCCCCTAAGGTTTTCGAGCACCAGAAGCCAGCTACAGTAGGCAAAATCCAGTGTCCCCATATCAAACTTTTGATTTCTACTTTCGTACTATTAATGGCCATTTGGATACCCACCATCAAAACCATTTAAATGGTTAACAGCACCATTACCAGCTGGATGGTAGAGTGGGGTAACTTTACACAAAATACTAGTCCAAATATTTCAAAAGTACATCTGACAAATGAAGAATAGTGGTCACTGAGAATAGACTTGAGAATTCTTTCACGAGAATGCTTCATTTAAAAAAAAAAAAAAAAAAAAAAAAATATATATATTCTTTAGAGCATTAGAACCTTCTCTCTCTACTATGCACACTTCTGGACAGTTAGAAAACATACCTATCCAGACTACTGCCATATACAGGGAGTGGAAAGAAAGATTTCTTTGTCTTAACGCCTGCCCCGGATGAAGGTGCAAAAGGGCTGCCTCCGGATGGAAGAAGCCGAAGATTCTGCAACAACGGAAGGTGCCAGGAACTTCTCCTTTGGTCAGAGGATGTCCCACAGTGTGCTGGAGGATGCAGAGTTGTTTCCACGCAGAAAGACCGCAAACAAGCCTTGCTAGCTGCAAGAGTCGCAGTTGAGGATTTTGGGTGCTGCCAGTGCCCAGGAAGGACCAGGAGGTCGCCCCTAGGAGGAGGAGACAGAGGGGACCCTCAGCAGCACAGAGAGCCCACACAGAAGCAGGCAGCACCCGGAGAAGCACCTAAACAGGCGTTCAGAAGATCTGAGGACGACGGTCGACTCAGAACAACAGAAGAGGGTCCCACGACGTCGGAGTCCAACTCAGCGAGTTGGGAAATTCAGGACGGAGTGCTGTGGACCTGGGCTAGGCTGTGCACAAAGGAAGTCTTGCAAAAGTGCACAGAAGCCCGAGCAGCAGCAGTTCACAGGATTACTGTCTGGCCTGGGGAGGCAAGGACTTACCTCCACCAAATTTGGACAGAAGGGCCACTGGACTGTCGGGGACACTTGGATCGAACTCCTGTGTTCCAGGGACCACGCTCCTCAAGATGAGAGGGGACCTAGTGGACCGGTGATGCAGACGTTTGGTGCCTGCGTTGGCAGGGGGAAGATTGCGTCGACCCACTGGAGATTTCTTCTTGGCTTCCAGTGCAGGGTGAAGGCGGACAGCCCCCAGAGCATGCACCACCAGGAAACAGTTGAGAAAGCCGGCAGGATGAGGTGCTATAATGTTGCTGGTAGTCTTCTTGCTACTTTGTTGCAGTTTTGCAGGCGTCCTGGAGCAGTCAGCGGTCGATCCTTTGGCAGAAGGTGAAGAGGGAGATGCAGAGGAATTCTGGTGAGCTCTTGCATTCGTTATTTGGTGAGATACCCAAAGGAGAGACCCTAAATAGCCCACAGAGGATGATTGGCTACAGAGAAAGGTAAGCACCTATCAGGAGGGGTTTGTGACATCACCTGCTGGCCCTGGCCACTCAGGTGTCCATTGTACCCTCACACCTCTGCAGATGGCAGAGGTCTGGGACACACTGGTGGAGCTCTGGGCACCGTTGTAGACTGGCTTATGCAAGGAGGGCACCATCTGTGCCCTTCAAAGCATTTCCAGACGCCAGGGGAGGTTACTCCTCTCAGGCCCTTCACACCTATTTCCAAAGGGAGAGGGTGTAACACCTTCCCTCAGAGGAAATCCTTTGTTCTGCCTTCCTGGGACTGGGCTGCCCAGACCCCAGGAGGGCAGAAGCCTGTCTGTGGATTGGCAGCAGCGGTAGCTGCAGTAAAAACCCCAGCAAAGTAGTTTGGCAGTACCCGGGGTCCATGCTGGAGCCCCGGGGATGCATGGGATTGGCACCTAAACACCAGATTTGGCATGGGTGGACAATTCCATGATCTTAGACATGTTACATTGCCATATTCTGAGTTACCATTGTGAAGCTACATATAGGTATAGACCTATATGTAGTGCACGCGTGTAATGGTGTCCCCGCACTCCCAAAGTCTGGGGAATTTGCCCCTGAACAATGTGGGGGAACTTTGGCTAGTGCCAGGTGCCCACACACTAAGTAACTTTGCACCTAACCTTCACTAAGTGAGGGTTAGACATATAGGTGACTTTTAAATTACTTATGTGCAGTGTAAAATGGCTGTGAAATAACATGGACATTATTTCACTCAGGCTACAGTGGCAGTCCTGTGTAAGAATTGTCTGAGCTCCCTATGGGTGGCAAAAGAAATGCTGCAGCCCATAGGGATCGCCAGGAACCCCAATACCATGGGTACCAAGGTACCATATACTAGGGAATTATAAGGGTGTTTCAGTGTGCCAATCAGAATTGGTAAAAGTAGTCACTAGCCTGCAGTGACAATTTTAAAAGCAGAGAGCGCATAATCACTGAGGTTTATACATAGGTCACTACCTATGTATAGCGTCACAATGGTAACTCCGAACATGGCCATGTAACATGTCTAAGATCATGGAATTGTCAATTCCATGATCCCCCGGGTCTCTAGCATAGTACCCGGGTACTGCCAAACTACCTTTCCAGGGTCTCCACTGCAGCTGCTGCTGCCAACCCCTCAGACAGGTTTCTGCCCTCCTGGGGTCCAGGCAGCCCTGGCCCAGGAAGGCAAAACAAAGGATTTCCTCTGAGAGAGGGTGTTACACCCTCTCCCTTTGGAAATAGGTGAGAAGGCTGGGGAGGAGTAGCCTCCTCCAGCCTCTGGAAATGCTTTGATGGGCACAGATGGGGCCCATCTCTGCATAAGCCAGTCTACACCGGTTCAGGGATCCCCCAGCCCTGCTCTGGCGTGAAACTGGACAAAGTAAAGGGGAGTGACCACCAGTGTGTCACAGACCTCTGCCATCTTGGATTTAGAAGTGCTGGGGGCACACTGGACTGCTCCGAGTGGCCAGTGCCAGCAGGTGACGTCAGAGACTCATTCTGATAGGCTCTTACCTGTCTTGGTAGCCAATCCTCCTTTGTTGGTAGCCAAACTTTTTCTGGCTATTTAGGGTCTCTGCTTTGGGGAATTCTGCCAGCTTTCTCGACTGTTTCCAGGTGGTGCATGCTCTGGGGGTAGCTTGCCTCCTCCCTGCACCAGGAGCTCTGAAGAAATCTCCCGTGGGTCGACGGAATCTTCCCCCTGCTAACGCAGGCACCAAAAGACTGCCTCACTGGTCCTCTGGGTCCCCTCTCAGCCTAATGAGCGTGGTCCCTGGAACTCAGCAACTCTGTCCAAGTGACTCCCACAGTCCAGTGACTCTTCAGTCCAAGTTTGGTGGAGGTAAGTCCTTGCCTCCCCACGCTAGACTGCATTGCTGGGTACCGCGTGATTTGCAGCTGCTCCGGCTCCTGTGCACTCTTCCAGGATTTCCTTTGTGCACAGCCAAGCCTGGGTCCCCCGACACTCTATCCTGCAGTGCACAACCTTCTGAGTTGTCCTCCGGCGTCGTGGGACTCCCTTTTGTGACTACGCATGGACTCCGGTTCACTTTCCTTCCAAGTGCCTGTTCAGGTACTTCTGCGGGTGCTGCCTGCTTCTGTGAGAGCTCCCTGAGTTGCTGGGCGCCCCCTCGGTCTCTTCCTCCAGGTGGCGACATCCTGGTCCATTCTGGGCCACAGGAGCACCCAAAAACCTCTACAGCGACCCTTGCAGCTAGCAAGGCTTGTTTGCGGTCTATCTGCGTGGGAACACCTCTGCAAGCTTCATCGTGACGTGGGACATCCGTCTTCCAAAGGAGAAGTCCCTAGCTCTCTTCTTTCTTGCAGAACTCCAAGCTTCTTCCATCCGGTAGCAGCTTCCTTGCACCCTCAGCTGGCATTTCCTGGGCTCCTGCACACTCTCAGCACTGTTGCGACTATTGGACTTGGTCCCCTTGTCTTACAGGTACTCAGGTCAGGAAATCCACTGTTGCATTGCTTGTGTATGTTCCTCCTGCAGAATCCCCCTATCACGACTTCTGTGCTCTCTGGGGGTAGTAGGTGCACTGTACAGCTACCTTTCAGGGTCTTGGGGTGGGCTATTTTTCTAACCCTCGCTGTTTTCTTACAGTCCCAGCGACCCTCTACAAGCTCACATAGGTTTGGGGTCCATTTGTGGTTCGCATTCCACTTTGAGTATATGGTTTGTGTTGCCCCTATACCTATGTGCTCCTATTGCAATCTACTGTAATTCTACACTGTTTGCATTACTTTTCTTGCTATTACTTACCTAAGTTTGGTTTGAGTACATATATCTTGTGTATATATCTTATCCTCATACTGAGGGTACGCACTGAGATACTTTTGGCATATTGTCATAAAAATAAAGTACCTTTATTTTTAGTCCTTCTGTGTATTGTGTTTTCTTATGATATTGTGCATATGACACCAGTGGTATAGTAGGAGCTTTACATGTCTCCTAGTTCAGCCTAAGCTGCTTTGCCATAGCTACCTTCTATCAGCCTAAGCTGCTAGAAACACCTCTTCTACACTAATAAGGGATAACTGGACCTGGCACAAGGTGTAAGTACCTCTGGTACCCACTACAAGCCAGGCCAGCCTCCTTCAGTTAGGCTTTCAAACAAGAATATGTATGTCACCAAATGTTGACACCTGGTTCACTAAAAACATTACTAACTTTTATACTCCAACGCCTGCTATAATCACAGTATAACCACCCCACATATTTGGAGACTGTTCTTCTACAAGGGAGCCCTGCTAAAAAAAAAATATCAGCTACTTTATTTTCTCTATCCAGGTAAGCACTGCACTTTGTAATTGTTATCTAGTAAACTCAATGACATCCTTGCTAACCTTGAAGTAACTTTATCCTCTTCCGAGGGTGTATTTTAGTGAGAGGTGTAAGGAAATGCCTCCTTGGCATGGTTACCCCATGACTTTTTGCCTTTGCTGATGCTAAGTTTTGATTTGAAAGTGTGCTGAGGCCTGCTAACCAGGCCCCAGCACCAGTGTTCTTTCCCTAACCTGTACTTTTGTTTTCACAATTGGCACAACCCTGGCATCCAGGTAAGTCCCTTGTAACTGGAACCCCTGGTACCAAGGGCCCTGATGCCAGGGAAGGTCTCTAAGGGCTGCAGCAAATCTTATGCCACCCTGGGGACCCCTCACTCAGCACAGACACTGCTTGCCAGCTTGTGTGTGCTGGTGAGGACAAAACGAGCAAGTCGACATGGCACTCCCCTCAGGGTGCCATGCCAACCTCACACTGCCTATGCAGCATAGATAAGTCACTTCTCTAGCAGGCCTTACAGCCCTAAGGCAGGGTGCATGAGCACTGTGCCCCTACAGTGTCAAAGCAAAACCTTAGACATTGTAAGTGCAGGGTAGCCATAAGAGTATACAGTATGGTCTGGGATTCTGTCATACACGAACTCCACAGCACCATAATGGCTACACTGAAAACTGGGATGTTTGGTATCAAACTTCTCAGCACAATAAATGCACACTGATGCCAGTGTACATTTTATTGTAACATACACCCCAGAGGACACCTTAGAGGTGCCCCCTGAAACCTTAACCAACTACCCGTGTAGGCTGACTGGTTTTAGCAGCCTGCCATACTCGAGACATGTTGCTGGCCACATGGGGAGAGTGCCTTTGTCACTCTGTGGCTAGTAACAAAGCCTGTACTGGGTGGAGATGCTTATCACCTCCCCCTTGCAGGAACTGTAACACCTGGGGGTGAGCCTCAAAGGTTCACCCCCTTTGTTACAGCACCCCAGGGCATTCCAGCTAGTGGAGTTGTCCGCCCCCTCTGGACACGGCCCCACTTTTGGCGGCAAGGCCGGAGGAGATAATGAGAAAAACAAGGAGGAGTCACTGGCCAGTCAGGACAGCCCCTAAGGCAACCTGAGCTGAGGTGACTTTCTTTTAGAAATCCTCCAGCTTGCAGATGGAGGATTCCCCCAATAGGGATAGGAATGTGACCCCCTCCCCTTGGGAGGAGGCAGAAAGAGGGTGTAGCCACCCTCAGGGCTAGTAGCCATTGGCTACTGCCTTCCCAGACCTAAACACACCCCTAAATTCTGTATTTAGGGGCTCCCCTGAACCTAGGAACTCAGATTCCTGCAACCTAAGAAGAAGAGGACTGCTGAGCTAAAAAACCCTGCAGAGAAGACGGAGACACCAACTGCTTTGGCCCCAGCTCTACCGGCCTGTCTCCCCACTTCTAAAGACACTGCCCCAGCGACGCTTTCCCCAGGACCAGCGACCTCTGAATCCTCAGAGGACTGCCCTGCTCTAGAAGGACCAAGAAACTCCAGAGGACAGCAGCCCTGTTCACCCAAGACTGCAACTGTGTTTCAAAGGAGCAACTTTAAAACAACTACATTTCCCGCCGGAAGCGTGAGACTTGCTACTCTGCACCCGACGCCCCCGGCTCGACTTGTGGAGAAACAACACTTCAGGGAGGACTCCCCGGCGACTGCGAGACCGTGAGTAGCCAGAGTTGCCCCCCCCTGAATCCCCGCAGTGACGCCTGCAGAGGGAATCCAGAGGCTCCCCCTGACCGCAACTGCCTGACTCCCAGATCCCGACGCCTGGTAAAGACTCTGCACCCGCAGCCCCCAGGACCCGAAAGATCGGAACTCCAGTGCAGGAGTGACCCCCAGGAGGCCCTCTCCCTTGCCCAGGTGGTGGCTACCCCGAGGAGCACCCCCCTTGCCTGCATCGCTGAAGAGACCCCTTGGTCTCCCATTGATTTACATTGGAAACCCGACGCGTGTTGGCACACTGCACCCGGCCGCCCCCGTGCTGTTGAGGGTGTACTTTCTGTGCTAACTTGTGTCCCCCCGGTGCCCTACAAAACCCCCCTGGTCTGCCCTCCGAAGACGCAGGTACTTACCTGCTGGCAGACTGGAACCGGGGCACCCCCTTCTCCATTGAAGCCTATGTGTTTTGGGCACCACTTTGACCTCTGTACCTGACCGGCCCTGAGCTGCTATTGTGGGAACTTTGGGGTTGCTCTGAACCCCCAACGGTGGGCTACTTTGGACACAAACTTGAACCCCGTAGGTGGTTTACTTACCTGCAAGAACTAACAAACTCTTACTCCCCCTAGGAACTGTGAAAATTGCACTGTCTAGTTTTAAAATAGCTATATGTGATTTATGTGAAAGGTATATATGCTGTTTTGATTATTCAAAGTTCCTGAAGTACCTACCTCCAATACCTTTCATTTGAAGTATTACATGTAAAATGTTAACCTATGGTTCTTAAACTAAACTAAGAAAATATATTTTTCTATACAAAAACCTATTGGCCTGGAATTGTCTTTAAGTGTGTGTTCCTCATTTATTGCTTGTGTGTGTACACAACAAATGCTTAACACTACTCCTTTGATAAGCCTACTGCTCGACCACACTACCACAAAATAGAGCATTGGTATTATCTCTTTTTACCACTATCTTACCTCTAAGGGGAACCCTTGGAATCTGTGCATACTATTCCTTACTTTGAAATAGTGCATACAGAGCCAACTTCCTACAAGAGGTTTGTGGTCAGTTCAGATAAGGAATTATGACACCCCCGCCACGACAGTCTAAATTTTGCCATCATTCACATTTATTCTAACATATCCCATTCATTCTCAGAAAATGTTTCCTCGGCAGGAAAGAGTCAGAGCCTAAAGATTTTCTTGAGCACGTTTTTCCATTTGTAATAAAACTATGCGTAATCCCTTGCCACTAGTATGTGGTGATGACAGTTCTATTATGAGCCTTCAAAGCCTTGAAGGTGAACTGCAAGTACAGATGTAATTTTTTATACATTCCACAATTTTAAAGAGCCTCATTTCACACAAACTTTTCTGAATTCTTCAACAACTCATAAATTCATAAGTTTTAGTTACAGATTTTTGAACAAATTCCATGTGAAGCTCTTGACAGGCCCAGAAAGGAATTGACTCTGACCTTTGATTTCTGGGAATTAAGTTAGTTACTTCAATTAATTATCTTTTGGTAAAACCCCATTCTTGCCTTCATTTCCTAAGCAGGCTAAAGAATTCAGGGCAAATTTACATTTCATAAACTCAGCCTTAAGACCCTCGGTGTTCAGCAGTTTTTGCACGTCTCTTAACCTTCAAATCGTGCTCTTTTCCATTTCTTCCCATAACAAGGACATCTCCCTGAAAGAATTGTCCCTTTACGGTCTCTGAAAAGTTGATACATTAATCACTGGACCAAGGCCAGTCCAAATTCCACGCATACATGTTGGAAGCAGTCATACGGCGTTATAAGTGAAGTTAAGTGTTTGCTTTCAATATGAAATGGATTCCGGAGGCAGGCTGAAGCCAAGTTGAGCACTGACTCCTTTATTCATTGCTAGCATTCAAGCAATTCCCAGAAAAGAAAACTTATCAATTAAGATATTGCAGTTTAAATCATGGAAGTGGATGCTCAATCTGACTTCCCTTTTGTCTGTCGTGCTACTACCATGGTGGTAGCCACTTGCTTGCTTCTATGCTCTCAATTATGCCCTTCTTTACCAATCTGACCCCTTACTTTAAGAAATTATTTACATATTTGTTATTGGGGGGGGGGGGGGGGAGGGGAGTGGGACAAAAAAAAAAAAAAGTTATTCAATAACAATACTTGGTCTGGACTATTAGGACCCAAAGTGAGTCCTAGATTTCCCATAGTCTATCCAACAAAAAATGGTGGTCCCATCTCTGAAATAACTAACATCCCTCTTGATACCCGCCATTTAAATTTCACTACATGATACCCTATCATAGGCATGGGTTCCGCTGTAAAGTTTTTAGGGCATATGACAGAAGGCATTAAAGCCTTTCCTATAACGTCGTCAAATTCACAAATCCATACTGAATGACTGATTATAAAATAAAATAAGGCGATCCAGAATCTGCGACTGTACACAAAAGCACACCCTCCTATCATAATTGAACAAACATGTTTTGTTTCTGTATGTGGAGTTTAGACCGTGGACAACTCACTAAATATTCGTTACACATTATACATCACTATTTTCAATTTTTGAAGATGAATCCGAGTTATTAATCACACAATGCACATAAAATGTTTGCTCTCTTCTTTCAACAAAATCTGGCAAAATGCTCTATACCACCACATTAGGAGTAGGGTTGTTTCAGTGTGGGCAGTATCTGTGGTGGTCTGTATGCACTTCTGTGCCTTTTTCTGGTACCGATCCAATAAAAAACGGAGAGAGTGTGGATATATTCACAGGGTGGATATCTTGGATCTCCACTGGCAAATCTTATCAGAACAAAAGGACAGTCTCCCTGGTTTTTGGTGGGGAAGAATTGACAGACACCCACACATTTCTACGTGGCATGCTTCATCATAGAGTCCTCTGTTGGTAAACTACAGCATATACCAGGCAGACTAAGCCCAACTCAGGGAGAGTGGAGGGGGTGGGCACTTTGATACAATGAGGGAATATGTTACTGGGACCCAATAAAAAAACAAGCATTTGCAATGCAATGAGTCTCACGTTTGTTAGAGTTAGAGCTATTAGAGTTGTAAATTCCTAAGTGGATTTTTCTTGCCACATATATTGAAAATGAAAAGTAAAACAGTTGACATAAGCGAGCCAATTCAAAGCACCACAGCCGGCATAGCATGAGCGCGAAGGAGAGACACAAAAGGAAAAAGAAGTTTGCGCGCAGTCAAGTGTATCGGCAAACATGCAATTATCCATGTAACAGGGTTGATGGCCAAGGCAGTAACAAAACTGCCCCAAGGAAAGGACAAACGTAAATCATTTATCAATGATAGCAAAGGATTTTCGAAAGGCAAGCCCTTGAATGAGTGACCATGCTGGGCGTGCAGTGGGCTTGGTTAAAAGCAACAGGCCAGAGCACTTGCGCACTCGACCTAATGAGAAAGTTTAAATGCTTTTGAGTGCCTCCTTATTAAGGCAGTCTAAATCTATAGGCACCCAGGGACAGGTTATACCGTGAAATACCTTTTCAACAGTCCAGGCTTCTCTTTGTTCTCCCTCAGTTCAAGGGACTCTCACGCAACTGCTCTATGGCGACTTGTACACAGGGGATAGAAAGAACATTGCACAGAGAGGCAGAAAGGCGATCACACTGAAGTTTAATTGCACACAAGGGAGAATAGTGCACACATGGAAAAGCAGTAAATTAAACTGCTTTCTGGCACCCAAACGCCATCCACCCAAAGGTATCTGAAAACATTGTCTTTGGTTGGTAAGTCAGCAGGGATGTAGTTTCAAGGGGTCGGAGATGTTGCACCCTCCTAATAAATGTATTTTGTGATAAAAAGTTGGGTGCAGGTGCTTTCAGTCGGATTTCATCAGGAATAGTTACACAGACAAAAAAACAAAAAAAACACACACTCTCCCTCTCTCAGTTTGAAAAGACTTCACAAATATTGGTTATTTCACAAAATAATACTCTTGATCTCACTTAGTACACCTACCAATCCGCATTTCTCTCCCTTTCCACTGCCTCTTAAGCCCCTCTCGTGCGCCTTGCTTGCCGTATAATGTCTGAGAACATCATGTGCCAGCGTGATTGTCTGGAAAGCTGAAGCTAACACCACCCCCCCACCCAAAATCATACTAGCCAAGCTACGCCCCTGCAAGTTAGGGGTAAATGTCAACCCATTTTGACATACATCAGAGCTGTCAATATCCAGGCCACATAAATCAGATTGAGAGGGCTGAAAGCGCACACTTTCAATCCACATAGGGTATCTGTATGTACTACCGTATGTCAGAGGACACATAGAAAGTCTAGTGGATGAAAGACTGGCGATAAGAAGTATTTTTAAAGGTTGTGGCAATCTTGAAGATCTGGTCCTGAAGTTCCTGTACCACGTTCAAAGTAAAGTTTTGTAATTTGCTGAAACTTCATCATCTGACTGGCGGTGTGATACAATTTCCACAAGGTTGTTACGTCAATTTGCTTTTTTTTCCTATTATTATAGCTGGTTCCTAATCAGGGTCAGTTTCCACTCATGATAAAGTAGTGTGGAGAATTAATGGGCTGACGGAGTGTACCATATAAATAACTGAACTGTATTTTATGTGGCTCACTCAGAAAGTTATTGCTTTTGTCACAGAGATATATTTGTTACTTCCAGTTCATAAGTTACAACCATAAAAAAAACGAAGTGAGCTATGAACTGACATCAAAGAGCTGCATGCAAACTGCATGGTACAGGTTAGAACGTTATGTTTTCCCCCTCAGCCTTCCATTAGCCTAATGTTGCTAAAAATGGTTCATTTGGGTCAGTGCTTGAAATGGAAAAATAGAAGTGTAGGTACTCTGTACCAGAGTACCTGCTTAATTCTGAGAAGTGCTGGTACTCTCTAATTAAAAGTATTATGTTTTTCCCAAGAAGTGCAGGTACTCTTCCTCTCAAAATAGAAAAAGTGCAGGTACTCCGTACCAGACAGTACCTGCCCATTTAAAGCACTGATTTGGGTAGGAATACTTTCTTACCTACTAGTATCGGGGACAAGTGACTCCTATACCTTATAATTCTTATTGTCTTATGTAATATTTCCAACAGACTGTTCTACACACAAATTATTTATTGGGTCTGTATAATGTGTATGGGATGTAAAGTGCTCTGACACCCTACAGTGGTAACAGTAGCGCCCTGGGCCGTAGCTTTGTCAGTAAAATTGTGGGGGCTGTGAGCTTGAGATTTTTCAAATTACGCTGTGATATAATGTTAAAATAAATTATACGACAAGAGGTATGGTACCTCACCATATCCTACTGGAAGAACCTGCACCCAACTATTCATAGGAACACCCTGAACAACATACCCACGGCCCCCCCACTCTCCCCCCGGAAGCTACGCCCCTGGTAGCGCTATACAATAGGTTAAATACATATCAGAGGGGCTTTGTGAGTTGAAGAGCACTAGTTGTGTGTGTGGTAATTAGTGGAAAAGGAGGATTTGTTGCCAACAAAGATTGCCGCACTAAGCGCAACCACTATTAAAGCCAGCAGTGCTCCTAGTAATTGCGAAACCTTAATAATGCTACCTTTTTTGGGTCAAAGGACGTTCTTAAGTTATGTTGCAATACTTCGCGGAGGTTACCTCATTTACAAAGCTATATCGTGTTCTGTACAAATCCATCAGGTTTAAATTAAAGGGCCCATAACCCATGTCTGGTTGGCAACCAAAATCAGCCCCGACAAAAACGATCACACCAGCTCAACCATGCATGAGATTGATGCTAGAAATGGGCAGTGGTTGGGAGTCCTTCCTCTTCTGAAATCAACCCACTATCCTGCAGTCTGATCGCAACATAGCACGGCGGCAGAATAGTCAATCAGGATCTACCCACAGCCAAAACACATGTAAATTACTACACCGGACTGCTGCAGATAGGGGTTAACCTGTCCGAAAAAGCCCCTCGTCAAGGGCATTGTTAAACAGTTACTTATAATTGTGCGTACACAGAACTTAAGGCTACATGGCAGCTGACAGTACGCCCGCCCTTTATCCTATGCCTCATGTTACCCCCCGAGTTCGCCTGCATCTTACTCTTAAAATCGAATTACCAAGAGTCATTTCTTACCCCCGTACGGCTTGCTAAGGGAATGCTCCCTCTTCAGGTACTCGTCCGTCTGGTCTGCCAGCAAGGCGTCCGCGACAAGTATCAAAATATAAATGTTCTCCTTAAAACTACTCCAGCACCGGGAGCTGCCTGCAGCCGCCATTTCCTTCCACCCTCACCTGCTAGCAAACCCCGCCTCTAGATCTCCCATTGGTCGAATGTGAGCCTTTACCCGCCTTCCAATCGTACGCTTCTCACTACTCCGACCTGTATACAAACGGTTGCCTGGCAGTAGGCTGATCATCTCTATTGGTCATTAAGCACATCGATCAACATGCCTGTCACGCCCAAGACCAAAGGCCGGTGTTCTAACCGTGTGTGTCTGCCTATCCGTGCGAGTCCCCCCTGACGTCAGAGGGAGACAGAGCCATACGGTTGCTGCCTGCGCCTGTGTATCTCCCCGTCTGCCCAGGTCCCCCTCCCCGCCCTCCCTCCCTGAATTGCGAGGAGCATCAACAGTCTTTCAAGCAGTATCTTTAAATGCATTTGTATGTACTGTAATATTAGATTAAGCATTCCTGTGTTTGTTTGAGTAACTGTTTCCTTCCCACAGTGGAAGGAAAAATGGTATTATTGAATAATATAAAAATTCCCTTAAAAACACAGGTTATATGGACATTATAGTTAGTTGCGATTTTCCATAGTGAAAGAAAATTGTTGATTATCATAAATCCCTGTGTGTAAAGTATTATTTGATTTGTTCATAATAACTATATGACATATAATAAGATGTATAACCACATATAATATATGACATTTATATGTAACATATTAATATGATGCATATACAGTAATAATTCACAATGATATAATAACATGTACTGATTAGGGAAAATAAAATGTATGTAATAGAGACAAATAACCCCAAGGCGTCAGACTAGATCTGGAAAGTTTTCCTCAGCAGTAACTGTGCATTTAGAGGACATCGTGCAACTCCGTTGTTATGATGTTGCCTCAGTCAATATAGTCCCTCCCCTGATGTGCTGAAATCAGCTTCTTTTCTGTGCAGCTAGGTGGATCTGGAGAAGGAGTTCCTCTGGCCATTTTTGGCCTTCACTTTTTTCACAGTATTTCTTCATGACATTGGAACAGTGTATATGCCTACTGGATTTAAGTTATGTGTGTCACGTGCTCGGCAGATGTCGTCACAGACCTCCACTCTGCATGTGGTACCTTGGCACCCACCACAACGCCGATGACTGGAATACCTTTCGACAACTGAAGCCTAAGACGTTTTGAGAGCGGTGGATGAAGCTCCTGGTGAAACTTATTCTGTCCTGTGGTGTATGAATGTGATGGGTCCTTGTCTGGTGGCAGTAAATTGTTGTGAGTGCAGTCATTTGTTGGATTTCTGTGTGTGAAAGTCCAGGAATCTGCAGGTAGCCACAATTTTCCTACCACCTAGCATTCCTCTAAGGCTCCAGAGAAGAACGTTTCCTCACCTGTTTGGGTGTGCAAGTGACCATGACAGGGGAGGGCCCAAAATGTAATGATAAGAGATCAAAATTACTTATCACAAAACCAGCTGGTTTTGTAAGATGTTCACCTGTGTCTTTGGTCCTGGGCTCCACTTTTCCCGATAAAAACACAACCCCTATTGTTTTCCTGTATCTAGTCTCTGCACTACGAATGGCTCACCCCAGGTTCAACAGCAGCCCTCATGCAAGGACTATCATTGACCCTTGTGTGATCCATTCCTGTCACAGGCACTAAGCCCAGGCACACATAAGGAATAGCGTTTGTATTGGTGCAACTTGGGAAACACTAGGCAGTAAGATGTTTATGGATCCATGCATATTTCTGTAGTTTAATTCACAGCAATTGCAAGGAATAAGTGCTTTTATTCAATGTTATAACTTTGCATGGTATTCTGTGTTGAAATACTTTGTGGAAACCATGCATGCCACACCTTCGTGTACTCCCCTGGGTGTCTATTCTTTAGAACTGACTGGGTTTTGTAGGTGTCCATAAATGGTTCCAGATCCAAGGCTTAATTAGTACACTCACCTTAGTTGTCCTTATCACTACAGTACCTTTTGTGGCCTTCCCTGTTGCAGGCACTTGGCCTACCGACACAAGCGAGCCACCATTGACTTCAGGAAATGTTGGGTGGAAGGAAGTTTGTGGCTCCCTTCACATTTCAGAACTTTGCATCACTGAAATGTGATCAAAATATGTTTTTTTTCAGACCAATTTGAGGTTTGCAAAGGATTCTTCACTTCAATATATTCCATTCTACTATATTCCTCTCCCTTCTCCACTCTAACCTGCACTATGTCCCTGTCAAAAGACAGTCCATTTACATCACTTGACGCTTGTTGTTGGTTGTGTCTTGGCTTGTGTGTGTGTGTTTCTTTCTCACACTTCACCTTTTAGTCTGCAAACTTTTATTCTCCTGCTGCTACTGCATTGACTTAATAGTGTCGTATTCATGTTCTGACGTGTAGTCCTTTAGAAGTCGAGCATAACAGTGTGCAAGTCCTGCTTTTGTGATGTGCTGTCATCTATTTGGGCTTTTAGACATGCCCATCACTATTGCTCATTCATTTTGTTATCAATGGTAAATGCTTTACGATTGTCTCGCCTCGTGGCAGTTTGGTTACGGCTTTGGACATCGACCTTGTATTACTTTTCATTTCCAATTTATATGGCAAGAAAAGTACAGTTAGGAGTTTACAATGCTAATAGCTCTAACTCGAGAAAATGTGAGACCAATTGCATTGGAAATGTGTAAGAAGTTGGCTCTGTATATACTATCTCAAAGTGAGAAATAGTGTGCACAGAGTCCAAGGGTTCCTCTTAGAGGTTGATAGTGGCAATAATAGATAACACTAGTGCTCTATTTGTGGTAGTGTGGTCGAGCAGTAGGCTTATCAGCAGGTAGTGTTACGCATTTGTTGTACACACACACAGACAATAAATGAGAACACACACTCAAAGACTTAACTCCAGGCCAATAGGTTTTTATATAGGAAAATATTATTTTCTTAATTTATTTTAGAACCACAAGATTCAGAATTCAAGTAGATACATACATTGGAAGGTACGTGGCATGGGTAAATATGGAACTTTGAGGTAAAGCAGTAATGTACACAGTTTGTGCAAAAATGGCAAATAACTATTTTAAAAGTGGACACAATGCAAAAATCAAGAGTTCCTGGGGGAGGTAACTACAAGTTAGTATATTAGGTAAGTAAAGCACTTACTAGTTCAGTCTCCGGGGCATAGGCAGCCCACCGTTGGGGGTTCAAGTCAACCCCAAACACCCAGTACCAGCAACACAGGGCCAGTCAGGTACAGAGGTCAAAGTAGGACCCAAATAACATAGGCGCCTATAGAGATTAGGGGTGCTCCGGTTCCAGTCTAGTAGCAGGTAAGTACCTGTGTCCTCGGGGAACAGACCAAGGGAGTTTTGTAGAGCACTGAGGGGGTCCCAAACAGGCACACAAAATACACCCTCAGCGGCACAAGGGCGGTCAGGTGCAGTGTGCAAAGTAGGTGTCGGGTTTTGCGTTGAAAGCAATGGAGGCACCCGTAGGTCACTCTGGCGATGCAGTCAAGGCACAGGGGGGGCTTCTCGGGCCAGCCAACAACTGGGCAAAGATGAAGGCCACCTACAGATCACTCCTGCACGGGTAGTTGGTTCCTGTCGGGCCTGGGTGCAGTGCTTCTTCCATGCGTCGGGTTCTTTGTTACCGGGTAGTCGCAGTCAGGGAGATTCTCTGGATTCTCTCTGCAGGCGTTGCCGTGGGGGTGCAGGGAGGTCATCTCACGGTGTCCATGTCATTGGAGTTGCCTGGAGGTCCTCACTGCAGTGTTGGTTTCTCTGGACACGAGCCGAGGGCAATGGGTGCAGAGTGTTGGGGACTCATGCTTCTGGAGTGATGCTGGAGTCCCTTTAAAGATAGTTTCTTCTTGGATGTTCAGACAGAGCCACTGTCCTTGGGAGTTTCTTGGTCCTTTAGGTTGTAAGGCAGTCCTCTGAGTCAGCAGAGGTCGCTGGTCCAGCTGGATGCGTCGCTGTTGCAGGTTCTTTGAGTCTCGAGACAGGCCGTTAGGGCTGGGGTCAAGTCATTTGTTGTCTCTGTCTTTTCTGCGGGGCTTTCAGGTCAGCAGTCCTTCTTCTTTAAGTCATCAGGAAATCTGTTCTCCCGGGTTCAGGGTCACCCCTAAATACTAGATTTAGGGGTGTGTTTTAGGTTTGGAGGGTAGTAGCCAATGGCTACTGTCCCTGAGGGTGGCTTCACCCTCCCTGTGCCTCCTCCCTTTGGGGAGAGGGGGCACATCCCTGATCCTGTTAGGGGAATTCCTCCAAAGCAAGATGGAGGATTTTCTAAGGAGGGGGTCACCTCAGCTCCGGATATCTCAGGGGCTATCCTGGCTGGAGGGCGACTCCTCCTTGTTTTCTCAGGAACTCCTCTGGACTTGCCGCCAAAGTGGGGGCTGTGTCCAGGGGGCAGGCATCTCCACCAGCTCGAGTGCCCTGAGGCATTGTAACACGAAGCCTGACCCTTTGAGGCTCACTGCTAGGTGTTACAGTTCCTACAGGGGGTAGGTATGAAACACCTCCACCCAGTGCAGGCTTTGTTTCTGGCCTCAGAGAGCACAAAGGCTCTCACCCCAGAGGGTTAGAAACTCGTCCCTCAGTGGCAGGCTAGCACAGGACAGTCAGTCCTGCACTAACGGACTTGGTGAAATACAGGGGGCATCTCTAAGATGCCCCCTGTATGCATTTTGTAATAAGTCCAGCACTGGCATCAGTGTGGCTTGATTATTATGTGAAGTTTGATACCAAACTTCCCAGTATTCAGTGTAACCATTATGGAACTGTGGAGTTCGTTTTGACAAACTCCCAGACCATATACTTAATATGGCCACACTGTACTTATAATGTCTAAGAATGGACTTGGACAATGTAGGGGCATATTGCTCATGTAGCTATGCCCTCACCGGTGGTATAGTGTAGGAGGCTGGACTGGCTTGTAGTGAGTACCAAGGGGTACTTGCACCTTGCACCAGGCCCAGTTATCCCTTATTAGTGTATAGGGTGTCTAGCAGCTTAGGCTGATAGATAATGGTAGCTTAGCAGAGCAGCTTAGGCTGAACTAGGAGACGTGTGAAGCTACTACAGTACCACCTAGTGTCATATGCACAATATCATAAGAAAACACAATACACAGTTATACTAAAAATAAAGGTACTTTATTTTTATGACAATATGCCAAAGTATCTTAGAGTGTACCCTCAGTGAGAGGATAGGAAATATACACAAGATATATATACACAATAGCAAAAATATGCAGTATAGTCTTAGAAAACAGTGCAAACAATGTATAGTTACAATAGGATGCAATGGGGAAACATAGGGATAGGGGCAACACAAACCATATACTCCAAAAGTGGAATGCGAACCACGAATGGACCCCAAACCTATGTGACCTTGTAGAGGGTCGCTGGGACTATTAGAAAATAGTGAGAGTTAGAAAAATAACCCTCCCCAAGACCCTGAAAAGTGAGTGCAAAGTGCACTAAAGTTCCCCTAAGGACAAAGAAGTCGTGTTAGAGGAATAATGCAGGAAAGACACAAACCAACAATGCAACAACTGTGGATTTCCAATCTAGGGTACCTGTGGAACAAGGGGACCAAGTCCAAAAGTCACAAGCAAGTCGGAGATGGGCATATGCCCAGGAAATGCCAGCTGTGGATGCAAAGAAGCTTCTACTGGACAGAAGAAGCTGAGGTTTCTGCAGGAACGAAAAGGGCTAGAGACTTCCCCTTTGGTGGACGGATCCCTCTCGCTGTGGAGAGTCGTGCAGAAGTGTTTTCCCGCCGAAACAACGCCAACAAGCCTTGCTAGCTGCAAATCGTGCGGTTAGCATTTTTGGACGCTGCTGTGGCCCTGGAGGGACCAGGAGGTCGCAAATTGGACCAGGAGAGAGAGGGGACGTCGAGCAAGACAAGGAGCCCTCTCAGCAGCAGGTAGCACCCGGAGAAGTGCCAGAAACAGGCACTACGAGGATGCGTGAAACGGTGCTCACCCGAAGTCGCACAAAGGAGTCCCACGTCGCCGGAGACCAACTTAGAAAGTCGTGCAATGCAGGTTAGAGTGCCGTGGACCCAGGCTTGGCTGTGCACGAAGGATTTCCGCCGGAAGTGCACAGGGGCCGGAGTAGCTGCAAAAGTCGCGGTTCCCAGCAATGCAGCCCAGCGAGGTGAGGCAAGGACTTACCTCCACCAAACTTGGACTGAAGAGTCACTGGACTGTGGGGGTCACTTGGACAGAGTCACTGGATTCGAGGGACCTCGCTCATCGTGCTGAGAGGAGACCCACGGGACCGGTAATGCAGCTTTTTGGTGCCTGCGGTTGCAGGGGGAAGATTCCGTCGACCCACGGGAGATTTCTTCGGAGCTTCTGGTGCAGAGAGGAGGCAGACTACCCCCACAGCATGCACAAGCAGGAAAACAGTCGAGAAGGCGGCAGGATCAGCGTTACAGAGTTGCAGTAGTCGTCTTTGCTACTATGTTGCAGGTTTGCAGGCTTCCAGCGCGGTCAGCAGTCGATTCCTTGGCAGAAGGTGAAGAGAGAGATGCAGAGGAACTCGGATGAGCTCTTGCATTCGTTATCTAAAGTTTCCCCAGAGACAGAGACCCTAAATAGCCAGAAAAGAGGGTTTGGCTACCTAGGAGAGAGGATAGGCTACTAACACCTGAAGGAGCCTATCAGCAGGAGTCTCTGACGTCACCTGGTGGCACTGGCCACTCAGAGCAGTCCAGTGTGCCAGCAGCACCTCTGTTTCCAAGATGGCAGAGGTCTGGAGCACACTGGAGGAGCTCTGGACACCTCCCAGGGGAGGTGCAGGTCAGGGGAGTGGTCACTCCCCTTTCCTTTGTCCAGTTTCGCGCCAGAGCAGGGCTAAGGGGTCACCTGAACCGGTGTAGACTGGCTTATGCAGAATTGGGCACATCTGTGCCCAAGAAAGCATTTCCAGAGGCTGGGGGAGGCTACTCCTCCCCTGCCTTCACACCATTTTCCAAAGGGAGAGGGTGTAACACCCTCTCTCAGAGGAAGTCCTTTGTTCTGCCATCCTGGGACAAGCCTGGCTTGACCCCAGGGGGGCAGAAACCTGTCTGAGGGTTGGCAGCAGCAGCAGCTGCATTGAAACCCCAGGAAAGGCAGTTTGGCAGTACCAGGGTCTGTGCTACAGACCACTGGGATCATGGGATTGTGCCAACTATGCCAGGATGGCATAGAGGGGGCAATTCCATGATCATAGACATGTTACATGGCCATATTCGGAGTTACCATTGTGAAGCTACATATAGGTAGTGACCTATATGTAGTGCACGCGTGTAATGGTGTCCCCGCACTCACAAAGTCCGGGGAATTGGCCCTGAACAATGTGGGGGCACCTTGGCTAGTGCCAGGGTGCCCTCACACTAAGTAACTTTGCACCTAACCTTTACCAGGTAAAGGTTAGACATATAGGTGACTTATAAGTTACTTAAGTGCAGTGTAAAATGGTTGTGAAATAACGTGGACGTTATTTCACTCAGGCTGCAGTGGCAGGCCTGTGTAAGAATTGTCAGAGCTCCCTATGGGTGGCAAAAGAAATGCTGCAGCCCATAGGGATCTCCTGGAACCCCAATACCCTGGGTACCTCAGTACCATATACTAGGGAATTATAAGGGTGTTCCAGTAAGCCAATGTAAATTGGTAAAATTGGTCACTAGCCTGTTAGTGACAATTTGAAAGAAATGAGAGAGCATAACCACTGAGGTTCTGGTTAGCAGAGCCTCAGTGAGACAGTTAGGCACCACACAGGGAACACATACATATAGGCCACAAACTTATGAGCACTGGGGTCCTGACTAGCAGGGTCCCAGGGACACATAACAAACATACTGAAAACATATGGTTTTCACTATGAGCACTGGGCCCTGGCTAGCAGGATCCCAGTGAGACAGTGAAAACACCCTGACATACACTCACAAACAGGCCAAAAGTGGGGGTAACAAGGCTAGAAAGAGGCTACTTTCTCACACAACCCCCCCCAAACGAAGGACAATAAGGCTAACCTTGACCAGTTGAGACTTTATTGTCTAAGTGGTGATAAGTAGAGAGTAGCTCTGCAATAGACTGGTTACTCCCTTTATCATCCACTACATGGTTACTTCCCTGTGGGGATGTAAACCACCCTGTTTGAAGTTTTTTAGCTAAGCAACAATGTGAAGATGTATTTTCAGAGTTTCTATCAGTAAGTTTTAGTTTAGAGCAGTGGGAATTGTCCACTGAACCTATTTGTAGTGATGGAAATGCCAGACAGGGATGCTGTCTCAGAAAAGCCATAGCTGGGCAAAAACTTTGTCCATATGGCTGGAAGAGAGAACAGGGATGCTGTTTCTCTTGAGTTGGAGCAGGGCAGGGATGCTGTCCTATGAGCTCCACACTAGGGCAGGGATGCTGTCCTAAGTGTTGTGAGGCAGTGCAGAGTTTCTGCACTAAAGTTTCTCTGGGAGAGTTGGAGGGATGCTCCATGTTAACTAAAATGGTGCTCTTTTTGTCACCAATGTTAGTTATCCCACAGAGAGGTACTTCTACCTCAGGGAGTCCAGCTTTGCCAGCTGATGATTCCCTTAGAACAGGTGCCACCCCAGGAGAGGTTTCTCCCACCACAGGAATGGTATCCTGAATGGTAGGGTGGTTAGGGGATACTGTGATACCCTTTTTACCTGTTGATGGAGAGGGATCCTGAGTTTTCAGGCCTTCTCTCCTTTGCTTTTTCATTTCAGTAGAAATGAGAGGGAACAATTCCTCAGGGATGCCCAGCATGGCTGCATGGGCATAAAACTCTACATCAGCCCAACCTGAGGCCTCTAGGTCATTACCTAAGAGACAATCTACAGGTAAGCTAGGTGATACCACCACCTGCTTAGGGCCAGTAACTCCACCCCAACTAAACTGAATTATAGCTAAGGGAAGAAACTTAGTGGAGTTATGGACATCAATAATCTTATACTGTTGTCCAATGATGTGTTGATCAGGATGCACTAGGTTTTCAGTCATCAAAGTGATACTGGCACCTGTGTCCCTGTAGGCCAAGGCCTCAACACCATTTATTGAAACTGTCTGCCTGTACTTATCCATTGTAAGGGGACAAGCAGCCAGTGTGGCAAGGCCAATGCCACTAGGTGTGACAGAAACTGTCTTGGGACTGACTACCCCAGTTTCTACTATGGACCCATAAGTGAACCCAACTACACCCTTAACTTGACTGTTGCCAGCAGTCCCACCACTAGTACCACTACTGCTAGGGGCACTAGAGCTTGATGTATTAGTGGTGGTAGGCTCAGGGGGTTTACCTGGACAGGACTTATCCCCTGGCCTATGGCCTCTATTTTTACACACAAAGCACCAAGGCTTTTTAAATTGTGTAGGTTGAGAAGAAGAAGAGGAAGAATTTGTTTAATCCCCACCCCCTGAAGAGTGTTTAAGATTTGAAGTGGGATCTTTGGTTTTACCCTTATCCCCATGCTTATCTTGAGATTGTTCACCATCTTTCTTCTTAGTGTTCTCTTTGTCACCCCCTGTATGAACTTTTCTGTTTACCCTTGTTCTGACCCATTTGTCTGCCTTCTTTCCCAATTCTTGGGGAGAGGTCAGATCAGAGTCCACCAAGTACTGGTGCAACAAATCAGACACACAATTATTAAGAATATGCTCTCTCAGGATCAAGTTATACAGGCTGTCATAATCAGTAACTTTACTGCCATGTAACCACCCCTCCAAGGCCTTCACTGAATGGTCAATGAAATCAACCCAGTCTTGTGAAGACTCCTTTTTGGTCTCTCTGAACTTTATCCTGTATTGTTCAGTGGTTAAGCCATAACCATCCAGGAGTGCATTCTTAAGTACTGTAAAATTATTGGCATCACTTTCTTTCACAGTAAGGAGCCTATCCCTACCTTTTCCACTAAATGATAGCCATAGGATAGCAGCCCACTGCCTTTGAGGGACATCCTGTACAACACAGGCCCTCTCAAGTGCAGCAAACCACTTGTTAATGTCATCCCCCTCCTTATAAGGGGGAACTATCTTATGCAGATTCCTGGAATCATGCTCTTTTGCAGGATGACTATGGGGAATACTGCTGCTGCCACCATGGGTTTCTAAACCCAACTTCTGTCTTTCCTTCTCTAGTTCTAAAGACTGTCTATCCAAATCCAGCTGTTGCTTTTTAAGCTTCAGTCTGGTTTGTTCCACCCTCAACTTATTGAGTTCCCTCTCTAACATTCTGTCATCAGGGTTGGTGGGAGGGACATTCCTAGATACAGAGGTATGATGGGAATGCACAGAAGGAGACCTGTCCCTTACAGAAGCCACCCTAACAGCTTGGCAAACAGAAACATCACTACCAGTATGGTGAGAATACATGCTTTTGCTATGATGTGAGACAACACTATTTGTATGGTGTGGCTCATCATCATGACCAACTATGCTAGACTGTCTAGTAATGGGCAGGCTAGGGAGTTTCTTCCCTGCATCTTTTCCTGGGGTAGTCCCTGGATCAGATTGAGAACCATTAGCTACTTTTTCAACAGCTGGGGCACTTATGGCCTTATCCTGTTCTCTAAGCATGTTAATTAACAGTTCCAAGGAAGGATTCTTCCCTACACTCAAACCTCTCTCTATGCTGAGACTCCGTGCTCCTTTCCAGCTAAGGTGATCATATGCAAGTTTGGACAGATCAACATTTTGGCCTGTGCCAGACATTTTTAGAGAGAGTTAAAGTGATAGAAAAAGATAAAAAAGTTTTCAGAACTTTTTGGAAAGACAGAAAAAAAACTTTTTAAACTTTTAAGAACTTTTTGAAAGTTTAGAAGTACTTTTCAGCACTTAGAAAACAGTGAAAAGAGGAAATGCAAAACGTTTTAGCTATGTGTACACACACTGACCTTGTTTTGTATATTTTTCTCTTATGAAAAGTACAATGACAAGAGTGGTAAGTAGTCTCAAAGCACTTATCCCACCGCTGCACAACAAATGTAGGAGGCTGGACTGGCTTGTAGTGAGTACCAAGGGGTACTTGCACCTTGCACCAGGCCCAGTTATCCCTTATTAGTGTATAGGGTGTCTAGCAGCTTAGGCTGATAGATAATGGTAGCTTAGCAGAGCAGCTTAGGCTGAACTAGGAGACGTGTGAAGCTACTACAGTACCACCTAGTGTCATATGCACAATATCATAAGAAAACACAATACACAGTTATACTAAAAATAAAGGTACTTTATTTTTATGACAATATGCCAAAGTATCTTAGAGTGTACCCTCAGTGAGAGGATAGGAAATATACACAAGATATATATACACAATAGCAAAAATATGCAGTATAGTCTTAGAAAACAGTGCAAACAATGTATAGTTACAATAGGATGCAATGGGGAAACATAGGGATAGGGGCAACACAAACCATATACTCCAAAAGTGGAATGCGAACCACGAATGGACCCCAAACCTATGTGACCTTGTAGAGGGTCGCTGGGACTATTAGAAAATAGTGAGAGTTAGAAAAATAACCCTCCCCAGGACCCTGAAAAGTGAGTGCAAAGTGCACGAAAGTTCCCCTAAGGACAAAGAAGTCGTGTTAGAGGAATAATGCAGGAAAGACACAAACCAACAATGCAACAACTGTGGATTTCCAATCTAGGGTACCTGTGGAACAAGGGGACCAAGTCCAAAAGTCACAAGCAAGTCGGAGATGGGCATATGCCCAGGAAATGCCAGCTGTGGATGCAAAGAAGCTTCTACTGGACAGAAGAAGCTGAGGTTTCTGCAGGAACGAAAAGGGCTAGAGACTTCCCCTTTGGTGGACGGATCCCTCTCGCTGTGGAGAGTCGTGCAGAAGTGTTTTCCCGCCGAAAGAACGCCAACAAGCCTTGCTAGCTGCAAATCGTGCGGTTAGCGTTTTTGGACGCTGCTGTGGCCCTGAAGGGACAAGGAGGTCGCAAATTGGACCAAGAGAGAGAGGGGACGTCGAGCAAGACAAGGAGCCCTCTCAGCAGCAGGTAGCACCCGGAGAAGTGCCAGAAACAGGCACTATGAGGATGCGTGAAACGGTGCTCACCCGAAGTCGCACAAAGGAGTCCCACGTCGCCGGAGACCAACTTAGAAAGTCGTGCAATGCAGGTTAGAGTGCCGTGGACCCAGGCTTGGCTGTGCATGAAGGATTTCCGTCGGAAGTGCACAGGGGCCGGAGTAGCTGCAAAAGTCACGGTTACCAGCAATGCAGCCCAGCGAGGTGAGGCAAGGACTTACCTCCACCAAACTTGGACTGAAGAGTCACTGGACTGTGGGGGTCACTTGGACAGAGTCGCTGGATTCGAGGGACCTCGCTCGTCGTGCTGAGAGGAGACCCACGGGACCGGTAATGCAGCTTTTTGGTGCCTGCGGTTGCAGGGGGAAGATTCCGTCGACCCACAGGAGATTTCTTCGGAGCTTCTGGTGCAGAGAGGAGGCAGACTACCCCCACAGCATGCACAAGCAGGAAAACAGTCGAGAAGGCGGCAGGATCAGCGTTACAGAGTTGCAGTAGTCGTCTTTGCTACTATGTTGCAGGTTTGCAGGCTTCCAGCGCGGTCAGCAGTCGATTCCTTGGCAGAAGGTGAAGAGAGAGATGCAGAGGAACTCGGATGAGCTCTTGCATTCGTTATCTAAAGTTTCCCCAGAGACAGAGACCCTAAATAGCCAGAAAAGAGGGTTTGGCTACCTAGGAGAGAGGATAGGCTACTAACACCTGAAGGAGCCTATCAGCAGGAGTCTCTGACGTCACCTGGTGGCACTGGCCACTCAGAGCAGTCCAGTGTGCCAGCAGCACCTCTGTTTCCAAGATGGCAGAGGTCTGGAGCACACTGGAGGAGCTCTGGACACCTCCCAGGGGAGGTGCAGGTCAGGGGAGTGGTCACTCCCCTTTCCTTTGTCCAGTTTCGCACCAGAGCAGGGCTAAGGGGTCACCTGAACCGGTGTAGACTGGCTTATGCAGAATTGGGCACATCTGTGCCCAAGAAAGCATTTCCAGAGGCTGGGGGAGGCTACTCCTCCCCTGCCTTCACACCATTTTCCAAAGGGAGAGGGTGTAACACCCTCTCTCAGAGGAAGTCCTTTGTTCTGCCATCCTGGGACAAGCCTGGCTTGACCCCAGGGGGGCAGAAACCTGTCTGAGGGGTTGGCAGCAGCAGCAGCTGCAGTGAAACCCCAGGAAAGGCAGTTTGGCAGTACCAGGGTCTGTGCTACAGACCACTGGGATCATGGGATTGTGCCAACTATGCCAGGATGGCATAGAGGGGGCAATTCCATGATCATAGACATGTTACATGGCCATATTCAGAGTTACCATTGTGAAGCTACATATAGGTAGTGACCTATATGTAGTGCACGCGTGTAATGGTGTCCCCGCACTCACAAAGTCCGGGGAATTGGCCCTGAACAATGTGGGGGCACCTTGGCTAGTGCCAGGGTGCCCTCACACTAAGTAACTTTGCACCTAACCTTTACCAGGTAAAGGTTAGACATATAGGTGACTTATAAGTTACTTAAGTGCAGTGTAAAATGGCTGTGAAATAACGTGGACGTTATTTCACTCAGGCTGCAGTGGCAGGCCTGTGTAAGAATTGTCAGAGCTCCCTATGGGTGGCAAAAGAAATGCTGCAGCCCATAGGGATCCCCTGGAACCCCAATACCCTGGGTACCTCAGTACCATATACTAGGGAATTATAAGGGTGTTCCAGTAAGCCAATGTAAATTGGTAAAATTGGTCACTAGCCTGTTAGTGACAATTTGAAAGAAATGAGAGAGCATAACCACTGAGGTTCTGGTTAGCAGAGCCTCAGTGAGACAGTTAGGCACCACACAGGGAACACATACATATAGGCCACAAACTTATGAGCACTGGGGTCCTGACTAGCAGGGTCCCAGTGACACATAACAAACATACTGAAAACATATGGTTTTCACTATGAGCACTGGGCCCTGGCTAGCAGGATCCCAGTGAGACAGTGAAAACACCCTGACATACACTCACAAACAGGCCAAAAGTGGGGGTAACAAGGCTAGAAAGAGGCTACTTTCTCACATATAGTGTGTAGGAAAGTACCCTCTTGCCTCGCATGTTACCCCCATATTTCACTGTATATATGTTGTTTTAGTCTATGTGTCACAGGACCCTGACAGGCAGGGCCCCAGTGCTCACAAGTATGTGCCCTGTATGTGTTCCCTGTGTGATGCCTAACTGTCTCACTGAGGCTCTGCTAACCAGAACCTCAGTGGCTATGCTCTCTCTGCTTTCCAAATTTGTCACTAACAGGCTAGTGACTAAATTTACCAATTCACATTGGCATACTGGTACACCCATATAATTCCCTTGTATATGGTACTGAGCCCAGGAGATCCCTATGGGCTGCAGCATTTCTTTTTCCGCCTATAGGGAGCTCTGATAATTCTTACACAAGCCTGCCACTGCAGCCTGCGTGAAATAACGTCCGCGTTATTTCACAGCCATTTACCACTGCACTTAAGTAACTTATAAGTCACCTATATGTCTAAACGTCACCTGGTGAAGGTTGGGTGCAAAGTTACTTAGTGTGTGGGCACGCTGGCACTAGCCAAGGTGCCCCACATCGTTCAGGGGAAATTCCCCGGACTGTGTGAGTGCGGGGACACCATTACACGCGTGCACTATACATAGGTCACTACCTATGTATAGCGTCACAATGGTAACTCCGAACATGGCCATGTAACATGTCTACGATCATGGAATTGTCGCCCCAATACCATTCTGGTATTGGGGGTGACAATTCCATGATCCCCCGGGTCTCTAGCACAGTACCCGGGTACTGCCAAACTGCCTTTCCGGGGTCTCCACTGCAGCTGCTCCTGCTGCCAACCCCTCAGGCAGGTTTCCGCCCTCCTGGGGTCCAGGCAGCCCTGGCCCAGGAAGGCAGAACAAAGGATTTCCTCTGAGAGAGGGTGTTACACCCTCTCCCTTTGGAAATAGGTGTGAAGGGCTGGGGAGGAGTAGCCTCCTCCAGCCTCTGGAAATGCTTTGATGGGCACAGATGGTGCCCATCTCTGCATAAGCAATTCTACACCGGTTCAGGGATCCCCCAGCCCTGCTCTGGTGCGAAACTGGACAAAGAAAAGGGGAGTGACCACTCCCCTGACCAGTACCTCCTAGGGGAGGTGCCCAGAGCTCCTCCAGTGTGTCCCAGACCTCTGTCATCTTGGAAACAGAGGTGTTGGGGGCACACTGGACTGCTCTGAGTGGCCAGTGCCAGCAGGTGACATCAGAGGTTCCTTCTGATAGGCTCTTACCTCTCTTGGTAGCCAATCCTCCCTCCTTGGTAGCCAAACCTCCTTTTCTGGCTAGTTAGGGTCTCTGCTTTGGGGAATTCTTTAGATAACGAATGCAAGAGGTCATCAGAGTTCCTCTGCATCTCCCTCTTCACCTTCTACCAAAGGATCGACCGCTGACTGCTCAGGACGCCTGCAAAACCGCAACAAAGTAGCAAGACAACTACCAGCAACATTGTAGCGCCTAATCCTGCCGGCTTTCTCGACTGTTTCCAGGTGGTGCATGCTCTGGGTGTAGCCTGCCTTCACCCTGCACCAGAAGCTCCGAAGATATCTCCCGTGGGTCGACGGAATCGTCCCCCTGCTAACGCAGGCACCAAAAGACTGCAACGCTGGTCCTGTGGGTCCCCTCTCATCCTGACGAGCGTGGTCCCTGGAACACAGCAACTCTGTCCAAGTGACTCCCACAGTCCAGTGACTCTTCAGTCCAAGTTTGGTGGAGGTAAGTCCTTGCCTCCCCACGCTAGGCTGCAAAGCTGTGTACCGCATGGTTTGCAGCTGCTCCAGCTCCTGTGCACTCTTCCAGGATTTCCTTCATGCACAGCCAAGCCTGGGTCCCCGGCACTCTGTCCTGCAGTGCACAACCTTCTGAGTTGTCCCCCAGCGTCGCGGGACTCCCTTTTATGACTTCGCATGGACTCCGGTTCACTCTTCTTCTAAGTGCCTGTTAGGGTACTTCTGCGGGTGCTGCCTGCTTCTGTGAGGGCTCCCTGACTTGCTGGGCGCCCCCTCTGTCTCCTCCTCCAAGTGGCGACATCCTGGTCCCTCCTGTGCCACAGCAGCACCCAAAAACCTCTGCTGCGACCCCTGCAGCTAGCAAGGCTTGTTTGCGGTCTATCTGCGTGGGAACACCTCTGCAAGCATCATCGCGACGTGGGACATCCGTCTTCCAAAGGAGAAGTTCCTAGTCCTCTTCTTTCTTGCAAAACTCCAAGCTTCTTCCAACAGGTGGCAGTTTCCTTGTACCTTCAGCTGGCATTTCCTGGTCTCCTGCCCACTCTCGACACTGTCACGACTATTGGACTTGGTCCCCTTGTCTTACAGGTACTCTGGTCTGGAAATCCACTGTTGTTGCATTGCCGGTGTTTGTTCTTCCTGCAGAATCCCCCTATCACGACTTCTGTGCTCACTGGGGGTAGTAGGTGCACTTTACACCTACCTTTCAGGGTCTTGGGGTGGGGTATTTTTCTAACCCTCACTGTTTTCCTACAGTCCCAGTGACCCTCTACAAGCTCACATACGTTTGGGGTCCATTCGTGGTTCGCATTCCACTTTTGGAGTATATGGTTTGTGTTGCCTCTGTACCTATTTGCTCCTATTGCAATCTATTGTGATTCTACACCGTTTGCATTACTTTTCTTGCTCTTACTTACCTAATTTTGGTTTGTGTACATATAACTTGTGTATATATCTTATCCTCTTACTGAGGGTACTCACTGAGATACTTTTGGCATATTGCAATAAAAATAAAGTACCTTTGTGTATTGTGTTTTCTTATGATATTGTGCATATGATACAAGTGGTATAGTAGGAGCTTTACATGTCTCCTAGTTCAGCCTAAGCTGCTTTGCCATAGCTACGTTCTATCAGTCTAAGCTGCTAGAAACACCTCTTCTACACTAATAAGGGATAACTGGACCTGACACAGGGTGTAAGTACGTCTGGTACCCACTACAAGCCAGGCCAGCCTCCTACATTGGTTGTACAGCGGTGGGATAAGTACTTGTAACTACCTACCACTTTGTCATTGTGTACGTTTCATAAGAGAATCATATACAAAACAGTTCAGTGTATGTACACCTAACCAAAAAGTTTTGCTTTTCTTCTCTATAACTTTTTATAAAGTTCTGAAAAGTTTTCTAAAACTTCTAAAAGTTTTCTAAAAGTTAGAAAAATATTTTTCTCTGTTCTTTAAAAAGTTCTGAAACTTTTTCTTCTTTCTCACTATCTCTAAACCTTTTCCGCTATCATGTCTGTGGTAGATTCAGCTCTTAAAATGGTCAATACAACTTATGACAATTCGAATTACAAGAGCCTAAGGAGTCTCTGCTTAGATAGAGGTTTAGTGATAGGAAAGAACCCTACAAAAGAGTTTCTATTTAACATGCTTATTGTAAATGATGAGTCCCAAGCAGGCACATCAGATGAGAGGTTAATAGAAGGTTCCCATTCTGACTCAGGAGAAACCTTGAGGGAGGTGGGGAGGGTTCTGAACAGGGTCTGCCCCTTAGCAGGACACCCAGTAATGTTGGTAGTAATGGAGGTTCCCATCACAGTAGAGAAGCCTTTATTCCTAGAGGCCAAGTTACCAGGGTCCAGATAGTTAGGCACAGATCCCCCTCTGTAGTTTCCAACTTGTCTTCTGTGTCAAAGCATTCCCAACCCACCCACCCTGAGGATAACTTGTTAGAAAGGGAACTCAAAAAGTTGAGGGTTGAAGACACCAGACTGAAGCTTAAACAGCAACAGCTGGCCTTAGATAGGGAATCCCTAGACATTGAGAAGGAGAGACAGAGGTTGGGGTTAGGACCCCGTGGTGGCAGCAGCAGTATTCCTGATAGTAATCCTGTGAGAGAGCATGATTCCAGGAATCTGCACAAGATAGTCCCCCCTTACAAGGAGAGGGATGACATCAACAAGTGGTTTGCTGCACTTGAGAGGGCCTTTATGGTACAGGGGGTCCCTCAAAGGCAGTGGGCTGCTATTTTGTGGCTGTCTTCCACTGGAAAGGGTAGGGATAGGCTCCTTACTGTTAGAGAAAGTGAAGCTAACAATTTTACAGTTTTGAAGGATGCACTCTTGGATGGATTTGGCTTAACCACTGAACAATACAGGATTAAGTTCAGAGACACCAAAAAAGAGTCCTCACAAGACTGGACAGACTTTGTAGACTGTTCAGTGAAGGCCTTGGAGGGGTGGTTACATGGCAGTAAAGTATCTGACTATGAAAGCCTGCATAATCATATTCTGAGAGAGCATATTCTGAATAACTGTGTGTCTGACTTGTTACACCAATATCTAGTGGACTCAGATCTGACCTCTCCCCAAGAATTGGGAAAGAAGGGAGACAAGTGGGTCAGAACAAGAGTGAACAGAAAATTTCATACAGGGGGTGACAAGGATGGCAAGAAGAAGGATGGTAAGTCTTCTGACAAGGGTAGGGACAAAAGTAAAACTGAGTCTTCATCAGGCCCACAAAAATCCTCTGGTGGGGGTGGTGGGTCCAAATCCTCTTCCAATAATCAACCCAAAAAGGCTTGGTGTTATTTGTGTAAAGTCAAAGGCCATTGAACAACTGACTCCAGTTGTCCAATGAAAAACACCAAACCTCCCACTACCACAACCCCTGCTGCAAATTCTAGTGCCCCTAGTAATAGAAGTGGTGGTCGATCCTTTGGCAGAAGGTGAAGAGGGAAATGCAGAGGAACTCTGGTGAGCTCTTGCATTCGGTATCTGAAGAATTCCCCAAAGCAGAGACCCTAAATAGCCAGAAAAGGAGGTTTGGCTGCCAAGGAAGGAGGATTGGCTACCAAGAGAGGTAAGAGCCTATCAGAAGGAGCCTCTGATGTCACCTGCTGGCACTGGCCACTGTTAGGGTGACCACAGAGGCTGTGCTAGTCTCTGAAGGTGCCTTTGATTTGGCTACCTTGGTTGCTTGTCCCCTTAATATGGATAAGTACAATCAACTTCCCCTAATAAATGGTGTTGAGGTACAGGCCTACAGGGACACAGGTGCCAGTGTTACCATGGTAATAGAGAAACTGGTACACCCTGAACAACACCTACTAAGTACCAAGTGACAGACGCTCATAACAACACTCTTAGCCACCCCATGGCTGTTGTGAATCTCAACTGGGGGGGGGGTTACTGGTCCAAAGAAAGTTGTGGTTGCTTCAGATTTACCTGTAGACTGTCTACTAGGAAATGATTTAGAGACATCAGCTTGGGCAGAAGTGGAGTTGGAGGCTCATGCAGCAATGCTGGGCATTCCTGGGCATATATTTGCTTTGACAAGGGCTCAGGCCAAAAAGCAAAAAGGACAGGGTGACTTGGATCCTGGAACAATGGACCAAGTGCTCCCTAAAGCTAGGGGTAGATAGGGTAAATCCCTACCAACTATCCCTCCCTCTACAGATGATTCTCCTTCTGAGGAAGAAGAATTTCCTCCCTGTGCAGAACCTTCACCAGATGAGCTGATAGCAAACCTGTCCCACATTAGAGGGTCTCAGACAGCAAGCTGTCAAACAGCAAAATGAGGATGTCAGTGACTCACATAGAGTTTAGTGGGAGGACAACCTCTTGTACACAGTGGCAAGGAACCCAAAACCTGGAGCAGCCAGGAGATTGGTCATTCCCCTGCAGTACAGAGTTCCTCCTAACTCTGGCACATGACATTCCTTTGGCTGGACATTTGGGTCAGATTAAAACATAGGAAAGGCTTGTCCCCCTGTTTCACTGGCCTAGGATGTCAGAGGACACAAAAGATTTTTTTAAGTCTTGCGTGACCTGCCAAGCCAGTGGCAAGACTGGTGGCACTCCAAAGGCTCCCCTTATTCCACTGCCTGTGGTTGGGGTTCCCTGTGAGAGGGTAGGGGTTGACATAGTTAGCCCCCTTGACCTCCCTACTGCTTCAGGCAATAGGTTTATCTTGGTGGTAGTGGACCATTCCACAAGATATCCTGAAGCAATTCCTCTGAGGACCACTACAGCACCTGCAGTGGCAAAAGCCCTCCTGGGAATCTTTTCCAGGGTGGGCTTCCCAAAAGAGGTTGTATCAGACAGGGGTAGCAACTTTATGTCTGCATACTTGAAGGCCATGTGGAAGAAATGTGGTGTAACATACAAATTCACCACACCTTACCATCCACAAACAAATGGACTGGTAGAGAGGTTTAAGAAAACTCTCAAAGGTATGATAATGGGACTCCCTGAAAAACTCAGGAGATGGGATGTCCTGTTACCTTGCCTCTTTTTTGCTTACCAGGAGGTACCCCAGAAAGGAGTGGGCTTCAGCCCCTTTGAACTCCTCTTTGGGCACCCTGTAAGAGGTCCCCTAACACTTGTAAAGGAGGGTTGGGAACAACCTTTAAAAGCTCGTAAGCAAGACATAGTGGACTTTGTACTCGGCCTAAGATCCAGAATGGCTGAGTACATGAAAAAGGCCAGTAAAAACCTTCAGGCCAGCCAAGAGCTCCAAAAGCAATGGCATGACCAAAAGGCTGTTCTGATTCAGTACCAACCAGGACAGAAGGTGTGGGTATTGGAGCCTGTGGCCCCAAGAGCACTCCAAGACAAATGGAGTGGACCCAATCTAATTGTTGAAAAGAAGGGTGAGGTCACCTACTTGGTTGACCTGGGCACTGCCAGGAGTCCCCTTAGGGTGCTCCATGTCACCCACCTAAAAGCCTACTATGACAGGGCTGATCTCACCCTGCTCATGACAACAGATGAAGGACAGGAAGAAGAGAGTGACCCTCTCCCTGATCTCTTCTCTTCCACTGAAGATGATGCTTTAGTGGAAGGTGTAGTGTTGGCAGACTGTCTTACTGCTGAGCAGAAAGACAACTGCATAAATCTCCTAGGTCAGTTTTCTGAACTCTTTTCAAATGTGCCAGGCACCACATCTTGGTGTGAACACACAATTGATACTGGAGACAGCTTGCCTGTCAAAAGTAAAATTTATAGGCAGCCAGACCATGTCAGGGATTGCATAAAGCAAGAAGTTCAGAAAATGCTTGAACTAGGAGTGGTTGAACATTCTGAAAGCCCATGGGCCTCTCCTGTGGTGCTTGTACCAAAGCCTCACTCAAAAGATGGAAAAAGGGAGATGAGGTTTTGTGGAGATTACAGAGGTCTCAACCAGGTAACAAAAACGGATGCTCACCCTATACCCAGGGCAGATGAGCTCATAGATACACTGGCATCTGCCAAGTATCTAAGCACCTTTGATTTGACTGCAAGGTATTGGCAGATCAAATTATCAGAGGATGGTAAAGCAAAAACTGCATTTTTGACTATTGGAGGTCACTACCAATTCACAGTAACGCCCTTTGGTTTGAAAAATGCACCTGCCACTTTTCAGAGGTTGGTGAATACAGTCCTGCAAGGGTTGGAGGCTTTTAGTGCAGCATATCTGGACGATATAGCTGTCTTTAGCTCCACCTGGGATGATCACCTGGTCCACCTGTGGAAAGTTTTGGAGGCCCTGCAAAATGCAGACCTCACTATCAAGGCTTCAAAGTGTCAGATAGGGCAGGGGGAAGTGGTTTATCTGGGACACCTGGTAGGTGGAGAACAGATTGCACCACTTCAGGGGAAAATCCAAACAATCATATATTGGGTTCCCCCTACAACACAGACCCAGGTGAGAACCTTCCTAGGCCTCACTGGGTATTACAGGAGATTCATTAAAAACTATGGCTCCATTGCAGTCCTACTTAATGATCTCACTAGCAAGAAGATGCCTAAAAAGGTATTGTGGACAGCTAGCTGTCAGAAAGCTTTTGAGGAGCTCAAACAGGCCATGTGCACTGCACCTGTCCTAAAAGCCCATGTTACCCCAAGAAATTAATTGTTCAAACTGATGCATCTGAATTAGGGGTAGGGGCAGTCTTATCACAACTTAACTCTGAGGGCCAGGATCAACCAGTAGCTTTTATCAGCAGAAGGTTGACCCCTATAGAAAAGCGTTGGTCTGCCATTGAGAGGGAGGCCTTTGCTGTGGTCTGGGCACTGAAGAAGTTGAGGCCATACCTGTTTGGCACTCACTTTATTGTTCAGACAGACCACAAACCTCTACTTTGGCTAAAACAAATGAAAGGTGAAAACCCTAAATTGTTGAGGTGGTCCATATCTCTACAGGGAATGGACTATACAGTGGAGCATAGACCTGGGAGTACCCACTCCAATGCAGATGGACTCTCCAGATATTTCCACTTAGACAATGAAGACTCATCAGGTCATGGCTAGTCTTATTGTCCTTCTTTTGGGTGGGGGGGGGTGTGGGGGGTTGTGTAGGAAAGTACCATCTTGCCTGGCATGTTACCCCCATATTTCACTGTATATATGTTGTTTTTGTCTATGTGTCACTGGGACCCTGACAGGCAGGGCCCCAGTGCTCATACGTATGTGCCCTGTATGTGTTCCATGTGTTATGACTGTCTCACTGAGGCTCTGCTAACCAGAACCTCAGTGGTTATGTTCTCTCTGCTTTCCAAATTGTCACTAACAGGTTAGTGACCAATTTCACCAATTCACATTGGCATACTGGAACACCCTTTTAATTCCCTAATATATGGTACTGAGGTACCCAGGGTATTGGAGTTCCAGGAGATCCCTATGGGCTGCAGCATTTCTTTTGCCACCCATAGGGTGTAATGATGTCCCCGCACTCACAAAGTCCGGTGAATTTGCCCTGAACGATGTGGGGGCACCTTGGCTAGTGCCAGGGTGCCCACACACTAAGTAACTTAGCACCCAACCTTTACCAGGTAAAGGTTAGACATATAGGTGACTTATAAGTTACTTAAGTGCAGTGGTAAATGGCTGTGAAATAACGTGGACGTTATTTCACTCAGGCTGCAGTGGCAGGCCTGTGTAAGAATTGTCAGAGCTCCCTATGGGTGGCAAAAGAAATGCTGCAGCCCATAGGGATCTCCTGGAACCCCAATACCCTGGGTACCTCAGTACCATATACTAGGGAATTATAAGGGTGTTACAGTATGCCAATGTGAATTGGTGAAAATGGTCACTAGCCTGTTAGTGACAATTTGTAAAGAAGAGCATAACCACTGAGGTTCTGGTTAGCAGAGCATCAGTGAGACAGTTAGGCATCACACAGGGAACACATACATATAGGTCACAAACGTATGAGCACTGGGGTCCTGGCTAGCAGGGTCCCAGTGACACATAACAAACATACTGAAAACATAGGGTTTTCACTATGAGCACTGGGCCCTGGCTAGCAGGATCCCAGTGAGACAGTGAAAACACCCTGACATATACTCACAAACAGGCCAAAAGTGGGGGTAACAAGGCTAGAAGGAGGCTACTTTCTCACCCCCCCCCCCCCAAATGAAGGATAATAAGGCTAACCTTGGCCAGTTGAGACTTTATTGTCTAAGTGGTGATAAGTAGAGAGTAGCTCTGCAATAGACTGGTTCCTCCCTTTATCATCCACTATATGGTTACTTCCCTGTGGGGATGTAAACCACCCTGTTTGAAGTTTTGTAGCTAAGCAACAATGTGAAGATATATTTTCAGAGTTTCTATCAGTAAGTTTTAGTTTAGAGCAGTGGGAATTGTCCACTGAACCTATTTGTAGTGATGAAAATGCCAGACAGGGATGCTGTCTCAGTAAAGCCATAGCTGGGCAAAAACTTTGTCCATATGGCTGGAAGAGAGAACATGGATGCTGTTTCTCTTGGGTTGGAGCAGGGCAGGGGTGTTGTCCTATGAGCTCCTCACAAGGGCAGGGATGCTGTCCTAAGTGTTGTGAGGCAGTGCAAGGTTTCTGCACTAAAGTTTCTCTGGGAGGGTTGGAGGGATGCTCCATGTTAACTAAAATGGTGCTCTTTTTCTCACCAATGTTAGTTATCCCACAGAGAGGTACTTCTACCTCAGGGAGTTCAGCTATGCCAGCTGATGATTCCCTTGGAACAGGTGCCACCCCAGGAGAGGCTTCTCCCACCACAGGAATGGTATCCTGAATGGTAGGGTGGTTAGGGGATACAGTGATATCCTTTTTACCTGTTGTTGAAGAGGGATCCTGAGTTTTCGGGCCTTCTCTCCTTTGCTTTTTCATTTCAGTAGAAATGAGTGGGAACAATTCCTCAGGGATACCCAGCATGGCTGCATGGGTATACAACTCTATATCAGCCCAACCTGAGGCCTCTAGGTCATTACCTAAGAGACAGTCTACAGGTAAGCTAGGTGACACTACCACCTGCTTAGGGCCAGTAACTCCACCCCAACTAAGTTGAACTATAGCTAAGGGAAGAAACTTAGTGGAGTTATGGGCATCAATAATCTTATACTGTTGTCCAATGATGTGTTGCTCAGGAGCCACTAGGTTTTCAGTCACCAAAGTGATACTGGCACCTGTGTTCCTGTAGGGCTGGGCCTCAACACCATTTATTGAAACTGTCTGCCTGTACTTATCCATTGTAAGGGGACAAGCAGCCAGTGTGGCAAGGCCATGCCACTAGGTGTGACAGAAACTGTCTTGGGACTGACAGCTCCAGTTTCTATGATGGACCCATAAGTGAACCCAACTACACCCTTAGTTTGACTGTTTCCAGCAGTCCCACCACTAGTACCACTACTGCTAGGGGCACTAGAGCTTGATGTATTAGTGGTGGTAGGCTCAGGGGGTTTACCTGGACAGGACTTATCCCCTGGCCTATGGCCTCTGTTTTTACACACAAAGCACCAAGGCTTTTTAATGTGTGCAGGTTGTGAAGAAGAGGAAGAATTTGTTTTATCCCCACCCCCTGAAGAGTGTTTAGGATTTGAAGAAGGATCTTTGGTTTTCCCCTTGTCCCCATGCTTATCCTGAGATTTCTCACCATCTTTCTTCTTGCCATCCTTGTCACCCCCTGTATGAACTTTTCTGTTCACTCTTGTTCTGACCCATTTGTCTGCCTTCTTTCCCAATTCTTGGGAAGATGTCAGATCTGAGTCCACTAGATACTGGTGCAACAAATCAGACACACAATTATTAAGAATATGCACTCTCAGGATTAAGTTATACAGGCTTTCATAGTCAGAAACTTTACTGCCATGTAACCACCCCTCCAAGGCCTTCACTGAATGGTCAACAAAGTCTACCCAGTCTTGTGAAGACTCCTTTTTGGTTTCTCTGAACTTGATCCTGTACTGTTCAGTGGTTAAGCCATAACCATCTAGGAGTGCATTCTTAAGAACTGTAAAATTATTGGCATCACTTTCCTTCACGGTAAGGAGCCTATCCCTACCATTTCCACTGAAAGATAGCCATAGGATAGCAGCCCATTGCCTTTGAGGGACCCCCTGTACAACACAGGCCCTCTCAAGTGCAGCAAACCACTTGTTAATGTCATCCCCCTCCTTGTAAGGGGGAACTATCTTGTGCAGATTCCTAGAATCATGCTTTTTTACAGGATTACTATCTGTAATACTGCTGCTGCCACCATGGGGTCCAAACCCCAACCTCTGTCTTTCTTTTTCTAAGTCAAATGCTTGTCTGTCTAGATCCAGCTGTTGCTTCTTGAGCTTCAGTCTGGATTCTTCCACTCTCAATCTATTGAGTCCCCTTTCTAACATTCTTTCTTCAGGGAGGGTGGGTTGGGCATGCTTTGACACAGAAGAATGGTGAGAATGAACAGAGGGAGACCTGTCCCTAACAGATGGCACTCTAACAACCTGGCCTAAAGGAGCTATCTCTATACTATGATGAGAACTCACATCAGTACCAGCCCTGCTAGGTGGACTGCTAAGGGGCAGGTTGGGAAGGTTCCCTTCTAACCCTTTTACTGGGGGTGCCCCAGAGTCAGAGTGTGAACCATCAGCTAATCGCTCACCAGAGGTGCCAACTAAGGTCTTATCCTGTTCAATGAGCATATTAACTAACAGTTCTCATGAGGGATTCTTCCCTACGCCTAAACCTCTTTCAATGCAGAGACTCCTTGCTCCCTTCCAGCTAAGGTGGTCATAAGCAACTTTGGTCAGATCAACAGTTTGACTTCTACCAGACATTATAGAAAAGGTTTAAGGGACAGAAAAAGAAAGAAAAAGTTTCAGAAATTTTTGAAGAACAGGAAAAAAAACTTTTTCAACTTTTAAGAACTTTTTGAAAGTTTTAGAGGTACTTTTCAGCACTTAGCAAAGGGATAAGAGAAGAAAAGCAAAACTTTTTGGTTAGGTGTACATACCCTGAACTTGTTTTGTATATTTTTCTCTTATGAAAAGTACAAAATGACAAAGTGGTAAGTAGTTGCAAGTACTTATCCCACCGCTGCACAACCAATGTAGGAGGCTGGCCTGGCTTGCAGGGGGTACCAAGGGGTACTTACACCTTGCACCAGGTCCAGGCATCCCTTATTAGTGTAGAGGGGTGTCTAGCAGCTTAGGCTGATAGAAAAGGTAGCTTAGCAGAGCAGCTTAGGCTGAACTAGGAGGCATGTAAAGCTCCTAATATACCACTGGTGTCATATGCACAATATCATAAGAAAACACAATACACAAGATATATGTACACAATACCTAAAATATGCAGTAATAGCAATAGAAAACAGTGCAAGCAATGTATAGTCACAATAGGTTGCAATGAGAGCACATAGGTACAGGGGCAACACAAACCATATACTCTAGAAGTGGAATGCGAACCACGAATGGACCCCAAACCTATGTGACCTTGTAGAGGGTCGCTGGGACTGTAAGAAAACAGTGAGGGTTAGAAAAATAGCCCACCCCAAGACCCTGAAAAGTGGGTGCAAAGTGCACCTAAGTTCCCCAAAGAGCACAGAAGTCGTGATAGGGGAATTCTGCAAGGAAGCCCAACACCAGCAGTGCAACAACGATGGATTTCCTGACAAGGGTACCTGTGGAACAAGGGGACCAAGTTCAAGAGTCACGATCAAGTCGGGAGTGGGCAGATGCCCAGGAAATGCCAGCTGTGGGTGCAAAGAAGCTGCCACCGGATGGTAGAAGCTGTGGATTCTGCAAGAACAACAAGGGCTAGAAACTTCCCCTTTGGAGGATGGATGTCTCACGTCGTAAAGAGTTGTGCAGAGGTGTTTCCGTGCAGAAAGACTGAAAACAAGCCTTGCTAGCTGCAAGGGTCACGGTTAGGGTTTTTGGATGCTGCTGTGGCCCAGGAGGGACCAGGATGTCGCCAATTGCGTGAGAAGACAGAGGGGTCATCCAGCAAGACAAGGAGCCTACTCAGAAGCAAGCAGCACCCGCAGAAGTTCCGGAACAGGCACTACAAAGTGGAGTGAACCCGAGCTCACCAGAAGTCACAAAGGAGGGACCAACGACGCCGGAGGACAACTCACGAGGTCGTCCACTGCAAGTTTAGAGTGCCGGGGACCCAGGCTTGGCTGTGCACAAAGGAAATCCTGGAAGAGTGCACAGGAGCCGGAGTACCTGCAAAACACGCTGTTCCCAGCAATGCAGTCTAGCGTGGGGAGGCAAGGACTTACCTCCACCAAACTTAGACTGAAGAGTCACTGGACTGTGGGAGTCACTTGGACAGAGTTGCTGAGTTCAAGGGACCTCGCTCGTCGTGCTGAGAGGAGTCCCAGCGGACCGGTGATGCAGTTCTTTGGTGCCTGCGGTTGCAGGGGGAAGATTCCGTCGACCCACGGGAGATTTCTTCGGAGCTTCTAGTGCAGAGAGGAGGCAGACTACCCCCACAGCATGCACCACCAGGAAAACAGTCGAGAAGGCGGCCGGATCAGCGTTACAAGGTCGCAGTAGTCGTCTTTGCTACTTTGTTGCAGTTTTGCAGGCTTCTAGAGCAGTCAGCGGTCGATTCCTTGGCAGAAAGTGAAGAGAGAGATGCAGAGGAACTCTGATGAGCTCTTGCATTCGTTATCTAAAGAATTCCCCAAAGCAGAGACCCTAAATAGCCAGAAAAGGAGGTTTGGCTACTTAGGAGAGAGGATAGGCTAGCAACACCTGGAGGAGCCTATCAGAAGGAGTCTCTGACGTCACCTGCTGGCCCTGGCCACTCAGAGCAGTCCAGTGTGCCAGCAGCACCTCTGTTCCCAAGATGGCAGAGGTCTGGAGCACACTGGAGGAGCTCTGGGCACCTCCCAGGGGAGGTGCAGGTCAGGGGAGTGGTCACTCCCCCTTCCTTTGTCCAGTTTACCGCCAGAGCAGGGCTGGGGGATCCCTGAACCGGTGTAGACTGTCTTATGCAGAGATGGGCACCATCTGTGCCCATGAAAGCATTTCCAGAGGCTGGGGGAGGCTACTCTTCCCCAGCCCTGACACCTTTTTCCAAAGGGAGAGGGTGTAACACCCTCTCTCTGAGGAAGTCCTTTGTTCTGCCTTCTTGGGCCAAGCCTGGCTGGACCCCAGGAGGGCAGAAACCTGTCTGAGGGGTTGGCAGCAGCTGCAGTGAAACCCCGGGAAAGGTAGTTTGGCAGTACCCGGGTCTGTGCTAGAGACTCGGGGGATCATGGAATTGTCTCCCCAATGCCAGAATGGCATTGGGGTGACAATTCCATGATCTTAGACATGTTACATGGCCATGTTCGGAGTTAACATTGTGACGCTATACATAGGTAGTGACCTATGTATAGTGCACGCGTGTAATGGTGTCCCAGCACTCACAAAGTCCGGGGAATTTGCCCTGCACAATGTGGGAGCACCTTGGCTAGTGCCAGGGTGCCCACACACTAAGTAACTTAGCACCCAACCTTTACCAGGTAAAGGTTAGACATATAGGTGACTTATAAGTTACTTAAGTGCAGTGGTAAATGGCTGTGAAATAACGTGGACGTTATTTCACTCAGGCTGCACTGGCAGGCCTGTGTAAGAATTGTCAGATCTCCCTATGGGTGGCACAAGAAATGCTGCAGCCTATAGGGATCTCCTGGAACCCCAATACCCTGGGTACCTCAGTACCATATACTAGGGAATTATAAGGGTGTTCCAGTATGCCAATGTAAATTGGTGAAATTGGTCACTAGCCTGTTAGTGACAATTTGGAAAGAAAATGAGAGAGCATAATCACTGAGGTTCTGGATAGCAGAGCCTCAGTGAGACAGTTAGTCATAACACAGGTAACACATACAGGGCACACTAATGAGCACTGGGGCCCTGGCTGGCAGGGTCCCAGTGACACATACAACTAAAACAACATATATACAGTGAAATATGGGGGTAACATGCCAGGCAAGATGGTACTTTCCTACAGATTTCTTCGGAGCTTCTTGTGCAGAGAGGAGGCAGACTACCCCCACAGCATGCACCACCAGGAAAACAGTCGAGAAGGCGGCCGGATCAGCGTTACAAGGTCGTAGTAGTCGTCTTTGCTACTTTGTAGCAGTTTTGCAGGCTTCCAGAGCAGTCAGCGGTCGATTCCTTGGCAGAAGGTGAAGAGAGAGATACAGAGGAACTCTGATGAGCTCTTCCATTCGTTATCTAAGGAATTCCCAAAAGCAGAGACCCTAAATAGCCAGAAAAGGAGGTTTGGCTACCTAGGAGAGAGGATAGGCTAGCAACACCTTAAGGAGCCTATCACAAGGAGTCTCTGACGTCACCTGCTGGCACTGGCCACTCAGAGCAGTCCAGTGTGCCAGCAGCACCTCTGTTTCCAAGATGGCAGAGGTCTGGAGCACACTGGAGGAGCTCTGGGCACCTCCCAGGGGAGGCGCAGGTCAGGGAAGTGGTCACTCCCCTTTCCTTTGTCCAGTTTAGCACCAGAGCAGGGCTGGGGGATCCCTGAACCGGTGTAGACTGGCTTCTGCAGAAATGGGCACCATCTGTGCCCATGAAAGCATTTCCAGAGGCTGGGGGAGGCTACTCCTCCCCAGCCCTAACACCTTTTTCCAAAGGGAGAGGGTGTAACACCCTCTCTCTGAGGAAGTCCTTTGTTCTGCCCTCCTGGGCCAAGCCTGGCTGGACCCCAGGAGGGCAGAAACCTGTCTGAGGGGTTGGCACCAGCAGCAGCTGCAGTGAAACACCGGGAAATTTAGTTTGGCAGTACCCGGGTCTGAGCTAGAGACTCGGGGGATCATGGAATTGTCTCCCCAATGCCAGAATGGCATTGGGGTGACAATTCCATGATCTTAGACATGTTACATGGCCATGTTCGGAGTTACCATTGTGACGCTATACATATGTCGTGACATATGTATAGTGCACACGTGTAATGGTATCCCCGCACTCACAAAATCTGGGGAATTTGCCTTGAACAATTTGGGAGCACCTTGGCTAGTGCCAGGGTGCCCACACACTAAGTAACTTAGCACCCAACCTTTACCAGGTAAAGGTTAGACATATAGGTGACTTATAAGTTACTTAAGTGCAGTGGTAAATGTCTGTGAAATAACGTGGACGTTATTTCACTCAGGCTGCACTGGCAGGCCTGTGTAAGCATTGTCAGATCTCCCTATGGGTGGCACAAGAAATGCTGCAGCCTATAGGGATCTCCTGGAACCCCAATACCCTGGGTACCTCAGTACCATATACTAGGGAATTATAAGGGTGTTCCAGTATGCCAATGTAAATTGGTGAAATTGGTCACTAGCCTGTTAGTGACAATTTGGAAAGAAAATGATAGAGCATAATCACTGAGGTTCTGGATAGCAGAGCCTCAGTGAGACAGTTAGTCATAACACAGGTAACACATAGAGGGCACACTTATGAGCACCGGGGCCCTGGCTGGCAGGGTCCCAGTGACACATACAACTAAAACAACATATATACAGTGAAATATGGGGGTAACATGCCAGGCAAGATGGTACTTTCCTACAGATTTCTTCGGAGCTTCTAGTGCAGAGAGGAGGCAGACTACCCCCACAGCATGCACCACCAGGAAAACAGTCGAGAAGGCGGCCGGATCAGCGTTACAAGGTCGCAGTAGTCGTCTTTGCTACTTTGTTGCAGTTTTGCAGGCTTCCAGAGCAGTCAGCGGTCGATTCCTTGGCAGAAAGTGAAGAGAGAGATGCAGAGGAACTCTGATGAGCTCTTGCATTCGTTATCTAAAGAATTCCCCAAAGCAGAGACCCTAAATAGCCAGAAAAGGAGGTTTGGCTACTTAGGAGAGAGGATAGGCTAGCAACACCTGGAGGAGCCTATCAGAAGGAGTCTCTGATGTCACCTGCTGGCCCTGGCCACTCAGAGCAGTCCAGTGTGCCAGCAGCACCTCTGTTTCCAAGATGGCAGAGGTCTGGAGCACAATGGAGGAGCTCTGGGCACCTCCCAGGGGAGGTGCAGGTCAGGGGAGTGGTCACTCCCCTTTCCTTTATCCAGTTTAGCGCCAGAGCAGGGCTGGGGGATCCCTGAACCGGTGTAGACTGTCTTATGCAGAGATGGGCACAATCTGTGCCCATCAAAGCATTTCCAGAGGCTGGGGGAGGCTACTCTTCCCCAGCCCTGACACCTTTTTCCAAAGGGAGAGGGTGTAACACCCTCTCTCTGAGGAAGTCCTTTGTTCTGCCTTTCTGGGCCAAGCCTGGCTGGACCCCAGCAGCGCAGAAACCTGTCTGAGGGGTTGGCAGCAGCTGCAGTGAAATCCCGGGAAAGGTAGTTTGGCAGTACCCGGGTCTGTGCTAGAGACTCGGGGGATCATGGAATTGTCTCCCCAATGCCAATATGGCATTGGGGTGACAATTCCATGATCTTAGACATGTTACATGGCCATGTTCGGAGTTAACATTGTGACGCTATACATAGGTAGTGACCTATGTATAGTGCACGCGTGTAATGGTGTCCCCGCACTCACAAAGTCCGGGGAATTTGCCCTGCACAATGTGGGAGCACCTTGGCTAGTGCCAGGGTGCCCACACACTAAGTAACTTAGCACCCAACCTTTACCAGGTAAAGGTTAGACATATAGGTGACTTATAAGTTACTTAAGTGCAGTGGTAAATGGCTGTGAAATAACGTGGACGTTATTTCACTCAGGCTGCACTGGCAGGCCTGTGTAAGAATTGTCAGATCTCTCTATGGGTGGCACAAGAAATGCTGCAGCCTATAGGGATCTCCTGGAACCCCAATACCCTGGGTACCTCAGTACCATATACTAGGGAATTATAAGGGTGTTCCAGTATGCCAATGTAAATTGGTGAAATTGGTCACTAGCCTGTTAGTGACAATTTGGAAAGAAAATGAGAGAGCATAATCACTGATGTTCTGGATAGCAGAGCCTCAGTGAGACAGTTAGTCATAACACAGGTAACACATACAGGGCACACTTATGAGCACTGGGGCCCTGGCTGGCAGGGTCCCAGTGACACATACAACTAAAACAACATGTATACAGTGAAATATGGGGGTAACATGCCAGGCAAGATGGTACTTTCCTACAGATTTCTTCGGAGCTTCTAGTGCAGAGAGGAGGCAGACTACCCCCACAGCATGCACCACCAGGAAAACAGTCGAGAAGGCGGCCGGATCAGCGTTACAAGGTCGCAGTAGTCGTCTTTGCTACTTTGTTGCAGTTTTGCAGGCTTCCAGAGCAGTCAGCGGTCGATTCCTTGGCAGAAAGTGAAGAGAGAGATGCAGAGGAACTCTGATGAGCTCTTGCATTCGTTATCTAAAGAATTCCCCAAAGCAGAGACCCTAAATAGCCAGAAAAGGAGGTTTGGCTACTTAGGAGAGAGGATAGGCTAGCAACACCTGGAGGAGCCTATCAGAAGGAGTCTCTGATGTCACCTGCTGGCCCTGGCCACTCAGAGCAGTCCAGTGTGCCAGCAGCACCTCTGTTTCCAAGATGGCAGAGGTCTGGAGCACAATGGAGGAGCTCTGGGCACCTCCCAGGGGAGGTGCAGGTCAGGGGAGTGGTCACTCCCCTTTCCTTTATCCAGTTTAGCGCCAGAGCAGGGCTGGGGGATCCCTGAACTGGTGTAGACTGTCTTATGCAGAGATGGGCACAATCTGTGCCCATCAAAGCATTTCCAGAGGCTGGGGGAGGCTACTCTTCCCCAGCCCTGACACCTTTTTCCAAAGGGAGAGGGTGTAACACCCTCTCTCTGAGGAAGTCCTTTGTTCTGCCTTCCTGGGCCAAGCCTGGCTGGACCCCAGCAGCGCAGAAACCTGTCTGAGGGGTTGGCAGCAGCTGCAGTGAAATCCCGGGAAAGGTAGTTTGGCAGTACCCGGGTCTGTGCTAGAGACTCGGGGGATCATGGAATTGTCTCCCCAATGCCAATATGGCATTGGGGTGACAATTCCATGATCTTAGACATGTTACATGGCCATGTTCGGAGTTAACATTGTGACGCTATACATAGGTAGTGACCTATGTATAGTGCACGCGTGTAATGGTGTCCCCGCACTCACAAAGTCCGGGGAATTTGCCCTGCACAATGTGGGAGCACCTTGGCTAGTGTCAGGGTGCCCGCACACTAAGTAACTTAGCACCCAACCTTTACCAGGTAAAGGTTAGACATATAGGTGACTTATAAGTTACTTAAGTGCAGTGGTAAATGGCTGTGAAATAACGTGGACGTTATTTCACTCAGGCTGCACTGGCAGGCCTGTGTAAGAATTGTCAGATCTCCCTATGGGTGGCACAAGAAATGCTGCAGCCTATAGGGATCTCCTGGAACCCCAATACCCTGGGTACCTCAGTACCATATACTAGGGAATTATAAGGGTGTTCCAGTATGCCAATGTAAATTGGTGAAATTGGTCACTAGCCTGTTAGTGACAATTTGGAAAGAAAATGAGAGAGCATAATCACTGAGGTTCTGGATAGCAGAGCCTCAGTGAGACAGTTAGTCATAACACAGGTAACACATACAAGGCACACTTATGAGCACCGGGGCCCTGGCTGGCAGGGTCCCAGTGACACATACAACTAAAACAACATATATACAGTGAAATATGGGGGTAACATGCCAGGCAAGATGGTACTTTCCTACAGATTTCTTCGGAGCATCAAGTGCAGAGAGGAGGCAGACTACCCCCACAGCATGCACCACCAGGAAAACAGTCGAGAAGGCGGCCGGATCAGCGTTACAAGGTCGCAGTAGTCGTCTTTGCTACTTTGTTGCAGTTTTGCAGGCTTCCAGAGCAGTCAGCGGTCGATTCCTTGGCAGAAAGTGAAGAGAGAGATACAGAGGAACTCTGATGAGCTCTTCCATTCGTTATCTAAAGAATTCCCCAAAGCAGAGACCCTAAATAGCCAGAAAAGGAGGTTTGGCTACTTAGGAGAGAGGATAGGCTAGCAACACCTGGAGGAGCCTATCAGAAGGAGTCTCTGACGTCACCTGCTGGCCCTGGCCACTCAGAGCACTCCAGTGTGCCAGCAGCACCTCTGTTTCCAAGATGGCAGAGGTCTGGAGCACACTGGAGGAGCTCTGGGCACCTCCCAGGGGAGGTGCAGGTCAGGGGAGTGGTCACTCCCCTTTCCTTTGTCCAGTTTACCGCCAGAGCAGGGCTGGGGGATCCCTGAACCGGTGTAGATTGTCTTATGCAGAGATGGGCACCATCTGTGCCCATCAAAGCATTTCCAGAGGCTGGGGGAGGCTACTCTTCCCCAGCCCTGACACCTTTTTCCAAAGGGAGAGGGTGTAACACTCTGAGGAAGTCCTTTGTTCTGCCTTCCTGGGCCAAGCCTGCCTGGACCCCAGGAGGGCAGAAACCTGGGGTTGGCAGCAGCTGTAGTGAAACCCCGGGAAAGGTAGTTTGGCAGTACCCGGGTCTGTGCTAGAGACTCAGGGGATCATGGAATTGTTTCCCCAATGCCCCAATGCCAAAATGGCATTGGGTTGACAATTCCATGATCTTAGACATGTTACATGGCCATGTTCGGAGTTAACATTGTGACGCTATACATAGGTAGTGACCTATGTATAGTGCATGCGTGTAATGGTGTCCCCGCACTCACAAAGTCCGGGGAATTTGCCCTGAACAATGTGGGAGCACCTTGGCTAGTGCCAGGGTGCCCACACACTAAGGGGGTTATTCCAACTTTGGAGGAGTGTTAATCCGTCCCAAAAGTGACGGTAAAGTGACGGATATACCACCAGCCGTATTACGAGTTCCATAGGATATAATGGACTCGTAATACGGCTGGTGGTAAATCCGTCACTTTTCCGTCACTTTTGGGACGGATTAACACCTCCTCCAAAGTTGGAATAACCCCCTAAGTAACTTAGCACCCAACCTTTACCAGGTAAAGGTTAGACATATAGGTGACTTATAAGTTACTTAAGTGCAGTGGTAAATGGCTGTGAAATAACGTGGACGTTATTTCACTCAGGCTGCAGTGGCAGGCCTGTGTAAGAATTGTCAGAGCTCCCTATGGGTGGCAAAAGAAATGCTGCAGCCCATAGGGATCTCCTGCAACCCCAATACCCTGGGTACCTCAGTACCTTATACTAGGGAATTATCAGGGTGTTACAGTATGCCAATGTGAATTGGTGAAATTGGTCACTAGCCTGTTAGTGACAATTTGTAAAGAGAGAGCATAACCACTGAGGTTCTGGTTAGCAGAGCCTCAGTGAGACAGTTAGGCATCACACAGGGAACACATACATATAGGTCACAAACTTATGAGCACTGGGGTCCTGGCTAGCAGGGTCCCAGTGACACATAACAAACATACTGAAAACATAGGGTTTTCACTATGAGCACTGGGCCCTGGCTAGCAGGATCCCAGTGAGACAGTGAAAACACCCTGACATACACTCACAAACAGGCCAAAAGTGGGGGTAACAAGGCTAGAAAGAGGCTACTTTCTCACACACCGGTCCTCTGGGTCCCCTCTCAGCACGACGAGCGTGGTCCCTGGAACTCAGCAACTCTGTCCAAGTGACTCCCACAGTCCAGTGACTCTTCAGTCCAAGTTTGGTGGAGGTAAGTCCTTGCCTCCCCACGCTAGACTGCATTGCTGGGTACCGCGTGATTTGCAACTGCTCCGGCCCCTGTGCACTCTTCCAGGATTTCCTTTGTGCACAGCCAAGCCTGGGTCCCCGACACTCTAACCTGCAGTGCACAACCTTCTGAGTTGTCCTCCGGCGTCGTGGGACTCCCTTTTGTGACTTCATGTGGACTCCGGTTCACTCCTCTTCTAAGTGCCTGTTCCGGTAGTTCTGCGGGTGCTGCCTGCTTCTGTGAGGGCTCCCTGACTTGCTGGGTGCCCCCTCTGTCTCCTCATCCAAGTGGCGACATCCTGGTCCCTCCTGGGCCACAGCAGCATCCAAAAACCCTAACCGCAACCCTTGCAGCTAGCAAGGCTTGTTTGCGGTCTTTCTGCGTGGGAACACCTCTGCAAGCTTCTTCACGACGTGGGACATCCATCCTCCAAAGGGGAAGTTCCTAGTCCTCTCCGTTCTTGCAGAACACCAAGCTTCTTCCACCCGGTGGCAGCTTCCGTGCATCCTCAGCTGGCATTTCCCGGTCATCTGCCCACTCTCGACACTGTCGCAACTCTTGGACTTGGTCCCCTTGTCTTACAGTTACTCAGGTTTGGAAATCCACTGTTGTTGCATTGCTGGTGTTGGTCTTCCTTGCAGAATTCCCCTATCATGACTTCTGTGTTCTCTGGGGGTTGTAGGTACACTTTACACCTACCTTTCAGTGTCTTGGGGTGGGCTATTTTTCTAACCCTCACTGTTTTCTTACAGTCCCAGCGACCCTCTACAAGCTCACATAGGTTTGGGGTCCATTCGTGGTTCACATTCCACTTTTGGAGTTTATGGTTTGTGTTGCCCCTATACCTATGTGCTCCTATTGCAATCTATTGTAACTCTACACTGCTTGCATTACTTCCTTTTGCTATTACTGCATATTTTTGGTATTGTGTACATATATCTTGTGTATATTTGGCATCCTCATACTGAGGGTACTCATTGAGATACTTTTGGCATATTGTCATAAAAATAAAGTACCTTTATTTTTAGTATATCTGTGTATTGTGTTTTCTTATGATATTGTGCATATGACACCAGTGGTATAGTAGGAGCTTTGCATGTCTCCTAGTTCAGCCTAAGCTGCTTTGCTATAGCTACCTTCTATCAGCCTTAGCTGCTAGAAACACCTCTTCTACACTAATAAGGGATAACTGGACCTGGCATAAGGTGTAAGTACCTCTGGTACCCACCACAAGCCAGGCCAGCCTCCTACACCCAGCGACCCTCTACAAGCTCACATAGGTTTAGGGTCCATTCGTGGTTCGCATTCCACTTTTGGAGTATATGGTTTGTGTTGCCCCTATACCTATGTGCTCCTATTGTAATTCTACACTGTTTGCATTACTTTTCTTGCTATTACTTACCTAATTTTGGTTTGTGTACATATAACTTGTGTATATATCTTATCCTCTTACTGAGGGTAGTCACTAAGATACTTTTGGCATATTGTCATAAAAATAAAGTACCTTTATTTTTAGTATATCTATGTATTGTGTTTTCTTATGATATTGTGCATATGATACAAGTGGTATAGTAGGAGCTTTACATGTCTCCTAGTTTAGCCTAAGCTGCTTTGCCATAGCTACCTTCTATCAGTCTAAGCTGCTAGAAACACCTCTTCTACACTAATAAGGGATAACTGGACCTGGCACAAGGTGTAAGTACCTCTGGTACCCACTACAAGTCAGGCCAGCCTCCTACATAGTGCACCCTGCCTTAGGGCTTTAAGGCTTGGTAGACAGGTGACTTACCTATGCTACAGGCAGTATTTGTTTGCATGGCTGTTAGAGGACGGTTCTGACCATCAGGTCTGCCCTGATTTTTTTTATATCTGACCACCTGGTTTTTGACTGTTTACTGTGAGGAAGCCTCCTATGAGGTGACTCCCGCACAATAAACACATGGTAAAATGGACTGCACGTGTTTACCGCTGGTGTTGCCGTGCTAAGGAAAGGCTGCTGTGGCGCAGCAAGGCAGGAGGCCCCGGGCATGTTACATGTGATCATGTGTGCGCATGGATGTGCACCCATGTGAGGGCTGTGGGAGGAGGATTCCTAGTGTGCGCAGCCCAAGAACTGCGCTTAGGTAGTCCTGGTGCAGGAGGAACTATGCAGAGTAGGTGGCGACCTGGAGTAGGTCTCATGAGAGAGGTGTATACATATGAGGGAGAGTCAGTGTGCTTACTGTCTTTTCACTGTAGGGACACCCAGTTCAATGCCAATGTCAGGGTGCTTAAGATATTTCCATTGGGGGAATACTCCATTGAATGTCAATGGGAAAGGAGGGCCTAGGGTGCAACTCCAGTTCTCTGGGGTCCACCGAGACCAGAGTCACACCAAAGTACACTGTAACCTGTAAGAAAAGAATGATGCAGTAGGTTACAAGAGCATAGTTGTACAACTTATGGGTCATCCAGGGATGTCATCTTTCTCTGACTCAGCTCAGGATTAGGGCCAATTACTGCTCTGTCCAGTTGCTGGAGCAGGGCCTAGCATCGATCAGCCAGCTGTCATTCCGTGCCAGGAGCAGGCTGGAGAAGCCCTGCGAGGAATGTCAGGAAGGAGGGGCTGAGACTTTCAGAGCACATGTGGCAACTAACTCCTGGAGGATGCCATCTTGAGCTATCCCAGAAGACTGTGCAAGAAGGAGGGGACGGGGGCAAGGAAGTGATGTGGCACATCTGGATAGGCCAGAGGTGCAGACCTGCTGGACACTTCCGCCCCCACTTAAAAGGTCCTGCACAGGGGAGAGCTCTCTCTCTTGGCTGTGCTTCACTGCTGGACACTGGGACTGCAGACGGGCGTCATGGACAACTGGAAGGAAGAACCTCCTGACTGCCCTTGGGGCAGGGACTCTGCCCCTGAAGGATTCCAGGCAAGTGAGGCGAATGCCACGGCCAGGCAAGCTGGCCCCCTTACCCCCCCAGAGGACTAGTTGGGGGAAGGACTGGGCTAGCGCAAGTAGAGAGCGCTGCCCAGAAGGAAAAGAGGGAACCCAGAGGAAAGATTGGCGCAGGAGTCAGTGGGACTGGCTCCTTGATGATCTGGGACCCTTCCAGGCAGGAGGCCTAAGGAGAGTGCTCTTGGTGGCAAGGGCTTGTCAACAGGAGCGGAACGACACAAGAATGATGAAAATTGGCCCTTGGGAGCCCGAGATATCACAGGACAAAGGATGGCGACCTTTGACCTTTGGGAAAGCAGCTACGAAGCGTGTGGAGCTCCGCAGCTGCTTGAGACTGTGCCCCCAGGGTGAGCCAGGGCCTGGGGGCTGCCCAGGAGGAAGAGGAGCAAGGGGGGTGCCGTCGCACTCCCCCTCGCAGAAGAGGAAGGTACCCCGGACCCCATCCCGGGGCCCCGTGAAGCCTGGTTCATTTTTGGTGTTCTCAAATGGGGGGGCGCCGTCGCGCACCCCCCTGCCGCTGTGGAAAGGGGACCCTGGGCCCCATCCCGGGGCACCCGGCGGCGAAGACAAGCCGGGGAGCTCCGTCGCGCTTCCCGTGAAGGGAAGAATGGGGTGGGTGCCGTCGCGCACCCCCCAGCAGAAGGGAAGTCGGGGAGCGCCGTCGCGCTCTCCGTGAAGATGGTGAAATGGGGCCTCGGACCCCATCCCGGGGCCCCTTGAAGAGGCAGGAGCGGGGCGCCGTCGCGCACCCCCAGCCGAAGCGGAAGTCGGGGAGCACCGTCGCGCTCCCCGTGAAGGTGGCCAGAGGGGCCCGGACCCCATCCCGGGGCCCCGAGCAGAAGAGGGCCTGGGGGAGCGCCGTCGCGCTCCGCACTGAAGAGAAGAGGGGCCCGGACCCCATCCCGGGCCCCGAGAAGAGGACGACTCCGGGGAGCGCCGTTGCGCTCCCTGTTGCCAGGAAGAGGGGCCCAGACCCCATCCCAGGGCCTGAAGATGCCAGGAGGAAAGGGGAGTGCAGCCACACGCGGCCCATCCGGCTGCAAGCATCCCTGTGTCTGCCCGCCGGAGCGGGCAGACTTCAATGCAGCTGGCCGGCTCCCGCGGCAGCAACCGGAGGTGCTGGCCATGCGGGGAGCCGGCGGGGGCGGCCAGGGGTGGGCTCCCTGGGCCGCCCTCCAACGAGAGATCCTCTTTGTGGTACGGGGGTGTCCGGGTGGGACCGGCACCCCCCAAGATGAAAGGCATAAGAAAACGGGCACAGGGGCTCTCCCCAGCGCAGCGGGAGAGCCGCTCATCAGGTATGCAGCCACCCCAGCATGCTTTGCGGGGCAGGGGGCTGCTGTATGAGCCCCCAAAACGCCTGTGGTGGTCCCAGGGAGATGGGGCCACCACCAACGGAGCACTAGGAGACAGGGGGAGCTGCAGGAGCAGTGCAGCCTCCCCCCAACATCTGTTGGTGTCCCACCCTAGGTAGGGTCGGACACACGAGAGATAACCCCTCAAGGGTTGGATGGATATTTGAAGCAGAAGCTTCAGTGAACTTTTGTTCCTGGTTGTGCAAGGGTGCCTACCATAGGTGTAGGTTGGTATGGCCCTATGTATTCTACTGTTGTTTTATGGTTAAGTAGGCGTAATCCCAAAGTAATCTAAAAGTAATCCTGATGGTTATAATGCTAGAATTTGGTCTCTTATGTTCCCTGATTATGCTAATTTGAATAATGATACTGACAGTCATCTCTTGGCAATATGAAAGTATTTAATCACAAATGTAGGTGTCATCATTGCACTGTACTGTTGAATGCTGTCAAAATGTTCAAATGTCGCAAGGGGGCAGTGGGATTCTTTTGCCATGTGGATTGTTGGATTATATTCTCCCTTGAGGAGACCTGAGAGATTACATACTGTTTGCCCAGAGTGATTCTATCACTTTGTATATATTTGTAGATTGTTGCATAGTATTGAGTAGTGTGTGTGAATAATAAATGTACTTTTACTTTATCAAAAGAAAAAGCACAGACTGGACATTCATTTATTAAGAGTCATGCTTGCGTGCTTGTGAATGGGGATTACTAGCCCACACCACCTACCTTGAGTAAGCCTTGCGGTTGTGTGCGGACTCGTTACTTGTGCAGGCCACACAAGTAATGACCCACCTTCCAACAATGGCATCCTGAGAGGGATGCCATGTCGACTTTGCCTTTTTCTCCCCACCAACACACACAATCTGCAAAGGCAGTGTACATGTGTTAGGTTAGGGGTCGCTTAGGGTGGCAAAACACATGCTGCAGCCCTTAAAGATCTTCCCTGGTCACAGGGCCCTTGGTACCACTGGCACCTTTTACAAGGGACTTATCTGTGTGCCAGGGGTGTGCCAATTGGGGAACAATGGTACATTTTTTTGTGAAAGAACATTGGTGGTGGGGCTTGGTTAGCACGATCCCAGCACATTCTCAAGTCAAGTCAGTATCAATATAGGCAAAAAGTGTGGGGGAGCAACTGTAACAAGGAGCCATTTTCCTATAAAATGCTTCTTCGTACATGGTGTAATCCTTTATTTCTTTGGCTGGAATATCGATATTTTCGATTTTGTCATAATTCCATCCTTATGTATGATCTGCGTGTTTCAGGATGGGTGTTCTCCACTAAATGCAACTCCAAGCCACACAGTGCCACTCCACTGTACTGAATGCAACACTATTCCACAACTCACTTCACACCACAAAATATCACTCCATTCAATGCCAGTACACTATAAGCAACACAATGTCACTCCCTGCAAACCCACACCACACAATGGTACACCTCTCCATACCAATCCACACAATACCAACTCCACCAGCACCAAGCCACTACACTCTACACCACTAGTTTTCAATTTTTTTAATGTGAGGCCACTCCTTCCCCCAGTGGGGGAATAATAATTGTGGCCCCCTCTGAATTTTTCACAAATATTCAGTTTCATTGGCTAGTTTTAAATCTATATGAACTGTTTTCATCATTGCAGATAACTTCTGTTAATGTTTTAAAACATGCATTGAAATCAATGATACCAATTATACTATTCTCGTCTGGCAGACATAACAAATGTGTAAAAGTGTCCACAGTATGATTATTAGAAGTGGGATCGGGCTTTTGAAGAGTATTTGTAGTCCCTTCCCTTTTGGCACGCACTCCAATGTTTGGATATAAATGACAAAACTTGTTAGTGATGGCCCATTAGAGACCGATTTCCTGCTGCTCATTTTTTTCAGAGTAACACAGCCCTGTTTTCACCATAATGCTTGTCTTTGCCAGAGCCAGGCTGCCGAGATGATATCACTCACTCACAGCAGGACTTTTGCTGTTTTATTAAGAATGGTAAGCAATGGAGGACCTCTACCTGTTTTCTGATGTGGCCTAGAGAAAGTGGTGGAGCGGCCTGCCTGAATATCCTCAAGTACTATTGGGCCGCCCACTTACAACACATCTCTGAGTGGTTGGTCTACGAGAGTGAGAAACACTGGTGCCATATGGATCAGTCTGACGGCCTCTCTGGGTTCTAGTAATGCTACACAAGAACGCTCGACTGAGCAGCACCTATGTAGCTACCCTCATTTGGACTGGACTCAACATATAAAACAGATTGGGATTCAGATTGGGATTCAGTAAGGGGGGTTACTAGCCGAGGACTGTGGGAAACGACCAACAGGAAAGGGGGTACAAGATTAGGCAGCCAACTGGGACTGTGGAAAAGGGGTTTGTGTAGAACAGTTAGGTGTAGGGTTGCAAACAGGTACTCACAGGAGAGTTAATCAAAAGTTTTTTAATACTGAGTATCAGACAGCTCACTCAAGGATATAGCAGGAAAGTCTGAATCATTACAAGGAATAGGCAGTGGTTAGTATAGGGGTGAGTGGCTGGCTTTAAGGTCACAGTAATACAAACTGAAGTATGGCGGATTGCGAACGTAGTGTCTGGCATTTAGGAAAGGTGATTTCTGTTATCGTTGGGCTTGCAAATCCTGTTAGACCAACCACACCATCAGTTGGCCAGGGTTGTCCCCTAATGAGTGGATTCAGGATGGAGTGTGGGAGAGGGTGGACAGGAGTGAGGTTTCGTTGATTTCAGTCTACCCATGGCGTGTTCCTGATCAGTGCAGCTAACAGGTTTATTGTTCATTGTATGTGGGATGACTCCAGCCATCGCTCCTGGTTTAAGTGTCCAAGTGTCAGTTGTGGCATTGGAGCCAGCAACCCTCTTACCCCCTGGGTGCCATGCATGCCCCTGTATGGTATGAGGTGTTAGGTCTGCTGAATCAATGACACGTTGCAGCACTTGCTTGGTCCCTGCTGGAGTTTTCAGTCTTCTGGCTCTGTATATAGTTGTTCAAAATGATATATAGTGTGCACAGAGTACAGATGTTCCCCTGGGACTTGACAGATGCTAAAGAACACAATACTAATGATCTCTTTTGTGGTAGTGTGGTCAGTTAGGATTATCAGAGGGTAATGCAGAGCGTTTGTTGTACACACCCCGGCAATAAATGAGGTACACAATCAATGACAAACTCCAGGCCAATTGGTTTTATGTAGCATTTTATATAGCAAAAAAATATATAAAAGGATCTTCTTGCAGGTAAGTACATTAGCAAGTAGGTATCAAGCATACATATCAAAACCACTTTGTAAACCGTTTTCTTTGCCAACTCTAAACAGACAAGTAACACTTTTCACTGTAAAAAGTAAACACTTCAATTTTTGAACAGTCATACGGTGAGAAAAGTGTTAGTGCAGTTTTGTGGTAAGTACTTGGTTTACAGTTACAGTCACTGGGGGTTAGTATGTCCACAGGTCAAGGTTCAGGTTGACTCCAAACATTCACCACCAGCAACACAGGGACGGATGGGTGCAGAAGTCAAAGTTGGTGTTTGATTTATAATGTGATCCTAAGGAGACTGGTGGGGGGAGGGCACTCTGAAATAGATCTGCCATCAGGTAAGTCCCTGTGACTTCAGAAGGCAGATCTAGGGGGTGCACAGGTTAGCACCAAACACATACCATCAGCGGCACAAGGTCAGCCAGATGCAGGGTGCAAACACAGTGCTACTAATACTTTTCAATAAAAAGATGCTGTAGGCTAGGTCAAGGGTGTAGGAGGCTGGCCTGGCTTATACTAGGTACCTGATGGTACTTACACCTTGTGCCAGGTGCCGTTATCCCTTATTAGTAGATTAGTAGTGTTCTAGCAGCTTAGGCCGATAGAGGTAGCTACAGCAGAGCAGCTTAGGCCGAACTAGGAGACATGCAAAGCTCCTACTATACCACTTATATCATATAGGTACTATATAATAAGAAACGCAATACTCAGAGTTACTAAAAATAAAGATACTTTATTTTAGTGACAATGTGCCAAAAATATCGCAGAGGATATATTCCCTTAGGAGGTAAGTAAAATATGCATAATATACACACAAACCAAAATCAGGTAAGTAAAACAGTCAGAAAGTACTGCAAACACTATAGAATACAATAGGATGCAATAGGAATAGGGGCAACAAAAACCATATACTATGAAAGTGGAATGCAAACCACAAATGGACCCCTATGCTTGTAGTGTGTAGAATACAGAATGGTATTGGGGTGACAATTCCATGAACCTAGACATGTTACATGGCCATGTTCGGAGTTACCATTGTGACGCTACATATAGGTACTCACAAAGTCCAGGGAATTTGCCCTGAACGATGTGGGGGCACTTTGGCTAGTGCCAGGGTGCCCTCACACTAAGTAACTTTGCACCCAACCTTCACCAGGTGAAGGTTAGACATATAGGTGACTTATAAGTTACTTAAGTGCAGTGGTAAATGGCTGTGAAATAACGTGGACGTTATTTCACTCAGGCTGCACTGGCAGGCCTGTGTAAGAATTGTCAGAGCTCCCTATGGGTGGCAAAAGAAATGCTGCAGCCCATAGGTATCTCCTGGAACCCCAATACCCTGGGTACCTCAGTACCATATACTAGGGAATTATATGGGTGTACCAGTATGCCAATGTGAATTGGTAAATTTAGTCACTAGCCTGTTAGTGACAAATTTGGAAAGCAGAGAGAGCATAACTACTGAGGTTCTGGTTAGCAGAGCCTCAGTGAGACAGTTAGGCATCACACAGGGAACACATACAGGGCACATACTTATGAGCACTGGGGCCCTGTCTTGGCAGGGTCCCAGTGACACATAGACTAAAACAACATATATACAGTGAAATATGGGGGTAACATGCCAGGCAAAATGGTACTTTCCTACAGGTACTAATTGTGAGGGCACCCTGCACTAGCAAAGGTGCCCCCACATAGTTCAGGGCCATTTCCCCGGACTTTGTGAGTGCGGGGACACCATTACACGCGTGCACTACATATAAGTGAATACCTATATGTAGCTTCACAATGGTAACTCTGAATATGGCCATGTAACATGTCTAAGACCATGGAATTGTCCCCCCATTCCAAATCTGGTATTGGGGAGCCAGTTCCATGCATCCTGGATGCTCCACCATGGACCCCCAGTACTGCCAAACCAGCTCTCTGAGGCTTGCATTACAGCTACAGCTTTTGCCACCTCACAGACAGTGTTCTGCCCTCCTGGGGTCTGGGCAGCCCAGTCCCAGGAAGGCAGAACAAAGCATTTCCTCTTAGAGCAGGGTGTTACACCCTCTACCTTTGGAAATAGGTGTTACAGGCTGGGGAGGGGTAGCCTCCCCCAGCCTCTAGAAATTATTTGAAGGGCACAGACGGTGCCCTCCTTGCATAAACCAGTCTACACCGGTTCAGGGACCCCTTCTCCCCTGCTCTGGTGGGAAACTGGACAAAGGAAAGGGGAGTGACAACTCCCCTGTCCATCACCACCCCAGGGGCGGTGCCCAGAGCTCCTCCAGTGTGTCCCAGATTTCAGCCATCTTGCTTTGCAAGGTGTGGGGGCACTCTGGAGGCCTCTGAGTGGCCAGTGCCAGCAAGTGACGTCAGAGACCCCTCCTGACAGGTCCTTGCCTGATAAGGTAGCCAATCCCCCTCTCAGGGCTATTTAGGGTCTCTCCTGTGGATTCTCTTCAGATTCTGCTTGCAAGTTTCCTTCAGGAATCCTCTGCAACAACTTCTGACCTCGGATCAACCGCAGCCTGCTCCAAGAAATGCTGTAACTGCAACAAAGTGTCTACAAGAGACACTTTTCTTCAGAAACCTCAGCTCCAAGCCAGCAACTGCAACAGTATCCACAGTGTGGATGGTCTGGGGACTTCCTGTCTTCATCCTGCACCAGAAGAACTGAAGCAATCTCCAGCAGGCACCTTCCAAGACGACGACCAGTACCCTGAGGCTCCTCTCATAACGACGAGCGTGCGCCTAAGGACACAGAGGGTGGACATCATCAACATAGACTATCCTGAGGTCCCGCTGATGCAATTTGGAGAAGGTAAGACCCTACCTTCCCCGAGAACGACGATACCCCTGTGTTCTGTTTCTTTCTCACCTCCTGAGGCCTCTGTTCACTTTTTGCAAAATTTCTTTGTGCACAGCCTGTCCCAGGTTCCCAGTACTCCATCCTGCGATGCTTAATTCCCTGAGTTGTTCTCCGGCGGCGTGGGATCTTCTTTTGTTGTGCTGCATGAACCACATTTTGCACCTCCTTTGAACCCAGATCCTGCGACTCCTGGGGGTGCTAGCAGGCATCTTGGGGGTTCTGTAAAGTGCTGAGAGCCCCCTCTTCCTCCTCACACGGAGCTGAGGCCCCCAAGTCCTTCCTGGGTCTATCAGCGCCATTTTGACAAAAATCGTACTTTTGTCATAGCCAAGGCTTGTTGGCGACTACCAACACAAAATCTCATCTGCGCCGATCTTCACGCCGTGGGACATCTTTTGCATGATGCAGGAACCCGCTGGCATCTTCTTAGGGTGCATTCCTGCAGTCTTCGACTAACCAGGGACTCTTCTTTTGCGCCCTCTTCTGGGTTGGCAGGGACTCCTGTCCTTCCTGGAACTTCTTTTCACTTCTGGACTTGGTCCCCTTCTTTTGCAGGTCTTCAGGTCCAATAATCCAGCAGTTGTTCTTTGCAGACTTGGTTGGCTGCCGCAAAATCCCAACAACGAGGTGTAGTGTGTCCTAAGGAAACTTGCAGTACTTTACTCCTCTTTTTCTGGGCTCTGGGGTGGGGTAATTTACTTACCCTTACTGTATTCTTACTCTACCAGCGATTCTGCACACACTACACTTGTCTAGGGGGAATTTGTGATTCACATTCCACTTTCTTAGTATATGGTTTGTGTTGCCCCAGACCTATTTTCTCCCATTGCATTCTATAGGATTTCCTACTGTTTGCATTGTTCTATGACTATTTACTTGTCTAATTTTGGTGTCTAGTGTATATATTGTGTATAATACTTGCCTCCAGAAGGAGTGTTGTCTCTAAGATATTTTGGGTACTGTGTCACCCAAATAAATACCTTTATTTTTGGCAACACTGAGTATTGTCTTTACTTGTGGATAAGTACTGTGTAACTATAAGTGGTATTGCATGAGCTTTCATTGTCTCCTAGTTCAGCCTAAGCTTCTCTGCTATAGCGACCTCTATCTGCCTAAGCTTCTAGAACACTACTAGTTCACTAGTAAGGGATAACTGGGCCTGGTATAAGGTTTAAGTACCCAAGGTACCCACTACAAACCAGGCCAGCCTCCTACAGAGAGAGGTCAGAGTCTGGATTGATCTCTGTTAGGCCACCAAGCCAGTGTGAATGCCCTCCAGGAATGCATTAGATTGTTGCGTCTGGGCTGCCAGCCTCTGGATGGCATTCACAATGGTTGACTGCCCTACAGAGATGGATCTCAGGAGGTCAATAGCCTCCTCACTCAGGGCAGCAGGACTCACTGGGGCAGGGCCTGAGGTGCCTGGGGTGAAGGAAATGCCCACCCTCCTGGGTGAGTGGGCACAGGCAACTCGCTGAGGGGCTGCTGGGTGGGTGGTGCTAGTACCAGGGGTGGCGGCTGGACCTGTAGCTGGGGTGGTCACAGAGGTGTCTGCTACCAACAGGGAGCTCCCACTGGAGGAGGTATCAGAGTCTGTGTTGTCCCCTCCAATCTCCGCCATGGTGCTCCCCTCGCCCTCTGTCCCACTGGTGCCCTCAGCGTCAGTGGACTCTGCCTCCAGGGTCCTGTGGGATGCAGCTCCCTCCGTCGCCGGTGCCTCTGCTCCTTCGCCAGATGATGCTAATGCACATAAGGACATGATGACAAAACAAGAAAGGGGGGGTGGGAGACAAAGGATACACTGGGTCAATGACTGCACCAACACCACTGTAGGCATACACAGCACCCTCACACACAGGGAACAGGCCTACGCACTATGCATTGCACTACCAGTGATATTATAGCCACCAAGGCATGAGGAGGGGCACACACTGCCAACTGCAGCACACCTGGGACCCACGCAGCCCTGGCCAGTAGTAGATGCTAACAAGCTAGGTAGGCAGTATTTCAGCTTCAGACCCCTAGCCACCAGAGGATCTACGCTGCTATGTCTGGCCTGGCCAAGGGGCACCCAAGGACACACCCCCACCACCTGGATACCACCCCACCAGGCGTAAGTTGTAATGATAGAAACTGTACTCACCCCGTTGTGGCTGCTGTCTTGCCCTCAAGCGCCCATCCAGCTCTGGATAGACCACCTCCAATATGCAGGTCATCGGGGGGCAGGGTTCAATGGGTACCCCTTCCTCGTTGGGAGGCCATTTCCAGCTGAGCTTCCGCGGTCTTCTATGCCCAGCATCTCAGGTCCTCCCACTGTTTTGCGACAGTGGGTGCTCTGTCTGCCATAAACCCCCAGGGTCTGCACCTCCTTGGCGATGGCATGCCATATACCCTTCTTTTGGTGGGTGCTGACCTGCAGAGGCAATACATAAAGGAGAACACCATTAGACAAACAGTCCAGCCAGTTACATATATGGCCCACCATACCCGTTTACAGCACTATTGGCACACACATAGGACAGCACTATATGTGTACTCATCCAGGAGGACATCCCTCACCCCTTACATGAAGCCGTTTCACACACCTCCAGACATGCACGCCACATGCATCGTGCCCACAGTGTACTCAACTGTTGGTCTGGAGGCCCATACAGCAGTCCATATAGGGGTAGGACCCCATCCACCACTCTCTCCAACTCCTCCGAAGTAAAGTCTGAGGCCCTTTCCCTTGTCACAGGGGCCATGGTAGGATCCAGACACAGGTCACAGCAGCACATGCAGTGTAGGTCCTCTCCTATGGATGGTCAGGAAACAAGTGAGGAATCAGATAGAAAATGGCAGTCATGTCCACGACGGTGCATACCTTCACCACCGGCGTAGATCACCATTGGCCACTGTACACCATAGTACCAATATTAACCAATGAGGAATAGCATGGTGGTTCCAGACCGCCTTCCGCCACGGTTCATGCAGATGAATAAGAGATGGAGACATACCCCGTTGTACAGACCCCTGGTGGGCTTGGCTACACTGGAGGACAGGCACATAATACTCACGTATAGACTGGACAGGGCCACAATCACAGAGCGGTGTGCCCAATTGGAACCTAACCTGATATCAGCTATCCACTGGGATCCCCCCTCTTGCTCAAGTGCTATCAGTTCTCCATTTCCTGGCAACTGGTTCTTTCCAAGTGACAGTGGGCTTGGCAGCAGGAATGTCACAGCCAATGTCCTCAATAGTGCTGGTAAGAGTGTTGTCTGCCCTAATAAAACATATGTGCAGATACATTGCATTCCCCCAGGTTGAGGATTTGCCCACTGTGAAGGCCGGGTTTTATGCAATGGGACATATCCCCAATATAATTGGGGCGATTGATGGAACACATATTGCATTTATACCCCCACCAGAATGAACAGGTGTTCAGGAATCGTAAGAGTTTCCACTCCATGAATGTGCAGATGGTGTGCTTGGCGGACCTGTACATCTCCCACATCAATGTTAAGTATCCTGGGTTGATGCATGATGGCTTTGTCCTGAGGAATAGCAGCATCCCAAATGTGATGGCCCAACTACAGAGGCACAGGGTGTGGCTAATAGATAAGCCCTGGTTCCCACCCAGTATATGTTGGTGTATGGGTATGGTGTGGGCCATATAGGTTAGTGTGTGGCTAAATGTTGTCCCTCAATAATTGCAGGTGACTCTGGTTACCCAAACCTATCATGGCTGCTGACCTCTGTGAGGAATGCCAGGACAATGGCAGAAGAGCGTTATAATGAGGCACATAGGCGAACCAGAACGATAACTGAAAGGACCTTTGGCCTCCGGAAGGCCAGGTTCCAGTGCCTCCATCTAACAGATGGATCCCTGTGCTACTCACCCAAGAAGGTCTGCCAGATAGTAGTGGCATGCTGCACGTTGCACAGCCTGGCCCTCAGACGCCATATACCTTTTCTGCAGGTGGAGGAGACTGGAGATGCCCCTTTGGCAGCAGTTGACCCTGTGGACAGTGAGGAAGAGGAGGCAGAGAATGAGGACAACAGAACAACTGTAATCCGTCAGTATTTCCAATGACACAAAGCTAAGACAGTGTAACTTTACATTTCAATGACTTTGGTTGCATTCTGTGTGGCATTGGCATGCTGGTAATTCCCAATTCAATGCCCACTTATACTGTTCCCTCTGTCTGTTCATTTTGCAGATGTTGGTGATATGACAAATACTCCTGGTGTGATCACTACAGACAGCTGCAGGTCATTATTCTATGCTCATTCTATCTACTGTTCATTTGCAATGGTTGTACCTGTTTCAAACAATACATATTTGATATACATGACATACTCAAAATCGATTTATTTTTTTCTAAGGGTGTTTATTGAAGTGCTAACATATAGGGGGAAGTGCAATGCGATGAGGTGATGATGGAAGAACTTCCAGGGTATTGTTCAAGTCTGCTTGTAGCACAGGTGCATTGTCCAAGGGGACATAGGAAGGGGAACACTGGCAGTTCAAGGTAGAAAAGGTGACTGAGTGGGACACAAGTGGGACAATCAGGAGAGTCTCATTTCCTGGCGGGGGTCTTGGCAAGTGTCTTTGGCTTCTGTCTGAATCGCAGGAAACATTTACGGGGTGGTTTTTCTTCTACAGGGGGAGGGGTGCTGGTGGCCTGTGAGTCCTGCGGCGGGGCCTCCTGGCCACTAGCGGCAGCGAAAGTGGAAGGCTGTTCCGATGACTGGCTAGTGGCAGGGGCCCAGTAGTGTGACACTGCCACCCTCATAATGTTGGCTATGTCTGCCACCACCCCTGCTATGGAGATCAGGGTGTTGTTGATGGCGTGCAAGTCCTCCCTGATCCCCTGGTACTGTCCCTCCTGCAGCTGCCTGTTCTCCTGCAAGTTGTCCAGGATCTGGCCCATCGTGTCCTGGGAATGTTGGTAGGCTCCCAGGACCTCGGAGAGTGCCTCCTGGAAAGTCAGTTCCCTGGGCCTGTCCTTCCCCTGGCGCACAGCAGTTCTCCCAGTGTCCCTGGTGGCCTGTGCCTCTGTCCCTTGAACTGGGTACCCACTGCCACCGACCCCAGGTCCCTGATTGTCTTGGGTATGAGGTGTGAACTGGGGTCCCTGTACAGGTGGACACACTGCTGACTGATGATTCCTGGGGATAGAAGTGTGGATATGCTGGGTGGGTGCTGTGGTGTTGTTTCCTGATGGGGGAGGATCTGTGGTGGGCTGTGACTGGGCTTGGGTAACTGGCTGTCCAGTGGTCCCTGATGGGCCAGGTATATTGTCCAGATCCTGAAGATCAGAGTTACTGTCATCACTGTGGGCCTCTTCTGTTGGGGGACTGGATAGTGCTGGCACCTCCTCTCCAGTGACATTGGCAGGGGTACCTGTGGGGATGTAAATGATGTGTTATGGGTAATGTGTAAGGCATATTGTACATCCGTGGCTTCCCCTCTATGGTAGGTGTTGCCCTGCCAGCTTTTACTTGTGTATGTTGGTGTATGGTGGTATTGTTAGTTCTCTATGCTGTGCATGCTTTTGTGAGGAGTGTCCATGCAGGGCTGTTAGGGGTGTCCATGCATTGGTACCGCATGCAGGGCTTGGCATTGGGATTAGTGGGATGTGATGGTGGAGTGTGTGGGATGTAGTGGAGTGATGGGAGTGAGGGTGAGGGTATGTGGTGGCATGCAGGTAGGGAGGTGATAATTGTAGAAAGTTGACTTACCAGAGTCCAGTCCTCCTCTGACTCCAGCCAGGCCCTCAGGATGCAGTATTGCCAAGACTTGCTCCTCCCATGCTGTGAGTTGTGGGGGGAGGAGGTGGGGGTCAACTGCCACTCCTCTGAGCTGGTTCCTTGCTGCTATGGAACGTACCCCCCCCTCGTAGGTCATTTCACCTCTTCCTGATGTCGTCCCTTGTTCTGGAATGCTGTCCTATGGCATTGACCCTGTTCACGATTCTCCACCATAGCTCCATCTTCCTGGCTATTGATATGTGCTGCACCTGTGCTCCAAGTAGCTGTGGCTCTACCCTGACAATGTCCTCCACCATGACCCTTAACTCCTCCTCTATGAAACGGAGGTGTCTTTGTGGTGCCATGGGTGTTATGTGAGGTGTGTTGGAAAGGGTGTGTTGAGTAATGTTTTGGGGAGTATGATGTGGGGTGCGTGAGTGATGTATGGGTGTGAGTGGTGTGTGGCTCTAGTTGGCTATGTGGTCTTGGTGTCAGTCTTGTGCCAATGATTTGTAGTCATAAGGGGTTGTGGGTAATGTGGGTGGGTGTTTTATAGTGGTGTTGGTGTGTGGGTGTGGTGTGTGTATGGGTGTCAGGTGTGTGTTGTTTGATATGTCCAATGTGGTGTTGTTTTGTCTGTGGGTGTCCATTGTGAGTGCAGCGGTATGTACCACCAATGGTTTACCGCCGTTGAATGTCCACTGTGGTGATTCGTGCTCATAATGTGGTGGGTGTGGTGGGTGTTGTTCTTTTGGCGTAACGGTGTGGGTTTAGATACCTCCACTTTATCACTGACCATTGCCCTGGCAGATTTGTGTCTGTGGCTAAATTCTGTTGGATTGTTGTGTGTCATAATATGGTGAACGGATATCCGCCGCGGTAAGTTGGCAGTCGTAAGCGTGGCGATAAGCTGGATTTACTGCCAATGTCATAATGAGGGCCTTAGTGTAGAGCAGAATTCCTGTCCTACTCTAGAAAGTCTAAAGCTGCAGCTCAGAAAGCAGGGGGTGTAAGTGGGACCTCCTGGGACAACTGCCTCCTTTGTTCTTAGTCAATGGATCCCAAACCTGGTGTCACCAGGAGGTTGGTCTTTCCTCAAAAGGTTAGGGAGTTTCTGTTGACTTTAGTACATGACGTTCCCCTTGAAGGCCGTTTGGGGCAAAACAAGTCTTGGGACAGACTTGTCCCTCACTTTCACTGGCCCCACATGTCTGAAGACACAAAGGAGTTTTGTCGGTCCTGTGTAATCTGTCAAGCCAGTGGCAAGTCAGGTGGCACTCCAAAGGCCCTCCTAATTCTAATACCAGTGGTTGGGGTACCCTTTGAGAGGGTCGGGTGGACATTTTTGGCCACCTGGAACCTTCAACAGACTCTGGGGAACGTGTTTATGCGAGTGGTGGTGGACCATGTCTCCGGGTACCCAGAAGCAATTCCCTTCAGGACCACTACAGCTCCTTGTAGGAGGCTGGCCTGGCTTATAGTGGGTACCTTGTGGTACTTACACATTGTGCCAGGTACAGTTATCCCTTATTACTAGGTTAGAGGTGTTCTAGGAGCTTAGGCTGATGGAGGTAGCTATAGCAGAGCAGCTTAGGCTGAATTAGGAGACATGCAAAGCTCCTACTATACCACTTATATCATATGCACAATATCATAAGAAAACACAATACTCAGAGTTACTAAAAATAAAGGTACTTTATTTTTATAACAATATGCCACAAGTATCTCAGTGAGTACCCTCAGTAAGAAGGTAAGTAATATACACAAGTTACATGTACACAAACCCAAAACAGGTAAGTAAGAGTAAGAAAAGTAATGCAACAGTGTAGGATTACAATAGGATGCAATAGGTGAACATAGATCTAGGGGCAACACAAACCATATACTCCAAAAGTGGAATGCGAATCACGAATAGACCCCAGACCTATGGGGGCTTGTAGAGGGTCGCTGGGACTGTAAAAAAACAGTCAGGGTGTCCAAGATACCCCACCCCAAGACCTTGAAAAGTAGGAGTAAAGTACACCTATTACCCCAAAAGGACACAATAGTCGTGATAGGGGGATTCTGCAAGAACAACAAACACCAGCAAAGCACTGTAGAAGGATTCCTGGACCTGAGGACCTGCAAGGCAAGGGGACCAAGTCCAAGAGTCGCAATAGTGTGTCCAGGTGGGGCAGGAGCCCAGAAAACCCCAGATGAAGGTGCAAGGAAACTGCCTCCGGATGGAAGAAGCTTGGAATTCTGCAACAACGAAGAGGAATAGGAACTTCTCCTTTAGAAGGAAGATGTCCCACGTCGCGATGAAGGTTGCAGAAGTGTTCCCACGCAGAAATACCACAAACAAGCCTTGCTAGCTGCAAGGGGCGTGGTAGAGGTTTTTGGGTGCTGCTGGGGACCAGGAAGGACCAGGATGTCGCCCCTTGGAGGAGGAGACAGAGGGGTCACTCAGCAACTCAGGTAGCCCCCACAGAAGCAGACAGCACCCTCAGATGTACCCGAACAGGCACTTGGAAGATTTGTGAACCGGAGCTGGCTCAGAGTCACAAAGGAGGGTCCCACGATGCCGGAGGCCAACTCAAAGGGTTGAGCACTGCAGGACGGAGTGCTGGGGACCCAGGATAGGCTGTGCACGAAGGAAATCCTGGAAAAGTGCACAGGAGCCGGAACAGCTGCAAATCACGCAGTACAAAGACTTGCAGTCTAGCGTGGGGAGGTAAGGACTTACCTCCACCAAACTTGGACTGAAGGATCACTGGACTGTGTGAGTCACTTGAATAGAGTTCCTGTGTTCCAGGGACCACGCTCGTCAGGATGAGAGGGGATCCAGAGGACTGGTAATACAGTCTTTTGGTGCCTGCATTAGCAGGGGGAAGATTCCGTCGACCCTCAGGAGATTTCTTCTTGGCTTCCAGTGCAGGATGAAGACAGGTGACCCCCAGAGCATGCACCACCAGGAAACAGTCAAGAAAGCCGGCAGGATGAGGTGCTACAATGTTGCTGGTAGTCGTCTTGCTACTTTGTTGCAGTTTTGCAGGCGTCCTGGAGCAGTCAGCAGTCGATCCTTTGGCAGAAGGTGAAGAGGGAAGTGCAAAGGAACTCTGGTGAGCTCTTGCATTCGTTATCTCAAGAATTCCCCAGAGGAGAGACCCTAAATAGCCAGAAAAGGAGGTTTGGCTACCAAGAAAGGAGGATTGGCTACCAAGAGAAGTAAGAGCCTATCAGAAGGAGCCTCTGACGTCACCTGCTGGCACTGGCCACTCAGAGTAGTCCAGTGTGCCCCCAACACCTCTGTTTCCAAGATGGCAGAGGTCTGGGACACACTGGAGTAGCTCTGGGTACCTCCACTGGGAGGTACTGGTCAGGGGAGTGGTCACTCCCCTTTCCTTTGTCCAGTTTTGCGCCAGAGCAGGGCTGGGGGATCCCTGAACCGGTGTAGACTGGCTTTTGCAGAGATGGGCACCATCTGTGCCCATCAAAGCATTTCCAGAGGCTGGAGGAGGCTACTCTTCCCCAGCCCTTCAAACCTATTTCCAAAGGGAGAGGGTGTAACACCCTCTCTCAGAGGAAATCCTTTGTTCTGCCTTCCTGGGCCAGGGCAGCCTGGACCCCAGGAGGGCAGAATGCTGTCTGAGGGGTTGGCAGCAGCAGCAGTTGCAGTGGAAACCCCAGAAAGGCAGTTTGGCAGTACCCGGGTTCTGTGCTAGAGACCCGGGGGATCATGGAATTGTCCCCCCAACACTAGAATGGTATTGGGTTGACAATTCCATGATCTTAGACATGTTACGTGGCCATGTTCGGAGTTACCATTGTGACACTATAAATAGGTAGTGACCTATGTAGAGTGCACGCGTGTCATGGTGTCCCCGCACTCACAAAGTTTGGGGAATTTGCCCTGAACGATATGGAGGGCACCTTGGCAAGTGCCAGGGTGCCCACACACTAAGGTGGTCATTCTAACCCTGGCGGTAAAAACCGCCAGGGCGAATGACCGCGGTAGCACCGCCAACAGGCTTGCGGTGCACCGCTGGGCATTCTGACCGCGGCGGTTCAGCCGCGGCCAGAAACGGAAAGTCGGCGGTGTACCGCCGACTTTCCGCTGCCCTTGAGAATCCTCCATGGGGATTCTGACACCCCCTACCGCCATCCTGTTCCTGGTGGGTCTCCCGCCAGGAACAGGATGGCGGTAGGGGGTGCCGCGGGGCCCCCGTAAGAGGGCCCCAAAAAGAATTTCAGTGTCTGCCTAGCAGACACTGAAATTCGCGACGGGTCCTACTGCACCCGTCGCACTCCAGCAACTCCGCCGGCTCCATTCGGAGCCGGCTTCATCGTTGCTGGGTCTTTCCCGCTGTGCTGGCGGGCGGCCTTTTGGCGGTCGCCCGCCAGCACAGCGGGAAAGCCAGAATGGCCGCGGCGGTCTTGTGACCGCAGTGCGGTCATTTGGCGGTAACCGCATGGCGGGCGGCGACCGCCGCCCGCCGCGGTTAGAATCACCGCCTAAGTAACTTGGCACCCAACCTTCACCAAGTGAGGGTTAGATATATAGGTGGCTTATAAGTTACTTATGTGCAATGAAAAATGGCTGTGAAATAACTTGGACGTTATTTCACTCAGGCTACAGTGGCAGGCCTGTGTAAGAATTGCCTGAGCTCCCTATGGGTGGCAAAATAAATGCTGCAGCCCATAGGGATCTCCTGGAACCCCAATACCCTGCGTACCAAGGTACCATATACAAGGGAATTATATGGGTGTACCAGTGTGCCAATGAGAATTGGTAAATTTAGTCACTAGCCTGCAGTGACAAATTTGGAAAGCAGAGAGAGCATAAATACTGAGGTTCTGGTTAGAAGAGTGTAGGAGGCTGGACTGGCTTGTAGTGAGTACCAAGGGGTACTTGCACCTTGCACCAGGCCCAGTTATCCCTTATTAGTGTATATGGTGTCTAGCAGCATAGGCTGATAGATAATGGTAGCTTAGCAGAGCAGCTTAGGCTGAACTAGGAGACGAGTGAAGCTCCTACAGTACCACTAGTGTCACTTGCAAAATATCATAAGAAAACACAATACACAGATATACTAAAAATAAAGGTACTTTATTTTTATGACAATATGCCAAAGTATCTCAGAGTGTACCCTCAGTATGAGGATAGCAAATATACACAAGATATATGTACACAATACTAAAAATATGCAGTATAGTCTTGGAAAACAGTGCAAACAATGTATAGTTACAATAGGATGCAATGGGGACACATAGGGATGGGGCAACACAAACCATATACTCCAAAAGTGGAATGCGAACCACGAATGGACCCCAAACCTATGTGACCTTGTAGAGGGTCGTTGGGACTATTAGAAAATAGTGTGGACAAACCAGCAATGCAACAACAATGGATTTCCAGTCGAGGGTACCTGTGGAACAAGGGGACCAAGTCCAAAAGTCACAAGCAAGTCGAAGATGGGCAGATGCCCAGGAAATGCCAGCTGTGGGTGCAAAGAAGCTGCTACTGGACAGTAGAAGCTGAGGATTCTGCAGGAACGACAAGGGCTAGAGACTTCCCCTTTGGAGGATGGATCCCCCACGCCGTGGAGAGTCGTGCAGAAGTGTTTTCCCGCCTAAAGACCGCCAACAAGCCTTGCTAGCTGCAAGTTGTGCGGTTAGCGTTTTTGGATGCTGCTGTGGCCCAGGAGGGACCAGGATGTCGCCAATTGCGTCTGGGGACAGAGGGGGCGTCGAGCAAGACAAGGAGCCCTCTCAGAAGCAGGCAGCACCCGCAGAAGTGCCAGAACAGGCACTACAAAGAAGAGTGAAACCGTGCTCACCCGAAGATGCACAAAGGAGTCCCACGTCGCCGGAGACCCACTTAGAAAGTCGTGCAATGCAGGTTAGAGTGCCGTGGACCCAGGCTTGGCTGTGCACAAAGGATTTCCACCGGAAGTGCACAGAGGCCGGAGTAGCTGCAAAAGTCGCGGTTCCCAGCAATGCAGTCTGGCGTGGGGAGGCAAGGACTTACCTCCACCAAACTTGGACTGAAGAGTCACTGGACTGTGGGAGTCACTTGGACACAGTTGCTGGATTCAAGGGACCTCGCTCGTTGTGCTGAGAGGAGACCCAGGGGACCGGTGATGCAGTTCTTTGGTGCCTGCGGTTGCAGGGGGAAGATTCCGTCGACCCACGGGAGATTTCTTCTGAGCTTCTAGTGCAGAGAGGAGACAGACTAGCCCCACAGCATGCACTACCAGGAAAACAGTCGAGAAGGCGGCAGGATCAGCGTTACAGAGTTGCAGTAGTCGTCTTAGCTACTTTGTTGCAGTTTTGCAGGCTTCCAGCGCGGTCAGCAGTCGATTCCTTGGCAGAAGGTGAAGAGAGAGATGCAAAGGAACTCTGATGAGCTCTTGCATTCGTTATCTAAAAAATTCCCCAAAGCAGAGACCCAAAATAGCCAGAAAAGAGGGTTTGGCTACTTAGGAGAAAGGATAGGCTAGCAACACCTGAAGGAGCCTATCAGAAGGAGTCTCTGACGTCACCTGCTGGCCCTGGCCACTCAGAGCAGTCCAGTGTTGCAGCAGCACCTCTGTTTCCAAGATGGCAGAGGTCTGGAGCACACTGGAGGATCTCTGGGCACCTCCCAGGGGAGGTGCAGGTCAGGGGAGTGGTCACTCCCCTTTCCTTTGTCCAGTTTCGCGCCAGAGCAGGGCTGAGGGGTCCCTGAACCGGTGTAGACTGGCTTATGCAGAAATGGGCACCATCTGTGCCCATGAAAGCATTTCCAGAGGCTGGGGGAGGCTACTCCTCCCCTGCCTTCACACCATTTTCCAAAGGGAGAGGGTGTAACACCCTCTCTCAGAGGAAGTCCTTTGTTCTGCCATCCTGTGACAAGCCTGGCTGGACCCCAGGAGGGCAGAAACCTGTCTGAGGGGTTGGCAGCAGCAGCAGCTGCAGTGAAACCCCTGAAAAGGCAGTATGGCAGTACCAGGGTCTGTGCTACAGACCACTGGTATCATGGGATTGTGCCAACTATGCCAGGATGGCATAGAGGGGGCAATTCCATGATCATAGACATGTTACATGGCCATATTCGGAGTTACCATCTACATATAGGTAGTGACCTATATGTAGTGCACGCGTGTAATGGTGTCCCCGCACTCACAAAGTCCGGGGAATTTGCCCTGAACAATGTGGGGGCACCTTGGCTAGTGCCAGGGTGCCCTCACACTAAGTAACTTTGCACCTAACCTTTACCAGGTAAAGGTTAGACATATAGGTGACTTATAAGTTACTTAAGTGCAGTGGTAAATGGCTGTGAAATAACGTGGACGTTATTTCACTCAGGCTGCAGTGGCAGGCCTGTGTAAGAATTGTCAGAGCTCCCTATGGGTGGCAAAAGAAATGCTGCAGCCCATAGGGATCTCCTGGAACCCCAATACCCTGGGTACCTCAGTACCATATACTAGGGAATTATAAGGGTGTTCCAGTAAGCCAATGTAAATTGGTAAAATTGGTCACTAGCCTGTTAGTGACAATTTGAAAGAAATGAGCTAGCATAACCACTGAGGTTCTGGATAGCAGAGCCTCAGTGAGACAGTTAGTCATAACACAGGTAACACAGTCAGGCACACTTATGAGCACTGGGGCCCTGGCTGGCAGGGTCCCAGTGACACATACAACTAAAACAACATATATACAGTGAAAAATGGGGGTAACATGCCAGGCAAGATGGTACTTTCCTACACAACCCCCCCCCCCCAAACGAAGGACATTCCCTGATGGGTCTTCATTGTCTAAGTGGAAATATCTGGAGAGTCCATCTGCATTGGAGTGGCTAATCCCAGGTCTATGTTCCACTGTGTAGTCCATTCCCTGTAGGGATATGGACCACCTCAACAATTTAGGATTTTCACCTTTCATTTGTTTTAGCCAAAGTAGAGGTTTGTGGTCTGTCTGAACAATGAAGTGAGTGCCAAACAGGTATGGCCTCAACTTCTTCAGTGCCCAGACCACAGCAAAGGCCTCCCTCTCAATGACAGACCAACGCTTTTCTCTAGGGGTCAACCTCCTACTAATAAAAGCAACAGGTTGATCCTGGCCCTCAGAATTAAGTTGTGATAGGACTGCCCCTACTCCTAATTCAGATTCATCAGTTTGGACATAGAATTTTTTAGAGTAACAAGGGCTTTTCAGGACAGGTGCAGAGCACATGGCCTGCTTCAGCTCCTCAAAAGCTTTCTGACAGTTTGCTGTCCATAATACCTTTTTAGGCATTGTCTTGGATGTGAGGTCATTAAGAGGGGCTGCAATGGAGCCATAGTTCTTAATGAACCTCCTGTAATACCCGGTGAGGCCTAGGAAGGCTCTCACCTAAGTCTGAGTAGTAGGGGGAACCCAATCAATAATAGTTTGGATTTTCCCCTGAAGTGGTGCAATCTGTTCCCCACCAACAAGGTGTCCCAGATAAACCACTTTTCCCTGCCCTATCTGGCACTTTGAAGCCTTGATAGTGAGGCCTGCCTTTTGCAGGGCCTCTAAAACTTTCCTTAGGTGGACCAGGTGATCATCCCAGCTGGAGCTAAAGACAGCTATATCGTCCAAATATGCTGCACTAAAAGCTTCCAGCCCTTGCAGGACTGTGTTCACCAACCTCTGAAAAGTGGCAGGTGCATTTTTCAATCCAAAAGGCATTACTGTGAATTGGTAATGGCCTCCAATGGTTGAAAATGCAGTTTTAGGTTTAGCATCTTCTGATAATTTGATCTGCCAATACCCTGCAGTCAAATCAAAAGTGCTTAGATACTTAGCAGATGCCAGTGTATCTATGAGCTCATCTGCCCTGGGTATAGGGTGAGCATCAGTTTTGGTTACCTGGTTGAGACCTCTGTAGTCTACAGAAAACCGCATTTCCTTCTTTCCATCTTTGGAATGGGGTTTTGGTACAAGCACCACAGGAGAGGCCCATGGACTTTCAGAGTGCTCAACCACTCCCAGTTCTAACATTTTCTGCACCTCTTGCTTTATGCAGTCTCTGACATGGTCAGGCTGCCTATAGATCTTACTTTTGACAGGCAAGCTGTCTCCAGTATCTATAGTGTGCTCACACCAAGAAGTGGTACCTGGCACAGTAGAGAAGAGTTCAGAAAACTGACCCAGGAGATTTATGCAATGGTCTTTCTGCTCAGCAGTAAGACAATCAGCCAAAACTACACCTTCCACTAGAGCATCTTGTTCTGTGGAAGAGAAGAGATCAGGTAGAGGATCACTGTCTTCTTCCTGTCCTTCATCAGTTGTCATGAGCAGGGTGAGATCAGTCCTGTCATAGTAGGGTTTCAGGCGGTTGACATGGAGCACCCTAAGGGGACTCCTGGCAGTGCCTAAGTCAACTAAGTAGGTGTCTTCACCCTTTTTCTCAACAATTGTGTGGGGTCCACTCTATTTATCTTGGAGTGCTCTTGGGGCCACAGGCTCCAAGACCCACACTTTCTGCCCTGGTTGGTACTGAACCAAAACAGCCTTCCGGTCATGCCATTGCTTCTGGAGCTCTTGGTTGGCCTGAAGGTTTTTACTGGCCTTTTTCATGTACTCAGCCATCCTTGATCTGAGGCCTAGTACATAATCCACAATATCTTGCTTTGGAGATTTTAAAGGTTGTTCCCAACCCTCCTTGACAAGTGTTAGTGGACCCCTAACAGGGTGTCCAAAGAGGAGTTCAAAGGGGCTGAAGCCCACTCCTTTCTGGGGTACCTCCCTGTAGGCAAAAAGGAGGCATGGTAACAGGATATCCCATCTCCTGCGGAGTTTTTCAGGGAGACCCATAATCATGCCTTTGAGAGTTTTCTTAAATCTCTCCACCAGTCCATTTGTTTGTGGATGATAGGGTGTGGTGAACTTGTATGTCACCCCACACTCCTTCCACATGGCCTTCAAATAAGCAGACATGAAATTGCTTCCTCTGTCTGAAACTACCTCTTTTGGGAAGCCCACTCTGGAAAAGATTCCCAGGAGGGCCTTTGCCACTGCAGGAGCTGTAGTGGTCCTTAGAGGAATTGCTTCAGGATATCTGGTGGCATGGTCCACTACCACCAAGATAAACCTATTGCCTGAAGCAGTAGGAGGGTCAAGGGGGCCAACTATGTCAACCCCTACCCTTTCAAAGGGAACCCCAACCACAGGCAGTGGAATAAGGGGTGCCTTTGGAGTGCCACCTGTCTTGCCACTGGCTTGACAGGTTTCACAGGACTTACAAAAATCTTTTGTGTCCTCAGACATTCTAGGCCAATGAAACAAGGGAACAAGTCTGTCCCAAGTTTTCATTTGCCCCAAATGTCCAGCAAGGGGGATGTCGTGAGCAAGAGTTAGGAGGAACTTTCTGTACTCCTGAGGAATCACCAATCTCCTGGCAGCTCCAGGTTTTGGATCCCTTGCTTCAGTGTACAAGAGGTTGTTCTCCCAGTAAACTCTGTGAGAGTCACTGACATCCCCATTTGCTTGTTTGACAGCTTGCTGTCTTAGACCCTCTAGTGTGGGACAGGTCTGCTGTGCCACACTCAGCTCCTCCCTGGCAGGCCCCCCTTCACCCAAAAGCTCAGCAGTGTCTGCTTCCAGCTCCTCTGGTGTAGGTTCTGCACAGGGTGGAAATTCTTCTTCCTCAGAACAAGAATCCACTGTAGAGGGAGGAATAGTAGGTAGTGCTTTACTTCTACTAGCCCTAGTTTTAGGGAGCACTTGGTCCATTGTTCCAGGATCCAAGTCACCCTGTCCTTTTTGCTTTTTGGCCTGAGCCCTTGTCAAAGCAAAAATGTGCCCTGGAATGCCCAGCATTGCTGCATGAGCCTCCAACTCCACTTCTGCCCAAGCTGATGTCTCTAAATCATTCCCTAATAGACAGTCTACAGGTAAATCTGAGGCAACCACAACTTTCTTTGGGCCAGTAACCCCCCCCCCAGTTGAGATTTACAACAGCCATGGGGTGGCTAAGGGTGTTGTTGTGAGCATCGGTTACTTGGTACTGGTGACCAAGTAGGTGTTGTTCAGGGTGGACCAGTTTCTCTATCACCATTGTGACACTGGCACCTGTGTCCCTGTAGGCCTGAACCTCAACACCATTTATTAGGGGTAGTTGCTTGTACTTATCCATGTTAAGGGGACAAGCAACCAAGGTGGCTAAATCAATAGCCCCCTCAGAGAATAACACAGCCTCTGTGGTCTCCCTAATCAGACCAACCCCAACTAAGTTACCAAAGGTGAGCCCAGCTACTCCCTTAGATTGGCTATTAGTAGGTTTGCTCCCACCACCACTGCTATTAGTAGGGACACTAGGTGTAGCAGTAGGGGTTGTAGTGGTAGGAGGTTTGGTGCTTTTCTTTGGACAACTGGGATCTGTTGTCCAATGGCCTTTTATTTTACATAAATAGCACCATGGTTTCTTTTCTTTGTTTTAATTAGAAGAGGATTTGGGCCCACCACCCCCACCAGAGTGTTTTTGTGGGCCTGATGAAGACTCATTTTTAGATTTGTCCCCACCCTTGTCAGAAGACTTACCATCCTTCTTCTTGTTGCCATCTTTGTCACCCCCTGTATGAACTTTTCTGTTCACCCTTGTTCTGACCCATTTGTCTGCCTTCTTTCCCAATTCTTGGGGAGAGGTCAGATCAGAGTCCACCAAGTACTGGTGTAACAAATCAGACACACAATTATTAAGAATATGCTCTCTCAGGATCAAGTTATACAGGCTGTCATAATCAGTAACTTTACTGCCATGTAACCACCCCTCCAAGGCCTTCACTGAATGGTCAATGAAATCAACCCAGTCTTGTGAAGACTCCTTTTTGGTCTCTCTGAACTTTATCCTGTACTGTTCAGTGGTTAAGCCATAACCATCCAGGAGTGCATTCTTAAGAACTTTGTAATCATTGGCCTCACTTTCTTTCACAGTAAGGAGCCTATCCCTACCCTTTCCACTAAATGATAGCCATAGGATAGCAGCCCACTGCCTTTGAGGGACATCCTGTACAGCACAGGCCCTCTCAAGTGCAGCAAACCACTTGTTAATGTCATCCCCCTCCTTATAAGGGGGAACTATCTTGTGCAGATTCCTGGAATCATGCTCTTTTGCAGGATGACTATGGGGAATACTGCTGCTGCCACCATGGGTTTCTAAACCCAACTTCTGTCTTTCCTTCTCTACTTCTAAGGTCTGTCTATCCAAATCCAGCTGTTGCTTCTTGAGCTTCAGTCTGGTTTGTTCCACTCTCAATCTATTGAGCTCCCTTTCTAACAATCTGTCATCAGGGTGGGTGGGTGGGACATGCCTTGAAACAGAAGTATGGTGAGAATGGACAGAAGGAGACCTATCCCTTACAGAAGGCACCCTAACAGCTTGGGTAACAGAAACATCACTTCTACTGTGGTGAGAAGGAATACTCTTGCTATGATGTGAGACAACACTATCTGTATGGTGTGACTCTACATCAGTACCAACTATGCTAGACTGTCTAGTAATGGGCAGGCTAGGAAGTTTCTTTCCTAATTTTGTTTCTAGGGGAGTCCCTGGGTCCTATTGGGGACCATTAGCCATTTTTTCAACAGATGGGGCCCTTTTGGCCTTATCTTGTTCTTTAAGCATGTTAAGCAATCATTCCAAAGAAGGATTCTTCCCTACACTCAAACCTCTTTCTATGCAGAGACTCCTTGCTCCTTTCCAGCTAAGGTGATCATATGCAAGTTTGGACAGATCAACAGTTTGGCCTGTGCCAGACATTTTTAGAACGAGTTTAAGTGATAGAAAAAGTGAAGAAAAAGTTTTTCATACCTTTTAGAAAGACAGAAAAAAAACTTTTTTAACTTTTTAAGAACTTTTAGAAAGTTTGGAAGTACTTTTCAGCACTTAGAAAAGAGTGAAAAGAGGAAATGCAAACCTTTTTAGCTATGTGTACACACACTGAACTTGTTTTGTATATTTTTCTCTTATGAAAAGTACAATGACAAAAGTGGTAAGTAGTCTCAAAGCACTTATCCCACCGCTGCACTACCAATGTAGGAGGCTGGACTGGCTTGTAGTGAGTACCAAGGGGTACTTGCACCTTGGACCAGGCCCAGTTATCCCTTATTAGTGTATAGGTTGTCTAGCAGCATAGGCTGATAGATAATGGTAGCTTAGCAGAGCAGCTTAGGCTGAACTAGGAGACGAGTGAAGCTCCTACAATACCACTAGTGTCACTTGCACAATATCATAAGAAAACACAATACACAGATATACTAAAAATAAAGGTACTTTATTTTTATGACAATATGCCAAAGTATCTCAGAGTGTACCCTCAGTATGAGGATAGCAAATATACACAAGATATATGTACACAATACTAAAAATATGCAGTATAGTCTTAGAAAACAGTGCAAACAATGTATAGTTACAATAGGATGCAATGGGGACACATAGGGATAGGGGCAACACAAACCATATACTCCAAAAGTGGAATGCGAACCACGAATGGACCCCAAACCTATGTGACCTTGTAGAGGGTCGCTGGGACTATTAGAAAATAGTGTGGGTTAGAAAAATAGCCCACCCCAAGACCATGAAAAGTGAATGCAAAGTGCACTAAAGTTCCCCAAAGGACATAGAAGTCGTGATAGGGGAATTCTGCAGGAAAGACACAAACCAGCAATGCAACAACGATGGATTTCCAGTCGAGGGTACCTGTGGAACAAGGGGACCAAGTCCAAAAGTCACAAGGAAGTCGGAGATGGGCAGATGCCCAGGAAATGCCAGCTGTGGGTGCAAAGAAGCTGCTACTGGACAGTAGAAGCTGAGGATTCTGCAGGAACGACAAGGGCTAGAGACTTCCCCTTTGGAGGATCGATCCCCCACGCCGTGGAGAGTCGTGCAGAAGTGTTTTCATGCCGAAAGACCGCCAACAAGCCTTGCTAGCTGCAAGTCGTGCAGTTAGCGTTTTTGGATGCTGCTGTGGCCCAGGAGGGACCAGGATGTCGCCAATTGCGTCTGGGTACATAGGGGGCGTCGAGCAAGACAAGGAGCCCTCTCAGAAGCAGGCAGCACCCGCAGAAGTGCCGGAACAGGCACTACGAAGAAGAGTGAAACGGTGCTCACCGGAAGTTGCACAAAGGAGTCCCACATCGCCGGAGACCCACTTAGAAAGTCGTGCAATGCAGGTTAGAGTGCCGTGGACCCAGGCTTGGCTGTGCACAAAGGATTTCCGCCGGAAGTGCACAGGGGCCGGAGTAGCTGCAAAAGTCGCGGTTCCCAGCAATGCAGTCTGGCGTGGGGAGGCAAGGACTTACCTCCACCAAACTTGGACTGAAGAGTCACTGGACTGTGGGAGTCACATGGACACAGTTGCTGGATTCAAGGGACCTCGCTCGTCGTGCTGAGAGGAGACCCAGGGGACCAGTGATGCAGTTCTTTGGTGCCTGCGGTTGCAGGGGGAAGATTCCGTCGACCCATGGGAGATTTCTTCGGAGCTACTAGTGCAGAGAGGAGGCAGACTACCCCCACAGCATGCACTACCAGGAAAACAGTCGAGAAGGCAGCAGGATCAGCGTTACAGAGTTGCAGTAGTTGTTTTAGCTACTTTGTTGCAGTTTTGCAGGCTTCCAGCGCGGTCAGCAGTCGATTCCTTGGCAGAAGGTGAAGAGAGAGATGCAGAGGAACTCTGATGAGCTCTTGCATTCGTTATCTAAAGAATTCCCCCAAAGCAGAGACCCTAAATAGCCAGAAAAGAGGGTTTGGCTACTTAGGAGAGAGGATAGGCTAGCAACACCTGAAGGAGCCTATCAGAAGGAGTCTCTGATGTCACCTGCTGGCCCTGGCCACTCAGAGCAGTCCAGTGTGCCAGCAGCACCTCTGTTTCCAAGATGGCAGAGGTCTGGAGCATACTGGAGGAGCTCTGGGCACCTCCCAGGGGAGGTGCAGGTCAGTGGAGTGGTCACTCCCCTTTCCTTTGTCCAGTTTCGCGCCAGAGCAGGGCTGAGGGGTCCCTGAACCGGTGTAGACTGGCTTATGCAGAAATGGGCACCATCTGTGCCCATGAAAGCATTTCCAGAGGCTGGGGGAGGCTACTCCTCCCCTGCCTTCACACCATTTTCCAAAGGGAGAGGGTGTAACACCCTCTCTCAGAGGAAGTCCTTTGTTCTGCCATCCTGTGACAAGCCTGGCTGGACCCCAGGAGGGCAGAAACCTGTCTGAGGGGTTGGCAGCAGCAGCAGCTGCAGTGAAATACCTGAAAAGGCAATTTGGCAGTACCAGGGTCTGTGCTACAGACCACTGGTATCATGGGATTGTGCCAACTATGCCAGGATGGCATAGAGGGGGCAATTCCATGATCATAGACATGTTACATGGCCATATTCGGAGTTACCATTGTGAAGCTACATATAGGTAGTGACCTATATGTAGTGCACGCGTGTAATGGTGTCCCCGCACTCACAAAGTCCGGGGAATTTGCCCTGAACAATGTGGGGGCACCTTGGCTAGTGCCAGGGTGCCCTCACACTAAGTAACTTTGCACCTAACCTTTACCAGGTAAAGGTTAGACATATAGGTGACTTATAAGTTACTTAAGTGCAGTGGTAAATGGCTGTGAAATAACGTGGACGTTATTTCACTCAGGCTGCAGTGGCAGGCCTGTGTAAGAATTGTCAGAGCTCCCTATGGGTGGCAAAAGAAATGCTGCAGCCCATAGGGATCTCCTGGAACCCCAATACCCTGGGTACCTCAGTACCATATACTAGGGAATTATAAGGGTGTTCCAGTAAGCCAATGTAAATTGGTAAAATTGGTCACTAGCCTGTTAGTGACAATTTGAAAGAAATGAGAGAGCATAACCACTGAGGTTCTGGATAGCAGAGCCTCAGTGAGACAGTTAGTCATAACACAGGTAACACAGTCAGGCACACTTATGAGCACTGGGGCCCTGGCTGGCAGGGTCTCAGTGACACATACAACTAAAACAACATATATATAGTGAAAAATGGGGGTAACATGCCAGGCAAGATGGTACTTTCCTACACAGAGCCTCAGTGATACAGTTACGCACCACACAGGGAACATACTATGAGCACTGGGGTCCTGCCTAGCAGGATCGCAGTGACACAAGGGCTAAAACAAACATACATGCAGTGAAAATGGGGGTAACATGCCAGGCAAGATGGCAGTGGCGGCCGGCAGCTTTAGGAGGGAGGGGGGCGGGTGGGGCACACAAACACACACACACACACACTCATTCTTTCACACACAGACACGCATGCACATCCATTAACAACACTCATACTATTCAAACATGCACGCAAGCACCAAACATTAATTTTAAAACATCACAAACACTCATTCTTTCACACACGCATATCCATTAACAACATTCATACCATTCAAATATGCACGCACGCACCAAACATTCAATCTGAAACATCACACACACACACACACACACTTACCTTCGACCTCCAGGTCCCAGGAGGGTTGGGACTGCTGCCTTCCCTGATTGGCTGACCTTAGGTCAGCCAATCAGGGAAGGCAGCAGTCCCAGCCTCGTCACAGAGTGGGATGGGGTCAGTAAGACTGCTGATCCCACCCCACTCTGTGACGAAGTGTCACTGATTGACACTCGCCCTGGGCACATCAGGGCTTAAACTGAAGCGCCCAGGGAGAGTGTCAGTTGGTGACGCTTTCCTCGTCACCCAGGGGAGGGCCTCGAGGCACATTTGCTGGGCTGAGGAGGTCACGCCCATAGGAGCTGTGATCTCCTCAGCCCAGCAAAGCTCAGCTCAGGCAGCCAGGAGTTTGCGCAAATCGCGCATGTCTGCTCCTGGAAGCCTGACCTGAACATGGAGAGTGTCTGTCAGGCTGACCTTTGTTCAGCCTGATAGACACTCTTTATGGGGGGGCAAAAGGTGGGGAGGAGTGGCCCCTCCGCCCTAAATTATGGGCCGCCACTGCAAGATGGTACTTTCCTTCACACAGGCATACACATTTAGGCCACAAACTATGAGCATTGGGGTCCTGGCTAGCAGGATCCCAGTGAGGCAGTAAAAACACGCTGACATTTACTCACAAACAAGCCAAAAGTGGGGGACACAATGCTAGAAGGAGGCTGCCTTCTTACATTTAGCGACTCTTGGACTTGGTCCCCTTCCTTTGCAGGTCTTCAGGTCCAGGAATCTGTCTTCAGTGCTTTGCAGTCTGTTGTGGTCTTTGCAAAATCCTTTATCGTGACTTTAGTGTGTTTCTGGGGAAATAGTAGTACATTACTCGTACTTTTCAGGGTCTTGGGGTGGGGTATCTTTTACACCCTTAGTGTTTTCTTACACTCCCAGCGACCCGCTACACACTACAGCAGCCTAGGGGTCCATTCATGGTTCAGATTCCACTTTCTTAGTATATGGTTCCTGTTGCACCTAGGCCTATTGCATCCTATGGTATTCTACAGTGTTTGCACTACTTTCTGACTGTTTTACTTACCGGATTTGGTTTGTTGTGTATATTTTGTGTATGTTACTTACCTCCTAAGGGAGTATATCCTCTGAGATATTTTTGGCACTAAAATAAAGTACCTTTATTTTTAGTAACTATGAGTATTGTCTTTCTTATGATATAGTACCTGTATGATATAAGTGATATTGCATGAGGTTTGTATGTATCCTAGTTCAGCCTTGGCTGCTCTGCTATAGCTACCTCTATCAGCCTAAACTGCTATAACACTACCACACTCTACTAATAAGGGATAACTGGACCTGGCATAAGGTTTAAGTTCCATTGGTACCCACTATACGCCAGGCCAGCCTCCTACAGCCTCTGAAACAGGGTAACATTGGAATGTTGTAGGAGGCTGGACTGGCTTGTAGTGAGCACCAAGGGGTACTTGCACCAGGCCCAGTTATCCCTTATTAGTGTATAGGGTGTCTAGCAGCTTAGGCTGATAGATAATGGTAGCTTAGCAGAGCAGCTTAGGCTGAACTAGGAGACGGGTGAAGCTACTACAGAACCACTTAGTGTCATATGCACAATATCATAAGAAAACACAATACACAGTTATACTAAAAATAAAGGTACTTTATTTTTATGACAATATGCCAAAGTATCTTAGAGTGTACCCTCAGTGAGAGGATAGGAAATATACACAAGATATATATACACAATAGCAAAAATATGCAGTATAGTCTTAGAAAACAGTGCAAACAATGTATAGTTACAATAGGATGCAATGGGGAAACATAGGGATAGGGGCAACACAAACCATATACTCCAAAAGTGGAATGCGAACCACGAATGGACCCCAAACCTATGTGACCTTGTAGAGGGTCGCTGGGACTATTAGAAAATAGTGAGAGTTAGAAAAATAACCCTCCCCAAGACCCTGAAAAGTGAGTGCAAAGTGCACTAAAGTTCCCCTAAGGACAAAGAAGTCGTGTTAGAGGAATAATGCAGGAAAGACACAAACCAACAATGCAACAACGCTGGATTTCCAATCTGGGGTACCTGTGGAACAAGGGGACCAAGTCCAAAAGTCACAAGCAAGTCGGAGATGGGCAGATGCCCAGGAAATGCCAGCTGCTGGTGCAAAGAAGCTTCTACTGGACAGAAGAAGCTGCGGTTTCTGCAGGAACGCAAAGGGCTAGAGACTTCCCCTTTGGAGGACGGATCCCTCTCGCCTTGTAGAGTCGTGCAGAAGTGTTTTCCTGCCGAAAGAACGCCAACAAGGCTTGCTAGCTGCAAATCGTGTGGTTAGCGTTTTTGGATGCTGCTGTGGCCCAGGAGGGACCAGGAGGTCGCAAATTGGACCAGGAGGTAGAGGGGACGTCGAGCAAGACAAGGAGCCCTCTTAGCAGCAGGTAGCACCCGGAGAAGTGCCATAAACAGGCACTACGAGGATGCGTGAAACGGTGCTCACCCGAAGTCGCACAAAGAAGTCCCACGTCGCCGGAGAACAACTTAGGAGGTCGTGCAATGCAGGTTAGAGTGCCGTGGACCCAGGCTGGACTGTGCACAAAGGATTTCCGCCGGAAGTGCACGGAGGCCGGAGTAGCTGCAAAAGTCGCAGTTCCCAGCAATGCAGTCTAGCGAGGTGAGGCAAGGACTTACCTCCACCAAACTTGGACTGAAGAGTCACTGGACTGTGGGGGCCACTTGGACAGAGTTGCTGGATTCGAGGGACCTCGCTCGTCGTGCTGAGAGGAGACCCAAGGGACCGGTAATGCAGCTTTTTGGTGCCTGCGGTTGCAGGGGGAAGATTCCGTCGACCCACGGGAGATTTCTTCGGAGCTTCTAGTGCAGAGAGGAGGCAGACTACCCCCACAGCATGCACCACCAAGAAAACAGTCGAGAAGGCGGCAGGATCAGCGTTACAGAGTTGCAGTAGTCGTCTTTGCTACTTTGTTGCAGTGTTGCAGGCTTCCAGCGCGGTCAGCAGTCGATTCCTTGGCAGAAGGTGAAGAGAGAGATGCAGAGGAACTCGGATGAGCTCTTGCATTCGTTATCTAAAGTTTCCCCAGAGACAGAGACCCTAAATAGCCAGAAAAGAGGGTTTGGCTACTTAGGAGAGAGGATAGGCTAGCAACACCTGAAGGAGCCTATCAGAAGGAGTCTCTGATGTCACCTGCTGGCCCTGGCCACTCAGAGCAGTCCAGTGTGCCAGCAGCACCTCTGTTTCCAAGATGGCAGAGGTCTGGAGCATACTGGAGGAGCTCTGGGCACCTCCCAGGGGAGGTGCAGGTCAGTGGAGTGGTCACTCCCCTTTCCTTTGTCCAGTTTCGCGCCAGAGCAGGGCTGAGGGGTCCCTGAACCGGTGTAGACTGGCTTATGCAGAAATGGGCACCATCTGTGCCCATGAAAGCATTTCCAGAGGCTGGGGGAGGCTACTCCTCCCCTGCCTTCACACCATTTTCCAAAGGGAGAGGGTGTAACACCCTCTCTCAGAGGAAGTCCTTTGTTCTGCCATCCTGTGACAAGCCTGGCTGGACCCCAGGAGGGCAGAAACCTGTCTGAGGGGTTGGCAGCAGCAGCAGCTGCAGTGAAATCCCTGAAAAGGCAATTTGGCAGTACCAGGGTCTGTGCTACAGACCACTGGTATCATGGGATTGTGCCAACTATGCCAGGATGGCATAGAGGGGGCAATTCCATGATCATAGACATGTTACATGGCCATATTCGGAGTTACCATTGTGAAGCTACATATAGGTAGTGACCTATATGTAGTGCACGCGTGTAATGGTGTCCCCGCACTCACAAAGTCCGGGGAATTTGCCCTGAACAATGTGGGGGCACCTTGGCTAGTGCCAGGGTGCCCTCACACTAAGTAACTTTGCACCTAACCTTTACCAGGTAAAGGTTAGACATATAGGTGACTTATAAGTTACTTAAGTGCAGTGGTAAATGGCTGTGAAATAACGTGGACGTTATTTCACTCAGGCTGCAGTGGCAGGCCTGTGTAAGAATTGTCAGAGCTCCCTATGGGTGGCAAAAGAAATGCTGCAGCCCATAGGGATCTCCTGGAACCCCAATACCCTGGGTACCTCAGTACCATATACTAGGGAATTATAAGGGTGTTCCAGTAAGCCAATGTAAATTGGTAAAATTGGTCACTAGCCTGTTAGTGACAATTTGAAAGAAATGAGAGAGCATAACCACAGAGGTTCTGGATAGCAGAGCCTCAGTGAGACAGTTAGTCATAACACAGGTAACACAGTCAGGCACACTTATGAGCACTGGGGCCCTGGCTGGCAGGGTCTCAGTGACACATACAACTAAAACAACATATATATAGTGAAAAATGGGGGTAACATGCCAGGCAAGATGGTACTTTCCTACACAGAGCCTCAGTGATACAGTTACGCACCACACAGGGAACATACTATGAGCACTGGGGTCCTGCCTAGCAGGATCGCAGTGACACAAGGGCTAAAACAAACATACATGCAGTGAAAATGGGGGTAACATGCCAGGCAAGATGGCAGTGGCGGCCGGCAGCTTTAGGAGGGAGGGGGGCGGGCGGGGCACACAAACACACACACACACACACACTCATTCTTTCACACACAGACACGCATGCACATCCATTAACAACACTCATACTATTCAAACATGCACGCAAGCACCAAACATTAATTTTAAAACATCACAAACACTCATTCTTTCACACACGCATATCCATTAACAACATTCATACCATTCAAATATGCACGCACGCACCAAACATTCAATCTGAAACATCACACACACACACACACACACTTACCTTCGACCTCCAGGTCCCAGGAGGGTTGGGACTGCTGCCTTCCCTGATTGGCTGACCTTAGGTCAGCCAATCAGGGAAGGCAGCAGTCCCAGCCTCGTCACAGAGTGGGATGGGGTCAGTAAGACTGCTGATCCCACCCCACTCTGTGACGAAGTGTCACTGATTGACACTCGCCCTGGGCACATCAGGGCTTAAACTGAAGCGCCCAGGGAGAGTGTCAGTTGGTGACGCTTTCCTCGTCACCCAGGGGAGGGCCTCGAGGCACATTTGCTGGGCTGAGGAGGTCACGCCCATAGGAGCTGTGATCTCCTCAGCCCAGCAAAGCTCAGCTCAGGCAGCCAGGAGTTTGCGCAAATCGCGCATGTCTGCTCCTGGAAGCCTGACCTGAACATGGAGAGTGTCTGTCAGGCTGACCTTTGTTCAGCCTGATAGACACTCTTTATGGGGGGGCAAAAGGTGGGGAGGAGTGGCCCCTCCGCCCTAAATTATGGGCCGCCACTGCAAGATGGTACTTTCCTTCACACAGGCATACACATTTAGGCCACAAACTATGAGCATTGGGGTCCTGGCTAGCAGGATCCCAGTGAGGCAGTAAAAACACGCTGACATTTACTCACAAACAAGCCAAAAGTGGGGGACACAATGCTAGAAGGAGGCTGCCTTCTTACATTTAGCGACTCTTGGACTTGGTCCCCTTCCTTTGCAGGTCTTCAGGTCCAGGAATCTGTCTTCAGTGCTTTGCAGTCTGTTGTGGTCTTTGCAAAATCCTTTATCGTGACTTTAGTGTGTTTCTGGGGAAATAGTAGTACATTACTCGTACTTTTCAGGGTCTTGGGGTGGGGTATCTTTTACACCCTTAGTGTTTTCTTACACTCCCAGCGACCCGCTACACACTACAGCAGCCTAGGGGTCCATTCATGGTTCAGATTCCACTTTCTTAGTATATGGTTCCTGTTGCACCTAGGCCTATTGCATCCTATGGTATTCTACAGTGTTTGCACTACTTTCTGACTGTTTTACTTACCGGATTTGGTTTGTTGTGTATATTTTGTGTATGTTACTTACCTCCTAAGGGAGTATATCCTCTGAGATATTTTTGGCACTAAAATAAAGTACCTTTATTTTTAGTAACTATGAGTATTGTCTTTCTTATGATATAGTACCTGTATGATATAAGTGATATTGCATGAGGTTTGTATGTATCCTAGTTCAGCCTTGGCTGCTCTGCTATAGCTACCTCTATCAGCCTAAACTGCTATAACACTACCACACTCTACTAATAAGGGATAACTGGACCTGGCATAAGGTTTAAGTTCCATTGGTACCCACTATACGCCAGGCCAGCCTCCTACAGTCTCTGAAACAGGGTAACATTGGAATGTTGTAGGAGGCTGGACTGGCTTGTAGTGAGCACCAAGGGGTACTTGCACCAGGCCCAGTTATCCCTTATTAGTGTATAGGGTGTCTAGCAGCTTAGGCTGATAGATAATGGTAGCTTAGCAGAGCAGCTTAGGCTGAACTAGGAGACGGGTGAAGCTACTACAGAACCACTTAGTGTCATATGCACAATATCATAAGAAAACACAATACACAGTTATACTAAAAATAAAGGTACTTTATTTTTATGACAATATGCCAAAGTATCTTAGAGTGTACCCTCAGTGAGAGGATAGGAAATATACACAAGATATATATACACAATAGCAAAAATATGCAGTATAGTCTTAGAAAACAGTGCAAACAATGTATAGTTACAATAGGATGCAATGGGGAAACATAGGGATAGGGGCAACACAAACCATATACTCCAAAAGTGGAATGCGAACCACGAATGGACCCCAAACCTATGTGACCTTGTAGAGGGTCGCTGGGACTATTAGAAAATAGTGAGAGTTAGAAAAATAACCCTCCCCAAGACCCTGAAAAGTGAGTGCAAAGTGCACTAAAGTTCCCCTAAGGACAAAGAAGTCGTGTTAGAGGAATAATGCAGGAAAGATACAAACCAACAATGCAACAACGCTGGATTTCCAATCTGGGGTACCTGTGGAACAAGGGGACCAAGTCCAAAAGTCACAAGCAAGTCGGAGATGGGCAGATGCCCAGGAAATGCCAGCTGCTGGTGCAAAGAAGCTTCTACTGGACAGAAGAAGCTGCGGTTTCTGCAGGAACGCAAAGGGCTAGAGACTTCCCCTTTGGAGGACGGATCCCTCTCGCCTTGTAGAGTCGTGCAGAAGTGTTTTCCTGCCGAAAGAACGCCAACAAGGCTTGCTAGCTGCAAATCGTGTGGTTAGCGTTTTTGGATGCTGCTGTGGCCCAGGAGGGACCAGGAGGTCGCAAATTGGACCAGGAGGTAGAGGGGACGTCGAGCAAGACAAGGAGCCCTCTTAGCAGCAGGTAGCACCCGGAGAAGTGCCATAAACAGGCACTACGAGGATGCGTGAAACGGTGCTCACCCGAAGTCGCACAAAGAAGTCCCACGTCGCCGGAGAACAACTTAGGAGGTCGTGCAATGCAGGTTAGAGTGCCGTGGACCCAGGCTGGACTGTGCACAAAGGATTTCCGCCGGAAGTGCACGGAGGCCGGAGTAGCTGCAAAAGTCGCGGTTCCCAGCAATGCAGTCTAGCGAGGTGAGGCAAGGACTTACCTCCACCAAACTTGGACTGAAGAGTCACTGGACTGTGGGGGCCACTTGGACAGAGTTGCTGGATTCGAGGGACCTCACTCGTCGTGCTGAGAGGAGACCCAAGGGACCGGTAATGCAGCTTTTTGGTGCCTGCGGTTGCAGGGGGAAGATTCCGTCGACCCACGGGAGATTTCTTCGGAGCTTCTAGTGCAGAGAGGAGGCAGACTACCCCCACAGCATGCACCACCAAGAAAACAGTCGAGAAGGCGGCAGGATCAGCGTTACAGAGTTGCAGTAGTCGTCTTTGCTACTTTGTTGCAGTGTTGCAGGCTTCCAGCGCGGTCAGCAGTCGATTCCTTGGCAGAAGGTGAAGAGAGAGATGCAGAGGAACTCGGATGAGCTCTTGCATTCGTTATCTAAAGTTTCCCCAGAGACAGAGACCCTAAATAGCCAGAAAAGAGGGTTTGGCTACCTAGGAGAGAGGATAGGCTAGCAACACCTGAAGGAGCCTATCACAAGGAGTCTCTGACGTCACCTGGTGGCACTGGCCACTCAGAGCAGTCCAGTGTGCCAGCAGCACCTCTGTTTCCAAGATGGCAGAGGTCTGGAGCACACTGGAGGAGCTCTGGACACCTCCCAGGGGAGGTGCAGGTCAGGGGAGTGGTCACTCCCCTTTCCTTTGTCCAGTTTCGCGCCAGAGCAGGGCTAAGGGGTCCCCTGAACCGGTGTAGACTGGCTTATGCAGAATTGGGCACATCTGTGCCCAAGAAAGCATTTCCAGAGGCTGGGGGAGGCTACTCCTCCCCTGCCTTCACACCATTTTCCAAAGGGAGAGGGTGTCACACCCTCTCTCAGAGGAAGTTCTTTGTTCTGCCATCCTGGGCCAGGCCTGGCTGGACCCCAGGAGGGCAGATGCCTGTCTGAGGGGTTGGCAGCAGCAGCAGCTGCAGTGAAACCCCAGGAAGGGCAGTTTGGCAGTACCAGGGTCTGTGCTACAGACCACTGGGATCATGGGATTGTGCCAACTATGCCAGGATGGCATAGAGGGGGCAATTCCATGATCATAGACATGTTACATGGCCATATTCGGAGTTACCATTGTGAAGCTACATATAGGTAGTGACCTATATGTAGTGCACGCGTGTAATGGTGTCCCCGCACTCACAAAGTCAGGGAAATTGGCCCTGAACAATGTGGGGGCACCTTGGCTAGTGCCAGGGTGCCCTCACACTAAGTAACTTTGCACCTAACCTTTACCAGGTAAAGGTTAGACAGATAGGTGACTTATAAGTTACTTAAGTGCAGTGTAAAATGGCTGTGAAATAACGTGGACGTTATTTCACTCAGGCTGCAGTGGCAGGCCTGTGTAAGAATTGTCAGAGCTCCCTATGGGTGGCAAAAGAAATGCTGCAGCCCATAGGGATCTCCTGGAACCCCAATACCCTGGGTACCTCAGTACCATATACTAGGGAATCATAAGGGTGTTCCAGTAAGCCAATGTAAATTGGTAAAATTGGTCACTAGCCTGTCAGTGACAATTTTGAAAGAAATGAGAGAGCATAACCACTGAGGTTCTGATTAGCAGAGCCTCAGTGAGACAGTTAGTCACTACACAGGTAACACATTCAGGCACACTTATGAGCACTGGGGCCCTGGTGAACAGAGTCCCAGTGACACATACAACTAAAACAACATATATACAGTGAAAAATGGGGGTAACATGCCAGGCAAGATGGTACTTTCCTACACAACCCCCCCCCCAAACGAAGGACAATAAGACTAGCCATGACCTGATGAGTCTTCATTGTCTAAGTGGAAATATCTGGAGAGTCCATCTGCATTGGAGTGGCTACTCCCAGGTCTATGTTCCACTGTATAGTCCATTCCCTGTAGGGATATGGACCACCTCAACAATTTTGGATTTTCACCTTTCATTTGTTTTAGCCAAAGTAGAGGTTTGTGGTCTGTCTGAACAATGAAGTGAGTGCCAAACAGGTATGGCCTCAACTTCTTCAGTGCCCAGACCACAGCAAAGGCCTCCCTCTCAATGGCAGACCAACGCTTTTCTCTAGGGGTCAACCTCCTACTAATAAAAGCAACAGGTTGATCCTGGCCCTCAGAATTAAGTTGTGATAGGACTGCCCCTACTCCTAATTCAGATGCATCAGTTTGGACATAGAATTTTTTAGAGTAACAAGGGCTTTTCAGGACAGGTGCAGAGCACATGGCCTGCTTCAGCTCCTCAAAAGCTTTCTGACAGTTTGCTGTCCATAATACCTTTTTAGGCATTTTCTTGGATGTGAGGTCATTAAGAGGGGCTGCAATGGAGCCATAGTTCTTAATGAACCTCCTGTAATACCCAGTGAGGCCTAGGAAGGCTCTCACCTGAGTCTGAGTAGTAGGGGGAACCCAATCAATAATTGTTTGGATTTTCCCCTGAAGTGGTGCAATCTGTACCCCACCAACAAGGTGTCCCAGATAAACCACCTTACCCTGCCCTATCTGGCACTTTGAAGCCTTGATAGTGAGGCCTGCCTTTTGCAGGGCCTCCAAAACTTTCCATAGGTGGACCAGGTGATCATCCCAGCTGGAGCTAAAGACAGCTATATCGTCCAAATATGCTGCACTGAAAGCTTCTAGCCCTTGCAGGACTGTGTTCACCAACCTCTGAAAAGTGGCAGGTGCATTTTTCAAACCAAAAGGCATTACAGTAAACTGGTAATGTCCTCCAATGGTTGAAAATGCTGTTTTAGGTTTAGCATCTTCTCACAATTTGATCTGCCAATACCCTGCAGTCAAGTCAAAAGTGCTTAGATACTTGGCAGATGCCAGTGTATCTATGAGCTCATCTGCCCTGGGTATAGGGTGAGCATCAGTTTTGGTTACCAAGTTGAGACCTCTATAGTCTACACAAAACCGCATTTCCTTCTTTCCATCTTTGGAATGGGGTTTTGGTACCAGTACCACAGGAGAAGCCCATGGACTGTCAGAGTGCTCAACCACTCCTAGTTCTAACATTTTCTGGACTTCTTGCTTTATGCAGTCCCTGATATGGTCAGGCTGCCTATAGATCTTACTTTTGACAGGCAAGCTGTCTCCAGTATCTATAGTGTGCTCACACCAAGAAGTGGTACCTGGCACAGTAGAGAAGAGTTCAGAGAATTGATCTAGGAGGTTTATGCAATTGTCTTTCTGCTCAGCAGTAAGACAATCAGCCAAAACTACACCTTCCACCAGAGCATCTTGTTCTGTGAAAGAGAAGAGATCAGGTAGAGGATCACTGTCTTCTTCCTGTCCCTCATCTGTTGCCATGAGCAGGGTGAGATCAGCCCTGTCATAGTAGGTTTTCAGGCGGTTTACATGGAGTACCCTAAGGGGACTCCTTGCAGTGCCTAAGTCAACTAAATAGGTGACTTCTCCCTTTTTCTCAACAATTGTGTGGGGTCCACTCCATTTATCTTGGAGTGCTCTTGGGGCCACAGGCTCCAAGACCCACACTTTCTGCCCTGGTTGGTACTGAACCAAAACAGCCTTCTGATCATGCCATTGCCTCTGGAGCTCTTGGCTGGCCTGAAGGTTTTTACTGGCCTTTTTCATGTACTCAGCCATTCTTGATCTGAGGCCAAGTACATAATCCACAATATCCTGCTTAGGAGCTTTTAAAGGTTGTTCCCAACCCTCCTTTACAAGTGTGAGTGGACCCCTAACAGGGTGTCCAAAAAGAAGTTCAAAGGGGCTGAAGCCCACTCCTTTCTGGGGTACCTCCCTGTAGGCAAAAAGGAGGCATGGTAGAAGGATATCCCATCTCCTGCGGAGTTTTTCAGGGAGACCCATAATCATGCCTTTGAGAGTTTTGTTAAATCTCTCAACCAGTCCATTTGTTTGTGGATGATAGGGTGTGGTGAACTTGTAAGTTACCCCACACTCCTTCCACATGGCCTTTAAGTATGCAGACATGAAATTGCTTCCCCTGTCTGATACTACTTCCTTTGGGAAGCCCACCCTGGAAAATATTCCCAGGAGGGCCTTTGCCACTGCAGGAGCTGTAGTGGTCCTTAAAGGAATTGCTTCAGGATATCTTGTGGCATGGTCCACTACCACCAAGATGAATCTATTGCCTGAAGCAGTAGGAGGGTCAAGGGGGCCAACTATGTCAACCCCTACCCTTTCAAAGGGAACCCCAACCACGGGCAGTGGAATAAGGGGTGCCTTTGGAGTGCCACCTGTCTTGCCACTGGCTTGACAGGTTTCACAGGACTTACAAAATTCTTTTGTGTCCTCAGACATTCTAGGCCAATGAAACAGGGGAACAAGCCTGTCCCAAGTTTTCATTTGTCCTAGATGCCCAGCTAGGGGAATGCCATGTGCCAGGGTTAGGAGGAACTTTCTGTACTCCTGAGGAATCACTAATCTCCTGGCAGCTCCAGGTTTAGGATCCCTATGCTCAGTGTACAAGAGGTTGTCCTCCCAGTAAACTCTGTGAGAGTCACTGACATCCCCATTAGCCTGTTTGACAGCTTGCTGTCTGAGACCCTCTAATGTGGGACAGGTTTGCTGTGCCACACTCAGCTCCTCTCTGGCAGGCCCCCCTTCACCCAAAAGCTCAGCAGTGTCTGCTTCTAGCTCCTCTGGTGAAGGTTCTGCACAGGGAGGGAATTCTTCTTCCTCAGAAGTTGAATCCACTGTAGAGGGAGGGATAGAAGGAAGTGGTTTGCTTCTACTAGCCCTAGCTTTAGGGAACACGTGGTCCATTGTTCCAGGATCCAAGCTTCCCTGTCCTTTTTGCTTTTTGGCCTGAGCCCTTGTCAAAGCAAAAATATGCCCTGGGATGCCCAGCATTGCTGCATGGGCCTCCAACTCCACATCTGACCAAGCTGATGTCTCCAAATCATTTCTTAGTAGACAGTCTACAGGTAAATCTGTGGCTACCACAACTTTCTTTGGACCAGTAACCCCCCCCCAGTTGAGATTAACAACAGCCATGGGGTGGCTAAGTGTGTTGTTGTGAGCATCGTTTACTTGGTACTGGTGACCAAGTAGGTGTTGTTCAGGGTGGACCAGTTTCTCTATGACCATAGTCACACTGGCACCAGTGTCCCTGTAGGCCTGAACCTCAACACCATTTATTAGGGATAGCTGCTTGTACTTATCCATATTAAGGGGACAAGCAACTAAGGTGGCTAAATCAATAGCCCCCTCAGAGACTAACACAGCCTCTGTGGTCTCCCTAACAAGGCCAACCCCAACTAAGTTACCAATAGTGAGCCCAGCTACTCCCTTGGATTGGCTATTAGTAGGTTTGCTCCCACCACCACTGCTATTAGTAGGGACACTAGGGGTAGCAGTAGGGGTTGTAGTGGTAGGAGCATTGGTGCTTTTCTTTGGACAACTGGGATCTGTTGTCCAATGGCCTTTTATTTTACATAAATAGCAACATGGTTTCTTTTCCTTGTTCTGATTAAAAGAGGATTTGGGCCCACCACCCCCCCCGGAGTGTTTTTGTGGGCCTGATGAAGACTCATTTTTAGATTTGTCCCCACCCTTGTCAGAAGACTTACCATCCTTCTTTTTGTTGCCATCTTTGTCACCCCCTGTATGAACTTTTCTGTTCACCCTTGTTCTGACCCATTTGTCTGCCTTCTTTCCCAATTCTTGGGGAGAGGTCAGATCAGAGTCCACCAAGTACTGGTGCAACAAATCAGACACACAATTATTAAGAATATGCTCTCTTAGGATCAAGTTATACAGGCTGTCATAATCAGTAACTTTACTGCCATGTAACCACCCCTCCAAGGCCTTCACTGAATGGTCAATGAAATCAACCCAGTCTTGTGAAGACTCCTTTTTGGTCTCTCTGAACTTTATCCTGTATTGTTCAGTGGTTAAGCCATAACCATCCAGGAGTGCATTCTTAAGAACTTGGAAATTATTAGCATCATTTTCTTTCACAGTAAGGAGCCTATCCCTACCTTTTCCACTAAATGATAGCCATAGGATAGCAGCCCACTGCCTTTGAGGGACATCCTGTACAACACAGGCCCTCTCAAGTGCAGCAAACCACTTGTTAATGTCATCCCCCTCCTTATAAGGGGGAACTATCTTGTGCAGATTCCTGGAATCATGCTCTTTTGCAGGATGACTATGGGGAATACTGCTGCTGCCACCATGGGTTTCTAAACCCAACTTCTGTCTTTCCTTCTCTAGTTCAAAAGACTGTCTATCCAAATCCAGCTGTTGCTTTTTAAGCTTCAGTCTGGTTTGTTCCACCCTCAACTTATTGAGTTCCCTCTCTAACATTCTGTCATCAGGGTTGGTGGGAGGGACATTCCTAGATACAGAGGTATGATGGGAATGAACAGAAGGAGACCTGTCCCTTACAGAAGCCACCCTAACAGCTTGGCTAACAGAAACATCACTACCAGTATGGTGAGAATAAATGCTTTTGCTATGATGTGAGACAACACTATTTGTATGGTGTGGCTCATCATCATTACCAACTATGCTAGACTGTCTAGTAATAGGCAGGTTAAGAAGTTTCTTTCCTGAATCTTTTCCTGGGGGAGTCCCTGGATCAGATTGAGAACCATTAGCTACTTTTTCAACAGATGGGGCACTTTTAGCCTTATCTTGTTCTCTAAGCATATTAAGTAACAGTTCCAAGGAAGGATTCTTCCCTACACTCAAACCTCTCTCTATGCAGAGACTCATTGCTCCTTTCCAGCTAAGGTGATCATATGCAAGTTTGGACAGATCAACATTTTGGCCTGTGCCAGACATTTTTAGAGAGAGTTAAAGTGATAGAAAAAGAGAAACAAGTTTTCAGAACTTTTTAGAAAGACAGAAAAAACTTTTTAAACTTTTAAGAACTTTTTGAAAGTTTAGAAGTACTTTTCAGCACTTAGAAAAGAGTGAAAAGAGGAAATGCAAAAACTTTTTGGCTATGTGTATATACACTGACCTTGTTTTGTATATTTTTCTCTTTTGAAAAGTACAATGACAAGAGTGGTAAGTAGTCTCAAAGCACTTATCCCACCACTGCACAACCAATGTAGGAGGCTGGACTGGCTTGTAGTGAGCACCAAGGGGTACTTGCACCTTGCACCAGGCCCAGTTATCCCTTATTAGTGTATAGGGTGTCTAGCAGCTTAGGCTGATAGATAATGGTAGCTTAGCAGAGCAGCTTAGGCTGAACTAGGAGACGGGTGAAGCTACTAAAGTACCACTTAGTGTCATATGCACAATATCATAAGAAAACACAATACACAGTTAGACTAAAAATAAAGGTACTTTATTTTTATGACAATATGCCAAAGTATCTTAGAGTGTACCCTCAGTGAGAGGATAGGAAATATACACAAGATATATATACACAATAGCAAAAATATGCAGTATAGTCTTAGAAAACAGTGCAAACAATGTATAGTTACAATAGGATGCAATGGGGAAACATAGGGATAGGGGCAACACAAACCATATACTCCAAAAGTGGAATGCGAACCACAAATGGACCCCAAACCTATGTGACCTTGTAGAGGGTCGCTGGGACTATTAGAAAATAGTGAGAGTTAGAAAAATAACCCTCCCCAAGACCCTGAAAAGTGAGTGCAAAGTGCACTAAAGTTCCCCTAAGGACAAAGAAGTCGTGTTAGAGGAATAATGCAGGAAAGACACAAACCAACAATGCAACAACGCTGGATTTCCAATCTGGGGTACCTGTGGAACAAGGGGACCAAGTCCAAAAGTCACAAGCAAGTCGGAGATGGGCAGATGCCCAGGAAATGCCAGCTGCGGTGCAAAGAAGCTTCTACTGGACAGAAGAAGCTGCGGGTTCTGCAGGAACGCAAAGGGCTAGAGACTTCCCCTTTGGAGGACGGATCCCTCTCGCATTGTAGAGTCGTGCAGAAGTGTTTTCCCGCCGAAAGAACGCCAACAAGCCTTGCTAGCTGCAAATCGTGCGTTTAGCGTTTTTGGATGCTGCTGTGGCCCAGGAGGGACCAGGAGGTCGCACATTGGACCAGGAGGTAGAGGGGCCATCGAGCAAGACAAGGAGCCCTCTTAGCAGCAGGTAGCACCCGGAGAAGTGCCAGAAACAGGCACTACGAGGATGCGTGAAACGGTGCTCACCCGAAGTCGCACAAAGAAGTCCCACGTCGCCGGAGAACAACTTAGGAGGTCGTTCAATGCAGGTTAGAGTGCCGTGGACCCAGGCTGGACTGTGCACAAAGGATTTCCGCCGGAAGTGCACGGAGGCTGGAGTAGCTGCAAAAGTCGCGGTTCCCAGCAATGCAGTCTAGCGAGGTGAGGCAAGGACTTACCTCCACCAAACTTGGACTGAAGAGTCACTGGACTGTGGGGGCCACTTGGACAGAGTTGCTGGATTCGAGGGACCTCGCTCGTCGTGCTGAGAGGAGACCCAAGGGACCGGTAATGCAGCTTTTTGGTGCCTGCGGTTGCAGGGAGAAGATTCCGTCGACCCACGGGAGATTTCTTCGGAGCTTCTAGTGCAGAGAGGAGGCAGACTACCCCCACAGCATGCACCACCAGGAAAACAGTCGAGAAGGCGGCAGGATCAGCGTTACAGAGTTGCAGTAGTCGTCTTTGCTACTTTGTTGCAGTGTTGCAGGCTTCCAGCGCGGTCAGAAGTCGATTCCTTGGCAGAAGGTGAAGAGAGAGATGCAGAGGAACTCGGATGAGCTCTTGCATTCGTTATCTAAAGTTTCCCCAGAGACAGAGACCCTAAATAGCCGGAAAAGAGGGTTTGGCTACCTAGGAGAGAGGATAGGCTAGCAACACCTGAAGGAGCCTATCACAAGGAGTCTCTGACGTCACCTGGTGGCACTGGCCACTCAGAGCAGTCCAGTGTGCCAGCAGCACCTCTGTTTCCAAGATGGCAGAGGTCTGGAGCACACTGGAGGAGCTCTGGACACCTCCCAGGGGAGGTGCAGGTCAGGGGAGTGGTCACTCCCCTTTCCTTTGTCCAGTTTCGCGCCAGAGCAGGGCTAAGGGGTCCCCTGAACCGGTGTAGACTGGCTTATGCAGAATTGGGCACATCTGTGCCCAAGAAAGCATTTCCAGAGGCTGGGGGAGGCTACTCCTCCCCTGCCTTCACACCATTTTCCAAAGGGAGAGGGTGTCACACCCTCTCTCAGAGGAAGTTCTTTGTTCTGCCATCCTGGGCCAGGCCTGGCTGGACCCCAGGAGGGCAGATGCCTGTCTGAGGGGTTGGCAGCAGCAGCAGCTACAGTGAAACCCCAGGAAGGGCAGTTTGGCAGTACCATGGTCTGTGCTACAGACCACTGGGATCATGGGATTGTGCCAACTATGCTAGGATGGCATAGAGGGGGCAATTCCATGATCATAGACATGTTACATGGCCATATTCGGAGTTACCATTGTGAAGCTACATATAGGTAGTGACCTATATGTAGTGCACGCGTGTAATGGTGTCCCCGCACTCACAAAGTCAGGGAAATTGGCCCTGAACAATGTGGGGGCACCTTGGCTAGTGCCAGGGTGCCCTCACACTAAGTAACTTTGCACATAACCTTTACCAGGTAAAGGTTAGACATATAGGTGACTTATAAGTTACTTAAGTGCAGTGTAAAATGGCTGTGAAATAACGTGGACGTTATTTCACTCAGGCTGCAGTGGCAGGCCTGTGTAAGAATTGTCAGAGCTCCCTATGGGTGGCAAAAGAAATGCTGCAGCCCATAGGGATCTCCTGGAACCCCAATACCCTGGGTACCTCAGTACCATATACTAGGGAATTATAAGGGTGTTCCAGTAAGCCAATGTAAATTGGTAAAATTGGTCACTAGCCTGTCAGTGACAATTTTGAAAGAAATGAGAGAGCATAACCACTGAGGTTCTGATTAGCAGAGCCTCAGTGAGACAGTTAGTCACTACACAGGTAACACATTCAGGCACACTTATGAGCACTGGGGCCCTGGTGAACAGGGTCCCAGTGACACATACAACTAAAACAACATATATACAGTGAAAAATGGGGGTAACATGCCAGGCAAGATGGTACTTTCCTACAAATGTGCAGAGGCAGATCTATCACTATCAGGGGCCACCCTAGCGACCTGGCCTCTAGGGGTGATGGGAGCCTTACTAGTGTGTGAACCCTTCCCACTCCCAGTTGTACTAAGGGGCTTGTTAGCAGATAAATCTGTGGAAGGACCCTCCAGAGGAATGTCAGTTTGATCCTCTGAGCCTTCCTGGTTGGAATCATCCTCTACCTCTTCCCCTGTCTGATCCGGACCAGTGCTGAGTCCCTGGTCATCTTGGAGGAGAAGATTTAGGAGGAACACCTTATTGGGGTTCTTCTCAATCCCTAAACTTCTTTCAATACAGAGACCCCTCAAACTTTTAAAGTTTAGATTCCCATAGGTAGTTGTAGAAAAGTACCATCTTCCTGGCATGTTACCCCCATTTTTACTTGTGTATATGTTTGTTTTTGCCTGTGCCACTGGGGTCCTGCTAGCCAAGGCCCCAGTGCTCATAACTTGTACCCTGTATGTGTTCCCTGTGTGGTGCCTAACTGTATCACTGAGGCTCTGCTATCCAGAACCTCAGTGTTTATGCTCTCTCTGCTTTTAAAATTGTCACTGCAGGCTAGTGATTAATTTTACCAATTCTGATTGGCAAACTGGAACACCCTTATAATTCCCTAGTATATGGTACCTAGGTACCCAGGGTATTGGGGTTCCAGGAGATCCCTATGGGTTGCAGTATTTCTTTTGCCACCCATAGGGAGCTCAGACAATTCTTACACAGGACTGCCACTGCAGCCTGAGTGAAATAATGTCCACGTTATTTCACAGCCATTTTACACTGCACATAAGTAACTTATAAGTCACCTATATGTCTAACCCTCACTTAGTGAAGGTTAGGTGCAAAGTTACTAAGTGTGAGGGTACCGCGGCACTAGCCAAGGTGCCCCCACATTGTTCAGGGAAATTTCCCCGGACTTTGTGAGTGCAGGGACACCATTACACATGTGAACTACATATAAGTCAATACCTATGTGTAGCTTCACAATGGTAACTCCGAACATGGCTATGTATCATGTCTAACATCATGGAATTGTTCCCCAAGCCAAATCTGGTATTGGGGTGCCAATCCCATGCATCCCCGGGGCTCCAGCATGGACCCCAGGTACTGCCAAACTAGCTCTCTGGGGTTTTCTCTGCAGCTACCGCTGTTGCCAACCCTCAGACAGGTTTCTGCCCTACTGGGGTCTGGGCAGCCCAGTCCCAGGAAGGCAGAACAAAGGTATCCTCTGAGAGAGGGTGTTACACCCTCTTCCTTTGGAAATAGATGTTCCAGCCTCTGGAAATGCTTTGAAGGGCACAGATGGTGCCCTCCTTGCATAAGCCAGTCTATACCAGTTCAGGGAGCCCCCAGCCCCTGCTCTGGCACGAAACTGGACAAAGGAAAGGGGAGTGACCACTCCCCTGTCCATCACCACCCCAGGGGTGGTGCCCAGAGCTCCTCCAGTGTGTCCCAGACCTCTGCCATCTTGAATGCAGAGGTGTGAGGGTACAATGGAGACCCCTGAGTGGCCAGTGCCAGCAGGTGATGTCAGAGACCCCTCCTGATGGGCTCTTACCTGGTTAGGTAGTCAATCCTCCACTGAGGGCTATTTAGGGTCTCTCCTGTGGGTTTCTCTTCAGATAACGAATGCAAGAGCTCACCAGAGTTCCTCTGCACTTCTCTCTTCGACTTCTGCCAAGGATCGACCGCTGACTGCTCCAGGATGCCTGCAAAACCAAAACAAAGTAGCAAGAAGACTACCAGCAACATTGTAGTGCCTAATCCTGCCGGCTTTCTCAACTGTTTCCTGGTGGTGCATGCTCTGAGGGTTGTCTGCCTTCACCCTGCACTGGAAGCCAAGAAGAAATCTCCTGTGGGTCGACGGAATCTTCCCCTGCCAACGCAGGCACCAAACTTCTGCATCACCGGTCCTCTGGGTCCCCTCTCATCTTGACGAGCGTGGTCCCTGGAACACAGGAGCTGGATCCAAGTGACCCCGACAGTCCAGTGGTCCTTCTGTCCATATTTGGTGGAGGTAAGTCATTGCCTCACCACGCTAGACAGTAATCCTGTGTACTGGGTGATCTGCAGCTGCTAGGGCTTCTGTGCACTCTTGCAAGGATTCCTTTGTGCACAGCCTAGCCCAGGTCCCCAGGGCTCCATCCTGCATTGCTCAACTCGCTGAGTTGACCTTCGACTTCGTAGGACCCTCCTTTGTTGTGCTGAGACGACTGCGGTGCTCAGATTTCTTGAACGCCTGTTCAAGTGCTCCTGCGGGTGCTGCCTGCTTCTGCGTGGGCTCTCTCTGTTGCTGATCGCCCCCTCTGTCTCCTCCTCCAAGGGGCGACCTCCTGGTCCTTCATGGGCCCTGGCAGCACCCAATATCTTCAACCAAGACTCTTACAGCTAGCAAGGCTTGTTTGTGGTCTTTCTGTGTGGAAACAACTCTGCATACTCCAGCACGCTGTGGGACATCTTCTGACCAAAGGAGAAGTTCCTGGCACCTTCCGTTGTTGCAGAATCTTCAGCTTCTTCCATCCGGAGGCAGCCCTTTTGCACCTTCATCCGGGGTTTAGTGGGCTCATGCCCCCCCGGACACTTGCATGACTCTTGGACTTGGTCCCCTTCCTTTGCAGGTCCTCAGGTCCAGGAATCCGTCTTCAGTGCTTTGCAGTCAGTTTTTGTCTTTGCAGAATCCCCTATCTCAACTTTACTGTCTTTCTGGGGTAGTAGGGTAACTTTACTCCTACTTTTCAGGGTCTTGGCATGGGGTATCTTGGGCACCCTTAGTGTTTTCTTACACTGCCAGTGACCCTCTACACACTACACTAGGCCTGGGGTCCATTCGTGGTTCGCATTCCACTTTTGGAGTATGTGGTTTGGGTTGTCCCTAGGCCTATTGTCTCCTATTGCATTCTATTGTGTCCTACAGTGTTTGCACTACTTTTCTGGGTGTTTTACTTACCTGATTTTGGTTTGTGTGTATATTTTGTGTATATTACTTACCTCCTAAGAGAATATATCCTCTGAGATACTTTTGGCATATTGGGGCTGATTCTAACCTTGGCGGACGGCGGAGGCCGTCCGCCAAGGTTCCGCCGTCAGAACACCGCACCGCGGTCGAAAGACCGCGGCAGTGATTCTGAGATTTGCCCTGGGCTGGCGGGCGGCCGCCAAAAGGCCGCCCGCCAGCCCAGGGCAAATCAACCTTCCCACTAGGATGCCGGCTCAGAATTGAGCCGGCGGAGTGGGAAGGTGCGACGGGTGCAGTTGCACCCGTCGCGTATTTCAGTGTCTGCTAGGCAGACACTGAAATACTTTGTGGGGCCCTCTTACGGGGGCCCCTGCCGTGCCCATGCCAGTGGCATGGGCACGGCAGGGGCCCCCAGGGGCCCCGCGGCACCCCCTACCGCCATCCTGTTCCTGGCGGGCGAACTGCCAGGAACAGGATGGCGGTAGGGGGTGTCAGAATCCCCCATGGCGGCGCAGCAAGCTGCGCCGCCATGGGGGATTCTAAGGGCAGCGGTAAACCGGCGGGAGACCGCCGGTTTACCCTTTCTGGCCGCGGCTGAACCGCCGCGGTCAGAATGCCCTGCGGGGCACCGCCGGCCTGTCGGCGGTGCTACCGCCGACCCTGGCCCCGGCGGTCTTAGACCGCCGGGGTCAGAATGACCCCCATTGTCACTAAAATAAAGTACCTTTATTTTTAGTAACTCTCAGTATTGTGTTTCTTGTGATATAGTGCTATATGATATAAGTGGTATAGTAGGAGTTTTGCAGGTCTCCTAGTTCAGCCTAAGCTGCTCTGCAATAACTACCTCTATCAGCCTAAGCTGCTAGAACACTACTAATCTACTAATAAGGGATAACTGGGCCTGGTACAAAGTGTATGTACCATCAGGTACCTACTACAGGCCAGCCTCCTACAGTAGTTTTGACAACTCTAGGGGTAGCTACTACAGTAGACATATTGAAAGAGAAAAAGTTTAGGAAAGTGAGTAAAAAGTTAGTAGAATAACAGAGCTAACTTTTTAGAGAAAAGAAGAAAACTTTTCAGACCTTAGCAAAACCTTTTTCAAAGTTTAAAGAACTTTTTAGAAAGTTAGCAACATTACTTCTAGGTATATAATATATATGCTCTAAGTACTGGAGCAAGCTTTTCTTCTGCAAAGCACCAGTAACAAACATGGTCAAGAAAACTGCAAGTACTTACCCCACTGCTGCCACCAATGTAGAAGGCTGGCCTAGTTTGTGGTGGGTACCTTGGGTACTTACACCTTATACCAGGTCCAGTTATCCCTTATTAGTGAAATGTAGTAGTGTTCTAGCAGCTTAGGCTGAACTAGGAGACTTGCAAAGCTCATGCAATACCACTTGTAGTTACACAGTACTTATACACAAGTAAAGACAATACTCAGTGTTAACAAAATTAAAGGTATTTATTTGGGTGGCACACTACCAAAAATATCTTAGACACAATACTCCTATGGATGTGCTATACACAATATATACACTAGACACCAAAATAAGGTAAGTAACTGGACATAGGATAGTGCAAACAATAAGAAATGCTACAGAATGCAATGGGAGAAAATAGGTCTAGGGTCAACAAAAAACATATACTAAGAAAGTGGAACGAAAATCATTAGTTCCTCCCTAGAGAAGTGTAGTTTGTACAGAATCGCTGGGAGAGTAAGAATACAGTAAAGGTAAGTAAATTACACTACCCCAGAGCCCAGAAAAGCAGGAGTAAAGTACTATAAGTTTCCTTAGGACACACTACACCTCGTGATTGAGATTATTACAAGAACCAACCAAGTCTGCAAACAACAAATAGTGGATACCTGAAGACCTGCAAAAGAAGGAGACCAAGTCCAGAAGTTGAAAGAAGTTCCAGGAAGGACGGGAGCCCCTGTCAATCCAGAAGAGGGTGCAAAAGAGGAGTCCCCAGTTGGATGAAGACTGCAGACATGCACTCTAGGAAGATGCCAGCGGGTTCCTGCATGATGCAAAGGATGTCCCAAGTTGTAAAGTTGGATGCAGGAGAGTTTTGGCGCTGAATTCCTCCAACAAGCCTTCGTTTCGGCAAAGTTGTGTTTTATGTCAACTAGCTGCTATCTGGACATAGGAGGGACCTGGGGGCCTCAACTCTGTGTGAGGAGGAAGAGGAGGCTCTCAGCACCTCAGAGAGCCTTCACAGCACCAGATAGCAACCACGGGTGTCCCAGGACACAGGGGACAAAGGAGGTGCAAGATGCAGTTGGTGCAGCACTACACAGGAAGGTCCCACACCGCCGGAGAACAACTCAGCGAGTTGAGCGTCGCAGGATAGAGTGCTGGGGACCTGGGCCAGCCTGTGCACAAAGGAATTTTGCAAATAGTGCACAGAGGCCTCAGGAGTTGAAGAAGACGTAGTGCGCAGGGGTACTGTTGTTCTGGGTGAAGGCATGGTCTTACCTCCTCCAAATTGGGACAGCATGACCTCAGGGCAGTCTGTGTCGATGGGGTCCACCCTCTGTGTTCCAAGGAGCGCGTTCGTCGCCAGGGGAGGAGTCGAAGAGAACTGGTCATCGACTTAGAAGGTGCCTGCTTGAGCTGGGGAGTGACTCCGTTACCCCACAGGAGATTTCTTCAGTCCTTCTGGTGCAGGGTGAAGACAAGGAGTCGTTGCTGGCTGGAGCTGAAGTTGCAGAGGAAAAGTATCCCTTGTGGATACTTTGTTGCTGTTACAGCGGTTCCTGGAGCAGGCTGCAGTTGATCCGATGTCAGAGGATGAAGTAGTAGTTGCAGAGGATTCCTGCTGGAAACTTGCAAGTAGGATCTGAAGAGACCCCCCAGGAGAGACCCTAAATAGCCCTGAGAAGGGGATTGGCTACCTTATCAGGTAAGGACCTATCAGGAGGGGTCTCTGATGTCACCTGCTGGCACTGGTCACTCAGAGCCCTCCAGAGTGCCCCCACACCTTGCAAAGCAAGATGGCTGAAGTCTGGGACACACTGAAGGAGCTCTGGGCACCACCCCTAGGGTGGTGATGGACAGGGGAGTTGCCCAGTTTTGCACCAGAGCACGGGACAAGAGGTCCCTGACCCGGTGTAGACTGGCTTATGCAAGAAGGGCACCATCTGTGCCCTTCAAAGCCTTTCCAGAGGCTGGTGGAGGTTACCCCTCCCTAGCCTGTAACACCTATTTCCAAAGGGAGAGGGTGTAACACCCTGCTCCCAAAGAAAATGCTTTGTTCTGCCTTCCTGGGACTGAGCTGCTCAGACCTCGGGAGGGCAGAACCCTGTCTGTGAGGTGGCTGTAACTGCAGTGCAAGCCTCAGAGAGCTGGTTTGGCAGTACTGGGGGTCCGTGGTGGAGTCCCCGGGATGCATGGAATTGGCTCCCCGATACCAGACTTGTAATTGGGGGGACAATTCCATGATCTTAGACACCTTACATGGCCATATTCAGAGTTACCTCTGTGAAGCTATAGGTATTGACCTATATGTAGTGCATGCGTATAATGGTGTCACCGCACTCACAAAGTCCTGGGAAATGGCCCTGAACTATGTGGGGGCACCTTTGCTAGTGCAAGGGTGCCCTCACACCTAGTAACTTTGCACCTAACGTTCAGCCAGTGCAGGTTACACATATAGGTGACTTATAAGTTACTTAAGTGCGGGGTGTGGCCAAAATGGCGGCCAGAGCGGACGCTTGATCCGAGCTCTGCTCGTGGCCCACCAGAAATCCGTCTATTAACCTGCTCCTGGTGCTGCCCGGATAGTCGTCTTGGTGCCGCGGGACCCCTGAGCACGGCCGGCAATCATAATTTCAGAACGCGAGGCGCGGCGAGTTGAGTGGGAGAGATGCGGGGCCCGCGCCGGGCTGCCGCGTCGACCGAAGCGGAGTGTCTCTTCCGCATTGCCGAGGACTGCCGGGCCCAGGGACTCAGGGGGGAGCGGGACTCCAGAGGGCTGTGCGCCCGAGAGACTAAAGGGACATGGCGGAGCGGCAGAGGGGGCGGACCCGGCCCCCTGTGAAGTTGGAAAGGCCGGAACGAACCCAGTGCACATGCGCTGGACAGAACGCATGCAGGCAAGTGATTGGAACGCCTGGCCGTGTTGGGAAAAACCGTTGCGGCCGCAATGCCTTACAGAGAAGCGCATTCCACTGGTGTCCCACTCTTTCCCCCCTCCCCCCCTGACAGAATATTATAAACGGAGCTAGCAGGAACCAGTGGAGGAAGGAAAGTGCAACAAGAAGGAGAAATAAACAGAGAGAAAAATAGGGAAGGAGAAGAGAGAAGGAGAACTTGAGCCAGCCACTGGGAATTACCTGCAAATACAATTAAAAAACACCACGGAACAGCAAAATAAATAAGGACGTCCTCAAGTGGGTCAAGGGGATCCTCTCAGTGGAGACAAGGAATGGACTGTGATTTTTTTTTTTCTTCCCCCATGCCCTTACTTGCTTGAATTACAGTTCTCTGAACACAGGGCCACCAAAAGAAATCTGAGCCTTACTCATGCTTTATACCTGCACCCCAGTCAAATCTCAGCGTCAAGGAACACAGAACCCAACGATAAGTAAAACACTACTCCTGTCCGCTGCCTTCCAGTGACGCAGGTACAATTACCATCACCATCCCCAAAGGGGCTATAATAGCAGGTTCTAACGGGCGTAGATACCCAATGTTGGGAAAGAGAGTTGGAGAACATGCATTGCAGGAGTAAAAGAGACAAGAATGCCCGGGAGAGGGACCTGGGACTCGGTGGAAGGCTGGGGCGGACCGCAGCATACAACGGGACCCGGGTGGACGACAATTACCCCGGCGGAGGACGCGGACACGCCACGGACGACCATGGTTAATCCAAAACCACCAAGGACACAAGCCAACACAGAACCAGAGACACCTGTTGCAGAGGGGAAATCGAGACCTCATGCCGACGCCCTACATAGGATGTCCGAGACTCTGACCACGCACTCTGCACAATTTGACAAGGTACTACAGGCGATATTAGATACTAAGACCTCATTGGAACGAAAGATAGACTTGGTGGCACTAGAGGTTAATCTCCCCCGCGCAGATCATCGTAAATTGACAGAAGAGGTCGGCGCTGCTGAACTAACGCTAGAAACGGCACAGCCTGTAATAGCTAATCTGAAAGCTCAAATCAGACAAATGGAATCTGAAGTGACGCAACTACAACGCCGAGCTGAAGATGCTGAGGGCCGGTCACGCAGGAACAACGTAAGGTTCTTGGGTATCCCGGAACGAACAGAGCTTCCTAATGCAGAACTCTTTCTGGAGTGATGGCTAAAAGACACAGTGCTGACCCGAAATGTGCCACCAATGCTGGTGGTGGAACGAGCCCACCGGGTGCCGGACGGCCCGCCCCGACCGGGCATGCCTCCTAGACCGCTGATTGCGAGGTTCCTAAACTACAGGGACAGAGATCAGGTGATACAGGGCTTTAGAACTCAGGGTCCTATTCGCCTGGAGAACTCAGAAATAACAGCATACCCGGACTACACAATGGAAGTGCAGCGAAGACGAGCCACCTTCACTAAAGTAAAGCAGGTGCTTCGAGACAAAAACATCACTTACTCCTTCCTTTTTCCAGCCTGACTAAGAGTAATAGACGGGGACAGAACTCTTTTCTTCCTATTGGCGGAGGATGCATGGACATGGCTGCACGCCAAGGGCCTAGCGGAGCCAGTGGAGGAGCCGTACGGAAACAGAGAATAGCTGGAGCAGCGTCCTCGGCAAAAGAAAAAAAGGAACACCGGGTTCCAAGCACGCACATCGAAGCTCCAAGCAGCGGACGCACAGGCACAAGCCCTGAAAGAAGCAAACAGGTTCGCGACCACGCCAGCACTAACCAGGAATGAAAATGGGGACACAGACTCAAATTCCTCACGAGGTCATTTAAGTCCTCCCTCGTCGCCACCAACAACTGGTCCCGACATGACACCACGCACGGCTGATGACATATGAAATAAAACAGTTGATCTGGACGGACCAGAGCTCTGAGCTCATGAGGACACAAACAAACACTATGAGACATAAACGGTCCTAATAAATCGGCACAGGGAAGGGAAGCTCGAGAACAAGGACTCAAATGTGCTGGGTTCCTGCTGACTGCGAGAGTACCAAAGCAGAACCCAGAAAAGAGAACCAGATTAATTGCTAAACTGGGGTGCCGAATGCGGTCAAATATGGACGGGTGTCCGGGCAGCCGAGAGCCTCAGGAAGACACGTCCATCTAAGTGGGCCACGAGGAATCGTTGACTCAAATTCTCACTGACTACGCCCTCGCACCCACATGTGCTACTGAATGGACCTAGATTGGAGTAACGTATTTAACGTATGTGTTGGCACTGGTTGTGCCATACAGTTTATTGATGTTTTGGTTATTGTAGGTTCTATTACATCTTTACACCTTTCTTTACATGCGGCACTTGCTCTGCTCTCGGAGGGGGGGGATGGTTGAGGGATGGGACCTCGGACTGGGGGGGGGGGGATACTGACCGATTGAGGGGGGTCACGAAGTACAGTCAACTCAAAATTATGACTATATATAATATTCTCACCTGGAATGTGAGAGGGATGGCTACTGCCTCCAAATGCAGCAGAATATATAACTACCTTAAGAGACATGCAATACATATTGCAATACTTCAGGAGACACACCCTACCAAAGATGAACTAGGCAGGGTTGACAGGAAATGGCCGGGAACAATATATGACACTCAGACATCAACATACGAAAAAGGGGTGGTGGTATGGGTAGCTCCTGGGGTGCCCTACTCAATTAAACGCACACAAGTAAACAAAGAAGGCAGATATGTTCACTTGGAGGGAGAATTGGATGGTAAACAGTTGACAATAACAGAAATATATGCACCCAATATTAAACAGGGAGATTTTTTATTATCCACCTATGCAGCCCTAACATGGGACCCGTCAGTACCCAGCATTTGGGGAGGAGATTTCAACTGCGTTCCAGATGTAATTATAGACAGGTCTCACCCTCCGCTCGAGGGCGCTCAAAGTAGAAGACTCTCTCAGGCGTTGCGAACATGGCTGACAGAAAGGAGACTCCATGATGTTTTGAGGATCCTACACCCCACGGACAGAGAATACTTCTTCTCCCCAGTACACCAACTCCACACCCGGATAGATTTGTTATTATGCTCCAGCGAACTCACTCAACTCATGGACAAAGCAACATATCTAGCTAAAACGATATCAAACCACAGCCCCCTAACTACCGCAATGCAATGAGGTAGAACAGTAACACGTATTCCTACCTGGCGCCTGCAACCTTTTCTATTACGGGATCCCCCCTTTCGCGCCGAGCTAGCAGAGGGTATAGAATCATATTTTAAAATAAACGCAAAATCAGCATCATCAAGAGCAGTCGAGTGGGATGGGCATAAGGTGGTAATGCAAGGTTTATGTATGTCGGCGTCGGGCGGAGTCAGACGCACGCTGATCGCGGAACTACATGAAGTGGAGGGGAGACTGAGAGAGGCGGAGAGGGGGGTGGAAAGAGGCGGAGGAGACATGAAAGAAGTGACTGAATTAAAAGGCGCAATGGACCGAGACTGACACACGCTTGAGGAAGTTTGACTATCAGCACTATACGGCAAGACTACATGCCGAAGGGGACAGATCCAGCAGATTGTTATCCTGGCTGGTAAAAGATGACCAACAACACTCCACCATAAGCGTCATTCGGTTATATACGGGCGACATAGTCAATACACAGCGGGAGATTAATGAGGCCTTTAAACAATACTATGCCACTCTGTACAAAGCGGGCCCCCCGTTGGAGGAACAGCTGGGAGAATTCCTACAAGCATCCCGGCTGACCCGTCTGACGGAAGCACAACTATAAGATTTGGAAAAGCCAATAGAAACAGACGAGATTCAGCAAGCCCTGAAGCAAATGGCCCATAATAAAGCCCCAGGCGGAGACGGCCTCCCAGCAGAGTATTATCAAGCTTTCTCAGCGCAGAAGATAAAACCATACTTAGAAATGCTGCAAGAAGCATACGAAAAAGGTCACCTACCAGAATCACAATGGGAGGCAATTATTGTGGTTCTCCACCAAAAAGGACGCGACCCTCTGGATGTCCGGTCCTATCGACCCTTATCTCTGCTGAACTCTGACTGCAAATTGCTAGGGAAAGTGTTGGCAAATCTTCTCTTCCCAATGATGCCGACACTAATCCACCCAGATCAATAGGGTTTCATACCAGGCCGCAGTACTCACATTAACATCAGGTGCCTCTTAAGATTAATAGCCGAGACCCCGGAATTAGACCATTCACGAACGGCGGTCTCGCTAGATGTTGAAAAAGCATTCGACACACTAGGCTGGGCATACCTGAAGGAAACCCTGAAATGTATGGGTTTTGGAAATACATTTACGAGATGGGTAGCAACGCTGTATGCAGAACCGAAGGCAAGAGTTAAGACAGGCGGGATTATATCAGAGAAATTCACAATTAGTAGAGGCATCAGACAAGGCTGCTCATTATCGCCACTCCTGTTTGCACTGGCAATCGAGCCGCTTGTGGTTCGGCTACGTTGTGAAGCTCCACGATGGGGTATCCCTGATGGGGTGAACACAAAATCATCTCCCTATATGCAGATGATGCATTAATATATCTGCGCAACCGATCTGAATCCCTACAGGACCTATTACAACTATTAGATATATTTGGGTACATATCAGGCCTACGGGTAAACTGGCCAAAGTCAAGACTGTTCCCATTGCAACAGATTCCAAACCTCCAGAGAGAAACCTCCCCCACACATAATTTACAATGGTGTTACACCACTTTCAGATATCTAGGAGTGCAAATATACCATGACAAACTGCACCTCAGAGAGGGAAAGTTAGATAGGATGATCAGATCTATCAGAAGCTCGATACCCTTTTGGTGTTCACTCCCACTCTCGCCCATAGGAAGAGTAGCAATAGCTAAAATTATCATAGTACCCACGATCCTATACTATCTGTCGGCCTTACCGCTAAACTCCCCAATAACTACTTCGCGCCTTTGTCCAGCCTACTGACAGATTTAATATGGGATGGAGGACGTTGCCGCGTGGCGCTAGATAAGACTTATATGCCACTGGAAAAGGGGGGGCTGGGAGTACCGCAACTCGAGTTATACTATGCGGCGGCACAAATACACTGGATCATGGATTGGATGTGCAACCCAAAAGGCTCAGATGGACAAATGGTACGTGCACAGCTGGGACACTCAGACGTGTTCAGGTGGCTCATAGGCCAAGAAAATCCACTGCCCAACAGTAATATTTTGATGGGAGTGGCGGATTATATCAGAGAAATTCACGATTAGTAGAGGCATCAGACAAGGCTGCCTATTATCGCCACTCCTGTTTGCACTGGCAATCGAGCCGCTTGCGGCTCGGCTACGTTGTGAAGCTCCACGATGGGGTATCCCTGATGGGAGTGAACACAAAATCATCTCCCTATACGCAGATGATGCATTAATATATCTGCGCAACCGATCTGAATCCCTACAGGACCTATTACAACTATTAGATATATTTGGGTACATATCAGGCCTACGGGTAAACTGGCCAAAGTCATGCCTGTTCCCGTTGCAACAGATTCCAAACCTCCAGAGAGAAACCTCCCCCGCACATAATTTACAATGGTGTTACACCACTTTCAGATATCTAGGAGTGCAAATATACCATGACGAACTGGACCTCAGAGAGGGAAATTTAGATAGGATGATCAGATCTATCAGAAGCTCGATACCCTTTTGGTGTTCACTCCCACTCTCGCCCATAGGTAGAGTAGCAATAGCTAAAATTATCATAGTACCCAGGATCCTATACTATCTGTCGGCCTTACCGCTAAACTCCCCAATAACTACTTTGCGCCTTTGTCCAGCCTACTGACAGATTTAATATGGGATGGAGGACGTTGCCGCGTGGCGCTAGATAAGACTTATATGCCACTGGAAAAGGGGGGGCTGGGAGTACCGCAACTCAAGTTATACTATGCGGCGGCACAAATACACTGGATCATGGATTGGATGTGCAACCCAAAAGGCTCAGACGGACAAATGGTATATGCACAGCTGGGACACTCGGACGTGTTCAGGTGGCTCATAGGCCAAGAAAATCCACTGCCCAACAGTAATATTTTGAGGGGAGTGGCGGAATGGGTGTGGCGCCGATACGTGATTAAAAAAAGGACAGACAACACTAACTCATCCAAGATTCAATTGCTTGCCACTCCAGGCGCAAATACAATAAAAAAGACAGTTTAAATTGTCCACCTGGGTCGACAAGGGGGTGAAAACTATTGGAGAAATATTCGAGGAGGGACACTTCCAATCGTATGAGACACTGGCAAACATATATGACTTAAGAAGGGGTGAATTTTTCACATACAGGGCACTGCAGCAGGCAGTGCGTGGGGAAATGGCAATAGTGAACCGCACACATCAACGGTACTTCACGAATTACTACTAGGCGCGAGCGAGCAATCGGATATATCTTGGATATACAAGACATTACAGGATTACCCCGAGGAGATACAATCACAGGCTAAAGTCAGATGGAAAGCGGCCCTGCTAACACCGTTACCCACGCAAACGTGGACACATCGCTCGCAACTAAACAGGAAGTATCGAGAAACGCCCGTTTCCGATACACCCAATTAAATTACCTACACCAGACAACGCATGTTCCCACAGTCAACACCAGACTGCCCGAGGTGCGGATCCTTGGAGGCTGACTTTTCACATATGACATGGAGTTGTCCACCAGTAGTCCGCATGTGGCAGGAGTTAACGATGCAGACGGCTGAATGGTCGAGATTGCCCCTACTCCCGACTACGGAATCCTTCCTATTGGGGGATACGCCCATGGCGAAGATCGGACCGACAAAAACACTGGTGCGCTGACCTTGCGTTCGTTTTACTCAAACGACTAATAGCGATACAATGGAAATCGCCAGGCACACCAGATATACGCTGATGGACATCAGAATTATTACACTGGGCCAGGGCAGAAGCACAAATAATACACAACATGAGTGACAGCGGAATGTAAATCAAGATGGCGGATATACAGGGAGTGCAGAATTATTAGGCAAATGAGTATTTTGACCACATCATCCTCTTTATGCATGTTGTCTTACTCCAAGCTGTATAGGCTCGAAAGCCTACTACCAATTAAGCATATTAGGTGATGTGCATCTCTGTAATGAGAAGGGGTGTGGTCTAATGACATCAACACCCCATATCAGGTGTGCATAATTATTAGGCAACTTCCTTTCCTTTGGCAAAATGGGCCAAAAGAAGGACTTGACAGGCTCAGAAAAGTCAAAAATAGTGAGATATCTTGCAGAGGGATGCAGCACTCTTAAAATTGCAAAGCTTCTGAAGCGTGATCATCGAACAATCAAGCGTTTCATTCAAAATAGTCAACAGGGTCGCAAGAAGCGTGTGGAAAAACCAAGGCGCAAAATAACTGCCCATGAACTGAGAAAAGTCAAGCGTGCAGCTGCCACGATGCCACTTGCCACCAGTTTGGCCATATTTCAGAGCTGCAACATCACTGGAGTGCCCAAAAGCACAAGGTGTGCAATACTCAGAGACATGGCCAAGGTAAGAAAGGCTGAAAGACGACCACCACTGAACAAGACACACAAGCTGAAACGTCAAGACTGGGCCAAGAAATATCTCAAGACTGATTTTTCTAAGGTTTTATGGACTGATGAAATGAGAGTGAGTCTTGATGGGCCAGATGGATGGGCCCGTGGCTGGATTGGTAAAGGGCAGAGAGCTCCAGTCCGACTCAGACGCCAGCAAGGTGGAGGTGGAGTACTGGTTTGGGCTGGTATCATCAAAGATGAGCTTGTGGGGCCTTTTCGGGTTGAGGATGGAGTCAAGCTCAACTCCCAGTCCTACTGCCATTTCCTGGAAGACACCTTCTTCAAGCAGTGGTACAGGAAGAAGTCTGCATCCTTCAAGAAAAACATGATTTTCATGCAGGACAATGCTCCATCACACGCGTCCAAGTACTCCACAGCGTGGCTGGCAAGAAAGGGTATAAAAGAAGGAAATCTAATGACATGGCCTCCTTGTTCACCTGATCTGAACCCCATTGAGAACCTGTGGTCCATCATCAAATGTGAGATTTACAAGGAGGGAAAACAGTACACCTCTCTGAACAGTGTCTGGGAGGCTGTGGTTGCTGCTGCACGCAATGTTGATGGTGAACAGATCAAAACACTGACAGAATCCATGGATGGCAGGCTTTTGAGTGTCCTTGCAAAGAAAGGTGGCTATATTGGTCACTGATTTGTTTTTGTTTTGTTTTTGAATGTCAGAAATGTATATTTGTTAATGTTGAGATGTTATATTGGTTTCACTGGTAATAATAAATAATTGAAATGGGTATATATTTTTTTTTGTTAAGTTGCCTAATAATTATGCACAGTAATAGTCACCTGCACACACAGATATCCCCCTAACATAGCTAAAACTAAAAACAAACTGAAAACTACTTCCAAAAATATTCAGCTTTGATATTAATGAGTTTTTTGGGTTCATTGAGAACATGGTTGTTGTTCAATAATAAAATTAATCCTCAAAAATACAACTTGCCTAATAATTCTGCACTCCCTGTATGGGACTCCCTCATAGAGCAGCTGGAACAAAAAGATGACACTCGACCTCCATGAGTCAACCCACCTCAGTCACAAATATTTACACAAATCATCTTCTTGCCTAGTCTGGAACCTTTTAGAAATGAGTAGCTCACATTCTCCCTTCCCCCTCCTCGCTCCCCCTCCCTTCCCCCCTCATAGATCCCGCTCCCCACGGCTCCCCCCTCCCACACAAAGGGGAGCATGGGCTGGTTTGCTGGCACACAAAAACATTTTAAAATGATGCTTCAATGTTAACTTTCCTCTCTCTCTCATTCTTTCTATCTATTATTTTTGATTGTTAATCGTAGGAGCTACTAAGTTACACAGCGGAAAACAGAGTTGTCCTAGATGCAAGATAGACCGTTGCAATAACTCGATGTTATTGTAGGAAAGTACCATCTTGCCTGGCATGTTACCCCCATTTTTCACTGTATATATGTTGTTTTAGTTGTATGTGTCACTGGGATCCTGTTCACCAGGGCCCCAGTGCTCATAAGTGTGCCTGAATGTGTTACCTGTGTAGTGACTAACTGTCTCACTGAGGCTCTGCTAATCAGAACCTCAGTGGTTATGCTCTCTCATTTCTTTCAAATTGTCACTAACAGGCTAGTGACCAATTTTACCAATTTACATTGGCTTACTGGAACACCCTTATAATTCCCTAGTATATGGTACTGAGGTACCCAGGGTATTGGGGTTCCAGGAGATCCCTATGGGCTGCAGCATTTCTTTTGCCACCCATAGGGAGCTCTGACAATTCTTACACAGGCCTGCCACTGCAGCCTGAGTGAAATAACGTCCACGTTATTTCACAGCCATTTTACACTGCACTTAAGTAACTTATAAGTCACCTATATGTCTAACCTTTACCTGGTAAAGGTTAGGTGCAAAGTTACTTAGTGTGAGGGCACCCTGGCACTAGCCAAGATGCCCCCACATTGTTCAGGGCCAATTCCCCGGACCTTGTGAGTGCGGGGACACCATTACACGCGTGCACTACAGGAAAGTACCATCTTGCCTGGCATGTTACCCCCATTTTTCACTGTATATATGTTGTTTTAGTTGTATGTGTCACTGGGACCCTGTTCACCAGGGCCCCAGTGCTCATAAGTGTGCCTGAATGTGTTACCTGTGTAGTGACTAACTGTCTCACTGAGGCTCTGCTAATCAGAACCTCAGTGGTTATGCTCTCTCATTTCTTTCAAATTGTCACTAACAGGCTAGTGACCAATTTTACCAATTTACATTGGCTTACTGCAGTGGTTCCCAAACTGTGTGCCGCGGCTCCTTGGTGCGCCGTCAAAATTAGCCAGGGGCGCCGCACACAGTCTGGAAACCACTCGGAGGTGCTTTTAATCGGTAGCTTTTCACCGTGGTTTTGGAAACAAAACCCCCTGCATTAATTATTGTGACCAGCGGAGGGCGCCAGAGTACCATTTATAATGTCCCTATGACAAAAGAAAAGAAATAGTTTAAAATAAATGGTTTTCAGGAACCTGAACGAGAGAATAAAGAAGTCAAACTGTAAATAGTGTAGGTACAGGTACAGGCTGGGATTACGTTCCCCCACCCGCCAAAAAAAAGTAACATAATGGGGAGCCGTGGCCAACACGGGCAATAGGTCAAAGGAGCCGGGGATTGAAAAAGTTTGGGAACCACTGGCTTACTGGAACACCCTTATAATTCCCTAGTATATGGTACTGAGGTACCCAGGGTATTGGGGTTCCAGGAGATCCCTATGGGCTGCAGCATTTCTTTTGCCACCCATAGGGAGCTCTGACAATTCTTACACAGGCCTGCCACTGCAGCCTGAGTGAAATAACGTCCACGTTATTTCACAGCCATTTTACACTGCACTTAAGTAACTTATAAGTCACCTATATGTCTAACCTTTACCTGGTAAAGGTTAGGTGCAAAGTTACTTAGTGTGAGGGCACCCTGGCACTAGCCAAGGTGCCCCCACATTGTTCAGGGCCAATTCCCCGGACTTTGTGAGTGCGGGGACACCATTACACGCGTGCACTACATATAGGTCACTACCTATAGGTAGCTTCACAATGGTAACTCCGAATATGGCCATGTAACATGTCTATGATCATGGAATTGCCCCCTCTATACCATCCTGGCATAGTTGGCACAATCCCATGATCCCAGGGGTCTGTAGCACAGACCCTGGTACTGCCAAACTGCTCTTCCTGGGGTTTCACTGCAGCTGCTGCTGCTGCCAACCCCTCAGACAGGCATCTGCCCTCCTGGGGTCCAGCCAGGCCTGGCCCAGGATGGCAGAACAAAGGACTTCCTCTGAGAGAGGGTGTTACACCCTCTCCCTTTGGAAAATGGTGTGAAGGCAGGGGAGGAGTAGCCTCCCCCAGCCTCTGGAAATGCTTTGTTGGGCACAGATGTGCCCAATTCTGCATAAGCCAGTCTACACCGGTTCAGGGGACCCCTTAGCCCTGCTCTGGCGCGAAACTGGACAAAGGAAAGGGGAGTGACCACTCCCCTGACCTGCACCTCCCCTGGGAGGTGTCCAGAGCTCCTCCAGTGTGCTCCAGACCTCTGCCATCTTGGAAACAGAGGTGCTGCTGGCACACTGGACTGCTCTGAGTGGCCAGTGCCACCAGGTGACGTCAGAGACTCCTTCTGATAGGCTCCTTCAGGTGTTAGTAGCCTATCCTCTCTCCTAAGTAGCCAAACCCTCTTTTCTGGCTATTTAGGGTCTCTGTCTCTGGGGAAACTTTAGATAACGAATGCAAGAGCTCATCAGAGTTCCTCTGCATCTCTCTCTTCACCTTCTGCCAAGGAATCGACTGCTGACCGCGCTGGAAGCCTGCAACACTGCAACAAAGTAGCTAAGATGACTACTGCAACTCTGTAACGCTGATCCTGCCGCCTTCTCTACTGTTTTCCTGGTGGTGCATGCTGTGGGGGTAGTCTGCCTCCTCTCTGCACTAGAAGCTCCGAAGAAATCTCCTGTGGGTTGTGAGAAGGTAGCCTCTTTCTAGCCTTGTTACCCCCACTTTTGGCCTGTTTGTGAGTGTATGTCAGGGTGTTTGTCACTGTTTTCACTGTCTCACTGGGATCCTGATAGCCAGGCCTCAGTGCTCATAGTGAAAACACCATGTTTTCAGTATGGTTGTTATGTGTCACTGGGATCCTGCAGGTCAGGACCCCAGTGCTCATAGGTTTGTGGCCTATATGTATGTGTCACTGGGACCCTGTCACACAGGGCCCCAGTGCTCATAGGTGTGCATGTATATGTTCCCTGTGTGGTGCCTAACTGTCTCACTGAGGCTCTGCTAACCAGAACCTCAGTGGTTATGCTCTCTCATTACTTTCAAATTGTCACTGACAGGCTAGTGACCATTTTTACCAATTTACATTGGCTTACTGGAACACCCTTATAATTCCCTAGTATATGGTACTGAGGTACCCAGGGTATTGGGGTTCCAGGAGATCCCTATGGGCTGCAGCATTTCTTTTGCCACCCATAGGGAGCTCTGACAATTCTTACACAGGCCTGCCACTGCAGCCTGAGTGAAATAAAGTCCACGTTATTTCACAGCCATTTTACACTGCACTTAAGTAACTTATAAGTCACCTATATGTCTAACCTTTACCTGGTAAACGTTAGGTGCAAAGTTACTTAGTGTGAGGGCACCCTGGCACTAGCCAAGGTGCCCTCACATTGTTCAGAGCCAATTCACTGAACTTTGTGAGTGCGGGGACACCATTACACGCGTGCACTACATATAGGTCACTACCTATATGTAGCTTCACCATGGTAACTCCGAATATGGCCATGTAACATGTCTATGATCATGGAATTGCCCCCTCTATGCCATCCTGGCATTGTTGGTACAATTCCATGATCCCAGTGGTCTGTAGCACAGACCCTGGTACTGCCAGACTGCCCTTCCTGGGGTTTCTCTGCAGCTGCTGCTGCTGCCAACCCCTCAGACAGGCAGCTGCCCTCCTGGGGTCCAGCCAGGCCTGGCCCAGGATGGCAGAACAAAGAACTTCCTCTGAGAGAGGGTGTGACACCCTCTCCCTTTGGAAAATGGTGTGAAGGCAGGGGAGGAGTAGCCTCCCCCAGCCTCTGGAAATGCTTTGTTGGGCACAGATGTGCCCAATTCTGCATAAGCCAGTCTACACCGGTTCAGGGACCCCTTAGCCCCTGCTCTGGCGCGAAACTGGACAAAGGAAAGGGGAGTGACCACTCCCCTGACCTGCACCTCCCCTGGGAGGTGTCCAGAGCTCCTCCAGTGTGCTCCAGACCTCTGCCATCTTGGAAACAGAGGTGCTGCTGGCACACTGGACTGCTCTGAGTGGCCAGTGCCACCAGGTGACGTCAGAGACTCCTGCTGATAGGCTCCTTCAGGTGTTAGTAGCCTTTCCTCTCTCCTAGGTAGCCAAACCCTCTTTTCTGGCTATTTAGGGTCTCTGTCTCTGGGGAAACTTTAGATAACGAATGCATGAGCTCAGCCGAGTTCCTCTGCATCTCCCTCTTCACCTTCTGATAAGGAATCGACCGCTGACCGCGCTGGAAGCCTGCAAACCTGCAACATAGTAGCAAAGACGACTACTGCAACTCTGTAACGCTGATCCTGCCGCCTTCTCGACTGTTTTCCTGCTTGTGCATGCTGTGGGGGTAGTCTGCCTCCTCTCTGCACCAGAAGCTCCGAAGAAATCTCCCGTGGGTCGACGGAATCTTCCCCCTGCAACCGCAGGCACCAAAAAGCTGCATTACCGGTCCCTTGGGTCTCCTCTCAGCACGACGAGCGAGGTCCCTCGAATCCAGCGATACCGTCCAAGTGACCACCACAGTCCAGTGACTCTTCAGCCCAAGTTTGGTGGAGGTAAGTCCTTGCCTCACCTCGCTGGGCTGCATTGCTGGGAACAGCGACTTTGCAGCTACTCCGGCCCCTGTGCACTTCCGGCGGAAATCCTTTGTGCACAGCCAAGCCTGGGTCCACGGCACTATAACCTGCATTGCACGACTTTCTAAGTTGGTCTCCGGCGACGTGGGACTCCTTTGTGCAACTTCGGCGAGCACCGTTTCACGCATCCTCGTAGTGCCTGTTTCTGGCACTTCTCCGGGTGCTACCTGCTCCAGTTAGGGCTCTTTGTCTTGCCCGACGTCCCCTCTCTCTGCAGGTCCAATTTGCGACCTCCTGGTCCCTCCTGGGCCCCAGCAGCGTCCAAAAACGCCAAACGCACGATTTGCGTGTAGCAAGGCTTGTTGGCGTCCATCCGGCGGGAAAACACTTCTGCACGACTCTCCAAGGCGTGGGGGATCCGTCCTCCAAAGGGGAAGTCTCTAGCCCTTGTCGTTCCTGCAGTATTCACAGTTCTTCAGCCTAGTAAGAGCTTCTTTGCACCAACCGCTGGCATTTCTTGGGCATCTGCCCATCTCCGAGTTGCTTGTGACTTTTGGACTTGGTCCCCTTGTTCCACAGGTACCCTCAGTCAGGAATCCATCGTTGTTGCATTGCTGATTTGTGTTTTCCTTGCATTTTCCCTCTAACACGACTATTTTGTCCTTAGGGGAACTTTAGTGCACTTTGCACTCACTTTTCAGGGTCTTGGGGAGGGTTATTTTCCTAACTCTCACTATTTTCTAATAGTCCCAGCGACCCTCTACAAGGTCACATAGGTTTGGGGTCCATTCGTGGTTCGCATTCCACTTTTGGAGTATATGGTTTGTGTTGCCCCTATCCCTATGTTTCCCCATTGCATCCTATTGTAACTATACATTGTTTGCACTGTTTTCTAAGACTATACTGCATATTTTTGCTATTGTGTATATATATCTTGTGTATATTTCCTATCCTCTCACTGAGGGTACACTCTAAGATACTTTGGCATATTGTCATAAAAATAAAGTACCTTTATTTTTAGTATAACTGTGTATTGTGTTTTCTTATGATATTGTGCATATGACACTAAGTGGTACTGTAGTAGCTTCACACGTCTCCTAGTTCAGCCTAAGCTGCTCTGCTAAGCTACCATTATCTATCAGCCTAAGCTGCTAGACACCCTATACACTAATAAGGGATAACTGGGCCTGGTGCAAGGTGCAAGTACCCCTTGGTACTCACTACAAGCCAGTCCAGCCTCCTACATTGGTTGTGCAGTGGTGGGATAAGTGCTTGAGACTACTTACCACTCTTGTCATTGTACTTTTCATAAGAGAAAAATATACAAAACAAGGTCAGTGTATATACACATAGCCAAAAAGTTTTGCATTTCCTCTTTTCACTCTTTTCTAAGTGCTGAAAAATACTCCTAAACTTTCAAAAAGTTCTTAAAAGTTTTTAAAGTTTTTTTTTCTGTCTTTCTAAAAAGTTCTGAAAACTTTTGTTTCTCTTTTTCTATCACTTTTAACTCTCTCTAAAATGTCTGGCACAGGCCAAAATGTTGACCTGTCTAAGATTGCATATGATCACCTTAGCTGGAAAGGAGCAAGGAGTCTCTGCATAGAGAGAGGTTTGAGTGTAGGGAAGAATCCTTCCTTAGAACTGTTAATTAATATGCTTAGAGTACAGGATAAGGCCATAAGTGCCAAATCTGGTGAAAAAGTAGCTAATGGTTCTCAATCTGATCCAGGGACTCCCCCAGGAAAAGGTTCAGGAAAGAAACTTCTCAGCCTGCCCATTACTAGACAGTCTAGCATAGTTGGTACAGAGGTTGAATCACACCATACTGATGGTGTGCTCTCACATTATACTGGTAGCCAAGCTGTTAGGGTGCCCTCTGTAAGGGACAGGTCTCCTTCTGTTCATTCCCATCATACCTCTGTATCTAGAAATGTCCCTCCCACCCACCCTGATGACAGATTGTTAGAAAGGGAGCTCAATAGATTGAGAGTGGAACAAACCAGACTGAAGCTCAAGAAGCAACAGCTGGATTTGGATAGACAGTCTTTAGAATTAGAGAAGGAAAGACAGAAGTTGGGTTTAGATACCCATGGTGGCAGCAGCAGTATTCCCCATAGTCATCCTGCAAAAGAGCATGATTCCAGGAATCTGCACAAGATAGTTCCCCCTTATAAGGAGGGGGATGACATTAACAAGTGGTTTGCTGCACTTGAGAGGGCCTGTGCTGTACAGGATGTCCCTCAAAAGCAGTGGGCTGCTATCCTATGGCTATCATTTAGTGGAAAAGGTAGGGATAGGCTCCTTACTGTGAAAGAAAATGATGCCAATAATTTCCAAGTTCTTAAGAATGCACTCCTGGATGGTTATGGCTTAACCACTGAACAGTACAGGATAAAGTTCAGAGAGACCAAAAAGGAGTCTTCACAAGACTGGGTTGATTTCATTGACCAGGCAGTGAAGGCCTTGGAGGGGTGGTTACATGGCAGTAAAGTTACTGATTATGAAAGCCTGTATAACACAATCCTGAGAGAGCATATACTTAATAATTGTGTGTCTGATTTGTTGCACCAGTACCTGGTAGACTCTGATCTGACCTCTCCCCAAGAATTGGGAAAGAAGGCAGACAAATGGGTCAGAACAAGGGTGAACAGAAAAGTTCATACAGGGGGTGACAAAGATGGCAATAAGAAGAAAGATGGTGAAAAATCTCAAGATAAGCATGGGGATAAGGGTAAAACCAAAGATCCCACTTCAAATCTTAAACACTCTTCAGAGGGTGGGGATAAAACAAATTCTTCCTCTTCTTCCCAACCTGCACACATTAAAAAGCCTTGGTGCTTTGTGTGTAAAAACAGAGGCCATAGGCCAGGGGATAAGTCCTGTCCAGGTAAACCCCCTGAGCCTACCACCACTAATACATCAAGCTCTAGTGCCCCTAGCAGTAGTGGTACTAGTGGTGGGACTGCTGGCAACAGTCAAGCAAAGGGTGTAGTTGGGTTCACTTATGGGTCCATAGTGGAAACTGATGTCATCAGTCCCAAGACAGTTTCTGTCACACCTAGTGGCATTGGCCTTGCCACACTGGCTGCTTGTCCCCTTACAATGGATAAGTACAGGCAGACAGTTTCAATAAATGGTGTTGAGGCCTTGGCCTACAGGGACACAGGTGCCAGTTTCACTTTGGTGACTGAAAACCTAGTGCCTCCTGAACAACACATCATTGGACAACAGTATAAGATTATTGATGTCCATAACTCCACTAAGTTTCTTCCCTTAGCTATAATTCAGTTTAGTTGGGGTGGAGTTACTGGCCCTAAGCAGGTGGTGGTATCACCTAGCTTACCTGTAGACTGTCTCTTAGGTAATGACCTAGAGGCCTCAGGTTGGGCTGATGTAGAGTTTTATGCCCATGCAGCCATGCTGGGCATCCCTGAGGAATTGTTCCCTCTCATTTCAAGTGAAATGAAAAAGCAAAGGAGAGAAGGCCTGAAAACTCAGGATCCCTCTCCTTCAACAGGTAAAAAGGGTATCACAGTATCCCCTAACCACCCTACCATTCAGGATACTATTCCTGTGGTGGGAGAAACCTCTCCTGGGGTGGCACCTGTTCCAAGGGAATCATCAGCTGGCAAAGCTGGACTCCCTGAGGTGGAAGTACCTCTCTGTGGGATAACTAACATTGGTGAGAAAAACAGCACCATTTTAGTTAACATGGAGCATCCCTCCAACCCTCCCAGAGAAACTTTAGTGCAGAAACCCTGCACTACCTCACAACACTTAGGACAGCATCCCTGCCCTAGTGTGGAGCTCATAGGACAGCATCCCTGCCCTGCTCCAACTCAAGAGAAACAGCATCCCTGTTCTCTCTTCCAGCCAGATGGACAAAGTTTTTGCCCAGCTATGGCTTTTCTGAGACAGCATCCCTGTCTGGCATTTCCATCACTACAAATAGGTTCAGTGGACAATTCCCACTGCTCTAAACTAAAACTTACTGATAGAAACTCTGAAAATACATCTTCACATTGTTGCTTAGCTAAAAAACTTCAAACAGGGTGGTTTACATCCCCACAGGGAAGTAACCATATAGTGGATGATAAAGGGAGTAACCAGTCTATTGCAGAGCTACTCTCTACTTATCACCACTTAGACAATAAAGTCTCAACTGGCCAAGGTTAGCCTTATTGTCCTTCGTTTGGGGGGGGGGTTGTGTGAGAAGGTAGCCTCTTTCTAGCCTTGTTACCCCCACTTTTGGCCTGTTTGTGAGTGTATGTCAGGGTGTTTGTCACTGTTTTCACTGTCTCACTGGGATCCTGATAGCCAGGCCTCAGTGCTCATAGTGAAAACACCATGTTTTCAGTATGGTTGTTATGTGTCACTGGGATCCTGCTGGTCAGGACCCCAGTGCTCATAGGTTTGTGGCCTATATGTATGTGTCACTGGGACCCTGTCACACAGGGCCCCAGTGCTCATAGGTGTGCATGTATATGTTCCCTGTGTGGTGCCTAACTGTCTCACTGAGGCTCTGCTAACCAGAACCTCAGTGGTTATGCTCTCTCATTACTTTCAAATTGTCACTGACAGGCTAGTGACCATTTTTACCAATTTACATTGGCTTACTGGAACACCCTTATAATTCCCTAGTATATGGTACTGAGGTACCCAGGGTATTGGGGTTCCAGGAGATCCCTATGGGCTGCAGCATTTCTTTTGCCACCCATAGGGAGCTCTGACAATTCTTACACAGGCCAGCCACTGCAGCCTGAGTGAAATAAAGTCCACGTTATTTCACAGCCATTTTACACTGCACTTAAGTAACTTATAAGTCACCTATATGTCTAACCTTTACCTGGTAAAGGTTAGGTGCAAAGTTACTTAGTGTGAGGGCACCCTGGCACTAGCCAAGGTGCCCCCACATTGTTCAGAGCCAATTCACTGAACTTTGTGAGTGCGGGGACACCATTACACGCGTGCACTACATATAGGTCACTACCTATATGTAGCTTCACCATGGTAACTCCGAATATGGCCATGTAACATGTCTATGATCATGGAATTGCCCCCTCTATGCCATCCTGGCATTGTTGGTACAATTCCATGATCCCAGTGGTCTGTAGCACAGACCCTGGTACTGCCAGACTGCCCTTCCTGGGGTTTCTCTGCAGCTGCTGCTGCTGCCAACCCCTCAGACAGGCAGCTGCCCTCCTGGGGTCCAGCCAGGCCTGGCCCAGGATGGCAGAACAAAGAACTTCCTCTGAGAGAGGGTGTGACACCCTCTCCCTTTGGAAAATGGTGTGAAGGCAGGGGAGGAGTAGCCTCCCCCAGCCTCTGGAAATGCTTTGTTGGGCACAGATGTGCCCAATTCTGCATAAGCCAGTCTACACCAGTTCAGGGACCCCTTAGCCCCTGCTCTGGCGCGAAACTGGACAAAGGAAAGGGGAGTGACCACTCCCCTGACCTGCACCTCCCCTGGGAGGTGTCCAGAGCTCCTCCAGTGTGCTCCAGACCTCTGCCATCTTGGAAACAGAGGTGCTGCTGGCACACTGGACTGCTCTGAGTGGCCAGTGCCACCAGGTGACGTCAGAGACTCCTGCTGATAGGCTCCTTCAGGTGTTAGTAGCCTTTCCTCTCTCCTAGGTAGCCAAACCCTCTTTTCTGGCTATTTAGGGTCTCTGTCTCTGGGGAAACTTTAGATAACGAATGCATGAGCTCAGCCGAGTTCCTCTGCATCTCCCTCTTCACCTTCTGATAAGGAATCGACCGCTGACCGCGCTGGAAGCCTGCAAACCTGCAACATAGTAGCAAAGACGACTACTGCAACTCTGTAACGCTGATCATGCCGCCTTCTCGACTGTTTTCCTGCTTGTGCATGCTGTGGGGGTAGTCTGCCTCCTCTCTGCACCAGAAGCTCCGAAGAAATCTCCCGTGGGTCGACGGAATCTTCCCCCTGCAACCGCAGGCACCAAAAAGCTGCATTACCGGTCCCTTGGGTCTCCTCTCAGCACGACGAGCGAGGTCCCTCGAATCCAGCGACACCGTCCAAGTGACCCCCACAGTCCAGTGACTCTTCAGCCCAAGTTTGGTGGAGGTAAGTCCTTGCCTCACCTCGCTGGGCTGCATTGCTGGGAACCGCGACTTTGCAGCTACTCCGGCCCCTGTGCACTTCCGGCGGAAATCCTTTGTGCACAGCCAAGCCTGGGTCCACGGCACTATAACCTGCATTGCACGACTTTCTAAGTTGGTCTCCGGCGACGTGGGACTCCTTTGTGCAACTTCGGCGAGCACCGTTTCACGCATCCTCGTAGTGCCTGTTTCTGGCACTTCTCCGGGTGCTACCTGCTCCAGTGAGGGCTCTTTGTCTTGCCCGACGTCCCCTCTCTCTGCAGGTCCAATTTGCGACCTCCTGGTCCCTCCTGGGCCCCAGCAGCGTCCAAAAACGCCAAACGCACGATTTGCGTGTAGCAAGGCTTGTTGGCGTCCATCCGGCGGGAAAACACTTCTGCACGACTCTCCAAGGCGTGCGGGATCCATCCTCCAAAGGGGAAGTCTCTAGCCCTTGTCGTTCCTGCAGTATTCACAGTTCTTCAGCCTAGTAAGAGCTTCTTTGCACCAACCGCTGGCATTTCTTGGGCATCTGCCCATCTCCGAGTTGCTTGTGACTTTTGGACTTGGTCCCCTTGTTCCACAGGTACCCTCAGTCAGGAATCCATCGTTGTTGCATTGCTGATTTGTGTTTTCCTTGCATTTTCCCTCTAACACGACTATTTTGTCCTTAGGGGAACTTTAGTGCACTTTGCACTCACTTTTCAGGGTCTTGGGGAGGGTTATTTTCCTAACTCTCACTATTTTCTAATAGTCCCAGCGACCCTCTACAAGGTCACATAGGTTTGGGGTCCATTCGTGGTTCGCATTCCACTTTTGGAGTATATGGTTTGTGTTGCCCCTATCCCTATGTGTCCCCATTGCATCCTATTGTAACTATACATTGTTTGCACTGTTTTCTAAGACTATACTGCATATTTGTGGTATTGTGTACATATATCTTGTGTATATTTCCTATCCTCTCACTGAGGGTACACTCTAAGATACTTTGGCATATTGTCATAAAAATAAAGTACCTTTATTTTTAGTATAACTGTGTATTGTGTTTTCTTATGATATTGTGCAAGTGACACTTGTGGTACTGTAGTAGCTTCACACGTCTCCTAGTTCAGCCTAAGCTGCTCTGCTAAGCTACCATTATCTATCAGACTAAGCTGCTAGACACCCTATACACTAATAAGGGATAACTGGGCCTGGTGCAAGTTGCAAGTACCCCTTGGTACTCACTACAAGCCAGTCCAGCCTCCTACAGTTATGTTTAAAGCAATGCAAAATATGTGATAAAATCAATAAAACGGATTTAAAAAAAAACAAAGTTACTTAAGTGCAGTGAAAATGGCTGTGACATAATGGGTGTGTTATTTCATGCAGGCTGCAGTGGCAGGCCTGTGAAAGGGTTTGTCCGAGCTCCTTAGGGTGGCAAAAGAAATGCTGCAGCCCATAAGGGTCTCCTGGAACCCCAATGCCCTGGGTACCATATACTAGGGACTTATAAGGGGGGTCCTGTGTGCCAATTGAAATTGACAAATGAAGTCACTAGCCTATAGTGACAAAGTTAAAAGCAGAGAGAGCATAGGCACTGAGATTATGTTTAGCAGAGCCTCAGTGACACAGTTAAGCACTGTAAGGAAATGCCTCCTTGGCTTGGGTACCCCCTGACTTTTTGCCTTTGCTGATGCCAAGTTATGATTTGAAAGTGTACTGAGGCCTGCTAACCAGGCCCCAGCACCAGTGTTCTTTCCCTAACCTGTACCTTTGTTTCCACAATTGGCACACCCTGGCATCCAGGTAAGGTTCTTGTAACTGGTACCTCTGGTACCAAGGGCCCTGATGCCAGGGAAGGTCTCTAAGGGCTGCAGCATGTCTTATGCCACCCTGGGGACCCCTCACTCAGCACAGACACACTGCTTGCCAGCTTGTGTGTGCTAGTGGGGATAAAACAACTAAGTCGACATGGCACTCCCCTTAGGATGCCATTGTAGGAGGCTGGCCTGGCTTGTAGTGGGTACCCAGGGGTACTTACACTCTGTACCAGGTCCAGTTATCCCTTATTAGTGTAGAAGAGGTGTTTCTAGCAGCTTAGGCTGATAGAAGGTAGCTATAGCAGAGCAGCTTAGGCTGAACTAGGAGACATGCAAAGCTCCTACTATACCACTGGTGTCATATGCACAATATCATAAGAACACACAATACACAGATATACTAAAAATAAAGGTACTTTATTTTTATGACAATATGCCAAAAGTATCTCAGTGAGTACTCTCAGTATGAGGATGCCAAATATACACAAGATATATGTACACAATACCAAAAATATGCAGTAATAGCAAAAGGAAGTAATGCAAGCAATGTAAAGTTACAGTAGATTGCAATAGGAGCACATAGGTATAGGGGCAACACAAACTATATACTCCAAAAGTGGAATGCGAACCACGAATGGACCCCAAACCTATGTGAGCTTGTAGAGGGTCGCTGGGACTGTAAGAAAACAGTTAGGATTAAAAAAATAGCCCACCCCAAGACCCTGAAAGGTAGGTTTAAAGTGCACCTACAACCCCCAGAGAGCACAGAAGTCGTGATAGGGGGATTCTGCAAGGAAGACCAACACCAGCAAAGCAACAACAGTGGATTTTCAGACCTGAGTACCTGTAAGAGAAGGAGACCAAGTCCAAGAGTCGCGACAGGGTCGAGAGTGGGCAGATGCCAAGGAAATGCCAGCTGAGGATGCAAGGAAGCTGCCACCGGGTGGAAGAAGCTTGGTGTTCTGCAAGAACGAAGAGGACTAGGAACTTCCCCTTTGGAGGATGGATGTCCCACGTCGTGAAGAAGCTTGCAGAGGTGTTCCCACGCACAAAGACCACAAACAAGCCTTGCTAGCAGCAAGGGTTGCGGTTAGGGTTTTTGGATGCTGCTGTGCCCCAGGAGGGACCAGGATGTTGCCACATGGATGAGAAGACAGAGGGGGCACCCAGCAAGTCAGGGAGCCCTCACAGAAGCAGGCAGCACCCTCAGAAGTACCAGAACAGGCACTTGGAAGAGGAGTGAACCAGAGTCCACCCGAAGTCAGAAAAGGGAGTCCCACGACGCAGGAGGACAACTTAGAAGGTTGTGCACTGCAGGTTAGAGTGTCGGGGACCCAGGCTTGGCTGTGCACAAAGGAAATCCTGGAAGAGTGCACAGGAGCCGGAGCAGCTGCAAATCATGCGGTACCCAGCAATGCAGTCTAGCGTGGGGAGGCAAGGACTTACCTCCACCAAACTTGGACTGAAGAGTCACTGGACTGTGGGAGTCACTTGGACGGAGTTGCTGAGTTCCAGGGACCACGCTCGTCGTGCTGAGAGGGGGCCCAGAGGACCAGTGATGCAGTCTTCTGTTGCCTGCGGTTGCAGGGGGAAGATTCTGTCGACCCACTGGAGATTTCTTCAGAGCTCCTGGTGCAAGAAGGAGGCAGGATACCCCCAGAGCATGCACCACCAGCAAACAGGTGAGAAAGCCGGCAGGATGAAGCGATACAAGGTTGCAGTAGTCATCTTTGCTTCTTTGTTGCGGTTTTGCAGGCGTCCTGAGCAGTCAGCTGTTGATCCTTTGGTAGAAGGTGAAGAGGGAGATGCAGAGGAACTCTGGTGAGCTCTTGCATTCGATATCTGAAGAATTCCCCAAAGCAGAGACCCTAAATAGCCAGAAAAGGAGGTTTGGCTACCTAAGAAGAAGGATAGGCTAGTAAGAAAGGTAAGAGCCTATCAGAAGGAGTCTCTGACGTCACCTGCTGGCCCTGGCCACTCAGCGCAGTCCAGTGTGCCAGCACACCTCTGAATCCAAGACGGGAGAGGTCTGGGGCACGCTGGAGGAGCTCTGGGCACCTCCCCTGGGAGGTGCAGGTCAGGGGAGTGGTCACTCCCCTTTCCTTTGTCCAGTTTCGCGCCAGAGCAGGGCTGGGGGATCCCTGAACCGGTGTAGGCCGGCTTATGCAGAGATGGGCACCATCTGTGCCCATCAAAGCATTTCCAGAGGCTGGGGGAGGCTACTCCTCCCCAGCCCTGACACCTATTTCCAAAGGGAGAGGGTGTAACACCCTCTCTCTGAGGAAGTCCTTTGTTCTGCCTTCCTGGGCCAGGCCTGGCTGGACCCCAGGAGGGCAGAAACCTGTCTGAGGGGTTGGCAGCAGCAGCAGCTGCAGTGAAACCCCGGGAAAGGCAGTTTGGCAGTAACTGGGTTCTGTGCTAGAGACCCGGGGGATCATGGAATTGTCCCCCCAATGCCAGAATGGCACTGGGGTGACAATTCCATGATCCTAGGCATATTACATGGCCATGTTCGGAGTTACCATTGTGACGCTGTACACAGGTAGAGACCTATGTACAGTGCAATCGTTTAATGGTGTCCCCACACTCACAAAGTCCGGGGAATTTGCCCTGAACGATGTGGGGGCACCTTGGCTAGTGCCAGGGTGCCCACACACTAAGTAACTTTGCACCCAACCTTCACCAGGTGAAGGTTAGACATATAGGTGACTTATAAGTTACTTAAGTGCAGTGGTAAATGGCTGTGAAATAACGTGGACGTTATTTCACTCAGGCTGTACTGGCAGGCCTGTGTAAGAATTGTCAGATCTCCCTATGGGTGGCAAAAGAAATGCTGCAGCCCATAGGGATCTCCTGTAACCCCAATACCCTGGGTACCTCAGTACCATATACTAGGGAATTATAAGGGTGTTCCAGTATGCCAATGTGAATTGGTGAAATTGGTCACTAGCCTGTTAGTGACAATTTGGAAAGCAGAGAGAGCATAACCACTGAGGTTCTGGTTAGCAGAGCCTCAGTGAGACAGTTAGTCATCACACAGGGAACACATACAGGGCCACAAACTTATGAGCACTGGGGTCCTGGCTAGCAGGGTCCCAGTGACACATAACAAACATACTGACAACATAGGGTTTTCACTATGAGCACTTGCCCTGGCTAGGAGGATCCCAGTGAGACAATGAAAACACCCTGACATATACTCACAAACAAGCCAAAAGTGGGGGTAACAAGGCTAGAAAAAGGATACTTTCTCACAGCCATGCCAACCTCACACTGCCTATAGGTACAGATAAGTCACCCCTCTAGCAGGCCTTACAGCCCTAAGGCAGGGTGCACTATACCATAGGTGAGGGCATAAGTGCATGAGCACTATGCCCCTACAGTGTCTAAGCAAAACCTTAGACATTGTAAGTGCAGGGTTGTAGGAGGCTGGACTGGCTTGTAGTGAGTACCAAGGGGTACTTGCACCTTGCACCAGGCCCAGTTATCCCTTATTAGTGTATAGGGTGTCTAGCAGCTTAGGCTGATCGATAATGGTAGTTTAGCAGAGCAGCTTAGGCTGAACTAGGAGACGTGTGAAGCTACTACAGTACCACTTAGTGTCATATGCACAATATCATAAGAAAACACAATACACAGTTATACTAAAAATAAAGGTACTTTATTTTTATGACAATATGCCAAAGTATCTTAGAGTGTACCCTCATACAGAGGATAGGAAATATACACAAGATATATATACACAATAGCAAAAATATGCAGTATAGTCTTAGAAAACAGTGCAACCAATGTATAGTTACAATAGGATGCAATGGGGAAACATAGGGATAGGGGCAACACAAACCATATACTCCAGAAGTGGAATGCGAACCACGAATGGACCCCAAACCTATGTGACCTTGTAGAGGGTCGCTGGGACTATTAGAAAATAGTGAGAGTTAGAAAAATAACCCTCCCCAAGACCCTGAAAAGTGAGTGCAAAGTGCACTAAAGTTCCCCTAAGGACAAAATAGTCGTGTTAGAGGAATAATGCAGGAAAGACACAAACCAGCAATGCAACAACTGTGGATTTCCAATCTAGGGTACCTGTGGAACAAGGGGACCAAGTCCAAAAGTCACAAGCAAGTCGGAGATGGGCAGATGCCCAGGAAATGCCAGCTGCGGGTGCAAAGAAGCTTCGACTGGACAGAAGAAGCTGAGGTTTCTGCAGGAACGAAAAGGGCTAGAGACTTCCTCTTTGGTGGACGGATCCCTCTCGCCTTGGAGAGTCGTGCAGAAGTGTTTTCCCGCTGGAAGGACGACAACAAGCCTTGCTACACGCAAATCGTGCGTTTGGCGTTTTTGGACGCTGCTGGGGCCCAGGAGGGACCAGGAGGTCGCAAATTGGACCTGCAGAGAGAGGGGACGTCGAGCAAGAAAAAGAGCCCTCACTGAAGCAGGTAGCACCCGGAGAAGTGCCAGAAACAGGCACTACGAGGATGCGTGAAACGGTGCTCGCCGAAGTTGCACAAAGGAGTCCCACGTCGCCGGAGACCAACTTAGAAAGTCGTGCAATGCAGGTTAGAGTGCCGTGGACCCAGGCTTGGCTGTGCACGAAGGATTTCCGCCGGAAGTGCACAGGGGCCGGAGTAGCTGCAAAGTCGCGGTTCCCAGCAATGCAGCCCAGCGAGGTGAGGCAAGGACTTACCTCCACCAAACTTGGGCTGAAGAGTCACTGGACTGTGGGGGTCACTTGGACAGCGTCGCTGGATTCGAGGGACCTCGCTCGTCGTGCTGAGAGGAGACCCAAGGGACCGGTGATGCAGCTTTTTGGTGCCTGCGGTTGCAGGGGGAAGATTCCGTCGACCCACGGGAGATTTCTTCGGAGCTTCTGGTGCAGAGAGGAGGCAGACTACCCCCACAGCATGCACAAGCAGGAAAACAGTCGAGAAGGCGGCAGGATCAGCGTTACAGAGTTGCAGTAGTCGTCTTTGCTACTATGTTGCAGGTTTGCAGGCTTCCAGCGCGGTCAGCGGTCGTTTCCTTATCAGAAGGTGAAGAGGGAGATGCAGAGGAACTCGGCTGAGCTCATGCATTCGTTATCTAAAGTTTCCCCAGAGACAGAGACCCTAAATAGCCAGAAAAGAGGGTTTGGCTACCTAGGAGAGAGGAAAGGCTACTAACACCTGAAGGAGCCTATCAGCAGGAGTCTCTGACGTCACCTGGTGGCACTGGCCACTCAGAGCAGTCCAGTGTGCCAGCAGCACCTCTGTTTCCAAGATGGCAGAGGTCTGGAGCACACTGGAGGAGCTCTGGACACCTCCCAGGGGAGGTGCAGGTCAGGGGAGTGGTCACTCCCCTATCCTTTGTCCAGTTTCGCGCCAGAGCAGGGGCTAAGGGGTCCCTGAACCGGTGTAGACTGGCTTATGCAGAATTGGGCACATCTGTGCCCAACAAAGCATTTCCAGAGGCTGGGGGAGGCTACTCCTCCCCTGCCTTCACACCATTTTCCAAAGGGAGAGGGTGTCACACCCTCTCTCAGAGGAAGTTCTTTGTTCTGCCATCCTGGGCCAGGCCTGGCTGGACCCCAGGAGGGCAGCTGCCTGTCTGAGGGGTTGGCAGCAGCAGCAGCTGCAGTGAAACCCCAGGAAGGGCAGTTTGGCAGTACCAGGGTCTGTGCTACAGACCACTGGGATCATGGAATTGTACCAACAATGCCAGGATGGCATAGAGGGGGCAATTCCATGATCATAGACATGTTACATGGCCATATTCGGAGTTACCATTGTGAAGCTACATATAGGTAGTGACCTATATGTAGTGCACGCGTGTAATGGTGTCCCCGCACTCACAAAGTTCAGGGAATTGGCTCTGAACAATGTGGGGGCACCTTGGCTAGTGCCAGGGTGCCCTCACACTAAGTAACTTTGCACCCAACCTTTACCAGGTAAAGGTTAGACATATAGGTGACTTATAAGTTACTTAAGTGCAGTGTAAAATGGCTGTGAAATAACGTGGACGTTATTTCACTCAGGCTGCCGTGGCAGGCCTGTGTAAGAATTGTCAGAGCTCCCTATGGGTGGCAAAAGAAATGTTGCAGCCCATAGGGATCTCCTGGAACCCCAATACCCTGGGTACCTCAGTACCATATACTAGGGAATTATAAGGGTGTTCCAGTAAGCCAATGTAAATTGGTAAAAATGGTCACTAGCCTGTCAGTGACAATTTAAAAGTAATGAGAGAGCATAACCACTGAGGTTCTGGTTAGCAGAGCCTCAGTGAGACAGTTAGGCACCACACAGGGAACATATACATGCACACCTATGAGCACTGGGGCCCTGTGTGACAGGGTCCCAATGACACATACATATAGGCCACAAACCTATGAGCACTGGGGTCCTGACCAGCAGGATCCCAGTGACACATAACAACCATACTGAAAACATGGTGTTTTCACTATGAGCACTGAGGCCTGGCTATCAGGATCCCAGTGAGACAGTGAAAACAGTGACAAACACCCTGATATACACTCACAAACAGGCCAAAAGTGGGGGTAACAAGGCTAGAAAGAGGCTACCTTCTCACACAACCCCCCCCCCCAAACGAAGGACAATAAGGCTAACCTTGGCCAGTTGAGACTTTATTGTCTAAGTGGTGATAAGTAGAGAGTAGCTCTGCAATAGACTGGTTACTCCCTTTATCATCCACTATATGGTTACTTCCCTGTGGGGATGTAAACCACCCTGTTTGAAGTTTTTTAGCTAAGCAACAATGTGAAGATGTATTTTCAGAGTTTCTATCAGTAAGTTTTAGTTTAGAGCAGTGGGAATTGTCCACTGAACCTATTTGTAGTGATGGAAATGCCAGACAGGGATGCTGTCTCAGAAAAGCCATAGCTGGGCAAAAACTTTGTCCATATGGCTGGAAGAGAGAACAGGGATGCTGTTTCTCTTGGGTTGGAGCAGGGCAGGGATGCTGTCCTATGAGCTCCACACTAGGGCAGGGATGCTGTCCTAAGTGTTGTGAGGTAGTGCAGGGTTTCTGCACTAAAGTTTCTCTGGGAGGGTTGGAGGGATGCTCCATGTTAACTAAAATGGTGCTGTTTTTCTCACCAATGTTAGTTATCCCACAGAGAGGTACTTCCACCTCAGGGAGTCCAGCTTTGCCAGCTGATGATTCCCTTGGAACAGGTGCCACCCCAGGAGAGGTTTCTCCCACCACAGGAATAGTATCCTGAATGGTAGGGTGGTTAGGGGATACTGTGATACCCTTTTTACCTGTTGATGGAGAGGGATCCTGAGTTTTCAGGCCTTCTCTCCTTTGCTTTTTCATTTCACTTGAAATGAGAGGGAACAATTCCTCAGGGATGCCCAGCATGGCTGCATGGGCATAAAACTCTACATCAGCCCAACCTGAGGCCTCTAGGTCATTACCTAAGAGACAGTCTACAGGTAAGCTAGGTGATACCACCACCTGCTTAGGGCCAGTAACTCCACCCCAACTAAACTGAATTATAGCTAAGGGAAGAAACTTAGTGGAGTTATGGACATCAATAATCTTATACTGTTGTCCAATGATGTGTTGTTCAGGAGGCACTAGGTTTTCAGTCACCAAAGTGAAACTGGCACCTGTGTCCCTGTAGGCCAAGGCCTCAACACCATTTATTGAAACTGTCTGCCTGTACTTATCCATTGTAAGGGGACAAGCAGCCAGTGTGGCAAGGCCAATGCCACTAGGTGTGACAGAAACTGTCTTGGGACTGATGACATCAGTTTCCACTATGGACCCATAAGTGAACCCAACTACACCCTTTGCTTGACTGTTGCCAGCAGTCCCACCACTAGTACCACTACTGCTAGGGGCACTAGAGCTTGATGTATTAGTGGTGGTAGGCTCAGGGGGTTTACCTGGACAGGACTTATCCCCTGGCCTATGGCCTCTATTTTTACACACAAAGCACCAAGGCTTTTTAATGTGTGCAGGTTGGGAAGAAGAGGAAGAATTTGTTTTATCCCCACCCTCTGAAGAGTGTTTAAGATTTGAAGTGGGATCTTTGGTTTTACCCTTATCCCCATGCTTATCTTGAGATTTTTCACCATCTTTCTTCTTATTGCCATCTTTGTCACCCCCTGTATGAACTTTTCTGTTCACCCTTGTTCTGACCCATTTGTCTGCCTTCTTTCCCAATTCTTGGGGAGAGGTCAGATCAGAGTCTACCAGGTACTGGTGCAACAAATCAGACACACAATTATTAAGTATATGCTCTCTCAGGATTGTGTTATACAGGCTTTCATAATCAGTAACTTTACTGCCATGTAACCACCCCTCCAAGGCCTTCACTGCCTGGTCAATGAAATCAACCCAGTCTTGTGAAGACTCCTTTTTGGTCTCTCTGAACTTTATCCTGTACTGTTCAGTGGTTAAGCCATAACCATCCAGGAGTGCATTCTTAAGAACTGTAAAATTATTGGCATCATTTTCTTTCACAGTAAGGAGCCTATCCCTACCTTTTCCACTAAATGATAGCCATAGGATAGCAGCCCACTGCTTTTGAGGGACATCCTGTACAGCACAGGCCCTCTCAAGTGCAGCAAACCACTTGTTAATGTCATCCCCCTCCTTATAAGGGGGAACTATCTTGTGCAGATTCCTGGAATCATGCTCTTTTGCAGGATGACTATGGGGAATACTGCTGCTGCCACCATGGGTATCTAAACCCAACTTCTGTCTTTCCTTCTCTAATTCTAAAGACTGTCTATCCAAATCCAGCTGTTGCTTCTTGAGCTTCAGTCTGGTTTGTTCCACTCTCAATCTATTGAGCTCCCTTTCTAACAATCTGTCATCAGGGTGGATGGGAGGGACATTTCTAGATACAGAGGTATGATGGGAATGAACAGAAGGAGACCTGTCCCTTACAGAGGGCACCCTAACAGCTTGGCTACCAGTATAATGTGAGAGCACACCATCAGTATGGTGTGATTCAACCTCTGTACCAACTATGCTAGACTGTCTAGTAATGGGCAGGCTGAGAAGTTTCTTTCCTGAATCTTTTCCTGGGGGAGTCCCTGGATCAGATTGTGAACCATTAGCTACTTTTTCACCAGATTTGGCACTTATGGCCTTATCCTGTACTCTAAGCATATTAATTAACAGTTCTAAGGAAGGATTCTTCCCTACACTCAAACCTCTCTCTATGCAGAGACTCCTTGCTCCTTTCCAGCTAAGGTGATCATATGCAAGTTTGGACAGTTCAACATTTTTGCCTGTGCCAGACATTTTTTAGAGAGAGTTAAAGTGATAGAAAAAGAGAAAAAAGTTTTCAGAACTTTTTGGAAAGACAGAAAAAACTTTTTAAACTTTTAAGAACTTTTTGAAAGTTTAGAAGTACTTTTCAGCACTTAGAAAAGAGTGAAAAGAGGAAATGCAAAACTTTTTGGCTATGTGTATATACACTGACCTTGTTTTGTATATTTTTCTCTTATGAAAAGTACAATGACAAGAGTGGTAAGTAGTCTCAAGCACTTATCCCACCACTGCACAACCAATGTAGGAGGCTGGACTGGCTTGTAGTGAGTACCAAGGGGTACTTGCACCTTGCACCAGGCCCAGTTATCCCTTATTAGTGTATAGGGTGTCTAGCAGCTTAGGCTGATAGATAATGGTAGCTTAGCAGAGCAGCTTAGGCTGAACTAGGAGACGTGTGAAGCTACTACAGTACCACTTAGTGTCATATGCACAATATCATAAGAAAACACAATACACAGTTATACTAAAAATAAAGGTACTTTATTTTTATGACAATATGCCAAAGTATCTTAGAGTGTACCCTCAGTGAGAGGATAGGAAATATACACAAGATATATATATACACAATAGCAAAAATATGCAGTATAGTCTTAGAAAACAGTGCAACCAATGTATAGTTACAATAGGATGCAATGGGGAAACATAGGGATAGGGGCAACACAAACCATATACTCCAGAAGTGGAATGCGAACCACGAATGGACCCCAAACCTATGTGACCTTGTAGAGGGTCGCTGGGACTATTAGAAAATAGTGAGAGTTAGAAAAATAACCCTCCCCAAGACCCTGAAAAGTGAGTGCAAAGTGCACTAAAGTTCCCCTAAGGACAAAATAGTCGTGTTAGAGGAATAATGCAGGAAAGACACAAACCAGCAATGCAACAACTGTGGATTTCCAATCTAGGGTACCTGTGGAACAAGGGGACCAAGTCCAAAAGTCACAAGCAAGTCGGAGATGGGCAGATGCCCAGGAAATGCCAGCTGCGGGTGCAAAGAAGCTTCGACTGGACAGAAGAAGCTGAGGTTTCTGCAGGAACGAAAAGGGCTAGAGACTTCCCCTTTGGTGGACGGATCCCTCTCGCCTTGGAGAGTCGTGCAGAAGTGTTTTCCCGCCGGAAGGACGCCAACAAGCCTTGCTACACGCAAATCGTGCGTTTGGCGTTTTTGGACGCTGCTGGGGCCCAGGAGGGACCAGGAGGTCGCAAATTGGACCTGCAGAGAGAGGGGACGTCGAGCAAGACAAAGAGCCCTCACTGAAGCAGGTAGCACCCAGAGAAGTGCCAGAAACAGGCACTACGAGGATGCGTGAAACGGTGCTCGCCGAAGTTGCACAAAGGAGTCCCACGTCGCCGGAGACCAACTTAGAAAGTCGTGCAATGCAGGTTAGAGTGCCGTGGACCCAGGCTTGGCTGTGCACGAAGGATTTCCGCCGGAAGTGCACAGGGGCCGGAGTAGCTGCAAAGTCGCGGTTCCCAGCAATGCAGCCCAGCGAGGTGAGGCAAGGACTTACCTCCACCAAACTTGGGCTGAAGAGTCACTGGACTGTGGGGGTCACTTGGACAGCGTCGCTGGATTCGAGGGACCTCGCTCGTCGTGCTGAGAGGAGACCCAAGGGACCGGTGATGCAGCTTTTTGGTGCCTGCGGTTGCAGGGGGAAGATTCCGTCGACCCACGGGAGATTTCTTCGGAGCTTCTGGTGCAGAGAGGAGGCAGACTACCCCCACAGCATGCACAAGCAGGAAAACAGTCGAGAAGGCGGCAGGATCAGCGTTACAGAGTTGCAGTAGTCGTCTTTGCTACTATGTTGCAGGTTTGCAGGCTTCCAGCGCGGTCAGCGGTCGTTTCCTTATCAGAAGGTGAAGAGGGAGATGCAGAGGAACTCGGCTGAGCTCATGCATTCGTTATCTAAAGTTTCCCCAGAGACAGAGACCCTAAATAGCCAGAAAAGAGGGTTTGGCTACCTAGGAGAGAGGAAAGGCTACTAACACCTGAAGGAGCCTATCAGCAGGAGTCTCTGACGTCACCTGGTGGCACTGGCCACTCAGAGCAGTCCAGTGTGCCAGCAGCACCTCTGTTTCCAAGATGGCAGAGGTCTGGAGCACACTGGAGGAGCTCTGGACACCTCCCAGGGGAGGTGCAGGTCAGGGGAGTGGTCACTCCCCTTTCCTTTGTCCAGTTTCGCGCCAGAGCAGGGGCTAAGGGGTCCCTGAACCGGTGTAGACTGGCTTATGCAGAATTGGGCACATCTGTGCCCAACAAAGCATTTCCAGAGGCTGGGGGAGGCTACTCCTCCCCTGCCTTCACACCATTTTCCAAAGGGAGAGGGTGTCACACCCTCTCTCAGAGGAAGTTCTTTGTTCTGCCATCCTGGGCCAGGCCTGGCTGGACCCCAGGAGGGCAGCTGCCTGTCTGAGGGGTTGGCAGCAGCAGCAGCTGCAGTGAAACCCCAGGAAGGGCAGTTTGGCAGTACCAGGGTCTGTGCTACAGACCACTGGGATCATGGAATTGTACCAACAATGCCAGGATGGCATAGAGGGGGCAATTCCATGATCATAGACATGTTACATGGCCATATTCGGAGTTACCATTGTGAAGCTACATATAGGTAGTGACCTATATGTAGTGCACGCGTGTAATGGTGTCCCCGCACTCACAAAGTTCAGGGAATTGGCTCTGAACAATGTGGGGGCACCTTGGCTAGTGCCAGGGTGCCCTCACACTAAGTAACTTTGCACCCAACCTTTACCAGGTAAAGGTTAGACATATAGGTGACTTATAAGTTACTTAAGTGCAGTGTAAAATGGCTGTGAAATAACGTGGACGTTATTTCACTCAGGCTGCCGTGGCAGGCCTGTGTAAGAATTGTCAGAGCTCCCTATGGGTGGCAAAAGAAATGCTGCAGCCCATAGGGATCTCCTGGAACCCCAATACCCTGGGTACCTCAGTACCATATACTAGGGAATTATAAGGGTGTTCCAGTAAGCCAATGTAAATTGGTAAAAATGGTCACTAGCCTGTCAGTGACAATTTAAAAGTAATGAGAGAGCATAACCACTGAGGTTCTGGTTAGCAGAGCCTCAGTGAGACAGTTAGGCACCACACAGGGAACATATACATGCACACCTATGAGCACTGGGGCCCTGTGTGACAGGGTCCCAATGACACATACATATAGGCCACAAACCTATGAGCACTGGGGTCCTGACCAGCAGGATCCCAGTGACACATAACAACCATACTGAAAACATGGTGTTTTCACTATGAGCACTGAGGCCTGGCTATCAGGATCCCAGTGAGACAGTGAAAACAGTGACAAACACCCTGATATACACTCACAAACAGGCCAAAAGTGGGGGTAACAAGGCTAGAAAGAGGCTACCTTCTCACACAACCCCCCCCCAAACGAAGGACAATAAGGCTAACCTTGGCCAGTTGAGACTTTATTGTCTAAGTGGTGATAAGTAGAGAGTAGCTCTGCAATAGACTGGTTACTCCCTTTATCATCCACTATATGGTTACTTCCCTGTGGGGATGTAAACCACCCTGTTTGAAGTTTTTTAGCTAAGCAACAATGTGAAGATGTATTTTCAGAGTTTCTATCAGTAAGTTTTAGTTTAGAGCAGTGGGAATTGTCCACTGAACCTATTTGTAGTGATGGAAATGCCAGACAGGGATGCTGTCTCAGAAAAGCCATAGCTGGGCAAAAACTTTGTCCATATGGCTGGAAGAGAGAACAGGGATGCTGTTTCTCTTGGGTTGGAGCAGGGCAGGGATGCTGTCCTATGAGCTCCACACTAGGGCAGGGATGCTGTCCTAAGTGTTGTGAGGTAGTGCAGGGTTTCTGCACTAAAGTTTCTCTGGGAGGGTTGGAGGGATGCTCCATGTTAACTAAAATGGTGCTGTTTTTCTCACCAATGTTAGTTATCCCACAGAGAGGTACTTCCACCTCAGGGAGTCCAGCTTTGCCAGCTGATGATTCCCTTGGAACAGGTGCCACCCCAGGAGAGGTTTCTCCCACCACAGGAATAGTATCCTGAATGGTAGGGTGGTTAGGGGATACTGTGATACCCTTTTTACCTGTTGATGGAGAGGGATCCTGAGTTTTCAGGCCTTCTCTCCTTTGCTTTTTCATTTCACTTGAAATGAGAGGGAACAATTCCTCAGGGATGCCCAGCATGGCTGCATGGGCATAAAACTCTACATCAGCCCAACCTGAGGCCTCTAGGTCATTACCTAAGAGACAGTCTACAGGTAAGCTAGGTGATACCACCACCTGCTTAGGGCCAGTAACTCCACCCCAACTAAACTGAATTATAGCTAAGGGAAGAAACTTAGTGGAGTTATGGACATCAATAATCTTATACTGTTGTCCAATGATGTGTTGTTCAGGAGGCACTAGGTTTTCAGTCACCAAAGTGAAACTGGCACCTGTGTCCCTGTAGGCCAAGGCCTCAACACCATTTATTGAAACTGTCTGCCTGTACTTATCCATTGTAAGGGGACAAGCAGCCAGTGTGGCAAGGCCAATGCCACTAGGTGTGACAGAAACTGTCTTGGGACTGATGACATCAGTTTCCACTATGGACCCATAAGTGAACCCAACTACACCCTTTGCTTGACTGTTGCCAGCAGTCCCACCACTAGTACCACTACTGCTAGGGGCACTAGAGCTTGATGTATTAGTGGTGGTAGGCTCAGGGGGTTTACCTGGACAGGACTTATCCCCTGGCCTATGGCCTCTATTTTTACACACAAAGCACCAAGGCTTTTTAATGTGTGCAGGTTGGGAAGAAGAGGAAGAATTTGTTTTATCCCCACCCTCTGAAGAGTGTTTAAGATTTGAAGTGGGATCTTTGGTTTTACCCTTATCCCCATGCTTATCTTGAGATTTTTCACCATCTTTCTTCTTATTGCCATCTTTGTCACCCCCTGTATGAACTTTTCTGTTCACCCTTGTTCTGACCCATTTGTCTGCCTTCTTTCCCAATTCTTGGGGAGAGGTCAGATCAGAGTCTACCAGGTACTGGTGCAACAAATCAGACACACAATTATTAAGTATATGCTCTCTCAGGATTGTGTTATACAGGCTTTCATAATCAGTAACTTTACTGCCATGTAACCACCCCTCCAAGGCCTTCACTGCCTGGTCAATGAAATCAACCCAGTCTTGTGAAGACTCCTTTTTGGTCTCTCTGAACTTTATCCTGTACTGTTCAGTGGTTAAGCCATAACCATCCAGGAGTGCATTCTTAAGAACTGTAAAATTATTGGCATCATTTTCTTTCACAGTAAGGAGCCTATCCCTACCTTTTCCACTAAATGATAGCCATAGGATAGCAGCCCACTGCTTTTGAGGGACATCCTGTACAGCACAGGCCCTCTCAAGTGCAGCAAACCACTTGTTAATGTCATCCCCCTCCTTATAAGGGGGAACTATCTTGTGCAGATTCCTGGAATCATGCTCTTTTGCAGGATGACTATGGGGAATACTGCTGCTGCCACCATGGGTATCTAAACCCAACTTCTGTCTTTCCTTCTCTAATTCTAAAGACTGTCTATCCAAATCCAGCTGTTGCTTCTTGAGCTTCAGTCTGGTTTGTTCCACTCTCAATCTATTGAGCTCCCTTTCTAACAATCTGTCATCAGGGTGGATGGGAGGGACATTTCTAGATACAGAGGTATGATGGGAATGAACAGAAGGAGACCTGTCCCTTACAGAGGGCACCCTAACAGCTTGGCTACCAGTATAATGTGAGAGCACACCATCAGTATGGTGTGATTCAACCTCTGTACCAACTATGCTAGACTGTCTAGTAATGGGCAGGCTGAGAAGTTTCTTTCCTGAATCTTTTCCTGGGGGAGTCCCTGGATCAGATTGTGAACCATTAGCTACTTTTTCACCAGATTTGGCACTTATGGCCTTATCCTGTACTCTAAGCATATTAATTAACAGTTCTAAGGAAGGATTCTTCCCTACACTCAAACCTCTCTCTATGCAGAGACTCCTTGCTCCTTTCCAGCTAAGGTGATCATATGCAAGTTTGGACAGTTCAACATTTTTGCCTGTGCCAGACATTTTTTAGAGAGAGTTAAAGTGATAGAAAAAGAGAAAAAAGTTTTCAGAACTTTTTGGAAAGACAGAAAAAACTTTTTAAACTTTTAAGAACTTTTTGAAAGTTTAGAAGTACTTTTCAGCACTTAGAAAAGAGTGAAAAGAGGAAATGCAAAACTTTTTGGCTATGTGTATATACACTGACCTTGTTTTGTATATTTTTCTCTTATGAAAAGTACAATGACAAGAGTGGTAAGTAGTCTCAAGCACTTATCCCACCACTGCACAACCAATGTAGGAGGCTGGACTGGCTTGTAGTGAGTACCAAGGGGTACTTGCACCTTGCACCAGGCCCAGTTATCCCTTATTAGTGTATAGGGTGTCTAGCAGCTTAGGCTGATAGATAATGGTAGCTTAGCAGAGCAGCTTAGGCTGAACTAGGAGACGTGTGAAGCTACTACAGTACCACTTAGTGTCATATGCACAATATCATAAGAAAACACAATACACAGTTATACTAAAAATAAAGGTACTTTATTTTTATGACAATATGCCAAAGTATCTTAGAGTGTACCCTCAGTGAGAGGATAAGAAATATACACAAGATATATATACACAATAGCAAAAATATGCAGTATAGTCTTAGAAAACAGTGCAACCAATGTATAGTTACAATAGGATGCAATGGGGAAACATAGGGATAGGGGCAACACAAACCATATACTCCAGAAGTGGAATGCGAACCACGAATGGACCCCAAACCTATGTGACCTTGTAGAGGGTCGCTGGGACTATTAGAAAATAGTGAGAGTTAGAAAAATAACCCTCCCCAAGACCCTGAAAAGTGAGTGCAAAGTGCACTAAAGTTCCCCTAAGGACAAAATAGTCGTGTTAGAGGAATAATGCAGGAAAGACACAAACCAGCAATGCAACAACTGTGGATTTCCAATCTAGGGTACCTGTGGAACAAGGGGACCAAGTCCAAAAGTCACAAGCAAGTCGGAGATGGGCAGATGCCCAGGAAATGCCAGCTGCGGGTGCAAAGAAGCTTCGACTGGACAGAAGAAGCTGAGGTTTCTGCAGGAACGAAAAGGGCTAGAGACTTCCCCTTTGGTGGACGGATCCCTCTCGCCTTGGAGAGTCGTGCAGAAGTGTTTTCCCGCCGGAAGGACGCCAACAAGCCTTGCTACACGCAAATCGTGCGTTTGGCGTTTTTGGACGCTGCTGGGGCCCAGGAGGGACCAGGAGGTCGCAAATTGGACCTGCAGAGAGAGGGGACGTCGAGCAAGACAAAGAGCCCTCACTGAAGCAGGTAGCACCCAGAGAAGTGCCAGAAACAGGCACTACGAGGATGCGTGAAACGGTGCTCGCCGAAGTTGCACAAAGGAGTCCCACGTCGCCGGAGACCAACTTAGAAAGTCGTGCAATGCAGGTTAGAGTGCCGTGGACCCAGGCTTGGCTGTGCACGAAGGATTTCCGCCGGAAGTGCACAGGGGCCGGAGTAGCTGCAAAGTCGCGGTTCCCAGCAATGCAGCCCAGCGAGGTGAGGCAAGGACTTACCTCCACCAAACTTGGGCTGAAGAGTCACTGGACTGTGGGGGTCACTTGGACAGCGTCGCTGGATTCGAGGGACCTCGCTCGTCGTGCTGAGAGGAGACCCAAGGGACCGGTGATGCAGCTTTTTGGTGCCTGCGGTTGCAGGGGGAAGATTCCGTCGACCCACGGGAGATTTCTTCGGAGCTTCTGGTGCAGAGAGGAGGCAGACTACCCCCACAGCATGCACAAGCAGGAAAACAGTCGAGAAGGCGGCAGGATCAGCGTTACAGAGTTGCAGTAGTCGTCTTTGCTACTATGTTGCAGGTTTGCAGGCTTCCAGCGCGGTCAGCGGTCGTTTCCTTATCAGAAGGTGAAGAGGGAGATGCAGAGGAACTCGGCTGAGCTCATGCATTCGTTATCTAAAGTTTCCCCAGAGACAGAGACCCTAAATAGCCAGAAAAGAGGGTTTGGCTACCTAGGAGAGAGGAAAGGCTACTAACACCTGAAGGAGCCTATCAGCAGGAGTCTCTGACGTCACCTGGTGGCACTGGCCACTCAGAGCAGTCCAGTGTGCCAGCAGCACCTCTGTTTCCAAGATGGCAGAGGTCTGGAGCACACTGGAGGAGCTCTGGACACCTCCCAGGGGAGGTGCAGGTCAGCCACTCCCCTTTCCTTTGTCCAGTTTCGCGCCAGAGCAGGGGCTAAGGGGTCCCTGAACCGGTGTAGACTGGCTTATGCAGAATTGGGCACATCTGTGCCCAACAAAGCATTTCCAGAGGCTGGGGGAGGCTACTCCTCCCCTGCCTTCACACCATTTTCCAAAGGGAGAGGGTGTCACACCCTCTCTCAGAGGAAGTTCTTTGTTCTGCCATCCTGGGCCAGGCCTGGCTGGACCCCAGGAGGGCAGCTGCCTGTCTGAGGGGTTGGCAGCAGCAGCAGCTGCAGTGAAACCCCAGGAAGGGCAGTTTGGCAGTACCAGGGTCTGTGCTACAGACCACTGGGATCATGGAATTGTACCAACAATGCCAGGATGGCATAGAGGGGGCAATTCCATGATCATAGACATGTTACATGGCCATATTCGGAGTTACCATTGTGAAGCTACATATAGGTAGTGACCTATATGTAGTGCACGCGTGTAATGGTGTCCCCGCACTCACAAAGTTCAGGGAATTGGCTCTGAACAATGTGGGGGCACCTTGGCTAGTGCCAGGGTGCCCTCACACTAAGTAACTTTGCACCCAACCTTTACCAGGTAAAGGTTAGACATATAGGTGACTTATAAGTTACTTAAGTGCAGTGTAAAATGGCTGTGAAATAACGTGGACGTTATTTCACTCAGGCTGCCGTGGCAGGCCTGTGTAAGAATTGTCAGAGCTCCCTATGGGTGGCAAAAGAAATGCTGCAGCCCATAGGGATCTCCTGGAACCCCAATACCCTGGGTACCTCAGTACCATATACTAGGGAATTATAAGGGTGTTCCAGTAAGCCAATGTAAATTGGTAAAAATGGTCACTAGCCTGTCAGTGACAATTTAAAAGTAATGAGAGAGCATAACCACTGAGGTTCTGGTTAGCAGAGCCTCAGTGAGACAGTTAGGCACCACACAGGGAACATATACATGCACACCTATGAGCACTGGGGCCCTGTGTGACAGGGTCCCAGTGACACATACATATAGGCCACAAACCTATGAGCACTGGGGTCCTGACCAGCAGGATCCCAGTGACACATAACAACCATACTGAAAACATGGTGTTTTCACTATGAGCACTGAGGCCTGGCTATCAGGATCCCAGTGAGACAGTGAAAACAGTGACAAACACCCTGACATACACTCACAAACAGGCCAAAAGTGGGGGTAACAAGGCTAGAAAGAGGCTACCTTCTCACAAGGGTAGCCATAAGAATATATGGTCTGGGAGTCTGTCATGTACAAACTCCACAGCACCATAATGGCTACACTGAAAACTGTGAAGTTTGGTATCAAACTTCTCAGCACAATACATTCACACTGATGCCAGTGTACATTTTATTGTAACATACACCCCAGAGAGCACCTTAGAGGTGCCCCCTGAAACCTTAACCGACTACCAGTGTAGGCTGACTAGTTTTAGCAGCCTGCCACACACCAGACATGTTGTTGGCCACATGGGGAGAGTGCCTTTGTCACTCTGTGGATAGTAACAAAGCCTGTACTGGGTGGAGGTGCCTCTCACCTCCCCCTGCAGGAACTGTAACACCTGGCGGTGAGCCTCAAAGGCTCACCCCCTTTGTTACAGCACCCCGGGGCACTCCAGCTAGTGGAGTTGCCCGCCCCCTCCGGCCACGGCCCCACTTTTGGCGGCAAGGCCGGAAGAGATAATGAGAAAAACAAGGAGGAGTCACTGGCCAGTCAGGACATTCCCCAAGGTGTCCTGAGCTGAGGTGACTCTGACTTTTAGAAATCCTTCATCTTTCAGATGAAGGATTCCCCCAATAGGGATAGGGATGTGCCCCCCTCCCCTCAGGGAGGAGGCACAAAGAGGGTGTAGCCACCCTCAGGGCTAGTAGCCATTGGCTACTAACCCCCCAGACCTAAACACACCCCTAAATCGAGTATTTAGGGGCTCCCAGAACACAGCAAGATAGATTCCTGCAACCTAAGACGAAGAAGGATTGCTGAGCTGAAAAACCTGCAGAGAAGACAGAGACACCAACTGCTTTGGCCCCAGCTCTACCGGCCTGTCTCCCCACTTCTAAAGACACTGCTCCAGCGACGCGTTCCACAGGGTACAGCAACCTCTGAAGCCTCAGAGGACTACCCTGCATCTAGAAGGACCAAGAACTCCTGAGGACAGCGGCTCTGCTCCACAAAGACTGCAACTTTGCAACAAAGAAGCAACTTTGAAATAACACACGTTTCCCACCGGAAGCATGAGACTTTGCACTCTGCAGCCGACGCTCCGGCTCGACTTGTGGAGAACAAATACCACAGGGAGGACTCCCGGCGACTACGAGACTGGGAGTAGCCAGAGTTGACCCCCCTGGGCCCCCACAGTGACGCCTGCAGAGGGAATCCCGAGGCTCCCCCCGACCACGACTGCCTGCTTCAAAGACCCGACGCCTGGTAAAGACACTGCACCCGCAGCCCCCAGGACTTGAAGGATCCGACCTCCAGTGCAGAAGTGACCCCCAGGTGGTCCTCTCCCTTGCCCAGGTAGTGGCTACCCCGAGGAGCCCTCCCCTTGCCTGCCTGCATCGCTGAAGAGACCCCTTCGTCTCCCATTGAATCCTATTGCGAACCAGACGCCTGTTTGCACACTGCACCCGGCCGCCCCCGTGCCACTGAGGGTGTACTTTCTGTGCTGACTTGTGTCCCCCCGGGTGCCCTAGAAAACCCCCCTGGTCTGCCCTCCGAAGACGCGGGTACTTACCTGCTGGCAAAGTGGAACCGGGGCACCCCCTTCTCCATTGAAGCCTATGTGTTTTGGGCACCACTTTGACCTCTGCACCTGACCGGCCCTGAGCTGCTGGTGTGGTAACTTTGGGGTTGCTCTGAACCCCCAACGGTGGGCTACCTTGGACCCAACTTTGAACCCTGTAGGTGGTTTACTTACCTGCAAAACTAACAAACACTTACCTCCCCCAGGAACTGTTGAAAATTGCAGTGTCTAGTTTTAAAATAGCTATTTGCCATTTGTGTGAAAACTGTATATGCTATTTTGCTAACTCAAAGTTCCTAAAGTTCCTAAGTGAAGTACCTTTCATTTAAAGTATTGTTTGTAAATCTTGAACCTGTGGTTCTTAAAATAAACTAAGAAAATATATTTTTCTATATAAAAACCTATTGGCCTGGAGTTGTCTTTGAGTGTGTGTTCCTCATTTATTGCCTGTGTGTGTACAACAAATGCTTAACACTACCCTCTGATAAGTCTACTGCTCGACCACACTACCCAAAATAGAGCATTAGAATTATCTCTTTTTGCCACTATTTTACCTCTAATGGGAACCCTTGGACTCTGTGCATGCTATTTCTTACTTTGAAATAGTACATACAGAGCCAACTTCCTACAAGCATTATACAGACACATACATTAGGCCATAACCTATGAGCACTGGGGTCCTGATCAGCAGGATCCCAGTGAGACTGGCAAAAACATATTGACATACTGGTAAAAATGGGGGTAACATGCCAAAAAAGATGGTACTTTCCTTCATCTTATGGTGCCCTTTTTTTAGATTTCGTTAGTTTTACAGCATCCTGTATACTATGCTCCCTAAAAATCAAATCCCGAGAGTCTTCCAGGAATAGGCCGCCATGGTGTGGTGCTACATTAAATATAGCCATATATTGTGTGAAAAATGGAAAATAATAGTCTTTAATAATAATGGGGAGTGCCAAACCTCCCTTATCCAAATCTGCATATAAAGTGCTTAGTGTGATTCAAACAGATTTATTGCGCCAGATAAAAGATGTGAATAATGCTTCTAATTTTCTAAAAAATGGGGTAGTTAACACACACGGAATAGTTACAGTCACCAGGACTGATGCTCATACCATTCCTAGGATAGATGAGCTGATATTCTGGCTGCTTTGATTTGGCAGCTGGATACTGGCAGATCAAATTATTAGAAGATGCCAAGCCTAAAACAGCATTTCCAACGCCTAGTGGGCATTATCAATTCACAGTAATGCCCTTTGGTTTGAAAAATGCCCCTGTAACATTTCAGAGGTTAGTGAACAAAGTTCTCCAAGACCTGGAAAGCTTTAGTGCAGCACATCTGGAAAATACAGCTGTCTTTAGCTCCACCTGGGAGGATCACCTGGTCCACCATGGAAATGTACTTGAGGCCTAAAAAAAGGCCGGCCTCACTATCAAGGCATCAAAATGCCAGATAGGGCAGGGCAAAGTGGTTTGCCAGGTTGGGGCCAAATTCAGCCACTCCAAGGTAAAATCCAGTCAGTCTTGGATTAGGTTGCCCCTACTACTCAAACCCAAGTCAGAGTCTTCTTAGGCCTGACTGGGTACTACAGGAAGTTCATTAAAGGGTATGGATCCATTGCAGCACCCTTAAATGACCTCAACTCCAAACGGATGCCAAAGAAAGTCCTGTGGACAGCTAGCTGCCAGGATGCCTTTGATAACCTGAAACAGGCCATGTGCTCTGCTCCGATTCTGAGTAGCCCTGATTACTCCAAACAATTCACTGTCCAAACCAATGCTTCTGAGGTAGGGACATGGGCAGTTCTTTCACAACTAAATGTAGAGGTTCAGGATCAACCTGTTGCTTTTATAAGTAGAGGGTTGACCCCCAGACAGAAGCATTGTCCAGCCATTGAGCTGGAGGCCTTTTCTGTGGTCTGGGCCTTGAATAAGTGGAGATCATACCTGTTTAGCTCTAATGTCCTTCTTCAGACAGACTACATGCCCCTCCTATGGCTTAAACAGATGAGAGGAGAAACCCCCAAATTGTTGAGATGGTCAATCTCCCTACAGGGAATGGACTATATAGTGGAACATAGACCTGGGAGTAACCACTCCAATGCAGATGGACTCTCCAGATATTTCCACTTAGACAGTGAAGACTCAACTGGGCAAGGTTAGTCTTAATGTCCTTCGTTTGGGAGGGTTGTGTAGGAAAGTCCCTCTTTTTGGCATGGTTACCTCCACTTTTTGCTTGTTTATCAGTGTATTTAGACTGTCTTCACTGGGATTCTGCTAACCAGGACCCCATTGATTGTGCTCTCTCCTCCAAATTTGGTTGATTTGTTACCCCTCACATCCCACAATTGGTACCCTGGTGTACCTATGTACGTCTCTAGTATATGGTACTTAGGTACCCAGGGCATTGGTACATTAGGGTTCCCCCTTGGGCTGCAGTATGTATTATGCCACCAATGGGAGCCAATGCAAGCTATGTCTACAGGCCGGCCACTGCAGCCTGCATTAAAAGGTACATGCACCCCTTCACTGCTGGTCACTGCACCAGGTCAATGTAAGCCACCCTATGGTAGGCCCTCCTAGCCCAGAGGGTAGGGCGCATGTGCCTTTGTGTAAAGGCACCCCTGTATGAGCAGAGTTGCCCTTATGGACTCCAATCCCAATGGACTGGACTTTGTAAGTGTAGGAAAGCCATTTTACCTGTGTACTGGCCACAAGTCCATACCTATGATCCAGCTACATAATGGTAACCCCGAACCTAGGCATGTTTGGTATCAAACATTTCAGAATCATACCCCAATACTAATGACAGTATTGGTGGCATGATTCCATGCACTCTGTTTCTTTAGAGGATCTCCCAGTATTACTCCTGCCAGTGTTTCAGGGTTGCAGGCACCCCACGTTGCTACAGCCCCTGAGACAGGTTTCTGCCCTACTGCTGCTTGACCAGCTCAAGCAGGGAAAGACAGAACAAAAGATTTCCTGTGGGTGGGGGAGAGAGGCAACACCCTCTCCCTTGGAAATAGGTGTTACATGGCTGGGGAGGGGGTAGCCTCCCCATGCCACCTGATTGCTTTTAAGGGCAGATTTAGTGCCCTAATTGCATAATTCGGTTTGCACCTGTCCAGGGTCCCCAGTCCCTGCTCTGGTGCAAAAGCACACAAATGAAAGAGGTGTGACCACTCCCCTGTCCATCACCGCCCCAAGGGTGGTGCCCAGAGCTCCTCCAGGTGGCCACTTGATTCTGCCATCTTGAAAACAAGATGTGCAGAGGCTCCTGGGAGAATCTTGTTGGTCAGGACAGGTGACTGATGTCAGTGACCCCCTCTCATAGGTGGTCATCCTGCAGAGTGAACAATCCCCCTGTTGGGACTATTTAGGGACTCCTTTGCGGGTGGGTCTCCAGATTCGGCATGCAAGACTCCACCTAGGACTCCCATGCATTGACCTCTTCTGCTCCTGGCCACCGGCACCGCAACAGGTCTCTTCAGGAACCAAACATGCCTGAAACTCCCATGCCGACCACACCTTGCAACACTGTTTCTCAGACTCCTTCTAGCAATATTTCTATGGCTGTGCATCCTCTGGGATCGGCAAGACTTCAGTTGCACCAAAGAAACAAGACAGAATCTCTCTTGGAGTGAAGGAGTCACTCCCCTGTCTCCGCAGGCACCTAAGGCAATGAAGACTGGCTACTGGGATCTTCTGCCATCCGGCTGCTGGGATCTTCTGCCATCCGGCTCCAAGAAGACTCTCCATTACAGGTTGTGGCTCTGAGTGGTCCCCTTGGTCTTCTCTACCTGCTGTTGAACTTGGGAGACGGTGATCCATTGCCTCTCCTTGCAGGACACTACCCATGTGCACCACACCTCTTGCAGCAACCAAGGCTTGTTGACACCTGGTCCAAGGGATCTTCAGACTCCAAGTGGCTCCAGCTTCCAGAACTTCATCCTTGCAAGGACAGTCTCTCCTTGGCTACTTCAGTGACGTGGGTCTCCGCTCCAGGTGTGCTGATTGAGCCTCACTGCAACTTACTGTGCCTGCTGCCAGTGGGTTGCCTGTGAGGGCTGTGACTGCTTCTGCTGGGTCTCCTGGCTGCTGATGGTCAGCCCGGAATCCCCTCCAAGGGTCAAGTCCCCCTGACCTTGCTGATCTTCTTCAGCTCTGCAACTCTTCTTTTGTTCCAACTTGCACTTGCCAAGGCTTGTTGGTGGTCCTGCTTACCACTAACCAACTGTGACCCCGCCACCAACATGGGACATCATCTGCAGGACACCAAGGACTTTTCTGCAGTTTCTGGGCTCAACAGCTGATCTTCAACTTCCCTTGTAGACAAATTTCGGCATCCACAGAAGGGTGGGTAGTGGCTCCTGCCCTGTCTGGACACTCCTGTGTGGGGACTCTGTCCCCTTCGTTTTAAGGGCCTCTTCTTTGGTAATCCACCATTGGATTACACCAGCCTGGTCCTAGTCGTTCAATCTTCCTCTTCCTAATTCCTCTTGTTACTCCTTGGAAAGACCAGGTACTTACCTCTGCTCTCCTGGTTGCAGGGGTTCTCTTAGGTACTCACCTCTTGGGGTCCCAAGTTCTCCCAGCTCCCCTCTAACTACTCCATATCTTTAGGTGGGGGACTTCACTTCACATTCCACTATTTTAGTATATGGTTTGGCCCTCCTATAGGGCCGTAACTATTTGTCACTAATTTTTGCGATTGTTTCTATGAGCTAATTCCTAATACTTACTGTGTGTGTGTGCATATATATATTTACACACACACACACATATATATATATATATACATAAATATATATATATATATATATATATATACATATATATATATATATATACGTATATATATATACACGTATATATATATATATATGTATATGTATATATATATATACGTATATATATATATATATATATATATATATATATATATAGTCTGTACTTTCCTCCAGTTGTGGGACTGCTTATAAGTAATTTAGTACAGTGTTACTATAATAAAGTACCTTTATTTTTGCAACACTGTGTAGTTCCTATCAGGTGTGATAAGTAGCTGTGTGTGACTGTTGTGGTATTGCAAGTGCTTTGCACTCCTCCTAGATAAGTCTTGTCTGCTCACCACAGGTACCACTAGTGAGCCCTGGCTTCATTCACTAATAGGGGTTGCCTGGACCTGGTATAAGGTGCAAACATCATAAGTGTCCACCACACACCAGGCCAGCTTCCTGCAGGAGAAACACGTAGTCAGGACTTAAATTGTAACACAGTGGTTAGGGTGTAGGAGGCTTTCTCAGTTTATGGTGTACACCTATGGTGTGGCACCATATACTGAGTCCAGGCAACTCTTAATGATAGTGAATAGGTGTCCAGATAGCAAAAGCTCTCTTGGGTAGCAGAGGCGAGCAGCTGAAGCTTATCCAGGAGGAATGTAAAGCACTTGCAATACCACAGTAGTCAGGCAGTAACTTACTCACAAGAAATAACCACACAAGTGTTGCAAAAATAAAGGATCCTTTATTACAGCACTACTAATAGACTAGCAATGGGATATCTCCCTTTGGAGATACCTACACACAATATATACACAAAATAACCATCAGAAGTAGCATACAAAATACAAGGCCAAACCATACACTAAAAAAATGGAATGTGAAACAGTGAACCCAACCAAGTAAGTGTGGTAGTTAGCTAGGGGCTGGGGCTAGATAGAAACACCAGAGGTAGGTACTGTAAGTGTCCCCAGCAACCAGGTGCAAGGTAGTTACACACCTAGTTGTCCCATAGGCTAAGACAGAGAGTAGTGGTTGGAGCTTGTGAAATTCAGGACCCTTCCCAGTAGACACCGAGGAAACCAGCAGACAAAGGGATGGATGGAGAGTGCCCCTACCCCACTATACCCAGAAGGCAGGAGTAGCTACACCAGAGACCCAGACGCAGAGGGGAGAAGGGACTCTCTCTGAAGTCAGTGGAAGACTCGGATTGTCCACCTGCTGTCATAACCCGTGGACCAGGTTGGTGGAACCCAGGGACGGTTTCTGGATGTGGAGGACCTGCAAACGAAGGGGGCAGAATCCAGTACTATTAGAGGTTCCCAAGTGGTGCAGGTGGCAATGTCCATCCTCCTGAAGATGAAGTTCCTGCAAGTCGGTGGAAGAAGAAGTCCAGCTGCTGGATCCTGGAGCTGAAGAAGATTCCAGGAGTCGCCTACAAGCTGTCCCTCGACAGTCGCCGGATTGCAGGAGGGTCACCAACAAGCATTGGCAACTGCAAACAGGAGCAGCAGAAGGATTTGCAAAGTTTTGGGGACCATCAAGGACCAGGAGACTCTACCCTTGAGAGGAAGTTAGGGCTGGCTGTCAGCATGCAGGAGGGCCAGCAGAAGCGGATGGAGCCCCCACAAGTGACCTACAGACGAAGGACACAGGAAGTCGCAAGGAGGCCTTACCAGCACAACAAAACAGATGTCCCACGTCGCAGGAATTGCAGGACAGAGGCTGATCTTCGAGCTGCAGAATGCGGGAGACCGGAGCTTCTTGGTGCCTGAAGATCTGCTGGAGGAAGATTCAACAAGTCTTGGCAAGTGCAACAGTCAGTGCACAGGGGTTCCAGTCCAGTGGCAGGATTAGGACCCCACAGTCTCCCAAGTTGATCAGAAGGCAAGCAGGACGCAGAGGAGGACACAGACTTTCCACCTGTGAAGCAGGGTCTTCGAATGTCCGTGGGACAGCAGACCCCACCAGCCAGTCGATGTTGTCTTGAGGTGCCTGCGGATACAAAGGAGTGATTCCTTCACTCCAAGGGAGATTCTTTCTTGATTCAGAGTGCAAACAGAGTCCTTGTGGCCCTGGATGATGCATAGCCTTGGATGCTGCAGAATTCTTCCAGGATCCGGAGAAGCAATGTTGCAATCAGAGCCTTCCCACTAAAAGAAAACTCAGTTCCAAAGCAAATCTGCAGTGGTTCCAGAGGCCAGAAACAGATGCATTGCAGAGTTCCTTGGAGAGTCTAGCTCGACAAATCTGTGGACCCACCCGGGGGGAGCCCTTAATTAACTCTAAAAGGGAGTTGGACACTCTCTGAAGTGACCCACCTATTGGAGGAGGGCAGGGGCGTCATCTAGTTGGCCTAACCAATCAGAGGTTCCCAGAGGCCTCTGCACATATTATATCCAAGATGTCAGGATCAAGTGCCCACCTGGCAGAGCTCTGTGCACCTCCCAAGGGGAGGAGCGGACAGGGGGTTGGTTACCCCACTGTCCTTTGTGCAGTCTTGTTCCAGAGCGGGAACCGGCAGTTCCTGAATGGATGTAAGCCGGATTAGGCAAGAAGGGCTCCAAATGTGCCCTTCAAAGTGCTCTGGTGGCGCTCAGAGGCCACCCCACCCCTTAGACACCTAATACACCGTTGTGGAGGTGTTCACACCTCTCTCTTGCAGGAAATCCTTTGTTCTGCCTCTCTGGCATGAGCCTGGCTCACCAGCAGGAGAGCAGAACAGTGTCTGGGGTCAGCAGCAGCGTGGTGGCAGCTACACCGAGTAAGGCTGAACAGGCAGAAGTCGGGGATCCTCTAAGGAACCCCAGCGTACATGGTATCATGCAACTAACAATGAAATCGTTGTAGCTGCATGATTCCAACATGTTTGATACCAAACATGCCTACGTTCGGAAAAGCCATCATGTAGTTGGGCCACTTGTGTTGACCAGTTTCCACTACATACCTTAAGGTGGCTTTCCCGCACAGAGTCCAGGAATGGGCATGAGGTCTGTAGGGGCACTCTGCTCATGCAGGGGTACCCTCACACTTAGGACATGCATCCTGCCTTTGGGCTGAAGGGCCTACTAGAGGTGTGATTTATAATGACTAAGTGCAGTGACCAGGTTTGGTTGTGAAAGGGCCCATGCACCATTTCACGCAGGCTGCAAAGGCAGGCCTGCAGACACAGTTTGCATGGGCTCCCATGGGTGGCATAATATATGCTGCAGCCCACGGGGGACCCCTGGAGTACTAATACCCTGGATACCTAAGTACCATATACTAGGGACTTATATGGGTGCACCAGTATCCCAATTGTGGGTGTAACTTATTTACCAGCAACCAAACGGAGCACAGTCACTGGGGTTGTGATTAACAGGATCTCAGTGAACTACAGTTTAAACACACTGACATGAGGAAAAAGTCGGGGTAACTATGCTAGAAAGATGGCACTTTCCTACATAGAGTTGTTCTTTATTAGAACTGAAAGAATCCCTTTTTGGCAGCCTGATAATAATAGCTTGAGAAAAAAAATCAATAGGGTTCTAAACCCAGTTGTGCAGCTTGTGTGCTAGTCATGTTTGCCATTTCATAGCTCACTGTGCTATAATAGGAGGACTGCAATTTAAGAACTGCAAGTAATTATAGGATCTCTGTGTCAAAACCAGTGAACCATTTACCTATCTACACAACATAATATTCAGTCAACTGCATGTCGCAAATGTGCGTTCCAGGAGACACACTAACCCTCTAAGCTACTTTATGAGTTGAAGCTATGAATAACCACAGACCTCTCCATCAAATGCTTTACCAGAGCTAGCTTTTGCCATTATTATTTTTGCGTGAGATTAACTGGGCACGTGGCGCTCTCTGCAGCAGGTGCTTTACAACCATAAGATATGTTAAAAGGCAGCCTTTGCGGTCAATTAAGCCAGAACAGATTTACTGTCACGATTCTCCTTGGTGCCTGACAGTTTAAAAAATGTGTTTAAGACTGCTTTACATGTTTACGCCCCGCGTGACTCCACCCCCTTTTTTGTTGCCCACCTTGACCCCCAATTTATGGGTCCCAGAGTAAAGTTAGTTTTTCCTATTCGAACACTATGAAGAAGGTGCCAACCCTGAAAGTAGTAGAACGGTCCATGCGTAGTTCATGTCCTAAACAAGACAAACATCCCGAAATTGCTCTCGACAGCTCTCGAGAGCTCAGGCCATGATTTTCTCTTTTCTCGACAAGGAAAATATTCCCCTCTTGTGCCGAACAACAGGCGCTTCACGAGTCAAACAGATCTGCGTCTGCACGCCCCCTTCAGGACAGGCGCCTACATGGACGGCTCGCGTGTGGCTGGACCATGCCTTCCGGAGCAGTGTTGCATGATTCTTCCGGTGAAGCAATGTTTCTTTGGGACTGAGTGGGCTGTCTTTAGTTGGGAGGGTCAGTATTTCTAACCAATTGCATTTCTTACTTGGAAGTACAGCAACAAAGACCCGCCTAGTCTTGCTCTTTGGTGTGTTATTCACTTTACAACTGTTTTGTGGAAGCGTTAAATCGTTTTCCAGTACTGAAGTTGCTTATAGTCTGAATCAAACAAAAGGCAATGAGATGTTTAATATCGTCTGTCGGGACACGGGAAGCAAGACTCTGGGTGGAGAACCGCCCGCGTGGAAGGGACTGCACGGAGGAGGAGTAGGTGTTTCTATCTCCTCCCAGTAGGCTCTTCTTATCTGTATTATGGGCGTGGTCTCTCCTGACGTCATTACTGACAGGAGCGGTCGGGTCGTAGCAATACCTAGGCTCTCAGTTGCTGAGCGCGCCCACATTAGGCAGAGTCGCAGGCAGATCATGGTGGCGGCCCGCGGCCCTGCGCGCCAGCAGCTGCTCTTCTTTGCCCTTTTGCTACTGCTTCCGTGGCCTGGCAGGACGTCCCCGACCCTGGGCTCTACTGCACCTCATGCTGTGAACACAGGAGCACCAGACCCATTTTTTTTCAACCCAAGGGCCGTTGACCCACCTTCCCTGATCATTGAGGATTCTGTACATCCCCCTGCAAACCAAGGGGAACCTGCTGAAGTTGAAGGTGCATCATCGGCCCCGACAGAAACCCCTGCTCGCGTCTCTCTAACAAAAGGGATCACTGATCTCCAGTCACTTGATCAGAAGCCCAATGATCCTCACCGTCAAGCACCAGGAGCCCATTACCTGAAGTCTTTATCCAAAAGGCCTCATGACCTCCATACTTTTGTCCCCGCAGCCTCTGACCCCCATCTTTTGGACCCAGGTTCATCATCCCTACGCGCTCCCGCCCATCATGCCAGGTCAACCCGGGCTCTGGAGTCATCTGAGAACACCCCCTACATCATTGGAATGCGGTTGGATGGCAGTGATAAACCAGCATCTGTGCTGGATGGTGGGCTTCTGCAGGTGATGGAGGGAAGCCACTTTCAAATACGCCTCTACGGCCTCCACCTGGGGCCAGACAGCTGGCGTCTGGTGGCCTTTGTTGAAGAAGAGGATGCAGAAGCCCTCAATAACACATGCTCTGGCAGCGCTGCCACCAAAGATCTGGTGCTCAGTCCTGGCCTGAATATGAGTGCTGATGGTTCCTCAGGTGTGTTGCAGCTGGAGGCCAAGCCACTGCGCAAGAGTGAGGTAGCCAAGGATTATGTGCTTTGTAGCCAGGCCTGGCCTGGTACCTGGAGGGCTCACACAGGCACAGAAGGCCGGCTCCGTGTTGTTGAGGAGAAGAAGTCCTTGCTGCCGCTTTGGTTCCAGATCATATTGATTGTGCTACTGCTCAGCTTATCAGGTATGTTCAGCGGGCTGAACCTCGGCCTCATGGCGCTTGACCCCATGGAATTGCGCATTGTGCAGAACTGTGGCTCAGATCGCGAGAAGCGATATGCACGCAAGATTGAACCAATCCGTCGCAAGGGCAACTATCTGCTCTGCTCTTTGCTGTTGGGCAACGTGTTGGTCAACACAACACTCACGATCCTGCTGGATGACCTCATTGGGTCAGGGTTGGGTGCTGTTGTAGCCTCCACTATTGGCATTGTCATCTTCGGTGAGATTGTTCCACAGGCCCTTTGTTCCCGCCATGGGCTGGCGGTTGGTGCCAACACCATCGTATTGACCAAATTCTTTATGTTGGTCACATTCCCCCTCTCGTTCCCCATCAGCAAGCTGCTGGACTGCATCCTGGGCCAGGAGATTGGCACAGTATACAATAGGGAGAAGCTGGTGGAGATGCTGAAAGTAACAGAGCCCTACAACGACCTGGTGAAGGAGGAGCTGAACATGATCCAGGGAGCACTGGAGCTCCGCACCAAGACTGTGGAAGGGGTCATGACACACATCAATGATTGTTACATGATTACCAGTGATGCTGTCCTTGACTTTAACACCATGTCCGAGATTATGGAGAGTGGCTACACCCGCATCCCAGTGTATGAAGAAGACCGTTCAAACATTGTAGATATTCTCTATGTCAAGGATCTGGCCTTTGTTGACCCTGACGATTGCACCACACTGAAGACTATCACCAAGTTCTACAACCATCCTGTGCATTTCGTCTTCCACGACACTAAGCTGGATGCCATGCTGGAGGAGTTTAAGAAAGGTATGACTCGCACTGGAGCCTGCTCTGGGGTTCATCTCACCTGTCGTTGATCAGTTCTCCCAAGTTAATTTTATAATTAGGGGCTGTTCATTTGTGGTGTGAAACTTGACGGCTGTACTCATTAGGGTAGTCTACACTCGTGAAACATTACAAGTTGTATTGGTTTGTTCTGAGCCAGCTTCTGAGTATACCACACCTTACACACATGACCATTGGTTTGTCCCCATGCCCCTTATACCATTCAGTGGGTTTGTGAGTAGGTATTTTTATGAAGGTGTATGCAATATGAATAGCTTGGAAGCAGCAGTATAAGCTTAAATCCACACTTAAAAAACTGTAGTACAGACCATAACAGCGTAAGCTTCTGTGTGTTTTCAGAACAGGTACATCAGAGACAGCAACACTGCAAGATTTATTTTTTCCACTTACAGGTAAAGCTTGTGTACCAGTGGTATACCTTGTTAGCAATCCATTACCCTTGTTAGCAACTCTGCACACACCTTCTTGTATACACCATTCTGCCCATGCAGCACAAGCGGATTTCCATCACAGATAACTAAAGATGAGAGGTTAAATAATGTTCTCACAAATCGACATACCACCACATGCTGCAGCACTAGCTCCCCTCACACAGACAAAAACACTAGGTATCATATTTGGAGCAGCAATGCAAACTTCTTTAACACTTCCAACCAGTTCATGGTGCACACTTCTTTTGGTATTGGTATTCATAGGGCTCTTTCTGTACCCCGTGCGAGGTCTTTGGTACATGTCAGTTATGTAACTCTGGCAACTCCATTATAGGAAGCAGCAGTGTAGGCCTCCATCAAAGTGCAAGGAGCAGGCAGTGTAAACCTCCTTTTCCTACAAGGGAGTAGTGCATAGGCAACATTACTGCAAGATTCTTTAAAGGTAGTGGTCCCAGTTCTGGAATCGTGTGTGAGGTAGTCTGTGGGTACCCTTTTCTCACTGTATCCCCTATGTAATCTATGGGTCCTGGGGTTAAGAATGTCAGGAGGTCAGGCTCAGAGGATCGCCAGGAAAAGAGACGCAATACAGTGTTATTTTTATTTATTTATACTTATACTACTTATAAAGACATGTCCACGCTAAAGCAGCAGTGCACTGTACAGACAACAGTAAAATTGACAAATGAAAAAACATAAAATGTAAATGCAGCATAAGAAAAGGGCAAAACAAAGTCAAACAAAACGATGCAAAAATTCCAGAGACTAGATTTGACAAAAGAGAAGGATCAGCTTAGATTAGGGGTAGCATTGCATATAGCGATCAGTCTTGGGGACTTTCTGAACAGGGGATAGTTTGATGTAGAGCGGGAGAAAGTTCCCTATATGAGTGAAAGGGACAGAAAACCTGCATAGAGGATGTAGCATGTCAGAAGTTGGCACTATACAGGCGCAATAGCGTCCTGCTTCTGGTTACTCTTAAGATCTGCCCTTTTCCTCCTGAGGGCATGCCGCATCTCTGACAATAGGAGGGCTGACCCAAGATAAATGCGGGTCGAGTCATGTAGCATATTTTAAGGACAGTCCTTTTAAAAAGTATTGGCAAAGCCAATAGGTATCAGCAATTGAATCTACTGGCTTTGCCAGTGCTTTTATTTGTAAAATAGCTACCACAGAGGTGAAACAGTCTGTTTCTACTATCTTTGAATGGGTTTGTTAAAAAAAAAAAAAAAAGCACAAAAAAACATGAGAAACACATTCAGTGATGGTTGACCTGGATGCTTGCACATCCACTGCATCTCTACTTTTTTAACTCGTTCAGAGAGGGGTGCTGTGAAAGCACTTGCATCTGCCTTGGCCATCTTTGAATGCATCTGTCCTGTTTGACCACACCCATTCAGACACTGCTGCGGTAAATGCGCTTGTTTCCACTACAGCTTGTTTCTACTGAGTTCAAATACTCCAAACCCTTTGGTTTGGCCCACTGCGTACGTGCACTTGCAGGTGGCCATGTGGAAATGGGTGAAACATGTTTCAAGTTGGTTTACCTCTGATAACACGTGATTGAAAAACTAAATATAAAAAAAAAAACTGTTGAAAAACATCTAAGATGGGCCAACAAACAGAAAGGTATGGGTAACAACAGAGTGGCTGGGGAGCATATTTAAAAACAAAACGAGCTGGATGGGTAGCGGTGGCAGAAGCTATTGACTAGCCGGGTGGAGAGGAAGCAATAGGGAGAGGATTTGGGCTGGCGGAAGCAGCATGGAGGGCGACAGCAAGAAACCACATGCAATCCTATGAAGTGCATTGACAAATATAAAAAAGTAGTTCTCTGTATGCAAGCAATGTCAGAAGTGGAATGTTAAAAGTTAACCAATCAGAACACTGAGACTGAAATACTCCTGGGCAGGACATACACTTAAATGGGGAGGAAACCAATTGGATCCAGAGTAGACAACTGAGATAGACAATAAAGCCATCCATTCATAAACAGTGGGCTGACCCAAAGCCCACTCCATGTGGAGAGAACTGAAGCTGTGTTTAGCCGAGACCTAAAAAGGCGAGAGATGACACAAGAAAACTGAGAGGACCCAGGTACCTCCAGCCAAAATTGCAGTGAGATCAACTTTATTCATGGGAGAGGTGGTCCTAGCGTCATCAGGTATAGTAAGCTCTATATAAAGACAGTTCCAAGACAAACAGTGTGACCAAGAGAGAGTGTATGATTACCCATTTGGTGGATATAATTTTGTATGCTGTATGTTGTCCATAATTGTGTACAATTAATTTTGGAGACTATTTCTAAAAAAAATAAAAAATTTGGAACTTCAGAGACAGATTGAAGAGTTGGGACATTATCAACTATTTTGGAAGAACCTCTGTAAACTGTTGCGAGCTGAGTTTATGTGTTTGGTGGAAGTTTTAAACGTGACCTGGATAAGAATTCCTTTCAGATGGAATCTTAAAGTGGCTAGCCGAATTTAAGAGAGGGGTCCTTTGATTTCCATAGGAGTTTCTTAAGTCTGATTTCTGTAGTGTTCCACGAATGAGAATACTTGGAGCTGCTTTTTTTTTTTTTTTTTAAAGAGGTGTGCAATGATCAGCTATTGCAGCAGGTCAATGAGGAGCTGCACTTCTCCACCAAATAACAATGTTCCTTTTGGCTTCTGGTGGGTACAGAAATTGGTTTCACTGCTAGTGACTTGTCATCCCCATCTTGGTGCATACCGCACTTCTAAGCTAACAGTATTTACTTCAGCATACTGCTGTAAATCCCCAAATTCATGCAGTGAATATTGCATTTCCCGTTTTTCCGCAGATTTCTTTCTCTTCTTCCTTGATCCCGCTAATTGCTCCTTCGTGCTGTCCTGTCTATCAAAATAATAAGTTAAGTTCGAACAACTCTAATTAACTGATTCATCCTTTTACTTTCACTTTTGCTTTCAGGTCTCAATATAAAGTATTCATGAATTTTAGCAGTGGCTATTCCTCCTTTTAATATCTCTTGTTCCTCAGACAATTCGTCTAGAGTAGTCTTCATCTGAGATTCAGGGATCTGCTGGGAAAGGACTTAAAAACAGGCACTTCCTTCTATTCTTTTGCTTAACGTATACCAGGATATTAAAGTAAGATATGTTCCCAACAACATACTATAATAAATATGCTTCTTTTACATTTAACGATCCACTGGATCACTGTTTGGACATTAGCCAAGTGCCTCTGTTTCTGCCACCTGAGTCACACCAACTCCATCGATTTCAGTCCCCCACACCAGCTTTCTGACTACAGAGTCTCACAATACTATGGGTGGCTGGTTCCCTGATGTAGGTATCCTCTTCCTCCTTTGGATGAGATGGCAGGATTGGATCAATGGCGTGGTAAGGTTCTTTTTATGCCAGAGAGGTCAGGAGTGAAAAAAGACTGCTACATATCTCCCTGGCAGCTGCTGTGACTTGTTGAGTCTCCTAGGTAGCAACAATTCCATGTATATTTACTGTTTGCAAGATTATTAACAGACCGTGCCCGTGCACCCTAAAGTTGCAAACGTATGATCCTGAGATCCTGTTTAAAACTGACAATCCCTTGAAGATTTCTGAACCTCTGATGCACCCCCATCCCCCAAAACACTGAGCCATGGATAAACAAGAATTGGTTGTTGATGACCTGAGGTGGATCTACATACTTAAGCAGAGAGGGGAGAACACAGATCTTCAGCACATTGAAACCACCAGCAGCTTAGTGTACAACCCCTGCATGCATTTTTAGTATGATTGTTTTGAACTCAAATGTACTTTATTGTGAGATAAACTTTATGACTTAGTTCATTAAAGCCACAATGTTGGAAATATTTCTCTTTCCAAAATGAATGGCACTTTTAGGTCTTTCCTGAGACAGCACGTGCACTCTCTCTCTTGCATGTCCTTTCGTTTTCAAACAGTTGGCTTGGAGGCAGTCCATTCCTTACCATCGATTTGATTCATTGTCACTCTCATTTGCTTGCTTCTTTTTTGGGTAGCTGCCATAGGCTTTCTTCCCCTTCCTGTGTTCTTCCCTCCGCCAAAGCAAATACACATTATGTGTGTCCTTCCACTGCTCATAATTGTAGCTCCCACGTTTTTCTTTTTGTTTAAATACTCTACCAGAGTGCATCTTTTTCAGCTGTCTCCCTCGTGCACTTCGCCACCCCCCCTCGGATTTCTTCTATCAGGAGACTCTCTGCTGTCTTGCCCTCAACCCACCCTGTGTCCATTGTCAGTGTTGTTACATCCATCGTATGTGTAGCCCCACCCACTTGCCCTCCCTCTGTTGTCTGTGTTGTCTTATTTACCCACCCTCCCTTCATTGTCTGTGTTTCCCCGCCCTCCCTTCGTTGTCTGTGTAGCCTCATTTACCCACCCTCCTTTTGTTTTCTGTGATGCCCCGCCCACCCCCTCCATCAATTGTCTATTGCCTCACCCTACCTTTGTTGTCTTACGCTGCCCACGAGTCCTCCCTTCATTGTCTGTTTTGCCTGCCCACCATCCCTCCATTGTTTGTGTTACCCTGCCTTTGTCTGAGGTGCCCGACAATCCACCCTCCCTCCCTCTGTTGTCCAGTTTGTGCCCCTTCCCCCATCCTCCCTCTGTTTGTTTTTAGCTGCACTCCTTATCCACATACCCTCCCTCTGTTTGTCTGGGTTGCACTCCCAAAATCCCACCCACACTTCCTCTGTTTGTCTGGGTTGCACACCCACTCATACTCCTGTTTTTTCTGGGTTGCACTCACTCCCTCCCTCCCACCCACCCTTCCTCTGTTTTTCTGGGTTTCACACTCACCCATCCTCCTTCTGTTTGTCTGGGTTGCACTCACTCACTCACTCACCCCCTCCCACCAACCCTCCCTCTCTTTGTCTGGGTTGCCCTCCCTATGACGCACCCTTCCTCTGTTTGCACTCTCACCCAGCCCTCTGTCTGAAATGCAGTCCCTGACACCCACCCACCATCTGTTGTCTGGGTTGCACTCTATCCCTCCCTCTGTTGTTGGGTTGCACTCATTCCCATCCACCCACCCAATGTTGTCTGGGTTGCACATCCCTTCCACCCACCTACCCTCTATTGTCTGGGTTGCACTCTATCCCTCCCTCTGTTGTTGGGTTGCACTCATTCCCATCCACCCACCCGCTGTTGTCTGGGTTGCACATCCCTTCCACCCACCTCCCCTCTATTGTCTCGGTTCCACGCACCCCCTCTTTTAAAAGATATAATCACATATTCTATGTTTTTAAATGTAATATGTTCGATTATGATTTTAAGGTAGATTATTCAATTAGTGCGTCTGTTGTGGAGAACTGTGTGCAAGTCACAGTACACTGGTTTTTACCTTGTAGGTGGGACTTACCCTGTTCATTTATATTAAGATCATTACAATCATAATAATTTAGTTCGGTAATGAGCTGCCTTTTCAATTAAAGTGCAATAAATCCCCAATATTGTGCCAGCATATCATACAAGTCATGTTCTAAAAACACTAATATAACCTCTTGATAACGTTTTTTGTTTTAAAACCAACTCTTTTTTTTCTTCTTTTGCTTGATATTGAGAAGTGTCCAACTCCCTAATCAATGGTTGAAACTAGATGGGGCTGGCTAAACTTTAAATACTTCTGATATTAAAAATGTTTCTTTATTTTGCGGTTCAGTGGACATATTTATTTTCACAGAGCGTAGAGGGTTTATTTTTCTCTGAATTATATGAAGATACTTTTTTTGTTAATATTATGCTACCTTAATTCAGCAGGCTATGGAAAGCAAGATATAATGGAACTTGGATTAGTTAAGTTTTGTTTCTCACCAGTGAGGTCTGTCTCTAGTATCCCTTAATACCAAACTTGGTTACTTCATTAAAAGCATACTTGTGTGTTCTCTATGATTAAAGACTCCTTGGTAGATTTGCATTTAAATAGGCAGAACAGACTGATTGGGAGCTTGGTAATGTTTGAGATCCTCCAACTATCACCTCAAAAGCAACTCTTAACATTACGTTTATTGAAAGTCATAAAACCTATTATAAGTTGCATGGCAAAATATACAGAAGGCAGTGCATGTAGGAGGCTGGCCTGGCTTATAGTGCGTACCTTGTGGTACTTACACCTTGTGCCAGGTCCAGTTATCCCTTATTAGTAGAATAGAGGTGTTTCTAGCAGCTTAGGCTGATAGAGGTTGATGTGGCAAAGCAGCTTAGGCTGAACTAGGGGACATGCAAAGCTCCTACTATACCACTTGTATCATATAACACAATATCATAAGAGAACACAATACTGAGAGTTACTAAAAATAAAGGTACTTTATTTTAGTGACAATATGCCAAAAGTATCTCAGAGGATACCCTCACTTAGGAGGTAAGTAATATATACAAATTATATGTACACAGACCCAAAACAGGTAAGTAAGAAAAGTAGTGCAAACAATGTAGAATCACAATAGGATGCAACAGATAGACATAGACCTAGGGGCAACACAAACCATATACTCCAAAAGTGGAATGCGAACCACAAATGGACCCCAGGCGTATGGGAAGTTGTAGAGGGTCACTAAAACTGTGAGAAAACAGTAAGGGTGTCCAAAATACCCCACCCCAAGACCCTGAAAAGTAGGAGTAAAGTTACCCTACTACCCCAGAAAGACAGAATAGTCGTGATAGGGGATTCTGCAAGAACCACAAGCACCAGCAAAACACTGAAGACGGATTCCTGGACCTGAGGACCAGTAAAAGAAGGGGACCAAGTCCAAGAGTCACGAAAGTGTCCAGGGTAGGCCTCCTCCCCCCCCCCCCCACCAAAGGGAGTGGACCCAAGAAGAGTGTAGGCATCATCAGGGACAGTAGCCATTGGCTACAGCCCTCTGACCCCAGGGACACCCCTAAATCCAGTATTTAAGAGCCTCCTTGAACCCTGCTCACCAGATTCCTGGCGACCTGACAAGAAAGAAGGACTGCTAAGCTGAAACCCCAGCAGAGAAGAAGGAAAACGAAAACTGACTTGGCCCCAGCCCTACCAGCCTGTCTCCTGCTTCAAAGAACCTGCACAAGAACAGCGACGCATCTTGCAGGACCAGCGACCTCTGCCAAGCTCCAGAGGACTGCCCTGCATCACAAAGGACCCAGAACTCTCAAGGATAGCAGCCCTGTCCAAAAAGAAACTACACCAAAGGACTCCAGAGCCTCCCCTGATCCACAAATCCTGACCACTCTGCACCTGATGCCAACAGCCCGTGTCCAGGTGGCCCAACCGGTTTGAGATACTGAGCAAGTGCCCACCCTGGGTTGACCTCGCCTGCCCCGCACGACGACACCTGCAGTGTGAAACCAGAGGACCCCCCTGACCGCGAAAGCTCTGTACGAAGATATCCGATGCCTAAAAGTATACTGCACCGCAGCCCCCAGGTCTTGAAGAACCCGACCACCGGTGCAGCAACGTTCAGCAGGTGGCCCTCCTACTTGTCCAGCCTGTTGTTTTCTCGAACCGACCCCCTGGACGCAGTCTGCAGCATCTAAGTGATCCCCGGGGTCCCCTCATATAAAAGCATTGAGAGCCCGATGCTCTGTTTGCACCCTGCACCCGGCCACCCCTGTGCTGCTGAGGGTGTGTGTTTGGTGTTTACCTATGGCCCCTGACCTCTAAACCCCCCAGGTCTGCCGTCCAAAGACATGGGTACTTACCTTCCAGCAGATCTGAAACTGAGTGCCCCCAGTCTCCATAGGAGCCCATGTTAAATTTGCCTCGGCTCTGACCTCTGCACCCGGCCGGCCCAGTGTTGCTGGTGGTGGGTGTTTGGGATTAACTTGAATCCCCAACCTGTGGACTTCCTAACCCCCGGAGACTGGAACTATAAGTCAAGTACTTACCTGTAAATCATACTAAATTTTCTTCCCCCCAGGAACTGTTTCTGAAAATTGCACTAACTTTCAAAACAGATAATTGCCAATATTTTAAAAATTGTATAACTTATTGATTTCAAACAAAGTATTATTGATACATCTGTGGAATACAAATCTATTGAAGTACTTACCTGCAACTTGAATCTTGTGGTTGTAGAAATAAATGAAGAAAATATATTTTTGTTATATAAAAACCATTGGTTTGGAGTCAAGTCATTGAGTATGTGCTTCTTTTATTGACTGTGTGTGTACAACAAATGCTTTGCACTACCCTCTGATAAGCCTAACTTCTCAACCATACTACCACAAAAGAGAGCATTAGTAATATCTAGTTTAGCCTCTGTTAAGCCTCTGGGGAACACCTGGACTCTGTGCACACTATATCTCATTTTGATATAGTATATTCAGAGCCAGCTTCCTACACCTCGATAGATCAAACACACCCTATTCCTCAGTTGTAGAACATCACAGTGGACTTATGTTAAGCAAGGGTTGTGTCCTAGTGCTTATCAAGAGGCAACCCCTATGTCTGTATGTGATGCTTTAACCTGGTCTAGTGATCAGGGACATCCACATCAATCCAATTCCTAGAAGGATTGTGTCAGAAATGTAAAAAGAAACATGTACAGGAAGTGCTTCAGGTAAGGAATCACCACAAGCTAATTGGCCATTATTAACCAATTTGCTTACTTTCTTATCATTGGCAACTTTCCTATACCTTAGTTGGAAGTTGGTGTCTTTGTTTTATTTGATTGTTTTCAGAATGGTTTCAGATGTCCATGCTTTGTAGTCACGTAGTAGGTATTTTTAATCATAATGGAGTGTTCTGTGAAGAACAGAAAAGGTGAGTTACAAAATATTTTTAAAGTTGTGTGCCCCAAGTTGTTTCCATGGGTGTGAGAAGGGTATATTGGTGATTAAGCCAGATCAAGAGTCTGTTGTTGATGTGACACCTTATAGAGGGGTGTTGTCATTGAAAGTAACTAGGTAGATGAGAGCTCCAAGGCTAGTTAGGTGTTTTCTTCGGGGGGAACTTGAACGGCATTTTAAGAGTGGCTGATTGGTTGAATGTAGGATTTTTTGCAAAGTTGAATTAAAGAACGGTGGAGCATGTTGCAAGTGTCATATTGAGGTACTTTGAGCATGCATAATACTGTCCAGTCTTGCCATAAAATAGCAATTCTCCAAGGTTTAGAGTAGTATCTAGATTTTATTATAGACACGGATGTTAGCATCATTCCATGCTCTTCTCCAATATTGGTTAGTAAAAATTAAATAAGTAAAGAAAAATAATTTAGAGCTGAAAAAGAGTGGAAAGTATTTGGGTTAGATTGTTTGTTTGTTCACTTGTGAGCCCTGAGGGACACTAGGTGTGAAGGAGTGATGCAGAATGAAGATGAAGAAGTTCAAAACCAGATACAACGGAGAGCAGAAGATGGTGTATGGATGAATGAAGAAGATTTAAGTCTCTCAGAATTCTATTGGGCAGCACGATTGTTATAGAGTCAGAAAGAGGATTGTAATGCTGCTGTTGCTAGGATACTATGCTTGTTTTTTTAAAGTGTTCCAGAACAGAGAACCAATAAAGAGTTATGCAAAATGCTAGCCTCGACGGCATTTGTAACAATCTCGATTCTTCTGTCAGTAAACTTTGGAGAATCGTCATTCTGTCTACTGAAATTCACTCAATAGGATGTGCTGATGTTTCACAGGACAAAGGTGCTTCTTGTGAATTTATTTGAGAAAATAGTAGAGTAAACTGTGGACTGAAATTATTAAAAATGAAAACTTTAAAACATGCTTTAGTGAGACACAGTTTGCAGTGTAACATATTACAAAATATAATGAATAGTTCTATATGTTTTATGAGTAGAACAAAATCCAAAATGCTTCTCTCCACTGTTTTCCTCATAGGTTAATTTATTAGCAGTGGCGAAACCGAACGTTAGTATGCAAAATTGATTGAGCATTCGTAATCGTGACTACTGTGCTTTTATGTTCACTTTTTTATATCTATGAGCCAGTGCAATATGGTTTTCCATCTTGATGTTGAATTTATTTTTTACTCTTTTTGTTTGGACTTCTCAAAAAAGTTCAGACAGAATATGGAACCTGTGCTTCATATGGAATAATGACCTTGGTGCAAACCTATAAATTTGCACTATGATTGTGTGGATTTCCTATGGACTGACGCCTGGCATATTATTTGGGCTGGATGATAACACGTTTCCCCTTGCTTTTTTTTTTAAATCTTTTTTTTTTTTTTGCCCACCCGTACCTTAAGGAAATACAGTGAGCTGTAAGCTCAGCTCTCACTGATATCGATTCAAATACAAAAGGTACATGTGTTTGCAAAATAAATCGATTTGTGTCTATTTATGTTCCTCCCTCTAATCTGCTTGTTTAACTTCAAATGCATGCACAAGAATGAACTCAATAATAAGGATGGTTTTCAATATATGTACCAAAATATTTGCAATTTTAAACAAATGCCATACCTAAGTCATCGGGAAAAAAGTCACGGGCAGTTTTAAACCTTTGTACATTTTTATAGGACACCTTTGAATACCTTTTTTCAAATCCTTCAGTTAATAAAATCTGTTTAATGCATGCCAGCATTCTAAACGTTTAATAATAGAGAATCTGCAAAAAACTAAATACGGTAACAATGTAGACAGCATGTAAGAGAACAAAATGAAGGACCCCATTTTTCAAGAACATCTCAAAAGTGCAGTCACTGTTCTAGGGCCTGGGATTGGGGCAGATCTATGACTTACAGGAGTTCACAAAAGTTTACAGAAGTAGGTCTGGAAACCAAACTTTTGTTGTGACATTTTGACTCTGACAAGACCTTGAAGAGTTCATCGCGTTTTAAAAAGTAAACCAGTCATTGATGTAGTGCTTGGTGTATGCTCACAGGAATAGCAAGCAAGGGAACTGAGGTGCAGTGTGATGAAATGTTTTGCCCTAGAATGTAAAATTCCCTAGCCACTGTGATGGAAAGTCTCAATTCTATCAAGGACACAGAAGAGAGGATTATGAATCTCACTTTATTTAATCCAAACTCTAGAAGCACAACTAGCTCCAAACAGAATATTATCTGATGCTTAATAAAAAGAGAAATGAGATGCAAGAACTACAAGCCCCAGAGGTAGAGTAACTACCCATCCTCTCCACCAATCGGGAGTCACAATCCTCCATAACATGACCGGTTTCCACTTAGAAGCTCTCTTGTCTTCTTCCCCCGACGGCCGATAAATACCTCTTGGGGGAACCTGATGGGTTTTAACGAAGTTCTCTCCTCATGAAAGGTTGTCTTTATCATTGCTAACATCCTAACCATTCCTTTACATCTCCTGAGCTTCAGGTCTTTTCATGTGGCAGCACCATTAGTCCATCTGAGGGGTGGGAGGATGCGTTTGTGAAAACAGTTTTGCATAGTCCTCCCACTGCCTGACGGAGCTAGAGAGAGAGGGTCGCTTAGAATAGCCTTTCACATCTGGTATAGAGATGCTGCTTGGAACACAGAAGTCAGACGAATTATTGGGTAATTGTAGCTCCAAGCCTCCTTCCTTCTGTGTCCTGCTTCTTAGTAGAGACTCCAGGTATAGTGTTAACATGGGGTGCTTTCCACAAGCTCTTTCTACTGTGGGTCTGGAGTTCGGTTGTCTCTGCTTATTTAGTGAACTATATTCATTTCCGGGTGCTTGCTTCAGCAGCTCATATACTAAATGGGAACAATACAGAGAGCCTGACACCTTAATAACTTTTCTTTCCTCTGCCCCTTTCTGCTGGGCCCGAACACCATGGCAGAGCTTTTGAAGAAAACCTCTATGGTTATGAAGGACAAATTCTATCCCTACAATGTCATTGCAGAAGGCATTGACTACTCTGACAGGGGAGCAATGTCTGAGGCACTACAGCCCTGGGCAGGTAATTTATGTTCCTCATAGCTTATCATCCTGAAACCTTATTCAGGGAGGAAGCACAACCTGTGGTTCTTTTGAAGCCAGAACCCCACTGAGTTAGGAGGGGGGTCTCTATATATACTCCATAATGCCTTTGAGCATCTAAGGGACATCTTTGCCAAGTATTCTCCCTTGCGGCAGCGTGTTTACTCTTGGTTCCAGAGGTTGTTTTGAGGGCAGGGCAATGTCTTCCTTAGCCCAGCTAGAAATAAACAGTAGATTTGACACAGCTTTGGAGAATGGGGGTTTTGGATGAGGAATCAATCCCAGCTGCTTTCATTGGCCATTTCCTCACTGCAAGCATGCAAAATGTAAAATGTCCTAGCTGTAGTAAAGGAAAATTGCAGTTTTATTAAGGACACATAGGCGAGGATTATGCTTTAACCTTTCTTCACTTTTATTATAGCAGCCAACACTTCGAGGGAAAAAAAGCAAACTAGGTTTCCCAAGGACCCCTGGGAACCATCACAATAAGTAACATCCAGTCAGAATGTCATCAATCCAATTAAGTCCCTTCACAGTCTCTAAGCTCCCTCTTCCTTTGTATGACAACCAGCACCTGAAAATACATCCATATTCCTGTTTAAATGAATCATTCCCTATGGAGACCTAGAGAAAAAACATCTCTGTAATTGAATTGTTTGCATACCACCATAACTATTTAAGCATAAACATTGTGAAATTTCACAGTTTAACTTCATAAACTCCTGTTAGCCCCTACCATAATCCAGACAAATTTCTCTAAAAAAACATGAAATACCTATACCCAACAAAGTCCATCGGCTACCCCCAACATCTCCAATATGTATCCATAGGGGGCACTTTAGAACTCATATGAGTGGGGATAAACCTCGCCTCAGTGTCCTTTATAGAACTGAAACTTTCCATTACTAAAGCTGGAAATTTTACTTTCTATATCTAGACCGGAGGCGAGGATTAAGATAGTTCAAAACTTCCCAATGACCAAAGTGGCCATATTCTTCACTGGCTCTAAATAAAAGGATTTAAATGCAAAGGCTTACATTCAATTGACCGCGTTCAAGATGTCCTCCAGGCTAGCCACTAAGAAAAAAGCTTTGGAAGCCATGGCCCCTCTGGCGGGGTGAGCGCTAGAAGCTGTTGTGTCTATGCCTGCCTCCTACATGACAAATTCTACCCACCTAGCAATAGTGGGAGACAAAACTGCTTTGAACGGCTTACAAAGTGAGATCAAAAGCTGGTGCTTCCCAGCACATCAACACTCCTCCCTCATAGCTTCATAGGCTTTGAGACATCTGATCACACACAGTGTAGGGTGAGAAGGAAAAACAGAATAGGAAACCACTCTAGAATTGGATTTAGTCCGTCTATGGATATGAAAGGTAACTCCCTTTGTAGTAAAAATCCGACCTGTAACATCCAATGACCAGACATCCGAGACTCTCTTTCAGGAAAGTAGGCATAATAACATGTCTATCTTACCTGATAACTGTTTTCTTGTCAGGTACTTTTTACAAGGACAAGAAGAAAAAAGATTAAGCACCTTGTTAACTTCGCAAAGACGCAATACCTGGGCTCCGGAGGAATAGACAACTGAATGCTCCTCATGAGATTCCTGACCAGAGGGTGTTCCCCTACTGGAGAACCTTCAATCAGAGCATGGCCTGACGAGATTGCAGACCGTAAGGTATTTGCCAACCAATAGGGAGGCCCTTCCGAGGCCAGAGAGGAAAAGAAATTCAGAATGTGGACCACGCTGGACCCCACGTGATCTTCACCCCTCTGAAGAGAGCAACATACCCATCGTCCCCAAGATGATCTATATCTATTGTTTGTTCCAGTCGCCCAGGCCTTCGACAGCTGCGCTTCAGCTTCCTGTGAAAGTCCTCTGATTGTCCATCTTCTCCGGAAATGCCCCACGCATTAGATGGAGTGAGCCTTCCTGAATTAGGTAATGTGTCTTTCCCTCGTAGTGGAGCAGAAGATCCACCCTGCGGAGAAGTCAGATTGGAAAATCCCAAGAGAGTTCCATCATCACTAGAAACCATACTTGAGACCTCCAAAACTGCTTGATGCCACCAAATCCGCATCCTGGGGCAATTAACTTACAATAGCATTATCATAACCATAGAGGTAAAATCATAACCAATTGTAGCACTCCAATCCTGGAGGAACGCATACCTGGCTGCCGCTAGTGGGTCCAGCCTCCATCTGAAGAATCTCTCCACCTGATGGTCTAGGTCAGTGGTTCCCAACCTGTGGGCAGGGGACCCCTGGGGGTCCGCAAAGCCTCCTCAGGGTGTCCGCGACTGCTTAAAAAATTTAATAATATTAGGGCCTAGCTAACAGTAATGACTCAGTAGGGGTCCCCAGGTTCCAATAATGATTCACTGGGGGTCCCCGGGCTCCAGTATTGATAAAATAGGGGTCCACGGAAGTCAAAAGGTTGGGAACCACTGGTCTAGGTGGGAGGCAAACAGATCCACTGTAAATGGTCCCCTTAATCTCTGGATCGCTTGGAACACTTTGGGATGCAGTTTCCATGCACTGAGATAAGAGGTGACAAGAATGCCAGTCTGCCACTTCTTTGTTCGCCCCGGAGTTTTCTCCGCCATAACCAAGATCGAACGATCCAGGCAGTATTCCCAAAACCCCTTTGCAAGATTCGGTTGGACTCTGGATCGGAAGCCCCCCCAGACAGTTGATGTAATGGACTGCTGAGATGTCCATCTTCAGCAGCACACAGCACTTCACCCTCTCCTTCGCCGGCCAGAATCTCCAATCCATTTATGTGTAAACTCTGCTCTTCTGATGACCACCTTCCTTAAGTAGACACATCTTCGCAAGTAGCTTCTCAACTTGACTGCTGGCATCGTACTTTATCACACGATCCGGACAGAGCCAAAAAATCAACCAGTCATTTCAGGTTTCCAAGTGGGAAAACCACTGCTGCATCTCCTCTCAAACTTCTGTCAAGGAACCAACCCTGAATACTTCAGACCCCTGCGTAGGTGGGATGCCTTCGAAAGCTGAAGTGTACCATAATGGAGCGGGCCAGGAAGAATCACCTTCACCAGTGACACTAAAAGGCTCACCAACTGGGTGATCTGCCTGAGGGTCACGCTCCCCAGTTACAGGGTCCTCCGAAGTTTGTGTCTGATTTTCGCTATCTACCTGGCAGGGAGGCTGAGAGTGGACTTCTTGGAATCTATGATGAAGTCCAGGAAGATGGTCCGCTGTGCCGGGGTAAGAAGTGACTTGCCCTCATTGATCACAAACTCCGATTGCTCCAACAGGTCGCTCGCCATTTGTGGTTGATCTACAACGGTCTGAAGGCACTGATGCATGAGCAGAATGTCGTCTAGAAACATGATCATCCTGACACCCCCAAAGAGCGCCACCACAAGTTTTAACACCTTGGTGAAACACCATGGAGCGGACGATAGACTGAGTGGTGGGGTAGTGAACTTGAATGCCTGCCCATGCCCAGAAACTGGAGGAAACGCCAATGGGGGTAAAATGGGAACCATCGGCTATGTGTCCTTCAGGCCCAGGTGCACCATCCGATCCCCTGGTCTCAGAAGGTTCCTCAGCAGATGGATCCCTTCCATCTTGAAGTGGCAAAACACTAGCCGCTCATTGAATTCTCTGAGGTGTACTACTGGATAGAAATCACCGTCCCTCTTCTCCACCAGAAAAACATTGCTCATGAAGCCTCTTGGGTATGGTGATGTAGCAGCTACCGCTCCTTTGTCTCTGAGGTCCAAAACCTCCTGGTCGATAAGGGCGCCTCTTCTGCGGAGTCGCAAATTGGAAACGGTTTGTAGGATTGGATGGGGAACCCCAAAACTCTATTTGGAACCCTTAGACCGTTTGAAGCACTCACACGTCTGATGTCAACATTCGTCAATTGTCCCAGAACAGAGCTAGTCACCCTCCCACTCCTATTTAGTAAGAAAGGAGAGACCTCACCTTGGGCAGCTCTTGATGTACCACAGGCTTTACTGCGGGCTCCACGACAGCGCTGGAAGTGTCTTAAAGGGTAGAATCCACCGAACTTTGTCTGGTCTTGCCATTACACTGCTCTGGAACACAGGCCTCGCTTGGGGAGCATTGGCAATGAAGCGGCATATAAGAGTGCCCCTTCCATGTCTGGTCCCAGTGAAAGCCTTGTTGCTGAAGATCTTCTTGATGGAGATTTACTCTTTATCTAGCTAATTAAATGTGGGGACAAATTTCCCAAGTTCCTTATGAAAAGGATCTCAGAACAAGCCATCCTGCACAGCGAGGCCCACCTCTGAGGAGACCAAGTCCCCAGCTTCAGAACCACCTTTCTCAGCAACAAGAGGCGTCTCTTTACTAACAGTACGCAGTTTGCATTGCCCAGAAAAAAGATAGCTTTCTGAGCCCACCTGAAGAAGACCTCCGGCGAAATAAGCACACTGGACTGTTTAGCGTCTTCCGCCATGTCCAGTATCTTGGTGAGTGACATCTGTATATTCAGAAGCTCATCCTGGCAGGAGAGATCGATGTCTTTCTTTAGGTCACGGATAAACTTTGCCAGGAACATGGCCATACGAGGGCCGAAATGAGGGGTGAGGCAACTTTCCCTTCAACAGAAGACCGTGGGAACTCTGATCTTAAGCGGGCTCTGATGTCCTTGTTAAGCGACTTCTGGAGACGGCCCGCCACATAGACAGCAACCTTATTGCTAAGGACTCACATACAGGACCTAGGATGCAGATGATCATCCAGGTCCAACATATCAGAGATGGTCTTGGTGGCCTGAGAACCGGGCTCTGCCTGCGGTTGGAGCATCTCATCCTATAAGGGGTACCACAAGTGGGAGGTACCCAATTTCGTGTCAGAATCACTCTGAGAAGCGTCATCTTCAAAGGGATCAGCCTTGTTGACCGGCAGGGCAAATGGATCTTCTTTGTTAGACTGCAGAGGCTGAGTTTGAAGGAAGGCCCTTTTACATCGCTTGAAAATGTCAATGTCCAACCCTGAATGCAGATAGATCGCCTACGTAAGATAACAGAAGTCGATTCCGTGGGCGCATGCAAATGGGGAAAACAAACAAGATTAAATAAAACACCCTGAACACAAGGCACACATTCATTAAGCACTGAAAATCAGAATAGCAACATTTTACACAACACAATATAAGACAAGAAAAACATGAATGAGAAGGAGGACTTAACTGGATGGATGCAGGAGCAGCAAAGAAAGATGGAGCTGGGAGACTGTGAAGGGACTTTATTGGATTGATGGACATTCTGATTGGATGTTACTTGTTGTTATGGTTCCCAGGGATTCTTGGGAAATGTAGTTTGTGTTTGTTTTTCTCTCAAAGTGTTGGCTGCTATAATAGAAGCGAAGAAAGGTTAAAGCATAATTCTCGCTGCTGGTCCTGACATAGAATCTTTTAACCCCGCTCCAAATCCCTCAAAGGATTCTGACATGTTGGAGCAGAGAACCTCTACCATCCCCTCTGAGTGGTCCCGCTGATAAGATTGCCCAATACAGTGGACCTAGGCTACAGAAATCTCTTGATAAGGAGATCAGGGTCTGATTAAGGGCATAATGCCCGTGCCATTCCCTGGAGGGCAAGGTGATGGCCATGCCTAAAACGTATGGCAAGATTACCACTCTCCTCTCGAGATTCGTAAAAGACCCCAGTAAGGGGACTGACAGATCCTTGCAGGCCTGCCTAGACAAATTGATTGAAGTGTCACAGCCCCTCATTAAGTTCTTGGACATAGCTGAGGAGAGTAAGGTGACGTGAGATCTTATTTCACAGCACAGCACAGTCAGGATGGACTCAGAGGGTGATTTGCTTTCTTGGCAACGGCATAGAATTACACAGTATGCTCAAATGGAGAAGGTCAGACTAATCGGCTTCAACGATCCTCAGTTGGCAACCTAGGCATATCCTGAACACTGCGAGCTGGCATATTCAAGCCCTGCTGTGATCAAAAAGTTGGCCATTCAGAAATGAAGTTTGTGAATATTCAATTTTTGACAGAAATTGACTTCTGGTATGCTCAGTATTTGTTATATTGAGAAATGTGACATAATCAGCGCCTCAGAGCAATGAACACCCTGACCTAACATGACTCCTTGTACCACAGCAAAGGGAATTCTAAAAGCTCTGATGCAAGAATGCTGGCATAACTTGTCAACTTGCTGATAGGAATCAAAAATGACAAGTGGATTTTCATGGAGGGCAAGTAGATTCCGGAAGCAATGCTGTCCCTTTGCAAGTAGATATTTTATTCCACACCCCTGTATTGTGCTCTTTTTTTTGTCACCTGACTATCACAGGGTGGTGGTGGGGTTCTTAGTGTACACCAGATTGTGGTATTGTAATGACCTTTACCAGAGGCTCTGTGAGTCACATTGTTTCCAGCAGGACCATAATGCAGCTATTAGGGTAATGTTTGGCCTTTCAAAACTTTAACCAGTCTCTGACCTTCACTAATTCTTTCATTGACTTCAAGTAAGTTGAAAGATGACCTTTAATTATGACTATAGTGTTCAGAGGTCTTCAAGGTCTGAATGTGCATTATATGTGCTGGCTAAACTGGTATGATATGGACCACGTTCTGGACTCTTGACTAGTGCCTATTAGTGGCCTTACAAACATAATGATGTGAAACCTGTGGGGTAGAATATTTATCGACTTTGGTCCAAATGTATAGAATTGTCTTCAAGTTTATATCTATATATATATAGAGACATATATTCTGTCTCTTGGGAAAATGGTAAAAATGTGACTGCTTTGTTAATATAATACTGCTAGTCCCAGTGTTTGTCAGTGCCTCAGTGTTGTGTGAAGATGCAGTAACGTCTGCAGTGCGTACTATCCAAACTGGTAAAATGTAATCAATGTACTGCAGATACAGTATTTTTAGGTCTAGCATTAGCCAAGACCTTTTGATTTTACTAAAATATGTACAATATACTTACATAGAGGGGCTTTCAGCCACCTCTCTTTATCCACTGTTCTTTTGTTGTTTCATTCGCATTTTGCTTCCACCCACTGCAGCAGATAGCATGGGGTAATGGGACAGCCCACTGAAGTAACTAGTTAATTACACTTTGAGTGACTTCATTTTGCTCTCTCAAAGGGAGCACATCTGCACGCAAGCTAGTTCCCTTCAGTGCTTTATAATTACTTTAGTATTGCCTTTGTGTTTAGAGCCTCATGTGGTAGCAGGATGCTTCTGATGTACATCCCATCTTTATCAGATCCCATCTCCTGCCAGTGCTCTTATAAATGCATTTAGCAATGTTTTGGTGTTCTGATTGCTGCTGTCACACCATACCAGATCAGACAGTGTCCAATTAAAACTTTTCTGTATAAAGTTATCCACATTTTACTCTTTCTTTCGCTCATTCCCTTCTTTCCTTCTCTTCCCCTTTTCTTCTCTTTTCTCCTTTGCCTTCTTTCTTTCGTGCTCTTTACTTCTTTCTTTTTTTCTCCCTTTCCTCCCTCTTCCTTCCTTCCTTCCTTCTCTTTCTCGCCTTCTTTTTGTCTTGCCTTCTTTCTTGTCTTTTCTTCCTTTCTTTTCTTGTCTTGTTATGTTATTAAGATTTGTATAGTGCACCTATCACCTGAGGGGGTATCCAGCCACTAGAACAAATGCGTAGGTCAATTGCAGTTCCTAGCTGGACAGCCAAGTCTTCGGTTTCTTGCTGAACTCCTTCTTTCTTGTCTTTTATTGCCTTTTTTTCTTGTTTGTATCTGCTTTTCTTCTTGCCTGCCTCCCTTCTCTTCCTTTCTTAAAGGCGAGAGACTTACAGCCATTGCCAGACTGATTGACTTTTGTAGGTCTGCGTTAGGCAAGACCTTTTGATTGAACTAAAAGTATGTGTATAGTATAGTTACTTCTAAGGGTTTCAACCAGACTTCATCCATTAGTTTGTGGTTGGTGTCATTCACATTTTTCTTACGCACTCTCCAGCATGTATTGAGGGGCAGTGTATTAGTCCACTTCAGCCATTAGCTGACTTCACTGTGAGTTATGGCATGCTGCCCTTTCACAAGGAACACATCCACTTACAAAGTAGTTCCTTTCAGTGCCAGGGAGTACTATGATAATGTGTGTTTTTTGTTTGTTTTTTTAGATCAAAAAAACTTTTCTGCCTGTTGCAAATTATTATTATTATTCTTTTAGATTGATATTATATTCCCACAGAAGGCTGATGGCCTAAGCCAGACCTAGTGGCTTTGCCAATGCTTGTTTCTTTTTGCAGTTTCAAGCATCTTACTCCTTTTTTTACCCAAGGACAGGGCTACTTGTTATGGAGGTTTTGGATATTTATTTTTTTATCAAAGTTAGAAAGCCTTAAAATCCCCTCAGATTACGTCATTCATTGTTGTAAACCCTGAGTTGCTTGGTGTGTTTTTCGAGTTGCAAGGTCTTTGGTGTGCTCTTCTGTTACAAGGTCTCAGTAGGGCCCAATACATTAGCTGTGTTCCTCTGGTTACAAAGCACCCAGTAAGGCTTGAGAGAGCAAACTACCTCTTTAGCTACACTGGTCTTAGTAACAGCAAAGCAGTGTTCTCCTTTAGTTTGCACAGCTCTTAGTTAAGAGTGAGACACGGCTGACTGTAGTGCCTTCATCCCGGTTACATAGCTCAGGGAATATTCTGAGACATCAGGGCATTTCCATTGGTTACAAACCTCACAGAAAGAACTTCCATTTTTGGAGTTACACAGCTCTCAGCTACACCGAACAGAAAGGATAACCCTCGCATTTTACAGCTTTTATCAAAAGCAGAGAGAGCAGAGCTATCCTTCTAGGTACCCTGTTGTCAGGACCTACATTGATAGTAGAAAACAGTCAATTTACAGAAGTGTAACCCGAAGTTGGACCTGTTGACTTAATCAGTTATGTACTGAGATATTTTTCTTTTTTAATTCATTTACCAAGTGGATTTTATGTTTTTTCACTCAGTCTGTTCTCGATTGATATAAGCTTTCACGGCCAGGTGAAATAGAGGGTGTGTACTGAAATCAGTATTGGGTGGCAGAGATTCGTCAAGAAGCTGCAGCTAGTCTGTGCTGGATGTCTGATGCTAATGTGTGCAGCAGGAGGGGATTGGGCTGCTTTTCAGTAGTGGGCCGCTGCTGTTCGGTGTTCGGGTGCTGCCAATCAGCATCTAGGAGCTGCGCTTCAGTACTGGTTGCAGCGGAAGCGTTGCACTCTAGGACCACCCCTGATCTGTTCTAATCTCTGCTCTTCTTGCTCTTAATACACAGACAGTGAAGTCCAAATGATGGTGCTCAAGATTATCTCCATGGAGGATTCAATGTCACTAAACATTTAATCCCCCGGGCCCTTGAGATTGCGATCTCTGCATTGCTCGATCATAAGTAGACCAGTTAATTCCATCCCTGCGGACGCTCTACAACCAGAAGTCTGAACGAGCAGACTGAGAGTTCATTCTGCAAGGGATATCTGCTAGTACAGGTTGCTGTAGTTTAGGATTGCGGAGCATTGCAAGAGACTTGCCACGGTTTGTTGGGGGTTCAGGATTTAGGGGCAGTGATAGAGCTGTGCTGGTGTAAGTACTGTAAGAGCAAGGATGTCCCAAGGCAGGAGTGGAGTAAATTGTCCTAAGTTGGGTTCAGTGGCCGAAATGTGCTTTGAGGTGACAGCACTCAGACAGTGAAGCATGACTGGGAACTCTCTGGGTTTTGACAGCAGGGCTGTTAAACCTTTTGCTTACAAAACACCTAGAATGAGCTTTGGGTCCATCCCGTCCAATCGTTTGCTTTCACTGGACTTAAAAAAAAAAAATCGATTTTTATTAAGGTCTGCCTACGCCCCGTGAACCTGCCAGCCGATTCCAAAAGGGCAAGGTGTCAAAAATGGATCCCCATCCCAAATCAGACACCTCCCCACCTAGGGAATCTGTACCTTAGCAGTGGTTTGCCACCAGATTGATGGAGGCAAACCATTATTATGTGTGGTACCAAATCACAGTGCGGAAGAGATGCCCAAAACACACACCTTTCAAATTGTGATTCAATAACTATTGCTAAACCCATTTAAAAATAACGGGTTAAATCGTACTGACTCCTAAAATGTGAAAAATAACTTTCGAAGTTGCAAACCCTTTGATTTAGCGTATGGGATACATAGTAACCGCTTGAAATGTAGGACATCTGGCCAAATAGGTCCTAGCACAGGGTTTGAACATTTTCATTTGTCTCCCTAGAGCCGAAGCCACAGTTAACCTCTGTCTAGTTCTGTGTTTTGTGGTCTAACGATGAAACTGGCTGACTTGGCTGATTTAACATAAAAAGGAAGCAATAGTTCCTTTTTTGGGGAAAGATATTTTCCGCAGTAGCTGGTATTCTGCGTTTTTTTCCCTCACAAGATAAAGTACCATAGAGGTGTCAGTGGAAGTTGTTTTTTTAGGATCCTTATGTGTCCTGCCATCTGCTAAATCGCATTATTCATACTATTGAAGGGCTCCATGCTGGCCAAGCAAAGAAACCATAATTATGTTGCATTATTCGTGCCGTGTGTCCTGTTTCCCTCGCTAGGATAAAGTGAGAGGTTTTTTGGCTTAAACTTTGCCTGGTGTGGGTGAAATCGCCATCTCATCCTCCTGTGCACGGCTAATGTGAAGATGATCTTTTCTTGGTTTTACCGTCCTGCGCCAAGCTGGAGTCAGCAATGTTTTTATCCGGATATCATAGCTCGGTGCCAGGCTGAATTGAAGGAGGTTTCTTCCTGTATTGTATTCCTGTCCTGTTGAATCCCTGTTTCTTAGCTTGGATGGACAGTAGAATTTTTCACTCGGTTTTGCTGTTTAGTGCCACGCTCCACGTTACTGAATCGAGAGCAAATGTGTATAGTTTGGTCTCATTACCAACTTTTTGGCTTCGAATGATGGATTTCTAGACCTGTTCTATTGCCTTTGCTAGTCGGCAATGCAGGATGTTTTCCCCTGCCTTATTGGCTTTACGTCTCATTGCATTTCTTTCCCACTACCTTGTCTAATGGATGCATTCAGGCTGATGTTCTTGTCCTGGGTCAGGCTGGAAGAAAGGAGATCAGTATACTGGTGTCCTTGCTGTTTACTAGGCTGGTGAGTGATCTCGTCATATCTCATTTCCCTTCACTAGTCTGGTCTTATGATTAACTAGTCACCTTGCATGACCCTTTGTAGGATTCATGGGACAGATGCATAATCTCTTCGTACTGCTGGGTGTATGAGCTGCGAGTTTTGTATCTTTGCACTGTCTCACGTAAGTCTGGTTGAGCAGTGCCTCTGTTGTTAGGCAAATAAATGAAGATGAGACATTCTTAGATTTTCCAAGTCTGGCAAGAGTGAGGGATCAATGTAAATTCTATGTTTGGAGACTGCCCGACAGAAGCCTTGCACAAGTACTGCACAATGCACCTACCTGTTCATTCAATTACAGGCTGTAGGTTCCCTGACACCACCAAGCAATTTTACCTTCAGTACTTTCCGATAGCAAGATAATTGTGCAGCCAATGGGATATGGTTCGTATTATATTTCTAATGTTTAAAAAAATGCAGACTCCTTGACAGAGTGGTAGGAATTTAATAGCTAGGTTGACAAATTCATACTTAATCTAAAAACTATAATCTGTGTTTATAAAACTGGAAGCAATATGTTTACAGCAGAACCTCCAATGATGAGTGCCTTTACAGTGTAACTAGAGTAGTTAAGCATCTTTTTAATGGTTTTACAGTGTTCTCATCTGGCTGGGAAATCGGGTAAGATCTTGCAAACCATTAAGAGTAGTTGCACTTTGGTCCAACTATAAAAAACACAATTGGCAACTGCTGTGTAATTTGTACAATTCTCCACTGTTCAGGAATGCGGACAGGCATACTGTGGCAATGAAAGTCAGGTTGCACTCTGTTATTGCAACACTTACTTGTAACTGTTGCACTTCTGATGTTCGCTTAGGATCATAACCACTACTTCCTCACTACTTTCTGTCCCAGCCTTTTGGTAAATCTTATTGCAGGTGTTTTTTTGTTTTTGTTTTGGGAAAGAGGTGCCTTGGTTAGGCGCAGGCTTTTTCCTTTGAAGAGGATAGGCTTTATTGACCAACTGCACTGGAATTTAATTTTTTCACAGATGGGGTTGCGGGGGAAAGCCTGTCTTGATATAGCAGATGCATTGGATGAGTTCGTTTGTGAAAAAAGGAAGTCCAGTATTGACATTTGCAAAGTTAAGGTGCAACTTCATGATTTCTCCTTCTGCAGTAGCACAATTTTCTTTACGAAAACATTTGCTGGTAAAAGGAAGGATTAGTCACAGGACCCAATCTAGTATTTGTGCAAAGGTCAATATTTCAACATAAGATACGTTTTATTTCTAAAACACGGATTGTGTTTAGTTGTATTACTATCTTCTTTATCTGGACAACATCACTGAAGGAAAGGCGCTAGAGGGCATTTGATTAGGAAACATTTCCAGAAGATGTTTCAGGCACACGACTACCAGTCCTGCTTTCTTGTGTTTGCATGAATGTTCTGTTTAATATTCGGCTACTCCTACTCACCCAAATTTCCAAGAGACTTGGCATAGTGGGCATCTGATTCTGATGACCTAAATAAACCTAGACAAACTTGTGTGTTATCGATGTGAGATCAAAAATACACAAATTGAGCTTGGAGCAGGTCTGCTAGAGTTCTTACCTAGGTGTGTAAGAGTGGAAAAACAACTGCACCCCCAGATAGACTCCAGTAGGAAACCCTAATAAAAAGAAAAACAGTCGCTAGTTTCACCCGCTGTCCTTTGTCCTGTGGGATTAAGCCGAACCAAGTCTGAGCCTACCTTTTGAAGGGGACTACCAAATCCAAACACAATGCATGGCTACCATGGTATGCTTTATGAAAGTTGTAAAATGATGAGCATGGACACATGAATGGTAAAGCCTATTGAGTCAAGTGAAACAACGAAAAGGGAGGAGCATGTAACAAAAGAGACAAAAGTATAAATGGCTAAGTTTGATCCATACCAGGACTAGTCGCAAAACAGTGATAAGGTTATCACCCAGGCATTCGTGTTAAGGGCTGACTGCATTCTGTAAGTGAGCTTCTTGGGGGACACCATACAGTAGTCACCCACAAGTTGTTTTCTTGTCACAATGAAATAGCCACATAAAATTTCTCCTTACGAAAAAACACGTAATCCTTACTTTCCACATGTGTTGTTCCCTAATACCTTAGCTGCTCCATGCACTCCTGTCACTCGTTCTGCATTCTTTCCATGCAGTGCACATGGTTTGAAAGACATTTTCATGTTTTGTTAACATAAATTCATAACTTGAGCTGATCATTATTTCACCTATAAGATTAAAGGCGCCTATGTCGCCATACGTATCGTATATGTATTCAGCATCAATGTGCGGTTATCTCGGCTGTCTTTCTGTTTTCAAAGGTGGATGCTCAGTCTTCATTAGGACAAAGGAAAGTGCTCATTTTATTACTTCGATAATCAAAGGTTTTTAAATAGAGTTGTATCTCATAAGTAGAGCATTACTTTTTTCTATTGTATGCCAACCATGATGGCAATTTTCATTCTGATTGTGATTCTTCATTCTAACCATATCTTCAAATAGTTTTTTAGCATTCTTCTTTTATCGAGACGCTCCATTTCCACTCAGCACGTAACGTCAGGCTCCCGTCTAAATTATCTGTTATTGCTACCCCTCTTTTCCTGTGATATTAACATGCTGATTAACTTCACCCTGTATTACACCTCTGCATTACAGGAACGTTAAATATCGAACCAATGGGAGGATTGCCCCATTTGCCCACTATATTAAAATATTTATTGCACGTGAGTCCAAGAGATTTTTGCCCCCTTTCTTGCTGTACTTTTATTTCTACCTGAATGGTGTGTCATTCTGTTGGCTAATTGCATTTAATCCAGAAACGAAAGGTAAACAACCTGTATGCCGTCATGCTGACCTATTGAATAGACTACAACATGTCCAGAATGCCACTGCGTCTATCATCTTTGACATCAGAAAAAAGCAACCTATCCCTTTTTACCACAGAAAGCCCCACTGGTTCCTTCCGTGACCCAGAGTCTTCTCTAAAGTTACCTGCACATTCAGAATCCCTGGCACACTACCAGTCCTCCCCATGGTTGGCACATGGGTATCTTCTAGAGCGCCCTGGAACAAGAGCAAAAGCAGAGAGAACCATGTTCTTGATTTCTTCCCTGCCTATCAAACTTCTTCCTGATCACCCCCCCCCCCCAGCATTTGCAACAACTCTGCTACATGAAATTCAATGTGAGTTTGAAAAGGCTTCTCTTTTGGGTCTGTCCTCTGGACTAGACGGTTCAGGCATCAGATGTCCCATTCCAGACGGGTCTTGTTTATAAGCTCCACCATTAAGAACAGTTAAGTTATCATGTATGCTTCCCTAACCAACACAATACAACTTGCAAAGTGGATTATTTCAAACTATTTGTATTGCATGTTTCCTCTGTCCATTAATTAACTGTTCTCAGAGTGCAAGCAGAATTTTTGTAACCATGAGCAGCCACTACACATCACTCTGCCTTAATGGCGTAGCTCCAAGAAGCAGTTAAATGATGCAGTCAGTTCTTTAATAATAAACAGATTCGAACCAGTAGTATGTTATGTACTGTACTCGTTGCTTCTGTGTATTGAAACTACATTCTTGATAGTAACAACATATTTTAAACTGACTGGACATTCTAGGGCCTCCTGCAGGTTCTTCTTAGGTCCAGCCTGCAGGGACAGTGCATGTGGCAATGACCTTTATATAAAAGAATTATAGCAAAATAATTTAAAAAAAACTCTCCAAGAAGAGGCTTTTAAGCCCACCCATTACTTACCATTTGTTGGCATCCTTCTCACTCTTCAACACTTCCACGGTGTCACTTATTGCTTGACTTCCTTGTGTTTGTGTGGACCATAGATAAAGTATGGATTGAGTTAAACTAATTAGTGTCAGTTTGCTGCTCCTGTTGTAAATTGAGGTACTTTTTTTCTTTTGCGTTTTTATATAGCACAAACTCGACCTGACCAGATAGTACTGGTTGCTTTACAAGCGCACGAGTTACATTACACAAGTTTACGTTAATTTTTTTATGCAGGGCGATTAAGGGATTTGCCCTGAATCACAGGATTTTGAGGTGATGCTGCTTTTGTTTTTTTCAGCCAAAGCTCTCCATTGTTGAGCTGTTAATGCATCACTGTGGGTGGGCTTCAGGCAGTACTGGTTTCAGGCTACATCAATAACCATGCCACCCTTGTACTTTCACGGTTCCAATTACATATCCCAACCTGGAGACTTTGTTACACTAACTGAAAAACGGTTGATCACAGACATCATATTGGTAGGACCAGGTGCATCAATGTGACCTGGTCATTTCATACAGTTAAAACTCTTATTAAGAATGCAGCCCATTTGCATGTTCTACAGTGATCACTGCTGCTTTGTAATCTAGCCCAGTGGTTCCCAACTTTTTGACTTTTGTGGACCCCCACTTTATCATTATTGGAATCCGTGGACCCCCCTACTGAGTCATTACTGAAAGCTGGGGACCTAATCTGTTAATATTATTTAATTTTCTGAGCAGTCGCGGTCCCCCCGAGGAGGCTTCACGGACCCACAGGGGTCCCCAGACCACAGGTTGGGAGACACCGATTTACCCCACTCCAGTCTACCCCTTTATATCCCAGTCTACCCCAGGGCCGACTCAAGTGCTGGCGGCGCCTGATGCAAAAGTCTTTTATATGTCCTGCATAGAAATGCAAACAGTCCGAGCATCTTACTAGGAAGTGGATTAATACAATAAACGACCAATAGCCCGAGGGTGAGAAATACTGTTCTGGGTGGAGACAAAGCCCACTCAATGTATATTTTGAAGAAATGGCAACAACTGTATTTTAAAGAATGGGTAGCAACAGGTCAGCAAACAGTTGTAGTGTCAAAACACACTTAATGAGGTCCCATTTCGTGGGTTCTCTTGGTTAGATTACCCATCTTCTGGTTATTTATTTTACAAAGCAAGGAGTTAAGCAATTTCGTGAGGAGAGCTGGTTCACACTCGAGATAATGAACAGCTCCCCTAATTTCATGATCGGTTGACAAGGTGCGGTAAAGTGCAAGTCCGTGAGGCTATTTTAAGAATAAAACAATCGGAAAAACATTTCAAACTGTAAAGAAGCTATGGCTTTTCGAATGTAAGTACGTGTAACAGATTTTTACTACAAAACCCTTTTAAAAGAACTTTCAGTAATTGAGCAAATTACCCACAAAGTGCCGCAACTCCATTTAGCTTGCTTTATCTTTGCATTACCGGCGTTGCCAATCCGAGATGCTTTAATATCCCTTTTTTTTTAAAGTGAAAGTAAATAGTTTTCATTAGCCTCGGTATTCAGAAAGCTAATGGAAGTCTAAAGTGCTAGGAGCCAGTTCAAGTCGCAGAGCTGTGACGGGGACTGAGCTGCCCAGGCCGGTGCATCTCCCGAAGCTTTCAGTTACCTCCATTCATTTTGTTGTCCAGTGTAGGTAGCGGTCCCATACAGTGAGTAACTGGGCTAGAGTGTCCGGGGTCTTGTCCCTGTGGGCATCTGCATAGACTGTAACGAGCGATAACCCCTTCGTGATACTGAAGGTTAGCATATCCCCCCACTATTAATTTAAATCGTAGATTCCATATTTGGTGTAATTGAATCAGTCGAGCCTACGGCTTGCGGTATGCACCGTGTTTTCAGTGAAAGGCCTGCGCTCAAAACATGGAGCTCCAGTGATGTGACATGATCTAGTCAACCTTCCCTTTGGCAGACTTTAAACTTTGCACCCATAAATAGATCCTTGATGAAAATCACTGCCTGTTGTCAAGATGGTGAATGATCCATGACAGACACTTACGCTGCATATGACTGACCTTATCTCCTTAGATGCTTGTCCAGAAGAGGCTTGCAGCACTTTAGAACTAGCCGGAAGAAACAACTCGGGGTTGCCAGTTATTTTTTAGAGCTAAGAGCTTGTGGTACAGGGGCAGAAGGCAGCAGCTTCTAGAGTATCCTTAGAGTACCAGCCATATACCACAGTGGCATGCTTCATGGCAGTTGACTGAGACTCACATAGTGTTTTGTCCAAAGGGATTTTAGGGTGATGACACACAGCTGCTTGCGAACAGTGTGCAATTATAGCCCAGCACAGCAGACACAGATTCTCTTAACAGCACCTGCAAACTCCCACTCTGCATTCCAACAGCCCAGGCCCTGCTTTTAGTCTTATTCTTTACTCCTCAGGAATACCCTGAGTTACCAAGATATCTCTCTGCTGCTAAGACTTACAGAAAAAATAAAACTTTAGACTAAATCCATAAAGTGTAAGAAAGTGAGTGTAAAAACACCCTCTATTGAAACATGGGTTTTTATTCTCTTAGCAGGTACCCATTTTTCTGGGCTTCATTTGTATTAATCATGTATTGTTCTGTAAGGGTCACCTCATACTGCGGGACATGCTGCATGATTCACCTTGTGAAGAATTTCCTGTGGAGCATCATGTAGGGCGAAATGTTTTCTGTGAAGGACCTGGATCAACAAATGTTGTCACTATGACACTTTTTGGTGGCATTAAAAAGCTCCCACAAGCATAGGAGCTTGACGGATGGGTACTCAGTCACAAATGTGACAGACATTGAACGATCCATAGGATATATTGCTCTCGTAAGAAGTTGGATGGGATATCCATAACATTTGTGACAGTGTAAACCAACTGTAAAACTCTAATTTAGGCCCTATATCTAAACAGTTAAACTTCCAAAATGACTTGATATAATCCATTTGGAAGGATTTTAATTGCAATACACAGCAAAATGAAGGCAATTTACTTTGAGCATGCACAAATTAGCTAGAGTTAATATTTCAAGAAAAGCCCAGTCTTTTCACCTTCAAAGTTATTAGATTGAGATCTATTTGGAGGATAGAGCCGTGAGTCTGCTAATTTCTAAAATGTCATTTATTCCTCTGAAAAAAAGGTGAACTATCATTCTTGAATCTGTGTATCCTCCATCCCATTCCTTATTGGACTGCTGAATTATCCGCTTGTCTCTGCAAGATGTTGGCCATTTAAAGCTCTTTTCAGTAACTGACGTTCTGGAAGTTTTTGCCACATCGCAACGCAAACCAGCAATAAGAACAAGAGGCCAGATGAGACACTAAAGACTTGGCCAAATCTGATCAAGTTTTTAGGAACCCTGTTTTATTAAAAGTTTTAAAATTATATAGAATCTTTCAAGGCTCTAGTGTTGAGGAGCAAAATGGTGATTTTATTTACCAACAGTTAGAAGAAAAATCTGCTAAATCTCGGGTGCTCTTGGCACATTTTGGTTTATATGTCCATGTTAGATTGTTTCAGGTGGTCCTTCTGCACAACCAGCTATTTAAGGATGTATCAGGTGTCCTAGCATTTCAGGATGATATTTTAATTGACATAAAAAACGTTGCTGAGTACATTGAAAGTATTGAACATATCTGGCCCAAAGACAAGTGTAAATTTGTAACTGCTAAAGTGGAATATCATTAAAGTCCTTCTTAGGATCAAGCGATTATTATTCTAGATTCCTAAGTGGATATGCCACACTTATGAAACCACTCAAGAAAATGTTGAGGAAAAAAAGAAAAATTTGAATGGGGTCCATTAGAAAAAAAAAAAAGTTTTATGACATCAAAGACATTTTGACTAAAGTACCTGCATTAAAAACATGTAGTAGTAACCATAAATGCATGAAGGCACAATTCATAGTTACCTTAGGGAGCGAGTTATAGTTACTTGAAAGAACTCTAACTATAAATGAATTTCTATGGTTTTGTATGAGTAAATTCAAAACCCAACTATAACGTCCCTGTAACTTTTGTTTTTTCAGTGAGATCAAGGGAGGGGAGTACTCTTAGATTCCTTAGAGTCCATAGACGGGAGGGCCACAAGCTCAGAGCACCCAAGGAGGGAGGGAGGGATAGGATGGCAGGGTGGAAGTGAGGGGCTGCACGTGGAGTGGGGGCTAAAAGGTTGAGAAAATTCAGGTTTGGCCACAAAGTAGCAGACACTAGGTATAGATGGGGGAAAAGGGTTACTTTCAAACTAATTAAAAGATATGATGAAATGTAAGATTATTTCCTGCAATGCAAATGGTATTTTAAATAGGCAGAAATATAAAGCAATGTTAAAATGGTTGACATCATTCAATCCAAAAGTTTTTTTTGTTTTTTCAGGAAACCCATCTAAAAAGTAATAGCCCCAAAATATACGTTTCCAAAACAGTACTCAGAGGCTTTATTCGCTTCATCTGGGTTGGCAGTGAGAGGGGTGGCAATATACCTGAGTAACAGAGTTGATTGGACTATAAAAGAGGTCATTGGAGATCACAAGGGGAGGTGGATCTGGCTCAAAGTTAGACAATCAGAAGTTCAAATCCATTTGGTCAGTTAGTACGGGCTAATCATAGATGAGGTAGAACCACTAGTGTAACTCTATAATATAGCAATGAGCGCCACAGCTCCCCTTATTATTGGAGGGATTTCAATTATGTTCAAGATATTAGATTAGATACCTCTAATCGGACAAAAAGACAGCTAAAACCGAGAATCTTGAGTATAATAAAGAGTGATTTTCAGGTAGTGGACCCTTGGCGAGAATACCCAGCAGCCACTCAATATACTTGCTTTTCACACCGCTATAAAACTGCCTCACGAATAGACTTTTTTTTCTAATATCTCATATACTGAAGAGGGCTGGTTCGCATATATGGGCTAATGCTTTTTCTGACCATTCAGTGGTCATGGCGACAATAGAATTAGGTGGAGCTAGCAAAGAGAGATCCAGATGGCAATTCAATAGATCCTTACTTAGTAATCAGCAGTGAGTGTTGGATATAAGAAAATGTATACTGGAGTTCTTTCAGCACAACCTGAATTCAGCATCTCTGTTTAATGTCTGGGAGGCATTTAAAGCCACAGCTAGGGGTCTATTTATCTCTTTTAAAGCACTGAAGACTCGACAGCGAGAGATTGAAATAAAAAAACTTCAGAAGGCAATAGATGAGGTGACAGACGATTGTATGAAAGCGGGGGGCAGGAAGCAGCAAGGTGTGATCTTAATCGAACGAAAGCAAAGTTAAAAGATTTTTTTATTCTTGAAGTAACTAGCTCGAGCGCCTACCAGCAGCAGGTTTATGTAGAAAGTCAACAAATAGGTAAATACTTGGCTTGGGCCACTAGCATAAAACACGAAAAACAGACAATATATCGAATTCAGGCTCCCGAGGCAAGTACAATCGTTACTCATGAGAAGGATGTTGCTCGGGTATTTATGTCACATTACTTTAGAATTTATGAGATTGAATATGTAGTTTCACATACACAGTTAGACAGTTACATTACCAAAAATGTTGTTAAATGTCCAAAACGAGATAGTGCAGAAGATTACACCTTCTGAGATTAAGGAATCTATCCAGAAAATGGCAAGTGCAAAAGCTCGTGGCGGGGATGGATTCGCAATAGAATTCTACAAAACCTTTTGCGAAGAGTTAGTACCATTTCTAACAAAATTATATCATGCAATACTTGAGGGGGTGGAAATATCTCTAACTTTTAAAGAGTCAACGATAGTCAGTTTTCTGAAAAAATATAAAAATCCACTCAAACCAGATGCTTACCGCCCAATCAGCCTGCTGAATGCAGATTAGAAAATCTTAACAAAGGTCTGGGCCACCAGGGTCACACCAGTCGTGCAACAATTAATACATAAAGACCAAAACGGTTTTGCAGCCAACAGACTGATATAATCCAACACAAATTTCCTAATACAGACAATCGAGTATTTTTCGGTCAGTACAATCCCTGCAGTAATGATATTGCTAGATGCAGAGAAAGCTTTTGATCTAGTAAACTGGGAAGCCTTCTTGTTATATAGTCTGATCAAATTCTATTTCCCCCTGAAATTTACGTCAGTGATAAGACAGCTGTATCAGGGTGCTTATGCCAGAATTGTTATCAATTCAAAGGTCAGGGGCACAATTCAGATTAAAAGAGGCACCAGACAGGGGTGTCCTCTCTCTCCTATACTCTTTGCCTTTTTTATTGAACCTTTGGCCCATGTGATATGTAGCTCGAACAAAATGATGTCGCCTTTAGCAGCAATGCCAAAAATTAAGCTCTTTGCTGACGATGCCATTTTATATTTAAAACCAGAGATCGATAACGTGGTAAGAGTGCTCGATAAAATTAACAAGTTTACGCAAATAGGGGCTATTTAACACAGGAATAGAAAATCTTCCTCTTGCCTTGCAAAACCAAGCTAACTCATCTGAACCCATCCGGTATTTGGGAATCTATGTCACGAAGCATTATGGGCCGTAGTTTAACCTCAGCTATGCTAGGATGCTTTCAAAAGTACATAGTTGACCCTGATAGGGAGATTCTCCCTAATTAAGATGTCAGTACTTCCAATTTTTCTTTTCTTATTCAATAATGTACCAATAAGAATAAATAGCTCCTATTTTCACGAATTGGATTCCATGTTATGAAGTTTTATGTGGAGGAAACAAGCCCCTAGGGTGAGGCTCTCAGTCATACAGCTCAATAAAAACCAAGTGGGCCTGGCACTCCCTAATTTTCAAGTTTATTACCAGGCTGCTTTGCAGGATATGTTGGCACGATATTTAGACAAAAGAGAAACCCTGGAAATATTTTTGGTCAAGAGGACGATCGTAGAATTAGCAATAAGTCTCCCAGCATTCATCAAAACACTAAACTTTTGAAAAAACCTGATGCAGATATATTCGCGATCTTAGTAAAAGAGCAGAGATTTTAAGTAAAACACATCAAATACCATCAGGCTGTATTTATCTACAATTACAGGAGTATAAATTTGTTGGTCTACACCTTCCAGAAACTGTGATAACTCAATGGAATAGCAAGGGGTTTAAAGAGATGCAGGATTTTCTTCTAAGAAGTAGATATATCACTTGGGACGAGGTCAAAACTAGGCTGGATAACATGGCTACCAGACTCTTTCGGAGTTTTTTTCAGATCTCCCACTTTCTTAGTGCTAATTTACTCAGGGCAAGTACCCAAGAACACCCGATGTTGAGGGCTCTAATCAGGAGTAAAGTACCCAGTACAGGAAACTGGTACAGATTGCTAGCGGATCAACCCGTCTCTGAAATAATTATCGATTTTAGGTTTAAAATCCGCAGAACAACACAATGTGAAATATCTAACCAAGATTGGATGATTATTTCTGAAGCAGGGTACTAATCGTTAAGGGCAGCTAACTATAAGAGAAAGTATTTCCTTTCCAGATGGATGCTTATTACACTGAGACGTTACACAAAATGTTCTCACCAATTCCCGATCAATGCTTTCGCTGCCATCAGGAAGGGCAGGGGAACTGGCGCCATATTTTTTTAGACTGTCCCAAACTAACTATTGTTTGGTTTGAAATAAAGAAGGTAATAAATCACAGATCTAACGCAAGGATTGAGTTAGAACCGAGTCTAGTTTTCTTTGGTGTATCTGAGAAAATGCGGCAGCTAGCTAAATATCAACAATATTTTATAGTGATAGTTTTCGCAGTAGCCCGATCATTAAGACTCCAGTTTTTGCAGACCCAGACGATCCCTACAATGCAGAACTGGTGGAATAAAATGTTAAGAACCAAGAAATATGAGGAAGCATACTGAAAACATGTCAGGAGTATAAAAAGGTTTTCAGCTATATGGCAGCATTTAGGGGAATAGTAAGTCAAGTAAAAGGGAAGTCTGGAGGCGTAGTAAAGAACTGTTTGTTAATAATGTGTTAATATTATACAAAATGATTGCAACTCAGATGTGTTTATATATTGGGAAGTTATGGGGGTTTCAATGCTTTGCTGATTCTGTAATCAAGGGCAACATAGTAAATATTACAGACTAATATAATCAATTCACCAATACGAAGGGATTAGAGGAGCACATGGAGATGTCACCAACCGAAAAGGGGGGGGAGGATAAAAAAAATGATCAGTATTATTGTTTAATGCTACTTAGTCATGGTTTCTGTTTTATTTTTTGTATATTGATACCTGAACTGAAAATAAAGAATATAGAAAAAAAAATTAAAAATCGGCAGAGGGTGGCAAGCTATGATTATAATTTTACCTAATGAAAGTAAATCCTCACACAAGCCGATATGTCAATTTTTATTTTTATTTGGCGATGACATTCGCACTGATCCACTCTCTACATTCACCGGTTCAATTATATTGTCTGAACACAGTTGATCAAGGTGTTTTCCTAAATCTTCCCTGACGGACAAAGGCACTTATGTACTTTGACGTACAGGTACTGCATTTTGTTTTAAAACTATTTCATGTTCAGTCCCCTCAACTGTTCCAGTTTCGTTAGAGAAAACTGTAGGACATTTTGCTAAAATTTGCTTTATGCTCTTCTGATTGTGCTTGAGCAGCATCATAGGAGTAGTCATACCAGGTTTCTATACTGTGCCTAAACTCCCTTGATCCACCCAACCCATGATATTTTTGCTGTTAACAGCAACAGAAAGTTTGATTAAAATACATCTTTCTGAAAGTCTCAACGTTTCTCCAAAAAGTCCTACAGTGTGAATTTCGGATTCACCATAATTTATGGCGTTTACATCAGGTTTTTAAGTATTATGTCGCTCCAGTATTGTTTAAAAGATTCCTCAGCCACATAGTGACTGGTGAACCATAATCCACCATAATTCTTAATTTCACCTCTCCAACTTGACATCACAAAAAAGGTCAATTTTTTAGCAGTTAACACTTTACTAAAATTATTCGGTGTAGCTTCTTCTGGCTGATCAACATTAACAGTTAGTATAGTCATGTTATTTATACCTTCCTCACGTGTTGTATGGTTCTGTTCTATGTCATAAACACAATTAACTTTAACTGTACCATTCTTGCAGTGTCCAACTTGTTTGCACTTATTACATTTTTTTTCCCTAGGGCAGGACAATTTGAACTATTACCTCTATGACTGTATGAACCTCACCTACAAGCATTGGACTTTATCATATTTTTGTTTTTAGGATATTCTTGTATTTTCTTCACAGCTTTCACACTTGTATTATCATGTATATTTGAGGTATCACTCAATGTCCCTGCTAGCACTTTCGTAGATTGTGCAGATCATTCATTGCCTTTTGCTATTCTCACTGTTTCTTCTAAAGTAGGGTTTGTACAACAAAGTAGATGTTCCTGTACTTTCTTGGAGTAACAGTTCAGTACAATGTGGTCTCCTAAATATTGATCTCTTGTTTTTTCAAAATTGCAAGTACTGGCCAGAATTCTTAAAGAAGCCAAATATTGCTCAATACACTCTTGTGATGTTTGCTTCCTTGAAAAAAAAAAAAAACTCTCCAAAACAATGCTTGTTTCTTGAGAAAAATGTTGTGCTCACCTTTTCACTGCCTCAATAGACACATTCCGAGCACCAGCATCGCCTGCTTGCTCTGCAGGAGAAATTTCTGGAAGATTATCAAAAACCTTTTGTCCTTCAGTACATAAACAATTATATAATATAGCTGTTTCCTGGATGAGTTGTATCCATTACCATTTATAGCCACAAGATAATTATTGAAAACACGTTATCAATGTTTTCATTCTAACTTGCGTGTGTCTATATTATCCAAGAAACGTGGAGGTTGCTGCACTCCACTAGCTCCAGCCATACTTTGTTACTGACAATGGCCAAAGTTTTGTACTTCATAGAAATTAATGAATAATAATGTGCTAAGAAATTACTAATTGTAATTACAGTATTCCAACAAGAATCCTGTTTGTGCTTCGTCACAATGACAGTTGTATTAATAGCAGTGTTGCAATTACTAAGCTTGACAGCGTTGTGTTGTAATGCCTGAGGAGTGCGGTGTGCGCAATGATCTATTGTGGCTGCGCACATCAACATCTCGCATTGTATCACAGGCCCAATGCGTGATGAGGAAATAATACGTCAGCCCTTCCTGTGATGCATTGAGCAGCAGGGAATGGTTACTAGGCAACCTTACAAAAGCAAACAAAGTTATAGCTTGCTGCTCGCCCATTTGCTGGAATTCCAGCCACACTTCAACCGGTGTATAACTCGCTAGATCAAGATTGTCACAAACCTGCCATGACACCCAAACAGAGGTTTTACGATCTTGCAGGTGTATGTCTATGGACATTATGAAGCTGACGAAATATGCAGGTGAGCTCCGACACTCCAACTTGAATCCGCTTTATCCCATCTGCGTCGCCAACTTTGTAGTGGGTAATGCATTCGCACTCATGAAATATTTCACTCGCACTCATGAAATATTTCAGAAGACTCCGGTATGTTGGTAACAATGTTAGGTGTAGTAGTGAGCATACAAATCCAAGAGCTCATCCGCCAGTGCCCCTCCAGTCCCAATGTCCTGCTCCAAATGACCATAAAGCTAGCCAAATTCCAAGTAGCAACCAGAATGCCGGATGGCACTCTCAAGATGCACTCAACAACATCATGTGCTACATTCAGTATCACATGCGAACCAAGTTAAAATGTGGAATAAAGAACACATGAATCAATCACTCAATCAATCAGGGAATTTGTAAAGTGCACTACTCACCCATGAGGGTCTCAAAGCACTGAGGGGGGGCTGCTACTGCTCAAACATTCAAGTCTTGAGAAGTCTAATGAAGGTAAGGAGGTCCTTGGTCTGACGCAGGTGGGTGGGACGAGTGTTGCACGTTTTGGCGGCGAGGTGCGAGAATGATCTGCTGCTGGTGGTTGTTCTGTGAATGCGTGGGACGGTAGCGAGGGCAAAGTCAGTGGAGCGAAGCTGTTGGGTCGGGGTGTAGAAGGAGAGCCGTCTGTTGAGGTATTCTGGTCCGGTGTTGTGCAGTGCCTTGTGAGCGTGGGTGAGGAGTTTGAAGGTGATTCTCTTGTTGATGGGGAGCCAATGCAGGTCTCTCAGGTGGGCTGTGATGTGGCAGTGGTGGGGGATGTCCAGGATGAGGCGTTCTGGATGCGTTGCAGTCTTTTCTGGCATGTGGCCGTGGTTCCTGTGTAGAGGGCATTGCCGTAGTCCAGTTTGCTGCTCACGAGGGGTTGGGTGACTGTTCTTCTGGTTTCAGTAGGGAACCGTTTGTAGATCTTCCGAAGCATGCGGAGGGTGTTGAAGCAGGCGGAGGAGATGGCATTGACTTGCTGGGTCATAGATAGTGAGGAGTCCAGGATGAATCCCAGGTTGCGTGCGTGGTCGGTGGGTGTCGGTGAGGTTCCCAGTGTAGCAGGCCACCAGGAGTCATCTCATGCGGAGGGGATGGAGCTGAAGATGAGGACCTCAGTCTTGTCGGAATTCAGTTTAAGGCAGCTGTTCTTCATTCATTCGGCGATGGCCTTCATTCCTTTTTGGAGGTTGATCTTGGCCGTGTCCTTGGCGAGGGAGAGGATCAGCTGGGTGTCATCAGCGTATGAGATGATTTTGAGGTTGTAAGATCGGGTGATGTTATCGAGCAGAGCCATGTAGATGTTGAAGAGGGTCAGGCAGAGGGACAAACCCTGGGGTACACCGCAGATGATTTTGGTGGCTTCAGAGTGGAATGGAGGGAGGTGGGCTCTGAGTTCTGCCGGTGAGAAGGGAGGTGATCCAGTCTAGGGCTCTGTTGCGGATTCCTGCGTTGCTGATGCGTGTGCGTAGGGTGTGGTGGCAGATGGTGTCGAACGCAGCTGACAGGTCCAGGAGGATGAGTGCTGTGGTTTCACCTTTGTCCAGTATGGTTCTGATGTTGTCGGTGGCGGCGATGAGGACAGTTTCGGTGCTGTGGTTGCTGTAGAATCTGGATTGGGATGGGTTCAGAGTGCTGTTCTCCTCAAGGAAACGGGTCAGTTGCTTGTTGACAATTTTCTCAATTACTTTTTCTGGGAAGGGGAGCAGGGAGATGGGCTGGAAGTTTTTGAGGTCCTTTGTGTCCGCCTTAGGTTTCTTGAGGAGGATGTTGATCTCAGTGTGTTTCCAGCTCTCCGGGAAGGTGGCGGACTCGAAGGAGCTGTTGATGATCTTCCGGAGTTGGGGTGTGATGACAGAGCTTGCTTTGTTGAAGATGTGGTGAGGGCAGGGGTCGGATGGTGAGCCGGAGTGGATTGTGTTCATGATTTTGATGTTGACGTGGGTCCAGGAGAGCAGGAGGCTGGTGGGTGGTGAGTCTGTGGTGTCGGTGGTTGACGGGGGGTCTGAGTGCTGAAGCTGTCATGGATGTCTGCCATCTTGCGGTGGAGGAAGGTGGCTAGGGAGACGCAGAGGTCTTGTGATGGCAGGATGTCATTGACGTTGGAGCCGGGGTTGGAGAGCTCCTTCACGATGTTGAAGAGCTCCTTGTGGCTGTGTGCGTTGTTGTTGATGCGTTCTTTGAAGGCGGTTCTCTTGGCGGTTCGAATGAGTTGGTGGTGTCTGCGGATGGCTTTTTTGAAGGCTGTGTGGTTGTCCGGTGTCTGATCTTGGCACCACTTCTTTTCGAACCTTCGGCATGTTTGCTTAGATTCTCGGAGGTCGGCGGTGAACCAGAAGGACTTTCTGTCGGTGCGTCTGTTGGAAGGATATTTGATCGGGGCGAGAGTGTTGGCACAGTTGTTAATCCATTGCCTGAGGTTGCGGGCAGCTGTGTCAGTGTCGGTGGTGTCGATGGATGGGTTCTGGGAGAGGGTAGTGATTAGTTGGTCTTCGGTGACCTTGTTCCATCTGCGGTGGGAAATCCGTTGCGGGTGATGGTGTGTTGTGGTTTTCTCAAAGGAAAAGTGGATGCAGCGGTGGTCGGTCCAGTGGATTTCGGTGGTGTGGCTGAAGGAGATGTGTTTGCTGGCAGAGAAAATGGGGTCGAGTGTGTGTCCTGCTGAGTGGGTGGGTGTCGTGACGAGCTGTTTGTGGCCGAGGTTGGAGAAGTTGTTGAGCAGGGTGATAGAGTTGTTATCGTTGGTGTTCTTGAGGTGGAAGTTCAAGTCCCCAAGGAGAATGTAGTCTGTGGATGCAAGAGCGTGGGTGCTGATGACGTCAGTGATGGAGTCTGTAAATGAGGGTCCCTCGGAGGGTGGTGTTTGGGTCAGTGTAGATCTGGAGGTGCAGGTGTTCGGCGGTGCTAAGGGTGTCTTCGGTGCTGGTCGTGATCCTTATGGCGATGCATCCTCCTGGTTTGTTGGAGCGGTCCCTGCAGGTGATCTTGTAGCCATCCGGGATAACTATGTCGATGTCTGGCGCTGAGGGGTGGTATATCCAGGTCTCGGTCAGGAAGGCGACGTCTGGGGAAGCTGAGTCGAGTAGATTCCAAAGTTTGATGGCGTGTTTGTGGACAGAGAGGGTGTTGAGTAGGATGCATCTGAGATGGTTGTGTCCTGCCTTGGTGGGTGGGTTGTTTGCTTGGAGGCTGGTGAAGATGCAGTTCCGGCAGGAGAAGGGTCTGCGGGTGAGCTGCGGCGTTGCTTGATGGCAGGCAGGTGAGTGGATGGTGGTGGTGTCGTAACGAAGAATGGTGTAGCGGCGGTGGGAGGGGTGAGAGCCAGGGGTTCCGGTGCTGGGCACGGTCCAGGTACGGATGGGCACAGACGGGCTTGGCTTTGGTGCGCCTTCGGCGTAACAGTGGCGTGGCCGCCATTAAGTAGGGAGGAGGGGGGAGGAGAGGACAGCTGGGAGGCGGAAGCGGGGGTGAAAACAGCATGAGAAAAGGGATGGGGCAGCAGGAGTGCAGCGCGAGAGAGAGGAGGGGGCGAGGCAGCAGCGGCGGGGGAGAGAGGGAGAGGCAGGAGGGCGAGAGAGTGGAGGAAAAAGCGCAGAAGTAAAGCAAAATTCAAAAAGAGCACAGAGGAAAGTGAACCTCAAAAAGGGGCACAGGGGGGAAGACACGGAAGAGAGAGCACAAAGAGAGAGAAGCAGAGAGAAGGAGGAGAGAGGCAGCCTAGTAGGAAAGCAGAGCTCTCCCACTAGACACCAGGGATGAGGCGCAGGCAGAAGCCTGCAGGTGGAGGAGGGCCTCGGCCTCAGTTCAGAGGAACGAGGGCTCTACTTAGCAGGTGGAGCTTCGGGAGGCAGAGCAGTTCACTGACCAGGTCAGTGGTATAAATAGAGAGTGTAGAATATGTAGAATACGACAGAATCCCAAAAGATTGAAAAACAACAAAACAAGTTGGTGGCCGAGACCACATTCTTCAATTATAGGCCCACCCCCAGGGCTGCATTGTTTATTTAATGGGAGAGGGGGCATGTGCTCCACTCCCTCCCCAAACCATTATAGACCCTTGGGAGCCTACCCCGAGGCCCCATTCCATAAGAGGAGGGGGGGCCTCCCTTGGCCATTTTGAGCCCTGAGGACCACCTTTCCATAGCTTGATTTTTTTTTTTTTTTTACTGGAGGGGTCCGTGTGGCCCCCTCATCCACGGGATGCTTTTAGCCATAAGGACCCCATCTTCCCAGCCCAATCTAATAAATTAGGGGAGGGGGTCACATTTCCCCTCCCCTTTAAAAAAAAAAAAAAAAAAAACACAGCCCCGTGGGATGGAGTCCACGCACGGTTGCCAACCACCTGCTGTGCACAGTCAAAGGCTGTGCACAATGTGCGTTTGGCTGCATGTGAGGGGGTAGAGGAGGAGGCCTGGGGGGAAGTTTGCCGCAGGCCAGGCCCTATTGCCAATCTCTCAACACACACGGCCTTTGACTGTGCGCAGTGGGTGATTTACTTTGTTTGGTGATAAATTATTACTTTATGTATTAAAAAAACCCTAGCACTTCACTGAAAAAAAACAAAGGTTAAAGTAACATTAAAGGTAGGTGTGATTAAAAAAAAAAAAAGATCTTTTTTGATTAAACAAAAAAAGTAGAAATTCACTGAAAAAAAACCAAGCTAAAAATTACGTCATAGTTAGATCAATATGTCGGTGGCAACATTAACTTTTTTTTTTTTTTTTTTTTTCCCAAGTTCCACCATTGGTTTCTTATTGCATGGTTTCTTCCATAAGAGAATAATGCACCAAACAAGGTCTAATCATTGGACTCGACGAATGTGCTTGCCATCCCACATAATCTTTCCAGACTTTCTCTAAACTTTGTGGATCACCTGAAATATCAAGTGGACAGATATAGTTGAAGTACTGAGTCCAATCTGAGGCAGATCGTGGTTCTGTTGATATCTGTTTCTGGCATATTTCTCTGCGAGCTAATAGCACCAAATAAAAAATCAATTTAGTCTTAGATTTATTATACAGTATTTCCCCGGGTTCCCACTCGAATAGGACAAGTGACCGGCTTACCTCTATCTGTGGCCCAACCACTTTAGTTATTATCTCACTTCCTCCCAGAAGAGAAGCCAGCACAGGGCAATATACAATTGTGTATGTCGTCTGCAAGTGGGAACTCACCCTTCGGACACCTCAGTTGATTGTGTGCAAACTTTGCCAGCAAATGAGGGGACCAATATGCCCTGTGATTAGTAAAAAGATGATTCTTCTTTAATACAGCACATTTTACAGTTGCATAAAGAATTTTCAGAGATACTTTCCATAAACCTGTTCCCTTCATCTGTTGGCAAGTCATCTTCACAGATTCGATCCAGTTCTGGGCATTGGGTGTCCTTGGCCTCCAGTATCACAGCGCCACTTATTTTTACGGTTTATCTCTGCTTCTGATCAGGACCTCATACGCGACATTAGCATTTTGAATGAAAAAAACGCAGAAATTTAACAGTTATCTAACTATAACTTGCGCCCCCGTCATGCGCTGCTTATGACGTATCTTACATCACTCATAACATGTTCTATGATATTATTTATGACGATAATGATGACATCTCAAGAACATCATTTAAGATATCACTGGTGACATTGTGATTGAGTGCACCTGTCTGGCTCTCATGGAAAATTCCTTGAATATAATGATGCTCTTTACCACCACATTAAAAGGACATGGATCATCAGTACATTTCCCCAGCGGGCCATTATGTCCTTCAATTCTAAACAGACTTCATTTATTCTGAAAGCAACCCACACAAGGGACACACCAAATTGTGGCACCACAACTTTGATGATTTCCAGTAAATATGGAAGTGGTCAGTACAACGCCAGAGATCAGTTCCTGATATTAGCAAAGACGAGATCTCCTTCCTCAGTTTCAGTCAAAATCCGGGCTAATCATTTTTAGACAAGCGTATATAACAAACCCACCAATAAAAATAGCCTCCTGCTCTTTGACAGTTATCATCCTCTTGGTTTGCAAAAGAATCACTCCTTCGGACAGTTTTACAAATTCATCACAACTGTACAGATATTAACAAGTACGATGAGAAAGTGTTCAATCTCATCAGGAAGCTTGTGTCAGGCAACTATCCTAAAAGATCACTAAATAAGCTGGAAAATGGACCGGTAGCAATACAAGGGAGTCCTTATTAGAAACACCACCCCATAAGGAATCAGATAGAATCATGTGTTACTACATTCTCCCCTGTCTCCATACTATTACAAAAACATCATCTCCAAATATTTGTGCTGCTGTGCCACATGTCTACAAAAATATTGACAAAGTCAATAGATCTTGCATAGGCAAAACCCATTTGCTTTGCTAGTGCTTGTTTAAAAAAAATTTGCACTAAGTACAGCACACCTCCATAAACCATGTTGATCCTCTCTCAGCCCACTCTCCATCAAAACACTCCATTGAACATCAAGGGCTGTTTGAATAAAGTGTTTGAGAACAAAGTCTATAGCCTGATTTTTTAAAGACTTTGGCAGCTAGGATACATTTTTTATCAGACCCCCCTTACCCTAGCTTGCTGTGGAAGCTGCCTTAGCTAGGAGTGTGGCTGAAATGTCACAACCTACCTGAGTGTGCCTGACCGATTTTGTAATTTGAAACTATGCCAGCACTATTTGTTCTTAGGCTCTGCTGTAGTGGCCAACTTGGATTTATAGAAGTAAAAACAGAGAGATGCCTTGTGGATTTGCTTAAATCCATTTCATAGCAGAGCTTATTTTGTAGTCTGAAAATTGTGCGGTCTCATTAAATATTCATCTTTTACAGTGTAAGTATGTGCACTTTACAATCAGCATCTCATCCAAATCGGTATAAATCAACTCAAATGGGAATTTGTTTTTAAAACTATTTTCTTTTGACAATCTTGGATTTTTCACCTTTTAAAATGTATAATTTTGTATGTTGCAGTTGGGGTTGTTCATTTAACACTTATGCTCTAAGTTTGGTTTAGCAATTTGCGTTCTTGACTGTAACAGCTTAATTGGAGTGCTTTATTGGAATATGTATATGTATGAAAATGGTTCTGCGGTACGTTCAAGCCACCGTTGAGATTTGTGACATTCTAGTGGGAAGGGCAGGGTAAGCAGGCAGTACCATATGTGTCTATTCGTCTCAATTAAAAAAAAAATGGTATTGATGCAATACACCCTTCTGATCAAACAAAGGCCCCCCCCGCCCCTGTAATGTGTTTCCATTTTTCCTCTTCTTTACCCAAAAGGGGTCAATCGGGTTTCAAGAGGGTAAACTCGTCAATCTTTGAACAAAGAGACTAGGAAAGATAACATGTTTCTTTATTTCTTTATATCCCCTCCCCCATTCCAAAGTCCGTATTGATTCATCAGGAAATTAAATCCCTTCCTGACCCAGGGCCCTTTAAAATCAATGATGTTGACCTGTAAAGAAAAGTCTTCGCTCTGGATCTTTGGAGGAATTAGGATGAGAAATAAATATCAACTTTTTTTTATTATTTAAAAGGCAAATACTGAGGCTTCTGTTTTGGTCGAGTACAGTGAATTTGATTTTTTTTTTTATTATTATTATTTTTTTTTTACCCTTCCGTTTTTCTTTTTTAACTGGGGGGTCGTTAAACATTAATTAGTAGTCTTCCGTTTCATTTCCCCCCCTCTGTCATTTTATCGTAATTGTACCAAGCCGTAATGCCAGGTGTAACTTAAGTTGTGTTCCTGTATCTAAACGTTAAATATTTGATTTATTTATCTACATAATGTTTACATGCCTCGAGCAGTGGAGCTGCAACTACATAGCCATACTCAATAAGGCTATTTGGTAATTGTTTAATTCACAGCACAAACAAATTCCTTTCTAATCTGGTTAGAGTGATTGCTTTTGTAACTTCAACGCATATAAAAAAAAATACAGCATAGTATAGATCTTACATGGGGATCCACCAAGAGTATTGTGCTGTTTAGAATCTCACAGTCAAAAAAACTTGCAAACAGCCTACTGGATTGTGTACATCGACATGGATTTTGGATTCTCCTTTAGTCAAATGTAATATAATAGCAAAGCTTTATCGAAAACATCAACTATATAAGGTAATTAGACAATGTAAATGATTATTTTTCCATCTTTCCCTAATAAACGTGCTTCTAGTTCAGGCACTTAATGAAACATTTGAAAAATTACAGGTCACTGCTTTCCACATAAAATAAGATATTTTGGTGTAGTCAGATTGCAGTTGTGAAAATTAAATACTGAATAAAGTGATGCATATTTTGAAGCTATATAAAATGTTGATTGGGAGTGTACTGTAATACTGAGTCCACAAACGTCATATGGACAAGCACACTACCCCTATTCACAACCAAAATATCACTTTAGTTGCAAGTGAATTGTAGGGCTCTCAAGACACAGACAGCGTTAGGTAGCAAGTGCACTTTCCCTTTGAGAAACAGCACATTTGTGGCATGTACAGCACAACTCTTCACAACAGGTGCCACACTCGTAATAAGTCCACTGTCTCTGTTCATGAAATAAAATTCATGCTTGCAAAAATAGCACTATCCATTTTCATGAACAAAGCATCACATTTGTAAACAAGCATTTGTAATGCAATAGGTCTTGCATTTGCTTGAGTTAGAGCTGTTGGCGTAGTAAGTGCATAACTGTACTTTTCCTGGCACAAAAATTGGTCAACCCTGCCACATAATTTGGTCCTCTCTGCCACATAATTCCAGTGGCCCTGCATATAACTAAAGCACTCTCATTTACTATGGATAGTCTTGCCCTGATGACCTAGGACATTTCTTATATTATTTTTAGTGCAGTTTTCTTGTAATTTATTTTTAATGTGGGTGATGTGTTATTGATTTTACTTATTAAACGGCTTCAGCACCCAAAACCTCTGAATGAATTCACGTTTCAAACTGCTATGGCTGTCATGGAGCAAAGTTGAGAGACAAAAGCAAAATGGAAATTACTCCGATTCGGTTACAGTGTGAACAATGTGGCTTAACTTGTAGTCATGCAAAGTGCTCCAATACCGCTGATTGAGTTTGTGCTGTAGTAAACTTCAAAGCACCATGGCCGCCGTGGAGCACAAAGTGGAAAGACAAAAAAAAAAGTAGTTTGCCCACACTAAAGTACATCAGAAACTGTGCAATAATCCATGTGACAGGGTCAGTCTGCAAGGCGTAACAAAGCAGCCACAAGGTGGGACAAACGTGAAGCATTTACCAATGACATCAAGAGGTTTTGAAAGACCAGCCCAGGAACGAATAAAGGTGATAGGCTTGGTCAAAGCCTACAGAATAGATTACAGCATGTTGAAAAGCAGCCCTTGACCACTGTTATCCTTGACCTTAAAAAGGGCATTGCCCCACTTCACTACCCAATTATTCTTCTCATGGTGGGTCACTATCCTGTTCACAACCAAAAATCACACTTGCAGCAATCTGCTGTACCACTTGGCAAACCAAAAAGCACACTTGAACCTGGGGCGCTGTCTTCATTCCATAAACAAAAGAGCACGCTTTTAGCAAGAACACTCTCTCTTGTTACTAAACAAATCTACACAAATGGCAAGTGTGCTGTTACCTTCAGAAAAATCACATCACCATTACAACGGGTTTTGAACAATATTTTCTCTCAAGTGTACCCTGGACCATTTATGAAACAGACATTGCACCCTTAACATAAGCAGTCCGGCCACACGACCTTAAGCGCAATAACCAATTAGATGCACTTCGACAGGGCCATTTACAGGAGTTCACAGCCTCAGTTTCATTTGAGATGTTTAAAGGAAAGACCCCTTAATCAGAGGTGTTAAAATGCTATATTTAATGATGCATGAATAATTTCAGTTATTTAAAAACTGATCAGGTGATGTAGAGAAGCTCTTCCGTTGTTGGGCTCGCCTTTGTGTACTCCAACAACCCCTCCCCCACCTAACAGCTTCTAGGCATCACTCGCTCACCAGTTTGTTCATGCTCGCCAGACTCCAGCCAAGCTTGGACTGTAAGTACTGTGTCTGCCTCGAGGTAACCCCGTCCCTGCCCTTTTTCCAGGCCGCTCTGCCTATGGCATCCGAGGGCTCACTAGTTTGAAAGACAGGCGGCCATGTTTATGACCAGGAGTACTTTTACTATGAGTCTGGTTGTTGATTACCTCTCATGTCAACTGTAACTTTTAATCTTTCTGTCCACACTTTACTTAATCCTTTTTTAGGCATGGATGCTATGACGAGGATTACTGTAGACCCTTAAACTGTTACCTATATGGGACCTGGATTGGCCCTTTTGAATACTGTTAACTATCAAGCTTTCAGCTGCCGTGCGTTCTTTGTTACTTTGGCATCATAGTCCTCGGATTTGACATTTTTCTTGGCCTTCCTGCTTTCTGCTTCTGTCTGCCCTTTGTGGCAAAAGAGGTTGGTCGATAGCTGCCTACTTTGTGCACATCATACCTATTTAAAAAACACTACATCACAGTGCATTAAACTTTGACAACCCAGCTTCTGTTATGCTATGTTATATTGATTTGTATAGTGCACTGATCACTCAAGAGGGTGTCCAGGTGCTTGGGCATGTGTGTAGTTTTGTGGTTCCCCAAGGTGCTTATATGAAGAGTCAAGTCTTCAGTGTAGGAGGCTGACCTGGCTTGTAGTGGGTACCTTGTGGCACTTACACCCTGTGCCAGGTCCAGTTATCCCTTATTAGTAGAATAGAGGTGTTTCTAGCAGCTTAGGCTGATAGAAGGTAGCTATGGCAAAGCAGCTTAGGCTGAACTAGGAGACATGCAAATCTCCTACTATACCACTTATATCATATGCACAATATCATAAGAAAACACAATACACAGAGTTACTAAAAATAAAGGTACTTTATTTTATTGACAATATGCCACAAGTATCTCAGTGAGCACCCTCAGTAAGAAGGTAAGTAATATACACAAGTTATATGTACACAAACCAAAAATAGGTAAGTAAGAGTCAGAAAAGTAATGCAAACATTGTAGAATTACAATAGGTTGCAATAGGCAAGCATAGGTATAGGGGCAACACAAACCATTTACTCCAAAAGTGGAATGCGAATCACGAATGGACCCCAGACCTATGGGAGCTTGTAGAGGGTCGCTGGGACTGTAAGAAAACAGTCAGGGTGTCCAAGATACCCCACCCCAAGACCCTGAAAAGTAGGAGTAAACTACACCTACTACCCCAAGAGAGCACAATAGTCGTGAAAGGGGGATTCTGCAAGAACAGCAAACACCAGCAGTGTACTGAAAGCAGATTCCTGGACCTGAGGACCTGCAAAGCAAGGGGACCAAGCCCAATAGTCGTGATAGTGTCCATGGGGGGCAGGAGCCCAGAAAACCCCAGATGAAGGTGCAAGGAAACTGCCTCCGGATGGAAGAAGCTTGGAGTTCTGCAAGAAAGAAGAGGACTAGGAACTTCTCCTTTGGAAGGAAGATGTCCCACGATGCGATGAAGCTTGCAGAGGTGTTCCCACGCAGAAATAGTGCAAACAAGCCTTGCTAGCTGCAAGGGTCACGGTAGAGGTTTTTGGGTGCTGCTGAGGACCAGGAAGGACCAGGATGTTGCCACTTAGAGGAGGAGACAGTGGGGGCGCTCAGCAACTCGGAGAGCCCTCACAGAAGCAGGCAGCACCCGCAGAGATACCTGAACAGGCACTTGGAAGATTTGTGAACCGGAGTCCACGCAGAGTTACAAAAGAGGGTATACAATGTTGGAGGCCAACTCAGAGGGTTGAGCACTGCAGGACGGAGTGCTGGGGACCCAGGCTAGGCTGTGCATGAAGGAAATCCTGGAAGAGTGCACAGAAGCCGGAGCAGCTTCAAATCATGCAGTACCCAGGTTTGCAGTCTAGCGTGGGGAGGCAAGGACTTACCTAAATCAAACTTGGACTGAAGGGCCACTGGACTGTGGGAGTCACTTGGGTAGAGTTCCTGTGTTCCAGGGACCACGATCATCAGGATGAGTGGGGACCCAGAGGACCAGTGATGCAGTCTTTTGGTGCCTGCATTACCAGGGGGAAGATTCCGTCGACCCACGGGAGATTTCTTCTGAGCTTCTGGTGCAGGGTGAAGGCAGGCTACCCCCAGAGCATGCACCACCTGGAAACAGTCGAGAAAGCCGGCAGAATGAGGCGCTACAATGTTGCTGGTAGTCGTCTTGCTACTTTGTTGCGGTTTTGCAGGCGTCCTGGAGCAGTCAGCGGTTGATCCTTGGTAGAAGTCGAAGAGAGAGATGCAGAGGAACTCTGGTGAGCTCTTGCATTCGTTATCTGAAGAATTCCCCAAAGCAGAGACCCTAAGTATCCAGAAAAGGAGGTTTGGCTACCAAGAAAGGAGGATTGGCTACCAAGAAAGGTAACAGCCTATCAGAGGGGGTCTCTGACGTCACCTGCTGGCACTGGCCACTCAGAGCAGTCCAGTGTGCCCCAACACCTCTGTTTCCAAGATGGCAGAGGTCTGGGACACACTGGAGGAGCTCTGGGCACCTCCCCTGGGAGGTACTGGTCAGGGGAGTGGTCACTCCCCTTTCCTTTGTCCAGTTTCGTGCCAGAGCAGGGCTGGGGGATCCCTGAACCGGTGTAGACTGGCTTATGCAGAGATTGGCACCATCTGTGCCCATCAAAGCATTTCCAGAGGCTGGGGGAGGCTACTCCTCCCCAGCCCTTCACACCTATTTCCAAAGGAAGAGGGTGTAACACCCTCTCTCAGAGGAAATCCTTTGTTCTGCCTTCCTGGGCCAGGGCTGCCTGGACCCCAGGAGGGCAGAAACCTGTCTGAGGGGTTGGCAGCAGCTGCAGTGGAATCCCCGGAAAGGCAGTTTGGCAGTACCCGGGTTCTGTGCTAGAGACCCAGGGGATCATGGAATTGTCCCACCAATACCAAAATGGTATTGGGGTGACAATTCCATGATCTTAGACATGTTACATGGCCATGTTCTGAGTTACCATTGTGACGCTATACATAGGTAGTGACCTATGTATAGTGCATGCGTGTAATGGTGTCCCCACACTCATAAAGTCCGGGGAATTTGCCCTAAACGATGTGGGGGCACCTTGGCTAGTGCCAGGGTGCCCACACACTAAGTAACTTGGCACCCAACCTTCACCAGGTGAAGGTTAGACATATAGGTGACTTATAAGTTACTTATGTGCAGTGTAAAATGGCTGTGAAATAACGTGGACGTTATTTCATGCAGGCTGCAGTGGCAGGCCTGTGTAAGAATTGTCTGAGCTCCCTATGGGTGTCAAAAGAAATGCTGCAGCCCATAGGGATCTCCTGGTACCCCAATACCCTGGGTACCTCAGTAACATATACATGGGAATTATATGGGTGTACCAGTGTGCCAATGAGAATTGGTAAATTTAGTCACTAGCCTGCAGTGACAAATTTAGAAAGCAGAGAGAGCATAAACACTGAGGTTCTAGTTAGCAGAGCCTCAGTGATACAGTTAGGCACCACACAGGGAACACATACAGGGAACATACTATGAGCACTGGGGCCCTGCCTGGCAGGGTCCCAGTGACACAAGGACTAAAACAGCATACATACAGTGAAATATGGGGGTAACATGCCAGGCAAGATAGTACTTTCCTACATTCAGCTTTTTGTGGAACTCAAGAAGTGGGGAGGAGGCTTTGATGTGTAGAGGTAGGTCCTTCCTTGTATGGGGTGCTATGTAAGTGACCGAGCGACCTCAAACTTCTTCTATTACTCATTGACTTTATGCTTGTCATGGACCATGTACAATGCTTCCCTCCCTTTTGGCAGTGTTTGCGTTATAGAAATAAACATATACATACCTACAACTAAAGACCCCAAAACCTTCTCTTTGTTATTTCTCCTTATGACCCTAGCATGGGCTAGTCTTTCGCTAATTATGAGTGCCTCAACACTCTTCATATGTAAGGAGCACACTTATAGCAACTGCAGCACATCGATATGTTAAAAAAAAAAACTTGCCATTCGTAGCAAGTTTACTACACGTGTTTAGGAAACAAATGTCCCCCTCACATTTAAGATCCTCTTCGCGAAACCAACATACCTGTAACCAGTGCTCTAAATCACAAGGTACTGTCCTACACTGAGAACATGCACTTCTTTAATTTAGAACGGAGAGTACCTACCTTTCTCAGCATTGCTTCATAGAGAATGCCTCGCTTTCCAGCACTGCTGAATGGGAGAGTGCCTGCACTTCTCGGGAGCAGCAGGTACTCTAAATAGCGAGTACTTATATTTTCATTTAAAGAGCTGCACGTAACAACTACATAAATCGGTTCACAAAATATAATGCTGAGTTACTCTTCACGACAAGTCTTAAAACGTTTACACAAAAGACATCTCTTCATAACAGACAAAAGCCAGACCCAGTGACTTGTTTTGTTTTCAAGGTTGTTCAAATCGCAGTACATCGCCACACCCTTCCTTCTGTGCGTGCCTTCAGACCAGGACAAAGTCTAAAAACCGCTCAGGTTACACCTTGGTGAGCCGTGCAGACGGCCAGCGCCTAACAAGCATTGATAATTACGTCAGTGTGCGCGTGACACTTGCAAGTGCGCCGTATAGACTGCAGAATACGAATTAAAAATGTAAAAGTCGGAGCGGACGAATCTTAAACACGGACTTTTCACCACGTTTAGGGCGCCTTAGGTGAGGAGTATGGGTGTCAAATGGATTCGCACACATTGGACAGCTGTTTATTCCCGTCGAGCAGAGGAGGTGACATTCGCCATTCTTAACTCCTTTATGGGATAATTTGTTGGCGAGGACCTGGAACCTTTCAGAGAGCTAACAGGTGGAAAGTTATAGTGGTATTTTTTTTTTTTTGCGCAGCTGGCTTCGAAAGTTATTTTGTTCGTGGTCCTCCACGCCATTCATTTTCTTAAAATAATAAAGAGGTTCGTTTGTTTCTGATTGCGCCATCTGTCTTTTTGTTTACAAATATTTTTATGGCTTGATTCAGAGCAGCGTATCATCTTCTGTTATTGATTTTTGGCTCTTTGCTAAGAGCGCGCAGTAATTACTTTCCACATACAGCTCGTGTAGATTGGCACTGCCCCTGGCACTCTTTCATCTGCCTTGTTTTTACTGGTGCTTTTTGTAGGGCGGGTTCGTGACAGAGCTGTTAATCTAGTTCAGCAGGATCTGCAAAAACCTTGGTCGGTTCAATAAAGCAGCATTCGTTATGCCATGCATCCAGACTGAAGACCACTGAAAGGAAGTAACTATCAACCAACTATGTCGATGTTAGGTCAGATCGTGGGCTTGCTCAGCCCTCCTTTTCTCCCACCGTCAACCCCCCACAAGACCTCCGCTTGCCACCGATGTACTCAGTAGGGATGTACTCAGTAGGGCAATCTCATACGGCGCAACACCTCCTATCCGCCTCTGCTCCTGTACCTTCCTTTGTTTCATTGCAACTGGGTCAGCCCGTTCTTTTATACTTGTTCCTTCCTGTTTTGTGCCGAGTCTTGTTGGTTTTGCTTCTGTACCTACATTCCTCTTTCCCTAGCCAGTCAAAATTAGGTTTATTTGAGCCTCAAGGTTGTTAAACCGTAAAACAGCACTACATAAAATATCCCACAATTAAAAACTATACATACAGATTCTACAAGAGTAAAACAAGCCCCAAACCGTATAAAATACAGTATTGACAAGTAACATCATACGAGAGACAATCGAAATACAGAGACTTTAAGAACATTAAAACCTAACCGCAATAGATATTCAAAATAAGGGTGCAAATTCTTTTAAAGCGCTAGTAATCTCGCCAGGGCACACATTACATCCAGGGATTGCATTTGAGATAAAAAAAAAATGCTACCAGTCCTGTCCTTATGTTATACTTTTAAAAAATTGTTTAAAAAAATTGCCAGCACGCCGTTAAAAAATAACAATCTAGTAAACTATATATTCTTGTACAATGCATCAGTAACCTGCATCCACACAACACTAAAGCATTCTTAAAATATGTTATTCGTGCTGGGTGGACACACAGGGTGTATAGATTGAATCGCAATTGACAAATTGTGCATCGTGCATTTGTAGGTTTAGCAGTTCGTGGTTCATAGGTTAGCAAATTTGTGTAAGGGAAGAATGCATTTCGTTCCCCAGGATTCATTAATTATACAGTGGAATGCTTTGTACACAAGCACTACAACTCTTTCTCCCTTGAAGCCATTAAGCCTAACTTCCCCAGTTCTTTCTTTGATTAGAAAAAAATTAACCCCACATGAACATTATTTAATTCTTTAATTTCAGGGTAGCTGCCATAGCATATAACCACATCTTTACCTTTTGTGCCCTACTGAAACCACTTTTGATAATCTCTTCTTTACAAAGGGTAGCAATTTTAGAGTCCTAGGATGTTATCAAACTTCTCCAATAATTTAGAGAACGTACAGTTGAGGTGGAGGACAAGGATTGAAACTGGACTTTCATTCAAATGGCTAAAGCCATGGCACATTTTGGTAGGGATATCACGTTTTTTAGGCCTGGTCCCTTCCAGTTTATCCCAGTCTCGAGCATTGCTCAAACTCAACAATTCCATTCTGGACCTTGCTTGCTGAAGAACAATTGCTATATACGCAGCTAGGACTGGGTGAAGTGACAGGCCACCATAACCCTGTTTAAACATTTTTAGCCCGCTAATGGTTGAAAGTACTTAAGGTAGACATATGTGAGGCTCAACTGAGGGAGTTATTAAACACTTATCCCTATGTACTTGAATTTTGAGGCTTCCTCGAACCTTATTTGCCATATTAATCAGTTGCAACCATGTTTTTTCCTGCTAAAAACATAACTTTAGTTTTATCAAAATTGATAGTCTATGTGTTCCTTTTGCAGTACTTTCCGAATTCAGCCAATTTCCTTTTAAGGCCGACCAGGGATCTGTCCAGTATTGTCCTCTTCCCCACTCAGTTCTTCACTCATCATTTATCATTCCCCTTTGGCAAGTGCTGTGCTAGCAGCTTGTGGTTCCACAGCAATCGTTCCTTTGCTTTTTCTGTGCCTTTTCCTTTGCTTTTGTTGCTTGTTAGTTGGTCATTTTGAAAGTGCTGTGTTGTATTTTCCCCACATCCTTCCTGCTGATGGTCTTACTGAGAGTTTCTTGCCTCGTTTATGGAGCTTGTTTCTTGGCTTGCCTCCCAACTTTTTGCCCAACATATTTTTGTGATTTTGTGGTTCCCTTTGTCAAACCATCTATGATCTGGTATTGGAATCAAGTCATAACCTGCTCTTCATCACTGAAAAACTTGCTGTTCGATGATACATTGCTTCTTCTACATGAAATCATCCACCAAGGCTCTATTATACGTATAAAACACATCAGTTCCAAAAGAATAGTAGAAGTTTAGCCATTGTGCACAAAATAATACTTCTAATTAAATGCTTAGTGTTTTAAAAAGGGTCTCTTGTTGACAGTCAGTTTACACCCTGTCCAAGTAGGGACCCTCACTCTAGTCAGGGTAAGAGAGAGACACAGCTCAGATAAGCCCTGGTAATCTCCTTGGTAGCTTTGCTCAAGCAGTCAGGCTTATCTTAAAGGCAATGTGTAAAGTATTTGTACAAACACACAGTAACACAGTGAAAACACCACAAAAGAACTCCACACCAGTTCAGAAAAATAGCTAATATTTATCTAAATCAAACAAGACCAAAATGACTAAAATCCAACTTACACAAGTAAAGATATACATTTTTAAAGTAAAAAGAGTCTTACTCCATAGAAATTAATGGATGCGTTGTTTTAGCACAAAGTACCTGGTATGCGTCAAAAATAAAGCCACATGGGTGATGGCGTGTCAGAAAAGCAAGCTATGCGTTGATTCCTTACTCGCAACTGAGGCTGTGCATCAAGTCTTTCCTCACAAGGGAGGCCGTGCGTCAAGTCTGGATGTGCAGCCTTGGGTCCGAGCAGTGATGTTGAAGATTTTGACATCCAGGATCCACGCGTGGAAATTTCCGATGCGGTGTGCGAAGATCTGCATTGAGAACATGCGCTGCATCATTTCTCCAGCCGCAAGGCAGGCGCTGCGTAAAATTTTCAACCATGGGATGGATGGTGCATCGATTTTTCTGATGCGTATGCAGCCGTGCGTGGATTATCCCTCTCAGGTTACCAGCTTACAATTCTAAGGGTCCAGGGACTGGATTTGGCACCACTTAGCAAGTCAGGGCTCTCAGTAGAAGAGCCTGGGCACTGGCAGATGAAGTCTTTGATGTCCCTGAGACTTCAGAACAGGGGCATACTCAGTCCAAGCCCTTGGAGAAACTTCACAGACAGGATTTCAGAAAGCAAAGTCCAGTTCTTTCCCTCTTCAGGCAGAAGCAACAGCAGCGGGCAAGCACAGCAAAGCAACAGGCAAAGTGGCAGGTCCTCTTCATGCATCAAGCTCTTCTCCTTGGCAGAGGTTCCTCTTGATCCAGAAGTAATCTGGAGTTTTGGGTCTACTACTTATACTCTTTTCTGCCTTTGAAGCAGGCAAACTTCAAAGGAAAGTCTGTTAACAAGATCCTGCCTTGTTGAGGCCTGGCCCAGACACACACCAGGGGGTTGGAGACTGCATTGTGTGAGGACAGGCACAGGTCTTTCAGGTGTGTCAGCTCCTCCCTCCCCACTCTAGCCCAGGAACCTCATCAGGATATGCAGGACATTCCTCAGCTCCCTTTGCGTCACTGTCTAGAGGGAATTCACAAACAGCCCAACTGTCAGTCTGACCCAGACGTGGATTCCACAGGCAGGCAGAAGCACAGAATGGTTAAGCAAGAACATGCCCACTTTCTAAAAGTGTCATTTTCAAACAGACAGTCTCAAAACCATCTCCACCAAAAAATGTATTTTTAAATTGTGAGTTCAGAGACCCCAAGCTCCATATTTCTATGTGCCTCCAGTGGGAAACTGCACTTAAAAGATATTTAAAGGCATTCTCTATGTCAACCTATAGGAGAGATGGGCCTTGCAATAGTGAAAACTGAACTTAGCAGTGTTTCACTATCAGGACATGTAAAACACACCAGTAAATTGCCTAACTCTTTAATACACTGCACCCTGCCCATGAGGCTTCCTAGGGTCTATCTTAGGGGTGACTTACATGTAGTAAAAGGGAAGGTGTGGGCATGGCAAGTGGGTACACTTGCCAGGTTGAATTGACAGTGCAAAACCGTACACAAGACTCTGCAGTGGCAGCTCTGAGTCATGTTTACAGGGCTTCTCATGTGGGTGGCACAATCACTTGTAGCATTTGATTTACAGTCCCTGGGAACCCATAGTGCACGGTACTAGGGACTTACCAGTAAATCAAAGGTGCCAATCCTGGAAAAACCAATTACCAATATCTTTTTGACGAGAGCGCTTGCACTTTAGCACTGGTTAGCAGTGGTAAAGTGCCCAATGTCTCAAAACCAGCAAAAAACGATTCACAGCACAGGGGCCTCAAACAGGGGGTCAGATGCAAAATGTACAGGGAAATCATGCCAAGAGCTGCCAGGTCTAACATATGTCCCCTTCAGCTGAAAGCGGGGAGAACTACCCAACCCCTTAGGAGTTCTCATCACTTAGGCAGAAAAACCTGGAAAAACCATCAGCATTTGCATGATCTGTTCCAGGGCGGTGTTCCACCATAATAAAGTCCATTCCCTGTAGGGATATTGACCACCTCAACAGTTTTGGATTCTCACCCCTCATCTGCATTAGCCATCTGATGGGCCAGTGTCTGTCTTAACCTGGAAGTGAGTCCCAAACAAGTAGGGTCCTAGCTTCTTCGGCACCCAGACCACAGAAAAAGCTTTCCTCTCTACTGTGCTCCACTTCTGTTCACTGCGAAGTAACCTCCTACTGATGAAGGCCACTGATTGGTCTAGGATCTCTTCGTTCAGCTGTGAGAGCACAGCACCCACACCATGCTCTGAAGTATTGGTCTGCACCACAAACTCTATGGAAAATTCAGGAGCCTTGAGCATGGGTGCCGTGCACAAGGCCTTCTTCAGGGTGTCAAAAGCAGACTGGCAAACCCCTATCCAGATCACCTGACATGGCTGCATCTTAAAAATCAGCTCTGTCAAGGGAGCAACAATGATGCCATACCCATTGACAAATCCCTTGTAATATCCAGTGAGTCCTAAGAAGGCCCTTACCTCAGTCTGCGTCTTGGGAGAGTGCCCCGACCAGAATCGTGTCAATTTTTGCCTGTAGGGATGCCATCTGGCTACTCTCTACCTGGTGTCCTAAGTACACCACATACTCCTGCCCTATTTGGCATGTTCTGACCTTAATAGTGAGGCCTGCCCTCTGCAGGGGCTTCAATACTTCCAGGAGGTGGTGCAAGTGGTCCTTCCAGCTGAAGACAGAAATGTCATCTAGGTAAGCAGCACTGAAGTTCTCCAACTCAGCCGGGACCTGGTTGACCAGCCTCTAGAACGTGGAAGGGGCGTTCTACAACCCAAAGGGCTTGACACAAAACTGGTAGTGCCCCTCTGGTGTTGAGAATGCAGACGTCTCTTTTGCCCCCTTGGTTAAGGCAATCTGCCAGTACCCAGACATCAGATCAAACATGCTGAGAAACTTGGCATCTCCCAACCGGTCAATTAGCTCATCAGCTCAGGGGTTGGGGTGTGTGTCAGTCCTGGTGAAGCATTGAGCCCCTGTTAGTCAACACAGAACATAAGTTCAGGTGTGACACAGGTGGGGTGCCCAATCACCCCTAACTCCAGCATCCTAGACACTTCCTCCTCAATATTGTTTTCCACTTTGTCAGTTAACCTGTACGTCTTGTGCTTAACAGGCTGACTGTCCCCAGTATCAATGTCATGGGTGCACTAGTGGGTGACCTCAAGGGTAAGTGAGAAAAGTGAGGCAAACTGTCCCAGCAACTGGAGACAGTCCCACTGTTGATCTAGGGTCAGGGTAGGGGAGAGGTTTACACCCTCCCCTGACCCATCCTGCTCTTTGGGAGACAGGAGGTTGGGGAGAGGTCCTCTCTCCTCTTCCACCCCATCATCTGTAACCAAGAGCATGGTCAACTCAGACCTCTCAAGGTGGGGTTTGAGGTGGTTCATGTGTAACACCCTTAAGGCTTTCTAGGAGTCTGCATGTCCACCAAGTAGGTGACATCACTTTTGTGCTCCTTCACCTCGAATGTCCCAGACCAATGGTAGTGGAGAGCATGGGGCTCTACTAGCGCCATTACCCACACCTTCTGGCAAGGTAGGATCTCTCCCAGAGTGGCATTCTGGTCATACCAGCGTTTCATATCTTTCTGGCTAGCCTCCAGATTCACTTGGGCAGATTTCCAGAAGCAGGCTGTCTGGTTCCTGAAAGCTACTATGTAACTGAATACATCCTGGGGAGGCTTCTAGGGAGCTTGCATCCAGCCCTCCTTCACCAAACTGAGAGGCCTTTTTACAGGGTGCCCATACAGAAGTTCAGAAGGGCTGAAGTCAACCACCGTCTGTGGCACCTACCTGTAATCAGACAACAGGCATGGTAACAAGACAAGCCACTTATGCCTCATGGATTCAGAGAGACCCATAATCATGCCATTCAGGGTAAAGTTGAATCTCTCATCCAACTCATTGCTTTGGGGGGGGTGGGAGGGGGGTGGTAAGGCGTGGTGAACTTGTATGTTACAGCACACACCCTCCACATGTCCTTAATGTAGAGCAACATGAAATTGGTACCCCGGTCAGACCTGCATGGGTAAAGATCCCCATCAGTGCCCTGGCTACTGTGGGTGCAGTCTTTGTCTTCAGGGGGATAGCTTCTGGTTACCGGATGGCATTGGCCACCAAGACCAGAATAAACCTGTTGCCCATGGCTGTCTTGGGATCCAGAGGCCCCACAATGTCAATGTTCACCCGCTCAAAAGGGGGGTGCTCACAACAGAAAAGGGTTGAAGAGGAGCCTTGCACCTCTTCCCAAATTTGCCACTTGCCTGGCAGGTCTGACAAGTTCTGCAAAATGCAGCCGAGTTATTCTTCATTTGAGACCAGTTAAAGTGGGTGACAAGCCTGTCAAAGGTCTTGCCCTGCCCCAAATGACCTGCCAGTGGCACATCATGAGCCAGACCCAGTAGGAAGGCTCTGAAACACTGGGGTACCAGAAGTACACAGGCTGCCCCAGGCTCAGCAACCCTAGGCTCACTATACAGGAAATCATTCTCCCAGTAAGCCAGGTTAGTGCCAGAGGTGTCACCAGCTGCCTTGGCCTCGGCCTGTTTCCGAAGACCCTTCATGGTGTGGCATGCTTTCTGTGCTGCGCAGAACTCTTCCCTGGTGGGGGGCCTCTTTCCTGCTACCAATAGGTCAGCTCAGGCAGGGCACCCAGTTCAGCCACGTCTCCCTCTGTAGGGTCCAGGGCATCCTCCTCAGGTTCAGCTTCCTCCAGAACCTTGAGAATTTCAGGAGTGGGTTTCCCTCATCCCTTGCCCTTTCCTTTGCTGGCAGACACCTGAACCACTGTTTAAGGCTCCAGGTCCTCTTGATCACCCTCTCTAGCGGCCATGGACTGTGTGATCATGCACGCCCACTCTGGCAATCCCAACATTTCCAAATGGGACCTGCGCTCTACTTCTTTCCAGGCAGTATGCTCTAGGTCATTGCCTAGCAGACAGTCAACAGACATAAATGGACTCACAGCTGCCCACAAGGAACCTGAGACCCCCCCCCCCCCCCCCCCATTCAAAGGGAACCGGAGCTACGAAGCATTGGAGCTCACTGTTGTCTACTGCTACAACTTGGTGGACCACATTAGGGACCACCTGCTCTTGAGACACCAGATGACATCGGACTGTGGTCATACTGGCTCCTGTCGCTCTAAGAGCCTGCACCCGCCTCCCATTGATGGTCACCCACTGCCTGTTCTGGACCACCTCACCCTCACCCAGAGAGACTAGGCTTAACTCAGCTGGCTCCCCACCACTAACTGGGGCCAAGTCCTCCCCATCCGCTACCCTGGCCACCCCAAGTAACTGCCCACCGGTGGGGGGCTGTGTCTGCTTAGGACACTTGGGACTCCCTCTGATGTGCCCTTCCTGACCACAGGAAAAGCAGTTGAACGGTCCCATCCCTGCAGGCTTAACTGAAGGGAACCAACTCTTCTTCTCAACAGGGGGCTGGGAATCTTTACCCTGGGTACTACTTTAGGCCCTTTATAGAATGCCTTACATTTATGCTTGTTCCCCCCCCTTCTTCTTTTGGTGGGGACCTTGCCCATCCTTGCTAGAGTTTTCCCCATACAACTTCTTGTGGCCCTTGGTACTCATGCAACGGTCTGCCTTCCGGAGCAAGCTTCCTTGGTTCAATAAGTCTGCTGTCACATTCGAGCCAGGTATGGGAATCAAGTTTCCTTTTCTAACTTCTTCCTGTACATTTCTGGTGTCAGGCCATACCTATTGATGAGGGCATCCTTCATGTTAGAGTAGGTGAACTCACTAGTTGCCCCTAGTGCAACAACGTGTCCCTCCCCTCTGCTGCGAAGTAGTTCCTCAGGCCCTCCCCCCCAAACTCTCTCAGGGATCCTGTACATTTGAAGAGCTTCATAATAGTACTGAAACAACCTGTGGATGTCATCCTTCTTAGGGTACTCTTTACCTACACTCTTAGGAAGGTGCACTCTTCTCTCAGACTGCTCTAAAGAAATGCTGCCACCATCTGTGCTGGACCTGCTCACGCAACCCAGCTCCTTCAAGCTCTGCTCCTGAGGTAAACACATTTTCTCTTTCTCCATATAAATTCTCTCTTTACTTAGCAATTTTCTTGCTCCTTATCCCTTCTCATCCTAGCCAGCTCCAGCTGAAGCTCACTTTCATGCTGTTGCTTGAGCTGCTCCATTTCCAGTTGGAACCTCCTGTTTTCCCACCTGTCCTCCAGTTCTTCATGGGTTAGGCCTTTGTAAGAAACACTGCTGGCTGCCCTGGAGGTACTCCCTCCAGACAGGCCTTGGTTATCCAACAGATCATCATGGATACTCTGCACCTCCACACCCCCAGCAACATTCTCCTCCTCTCTGGGCCCATCAGCCTCCTTTGCTGTCAGCCAGGCCCTCAGCACCTTTTGCAGCTCTTCCTTTTTAGTGAGGTTTTTAATGGGACACTTGAACTCTGCAGAACTTTGTGAGCTGAGGCACAATTTAGGTCTTCAGCCTTTCCTGCTCAAACTCTACTTCTGTAGCTCCAACTGATGGCTCACCAGACTGAAACATGATTGTGAGTAAGGCTTAATAAAGGTGCAGAGTTTCATAAGGCAAAGGAAATCCCAAAATAATAAAAAATATCCAAGAGAAAAAAACAGTATGTGGTTGTGTAATGGTCTTCAATAAACAGGAGTGTATACCAATCACTGTATGTCAAGTACAAATAAAAGTCCCATCCTCACTGCTGATCACCAAATGTTAAAAATGGGGTCTCTAGTTGACAGACAGTTTACACCCTGTACAAGTAGGGACTCTTACTCTTGTCAGGGTAAGAGAGAGACACAGCTCAGATAACCCCTGCTCACCCCCTTTGTAGGCCCAAGCAGCCAGGCTTATCTCAAAGGCAATGTCTAAAGTATTTGTGCAAACACACACAGTAACACAGTGACAATACCACAAGAGGACTCCACACCGGTTTAGAAAAATAACCAATATTTATCTAAATCAAACAAAACCAAATGACAAAAATCCAACATACCCAAGTAAAGATAACATTTTTAAAGTAAAAAGAGTCTTACTCAACTGAAATCAATGGATGCGTTGCTCTAGCACAAAGTAGCTGGAATGTGCCAAAAATAAAGCTGCAAGGGTGATAGTGCATCAGAAAAGTGAGCAATGCGTTGATTCCTTATTCGCAAGTGATGCTGTGCGTCGATTCTTTACTGGCAACAGAGGCTGTGCGTTGATTCTTTTCGAGCAAGGGAGGCCGTGCATCGAGTCTAGGGACGTAGTCTTGAGCCCGTGGGTTGATGTAGGCAAACTTCAAAGGAAAGTCTCTGTTGTTGACAGGAGCCTGGCTTGCTCAAGCCTGGCCCCAGACACATTTCAGTGGGTTGGAGACTGCATTGTGTGAGGACAGGCACAGCCCTTTCAGGTGTAAGTGTCAGGTCCTCCCTCCCCACTCTAGCCCAGGAGAGTCATGAGGATAGGCATAACACTCCTGAACTCCCTTTGTGTCGCTGTCTAGAGGGAATTCGCAAACAGCCCAAGTGTCTGTCTTACCAAGATGTGGATTCCCCATGCAGGGAGAGGCACAGAATGGTAAAGCAACAAAATGGCCACTTTCTAAAAGTGGCATTTTCAAACAATCTAAAAACCAACTCCACCAAAAGATGTATTTTTACATTGTGAGTTCAGAGACCCCAAGCTCCATATCTCTATCTGCTCCCAATAGGAAACTGCAATTAAAATATTTTAAGGCATTCCCCATGTTAACCTATAGGAGTGATAGGCCTTTCAGTAGTGAAAAACAAATTTGGCTGTATTTCACTATAAGGACATATAAAACACACCAGTACATGTCCTACGTCTTAAATACACTGCACACTGCCCATGAGGCTACCTAGGGCCTACCTTGGGGGGTGAGGTACTTGTAGTAAACGGGAAGGTTTGGGCCTGGCAAGTGGGTACACTTGCCATGTCAAACTGGCAGTGCAAAACTGCACACACAGACTGCATTGGCAGGTCTGAGACATGTTTACAGGGCTACTCATGTGTGTGGCACAATCGGTGCTGCAGGCTCACTAGTAGCATTTGATTTGCAGGCCCTGGGCACCCATAGTGCACTTTACTAGGGACTTACCACTAAATCAAAGGTGCCAATCATGGAAAACCAATTATCAATATATTTTAGACTGAGAGTGTAGGAAGCTGGCTCTGTATATACTATATCAAAATGAGATATAGTGTGCACAGAGTCCAGGGATTCCCCAGAGGCTTAACAGAGGCTAAAGTAGATAGTACTAATGCTCTCTTTTGTGGTAGTGTGGCCGAGCAGTTAGGCTTATCAGAGGGTAGTGCAAAGCATTTGTTGTACACACACAGGCAAAAAAGTGAAGCACACACTCAATGACTAACTACAGGCCAACGTTTTTTATATAAATATATATTTTGTTACTTTACTTCTAGAACCTCAAGATTCAAGTTGCAGGTAAATCCATTTGCAAGTAAGTATCCAACATATGTACCAATACCACTTTATTTAGAATTGACAAGTTATACGTTTTTTGAATAAAGAGCAATAATCTGTTTTAAAAGTTGACAGTGCAATTTTCAGAACAGTTCTAAGAGGGAAGAAAAGTTATTACGATTTGAAGATAAATACAAGACTTACAGTTCCAGTCTCCAGGGGTTAGGATGTCCACAGGTTGGGGTTCACATTGACCCCAAACACCCATCACCAGCAACACGTGGCTGGCCAGGTCAAAGTTGAGGTTGGTTTAACATGGGCTTCTATGGAGAATGGGGCACTCGGAGCTGCAGCTGAAGTCCAGGGGCGGTTCTGGGTAACCAAAGGCTGTACAAGGAGGAGGGCCGCCTGCAGGACGTGCAGCACCGAAGGTGGGATTCCCCAAGGCCATGGGGCTGTGGGTGCAGGGGTACCTTTTGGAGTTTGGAGTCTTTGTCCGGTTCTGTCGCGGTCGGGGGGGGGGCCTCCAGATTCAGGCTTCAGGCATTGTTGTGTTCAACAGGAGTCGTCAACCCAGGGTAGGCAATTGCTCAGAATCGCCTGAGGACCAGCTCTAGTCGGTTGGGCCACCTGGACACGGGCTGCAGAGTGGACAGGACTTGCAGATCTGGGGAGGCTCTGGAGTCCTTGGATAGAGTATCTTCTTGGACAGGGCCACTGTCCACAGGAGGTCTTGGTCCTTTGGGGTGCAGGCAGTACTCTGGGGGCTTTTCAGAGGTCACTAATCCTGCAGAATATGCTGCCTCCTTTTTGCGGGCTTTTGAAGCTAGAGACAGGCCGGTAGGACTGGGGCCAAGACAGTTTGTGTGTTCAGTATTCCCTGCTGGGGGGTCAAGTTAGCAGTCCTTCTTCTTTCTTCTATCTACTTACCTATGCCACAGGCAGTGGGTTGTGGGCATGGCACCCTGGTGTGCTGGGCTCCCCACCAGCACACACAGGCCGCAATGGTAGTGTGCATGTGATTGGTGAAGGATCTCCCAGGGTGGCATAATACATGCTGCAGCCCTTGAGGACCTTCCCTGGCCACATGGCACTTGGTACCATGGGTACCTTTTATAAGGGACTTAACTGTGTGACGGGGTGTGCCAGTTGTGGGAACAATGGTACAGCTTTTGGGAAGGAACACTGGTGTTGGGGCCTGGTTAGCAGGATCCCAGCACACTCCCTGTCAAGTTGGCATCAATATCAGGTAAAAGTAGGGGGGTAACCATGCCAACAAGGGCACTTTCCTACAGAGAGCACTTGCACTTTAGTAGTGGTAAAGTGCACAGAGTATCAAAACCAGCAAAAATGAATTACAACACAGGGTCCATAAACAGGGGGTCAGAAGCAAAATGTACAGGGAAACCACGCCAAGAGCTGTCGGGTCTAACACAGGCTATAACCGTCCTAAATGGAAGTCTTCACTCATCCACTGGTATCCATCAAGAACCTCTACATCTGCTTTTCTCATGATCTGTAGGCAACTATAATAATGCCTGATATTAGTTGAAGCATTCCAGTACTCTGGTGTTGAGGCTACCTTAAAACATCTCAATTTGTGCATAGTTGGAGACTTAACAACCAGACTTTGATCTGTATCAACCTAAATGCCTACTCGCTAACCTAGAATCTAATAACTTGCTCTGCCTAGTCTCTGGGCCATCTCATTTAGCTAGACATACACTTGATGCAATATTGTTTTTCTCCTACCACAGTGGCAGTGATTGAGAGCTACAAAGTCGCCTGCACTAATCATCATGTTAACGTATTCAACCAATCTTTTCCATTGTCACTAAAAACTAGTAGCACCATCAAATGCTTAACAAGCGTCAGAGCTCACATAGTCCTGTAATAGCAAGAGTATAAATGGTTGATCATGGGGCAGCCTGAACATGACTAGTTATTTAGTGCATAACAAGTGTCATAAGTGGTCAGAAATAAGTCTGGGAAACTGTTGACTTGGCTCTACGAGGTAAACCTGACTGCTAACACAAGAGATGGAGAGTTTTTGCAAGATTTGACGACCAGAACTCTTGCAGTTGAGAATCAGGAAAGGCTAGAAATCATGGTTAACTCTGAAGAAATGGCAGTGGTCATATTCCAGCTGAATAGTGGGAAAGTCCCCGGGCCAAAAGAAGTACTGGCTAAACTGAACATAACACAGGTTTGTTTGAAGGAGCCAAAAATAGAACACCAGATCTCTGACTAGCAACAATAGTCCCTGTTTATAAACAGGACAAACCTCAACAGGAGTGTGCCCAATTTGGGGCTCAAAATGCTGCCCAAGGTCCTGACCCATTTGCTATGTTCTCTAAAAGAAAACCTGACATATATGGACCAGTCCACGATTATGCATCTCAGAGCCATTTCCACATATCCTGCACCGACTAGCTGGGTGTTTCTCCATGGCTCAAACTTTGGGAGAACCCGCTGAGCCTTTAATTCTCTCCAATTTCTCCCAGCATACATAACTTGACTTAAAATGCCCTACATCAAGATAGAGGCCAGAGTAAGAGTAATTGTGGTCACCTCCAGTATTTTCTAACTGGAAGGAATTGGGCAGAAGATAAGGATTCCTGTTGTCCCTTCTCCCTGTATTCTCAGGCCATCAAACTATTTGCATCATAGTTATAGAAATATTCCCTTATTAGAGGACTTAGATGGAACCCAGGATGGGGAACATATAGCGTCCTTGTCTGTAGATGACCTACTTCTTTGTCTGGCCCACCTCATCTAGTCATTCCCCTATCTGCTCAACGTTATAAAGGAATATGAAGATTTTACAGTTCTACGCATTACCTGGCCTAAGTCAATTATATTCCTGTTGGCTGGGCGTCTTCTACCAGAGGAGATATATTGCCCATAACTGATCGCTAAGGAAGTATTAAGATATCTGTGTAACCAAAAGCCCAGAGATAATGAAAGGTTCATAGTTAATAACTTGATGACCTTAACTCCAATAAAATGCACTGGAGAATTATTCTATTCTTATGGGTAGAACTCCTCTTTTCAAAATTATTTCACTACCCTAACTGGTTTTCGCACCCCAGAATACACTGTATTCAGTTCCAGACAATTATTCCTGCAAAATAGATGTTGCCCTACACACCTTGTTATGCAACAGTGGTACAGACAGAACAGCCTTGGCAACACTAAGTAGAGTGGTTTGTGATGGAGTAATAGCACTTCCAGACCTTCAAAAGTTCTATAAGGCTTCACAATCTATAATCCTCTACGAAGCGGTATACAGTATTCAGCAAGCACCATTAATAAATGGATAGATGGGAAACAGGAACAAAGGGCCACCTCGTAAATGGCCACAACACAGAGTTACAGGGGCTAAAATTTGGCAGTTGGCACAAAGTAGAACGGGGTGGGAAGAAATATTCATGCTACAAGTCGCAAAGGGGGACCTCCCAGGCAGTGAGATAACTTTGCACTGTTGAAGACTTCAAGAAGTAGGGTTTAATTGGCCTTTCCAAGCTGGGAAACATCTGGAGGACAGAGCAGCTTGCTTGAGTCCTCCGAGTTAAAAGAAAATATATGAACTACAAGATTCCCAGCTTTATAAATACCTTCAAGTGAAACACGCACTGCAAAAACACTTACTTATGCGAAAGATTGAAGATAAATCCCCACTGGAAAATAGGGTGCTTTCTATCCCGCTACATAAACATCTGGCATGAAAACCTTAGTGAACAATATGCATGAACCATTTACAAAACTAAGGGACGCATAGGAAAAGAACATAAGAGCATTAGAGGAGGAAGACTGGAATGAGGCGTGCAAATACCTGCAGGAGGTGGGCTTTACATTGGCTCACTTTAAAATCCTTAATCGTAAGTGTTGCACCCGTGAGAGTCTAAAGCATTTACTGTCTAGAAAAACAACAAATCCTATCAGACGATGTCAACATGTGAGCAGTGTCCTGCATATGTGGTAGGAATGTCCTTCAATAAAGGCTTTCTGGAACAGGGTTTACAAACAGATATAAAGTACTTTTGAAATCCCGTTTAACATGCCAGTAGAAGTGGCACTATTAGGGTTTTGACTGGATTCAACAATTCCCAAATTCCCATGTATATTTTGTAACCTGGCAGTGATGGTGGCTAGAAGAAATATCACAAGTGAATAGAAAGGGAGGTTGGTTCTGGCCATAAAGCCCAAGACCAAGAATCTAAACTTGCATGATGTGGAAAAATGTGAGTCTGATGCTCGGGGATGACACAAGAAATGTGTGAAAATCTGGGACTCCTGGAAGGAATATAGATGCTTAATGAGATAAGGATTGAACTCCTGGACTGGATGGTAGAGAATAAAGAGAGAGCAAGTCCTATTCGTTATTCACTGTTGAGCAGGCAAGTAATGAGACATTAATGGACATGCACACATTACATATCCTGATTGTATACTAAAAGCCTGAGAACTAACAGAAAATGCTTCTGAATTGTAAAATCGTTGTTTGTAATTGTATACCAATAAAATAGATGTTTTTTTTAAGTACAGAAAAAGCTGGGCCTGTTCGCCTTGTTGATACAGTTATCTACTGTTTCAACCATTGACCCTTAAATAATACCGCAATAATTGTCCCATGGGCTGATATCAGGCTGTTCCAAATATATCACACTCAAATCTATGTTGGCCAAGTAACCCCTGTGAGAAAGTAGCCTCTTTCTAGCCTTGTTACCCCCACTTTTGGCCTGTTTGTGAGTGTATGTCAGGGTGTTTTCACTGTCTCACTGGGATCCTGCTAGCCAGGGCCCAGTGCTCATAGTGAAAACCCTATGTTTTCAGTATGTTTGTTATGTGTCACTGGGACCCTGCTAGTCAGGACCCCAGTGCTCATAAGTTTGTGGCCTATATGTATGTGTTCCCTGTGTGGTGCCTAACTGTCTCACTGAGGCTCTGCTATCCAGAACCTCTGTGGTTATGCTCTCTCATTTCTTTCAAATTGTCACTAACAGGCTAGTGACCAATTTTACCAATTTACATTGGCTTACTGGAACACCCTTATAATTCCCTAGTATATGGTACTGAGGTACCCAGGGTATTGGGGTTCCAGGAGATCCCTATGGGCTGCAGCATTTCTTTTGCCACCCATTGGGAGCTCTGACAATTCTTACACAGGCCTGCCACTGCAGCCTGAGTGAAATAACGTCCACGTTATTTCACAGCCATTTTACACTGCACTTAAGTAACTTATAAGTCACCTATATGTCTAACCTTTACCTGGTAAAGGTTAGGTGCAAAGTTACTTAGTGTGAGGGCACCCTGGCACTAGCCAAGGTGCCCCCGCATTGTTCAGGGCCAATTCCCCGGACTTTGTGAGTGCGGGGACACCATTATACGTGTGCACTACATATAGGTCACTACCTATATGTAGCTTCACAATGGTAACTCCGAATATGGCCATGTAACATGTCTATGATCATGGAATTGCCCCCTCTATGCCATCCTGGCATAGTTGGCACAATCCCATGATCCCAGTGGTCTGTAGCACAGACCCTGGTACTGCCAAACTGCCTTTCCTGGGGTTTCCCTGCAGCTGCTGCCAACCCCTCAGACAGGTTTCTGCCAGGCTTGTCCCAGGATGGCAGAACAAAGGACTTCCTCTGAGAGAGGGTGTTACACCCTCTCCCTTTGGAAAATGGTGTGAAGGCAGGGGAGGAGTAGCCTCCCCCAGCCTCTGGAAATGCTTTCATGGGCACTTTTGGTGCCCATTTCTGCATAAGCCAGTCTACACCGGTTCAGGGACCCCTTAGCCCTGCTCTGGCGCGAAACTGGACAAAGGAAAGGGGAGTGACCACTCCCCTGACCTGCACCTCCCCTGGTAGGTGTCCAGAGCTCCTCCAGTGTGCTCCAGACCTCTGCCATCTAGGAAACAGAGGTGCTGCTGGCACACTGGCCTGCTCTGAGTGGCCAGGGCCAGCAGGTGACGTCAGAGACTCCTTCTGATAGGCTCCTTTAGGTGTTGCTAGCCTATCCTCTCTCCTAGGTAGCCAAACCCTCTTTTCTGGCTATTTAGGGTCTCTGTCTCTGGGGAAACTTTAGATAACGAATTCAAGAGCTCATCCGAGTTCCTCTGCATCTCTCTCTTCACCTTCTGCCAAGGAATCGACTGCTGACCGCGCTGGAAGCCTGCAAAACTGCAACATAGTAGCAAAGACGACTACTGCAACTCTGTAACGCTGATCCTGCCGCCTTCTCGACTGTTTTCCTGGTGGTGCATGCTGTGGGGGTAGTCTGCCTCCTCTCTGCACTAGAAGCTCCGAAGAAATCTCCCGTGGGTCGACGGAATCTTCCCCCTGCAACCGCAGGCACCAAAAAGCTGCATTACCGGTCCCTTGGGTCTCCTCTCAGCACGACGAGCGAGGTCCCTCAAATCCAGCAACTGTGTCCAAGTGACCCCCACAGTCCAGTGACTCTTCAGTCCAAGTTTGGTGGAGGTAAGTCCTTGCCTCCCCACGCCAGACTGCATTGCTGTGAACCGCGACTTTTGCAGCTACTCCGGCCTCTGTGCACTTCCGGCGGAAATCCTTTGTGCACAGCCAAGCCTGGGTCCACGGCACTCTAACCTGCATTGCACGACTTTCTAAGTTGGTCTCCGGCGACGTGGGACTCCTTTGTGCAACTTCGGGTGAGCACCGTTTCACGCATCCTCGTAGTGCCTGTTTCTGGCACTTCTCCGGGTGCTACCTGCTGCTGAGAGGGCTCCTTGTCTTGCTCGACGTCCCCTCTGTCTCCTGACACAATTTGCGACATCCTGGTCCCTCCTGGGCCACAGCAGCATCCAAAAACGCTTACCGCACGATTTGCAGCTAGCAAGGCTTGTTGGCGGTCTTTCGGCGGGAAAACACTTCTGCACGACTCTCCTCGGCGAGAGGGATCCGTCCTCCAAAGGGGAAGTCTCTAGCCCTTGTCGTTCCTGCAGAAACCTTAGCTTCTTCTGTCCAGTAGAAGCTTCTTTGCACCCACAGCTGGCATTTCCTGGGCATCTGCCCATCTCCGACTTGCTTTGTGACTTTTGGACTTGGTCCCCTTGTTCCACAGGTACCCTCGACTGGAAATCCATTGTTGCTGCATTGCTGGTTTGTGTCTTTCCTGCAGTATTCCCCTATCACGACTTCTTTGTCCTTTGGGGAACTTTAGTGCACTTTGCACTCACTTTTCAGGGTCTTGGGGTGGGCTATTTTTCTAACCCTCACTATTTTCTAATAGTCCCAGCGACCCTCTGCAAGGTCACATAGGTTTGGGGTCCATTCGTGGTTTGCATTCCACTTTTGGAGTATATGGTTTGTGTTGCCCCTATCCCTATGTGTCCCCATTGCATCCTATTGTAACTATACATTGTTTGCACTGTTTTCTAAGACTATACTGCATATTTTTGGTATTGTGTACATATATCTTGTGTATATTTCCTATCCTCTCACTGAGGGTACACTCTGAGATACTTTGGCATATTGCCATAAAAATAAAGTACCTTTATTTTTAGTATAACTGTGTATTGTGTTTTCTTATGATATTGTGCAAGTGACACTAGTGGTACTGTAGGAGCTTCACTCGTCTCCTAGTTCAGCCTAAGCTGCTCTGCTAAGCTACCATTATCTATCAGCCTATGCTGCTAGACACCCTATACACTAATAAGGGATAACTGGGCCTGGTGCAAGGTGCAAGTACCCCTAGGTACTCACTACAAGCCAGTCCAGCCTCCTACAACCCCTTAGTAAGTCTGGCTGACTGACACTTGAAGTAAAGGAACGGAAATTGAAAGACATTTGAAGAAATAACACAGCAATAACTACAAACATGTAATGCTATGTTAATGCTGTAACTACCAAGCCATCACCAAAAGGGCTAAAAGATCTAACTCTTAGCATCAAGTCTCAATAGCTACTTGTCTTTCGAGAGAATTACTTAGAATGATTTATGAATTCCAGAACTCTTAAAGCATAGACTCAAAAGTGACTCTCACTCAGAAATTATGTGACTCTCTGACTGACAACTTCATTACAAAAGCAAAAGAGCTAGAAATATGCTTGGAGAAGAAAATGTAGGCCAATCTAATGACATAAATTGCACTTTTAATGCACCATTCAACTCTGGGTCTGAAGCTACCCCTTTAATTTTTTAATTCCTGAATACTTCTTCAGTACGAAAAATGATTGTGTCTTAAATGGATCATCAATTCACACATTTCCAGCGCACACATTCAAGGATGTGCTTCTCAAAAGCTCTGCTGCCATTTCTGCCATAGTTGTCATCAACCAGTCCTTAGAGACTGGACTTTCCCAAGTGGATTCAAAACTCTTTGTATTATTGACAAAACAATTAATTCTGGCCTTGACAACCTGATTCAATAGTTAGTTTTTCATTGCAAGTATATGCCACTTTGATAAAAACAAGAAAAATAAAAAACGTTGCCACATTAGTATGCTTACAATAAACATTTTTAATGAAAAATAAATACTCTTCACAAATAATTCTAACTGAACTGTATGTGCGCTCCCTAGCAGGCAAGTCCACTTAAACAAGATATAGAAACCCTTTTTAATTGTAATGCTTGTCACCAGAAACATTGGCACTGGCACAAAACAAAAGTACTGTTGTTTTTAGGTCGAGCGTAAGCATTCAACCTCATGTATACTTTTAGTATACTTCTTATGGCTTAAAGTGATTTCATTTGTTGGTTTAAAATTCTTTAAAAATTCTTGCTCGCTAGTGGCCTGTTCTGCCTTTTTCTCCCTCCTTTTTCTGTTTCAGAGCAGTGACCTACTGTATTATTCCACGTTGGTTTCTTTATCTGTTATTGTGACTGGCAATTTTTGTTATTTCTTTGGTGCTCCCTTTTACTGTGGGTGTTTTAGGCTGGTAGTTGCTTGCGTTTTATTTCAGCATTCCGTTCCTTCCATCTCCTCCCATGTCGCTGACATTTGTTTTGGCTTTATTCAGTGCTGTCCTCGTTTACCTTTGGCTCCTAAAATAAGCTTATTTTACAAAAGAATCACACAGTCGTTTAGCTCACTGTTTAGCTCACTGCTCACGAAAGCCACGTGTGCCCTTTCTTGTAGAATGTAGATAAACCTAGAAGTAATGATGTGAAACTTGCTTAGCCTTGCCTCATGAGTCTCTCTCTCCAGGGCCTCTCCCTACCAGCACTCACTACCTCACGCACACAGGGCATTGCTTATCTCCTTTATTAAGGCCATAAATCTTCTCAGGCTGCTCTGCTTGTTGAAATGAGAAGCAAGAATGCTTGCAAGACTTTTCATTCTGTTAAAATAAAAATAAAATACTTTTCCAGCCTTAATTTCCAATTTCTATTTAGACGTTTACATAACGCGAGGTAGTGCAGTCATCTCGTCTCTCCTCTAGGGCTTGTTTGTTTACTGGCTACTGGCATCACCTAATTTTTTCACCTTTTTCCTTTTTTTGTGAGTTTTCTTTGTTTATGCAAGGTGAGCCCAGTATTGAGTGTGTGCTCTGTGGCTGGTTTCCTTAACAACCCTTAGACCCCCTGGATTAGTGCCATGAATGCCTTGATTTTATGGTGTCCATGGGCCCCTCTTTCTTGTGATTTTCTTTTTCTTCATTTTTTTTAATCGTAAACGCTAGGTTTGACATGAGTGCTTGGTGCACAGTCTGCATGCTGGTAAGCAAGGACCAACTCTTGTGGAGTTGGTGCAAATGTGTGCTGTGTGCCCCACACTGAAAGCCATGGGAATACTTGTGTGGAGTGCTCCACTGTGATATAGATTGATGTAGTGCAGTACTTTATCTGTGCACAGATGGGCCACATTAATACAGAAATCCATAAAGGTGTGCAGTTTATAGAGTGCTGAAATCAAGACTGCTACTGCACTTACATAGGCACCAGCAGTACAGGTCCACACATCTCACCGACAGCGGCCTTACCAGTTAAGAGTAGACAAGGAGTCCTCTGGGGAAAGTGAGAACCCAACATGGAAAGAAAAGGAGCCCTGCCCTCCCGCCCCCAATTTTTAAGCAGATTAAAATCTGAAGCAGCTTCTGTTTATCGCAATTATCTAGCAGCAGTTTTCTAAGCATTGTGGAGAATTACTCTACCATTTGTGACTATACATAGCAGAAAGCAGCTTATGCTAACCTCAAGTTTTTGTTCGTAACTGAAGTAGACTGTACAGGATGGATAATTATACAGTGGTGGGCAGAGCCAGTACGTTCTTAAGGCTCAAGTGAAGAGATACTGGACCATTGGGTGTTCTTTCAAAAGTAACAGGCACCTACCTGCCTGGTTCGCAGGTTCATGTGCGATTCTGCATGTTTCAGATGTCGGAGAGCATGTTGATTGTGAGTTAACATTAAATGGGGTGATATTTTGATTGGCTGATCCAAGTAAAGGGATTCAACAAACACCTGATGTGTTGCTTATTTGTTTGAATTAGAAATGAGCTGTCAGTGACAACTTTACCCGGAGCCAGTTTGGGAGGCTGACTACCATTTCCTTTACCTTTACAGTATGCTGTAAGGAACTTGCTGCTGTGTGACGCATTCTTTGTAATCGCCTTCATCTGACCTGATTTTATGCTTGTAGTCTGTCAAAGTCATGGTTTGTGTTTTTACGGTATTGCGTACACAGCACAATATGCTAGTTGGTACTTTTGTTGAGAGGGACCATGACTCAGTAGGGGTAAGCTTCGAGTGGATGGCACGCCTCCCCTATCAATAATGGTAGTATCAAATTGTTAATGTGGTTTATGGCGTGACATTTGTCATGTGTATTTGTTAAAAAATATATTTACTCAGAACCAGGATGGCAGAGGTTAAATGTTGCAGTTAAGGTATATCACATTAAAGCAGCCTTGTGCTGTGGTATTAGGACAGCTATTTGCTTGGGTAAAATAATTGAGACCGGTAATCTGTGAGGTAGTAACTGTGTTTTTTCATGTCTGTTTTGCTGTACTGTGGTAAATAATGTGGAGTTGACCTATGCGCTGTAGTTTTAAATGTGTGAACATCACTTTATTAGTATAGTTGCTCTAAATAACGCCCATTATTTGGTGGTGCACATATCGACTCTCTCGCACCCTCACTTTCTCTCTCTCTCGCTATATACATATATATAGATAGATATGCTTTTATTGCACAAAATGCACTTGTATAAAACCCACATTTTACGGTCAAATGTGAAATATGATCACTTTCACATTCCTGTGAAATACCGCAGGGCTTTGTCAGTGTTTGAGGCCTCTATGATTATGTAGCAAGGTAATCGAAATTATGTGGAAAAGTCAAATCACGCTGAACGTTCTCTAGCATAATTATTTTTATGCATTGAGCTAGAAACCTTTTTATGTGAAATCTTCAAATAATGCAGCAAAAGCTGGTAATCCATAACTATGTGGTAAACGCTGCAGCTACAGAATCACATAAATCCAATGGCCCTCACAATTATCCATTGGTTTATTAGCAGTTTAATCTTGACTGCTAAACCTAAACATTCTTATTCCAGTCAGTGGCAATTGTAACAACCTTTTCAAGCTATGTTCGCCATAATAAACATACTATTACAAAATACATAACAGTAACGTGTAACGTCAATATTCTATATTGCCACATAGGTTTCATCAACATAATGAAGGCCCCCTAATCACTCTGAAGAGCTTTACCACTGTCGGGACAAATCGGGTTATGCGGCATAAGGGACCAAATTATGCAGCAAGGTTATCTAAATTTGCAAATTATGAAAAATATTCTCTGGACGTGTTATCCATTTTGAGACAGCATTTTTGCGAAAATCTGCAAAATATGCAGATTAAATGCCAAATATGGCAAGTCTTTAATTGTGTAATAAACATTGTTGCTACAGAATCTTGTACCCACAGGATTTTGATCAAGGGACCTGTGATCAAGGCCCTGCGACCGAAATGTGTTGGATTGTGTTCTGGATGCTCTTCATGAATTAAATCACGTTGCTGCTTAAAGTAAGTGCGTGTTTGCTTCCTGCATTGGGGTCTAACACTCTGGAAGGGGACGTTGCAATAGCTGCTGATTTGCCACTCGCTGTGTTCATTGTGGTAGTGCTGCTGTTAGTACAGCGGGTCAGTTCTCTCTACCACTCTAAATGAGAAAGTGTGCTGAGAAGAAAAATGTGGTTTGTGTGGGACTGATTCTGTATTTTATTTACCTGTGTTTATTTATGTTGTGGAAAGTCATCACTTTCGGGACGGACTGTGTTAGCATTTTGTTTTGCTCATTTACATAATTCCATCAGTCACGGGACATCCTGAGGCGGCCGCCATTAAATTGGAACCAGCATTTTGTGCGTTCTGGTGGTTGACACTAGTGAAACATATGATCCCGGCTACTTCTTTCAGTAGCTATCTGCCATAGCAAAAACGTGCTCAGCGATTCGAAACAATACTTTGCAAAACACGGCTTTTGCTTTCAATTTGTGGAATATGACGGGAATCTTTTTTTACTTGAGTCACCTTGAGCGATCATAATGAAGTAATTGCGAACTTGTGAGCTAGCTTTCTGACGCTGATGAAAAAGTGACCGGCAGTTTAATTCCTGATGTGGTGGATTGGTGTCTGAAACGGTGTTACCGTCCAAGGACTTCATAATCCATTTTATCAGAATCTGTGGACAGCGTATGGGTTGACTGGGCCTAGTGTTGCTTTTCAAATAAGAAGAGGGCGTCTAACTCCTCAAGGGAGTGTGCATTTGCTTATCTTTTACATTTGTTAATCAGTGCCTTGGATTACCTGCAGTGTATTATTGTTCAAATTCATACTTTTGTTTTTTTATGTGTCACTTATCCATCTTTGACTTCAAGTTGTCACTGTTTGTATTGGTTACATCACCACAAGGATGCAAGGCTAGGTCAGGTCTGGGGATGTTCTGACCTTTATATTTCCCACAGTTCTGCAGCAGGCACTCATCACATTGAGATTTCTTATTGGTCCCCAGCATTGAATTCCCCTTTCTATGTGTATTTAAAGGAAAGTATTGTTTTTTCAAAAATGGCTAATTAATATTGTCTTAGTTTTAAACTTCCTGTCACCAAGTAAATTATTTAATGTGACTCTGGTTTGAAAATAGTTTTTTTTCATTTTTAGGTTGAGCCTAACAGCGCGCAAGCGCTACCCTTCTCAACATGTAATCTATTCCGTGGGCTTTAACCACACCCATCTCACGCCCATCACTTTCATTCGTTCCTGTGCCTGCCTTTCAAAATTCCCTTGCTTTCCTAGGTAAATGCTTTACGTTTGTCCCGCCTTGAGGCTGTTTAGTTATTCCTTGCAAACTGACCCTGTTACATGTATTATTGCACGATCGGCTATACAATGCGTACTACTTTTTTCTTTTGTCTCTCCCCTTTGCACTCCATGGGAGCCATGGAGCTTTGACGTTTCATATAACGTGAGCATGAGTACCAGTTATGTCACACTGTTATGGAATCAGTCATTACAATTTTTCTTTTCTCCCTCCCATTGGCACTTCACGGCGGCCATGGCAGTTTGTAGTTTGGACTCAATTGGAGGTATTGTAGTGCTTTCCATAAGCAACAGTTACTTTACATTGTTACTGAATCGGAATAATTAAAATTTGCAACCCCATTCCTAAATTCTACCCAGGTTTAGCAGTTGAAAAATAAACAGACTGCAGCCGTTTCAATAGAAAAAATACCAGAAATCCTCAAAGCGGATCTCCTGGCACAGTGGGAGAGCCGATACTACAATATTCACTGCACTTGGAAAACTTGCCCCATAATGTTTTGCAGGGCATTCGTTTATAGAACATTTTTGCCCATAACTCAACCTGTGGACAATGGGATCATCTTCAAAACCTTCACCACAGTGTGCTCTTTCTGATTAGATCATCTCTAGGTTCCCACACTAGGTTAGTGGGGACCTCAAAATAATAACCCCTCCCACCATTCATTGTCTTTTTTTCAAGCTTTCTCATGGTTGGAACTTTTGTTTTTCAGCTGGGAGTAGTTTGTGTTTTAAGGGCCTCGTTTGTTATATCATTGCAGTAGGCCTGAAACTGCAGAAGGCACTACGCCCTCTAGGGGCTAAATATATTGTTACACTGGATTACTGTCTGCCATTCTCTTTTCATGTGGTTATATCCTTTAGGGGCTTACTATATGGTTACATGACCAGGTTTCTTACAAATGCAATTTTTATTGTGGTTTCCTCTATGGGCTGCTCTGAGCATTACAGCCAAGATACTACAATTATCGCTGCACTCAGAAACTCTCCCCATAATGCTTTGTGGGGCATTCCTTTTACAAAACATTTTTGCTCATAACTCAGCCTGTGGTAGTTCTGATACAATGGCACCACATTTAAAACGTTCACCGTAATGTGCTCGTTCTGTCTAGATCATCTCTGCGTCCCCACACTAGGTTCGCGGGGACCTCAAAATATTAACCCCTCCCACTATTCAGTGTTTTTTTAAGCTCTCTCATAGCTGGTACTTTTGTTTTATAGCTGGGAGTAGTTTGTGTTTTAAGGGACTTGTTTGTAATAATATTCTAGTGGACCTGCTAGACCCGACAATGTGTAATGCACTACGCCCTCTAGTTGCTAAATATATCGTTTTCATGTGGGTATGCCTTCTAGGGGCTGACTGTATGGTTACATGACCATGATTTTTCGAAATGCTATTTTTCTTGTGGTGCCGTTTGGGGGCTGATTTGAGCATTACAGTCTAATGCCAAAATTTTATTTGTGATAAAAGATTATATTGGGTTTACCTGATGATTGTATATGTTTTATTAATCTCTCCTTATTGCAATTATGGCCATGATTCAGACCAACCTAACATCCTTATTACACTATGACTGTTTGAACACTCTTGATACGTTTGGGTGACCCTTCAAGTTTATATCTTTCGTTCTTCCTCGGTGGCTGCCTTGTGTCTTTTTTTGGGTAATTTTGTTAGCCAGCTGGCACCTCTGGTTGTGGGGTGGTAAAAGTGGTATTCTATTGGGATTAGCATGACAGATTTAAATTAGGATGCTAAATGGCAAAATTTTCATTTTTTGCTGCAGATAGAGGAAGAAGGCAAATGGAAGTGTTTTTGTTATATGCAGGGCCACTGGAATTATGTGTCAGGAAAAGACAGAATTATGAGGCAGGGTTGACCAATTCATGTGGCAAGAAAAGTCCAATTATGCATTTACAACACTAATAGCTCTAACTCTCACAAATGCAAGACCTATTGCATTGCAAATGCTTGTTTGCTGTAACATGAAGACAAGGTTTAGATACACAAGGATGGCAAAAAAAAAGTTGAAGATAAAGAATTAAAAGAAAAATGCATTAGCAAAGTTAAGTATCGGTGCCTCTGTCTTGGCAGTGAGGTGCACTTCTTTTGAGGTTGATGTTGTGATTAGGCTAAAAGGCCATCCTTCACAGTGGAAAACTGAAGTAGACTGACCTGTTGCCGCTTGTTGTACACTATGGTGGGCAGAAGCAAAATGAGTTGAACAAACCAATGGAGGCAGATGCTAACTCAGAAGCCCTTCTGTATTTATTTATTTCTTTGTATATGAATATGTTTGATTGCATGAGGTCGATGTGAAAGCTAAAGCTATCTCTAGGCCAGATCTAAATAATGTCCTCTAGTCTAAAGATGCTTCTAATAATCGACCAATAATGATATATAAAGGCCAGTTTTTAGGCAAAAAAAATGTACGTATCCACTTTTATTAAAAAAATAAAAAAAAATAAACGGGCATTCACTGGAGAAAATAACCTAATGTAGAGCTATAAAACTGGTTTCCATTCTGGCTGTGATACTGAAATAGCATCAATAGCCAACTCAAATAGACTAGCGTTACTATATACTTTCATCAGCTTTTGATACCGTTTATACTTCTATGCTCCTAGGGGAGACCAGAGGATGCAGGCGCTCATTAAAATGTTGTGTAATAGCTTGTGTCTTGCTTCACTGACCAAACTCTCATCATCTCATTTCTTCGCTTCACGTTTGGAATAATTCAGATCCACAGCTGGTAGCCCTCAAAGTTCAGCTATTGCTTATATTTTGTTAAGTTTTTACCTTTGCCGTCTAGTTGTGCTTATTTTCTTGTTTAATCCAAAATGCTGCAAATGTGCAGATGACCAGCAAATAATGGTAAATCTTGAAAATCCATCGAATCTTAACTCCTATACCATTGGACAAAACCTATTAGCAGTTGGTCACTGGATGATAGCAAATCACCTCATGCTGAACACTTCAAAAACTGAGATAGTGGCATGTAACAAATGGACCATCTATCACCCATTAACCATCATTCATGGCCTCACGAACTAAACCGAGCATTCTCATTCAGGTGAAGCAAGTGATTTAGGGGTGATTATGGAATTACCTTTCACGTATGCCTTAATTAAGCCAAGTCTCCAAATGATGCGTCAACATGAGATTTTTTTTAGCAAGTCTTTTCTTACCTTGGCTTCCATCAGAAAGCTAACTTGGCCTTGGTATTTTCCCCAAGTTGCCTATGTCAATATACTATAACTTAGGTAATGACAGAGAGTTCAGAATTGAACTGTCAGGGATCTCCTCATTCTACTAATCTGGTCACGTATCACACCAGGCATCTTAACTACACATTGGCTGCTTTTGGCTAGATGTATCACATTCAAAGCATTGTGCATTGCTCATCGGTCAGTCCATAGAACTAATCTACCAGACATAGAAACTCTGCACCTTTCCCCAAAAAGGGCAGTACATTCCTGGCTGGACCTCGTTTGACTATCCCACCTTCCAAACGGTTGCAAACTGCTGAAAGTTCATTCTCTGTCCAAGCTGGCAAGATGTAGAACTTCACACGTTTGACTACACCTGTATGACTACGAAGAATAAGCAATCACCCTGAATTCCAGCAAGAACTACAGAACTTGCTGTTATCGTTCATATACTCTCAGTACATTGTGAAAGCAGGTCTGAGGAAATGCCTCTACCTCATTCTTTATGTAACACATGATTACGTACAAGGATGTACACTGCACCATGTTTGAAGTTTGTCTTGAGCCTCACGCACACTTCTAAAGGACTGCCTGGAACCCTGTGCAAATCTCAAGGCTTGAGGGCTTTGTCAGTAGGGGCATGAAGGCTATACAAATGCTGCAGTACAATACAATACAATTGTCTTATTCAAAATTCTTTATTTTGATTTCCCTAGCATCGTATTTGAGGTGTCTTCATTCCCTGTGTATGGTGTATTGTTGAACATTTCGCAGTACAACTTTGGCCATAATACTCTATTGCAGGTTTCGCCCCCTTTTCTCTGCCCCTTTCTGGATGGCACACCGTTTTGCCCACTTTCTTGTCTGGTGGGTGTATGTCTGTTGCCCCTATAGAGTGTTTAGTTTGGTGTTTCGTGGTTCCCTTTGCCCAGCATGTTGAGCATTTGTTTCAATCCTTTGTCATTCTTTTTAATTATTATGTGTCTCGGCCCCTTCCTTTCCCTCCCACTTTTCCCTGCAGCATTTTGATTACTGATTTCCCTTTGCCCAGCTTCATTATAGGTGCCTCCCTTTGCTCACACTCCTACTGGTAATGTCTTGGTCGGCTTGGCACTAAATAATGTTAATTTTGCGTTGGTACAGTATATGAGAGAAATTTCACTCGTGCTCGGTTTCACAAAAAACATGAGTGAAACTGTACATTATCTGCCCCCTTTGCTCATAATTGTTGTGGTTTTTTCCTCTTCGCTGCATGTCTTGTTTGGCAGAACTTGATCCCCCCTTGCCTACTTTCTTGTTGGGCACTTATTTTTATCACAAACACCATTTTTAGATAATCATCATTTGTAACAAAGCCAGTAACTACAGCAATATGGCAATCCCATTAATGGTACATTGGACACAGTATAGTATATCACACCAACATGTCATTGTAACCCTTCCCCCCTCACTCAGCCCCTCAACACCGATGGTTGTTCACCAAGTTATTCCTCCAGCTCAAAGTGTTCCAAACAGTGGCCCTAGAACTTCTAGTGTTTGTTTAGGCACCCCATGAGTGGGTATATTCTCTTTTCCAGGTAGGCGCACCAATCCATTCCCTGAGACTACTCTGAGATTGTCAGTGATATCCCTTGCCTTTCAGGCCATTAGACCTGTATTTAAAGGGGGTTGTCTCTATCTACAAATGACATGTTTCCTGAAACATCTCCCCTTCGCACATCAGTGCTTTATTGGTTTGTCCCAATTAACCCTTAGGCCTGAGACCTCTCCGTAGAGATCTAGGAGTCTACCCTCATTATCCCCTTGTGGGTGGCACAGGAAGGTTAACATGTCATCTTTGTATAAAGACACCCAGTCTTCTAGACCAAAGTCCATCTGGAAACCCTGAACTAAGCTATCTTGTTTGATGCATTTTGCAAATATCTTCATTGCCACAGCATCCCTAATGGATGCCCTTTTTAATATGGAAGGTCCAGACAAGTATTGATTAACGCACACCCGAGCCCAGGGCCACAAATAGAGGCCTTCACAGAAAATTAAGTCCAAAATTAATTTTGTGTACTATCTGCCACAGAAAATGTCACTTCAGTGAATCAAAAACCTTCTCAAAACAAAGGAGCACCAGGATGCATGGGCTGTGAATTCTTGTTCTCAAGAGAGGGTGATTTGGAGGAAATGCAGCAATATTTTGTATTTCTCCCCGGCATTAAACTGTTTTCATCCAGGTAAACTAATGTGGAATCCACCCTCGAAGCCTGATTGCCATTGTCTTGTTCAATATTTTGACTTCTGCCTTTATTATTGAGATGGGGCAGTTTGAAGAACAAAATAAAGGAGACTTGCCTGGCTTTCGAATGACAGAATGTGATGGATAGGGTGTTGGGTGAGAGACGCATTCATGTGTTTCACCTACAGGGATGTGGAATTGCTATCACCCGACGCCGGAAGGCCAACAAGTTTTCATGTTTATTTTGTCCTTGGGACAAGAAGTCCTAACTCCCTGCAGCACAAACCCTTTGACTGCCAGTTTACAGAGAAGGGGCTGTCTGCAGTTGAAGTAACAAGTGTGCCCATATGTTAATGGTTTTCAATATTGTATTCATGGTTCATTAGTGAAAAGCCTTTATTATTAGGCTGAGCATTGTAAATAAGCGTTTTAAGGTTACACTGCACTACTGACAGTGGTTCCAGTAAAAAAAAATAAAAAGAAGTGTACACACATTTGAAAATTTTAAAAATACGAGGCTAAGTATAATGCTCCGAGAATGCTCTCTGATTAGATGCAAATGTTTGTAGAAACTTGTAAGCAAGAGTGATGATTCTTTGCTTTCAAGATAAAATGTTCAGAAAAAATGCAAGTAGGAAAAAACATTTCACTACTATGAAATGTTAGGTGCTATTTCTTTGAAGCGTCACTTAGTAAAATGTGTTGATGCATGCTAGTATTTCCCAAAAATATTCCTAAAAGAAAATCAGTGTTATCATTTTCAACAAGATTATTTGAAGCATGAAAATAAACAAACACTAGCAAAGCCAACCAATCCGACATTTGTTTTGAGTCTTTTGGTTTCGTCAATGCATGCCTTGTTTTGCCATAGCTTTTGTAATACTTTATTGTTGTGGGAGCTGCCAGGCCCTCACCATTTTAACCAACACTGGCAAAAAGCAAAACAAGTTTTTTGTTCTCAAAAAGCACACATTGCCACCAGTGGTGTAACAAAGGTCCAGCAGCCCCTGCGGTGTGGGGTGACCCCTTCAGGGGACCCCTCAGCACAGCACCTGCCCTGAGTGAGTCTGGGGGGTGGTGGCCCTCCATGTTCCTTGCAGAGGGGCCCCCTCCAGTTTTGTTATGCCACTGATTCCCACTGTAGTTCCCATGCACTGAACAAAACTACTTTGTGTGTCAATATTCTCCTTGCAGAACAGCAGAATGCGATCACTCACAGTAAAGCTAGCCGATAGATAGAGAGAGAAATAGAACTTTAATAAAAACATGCCTTGGTCAACACCAGACCTATTAAGGGACACAGTTCTTAAAGAAAGTCACAAAAGTGCACCCATGCTATATGTCTTTGAATTAGTGGCTTTCATGCATTCACAAGAACTTACCGAAGTAGACCAGGAAATCGTACTCCTAGAAAATATTTGTGAACTCTGTTTTAGCACGAGCAAATATGCATGTGTAGATTTGTTTATGAGAAAATCTATTGGTTGTGTACAATTTCACATTGACTCCGACCACTTTTTTCCCCAATCCTGGAGGAATGTCTACTTCTGCCATTGTCAGCAGTAAACTTCCAACCTTTCCCAGTGTGGGAAAAGATTAGAGAAGAGCTAGTAAACATCTCTAAAACATGCAAGTTAGTAGGTTTGCAGACTCAAAGGCATTCCAGCCCTGTAACTAATGCTTACTGCTTCCTCCAGCCTCGGTACGTAGATCTGCAGAAAGGTAGCACAATAAGAACATTTGTATAGTAGGGATTGACATTGCAAGTGTTCAAGCCCTACTATAGTATAAGCCCTGGCACGATCAGATAGGCTATTATCAGAGCTCTTACATAATGAGATTGCTGACATAATTTGTTGCCACACTACATGGCACCAAAGGGACAAGTAGATTTTTATTACAGAACAAGTAGATTTATGAAGCAACCTGTCCTATAGACAAGTGGATATTTTATTAAATTCCACATCCTGAGCTATCATGGCTGGCAAGAAATGCCCCCTGTTGGTCATTTCTTGGTCTCCATTTTGTACCTTTTGTTTTGCTTGTCTCACACACTGTTTCTCAGTGTTTTGCAGGGTGCGTCCCTTTTTTTCTGTATCCTGCTTAACATTTTGTGATTCCCTACAGGACAGTTATGTTTGCATTGGTACAGTATACAACAGAAATTGTTTCTTCATGCTCACAACCAGCAGAGGGCCGGGTATATCTTTGTTTATCAACATAGCATGTCCTTCAAAGCATAATTGCTTCCAAACTCTCAAGAATACAGTTCTGATCATGGTTGCTGTACTCCTTGTTTACAATAGAAGTGCATGAAGAACACAAAGGCATGTTAGGTGTGTCAAGTTTATATGATATTGCATTAGAAGAGCAACATGAAACCGCTGCAGAGGCTAGTGGAATTTTAGGTTTTTGAGATTGGTGTAGAAGGTTAGCATGGTTCGAGCAGAAGGGGATGCAGGGATAATAGTGCTGAACCTCGATCTCGAAGTATGTGAGGCACAACATTTTGTAAGAAATTCAAGGTTTTATAGTGATTCTGGAGTTGAGGTGATGGTTTGGCGTATTTCCAGACTGAAGAGGAATTTCTCTGGCACATTCTTTTCTATTTGAATCCTTTGTTATTGGCAAACTGGTTTGCAGACATAGAGGACATTACTGTCGTCAGTGCCTTAGATTACAAGGTGCCAACTACTATGAAGTAGTTGCAAGCTGATATCTAAGGTATCACTTTTTCAAGGAACTTGAGGTGGTAGTAGGACTTTACTACTGCTGTGTATTGGCCATTATGCCCCAGGTATACAGTCTAAATACTGTAGGAGGCTGGCCTGGTTTGTAGTGGGTACCTTGGGTACGTACACCAGGTCCAGTTATCTCTTATCAGTGAAATGTAGTAGTGTTCTAGCAGCTTAGGCTGATAGAGGTAGCTATAGAAGAGCAGCTTAGGTTGAACTAGGAGACATGCAAAGCTCCTGCAATACCACTATAGTCACACAGTACTTATACACAAGTAAAGACAATACTCAGTGTTACCAAAAATAAAGGTACTTTATTTGGGTGACACAAGGCCAAAAATATCTTAGAGGCAATACTCCTTCTGTAGGTAAGTATTATACACAATATATACACTAGACACCATAATAAGGTAAGTAATCAGACACAGGATAGTGCAAACAATAGGAAATACTATAGAATGCAATGGGAGAAAATAGGTCTAGGGGCAACACAAACCATATACTAAGAAAGTGGAATACGAATCGCGAATTCCCCCCCAGACCAGCATAGTGTGTAGAGAATCGCTGGGAGAGTAAGGATCAATCAGGGATTTGTAAAGTGCACTACTCACCTGTGAGGGTCTCAAGATGCTGATGAGGGGAGAGGGGTGAGGGGAGGGGGGTGAAGGTGCTGCTACTACCCAAACAGCCAGGTCTTGAGAAGTGTCCTGAAGGTAAGGAGGTCTTTGGTCTGGCCCAGGTGGGTGGAAAGAGTGTTCTGAGTTTTGGCGGTGAAGAGCGAGAATGATCTACTGCCGGTTGTAGTTCTGCGGACGCGTGGGACAGTTGCGAGGTCGGTGGAGCGGAGATGCCAGGTCTGGGTGTAGAAGGAGAGTCGTCTGTTGAGGTATTCTGGTCTGGTGTTGTGCAGTGCTTTGTGAGCATGGGTGAGGAGTTTGAAGGTGATTCTCTTGTTGACTGGGAGCCAGTGCAGGTTTTTCAGGTGGTCTGTGATGTGGCATACAGCAAAGCTAAGTAAAATACACCACCCTAGAGCTCAGGAAAGTATGAGTAAAGTACTGCAAGTTTCCTTACGACACACTACAAGTTGTGATTGGAGTTATTGCAAGAACCAAGCAAGACTGCAACCAACAAATGGTGGATTCCTGGAACTGAAGACCTGCAAAGGAAGGAGACCAAGTCCAGAAGTCAAAGGAAGTTCCAAGAAGGACAGGAGCCCCTGCCAACCCAGAAGAAGGTGCAAAAGAAGAGTCCCTGGTTGGACGAAGACTGCAGAAATGCACCCAAGGAAGATGTCAGCGGGTTCCTGCGTGATGCACTGGATGTCCCACGAAGAGAAGTTGGATGCAGGCGAGTTTTGGCGCTAGATTCCTCCAACAAGTCTTGGTTTCGGCAAAGTTGCGTTTTGCGTCAAAGTGGCGCTGCCTGGACCCAGGCGGGACCTGGGGGCCTCAACTCTGTGTGAGGAGGAAGAGGGGGCTCTCAGCACTTCAGCGAGTCCTCAGAAGATCAGACCGCACCCACGGGAGTCCCAGGACACAGGGACAAAGGAGGTGCAAAATGCGGTTCGTGCAGCACTACAGAGGAGGATCCCACGCCGCCGGAGAACAACTCAGCGAGTTGAGCGTCCCAGGATAGAGTGCTGGGGACCTGGGCCAGGCTGTGCACGAAGGAATTTTGCAAATAGTGCACAGATGCCTCAGGAGGTGAAGAATACGCGGTGCACAGGGGTACTGTCGTTCTCGGGGAAGGCAAGGTCTTACCTCCTCCAAATTGGGACAGCTGGACCTCAGGACAGTCTGTGTCGAAGAAGTCCACCCTCTGTGTTCCAAGGAGCACGCACGTCACCAGGAGAGGAGTCCAAGAGAACCGGTCATCGACTTAGAAAGTGCCTGCTTGAGCAGGGGAGTGACAGAGTCACTCCCCTGGAGATTTCTTCGGTCCTTCTAGTGCAGGGTGACAACAGGGAGTCCCCAGAGCGTGCACACCGTGAAAACTGTTGCAGTTGCTGTCTGGAGCTGAAGTTGCAGAGGAAAAGTAGCCCTTCTGGATACTTTGTTGCTGTTACAGTGGTTCCTGGAGCAGTCTGCAGTTGATCGGAGGTCAGAGGGTGAAGTAGTAGTTGCAGAGGATTCCTGCTGGAAACTTGCAAGTAGGATCTGAAGAGAACCCACAGGAGAGACCCTAAATAGCCTTGAGAGGGAGATTGGCTACCTTATCAGGTATGGACCTATCAGGAGGGGTCTCTGACATCACATGCTGGCACTGGCCACTCAGAAGTCTCCAGAGGGTCCCCACACCTTGGAATCCAAGATGGCTAACGCCCTGGGCACCACCCCTGGAGTGGTGATGGACAGGGGAGTGGTCACTCCCCTTTCCTTTGTCCAGTTTTGCGCCAGAGCTGGGACTGGGTGCCCCTGAACCTGTGTAGACTGGATTATGCAAGGAGGGCACCGTTTGTGCCCTTCAAAGCATTCCCAGAGGCTCTCGGAGGATACCCCTCCCATGCCTGTAACACCTATTTCGAATGGGAGAGGGTGTAACACCCCTCTCCTAAAGGAAATGCATTGTTCTGCCTTCCTGGGATTGAGCTGCTCAATTCACAGGAGGGCAGAAACCTGTTTGTGAGGTGGAAGCAGCTGAGGCTGCAGTGGAAACCTCAGAGAGCTGTTTTGGCAGTACTGTGGGTCCATGGTGGAGCCCCCAGAGTGCATGGGATTGCCCCCCCTAATACCAGATTTGGATTGGGGGGGTCAATTCCATGATCTTAGACTCCTCACATGGCTCTCTTCGGAGTTACCATTGTGCAGCTACATATATGTATTGACATATATGTTGTGTACGCTTATAATGCTGTCCCCGCACTCATGAAGTCTGGAGAATTGGCCCTGGACAACATGGGAGCACCTTTGTTATTGCAAGGGTGCCCTCACACACAATAACTTTGTACCTAGCCTTCATTAAATGAAGGTTAGACATATAGGTGACTTATAAGTTACTTAGTGCAGTGAAATATGGCTGTGAAATAGTGTGTGCACTATTTCACTCAGGCTGCAGTGGCAGTCCTGAAGAAAGGTTTGAATTAGCTCCTTTTGGGTGGCAAAATAAATGCTGCAGCCCATAAGGATCTCCTGGAACCCCAATGCCATGGGTACCTAGGTACCATACACTAGGAACCTATAAGGGTGTCCAGTGTACCAATCAGAATTCGAAAATTGAGTCACTAAACTGTAGTGACAAATTTGGTAAGTAGAGAGAGCATAAGCACTGGACTTCTGGTTAGCAGAACTTCAGTGACACAAGCAAGCATACTGACAACACATGTAGGCCACAAACTATGAGCACTGGGATCCGGGCTAGCAGGATCCCAGTGAGACAGTAAAAACACACTGACAAACAGGCCAAAAATGGGGGTAACCATGTTAGAAAGAGGCTACTTCGTGATGTAATCAAAACTGTAATACCTAAAGTATTTCCTTTAGAAATGATAAAAATTAGAGGGTCTTATTCCATAGAAATTATGGTTAGTGCTCTAAAAAACTAAAACAAGGACATATTTGCTGAGTTCTCAAATAGCGACAAAGCATTTTTAAATCATTTGCTATCTTTATGTACCAAAATGAATGTGTTCTTGTGTAATGTAACTGATGCTCATGTAAAGCACTCTAATATCTTTGGGTCAAGTCTGCACAATATAAAACTGCAAAGAAATAGTGTTTTGCAGACTCCTGTCACTGGGCTATCCTTGAGCTACATTTGGGTGATGTGTGTGCTACATTTGGGCTCTTTTTCGTTTGGTGGCCATCTTGGGGGACTTATTTGTTATAAAGCATCCTCATTTCCTTACTTACTGCAGTATCCTCAGTACAAAAAGCTTTCTGTTTTCCACTTCGATTCCATCAAGATGACGTTCAGATGTGCCACATTTTTGGCATAAATTCATAATGTTAGCACTCCAGTTGCTCACTTAAACACTGTAAGCTGCTGATCACCACGGAGTTACCTAGCAGTCTGCTTCTGGTGTTGAAAGTGTACAGAGAGTGCAGAATTATTAGGCAAGTTGTATTTTTGAGGATTAATTTTATTATTGAACAACAACCATGTTCTCAATGAACCCAACAAACTCATTAATATCAAAACTGAATATTTTTGGAAGTAGTTTTTAGTTTGTTTTTAGTTTTAGCTATGTTAGGGGGATATCTGTGTGTGCAGGTGACTATTACTGTGCATAATTATTAGGCAACTTAACAAAAAACAAATATATACCCATTTCAATTATTTATTATTACCAGTGAAACCAATATAACATCTCAACATTCACAAATATACATTTCTGACATTCAAAAACAAAACAAAAACAAATCAGTGACCAATATAGCCACCTTTCTTTGCAAGGACACTCAAAAGCCTGCCATCCATGGATTCTGTCAGTGTTTTGATCTGTTCACCATCAACATTGCGTGCAGCAGCAACCACAGCCTCCCAGACACTGTTCAGAGAGGTGTACTGTTTTCCCTCCTTGTAAATCTCACATTTGATGATGGACCACAGGTTCTCAATGGGGTTCAGATCAGGTGAACAAGGAGGCCATGTCATTAGATTTCCTTCTTTTATACCCTTTCTTGCCAGCCACGCTGTGGAGTACTTGGACGCGTGTGATGGAGCATTGTCCTGCATGAAAATCATGTTTTTCTTGAAGGATGCAGACTTCTTCCTGTACCACTGCTTGAAGAAGGTGTCTTCCAGGAACTGGCAGTAGGACTGGGAGTTGAGCTTGACTCCATCCTCAACCCGAAAAGGCCCCACAAGCTCATCTTTGATGATACCAGCCCAAACCAGTACTCCACCTCCACCTTGCTGGCGTCTGAGTCGGACTGGAGCTCTCTGCCCTTTACCAATCCAGCCACGGGCCCATCCATCTGGCCCATCAAGACTCACTCTCATTTCATCAGTCCATAAAACCTTAGAAAAATCAGTCTTGAGATATTTCTTGGCCCAGTCTTGACGTTTCAGCTTGTGTGTCTTGTTCAGTGGTGGTCGTCTTTCAGCCTTTCTTACCTTGGCCATGTCTCTGAGTATTGCACACCTTGTGCTTTTGGGCACTCCAGTGATGTTGCAGCTCTGAAATATGGCCAAACTGGTGGCAAGTGGCATCGTGGCAGCTGCACGCTTGACTTTTCTCAGTTCATGGGCAGTTATTTTGCGCCTTGGTTTTTCCACACGCTTCTTGCGACCCTGTTGACTATTTTGAATGAAACGCTTGATTGTTCGATGATCACGCTTCAGAAGCTTTGCAATTTTAAGAGTGCTGCATCCCTCTGCATGATATCTCACTATTTTTGACTTTTCTGAGCCTGTCAAGTCCTTCTTTTGACCCATTTTGCCAAAGGAAAGGAAGTTGCCTAATAATTATGCACACCTGATATAGGGTGTTGATGTCATTAGACCACACCCCTTCTCATTACAGAGATGCACATCACCTAATATGCTTAATTGGTAGTAGGCTTTCGAGCCTATACAGCTTGGAGTAAGACAACATGCATAAAGAGGATGATGTGGTCAAAATACTCATTTGCCTAATAATTCTGCACTCCCTGTATGTTTCAATCCGCAAGTCAGAATTTTTTATTGAAATAGAAGAGAAAGATACTTGAGAACTCACTTAAAATATGTCGTATTTTTTCTTTTTATAGCAGTAGCCATAATTTGTATGACAAAATGTACCCCATTATTTTGTTCCTTTCTAAATTAAATGTTTTAAGTTCTACCAGTTTGACTCAATCAAAATGGCTTCAGGTGTACCACCAAATGTTTGTCATAAGTAGACTGTTAGCACTCTAGTTCTTCTTTAGAACACTCTCTGAGGCTGCAGTAGAGCACAAAGGAACCAGCTGACAGGCTTGCTCCTATTGGAAGTACAACAGGAAGATATTTTAGAACTCGCTTAAAACGTGTCCTAATTTTTCTTTGTACACCACTAATCTTAATTTTTATGACAAAATGAACCCCCTCATTTTGTTCCTTTCTAAATTAAGGGCCTGATTCTAACTTTGGAGGATGGTGTTAAACCGTCCCAAAAGTGGCGGATATACCACCTACCGTATTACGAGTTCCATAGGATATAATGGACTCGTAATACGGTAGGTGGTATATCCGCCACTTTTGGGACGGTTTAACACCGTCCTCCAAAGTTAGAATCAGGCCCTAAATGTTTTAAGTTTGACCAGTTTGATTCAATTACGATGGCTTCAGGTGTGCCACACTTTTGTCAAAAGTAAGACTGTAAGCGCTCTATTTGTTCTTTAGAACAGTGTGGCAGGTTGCAGTAGAACACAGGGGAATCAACTGATAGGCTGCTCCTGTTGGAAGTAAAATTATTACTGAGCATGTCTGACTTTATTCTCATATAGCTGAGAAAGATAGTGTAAATTTACAGAACATATGCTCTCATTTTAACTTCTGGGGCACCTTCCATAATCTCTATGGCAGTGGTTCCCAACCTGTGGTCCGCGGACCCTCAGGGGTCTGAGACTCATTTCCAAGAGGTCCGCAGGCCTGAGCCGGGAGGAAGGCACTTCTCCAGCTGGTGTCTCTGACAAACGTGTGCATGTTTTAAAAATATTTTTGGTTTCACTTGTTCAGCAGTTTTGGAAGCACTGCAAACTTCCTCCTACATACAGCAGCTTTCGGACAAAAATAAAAGCGTCAAGATTACTCTAGTGATTAATGTCCCTGCTGGAGAGAGATGGGAGTTTTGTCTAGTGGCAGTTTTGAATCAAAGGTAGCACCGATGGTTAATACACCTGCTGCAAACATGTATCAGGCAAAGAACAGTATTTTATGTGCATACCACAGTGGGTTACTGCTTTTGTTACTGTGTAGTACGTAATTCACAATCGTAAGCTAGCACGGTGAACTATGAACTCCCATTAAGAAGCTGCATGCAAACTGCAAGTCACAAATTACAAAGCTGTTTTTTTCCCTAGACTTTCAATTTCCCTTATGCTGCTAAAAAAGGTTTGCTTGCATAGAAATACATTCTTATTCTTATAAGTCAACGCTTACCACTATGCTGTGTTCTGAATCCTGAGTTTGTGCTTCTCCAGACCAAGCAATCTTAGAAAATGCCTACCAGTGTGGATGACATGAACCCTACACCTTGTTGTTCCCATGTAAAGTGCTCTGACACCCTACACTGGTCATGAGAGGTGCTATAAAACAAATGAATTTCATGTAATAGAGAGGCTGTGGAGAGATGAGAGGCCCTTATGGTTTTACTTACTTTCCCCACCACATATTTATGTGAAAAAACTTTCTCAGATCTTATCTACCTAAAGATAAAAACAGAAATTGCTTGGGAAATGTTGAATCTGACCTGAGGATTCAGCTTTCCTAAATAAAACTAAACATTGAAAATTTAGTCATCGAGATGCAGCGCCAACCTTCCCATTAAAATCTTTCTCTTTTGCATATTTTTTCAATAGAAAATAATTATATATTTAGTAATTTGAGTATTTGTTCGGTGTGTACTTGTTTGTGTATTTTTTGCAAATTACTGTTTTAATGTCGGAAATTTAAATTGTGCAAGTTGCATGGGGGCCCTGGGCTTCCAGTAAATGATTCAGTGGGGGTTCTCAGGAGTCAAAAGGTTGGGAACCACTGCTCTATGGGAAAATCATGAAAAAACTTTTTTCTCTCAAGCATGATTCATAAAATCCCAGAAGGGTAAAATCACCTTAAAACAAACCACAATTCCTAAAATTAGTATGGTACCATCAACAAACGATTTATATTGTAACTAAAACTAGTTATCACCCTTTATACGTTTCTCCTTTTTGTGACCCTTAAAATCTGCCTTTAACTACAATGCATTTTAATGGGTGCTATCATGTATATTGGTCCCAAGATGACTGCTATCACTTTCTAGTTGAAGTGCTGACAGCCAATCAGATGTCACCATGAGATCTGTGCATAGGCTCTGTCCAGATCTACAAATTTATTTTTCCTTTAATTTCTCGAAAACTACTGAACGGATTTACACCAAATAACAAAAAGCACTTTTTCTGGACCAAGAGCTACCTTCCTGCCAAATTTGGTGTAATTTCATCCAGCAGTTCAGGCTGTAGTCATGTCTAAAATCTCTATGGGGATTAAAATGGGAAACACTTTTTTTTTCTTCCTCTCTCCCCCATGCACTTTTTTTTTTCTTGGCCCTCGCTTGACGGATCACCCTGAAACTTTCCTTGCACAATAAGATTCTTGGGCACACTTTTCTGGAAAATGTTGTGACGAATCGTCAAACAGCGCCAAAGATGGAGCCAAGTCAAAAAACTATTTTTCTATTTAAATCAGGTCCTAACTATAACTACCTGCTGACGACTACTAGTAGGTAATATATGTGTGTCTGTATGTATATCTCCTCCACTGTGGTCTACAGCGCGTTGGGCGGATTCGGTGCTCTTTTTGGCAGGTGGTGCAGCTCTGATAGTAGGACCACACCTTTATGATTCGGTTACACATGATCAAAGTCCATGTTGACCGAACTCGTTGAGGATTTGTTTGCTGACTGATTTTGAATAAAATGGAATCACTTCCACTTGTGAGTGTGTCTCTTATGTTACATGGAGTAAAAATGTTTTGAGTGATATATATTGTGGATCTAGTAATGTTATTAAGTTACTCAACCTATGGACACAGAGACAGGAAGTTTTCTCTGCTCTTTTGTGGTACATTGGGTGTAATGATTAGTCTGCAGGCACTGTTCAAGCACAATCATTAGATGTACAGTGGCAGTAGCGTGCTTCAGAGAGAAATGTTGCTTTCAATAACCTACACCGGGTGCCCAGACAGATTCAATTCATCACCCTTTGTGTCTTATGTCAAACTCGCTCCTACTATGCGTCTATGTGAAACTCTACAAGGGTCGGGTGACTTTTATCTCTAATTGTTCGCCTTTGCCTTATGCGGTCACTGTGTTTTGCTTTTGCAGTGCTCTTCGGATGCAGAGAAGCATGAACTGTTGCAATGTCTTTAGGGTCGAGCGCAAAGCGCTCTGTCCCTGCTGTAATCTCTCTATGGGCTTGTAACCACGCCCATGAGTTGGTTGGTTTGTGGGCTTGCCTTTTAAAATTTGCTTGCTTTCATTAGTGGAAGGCATGCATACATCATGCCTTTTCTGGTGTTTGGCCCTCCTCAAGTGCACCTGCCAACTACTGAAAACATACGAGGCTCTGTGTTTTCTGTATGGTTTCTGGGCTGCTTTTTTCTATTTATTTCCTACACAGTGCGATCTCGCTGGGCAATAGTCGAGCACTTTGCATCTCATCAGCCCTGTTACATGGATAATTGCATTTTTGCCAATAATACGTTTGACTGCGAGTGAACTTCTGTTTTACATTTTATTTTCAATTAAAGTTGCAAGAAATGTCCAGTTAGGAATTTACAACGCAAGTAGCTCTTACGTGAGCAAACGCAAGACCCATTGCATTGCAAATGCTTGTTATAGATGTTATTGGCATAGGTGGAGTTGTCATCAGCAATGATTTTGTCACATTTTCAGTGCGACTCGAGAAGACATTATAGGCAGCTGAGTGGTTTTGGTGAGGCGTGGGCGCTAGAAAATGAGATTTGAACCATGTGGACACTGATGTATTTGAGTTGCCCAGGTGGAGGGCAGGTTGAGAGGAGAGATGGATGTATTATCTGATAACCTGTTCTTTTCCAGGGGTTGCCAGGTCCAGATTGGTTCATGGCAGGACTGAAGTTATACCTCAAAGCTTTAGCAAACAGATCTTTAGGCTACTTCCCAAAGCTGCTGGTGTGATTATTGGTGAGAAGCTGTTTGTTCATGAGTGTTTCTGGTGAGAGATACCACTTTTGATGATTTACAGTGTGGCACAGAGACCATGAGCTACTGTAATGTTGGTTAATTATGTTTCTCGTGAGCCATCAAACATGCGAAGGAGCATGCATGTAGGTGGGAGGTATTTGAAAATGGGAGAGTGGGTAATGATATTGCATTAGGTGGTGCTAGGTTAATCTTTCATTGTTTTCATGCTTTATTACTATGCTTCGGAATCTAGATAAGTTGTCAGCAGCGGAGCAAAAACATTTCCACCTGAAAGGGATGCTTCGCCTTTGCCATCCCTCACTTTGGCTCCATTGTTATGGGACTAGAATTTGCTTAGAGCAGATTCTTGCATTGGGAAAGACCTGGGGTGCATTCTGTGGTTAGGGACAGTTCAACTGGTTCTGCTGTTTCCATAGCAGACTGAAGTCCGATGAAGCTTGCACGAAAGCGTTACAGGTATTGTCATGATGTACTGTAACTGTGGTAAGAAATAGTAATGAACTGATTGGGAGTGTGTTTGCCTCAGGGAAAGGTACCGTAATTGTTAATTAACACATGTAAAGTGCATAGTCGGCCATTAGTATGGCATTGTAGTCCTTCTAATATTCCAGGTGAATATTTTACAGCTGGTTCTGGGGTTTTCTTCAGAGACTGCAGTGTAATTTGGTTTGTGGACGGTTGACCAATAGAGGTCATAGGAATGTGCATCTATTAGGTGAATATGTTCGTTTTGATGAGAAGTGAGCTTGATCAGTAAGACTGAAGGTCTATGTCAATCTCTTTGTAAACATTCTCCTTAGTTGTCCATGCCCATTGCTCATCAGATGTTTGTGTGTGATAGCTGGTGGATGCAAGTACCATTGCGAGCCTTAGTAACCACTTAAATACTTATTTTTCAGTTTTGGCTGCCCATTTTAAATTTTCTCTTGCAATGTGTTCTGTTGTATGATGCTATGTGTTGTGTGCTGGTAAACAGTGCTGTTAAGAGCACAGTGATGCCCAACTATTTAGTGTGTCTGTGCTGTGCTGTATACTTGCATAGCGTCCTGCTTAATGTGTAGTGATGTTACATGAATGGCGTGCTACTGGAAATGAATTGTTTTGTGGGCTTTGGATCATCTTATTAGCTCATGAATAGTTGCCTTTCTTCGTGATCTTATTTACTTGCTTATTAGCCAATGGCTGTCCGTTCCCTCCTCTGCAGTATAGCTGTTTTACAGTGAGGCTGATTTTATTAATTGTATTTTGCCACTGCTTCTTTCAGTAGTTATTGGGTGTGTGTTATTGTTCCCTCACATTTGTGCTGCTTCTCCTTCCCACATCAACAACAAATGTTGGCAAAGCTAAAAGGTCGGATTATACCTTTCAAAGCTAATTCCTAATGGCTTGCCCATTGCTTGTTTGAGCGTACGTGCATTGTTGCTTGTAATGAGACCTGTTGACTGCAACGCGAATAATACAATTCAATCTTTGCATTGCTAAAAGAGCTAATTTACCATTTAGTTATGTCAGGAATTCACAGAGAAACAGTTAATACGTTACCAGCCCTTCCACATGATGAAACGGCTAATGTGTGCGGTCATTGTTGCTATTATCCAGTCGTGAGCCACTACTTTGGCTGTACTGATTTAAAGTTATCCATTCCGTAGATAAAATATTGTGGTGATCTGTCTGCCTTTGGAGACTCCAATGTTGTCACGGGCAACTCTGGACTGGTATGGTAGCACTTACTTTCATGAGTAGCTGTTTGGATCATTGACTTCTGGGTGTCCCTCTTGCTATCACTACACACAATATAAGAGGCTAGAGATACCTCTCTCCGATCTTTCTCCGATCTTTCTCCTCCCTTAGCTCAAACACACAAAAGAAATTGAAGAGGTATAGCTGCAAGATCAATATCTTCCCTGGAATTGCAATTATAGGATAAATGTGCCCTCACCCAATAATAGTGGCATGGTTCATCATAGGGCTGCTAGAGCACACCCCGTGCTACAGCAGGAGTGGAGCAGTGTTCAATTTTTAATGTATTTGTGCTTTTCTCATTAATCTATTGACAAATATGTGACTACGGTGAGATGCTCCCGCTCCTACCCCGGCTCAAAAAATAACTTATAGGTGTTGGGAGAACTACTCTTAAGGTTGAGTAATAGAAGTGACAAGTAAGGTCACGGTGTGGTGGATTTTGATAATCACATTACATTGTTCACTGACAGAATGCCCGAGTGACAGTGACGAGAGGGATCTCTTAGTCCTAACAAAGGCCTTTTGACCACTGTTTGGCAACCAAAGACCGGCTGAAACATGTGTTGAGGATATATCTCTGAGAGATGGTACGGTGTTAAGATCCTGGGACCATCCACCTTCTATTTTCTTTTAACCCTGTCCAGGGATCCCTGAATAAAGTGTACCATGTTACAGTGGGTATTTCTGAATCCCTTATGAGATTATGAATAATTAGAAAAGCACATACATGAACAATTATGCATTGCTCCACGTCTGCTGTTGGGTACACAGGATGTGTCGTAGCAGTCCTATAATGAAGCATATCTCTATTAGTGGTTGAGGGCACTTTTATCCTACAATTGGGATTCCAGGGAAGATAATGTCCCTCTTGCTCCCTGGACCACATTCTGCCATTTCTGAAAGTTTAGTTTCGTCTTCTGTTCCAGTTTCATCACTAAAATGTTCTCCTTTTATCTTACACCCACAGGCGATACCTATGGTCTCCTGATCCGGGTAAGTCTGCTTTGCAGAAAACCCATCCTTCCTTGGAACTCACCAGCTCTTTCATCATGAAACCTATGTTCTTTCTGAAACCCTACCCATCATATCTCACCTCAATCTGCTCGGTGGAGTCACCAGGCATAAATAATCACGCACAGCTTACTTCAGTACTCGCTGTTTTTTTTTAACTCCAAGTAGTGAAGGGTTGTTGTGTGGGGATTAAGGGCCAGATGTAGCAAAGAACCAATTTGCGACTTGCAAATTGCGAGTCCCTGCGACTCGCAATTTGCAAGTCGCAAATTGGTATGCAGTACGGTGTCTCAGACACCGACTGCGACTCGCTATGGGGTCGCAATGACCCACCTCATTAATATTCATGAGGTGGGTCGCAAATTGCGGCCCCATAGCGAGTATAGGCACTCGCAAACATGGAGGCCTGCTGTCGTCAGCAGACCTCCATGTTCGTGACTGCTTTCAATAAAGCAGTTTTTTTTTTTTTTTTTAAGTGTAGCCCGTTTTCCTTAAAGGAAAACGAGCTGCACTTAAAAAAAAAAAAAAGAAACCTTTAGTTTCGTTTTTTTTTTCAGGGCAGGTAGTGGTCCCTTGGACCACTACCTACCCTGAAAAAATATTTTTGGGTCCATTCACAAAGTGGAAGGGGTCCCATTGGGACCCCTTCCAATTTGCGAGTGGGTTACCATCCACTTGAAGTGGATGGTAACTGCGACACCATTTGCGACCGCATATGCAGTCGCAAATGGTATTGCATACCACTCAGAATCGCAAATAGGAAGGGAACACCCCTTCCTATTTGCGATTCAGAAATGCATATTGCGAGTCGGTACTGACTCGCAATATGCATTTCTGCATTGGGAAACGCTATTAACGACTCGCAAACGGCATTTTTTGCCGTTTGCGAGTCGCTAAACGTTTCCTGCATCTGGCCCTAAGTGCCTGATTTAGAGTTTGACAGAGGAGTTACTCCGTCACAAACATGACAGATATCCCGTCCACCGTATTACAATTTCCATAGGCCATAATCAGGGCCACTGGAATTATGCGGCAGAGGAGGGCCAAATTGTACGGCAGGGTTGAGTAAATTATGCAGCAAGAAAAGGCAAATTATGCAGCATATTTTTTGATAGTATTACTATTTCGTCATTTTCAAACTTGTTAACATTGTCTGTGCATTGTTGGGCCTCATTAGTACCGGTTTAACTCCCAAATATAGCAATATAGCACCAAAAATGTAACTTTGCAACAGGCTTTCCATGGAGCTGCAATGCATGCAGTGCATTTTTAGTAACTTTTGAACCCGCTGAGCCAGAAACAAAATGTTTTTTGCTAAAATCTGCAGCTTATGGGGCATATCTGTAAGTATGCAAAAATCGCCGCAGCCGCAGAGTCGCATAATTCCAGTGGCCCTGGCTATAATGAAATTGTAATATAACGGACGGGATATCAGTCACATTTATAACGGAGTAACCCCCTCCACGAAAGTTTAAATTAGGCCCTAAACATGGTTAGTCCACGAACTTTGTCTCATTAGACCATGTTTCCATGGTCTGGATGAAGGATTCCTGGACTGTTTTTCATGCACAGATTGTCACTTGCAAAACCTATCTTGCTGTGTGGGTGGGAAGGTGGTGATAGCATTTGGTCATGATAACCTGTGACAGCAGTATATTGCAGTATTGAGTATATTGTCTTATTTGGGGTAGGGGACATGACATCTTCTTTTTGAACAGTTTGTATAACATATTGATTTTTGACCTTGTGTGGGCCAGGGATGGGGTGGCATAGATTTGGCAATAGTTTTTTTTTAGCTATTCCTCTTAAGGAGCCTGTAGTCCATGGGATTGGATATAGAATTGACATATATGGGCCAGCATGTCTATGATAGGGTAGCTGAGGACTGGCCCGAAAAGGTCTGAGGTCTGTCTGGGCACACTGTTACCAGATGCAGGTGTAAAGTCAGTTCAAAAGGTCTATACTACTTATGTCCAAATAATGCATAGTTTGGGTGGAGACACCTGAAGTTCTACCATCTTCTGGTTACATATGGAGTTCAAGCTCATTGGCTTCTTGCAGTGGAGTGACAATCATTTCCATACCCAGGTAAACCGGTGCAGGGAAGTGCAGGCTGTTTTATGGCTTGGATGGCTTGTGTTGGGTATGTCTGGAGATCGAAAGGGCGTCAGCAGTGCTTCTGGCAGTTTTATGTGACTTTATCTTATATGTAACAAGGCACTGTTTTGGAAAACTGAAACGTATTCTGCATCCTGTTCCTTTGAGCTTATTAATCTGTTTCTGTACTTAATATATAGGCATGTAACACATGTGGTTTCCTTTTATTTTCTCTATATTTATTTGGTGGGACGGAAAAGTCCTCTGCATTCTAAAGGACGTGTACCCTTCCCCTGAGTGCCCATTTATACTGTTGTCTGGATCCTTTATGATGATTTATTTTGTCTTAGGCAAACATAGATCATATGTGTGCGGACCATGACGTAGGCCTGTCTCTCTGATTGCGATCTTGTTGGACCAGGAGGGGTGCCCAAAGCAGTACCTCCATAGTGGTGGAAAGCTACCACCTTCCCCAGGAGTTAAGCAGCACAAGCTTAGTGTTTGCAGCATACTTTGTAGTGATCAGTAGTAGTGAACATGTTATTTTTACCCTGTGTCACTAGAATGAGACTTACAGGCTCATCAGCTTTCTAAAGGTTTTTCTGCTATGTGCTCTACTCACCCTTGGCCTACATTTGGTAGATGTGAAGCAATGTGCAGTGCAGGAGAAGGGACTCGGGGATGGATATATGTGTGCCTAGGAAGGGTACAGTGCAGGGGAAGAGCAGTGCTGTGCCGTATATGTTTTGTTGGTGCATGTACTGAGTGCATGTATGCCGGCTTGGAATTCATTACATGAGAAGATGCAGTGCTGTGCACTGCATGCACAGTGAAAGTATGTTCTGGATGTGCTTGTATGAATTATAATACATACAGGGTGAAGTATTGTTTAGTGCACATGATGATTGTCTCTCTTCTGGCAGCATGTGTTTGCAATTAGCACACCCTGGTACTATACAGAAAGGCAATAGTAGTAAGCAGTGTGTGCAAACTGAATGTGTGTGTCTGTAGTGGCACAATGCATGACGGCGATCCTACTGGAGATTGTGTGCTATGAATCTACACTGAGTGCAAGAGTGCCTACAAGGATACATTATATGCATGACCCTGGCTGCATTCCTGTGCTCTTTGTGGGACACCCCCTGGATGAAGAGGGGGAATTTAGTCTTCTCTTACACTCAAAATTGTGCTCTTTGATTCAGTGATATATCACAAGGATGGGGCCTGAACAAATCTCAGGAAAGCAGATGGGGCTGATAAGGGAATCATAAAGAGTAGGGCTGGGAGCCTGCAATGAACCTTTTGATGCACATATCACGTTGGCTGACATTCAGGTATGCACTTTGGCCTCTCCAATGAATTGTGTTGTGGATCAATTAACTTTGGAGTCTTGACTAGGGTGGCACACCCTTTCAAGGGGAAAGAAGAAAAAGAGAAGTGGACACTGCAGACTTCAAAGTCTCAGAACCTAAATCACGTTTTGTTGTCTTGAAATGATGAAATGGGCTGTTAGCAGATCTGTGTACAGACCATAATTTAAAGGTTATTGGTGGGCCAATTGCGGCAAATGGTGGGCTCTTTAAGGGACACTCGTGCCAGCTTTTTAGATCTGGCATTAGCCAAAGCCTTTTGATTTTTCTAAAATGAAAAGAAGTGTTTTATCATATACCTCTAGGGGTTTTCACATAGCTCTCTTCTACTATTGATATGTTGTTGTTCACAGTTTTTATCCACTCGCTAACAAATATAGCGTGGGACAATGATAGTCAACTTTAGCCAATGGCTTACTTCGCTTTCTGTGATGGGGTTCTGTCCTTTCTCAGACAACACATCCACACACAAAGTAGTTCTCCTCAGTGCCAGTGACTGCTATAAAATTGTGTTTTTGAGACCAAAACAATGTGTACTTTTAGCCAGTGTTTATTTTATATTGGTTTGGCTCCAACAGCCCCCGACATTAAAGTTTTACAAAAAAAATGTCAAAACGAGCATTGGAAGAGCCAAAAGGCTTGCAGTTAAACCAACACCAAATCTATTGGTTTTGCCAGCACTTGTTCAAACTAATATAATATGTCCGATGGCATGTGTAGCTGCAGCTTATACATGCTTTGCATAAGTCCGCTATCTAGTGTTGGGCTTGGAGTGTTTCAAGTTGTTTTTCTTCAAAGAAGGTTTTTTGAGTCACGAGATCTAGTGACTCCTCCTCTCGGTGATAGTGCACATGGGCATCGAGTCCTTTGTTAGATTGTTTCCTTTCCACTTTTGGGTTTGGACGTGTTTCCTCTCGCTCTGTTAGATCTCGGTTCGGTACTTGTTTTGCTTTACTTTCGACTGAGCCAAGAGATACACACTGAAAAGAGTTGAAAAGATTCTCTGGAGTGCACTTCTTAATCTGAAGAAGACATTTATTATAGCTTTTTGCAAGGTTCGTTAAGGAAGGTTTGAATAGTAAAAAGTGTACTTCCAAAATGTGCAACAACGTGAGACTATGTATAAAAAGTCTTCAATCTACAAACAGCAGATATATACATGCAAAGATACAACCACTTATATATTGATATATAGATATATATTCATATGCAATGCAAAGCAAATAATTAACAAAAATTCATCACCGTAGGGCCTGCCAGACGTTTCATCTTTCTCATGCCAGCAAGAAGACGACCCCTGTTCAACTGCGAGAAAGAGATCCTCACCCTCATGGGAAAATGTCAGGCATTTGACGGCCAGTCCTGACCAAGGTCTCGGAATTCATCGCTACTGAGCAGAGCCATCTTTTTATATCTTAAACAATCACGAGAGAACCTTCCAGAAAGCCCTCCCTCTCAGATGGAAATATAAAAATTGCTGGCTTGTTTAGGTAAACCTTGACAGGAATGTGTTGGGAGCTGGCCATCGTTCCGAGACACGCCCTTCAAGGTCAAACTGTTCTCTTGCCTATGATAAACACTAGCTTGTTACGGCCTTATCGTACTAACTGCTCACCTCCTACATGTCGTGTACCAGCCCTGGCTCTTCAGTGAGAAGAAAAACACGTAGAAATAGAAAAACACATTGCATAACATGTTGCCACAGAAAAATATTTAACGTGGAGGCAAAGCGAAGCTGAACCAAAATGGAGTCTAGATCGAATACAAAATGGAGTCTGTAACCAGTGACCACAAAAATGACAATAGGCAGCTAAGGTAAGCCAGGTGCAAAGCACTGTGACACGACATCAGTGGTCAATACTCAAATACCATTACAGTACTATCTTAACTTCTTTCTTCTTTCTCTAAACTTTGGTATCGTTTTCAATCACATTTTCTCACTTATGTTCGATCCGATTGTATCATCTGGGTGGATTAAACACCCTTTTGGGCGACCACACCCTTCTCAGGCCTACCGCGACTTGTGGTTGTAGAATGATGTCAGGCTGATGGATCGGACTCCGTTTTGCTTTTGCCCTCGGTGTCACGCCAAGTTCCCTTACACCGACCAACACTTGGTGTGCAACCTCTGCCTCTCTCTGGATAACAAGGAGGAAAGCTGTGAAGCGTGCTGATCCTTTCATTCCAAGAAAACTCTATGGGATCAAACAGCGCGTCGGTTAGAGATGGCATCTAAGTCGTCGGAACAAATGCCCTAACATTTACAGAGAGGAACAAGCTCAGACTGCAGTTTCCATTGCAGATTCTGATTCCAACCGAGAGTTGGTCTTGGGTCTCCCACTGCTTACCATGGTCAGACCTAAAAAATACATTCCGATGACCAACCCTCGGGTTCGGCACCGAAAAAGACCAAGGTGCATTCAGTGTCGACGAACAGTGTTCCACATCTGTTTCGGGATCGTAAGAGTGGAGACCTCCACCTCGGAGCCAAAACACCCATCTTCCCCCTCCAAGCCGAAACACCCATCATCCATTTCAGAGCCGAAAAAACTACCATCCATTTTGGAGCCGTCATTCTCGGCCAAAATAAAACATTCGGTCTCCAAACTTTCAGAGCTAAAACCTGTGGGAGGGATTTATGCTCCCAACTACAGAGGAGTCTTCAGAAACAAGGCCAATACTTGAAGTGATGGATGCTAAGTAGCGCAACATCCAAACCCTAAAAGATACTGGAAGGATTATTGCTTCTCCTTCTACAACTAAAAGGAAATTAACTTTCCAAGAGACTTTAGAAGCTGGGCCTCCACCTGCAAAAATATTCAAGCACAAGGAGAAACCAAAGGAAGTACATCAGCCTTCATCACCGTATTCTCCTTTGCTTCCTGCTTCTCCACCTCCTACTATTCCACCACCACCTTCACCTACACAATTTTCTCCACAATCCCCTGTTTCTTCACGTGGTGATCAGTTGAGTAACACTCCTTACAATGAGAACCCATGGGATTTGTATGACTCAGACCCTATTCCATCCAATGATCCTGATTTATACCCCGCTAGGCCATCTCCACCTGAAGACACCACTGCCTATAATCAGGTCATTGCTAGGGCAGATGCATATCACAATGTGCAGTTGCATTCAGATCCCATAGAGGATGATTTTTTATTTAACTCACTATCATCTACGCACAAGGAGTGTCAATGCCAACCAATGCTCCCAGGCATGCTTAAACATGCAGATAACATTTCTAAGGAGCCCGTGAAGGCTAGGGTTATACACCAAGGTTGGACAAAAAATACAAACCTGCACCTTCAGATCCACTCTTTATCACACAACAATTGCCACCTGACCCTATTGTTGTTAGTGCAGCAAGGAAAAGGGCAGATAGTCAGTCCACCGGGGATGCTCCTACCCCAGATAAAGAAAGCCTTAAGTTTGGTGCAGCAGGGAAGAGAGTGGCAACTCAAGCTGCTAATCACTGGAGAATTGCCAACTCCCAGGCTCTTTTAGCCAGAAATGATGGAGCTCATTGGGATGAGATGGAGGAGCTATTATAATACCTTTCCACCCGAACACCAAAAAAGGGCACAGCAGATAGTTACAGATGGCCAGGCTATCTCCAACAACCAAATTAGATCTGCCCTAGATGCAGCAGACACTGCAGGAAGGGATATTAATACTAGTGTGGTTATCAGAAGGCATGCATGGTTGTGAACTTCAGGGTTCAAACCTGAGATACAACAGGCAGTACTAAATATGCCTTTTGACAAACAGCACTTATTTGGTCCAGAGGTGGATACCACCGTAGAAAAATTGAAAAAAGGCTCTGAGACAGCTAAGGCTATGGGTGACCTTTATACTTCACCTGCTCGGGGTACTTTGAGCCCCAGTTCAGAGGTGGTTTTAAACCATCAACATCAGAGCCCGCTGCATCCCACCAAAAGCAGGGACAACAATATTACACTAGAGGGTCTTTCAGAGGATCCTACAAGGGAAACAACTTTAGAGGTAGAGAAAAATCCACCACCACAAAAGGTGCCTCCACCTCGAACAAACAGTGACTTTCTGCAGATCCCCACATAGTATACATTTCCTGTGGGAGGAAGACTGGAAAATTTCTACCATCAGTGGCACAACATTACATCAGATCAATGGGTGCTGTCAATTATCCAAAATGGTTATTGCCGAGAACTCATTACTACTCCACCAAACATCCCCCCCTTGCTCGCACAGGCTTTCTCTAGAACACCTCAGTTTGGTAAAACAAGAAGTAAATCACTTCTACTGAAAGGTGCACTAGAGATGGTACCTATACCTCAACAAGGGGCAGGAGTATATTCTCTATACTTCCTCACACCAAAAAAGGTTGGTACTTTCAGACCAATCCTGGATTTCAGACCTCTCAATCAGTACATCCTGTCAGAGCAATTCCACATGGTCACTCTTCAGGACGTCATTCCCCTGCTACAAAAACAAGAATACATGACAGCATTAGATCTAAACGATACTTACTTCCACTTTCCCATTCATCGCAAATACCTAAAATATGTGATAGAAGGCAAGCACTACCAGTTCAAAGTGCTACTCTTTGGGGTAACAGCACCAAGGGTATTCACCAAATGCCTAGCAGTGGTTACAGCAGACCTCAGAAGGCAACATATACATGTCTTTCCCTATCTGGACGACTAGCTCATAAAAGCCAGCACCAATCAAACCTGTCGATAGCACACACAATACACAATCGATACCCTACACAGTCTAGGGTTCACAATCAATTACCACAAATCTAATCTGCAGTCAGTGCAAATACAATCATAACTGGGAGCAATTCTGAACACTCAATCAGCATTAGCATACCCAAACACACAGAGAATTCAAGCTTTCCACAATCTCATATCTCAGCTACAATGCATTCAAACTTACACAGTAAGGTTTATCATGAAACTGTTGGGATTGATGGCATTGTGCATAGCAATAATACCCAATGCACGTCTAAACATGAGACCCCTACAACAGTGTCTCTCGCAACAATGGTCTCAGGCATAGGGTCAACTTCACGATCTAGTGTTGTTGGACCGCCAAACTTATAACTCTCTTCAATGGTGGAATCACACCAACATATCAAAAGGGCGGCCATTTCAGGACCCTGTCCCACAGACCATAATCACCACCAATGCAGGGAGGATGGAACTCAATTCAACAAACATACCACATAAATCACTTGGATTTGCTAGCAGTGTTCCTAGCACTCAAAGAATTCGAGCCACAGATCACACACAGAACAGTGTTGATAGGGACAGACAACATGACAACAACGTATTACTTGCAAAAACAGGGAAGGACACACTCAATTGTTCCTTTTAGCACAGACAATTTGGAAATGGACAATTCACAATCTCATTCAACTACTAGCAGAATATATCCCAGGGATACACAACCAACCAGCGGACCTCTTAAGCATGACGCAGCAACAAACACAGGAATGGGAGATTCACCCACAAGTGATTCAACATTACTTTCGCATGTGGGAAACACCAAACATAGACTTTTCGCAACAAGTGAAAACGTAAAATGCCCAAACTTTGCATCCAGGTACCCACACCCTCAATCCAAGGGAAATGCTCTATTGATCAATTGGTCAGGGATATTTGCTTACGCTTTTCCCCCTCTCTCACTAATTCCATTTCTGGTCAACAAGATTCGTCACACTTCCCTCACTATGATGCTCATAGCTCCCACGTGGGCACGTCAGCACTGGTACACAACACTATTGATTCTATCTGTAGTATCAAATCACAAGCTCTCAAACAGTCCAGATCTGTTTACTCAAAACAAAGGTCAAATCAGACATCCCAATCCCAGTAGGCTCAACCTGGCTATTTGGCTCCTGAGGTCATAGAGTTTGGATATCTACACTTTCCATCAGGATGTATGAACATTCTAAAGGAAGCTCGCAAACCTACAACCAGACAGTGCTATGCAGCTAAAGGGAAACGTCTTGTATATTATTGTCAGCCCAAAAATATTGATCCATTTAAAGCATCAGTATAGGATATTGTTTATTTGCCCAACTTACATAAAGAAAATCTTGCATACTCATCTATTAAAATTCATTTAACAGCAATATCAGCTTACCTCCAAAACAGACAGCATTCTTATGTGTTTAGAATTCCTCACATAAAAGCTTGTATGGAAGGCCTTAAAAGAGTTATTCCACCTAGAGCTCCACCAGCTCCTGCCTGGAATCTTAACATTATATTCACAAGACTTATGGGTCCACCATTTGAACCCATGCATTCTTAGGCTCTTTAATTTCTCTCATGGAAGGTTGCTTTCCTAGTAGCAATTACTTCTTTAAGGAGAGTTAGTGAAATTCAAGCATTCACTTTAGGAAAACCTTTCTTCCAAATTCACAAAAATAAAATTGTACTTAGGACAAACCCGAAATTCTTACCCAAAGTGGTTTCACCATTTCACATTAATCTGTCAGTGGAATTGCCATTCTTCTTTCCACAGCCAGATTCAGTTGCTGAAAGAGCTCTTTACACTCTTGATGTCAAAAGAGGTCTCATGTGTTATGTAGATAGGACAAAAGATTTCAGAAAATCTAAACAACTTTTTGTGGCTTTTCAGCAAACTCATAAGGGTAATCCTATTTCAAAACAGGGATTAGCTATATGGATAGTAAAGTGTATTCAAACTTGCTATCCTTAAGCTAAAATACATCTATTAGTAACTCCTAAAGCACATTCTACTAAAAAGAAAGGAGATTCAGTGGCATTCTTAGGAAATATACCAATGGCAGACAAATGCAAAGCAGCCACATGGTCCACACCACACACATTTACTAAAGACTACTTTTTGGATGTGTTATCTCGCCAACAAGCAAATGTTGGTCATGCAGTGCTTAAAACACTATTTCAAGCTACTCCAACTCCTTCAGGCTAGCCACCGCTTACTTAAGGAGGGGACCACTTTTCAGTCTGTGCAAAGCATGTGTCTGCAGCTACACATGCAATTGAACGGAAAATGTCACTTACCCAGTACACATATGTTCGTGGTATGTAGTGTTGCAGATTCACATGCGCCCTCCCTCCTCCCCAGAAGCCTGTAGCCGCTGTAGTACTTTCTTTATGTGAATATGTATATATAGTGCATGGACATCCATATATCTATATGTATGTGTGTATATATATATATATATATATATATATATATGTATATATATTCAACCTATGATTTCCTGCTTTCGGAAAAACGCCTCTGCCACACGATGTCTTCTTGCAAGTTTCTTTAATTAGGCAAACACACAATCACCCAACGCGTTTCAGGAGTCCCGGCTTCCTTGTTCATGAGTAATTTGAGTCCCTACTTCCATTTCTATAAATTACCCCACCAGTGCAAAAAACATAAAAAACTGACTACTATCATTATTATAAATACGGCGGCCATCTTTAAACATGTCTTTTAAACATATTTCATATATCATTATACTGAACAGGTCATTTACTACATACGTTATTAATTTTCAAAGCGTCAATTCACGACTAACACCTACTACCCTTCGCTTTCGTGCATATTGATCACAATTGACAGCAATTAATCTTCATGATATAAACCATCAACAACACTGTCAGCTTTTTATACAATATTGTCCAAATATGTTGTTTCATGCTCTTTGTAATATCAGCGATATATTGCATTTTTTTAATTTATTAAATTTCTTTTGAATTTCTTTTAAATGTTAACTTTCCCATCTCATTATTACCAGCTAAGGCAATATTAATGCTATATTAGTAAACCTAATCCCCACAGGGAATTAAATTTCAAACATCCTCAAAAAAAAAATGTTTCTCAATTTCTCAAGCATCTGAACAACATAATCGCTGATTGTTGCTGTAATACATATTTTAAAGTAATCAGACTAATTAACCCCTTCGCTGCCAGGCCTTTTCCCCCTCCTGTGCCAGGCCTTTTTTTGCCTATTTGGGGCAGTTCGCGCTTAGGCCCTCATAACTTTTTGTCCACATAAGCTAACCAAGCCAAATTTGCGTCCTTTTTTCCCAACATCCTAGGGATTCTAGAGGTACCCAGACTTTGTGGGTTCCCCTGAAGGAGGCCAAGAAATTGGCCAAAATACAGTGAAAATTTAGTTTTTTTTAAAAAAAATGGGAAAAGTGGCTGCAGAAGAAGGCTTGTGGTTTTTCCCCTGAAAAAGGCATCAACAAAGGGTTTGCGGTGCTAAACTCAGCAGCTTCCCAGCTTTCAGGAACAGGCAGACTTGAATCAGAAAACCCAATTTTTCAACACACTTTTGGCATTTTACTGGGACATACCCCATTTTTGCAATTTTTTGTGCTTTCAGCCTCCTTTCAGTCAGTGACAGAAATGGGCATGAAACCAATGCTGGATCCCAGAAACCTAAACATTTCTGAACAGTAGACAATATTCTGAATTCAGCAAGGGGTCATTTGTGTGGATCCTACAAGGGTTTCCTACAGAAAATAACAACTGAAAAAGAAAAATATTGAAATTGAGGTGAAAAAAACATCAATTTTTCTCTACGTTTTACTCTGTAACTTTTCTCTGCAATGTCAGATTATCAAAAGCAATATACCGTTACGTCTGCTGGACTCCTCTGGTTGCGGGAATATATAGGGCTTGTAGGTTCATTGTGAGAAGGTAGCCTCTTTCTAGCCTTGTTACCCCCACTTTTGGCCTGTTTGTGAGTGTATGTCAGGGTGTTTGTCACTGTTTTCACTGTCTCACTTGGATCCTGATAGCCAGGCCTCAGTGCTCATAGTGAAAACACTATGTTTTCAGTATGGTTGTTATGTGTCACTGGGATCCTGCTGGTCAGGACCCCAGTGCTCATAGGTTTGTGGCCTATATGTATGTGTCACTGGGACCCTGTCACACAGGGCCCCAGTGCTCATAGGTGTGCATGTATATGTTCCCTGTGTGGTGCCTAACTGTCTCACTGAGGCTCTGCTAACCAGAACCTCAGTGGTTATGCTCTCTCATTACTTTCAAATTGTCACTAACAGGCTAGTGACCAATTTTACCAATTTACATTGGCTTACTGGAACACACTTATAATTCCCTAGTATATGGTACTGAGGTACCCAGGGTATTGGGGTTCCAGGAGATCCCTATGGGCTGCAGCATTTCTTTTGCCACCCATAGGGAGCTCTGACAATTCTTACACAGGCCTGCCACTGCAGCCTGAGTGAAATAACGTCCATGTTATTTCACAGCCATTTTACACTGCACTTAAGTAACTTATAAGTCACCTATATGTCTAACCTTTACCTGGTAAAGGTTAGGTGCAAAGTTACTTAGTGTGAGGGCACCCTGGCACTAGCCAAGGTGCCCCCACATTGTTCAGAGCCAATTCCCTGAACTTTGTGAGTGCGGGGACACCATTACACGCGTGCACTACATATAGGTCACTACCTATATGTAGCTTCACAATGGTAACTCCGAATATGGCCATGTAACATGTCTATGATCATGGAATTGCCCCCTCTATGCCATCCTGGCATAGTTGGCACAATCCCATGATCCCAGTGGTCTGTAGCACAGACCCTGGTACTGCCAAACTGCCCTTCCTGGGGTTTCACTGCAGCTGCTGCTGCTGCTGCCAACCCCTCAGACAGGCATCTGCCCTCCTGGGGTCCAGCCAGGCCTGGCCCAGGATGGCAGAACAAAGAACTTCCTCTGAGAGAGGGTGTGACACCCTCTCCCTTTGGAAAATGGTGTGAAGGCAGGGGAGGAGTAGCCTCCCCCAGCCTCTGGAAATGCTTTGTTGGGCACAGATGTGCCCAATTCTGCATAAGCCAGTCTACACCGGTTCAGGGACCCCTTAGCCCCTGCTCTGGCGCGAAACTGGACAAAGGAAAGGGGAGTGACCACTCCCCTGACCTGCACCTCCCCTGGGAGGTGTCCAGAGCTCCTCCAGTGTGCTCCAGACCTCTGCCATCTTGGAAACAGAGGTGCTGCTGGCACACTGGACTGCTCTGAGTGGCCAGTGCCACCAGGTGACGTCAGAGACTCCTTGTGATAGGCTCCTTCAGGTGTTGCTAGCCTATCCTCTCTCCTAGGTAGCCAAACCCTCTTTTCTGGCTATTTAGGGTCTCTGTCTCTGGGGAAACTTTAGATAACGAATGCAAGAGCTCATCCGAGTTCCTCTGCATCTCTCTCTTCACCTTCTGATAAGGAATCGACTGCTGACCGCGCTGGAAGCCTGCAAACCTGCAACATAGTAGCAAAGACGACTACTGCAACTCTGTAACGCTGATCCTGCCGCCTTCTCGACTGTTTTCCTGCTTGTGCATGCTGTGGGGGTAGCCTGCCTTCTCTCTGCACCAGAAGCTCCGAAGAAATCTCCCGTGGGTCGACGGAATCTTCCCCCTGCAACCGCAGGCACCAAAAAGCTGCATTACCGGTCCCTTGGGTCTCCTCTCAGCACGACGAGCGAGGTCCCTCGAATCCAGCGACGCTGTCCAAGTGACCCCCACAGTCCAGTGACTCTTCAGCCCAAGTTTGGTGGAGGTAAGTCCTTGCCTCACCTCGCTGGGCTGCATTGCTGGGAACCGCGACTTTGCAGCTGCTCCGGCCCCTGTGCACTTCCGGCGGAAATCCTTTGTGCACAGCCAAGCCTGGGTCCACGGCACTCTAACCTGCATTGCACGACTTTCTAAGTTGGTCTCCGGCGACGTGGGACTCCTTTGTGCAACTTCGGCGAGCACCGTTTCACGCATCCTCGTAGTGCCTGTTTCTGGCACTTCTCCGGGTGCTACCTGCTTCAGTGAGGGCTCTTTGTCTTGCTCGACGTCCCCTCTCTCTGCAGGTCCAATTTGCGACCTCCTGGTCCCTCCTGGGCCCCAGCAGCGTCCAAAAACGCCAAACGCACGATTTGCGTGTAGCAAGGCTTGTTGGCGTCCTTCCGGCGGGAAAACACTTCTGCACGACTCTCCAAGGCGAGAGGGATCCGTCCACCAAAGGGGAAGTCTCTAGCCCTTTTCGTTCCTGCAGAAACCTCAGCTTCTTCTGTCCAGTCGAAGCTTCTTTGCACCCGCAGCTGGCATTTCCTGGGCATCTGCCCATCTCCGACTTGCTTGTGACTTTTGGACTTGGTCCCCTTGTTCCACAGGTACCCTAGATTGGAAATCCACAGTTGTTGCATTGCTGGTTTGTGTCTTTCCTGCATTATTCCTCTAACACGACTATTTTGTCCTTAGGGGAACTTTAGTGCACTTTGCACTCACTTTTCAGGGTCTTGGGGAGGGTTATTTTTCTAACTCTCACTATTTTCTAATAGTCCCAGCGACCCTCTACAAGGTCACATAGGTTTGGGGTCCATTCGTGGTTCACATTCCACTTTTGGAGTATATGGTTTGTGTTGCCCCTATCCCTATGTTTCCCCATTGCATCCTATTGTAACTATACATTGTTTGCACTGTTTTCTAAGACTATACTGCATATTTTTGCTATTGTGTTTATATATCTTGTGTATATTTCCTATCCTCTCACTGAGGGTACACTCTAAGATACTTTGGCATATTGTCATAAAAATAAAGTACCTTTATTTTTAGTATAACTGTGTATTGTGTTTTCTTATGATATTGTGCATATGACACCAAGTGGTACTGTAGTAGCTTCACACGTCTCCTAGTTCAGCCTAAGCTGCTCTGCTAAGCTACCATTATCTATCAGCCTAAGCTGCTAGACACCCTATACACTAATAAGGGATAACTGGGCCTGTTGCAAGGTGCAAGTACCCCTTGGTACTCACTACAAGCCAGTCCAGCCTCCTACATTCATCAAGAACCCGAGGAACCCAGAGCCAATAAATGAGCTCCACCCTGCAGTGCGTTTTCATTCTATACCGGGTATACAGCAATTCATTTGCTGAAATATAAAGAGTAAAAAATTGCTATCAAGAAAACCTTTGTATTTCCAAAAAGGGCACAAGATAGGGTGTTGAGGAGCAGTGGTTATTTGCACATCTCTGAATTCCGGGGTGACCATACTAGCATGTGAATTACAGGGCATTTCTCAAATAGATGTTTTTTTTACACACTCTCCTATATTTGGAAGGAACAAATGTAGAGAAAGACAAGGGCCAATAACACTTGTTTTGCTAATCTATGTTCCCCCAAGTCTCCCGATAAAAATGATACCTCACTTGTGTGGGTAGGCCTAGCGCCCGCGACAGGAAACGCCCCAAAGCGCAACGTGGACACATCCAAATTTTTGAAAGAAAACAGAGGTGTTTTTTGCGAAGTGCCTACCTGTAGATTTTGGCCTCTAGCTCAGCCGGCACCTAGGGAAACCTACCAAACCTGTGCATTTCTGAAAACTAGAGACCTAGTGGAATCCAACATGGGGTGACTTGCAGGGCTCGGACCAGGTTCTGTTACCCAGAATCCTTGCAAACCTCAAAAGTTGGCTAAAAAAACACATGTTCCTCACATTTCTGTGGCAGAAAGTTCTGGAATCTGAGAGGAGCCACAAATTTCCTTCCACCCAGCGTTTCCCCAAGTCTCCCGATAAAAATGATACCTCACTTGTGTGGGTAGGCCTAGCGCCCGCGACAGGAAACGCCCCAAAGCGCAACGTGGACACATCCACATTTTTGAAAGAAAACAGAGGTGTTTTTTGCGAAGTGCCTACCTGTAGATTTTGGCCTCTAGCTCAGCCGGCACCTAGGGAAAGCTACCAAACCTGTGCATTTCTGAAAACTAGAGACCTAGGGGAATCCAAGATGGGGTGACTTGCGGGGCTCGGGCCAGGTTCTGTTACCCAGAATCCTTTGCAAACCTCAAAATTTGGCTAAAAAAAACACGTTTCTCACATTTCTGTGGCAGAAAGTTCTGAAATCTGAGAGGAGCCACAAATTTCCTTCCACCCAGCGTTCCCCCAAGTCTCCCGATAAAAATGATACCTCACTTGTGTGGGTAGGCCTAGCGCCCGCGACAGGAAACGCCCCAAAGCGCAACGTGGACACATCCAAATTTTTGAAAGAAAACAGAGGTGTTTTTTGCGAAGTGCCTACCTGTAGATTTTGGCCTCTAGCTCAGCCGGCACCTAGGGAAACCTACCAAACCTGTGCATTTCTGAAAACTAGAGACCTAGGGGAATCCAAGATTGGGTGACTTGCAGGGCTCGGACCAGGTTCTGTTACACAGAATCCTTTGCAAACCTCAAAATGTGGCTAAATAAACACATGTTCCTCACATTTCTGTGGCAGAAAGTTCTGGAATCTGAGAGGAGCCACAAATTTCCTTCCACCCATCGTTCCCCTAAGTCTCTCGATAAAAATGGTACCTCACTTCTGTGGGTAGGCCTAGCGCCCACGAAAGGAAATGGCCCAAAACACAACGTGGACACAACATATTTTTTCACAGAAAACAGAGGTGTTTTTTTGCAAAGTGCCTACCTGCGGAGTTTGGTCTCAAGCCCAAGGGGGGCAGAAATGGCCTAAATACAATTTGCCCCCCCAGGGGAGCGACCCTTGCCTGATGGGTCGCTCCCCATCTCTAAAAAAAAAAAAAACAAATTTGCCCCACCTCCCCCCCCGGGAGCGACCCTTGCCTACGGGGTCGCTCCCCCTGCGTGACATTGGCGCCAAAAAACAAATCCCAGGTGCCTAGTGGTTTCTGCCCCCTTGGGGGCAGATTGACCTAAAATCGGCCAATCTGTCCCCAAGGGGGGCAGAAATGGCCTAAATACAATTTGCCCCCCAGGGGAGCGACCCTTGCCTGATGGGTCGCCTCCCCATCTCTAAAAAAAGAAGAAAAAAAAAAAACACAAAAATAAAATTTGCCCTGGCGCCTAGAGGTTTCTGCCCCCCCTAGGGGCAGATCGGCCTAATAATAGGCCGATCTGCCCCCAGGGGGGGGGGGGGCACAGAAATGGCTTAAAATAAATTGCCCCCCCCCAGGGAGCGACCCTTGCCTAAGGGGTCGCTTCACTTGCGTGAAATTCACTCAAAGAAAAAACTCCCTGGTGTCTAGTGGTTTCTGCCCCCCTTGGGGGCAGGTTGGCCTCATCAAAATAGGCCAATCTGCCCCCAAGGGGGGCAGAAATGGCGTAAATATAATTTCCCCCCAAGAGGAGCGACCCTTGCCTAAGGGGTCGCTCCCCACCTAAAAAAAATAAAATTAAACGTAAACAAAAAAAAAAACAATTAGCCCTGGTGCCTAGAGTTTTCTGCCCCCCCCTGGGGGCAGATCGGCCTAATAATAGTTCGATCTGCCCCCAGGGGGGGCTGAAAAGGCCTTCCAGAAAACATGCCCTCCCTGGGAGCGACCCTTGCCCAAGGGGTCGCTCCCTTATGACAATATCACCAACAAAAAAAAAATCCCTGGTGTCTAGTGGGATTTCAAAAGCCGGATTGCAAGCAATCCGGCTTTTGAAACCCTCGGAGAGACTTCAAAGGGAAGGAAATACATTTCCTTCCCTTTGAAGCCCCTCCGGGCCTCCCCCACGTGATTGAAAGAGAAATGCTTAGCATTTCTCTTTCAATTGCGCTGGAAGCTCTGCTTCCAGCGCGATGGTGGAGGCCCCTGTGACTAATCAGCGCGCGCTCACGCGCTGACGTCACAGGGGGGGTTGGGGGGTTCGGGGTGGAAGGGGAAGGTCTTCCCCTTCCATCCCCGCCTTGGGGGGGAGGGGGGTGCACAGGGGGGTGCGCTAGCGCTCCCCCAAGTTCCCCTGTGCCATGGACGAGATGATCTCGTCCAAGGGACAGGGGAACTGTAGCCTTGGACGAGATCATCTCGTCCAAGGCATAGAAGCGGTTAAACACAAAATACTTAGTTTTACTTCACCAATTATTTTCTTATATGATATAGTAGTTCTTTCGCGTTCCGAACGACCAATCGTATTATTCTTCCTTTCTATAAAAATTAAAAAAAAACACCTTTAATTAAAACCAATTATGAAAAAACAATTGTAAAAAAGCATCCTACAAAGTACTTTCCCAGTTACATTTTTTCATTACTTCTCCGAATACATTTATATCACTACTTTATACATATTAACTAGTAACTACTTTTTAAATTTTTCATCTAATTCATCAGATGTATGGCTAATTCTTCATCTTTATTCAGCCCTTCCGGTTCCATAGTGTTGCATTCAATAATTAAGCAGGATTCGAGTTTCCTTAACTCTAATGTGGATATGTATATACACACACACAGTTCTTCACTCCTTACGTCACCCTCCTGCGGGAAGACAATCTAACAAAGGATTCGATGCACATACACACTATCACCGAGAGGAGGATTCACTAGATCTTGTTACTCAAAAAAGCTTCTTAGAAGAAAAACAACTTGTAACTCCCAGCCCAACACTAGACGGCGGACTTATGCAAAGCATGTGAATCTGCAACACTACTTGCCACAAACAGATGTCTACTGGGTAAGTGACACTTTTTATATATATATATATATATATATATATATATATATATATATATATATATATATATATATATATATATATATATATATACGCACACATATATGTATACGATAAAACCAAAGGGAATTAACAGGCACACTCTTTAGCCGCAATTAAATTGTATACAAAACCACACATAAATTCCATTTGCCAACAGCTACTGCTTAAAGTATTGGCCTAGAGAGGAGACCACCCAGGCTGTGTCCTGAGGAAAGACGAAAGCTGCCTCAGGGGTCCCGAGCTTGTGTGTAGTGTTCATTTGTGTTAATCCGGCTTTTGTTGTCGGTGAGTTAGAAAGTCTTGGCTGAGCGATTTATTTATTTTTTTGTGATGGGAGGATTTTAGGAAATTGTATGTGCCACCCACCCCCTATTGTCGTTGCACGACCAAATTATCAAACACCACAAATGATAACCCGGAGAAACAAAGTCAAGTCAGTAGTAAAGGCAGTATAACCTTGATTTGGATTCAGAGCTGTAAACCTGTATTTGGAATATGTACACATTATCACAACACCCCAAGACTGTAGCCACCTAATAACAGGTGGCACCAAGCCTGGTGGTGCCAAGAGGTTGTCTTATAGGGAGCGGGATGAGTGTGGTGGACCCTGACCCTTTGTCTGGATTGGGTTCACCCACAATATTCCTATTGCTCACCTGCATATAAGGCAAGGCCATCACATGAATAGTTAATTAGGGGCCCTTGACCTGTGACTTTCACCACAAACCAGACTAGTTGATGCAAACAAGTGACACCCAGGCACCACCATACTTTATATCTCGATTGCCACATTGACAGCAGAGCTGATGCACATCTGATCGTGTGGGGGGAGGGTGACTTTCATGGGACTGCTACCAAGAACAAACACCAGCCAGGGCAGAGACTGTGCTGTCCCGGCATGCCCACTCTATTCTCTGCAGTAACGAAGCACGGATTGTGAGGTGTGGTAATATCTGTCAACTTGAAGGAGGGTGTGTGTCGCCCCTCGCCTTACACAAGTTCCATCTGCTTTACCCCTCTGCCTTGGAGAGATATTGTTGCTTTATGGCTCACCACATTACTGCCCAGTTTCTCCTATCATCCAGTGTAAATGGTTATTTGTCTCCTGTTGCTTAGCTCACTTCGCCTCTACCTGCCTCCCCCTGTCTTATAACCCTTCTGCATGATCCTTGCTAACTGCTCACGCTCCATTCGGTCCTCTAATTTCGCTCGATGTACAGCACTACATTGCTTTGCAGCTCTGTTTGCGCCCCACAAGTACCCATGAATAAATTCATCTTTGTCGCTCTCTGCCCCCACCTTCACTTCCCTCCGATTTTGCCCCTTTCCTGCTTCTGTTTCTGCATTGTTCTGTCATGTCTGGTGAGCTATCCTGCCATGAAAAAACCTTTATACTAAGTGCTACCTGAAAATAAATGGATTGAGTTGTTGTTTCCACTGTGCTGCTCCCTCTGTAGTTTTAGCGTTCCTCACCGAGTTTGTCTCTTGCACTCTACATTCCCCAAGTCTGCCTTTTTATTGTTTTTAAAATTCGTATCTCATTACGCAGATACCAAATTATCAATATCTGATGCTTTTGTGTTGACCACTTTTAGCTTCTTTCTGTGTTTTGTGGTTTGTGAGGATGGTCCGTATGTCCTGTTGCAGCACACCCTGTTGATGTGACCTTCACATTTTAGGTCAAAGCCTATTTTGTGCACATTCTGAAAACTTTCCGGCAATACATTCCACCCATTGCTTGCAATTGGCTTTGTGGTTTGTAACTCCCATTTTCTGGCTTTCTAGTTTCTTGCTTTATTTGTTATAGGCTGCCCAGCATGTGTTTGTCCTTCTCATGGAGCAAAGCCTGTTCATCAACTACTACGCTGGTTGTATTCATCCAAGAGCCCTCGCTTTATGTAAACATGCCTTTAAATTTTGTTCTTATCTTTTCACATTTGTTGTGCATTCAAAGACAGAGGTCAAATTTCCGGTTCTGTCTTCGAAGGGAACTTGGTGTTTACTTTTTTTTCTCTGACTTCAAAGTGAGAGCATGTTTGTGACGTCTTCCCTGGTACTGGGAAAGAAAAAAAAAATTCTAGCACAAAACACAATGTAAATATCTATAAATTAACTGCACAAATATTTCAGAATATATCAGAACTAGGAAAGAACAAATAAAACATTTTTTGTAATTCGGAGGAGTTGTCGAAACAAATATTTTAATACGATCAAAACAAATCAGTACACTAGGTAATGCCATTCCCACATATTATCGTTTGTGCACTGCATGGTTTTATCAGTAAAGCTATATGTACAAATGTAATGGTAATTTCAATTGCAAATGTGTTGCCTCTAGTGAGCTAATATACCATGCATACTCCAGTCTAAGCCAATCCACTCTGTCACTCCAATCTATGACTCTGTACTTTACTGTATGACATTCCACTCTGCCACAACACTCCACCACACTCTGTGCCACTCTACTCTACGAAATTCTACTTTGACGCTTTATGCCACTCTTAGCCACTCCACACTAAGCCACTCCATTCTACGACATTCTACTCTGTGACTTTATTCTGTTGGGCACTACACTCTCCTGTACACCACTGTCATTTTTGTATTCTGAACAGCAGGCACGCTGGTGTAGTACATGGGTAAAACACATTCGCAAAGCCAGTAGCTCTTGCATAGGTGAGATCTGTTGGATTTGCCAATGCTTGTTCGTCCACCAGTAAAACTTACCGCATGGGGCAATGGTCAGCCATATTCAGCTATTGCCTAACTTTTCTGCGGGTGACAGAGTTCTGTTGAGCAACGCCCACATCCGTACACACAAGAAGTTTTCTTTAGTGAAAGGGACAAGTAGAAAATACTTTTACTTTTCACAAATGATTTTTTTATTTTTTTATTTATTTATGGAGAAAGCCCCAGCATTCCTCACTTCTCAACACAAAAAGTTACAGAAGAAGGATGACACCTCAAGTATTTACAAAGCCAAATGGTTGGCAACCACTCAGATTCATTGACTTTGCTAATGCTAGTTTAATTTGAATATAGAATTTTTCGATTGTAGTGCTAGGGATACCAGCAAGATTTCTAGAGTAACTCAGTGACTGCTTGTAAGTTTCCCTTCTCGTTAATTCCTTTGTTTTGTGGTGTGGCCAGCCCTCTATATTTAAATACTTTTTAATAGCACCTTGGTTAATTATGCGATTTCCTGAGTGAAATTATCTTCCTCTGAGAAGATCTGCTGTTTGTTTTTAGGCATTTCGCTGCCAGGGAGGTTAGACATGGATCTTCTCACCCCCCACGCGCCCCACGGCGAGATCAGTTCGGTGAAACGCCTGCAATAGTAGGGGTTACGAGCAGACACTCAACAAAGCCAGCCTCCAAAATTCAATCTCTGCCCTCCTGCAGAAATGTGTGTAGGAATGAAAGCAGCAGGTGCATTGATGACATTTCCCCAGATATATTGCCTGAATTATCTAGGTCAATAGTTAATGCATTTCTGTAGGGTTTTAAGGATAACTATTTTTATCGGGTCTCGACTACAGATAGCAACTGTTTACGAAATATCTATTGTATACAATACAATATCAATGCTTAAAATGGGCTGTGGGTTAGCCCACTGTTGATCATTGGTTGATTTTCTTGCATTCCTCCATGCTCTTCTTGCTTTAGTATCCCATCATCCCCAGCCCCCAAACCATATATAAATATTAGCATGGTTCATATATATATATATATATATATTTTTATTTTTTATTTGTGAGGGCCTGATAGCTGCACACTGCTACCAGGCGTCTTTTCTTTATTTTTGTGCTTCCAAGCCTGGTTTTTGTGATATAATTTAGTATTAAATGGCATCTTGGAACCATGAATCAAACTTAACAAAGAATAGTTAAAATGGCCACTGTTGAGCTACTATGCATACGCTTGCCTTGTGGTTTCACAATGCATGAGCATGCAATGGCAGTAACATTGGAAATCTTTTTCGTTTAGAAAACCCTTTTCAAACGTGCGTGCACCTGCATTATGGTGACCCTCTTGGGTCAGGTTTTTCTCATATAGACAGAGCAGTCCAAGATGGCTGGTGGTACTTCGTCATGCTACACACCACCTGCCATTTAGATTTTTTTTTTAATCTATATTGCACTATGCTTTAGAAACGAGCATTGAAGTATTAAAAAAAGTGACAGATGGAATGAATCAATTAATCTCAGTCACTGGTAATTACATGGGGCCGCATCCAAGTCCGTTGTTAGTTTGCACACCATGCCACCTCAGTTTGGACCCAGCCATGCACAAATCAATCTTGACCCTGCTTCAGTAGAAACAGTCCAGCCCGAACTTTCAGGCCAAGTCTTCCCTGACCCAGAACATAAGCAGCCCAAGGCTTGTTTCACCCTTAATAGGGCTCATCAGTCACAAATAGCTTGGTTACAGTGGCACTTTGTGGCACTTTGTGCACAGGGCCCACCTTTAGGCTTACCTGTCCACTTAGGGCTTCACACAGAGAATTAAAAAAGGGATGTTTGACTCGCTTGAATAAATCTCAGCCACTGGTATTTATTTGGGGGTCGCAGGATGCGCAAAATAACAGTAGACTGGGACGTAGCCCTGAGTAATTACTAGTGGCTGATATTATTCAAGCATTCCAATCATCACATTTTTGTATACTTCAGTGAGCAGCTGTACGTGGGATGGGCATGCCCAGACGTGGGTCTTGTGCACACTATGCCAGTGGAAACAAGCTATACCAAGCTGATGAACACTGATAAGGGTGAAACTGGTCCTGGGTTGATTGCAGTCTGATTCAGAGAGGACATGGGCTGGCAGTTCGGGCTGCACTGTTCTCAATAGATTGGGGTCAAGACTGATTTGCATATGGCTAAACTGAGGTGGTATGGTGTGCAAAATAACGATGGACTGGGATGTGGCCGCAAATAATTACCAGTGTTTGAAAGTAATTCAAGCATTCCATTCATCACTTTTTTATATACTTTAATGCGTTGCCCAAAAAAGCATTGGCAAAGCTTAAAGCATAGCCCTTGTATTCTAAAGGCGAGACTTACTGGTTTTACCAGTGATTGTTCAACAAAAGTGTAAAACAATTAAACAATATTAGCAAAGCACCAAAAGGAGCACCCACAAAATAGCTATTCTGCTGTATTATTAAGGACAACGATTTGGAGTATTTTGATACCTCCAAGCAAAGACCAGGGTCAAACCCTCTGACAAGCTATAACGAGCCTGGTTGTATGGGAATATCAGGGAGACAGAAGCAGGATCATAGGTACTTTAAGCCTGTGAACAAGAATCCACAATAAAAGTAAATTATATGCAGCACAGGACTCGGTATGTCTCTCATTACCCTAGTTTGGGGTACTGATTCAAACAGCCTCACTCTCCAATCCTGTTTAACCCCTTCGCTGCCAGGCCTTTTCCCCCCTCCTGTGCCAGGCCTTTTTTTGCCTATTTGGGTCAGTTCGCGCTTAGGCCCGCATAACTTTTTGTCCACATAAGCTAACCAAGCCAAATTTGCGTCCTTTTTTTCCAACATCCTAGGGATTCTGGAGGTACCCAGACTTTGTGGGTTCCCCTGAAAGAGGCCAAGAAATTTGCCAAAATACCGGGAAAATTTAGTTTTTTTCAAACAAATTGGAAAAAGTGGCTGCAGAAGAAGGTTTGTGGTTTTTCCCCTGAAAATGGCATCAACAAAGGGTTTGCAGTGCTAAACTCAGCAGCTTCCCAGCTTTCAGGAACAGGCAGACTTGAATCAGAAAACCCAATTTTTCAACACAATTTTGGCATTTTTCTGGGACATACCCCATTTTTGCAATTTTTTGTGCTTTCAGCCTCCTTCCAGTCAGTGACAGAAATGGGCATGAAACCAATGCTGGATCCCAGAAACCTAAACATTTCTGAAATGTAGACGAAATTCTGAATTCAGCAAGGGGTCATTTGTGTAGATCCTACAAGGGTTTCCTACAGAAAATAACAACTGAAAAAGAAAAATATTGAAATTTAGGTGAAAAAAACATAAATGTTTCTCTACGTTTTACTCTGTAACTTTTCCCTGCAATGTCAGATTATCGAAAGCAATATACCGTTACGTCTGCTGGACTCCTCTGGTTGCGGGGATATATAGGGCTTGTAGGTTCATCAAGAACCCGAGGAACCCAGAGCCAATAAATGAGCTGCACCCTGACGTGCGTTTTCATTCTATACCGGGTATACAGCAATTCATTTGCTGAAATATAAAGAGTAAAAAATTGCTATCAAGAAAACCTTTGTATTTCCAAAAAGGGCACAAGATAAGGTGTTGAGTAGCAGTGGTTATTTGCACATCTCTGAATTCCGGGGTGACCATACTAGCATGTGAATTACAGGGCTTTTCTCAAATAGATGTCTTTTTTACACACTCTCCTATATTTGGAAGGAAAAAATGTAGAGAAAGACAAGGGGCAATAACACTTGTTTTGCTAATCTATGTTCCCCCAAGTCTCCCGATAAAAATGATACCTCACTTGTGTGGGTAGGCCTAGCGCCCGCGACAGGAAACGCCCCAAAGCGCAACGTGGACACCACCAAATTTTTGGAAGACAACAGAGGTGTTTTTTGCGAAGTGCCTACCTGTAGATTTTGGCCTCTAGCTCAGCCGGCACCTAGGGAAACCTACCAAACCTGTGCATTTCTGAAAACTAGAGACCTAGGGGAATCCAAGGAGGGGTGACTTGCGGGGCTCGGACCAGGTTCTGTTACCCAGAATCCTTTGCAAACCTCAAAATTTGGCTAAAAAAACACATGTTCCTCACATTTCTGTGGCAGAAAGATCTGCAATCTGAGAGTAGCCAAAAATGTCCTTTTACCCAGCGTTCCCCCAAGTCTCCCGATAAAAATGATACCTCACTTGTGTGGGTAGGCCTAGCGCCGGCGACAGGAAACGCCCCAAAGCGCAACGTGGACACATCCACATTTTTGGAAGACAACAGAGGTGATTTTTGCGAAGTGCCTAGCTGTAGATTTTGGCCTCTAGCTCAGCCAGCACCTAGGGAAACCTACCAAACCTGTGCATTTCTGAAAACTAGAGACCTAGGGGAATCCAAGGAGGGGTGACTTGCGGGGCTCGGACCAGGTTCTGTTACCCAGAATCCTTTGCAAACCTCAAACTTTTGCTAAAAAAACACGTTCCTCACATTTCTGTGGCAGAAAGATCTGCAATCTGAGAGGAGCCAAAAATGTCCTTTTACCCAGCGTTCCCCCAAGTCTCCCGATAAAAATGATACCTCACTTGTGTGGGTAGGCCTAGCGCCCGCGACAGGAAACGCCCCAAAGCGCAACGTGGACACATCCAAATTTTTGGAAGACAACAGAGGTGATTTTTGCGAAGTGCCTACCTGTAGATTTTGGCCTCTAGCTCAGCCGGCACCTAGGGAAACCTACCAAACCTGTGCATTTCTGAAAACTAGAGACCTAGGGGAATCCAAGGAGGGGTGACTTGCGGGGCTCGGACCAGGTTCTGTTACCCAGAATCCTTTGCAAACCTCAAAATTTGGCTAAAAAAACACATGTTCCTCACATTTCTGTGTCCGAAAGTTCTGGAATCTGAGAGGAGCCACAAATTTCCTTCCACCCAGCGTTGCCCCAAGTCTCCCGATAAAAATGATACCTCACTTGTGTGGGTAGGCCTAGTGCCGGCGACAGGAAACACCCCAAAGCGCAACGTGGACACATCCAAATTTTTGGAAGACAACAGAGGTGATTTTTGCGAAGTGCCTACCTGTAGATTTTGGCCTCTAGCTCAGCCGGCACCTAGGGAAACCTACCAAACCTGTGCATTTCTGAAAACTAGAGAGCTAGGGGAATCCAAGGAGGGGTGACTTGCGGGGCTCGGACCAGGTTCTGTTACCCAGAATCCTTTGCAAACCTCAAAATTTGGCTAAAAAAACACATGTTCCTCACATTTCTGTGGCAGAAAGTTCTGGAATCTGAGACGAGCTACAAATTTCCTTCCACCCAGCGTTCCCCCAAGTCTCCCGATAAAAATGATACCTCACTTGCATGGGTAGGCCTAGCGCCGGCGACAGGAAACACCCCAAAGCGCAACGTGGACACATCCTAAATTTTGGAAAAAAACAGAGGTGTTTTTTGCGAAGTGCCTACCTGTAGATTTTGGCCTCTAGCTCAGCCGGCACCTAGGGAAACCTACCAAACCTGTGCATTTCTGAAAACTAGAGACCTAGGGGAATCCAAGGAGGGGTGACTTGCGGGGCTCGGACCAGGTTCTGTTACCCAGAATCCTTTGCAAACCTCAACATTTGGCTAAAAAAACACATGTTCCTCACATTTCTGTGGCAGAAAGTTCTGGAATCTGAGAGGAGCTACAAATTTCCTTCCCCCCAGCGTTCCCCCAAGTCTCCCGATAAAAATGATACCTCACTTGTGTGGGTAGGCCTAGCGCCCGCGACAGGAAACGCCCCAAAGCGCAACGTGAACACATCCAAATTTTTGGAAGACAACAGAAGTGATTTTTGCGAAGTGCCTACCTGTAGATTTTGGCCTCTAGCTCAGCCGGCACCTAGGGAAACCTACCAAACCTGTGCATTTCTGAAAACTAGAGACCTAGGGGAATCCAAGGAGGGGTGACTTGCGGGGCTCGGACCAGGTTCTGTTACCCAGAATCCTTTGCAAACCTCAAAATTTGGCTAAAAAAACACATGTTCCTCACATTTCTGTGCCCGAAAGTTCTGGAATCTAAGAGGAGCCACAAATTTCCTTCCACCCAGCGTTCCCCCAAGTCTCCCGATAAAAATGATACCTCACTTGTGTGGGTAGGCCTAGCGCCCGCGACAGGAAATGGCCCAAAACACAACCTTGACACATCACATTTTTTCATAGAAAACATGGCCTACCTGTGGATTTTGGCCTCTAGCTCAGCCGGCACCTGGGGAAACCTAGCAAACCAGCGCATTTTTGAAAACTAGAAACCCAGGGGAATCCAAGATGGGGTGAATTGTGGGGCTCTGACCAGGTTCTGGTACCCAGAATCCTTTGCAAACCTCACATTTTGGCTAAAAAAACATGTTTTCCTCACATTTCAGTGACAGAAAGTTCTGGAATCTGAGAGGAGCCACAAATTTCCTTCCACCTAGCGTTCCCCCAAGTCTCCCGATAAAAATGATACCTCACTGGTGTGGGTAGGCCTAGCGCCCGCAACAGGAAATGGCCCAAAACACAACGTGGACACATCACATTTTTTCATAGAAAACAGTGCCTACCTGTGGATTTTGGCCTCTAGCTCAGCCGGGCCCAGGGGGGGCAGAAATGGCCTAAAATAAATTTGTCCCCCACCCCCCAACCCCCCTGCCCCCCCGAGAGCGACCCTTGCCTATGGGGTCAACCCCCCTTGCGTGACATTGGTGCCAAAAAAAAAATCCCCGGTGCCTAGTGGTTTCTGCCCCCCTTGGGGGCAGATTGACCTACAATCGGCCAATCTGCCCCCAAGGGGGGCAGAAATGGTCTAAATACAATTTGCCCCCCAGGGGAGCGACCCTTGCCTAATGGGTCGCTCCCCATCTCTACAAAAACAAACAAACAAAAAAAAACCACAAAAAAAACAATTTGCCCTGGCGCCTAGAGGTTTCTGCCCCCCCCGGGGGCAGATCGGCCTAATACCAATAGGCCGATCTGCCCCCAGGGGGGGCAGAAATGGCCTAAAATAAATTTGTCCCCCTCACCCCCCCCCCCCCCGGGGAGCGACCCTTGCCTACAAGGTCGCTCCCCTTGCGTGACAGCGCAAAAAAAAGATCCCTGGTGCCTAGTGGTTTCTGCCCCCCTTGGCGGCAGATTGACCTACAGTCGGCCAATCTGCCCCCAAGGGGGGCAGAAATGGTCTAAATACAATTTGCCCCCCAGGGGAGCGACCCTTGCCTAATGCGTCGCTCCCCATCTCTAAAAAAACAAACAAACAAAAAAAAAACCACAAAAAAACTATTTGCCCAGGCGCCTAGAGGTTTCTGCCCCCCCCTGTGGGCAGATCGGCCTAATACCAATAGGCCGATCTGCCCCCAGGGGGGGCAGAAATGGCCTAAAATAAATTTGCCCCCCTCACCCCCCCCCCCCCCCCCCCCCCCCCCCCGGGAGCGACCCTTGCCTACAAGGTCGCTCCCCTTGCGTGACGGCGCAAAAAAAAAGATCCCTTCGGCCTAGTAGTTTCTGCCCCCCTTGGGGGCAGATTGACCTACAATCGGCCAATCTGCCCGCAAGGGGGGCAGAAAAGGACTAAATCCAATTTGCCCCCCAGGGGAGCGACCCTTCCCTAATGGGTCGCTCCCCATCTCTACAAAAACAAACAAACAAAAAAAAACCACAAAAAAACTATTTGCCCAGGCGCCTAGAGGTTTCTGCCCCCCCTGTGGGCAGATCGGCCTAATACTAATTGGCCGATCTGCCCCCAGGGGGGGCAGAAATGGCCTAAAATAAATTTGCCCCCCTCACCCCCCCCCCGGGGAGCGACCCTTGCCTACAAGGTCGCTCCCCTTGCGTGACGGCGCAAAAAAAAGTTCCCTGGTGCCTAATGGTTTCTGCCCCCCCTTGGGGGCAGATTGACCTAAAATCGGCCGATCTGCCCCCAAAGCGGGCAGAAATGGCCTAAATATAATTTGCCCCTCCAGGGGAGCGACCCTTGCCTAAGGGGACGCTCCCCATCTGTAAAACACAACAACAACAAAAATCCCTGGTGCCTAGTGGTTTCTGCCCCCCGTGGGGGCAGATCGGCCTAATAAAAATAGGCTGATCTGCCCCCATGGGGGGCAGAAATGGCCTAAAATAAATTTGCCCCCCAAGGGAACGACCCTTGCCTAAGGGGTCGCTCCCCTTACGTGAAAAACAAACAAACAAAAAAAACTCCCTGGTGTCTAGTGGTTTCTGCCCCCCTTGGGGGCAGATTGGCCTCATAAAAATAAGCCAATATGCCCCCAAAGGGGGCAGAAATGGCCTAAATATAATTTCCCCCTATGGGAGCGACCCTTGCCTAAGGGGTCGCATCCCACACCTAAAACACAAAAGAAAACAAATAAAAAAATTAAAAAAACAAAAGTATCCCTGGTGTCTAGAGGTTTCTGCCCCCCCTGGGGGCAGATCGGCCTATTATTAGGCCGATCTGCCCCCAGGGGGGGCAGAAAAGGCCTTAAAAAAAATGACCCCCTGGGAGCGACCCTTGCCCAAGGGGTCGCTCCCTTCTGTCAATTACATATAAAAAAAAAAAAATCCCTGGTGTCTAGTGGGGTTTCAAAAGCCGGATTGCAAGCAATCCGGCTTTTGAAACCCTCGGAGAGACTTCAAAGGGAAGGAAATACATTTCCTTCCCTTTGAAGCCCCTCCGGGCCTCCCCCACGTGATCGAAAGAGAAATGCTGAGCATTTCTCTTTCGATCGCGCTGGAAGCTCTGCTTCCAGCGCGATGGGGGAGGTTGTGTGATTGTCAGCACGCGCTGACGTCACAGGGGGGGGCGGGGGGGGGCGGGGGTTGAAGGGGAAGGGATTCCCCTGTCAGCCCTGACCTAGGGGGGTGGGGGGGCGGCCCTCGGGAGGAGCGCTAGCGCTTCTCCCGAGGGCAGCATTCAGGACGTAATGGTTACGTCCATGGCGCCACACGGGCGCTGCCATGGACGTAACCATTACGTCCCTGGCGGGGAAGGGGTTAAGGGGCCATGGGGAAGGTAGGGGCTACTGGGCCCCAACAGGGGGGTAGAATTAATTTGACACTGGTGTCCCAGGGCCCCTCCACAGGCTTCTCATGGAGGCAGCGCAGGAGTGCTCAAACTCAGAGTTCAACAGCCAACCAGCAGATACAATAAACTTAATGTCCAGCTCAGTGCTTATCCTTGCAAGAACGAAAGTACTTAAGTCACACAGTTGTGCTAAATATTATACACTTCAGTGAACATACACAAATCGGTGACTTTAATCATCCTCATATAGCTGCAAATCACACCCCACTCTCATTCTCTTTCCTCCCAGGCGATCTCCCTGGATGCTGGTTTCAGCAGCTCACCTCTTTGATGAGTGGCTGTCTGCTTCTCTGGACACTGTCTTTCCCGAGAGGCCACAGTCTGTAACATTACAAGCCCACAAATCGCCATGGTTTTCCGCTGACCTCCTCTCCCTTAAGAAGCAATGTAAGAGCTTAGAGAGGAAATGGAGGCAGGCCTATGATGCTACTTGCTGGCCCTGGGGATTCCCCTGCTGCCACTTCAGATTGCACCCAGTAGGAAAGTACCATCTTTTTTTGGCATGTTACCCCCATTTTTACCTGTATGTCAGTATGTTTTTGCCTGTTTCACTGGGATCCTGCTGGTCAGGACCCCATTGCTCATATTTTATGGCCTAATGTGTGTGTCTGTATAGTGCTTAACTGTGCCACTGAGGCTCTGCGAATAAGACCCTCAATGCTTATGCTCTCTCTGCATTTACATTTGTCATTATAGGCTTGTGACTTCATTTACCAATCTCAATTAGCACACTGGGCCTCCCTTATAATTCCCTAGTATATGGTATCTAGGTACCCAGGGCATTGGGGTTCCAGGAGATCCTTATGGGCTGCAGCATTTCTTTTGTCAACCCTAAGGAGCTCAGACAAACCCTTTTCACAGGACTGCCACTGCAGCCTGCTGTTCTGCTTTCCGTCTTCTCTCATAATCAAGCTTACAGAACCTCTCTGGAATGCACTTCTGAGTTTAAAGAAGACATTTATTGTTATTAATTACCCACCACGAGGTTCCTGAGAGGCGAAATTAGTAGATTGTAAGCACACGTTCAAAAGTAGTTGCAGCAATGGAAGCAAAATATATCAAAGTACTTCTCAGTTGCAATGTACACAGCAAATATAGGTGAGTATATTATAGCATAACTTCAAAGCAAAACATAAAAGTAAAAATTCATCACCGTAGGGCATATAGCTCAGCTTCATCTTTCCATTGGCATGGGCACTGCAGGGGCCCCCAGGGGCCCCACAACACCCGTTACCGCCAGCCAGGTTCTGGCGGTCAAAACCGCCAGAACAAGGCTGGCGGTAAGGGGGTCGGAATCCCCATGGAGGATTCCCTTGGGCAGCGGAAAACCGGCGGTACACCGCCGGTTTCCCGTATCTGACCGCGGCTGTACCGCCGCGGTCAGAATGCCATGGGAGCACCGCCAGCCTGTTGGCGGTGCTCCCGCGGTTGTTGGCCCGCCAGGGTCAGAATGACCCCCATAATGTGCTACTGGTGAACATTGAGCAACTAATATGCGCAGTGGTGAAACACAAAGTAATTGGTCAAACACAATTAATAGCATCACATTCCACCCTATGACCAATGAATTTTTGTTTCATACCTCTTACATCAAACAAAAACAAAAAACAAAAACATCAACACAAAAAAAAAAACGGTATCAGCAAATCAGATTTGAATGATCAAAGCAATCACTGTAAAGCAATGGAAGTGGATTAACATATTGATCTCATAACCTTTCACATCAGATAGAGCTACACAGAAAAGACTGAAACTTATATACTCTGATTGAGATAATATTGTAGCATGAGTTCTACTCATGTAAAGGTACACGGTCCACCTGAAAGGTTTGCTGGCGAAAGTCAGAGTTCCATATGAAAAAACACAGACAGTTAACTGTTAAGGTTGCTTAGTTCCAGTGGAAGAATGTAATCAAACAAGTTGAACTTGAACTGAAGGCGCCATTTGCGCAAAATGGATCCATGGGGTTTGTACTTTACTCAATCAGGTTCAGGTTGGGTGTTTGGTCCCTTCCCCGACCCCACACTCACTCACCCGAAGGGAGACCACACAGCACACTCATGGTCAGTGGCGAAATGTGGAAGGATCTGCAAAAGAAAAAAGTATGACTTTTCTTGCAAATAACATTTGTCATCGGAAATGTGCCCTTCCTCTTCCTTTCCTTGTTTTATAATCAGCAGGATGTTTTGGGGGCCCTTTGTTATGATTTCTGCAGGTCCTGGAGGGTCATTTGGGGCTTCAACCCACACCTCAGCAATGAGGTTTTATCTGCTGCACCACAGCTTCCCTTTCCTTGCACTGTCAGAAGGGCTGGGGCAGACTCTTTCTTTACCAAACCTCCATTCACTGCACTTTTGACAAGTTGTGCCATTCTGTCTCCAATTTGTATGAATGAATCAGATTCTTTTCTAGTTATCAGCATAATTTTAATTTCTCCTTGGTAATCTGCAGCAATCACTCCCCCTAAAACCTGATCAATTTGCCATATCTGTCCTGGTAACTTTCCTCTCCCCAACTGATCTTTGACTGTTTGTGGGACAGATTGTTCTTGTGCGTGCTGACAAATAGGCACAATCTTTATCAAAGCTAGGGGAATGTGCCTCTCTCATCTCTGCCCACCTGTAAGTGGCTTTTTCTCCCAGCTGTCCACATTTCTGGTGCACCCACTTAGCCATCCCCACTAAGTCAGAATTCTGGGTGGACACTTCAGACTCGGAATTTTTCTCTTTAACATCTGCAAGGGAATTGAACCAGTTAGGTACAAGCGATGTGGAAAACCAAACGGCTAAACCATTGGCAGTGAACCAAGAATCAGTGTAAAAATGACACATCTCAAGCAGCTCTTGCTTTAAAGTCTGACACATTGTACAACACTGTTCCTTCTCCTGTGCTAGAAAACCACTTTTCAGTCAATGAATCATTAGTCAAACACACACGCTTTTTATCCTCAGGGGACACCAATTCAAATGGTGCACTCAATTTCACTGGTGACTCTTTTACCTGGGGTACTCCCTGCACCCTCTCCACATCCTGAAAAGGGGCTTGTGACACCTGTTCATGTAGGGCTGTAGTGACTCTAGCCCTGTCTTGCATGTACCAGATCCAGTGTATGATACTAGCTTCCTGTACCTGTCCTAAACTGTGAGATTGAGGTGACTTCATTACCCACTGCATGCTTGATATTTCAAGTTTCATACTCCAAAGTTCCAGGGGCACTCTTGTCCTCCCCTGTTCCTGATTTACATGTAAATCAGTGTTTCCCACTTGAACTGCGCAGAAACCTAAAGTCTGAATTATTTCATTTGCCAAATTAAAAGCGCGCAGCTGCTTATATTTTTTACTAGTTACTTTATACGCAGGTGTTAAGATTTAACTCAGATGAGGGATATACTGTTTCCAAAAATTCAAACAAGCTAATGAAACTCAGTGTCTCTTGCTTAGTGCAAATAGTAAGAAACTCTAAAATCTTTTGTTTTACTTGTGCCAGTAACTGCACATTTTGCAACGGTACTTCTGCCATGTAATTAATTTTCCTTTGCAGAAGCGGTATGTAAATAACATTCTGAGCTTTGTTCTCAGTGTTATCAGTTAAGGAATGCGGGGTGTTTTGCTCTATACTCTGCTCACAGGAGGCTCAGACTGGCTCACAGCAGTCATAACCCCCTCATTACTGGAATGGGAAAAGCCAGATTCTTCTAAAACAGCAGTTTTATAGATTTCAGCATTATCTTGCATTAATGTGTTCTTGCTAATTTGCTCACGTAAATTCTTATTTTCATGTTCTAAGTGCCTACATCTCTCCTGCATTTTTCTGTAAGCAGATAAAAGTATCCAAACCCTCCTGTCAAGAACAAAAGGAACATCATTTCTTTCAAAAGGCACATTTTCTAAATATGTTTTATCACAGCAAGAAAACATGTTTCTCACAGCACCATAAGGCAGTTTAACTTCACATGCATTTTCAAACATGGTCTGCCGTGCTTCTGTAATTGTCTAAACAACAAAAAACAATTACACTTTTAAATAGTGCACTTCCAATTTCCAATTTGACTCCTAGACTGACGACTAACGACAAAATGTTCTGCTTTCCCTCTTATCTCATACCTGAGCTTACAGAACCTCTCTGGAATGCACTTCTGAGTTTAAAGAAGACATTTTTTGTTATTAATTCCCCCCCACGAGGTTCCTGAGAGACGAAATTAGTAGATTGGAAGCACACGTTCAAAAGTAGTCGCAGCAATGAAAGCAAAATATATCAAAGTACTTCTCAGTTGCAATGTACACAGCAAATATAGGTGATTACATTATAGCATAACTTCAAAGCAAAGCATAAAAGTCAAAATTCATCACCGTAGGGCCTAAAGCTCAGCTTCATCTTTCTGGGGTCTGCAAGTTGATGACTCCGGTCAACTGCGAGAAAGAGATTCTCTATCCAAACGGGAGACAGGCAACTGACGTCTAGCTCCTGTCTGAAGTCAAAGCAGATTCAATCTACCCTACTGTAGCCCAGAGTCATCCTTAAAAGCAAACTCAGTGTGAGAACCGAAGTACCCTGGAGAGTGGCCAATTCTCCCGAGCTCTCAGACTGGATTGCGAGGTAAACACAAAATCTACGCGCTCTTATCAGCTAAGGTCTGGTGTGAAGAAAACACCTTGGTCCATCTTGTGGAAAAACACAGCTTGGAAAAACACAGCTCATCTGCAATGTCTCAACTGCAATGTCTAACCTCACGTTAAAGCCAATAGGCAGCTAACCTATATATCAAATGTAATGTCTAATGCCATGTCAAAGCCAATAGGCGGCTAAACTGAATACAGAATGTAATGTCTAATGCCATGTCAAAGCCAATAGGCAGCTGAACTGAATACAAAATGTAATGGCTAATGCCATGTATGTCAAAGCCAATAGGCAGCTAAACTGAATACAGAATGTAATGGCTAATGCCATATCAAAGCCGATAGGCAGCTAAACTGAACAAAACACATAATGTGCTACTGGTGAACATTGAGCAACTAATATGCGCAGTGGTGAAACACAAAGTCATTGGTCAAACACAATTAATAGCATCACACCTGCGTGAAATAACGCACACGTTATTTCACAGCCATTTTCACTGCATTTAAGTAACTTATAAGTCAACTGTATGTCTAACCTTCACTTGCTGAAGGTTAGGTGCAAAGTTACTAAGTGTGAGGGCACCCTTGCACTAGCAAAGGTGCCCCCACATAGTTCAGGGCCATTTCCCGGGAGTTTGTGAGTGCGGGGACACCATTACACGCGTGCACTACATATAGGTCTGTACCTATATGTAGCTTCACACTGGTAACTCTGAATATGGCCATGTAAGGTGTCTAAGATCATGAAATTGCCCCCATTCCAAATCTGGTATTGGGGAGCCAATTCCATGCATCCTGGGTACTCCACCTTGGACCCCCAGTACTGCCAAACCAGCTCTCTGAGGCTTGCACTGCAGCTACAGCTGCTGCCACCTCACAGACAGGGTTCTGCTTTCCTGGGGTCTGAGCAGCTCAGTCCCCGGAAGGCAGAACAAAGCATTTCCTTTGGTTTGGGAGCAGGGTGTTACACCCTCTCCCTTTGGAAATAGGTGTTACAGGCTGGGGAGGGGTAGCCTCCCCCAGCCTCTGGAAATGCTTTGAAGGACCCAGATGGTGCCCTCCTTGCAAAAGCCAGTCTACACCGGTTCAGGGACCCCTTGTCCCCTGCTCTGGCGCGAAACTGGACAAAGGAAAGAGAAGGGACGACTCCCCTTTCCATCACCACCATAGGGGTGGTGCCCAGAGCTCCTCCAGTGTGTCCCAGACTTCAGCCATCTTGCTTTGCAAGGTGTGGGGGCACTCTGGAGGGCTCTGAGTGGCCAGTGCCAGCAGGTGACGTCAGAGACCCCGCCTGATAGGTCCTTACCTGATAAGGAGGCCAATCCCCCTCTTAGGGCTATTTGAGGTCTCTCCTGTGGGTTCCCTTCAGGTTCTACTTGCAAGTTTCCAACAGGAATCCTCTTCAACTACTACTTCATCCTCTGACCTTGGATCAACCACAGCCTGCTCCAGGGACCGCTGTAACAGCAACAAGGTATCCACAGGGGATACTTTTCTTCTGCAGCTTCAGCCCCAGCCAGCAACTGCAACAGTTTCCACGATGTGCACGCTCTGAGGACTCCCTGTCTTCACTCTGCACCAGAAGGACCAAAGAAATCGCCAGTGGGGTGACGGAGTCACTCCCCTGCTCACGCAGGCACCTTCTAAGTTGACGACTGGTTCTCTTGGACTCCTCTCACAGCGACGAGCGTGCTCCTTGGAACACAGAGGGTGGACCTCATCGACACAGACTGTCCTGAGGTCCTGTTGTCGCAATTTGGAGGAGGTAAGACCTTGCTTTCCCCCAGAACTACAGCACCCCTGTGCACCACATCTTCTTCACCTCCTGAGGCCTCTGTGCACTATTTGCAAAATTCCTTCGTGCACAGCCTGGCCCAGGTCCCCAGCACTCTATCCTGCGATGCTCAACTCGCTGAGTTGTTCTCCGGCAGCGTGGGACCTTCCTTTGTAGTGCTGCACCAACCGTGTTTTGACCTCCTTTGTCCTCGTGTCCTGGGACTCCCGTGGGTGCTATCTAGTGCTCTGAAGGCCCTCTGAAGTGCTAAGAGCCCCCTCTTCCTCCTCACACAGAGTTGAGGCCCCCAGGTGCCTTCTGGGGCCAGATAGCACCTTGTTGACGCAAAACCCGACTTTGCCGGAACCAAGGCTTGTTGGAGGAATCCAGCCGCAATCCTCACCTGCATCCAACTTCACGACGTAGAACATCCTTTGCATCACGCAGGAACCCGCTGGCATCTTCCTAGGGTGCATTTCTGCAGTCTTTGTCCAACCGGGGACTCTTCTTTTGCACCCTTTTATGGGTTGGCAGGGGCTCCTGTCCTTCCTGGAACTTATTTCGACTTCTGGACTTGGTCTCCTTCTTTTGCAGGTCTTCAGGTCCATGAATCCACTGTTTGTTGTTTGTAAACTTGGTTGGTTCTTGCAATAATTCCAATCACGAGGTGTAGAGTGTCCTAAGGAAACTTGCAGTACTTTACTCCTGCTTTTCTGGGCTCTGGGGTGGGGTAATTTACTTACCTTTACTGTATTCTTACTCTCCCAGCGATTCTGCACACACTGCACTTGTCTAGGGGGGAATTTGTGATTCACATTCCACTTTCTTAGTATATCGTTTGTGTTGTCCCTAGACCTATTTTCTCCCATTGCATTTTATAGCATTTCCTATTGTTTGCACTATCCTATGTCTAATTACTTACCTTGTTTTGGTGTCTAGTGTATAGATGGTGTATAATACTTAACCTCCAGAAGGAGTATTGCCTCTAAGATATTTTTGGTACTGCGTCACCCATATAAACTACCCTTATTTTTGGTAACACTGAGTATTGTCTTTACTTGTGTATAAGTACTGTGTAACTATAAGTGGTATTGCAGGAGCTTTGCATGTCTCCTAGTCCAGCCTAAGCTGCTCTGCTATAGCTACCTCTATCAGCCGAAGCTGCTAGAACACTACTACTTCACTAATAAGGGATAACTGGACCTGGTATGAGGTGTAAGTCCCCCAAGGTACCCACTACAAACCAGGCCAGCCTCCTACACACCCTCCCGGCCTTTCTACTCCTCTCTGTCTGCCTGGTTGAGGAACAGCTATTAGCAGTAAAATGCAGGTCACCACTGGACCCTTTACCCATGCACATTTAAGGCAAGGGGCTGCTGCTATAGTTCCCGTTCTGGCAGACGTACCCAATCTTTCGCTAGACCTAGGGCTAGTCCCCCAGCATTGGAAACATGCGATAGTCAAGCCGCTTCATAAGAAGGCCAACTTGGATCCCTTAAACTTAAGCAACTTTAGGCCAATTTCCCTTGTACCCGGAATCTCCAAATTATTGGAGAAACATGTCAACAGGCACCTCTTGGCCTTTCTCAAATCTCAGTCACTGTTATATCCTACTCAGATGGGCTTCTGCCCTGTACGCTGTACAGAACCAACATTGCTAGCTGTTGTAGCGAAGCTCAGAAATATCTTAGACCAGGGACATTCAGCAGCTATGATCTTGCTTGATCTTCGTGTGGGATTTGACGCAGTAGACCATTCCATCTTTTTGCAGAGAATTTGTAGTGTTAGTGTCATGGATACAGTCTTTAACTGCCTTCCCTCTTTTCTGCAGAATCATTTTTTTCAGGTCCAGGATCAAGCCTTCTTTCTGCCAGCTTTCTGTCATGCTGGGGCGTGCTAAAAGGCACCTCGTTGAGCCCTACTTTATTCAATATCTATATGCGCCCTCTCGCCGAGATTAAGGCTCACATGTTGTCGCTGGTCTCCTGACACACAGCTGGTTATTGTTAGAAATGGGGTCTTTGGTTGGCAGTCAGTTTACCCCCTGTCCAAGCAAGGACCCTCACTCTAGTCAGGGTAAGTCACACACAATCCAAATTTTCCTGTGCCCACCCTCTGGTAGCTTGGCACTGAGCAGTCAGGCTTAACTTAGAAGGCAATGTGTAAAGTATTTGTGCAATAAATCATGCAAAAACACAGTATAACACCACAAAAATACACCACACAGTGTTTAGAAAAATATAGAATATTTATCGGGCTAAATGCAGGTCAAAACGATCAAGATTCAATAAGTACACGTTGAAATATCACTTAGAAAATTATATAAAGAGTCTTTAGTTCTTAAAAAGCAACAAATGTCTCTTGGAAGCACTAAGTACCTGATTTGCGTTCAAATTCTCTGCAAGGGGCCGCACAGGAGGAGATGTGTGGAAAACAGAGAGGTGTGTGTCCATTTTCCGGCGCACCCAGATGATGCATTGTTGAGTTTTCACGCAGGGAAGGCTTTGCGTCGAATTCCAGCGTGCTGACCTGGATCCTCTTCGGGTTGTGGGGCTTTCAGACGCCCTGGGGACGATGCGTTGAAATCCTAGGCGTGCAGGATGAAGTCAAAGGAGCTGCGTCGATACGGCTGGGGCTTGCATTGATTCCTCTCAGGAAGTCGGGCTTTGTCGTTCTGGCTCTGCTTTGCGTAGATTCCATGGGCTGTGCGTCGATGTTCCAGTCGCAACACTGGCGCTGCGTCAATCTTCACTTCGGGGAGCTAGGCTGCGTCGTTCTGGTTCGTCGTGCAGTGATTTTCTCACCGTGATGCAGGCTGTACGTCGTTTCTTGCAGGCTGTACATCGAAGTTTCGCCGCACAAGATGTTCTTTTGCAGGATGAAGTCTTTTTGGTCCTGAGACTTCAAGGAACAGGAGGCAAGCTCTATCCAGGCCCTTGGAGAGCACTTTTCAGCAGAGCCAGGGGGAAGCAAGGCAGCAGGGCAACAGCAGGGCTGCAATCCTTTGCAGAAAAGCAGTCAGGTGAGTGCTTTTGGCATCCAGGCAGTTCCTCTTCGCAGGTTGCAGATTCTGGTTCAGGGATTCTTCTCCAGTGGTATCTTGTCCAGAAGTGTCTGAGTTGGTAGGGTCAGAGGCCCTGTTTAAATACCCAAATGTGCCTTTGAAGTGGGGAGACTTCAAAGAGTGGCTTAGAAGTGCACCAGGTCCCCTTTAAGTTCCATCCTGTCTGCCAGGGTCCCAGTAGGGGGTTTGACACTCCATTGTGTAAGGGCAGGCCACTGTCCTTTCTAATGTGTCAGGCCCTCCACCCTCCCAGCCCAGGAAGACCCATTCAGTATGCAGATGTGTGCAGGTGTGACTGAGCATAGTCTGTTTGGGGTTGTCTGAGTGAAATGCACAAGGGATCTGTCAGCTAACCTAGCCAGATGTGGATTGGAAGGCACAGAAGGATTTAAGTGTAGAGAAATGCTCACTTTCTAAAAGTGGCATTTCTAGAATAGCAATATTAAATCCAACTTCATCAATAAGCAGGATTTTCCATTGCCATTCTGGTCATACTAAATATGACCTGACTACTCATTTCAGATTAGAATCTACCACTCAAACAGTGTATGAGTGTAGCCCTAAATCTGTCCTATGAAAGGAGCAGGCCTCACAGCAGTGTAAAACGAATTTAGCAGTTTTACACTACCAGGACATATAGAACACACATGTTCATGTCATGCCTTTTACCTACATAGCACCCTGCCCTATGGGCTACCTAGGGCCTACCTTAGGGGTGACTTATATGTCGCAAAAAGGGAGTTTAAGGCTTGGCAATTATTTGTAAATGCCACGTGAAAGTGGCAGTGAAACTGAACATGCTGGCTCTGCCATGGCTGGCCTGGCAGGCCTGAGACATGGTTAGGGGGCTACTTATGTGGGTGGCACAACCAGTGCTGCAGCCTACTAGTAGCATTTAATTCACAGGCCCTGGGCACATGTAGTGCACTTGACTAGGGACTTACGAGTAAATTAAATAAGCCAATTGGGTATGAGCCAATGTCACCACGTTTTAGGGAGAGAGCATATGCACTTTAGCACTGATTAGCAGTTTTAAAGTGCACAGAGCCCTAACGCCAGCAAAAAAGAGGTCAGAAAAAGAGAAGGAGGAAAGCGAAAGTTTGGGGGTGACCCTACTGAAAGGCCATTTCCAACAGTTATGTAAATCTCCCATGACGCTCACCCTGGTCAGCCTTCTCTATCCTTGCGTCTACAGGAGGTTGCCTATTGGATGTCAAATTGTAAATTGAAGCTCAGTGAGGATACAGTCGAGATTATGTTGCTGGGTAACAACCTCAGCTACCAGATCTCAAGTCCTGTGTCGGACTACCTCTGTGGTCTGCCCAATCTTAAAGGATCAATAACGAGCCTTGGTATGTGGCTCGATTTGGGCCTGACTATGTGTAAGTATGCCACAAAGCTTGCTGCTTTGGTACTTTGAAAATGCTGCAAAAGATCCTCCATCTCCTCCCTGCTATGGCTAGACGATTAGTCATGCAGGCCCTGGTGCTAACTCAGTTTAATTATGGGAATGCTTTATTCCTTGGTCCTCCTTGCTATGTCACCAGGAAGCTGCAGACGGTGCAAAATGCCACTGCACGCTTGCCGTTGAATGTCCCCAAACACACGTCTGCCTCCAAGGCCATGCGAGACCTACATTAGATCCCGGTGGTACGCCGCATTCAGTTCAAGACCCTCTGCATGATGCACAGGGCTGTCAACAACAAGGGCCCTGCCTTGCTCCATTCTCTTGCAATTACATATCTTTCAGAGAGATTTCTTTGTTCATTGTCTGCCCACTTACTGAAGGTGCCCAGGGCTTGATGGGGTGGCCGGTCTACCTCTTATTTGGCCCCCAGGCTTTCAAAACTGTTGCCTCTGGATCTGTGCCTTCTAGAGCATGAACTTCCTTTTCACAAAGCCGAGAAGACCTGGCTCTTTGACTGCAACCTCTGAACTTCCTCTGACCATCCTTCTCTTGGGTAGCGCTGGGAGGCCTCTGGGTGGCCATGCACTTTACAAGAATAGAATAGAATAGGTTCCTCACCCCCATCTGTAGGGACATTCAGGAGTAGCATGAATCTGGCTCAGGTGAAGTTTTCATTGCCCACAGTGCAAAAATCCGCTCTGTCTTAATCTTGCCCCTTTCTTGGGCAAGAGAGCTCTCACGAGTCTGTTCCACCGTGGGCACATGCCCTGCACAGCTATATGCGCACTTGAAAGAAGTGCGGATAGCCGACATGTACTTGTCAGAGTTCATCAGAACTGGGTGTGGGTCCCTTTCATCATTGCATCTGGTCAGTCTCCCTTCAGAGTTTGCAGCTCCAAGTCCTGCAAGCTTGTAGTGAGAATCCGGTTGCAGTAGTCTTGTTGGTGAGGCTTCTATGAAGCAGGTGGAGTCTGCAGGTCAGCTGATTGGAAGTCCTGAAGTGTTTCTTTCCAGAGTGGACCTAAGGTAGGTACTGTACCAGGGGATTCAGAGTCAACCAGCATCCGGGGGTACCGAGCTCCACAGATGCAGTCCTTACTGGGCCTTCAGGAAACCAAACAACTGCAGCCTCCACCCAGGCTTTCTGTATTTGTCAGAGGCTGCCCCATTGGACCTTCAGCAAACAGCAGTTGCAGCGTCTGGTTAAGCCTACTATATTCAGCAGATGTAGCCCTGGCTTGGCCTCACGTGGTCACGCAATTGCAGCCCCTGCCTGGCACTTGCAGTGTTGCAACTTCCTCCATTAACTGGAGTGTGAGTTTGGAGTGTATATGTGGGAGGAGGTGGTTGAAACAACAAGCACCAAGGTCCCTCTATATTGCTCATGTATAGTCTGCTTCTTCCTGGTGCCCCACAGCCACCAAGACCACACTGCTCCTCCCCTCTCTCGCCAGGCAAGCTTCTGTGTACTACAGGACAGGTATACAGCTCCTCCAGTAGGAAATGCAGAGTTCAGGTTAAGTCCTCTCCCCCCTGGGAGACAGTTGTTCGGCAGAAACCTGCCCTTGTTGCACAGCAGCACATTTAATTCTCTGTAGTATTCTCCCTTCCTTGGGTTTAAAGGACTTGGAACTATAGCAAAGTATGGTGGTTTGGGTCCCAATTTCATACTCTCAGGGGATGTAGATCCACTGTCTCACACTGTAAAGCAGGATTAGTGTGGTTCTTCTGTCAAACGTCCTTTCTAGGCTGTTCTCCAGAAACAGCCTGTGGGTAGTGTGAGGCCTCACACTGCAGATAGAGCTGGGGGTGTCTGCATCCTGGAGCACCCACTGAAGAAGCACAAAAGAGGTGCCTCTGCACTTAGTTGTCACCATTGTGTAGGAGGCTGGCCTAGCTTGTACTGGGTACCAGAGGTACTTACACCTTGTGCCAGGTCCAGTTATCCCTTATTAGTGCAGAAGAGGTGTTTCTAGCAGCTTAGGCTGATAGAAGGTAGCTATGGCAAAGCAGCTTAGGCTGGACTAGGAGACCTGTAAAGCTCCTACCATACCACTGGTGTCATATGCACAATATCAAAAGAAAACACAATACACAGAAGTACTAAAAATAAAGGTACTTTATTTTGATGACAATATGCCAAAAGTATCTCAGTGAGTACCCTCAGTATGAGGATAAGTTATATACACAAGATATATGTACACAAACCAAAATTATGCAGATAATAGCAAGAAGAAAAGTAATGCAAGCAGTGTAAAGTTACAATAGATTGCAATAGGAGCACATAGGTATAGATGCAACACAAACCATATACTCCAAAACTGGAATGCGAACCACAAATCGACCCCAAACCTATGTGAGCTTGTAGAGGGTCGCTGGGACTGTAGGAAAACAGTGAGGGTTGGAAAAATAGCCCAACCCAAGACCCTGAAAGGTAGGTGTAAATTGCACCTACTACCCCCAGAGAGCACAGAAGTCGTGATAGGGGGATTCTGCAGAAAGAACAAACACCAGCAATGCAACAACAGTGGATTTTCTGACCTGACTACCTGTAAGACAAGGGGACCAAGTCCAATAGTCACGACAGTGTCGAGAGTGGGCAGGAGCCCAGGAAATGCCAGCTGAGGGTGCAAGGAAGCTGCCACCTGTTGGAAGAAGCTTGGAGTTCTGCAAGAAAGAAGAGAGCTAGGAACTTCTCCTTTGGAAGACGGATGTCCCACGTCGCAATGAAGCTTGCAGAAGTGTTCCCACGCAGAAAGACCGGCAACAAGCCTTGCTAGCTGCAAGGGTCGCTGTAGAGGTTTTTGGGTGCTGCTGTGGCCCAGGAGGGACCAGGATGTCGCCACTCGGATGAGGAGACAGAGGGGGCACCCAGCAACTCAGGGAGCCCTCACAGAAGCAGGTAGCGCCCGCAGAAATACCTGAATAGGCACTTTGAAGAAAAGTGAACCAGAGTCCACCCGAAGTCACTAAAGGGAGTCCCACGATGCCGGAGAACAACTCAGAAGGTTGTGCACTGCAGGAAGGAGTGTCGGGGACCCAGCCTTGGCTGTGCACGAAGGAAATCGTGGAAGAGTGCATAGGAGCCGGAGCAGCTGCAAATCACGCGGTACCCAGCAATGCAGTCTAGCGTGGGGAGGCAAGGACTTACCTCCACCAAACGTGGACTGATGAGTCACTGGACTGTGGGAGTCACTTGGACAGAGTTGCTGAGTTCCAGGGACCACACTCGTCGTGCTGAGAGGGGACCCAGAGGACCAGTGATGCAGTCTTTTGGTGCCTGCGGTTGCAGGGGGAAGATTCCGTCGACCCACAGGAGATTTCTTCAGAGCTCCTGGTGCAGAGAAGAGGCAGGCTACCCCCAGAGCATGCACCACCTGGAAACAGTCGAGAAAGCCGGCAGGATGAGGCGATACAAGGTTGCTAGTAGTCGTCTTGCTACTTTGTTGCTGTTTTGCAGGTGTCCTGAGCAGTCAGCGGTCGATCCTTTGGCAGAAGGTGAAGAGGGAGATGCAGAGGAACTCTGATGAGCTCTTGCATTTGTTATCTGGTGAGATCCCCAAAGCAGAGACCCTAAATAGCCAGCAAAGGAGGTTTGGCTACCAAGGAAGGAGGATCGGCTACCAAGAGAGGTAAGAGCCTATCAGAAGGAGCCTCTGACGTCACCTGCTGGCACTGGCCACTCAGAGCAGTACATTGTGCCATAGACACCTCTGTTTCCAAGATGGCAGAGGTCCGGGACACACTGGAGGAGATCTGGGCACCTCCCCTGGGAGGTGCAGGTCAGGGGAGTGGTCACTCCCCTTTCCTTTGTCCATTTGCGCGCCAGAGCAGGGCTGGGGGATTCCTGAACTGGTGTAGACTGGCTTATGCAGAGATGGGCACCATCTGTGCCCATCAAAGCATTTCCAGAGGCTGGGGGAGGCTACTCCTCCCCAGCCCTCACACCTATTTCCAAAGGGAGAGGGTGTTACACCCTCTCTCAGAGGAAGTCCTTTGTTCTGCCCTCCTGGGCCAGGGTTTCCTGGACCCCAGGAGGGCAGAAACCTGTCTGAGGGGTTGGCAGCAGCTGCAGTGGAGACCCCGTAAAGGCAGTTTGGCAGTACCCGGGTTCTGTGCTAGAGACCCGGGGGATCATGGAATTGTCCCCCTGTGACAATTCCATGATCTTAGACATGTTACATGGCCATGTTTGGAGTTACCATTGTGACGCTGTACATAGGTAGTGACCTATTTACAGTGCACGTGTGTAATGGTGTCCCCGCACTCACAAAGTCCGGGGAATTTACCCTGAACGATGTGGGGGTGCCCACACACTAAGTAACTTTGCACCCAACCTTCACTAGGTGAAGGTTAGACATATAGGTGACTTATAAGTTACTTATGTGCAGTGGTAAATGGCTGTGAAATAACGTGGACGTTATTTCACTCAGGCTGCACTGGCAGACCTGTGTAAGAATTGTCAGAGCTCCCTATGGGTGGCAAAAGAAATGCTGCAGCCCATAGGGATCTCCTGGTACCCCAATACCCTGGGTACCTCAGTACCATATACTAGGGAATTATATGGGTGTACCAGTATGCCAATGTGAATTGGTAAATTTAGTCACTAGCCTGACAAATTTGGAAAGCAGAGAGAGCATAACCACTGAGGTTCTGGTTAGCAGTGCCTCAGTGAGACTGTTCGGCATCACACAGGGAACACATACAGGGCACATACTTATGAGCACTGGGGCCCTGCCTGGCAGGGTCCCAACGACACATGCCTAAACCAACATATATACAGTGAAATATGGGGGTAACATACCAGGCAAGATGGTACTTTCCTACACATTGAAACTGAAGAAGTAATGGGGGAAAGACAAAAAAAGCAGCCCTTGACTAGAGCCTTCCTTACATGGCACAACAGTCTGCAGTCCCATCCCTCACCACTACCATCCACAAAATGGAAGAGTTCAGAAGGACTTAAAAGCAGCTCTTTGCTTACCCAAAAGGTTTATAGATTTTTTTAAAGGCAGCAGTTTTTCCATTCCTCACTTCAGTATTGGATCTCCTACCTCCAACGGCAGAAATTGAAATAATATACTTCCACTGCCTGGTAGCACAGTCTTCAACCTCCATCTTGTGCTATATCAGGCCAGTGGTATCCAAAATAGAGCCCAGTGACCTCCATTACTCTGGCTTACTCACTTCATGCATGTATTATATTTGTTACACAAACAAGCTTAACGTACACATGGAAGTTCAGCATAAGGGCTGAGCATACACATTGAAGTAGAGCTTTACACAGGTAGGCTTGTAGGCCTCAACCAGAATGACCCAGATAAAAAGGTTTGCTCACACTATGAATTCTCTTAACCGCTGTATGCTGCCACTACCCCTCTATGTGCCTTAATCACGACATGGAAAGTAGTCCACTGTCAGCAATGAGTGCACACTTTGTGCACCCCTATAGATCCCAGGACAGGTCCAGGACCTCTGGTAGGCAGGGACAGACGATGCACTTAGAACTGATGGAAAAGACTGTAACCAAGGATTTATTTCATGTTTGTTTCTTTGTTCTCCTCACACTTTTCTATTGTGAATCAAGTAAATTACTTGCTTGCGCCTGATTGGAAGACCTACATGTTCTCCCTTCTACACACACAACATACATCTTGGTGGGTAACACTTGAAGCATCTGACCGATGAGAGATTAGCTCTTTCTTAATATGCTGCAGGTCTTTACTCCTCGCTAGCGCAACGTGACTGAGCACCAGATACATGTGGATCTTTGCTGTATTGAAAGTTGGATTTCTCATTAGGGTTGACCCTGCGAGCGCATGCACTCACTTATGACACTATTGTGCTCATTAAAAGACTTGCAGCCCGCCCACTGCTTAGGTTTGGTGTGCAGGTTACCAGATGACTCTATAACACCAAAACATCAGGCATCATATTATATTTTAAAAAATACGATTATTCTTTTAGTTGGTGTATAGGCTCAGTTCATTTTATCTTTAGCTGGCAAGATGGCTTATTAAATTCAGCACTTGCCAGTAAGGGTCTCGTTAACTGGTGGGTTTCACGCAATGCCCCAAATTATGGGTTTCTCATAACACTGGCCCCCGTGCAGTGATCTTTAGGTCACGTGTTGAAATCCTGGCAAGAATGAGTTAGCCTTCCACCCACGTGAAAGTTGGTAAAGTGAATACCATTAAATTTTGTCGTATGAGCACTGGTCGTTTGCAGTGCTTAGACAGAGCATCAAGTTATTAATTCGGCCAATACACATGTAAACAAAAAATGTGAAGATAAAGCTTGTGAAAGGAAAAGATGTGTCTCTGTAAGATATAGCCTCCTTGGAACCGTATTAGACATGCATTCAGGTATGATTTTTGAAAGTGACACAAGGGAGCTAATTTCACTTATTAGGTGTTTCTTGCTGATGATGATAGTAATGTAAGTAATTATTGTAGAAGTAGTAATAGTTCTGACATCTTCAGAAGTAACCAGGAGCATCACTACTTTTCAGTAGCAAATGAACTAGTATGCCGCCCTTCCAATTGTAAGCCTGGTAAAACAGCAAGTTAGTAGCAAATGCATATAATCCTAGGAGGAGACTATAACTGCATGTCAGGTACTTGCCTTGATAGGTCACACTCTCCTTTGGGTAACTCCGCAGTGACACTTGCAGCCAAATCATTTAGAGAATTGCGAAATAATTGGGGTTTTGTGGACTCTTGGGGACAAATGCACCCCAGGGAGAGGGATTACTCCTTTTACTTGGTGCTTCATGACCTTCTTGTTAGGCTTGACACATTCCTGACAACTCCAGATGTCCCCAGTACAGCTCAGCCATCGGAGTATTTATGTAGGACACTCTCTGATCACAACCCCCTATTGTTATGGCTAGAATGGCACAGAGAGTGCCCTTGTATACCGACTTGGCACCTAAGAGTAAAAAACCTGGATGATACTGTATTTCGTTAGACTATTGGAGAAGCCATCTGTAGCTATTTTTCGGAGAACACAGCATCCACTCCCACCCGGACAACAGAATTGGAAGCCTGTAAAACAGTAATCAAAGGCAGGTGCGTAGCAGTGGTATTGGGTGTCAGGTGTACTCTGGTTCAGGAAACTGAGAACAAGGAAAAAATCCTTTGTGCATTGGGATGTGAGAGGCCAAACGACCATGCCCTTGGGCCACGATTGCTGGAGGCAAAGGAGGAGGCCGCAGCTTCCGTAGAGAGGCTGCGCTGCTATGATTATAAAGCCTATATGACACGGGCACACACCAAAATTGACGAGCCTGGAACCCTAATGGCGTGGTAGGTCAACCCGGCCCCCAATAACTCCCTGATATTAGAAATAGAGGCCGCAAATGGTGCATGGCTGTATCATCAGACCGATATTAATCATAGATTTGCTGAGTTTTACACCTCCTTATATGCACCAGCTGGGGCCGACCTTCCTCCCTCCCACCTGCAGTTCCTGGAAATAGGAAACCTCTCATGCCTCCCAGAAGAAAACGAGCAGGGCCTAGGGGGACCAATAACCATTCCTGAGATCAGGGAAGCTATCAAAACTATGGCTAGAGATAAGGTGTCCGGTGCAGATGGCCTCCGGGTGGAGTTCTATGCCACATAATGCAATGAACTAGCTCCTAGATTGGTGGAGCTTTATACAGAGGCACTGGAGATAGGTCATCTCCCCTCTAGGACGAGAGAGGCCTTAGTCATACAGTTATTAAAGACGGGCAAACCAACTACAGAGGTACAGTCATACCGCCCATTATCCATTCTGAATATGGATTACAAAATCCTGAGTAGAATCCTGGCGGCACACCTTCTCCCAAACATGCCTAAACTGATCCACCCAGATCAAACTGGCTTCATCCCAAGCCATAACACAGCCTTCAACATTTGACGCCTTATCTCCCTCCTGTGCCCTATGCACCCAGAGACTGAGGTAGTGATGATAATGGCAATCAACATAGAAAAGGCATTTGATAGCCTGACATGGGACGTTCTGTATCGGGAGAAGATGGTACTGGGACAGGGGTTCATCAGATTGACCAAACTACTATACGCAGCGCCAACAGCCCACGTTAAAACAGGTAGAACTATTTCAGAATCATATGTAGTGAGCAGGGGTACGAGAAAAGGTTGCCCCGTCTCCCTCCTTCTTTTTGCAGTGGCAGTGAAGCCACTAGCACATGCAGCCAAGGTTGGGAAGCACTACAAAGGATTAATAGTACATGGGTACCTATATAAAATAGCATTATACATGAATGATATGATCCTTTTCCCCCGCAACGCTGATTCAGAACTGCAGGGATCCATCACACTACTCGAACGATTTGGGAATCTATCGGGCCTCCGAATAAACTGGCAAAAATCTCTTATTTTCCCACTCTACCGTCACACCCCCCACTACACAACTTACAGGGTCCAAGTTTAGAAATCTTGGAGTGCAAATTTATCATTAACCCTGTGACTTACAGGAGGGAAATGTGGGTGCAGAAATCCGGAAACTCGGAGGAAATGTGACATTCTGGAAGTCGCTCCCGCTATCATTGGCAGGCCGCATAGAGGTAGATAAAATGGTGGCATTGCCACGGCTAGTTTACTTCCTTACTACACTACCAATCTTCCTTCCACAATCCCTCTTCTGGGAAATAAATACAATAGTACTTGAACACATCTTGGGGAAGGGTAGGCACAGAGTAGCTTTGAGCAAGTTGCAGCTCCCGGTAGGAAGGGGAGGACTAGCTGCCCCGGACATGGAAGTATATTGTCCTGCAGGTCAGCTCCAATGGTTTGCACAATGGCTCCATGCATGGCAGCAGATGGATGGAGTAGTACCCCACAATATTCCACCCTACCTCATACTACTTCGTGGGAAACATCCTGAACAAGTAGGTCCTAAACAACTACTTGCCTAAACCACTGCTGCTAAACAACTAAAAAGTCTCTACAACGAAGTACTGAACAACTACTGTCTAAACAACGATTTTGCCTGAATAACAATTGCCTGAACAACAAATTGTAAGGGAAGTTTTTCTTTTTTTATGGTTTATTAGTTGTTTAGAATTTATATATATATATATATATATATATATATATATATATATATATATATATATATATATATATATATATATATGTAATATATAAATTCTAACCTTGCCTTAAAACTTACCTTAAAATTCATTATTCAGGAAAAATCGTTGTTTAGACAGTAGTTTTTCAGAACTTCGTTGTAGAGAATTTTTTGTTGTTTAGCAGTAGTGGTTTAGACAAGTAGTTGTTTAGGACCTAGTTGTTCCATCACATATTCCTACTCCGCTTCCTAATGGCACCCAAACAAGCACTCCCCGGCAACTCAGCAGAATTACAAGTAATAAGTTGCTGCTGATCGCGAGATCTGCAGCGCCCTCAGACAACAAGCTCCATACGCCACTGAACTCCCACTGGGATGCCTAGTAACCCTGCCAAGGGGACGGGCCCTGGAGGGCTATCGGGATGGGCGGAACACTATATCACCACCCTGGGAGACCTTTACAGGGACGACCAGCTTATGCTCTTTGATGTCCTGACAGACAACTATGGACTGCCACAAGGACAATTCCTACTACATAGAACACTAGTCATCACAATTGGGTGGCATTGGCGAAAGGGACCCATAGAACTCCAGCTTCATTTGGGTCGCCAGAAACTATGTACCATAAGCGGCAAGGTTAAGGCAGTCACGCAACTGCACAATGCATTATGTACAGACATATTACTCCCACTAGATGCCTTGCGCCTTAAATGGGAACGTGGTCTCTGTATAGACGACATAAAATGGTCCACCATCTTATCACATATAAGTACAATATCCAGGAACATCTGCTTTAAATTAATACATTTCTTTATACTGCACAGGGCTTATCTCACTTCTGGTAGAATGGCACAAATGTTTAACACAGAGGATACCCATTGCCCTCAATGCTCAGAACGGAAAGCCAACTTTTTCACTTGTTGTGGTCCTGCCCGCAGCTGATGGACTTTTGGGAGGGAGTATTCCACTGTATAGCGGAGGTGACTGAGAGGCAGATCCCGGCCACTCCTATGAATGGCCTACTGGGGGGGGGGTTTCCGTGCCTCCACTCACTAAAACTGACTACAAAATGTATAGGTCTGGCTTTCATACTAGCTAAAAGAGACATAAGAATGCATTGGAAGGCTTCCAAGAGCCCTTGTATAGACCGATGTATAAAACCTTGTTGCTGTGGACAGAAATAGAAGGACAAGTGTTATACTTAAAAGCAGCAAAAGGGAGTTATACTGCTGATAAAGCCAGGGACTGGACCCTTCTAGTTGACTGTTTAAAGTATCCTGATTTGTCTACCCCTGACACCTCCTTGTCACCTTCACACCATGCGGACACTGAAGAAGCAGGGACCACATAAGTACCATTACATTAGTGTTAATCACTTCTTTGGACAGGTTACGTAGATAGGGCGGTATCATATGCTTGCTATGCAGCAGATGCAGAAAAGCGTGTAAGTTGACAGTGTTCGATTGTTCTTCACCAAGTGGTTTGTATGCATCACATAACACACGTAATTGTTCAGATAATGATTACTGTATAACAAATGTATGCAACCTTCTGTTTGGTGTGTTTAATTTGAAATGCTAACAAATTCTGTTTAAAAAAAAAAAAGGTTAGTAGCAAATGCTATTGCTTGGTTTTGTTTTATTGATGCTCATGCCACAGATGAAAATTCTTGTCTCCTACATTGTGTCTGAGTGGGAGTGAACCGTTTTTTGTGGTCTCCTAAAAAGACGATCTGTTTGCTACCATACCTATTGTATCCAATGTAATCTTAGGGTGGGCTTTGTGTCTGTCCTTTGCTCATGATTCAGTGGCTTTCTGTCTATCTTATTTTCCTACTCCTGATTTGATTGATTTCCTCCCATTTCAGGGTTGTCCTGCCCAAGTAGTATTTCGATCTCACTGTGTTTTGTATTGATTGCATGTATCTGTCCACTGCTGATGTCATAAACTAGTTCCTCAGGCACTGCAATGAAAGATTGTCTACCTGTTTGTCTCTCCCTGTTCCTCCCCATCCTTTGAGTACCCCATTCTCCTTAAAATGTACTAGTCTCCCACAGTCATTGCTTTCCACCCACTTGTATTTGTGAATGGCCATCTTTAAATTGATTGTATTTCATGACAAAATGGCTTCCCTTTTGTATATATGCCTATGGTTGCATGGTGGCCATCTTTGAATTGTTTTGCCTAAAACAAAAGAAAAAGCATTCCAATATGGCCACAGTGTGTGCACGCACAGATGGCTGCCATCTTGTGCTGTTTTATGCTGTGTATAGTATCTGTGGACAAAATGCATCAACCATAAATAGAGGCAAATGCAGCATTCTCTAGCTTTTCTATGCCACCTTCAGTGGGTCCTCTCTGAAATTGGAATCATTTGTAACATTGGGGAAATATCTATGACCTTCAAATCTGACAGCAATTCCCCTACTGGGATAGGTGGTCCCTCTGTCCAGAGTTTGGGAGGTTTCCTAAAAGTATGTGCTGCTTTATATGTCCAGTCTGCTGTTTGTGGGAAAATTAGTGTTCAGCAACGCAGAACCAAGTGAAAGATAATTTGCTGTGCCAGACTCTCAGCTGCACTGTACCTTTTCTGATCTTTTTTTTGTCTTCACCCCTCAGGTAAATCCCATCTAGCCATAGTACAGAAAGTGAACAGTGAAGGTGAGGGTGACCCCTTCTATGAGGTCGTTGGACTGGTGACGCTGGAGGATGTCATTGAGGAAATCATCAAGTCTGAGATCCTGGATGAGTCCGATTTGTACAGTAAGTTTGACTTCTACATTTGCTGTTCTATATTCCCATACTTGTATACTTCAATTGTGTAAAATGAGCTATTACACCTCAAATCAATATTTTGTAGAAGAAAAGCCCTGGACTGGAGCACATGTCCATTGGTGATAGTCATTACCCAATTCCCTGTTGAAAGGGAGTTTGCTGTGTTCCTCTCACATGGTGACTCTCCAAGTCTCCTTTGATGCAGTGACCCCTGTGTCTACTGAATAGTGACTCCCACTGTCTCCTGCATGGTGCTTCCTTGTGCCTGCTCCAGCACAGTGACTCATGGTATCTTTTGCATGGTCATGTGTAACCTCCTTTACAATCCTCTCTTTCAGAATTCAAGCCCTCCCCTTTGCCCTGTCCCCTTCTCAGTGTAGGCGGCTGCAAGTGCATTCTCCTAAATGTGATACTCCCTTTGCGCCCCTTTTGCATGGGTGCCTCTTTGTAGCCCCTTGTAAAGAGTGGTCTCAATGGTGTGCCTATATGTAGCACACCCTTTGTCTTACCTGCCAGCGGCATGTCTGTGCTCCATCCTTTAAAGATATGTACGTGATCACCTGAAAGAAGTGCTTTCTGAGTCCCTCCTGGGGGCTCGCTCTGCACCTTCCTACTAGAATGAGTGCTTCCTGTGTCCTTTTATTCATGGGATGTTCCCTGTTCATTAGCTTCCCCATTTCATTTCCTTTGTGGGGGTTCTTCTTAGATCATCCCTTTCTGGGTGCAGCATTATGTTTAATTGTGTAGAATCCAAGGCTTTAAGTGGGGTGCAAAAGTTGTGGGGGGAAGGGGGTCTCTAGAAGAGGCGTGGCCTATATAATGAGGGGCGTGGTTTAAACACAGTAGCTAATTTTATTTAAACCCTATAGTGTGCAAACCGACTGGTGTTTTGGTGCAAGATGAAGTAAAACATGATAAATAGGAAAGTGACCCCTTTTGACATAGTCACCCCCACTTGTTTCCTGGTACATGATGCAGTTTTGACTGAAAGTGCATTGGTTTTCCGCTGTCCAGGTCCCCAGTGCCAGATCTCTTTCCCTACAGCTGTAGAATTGTTCCCCAATTGGTAATACCTTTGGCACCCCTGTAAGTCGCTAGTAAATGATACCCAGGGACTTAAGGCATGAGCACCAAAGAGGGTCACCAAGGGCTGCAGCATGTATTGTGCCACCCTTATGGACCCCTCACCTAGCACATGCAGACTGCCATCTCAGGCTGCGTGTCTTGGTGCAGCTAAAAGTGAAAGCACAACATGGCACCCAGCCTTTGTGCCGTGCTCACTAACACTGCATGCAATATATGTAAGTCACCCCCTACAGCAGGCCTTCCAGCCCTAAGGCAGGATGCAGTGTATTGCATGCATTGTACTATGTCTTTGTCGATTCTTAGATATAGTAAGTGATCAGGGAAGCCATTTTAAGTGCATGTGCTGGGCACTGGTCAATGTGAGTTCCCCAGCAACATGATGGCTTCACTGAAACTAGCGATATTTGGTATCAAACATCTCATAATAATAAACCCTCACTAATTCCAGTGATAGGTTTATTAATACATGCATCCAGAGGGCAATTTAGAGGTGCCCCCTGAAAACCTACCAGCTGCTGGTCTACTGGCCATCTAGTTTTAGCAAGCTGTGCCCCTAACCCGAGTTGAAGTGGACCAGCGGTACCATCGTGGTCGCCCAACCCTTGAGAGATGAAGCCCACCTTGGGTTTGCCAACTGTGGACTTCCTGATGCCGCCTCTTTGTGCAGGCCTCCTCTACCGCGAGTGAACTGATGACAAAAACCTGACGCCTCAGTAAACCTCTGCACCCAGCTGCACCGGCTTGAGGAGAAGAGGATCAAAAGTGTCCCTACGTCCCAAGAATCGTGAAACTGAAGGCCCTTTGTTTGTTCAGCCCGACTGGTCCTTTTGTCCCAGCTTGCAGCATCTTTCTAACCAGACTATTCCCCATAAGATGATATTATGGAACTCAACTCTGAAAAGCACCTGTGCACCCGGACGCCCCAGTGCCTCCCTAAGTGACTTGATGGTGCTGCCTTGGACCTTGCCCTTTGCTTACCTTAACTTCAGAAGAATAGTCCTGTAAGTGGTTGCTAAGTGCCCAAATGCAGTATATGTTCCTTTTCCCATAGGATAGAACTAGGGCATCCGACGCTGAAAAACACCTCTGCACATGGACTCCCCAGTGCCTCCTGAAGTGACCTGTTGGTGCTGCTTTGCACCTCAACCTGTACTTACCTTAACTCTAGAAGTTTGGTCCTGTAAGTAGTTGTGATGTACTTGTATGCAGTATATGCCTTTCATCCATAGGATAAGATTACCACTTCAGAAATTGCACTGTGTTGATTTTTCAAACCTGTAAAAATTCATAACTCGAATCTTACTTACCTGATTGTGATGATCTTGGTGCCAATCATATAAAGATAAGTGTTATTTTAATAAATTGGAGTGGATCTCCTTATTGAGTCGTGTGTATAATTTATTGACTGTGTGCATGCAGCAAATGTCTAACAATCCTCTCTGATAGGCGTAACACTGCTCGACCACACTGCCCCCTAGGAGAGCACCTTAGGATTGCTAGAGCAAGCCCCTGTCCACTTGTAAGGGAACCCTTGGACTCTTTGCACAGTATTCCTCATTTTTGTGTACTATATAAAGAACCAGCTTCCTCCAATGACGTGGAACATTTTTACTTTCATTGTTGAAATTTCGATCAGTGTTATTTGCCATTGAAGTTAAAGACATGAATCTTGTTGCCTGAAAAAGACCCGTTTCAATGTCTGTTTTTAATTACTAATGGGTTTTTGACCTGGCCGGACCCAGTCCACTTAAAGCCCTGATAGAATCCATATTTGCATGCTGTTGAATTTTACATTTGTTCAGGAGCACTGAAAGGCCTCAGTAGTTTTAACAGGGCCGGCTTTTAGCAAGGGCGAGCATTGAGCAGTGTGCATTAAGGATATGCCAACAGCAGCGCGCTTCCTGTCTTGCCCCAGCCTTGTCCTTGTTCCTACCTATTTGTTTCTGTCTGATCTGTTAGTTTAAGGTGGTTTTAGTCCATCATTATCATACCGCGGGTGATATTTTTAACCCCCCTTTAGCCCTCTTCCATTCCCTCCTTTCACCCTCCCACCCCTGCTGAAAACACATCAACAAAACGATCACCTGCGTGAGACAGCTAAGCTGTCAGTGATGTAGGTGAGCCTGAGGGGGGTCTGGGGATTTTTGTGTTCAGGGGCCAGTCGCTGCTCATCCAGGTAAGGACCAACAAACACAAAAGGCACACCCTGCTGCCTCATTTAATAACTGCCATCAGCAAGGGCGCCAAATTTCTTTCTGTCCACGCCCAGGGAGCCATCATAGCAAAGGCCGTCTCTGAGTTTTATCATTACTGAGAACTGTGCACAAGCTGCAGGAAGTTAATTCAAGTTTTTATTGGGACTGGAGATCCCATTACTGTGTTATGAGGAAGAAGCGGAGGGTCCCTTCCGATTCGCCAGACCCCCTTTACCATGAGAAATGTGTGTTTTGTTGGGGCAGTGTGCTAATATTTAGAGCATGTTTTATCCAACCAAGTATATTATTATAGGCCTCATTTTATATGACATTGTTTCGACAGAGTAGGTTGAACAAGCCTTTTATAAAGAAGGAAGATAAAGTTCTATGTGGAACAGGGTAACTCAGACTGGAATTTTTGTTTTCACACACTGGGGAGGATTCGTTTGTAGATGCTTGCATCAGTGATGGGCCTCCAAGGGTGAGCATATTAGGTGTGCTGATTAATGTTCTAAGAGCTGCGCTGTCATTGACAAAGTGTTTTTGGTTTTACCCCCTCTGAAAGCAAACAAAATGCTGTGTTTAATGTTTTTTTTTTTTGGGTTAGGGAAGCTAAATATCCTGCAAATGACGAGTGCTGTGAATTACATAAAGTAATTCACAGTTAGATCTCTTTACTGTGAAATACAAGCTTTGAAACCACTTGCAAGCATTCAGTAGGGAGGCATAGACTTCTGTTGTGTATGCTGAAAAAAACAAAGGTTAAAGTAATGTTATAGTTACATGAATGTGTCAGTGATAACATTAATGTCTTGAACTAAAAAACACAGAAATTCACCCGTTATAGTTATCAATGCTAGCTATAACTTGTGCTCCCGTCATGCAGTGCTTATGACCTCACATATGACATCACTCATGACATGTTCCATGTCATCACTCACAACATTTCAAATGACATAATTGGTGACATAACTGATTACCAAATCTAAAGGGAATTCCCTGCATGGGGTTGGCTGCAGGGCCCAACCTGGGGCCAGGCCCTGCAGACAAAATGCCCCCATAGAGCCAACCCAACACTGCGCACGGCCTTCAGGGTTTTTTTTTTTTTTTTTTTTTTTAAATAAATGGAAGTGGGAGCCATGTGCCACCTCCTCCCCGGGCAGTTATCGGCCCAGGGATCCCCATCCCCGTGGCCTCTTATTAAAATAAAGGGAAGGGAGGGCTGCATTGCTCCCTTCCCCAAGAGTTGTTAGGCCCTGGGCACCCCATCTCCCAGGGCTACTCTTTTAGATGAATGGGGAGGTAGTGTGTGTGCACCCCCCTCCCCAGGGAGACTTTGGCCCTCTGGGACCTCATGCGCAGTGGCCCAGCATGAGTTTTATGGGGATGGAGGCACACAGCCCGCCCCCTAGTACAATATCAGCCCAAGGGACCCCACCCCCAGGTCCTGGTGCACTTTTTATGGGGGAGAGGGGATGCGGCCTCCGTACATAGGCCCATTTTGCTCTGGGGATGCTATCCCCTGGTCCCAGTGCATTTTAGAGGGGGAGAGGGACATGCAGCCCCACCTCCCTGAGCTGATTTCTGTCCCAGGGGACCCCATCCCCCAAGGCCTGGCATGCTTGTTTGGGGGAAGGAGGCAGGCAGCCCCCACCCTGGGCCATTTTTGGCTCCGAGGACCCTATCCCCTCGTGCCGGGTGTGCTTGTTTGGGGGAGGAGAGAATGCGGACACTTTTTCCTGGCCCAATCTCAACCCTAGGACCCCATCCCAGGGCTCAGCATGCTTGTTTGGGGAGGATGACATGTGGCTCCTATCTCCAGGCCGATTTTGGCCATGGGCACCCAATCCCCTGGGGCCCGGCAATATTTGTAGGGGGAGGCTGGCATGCAGGCCCCTTCCCAGGCTGATTTTGGCGCAGACTGAAATCTCCATCTCCCGGGGCCTGACAACATTTTGTAGAGGGAGGAGGTACACAGACCCCAATCCCTGCCAATTTTGGCCCATTTCCCCATCCCCTGCCGCCCAGTGAAATTCTACAGCGGGAGGGTGATATGTGGCTCCCCTCCCCTGGTGGATTTTGGCCCCAGGGACCCCATTCTCCAAGGTCTGGCACCATTAATTCTGTGTGCCCCGGTGCCCATCCAGGGCACCCACCACTCTGTAGTTGGGGAAGGTGGGGGGAGCCTCAGCCGGCTCCCCACATCCAGCAGGAGCTAGCATTGCTCCTACCCTCCAGGCCAGAACAATATTTAGATTGGTTTCCCTGCTTGCATCTTTGCCGGCAGGGAAACATATCTAAAGTCTGCTTGCAGAGGGTGGGAGTATTTTTGAAGCTCATGCTAGCTGGGAGCGGACTTTGTGTTTAGTTTTGCTTGGCGGAAATTTAAAGATGCTCAAGCCAAGTGAGAGCAAACACAAGTTTCCCAGGTTCTCTGCCTTTGTCACTGTGGGTAGGGAAACCGCTATGTCCAGAGGGCGAGCTCCCAGGGCATCTGAGCTGGCCCTGCGAATGGGGGGTATGGGGCCAATAATGGCTCAGGGAGGGGCCCCTCCTCCCCATTTTGTGAATTTTCAGCATCAAGTGTGGACTCCTTGGGCCTTTAGAAGCTCGGCAATGAGTGCTGCATGGCCGCATTCCCATTTTACAAAATTTGGGCCCTGGGTGTAGGCTCCCGAAGGCCTCTTGAGGCACAGGGAAGGGGGGTTGCACGACCCTCCCTATACAGAGAATTATTGTCCCGGGTGGGCTCCCAGGGGCCCCCTGAGGCTCTGGGATGAGGGCTGCATGGTCCCCCTCACCATACAAATTAATGCCGGCCCGAGGTGGGCTCTCCAGAGACCCTGGTGGCTTGGTGATGGGGGCTGCACATCCCTCCTCCTCGTATAAACAGTTTTAGGCCCCTTAGGCTCAGGGAGAAGGGACCATGCAGCTTTTCTCTCCTCTATATGAGATCAACCCTGGGGACAGACTATACGGGACTTGAAGTATCAGGGCCTTGTGCAGTGTGGGTTGGCCACCTGAAAAGTGTTGGGTTGAGGCCCTGCAGCTATCACTGGTGCACACAACTGAAAACCAGCGCACTTCAGGTGTTGTCCGCCCGTGGAAGGTTGGGTGCAAGCCAGGGCCTACAACCAGTATCCCACTGTACACGGCTGAAAGTTTTGCATTGCTGAGGTTGGCTGCCTGCAGTGCATTTGGTACCTTCATGCCAGGCCCCATGGCATAACCCATTGCACATAGCCTGCCAACCCTCTGTGGGTGGCCTACAATGGGTGTGCAAATTGGGGGTTGACATCATTGCTTGCCTGTGGCCACAGGGCCTGTCCAGATTGCAGCCGACCCTCTGTGGGTGGCCAAACCTAAGACGTCTTTTCCATCGGTTTACGTGATTTGCGAATCCTGTGCTTTATTATCCTATCAAGAGGCCTTGGAGGGTCCAGAAACTGTGAATCCTGTGATAAAAATCATTGTTTTTAACAATTATTTTGTGACTGCGGCCTCCCTTTAGGGCCACCCCACATGGGTGTGGGGAGGTAAGTGTAGATTTAACCTGCCCCCCCAGCCCCCCCAATGCCATTTTTTTTTCTGATATGTTGCTCAGTACACAGTGTTGGGTAATGGCATTGATAGCCAGCCTATGAGGCCATGACCGGATTGCAAATTTGCAGTGTCATTCGAGGATCCGCAATGAAGGACTGGAGAAGCTTTTGGTCCAATTGAGTGCCATCATTGTTTTTGTAAAGCGCGGCTAATCACCCGTCAAGATCTCAAGGCCTTTTTTTTATTAATTGGATTCATGGCTCTGCGGAGGATCTGCTAATTAATTATCCAGAAGTCTCTACAATTTAACTTTCTAATGACGACATTAAACACTTTTTATACTCTAATTTCTCAGACTACTGAATGGATTTATTCCAAACCAAGTTAAAGGACTTCAGTAAAGCTCTGTATACATTTCACAATTGGTAAAATTTGGTTAAGCTGTGTTTTGTCTAACAAGGATCAGAGAATTCTGTGAGCGCTAAAATGAACATGACACTTTTGGAATCCCCCTATTTTTGGCACCCCCTTGACAGATCTACGCAAACTTTGTCATGAAGTGCCCAAAAGGAAATTTTCATGCAGATTCACCAGATGCATTATTTGTGTGTGTGTGTGTGTGTGTGTGTGTGTGTGTGTGTGTGTGTGTGTTTGTTCTCTACATGGTAAGAGATGTGTACCCCAGCCCTGAGTGCCCAACTGGATTGTTGCCTGGATCCCTAATGCTGAGGTTAACACGAATCATGCGTGTTCACCATGACATAGAACTCTCACAGTTTGCGGTCTTGTTGGACCGGGAATGGTCCCCAACTGCTGCCCTCATAGTTGTGAAAGGCCACCGCCTTACTGTATATTCATCAGTGGTCTTGAACAGGTCCATTTTACCATATTTCACTGGAGTGAGGCCTATAGGCTCTCTCACCATCTTAAAATTCTGCTACTGTGTACTGAACTCACCCTTGGACTACATCAGATTGATGTGGAAGTGTATGCATGGTGGAAACATGCTGAGTGCATGTGCGCTCACAAGAAATATACTACACAAAGGTCGAAGCGTGGTGTAGCGCACATGGTAAATGTGTGCTGGCAGTGTGTGTTTTTAAAATAACACACTGGTACAGTACAGAGAGACTGCAGAGCTGAACACTGCACAGACTGAATGCTTGTGCTGCATATGGGTGTGCTGGTGGTGGAATAATACATGAGGATGAGAGTGCGGAGCAGTAATCTATGTGGATGTACAGTGAGTGCAGAAGTGTCTGCACCAGTACAATACATTGAGAACCTTGGGTTCCATTTTGGGAAGTCCAGGCCTGCCTGGTGAAAATGTGAGGAGCAGAAGAACCCCCCTCCAGACAGATTTGTGTATTGCTGTATTCCTGTAAGCTGGGTGGGACCAAGTTCTAGGTTTCTGCCAAATTTGGTATAATTCTGTTCAGTGGTTCAGGCTGTAGCCATGTTTAGAAATTACAAAATCCCTATAGACATTGCGTAGGAAAAAAGTGTTTTGTGACACCCCTTTTTATCGTCCTTCCGCTTGACAAATCACCCCAAAACTTTCAACACCTAAAGTGAGTTGCAAACTAGTTTTGAACATTTCGTAAAGATTAGTCGAACTGCACCAAAGTTATTAGCAAAACAAAAAAAGCTTTGTCTATGGGAAAAGTTGGTCCCAACCATAACTATCTACTGGCTATGGCAAGTAGCATAAGTATATATATATATATATATATATATATATATATATATATATATATATATATATATATATATATATATATATATATATATATTAAGATTGTTCTTTAAGCAGTAGTTATTTGTTTAATCAGCAACTGTAATTCCAGTTCAGCATAAGTTTATAACTTATACATGTGAACAAGTTTTATGATGAAGTTCTTGAGCAAATTGCTGATCTACTGCAGATACAGATTGTCATTAATACAGGAGAGCAGTCCGGTCATTGTAAATGATGCACCCTTAGTTCACTGACATTAGATTATGTTTACTTTAATGCTACTCATTTGGTTTGGTTTTTATATTGTCGCCAGATTTAATGGGAACATTATGGCCCTCATTTGGACCTCGGCGGTCTTTTTCCAAGACCACGGAGGTACCGCCGGGCCGAAGACCGCCAGTGCAGGCGGTCTTCCTCCCAGCGTATTATGACTGCTGGCAGCCCTCTGCCCTTTTTTGGACGGAGAGCCGCCAGCAGCCATACTGGCGGTCGGCGGTGAAGTGGAGGCTGCTCCACCTCCACCGCCACGTCATCAGAACACTGAATCACAACCCAGGATTCGGTGTGGCGGTGTTCTGGTGATGGGGAGCTGGCGGCGGAGCAGATCCCATTCCCTCCCGGAGGATCACCGGAACAGGTAAGGTGATCGTCTGTTAGGGGGCGCATGGGGGGGGGGTTGTATGTTGTGTGCTTGCATGGGGGTGTGCGTATGAGTGTGTAGAGGGGGAGTGAGTGCGTGTATGCATGCGGGGTGTGTTTTGTGTATGGGAAATGTGTGCGTATATGTCTGTGCATGTGTGCGTGTAAGTCTGCGTGTATGTGTAGTAGTTGTGTGAGCGTTCGTGCAGGGGGTGGGGGGTGTATGTCGATGTTTTTGGAGGGGGTGGGGGAGGGGGCTCCTGCCACCTTTTGGGGGGGTAGGAGGGTCGTGGGTTTGAGGGGAGGACTCGGAGGAGGGAGTGGGAGACCCCTGTCAGTGCTATGGAATGAATTCCCTGGCACTGATAGTGCCTACCGCCATGGATTTCTTGGCAGTACAAAACCCCACGAAATCCATGGTGGTATGCTGGCTCCTGATACTGCTGCTGGTCTAGTGATGGCCGCCGGGCTGGAGACCGAAGTCTCCAGCCCAGCAGTCGTTACCACCCAGGCGGTTGGAGTGTTGAAGTGACGGTTTGGCATGGCGGTAACCGCCATGCTTGTAATTACATATTTTGTTCCATCGGCCTGTTGGCGGTATTACCGCCACTTCTACACCGACCGCCAGGGTTGTAATGAGGGCCTATATGTCTGTTAAACGGTGGTCAGTGTATCTCTTTGTATTAGACTCCTTATGTTGTGGGTTTGTCATCATTGTAAATTTGTACCTTTTCACTACTTTTCTGTAAATGGTGATTACTAGTCTATTAACATAAAAGTATTGATGTTTGAATAATGCAGGAAGGTACACAGGGATGTGCAATTCCTATAGCCCGATTCCCAGGACATATTTACATGTTTTCATGTTTATTTTGTCCTTGGGACAAGTAGGCTCAACCCACTGCAGCATAAACCCTTTGGCTCCCAGTTTACAATACTGCCTTATGGATCAGGGAAGGGCATTGTTTGCAGTTAAGGTAATATTTTTGTCCATATGATAATGCTGTTTGAACTTGTATTTATGGTTCATTTAATGCAAAGCCTTTATTATTAGGGTGTGAGCACTCTAAGGAAATGTTGTAAGCTCAGACTGCACTGCTGACATTGGTCTAAGTATGAAAATGTGTACGTGCGTTTGCAAAGTTTAACAATATGAGGCTGTGTGTTATGCTCCTAGAATGCTCTCTGATTAGATGCAGATATTTTCAGAAGCTTGAACGCAAGATTGATGAGTCTTTGCTTTAAAATCAAATGTTCGCAAAAAAGGCAATTTGGAAAAAATGCATTGATAAACTACTGTGAAATGTTAGGTACCATTCCTTTGAAGCATCATCTACTAAAATGTGTTGATGCATGCTAGTATTCTCAAAAATTATTAATACTGGAAAATCAGTGCAACCAGTTTCAACAAGATTATGGGGAAATCTGAAAATAAACAATTATTGGCGAAGCCAGTAGGTATGACTTTGGTGGTCAGTTATGCTTTTGGTTTTTGTAAAACGTTATTGTTGTGGGAACTTCCAGGCCCTCACATTCATAACAAACATTGGCAAAAAACAATTATATTGTTTGATCTCAGAAGGCACACGCTGCCACAGTAATTGTTGGCACTGAAGAAGACTACTTTGTGTGCCGATATGTGCCTTGTGAATGAACAGAATACTGTTACTTACAGTGTAGCCAGTCTATAGATAGAGAGATAATTTTAATACAAACAAAAGGTCTTGGTTAACTTAAGCCCTAATTAGTGGCCCAATCCTTAAATATTATCACAAAAGTGCACTTGTGATATATGCCCTTGCATTAGTGGTGATTTACAGCTTTCATGAACTCACAAGTATTTACAGAAGTTGGCCAGGAAATCGTATTTCTAGAAAATATTTGTGAACTGCATTTTAGCACGAGAAAATATGTATGTGTAGATTTGCCAATGCAAAAATCTGTTGAGCATTTACAAGTTCACTTCCCTTCCAACCACTTTTTTCCCAGCCATGAAAGAAGTTTTATTTCTGCCCTTGTCAGGAGTAAATGTCCAACCTTTTTCAGTATGGTAAAAGATTAGAGAAAAGCTGGTGGAAACTCCTAAAACATGCAAGTTAGTAGGTTTGCACAGATTCCAAAGCGCATTCCAGCCCTGGAACTATTGCTTAATGCTACCTCCAGCCCCAGTATGTAGATCTGTGGGAAGATGCCAAAATGTTGGAACTGCTAGAATTCCAACTCTGCTATAGTATGAGCCCTGGCATAATCAGAGAGGCTATTATAAGATCTCTTATATAATGAGATTGTGCCATAATTTATCGCCATACTACATGACAACAAAGGGACAAGCAGATTTTTTGCAAGACAAAAAGATTTATATAACAGCCTATCCTAAGGACAAGTAGATATTTAGTTAAATGCCACACCCATGGGTAAACAACATCTATGAGATTTCTTCAGATATATAAACTAATTTCTAAATTTATTGTTAAATAAAACATGTTTCTCTTGAATAACCACCCTCGAGATTAACTTTTTTTGCTTCAGCTTGCACAGAGCCTGCACAGGCATTAAAATATGATCTGAATGTGAAGCAACAAGTCTGAGATCCAGTCAGATATAAGCATTCCCATAAAGCCTCTGCTTGTTCCCTACCCAGATAATGGTCCTTCAAAAGCCTGTAGTGAAGGAACTTCTTAATTCTAAGTGTGAAAAGGTAGAGGCAGTATATGAATTTTCTGAAAGATAAATGAAAGGCAAGAGCAGATGGGATTCTCCCCTTCTCTTCTGTTGTCTGCCCATATAGTATGTCTGATGAGGTAATTCATATGTGTATTATTACATGTATGATGGTGACTGCTTACACTGCAACTGCAAGGCCCTGCAGAATGCATGTGCGCCTGTTCAATATGCTTTCTTACCCATTAACTCCCTCTTCTACTCCTCAGCTGACAACCGCAACAAGAAGCGTGTTGTTTACCAGAAGAACAAGCGTGATTTCTCTGCCTTCAAGGACCCAGACAACGAGTTGAAGGTTAAGATCTCGCCACAGCTAATGCTAGCAGCACACCGCTTCCTGGCCACAGGTGAGTTTGTTTTATTGCCCTTCCTCCATTGTGCTTCTGCTCATCCACTCATCCCAGAACCCTCCTCAGTGATTCTTAGGTCGCAGCCTAACAGCACAGCTTTCTGGTTTTCTAGAGACATCTTGGGGACTTTCAGAAAGTTCACCTAGGAATACATTCCTCTCATTGATTACCATTGGCTTTGTGGTTTGTAGCTCACACTTTCTGGCTTACCATTTGCTGGCTTTATTTGCTTTAGGCTATCCAGGTTCAGTTTGTCTCTCCCATTGCCTAAACAGTGTTTTCTGTATTCTTCCACAAACTTGCTTTCTGTTAACATGCCTTTAACTTTTGTTTTTATTTCATCACATTTGTTGTGCATTCAGAGACTAAGGTCAAATGTCAGGCGCTGTCTTCCAAGGGCGCTTGTTTACTTTCCTTTCTCTAACTTTAAAGTGAGAGGATTTATGTGACAACCTTGCTGGAGACTGGGGGTAGAAAATATTTTTTTCTAGCACACAACATTTAAATGAACTGTGTAAGTATATTAGAATTTAGCAGAATTATGAACGCGCAAATTAAGCACTTTTTTTGTTATTTCTGAAGTGTATTGGAAATAAATACTTTAATATGATCAAAACGAATCATTAACCAAGGTGATGAAATTTCCACACATTTTCGTCTGTGCACTGTATAGTTGTATTAATAAAACTGTATGTCTGTGCAGATGTAATGGATTTTCAATTGAAAATGTGTTGTCTTTAATGTCATTGTTCTACCACACCATGAATACTCCACTCTACAACCCTCCACTCTACTCTGTACCACTGCACTCTACTGTGCACCACACCACTCCACGCTATGCCACTACAATCTATGCCACTTCACGTCATGCCTCCCTACTCTACCCGGTACTACTCTACTCCACTCAATGCCAATACACTCTTTGCCACTCTTCACCACTCCAGTCTAGGTCACACCAATCTACTCTGCACAGCTCCACTCTATGTCACTGTACTCTACACCACTCTGCAACACTGCACCCTATGCCGCTGCACTCTGTGCCAATACACTCTACGCCAATGCACTTTACTCTATAAAACTCAATTCTATGCAGCTGCACTCTACATCACTTCAAGCCATTGCACTCTACTCAACTACACTCTATCCTGCACCACTACCCTCTGTGCCAAGTTACTGTGCTCTGAAAACATCTGCTGTACCCCCCCTGCACTCTATGCCCCTCTATTCCACTCTATGCCACTGCACTCTACGCCACTGCAATCTACTCTGCATCACTGTACTCTACGCCACTGCTCTCCTCTCCACTCTACTCTACAACACTGCGCCACTGCACCCTGACACTGTACTCTGCAACACTAAACTCGCCGCCACTCTGCTCTGCACTACTACACTTTACGGCATCATACTCTGCTCGGCACCACTCTGTGCTACTCTACCCTGCACCACTCTGTGCTACCCTACCCTGCACCACTCTACGCCACTGCACTCTATGCCGCTCTGCTCTGCACTCTACTGCACTCTGTTCCGCTCAACTGTACTTTGCACCACTGCCCTCTGCATCACTCAGCTCTACACCATTTCATTCTGCACCACTCTGCGTTCCTCCACTCTACTATGCATCACACTAATCTACACCACTGCATTCTACGATGCTGCATTGTACCCCCCTGAATTCAATGCCACTGCACTCATTGGTACTGCACTCTACGCCACTATACTCTGCAACACTCTATGCCAATGCACTAAACGCAGTCCACTTTACTCTGTCACTCTACGCGACTCCACACTATGCCCCTCCAATACACAACACTCTCTGCCACGCTGCTCTACAACACTGTATGCATTCCACTCTGTGACACTCCACGCCACTCTCCTCTATGCCACTAACTCTTAGCCATGCTGGTCAGCAGCCACACTGATGAAAAATGTGGTTAATACACATTGGCAAAGCTAATAGCTCTTGCTTAGGTGAGAGCTATTGGCTTTGTCAGTGCTTGTTTTTCTTTTCCCTGCTCTGGCTTTGGGTTGGCTCCCCTGTTCTAGAGAGTGCTTCCCTAGTCACACTGTGCATTCATTCTACTTTCGTCCCTGTTTGATTTGCGCTTTGTCCGGGAGGTCTGTTTTTCCTTGCTCCCATTTTCCATTTCCTGCTCACGCTCTACCTTATCCCCTACTTATCCTTCCTGTGGCCAGTTTCCCAATCTTGCTTAACACACTTTTCCCTCACTGTTTCCACCTTAGTACAGCTTTCTGCGACAACTCTAGACAGCTTTGTGTCTACCTTGTCCATCGCTCTGCCTTACTCAAAATGCCAGGCTTTTGCTATATGGCTCAAGCTTGTTACCCTGGGTGTTCACCATTAAGAAGGTAGTTTTGACAATGTCCTTAAGACGTTAGGGCAGGGCTGTGGAATTCCTGTTGCCCAACACATATTGTTTGGGCTTAAGGGCAACACGTTTTTATGTTTATTTTGCCCACTGGACATGTACGCCCTTCAGTACATACCCTTTTGGCGCCAGTTTATGATACCACAGTATGGATATGTGAACGAGGGTCGTCTGCCATTAAAGCCATATATGTAAGTTGTTTGAACTTGTATATATATGATTCATTAATGCTATAGACTTTACTGTTAGCACAAGTGCTCTAAGGTAATGCAGTGAGCTCAGCTTCCGTTATCGACAGGTGTTCCTGTATAAAAATGTAACAGTTTGAGGCTATTTATTATTCTCCCTATCGGAAGCCTGGTTGCCCAATGGGACAAAATTCTCCAGCCATCGTGTAAAACTTGCTACTAGTCAGGGTATCTGTTTCTCTAAGGCTGTCTGTTCATCCCGTTAGTAGCACAGGACTGAGACAAAAGCTACTTCTGATATGCATGTTAAGAGTTAGCCATACCATTACAACACCTGCATGAAGAAACGACTCAGTAAAGCTCCCAGATCGATTTAATAAAATTAAAGTGTCCAATTATTAAAATAAGGCTGGAGCAACAACATTGTATCAGTCACTGAATAGTTAATATCGTTTTAAGATGACAGTTTCATTCCACATGGCATCTTCATTCTTTGTGCGCACACATATATATATATATATATATATATATATATATATATATATATTTTTTTTTTTTTTTCAGGCTGCCTCTAGCCTTCAGTGAGGCTGGAGGGGGCTAGATGAGAGTCAGTCACCTTGTTCAGGCATGCACTGTCACCAACATTTCACAACTTATAAACTTCAGAGAGTTCCTCTCGGATTATTTCTTGCATATGTCTCCATGGCATGGCAAAATATGTCTCTCTTCTGCCTAAGTCAGTAGACAATACCTCCCTCCGTCGGATCTACCACCTGAGCCTATGGCAGTGTTCTCCAAACTTTTTAATGCTGCGCCCCCCCAGTTGAAAAATAAGTCATTGTGCCCCACCTCAGAATTTTTCACAATTATTTTATAAAGATGGCAATGTTTAAATATGTCCAGCCGTATTTAAACATTGCAATTAAGTACTGTTACCTTTTTAAAAATGCAATAACATGTTTCTGTTTAAACAAAAACACTGTTATCTGTGTTATGCTTCTTTTGGCCAGAGCCTGGCGCCCCCCTGGATTCACATGAGGTCCCTCAGGTTGAAGACCTCTGGCCTATGGTGTTGATACCAAAGGCCTTGCCTTAGCCTGGAAACTCTTCTTTTCGGATTCCAGTTTACAGTGAGTGTAAGGTATATCTGTCACTCACTTCCCAGTTCCAGTAAAGAATCTTTATCAAGTCCTGTGACAGACAAGTTACAGCTGCTCAACTGGACTACTTTAGTAGCAATGTCTCCTGAGTGCTAATTTATGATCTATGGAGCTAAGTGACGCGCAGGCGACATTGACCCTTTTGTAGAATAGGACCCACAAGGCTTGCTGGGAGCGGGTCACCTTACCACCCACAGTTCAGAAGTCTTTGTTCGCTTTCAAGTCTTGCTCTGCACAAACCTGCATGGGTCTGTTGGTCTTTGCTTTTCTCAGACTTCCAGCTGTATTCCATCTCTTGGGAGGATGACAAGTCTGAGCTCGGAGGCAAACTGATGATGACGATGAAACATCATCAAACAGCCCACACACAACCACATATTGATTCAGTGGAGTAACGAAACGTACCCCCCTCCTGCAAAGTACCTGTAAGGGCCCCCCTGGACCCAGTCAGGGGCCTGCCGCCCGTGCATAGTGTACTGTGCCGAGGGGGGGGCCTTGAGCTTGCTGTGGGGGGCCTTTATTACGCCACCGTATTAATTCCCTCTGGGCAAGGGACCTGTCTCCAAGCCTTCCAAGCCACAGACATGAAAGTATTCTTGTGGTAAATCTAACACTGCTCTTGGAAACTCCATCAGATATAGTACCTAGCAGAGATTGGAGGGGGTGCCTTTAGTCTTATTCACCCTACCCACAATTTACAACACTGTCTCCTTCACAGCAAACTTCTGAGTGGCCAGTTCAATGTTTTCGAAAGATTACGCTTAATAAAGGTAGAAAATGGTTTTCCCTAGCATAGACCATTTACATCGATTGTCTCTCATGCAACCCAAGGCTGTTTTACCCAAACTGATTTGATCTCTTATGACTAAGGCTCCAGTGGAAAACAAACTGAAAAGCATTTAAGCATCCCTACTCTGCTACCCGTTTGAACATCCGCTGTGGCAGTGGGCTAGCCCCGCCAAGTCACATTTATTATCTCCCTTTGGGCTTCCTAGGAAGATGTCACCCCACCTCCACCCACTTAGGACTGACGACCTTTTTGAGGTTCGGCACAGGGAGTGGGCCCTTCTGCAGCTCCTTGCTGCGAAAAACAGTCAGATTGTGTGCATGCTGCCCAGAAACCGGGTACAGCGAACTTTTACACCATAAAAGAAAAATGTACGGAATAACCATGACTGTTTTCTTAATTTGCAGAGGCAAACTACTGCCATGTATCTAGTAGAGGTAGAAGACGAGAGCTATGCGCAGATCGGCTACAGATTATGTTCTCATAAATACATGAACACGAAAAAAGATTGGTTTTAAAAAATGTGCAACTTGAAAAACTAGGTTTACTTAGCTATTGTACAACTTTAGCTACAATTTCTCGAATGTGTCATTTAGCAACATTTGTTTGCGTTAAAGTACAAAAAAGGATGAATAATCAGTGTAACGCCATAATAAGCAACATTATGGGCTACACTTAAATAAATCCTGGGCTTCGTTTTTTTACAAAAAAAAAAGAGGGGAAACAAAAGTGCAAGCCCTGTACACGCCCTTGCACTGGTGTGCATTTTACATCTTTCAGGAATTCACAAGAGTTTATAGACGCAGGCGTGTTAATCCATCCGCCTAACAAACGTTTGTCAATTAGTGTCGGTATAATCAAATATATATTTATATATTTGATCATGGGAGAATCTCCTGTTAGACTACAAATACGCTTTCCCTCTTCCCTCTTTTTCCTCACCCTGGAAATAGTTTTACTCCTGCCCTTGCAAGGAGTACATTTTCTACCTTTTCCAATATAAGAAGAGATTGGAGAGGCGTTGGTGAATACCGTTAAAACATGTCAGTTTGTGGGTGTAGACTCACATGGTATTCCAACTCTGGAACGACCGCTTCCCACCTACGTCTAACACCTATATGTCAATTTGCAGAAAGTGGCAAAATTGGAGCCAGGCTACAATTCAAAACCTGATATGAGCCCTAGCATAATCAGAGAGGCAATTATCAAAGCTCTGCATAATAATAACTTTGCTATTTGTCACTTTACTGCGTTGTAGCATAACGAACAATCCAATATTATACAGGACAAGTATACGTCTGAAGCATCCTGTTTCAGGACAAGTGGATATTTCATGAAATTCCACACCTATTTTAGAGCTCACATAGCTTTCGTCATCTGAACAACTGGCGTGTGAGGGCCCCTTCCTTAAAACCGTTTTGTAACACTTTGGGATTGACAACTTCCACACCTTGTCAGTTAATGAGGAGAAGTGCGGTTTGGTGCCTGATGAAAAAGTGTGCCTCATCGAAGCCAAGATAACAGATTCCTCCATGTTACCACGGTCATTATGTGTTTTTTTTCATTTATTTATTTTTATTCAAAACCAGAGAAGGAAAAAGAAGGGCACAGCAGTACACGTTAAATATACTCATTAGCAGTGTCCAGATAATGGCATTGTTTCGTAAATCCAAGTGCAACACAATGGAGAGAGTTCTCATCCAATAAAGAACAGTGAGTGTACGGTTTGGGGGTGGGGGTGGCGGGGGTACGAGGCAGCTACCCAGTTGTTGCGGCCCAGGGCCTTGCTGGCGTAGTATCAGCCACAGCAATAAGGACTTTACAGCAACGCACAGTGGGCTCCAACAACAGACATTCTGGCGCCAGAAGCAACAGGCGTAACATCTCTTAATCTGTTGCCAGCGCATCGGAGGCAGAGTCCCCCCACCACTACTTGTCTGCGACTTCAGGGACTGCTCCAAGGGGTTCCAAATGTGCTTAGAGAGCGAACTTGGCATCCGCTCCCAGAATGCTGTTAAGTTATCTTAACAGTTTGCTGCATTTTTAGGGTCGAGCCTGCGTCGCATGCGCTTGCGCATGCGTTTCGATTGTGAGATGCTTTAATAGATAGAAAAGGGCTCGGAGCCCTGTCCATGTCACGTCTGTGTCTTTCATTGGCTTGTGGGCTTGCCTTACAAAATCGGCTTGCTTTCATTAGTGGAAGGCACGCATACGTTTTTTTTTTTTGTTAAATCTGTTTATTGGTTTTTTAAGTTGAATAAAACATACACAGTAAAGCACCTCTGTGTAAGTGATCTGTTACATATCGTTATCTGGTTGTTATACAATCACGCACAGCGGATAAAGATTATAGTTGTGGAGAAGGAAAATATATCTGCAGCAGTCAGGCATTACCCATTAACGATAGTAGGGCATAAGTAGGGTGGTGCATTGTGCGTGAATCAAATGTTGAGAGATAATGTATTACATTCATACATAATAGAGAGAGTTAGAGATACATGAGCTAATAATTGAGTATACACTATTCTATACGTAGAGACATTATGGGGTGTACTGTAGTCCAATGCAGGAGAAATATATAATAAGCAACAGGCACCAATAAGGTCTATAGGAAAAAAAAGAAAAAACAGTGTAAACAACAATAGAGAGCTACTTGGTGAAAAGGAGGTGCATCGGCGCACGATTTGGATAGGTACATCATTGAGGGGGGCGCAATAGTTTGACGTGAAATAATTGCGATCGGTGAGGGGGGGAGAGGGAAACAATAAATAATGCGATACAGTGATTGTAAAGTAGGGATGGAACGATGTGAGGAGGCAGCGAGTTCAGAGCGCGAGAGCTGCTGTTGGGTCGGGACCATGGAGCTGACACATATGATTAATTTAGCTAGGGTTGGATGAGGTGTCCGCACAAGGTGAGGCGATGGGGGGAGGAGCGGCCAATTTATCTTCTACTTTCACTAGATACGTGTCCCATAGTGTAATCCCACCTTCGCCCCCACGTTTGCGGTTGTCATATTCAAGAAGGCACGCATACGTCATGCCTTTTCCGGTGGTTAGCCCTTCTCGAGCACAGTGACCAAGTACTGAAAACATGAGAGGCTCGCTGTTTCCCGTCAGGTTTGTGGACTACTTTTTATCTTTTTTTTCGCAGCACGATCTTGCTTGGCAGAAGTCCAGCAAAAACCCTGTTACATAATTAATTGCACTTTTGCCGGTTACGTAGATAATTGCACTTTTGCCGATAGGTTTCACTACGAGTGAACTGTAGCAGCGCGATCGCGCTCTTTTTTTTGCATTTAATGTGGCAAGAAAAGTCCGGTTGGGAGTTTACAACTGCTAATAGCTGTAACTCAGAGAAATGCGAGACCCTATTGCATTGCAAATGCTTGTTGAGCCAGGCAGCATTTTGCGGAACTGGATGGTGCCCCCAGTGCATTGCCACTTAGCTAGCAGCTGCAGAATCGCAGTCAGCTTTCGTTGTTCTGGAGGAACCGCCTTCACATAGCCTAACAGCGCAACCCACGGCATGTGCTCCAGCTGGAGGTCGACTATTTTGTCAGTGGTATCAAAGACAGCGTTCCAGAATGCCCCCACACCCGGGCAGTCCCAAGCCGAATGCAGAAAATCAGCACACGGGACCGAACATTCGGCGCGGCTGGTGTCCTCCAGAAGACCTGTTTTAAGCAGCCACACCGGGATGCGATCGAGCCTATGTAAGTATTTAAAGTGCACTAAGCGCAGCTGTAGTTGGGCGATAAAGCTCGAGCCTGGGCCAGCAGAATCTCCATTACTCCTCAGAAATGGAGATGTCAATGGCGTGTCTAGTATGGATATGGCTGGACCCTTATTGCTTGCTGTGAAGTGATAAAGGAGCCGTCTTGATAAATGTCAGTCCTGATTGTGAGGCTCAGCTTGCTCAATCTGTTGCCTGTGCCAGCGTCCTTTGTGAGGGGAAAAGCGGGGTGACCGATCAGCAGGACAAAAGGGCTAAAGAGGAAATCCATCCAGGCCAACTTCCTCAATTCGTCCCATGCTCACCGTGTCACCTGGGGCATCTCGGAGTTTGGTAGAGTGCCAGTCGAAAGGGGCACAGAGCTGCATGGTCATGTTCGGGTGCCGTGTGAGCAAGAAATTGGATAGGGTAAAGCCAGTAGTGTGCGAAGTGCTTTTGCACACTGTAGTAGTAAAGGTCCATATCTGGCGCCGCTAGCCCGCCCTTATCAAATGGAAGTGTAAGGTTCTCCCGGGCAATTCAGGGTTGCTTCTCCGCCCACCCAAGTGCTACAAGAAGGGAGCGGACGACGCGTTGAAAGTATTGTGGCAGCTGGAGTTTAATGAACAGATATAAGAATTTGGTTAGGATCTCCATCTTTGCCAAAGCTAGCCTGCTGGCCATGGAGAGCGGAAGTTTTCCCCAGGTCTCCATGCGCTCCTCCAGCCAGTCTATCAGATGGCCGTAGTTGGAGCACCAGAAAGTGTCCAAGTCTTGCCTCAGCCAGACCCCTAGGTACCTAACCGGCTTGGTTGCCCAACGCAGAGGGAACGCCAAAGCAGCCTCCTGAGTCACTGACACGTTCTCTATGTTTCAATCCTTTTTCTTTATATTCCAAATTATTTTTTTCAGCTGTATACATTCATTTGGGTTAGTTGAAGTGAGCACTACTCCAATAATGCAACAGGTTAAGAAAGGAGAACGCGTGGATGACATGGTGTTCCAAACAGCACAGAATCGTCTAGTTATCTTTATTAGGCCTCTTTTGGACATGAATATTAGAGAAGCCTTCCATCCACTGGAGAGTGTTGCAGCCATTCAGAAGATTGTACAGCCCCCTGACTGCGGAAGGGGAGTATTTGCCTTACATTTTCAAAGTATGGTCAACTTTTGACTTTCCACATTTGAGTGTTCCCTTTTACAAGTCTACAAATCATAGCTTCCGAGTTGCAGCTGGCCTGCCTGTGAGCAGTTGGAGAATTTGCATAGTGATTTAATCGCAGGCACTGGTCTCCTGTTTTCACACTTGAAAAAAGGATGCCTTTTAAGTCACTTTATGTGTTTAATTCCTGATTTTACATCCTTGCATCTGTGTCACAATAGTTTCCTCTTATTATTGAATAGGGGCTATTATCTAGTGATGCCCTCAGTTATGTTTCTGGCCTCCCCCTTTCAAAGGTACAAGTGACACCGGTGTACACCTGGAGTAGAAAGGTAAGGTGTTTACTTCCTGAATGCAAACTGCCCCTGTAGCTCTGTTTTTGGGCTCTTCGGGAATATCAGTCTCTGAGCTAAGCATCAGTTTCAACTTAACATCTGCTCCATTCAAGACTTGGGTAGACTTCATGAGCAGGCTGATACCACCTACCATGGATCAAACCTTCATCTCGCATTAGTCCATCCTCACGGCTAGAGGTGAGACAACCTACGAGTGAACCATTTCACTTCCTCAAAGAACTTTAAGTGCCAGCACTGCATATCTCGACTACACAGAGACTCCTGTTTCTGTCAGATGTGTTTCTTTTTAGCTGTTACCTAGGGTTTTTCCCTGCCTTCTTTTTTCTGCTTCTTGTCCGTAGGTTAATCCTAAAATGAGGATAGTGTGTGCTCGGAAATTCTAATGGTATTACCCTAATTCCCGTCCTCCTTTCATTCTTTTATGATTGTATTAGTTGAATAATTTAGACTGGGGATTACATTTAAGAACTTTGTATAGTGTAGCATGTTGTGTTGCTACGAGTAAGGTTTGTTTCGGTTAAAGTTTCAAACCTGCAGTAGACCAGGGGATTCATGTCGTGAGTCATGAGGAGCAAAGTCTGGATTACTTAATTGGTCACAGACTACAATTTAAAGTAACATTTAGGGGTAAGTCACCTACCGCAGAGAGCTTCGTCTGTCCAGCAAGTTCCAAGCTAACTCTGTGGTAGAGTGCATTTGTTGGCGATGTATGTCTGCAGTCTCGTCACAGGTTTGACTATTTATCAAAATTGCCTAATTTTCCTGATGCAAAGCACAGCGTGTATCATCCTCTTAAAGCCACTAATTAAAGAAATTACACTTTTCTTCATAACCTGCTGGCTGAAAGGAAGCGATTCATAACTAGTCTCTGGCCCACGCGGAAAACATTCCAACTTCCATAACTAGATGGGAAGGATAACCAACAGTGAAATTCCATTGACAAGTCCACAGTTTTGCCCTACAGTAGCCCCATTTTCCGGCATTTTTAAGTTATCAAAGACGTCACTTTCAATGCAACAGTGGACACGATATGAAGATTAAAAAAAATGTGATTCCAAACTACATTTTTTCATATAGTCCCAGCGTGTTATTGATTTATTGGTGACGCCATTGGCCGTAATGGTTCTGATCTCTGACATTCTCAAAATAAACTTTTGCAACCTTTTCCCTTGAGGGGAAAGGCTTCTGCCTCAACGTACAGGGTGCTGCTTTGCCCATTCATCTCTGCACTTAGCAGATTGGTTATCAGTGAGTTATTTTATGGTGCCTATGGTCTCACCGTACTCTTGATGCTCTGAGGGTGGCCAGTGTCTATTGCTTTAGACCGTTGGCTACGTTTGGTAGCCAAGGATAGTCTTTTAATTCCTGTTCAGTGGTCAGAATGATCTATAGCAATCTTGATTAAGACTCATTTTTGATGCTCTTTTACCTTTACTTCCCCCCGAGGTCACTATGGTCATTTTTTGTCTGGGTTCTGAAAGTTGCTTTAGTTCACAGATTATTTAAAACCCAACACTTTCTGCAAACTTCATTTGGTTTCCTTTAAGGGTTATCCTTTGATTGTGGCCATTCCTGACCCTGGAATCTGTTCAGTGCGGCTCTGTTATCTTGCAGCCTACGTGTTTTATTTTTCTTTAACAAGAACAACATTTTTATTAGGTCACATATCTCATTATTACTGGCATAGTATCTGTAGGAAAGTACCCTCTTTTTGTCATGTTCGCCCCCAATTTTTGCCTGATGTCAGTGTGTTTTGACTGTGTCACTGTGATCCTGCTAGTCAGGACCCTAGTGATTATGGTTTTTGGCTTGCTTGTCAGTATGTTTCACTGTTTTTGTCAGTATGCTTGACTGTGTCAAAGGAGTGCTGCTTACCAGGGCCCCAGTGCTTATGCTCTCTGGTTCCAAATTTGCCACTACATACTGGTAAACCAGTATTTCATCCCAAATTGACATAATGGTCACCCCTTATAAGTCCCTAGTATACGGTGCCTAGGTACCCAGGGCATTGGGATTCCAGGGGATCCCTATGTGCTGCAGCATTACTTTTTCCACCCATAGGGAGCCCTTGCAAAGGCTTCTGCAGGACTGCTATTGCAGCCTGCGTGAAATGGTGCATGCACCCTTTCACAGCCATTTTCACTGCACCAGGTCACTTATAAGTCACCTATATGTCAGGCCGTCCAACCCTGAAGGCTGGGTGCAAAGTACATGTGTGTGAGGGCACCCCTGCCTGCACTAGCAGAGGTAACCACACATCATCCAGGACCATTTTCCCGGACTTTGTTAGTGCGGAGACTCCATTTTACACGTGCACTGGACATAGATTAGTATCTATATCCAGATTCACAATGGTAACCCCAAATATGGCCATGTAAGGTGTCTAACAACTGGTAAGTGTACCCCAATACTGATTCTAGTATTGGTTGTACAATCCCATGCACTCTGTGGGCTCCACAGTGGACCCCTAGTACTGCCATACCAGCCTTCTGAGGTTTTCCAGGCAGCCCCAGCTGCTGCCACCTCACAGACGGGTTTCTGCCCTCCTGTTGCTTGAGGATTTCCTTTGGAAGAGGGGTGTTACATCCTCTCCCTTTGGAAATAGGTGTCACAGGCATGGGAAGGGTAGCCTCCCAGAGCCACTGGAAATGCTTTGAAGGGCACAGATGGGGCCCTCCTTGCATAATCCAGTATACACCGGTTCAGGGACCCCCCCAGTCTCTGATCTGGTGTGAAACTGGGCAAAGGAAAGGGGAGTGACCACTCCCTTGTCCATCGCCACCCCAGGGGTGGTGCTCAGAGCTCCTCCAGAGTGTCCCTGGGTTTTGCCATCTTGGATTTTAAGTTGGTCTGGCACTCTGGGAGCATCTGAGTGGCCAGAGCCAGCAGGTGATGTCCGAGTCCTCCCCTGACCAGTAGGTGACCAATCCCCTTTAGGGCTATTTAGGGTCTTTCTCGTGGGTGTTTCTTCAAATTCGGATTGCAAGACTCCAGCAGGAATCCTCTGCATCCTTTACTTCATCTTCTACTGATGGAACAGCAGCTCAACCCTCCAGGAACTCTACAAACTGCAAGAAAGAAGCAAAGACAACTTCTGCAACTGTGTAACTTCAGCTCCTGCCAGCAAATGCAACAGTTTCCAGGTCGTGCATCCTCCGAGGACTGCCTGTCTTCAGCCTGCACCGGAAGAATCTAAGGAATCTCCGGTGGAGTGACGGAACACTTCCCTGCTTCAGCAGGCTCCCCTCTGCAGCAATGACTGAAGGCGTGGGTCCCCTCTCCAGACGACGAGCGTGGATCCAGCAACACAGGTGGTGGACTAAATTGACCTAGACAGTCCCAAAGTCCAGCTGTATAGGAGGCTGGCCTGGCTTGTGGTGGGTACCAGGGGTACTTAAAACTTGTGCCAGGTCCAGTTATCCCTTATTAGTGTAGAAGATGTGTTTCTAGCAGCTTAGGCTGATAGAAGGTAGCTATGGCAAAGCAGCTTAGGCTGAACTAGGAGACTTGTAAAGCTCCTACTATACCACTGGTGTCATATGCACAATATCATAAGAAAACACAATACACAGAATTGCTAAAAATAAAGGTACTTTATTTTTATGACAATATGCCAAAAGTATATCAGTGAGTACCCTCAGTACAAGATATATGTACACAAACCAAACTTAGGTAAGTAATAGCAAGAAAAGTAATGCAAGCAGTGCAAAATTACAGTAGATTGCAATAGGAGCACATAGGTATAGGGGCAACACAAACCATATACTCCAAAAGTGGAATGCGAACCACAAATGGACCCCAAACCTATGTGAGCTTGTAGAGGGTTGCTGGGACTGTACGAAAACATTGAGGGTTAGAAAAATAGCCCACCCCAAGACCCTGAAAGGGCTGTAAAGTGCACATACTACCCCCAGAGAGCACAGAAGTCGTGATAGGGGGATTCTGCAGGAAGAACAAACACCAGCAATGCAACAACAGTGGATTTCCAGACCTGAGTACCTGTAAGACAAGGGGACCAAGTCCAATAATCGTGACAGTGTCGAGAGTGGGCAGGAGCCCAGGAAATGCCAGCTGCGGGTGCAAGGAAGCTGCCACCTGTTGGAAGAAGCTTGGAGTTCTGCAAGAAAGAAGAGGAGTAGGAACTTCTCCTTTGAAGGATGGATGTCCCACATTGCGATGAAGCTTGCAGAGGTGTTCCCACGCAGAAAGACCGTAAACAAGCCTTGCTAGCTGCAAGGGTCGCAGTAGAGGTTTTTGGGTGCTGCTGTGGCCTAGGAGGGACCAGGATGTCGCCACTTGGAGGAGGAGACAGAGGGGGCACCCAGCAAGTCAGGGAGCCCTCACAGAAGCAGGCAGCACCCGCAGAAGTGCCTGAACAGGCACTTGGAAGAAAAGGGAACCGGAGTCCACCCGAAGTCACAAAAGGGAGTCCGTCGACGCCGGAGGACAACTCAGAAGGTTGTGCACTGCAGGAAGGAGTGTCGGGGTCCCAGGCTTGGCTGTGCACGAAGGAAATACTGGACGAGTGCACAGGAGCCGGAGCAGCTGCAAATCACGCCATACCCAGCAATGCAGTCTAGCGTGGGGAGGCAAGGACTTACCTGCACCAAACTTGGACTGAAGAGTCACTGGACTGTGGGAGTCACTTGGACAGAGTTGCTGAGTTCCAGGGACCATGCTCGTCGTGCTGAGAGGGGACCCAGAGGACCAGTGATGCAGTCTTTTGGTGCCTGCGGTTGCAGGGGGAAGATTCCGTCGACCCATGGGAGATTTCTCCAGAGCTCCTTTGTTGCGGTTTTGCAGGCGTCCTGAGCAGTCAGCGGTCGATCCTTTGGTAGAAGGTGAAGAGGGAGATGCAGAGGAACTCTGATGAGCTCTTGCATTCGTTATCTGGTGAGATTCCCAAAGCAGAGACCCTAAATAGCCAGAAAAGGAGGTTTGGCTACCTAGGAAGGAGAACTGGCTACCAAGAGAGGTAAGAGCCTATCAGAAGGAGCCTCTGATGTCACCTGCTGGCACTGGCCACTCAGGGCAGTCCAGTGTGCCACAGACACCTCTGTTTCCAAGATGGCAGAGGTCTGGGACACACTGGAGGAGCTCTGGGCACCTCCCCTGTGGGAGGTGCAGGTCAGGGGAGTGGTCGCTCCCCTTTCCTTTGTCCAGTTTTGCACCAGTGTAGACTGGTTTATGCAGAGATGGGCACCATCTGTGCCCATCAAAGCATTTCCAGAGGCTGGGGAAGGCTACTCCTCCCCAGCCTTCACACCTATTTCCAAAGGGAGAGGGTTTTACACCCTGTCTCAGAGGAAATCCTTTGTTCTGCATTCCTGGGCCAGGGCTGCCTGGACCCCAGGAGGTCAGAAACCTGTCTGAGGGGTTGGCAGCAGCAGCTGCAGTGGAGACCCCGGAAAGGCAGTTTGGCAGTACCCGGGTTCTGTACTAGAGACCCGGGGGATCATGGAATGGTCCCCCCCAATGCCAGAATGGCATTGGGGTGACAATTCCATGATCTTAGACATGTTACATGGCCATGTTCGGAGTTACCATTGTGATGCTATTCATAGGTAGTGACCTATGTACAGTGCACGCGTGTAATGGTGTCCCCGTACTCACAAAGTCCGGGGAATTTGCCCTGAACGATGTGGGGGCACCTTGGCTAGTGCCAGGGTGCCCACACACTGAGTAACTTTGCACCTAAACTTCACCAGGTGACGGTTAGACATATAGGTGACTTATAAGTTACTTAAGTGCAGTGGTAAATGGCTGTGAAATAACGTGGACGTTATTTCACTCAGGCTGCAGTGGCAGGCCTGTGTAAGAATTGTCAGAGCTCCCTATGGGTGGCAAAAGAAATGCTGCAGCCCATAGGGATCTCCTGGAACCCCAATACCCTGGGTACCTCAGTACCATATACTAGGGAATTATATGGGTGTACCAGTATGCCAATGTGAATTGGTAAATTTAGTCACTAGCCTGTTAGTGACAAATTTGGAAAGCAGAGAGAGCATAACCACTGAGGTTCTGGTTAGCAGAGCCTCAGTGAGACAGTTAGGCATCACACAGGGAACACATACAGGGCACATACTTACGAGCACTGGGGCCCTGCCTGGCAGGGTCCCAGTAACACATAGACTAAAACAACATGTATACATGTAATATGGGGGTAACATGCCAGGCAAGATGGTACTTTCCTACAAGCTGTCCAAGTTTTGTGGAGGTAGGAGCTTGCATCCCCACGCAAGGCAATACCCCCCTGCACCGCGTGACTTGCAGTTGCCAAGGCTTGTGAGCGACCTTCCGAGAAGTTCTTCGTGCGGAGCACAGCCTAAGCCCTCTGTACTCCATCCTGCGACGCACAGCTTCCTGAGTGGTTCTCCGGCGGCATGGAATCCCTTTGTGTCGTGCAGCGTGGGCCTCCATTTGCACCTTCTTTGTCCCGTACTGTGGGACTCCTGTGCACACTGCCTGATCTTCTGAGGGCTCTCTGAGTTGCTGAGAGCCCCCTCTGTTTCCCCTTCCTGGGTATAGGCCACCAGGTCCCTCCTGGTCCTGGGCAGCGTTATTTTCTGCTAACCGCAAGCTTTGCGTGTGCCAAGGCTTGTTGGCAGAATCCAGCAACACAAACGAGACTGCAATCATCCATCCGGCGTGGGACATCTTGTGCACCAACCAGGAACCTGCATCTGTCTTCTTGGGTGCATAACTGACTTTGTCTTCCCACCGGTGGTTCTTCTTTTGTACCTTCATCCAGGTTAGCAGGGGTTCCTGTTCTCCCTGGACTCTTCAGTTCTTCTTGGACTTGGTCCCCTTCTTCCACAGGTCTTCAGGTCCGGGAATCCATCATTGTTGTCTTGCAGTCTCTTCTGGTTCTTGCATAATCTTCTATCACGACTTCTTGTGTGTTTCACGAAACTTACTATGATTTACTCCTATTTTCCTGGACTCTGGGGTGGGGTCTATCACTTACCTTTAGTGTTTTCTTACACTCCCAGCACCCCTCTACACACTACATTTGCCTAGGTGGGAAACCGGCTTTTGTATTCCACTATTTTAGTACATGGTTTGTGTTCCCCCTAGGCCCATTGTAACCTATTGTGATTTTCACTATTAGAACTGTTTTCAAACTGTTTACTTACCTGTTTTTGGATACTAGTGTATATATTGTGTACATTACTTACCTCCTAAGGGAGTATAGTCTCTAAGGTATTTTTGGCATCTGTGTCACCAAAATAAAGTACCTTTATTTTTGCAACACTGAGTATTTTCTTTTATGTGTGTGAGTACTGTGTGACTACAGTGGTATTGCAAGAGCTTTGCATGTCTCCGAGTTCTGCCTTGGCTGCTCAGCTACAGCTACCCCTTGTCCAGCCTCCTACAGTATCCGATTTCCATTTCCATCTGTGTTATGAAAAGGTCTTCTGACCTTCTTTCCAGCTTCATGTTTTGGAATCTTCACTATTTGGAAGTGTGAATGGCCCTTTAAGTTACTCGTTAGATACCAATGGCATTTACTCATTAGGCAGGCCTGTTGCCACTTATAAAGGGGTTATGGTTTTCCCAGCCTTCTTACTGCTGAAATCCACAAGCGAGCTTAATATAGGTTTATACAACTTTTAAGCTATCTCTTTTGAGTGCATAAATGTAGTTTCTGGCTATACATTTCATGGAATGTCGCTCCCATGGCCGCCATTGTGTTTTTTTTTCATGTAAGCCTATTGGCATGTCTTTCACTGATAGGATTGTTTTCCTGAAGTATATAAGGCTATTCAGGCAAATGTTTTCAGATTTTTACATCTAGATTGTTGCCTATAGATTTTCTTATTTGGTGTCAGGCGACAGAGCATTTGTTTCACACCATAAATTTGACATGCACTTTGAAAACAAACTAAACTAAGGGCGTGTGCGTGTATATGTGTATCATACACCACTTTTACGAATAGGAGTGTAGCCCAGAAGAAGGTGAATCCAGGTGGATTTTGTTAATGCGAAAACGTTGCCATAAACTGGTCAGTCTCCGCTTCATGTGATGTTTTATTGCTTGTTTTACCGAAGACAAGACTTAGAGATTTTCATTGCTAAACAGTTTTACCTACGCTGGACATTCATGTGTGCCAGCTGCCAACCAAATGTTCTGTGTGAAGCCCCAATACCTTTCTCTTGGTTCGTGATCTGTATTGCTAAACGTTTTACAGGAGGTAACTTTGGAACCTGTAGAGGAGGCAAAGAAGTCTGCGTGCACAATTGTTAAACAGGTTGGTTGCCATATTCAGCATCACAAGTAATGATCGAGTCTGGTTTGATGTTCTGTGATGTCCAAGAAGGAGGGGTATGCCTATTTTCGAGCGATTCAAGGATCCTTAAAAGCCATAATGGGTGACCTATGCATAAGGATGCTACAGCAGCTCCAGGGTGTCCTCTCCAGTTTTCAGACGTCTGTAAAACATACAGCTCTAAACACGATCCCTAGTCTACAGAACTACTGTTAAGAAACATGTTTTTCTTTTAAATACGGTAGCTGCCACCCAAGGCCGACCTTTATCTCTCACATTCTCTTTTTAGTCTGCAGCAGCTTGTTAACTGGGCAATCTTTGTTTTCCACATGTCCCGAGATAACATTTCCAGCTCTGAGTGCTTACTTCTCACTGAATATTACTTGGGCACTGGCCATACAGAGATTTGGACATTACTACTGTCATAATCAAGGTCATTTGTCTATACTGTGTTGCCAATGCGATAGTTTGTCGATATCCTGATATTGCACTGTTTCCCTGTGGTCCTAGAATCTCTTCAACACTTTCCGCCTGCAATGTCTGCCAGACACTTTCCCCTTCTGATGCCAACTGCACATTCAGTCAGATAGAGTATAACCCTACCTGTGATGTTTCTTGTGCAATAGTTAGCTTTACAGATAAATGAAAGGGAGCAGTGCCAGCCAGGACTGCCTCGCCTTTTTTAGGCATGTTTTTTGTTTTACAGAGATGTTATTCTCCTCCTGGAGGCCATGCTGTAAAAACAGCGTAATCCCGGCGTCTGTAGAAGCTGCATGTTTTTTCCCTTCATCTTCTGGATTTCCCTCTGTTTGTAATAAATAGGATCTTTTTAATCCCCTGCGTTACGGGATTACCTTAACTCCTCTTTATGGAGCCCGTCTGCACACGCTTTCCTCCCTGATTACTTTTTTACTTTCTGATGAGAATTATGTGTGAAGGGGAGTGAGGATTGAGGAGGGTGCAGAGTGAAAAATGTGTTACCAACAGATGAAACTATACGTGTTGCTTTTTTCCTACCCGTGATAACCGCTTCCATCTTTGTCAACAGTACATTCCATACCTATTTCCCTTGTGCCAAATCGCTCCCACCTACTCACAGGAAAGGGCAGATTGCAGTAGCACAACACCTCTGAAGTGGTAGAGTTATGCATCCCCTCATCTAAGCCCATAGGAAATGACAAGACTGTACGTATAAGCCAAGTGGTTTGATGAAAATGCAAGCATAAAGTTAGTAGAAAGTCAATGTTGCCTTGCCTTTCACTGGTGAGGTATGAAGTACTGCCTGATCTCGGAGCACAATATATAGTATTTTGCCCCCTTCTGTAAACTGCATCAGGAATATTATGTTAATTTCTGTAAAACAATTCAGCAAGAATGAATTAAAGAATTACTGTCCATGTTTGCAAAATTAATCACTGATAGGTGTTTCCTAGTTGAAGGAAATGTTGTTCCTGGAATGCTAAAGAGATGTGTAGAGGTGAGTGATGAAGTGATGTAGAGTGAGAGCTATTTTTTGATAACCAATTCTATTAGTTTTTCAGTTACAAATTTGCTCGCCAATACTTCCATAAGCATCAGTCCAGTCCTGCAAGGGGTTTCAGAGTCTAATCAAAAAGCCCATAGACCATAATCGTCCCACCATTTTCCCCAAATCCGTTGCTTTTGCGGGGACAGCCCCTTACGGTGTAAAAGGTTTCCGCCAGCTCCGCACACAAGTCCATTCCTGTTCTTTATTCAGCCATCGTGAGCGGGCCTGCCGTCTTCCAGGGTGTGATGTTTAGTGGGAAAGGAAGTTGTTGGTGGTGCATTTGGCCTTGAGGAACAAAACGCCTGTTTTAGTTAAGTTTCCGAGAGTTCTTTTTCATTCATACTTTGATGGCATGCACGTTTCTTGGAGCTGGTTATGTGTCTCCTTGTTCAAAGTAAATTTTAACATGGGTGAGAATGTGTTGACACTGATGATATTCAGGTGGGTGTAGCCAGTTAAAAAAAATGGTGATAAAGGTACAGCTTGTCCTGTATGAGACTGGCTGGAATTTTGGGAGAGTGATGCCAGATTAAGTGGTTGAGATCAGCCAGCTAGATGCATTAACGTGGGTAGAGTGCATTAACATGGGTAGGCGATAGCCATACTCACTCTTCGAAACCAGTGGAATAGGATATTGTACTTTGCAGTGCTAAAGCACAAACTGAGCTTTATTAGTTCAGATAGGCCTCTCCCTCTCTTTTACTGGCTATTTCATGGACATCATCCCAGATTTGCATAGGTAGATTCATTGCCCTCTCCAGGACTAAAGTGGATTGCGTTCGGTTGGGAAAAAAAAACTGAAAATGATCCTGAATTGTAAATCCACACTTTTTTTTAATCTTAAATGATGCAGTTTTGTTGAGCTGCGGAGATACAGTGGCTTCTTTAAAGGCATCTGAACTAGCCCCTAATAGAAGCTTGGCTGATAAAATAGGTTACGGCAAAGCTATGCGTTATCGCATGGCTTGCGGGTTTGGTGAGAATTTTGTCACTGGGCGATGAACAACTAACTGCATAGTCTTGTGAGGATGTCCTCTGTGAGAAATTCATGGGCATTTGCAAGAGCGAAGGTAGAAACTGTTGACTGGTTTATTCCCTCACAATCTTCAGTATTATGGTAAGTACAAGAGGCTACATATGGAATAGAGGCTACATATGGAATAGAGGCTAGTTGTGAAGACCATACCTACATAATGTCTGTCTTTAAATGAAGTATCTCAGGAGTAAGAGACATGAAAGAAATCGTAGAAAAGCTACCAAAGGTGTGCCTGCTGAAAAACAAACTGCAATTTAAGGGGAGGCAGAAAGCTTAACTTTTAATTTGGAGAAATAAAAGGATTTCTGAGATGTTAGAGACATTCAGATTTCAAAGCACTAATACCCCCAGCTGTGTTTCTGTCTTATTCGGCTTTGTCAGTGCAGTGTTGCTTGAACCCTCTGTCTGTTACGTGTGCCCAGAAAAGACGTCTGCACAGCATCTGCAGAAACCTTAAAATATGGCCACCAGTGGAAATAATTGAAAGAGGATTTGAGAACCACACATAGATCCGTTTGCATCTTCAGAAACGGAAAACGGCTTCAAGGAAAAATATTCCAGGGAAGTTCCAATTTTGGTATGTATTCTAGCATTCAGTGGCTGCTGCTTTGCCCACTCATCATACATCTTGTACATTCTTGTCCTGTCGTCCTGCCTTCATCTTCTGATTACACCAAGGGATCCACCAAGGCATCTAAGCACTGTGCACGCTGTAGGTCATATGTTTTTTGAAAAAATGAAGCCTGCTCATATTTGTCCCCTAAACCATGGACTTATTCAACTTTGCCAAAATGTCGAATTCCTTCCAAAAACTCTAAATCTTTCTTTCTGGTACTTAAAGTGGATTGCTTTGAATAATCTAAACCGGTCTCTTGTGAGGTCTAAATTTTCTTCAGTGCTACGTTTTGGCAGCTGGGAGTTTTTGCTTGTCCCGTTGGCTTCCTTCCTTTATGGACCAAACGCCTCTGCTGCAGTCCAAAGGCTTCAATAAGCAAATTTCCTAATAGTAACATTTCTCAGAGGCTGACTTCCAGAAGCCTGCTTAGCAAAACCCGCTGCTCTTGTTTTATGTGCATCTCACTTAGAAAAATCGAAAAAGATGGCGTGAGTTAGGGGAATGCTTGACTTTTTCTCCACTGACAGTTACTCGGGCCGCATTTCAGTCCATAATTTTTTGCCAATCTAGACATAGACCAGTTTATGCAAATTAGTCTTGTCCTGGTCCTCTGGGAACAGTGCAACTCACGCAATTCAAGAACGTTTTCAGTCTCGTCACTGACATATAGCTCTGGCAGTGTCTGTCACATTTGGGGTACGCTTCGAAAAACAAAAAAATGAAGGTTCGAATGCTTGAGTTAATCTTAGTCACAGGTAAAGCTCAGGCTGCATTGTGGTGGATTTTGTTTAGTTTTTCCTTGTTTGATGTGTGACTACTGCAGCCAGGAACCACTAGCACGTTTTTGGGATTGATCCTCTGTAGAAGTTATAGTATTTCTGTGCTAGGAAACCAAAGTTATGTGAAGCTTTCCTGACACACACTTTCTGCCAAAAATGTTTTCTCCCTGAATATACCATCTGTCTTGGGAGATGTGGGTGGCAAGCGGGGAGTCTTAAATTAACATACACTTTGAGAGGTGCAGCCCAAAATGACTTTATCACATTTGGGCCAGGCATGCCTTGACAGACGTGCACTTCTTTTGACATAGTGTGCTGAAACAGCCTGCCACTGAGCATTCTCTCTATAAAGTTTTGAGCCTAAGCAGAGTATATTGAATTGAAGCTCCTGGAGCAGATAGAACCAAGTCCTGGTACTGGCATGCTTAATTTCCTTCGAGTTCAACAACTCACCAGAGTCAGAACCCTAAACAAGCAGGGACTGTGATTGTTAGGCTTGTACCGAGTTTCTTGTCCACTTTCCCTGATTATCTGAATGGCCATTTCAGGCAAAGCATTAGGCCTCCAAGAAAAATGCTGCGGGGACAAAAATGGAGAAATCAGGCATGTGGTTCACCCCATTCCTGATATGGTCAAAATCTCCATGTTAAAGTATTGGATTCATCATAAGTGTCTGATTCCTCTGTTTATCAAGAGACAATCTTTATTGCCAAGTGTTGGAAGGCAGGCTATTGGTAGGGGTAAATACACATCTGCCACTACCAATAAGTGCACCAATCCAATGTTAAGTCCAGTCAGAGTCTCAAAACATCAGCCCCTGGTAGCTTTGCAATGTGCAGCCAGGCTCAATTTAGGAGACAGGTTCTAATACAGGCTTTTGGGCCTACACTTTCAACAGTTTTTTTTTTTTTTTTTTTGGCTAGCCTCTTTCAGCTGTTGACTTGAGACTTTGCCAATAGCATTTCAGCTCACTCCATGGGGCTCTTCCCTCTCCTACCTAATACTATTTGATTTTAGGCTGTGTTGAAGCGGATGAGTGACTTTTACAACAGTAGACCTCTGTTGGCTCCTTGTAGCTATTTCCTGCAGCTCCCACTTTTCTCTCTTGTGTCCATTCATGGTTGATCCCTCCAGTTTCCCCTGTGCACCTTTTCTCGTTCCTCCCTTCTACGTCCTCTTCTTTCCTCTCTGTGTTGCTGCTTGTTCTTCCTACCTACACTTACATTTTGTTCCTCCTTTGCCTCCCTCTTATTCCTCCCTTGCCTTCCTTTTATCCTTCTGACACTCTACCAGTCACTGTCTTTTGCCCGTGTCACTCCAAATGTTTTCTGTATGTGTTGCTCTTTGTACCTTCCACACCTTCATCTCATTCCTCCCTCATACCCCTGTGTTGCTTCTCATTCCCCCACTCTATTTTCCCTTCCAGCTGTTTCTCGTGAGTGCTGCTGAAACAAAGCTGGGCTACAATGAAGACTTCCCTGGCTTAGTTACGCTCTGCTATAAAGACTCCCTTCTCTCCATTACTTTTTTTACATTCCTGTTTTTTAAATAAAGGTTGGGGTAGGAAGGGGGGCTTCATTATAGTCCTTCGATCATGCTGCACGGGAGTGATTGCCTCAGGTCTGATTTTGAACTTTGCACAAAACTTTGCTGCTTTGCACATTCCCTTTGATGCACTTTATTACTCTGAGTTTCATCTAACTAATTTTAACTTCTGCTCAATTTGACTAAATGTGTTTTTAAAATCGTAAACGGAATTCGATGACTAAATGGTAGCATTTTTGCTCAGTAGTTGGAAGGTGGGCCCGCTAAAAATTTAGTGGTAGAAGTCCACAGCCATTTTTACTCCATTTGGACAACTATAGCCGCCATTTTTGGGATGTGAACGCCCTAGTGGTTCCAGGGAGGAAGTTTAAATGGGGGCACGGTGCAACACTGCGCGGACACGCCAAATGCGCACCAAACGCAAGCCAGCCTGCTGCCCGTCTCTCCCAAGCAAGTAAAAAACTCCAGTGCGTGCGTAAGTAGAGAGGTTTTAGGGAGTCTTGTCCCAATTCTTAAATGTGTGCCTCTACCATTTATAATTTACAAGACTAATTATACCTGTCCTCAATGTAATTTTCATTTCATAACCTCACTAATAGAGAGAGACGATGAGTCCAGAAAAATACACAAGAGGTGAGGACGCTGTTTTCGGCAGCTCTGATCAGTGCTCGTTTGCTTCTAAAAAATGTTGGCCATATTTTTTACCTGTTTGAGGATGTCTTTGGACTTGCTTTTTTGACAAAAAACGTGGCAAACTGACACCCTTGTACCCAGCCATCGCCATGGTTATTCAAAGGATTATAAGATTTATCAGAAGGACCGACCCTCAGGAAGGAGGGGGGGAGCTTAGCTTTGGTCTTAAAGGAAGCATAGAATGCCAAACCTTTGATACCGAGGGCCTGACTGAAACAGAAGCAATTGGCTTCTGGATTACTTTGTCCCTTCAGCAATCGGTTATGGGTGTTCTAATCTACAGACCTCCTGGGTCGGTTGGATCTTTTATCAAATCAGTCTGGGGTGAGATAAGCTCATTTCCTGTTCCAGGGGTACCTTACTATACATAAGGACAAAGTGGAAGAGAATGTGACAAAGGAGTTTAGAGATATTATGGTCTCCTTAGATCTTAGCCAATGTATATTTAAAGCTGCACATCAGGCTGGACATGTACTAGACCAGGTGTTTTCCAACAGACTGCTGCTAGTTGAGCATCCTATACCGATCGTCTGTACTGACCATCTCTTGCTCACATTAGTTAATGGCAGGCTATAACTAAAACTCATGACTGCTGCTAAACGAGCTGTAACCTATAGAGCACTCCATAAGATACAGGCTCCGAAATTGACTCATGCCTTGGAAGATGGCTCTCCCTCTCTTATGTGAGCTAGAGAAAGATGTAGAGCTGCTTGATAACTGGATCAGGGACACCATTGATAAAGTGGCCCCTTCTCTCCATTTCGGAACAAGAAGAATAGGCCATCTACTCCATGGTTCTCTGATAACCTTAGGGCAGAGAAAAAAAGATGTAAGATTCTGAAAAGGCAGTGAAGCAGATAGTATAATATGGATGTTAAGGAAAGTTATAAATTAGCCCTTAAGAAATATCTTGTGGAAATACAAGCAGCTAACCAAGTCTACTTGGAAAACAAAATTGAGAATGCCAAGAAAAAAAACAAAGAAATATTTGCTATTGTCAAAACTTTAACAGTCCCGACACAGAGTGTTAGAACCCACCATCCTTCTACAGAATGGTGCGAACAATTAGCTACTTATTTCAGACGAAAATTCCAAATATCCAAGTTAGTTTGTCTACTGGGACAAGAGTGGGTGCAGAAATACTTGGCAAACTGCAGGTTAAATGGTTCCACCCAGCAAATGCAACTCTGTCTAGTCTAAAGCCGATAATTATGGAGAGCTTGCTGCAAGCTTTGTGCACTCTAAAATCAGGCTCACCTTCAGATCCTGGCCCACCTAAACTTTTAGCAGAGGGGGCTTTCATCATCAGTCCTCTGGTAAAGAGGGTACTTAACACATCATTAACAACTGCGAGAGTACCTTCCTCTTGGAAGCAAGCAAAGATTTTGCCTCTGTTAAAAAAAAAAAAACCTTCAGCAGATTCTTTCAACCCCTCACACTGTAGGGCTGTTTCTCTACTTGCAGCCTTCTCTAAGATCTTTGAAAAGCATGTGAGCCATCAGCTCTCAGGCTACTTGGAAGCCAATAATTTACTCAACCCTAGCCAGTCAGGCTTCAGGCCCTTTTTAGCACAGAGACTGAGTTAGTGGAGTTTGCGAAATACATCAAAAGCATTCTTGATAGTGGGGGCAAACCGGTGTTGTTAATGTTAGATTTGTCTGCTGCCTTTGTCATGGTCCCCCACTCAGGACTCCTAGAGTGTGCTATTGGCATGCTTCCCTTCTGGTATGTCAGAGTCAACAAATTTGGATCCCGCCTCTCTCTTCGAAACCATGTGAATTGTCAGTTGGAGTTCCCCAGGGCTCGGCTTAAGTCCTTCTTTATTTAATCTGTATCTCGCTTCTTTGGCCCATTGCAGAACCCCTTGGGGCAAAAATTATATCTTACGCTGACATCACACAGTTGTTGTTCTTATGTGATAAGTGCGAAGACTTATCAGGGGCTCAGATTAAAATCTGTTTGACCACCGTTTTCCAGTGGATGGCCATTCACCAGCTTAAGTGTAAGGTGGATCAAACGGAAATCCTGTGTTTGGTAATACCACGCCGGAATTCTGGAAAACCTTTTGGCCTGATAATGCGCTTCCCCCAGGCTTGCAAGAAGGCTCAGTAAAGAACATAGGGTTCAAATTTGATGATAGCTTGTCTTTTAAATGTCAAATCAGATCATTAGTTGGCACGTGCTTTGGGGTGCTACGTTCCGTGAGACAGTTTGTACACTTCTTATCCTTCTCAGCAAATTAGTTGGTGATTCAGACCTTGATAACATATAGACTGGATTATGGCAATGCCTTTTATCTTTGACTACCAGAACAACAACTCAGTCAATCAATCAGTGATTTGCAAAGTGCACTACTCACCCTTGAGGGGTTTCAAGGCGCTGGTCTCAAACAACTGAGTAGACTTCAGGTAGTTCAAAACGCCACAGCTCGTTGAACCTGCCAATCGGAACACTGATGTCCCCTCCCAACTGCGAGATCTTCACTGGCTCCCCATCAAAAAAAGAATTTTGTTTAAAGCACTGGTACTGGTACATGGGGCCTTGTACCAGACAGGCGCGATATATCTTAGAGCACAGTTTAGTTTTTATAACCCACAGAAAATTCGAGATCGGCTAACAAACAATTCCCCAAATTCAATTTGCCATGGCAGGAGAAAGATCTATGGCAAATCAAGCAGGGAATAAACTCTATTTCGAGCTCTAAGCAACGCTGCAACGTTAAAAAAAAAAAAAAATGGAAGCTTAAGGCTTGTCAATTTCTGAAAGACTAGTTATCCTCTGAGTTCGGTGCAAGACCTGATACTAGGAGCCAAGACACTCTTAGGAGTTGCTTTGCATGTTACACGTCGCACCATCATTATCATCTTCTTTGACCTAGAAGTAAACAAATTACTGTAAGGAAAGCTTGCTGTCCGACCTTCATTTCAAATAAAAAGCAAAACCGGAATCTTCAGGAATGCTATAGAGATGCTGTATGTCCTGTCATACCTATCTTACACGTTTGTCCTTTCATAAAGTAACTGTTGAATTGAGGTGATAATTTATCTCCTAAATAGTTTTTTACTTAATTTGTTTATATTATACAACCTTGGTAACACTCGTGCCACACAATCACCCCATTCTTTTGTAAACCGCCTTCTCTAGCAGCTTCCTTTAATTTGTATCGAACTTCCTTGTAAGTGCACACCTCTCTCCCCTTTAACAGTTCTGCCAAGTTTAACTTTATGAGATTATATTTTACATGCATCATCAGTTGTAAATGGTTTCATTTTTTTTTAGCTGTCCGACTGTTCCAGATTTCTCGCCAGAGTGTTTCATTTCACCAAGATCCTTAAAACGAAACCGGGTGTGGTTCGAATCTTTTAAGGCGCTACCTTGCTGTGCTCTGTTTCCAACCATTCTATCAAGTTATTGTTTGATCTAGATATACCTTATGTGGATATTAACTCCATCTCTATTTTCATGAACTCATCTGCCCTCTGACGCTTTCCCTACCCCCAGACCTTGCTCCCACTCTCTATACTTGACGTAACCATGGAGGCAAATAAGCTAAGTAATTAACATCATCAAGATCCTCGATATATCTTATTTAAATCAAATGACTGCCCACATTTTTTCTTCCTCTGATGGATTTGTCGATTTCGCATGTTTTGCTCATTGCTGGCTAGCTGAGAAAGAATGATCATAAAGTGATATTGTCAGATATATTATTCATATTATAAACTAGTGTCTTGTTCTTATTTTCATCTTGATGGAGATTTTAGTTATCCTTAAAATATTCAGGCATACTCTCATATCGTTTAAGTCCGTAGAATGATATATATTGTAAACGTATTATAGAATTGCTGTTGCCTTTCTTTGACATTTGTGGATTAGATTAGTCCACCTTTTGTATTACCTGTCTCACCTGCATACTCAAGGTTATTGTGTGTATGTGTGCATGCACACTATAATAGCCGCGGGTTCCCACTTTCTTGTTTGCTTGAGGCTAAACCAAACTGCATTCCCGCAGACCAAAATGCTCAGCATGCAACAGTGAAAATGACGATCCTGTAAGTGTAACTTTCAATAGTGCCTCCAGTCCTCCTAAATGTTTATCGGCACTACATGGAATACGGCAGAGATATTATGACCTTTACAACAGTTTAACTCATCTGAGAAATATAAAATCTATGAATGATAAAAGTCTGTTGAATGCATAATGCATATTGGTACGCAACTGCACCAATTAATACAGTACAATAAAATAAGTATTATAGTGCCTTTACTCATATAAATAATGTATATTGTATTCGTCAAAGTAAATTATTGCTTGACTTTCTATAGTAAAGCAAACTAACCTTTGAAATAACGATGCTCTCACTTTGCTTAATCAAAAGTAGCTTAACACCTGTCAAGTTCAGCCCTTAAATTAAACCACTTCTCGGCTGTCTCCAGCTGTTGGCTGAAATTATAGCTTTCTTGAGTCTCTATATTCACAGCAACTGCGCAAGCGGTTCAAAAGCCCTCATTGTTTGTCAGCTTATGCTGTGAATGGCCTGTTTTTGTACATTTTTAGATTCAGTTTTGATCCCGCTTTGTACCTGATGCACATCAATGCATTCATAGCTCAGAAACATTCTTTGGGTTCACAGTGTCTGAATTTATACGAATGATTTAACCATTAGCTTTCAAACGTATTGCTAGCACAACAACAGTGAATTTGGACAAGCATTGGCAAATCCAATGGGTCTCGCCTATATAAGATCTGTTAGCTTTGGCAATATGTTTGCCACGTTGCACACCAGTGTTGTTGCATATCAGTATGGCTAAAAGTTGGTGGTGTGGGTTGTCGTACAGCAGAGTGCCATAGAGTGGATTTGTTGGTATAGAGTGGAGTAAGGGTAGTAGTGTCGTAGAGGGGCCTAGAGTTCATCGATTCAGTGGCAGAGAGTGTCGTAGACCGGAATGTCGTAGAGTGGAGTGGGGTGGAAGAGGGTGAGGTGGATTGGATTTGAGTAGTGTGGGGTGGACGGGATTGGGGTAGAGTGGGGGACTGGAGTGGGTGGACTGGATGGGTGGATTGAATTTGAGTGAGGTCGATTAGATTGGGGTGGATTTATTTGGGATAAGGTGGGTAAATTGGAGTAATTGGTCTGGAATGGGGGTGTTGGATTGGGGTGCATTGAGTTAGAGCCGGGTGGTTTGAAGTGTAGTGGACTGGCGTGCGGTGGATTGGATTGGGCTAGAAGTGGGTGGATTGTCCTAGAGTTGGGTGAATTGGATTGGAGTGGGGGGTGGACTGGAGTGGAGTAGGGTTGAAGGGATTGGACTGGATTAGACTGGATTGGAATGGATTGGATTGGGGTGGGCTGGATGGATTTGACTTGGTGGGGTGGACTGAACTGGGATGGGGTGGACTGGAGTAGGGTGAGGTGGATTAGACTGGATTGGATTGGAGTGGGGTGAACAGGATGGTGTGGACTGGATAGGAATGTGGTAGATTGAAATGGGGTGGGGATTTGATTAGGGTGGGGTGGGTTGGAGTTGGGTGGGTTGGATTGGAGTGGGGTGAAATGGATTGAGTGGTAGGGCTCCTCCTTCCTCACATTTATTTGGTTTTGCGCACCTGCCTCCTCAGGGAGACTTGTTGTGGTCTCCTTCCTTGACGAAAACAAATTCCCCAAAACACTGCCTCCTTCAGAATAAAGAAGCATAGCTGTCATAGCTGCTGTCCTTCCGAGGGGATGTTGCCACCAGTGGCCTCTGAAAAAGAAAGGGCGGAGTCTCAGAGGCTGTGGATGATGGGAGAGCAAACCCCAGTGTCTTTGACAGACCACCTGAGCTGTGATTTTTCTGGCATACAAGGCCTCTCTCCAGTGCAGGTGTGCAGAAATGGATCCCAAAGGGGACGCAGAGCTTTGTGAAATCCTTATGTAGTGACTGTGAACACATAAAGTCCCAGTACACATTGCCCTGAGGAGGAGGGGCCCACTCCCACCACTTCCCACAAGCGCTATAAAGCACATTGAGGTCTCCCGCTGTGAGGGAAGAGCCCGGGCCAAGAGCAGCCTCATCTGCGCCTGCCCGCAGACGGACGAGACTGGACTGGGCCACCCGTCTAACCACAGCGTTTCAGTGGGGTGTAAGTTATTAGCACTTGTCCCATAATTTTCTATTGCATGCAGTGGAGGAGTACTTCAACTTTCCTAGCCTTATGTGGATTGCTCATAGTTAACATTCTGACCCATTATCCTAGATCAAATAAAAATACTGGGTGCATCCGCTTCCTGCTGAAAAAATTATTAAAAATACATTTTGTGGGGGGAACCCTGCATCCGAGCCAGTTTGTCAAGCCCACTGCCATCGATTGCATGCTAGAAAGGGCTACAGGAGTAGTAAATGCAGAAATTGAACTGTCAGAAAGAAGACTGTCATTACATTTTGGCTTTGTGCTCCTCGATTGTCTGTCAGATCAAGAAACTATACACACTTTAAATTCAAGCCCCCATATTGAGCCCATCGGGCAATATTACATTTTACTGCCAACTTTGAATGCCCCATGGCAGATCTTAATTGTACATCCCCCATGGCAGAGTTAATTACCAATCAGTGCCCCAGCTCACATGCTAAACTTAATGGAAAAGCCAAGGATTCACCCCGGAATAAGTCCACAGGTGGAAGTAAGAGATAAAAAATGCCTGGTAATAAAAGACGCTTGATCGAAGCCGGGGACTACGAAATGTTGCTGAATGGGGACAGGGAGCCTTTGCCTATAAGCCAGGATATTTTGGTACCCCCTCCTCGGTAAATGCTTCGATTGCCTGAAAATCCTAATACAGCAGGAACTTTCTCCTTTATTTGCACACCTCGAAGCCATAAAGATACATTTAATGGATCTAAAAAAAAATTGCAGTCTTGTGATTTCGGACCACAATTTTGGTTGCTTCCATAAAACACGGAGGGATACCACCATTGTACCCATATTCAAAAAGGGAGACCGGGGAGACGCAAGATGTACGGCCCGATATCATTACTGGACTCCTCTCTGAAAATTATGGGCAGGGTGATTCTGGGAAGATTAGAAGCTTGGGCCAATGAAAATCATATATTGACTGACTCCTAATATGGGTTCAGAAAAGAAATTGGCACAGTGGCGAACGGGCTTCAACTTACAAATGATAATTATTAAATACGCAATGACATGGCAGGGAAATATCCACCTCTTCTTTGCAGACCTGAGCTGCGCCTTCGACTTAGTGAATGATGCTAAGCTGTGGAAGGTCCTAGTCAAAATGGGTACCCCAGTCGACATCATATGTCATCTCTTTCAGCTGTACGCTTCCTTAACAGCTAGTGTGTATTTTGGAAATATTGGTAAATGCACAGATAAGTTTAGGGTAACAAAAGGCATTAGGCAGGGCTGTGTCTTGGCCCCATTTTTCTTTTCATTATACATCAACGGGGTCGACACCCTGCTTCAAAGGTTAAATGCAGACACGCCAAAAATAGGATCCCGTGCTACCCCAATTCTACTATATGCAGACAATGGGGTGCTGCTATCCAGGACAGCAAATGGCCTTAAGCTTTTAATTGATAATTTTGTATCCTTTATAGCAGAGGGCAGATGTCTGAAACTTAATTTAATTAAAACATACACCATGGTTTGCTGCAATTCGAGAAAGAAGAGCAAGGCACAATTTGCAATAGGCCAAAAACAAGAAGAGATAAAGACCTTTAACTATTTGGGTATTTTATTCTCGCAGGGTGGGTATTGGCGACCTCACCTAAAAACTGCAAATCTCACATTAGTTAGGGCCTCTAATCTGGTCTTTAGATTTGCAAATAAAATCGGAACAAACCCCATGAAAGAAATCACAAAATTATACAAAAGCAAATGCCTTCCAGTTGCCTTATATGGGGCACCAATTTGGGGTATGAAAAACAGTTAACGGATTCAGACTCAGGAGAACACCTTTTTATGTAGACTTTTAGCAGTCCCACACTACATTGCACATAAGGAACTCAATATATTATATATAGAAGATCAAATTCATCTTAGCAATGTGATAAAATGGCACAGTATCTGGAGTAAATCAGGCATCAGACGTAATAACGGACTGCCTAGAACTTAATCAGCATGAAAAAATCCCTTGGTTTTGGTATACTAATGGTTTGCTGCAGGAGCTAGAGGAAAATTGTAGTGTCCGGGATCCTTCTAGCATCCTGCAATTTAATAAGGATGAATTAAGTACCTTCTTTTTGCGAAAAAGTGAGGTCCATAGAGAACTTGGTGAAAGAACTAAGACCATAGCGGAGAGTTATTGCAAGGGCCCGATGCAACATGGCATACAAGGCTACCTGATAAATGCGATCAATGATCAGGATAGATTTTATCTGAGTAGATTACGTTTTCAGTTGCTCCACCATACTGTTGCATTTCCTAAATCAAAGTCTTGGTCATCAAATCTTTCCATGTGTCCATGTGATGAAAAACCCAGCAAACTGCAATGCATTTCATGTTTTTTTAAATACACTTTACAAAGATATTAGCTAGAGAGTTCTCCAACCTTATTTCTAACACAGAGCTTTATTTACCACCAGGTGGCTTTTGACTTTCTCCAAAACTTGACAGATGTTTACTTGCGGTGTTATTGTGACCCATATCAAGAATGCAATTTGGAGGCGTAAAACATTAAATCACCTAGAAAGGTTGTGCTATGAGGCAGAATAAGTAAGGGCTTGAATTTCAATAAACAAAGTATACCATCCAGTTAATTATGGTGTCAGGTCCTTTGCCTAGTTATAAATGAAAATTGGTTTAGCTAAAGTTTTTATTTACTCTAATGCCCCATTGCTTATAGTGATTTGTTTTTAATAATCAACACTCCAGGATTAACAGTACTGTTCTACTTTTTTATACTGCTCTTGCTAGGCTTTTATATACATTTTGAGTAGCACCAAATGCATATAAAAATCAAACTGTACTTATAATATTCTGTGCAAGTCATGCATGTGTTTTTTAATGTTGTAATCTATTATTATATATGTATGGTTATCATTATTTTTATGCTTGCAAATTGCATTTTCATTATCTTATACTGGCTGCATGTGGGATTTTTATATGTATTTACTTGGTTGTGCTATGTTTTTATGGATCAATTATACAAATCCGAATAAAGTTTCTACTGTGACTGAATGGTGTGGATTGGATTTAGTGGGTTATATTGGTTTTGTATGGTGTGAGGTGGATTCAAGAGGATTGGCTTGCAGTGGCGTGGATTGGATTGGAGTGACTAGGGTGGATTGGAGTTGATTGGATTGGGATAGGATTGATTGGCTTGGGGTGGGGTAGACTGGATTGGGGCGGTGTGGATTGGAGGTGGGGCGTTGGAGAGGGTTGGATTGGAGTGTAGTGGAATTTTTGAAGTGGGGTGGATTGGACTGAAGTGAGGCAGAATGTTTTGGATTGGAGTGGGCCAGATTGTTTTCAATTGGAGTAGGCCAAATTGGAGTGAGGCAATTTGTGATGGGTGGGTTGGAAAGGAATGGAGTGTGGTGTATTTGAGTGGATTGGATTGGGGTGAGTGGTTTATATCGGAGTGGGGTAGGTTGGATTGGTCTGGGGTGGATTGATGTGAGTAATATTGGCATTGATTGGAGTGGGGTTGATTGGATTGTAGTTGGGTGGATTGGAGTATTCTGCACAAATATGGGTTAGGGCATAGTTTCAGAAACTACACATAACAAACAAATAATGTTGATTTGCAATACTTAGAACAAGATAGTAATCATTACTTCAGAACATTGCCCACAAGCAAAAACAAATGCAAGTGCAAAGTGAGAAAAGAAGACTTGGCAAAATAAAAGAAAGTTAACTATAGAAAACAAAACTTTGCAATTTTGCTTGTCCTGCTTGGCGTGTTTTTGCCAGTCGCATGCCTTCTGTTTGCAGGGCACTAGAATTTTAAAAGATCAAAATAGCACCTCAGTCACATCAGGAGCAGCGGGCGGGCATTGATTGAGTTGAATCAATCGGTGCTTGATCCCTGCTCCACAGAGAGGAATGGAAATTATGCTAGGCCTGCACTGACCAATTACGAAGCTGTAAAGAAGAGTGCCATGCAAGCAAACAAATGGTATGCAACGGGCGGGCTCCAAGCCCTTTTTTGCTAGCACATGCTCTTGCAGACTCAACCATAAAAAATATATGCAGCCTATGTCCACGTGTTCTGCAGAACCTCTTGGTTGTGACATGAAATCGAAGCATCTAGTTTTGGAAGGTTTTCTCTGGTCCATTTTGGTAGTGGATAAATCGCTAAGCCACTCACAGAAATATTTTCTGGCTTTTCCCGATGCATAGATTTATTGGCAGAGCTTATTTTTATTGCTCGTCACTTAGAGAGTGGCAATGGGACTCCCCAATGAGCTACTGTTCTGAGAGTTCGCCAATCGCTCAACTCCCTCTCTTCAAGCAAGGATAAGCCTTCAGAAAACCAAGAGCAGCACGTCTGCTGTATATGTGTTCCCACCTGGGCAGCAGGCATAAATATCTCTGAGGTTTGGAGTGCGATTTTGCATGTTTTCGACATCCTTTGTAAAACATTCTGCTCCACTCTGACACACCTTGGAAAGCGCAAAACTAAGAGTGCAACTACAAGGGCCTGATCATAAAATTCTATTCCTGAATTACCATTGACGCAATAGTAAAACAGGTTTACAGTACCCTACTGTACATTACTTGTAACACCTTTCTAAAATGTTGGATCATTGTTCAGTAAAGGAACCCACCAACCGATATTTAACATATGGATATCCAAGGAGATCTTGTCATGGTGCTTTTATTGTCGGTAATTCTAGCATTTGACAAACGTGTTCACTTGTGGGTACCTTCAGAGTGATCACCTCTCCAATATCTTCTTTCTACCCTCCTATATCTGCTGAAAGAGTTAAGACATTGAGTCTAACCTGATTAGCCTTCTCAGAATAAAACATTTTTGTTTCCTTTCCCACGATTTGCCAGATTACACTTGGGTACTGTTCATGTACTGTTCCATCAAAGCATCTTCTACCTAGCCATCTCCTTTACCACAAGCCATCCCATTGTAGTTTCTAGAACCTCCTGGGCGACTGAGTGCATGATGGCATTGAGGCAAGGCCTAGTCCTCCTTGGTAGTGGATAGGCCTGATCTAATAATAACAGGAGTGGGCTGTCAGTCCTAAGCAAAGGTGTGTACAGTGCAAGATGTTCCAAGCTTATGGCCCCAGGTGTCTCAGAAACCAACCAAATACCTCCACATTGTGTTTCACTAGGCAAGGAACTGAACGCCAGCGTATTTTCCTGAACAACGTAGACGCAGGAACTATGTGCCAGACTTTTACACAAAAACCTATGTGGAGGTCTACAGTCACATTGTGGGAATACCAAAAAAGGGCCCATGAAGACCTTTCTTGAAAGCCCTCTGGGTTTCTGTATGCATTAATTCAGGCATCTTTCTTGCTGCAGACTACATCATGAAGTATGTAACATTAGCAGCAGGAGTTCACCCTGCTACTTAGATTGTCACTCCTGGCTTGCATGCCTCCGTCATAATCCCTGTGACTCCCCTACCCTTTAGATTGCTCAGTAGATAAGGAAGGTAGTGCAGGCCTTCGGGTTCATGTAAGGGAACCTTCCCTTCTTTGCCCTCTCTGAGTGACTTAACCTTGTGGTTGAGAAACTCATTTTTTCCAATGAGGTACACTAAGTCTCATACTTGGCAAGCCTAGAGACAACAGTCACCCAGGACAAGAAGGTAGTGGACAGCCCCACCGCCTTACCCTTGCACAGATTGGTGGTCCTAAAGATGACCTGCATCTGTGCCTTATGTGCTGTTCTAAACACATAGATTGTAGTTTGCCTGCCACATCTAGGGCCATCCAACCCCATGGGAGCACCCCACAGGCTGCTGAGCACTTACCTCATTGAAAGCACATGCAAACTGCTGCACTATTTTCTCATCTGAAATATACTTTTAAAATATCCATCCCATGTACTCCAACCTGCTTTCCTGGCCACCAACACGCTTGCATCGGGCATATTGGCAGCCAGGCCATGCCCTTGTAAGTTATTCATACTGTTGCTGCGAAAGACATATTAGCTATCTTACTCTCAGTAGGTAATGTAGAGTCACCAGTTTAGGGGATAAAATTGTGCATGTTCCTTGATGACGCTCACTTTCCTTCTAATGCTCCGCTTACTAGAGAACTAGCCACTGCAGGCCAATGCTCACAGACTGTAGGGAGGTGAAATGAACACCTTAATACATTTCCACATTTTTCATGACATTGTTTATTGTGGGTTTGTGTGTGATGATTTGGTTCATCACTGCTTTTATCCCCCTAGACAGCTATGTAGATTCATCTATATTTGTCTTTCCATCATTTCTCCAGGCTATCTTTGGTTCCCGTGCTCTTGCAGTCTTCCAGGGCTTCTTTTATAGGGTATGAAGGTGGATGAAACAGCCTTAATCAATACTTTTGATTAAGATGTATTCCCTTTTTGTGCACATCAGTACTCGTACATCCTCAGTCTGTAAATCTCTCCAGCCACCATAGAACATTACGTCTTAACTATATGGAACTTCTTAACCCCCTTGCCTACTCTGTCCATGCTTCTATTTCTTAGCCTTTGTTGAAAGTCTTAGGCCTATAGTCCAGGCTTCTTCGATTAAAAAGTCAAACTGCTCGGTAAATCCTACATACTTTATATCTTCATATTTTGTCCTCAGACCAGCTATGTCCCATAACTCAAAATTGATTACTTCCTACAGTCACTCTAGCTTTCTAGTTGAGTCCTCAATTGATTTTTCTGTTAATGTGAATCCTCTGGTGTCAGTTCCTCGGGTGCCTAAGCAGGCTGTCAAGTAGTTTTTTAGGGTCAAACCTGCGAGGGCATGCGTCTTGCTTGTGAGACTCTATTGTGTACAGTAAAGGGCTTGGAGCCTGCCTGCCACTAACCATTTGTTGGCTTGCTTGACACTCTACTTTGCAGACTGTAATTCGTCACTATAGGCAAGGCATCATTTCCATTCCTTTCTGTGGAGCAGGGACTAAGCACTGATTGATTCAACTTAATCAGTGTCTGTCCGCTGCACCTGGCGGGATTAAGGTACTGGTTTGTTCTGTTTTAACTTCTCGTACCTGACAAACAGAAGGCTTGTGACTAGCAAAAACTTGCGCACCAGGACAAACAAAATTGCTAAGTTAAAAAATGTATAGCTCACTTTCTTTTATTTGGCCAAGTTGTCTTCTCACACTTTCCACTCATGTTTTCTTTTGTTTTTGCTTGTGGGCACTGTTCTCAAAAGATGACATTTATCTTGCTCGAAATATGCAAAGCAACATTGTTTCTTTATGATGTGTAATTCCTGACATGATGCTTTAACACATAATCGTGCAGTACACCTCAATCCACCCCTCTCCAAACCCCTCCACTACAATCCAACTCACTTTACCCCACACCAGCCCACCCCATTCCAGTCCAAGCCACTCACCCAAATCCAATGCAACCCATCCCACTTCAACATTCCCAAACCACCCCAATCTAATCTGTACCACTCCAATTTATCCCACTCTAAACCAAAACAATATGCCACACTCCTATCTACCCCACTCCAATCTGCACCACTGCAATCCAAAACAATCTGCCGCACTCCAGTCCAAAACAATCTGCCCCAGTCCACCTCACACAATCTGCCCCACTTTAATTCAAAACAATCTGCACCACACTCCCATCTGCTGCATTCCAATACTAAACAATCTGTTCTACTCAATCCACCACACTCCAATCCAAAACAATACGCCTCAACCCCATCTAAACCACTCCAATCTGCCCCACTACAATCCAAAACAATCTGCCCCACTCCAATCCAAAACAATCAGCTGCAGTCCAATCCACCTCATGCCAATCTCCCCCACTGCAGTACAAAACAATCTGCACCACACTACTATCTGCTCCATTCCAATCCAAACATATGTTCCACTCAAATCCCCCCCTTCAAATCCAAAACAATCTGCCCCATTCCAATCTACGCCAGCCCAGTCCACCTCACTTCAATCCAAAACAATATGCACCACTCCAATCCAGTCCACCTCACCTCACCTCACCTCACCCCAATCCAATCCAATCCACTTCACCCCAATCCAGTCCACTCTACTCCATCCCAAATCACCTCACTTCACCCCAATCCAGTCCGCTCTACTCCATCCCAAATCACCTCACTTCATACCAGTTCATCTCACCCCAATCCAGACTGCCCCACTCCATAACAAGTCGCCCCACCCCACTCCAATCCTCCCAACTCCAATCCAAAGCAATCTGCCCCACTCCAATCCGCCCCACTCCAATCCAAAACAATCTGCCCCACTCCAGTACGTCCCACTCCAATCCAAAATAATCTGCCACACTCCAATCCAAAACAGTCTGCCCACTCCAATTCTATCCACCAACCTGCCCACTCCAACCTGCCTCACTCCAATCCAAAACAATTTGCCCCACTCCAATCCAGTCCACCTCACCCCAATCCATTCCACCCCACACAGTCCCAATTCACCCCACTCCATCCACCTCAATTCAGTCCACCCCACTCCAAACCACTCTGCAACAGTCCAGTCCTGCCAAGTCCAGTCTACCCCACCCCAATCCAGTACACCTCCCTGTAGGAGGCTGGCCTGGCTTATAGTGGGTACCTGATGGTACTTACACCTTGTGCCAGGTCCAATTATCCCTTATTAGTAGATTAGTAGTGTTCTAGCAGCTTAGGCTGATAGAGGTAGCTATAGCAGAGCAGCTTAGGCTGAACTAGGAGACATGCAAAGGTCCTACTATACCACTTATATCATATAGCAGTATATCATAAGAAACACAATACTCAGGGTTACTAAAAATAAAGGTACTTTATTTTAGTGGCAATATGTCAAAAGTATCTCAGAGGATATACTCCCTTAGGAAGGAAGTAAAATACACAAAATATACACACAAACCAAAATCAGGTAAGTAAACAGTTAGAAAAGTAGTGCAAACACTGGAGAATACAATAGGATGCAATAGGCCTAGGGGCAACACAAACCATATACTAAGAAAGTGGAATGCGAACCACGAATGGACCCCAGTCCTAGTGTAGTGTGTAGAGGGTCGCTGGGAGTGTAAGAAAACACTAAGGGTGTCCAAGATACCCCACCCCAAGACCCTGGAAAGTAGGAGTAAAGTTACCCTACTACCCCAGACACACACTAAAGTCGTCATAGGAGATTCTGCAAGGATAACAACTGACTGCAAAGCACTGAAGATGGATTGCTGGACCTGAGGACCTGCAAAGGAAGGGGACCAAGTCCAAGAGTCACGTAAGTGTCCAGGGGGGGCAGGAGCCCACTAAACCCCGGATGAAGGTGCAAGATGGCTGCCTCGGGGTGGAAAAAGCTGACGATTCTGCAACAACGGAAGGTGCCAGGAGCTTCTCCTTTGCACAGAAGATGTCCCACAGCGTGCTGGAGGATGCAGAGTTGTTTCCAAGCAGAAAGACCACAAACAAGCCTTGCTAGCTGCAAGAGTTGCGGTTGAAGAAAATGAATGGTGCCGGGCCCAGGAAGGACCAGGAGGTTGCCCCATGGAGGAGGAGACAGAGGGGGCGCTCAGCAAGACAGAGAGCCCACGCAGAAGCAGGCAGCACCTGCAGAAGCACTTGAACAGGCATTCAAGAAATCTGAGCACGGCAGTCGTCTCAACACTACAAAGGAGGGCCCCACAAAGCTGGTGGTCAACTCAGTGAGTTGAGCAATGCAGGACGGAGTGTGGGGACCTGGGCTGGGCTGTGCACAAAGGATTCCTTGCAAAAGTGCACAGAAGCCCTAGCAGCTGTAGTTCACGCAGTACACAGGATTACTGTTTGGCCTGGGGAGGCAAGGACTTACCTCCACCAAATTTGGACAGAAGGACCATTGGACTGATGGGGTCACTTGGATCCAGCTCCTGTGTTCCAGGGACCACGCTCGTCGAGATGAGAGGGGACCCAGAGGACCGGTGATGCAGAAGTTTGTTATCTGGTTAGCAGGGGGAAGATTCCGTCGACCCACAGGAGATTTCTTCTTGGCTTCCAGTGCAGGGTGAAGGCAGACAGCCCTCAGAGCATGCACCACCAGGAAACAGTCGAGAAAGCCGTCAGGATTAGGTGCTACAATATTGCTGGTAGTCGTCTTGCTACTTTGTTGCGGTTTTGCAAGCATCCTGGAGCAGTCAGCAGTCGATCCTTGGCAGAAGTTGAAGAGAGAGATGCAAAGGAACTCTGGTGGGCTTTTGCATTCGTTATCTGAAGAGAAACCCGCAGGAGAGACCCTAAATAGCCCTCAGAGGAGGATTGGCAACCTAACCAGGTAAGCACCTATCAGGAGGGGTCTCTGGTGTCACCTGCTGGCACAGGCCACTCAGAGTCCTCTATTGTGCCCTCACACCTCTGCATTCAAGATGGCAGAGGTCTGGGACACACTGGAGGAGCTCTGGGCACCACCCCTGGGGTGGTGATGGACAGGGGAGTGGTCACTCCCCTTTCCTTTGTCCAGTTTCACGCCAGAGCAGGGGCTGGGGGATCCCTGAACCGGTGTAGACTGGTTTATGCAAGGAGGGCACCATCTGTGCCCTTCAAAGCATTCCCAGAGGCCAGGAGAGGCCACTCCTCTCAGGCCCTTAACACCTATTTCCAGAGGGAGAGGGTGTAACACCCTCTCTCAGAGGAAATCCTTTGTTCTGCCTTCCTGGGACTCGGCTGCCCAGACCCCAGGAGGGCAGAAACCTGTCTGTGGGTTGGCAGCAGCGGTAGCTGCAGTGAAAACCCCAGAGAGCTAGTTTGACAGTACCCGCGGTCCATGCTGGAGTCCCGGGGATGCATGGGATTGGCACCCCAATACCAGATTTGGCATGAGGGGTGTAGGAAAGTATTATCTTGACTGGCATGTTACCCCCAATTTCACTGTATGTATGTTTGTTTTTGCCTATGTGTCACTGAGATCCTGCTAGTCAGGACCCCAGTGCTCATAAAGTATGCCCTGTATGTGTTCCCTGTGTGGTGCCTAACTGTATCACTCAGGCTCTGCTAACCAGAACCTCAGTGTTCATGCTTTCTATGCTTTTAAAATTGTCACTGCAGGCTAGTGACTAATTTTACCAATTCTCACTGGCACACTGGAACACCCTTTTAATTCCCTAGTATATGGTACCTAGGTACCCAGGGTATTGGGTTTCCAGGAGATCCCTATAGACTGCAGCATTTCTTTTGCCACCCATAGGGAGCTCAGATAATTCTTACACAGGACTGCCACTGCAGCCTGAGTGAAATAACGTCCACGTTATTTCACAGCCATTTTACACTGCCCTTAAGTAACTTATAAGTCACCTATATGTCTAACCCTCACTTAGTGAAGGTTAGGTGCAAAGTTACTAATTGTGAGGGCACCCTGGCATTAGCCAAGGTGCCCCCACATTGTTCAGGGCAATTTCCCCGGACTTTGTGAGTGCGGGGACACCATTACACGTGGGCACTACATATAGCTCAATACCTATATGTAGCTTCACAATGGTAACTCCGAACATGGCCATGTAACATGTCTAAGATCATGGAATTGTCCCCTTGTAGGAGGCTGGCCTGTTCGGAATGGGGGTAACATGCCAGGCAAGATGGTACTTTCCTACACTCCCCCAATCCATTTTGCCCCACCCCATTCCAGTCCACCCCACTCCAGTCCAGTCCAGTCCATCCCACCCCAGTCCAGTCCAATCCACCCAACTCTAGTCCATTGCACCCCACTCCAATCCAATCCACCCTACTCCAGTCCAACCCATCCTTCTCTAGTTCAAACTGTCCCACTCCAATCAAGTCCACTGCTACCCAATCCACCTCACTCCAGTCCAATCCACTCACACCACCCCAGTCCATCCCACTCAAAAACAGTCCACTTGAATCCACCCCACTCCAATTCACATGAATTCACCCTATGCCAGTCCAATCCACCCCACTCGAAACTGCCTTAATCTATCCCACATCCAGTCCACCCCATATCAATCCAGCCCACCCAGCTCTCATCCACCACATTCCATTCCAGTCCATCCCTCCTTAGTCCGATCCACCCCACCTCTATCCAGTCCACCCCACTCAATCCAATTCACCTCACTCCAATCTGATCCACCCCACTCTGGTCCACCCCACTCTGGTCCATCCAGGTCCAGTCAAATCCACCTCACGCAAATCCAATCCACCTTACCTCAGTGCAGTCAAGCCCAGTCCAATCCACCCTAATCCAAGCTAATCCACCCCTGCAGTGTACCCCTCCACAATCCACCCCACTCCAATCCACCCCAGGTCAGTCCATCCCACCCCACTCCATCCCACCCCATCCCATTCCACTTCAGTCCACCCCACTCCACCCTACCCAACTCCAGTCCACCCACCCCACTCTACCCTGCTCCAGTCCACCCCAGCCTATTCCAATCCACCCCATTCCTCCAATCTATCACACTGTTCTCCAATCCACCCACTCTATCTTAATCCAATCCACCCAACCCCATCCCAGTTCAGTCCACCCCACTCCAATCCATCCAGCTACCCCAATCCACTCCACTCCAATCCAGTTAGTCCTATCTACCCCACTCCAGCTCACTCCATTCCTATCCACCCCACTTGCGTCCAGTCCACCCCACTCCAATCCAGTGAATCCAATTCACCTCACTCCTATCTGCCCCACGCCAGTCACTCTAGGCCGCCCACTCCAGTCTAATCCACTCCACCTCAGCCCTACCACTCCACTCCAATCCAAACCACCCAAAATCCAATCTATTTCACCTCGCTGAAATCCACCCCAGTCCCATCAACCTCACCCCATTTCAATCCACCCCACTCAGGCCCCCCACTCTACCATAATCGAATCCACCCCACTCTACTCCAATCCACCCCACTACCTCAATCCACTCCAACCCACATCACTCTGCCACTGAACTCTACTCAACGACACTCAACTCCTTCTCCACTCTACCACACTCAGCTCCTCCTGCTCCACTCTACGACACTCTACTCCTCCACCCCACTCCACTATCTTTTAGCCATGCTAACAGCAGCCACACTGATGTACAACATGGCAAAACACATTGCCAAAGCCAATAGCTCTTGTATAGTCGAGAAGTATAGGCTTCGCCAAGGCTTGTTTTTTTTTCCTGATTTAGATCCTATGGATACTTGTTTTCATGTACAGCTACTCTTGGAAATTTGGTTATGTAAAATGCTCTGACAGCCCAGGGCCTGGTTTGTGCTATATACAATTATAAATACATAAAATCTATAAATATTTTCCTTTTAATAATTTCATTGTAGATCTATCACTTATTTTTTTCCTTTTAGAACATACATTTTAATGGAGGACATTTCCTGTAGTACTTTTAAGTAATATATATAGGCTTCGTTTTCCTTCTCAATTAAGCCCTAATGAAAACTCCCTTCTGCTCAATGGAAATGGACTAGAGTCCGCCTCTATTCATGCACTACTGTTACTCAGTTATTCCAGTTTCCACCACAGTGGTTATTTCACTCTGATCCATAGTATTGCTTGCTTGAAATGATCCAATTGTTGGTTGGTTTGTGTCTGTCTGTCTGTCTGTCGCTCCCTCCCTTTCTTTTTCCAGTCTTATACAGGGCTGTAGGTGTTTACTTTTAAGAAGCAATACCTATGCTTTGCAAAAGTGCTTTAGGATGGATCATTTGTTATTTTGGGCAGCAATTATTATCAATAGAAGAGGGCTTTGCCTGTGCAAACTCTTTCAAGTGGTAGTCACTTTTAATTATTTTGAATGAGTGCCGGCTTAGGAGTGTAATGCCGTGATTATGGGGCGGACGTGCTGATGTTGTGTAAAGTGCTTAGCCTGGAAAATAGTTTATTGTTGAAATTGCTGTTCCTAGAAGGGTTGTTTGAATTCCTTGTCTGTCCACTCAATAATTCCTTACTGTGTTTCACACATATATAATCATCACCAAGACTCAACCTTTTCTGCTAAATGTGGGCTCTTCTTTTCATGCTAATAAATCAGTTTATCAAACTTTTCAGTTCCAGTTGAACAGTCTGCAACTTAGTTTTGTGAAATAAACTCTGTAATACTACATATCTGGAACTAAAGAATTGAGAATGATGTACAGTTTAATTGTGACTTATGATTCTGACGTGAAACAGAAAGCTGGTTATAATCAAGATGCCTGCAGTTGAGTGTCATTTGCTTTAAATTCTGACATCAATCATCCAGTCAGCTTTTTTGAATGGTATGGGTTTGCTCAGGGTGATGGTGATTTACAGCACTATTCTTGAGTAGTAATCCTGTTGCTGAAGACTGCGCAGCTGTCTCTTGACAGTCGTCAGGGAATTTGTAAATATTACTTTTTGGACACAGGTTTGCACTTGGATGATCAAGCTCGTTAGTTGCTACATAAAACCGTTTTGGGTGACAGCTCAGTCCTCCATGCTCAGTAAATGGCCCTTGCGTGTTCACTCATCTTCCCCACCTCTGTTTTGCAAACGGTGATTTTGGTGTATTTGCTGATGCAGACCTGAATATGATTTTGCCATGCTTGGTTTCTTTTTGGAGGGTTTATAGATTAACTGTCTGGAGGATGAGCTGTTGGCCAACAATTTTCCTTGAAAGCTGTGATTCTTCATGTGTGCATGAGTCCTGTGTTTTCTGGTGACTTCTATGACATGGCTTTTCTTCTGTCTCCTCAGAGGTGAACCTCTTTACGCCCTCACTCATCTCAGAGAAAATCCTGCTGCGGCTCCTCAAACACCCGGAAGTCATTCAGGATATCAAGTTTGACGAGGAGAACAAGCAGGCCCCTCATCACTACCTGTACCACAGAAACAAACCTGCCGACTACTTTATTTTGATCCTGCAGGTATGCCATCCTGATGAGGTGGAATATGTGGAGATGGTGTACTAGACAGAAAAAGGGCATGATACAGGGGTGTTCCAGCCCAGAAAGGTCAAGGGTGTGGCATAGAGAAGATGTGTCTGCTTGGAGTGTATGGTATTGTACCAGCATGTGAGAAGGACCTTGCAGATGGCAGAGTATCAGTTTACGGTCTGGGGTGACAGAACAGATTAATTATCCCAGTTATGTGCCGGGCTGCATTTTTGACATGTTGCAAAGCTTTGAGTTTTTCCACATTGACTAGAAGACTAGGGAGCAATTAATGTGGGTGAGGGGAATTTAACTACTCGAGGAGGTTAATGGAGTAGGGGACAGTGATGATATTTAGACACTTTGGTGGAGATGATGTAGCAAATTTTTCAAAATGGATATTTTTTATGTATACATGTTGCAGTTACTCCTATTAACAATTTCTGGAGAAAAAGTAACTTTGTACGGGTGGACTTCACAGCTTTGTCTCACTTAAATGTTCAGCGTGCTCTCAAGTGTACTCGCAAAGCTGTTTTTGCTGTGTTCCTCCATCGCCTGAGATCTGTGGCTCACACTAATCACTGTAATTCAGATGTACACAGGACCTTAAAACAAATTTTAAAAAAAAATCAGACAGCTGATATACATAGGCTGAGCTCTGCATAGCTGGAAAGTGCCTTGCTAAGAACATTTTATTGGAGAAGGAACGTCTCCTTAAATGGACTGCATAAAATAGAACAGAGTGGTGTGCAAGGTCCAGCTGAGAGCTGTTTAAAAAAACAAACATTTTGTCAGCAGGCTAACATGAAAAGTTAATTCAATAGAACTAGTCCTTCAGTAAAGTTGCTTTTATATACTGACGTTACACATATTTTACAATTTCAGAGAGCTGAAATAACTAATTATCCAACGGTGACAAAGATCTTTGTTCAGGTGATGAAGGTGCGATAAAAACCAATGTCTCCAGATTTCAATGTCGTGTACTGAGCCACATGGCCCCTTCTGCTTTACAAAACTAAACTGAAATGACAATGACAACACTAAAGTTGATGGAAGCATTTCTGTCATACTAGTCTAAGGATCCTTTTTAGGTCAAGCGCGCAAGCACTTTGACCTGTTATAAGTATTGTGGGCTTTTAAGCACGCCCATCACTTTAATTCGTTCCTGGGCTTGCCTTTAAAAAAATACCTCGATGTCACTGGGAAATGTTTTTTGTTTGTCCTGCTCTGAGGCTGTTTTTGTCACGCCTTGCAGACCGCCCATTACATGGATTATTGCATGATTGCTGATATGCTTCAGCGTGGGTGAACTATGTTTTTCTTTTGCCTCTCCCCTTTCTGCTGCATGGCGGCCATGGCGCTCACAGCACAAACGGGCACAACAGCGTGAACTCGATCGGCAATATTGGGGAGCTGGTTACATTGTTGACAGTTATCTAATCAGAGTAATTTCTTGTGGCTCTCCCCTTAAAACACTTGAAATTGGTAAATGCTTTACGTAAAACAGAAATCCTCAAAGTGAAAGCGGCTTTCCTGGGAAAATCACCCCATAATGCTTTGCAGGGCATTACTTTTACAAAATTTTTTTGCTCATAGCTCAGCCTGTGGTGATCCTAGGACAATGGGACCACCACCAAAACGTCCAGGGTGACACACTCTTTCTGTCTAGGCCATCTCTGGGTCCCCGCCAATCGGTGTCTTTCTAAGCTCTCATGGTTGGAACTTTTGTCTTACAGCTGAGAGTAGGTAATGTTTTAAGGTCTTGTTTGTAATGTTGTTGCAGTAGGCCTGCCAGCCCTGAAAATGTGAAATGCACTATGCCCGCTCTAGGGGTTAAATATATGGTTACAGTGCATTACTTTTTGCCATTTTCTTTTTGTGTGGTCATGCCCTCTAGGGACTAACTATTTGGTTACATGACCATGTTTCTTACAAATGCTATTTTCATTGTGGTGTCTTCTAGGGAACTGTTCTAAGCAATATAGTCATATCAATACTAAACTATTTGTGGCACGGAAACTTGCCCCATAATGCTTTGTAGGGCTTTACTTTTACAAAACATTTGTGCTCATAACTCAGCTCTTGGTGGTCCTAGGACAATGGGATCACCTTCAGAACATTGACCACAATGTACTCGTTCTTTCTACATCATCTGTGGGTCCACAAACCATGTTAATGGGTACTCCAAAATATTAACCCCTGCCATCATTCATTATATTTTAAGTTCTCTCATGGCTGAAACTTTTGTTTTACACCTGGGAGAAGTTATGTTTTATGGGCCTTGTTTGTAATATCATTGCAGTAGGCCTGCTAGCCTTGAAAGTTTGTAATGCAGCACGCCCTCTAGGGGCTACATATATGGCTACATATATGGGTACACTGCATGACTTTCTTTTATTCTTTTTTCATGTGGTTATGCTCTCTAGGGTCTGACTGCATGGTTATATGACCATGTTTCTTCCAAATGCTATATTTATTGTGGTTTCCTCTAGGGGCTGTTCTCATCCCTGCATTCAACATACTATAATATTTGAGGCTCGGAAACCTGCCCCAAAATGCTTCGAAAGTCATTACTTTTACAAAAATTTTTGCTCATAGCTCAGCCCGTGGTGGTTGTAGGACAATGGGTCCACCTTCAAAATGCTCTTTCTGTCTACATCAAACACACGCTAGGGTAATGGGGGACCCTAAAATAATAACTCCTCGCCCTTTTCAGTGTCTTTTAAGCTTCTCATGGTTAGAACTTTTGTTTTACAGCGGGAGAAGTTTTGTTTTAAAGGCAATGTTTTAATATCATTGCAGTAGGCCTGCTAGCCCTAAGAAAGTTCTGTCGGGCTAAGAATATGGTTACACCGCATTACTTTCACCTGTTTTTTTTTCTTTTCATTGGGTTATGCCGTCTAGGGGCTAATTATAGTGTTTGTTACATGACTATGTTTCTTACAAATTATATTTTTGTTATGGTGCACTCAAGGGGCTGTTTTGAGCATTACAGTCTAATCCCAAAAGTTTATTTCGATAAAAGGTTTATATGATAATTGTATATGTTATAGTAATCTCTCCTTATTACAATTATGACCATGAATCAGGCCAACTTAACATCCTTATTACGCTATGTTTGTAATATCATTGCAGTAGGCCTGCTAGCCCTAAGAAAGTTCTCTTGGGGCTAAGAATATGGTTACACTGCATTACTTTATCCTGTTTTTTTTCCTTTTCATTGGGTTATGCCGTCTAGGGGCTGATTATATTGTTTGTTACATGACCATGTTTCTTACAAATTATATTTTTGTTATGGTGCACTCCAGGGGCTGTTTGAGCATTACAGTCTAATGGCAAAAGTTTATTTCCGATAAAAGGTTTATAAGATAATTGTATATGTTATAGTAATCTCTCCTTATTACAATTATGACCATGAATCCGGCCAACTTAACATACTTATTACACTATGACACTTTGAAGACTCTTGATATGTTTGGCTGACACTTCTAGTTTATTTCTCCTCTATGGCTTTCTTGTGTCATTTTTTGGGGGTAATTGTATTAGCCAGCCAGCAACTCTGATGGTGGGGTGGTGAAAGTGGGATTCTTTTGGAATTAGCATGGCAGATTTAAATTAGGATGCTTAATGGCAGCATTTTCATTTTTTGCTGCAGTTAGACAAAGAAGGTAAATGGAAGTGCTTTAATTATGTGCAGGGCCACTGGAATTATGTGGCAGGAAAAGACGAAATTATGAGGCAAGGTTGACCAATTTATGTGGCAAGAAAAGTCCAGTTATGACTTTGCAGTGGAATAGCTCTAACTCAAGCAAATGCGAGACCTATTGCATTGCAAATGCTTGTTTTTTAACTGATCACACTTTCTGAATGATTGAGGCAAAAATACAAAGATCGAATTTTCGAACATATTTGTAGTACAAAATGATAAAATAATGTCAATCAGCACTATGAATCATGACACAAACCCCTTGAAAAGATCTCTTTTGGCAAAACGAGAAGTGGTTGATTTGATCATGTTTCCTTAGGCAGGGCACAAGGTTGAGGAAACCTCTGTGACATTTCTGTAAGTGACTCTGACATTGCCCAGTGGAAGGAGCGCTGCATGTCTGGGGACTTCTTAAAAGCAGAAAGGGCTAGAACTTTTAATATTTGTGCACTATGTCTCTGTGAAGGTCAATAAAAGGCAGCTGGGCCATCCACAGTGTCCTTTTTGGATGATACTACTTTTGGTGTCACATGCTGCAAATTCGGACAGCTGTTCAACCACAGAAAAACCTACGTCTAGCACAAAAACAAACACTGCACAGGCAGGAAATATCTCACCTGAATGTGACAAAGGACACCCTGCCAAAATCCGTCACCTTGAGGAAAGGCAGGTGACCATAGACATCGATACTTCACTGGTTCTGCGGAAAAGGGATCACCCAACCACCTCTTTATTGTCATCATCCCTGCACTGAAAAATACTTTGATGACAATTGCTTTTCCATCAAAACTTCAACATGAATGAGACACATAGGCAAAGACACAGAAACTCTATCCACAAAGAATGGAAGAACACCTTTGCTGACACCATTCCTGTGAAGGAAAATCCAGTAGTTACACAGCGGATGCTAGAGTGTGGGATGTAGGAAGCATTGGGTAGTCTGACCTAGTCACAATCACAGATCTGGCTAGCACATTATAGATGGAGCCTAAAAAGTCCTTTGATCTACAGGCTATGTGGGACAAATGGAGGCCGCCATCTATAAGCGAGGAAAAAGCAGCCTGCTTTCTGACTCCTCTGCAGTTTACAGTTTTTTCTGTTAAAGGGCTGTGCAACCATACATTGTCTGCTGGCTGCAGTTGCATAATGCTGCTGGCTTCAATACAATTTGGACCGAAAAGAAGCTTTAAGAACACTTTAACGGCTGTTTGTAGAAAATATTGGTGCCTCTTGCAAATGTGAGTCAAGGGGACCTCTAAGGCTTATCTCAGATGATCGTAACCAGTTTTAAGTGACATGTAGCATAAAACTTTACTACCTTGAAGAAACCAATGGTGTGCACATTTTCCCAACATGATGTGGCTCGCTTACAAAATATGCTGTTACATGACATGTCAATATGCCAAATGGAGCTCGAGCCACACTTTCTTGCACCATCTCAGCAATGGCAAAAATGCCAAAGTAGTTGTGCTGTTGGAACAAGCAGTTTTTACAACACCTGTTTTGAATTTTCTCCACCCTCATTCCTACACTTGGTGGGATACATCTTGCCACGCAATGTGCACCTTGCATGTTATTCTAATAAATACATGCAACAAACAAATGTTACTTTAGCTGTTGTAGTAGTTTGGTAGATTGACACCTGTTTTAGATACATGCGACCCATACAAACTCAACTAGAGGTGGAGGATATTGAGAATGTTTTTAGATCACTGTTGTTAAAGCCCTTATGGAAGGCCCTGAAAGGGTGAGTCCTTCTAGAGCTCCACCAGTCTCTTCATTGCATCTCAACATTGTTCTTGGCATTACTCATGGAGCCGTCATTTGAGCTGTCACACATGCAAACTTCAGTTCCTTCTGTTGAAGGTTCCCTTCCTGATTGAAATCACTTCTGTCCATGGAGTTAATCAGTTGCACGTCCTAACGTTAGAGGCGCCATTTTTTCTATTATACAAAGATTTGAGTGCCCTTAGCATATAACATCCTCGTTTTCTGCCTTAAGTAATCTTCACTTTAACAAACCATTAAGCTACCAGATTTTTCCCTTAACGTCTGTCAGTTGCAGAAAGAACCTTTCACACTGTAGATGTTTATAGAGCTCTTATGACTTTATTGACTGTCATCGAGCCTTTAGACTAAGCTGCTTTATGTAACTTTTGGCCTGTCTCACCTCGGAAAACTAGTTTCCAAAATAGGCCTTGCTAGATGGATTGTTAGATGTATTTAAATTAATATTCCAAAGCCAAACACACATTACAGTCTGGGCTAATGGCACATTCCACATTGAAATATGAAGCCACTTTGGTTTTTATATGCAATACATCCCTTTTAGAAATATGTAAAACTACAAATGGTCTGTATGCCATGCATTCACCAAGCATTATTGTATGGCAAGAGGCACAAGTTTGGCAAACTGTGTTTAAAACTTGGTTCTAAGTGTCTTACACTCCTAACTACAAGGCACCGCATTTGGGAAAGGGGGACTGCTTTTCAGTCTATGCCAAGCATGTGATTTACATAAGCATCTGCTGCAAAAGGAAACCGGTATGTTCAAGGCATGTGTGGCAGTAGATACACATGCTTTGCATACTCCTGCCATCTAGTGTTGGGTCTGGATGTGTGCAAGTTGTTTTTCTTCGAAGATGTCTTTCGGGTCACAAGGTAAAGTGACTGCTCCTCTTGGTGATAATGCGAATGGGTATCGATTCCATTGTTAGATTGTTTTCTTTCCGCTATCGGGTTTGGACATGTTTTACTCACCTCTGGTTCCAAACTGTTTTGGGCTCCTATTGGTTTGTAATCCTACCTTACCCTCATTGGTATTGTTCTTGATCGCGTTTCCACAGTTGCGTATCGAACAGATAGAAAATGATCACCTGTCGGTTCAGCGTGTTCCCCTAACGTTAGTCAGTTGCAGAAAGAACCTTTCACACGTGTTCCAAATGCAGCCTTTGGGGCTCCCCCTTCTGGACCTATCTTCCATCTTGTTAGCTTTGACTTAGAATGCTCTGCTAATGGAACGGACTCCATTCCTCTTCCGTCCCAGGTGCCAAGCTAAGAGCTGAGGACCGAACTTCATCAGGCTTGCAACCTGTACTTTTCTCCTGATCACAGGGAAGAGGACTGCAAGGCCTGCCAATTGTTTCAATCAAAGAAAACCTTACGTGAACGAAGGCCGATCGCAAGGAGATGCAGCGCAAGGAGGTAGAGAAAACACCCGAAATCTCCAGACAGCAGGATGTCAAGAAGGAGGAGGAAGAACTCTACAAGGCCGCTGCATCTGAAGAAGAGCCCTTTTCTATTGAAGATTCCGTCTCTGACTCCGAACTAGAGATTGACCTCCAGATGCAGGACCTTCCTTTGGGTCAGCATAACGTGAGTACTCATGCACCTGTCCTGCCACCCAAAAAAACTCTTGGTTCTGCCCGAACATACGGCTCCCGGGACACCACTGCCAACAGGCCATGGTAGGTACCGACCATCTGCTGTGGATGCCCTGCTCTTGGGCTCAGCACCAAAAGCAAAACCGAAGCCATCAACTTGTGCACGGAGCCACCCAGCTTTATCTCTGAGCCCACCATCTGCTTCTTCGACTCCAAGCGCTCTGGTGCTGACTGTAGGAAGTTGGCTCTGTATGTGCTATTTCAAAGTAAGGAATAGCATGCACAGAGTCCAAGGGTTCCCCTTAGAGGTAAAATAGTGGTAAAAATAGATAATACTAATGCTCTATTTTGTGGTAGTGTGGTCGAGCAGTAGGCTTATCCAAGAAGTAGTGTTAAGCATTTGTTGTACATACACATAGACAATAAATGAGGTACACACACTCAGAGACAAATCCAGCCAATAGGTTTTTGTATAGAAAAATATCTTTTCTTAGTTTATTTTAAGAACCACAGGTTCAAATTCTACATGTAATATCTCATTCGAAAGGTATTGCAGGTAAGTACTTTAGGAACTTTAAAGCATAACAATTGCATGTATACTTTACAAGTTATTGACAAATAGCTGTTTTAAAAGTGGACACTTAGTGCAATTTTCACAGTTCCTGGGGGAGGTAAGTTTTTGTTAGTTTTACCAGGTAAGTAAGACACTTACAGGGTTCAGTTCTTGGTCCAAGGTAGCCCACCGTTGGGGGTTCAGAGCAACCCCAAAGTCACCACACCAGCAGCTCAGGGCCGGTCAGGTGCAGAGTTCAAAGTGGTGCCCAAAACACATAGGCTAGAATGGAGAGAAGGGGGTGCCCCGGTTCCGGTCTGCTTGCAGGTAAGGACCCGCGTCTTCGGAGGGCAGACCAGGGGGGTTTTGTAGGGCACCGGGGGGGACACAAGCCCACACAGGAATTTCACCCTCAGCGGCGCGGGGGCGGCCGGGTGCAGTGTAGAAACAAGCGTCGGGTTCGCAATGTTAGTCTATGAGAGATCTCGGGATCTCTTCAGCGCTGCAGGCAGGCAAGGGGGGGGTTCCTCGGGGAAACCTCCGCTTGGGCAAGGGAGAGGGACTCCTGGGGGTCACTTCTCCAGTGAAAGTCCGGTCCTTCAGGTCCTGGGGGCTGCGGGTGCAGGGTCTCTCCCAGGCGTCGGGACTTAGGATTCAAAGAGTCGCGGTCAGGGGAAGCCTCGGGATTCCCTCTGCAGGCGGCGCTGTGGGGGGCTCAGGGGGGACAGGTTTTGGTACTCACAGTATCAGAGTAGTCCTGGGGTCCCTCCTGAGGTGTTGGATCTCCACCAGCCGAGTCGGGGTCGCCGGGTGCAGTGTTGCAAGTCTCACGCTTCTTGCGGGGAGCTTGCAGGGTTCTTTCAAGGCTGCTGGAAACAAAGTTGCAGCCTTTCTTGGAGCAGGTCCGCTGTCCTCGGGAGTTTCTTGTCTTTTCGAAGCAGGGGCAGTCCTCAGAGGATGTCGAGGTCGCTGGTCCCTTTGGAAGGCGTCGCTGGAGCAGGATCTTTGGAAGGCAGGAGACAGGCCGGTGAGTTTCTGGAGCCAAGGCAGTTGTCGTCTTCTGGTCTTCCTCTGCAGGGGTTTTCAGCTAGGCAGTCCTTCTTCTTGTAGTTGCAGGAATCTAATTTTCTAGGGTTCAGGGTAGCCCTTAAATACTAAATTTAAGGGCGTGTTTAGGTCTGGGGGGTTAGTAGCCAATGGCTACTAGCCCTGAGGGTGGGTACACCCTCTTTGTGCCTCCTCCCAAGGGGAGGGGGTCACAATCCTAACCCTATTGGGGGAATCCTCCATCTGCAAGATGGAGGATTGCTAAAAGTCAGAGTCACCTCAGCTCAGGACACCTTAGGGGCTGTCCTGACTGGCCAGTGACTCCTCCTTGTTGCTGTCTTTGTTCCCTCCAGCCTTGCCGCCAAAAGTGGGGGCCGTGGCCGGAGGGGGCGGGCAACTCCACTAAGCTGGAGTGCCCTGCTGGGCTGTGACAAAGGGGTGAGCCTTTGAGGCTCACCGCCAGGTGTCACAGCTCCTGCCTGGAGGAGGTGTTAGCATCTCCACCCAGTGCAGGCTTTGTTACTGGCCTCAGAGTGACAAAGGCACTCTCCCCATGGGGCCAGCAACATGTCTCTGGTGTGGCAGGCTGCTGGAACTAGTCAGCCTACACAGACAGTCGGTTAAGTTTCAGGGGGCACCTCTAAGGTGCCCTCTGTGGTGTATTTTACAATAAAATGTACACTGGCATCAGTGTGCATTTATTGTGCTGAGAAGTTTGATACCAAACTTCCCAGTTTTCAGTGTAGCCATTATGGTGCTGTGGAGTTCGTGTTTGACAGACTCCCAGACCATATACTCTTATGGCTACCCTGCACTTACAATGTCTAAGGTTTTGTTTAGACACTGTAGGGGTACCATGCTCATGCACTGGTACCCTCACCTATGGTATAGTGCACCCTGCCTTAGGGCTGTAAGGCCTGCTAGAGGGGTGTCTTACCTATACTGCATAGGCAGTGAGAGGCTGGCATGGCACCCTGAGGGGAGTGCCATGTCGACTTACTCGTTTTGTCCTCACTAGCACACACAAGCTGGCAAGCAGGGTGTCTGTGCTGAGTGAGAGGTCTCCAGGGTGGCATAAGACATGCTGCAGCCCTTAGAGACCTTCCTTGGCATCAGGGCCCTTGGTACTAGAAGTACCAGTTACAAGGGACTTATCTGGATGCCAGGGTCTGCCAATTGTGGATACAAAAGTACAGGTTAGGGAAAGAACACTGGTGCTGGGGCCTGGTTAGCAGGCCTCAGCACACTTTCAATTGTAAACATAGCATCAGCAAAGGCAAAAAGTCAGGGGGCAACCATGCCAAGGAGGCATTTCCTTACACTGACCGCCACACCCCAGACCACTTCAGCTCCAAAACCCAAATCACTTTCCTCACTTAAAACTGCAACACCAACACTGAAATTGACTCCTGAACCAATCCTTCAAACAATGCAGGAATGGCTCGATCCACAGAAGCAGCTGCACATACAGCCTCTGACTGACTGTATTATAGCCAAGACTATGCTGTTGGTACCTTCTCCATCAAAGCACCAACTTTCATTTGCAGAAGCAATAGACTTGCTGGTGCATCCCAATAAGAAGAAAAAGGACAAGGCTATTAGTCCCTTGCATCCTCCTCTACCTGCTTCTCCACCACCTCCTCCACCATCCATTCTACCACCAACCCCTTTACTGCCTCATTCTCAAGGTGGTTCCTTATACGTCACACAATAGGGATCCCCACATTCTTTCAAAGGTGACCTTGGGGGAGCAGATGATCCTTATGCCGCTCCACAGCCAACAGATCCCTGGACCAATTTAGACATTGATCCCCCGGGGAATACCGGCCCAGATCTGTATCTGACCAAACCATCACTCCCAATGACACAACTTCCTATCAGAAACTAATTGGTAGCACTACAGCATACCACCTGGTCCCCCTACAAAAAGATCCTATTGAAGATGATTTCCTCTTCAAGACTTTATGGAGCACACATAGGGGTTCCCAATAACTCCCTATGTTAAAGGGCATGCTGCGTCACACAAACATTATCTTTAACAACCGTGCGCGAGCACGCAACACCACTCCCATGGTTGATTTAAAAAAAGAAAGTACAAGGAGACACCCTCAGACCCTGTTTACATCAGAAGGGCAACTCCCCTGACTCATTGGTTGTGTCTAATGCCCAGAAGAGGGCTAATTAACAAACCACCGCTGACGCTTGACCTCCTGGTAAGGAGTCTAAGCTGATTGATGCTTCGGGGAAAAAAGTAGCGGCATAGACCATTAAATCACTGGCGAATTGCCAACAAACAGGGTTTGTTAGCCAGATACGCTAGGGCCAACTGAGACAAAATGGAGGGACTCCTCCAGTACCTCCCAGAAGAACATAAAAAAGGGGGCAGGAAATAGTTCGAAAGGGTAAACTTACTTCCAAAATTTCCATCATGTGTGCCCTAGATTCAGCAGGTACAATGTCAGAGACATTAACGCTAGTGTGTGGCTGCTCAGACATGCTTGGCTCCGGATCTCTGACTTCAAGCCAAAAGTTCAGCAAACACTTTTAAACGTCCCTTTTGACAAGGAACATCTGTTTGGTCCACAAGTGGACCAAGCCTTAGAAAAAATAAAAAAGGGCACTGAGGTTGCCAAATCCGTGGAGGCACTCCAAACCTCCACTCCTCACGGTTCCTTTTGCCGCTCTTCAGCTATGCCCATACCTCTTCAACATCAGGGATCAGGAGTATACTCCCTGTACTTTCTGATTCCCAAAAAGAACGGATCACTGCTACCCATTTTAAATCTCAGGCCCTTAAATCATTGCATCCTCTCAGAGCAGTTCTGCATGTTTACCCTTCAAGATGTGATCCCACTTTTCCAACAAGGCAACTTTATGTCAGCACTAGACATAAAGGACACCTCCTCTCACATCCCAATCCACCCAGCACATTACAAATACCTCAGAATCATATCAGTTCAAAGTGCCCCCATTGGAATCACCACTGCACCATGCATATTTACCACGTATTTAGCAGTAGTAGCAGCACATTTATGCAGACATAACTTTCATGTCTTCCTATATCTGGACGACTGGCTTATCAAAGCCAGTATGCTTCCTCTGTGTCACCAACACACCCAGACCATCTTAGATCTGCTCCATCAACAAGGTTTTACCATCAATATACAAAAATCATGTTTTCAACCTTAATCGGTTCATCTGCATCCAGGGGCTATTCTCAGCACAGAAATGGGATTAACCTATCTAGATGCAGCCAGGATTCAGAACTTCAAAAAACTACTACCACAGTTTCAATCCATTTAACACCTGACAGTCAGAACAGTCATGCATCTCTTGGGTATGATGACATCATGTTTCGCCATAGTGCCACATTCTCGATTACACATGTGTCCGCTGAAGGAATGTCTGACACTTCAGTAGTCTCAGTCACATGGTCACTTACAAGATTTGGTGTTGGTAGACAGCCGCGCTCATCACTCTGCAGTGGTGGAACACACAAAGCCTGTCAAAGAGGCGGGCGTTCCTTGACCCAGTTCCCCAGACCATTCTCACAGTGGGCGCCTCCCTCACAGGATGGGATGCTCACCTTCAGGATCTCACAGTTCAGGGTCTCTGGAACACCAAACACCAGAATCTCGATAGCAACTACCTCGAGCTTCAAACTGGTCACCTGGCATTGAAAGCATTCCTAACTCACCTCATAGGAAAGGTTGTCTTGGTCTGGAGGGGCAATATGATGGCCATGTACTATCTGCAAAAACAGGGGGGGTGGGGACACACTCTCTACAGTTCTCATGCTTATATCAGACCATTTGGCCTTTGGTAGTACGTCACAACATCCACCTGTTAGCAGAACACCTCCCAGGGACAGGCAGCAACTTTGCCGACCTCCTCAAAAGGATGCAGTAACAAGTCCACGAGTGGGAACTCCACCCTCGAGTCCTCCTCCGGTACTTCTAGAAGAGGGGGTTTCCACAGATAGACAGACATTGCAAAATGCCCAAACTTCCCCTCCGGATTCCCACACCCAGTATCCAAGGGAAATGCTGTATGGATGAACTGGTCAGTAATATTTCCCTACGCTTTTCCACCTCTCCCTCTTCTTCCATTTGTGGTTCGGAAACTCAAGCAGATGCCTCTCAACCTCATTCTAGTAGCTCCCAATTGGGCTCATTAACTATGGTTCAGCACACTACTCAAGCTCTCTGTAGTTCCCCACAAGAAGTTTGCTTCATCCTAGACCTTGTCACTCATTACCTTCAAGAAATCAGGCATCCAAATCCAGAGGAACTCAACCTTGCGATTGGACTCCTGAGGTCATAAAACTCGGTTAGCTCTATCTCCCACTTGAATTAATGACCATTCTCAAAGAAGCTTGTAGCCCTACAAGTAGAACGTTAGTCCGCCAAATGGAAATGGTTTGCCTTTTAATATTGCAGTAAACCCATTGATCCATTTGTTTCAACTGTGCAAAACATTGTTTGCTACATTTTCCATTTACAGCTCTCTGGCCTTGCCTACTCTTCAATACGCTTACATTTAGCTGCAGTGGCTGCCTCTCTACAAAACAGGTAAAACTTATCTTTGTTCAAGGTACCAGTTATTCAGGTATTTATGGAATTCTTTGAAAGGGTAATTCCACCGAGAGTTCCACCAGCACCTGCATGGAATCTTAATATTGTCCTCACCAGACTTATGGGTCCACTATTTGAACAATTACATAACTGTCCCTTCCAATTTCCATCTTGCAATGTTGCTTTTTTGGTTGCTATTATTTAATTTAGGTGTGTCGGTGAGCTCCAGGCACTAACCTCGGAAGAACCTCTGTTCCAACTACACAAGGGTAGGGTGGTCCTTTGCAACAATCCAAAATTCCTGCCAAAGGTGGTTTTCTGTTCCCACCTCAACCAATTAGTAGAGCTACCAGTTTTCTTTTCTCAACCGGATTCAGTTGCGGAAAGGACCCTTTATATGCTAGATGTGAAAAGAGCTCTACCATGTTACATTTACAGAACCAAAGATTTCTGTAAAACCAAACAACTCTTTGTTGCTTTTTCATCCCTTCACAAAGGAAAGCCCGTATCTAAATCGGGCATTTCTAGTTGAATAATTAAATTCATTCAGACATGTTACGCCAAAGCTCAAAGGACTTTACCTGCACCCCCTTGAGCACACTCTATGCATAAAATAGGGGCTTCTGTGACTTTCTGGGTAATATCCCAATAGCTGACATTTGTAAAACGGCTACATGGTCTACACCACACACTTTAACTAAACACTATTGTGTGAATGTTTCAGCATGCCAACAATCTAATGTAGGACAGGCAGTGCTATGTACATTTTTCCAAACAACTGCACAAATCACACTGCTTTTTGGAGGGCACTGCTTTACAGTCTATGCATACCATGTGTATCTACAGCCACACTTGCCTCGAACTCAATATGCCATTTACCCTGTATGTGTCTGTCTGTGGTATGTAGTGCTGTAGATTCACATGTGCCCACCTTCCACCCCGAACACCTGTGGCCATTGGAGTTCCTTTTTTACAATCTCATATGCCTGGATATCTCTTAACTTATGCTTACTCACACTCCATTTTCACCCACCTGCGAGAAAACAATCTAACAATGGGGTCAATGCCCATGTGCATCATCACCAATAGGATGAGTCACTTTACCTTGTGACTCGAAAGGCGTCTTTAAAAAAAAAAAAAAAATGAAACAACTGCACACATTCTGACCCAACACTAGATGGCAGGAATATGATTTGCATCATAGGGACCGAGACTACTGCAGGAGAGTTAGTTTGCATATGTGTAGAAGACCAGTTCAGAGGAAGATGCTAAGCCAGCATCCTTAAACAGTAGGTCCAGATAAGGTCCTTCATCTCAAGATAGTGCAAGAAGCAGATTTGCATACTTCACAGATTGCTCGTGGACATTTCTGTATTCTTGATTAAAACCTGGGACATCAGTAGGACCCCCCAGTGACCAGCAGCATTCGGTGTGTGAACTACACAGCAAGTACCTAAAAACGTAAGAGAATCAAGCCATCAAGTTTCAGATGCTTTTGTCTGCTGTGTAACATCCATATTCGGACTTCTTAAAAACAATATAGGGGAGGACAGCAGTTCAATAGAATGCTAAGTACCTTGGTCGGGAGGTTGATATTGTCAAGGTTTGTCAGCTATCCTCCTCATTAACAGTCTGTGACAGAACCGTCAACAAACGAAGGTACTGCTGGAAAATAAGCCAGATGTCCACCTTTGTGAATACAGCATGCCCAGCAGTCGTGCAATGCACAGATGGTCCAGAATGAGCAGGAGCAGCACCAACAGCAGCTGTGTAGGACAAAAGCAGATATGCACATAATATACCTTGGCTAGCAGCCGTGCAAACACTTAATGTGTACACATGCACACAGTACACAATGTGCAAAAGTAGTTACACTTGCTACGTCATGACCAGCTGCTGTGCAAGCTTCAATTTCTGGCACGCACACACACACACACACACACTCTCTCTTGCTCACACTACACTGCAAGGACCGATACTATTCCTCTTTTTGATCCATGTTTTTGCCCTTTTATTGTACAGTAAAACAGACGTTGGTCCATGTCGGAAAGCCATTGGATTGCTTTTTTGCTCCCCAGAAGAAGGATCACATTCATCCTTTCTCTTGTACCCGTGTGTTCCTATCCCTCTAGGGCAAGGTGGAAGTGGAAGCCGGAAAGGAGAACATGAAGTTTGAAACTGGCCCTTTCTCCTTCTATGGGGTGATGGCACTAAACAGTGGACCGCCTTGCACAGGTAAGGTACAGCTCTGAGGCGTTTGGAGGTCATTGTGCTGTATACACTGTCATTCTTCCCTGCCCCAGGAATCTCTCCGCCCTGTGGTGCGTGCAACACCTGTTCTGAAGGAGCAGAGGCCCGGGTATATGCTGCTTCTTTTAATCATTGGATTCTCTTTAGGCTTTTGTCGGGATTGTTACTTTGTATTGTCTGAATTAGGTTAGTATAAGCACGTGACGAGGGCACAGCACAATAATATAGATTTCGTTCATATGCCTCATAGATTGAGGGCTGGTGACAAAAGACCCAGTTAGTGCAGCTGGAATATGGGGCACAATGGCATGTCCAGCATTTGTCTCCTTTAAATGAGTATTGAAAAGCTCAGGGCTTCTGCAGCCAGTTAGGACTGTTTCCCTATAATTTCTTCAAAACGATCCTTTTAACCTGCGATGGGTGTTAAATTTCTTGCAGTGGAGCCAGAGAACATTGGTCGCAATTCCAGCTTCCCCAGTTGATCGACCAATGTGGTTAACTTTTATCTCCCCGTATTTCCATTCCCTTACCGGCCAAAGTTAACACGTTTCTGTGGGTTAATCAACGCTAATAATGTATAAATTGAAAAAATTGACATTTATCTCCTAATTTACCTGTTGATTTATTGTCACATAGCTAGGTGAAGCATGAGACAAATGCAAATAAAATATATTCTCCGTTACATCATTGAGATCATCGTGAGATAGGTAGGTTTGCTGGGCTGCATGTTTGTATTTGGCGGGGATAGCAGAGGTGCCTTTGAGTGATGTGTTTTTTGTGGTAGGTAGGAAGCTATACATCAGCGGGGTGGCTTGGCTTCAGTAGGTTTCCTGGTAATGATGGATTAATCTGGTTGACTGCTTTGAGTAGGTGGGTGGTTTAAGTTAGTTGGTCTGTGGGCATGTTGTTCTCATGAGCATTAGGTATACGAGTCACGTATGGAAATAGGCGAGTTAGTGCTTAGTTCGTTTAAGTGCTAGTGTGTGTATGTAGATTGATTTTCACGTCTCTCGTTCAGCTGCCTACGGAGTTTGGTGGTCTTTTGGATAATCTTGTTTGTGTCTTACGTAAAGGTTTTTGGTTGTATGGATGGGTTCTTCACTGGTTGCCTTGTTTTATTGACTAGTTCATTTTGTGGTTTTGTGTAAGGTGGCTTCTTTTGCTTGATTGAATGGTTGTAGTTTAAAGATTTAACAGAAGGGATGGTGGTGTACTTGAATTAAAGCATTTTTTTTTACATTGAATGACATTTTTTCAAATGAACTATAGATTTTCTTTGATTGGTCTTGGATGGCCGGGTAATGATGTAACAGCTATTTGTGATTATGTACTGCAGTAGTCATGCCACACACTTGTCTGAATAATGATGGTTTAGCCACATATTGCTTAATCAGTGGAATAACCTATTATATGCAGTACTGCTGTCCTTTATAGCTACGGATCTGTACAAGAGTGTAGATCGCAGTTTTGTTTTGAATGATTCAACAACGTTTGTGTGGTCTTTAACACCATTTGGTTTTTTTAATCTAATTTTTTAACTTGCAAGTCATAATCACGTTTTTCAATCTGTTAAAAAACAAATACCATTATCTTTTCTAGCTTATCCTTTCTTTTTTTGGTTTCTTAGCTTCTGGTTTTCCCGGCCCCCCATCTCGTGTTTAAGTGCACAGAATCCACCCATGCCCTTCTTCCACTGAAACCCTCTTATGGGCCTATGGATAATTATTAGTTTTGTTGATTTCGATTTTGTGCTGAAAATTAGCTCCTGTGTAATCTACAAAATCTACAAATTGGCATACGGTCTCAGATTCCTCTTCCTGTCCCTCGACGAACCACTTTCCAAGATGGATTTTTAGTTTTTGAACATAGCAATGTAAAATGAGGCTTACAAAATCTTGGCAAATGTTGTGTTTAGAACCTGTTTTTGCTCGCAGCATATTACAGTGTGAAAGTTTAGTGCAATGCATGCTTTTATAGTAAAGGCAACCTGTTTTTAAGAAATACGGTTGCTGCTGCAGGGGAGATATTGAATGTTTACTTCTAAATGAAAAATAGTCAAAGATGGTCCATCCACCTTCATCATACAATGCAACATCATTCTCGAAGGGCAAAGCTCAATCACTGATGAAATCTTTGTGCATACCCGAAACACCTGCGTTTCCAAATCTAGGCCTCAGTAATTCTTCCTGGTGCGATATTGTTAACAATCAGACATATGTAGTCCTGCTTATTCCATTATAATGACTACAGGTCAGGACCAGCATGCAAAGCTTAAACGTGGACTGGGTCAACTTTACATATAACTAGGGTATTAGAGAGTTGTGCCGATATCCTCCCTAGTGATGGGCACAAAAGACAGGAAAGAGTGCAATTATTAAATCCTCCTTGCTCGGCCAGTGAGGCATTGCTGCGGTCTTTGCAAGCATGGATCACCTTACTCTGGCCCCATTCAAACACCTTGTTTGTTGTAATGATAGAGGTATCTCATAGGACTTAAGAGTACTTTCACTAGCCATTTGTCACGTCCAGTGGGACCCGCATTAAAGAAACCTACAGAGGCCTTGCAGGAGTCCCGTGGTCATTGCTGTCAAAGAGCCATGCTCATGTGCACTTTGCGCGCTCCCAGCGTCCAGGTAGCCATCTCTGTCAGGAACACGCCACTCCCATGCATGTTCTAGTACCGAAGGAGTCAGCGAAGGTTTCAAGTGTTGTCGCTCATTATCTGTCCTAAACACTCGCTCACTCAACACTTCTTCTGCTTCTGTACTCTCGCTTTCTTGAGCACCTGTGCAGTCAGTAGAGTTGTGCCTTCTGTCCTCTCCGAGTCCTCCTTTTACTGTTCCTGATCTTATTATTTCCAAGCATTGTTTATTTATGCCTTGTAAAATGTTTCTTCATTTGTATGTTTTGTTTTTACATCTGTTACTTCCTTTTGCTGTCCAGCCCAGATTTTGTTCTTTCTTTTTCATGCCAGTCTTTCCCTTTCTCTTATATTTGTCCATTTTATCTTTTTCTTGTTGTATTTAGACATCTTCGCCCTGCTTCTTTCTGTCTAGCCATGTTTTCCTCTTTTTTTGTACCTGTGATTTCGTCTTACATTGCTTCCAGATGGCGAGGTGCAGTCTCAGTGCCTATAATGGAATAGTTGATGGCGTGGCTGTCTTCTGACTCAAATTATTCTGGACATGATGACCAAACAGACAACCACAGTGTTCTGGACACACAAACACAGCTGGTAATTAGCACACCTCGTGGTTGGTGCATAAGCAGGCATAGCTGGTGGTTAGTGTAAATGCCTCCCCCCACCAAGGACTTATAGTGCAGCATCAAATTAACACTACATAGGTTGGACGGTGGTTCGTTCTGCCTAGCAGAACTGAATATTTTATTCGAAACAGAGGGAAATAGTACATAAATAATACGAATACATCCACCCAGGGTGTATAAAACCTGAGTAGTATATTACATATCCAGGGAGTCAAGGATGAATCAACCGAGCTCTATAAAGCAGTGGAAGATTTTGGGAACGATGGGAACACATTTTTTGCGGGACAAGCACAAAATCTTTCTGGAAAAATGCAAGCAGCTATGATCTTTTTCATAACGCAGATTTTAACATGTGTACCATATGGTAAAGCATCACAGTTCCACGCCCACCACATCTCTCTATACTGCTCTGGCAAAAGATTGTAACTGGGAATTCACTGGAAGCTTCCCTGCCCGAGGTGCCTGATCTCTTCCGACACCTGTTATATAAAGCAGGTGCATAATCACACCTGTCACTGAGTGCACCGCACGTGATGGAGTCCTGTTTATAAAGAGGTGTGACGGATACGCGCCGTGATATATTAAACAAAAAGCCATCCATACTGTGCCTCTGTGTGCATACCATAATGAAGGTCCCTAGAAATAAAATCCTAGACTGAAAACTTTCCAGTGAACAGGGACTTAATTAACTTCATCTTGTAGCAGGGCTCCCATTTTGAACAGATGGTCTCACTTAGTACTACTGTGCAGCTACTTCAGAGTGTTCCCCTGTAAATAATCGTAGGTACTGCCTCCTTTCAGTTCATAACAGACCTGATTAGCTTCCCTGCTGCTTCCTTTCCCGCATATCCAAGTGCTGGAAACAGAATGCACACCTTGTCTTGGTTTGTTTTGGTTGTAGTCCGTCTGCTCTTTTCCATTTTCTCACTACTGTTTTTAACCCTGTCCTGCCTTGTAGACAACTTGTAGAACTTTGTTCTGTTTTGTTATTCACTGTCTCCAGTCTGCTCTTTGCCCCATCCTGTTTTGTTCTTTCTCGCCTGTCTTGTACTCTGTCTCAGACTTCCATTCTCTTTTTGATTTCCATTTGTCTCTTATCCTCTACCCTAATGCATGCCTCACCTGTTTCTAAACTGGCTCTGTTAATCACTGTTCATGGCATTTCTTCTTGTTTTTAGCGCGCCTCTTCCTCTTTCTCTCATATCTCCATTATGTTTTATTTCATCCTGCTCAGCACCTCCATCTCCACACAACCGTCGGTCCCTAAAGAGAGGCCATTCCCAGTCCCAAAAGAGAGGCTCTTTGTTTGCCAGGCTCACAGGTAACAACGATCGTGCATGGAGTGAGGCCTGCATTTAATACTGCTTGTTCTTTTCTTGCTCCTGTGGGCGAAGATGAGAAAGCTGCTACCTATACCATGGGCCATATCCCTAAAAACCTCAACGATCCCCCATCTCTGTTACTTTATTCCATATTGGTGTCTGCCACAAGGGGCATGTCCCATTAGCCTCATCTGTTAGAGACCGTTTTCTTAACTTGGGTTATTTTTCTATTTTTTTATGTTTTTCTTTCATATAGAAGCTACGTTCTATCTAAGGAGCTTTTTCCTAACTCCCTTTATGGAGGATGTCCTCTTTATTGAGCATATTTTGCTGTCCTTTACAAATTGCCTTCTTTATAAGAACATTACCCTAGTCCCATTCAGATGTCAACTTTTTATAGGGCCGTTATTCAATCCCGTTTTAGTCTTCTTTCTATATGTGTAGCTTTTTCTTAACCCCGCAGTTAAAATATTCTGTTATTTTCTCTTTAACGCTGAAAAAATCAAGCCAACATAAATTTCTCTCCTAAAAAGAAGTTTATATGTAGGAAAAAAGCTATGGCAATCCTCCATCCAAATGTTAATCACATTGTGAACAACAGGTGTGAAGGTTTGATACCTGTTGATTTGTGGATTGCTACAAGAGGATCCATGAATTGTTCGCTATGTAAAAAAAAAAAACAGATTAGAAGTCGGTGTGCTGCCTGTCACTTGTTTTTTTAATGAAAAAGTTTGCACACAATTCAGCAGGACGTCATCTGAAGGGTGGGTATTAATGGGTAAAACATGAAAGTGCAGTGTAAATTTAAAGTATTTAAGCTGAAGGGTGGTGTTGCGAGAAATAACGCACATGCCCGTGTATTTGTACATTTGATTTCCACTCACTGGGGACGCTGAAGCGCAGCACATCTGATACCTGGAACTGTGAAGTGGAATTCTCTGCTTTCTCTTCTCTCAGTAATTTTATTATGCCCAGTGATATGGGAAGGGAGACTGGATTGACTTTCTTCTCAAAGACCAATGACACCCCTTCAGTCACAGGATATCCACTCACCTGTCTGTAGTCTGCTTGTGAGGTGGATATCGAACAAAGCCAACTGGGGGCGAGCAGACCTTTTGATGGGCCCATTTGGTGGAAAGACGCTTGTGGCCCGTCTTAGTGTTCTTGTGTATGAGTTTGAGTGTGGTTGTGCCACATTTTTCATAACCTGAAAGTGCACGCTGTGATTGATCCTCTTGAGGTGCAGGGGTGGTGCATTAGTCAAAAAAGAAGTGATGTCCAATGTTCCCATTGAAAACTGGTTTAACTACTTGTACATACAATATTTCCAGAGAAAGTATTTGAGTATAGTGTATTGTGAATGGTTGAGAATGGATACAACTAAGCAAGCAATTATTTACATTAGTGCAATGCCTTTAATTTAGTGCAGTTAGTGTTCTCGTTTTTGGATTACATTTCTAAGCATGCACTTTTGCATGTAAGTTATCAGTTTTATATAAAAGGAAAATCAAATGCTCTCACATACATGTTCAAGAATGACGTTTTGTTATTAGAGACTGTTGCCCAATATGCACATACATTGTATATACTCAAATTAAATAAACCCAAGTATAGTTCAAACATTGACAAGGACACTATATGAAGTGTTTTGTAGAGAGGACAGTAATTCTTAACAGAATTTTAAAATACTTTGTTTTTATACATTCCATTCCAGCCAAATGGTGCATTTCTTTGGCTGTGTACGTTTTAGTCTGCCTGCCTGATGACACGGAGATTTTACTCTGGGCAGAGAATCCAACTGATAGCATCTGTATTTGATCACTGTCCAAGAGATGTAGTATCTACTTGTCAGTAACATTTCTGGTGTTGAGCGGTGGTATGGTGGCAAGTCCTACTTATTTTCAGGCGATTACTACTGGGAGAAGATTGATCTTCTTGGTGGTTAATGTTGTATCACATTGGTTCCTGACTAATCATGAGGAAATTACCCGTGTAGTAAGTGATACAGCTATCAGTCCAGTTCAAATGAACTTCAGTAAAATGAATGAAAGGTTGCCTCTGTTTTTCTGTTTTATAAGATGAACCACAGCAAAAGCCGCTAATGTCCCTACTTTGGGTGCTTGCCACGCAGTAAGTTTTAGTGAAGCAGGATCGTCACCATCTGAAGACTGCTATGTTATTCTGCTACAGTGCAAGCATGAAACCCCTACAACTTACACTTTTCTGTCAGTCAGGAGTGGAATGAATGAATGAATTAGATTTGTAAAGCATGCCTTTACTCTGAAGGGCATCCTGGCACTGGAGGATCAGGCTACCAAGAGAACAGAGGAGTTAGGAGGATTGTAAAAGCTATGTGGTCAGGCGTTCATTCATTATTCTGTAAGTAGCTGCTTTTGGATGTTCCTAGCGAGTTTTCTGGGCTACCTTCTTTATTAGGTGCTAGGCCCAAGCCATAGACAGCCAGGAGTGTGGGCAGTAAAGGAAGGTCTAGCTAAGATGGCACTTCTTTATCTTCTATCCTTCAACTACCTCCTGTTTGTGACAGGCTGATCCGTATGTCTGGTCGCTTATGATTCACTAGAAGGAGACATTATGAAGGGACATCTCATCTGGTACGTTCTCCGTCCTTGACTCCCCTGTCTGAAATAATTGACAAATGGAGGGATTGGGACCCTGGTTGGTATTCTTGATCATCTGCATCATATGTTTGATGCAGACCTCCTGGACCAACCCGAGGCTGCCTGGCGTGCTCTACTTCTTAGAGATGCCTTTCAGCAGCTGGTCAGATGCTTATAGAAGCAGGCTGAATGCCTTATGGGAGCAGAACAGAGGACTTGCTACAAGTGGGCAAAATACCATACTGCCACAGGCAGTAAAGGAGAGCACAGTGGTAGTGTGCCCTATGGGAGCACAGAGAGTATCTTCTGAAAGCAGGTAGGTAGCTATATGAGAGTTGGAACAATGCGTTTAAAGAGTAGGCAGGATGCATTCCTAGCGCAGGGAAGGATGTCTGTTGAAATCCTGTAATTCAAAATACGTTGTCATATTTTCCTCAAAGATAGCATTTAACATGTATTGATATATTATTGTTTGCTGTGGTCTAAGACACATAATACCTTCTTCTAAGTAATAAAATAATCACACATTTCCAGTATTTATCTTCCATGGCACGTCCTTTTCTGTTAAGGGCTGTTTCAAAAGTTCTGCCAGAGAATTTTTTCTTTTGAGAAAACAAATACCTGCAACCTGCTTGCTTTAGAATTTTTTTAAGCGATCCTCTTTTTTTTCTCCTGATGGGATTTGAATCTGGCTCCTTTAAACTTTAGTGACTATTGTTGCATGAAGGAAACCCATTAAATCTAATTTTAACTCAGTTCAAAATCAATTTCATGATACCTTACTGATGTATGCCTTATTGCATTATTTGTTCTTAGTAAGCTGACACTACTTGCTGGAGATTAGGACAAAAGAGTGCCCTCACTTTAATTTGTCTTGAACATCTCCATTGGAAAAGGCATGGAAATCAGTAGTTAGAATTCACTCTCCGCTTTTCATTGGGCCATTTTAGGAAATGACTGTAAAAGATTTCTTTTTGTTTTGTAGAATTTTTTGCTAGATTTTGGCTTAGAGGTATGTTCTATCACAGCCCTTCGTTTTGTGTGCTTGTTTGTCCTTGGACTGAAATTCTTGACCACATGCTTGATAAACATAGTGCTTATTAGTCACTGTAGTTTCAGTATTAATCCTTCACTGATGTGGCATGGCTCTTTCTAATTCTTATACTTGACACTGTGGACGGCGTCCCATTTAGAAGTGATGGCAGTGCGCAATGCATGCAGTAGTTCACAACCTACAGCAGAATCCTGTCCTTAGATAGTGTTGCCAATGGGAAATTTGCACAGGTCTGCTCATAGCCAGACTGTCAGATTACCAGTCTGAAATTTTACCAAGGCTTGCAGCTAACCAGACTAGGAGCTCAGCTGCACTCTGTAGCTAATTGGATGCATATCTTCTCCGAAACCACACACATTTGCTACTCACTAGACCTTTGACCTGTTGAAACCTCACACAGGTGTCTAGTAGCAGATTTGCTGGTGCTTCTGAAATCACAGAGGCGTCATATGTGTGCCGCTAGTCAGACTATAGTTGCTTTATGATTAAAGGATTGCCACCTTGTTTGCTGCAGTCCGGATTTCTAATTCCTTTGAAACCTCATGCAGGTCTACCACTAGCCAGGTTTATGACCCAGTAGGGGCTAGGCTATGACCCATGAAGGTGTGCAGTTGACATAAGAAATGGAACCCCCAAAACCTCACAGGTGTGATGTGGATGCTGTTGAGCCCCTGTGGTAGTGTAATTGTTATTAAATGGGTAATGGATCAATAATGCTACAAAAGAAAGGAAAACGCAAGCAGATATTATCAAACAAAGGAATTTTCTGTTATGCCTGATGTTGGCGATTTGTAAAGAACGCAGTTCTGGGTAAAATTAATTGTTTTTTTTATGGTGCGCTGGCCAGCCTCCTTAGAGAGATGTCACTTTGTTATTACTGGAGTGATTGGCCCATGCACACCTCTTTCTCACTCCCGTATACTGACATGAATGTGCCGTCGTGTCCTGTTCTGCAGAAAGGAACCATAAATTAATTATAGGCCATAAAACCTTCTGAAGCACGTTATGTACTCGGGAGTTCAGTTTTTTTATGGCTGAAAATCTTTTTTTTACAACTTTGCAGTACATCAGGAACTATCAATTCCTTTATTGTGTCTGTGGATTTACAATGCAGGTTCTCCTTCTTGGAATCTACCTTTTTATTTCTTAGTATGTGATCATGAATTCAAACAACCTTGTGTTGCCTCTAGTCTCTTGCCTGGACTAATCCTTCATGCCAAGCCATATGCATTTGCATCTTCCAGTAGCCCCATATCTCATGAACCAAGTACAGAGCACTCATAATCACCATTTCCCAGCATGGTCTAGAAGTTATAAGACTGCTTCCACATGTTTTCCAGACCTTTGAAGATCAAAATAGTAGCAGACCCATCGATATATGAAATGTTCTGGGAATGAAGGATAATTCCAATCAGGACGGCTAATCAGTGCTGCTGTTTATTTTGGAAACTCACTCTAAAGAGCAGTAGAATATCTCGACTTCAGACTTGGGAGGGAAAGAATGTACTTCACCTGGCTAACTGTATTGCTTCTTCACGATCTTTATTTTCCTAAATATTTCCTGCCACACTGTCCACCTTGTTGGTGGAAAGGCGTTCCATTTTTTCTTTACAGCTGTTTGCCACAGTTGATACAGTTTAGGAGGTTTGAGGCCAGTAATGGAAACACATTCAACAAAATTAACCCCGGATGATGATTAGCAGTTTGCCGTTGGTTGCTTTCCAGTGGTGGGCAATCACCTACTAATGGGCTCTCTGTACATTTTAGATAGCATACAGGGATATTCTTTGAGCGCAATCAGAACATGTGAGGCAAAACCCTATAGCTCATTAGCACATGTAAGATACTTTGAATAGAGCCAAGATGATGTATTTGGCCAGATAGAACATCTTTTAGAGCATACAAGATCATGATACTGAATTGGAGGTGACAGAACACTTTAGGTCTGTCAAGAGTGCACGTGGGCAAAATACCTCAGGCACAACTGCAAGGCCAGCCATGATTAAACAAAGAAAAGGAGGGACAGTAACATTATGTGGAGAAGCAAAAGAAACATACCAATTGGAATGGTATCACAGTGCATCTTATGTAAATTGTCCATGTTGATGTGCTGAGTTCTGCAGGGATACTTCAAATCCCCAGCCCCTTTGCCAACCTTTTCCTTGTCTTCTTTGTTAGTTCCTGGAAGAACACATCTTCTGGATTTAACAGGGCTTCTGGACAGGCAGGTTTGTATCTGCTGCACCTATGGAGTTTTAGTTTGCTTTCTCAGCTCTCAGGGTATTTGATTATCTTGTGGTTCATGTGTTGCACACTTATATTTGCATTAGCCTTTTATTCCTAGCTATGATATTCCATCACATTGATGTGAAAGGTGTGTGTTTATTTGAGCCCTGTTGTGCCATATAATGGGGTTGTATGCCCCGGCATGTTGTTTCTCCTGGGATAGGAAGGCATCTTACGACTGGTGATTTTTGTAACAGTTATGCTCACAGGGAAATATGCTGTGCACATAAGACTAGGCGAGTGGTTGAAGCGTGCACGCTGGGTTTATGGGAGTTAAATGTGTCTGTAAAACTTTGCTTCCTTATGGAAGTATGTGTGTCCGTCCACAGTTTCCAAGGTTGTTGTCTCCTAATTCCGTCCAGTCTATATGTATCCATTTAATTTTTGAGTCTGTTTCTGGCCCATTCCACCAAATACTATGTTGGTGCCAGTTTATGTTTGCTGATTCTGTCTCGGTTGGGTCCCTGCTTCCTGTGCATTCCCTTTTGCTATCATAAATGACTGTCTATATTTTATGGCTCTTCTCTCACACCTGTTCCCCATTTACCAGTTATGTACCTCTCTGAATTTCCTGGTGTATACCATGTGATTCCCTGCAACTGGCACCATCCATGCATGTATTTTCCATTTAGACTGTTTATATGAAGAAACTGGTTTTCTGTCAATACTCTGTCCAGTTTTATTTAGCTTTTTCCTCCTAAGGCTCCTGCAGTTTGTGTGTTCTTTGTGCTTGTTCTCTCTGTCAGTCAAGTGAATCTCAGCCTGTGTTTATTGAGGCTGGTCATGTACTCTCAAAGTTCTGTTAATGTTTGATGATTCTCCTTCTTCCTCTTGTGACGTCCTGCAGTCCGGATGTACTTATGTGCATTAATTGTGTCTGGTTGTTCACCACCATGTCTGTGTGTTTGTTGTTTCTGTCTCTCTCATGCCTCCATTCCGACACTCTTGCTGTCTGCATGTGTTCCTGTAGTGACTGCTTGTCTTTCTGTCTCCAGAGCTGCGGTCTCCTTCTCACATGAGTACTCTGAACCGCTCGGCATCTCTTAGTAACCACGAGCGCTCCGACTCCATCTCATCAACTGTCAGTGGCAGTAACAACCCCGTCAGCTGCTCCACAGGTCAGCAGTACATCTCCGACTTCAGCGTACGAGCAATGACGGATGTGCAGCTCATCAAGGTGAGACTCCACCCCCCTCCACCCACAACCTTTTTGTTTCAGCAACTGCATAGGCATGCATGAACGTGTGTAACGTTATGATGATATGTTGTTGCCACCCTGCTTTAATGTGCTTCTACCCATAGTGGTGCACGCTGTGAAAATCCCCAATCTTTATTTATTCCCCACTGGCTGCTGCATAGGCTGTGTCTTGTGTATAGCTTGTCAAAATGAGTACTCGCTGCCCTTCTTCACTCAAACCCAACGGGATCTGACAGACTTGCTAATTGTCAAGGTGAGACAACCTTCTCTCTTTGCTCCTTACTCACCGCTCCTGAGAGTACTTCTCAGGCAAGCAGCTTGTGAAAGAGAAGCTCATCTAGCCCACCACTCCCTATGTCCTTATGCACCCTTTGATGAAACATTCTGCTTTCAAGATTGGATCTGTTCAATATCTATTTTGGCTGGTGAACTTACACATTTGTGGTGCATAAATGCCTGCTTTTAAATGGAAGAAGCGAGTGAAGTACAACATCTTTAAGGCGTTAAGGAGACAAAGAGGTAACAAATCTAAAGGTTCTAATTGGCAGTAATGAAGTATTCCAATACTTTAGTGGTGTCAGGCAAGCCTTGCCCTTTCTATGTTGATAAATGGTGGCAAAAACAGTGGCGACAATTTCATAAAAAATTGGATAACTCGCTGCTTGTACTAGAGGCTGTTGACACCATAAAACAATGATTCCTACAAACTGATATAACAATGCTGCTGTAAAAGTGCAAAAGCTTACAGGAATCAGCAGACAGATTGCACCAGTTTTTCTTGCTCAAGACACAGACAACATAAGTGAAAATATACAGAATGTTTTATCAATAGGTGAAATTGCCTCCACTCAAGATGGCAAATAACAAAAATAGAAGTAATGTGCCCTCTAGTACCAGTCATGCGAAATCAGCAAAAATGTTACATGAAAGCTCCTTTTAAAAAATATTTTTTATTAACATCATGGCAATACAGAGCAGTACATAAAAGCTGCTTGACGCATCCCTCAAATAGTCTGTTAAAATATATTTCCAAATTGCTTTCAGTTTGTCTGAAACCTCAATTCGCCAGTTTCAGACAATACAGACTTTTTAAAATGTAACAGCATCCTCAGTTACCAGGGATGTCCATCACATTCAAGGGATTTTACCACCTTTATGTTCAGGATAGCCAAGATCAGATCAAGAATGGGAACCACTGTGCAAGTGCCAACATTTATAAAATGTATGGGTCAAGAATGCCTAAGATATGTTACGTATGAGGCACTGCCTTTCAGGACTACTAAACAGTTTACCTGTAATGGACACAGTACTCAAACAAGCAGGGCTGTCCAGGATGTCAACAAAATGCTGTCATAGCCCATCAGACTGGACACTGTGCTTGAATCTTGCCTGTCAATGAGCTGCCCTTAGGTTCAGATGCCCTCTTCCCAACCATATGAAACAATATATATATTTTCAATGAAGAAAACAAAGGTTAAAGCTTAGTTCTAGTTAGGAGAACTTATTTTCCCTAAAGAAACCAAGTTCAAACTACACAAAAGTTAAAAATGAGAAGTCATAGTTATCATTTTCATTTAAAATTTATCCACCACCTTTAGATTATTATAAGTAGCGGACCTCGTTACACACTCATTTCAGTTCGCTAACCAGACAACACTAAATATAACTCACCACTCTTTCATGCAGTGTGTTGTGACAAATAATGCCATTTCAAAAGTTTTGGATTGTTATGAATGCTATGATTTTACATGCTGTAAGTGATGTAGCATGCAAGGGTATAAATAGTGCATGGAAAAGGCATAAGTTATGGTCAATAGAGTGTAGTGAGTGAGGTGAGAAGACTGTGTTTGGAGGTGAGCGACTTATAGTAATTTGAAGGTGGTGTGTACATTATAAATTTAAGTTATAATTCTAACTTTACAATTTTTAAAGTTTGTGTATTTTAAGTTACGTTTGTATAGAAAGAATACGTAAGGTATTTCTAATTATAAATTATTCTCAAGCTTTGATTATTATTTTTTATGGTATGATAATGGTTTTTATTTTTTAATAAAAATGTTTTTCAGATCGCAGGGTGGAGTGTCATTGATGGAAGTCTCGCAAAGTGGAGTGTAGTACAGTGAAGAACAGTGTCTTAGAGTCTAGTGTCATAGAGTGGAGTATTGTGGAGTTGAGTGATATAGCGTACAGTGGAGTAAAGTGTTATACAATGGAGCTGCTTGGTGTGTCGTAGTGGAGTATCATAGAGTAGAACTGCATGTTGTATAGGGTAAGGGCATGTCGAACAGTAGAGCTGAGTTTTGCAAAGTGGAGTGGAGTCGACTGGAGTGTCATAAAATGGAGCGTGGTGGAGTGGACTTTTGTCAAGTACAGTGGCACAGAGTATAGCAGAGTGTTATAGAGTGTAGTGGGATACAGTGGAGTTCAGTGTAGTGTTCTGCAGTAGTGGCAGAGAGTCTGTTGTACAGTGGTGTATCATTACTTGTGAGAACACAGTGCATGATAGAGTGGTGAGTTATAGTTAGTGTTGTCTGGTTAGCAAGCTGAAAAGAGTCTGTTTCAACGTCTGCTACTTATAATAATTTGAAGGTGGTGTATAAACTGCAAATTAAAGTTATTACTATAAATTTAGAATTTTTAAAGTTAGTGTAAATTAAACTTGGTTTTATAGGGAAAGTAAGTTTTCCTAACTGTAACTAAGCTTTAACCATGGGTTTTTTAATTGAATTTCAATGGTTTCTAAAATATGCTTTAATAATGTGTTTCAAATCGTAAAGTCCAGTGTCGCAAGTGGAATTTAGTTAAGTGGAATATCATACAGTACAGTGGAATGGAGTGTTGTAAAGTCTATTGGCATAGACTGGATTATTGTACATTGGAATCAAGTGGAGGAGAGTAGAGTGTAGGAGCATATCGTACAATGTGCTTAAGAGTTACATAGTGTAATGGCATGGTGTCTCATATAGTGGAGTAAAGTATTGTAGAATGGACAAGTGAGTTGTACAGTTGAATGGCATGCCGAACAGTAGAGTAGGGTGTCATAGACTGTCATAGATTGGAGTAGAGTGCTTTAAAGTGGACTAGGGTGAAGTAAAGTGTCAGAGAGTGGAGTATCTTCAAGTGGTGTGTCGTAGAGTACAATGGAGTAGAATGTCGTAGAGCAAAGTGCTGTGTCATATAGTGCTGTGTCATATAGTGCAGTGGCATATCATAAAGAGGCATTGAGTGGCGTGTTGAGTGTCATACAGTGTAGTACAGTTTCTTAGAGTGGTGGGCATAGAGAGGTACACAGTGTTGTAGAGTGGAGTTGCATACAGAAGAGTGTCAGACAGTGCAGCGGCGTAGAGAGGAGTATAGTACAGTGGTGTAGTGGGATAAAGTCAAGTGGAGTACTCTGGAGTTGGAGTAGTGTAGAGTGGAGTGACGTGTCGTAGACTATCATATGGTGTACCATACAGTCTAGTAAAGTGTCGTAAATTGGAGTACTGTGTTGTACAGTAGAATGTGGTGGCTTGTCTTACAGTATTGGAAAGTGATGTCTATTACAGTGGAGTGGCATGCAGTGCAGCTGATGTTTGTAGAGTGTTATGGAGTACAATGACATTGAGTGGCGGACAGTGGAGTGGCATACAGTAGAGTAGAGTACTGTGTCAGATTAGAGTGAAGTGGAGTGGGGTGCAGTGACATACAAGGAGTTGTGTACAGTGTTGTTTAGTGGACTAGAGTATTGTAGAGTACAGTGGCGTACAGTGGAGTGAAGGGGTATATTCAGTAGTAAAGTGTTGGAGAGTGGCATACAGTGTAGTAGAGTGCGGTTGCATAGAGTACAGTAGTGTGTGAAACTGGAGCTACGTAGAATGGATTGTTGTATAGTAACGTAGAGTGAGGTAAAGTTGCATACAGTGGAGTTGAATGGTGTAACATAGTGTGAAATAATGCACAGTAGAGTGTATTGGTGTGTCATAGAGTAGAGTGGCATGGAGTGGAGTGTACTAGCGTAGCATAAGTAGTAAACCGTTAGAAATTGGAGTGGGGTCTCATACAGTAGATTGGAGTGCTGTGTTGTGTAGAAAAGTGTTGTATAGTGGAATAAAGTGTTGTACATTGGAGTATACAGGCATGGAGTGGAGTATAGAGTTGTTCAATGAAGTGTATGGGGATAGAGTGGAATAGTATGTGGTAGAATGCAATGAAGTGTGGTAGACGTTTGAGTGGAGTTATATAGAGTGGAAGAGAGTGTCATACAATGGAAGGGCTTAGAGGGAAGTGGCATACACTGTAGGAGCGTAGAGTGGATTACTGTAAAGTGGAGTAGTATACAGTTGAATATCGTACAGTGGAATACTGTACAGTGGAGTGGAGAAGAGTGGAGTGGTGTACAACGGAGTAGGGCACAGTGGATTAGCATAGAGTGGGGTGGCGTACATTGAAGTAGCGTAGAGTTGAGTTGTGGCGTATCATATAGTAGAGAGGAGTGATGTCTTACAGTGTTGGTAACTCTCGTAGAGTGGAGTAGAGTGTTGGGCATAGAGTGGAGTGCAAATTTGGACAGTGGAATGTACAGGGATAGAGTGGAGTAGAGTCTAGTAGAGTGGTGTAGAGGATAGAGTTTTATAAAGGGGAGTTATAGAGTGGAGGAGCATACACTGGAATGGCGTATAGTACTGTACTGTGGAGTGGCATAATGTGGAATACCTTAGAGTGGAGTAGCATAAACTGGAGTAGTGTACAGTGGAGTGGAATAAAGTGTAATAGCATATAGTGTTATAGGGTACAGGGAAGTGGTTTAGGCTGTAGTGGTGTATTGTGGGGTGGGGCAGAGTGTAATAGCATACAGTGGAGTGGATTGGGGTAGAGTGGAATACCATAGAGTAGAGGTGCAACGATTGAAGTTGCTTACAGTGTAATAGTGTAGATTGGAGTGGCGTACAGTGCTATAGCAAAGAGTTGCTTGGAGTGGAGTGGCGTGGTGTAGACTGTAGTAGTATGCAGTGGAGTGGGGTAGAATTAAATAGCATATAGTGGAGTGGTGTAGAATGGAATGCCGTCGAATAGGCTGGCATTAAAAGAAGTGGTGTAGAATGGAGTGGCATAGAGTGGAGTTATGTACGCTGGAGTGGCATAGAGTGGAGTAGCGTATAGTGGGGTGCATACAGTGGAATAGGGTAGAGTGTAGTGATATACAGTAGAGTGGCATAGGCTGACATAGCTTATGTTGAAGTAGCATGCAGTGCAGTGGCATGCAGTGAAGTGGTGTAGACTGGAGTGGTGTACACTGGAATGAGGTAGAGTGTAATAGCATACAGTGGAGTGGCGTCCAGTGGAATAGTATAGAATGGGGTGGGGTAGAGTGGAGTAGCATACAGTGAAATGGCATAGAGTGGAACAGCATATACCGGAGTAAAGTATAGCTAAGTGGCATACAATGAAGAGGCATCGAGTGGGGTTGCATACACTGGGTGGAGTGGAGTTGTGTACAGTGTAATAGCGTGGAGTGGCGTACAATGGAATGTTGTGGAGTGGCGTACTGTGGAGTGGTGTACAGTGGCATGGGGTAGAGTGTAATAGCAGACAGTAGAGTGTCATATATTGGAGAGGTGTCCAGTCGAATAGCATAGAATGGAGTGCCATACACTAGAGTGGCATAGATTGGAGTGGCATACAGTGGAACAGCGTACAGTGGACTGTTGTGGAGTGGCATAGTAGAGTGGAGTGACCTCAAGTAGAATGGCATAAAGTGGAATAGCGTACAGAGGAGTGACGTGGACTGGAGTGGCATATAGTGGTGTTGCATACAGTGTAATAGTGTAGAATAGGGTCTTATACCCTAGAGCGGCATAAAGTGGAGTTGATTAATAGCAGATAGTGGAGTGGCTACAGTGGCATGTGGCTTACATATGTATGTGAAATTTAGCAGCAGTGTAGATTGTGGTGTGCAGAGTAACTCAAAACAGTGATTTACGCTGCCTTGCATTTCTCCAGATTTACCAATTAACGCATGGCCATTCATGGTGGTCTTGCTTTCCTTTGTAAATATGACTTAAGTATTGCATTGCCCTTGCAACACCATGAGTGACACAAGGGTACTTCAGTTCAAAAATGCTTCTAGGCCTTGGTTACATTTAGGGGCATGGATTACTATGATAACTTTGCAGTATTCTGTGGTACATGGCGATGACAAGCCAGTATATAATTGGGGAATGGCTGTTTTCTAAGGACGAAAAGGCAGCCATATTGGTGTTACTACCCTTCAGATGTATTCAGTGTTGGCTATAGGTAAGTAGTAGGTCCCTACCTATTGCCACCTTATTAAAGTGTTACTAGGCAGGGAAATGTATTTATGTTTTTTTAAATATATTTTTAAATAAGCTTATGGCCATGTACTGCGGTAGTTTTACAAAATTTAATGAAATTCCTCAAAAGTACTGCGGTGACAGATGTCATTAAGTATAAATGCCTTATAACTTAAAAGGTACTTACACTACTTAACTGTACAACCCAAAAAGCATTGTCTCTGCACCATCATTTCATGTAAATCCATTCAGTTGTTTTCATGCTACGTGACTTACAATAGTCCATGGAAATGCATTGGTGGAAAAACATGTTTTGGGACCCCCTTTTATCTTTTCTTCCCCTTAAAGATTCACCACAAAAATTTACATCATCTCAAAATGTAGAAAATGGTATAGGTTTAGGAAGGTAATATCCAAGAAATTCCTATCTTTGGGAATGCAAACTAAAACTACAGAATGGCAGTCAGACTTAATGTGATTTCTTTATTTTCATGTATTGTATTTGTTATGTATTTGTTTATTGTTTTACATAATCATGTGACCATAAATATGTATTTTAGTTATTGTAGTATTCTTAAACTTTACATATGCAGTATAGTTCATTTTTTGGGCTTCCTTGTTATTTTTAGTAGGTGCTACTTATGAATCTCAAAGAGAATGCTAGCCAATCGTTGTTAAAACGATTAAGATACGTTTTGTTCCTATTGGCCCCATATAGTAGTTTGTGTAGCTCACTGCTAAGTCTATTTCAATTTTGTTGCACAAAAGTACGTACAGAAGATGTTTTTTGTTTGGCTTGTTGGGCACTGTTTTATTTTGTGAGCCAGAGAGCATGCAAAGAAAATGTATGTAGATTAAGATGTATTCTATTTATTATGTATTTGTTTGTAGGTTTCCAATACCAGCTGACCATATGGGTCTTTCAGTTGTTCAGGTAGTAAATTTGAAACTATACATATGCAGTCTATTTATTTATTTTTCGGGCTTCCTTACTACTTTTAGTAGGATTGTGCTATTTATTAAAGCCAAAGCGAATAGAAGGCAGTCATTGTTATTGTTATAAAAACTGAGACTATTGTTTTTTCCTAGTGGCCAGTTACCATGCCCTAGAAAAACAAATCAACAATTTAGAGACTAACCCCTTTTATAAAGGTACAGAAGATAGGGTTCAGCCAAACCAACACAATTCCCCTGGACTTACAGTTAAAATCCAAACTATCGCTATGTGTATGCTTAATTATCAACACAAAAACAACAGATATAGCTTTGACCTCAAACAAATAATCAAGTATGCTCCAACCACAATATTTAGAATCACATACATATTTAATAAAATACGTTTAAAATACTAGTGACATTTATTAATATAGTTTATTAGCCATTGTGCCAGATACATCATCAAAAACATTTGGTCCAAAAATAACAAAGAAAACAAGTGTATACAATTAAAATACTAAAAAAGTGATTGTGTTGATGCTGTGTTTCAGTGGTTCCTTGACCTTTATCCCAGATTCTCCAGGACCAGTAACTGAATTAAAACCATTGACATTCTCCAGTTTATATGATGTAGATTGAAGGTGCCTTGCTTTTATTGTCCTTCACCCATGATAGTATGAACAGTCTGCTTGTTTTCCAATGAAATAAGAAACTAATATGTTCGATGGCACGTGTGGCTGTAGATACTTATGGTGTGCTGTGTCCGAATGTGTGCAAGTTGTTTTACTTCGGAGAAGTCTCTCGAGTCACAAGGTACAGTGACTCTTTATCTCAGTGATAATGCACATGAGCATCAACTCCACTGTTAAATTGTTTTCTTTCCGCCATCGGGTTTAGACGTGTTCTTCGGTGCTCTGGCTCAAGACTGGTTTTTCGGGCTCAATTCGGTTCATTTGCACCTCAATCCTCGTTGGTATTTTTCTTTTGCAAATAAAGAAAACCATCCCTTGTTGATTCAACATGCTTCACTCGTGGCCTTTGGGCCTCTCCGTCCGGGCCTTCTTTTCTCATCTTGTCTGTCTCCAACTAGGATGAGCTGTTAATAGAACAGACTCCATTTCGATTTTGTCAAAAGCAAAGTATCCTTATAGCGACCACCAGGTTTGTAACCTGTTCCAGTCTCTGGACCGCAACAAGGAGAACTAAGAAGCATGTCCATTGTTCCATTCGAAGAAGATGTTGCAGGATCACAGAGCTTGTCGGAAAGAGTTGAAGCATAGAGACCTAGAGGACACCCCCAACATCTTAGGTCTCCATGGGACTGAACAGGAGAAAGAACTGCAGAAGGCCTCGGCAGCAGAAGAAGAGGTGTTTTCTATTCCAGACTCCGAATCAGATTCAGAGCTACAGCTCAGTGTGCAGACTCAAGATCTACCTTCGGGACAACACACAGTGAGTACTGATGCCCCTGTCCAGCCTACAAAAAGACAACAGTTTTCGACCGAAATTTCGGCTCCCGGGCCAGCACTGCCTTCGGGCCATGGTAGAAACTGGCCATCTGTTAATGATGCCCCACTCTCTGCCCAACACCAGAAGCCAAACCGAAGCATACCTCCACTGTTCCGAGTCAACCAGTTCAATGCTGATCTGAACAACTTCCTCATCAGCCTGAGCGCTTCCACCCCACTACTTTGGCTCTGGCCACCTCGGCACCGAAACTCTGGTCACTTCAGTTCAGAAACACACCATCTCGGCACCAGAACCAATAGTAGAAACTATGGCTGAAAGAATCGACTCGAAACACAGCAGACACATCCCTCTCAGGATGGGGTGCTCATCTCCAAAGCATCACAATCAAGGGGCTTTGGACTCTAAACAACAGACTCTGCACAGCAGCTATCTGGAGCTTCAAGCCATTCAACTAGCATTGAAGTCCTTTCTAGTCCACCTAATTGGCAAGAATACATGTAGTATCTACAAAAACAGGCGGAGACAAACTCTCTGCCTTTTAATGCCTGTCTCAATCAGTTTGGCGTTGGGCAATATGTCACCACATTCCCCTATTAGTGGAATTCTTTCCAGGCACAGACAACATTCTTGCTGACCTCCTCAGCAGGAGGCAGCAACAGCTCCACGAATGGGAACTCCACCCCCAAATCCTTCTCCCATATTATCCCAAATGGGGATTTCCATACATAGACCGGTTCGCAATCTCAAACAACTCAAAATGCCCAAACTTCGCCTCCATGCTCCCACAACCCCTATCCAAGGGCAATGCTCTGTGAGTGAACTGATTAGGAATATTTGCCTACGCTTTTCCACCTCTCGCTCTCCTTCAGTTTGTGGTTCGGAAGCTCTGGCAGATGTCTCTCACCCTCATGCTAGTAGCTCCAACTTGGGCTCAACAACCATGTTTCACCACACTACCTGAACTCTCTCTAATGCCCCACAAGAAGCTCCCCCCCCCCCCCCCCCCCCCAACCCCTATCTTCTAACTCAGAACCATGGAGAAATCAGGCTCCCAAATCCAAAGGAACTCAACCTTGCAATTTGGCTCCTTGTGTTACAGAGTTTATTTACCTTAATCTTTCACAAGAATGTATGTTCATTCTCAAGGAAGAACGTAAACCTACAACAGGACAATGATATGCGGCTAAATGGAAAAGATTTGTTTTCTACTTCTATAGTAAAAATATTGACCCTTTCAATGCAATGGTGCAAAATATTGTTTCTTATTTACTGTATTTGCACATTTGTGGTCTAGCATGACTACATCTAGCAGCAACAGCTTCTTACCTTCAAAACAGGCAACATTTATCTTTATTTAGGTTACGAGTAATTAAGGCATTTATGAAAGGGCTTAAAAGAGTGATTCCACCCAAGGTGCCCCCTGCACCAGACTGGAATCTCAACATTGTACTTACTAGGGACCATGAGTCCACAATTCAAACTTTTACATAACTGCCCTTTACAACTTTTATAATGTAAAGTAGCATCTCTAGTTGCAATCGCTTCACTTAGACATGTCAGTGAGCTCCAGGCATTAACTTTAGAAGAACCTTTCTTCAAAAGGACAGAGTAGTCCTTCATACTAATCCAAAAGTCCTTCCAAAAGTAGTGTCACTGAAACCAGTCTAATTCACTTGCAGAAAGGTTCCTACACACATTAGATGTTGAAAGAACATTAATGTTTTTATATTGATAGAACTAAAGAGTTTCATGAAACCAAACAACTCAATTTTGCTTTTTCGTCCCCTCACACAAGACAGAATATATGTAAATCAAGCATCTCAAGATGGATTGTTAAATGCATTCAGACGTGTTACCCAAAAGTTAAAAGAACTTTGCACACACCTCCTAGAGATCATTCTACTTGTAAAATAGGAGCATCTATGGCCTTCCTAGGCAATATACCAATAGCTGAAATCTGCAAAGCAGCACATTTTAACTAAACTGTGTTTCGTGTATGTTTTTGCATGCCAACAAACTAATGTAGGACAGGCAGTGTTACATACACTTTTTCAAACTACTGCAACACCCTATGTTAGTCACCACATTCTGGAGGGCACTGCTTTATAGTCTATGCAAAGCTTGTGTATCTACAACCACACATGCCATCTAAAGAATTATGTTACTTACCCTGTAAGTATCTGTTCATATCATGTGCTGATGCTATTATGTTATAGTGCCCATCACTGTACCCATGCTCAATGTGGACATGAAATAAATCAACTCTTGGTGCCTTTCTTTACATGCCAGAATTACTTACTCCCTGTGGCCACCTGGTCACCCACCAGTGCCAGATTTCCCTACACGCCCTCGGTACTTGCCTCAAGCCACAGCCCTCCAAGGTTGTGGTGTCGGGGACCTCAGCGTCCAACCGGTTAAATAGGAAAGGTGGGTGCTACAGCCTGATAGCAGTCTCCTGACCCTTCTGTGGTTGGAATCTCTTCTACCAGTTCCAGCTTTGCCTGCTTCCTTCCTTTTTCTCCTCCGTCAGCAACCTCCTCCATCTCACGATCAGCTTCTCCCTGTGGCATCTCTTCTCAGTGGCTCTCCTCGTCCCGATTACACATCCCTACATCTTTGTGAGGCGCACCTCCTTTGGAGACGTCCCTTTTCATTGGCGTTGGCATGGTGATGTAATTCCACAGCCCTGGTATGCTGCTCTGCGTTCCTCTGAGGACTGCAGTAGCAGCCATGAAGGAATCCCTGGCCAAAATTGTCTCCGGACTACACCTTGACTCTGTTCTTTTCAGTTTTATTTCACAGTCACCTTCCCCCTCCTCTCTCTTCTTTCTTTACTTGTTCAATAACAGAGTAGCTTAATTTCTTGGGTTCTTCCTTGTGCTTTTACCCAAAACTGTTTCGCTATGGGGTCAGAAAAGTCTAGATTCTTTATAGCACGTATATGTTGAAGGATCCTTAGTTTTACTTTATTCAAAGTGCTACCTACCTGAATTTTTTGTTTCTCAAGGACACCATGGCACATAAACAGCAAAATCGGTTTCTTATGTCATATATTCCTTGATTTTGATTTGTTTATTATTTTATAGTTCATACGTTGTTCACAAGCTTTACATTTTGTGCATTTCCAGAAAACAGCCTTTGAGAGACAGTTCATCTTAGTAGATTTTAAAGATGACAAATGGCTTTGTATCAGTAGGTCTCCCTGAGAGGCTGCTTTCCTATATGTGATCTGTGGATGGTCAGAAAGAACTTCTTTCAAATGTTAATCTATTTGTAAAATTCTCCAATTCTTTTTTATGATTCTGTTTACTTGGAGATGCTTTGTGTTGTAATCCATAATAAACTAAACTTCCTTCTCATTTTTGAGTTATTTATTATGAATTACTAACAATTCTTCCCTTGTTTTGACCTGTAGGTTGTAAACAGCATTCTGAAGAATTTGCCCAGATAGTGCCTCTGTTCGAAATGTGTAATCATTTCCTTGGCCTGAAATTCAAAGTCCATTATTTCTGAGCAGTTTTATCTGGCACACAATAATTCTACAAAAGGCACACTCCACTTCAAAGTTTTAGGGTGCCCAGTTTTAGCATGAAAAATGCTGTTACAGGAAGTGGCCTTACGATGAATTTTGCTGCCAACTTTCTTGTCTTTAATATAGATCTCAATGTCCCAAAAAAAAAAATGTTGTCAGGACTGATGGTATGGGTACATCTCAAATTTTACTCATTGTCATTCAGGGAGGAGATAAACAATTCCAAACTTTGCACATCTCCTTTCCAAATGATGAACAGGTTATCAGTAAAACAAGTCCATCATTTTATATATTCCAACATATTTTGATTACTCTTTGTCCATACAACTTCTGCTTCCCAGTAGCCCATCATTATATTTTCACAAGTTGGAGCAAAAGATGTCCCCGTTGCCGTTCCCTGTTTCTGTAGGTAGTAAGTACCATTAAAAATGAAGACTTTGTGATCAAAGCAACATTCAAACATTTCTAACAGCATAGCTGAGTGTTCTATATAGCTCACTGATATGGCTTTAAGGAAATATTTACAAGCACTGAGGCCGTCATGGTGTTGAATATATGTATACAATGATAGCACATCTATAGTTTCCATTAAACAGTTTTACCTCTATGGTATATCATGAGTTTTGTTCAGAAAGTCCGTTGAATCTCTCAAACATGATGGGAGCGCAATCATATATTGGGGGAAAAAATGTCCATGAATCTCCAAGTATTTTCCAATAGGGATCCTATTGACCTAACAGTTGAACGGCCTGATGGGTTTTCAACGTTTTTATGTACTTTAGGAAGGCATTATTGAGTGATCTATTTTAAAATATCTATATTCATCTTGGTCAATTAAATCCAGTTCTGCCCACTTCATGAGTTTATGATGGCATTCAGCAGTGATCTCATTTATTTAATATGTTTTCAAATTGACATAATGCTGTTCAATCTTAAGTTGTTTTACAGCTTCCAGTATGTATTTAGAGCGATCCTGAATCACCAAATCTACACCTTTATCAGAGGCCTCAATAATAATTTGATGACCCTTTAGTAACTCTCTAATTGCCTACCATTGTTTGCCATATTATTTTTCTTTTTGTTGTTATTTTATTGGCCAATTGACTGGTTTCTTCCTCCATAAGTTACTGAGAGAGGTCAATTTTATTACCAGTGAGCATTTGCGGATAGAAAAATATTCAAGATTTACAACCTACTTTTACCAGATTTCCCAGTAAATAAGCCCATTTCCTAACAAAATTGTAATTGATGTGTTCCTTGGCTGGAATCTTCACTTAATCACTCTTGTGATTCCCCTTCCAGAGTTGCCAGTGCTTTTAGGCCTGGTGTATCTTTTACTATCAATACAGATGCTATCGTTTTATCCTTCACATGGTCTGCTCTAGTATGGGTTTCAAAGTACTTTTTTCATTTCCGTTTTCTAGAGAATTTATAGAGAGCTGTTCTAATGTTTGCAAGATTCCTCCAGACAAAAAGCGTAACCTTTGTTCAGTACCCCAATTTGATCTTCTGTGAGTATTTTTACAGAGAGGTTAATGACCATGTTCTCATTCCCATTATTTCTTATCCATTTCATTCTCTTTATTTTCTCTTTTCTATTTTTTCTGTTTTCTTTTGCTTCTCGTAATCTTGGTGTGAGAAGGTAGCCTCTTTCTAGCCTTGTTACCCCCACTTTTGGCCTGTTTGTGAGTGTATGTCAGGGTGTTTGTCACTGTTTTCACTGTCTCACTGGGATCCTGATAGCCAGGCCTCAGTGCTCATAGTGAAAACACCATGTTTTCAGTATGGTTGTTATGTGTCACTGGGATCCTGCTAGTCAGGACCCCAGTGCTCATAGGTTTGTGGCCTATATGTATGTGTCACTGGGACCCTGTCACACAGGGCCCCAGTGCTCATAGGTGTGCATGTATATGTTCCCTGTGTGGTGCCTAACTGTCTCACTGAGGCTCTGCTAACCAGAACCTCAGTGGTTATGCTCTCTCATTACTTTCAAATTGTCACTAACAGGCTAGTGACCAATTTTACCAATTTACATTGGCTTACTGGAACACCCTTATAATTCCCTAGTATATGGTACTGAGGTACCCAGGGTATTGGGGTTCCAGGAGATCCCTATGGGCTGCAGCATTTCTTTTGCCACCCATAGGGAGCTCTGACAATTCTTACACAGGCCTGCCACTGCAGCCTGAGTGAAATAACGTCCACGTTATTTCACAGCCATTTTACACTGCACTTAAGTAACTTATAAGTCACCTATATGTCTAACCTTTACCTGGTAAAGGTTAGGTGCAAAGTTACTTAGTGTGTGGGCACCCTGGCACTAGCCAAGGTGCCCCCACATTGTTCAGAGCCAATTCACTGAACTTTGTGAGTGCGGGGACACCATTACACGCGTGCACTACATATAGGTCACTACCTATATGTAGCTTCACCATGGTAACTCCGAATATGGCCATGTAACATGTCTATGATCATGGAATTGGCCCCTCTATGCCATCCTGGCATTGTTGGTACAATTCCATGATCCCAGTGGTCTGTAGCACAGACCCTGGTACTGCCAGACTGCCCTTCCTGGGGTTTCTCTGCAGCTGCTGCTGCTGCCAACCCCTCAGACAGGCAGCTGCCCTCCTGGGGTCCAGCCAGGCCTGGCCCAGGATGGCAGAACAAAGAACTTCCTCTGAGAGAGGGTGTGACACCCTCTCCCTTTGGAAAATGGTGTGAAGGCAGGGGAGGAGTAGCCTCCCCCAGCCTCTGGAAATGCTTTGTTGGGCACAGATGTGCCCAATTCTGCATAAGCCAGTCTACACCGGTTCAGGGACCCCTTAGCCCCTGCTCTGGCGCGAAACTGGACAAAGGAAAGGGGAGTGACCACTCCCCTGACCTGCACCTCCCCTGGGAGGTGTCCAGAGCTCCTCCAGTGTGCTCCAGACCTCTGCCATCTTGGAAACAGAGGTGCTGCTGGCACACTGGACTGCTCTGAGTGGCCAGTGCCACCAGGTGACGTCAGAGACTCCTTGTGATAGGCTCCTTCAGGTGTTAGTAGCCTTTCCTCTCTCCTAGGTAGCCAAACCCTCTTTTCTGGCTATTTAGGGTCTCTGTCTCTGGAGAAACTTCAGATAACGAATGCATGAGCTCAGCCGAGTTCCTCTGCATCTCCCTCTTCACCTTCTGATAAGGAATCGACCGCTGACCGCGCTGGAAGCCTGCAAACCTGCAACATAGTAGCAAAGACGACTACTGCAACTCTGTAACGCTGATCCTGCCGCCTTCTCGACTGTTTTCCTGCTTGTGCATGCTGTGGGGGTAGTCTGCCTCCTCTCTGCACCAGAAGCTCCGAAGAAATCTCCCGTGGGTCGACGGAATCTTCCCCCTGCAACCGCAGGCACCAAAAAGCTGCATCTCCGGTCCCTTGGGTCTCCTCTCAGCACGACGAGCGAGGTCCCTCGAATCCAGCGACACCGTCCAAGTGACCCCCACAGTCCAGTGACTCTTCAGCCCAAGTTTGGTGGAGGTAAGTCCTTGCCTCACCTCGCTGGGCTGCATTGCTGGGAACCGCGACTTTGCAAGCTTCTCCGGTCCCTGTGCACTTCCGGCGGAAATCCTGTGTGCACAGCCAAGCCTGGGTCCACGGCACTCTAACCTGCATTGCACGACTTTCTAAGTTGGTCTCCGGCGACGTGGGACTCCTTTGTGCAACTTCGGCGAGCACCGTTTCACGCATCCTCGTAGTGCCTGTTTCTGGCACTTCTCCGGGTGCTACCTGCTTCAGTGAGGGCTCTTTGTCTTGCTCGACGTCCCCTCTCTCTGCAGGTCCAATTTGCGACCTCCTGGTCCCTCCTGGGCCCCAGCAGCGTCCAAAAACGCCAAACGCACGATTTGCGTGTAGCAAGGCTTGTTGGCGTCCATCCGGCGGGAAAACACTTCTGCACGACTCTCCAAGGCGTGGGGGATCCATCCTCCAAAGGAGAAGTCTCTAGCCCTTGTCGTTCCTGCAGTATTCACAGTTCTTCAGCCTAGTAAGAGCTTCTTTGCACCAACCGCTGGCATTTCTTGGGCATCTGCCCATCTCCGAGCTGCTTGTGACTTTTGGACTTGGTCCCCTTGTTCCACAGGTACCTTCAGACAGGAATCCATCGTTGTTGCATTGCTGATTTGTGTTTTCCTTGCATTCTCCCTCTAACACGACTATTTTGTCCTTAGGGGAACTTTGGTGCACTTTGCACTCACTTTTCAGGGTCTTGGGGAGGGTTATTTTTCTAACTCTCACTATTTTCTAATAGTCCCAGCGACCCTCTACAAGGTCACATAGGTTTGGGGTCCATTCGTGGTTCGCATTCCACTTCTGGAGTATATGGTTTGTGTTGCCCCTATCCCTATGTTTCCCCATTGCATCCTATTGTAACTATACATTGTTTGCACTGTTTTCTAAGACTATACTGCATATTTTTGCTATTGTGTATATATATCTTGTGTATATTTCCTATCCTCTCACTGAGGGTACACTCTAAGATACTTTGGCATATTGTCATAAAAATAAAGTACCTTTATTTTTAGTATAACTGTGTATTGTGTTTTCTTATGATATTGTGCATATGACACTAAGTGGTACTGTAGTAGCTTCACACGTCTCCTAGTTCAGCCTGAGCTGCTTTGCTAAGCTACCATTATCTATCAGCCTAAGCTGCTAGACACCCTATACACTAATAAGGGATAACTGGGCCTGGTGCAAGGTGCAAGTACCCCTTGGTACTCACTACAAGCCAGTCCAGCCTCCTACATTGGTTGTGCAGTGGTGGGATAAGTGCTTGAGACTACTTACCACTCTTGTCATTGTACTTTTCATAAGAGAAAAATATACAAAACAAGGTCAGTGTATATACACATAGCCAAAAAGTTTTGCATTTCCTCTTTTCACTCTTTTCTAAGTGCTGAAAAGTACTTCTAAACTTTCAAAAAGTTCTTAAAAGTTTAAAAAGTTTTTTTCTGTCTTTCCAAAAAGTTCTGAAAACTTTTTTCTCTTTGTCTATCACTTTAACTCTCTCTAAAAAATGTCTGGCACAGGCCAAAAAGTTGAACTGTCCAAACTTGCATATGATCACCTTAGCTGGAAAGGAGCAAGGAGTCTCTGCATAGAGAGAGGTTTGAGTGTAGGGAAGAATCCTTCCTTAGAACTGTTAATTAATATGCTTAGAGTACAGGATAAGGCCATAAGTGCCCAATCTGTGGAAAAAGTAGCTAATGGTTCTCAATCTGATCCAGGGACTCCCCCAGGAAAAGGTTCAGGAAAGAAACTTCTTAGCCTGCCCATTACTAGACAGTCTAGCATAGTTGGTACAGAGGTTGAATCACATCATACTGATGATGTGCTCTCACATTATACTGGTAGCCAAGCTGTTAGGGTGCCCTCTGTAAGGGACAGGTCTCCTTCTGTTCATTCCCATCATACCTCTGTATCTAGAAATGTCCCTCCCACCCACCCTGATGACAGATTGTTAGAAAGGGAGCTCAATAGATTGAGAGTGGAGCAAACCAGACTGAAGCTCAAGAAGCAACAGCTGGATTTGGATAGACAGTCTTTAGAAATAGAGAGGGAAAGACAGAAAATGGGTTTAGATACCCATGGTGGCAGCAGCAGTATTCCCCATAGTCATCCTGCAAAAGAGCATGATTCCAGGAATCTGCATAAGATAGTTCCCCCTTACAAGGAGGGGGATGACATTAACAAGTGGTTTGCTGCACTTGAGAGGGCCTGTGCTGTACAGGATGTCCCTCAAAAGCAGTGGGCTGCTATCCTATGGCTATCATTTACTGGAAAAGGTAGGGATAGGCTCCTTACTGTAAAAGAAAATGATGCTTACAATTTCCAAGTTCTTAAGAATGCACTCCTGGATGGTTATGGCTTAACCACTGAACAGTACAGGATAAAGTTCAGAGATACCAAAAAGGAGTCTTCACAAGACTGGGTTGATTTCATTGACCAGGCAGTGAAGGCCTTGGAGGGGTGGTTACATGGCAGTAAAGTTACTGATTATGACAGCCTGTATAACTTGATCCTGAGAGAGCATATTCTTAATAATTGTGTGTCTGATTTGTTGCACCAGTACTTGGTGGACTCTGATCTGACCTCTCCCCAAGAATTGGGAAAGAAGGCAGACAAATGGGTCAGAACAAGAGTGAACAGAAAAGTTCATACAGGGGGTGACAAAGATGGCAATAAAAAGAAAGATGGTGAAAAATCTCAAGATAAGCATGGGGATAAGGGTAAAACCAAAGATCCCACTTCAAATCTTAAACACTCTTCAGAGGGTGGGGATAAAACAAAGTCTTCCTCTTCTTCCCAACCTGCACACATTAAAAAGCCTTGGTGCTTTGTGTGTAAAAACAGAGGCCATAGGCCAGGGGATAAGTCCTGTCCAGGTAAACCCCCTGAGCCTACCACCACTAATACATCAAGCTCTAGTGCCCCTAGCAGTAGTGGTACTAGTGGTGGGACTGCTGGCAACAGTCAAGCAAAGGGTGTAGTTGGGTTCACTTATGGGTCCATAGTGGAAACTGATGTAATCAGTCCCAAGACAGTTTCTGTCACACCTAGTGGCACTGGCCTTGCCACACTGGCTGCTTGTCCCCTTACAATGGATAAGTACAGGCAGACAGTTGCAATAAATGGTGTTGAGGCCTTGGCCTACAGGGACACAGGTGCCAGTTTCACTTTGGTGACTGAAAACCTAGTGCCTCCTGAACAACACATCATTGGACAACAGTATAAGATTATTGATGTCCATAACTCCACTAAGTTTCTTCCCTTAGCTATAATTCAGTTTAGTTGGGGTGGAGTTACTGGCCCTAAGCAGGTGGTGGTATCACCTAGCTTACCTGTAGACTGTCTCTTAGGTAATGACCTAGAGGCCTCAGGTTGGGCTGATGTAGAGTTTTATGCCCATGCAGCCATGCTGGGCATCCCTGAGGAATTGTTCCCTCTCATTTCTACTGAAATGAAAAAGCAAAGGAGAGAAGGCCTGAAAACTCAGGATCCCTCTCCATCAACAGGTAAAAAGGGTATCACAGTATCCCCTAACCACCCTACCATTCAGGATACCATTCCTGTGGTGGGAGAAACCTCTCCTGGGGTGGCACCTGTTCCAAGGGAATCATCAGCTGGCATAGCTGGACTCCCTGAGGTAGAAGTACCTCTCTGTGGGATAACTAACATTGGTGACAAAAAGAACACCATTTTAGTTAACATGGAGCATCCCTCCAACCCTCCCAGAGAAACTTTAGTGCAGAAACCCTGTACTGCCTCACAACACTTAGGACAGCATCCCTGCCCTAGTGTGGAGCTCATACGACAGCATCCCTGCCCTGCTCCAACTCAAGAGAAACAGCATCCCTGTTCCCTCTTCCAGCCAAATGGACAAAGTTTTTGCCCAGCTATGGCTTTACTGAGACAGCATCCCTGTCTGGCATTTCCATCATTACAAATAGGTTCAGTGGATAATTCCCACTGCTCTAAACTAAAACTTACTGATAGAAACTCTGAAAATACATCTTCACATTGTTGGTTAGCTAAAAAACTTCAAACAGGGTGGTTTACATCCCCACAGGGAAGTAACCATATAGTGGATGATAAAGGGAGTAACCAGTCTATTGCAGAGCTACTCTCTACTTATCACCACTTAGACAATAAAGTCTCAACTGGCCAAGGTTAGCCTTATTGTCCTTCGTTTGGGGGGGGGGGTTGTGTGAGAAGGTAGCCTCTTTCTAGCCTTGTTACCCCCACTTTTGGCCTGTTTGTGAGTGTATGTCAGGGTGTTTGTCACTGTTTTCACTGTCTCACTGGGATCCTGATAGCCAGGCCTCAGTGCTCATAGTGAAAACACCATGTTTTCAGTATGGTTGTTATGTGTCACTGGGATCCTGCTAGTCAGGACCCCAGTGCTCATAGGTTTGTGGCCTATATGTATGTGTCACTGGGACCCTGTCACACAGGGCCCCAGTGCTCATAGGTGTGCATGTATATGTTCCCTGTGTGGTGCCTAACTGTCTCACTGAGGCTCTGCTAACCAGAACCTCAGTGGTTATGCTCTCTCATTACTTTCAAATTGTCACTAACAGGCTAGTGACCAATTTTACCAATTTACATTGGCTTACTGGAACACCCTTATAATTCCCTAGTATATGGTACTGAGGTACCCAGGGTATTGGGGTTCCAGGAGATCCCTATGGGCTGCAGCATTTCTTTTGCCACCCATAGGGAGCTCTGACAATTCTTACACAGGCCTGCCACTGCAGCCTGAGTGAAATAACGTCCACGTTATTTCACAGCCATTTTACACTGCACTTAAGTAACTTATAAGTCACCTATATGTCTAACCTTTACCTGGTAAAGGTTAGGTGCAAAGTTACTTAGTGTGTGGGCACCCTGGCACTAGCCAAGGTGCCCCCACATTGTTCAGAGCCAATTCACTGAACTTTGTGAGTGCGGGGACACCATTACACGCGTGCACTACATATAGGTCACTACCTATATGTAGCTTCACCATGGTAACTCCGAATATGGCCATGTAACATGTCTATGATCATGGAATTGCCCCCTCTATGCCATCCTGGCATTGTTGGTACAATTCCATGATCCCAGTGGTCTGTAGCACAGACCCTGGTACTGCCAGACTGCCCTTCCTGGGGTTTGTCTGCAGCTGCTGCTGCTGCCAACCCCTCAGACAGGCAGCTGCCCTCCTGGGGTCCAGCCAGGCCTGGCCCAGGATGGCAGAACAAAGAACTTCCTCTGAGAGAGGGTGTGACACCCTCTCCCTTTGGAAAATGGTGTGAAGGCAGGGGAGGAGTAGCCTCCCCCAGCCTCTGGAAATGCTTTGTTGGGCACAGATGTGCCCAATTCTGCATAAGCCAGTCTACACCGGTTCAGGGACCCCTTAGCCCCTGCTCTGGCGCGAAACTGGACAAAGGAAAGGGGAGTGACCACTCCCCTGACCTGCACCTCCCCTGGGAGGTGTCCAGAGCTCCTCCAGTGTGCTCCAGACCTCTGCCATCTTGGAAACAGAGGTGCTGCTGGCACACTGGACTGCTCTGAGTGGCCAGTGCCACCAGGTGACGTCAGAGACTCCTTGTGATAGGCTCCTTCAGGTGTTAGTAGCCTTTCCTCTCTCCTAGGTAGCCAAACCCTCTTTTCTGGCTATTTAGGGTCTCTGTCTCTGGGGAAACTTCAGATAACGAATGCATGAGCTCAGCCGAGTTCCTCTGCATCTCCCTCTTCACCTTCTGATAAGGAATCGACCGCTGACCGCGCTGGAAGCCTGCAAACCTGCAACATAGTAGCAAAGACGACTACTGCAACTCTGTAACGCTGATCCTGCCGCCTTCTCGACTGTTTTCCTGCTTGTGCATGCTGTGGGGGTAGTCTGCCTCCTCTCTGCACCAGAAGCTCCGAAGAAATCTCCCGTGGGTCGACGGAATCTTCCCCCTGCAACCGCAGGCACCAAAAAGCTGCATCTCCGGTCCCTTGGGTCTCCTCTCAGCACGACGAGCGAGGTCCCTCGAATCCAGCGACACCGTCCAAGTGACCCCCACAGTCCAGTGACTCTTCAGCCCAAGTTTGGTGGAGGTAAGTCCTTGCCTCACCTCGCTGGGCTGCATTGCTGGGAACCGCGACTTTGCAAGCTTCTCCGGTCCCTGTGCACTTCCGGCGGAAATCCTGTGTGCACAGCCAAGCCTGGGTCCACGGCACTCTAACCTGCATTGCACGACTTTCTAAGTTGGTCTCCGGCGACGTGGGACTCCTTTGTGCAACTTCGGCGAGCACCGTTTCACGCATCCTCGTAGTGCCTGTTTCTGGCACTTCTCCGGGTGCTACCTGCTTCAGTGAGGGCTCTTTGTCTTGCTCGACGTCCCCTCTCTCTGCAGGTCCAATTTGCGACCTCCTGGTCCCTCCTGGGCCCCAGCAGCGTCCAAAAACGCCAAACGCACGATTTGCGTGTAGCAAGGCTTGTTGGCGTCCATCCGGCGGGAAAACACTTCTGCACGACTCTCCAAGGCGTGGGGGATCCATCCTCCAAAGGAGAAGTCTCTAGCCCTTGTCGTTCCTGCAGTATTCACAGTTCTTCAGCCTAGTAAGAGCTTCTTTGCACCAACCGCTGGCATTTCTTGGGCATCTGCCCATCTCCGAGCTGCTTGTGACTTTTGGACTTGGTCCCCTTGTTCCACAGGTACCTTCAGACAGGAATCCATCGTTGTTGCATTGCTGATTTGTGTTTTCCTTGCATTCTCCCTCTAACACGACTATTTTGTCCTTAGGGGAACTTTGGTGCACTTTGCACTCACTTTTCAGGGTCTTGGGGAGGGTTATTTTTCTAACTCTCACTATTTTCTAATAGTCCCAGCGACCCTCTACAAGGTCACATAGGTTTGGGGTCCATTCGTGGTTCGCATTCCACTTCTGGAGTATATGGTTTGTGTTGCCCCTATCCCTATGTTTCCCCATTGCATCCTATTGTAACTATACATTGTTTGCACTGTTTTCTAAGACTATACTGCATATTTTTGCTATTGTGTATATATATCTTGTGTATATTTCCTATCCTCTCACTGAGGGTACACTCTAAGATACTTTGGCATATTGTCATAAAAATAAAGTACCTTTATTTTTAGTATAACTGTGTATTGTGTTTTCTTATGATATTGTGCATATGACACTAAGTGGTACTGTAGTAGCTTCACACGTCTCCTAGTTCAGCCTGAGCTGCTTTGCTAAGCTACCATTATCTATCAGCCTAAGCTGCTAGACACCCTATACACTAATAAGGGATAACTGGGCCTGGTGCAAGGTGCAAGTACCCCTTGGTACTCACTACAAGCCAGTCCAGCCTCCTACACTTGGTCTTCCCCAACCCCTGCCGATTTAGATTGTGCCTTCTTTCCCTCTTTGTCTGGTACACACTTGTATAAGTCTCAGTTGAGGGGGTGTGGCTAGCAAACCATCATGGCAGATGTGTAGTTTTACTGCTCCAGCCTACTCATTTATCCTGTACAGATCGCAGACCCTGGGGCCCGTCCGACCCGGTAGTGTTAGCAGACTGTGTGAAAGTGCCTCTTTTGACATGGTTAGCCCCCCACTTTTTACCTAGGATTTGATCTGGTTTCAGAGTTGTTAGTTCCCAGGGTCTGTGCTTACCAGGTTCCCTAGGCCAGATCTCTGTGCTTACCAGGTTAGCTAGGCCAGATCTCTTTCCCAAAACTGTTGTGATGCATTGGCACAATTGGCAACACCGTTAGCTCATACTATAAGTTTCTAGTGAATGGTACTTGGTTACCTAGGCCATGGGGTACTAAGGGTAGGCCCCTGAGGGTAGCAGCACAGATTGTGTTACCCTCAGGGACCATGCATCCAAGTGCACCCAGCACTGCCATTGCAGGCTGAGTGTCCTGGGGCAATCTTAAAATGCAAAACTGACATGGCACACAGTCTGTCTAACCTGTCCACTACACACTGCATGCAATATAGGTAAGTCACCCCTCTGGCAGGCCTTTCAGCCCTAGGGCAGGGTGCACTTTAATGCATGTGTAGGCATAGATGCATGAGCAATATGCCCCTACTGTGTCCTTGCCAAACCTTGGACATAGTAAGTGAACAGAGCAGCCATTTTAAATGCATGTGCTAGACACTGGTCAATACGACTTTCACAGCTACATGATGACCACTCTGGATCCTGGGTTGTTTGGTATCAAACAACTCAGAACAATACTTCCAAATTGGTACCAGTATTTAATTTATTGCAAAAGGTACCCAGGGGCCAACTTGGAGGTGACCCCTGCAAAAGCTAACTAACCCTGGCATGGTTGCTGGCCGGTCACAACCAGCCTGCCACCACCAGACAAGATTCTGGAGACTTGGGGTGAGAGCCTTTGCTCTCTGGGTTCAGAAAGCAAAGGCCTTCCTGTGCAGAAGTGTTACACCTTCTTCCCCCAGGAATGTGCACTGCTCTGCCAGTGAGCTTCAAAGGGCTTGCGGCCTTGCAACTCGACCCCCAGCCCTGCTGCTAGCAGCAAATGGCTGCCCCTGTTGCAAACCCCCACTTTTGGCAGGAGCAGCGGTGGGAAAATGCACAAAGACATGAGGACTAGCCACCCCCAGCCTGCACCACCCATAAGGTGTTGCATGTGAGTTGACCCTTCATTTCATTTTCCTCCATCTTGCATGGTAGGAAAAAGCCAGTCAGGGTAGAGAAGTGACCTTTGCCCACAGGAAGTGGTCACATAGTGGGTGTAGCCACCTTGAGGTAGATGACCCATTGGTCACTACTTGGGACTCCCCTAAACGCCCACTAAATGCAGTATTTATTGGGCACCCCTAGACATGCATATCAGATTCCAAGGACACAAGAAGGCAGGCACCAAAGAAGACTCAAGGCTCGAGAAGTGCAATCCTGTGCACAAAGTAAAAGGTGCCAAACCTTGCCTGTTGCACCCAGCACTCAAATTGCAGAATTGCAGGATTCGACCCACTGAGGTGTTGCATGGACATCGGACGGACTCTACAAAACCACAGAGGACCTCCACCCTTTTGAAAATCACAAAAGATCTCCCTCCAGAGTTAAGGCATCACTCCCTGCAACAAGGAAGCAAAGACCAGTAAAGTCCAGTTAGCTGACTGGGTGCTGACCAAGGGACCGGACACAGCATCCAGACCAAATTCCACCCGATAGACCCAGAGGATAAATCCTGCAAGTGTGCTATGTTTGGTGGCATTTCGACCTCCAGTAGCTGAATCGTGCAATAGCCTGTGGTACTGAACCCCCAATGTCGGACACCCAGAAGAAAAGTCCGCTCCGAACCTTCCGAGGACAAGAAGAAAGCTGCAGTAGAGGGACTTAAGGAAATGTAAAAAAAAAAAAGCCCCGGAGTGGCTCTGCTGACCTGCAATCCACCCTCAAAGTTGCCAGTCTCTTGGTTCCAAGGGGACCTTTGCGCACAGCTCTTGGCTCACCTATCTGCTCTGCACCTGGCCTTTCTGGGCCCTGCACCAGAGAACCAGCTGTGCTCTAAAGGTACCCAAGCCCTTGTGACCGCTACACTCCAAGGGGATCCATCGGACTCACCTTGAAGTCGGCCTGTGCAGTGCTTTTCCAAGTAGTCTACGGCAGTGGTCCTACACCAGCTCCAAGGAATTTTAAGCAGCTGCTCTTGCCAAAACTGTGAGCCGCCCGAACCTCTCCTGCTGGTCCACAGGACATCTTGACGACCTCAACCTAAAAAGGAAAGGAGACATTGGTAAACGCATCGCCTAATTTTATATGCATTTTTTAAGTTTCTCCTATTGATTCCTATGGTGAATAATTACGCACAAAAAGGCTACTTTTGCTAAAATCATAATCGTACCCGATTTTGATGATCTTGGTCTTAAAAATGTTATAAAAATCTGAAGTATTTGTGTAAATTGGTCTAGAGTTATTCTTTTGAGTGTGTGTGCACATTTATTGATACTGTGAGTACAACAAATGCTTCACACTTCTCCAAGGCTGGCCTAACTGCTCGAACATGCTACCATAAAAGTTAGAGCACTACGTGGTCCAAAGTGGGGTTGCTTGGACTCTCTGCACAGTGCACATCATTTTTTTACACTATATAGAGAGCCAGCCTCCAACATTTGGTGTATCAGTGTTGAGATAAAAGACATTGCATTTGTTGATAACACTTTGTCAATTTGTGAGCATAAGGATAACTCTCCAAATTGCCTTTAGCTTAATTGCATTTTTTTCAATTGGCTAAACATTTTGCTACATTTTAAACTAACGTCTAGGGCCCTGGTTAGATCCCTACAACAAGAGTTAGAGTTAAGTCCTTACTTTAGTTGGCCTTACCCAAAAGGGGGTCTTAATTTCTGAAAAGGTCCCAACTTTAATAGCATATAACATGTCTGGCTCAGAAAACCAGAGCCAGGTGCTCGACCTGGCCCCTTACATGGTGTATAACTATGCCCAGTTAAGGAAACTCTGCAAGCTGTACAAACTCCCTACTGGAACCATGCCAGTTAGACCAGCTTAGGTTTCTGATGGGCCATTATGAGGAAGCTCACTCCACAGAAGACATACACGGTGACACTTCTGGTGGAGATTAAAATGCTGTGGACAAAGGGGATGAGGGTAGCTCCTCTTCCCCGAGCACTAATGCACCCACAGAAGAAGACCTGGATTTGGCCAGGTTGAACAAAAGACTGAACCTGGACGTTCAGCTTTTGGAAATTGAAGCAGAGAGAAAATAACTGGGCCTAGGACTCATCTCTGGTGGCAGCATACAAGTATTGAGAGAGAAATATTTTAATCTCAAACTCCCAAAAGAAGTTGTAATTCCCTTCTCAGAAGGGGATGATATAGTAAAATGGTGTTCTGCCTGTGAAAGAGACTGCATTGGGTGGGAAATTGATTAAAAAAACATTGAGGCACACTGTTGTGGGAGTTATTCTCCGGAAAGTGCTGGGCTAGGCTCCTGACTCTGAATTAGGCAGATTCTAAATCCTATGACCATGTGAAGGGTACCCTGATTGAGGTCTTTGGATTTACAATTGATCAGTACTGCATAAAGTTCAGAGAGGCTTGAAAAACCCAGAGCCAAACTTTGGTAGAGTTTGTGGACTATACAGTAAAAATGCTGTGTGGTTGGTTAGCTGGTAACAAGGTACAACATTATGATGTGCTGTATAACCTGTTCATGAAAGAGCATCTGCCAAGTAATTGTTACATTGAGAAGTTACACCAATACCTGGTAGACGTAGGTTCAATTTCTTCTTTAGAGTTGGGGAAAAAGGCAGACCATTGGGTCAATTCAAGGATGAGCAAAACTGTCACTGTTGGGGGAGACCAAAACAAAGAGGTAAAAAAAAACCCACAAGGGAAAGATGGGAGCCAGAATGAAAATAAAGAGTCTTCTCAAGGCCCCCTGTGCTGCCTGGCCTAGTAAAATGTAAAAATACAGGCAGCTCCCTTTGATAAATGGGGGAAAAAGTTGAGGCCTTGAGGGACATGGGAGCTAGTGTCACCATAGTGACCCAGCATTGGGTCCTACTCAAATCAGTTCCTGGTAGGGAAGTCTTATTCTGTTACCAATGTTGACAACAAGAAAAAAGTTCCATCCCATGGCTATGGTTCCATTTGACTGGGGGTGGGAAGTACTTGGACAGAAAGAAGTGGTCGTGCCCCCATCATCCCAGTAGATTGTCTGCTTGTAAATGGCCTTGAGCATCCCCCATGGGCTGAAGTTGAACTGAAGACCGATGCAGCCATGCTTGGGATCCCAGAATGGGCCTGTGATAAGACTAGAGCACAGAGAAAACTTCAGAGAGAAAAAGAAGTGTTGGATCCTGAAATAGTGGACCAACCTTACAAGAGAAAAGGCAAGAAGACTGGGGAGCCAGTTTCAATACAGACCTCAAGGCAGAACCCCTCTTCTCAGGAAGAGGACTTGTTATTACCAGAGGGAACTGAGTCTGCAGAGCTTGGGCCTTACCACCCAGAGCTCTTATGGCCACGGGGACCCTCCTGGGGGGGGATCTGTGCCAGGGACAAATAACCTCTCCCACTCTTGAAGGCCTGAGGCAGCAAGCTGTACAGGAAGAAAAGGGTAGCGTCAGTGGTACCCACAGGGTATATTGAGAGGATGGACTCCTGTTCACTGATGCCAGACCTCAAGCCTGGTAGAATCAGGAGGGTGGTAGTACTTCAGCAGTTCAGAGAGTTTCTCCTCTCGCTAGCCCATGACATTCCCCTAGCTGGGCGTTTGGGCCAAAATAAAACTTGGAGCAGGCTCATGAATCATTTTTATTGGCCTGGAATGTCCCAGAAAGTGAAGGACTTTTGCCAGTCCTGCGTCACCTGCCAAGCCACTGGCCACCTAAAGGCCCCTTTAATCCCACTTCCTGGGATTGCAGTGCCCTTTGAAAGGGTAGTGGTTGATATTGTTGACCCCCTCGACCATCAGACAGCATCAGGAAATAGATGTATCCTAGTGATAGTGTATCATACCACTAGATATCCTGAAGCGATACCCCTTAGGACTAGCACTGCTCCTGCAGTAGCAAAAGCCCACCTGGGTATTTCTTTTACCATATTGGGTTCACTAAGGAGTTAGTATCAGGCAGAGGTTCTAACGTCATGTCTGCATTTCAGAAAAACATGTTGAAGGAATGTGGTGTAACTTTTAATTTCACTACCCCATACCACCCACAAACACATGGGTTGGTTGAAAGGTTTAACCAAGATGAGTGGCCTGGGCCCTATCCCATACTTGAAAAGAAAGGGGAGGTCACTTATCTAGTTGACCTGGGCAGTTGCGAAAAACCCAAGAAAATATCAATTTCAGCTGCTTAAAACCCCACTATGACAGAGCTGATGTGACCACCCTCATGGTTACAGATTGGGGACAGGAAGAAGAGATTGAACCTCTCCCTGATTTCCTCTCCAGCAACCCACAAGATGGTTCTGTGGATGGAGTTGTCCTATCAGACACCTTCACAGAGCAACAGCAGGCTGGCTGCAGGCAAGTCCTCAACCAGTATGCATAGTTATTCTCACTTGACCCCCTGGTAAGACTGATTGGTGTACTCATGATGTGGACACTGCTGACAGCTTGCCTGTCAAAAAACTAAATTTAGAGACAGTCAGACCATGTCAGGGAGAGCATCCAGACAAAAGTCTAGAAAATGTTGAACCCTCGGAGAGCCCCTGAGCTAGCCCAGTAGTTTTAGTCCCCAAACCTCACTCTAAAGGAGAGAAAAAGGAAATGCGATTCTGCGTGGATTACAAGGGGCCTCAACTCGGTAACTAAGACAGATGCACACCTATTTCCAAGAGGTGATGAGCTCATAGACATATTAGGGGCAGCAAAATATCGAAGTACTTTTGATTTAACATCGGGGTACTGGCACATTGGCTTGACCCCAGGAGCAAAAGAGAGATCTGCATTCTCCACTCCAGGTGGGCACTATCGGTTTACTGTTGTGCCTTTTGGATTAAAGAATGCCTCTGTCGCCTTCGAAGGTTGGTGAACCAAATCCTTGCTGTGCTGGATCATTTAGTGCAGCTTATTTAGATGCAGTGGCTGTCTACAGCTCCACCTGGCAGCATCACCTGATCCACCTACGAAAGGTCCTTGAACCCTGCAAAAGGCAGGCCTCACTATCAAGGCCAGTAAGTGCCAGATAGGGCAAGGTAAAGCTGTTTACAATGGGTCACCTGGTAGGTGGAGGCCAAGTCCAACCCCTCCAACACAAGATTCAGACTATCCTGGCTTGAGGAGCTCCCACAACCCAGACTCACTTCAGGGCATTCCTTGGCTTGACTGGGTATCATAGGAGATTTGTGAAGGATTATGGCACCATAGGGGCCCCCCTCACAGAATTGACATCTGAGAAAATGCCCAAAAAGGTTACCTGGACAGTGAGTTGTCAAAGGGCCTTTGACAATCTGAAGAATGCTATGTGCTCTGCTCCAGTCTTACAAGCTCCAGGCAATTTATTGTCCAAACAGATGCCTCAGGAGTGGTCCTAGCCCAGGAAAATGATGAGGTACATGAGCAGCCTACTGCTTTTATAAGAGGAGACTACTCCCTAGGGAACAAAAATGGAGTGCCATAGAGAGGGAATCCTTTGCTGTGGTCTGAGTCTTGAAGAAGCTGAGGCCATACCCCTTTGGCTCTCAGTTCATAGTTCAAACAGTCCACAGGCCTCTCAGATGGTTGCAGCAACTGAAAACCCCAACCTGCTTATGTGGTCTATTTCCCTACAGAGAATGGACTTTCAAGTGGAACACATACCTGGGACTGCCCATGCCAGTGCAGATGGCCTTTCCAGGTTCTTCCACTTAGATGATGAAGACTCATTAGGGAAAGGTTAGTCTCGTCCTCTTTCATTTGGGGAGGGGTAGGAGTGTGAGAAAGTGCCTCTTTTGACATGGTTATCCCCCCACCTTTTGCCTGGTATTTGATGTGGTTTCAAAGTTGTTAGTGCCCAGAGCTCCCGTTAACCAGCTTTCGTGAGCCAGATCTCTTTCAAAAAACTGTTGTGATGCATTGGCACAATTGACAACACCTTTAGCTGCTACTATAAGTCCCTGGTAAATGGTACTTGGGTAACTAGGGCCTGGGGTACTAAGGGTAGGCCCCTGAGGGCAGCAGCACAGATTGTGCCACCCTCAGGGACCATGCATCCAAGTGTCCCCAGCACGACCATTGCAGGCTGAGTGTCCTGGTGCAATCCTAAAATGCAAAACTGACATGGCACACAGCCTGTGTAACCTCTCCACTACACACTGCATGCAATATAGGTAAGCCACTGCTCTGCAGTGCATTCCAGCCATAAGGCAGGGTGCAGTATAATGCATGTGTAGCCATTGGTGCATGAGCAATATGCCCCTACTGTGTCCCTGCCAAACCTGGGACATAGTAAGTGGACAGAGTAGCCATTTTAAATGCATTTGCTGGACACTGGTCAGTAAGAATTTCACAGCTGCATGATGGCCACTCTGAACCCTGGGTTGTTTGGTGTCAAACAACTCAGAACAATAAATCCAAGTTGGCACCAGTATTAGATCTATTGCAAAAGCTAACTAACCCCGGTATGGTTGCTGGCCGGTCACAGCCAGCCTGCACTCACCAGACAAGATTCAGGAACCATGGGCTGAAAGCCTTTGTACTTCGGTTTCAGAAGCAAAGACCAGTGAAGTCCAGTTCACTGACTGGCTTCTGACCAAGGAACCGGACACAGCAGCTGAACCAAATTCCACTCGACGGACCCAGAAGACAAATCTTGCAAGTGTGACAAGTCTGGTGGCACTGCGACCTCCAGTGGCTGAACCGTGCAATAGCCTGGGATACTGGCCCTCCAACGTCAGCCACCCAGAAGAAAAGTCCACTCCTGACTCTCCAAGGAACAGAAGCTCAATGTCCTCAACCTAAAAACAAAAGGATATATTGGTAAACACATTGCCTAATTTTATAGGCATTTTTAAAGTTTTCTTTCGTTGATTCCTATGGTGCGTAATTACGCATAAAAAGACTACTTTCGCTAAACTTTGCAAAATCATAATTTAAAAAGTACTTACCCGATTGTGATGATGTTGGTCTTAAAAATCTGAAGCATTTTTGTAAATTGGTCTCGAATTATTCTTTTCAGTGTGTCCACATTTATTTATCCTGTGAGTATAACAAATGCTTAGCGGTTCTCCAGGGTTGGCCTAAATGCTCAACCAAGTTACCATAAAAATGAGAGCATTAGGTGGTCTAGGTTTTACCTCTGTAAACCAAAGAGGGGTTGCTTGGACCCTCTGCACAGTGTGCATCATTTTTGTACACTGTAGAGGCAGCCTCCTACACAGACCAGACTGCATGGGGCAGTGTCCGAGAAACTTTGGCAAAGAGGAGAGGCACACGCAGGCGGTGAGGTGGACCAGCCTGGGCTGCGGCTGCCATAGAGGCCTCCTGTTGGAGAGCGGCAGTCCCCCAAAGGCTGGCAAGGGTTTGTCTTGAGCAGACACACAGCGCTACCTGGGGGGCTCAGGCTACACCCTGGAACATTCCCCTCGTGAGTGACATCACCAGCGGAGTCTGCATTGCCAGAGGTGAGAGGTGCCCAGCAGCGCCTGACAGGTGAGAAAGATCAGGCGGCCATGTTGCTATGGACAGTGATCTGGCCTGTCCTACTTGATCAGAGAGCAGAGCTAGGCCAGCAATGGGGTGGGCTGATTGCAGAGAGGACAGCCCCACTGACAACCCTGATGATGATGGTGTTCGGCGGGGAGACATGGGCCTGCTGAGTTTGTGGCACTGCTGGCCGAGGCCACATCAGAGCCCTATTGAGCAGACAGGGGCTAACAGGGAGAGGAGAGGACCCGAGGCAGGCCTGGGTGGCGAAAGGTGGTGGCACTTTTTGACCAGTACATGGGGGCATCTTGAGGGCTCCCTTTGTCCACTTGCAAGTACATGTGGAGTGTCTGGTGGACATGGGACACTGAGTGGAGACTGGTCGGAGATGCAAGCACAGACAGTGCTTTGGCTTGTAGCTTTGGGTGGGTCTCCGTTGCTGGAGAGAGACACATGGGATGAGAAACTCACCTGGTACAGGAGATAGCCTTGGAGCCCTGCTTGAATTGGTGCGTGTGGCAGCACTAGTTATCTAGTACGGAGTATAATAGCACACCACTAACTATTCTTGCTGTTCCTCTTGATGAGGTTCGAAGTAGATGCTATCTGCCCCGCTGCTGAAAACCAGCATGCTGTGGGTGAGGGGTACCTCGGTGAGACTGGTGACCCCCACTGGTGCCAGGTGCAAGTGCCTGGAGCCGTGTGCCCTTGTCTCCCTAGTGAAGCTACATAGATATGAAAGCCTGGGGGAAGCTATTGTGTACCATATTGGACTTTTGAGTGTGTGGTGACCTTTGAGAGACGCACTCCAGCACTAGCTTGGTTAGAGAGGGCTCTAACATAGGCAGAAACCACACTGCGACTTGGCCTGGAATTTGACTGCTGTGCCCTGGTAGGAGATTACTGATGTGAGCCAGGTGTGCATCAGATTGTCGTGAGGTGTGTGGCCTTGGAGAGCATGTAGTGGCGGGGTAAATATGACCTCTGGACACATGAGTTTACCCTCCCCTCTCCCTTGGGTGCAGAACGCAGAATAAGTTGCCTGTGGGGACCCACTGCTCTGCAGTGAATCCGTTGAGTACACAGCGCGTGAATAAGAAAAATAAGCAAGAGTACTGAGCCTGACTTGGTGGGGGCACAGACCATGAGTTCGAAAGCCAAGCCCACATGTGTGCTACTTAATAGACATGGGGAAACCTAAAACCAAACAGGCACAAGGTGTGCCAGGGATGCTCGACCCAGATCTGACTAAACAGGGACACAGAGGTGACCTGGAGGGGGCGACCCCCATGCCTGCAGGTACAATTTGACAGGTTCTCTGCGGCCATTGCCGACACGAAGGCCGTACTACAGCAAGATATTGGAATGGTATCGATGGGTGTAGGAGGCTGGCCTGGTTTGTAGTGGGTACCTTGGGTACTTACCCCTTATACCAGGTCCAGTTATCCCTTATTAGTGAAATGTAGTAGTGTTCTAGCAGCTTAGGCTGATAGAGGTAGCTTTAGCAGAGCACCTTAGGCTGAACTAGGAGACATGCAAAGCTCATGCAATACCACTTGTAGTTACACAGTACTTATACACAAGTAAAGACAATACTCAGTGTTACCAAAAATAAAGGTAGTTTATTTGGGTGACACAGTACCAAAAATATCTTAGAGACAATACTCCTTCTGGAGATAAGTATTATACACAATATATACACTAGACACCAAAATTAGACAAGTAAATAGTCATAGAACAATGCAAACAATAGGAAATGCTATAGATTGCAATGGGAGAAAATAGGTCTAGGGGTAACACAAACCATATACTAAGAAAGTAGAATGTGAATCACGATTTCCCTCTAGATAAGTGTAGTGTGGGCAGAATCGTTCGGAGAGTAAAAATACAGTAAAGGTAAGTAAATTACCCCACCCCAGAGCCCAGAAAAGCAGGAGTAAAGTACTGCAAGTTTCCTTAGGGCACACTACACCTCGTGATTGGGATTTTGCAGCAGCCAATCAAGTCTTCAAAGAACAACTGCTAGATCCCTCAACCTGAAGACCTGCAAAGGAAGGGGACCAAGTCCAGAAGTCGAAAGAAGATCCAGGAAGGACAGGAGCCCCTGCCAACCCAGAAGAGGGTGCAAAAGAAGAGTCCCCGGTTAGTCGAAGACTGCAGAAATGCACCCTAGGAAGGTGCCAGCGGGTTCCTGCGTGATGCAAAAGATGTCCTATGGCGTGAAGATCGTTGCAGACGTGATTTTGTGTTGGAAGTCGCCAACAAGCCTTGGCTACGACAAAAGTGTGTTTTGCGTCAAAATGGCACTGGATGGATCCAGGAGGGACTTGGGGGCCTCAACTCTGTGTGAGGAGGAAGAGTGAGGCTCTCAGCACTTTAGAGAGCCATCAGCATGCCAGCCAGCACCCCCGGAGGTCCCAGGACACAGGGACAAAGGAGGTGCAAAACACAGTTGATGCAGCACAAAAAAGGAAGGTCCCACGCCGCCGGAGAGCAACTCAGTGAGTTGAGCGTCGCAGGATGGAGTGTGGGGACCTGGGCCAGGCTATGCACAAAGGAATTTTGCAAAGAGTGCACAGAGGCCTCAGGAGGTGAAGAAGACACAGTACACACAGGGGTACCATCGCTCTCAGGGAAGGCAAGGTCTTACCTCCTCCAAATTGCATCAGTAGGACCTCAGGACAGTCTATGTCGATGATGTCCACCCTCTGTGTCCTTAGGAGCATGCTTGTCGCTGTGAGAGGAGTCCCAGGGTACCGGTCGTCATCTTGGAAGGTGCCTGCTTGGAGCAGGGGAGTGACTCCGTCACTCCACTGGAGATTTCTTCGGTCCTCCTGGTGCAGGATGAAGACAGGGAGTCCCCAGAGCGTGCACACCATGAAAACTGTTGCAGTTGCTGACTTGGAGCTGAGGTTGCTGAAGAAAAGTGTCTCTTGTAGACACTTTGTTGCAGTTACAGCGTTTCTTGGAGCAGGCTGCGGTTGATCCGAGGTCAGAAGAGTCTGAAGTTGTTGCAAAGGATTCCTGAAGGAAACTTGCAAGCAGAATCTGAAGAGAACCCACAGGAGAGACCCTAAAAAGCCCTGAAATGGGGTATTGGCTACCTTATCAGGTATGGACCTATCAGGAGGGGTCTCTGACGTCACCTGCTGGCACTGGCCACTCAGAGCCCTCCAGAGTGCCCCCACACCTTGCAAAGCAAGATGGCTGAAGTCTGGGACACACTGGAGGGGCTCTGGGCACCACCCCTTTGTGTGGTGATGGACAGGGGAGTGGTCACTCCACTTTCCTTTGTCTAGTTTCGCACCAGAGCAAGGGAGAAGGGGTCCCTGAACCGATGTAGACTGGTTTATGCAAGGAGGGCACCATCTGTGCCCTTCAAAGCATTTCCAGAGGCTGGGGAGGCTCCCCAGCCTGTAACACCTATTTCCAAAGGGAGAGGGTGTAACACCCTGCTCTCAGAGAAAATGCTTTGTTCTGCCTTCCTGGGACTGGGCTGCCCAGACCCCAGGAGGGCATAACCCTGGCAGCAACTGTAGCTGAGGTGGCAGCAGCTGTAGCTGCAGTGCAAGCCTCAGAGAGCTGGTTTGGCAGTACTGGGGCTCAATGGTGGAGCCCCCAGGATGCATGGAATTGGCTCCCCAATACCAAATTTGGAATGGGGGGACAATTCCATGATCTTAGACACCTTACATGGCCATATTCGGAGATAACATTGTGAAGCTACATATAGGTACTGACCTATATGTAGTGCACGCGTGTAATGGTGTCCCCGCACTCACAAAGTCCGGGGAAATGGCCCTGAACTATGTGAGGGCATCTTTGCTAGTGGAAGGGTGCCCTCACACTTAGTAACTTTCAGTGGCAGCTGGCAGCTTTAGGAGGGACTAAGCACACACACACACACACACACTCATTCTTTCACACACACACGCACGCACATCCATTAACAACACTCATAACATTCAAACTTGCAGGCACGCATCAAACATTCATTTTAAAAGTTCACACACACTCATTTTTTCACACACACACGCACATCCATTAACAACACTCATACAATTCAAACATGCATGTACGCACCAAACATTCATTTTAAAACAACACACGCACTCATTCTTTCACATATGCACGCACTCACATCCATTAACACTCATACCATTCAAACATGCACGCACGCACCAAACATTAATTTTAAAACATCACACACACTTATCTTCAGCCTCAGGGTCCCAGGAGGGTGGGGACTGCTGCCTTTCCAAAGGTCAGCCAATGAGGGAAGGCAGCAGTCCTAGCCTCGTCACAGAGTGGGATGGGTTCAGTGAGACTGCTGACCCCACCCCACTCTGTGACAAAGTGTCACTGATTGACACTCACTCTGGGCGCTTCAGGGCTTAAACCTGAAGCGCCCAGGGCGCGTGTCAATGGGTGATGCTTCCCTTGTCACCCAGGGGAGAGCCTCGAGGCACCTTTTCTGAGCCAAGGAGGTCACACCCATAGGAGCTGTGACCTCCACAGCCCAGTAAAGTTCAGCTCAGGCAGCCAAGAGTCTGTGCAAATCGCACATGTCTCACTCCTGGCTGTCTGAGCTGAAAATGAAGAGTGTGTGTCAGGCTGACCTTTGTTCAGCCTGACAGACACTCTTCATGAGGGGCAAAAGGTGGGGGGGCGTGACCCCTCCGTCGTAAAGGATGGGCTGTGCCTGGTAACTTTGCACCTAACCTTCAGCAAGTGAAAGTTAGACATATAGATGACTTATAAGTTACTTAAGTGCAGTGGAAATGGCTGTGAAATAACATGTGCGTTGTTTCACGCAGGCTGCAATGGCAGGCCTGTGCAAGGGTTTGTCTGAGCTCCCTATGGGTGGCAAAAGAAATGCTGCAGCCCATATGGATCTCCTGGAACCCCAATGCCCTGGGTACCTAGGTACCATATACTAGGGACTTATAAGGGGGTTCCAGTATGCCAATTGAAATTGGTAAATGAAGTCACTGGCCTACCGTGACAAATTTAAAAGCAGAGAGAGCATAAGCACTGAGGTTCTGGTTAGCAGAGCCTCAGTGACACAGTTAGGCACTACAGAGGCAAACTCATTAGGCCATACATTATGAGCACTGGGGTCCTGACCAGCAGGATCCCAGTGAGACAGGCAAAAACATACTGACATACAGGTAAAAATGGGGGTAACATGCCAAGGAAGATGGTACCTTCCTACAATGGGGCTCAGCCTTTTGAGAGTGGAACATCACAAGTTAGTGGTCAGAGTGAAGGAGTTGGAAGGGGCGGCTGGGAGAGGTGCAGCCAGCACAGGAGGACCTGGCACGTCAAGTAGCAGTGCTAACAGATAGAGTGCTCATGTTAGAATAGAACAGGCCAGAAGACAAAGAGGCTGCAGTCTGCGAAACAGTGTTTGAATAGTGGGCTTAACGGAGGGCACTGAAGGTAAAAACAAAGTGGTGTACCTTGAAAAGTGGATACAAACGGCTGTGGCCCCGAACTGCCTGACACAGTTCTTTGCCCTCAATCGGGCACATAGAGTGCCTATCTGACTACCGCCCCCCTGGCCAGCCACCCCATCCAGTGGTGGCAATGCTCCTTCATTTCCAGGACAGTGCTACCCTACTACAAAGGGCAAGAGATGTTTGCCCTTTCACAATTGAGAACAACAAAGTAGAGCTATTCCCGGACTACACGGCAGCTGTCCAGTCCAAAAGGGCCTCTTATATAGAAGTAAAAACGAGCGCTGAGGGAGGAAGGGATCCAATATTTCCTGATGTTCCCAGCAAAATTGAAGATCATCCTAGATGGCAAACCTCCCTTTTGTGATGACCCGAAGGCAGCATGCGACCGGTTCAAAGCATACAAATCAGGACTGATCACAACAGATTCCTGGACCAGAATGAGGGAGAACACGCGTAGACCACGGAGGAGGCCCCAGAGACTTAGGGACAGGAGTGCCACCAAGAAGCTGACTAGATTGGAGGCGGAACGGGAGAGGGCAGTGGTCCTGCAGGTGGCAGTGGAGTTTCTGGCTCGATCAGAATCAGATTTGGGTTCGCAATCAGATAAGCCATGGGCAGGTTCTGAATCAGAGGGATCGATCCTGGCATGAGAAGATATGCCCGCAGTGACCCCTCAGTCAGTAGAGGAAGGAATCGGATACTGGGGACCGATGATTCATGCATTAGACGGCAGGATGCTTTTGACGATCTGCCGGCCCCTGGAAAAGGGCTTCTGGGTAGCCCGCTCTTGCCCAACATTGCCTCGTGAGCAGACAGTGAAATTGAGAAAGGATCAGCTCTGCTAAACAATTGCCTAATGCTCAAGTTATCTGCTGGCATGGGACCCAGAATGGCCCCTGAAGGTACAGCCACAAGTCGATTGGAGCGGCCTTTGACCCTTAGTTTGTCCTCCCCTGTACTCCATAACTTACCCCGATAAGGGTTTTGTGGAGCCTACCTATTGATGATGGTCCTTAGTTATTACAAAGGTGGCTGGCTGTTGCTGTGTGACCCTGGGAGAGGGGAGTTTTCTTTTGTTGCCTGTACTGTTTTTGTCTCTGGGGAATTTTTGTTGGAGTTGATACATTGGTTCCTGATGGAAAATTGGTGGGGAGTACAAACACTACACATTTCTTATTGGCCAACAGGGATCCACCATTAAAAGCCATAATATCAGTCGATACTTGAGACGCCAGGGGGTTAATACTGCTATGCTACAAGAGACACACCTAACAGGGATTGAGGTAGACCGTTTACGCCGCAGGTGGCTAGGTCAAATATATGCAACATCCTACTCTGCATATGCCTGGGAGGTGTTAATATGGTTTAAAGCTGGGACCTCCTTTGAGCCTCTGCAGACATTGGTGGATGTGGTGGGAAGATATGTACTGGTTAAGGGTAGGCTCCAGGGGCGAGAGGTAACACTGGGTAGTATATCTGCCCCTAACCATGATCAGTTACCCTTTTTTCACACACTGTCTGCCCCACTCGGACAATTGATATACAGAGATTTGATAGCAGGTGGGGATTATCACTGCGTCACTGATGTGCTGCTGGATCTTGCCATTCCTCCACTACGGGGGGCACTCAACTGTTAGGTAGCAAACAGTTTTAGAGACGGGCTGCAGCATTGGGTGCTAACAGATATTTGGATTTCACAACATGGGAAGGGCGGGAATACTCCTTCTTTTCTTCATCTATGCTCTACACACTAGACAGGACCGGATCCTATGTTCTGGGGGACTGTGCCAATATGCTACTTTTACAAAAAATTGGGACGTATATTCTCTGACCACAGCCCCTTGCTTATTGGGCTTCGGCTGATAAATGACAGAGCAGTGATCCCAACATGGCGCCTCCAGCCGATAGCGCTAGAGGATATGTGCTATAAATAAACGTTACGGGCTGCCATTGTAGAATTCTTAGACACAAATCAGAGCACCTCATCGTCCTTGCTTTATGAGTGGGAGGCCTTTAAGGTTGTTATGTGAGGGTGGTGCATGAGGTAGTCGGTGGGAATTAGCAGAGACCTCAACACAGAACTACCCTCTCTTGACACCATCCTATATAAGACCGAAAACTCCTTGGGCTCGACTCAGCCCAACATATACTTTTGCTTGACACCAAGGAACAGTATTACACCATTTTGGAGAAATTGAGATGCCACAACTATAAGACCTATTTTGAAAGAGTACACGATGAGGATGGCAAAGCAGGCTGGCTAATAGCATGGTTGATCCATCCCGAGCAGAGGGGTGCACCCATAACTCACCTGACATCAGTTACAGGACACCATATTTACTCCCCACAGGATATTATCAAAGAATTTAAACAATACTACAAGTCCCTTTACAGCAGTCCAACTGTCATCCCAGACGATTCCTAACAGTGTTCTTAGTTCGCCTTCCCCTCACGACATTGACATCTGAAGAATGGGAGAATCTAGGGGACCCAATCACAGCATCTGAGATAAGGCAGGCTATTAAAGACATTGCATGGGCAAGACCCCTGGTCCCGATGGACTGCCAACTGAATTTTATGTGACATGCACAGATTTATTGATTCCCAGATTAGTATCCCTATATCCTGATGTCTTGAAGGTAGGTTGCATGCCAGACACCACTCACAGCACAACTGTTTTCCCTCTCCCCAAGTCTGGAACGCTAGGGCTCCCATCACTGCCTTTTGTTCATTGTCTGTGCTTAATTTAGATTTTGAAATCCTGAGCAAGGCCCTTGCTACCACGTTGCTCCACCCATGTCAGGTCTGAATCAGAAGAACCAGAATGATTTTATTCCACTCCATAGTACGTCCCTCAACCTTAGGAGATTGTATCACCTATTATGCCATTGCAAAGTCCTGAACCTACCAGAAGCATTGCTTATGTCGGTGGTCCTTGAAAAGGCTTTCAACTCAGTAAGTTGGCACTACCTGACAGAGTTTATGCGCAAATTGGGTATGGGCAAGGCCTGGATCCTATGGGTGACCTTACTATATACAAAACCAGTGGCATGGATTAAGACTGGCACCACCATTTCTGAGTCCTATGAGATCTATTGGGGCACCAGATAGGGCTGTCTATTGTTGCCCCTACTCTTTGCGCTTGGCCATTGAGCCACTGGTGGAATACTTTAGGAGGGAGGGGAGAGGAGCTGGCATAATGGCAGATGTCCATGAGCGTATTATTTCCCTCTATGCTGACAACCTCCCCCTCTATCTGTCCAGAGGATCAGCAGCAGTGGGAGAGGCTATTAAGCATCTGGACACATTTTTCAGGTTGTCGGGACTCAAAGTTAATAGACAAAAAAAATGTTTTATTTCCCTGTAATCAGTTTACACCGGAGCCAGAGGATCTCCCAGTTGGGTTCACTTGGGCAACAGCAACATTTAAATATCTGGGAATTAAAGTGTATCATATATGATGGAAGGGAACCTGGGCAGAAAGGTGCGATCTCTGCAAACCTGTATTGCCTTTTGGAGATCTCTGCACCTGCCTCTGATGGCCCGAGTGGTGATGCTCCTGTGGTTACTCTATTTCTTCACTAACCTACCAGTTAAGATCCCCAGGACATGGTTCAGGTGGCTGGATGAGCTGCTCCAAGAGCTGATATGGGATGAAAGTAGACATAGGGTATCTCTCTGGTCCTGTGGCGCCCGACGGATGTGGGGGGGCTTGGAGCCCCAGGCTTTGAACTGTACTATATAGCAGCACAGCTGCAGTGGGTGGCAAGGTGGCTTGGTGATGCTCACCAGGACATCTTGGGCACGCTGGGACTGGTGCCACACTTACTTGCCAAGATGTTGCGATCTGAGGTGCGGGGGCCGGGGGTGTTGCTGCAGGTGGCCCTGTATGGCTGGAGTTGGGGCATCGTGAACTCTAGGGCTCCACTCTAGGCACCAGTTATCCCACTGGTAGGATTGCCCTATGGAACACCGATCAGATACTTTACGGTGGCCCAGTTAAGAGCCTGGACCTCTGCAGGTGTGAACACGGTGGGAGATTTCTTTGAAGTTGGTTCCCTCCTGCCAAGGGAGGAATTATCTGAGCGCTATGGCCTATCCAGTGGTCGATTCCTTAATTATGGGACGTTGGTGCAGGCTTGTGCAGGCCTTTAGGGGCGAGGTAGAGATGAACCCCCACAACACCCAGTCCTTCAATTATTGTTCTTATGTGGATCGGTGCGGCGACAGGTGACGTGGATATGTAAGGCACTCGATGACATGAGACATAAACAGTTGGGGACCCTCAGGGCTAGATGGACAAATTTTCTGGAACACAACATATCGGAGAGGGGATGGGATAGAATGTTGGCCTACCCAAAGAGGGTCTCATGTAACACATGGTTGAAATACGTGCAATTTAATCTCCTCAACGTGACATACCGACATCTCCTCAACGTGGCATTAGCCATAGTTTCTCTGTTTCCCGTAGAATCAAATCTTCTTATGAAAGTGTAAATCCTTCTATTAGCCTAGTCTAATCTATCCCTAAATAAATGCTTTGCCTTTCAGGCTTCAACTTCAGTTTCATGTTTTCCCACTCTTTTCTCCATGAACTCCAAATCTTTTATGTCTTCATTCTTGTTGTATTTTTCCAGTTCCTGTTGCACTTCTTTTATTTTTTCCAACTTTCTTCCTGTATGTTTACAGTGTTTAATAGTGTTTGCATTAGTTGAAAGGAACTCCCTGTAGTATCATTCTGCCAATTTTTTTGATCAAATCATCATCCAAATCATGGAGTGTTGGCATTATCAAAATGGGCAGACTTCGAGGAACTCTTTAGTGTTCAATATACTTTTGTGGTTTAATTCTATTTTATTTAATGTTAACGGTATGGCAGTGATACAAAAACTACCTACCTACATCCAGCGGCCGGTGGAGAACAGAATTAAGTTGTGGGATAGAGGAGTGTGGGTGGCGGTATGGAAGAGCCAAGTTGGGCAAGAAGGGATTTCAGTATACTTTTGTAAGGTCGTAATTTCCCACGATTTGGTGATATCCATTATTCGGGCATATTCTATATCTTTTAATATTTGTATCTCAGTTCTTTGTTGCCCCTCCGTTTTTTTACCATCTGTTTGATCATACAATATTCCTTTATCATTAAAGATCTCACCTGCTCTTTGAGCTCTTCTCATTCTTCGGTCTGCCATTTTTAGGAACTCATTCTATGCACATGTACTCCAAATACATATGTTGTTTATTGAAAACTATTTTGTAACTTTTTCCTTTCTCACATGTATCGAATGTTCAAAATCACTTCAAGTTGGCAATTCAATTTAGATCCGCAGATTTTAGGTTTTTCTTTTGAGGCACAGAAAAGGACTCTACCATACTGTAGGAGGCTGGCCTGGCTTGTAGTGGGTACCAGAGGTACTTACACCTTGTGCCAGGTCCAGTTATCCCTTATTAGTGTAGAAGAGGTGTTTCTAGCAGCTTAGACTGATAGAAGGTAGCTATGGCAAAGCAGCTTAGGCTGAACTAGGAGACATGTAAAGCTCCTACTATACCACTTGTATCATATGCACAATATCATAAGAAAACACAATACACAGAGTTACTAAAAATAAAGGTACTTTATTTTTATGACAATATGCCAAAAGTATCTCAGTGAGTATCCTCAGTATGAGGATAAGTTATATACACAAGATATATGTACCCAAACCAAAATTAGGTAAGTAATAGCAAGAAAAGTAATGCAAACAGGGTAGAATTACAATAGATTGCAATAGGAGCACATAGGTATAGGGGCAACACAAACCATATACTCCAAAAGTGGAATGCGAACCACGAATGGACCCCAAGCCTATGTGAGCTTGTAGAGGGTCGCTGGGGCTGTAAGAAAACAGTGAGGGTTAGAAAAATAGCCCACCCTGAAAAGTAGGTGTAAAGTGCACCTACTACCCTCAGAGAGCACAGAAGTCATGATAGGGGGATTCTGCAGGAAGAACAAACACCAGCAATGCAACAACAGTGGATTTCCGGACCTGAGTACCTGTAAGACAAGGGGACCAAGTCCAATAGTCGCGACAGTGTCGAGAGTGGGCAGGAGCCCAGAAAATGCCAGCTGGGGGTGCAAGTAAGCTGCCACCGGTTGGAAGAAGCTTGGAGTTCTGCAAGAAAGAAGAGGACTAGGAACTTCTCCTTTGGAGGATGGATGTCCCACGTCGCGATGAAGCTTGCAGAGGTGTTCCCACGCAGCAAGACCGCAAACAAGCCTTGCTAGCTGCAAGGGTTGCAGTAGAGGTTTTTGGGTGCTGCTGTGGCCAAAGAGGGACCAGGATGTCGCCACTTGGAGGAGGAGACAGAGCGGGTTCCCAGCAACTCAGGGAGCCCTCACAGAAGCAGGCAGCACCCGCAAAAGTACCTGAACAGGCACTTGGAAGGAAAGTGAACCGGAGTCCACGCGAAGTCACAAAAGGGAGTCCCACGACACCGGAGGACAACTCAGAAGGTTGTGCACTGCAGGAAGGAGTGCCGGGGACCCAGGCTTGGCTGTGCACGAACGAAATCCTGGAAGAGTGCACAGGAGCCGGAGCAGCTGCAAATCACGCGGTACCCAGCATGCAGTCTAGCGTGGGGAGGCAAGGACTTATCTCCACCAAACTTTGACTGAAGAGTCACTGGACTGTGGGAGTCACTTGAACAGAGTTGCTGAGTTCCAGGGACCACGCTCGTCAGGATGAGAGGGGACCCAGAGGACCAGTGTTGCAGTCTTTTGGTGCCTGCGTTAGCAGGGGGAAGATTTTGTCGACCCACTGGAGATTTCTTCAGAGCTCCTGGTGCAGGGTGAAGGCAGGCTACCCCCAGAGCAGGCACCACCTGGAAACAGTCAAGAAAGCCGGCAGGATGAGGTGCTACAATGTTGCTGGTAGTCGTCTTGCTACTTTGTTGCGGTTTTGCAGGCGTCCTGAGGAGTCAGCGGTCGATCCTTTGGTAGAAGGTGAAGAGGGAGATGCAGAGGAACTCTGGTGAGCTCTTGCATTCGTTATCTGAAGAATTCCCCAAAGCAGAGACCCTAAATAGCCAGAAAAGTTGGTTTGGCTACCAGGTTAGGAGGATTGGCTACCAAGAGAGTTAAGAGCCTATCAGAAGGAGCCTCTGACGTCACCTGCTGGCACTGGCCACTCAGAGCAGTCCAGTGTGCCCCCAACACCTCTGTTTCCAAGATGGCAGAGGTCTGGGACACTGGAGGAGCTCTGGGCACCTCCCCTGGGAGGTACTGGTCAGGGGAGTGGTCACTCCCCTTTCCTTTGTCCAGTTTCGCGCCAGAGTAAGGCTGGGGGATCCCTGAACCGGTGTAGACTGGCTGGTTGGCAGCAGCAGCAGCTGCAGTGGAGACCCCGGAAAGGCAGTTTGGCAGTACCCACGTACTGTGCTAGAGACCCGGGGGATCATGGAATTGTCCCCCCAATACCAGAATGGTATTAGGGTGACAATTCCATGATCTTAGACATGTTACATTGCCATGTTCGGCGTTACCATTGTGAAGCTACACATAGGTAGTGACCTATGTGTAGTGCACGTGTGTAATGTGTGTCCCCGCACTCACAAAGTCCGGGGAATTTGCCCTGAACGATGTGGGGGCACCTTGGCTAGTGTCAGGGTGCCCACACACTAAGGGGGTTATTACAACTTTGGAGGAGGTGTTAAACCGTCCCAAAAGTGACGGTAAAGTGACGGATATACCACCAGCCGTATTACGAGTTCCATAGGATATAATGGACTCGTAATACGGCTGGTGGTATATCCGTCACTTTACCGTCACTTTTGGGACGGATTAACACCTCTTCCAAAGTTGTAATAACCCTCTAAGTAACTTTGCACCCAACCTTCACCAGTTGAAGGTTAGACACATAGGTGACTTCTAAGTTACTTACGTGCAGTGGTAAATGGCTGTGAAATAACATGGACGTTATTTCACTCAGGCTGCAGTGGCAGGCCTGTGTAAGAATTGTCAGATCTCCCTATGGGTGGCAAAAGAAATGCTGCAGCCCATAGGGATCTCCTGGAACCCCAATACCCTGGGTACCTCAGTACCATATACTAGGGAATTATATGGGTGTACCAGTATGCCAATGTGAATTGGTCAATTTAGTCACTAGCCTGTTAGTGACAAATTTGGAAAGCAGAGAAAGCATAACCACTGAGGTTCTGGTTAGCAGAGCCTCAGTGAGACAGTTAGGCATCACACAGGGAACACATACAGGGCACATACTTATGAGCACTGGTGCCCTGCCTGGCAGGGTCCCAGTGACATATAGACTAAAACAACATACATACAGCGAAATATGGGGGTAACATGCCAGGCAAGATGGTACTTTCCTACAGTAATTTATAAGAAACCAGTATTGTTTAAGTAGTATCCTTTAGCAGTTTATTGTCTATATTTTGTGTTTATTAGAAATCCACTTGCATTGCACATTTTCCTGGATTCTTTGGTTTAGACCTCTATATCGGCTTGGACTAAAACTGTGGACTTTGTTTAGGCTTCAACCACAATGCATTGCTTAAATGCGATAAACTCTGTTCCCATAGGTAAACTTGGTTGTAAACTTAACTGATCCCATGTACCTTTTTTACGCCTGTCAGGAACCCGGAAAGGGATTCCTGACAAATCTAGATCCCTTCATGATGTAACTGATCTCTGTTCCAAGCATGGAGATCTTATCAGCTGTAAGTAGTCATTTCAAGCTATTGTTTGCCATGCACATTTGGAAACACCCACAAAGAAATATTTATGTGGGCATTCTCAAACTCTGATTCAACTACTTCCCAGCTTGAAAATGGTTGAAAATTTACTCAAGCATATCGCTGAAGTAATTACCCTTCCATGGCGGGAAGAGGACCATCCAAATTTGGTGAGGGTGTGGGGAAAGGGCTAACAAGCCTTGTCATTGTGAGCCCTGTAAGTAATATTTAATAAACAAAATGACACCCAAAAAAAAAAAATTTGAATGAGGTTAAACGGAGTTAGTAATTTTTAAAGTTTTACATTGAAGTAGCACGAAGAAGCAGAAAGCACCAATGATGATCACTGGTAACTGTAGAGTGTGGCCTAGGCTCGATTTGAGGTCAGATACACAAACAAGGTTAGTCCTGGTCAAAGTTTTTACCTTCTGACTTAGTCTTATAAGCCAAAACTAACTACAGGAGTGTACTTCTAAGCCCGCCAGAATATCAGGAGATGCGTCAGGAGATGCACAAGGTGGCAGGCCTAGGCCAGAAGGTAGCGTTCAGACCAGGTTCTGTTGCCACTGATCAGCTGGATACTTAAAGGAAAAGGCTTCTTACAGTGTGTTATCTCCCTCTAGCCACATGGGAGCTCAGCTGACTGACCTTTGGAGTCCATATCTTTGTCTTAGGTACAAGAGGAGAAGGTCCAGTCCTTCAGGACTCCTCCCAGGTCACAGAAGTAAGTCTTCTGATCTTCGCAGTTTCAAAGAGCCCTCTAAAGAGGGTGCCTAGGGATGCCACACTTATGCCTAGCACGAGCTAGTGGGTGGGGTGACTCTTGACGCCCACCTAACCAATGGGGTAGAAGTTCCCTTGGGTAACCCTACTCACTTCATTCCTGTCTGCTGTACTACAAACAGGCCAAAATGCCACATGTCAGGGCATTTTTGAAGATGGCAAATTCTTCGGCCACACTAAGCTTGGGCTTTACAGGCTTGGGGTGTTTGTGAGAAGTGTACTAGGCTAATCCTAGTGTCCACCCACATCTAAGAATAACATCCAGACTGAAGCAGCTACTGTACACACAACAAACCTGGAGACAGGAGTCTGCTAGGTCAAAATCATATAAAAACTGGACCGGTGCAAACCGGTTTGCGCAAGGACACCAAATATGGCCTTCAAAGTAAACCGGTGGCTTTAGGAGGCTACCCCTCCCAAGCCTTGTAACACCTATTTCCAAGGGAGAGGGTGTTACCTCCGTCTCCCACAGGAAACCCTTTGTTTTGCCTTCTCCTGCCTGAGCTGGTCAAGGAGCAGGAGGTCAGAAACCTTTCTTAAGCAACCAGGTAGGGTATCCACAATTGACTTCTGTTCTCTCCCTTTCAAGTGTTCCTCAAGTGTTAAATGTGGCACAGCAGACCTGTCAAGCAGGATTTGACAGTGTGATGTCATAAGGTTCCCACAGCCCCCCTCTGAATATTCTGTGGAGTTGAAAGGAGTCATCTCTGCCCCTTCATGTCTGTCTATTGTTTGCTACTGGGAGGAATTTCGCACTGAATTAAGGGCTGAGCACAGGGTGAGAACTGGCAGAGGTGTATGCCAAATAGGTTTCTAAGCAGTTCAGGCAGGTAAAGTATACATTTCTAAGAGTTATTTGGCCTTAATATTTATTAAAAATTCAACTTCACCATTAAATTTGATTTTAATAACTATTTAAAATAGTGGGTTTAATTATTTTTGTCACTGGTCTCTTCCCTGAGTTAGCAGTATTAGTATTAGCAGTATTAGTATTAGTGTGGACTACAAGGCTTACATGGAGTCGACTTCATAATATTTGAAAGGGAGGTTTTTACCTGTCCAAAAGTGTTATTTTTCAACAGGTTGCACTTGTAGGAAGCTGGACTGGTGTGTGGTGAGCACCTATGGTGTTATCACCTTATACCAGGTCCAAGTGTCCCCTATTAATTAAGTGTGGACAGTGTCTAGGAAACCAGTGCTCTCTAGAGGTACCTGTGGATGAGCAGCCAAGACTTATCTAGGAGACATGCAAAGCTTATGCAGTACTACTGTAGTCACACAGCACCATCACACATGAAAGAACCATACAGTGTTACAAAAATAAAGGCACTTTATTATGGAAACACAACACTAGAATACTTATAGGCAGTTCCCCCTACCTGGAGGTAAGTACACACTAAATATATACACATTAGCAATTGGAAAATAGCATAGAAACAACAAGCATTGGCAAAAGTATTAGAAAATAGTGAGGGCTCTGGGGAGGGCCAAACCATATACTAAGAAAGTGGAATGTGAGATGCAGTCCCCCCCACCCAAGGATGTGGAGTGGTTATACGGGACCTGGAGGAACTAGGAACCCCAAGAGGTGAGTACCAGAGTGACCCTACCAGGAGATCAGAGGTAAGTACCTGTTTTTTCCCTAGCCTAACAGAAGGACTTAGCAAAAGGACTGTGCACGACTCAGACCAGACTGGAAGAAACCAAAGGTGGATTCTGGCAGAAGAGGACCTACAAAGAAAGGGGACCAAGTCCAGTTCAAGATGAGTTGTCTGTTCATGGCGGGAGCCATTACCCACCCTTCTGTGGATGCGGGACCAGGTCAACGGGGGAAGAAGAAGACCAGCTGTGCAGTGCAGGAGATGAAGAGAAGTCCCTTAAGCAATGCAGATGGTGTCCTACGTCAGCTGTCCGGTTGCAGTGGGTCAGTGGTGCCGGAAAACCACAAACAAGCCTTGGCAAATACAAAAGAAGACGAAGAAGAGTTGCAAGGCTGAAGAGGACCAGCAAGGTCCAGGGGGCCTCGGCCCAAGGAGAGGAGTCTGGGGTGACCCTCAGCAGTCAAAAAAGCCAACAGAAGCATTTGCAGCCCCCACAAGCAACCAGCTGGCAGCAGGCACAGAAAGTCGCAGTGAGGCTCAGTCAGCACACCTGAAGAGGAGTCCCACATCGCTGGAGCAACAGAGAGGATACTGTGCTTTGCAGGATGGAGTGCTGGGGACCGGGGTTACATGGAGCCCGAAGATCCCTTGGAGCAGGAGCAAACAAGCCTTGGTAGCTGCAAGAGTCATGGTACAGAGGGGTATTGTCCAGCAAGGGAAGTCAAGGGCTTACCGTCTCCCAAGTTGGACAGCTGGCAGAGAGGACCAAGGGGACCACTCCAGACCACCACCTGTGTCGCAGGATCCATGCAGTTCTAGGGGAAAGCAGACACACACAGCCGTTGTCGATGCAGTTGGTACCTGCAGATGCAGGGGAGTGACTCCATCACGCCAAAGGCGATTCCTTCTTACTTCTTGGTGCAGGCAGGAGTCTCGTCGACCTCAGAGGATGCACAGCCGGGGAAATGTTGCAGTTGCTGGAAGGAGCGGGAGAAACAATGTTGCAAAGCGGAGTTGTCACTGGAGTTGCAGATTTCTGGTTCCTGAAGAGTCCAGTTGTGGTTTTAGTGGCCAGAAGATGAAGTAAACGAGGCAGAGGAGTCCTGGTGGAGTCTTGCACATCGAATCTGAGAGCCCACCCAAGAGGGAGACCCTAAATAGCCCTAGAAGGGGGATTGGTCACCTAGCAAGGTGACCTTCTATCAGGAGTGGGCTGTGACGTCACCTGCCTGACTTGGCTACTCAGATGCTCTTGGGAGCCTCTGCACATCTTGGATTCAAGGTAGCAAAATCAAGTGGCCACCTGGAGGAGCTCTGGGCACCACCCCTCGGGTGGTGATGGACAGGGGAGTGGTCACTCCCATTTCCTTTATCCAGTTTGCACCAGAGCAGGGAACGGGGGTCCTTGGAGTGGTGCAAACCGGTGTATGCAAGAAGGGCACCAAATATGCCTTCAAAGTAAACCGGTGGCTTTGGGAGGTAACCCCTTCTAAGCCTTGTAACACCTATTCCCAAGGGAAAGGGTGTTACCTCCCTCTCCCACAGGAAATCCTTTGTTCTGCCTTCCCCTGCCTGAGCTGGTCAAGCATCAGGAGGTCAGAAACCTTTCTAAGGGGTGGCAGCAACGTGGGCTGCCCAGAAACCTCAGAAGACTGGTAGGAGCATTATTGGGGTGTCCTCTAAGAGCTCCCAGAATGCATGTAATCACTGGCAACAGTATTGGGGTATGATTCCAACATGTTCGATACCAAACATACTCAGGTTTGGAGTTACCATTATGTAGTTGGACACAGGTAGTGAGTGAACTGTGTCCAATACACAGGTAAAATGGCTTTCCAGCACTTAGGAAACCCAGTGCAATGGAACTGGAGTCCGTAGGGGCACCTCTGCTCAGGCAAAGGTGCCCTCACACACAGGTACCTGCACCCTGCCCTCTGGGCTAGGAAGGTCTATCATAGGGGTGACTTACAGTAACCTGGTGTAGTGACCTGTGGTAAAAGGGTGCATGCACCTTTTCACAAAGGCTGCAATGGCAGGCCTTCAGACACATTTTCCACGGGCTCCCATGGGTGGCACAATACATGCTGCATCCCATGGGGGAACCCCTGGTGCCCCAGTGCCCTTTGTACCTAAGTACCATATACTAGGGGCTTATATGGGGGCACTAGTATGCCAATTTCAGCGTGTGCAAAGTCCTAGGCAACCAAATTTAGAGGGAGAGAGCACATTTACTGGGGCCCTGGTTAGCATGATCATAGTGAAAACAGTCCAGGCATACTGATAGCAGGCAAAAAGTGTGGGGTAACCATGCCAAAAAGGGGGTACTTTCCTACAGCACTGCAACAGTCAGGCTACACAAGGTAGACCTGAAGCCAAATTTTCTTGTGTCACACTTGTGGATAGCACAATACATTCTTCAGTCCACAGGTGATAGTTAACTTTTCATGCCATGGGTGTACTTTGTAGCACTTATCATGGCCTTGTAAAAAAGGTAAATACACCAATGAGGGATTAGCCAATTTCTCCATTTTTAGGGGGCAGAGCACATGTACTAGGCACTGGACAGCAGTGACCCCAGTGTGCAGAGACCTATAACCAGCAATAAAATAGGATCCAGCAAAAATCGCGGGTGTCCATGCAGAAAGGCCAGATTTGCTACAGTCCCCATTGTTTTATTGTGTTTGAAGTTTACTTCGTGGTTTTCGATCACCTGAACCACTGTTCTCCATTTGCCTTTTATATATATCCATGGTTTCCGGTCTTATGGTATTCATTTTTAAAACTTTACAGTCTGCATTTATCCTTACTTATTTTTTGCTAACTTGACCTATATTCATCCATATTTCTTTTGTCTTGTTGTCTTCAACTAATATATTTCTAGTTTTATTTAACTGAGTGCTTGGATTTCTGATCGGTATTAGCACTATAAGAAGACTTGTACAATGCATCACTCATCTGTAGTATGCTCATATGAAAACATTGGCAATGTAGTTTAAATGCATGCACATATGAAGCTGTTTAAAGGTTCATGAGAAAGATTTCTACCTAGAAGGTGGAGTTAAGAGTAGTAAATCTTTACTCACCTATATATACTTACCTTGGTGGTATAGTGTTAGCTGTTATCCTGGAGTCAATATTTTTGCTATTCGATATCCTGTGCGCTATATTGTGGTTGAATACTGCCAAATATGGCCATTGATTAATTTTGGTCTAAGCTTGCCTCATTTATCAGACTAAAAAGATCTTCGTTTTCAGTCAGGGGAATTTTTCCATTTACACAATATAAAGTTACATTGAAGTCACAATATGGAAACTTCAGACTGCGATCTTTAAGATGTGAACACCAAAATCAATAGATCATATTTTTTCAGTGTATATCAATCAGCTTTCATTAGATTAAAATAGTTTTTTCTTCCCAGTCTTAGAAACCTTTTATGTACAATCTTGCATATCCCACATTATTGTGGCCAGTCATCCTATAAGTCTTGTAGCAGTTGCCCCTTCCTGAAGCATAGCTCTATGATTTCCAGAATTTAGGAGGATTCTTTTATTCAGCCTATAAACTCAGAAATACAGAATAACAGTGTTGCCGCTGCCAAATTAATTAACTTTCTGTGAAGTATAGAATACTTTAATGTTCTTAAAAGTTTGTCAGGAAAAAAGTCTTCCACTCTACCTACCCGTTATTCCATATAGTGTGAACAAAAATCTAATGCTGCCCTAAAACCACTGTCTGGAAGAAGGGGAAGGATTTCACGTTGTGTTCTTAATTTTTGCTCTGTTTCCCTTTTGAATACTGTTGGGAATCCATAGTGTCTTTTATTGCTCCGACTGCTTCTAAGAGACAATATAATGTATGCAAATTGGAGCACCTGAAACAAGATGTCTTGCCATAAGTACATTTTATGTATTATTTTCCTTTTTTCAAAAATTCGATAAAGTTTGTTTTTAAACAAAATTGAATACTGTTGGGAATATAACACTCTCAAATCCTGTTAGAGGGACTTCCTCCCAGATTTGTGATACTCTTTTCCTGAATCACTTAATTTCATTCCTGGCCATACCACTGCAAAACATACAGGTTTAGCTATAACTTTTCTGGATACTGTGCAGTACCATTGGATCTCACTAATGATTAACCCCCTTGATTCAGCAAATGCATTCATCAATATTAGGTGGACCTTTTATGTGAAACAAAGACTAGATTTCTCACAACCATGCCGTGCCTGACTCTTTCAGCATTTCCCTCTAGTGGTGCCTCCTTTGTTTCCATGAATCTAGTTATTATTGTTGCATTAAAACATAACTGTGGCAAGGAACAATCCTATTTCTGCTCTTCCAAATCTAACTTGGGTGCTAGGGTGGTTTGGACTAATCAGGCTAAGATGGAGCCTGAGTCTTTATAAAGTCCAGATCCTGGCAGTACCAGATTTTCATTCTTCATATTTACATTTTGTTGCCAGTTATCTTGGGATTAGACTACCTGTAGACCCCGATACAATGTATTTTATAAATTTAGATCCCTTCCTAAAATATATTATCATTCTCTTCAAAATAAATGTCAAAACCTTACCTTTTTAATGGCTATAATGTCAAATCATAATTCTTTCCTGCTGTACTCTGGTAATTCCTCTGTTCTTCGTTTTGTCAAAATCCAGCCCTCATTACTATATTTATATGTGGGTTTGAAAATAATTACTAGGACCATAAATAGCTAATTCTTTGCATTCAAAAGGCAGTGTTGGAATTGTGCTGATACCATAGGGCAATCTTGTGGACAAAATTAGTTTGTCGTAAATCCTTCTCTCTGTGATCTTAAATGTTTTTTCTGTTGGATAAACTATTTTAAAGAACTATTCACATAATGAAAGCTATGTCTTCATATGAATCTACCAATTTGGACCCTGTTGTTTAGAGTAGAAGGGTAGGGAGAGCAGCGGTCGATGATCATATGGAATAGGGTCTGCTCAGGGGGATAGGGGTTGTTGGTCCCTTGGTGTATCTTGAAAACCTGGCATGGACCTGGGCACCTATGTTTAACACTCTTGTTGTAGAGGTTGTGATCAAGATTAATTGAACAAGGGGGACTTTATGCTGGTGAAGTCTGATTTTATGCTTCCTTTTCTGCTGGATACGTCTAACCACCAATTTCGTACCTAGAGAATCTCCTCAGCTCTTGAAACAGCTTCTGCGTGCCTACATGTGGAGCTATCAACCTCTGTAGAGACTCCCTCTTGCCTCTGGACATGTCGACACAGCCACATAAAGGCACAACCCTTGCATGCTGACATTGGTTCCTCTTTTTCAGTGCTCAAAAATGTGGATCCAGCAATCCACTACTTCCTCTTTTGTTTTTTCATAAGATGCTCACATTATTCAACAACTTGTGCAGGAATGTCGCCTCTTAAAATGCCAGTTTTGAAGCCTTTAATCACATTTAAAAAATGGATGTCAGTGAGGGTCCAATACAATATTTGCTTATGGTGCTTTGAGACCAAGAATGACCCCAAGTCATGCAATTAGTTTCCCTTGATGCACCCGAAGGCCATCAGGAACAGAGAGGCCATTCTCTATGTTGTGGAACATAAGAAGTGTAGGTCAGTTGCCATCATCAGGTAGGTTTACGGCCAGGAATCCAAGGCCGACTGAAAGAAGAAACACAAGAAGTGTAGGAAAAGCCCCTCATCATCCATACTCTCCCAATCTAGGTGAAGAAACGTGCAGTTAGGATTGAGAAACGCAACTCTGACTTAAGTGTCTGACTCCAGTACCATTCCGACTTTGGAGCCGATACATCCAAGTTCATTAGGTAATCGTCACAGGGGGTTATGACTTTCAAAGAGACCATGCTACAGCTATTTAAGCTCCCACAGGCCCTTCTTGTGCCCCTTGAATCCCATGGAGATGGCTGGTCTTGCAGTTGTACTTCTGCTGGTGGAACCTCACCTGCACTGACTAACTCTGATCAAAGCCAGCCCACACCACAACATCATAGATGCTGCATTCTGGTCCTTCATTCTTCTGGAGCGAGCTTCACCTGACAGTTCGGAATGGACTGTTCCCATCAGGAGCATGGTCGATACTAAGTGTCATTCTGTCCATCACCTTACTGCAGTTGCAGTTCTCCTCCTCCATTGACACTGGCTATGATTCTGATAATGCTGGCAAGCTTAGGTCTCAGACCAGAAGCCTGCGCAATGCAGCTTTTGGGGCCTCCTAGAGAGGAAAGTGCTTCCTTTCCAGTTGTGGTTCGGAGAGATGCAGAGGTCCTGGAACTGCCTCTCCTCACTGAAGAGTTTAAGGTTAATCTCCTCACAGATATTTTGCAGCTGAGCCATCAGTATCTGAGTCTTTGTTGCCTTTCTTTGATGACCTGACTGACCTAGTCCTAGCTGTCATTTTCTACACTGACTATGAGTTGTGCATTGCAGGACGTTACATCCTATGGCAGATGATCCAAAACGTTTCAAGCAACATGCAACCCCAGGGAGCTTTGTAGTGAAGGCCTCAACAAGCAAAGTAACCCTGAATTATTTTCCCATTCTCCACTGGACAGAGAATCAAAAAGTGTTGATGCTGATGATAAAGGGCCTCATTACAACCCTGGCGATCAAAGACCGCCAGGGTTGTTTTGGCGATTGTACCACCAACAGGCTGGTGGTACAATCTGCCTTATTACGACTGCGGTGGTAGCGCCGCGGTCGCACCGCCGGGACTGCCGGTTTCCCATCATGGTTGTCCCGGCGGTTTTAATCCGCCAGCGCTGCCCAGGGGATTACGACTCCCCTTCCCGCCAACCTGTCCATGGCAGTAGAGACCGCCATGGAAAGGCTGGCGGGAAGCGGAGTGCGGGGCCCCTGCACTGCCCATGCACTGGGCATGGGCAGTGCAGGGGTCCCCAGGCACAGCCCCACCCTGTTTTTCACTGTCTGCACAGCAGACAGTGAAAAGCGTGACAGGTGCAGCTGCACCCGTTGCACAGCCGCAATACCACCGGCTCCATTAGGAGCCGGCTCCGGTGTTACAGCCAACAGCCCCGCTGGGCCGGCGGGGATGTCGTATTGCGGCCAGATAGGCGGCCGCTCAGCGGTCCAACCTTGACGGGCAGCCTCCGCCACCCGCCAAGGTTCTAATGAGGCCCTCAGTCTTTTCTTCTGCCACTTTGACATTCCGTTCTCTGAATGCAGTTTATCTCCTGGTTCTTTACCTTCACTCCCTTTGGAACATGGCACATGAGGTGTTGCTCAGCTTGCCTGAGAACGTGTTGTGCCTTCGCTCAGACACTAAATGATGGCCAGGATGCTCAAAGTATATTTTTTATGCCTGGATTGAACAGTACTGATTCTGTTACATGTGTGTCCTGCTTAGATGTAATCAGACCCATACTGGGTGACCATTGGTTAGACACAGGCAATTAGGCTCGTCCGATATGGTTGAGGTAGTTTGCCACTGGTGCCTTGAGGTCGGCCTTACTGAGGCTCTGCAGATTGAGCCGAAAACAACCCTTTTGACACTTCGTTCTCAGGGTTGTGAGGTTAAGCTGTCACAGGCTTCTCAGTGAGGTACTGTGGAGGGCTGGGAGATGGGCAAGAGCTCAGACCTAAATAGCCACAACATAATGTCCAGCCGAGAGTTTATCTTTAGGGAAAAAGAAAGTAATTTAATCGCACTGCCAAACTAAATAAATCACAACATGACAACAGAATAGTACAGGATAGCATTCAGTTGCATCGATCAGTGAAGCGTTACACCCTCCTTCTCTCAAGTGTGCTTCTCTTTCCTGCTGTGGTTCAGTTTCTCTTTCTCTTGTTGAAAATGCTGTATAGTATAGGCAAGAATTAAGCACAAGTGCAAAGAACTGAAAGCAGTTTCACTTGATAGTGGTGTAACTTGGTTCAGTGTCATTCTCAACCCTTGTTACAAAGTCTTTATTTCATCCAACGGTCTTTCCTGCATGTGTTAGGCTTTGTCCAGGTATGCAGCTTAAGCCCTGTGTTACCTGCTCTTCGTTGTGTTGCAGTTCAGACTGTATGGTGGGTGTGGGATGGGTTTCCACCCTTACGCCCCGGTCCTTTCTTGTGCGGGTTGCTGCCTCTTACTGATATTGGTTCACTGAGTGGACTCGCTGGACAGGTGTGTCTGGTCACACCAATCTTTGGCTGGGGTGGCCCTCGTATCTAGCTGCAGACCAGTGATCAAATGTAGCAGTTGCAGCCAAACGTCTTTACAATGATAGCTTTAAATGTCTTTGCCAGCAGCCAAAATACCAATATCTGAAGCTTGTGGCAGACTGCCGCGTAAGAGAATGCCCACTCATGGACAGTTGTGATACAGTTCAGTCTGTAAATGTGCACCAAGACCATGGAGACACTTTTGCAGCACGGGGTCACTCCTGGCTCGCTTTCTTTGTTCATTGGCTTCCTCTAGGTGCTCCATACATCGAGAACAAACTGTGCCTCTTCTCCTGGACAGTCTTCTGCAGGGCCAGGCACAATTCCTTTGTCTGAGCAGGCAGGCATGCTTCTAGGATCTTGAATACTTCTAGGTAGATCCTCAGCTCTGGGAGGAGAAAGTGCAGACTTCAAGTTATGTCCTCTCACCTCTTGAGCACTGTCTATCATGCAGACAGCAGTTCTAGTTGCACAGCAGTTCTTCGAGACCACTGTGAATCACTTCCTTTCTTGGGCAAGAAAGAACTTGGGACTGGAACAAAATGGAATAGTTTGGATCACACTTGTATATACATTTTCCTAATAGGGTATGTGGATCCACTGCTTAGGTTTTCTGAACTGGTTTTGGTTGGTTTTCTAACAAATGTAATTTCCAGTCTGCTTTCGAGGCACAGGTAAAGACTGTTTTTCTAGTACTAAAAGTCTTTCAAATACAAATTAAAGAAAAGGATCTATGAGTACACCCGGGCAATATGATAGCAATTTTTGATTTGAATAAACATGGGGGAACAAAATCAGACATCCTGTCGTCAAAACTAGCGCATGAGATATTGAAATAAACAATAAAGACCAATTTGATAGTCAAAGCAACCCACTAACAGAACAGGTAAATGTAGAAAAAAGACAAGCCTAAACCAGAAAGTGAGCATATCTCACAAGAGGGAGGTCAATCAGGAAATTGTAGAAGAGGTTGGGAGGTCAGGAGATCTTTTTGCAACTGTAGAAAATGCAACATACCACAACCTTGGCATTTAGGTTTCACCACTCACCTTCCCTGGGAAACACACTGTATGAATTGGTTACGGATATTTACCTGTACTTCACAACCACTTCTCCCCTAATTATGCTGTTGCCCAAAGTGATCAGCAAATGCAAGGTACCAGAGATGCAAATTATTCTAATACTCCAAAGTGGGTAATACATTTGCAGTTCTCACACCTAATTAAAGTATCCAAGGCACACTTAAAAGGTTGTCACAGTTCACAAACATACTAATGATCCAAGGGGGTAAACTATCCCTTATCTGCTACCCTGGTGGCATTGCTCATGGAGACAGTTTGCACACCTGTATCTCACTTCGCAATCATTAAGGAGGCAAATGACTGGCCACACACAAATGTTATGCTACTAAATGATTTCGATTTCTTAACTTGAACTAGTAGCAGGGATCTAGAGACCGTACAAGTAGCGAGAACAATACTGTACACTACTTACTACACCTATTAAATTTCAAACTGGCATATGCATTGCTAAGGGTTCACCTATCAGTGATGATAGAATACAGAAGGGAGCAGGATTACAAACAACTTTTCAAAATGCTAGCTATCAGAAGATTTCAGGAATGGGATATAAAATCTTTCTTCTCAAGATCAACCAGTGTATATCTTAAAAATAATTATAACACAACTATTAAAACTATCTTGTAAACCACTGCAGAAAGATCTAAACCGCATAACCTTACAAACAGCCTTTTGGTAGCAATCACATTGCCAAGAAATGCAAGTGAGATACATGTATTGCTGTGCAGGAACCTTGGGCCAGATGTAGCAAGGATTTAGCGAGTTGCAAACGGCGAAAATCGCCGTTTGCGAGTCGCTAAAGTCACCTTGCTATGTAGAAATGCATTTTGCGAGTCGGAACCGACTCGCAAAATGCATTTCCGACTCGCAAATAGGAAGGGGTGTTCCCTTCCTATTTGCGACTCGCAGTGCTATGCATTTTCATTTGCGACCGCGATTGCGGTCGCAAATTAAAGGGCAGTTACCATCCACTTGAAGTTGATGGTAACCCAGTAGCAAACTGGAAGGGGTCCCCATGGGACCCTTTCCCCTTTGTGTCTGAAAAAAATAATAATTTTTCAGAGCAGGCAGTGGTCCAAGGGACCTGCCCTGAAAAATACCGAAACTAAAGGTTTCGGTTTTTTTTCAAAGTGCAGCTCGTTTTCCTTTAAGGAAAACGGGCTACACTTTGAAAAAAAAAAACTGCTTTATTTAAAAGCAGTCACGGACATGGTGGTCTGCTGTCTCCAGCAGGCCACCATCCCCGTGAGTGCCCTGAATGGCTATGGGGTCGCAAATTGCGACCCACCTCATTAATATTAATGAGGTGGGTCTTTGCGACCCCATAGCGACTCGCAGAAGGTGTCTGAGACACCTTTCTGCATTCCAAATTGCGAGTTGCAATTTGCGAGTCGCTGGGACTCGCAAATTGCAACTCGCAATTTGGAATCTTCCTACATCTGGCCCCTTGTTTCCAAGTGCATAAAGATAAGATAGCCGAACAACTAACCCAAGAGTCATTCTAAGGTAGTATCCAGGTTTCACGATCCAATTGTCTACCTTTTTCCAAACTCGCCAACAGAAAATGCACTGAACACTCCAGAGGTCAGGAAGGCCATCACATATTATGTACGGGTTACAAAATACACTTGAAAGACAAAGCAGCTTTTTTGTGGAGTGTATACCACAAGCAGAATGACCATCTTTGTCAAAGGTTTCTATAGCCAGACGGAAAGTGCTGTATAGTGGAAGGAGGAAGAAGACAAAGGCGCGTGTGGCGCAGATATTCATGCATGGTATAACTAACAGGTGGAACTGCTCATGGCAGAATAATACAAACATTTGAATCTAGATGAATTTTACACTGCAAAACTATTGTTACAGTTAAGGAACTAGGGGCCAGATGTAGCAAAGCGTTTGCGAGTCGCAAACGGCGAAAAACGCCGTTTGCGAGGCGCAAAAGCCTCACCGGTATGCAGAAATGCATTTTGCGAGTCGGATCCGACTCGCAAAATGCATTTCCGACTCGCAAATAGGAAGGGGTGTTCCCTTCCTATTTGCGACTCGCAATTCAATTCCATTTGCGACCGCGAAAGCTGTCGCAAATGGAATCACAGTTACCATCCACTTGAAGTGGATGGTAACCCAGCCGCAAATGGGAAGGGGTCCCCATGGGAACCCTTCCCCTTTGTGAATGGAGAAAAAAATATTTTTTCAGAGCAGGCAGTGGTCCCATGGACCACTACCTGCGCTGAAAAAATCCGAAACTAAAGGTTTCGTTTTTTTATTTCAAAGTGCAGCTCGTTTTCCTGTAAGGAAAACGGGCTGCACTTAGAAAAAAAAAACTGCTTTATTAAAAAGCAGTCATGGACATGGTGGTCTGCTGTCTCCAGCAGGCCACCATCCCCGTGAGTGCCCATACTCGCAATGGGGTCGCAAACTGCCACCCACCTCATTAATATTAATGAGGTGGGTCTTTGCGACCCCATTGCGAGTTGCAGAAGGTGTCTGAGACACCTTTCTGCATACCAAATTGCGACTTGCAATTTGCGAGTCGCAGGGACTCGCAAATTGCAAGTCGCAATTTGTTTTTTTTGCTACATCTGACCCTAGGTTTTCACTTACCTTTGGTAACTCTTTTTAGTGTATACTCAATCTAACCTCAGATCCCTCATTCCCCTTCTCCCGTTTTTGTGGAGTATACTGTCTGGTAGTAATAAAGCCCTAAGTTAGCTGTCGCACATTCCATTCTTTTAGCTATGCTTGCGTTCTTGGGTGTGGAATGTCTGATGGTTAAACTGTTGTCAGTGCCCAGATGTGGTGCCTTTATTCAGCTCCATGTCATCATCTCTGGAAATGGGATGGAAGTAAATAGCGAACACTTATTGGTTCTCAGGAGCTGTTTCAAGAATTTAGAGAACCCGTCTGCTGCCTGGGATGATTCACAAGGTGCGGAATCTGACTAGAAAACGTATCCACCAGAATTGACATTACCAGAAGGTATTCCTTAGGTTGGCCTCGCCAAGGACACTGGTGAATGGAGTGTGAGCTCGCAAATCCAATTGGTGGTAAAGTGGTCAAATAAAAATTCAGTGGACTAGGACTTGATAAATTATAACAATACTTAGTTTTTATGGTGAGCCAGCTGCTATTTCATGTGTTTCAAGCTGGACAACTTTACATTCAGAAACTGTTATGCTGGTGAAGGTAACAGGAGGAATACACGTGAGATGCTATTTTGTCGAGTGCTTTGGGATTTCTGGCTGAAGCTACGTGGTCCATGTAGAGGGCAGAGAGCTTGACAGTGTCCTTGGGATCAGTACAGGTTTCATTGATAGCAATGAAGTTCCGGGGTTTGTGGTGAAGTGATAAGTGGTTGTTGTTAATGGTTGTCATACTGTAGACAGAATAGTTCTATAGGCAGAAGTAAACCGTCTCAGTTGCCATTATTAATGCTGAGGTCTTTTTTCTTTTCAAGTTAAGTGAAACAAGCTGTGGGCGGCTACTATCGGTGTGAGGTAGTATGAATGCGGGGCCGAGGTCTGAGAAGGTGAGAGTCCGTGAATCACGTTTTGCCAAAGAAGCCATTCACGATTTTTGAGCTGAGGCAAAGGAGTGTGGATGAGAGGTATTTAGGGAAAGCGTGGTGTCAAGAGCACATAAGTGAGTGAGATGGAAAAAGTGATGGGGGTTTTCCATCACTTCAATATGTCAGAGATACAGTTCCCTACATATGACTAATGCAAGGGGGTATTGTGTATTTTGATGCAACAGCACATTTGCAACTCAAATGCATAGTGATTGCGTATTTATGTTGCTCACTCCCTTCCTCGCTGCTTGGCAATAGTAGCTGTCCGGCGGTAAGGTTGGTAGTCTACCTGTTTAGGTTTTGTAGTACAGATGATACAGGTCTCATCTCCAGGCTTTTCTTAACAGTACCATGTTCCTCTTCCTGTGTTGTAGATTACCCGTGCACAGTACCAGAACGGATTGATGGCCTCCCGTTTGGACAGCAGTCCTCAGTCTCCCGAGTGCGGGCCTCCAAAAATTGACACCAGCTTGTCCGAAAAAATTGACACTCCAGATGACGAGACCACTAGTCTCCTCAATGACACGAACTGTGTGCATCGGCAACCTCAGCCGCACAGTCTGCACGAAAACTCTGTCTGACAAGAATGTGGGCTCGGCTGAACTGTCTGCTGGGAAGGGCACTGGAAGGGTAGACTGCACCATACGTCAAAGAGGAAACATGAGAGGGCATACTGTGGCTTCTGCTGGGCTGCACTGTCCACAGGTGACAACACCAAATGAGGTGGGTGCTCTACTTGTCTACCTCATTGGATACAGGTGAAGACATACGACCTTGTCTGCTAGAGGAGATACCGGATGGGAGGCATGCTGCACCATATGCTCAGAAGGGGGTAGTGCTGTTTGCTTGGATTGATAAAAGAGAGTGTGCAGCCAGTAGTCTACCTAGACGGACGCTAGAAGGGGCAGGTTCAACCAGCTGCTGGAGAAGACATGAGGCGAGGTGAAGTTCTGCTAACCCACTGGCTGCAACCACTTCTGGAAAACTGCCGGAGGCATTGGGGAGCAAGACCAGCTGCCTGGTGTGAAATTACTACTTGGACAAATGGACGCAAAGGGAATAACTGATGGACTCCTTCTATTGGGCCAGGTCAATAGGACTGAAGCATCCCAAGCCCCACATGTGTTAATGTTTTATATTTGTGATGTAATTTATAGAAGTGGGATGTTCTTTGTTCGAACGGTTAGGTTTTGGCTTTTGCTCAAACTCATTTTTCTTTTCTAGGGAAGGGACTTTTTTTTTCTAAATTCAACGAAGGCAAGCAACAACCCAAAAAAAATGCTTCACAAAGAGGAGCAGCGCACAGGATATTGGATTCGCCAAAGGGGCCAGTGCCTGGCTGTTCATTTGAGCAGACTCTTGTAATTTCACTGAGGCCTGTGCATCTATAATTTGTGTTGATGGTGAGGTATCACACATGACTACCACTTTGCACGCAGGAAGTAATGACTACCACATACATGCAGGTGATAATACAAGCCATAGGATGCACAGGCCCTCAACAGCTCCAGTTGTGCAGAAAGTAATTGTAGCTGCACACGCAAACCACTGCAGGCACAGGTTGTCACAGCATCTGCACAAGCTTTCATAGCTGTCCATGCAGGTAGTATCAACTATAGACCATAAAGCATTCTCTGTCTTTATGGTTCTCGTTTTATTTCTTGCTCTCTTATACTCTCTCTCTCTCTCTCTCTAGCTTCTCGTAGGCAGTGACAGCAGCCTCACATACAGGCTAACAAAGCAAGCACAACGACAGTGAGACCCTCAACATAAATACATTATAGTTTTAGTGAGTGTCTTGGACTTCTGGCAATGCACCACTAAGACTCCAGCTACAAGGTTAACTGGGAGCTGGATATCTAGGAATGGGAATTTAAGGTGATAAATGTGTGCTTTCGACCAGCTGGTGCTCTGCCCTGAAGTAGGCTGTTGTATCAAAGTCTCAGGAAACAGTATGGATTTTTATCTAGTGTCTGGACTCAGGGTCTTTCAGCAGTCTGGTACGTGATGGCTCAAGTGCCACCAATCCTCTTGCCTACGAGTGCTAGATGTTGGCTATATGTTGCTGTCCGTCTATGGTGTTTCTCACTTTCCTTAAGTCTTTCTCTTTGCTTCTCTGTGTTGACGTACACTTGTGCTATTTGCATGACGCCATAGGCACCTGCTAGCCTGCTAAAGATTCGGCTTTCCTCAGTAGTTTTGTGTTTGATATATATATATTTTTATAAAATAACCCTTCACACCGTTGCGTCATTCTTCAGATCACACAAGTCTTCCATTCCGTCCCTATACCTTTCTTGCAGTTTATAGTTGACACGAAGTAGAAGTAGGATAGGCGGACATTCCGTCCCTATACCTTTCTTGCAGTTTATAGTTGACATGAAGTAGAAGTAGGCTAGGTGGTGTTTGGCGTGCCAGGTGCACAATTCCTTCTTTACTTTCCTGTATTTTCTGTGGATGATAAGCTTCATTTGTGAAGACATATGCCTCCAAGAACTGCCTTGCATTTCTCAATTGCATGCCCATTTTTATTGTTATGATAATCAGTGGTACTTAAGATTTTTTTGCTGCATCAAATGGGAATGGGATGGGAAGCTCACATGCTGCTGGGAAGCTAGTCTAGTGATCTTGAGTCCTCTGTAAAGTCGACAATCATGTGTTGTGCGCACTCTGAGCAACAAGTCTGCCTTTTGGGACGTAAGCACTGTCCCTGAGCTGTGGACCTGTTGGGACCACCTAGACATGATATCTGGGGCCCCCAGAATAGGCTCTCTTACCGCAGGATGGTTAATCGGGAGAGAAAAAGCAAGCAACGTGTATTTATTTTATGTACGATTTGATTTGTATATTTTTAAGAATTTATATACTTTCTGTTATTTTATTTGTTTTTGGTGGTGTTTGTTCTGTCCTATCACCAGTGGTGAGGTGGAGGGGAGTGAGTTCCTCATTTCCATTGGTTACCATAAGGCACTTCGCCTGACGAGGAAAAGCACTTCGGGCTGCAGATTTCTCTACCTTTCTGTTGGTATTCTGAGCCTGACAACCAGAGTCGGAGGAGTGTTCCCTGCACCTACTATCAGCTAATTGGGAAGCATACCTGTGGAATATGTTCCTTCTATGCACACAAGAAAGAAAATGTTAAATAAAATATATATATATATATATAAATTATAAATAATGTAAATGGAAAACGAGCTGCAGAGTTTAATAAAGAAAAAACATCTGAGTGGAAATAAACTGTTTAAAAAATGTTTTTGCCTCTCAAAACATCTTTTGTTTATTTGAAAGTGTAGGAAACATTGAAAGTACTTTGTGTATGTCACAGGTCTTCTGATTTACACTGCAGCCTTTCTTTACGTTTCGATTCTTTAGGGGGAAAGGATGAAATGTACCACATATATAGCCGGATTTGCCTTTTAAGGAAGACCTCTCTCATTTCAAAACCTACGTTTATACGAATTTTACTTTTCTTTCATAAAAATCTATTCTTCCAACTGCTTATTGCTAGGAACTTATTTTATGTTTTCATGAGTGAAGTAGGGGAGCTGGTTAAATACTGGCATGCTCGAGTGCCCACCCTCCTACAATAGCTCTACAAACTACATTCATATATACTGTTGTTGTAAATATTAAATGGATGATACTGTGAGAATTCAAACTAGTCATCTGCAAGGAACACTTGAATAGTTGTGTTAGGTTGTAGGATCCCTCTGTTTCAGCGGTGTTGCAGTATTTCAACCCTGGAATTTAACATCCACATGTATTACAATAGTGTAACCTTGTGTTTACAGCATATGTTGTTATAAGTCAGGTGTTGTGCACTCTCATACCTTGCCCTCTGTTGATGAACTTGATTTTCCACTTAAAGAGTGACTTGTGACAACCCAAACTATGCAAGAATGTCAAACTCAGCTACTGCTACGAAAGACATTTGATCAACGTGTCTATAACTGTAGAATCCTAAAGATTTCATACTCGCTTTCCCGGTCTTTATGGTGTGAAGGATGAAAGTTCTGATTTTTCTCTCTTATGCAAAGTTGCTACAACTGCATTCCTCGAGATCACAATGAAGAAAGCTGTTTGGTTTGTCAGCAATAGAAGTGTAAACTGTCTATTCATAACTTTTGTGCTCATGCTATGCTCATCTATGAGCACGTAATCATGGATTTGAGAGACCTTGAAGCTTCCGGGCTTTTAGAGGACAATAATGCCAGTGGGGACTCCTATAGACCTAGAGGAAGAAGCACAATTTTAACATAACGGATTCCCACTAGAATTTGTTACGGCACTGAAACAGATCCACAGAGGCACAGAGACTCCATATTACGTTATAAAACAAGTGCCACCTGCGCCCAGGGATCAACTAGAACACATGAGATGCTGAGCAGGCTGACTTCAATTCTCGTCTGTGGACCCCGGGTTTGTCTGAAAGCCTGCCTCAAAACAGAAGAAGGTGTGGTTACATCAAAATACAAGGAGAGTTGACTCTGATAGTCCCTCCAATGCCACAAGAGAAGCGGACTTTAAACTCTGAATCTGAAGACACTTTTCCTTAAGTTGCTGCTTGGATTGGACTGACTGTCAACGGCAAACTCATCCTCCAGCCCAAAAAGAGTCAGAGTTTAACATGTATGATTCTTCAGCGCCCTCAAGTAGTAGCACAACAGATATTCAGGAATTCAAGACCCTGAAACAAGAAAAATGAGAATGGATGTAGGCCCATAGACCAGTGGCGGCCGGCAGCTTTAGGAGGGCAGGGGGCAGGCCACACACACACTCATTCTTTCACACACAGACACGCACGCACGCACGCACATCCATTAACACTCATACCGTTCAAACATGCACGCACCAAACATTCATTTTAAAACATCACACACACTCATTCTTTCACACACGCACGCACATCCATTAACAACATTCATACCATTCAAACATGCTCGCACCAAACATTCAATTTGAAACATCACACACACACACACACACACACACTTACCTTCGGCCTCCAGGTCCCAGGAGGGTTGGGACTGCTGCCTTCCCTCATTGGCTGACCTCAGGTTAGCCAATGAGGGAAGGCAGCAGTCCCAGCCTCGTCACAGAGTGGGATGGGGTCAGTGAGACTGCTGACCCCACCCCACTCTGTGACGAAGTGTCACTGATTGACACTCGCCCTGGGAACTTCAGGGCTTAAACTGAAGCGCCCAGGGAGAGTGTCAATTGGTGACGCTTTCCTCGTCACCCGGGGAGGGCCGAAGAGGTCACGCCCATAGGAGCTGTGATCTCCTCAGCCCAGCAAAGTTCAGCTCAGGCAGCCGGGAGTCAGTGCAAATTGCGCATGTCTGCTCCTGTCTGCCTGACCTGAACATGAAGAGTGTCTGTCAGGCTGACCTTTGTTCAGCCTGACAGACACTCTTCATGGGGGGCAAGAGGTGGGGGGCGTGGCCCCTCCGCCCTAAAGGACGGGCTGCCACTGCCATAGACATATCAATCAGTCCTTCCTCGTAGTGTCCTTACACAATTATGACATTTATAAACATTTGACGGTCACTGAAACAGGCAGGCAGGCACTAGTCCAGCAGCAACTTACACCAGAGGATCCTGTACTGTATTCATCTATGCCACATGCAGAAACAGATGAAAGGAAGACAAGGGCCAGCTGTGTGAAGATTTTGCCCCATGTTCGAAACATTTATTGAAAAACATATTCAGTAGGGTCAGCAAATGAGAAACCCTTTACGGGGTATTCTATTAAAGATTGACCTCTAGGTGACACTTGAGCGACCAATGCAGTTATTTAATGTGCTGCATTCAAATGTAGGGTCACCATGGTCGTAGAACAGGGGACAGACTTTTTACTCATTGAAACATTGTCAAAAACGGAGAGAGGATTCAATTAGATACACAGGTTGAAAAAGCTGTTTTTTAAAAATGGCCGAACATGTGTAAAATCAAGTAAAGACCCAGAGGATAACACCCAAAGTTGAATGCAAGTACAAAGAAGGACCTCAGGATGCTCTTCACATTTGAGGACATGCATCTCCAGACTCTTTGGTGGTGCACACAGCCAGAAGGAGTTCCATTGAGATAGTTGCTGCTGATGGGCCACCTCCGAACCAATAAAACCAAATGCCAGTATTGTTCATAAAACATACTTTGGTAGTCTATTTTGAAATGGCTGATCACCATACTGACCTCTTTATTCTGTGGCAAACTACTGGCAAACAACACACTCCAAACCTTCTTTCCTCAAACATTCCTCTGATCGTGTTTTGCTCGACACATTGAGTGCAATTCATGTGCATCACCAATAGCATCCTGTGGGTGCACTAGCTGAATGCTGTATTTTTATAAGTATCTTTATGTTTGACCGCCTCATATTTTTAAGTTGCCATATTTTGTTGGAATTTTGGACATCTAAACCAACCATTGTTAACACTTTCTAAATGTTCATATTTGTGTAATATTTGTGTAATTTCAATACTGAGGAGCTTATCTGATGTCTGACAGATGAACAAAGCAATCAGATGTTTTGTCTTTGGTTAGTAATTATTTAGACAGTTTTAAAAAAGTTTTTGTGCAGTTGCCTCTCATAAAATTCAGTTGCTGAAGAGGTTCAGGAACTGGAGCAGCAAGTGGAGGCTTTAGTGAGGTGATCCTGTGCATTTTCGGCACTTTATCAGTTCCCTTTGTAGCGCCTTTAGGTCCCAAGTGTCTGCAAGGGCCTCCAGTCGGGCTTCAGCTGGTGGGCCCACCCTTGGTCCCATTCGAGCCTATTGCACCTGCATCAGACTCCAGTGCAAGCTTCAGTTCCTGAGACCAACTTGCTATGGTATTAACCTTTGCATTGATGCCATTGCCAGCACCGCTGACATTTGAGGATAATTTACACACGATTGTGCTTTCCAGCTCCGAGCAGAATCCATCACAATCTCGACCTAGGCCACGCCTGGTTGCCATTGGGCAATCCTGTTGATTCTGATACTTTGTCCTTACAACACAGTTAGGACTTTGCACTATCTTTCATCACTGATTCAGATTCAGACTATGACAGTTTTGATGGGGGAGATGTAGGAAAGTACCATCTTGGCATGTGTAGGAAGTTGGCTCTGTATGTGCTATTTCAAAGTAAGGAATAGCATGCACAGAGTCCAAGGGTTCCCCTTAGAGGTAAGATAGTGGTAAAAAGAGATAATACTAATGCTCTATTTTGTGGTAGTGTGGTCGAGCAGTAGGCTTATCCAAGGAGTAGTGTTAAGCATTTGTTGTACATACACATAGACAATAAATGAGGTACACACACTCAGAGACAAATCCAGCCAATAGGTTTTTATATAGAAAAATATCTTTTCTTAGTTTATTTTAAGAACCACAGGTTCAAATTCTACATGTAATATCTCATTCGAAAGGTATTGCAGGTAAGTACTTTAGGAACTTCAAATCATCAAAATTGCATGTATACTTTTCAAGTTATTCACAAATAGCTGTTTTAAAAGTGGACACTTAGTGCAATTTTCACAGTTCCTAGGGGAGGTAAGTATTTGTTAGGTTAACCAGGTAAGTAAGACACTTACAGGGCTTAGTTCTTGGTCCAAGGTAGCCCACCGTTGGGGGTTCAGAGCAACCCCAAAGTCACCACACCAGCAGCTCAGGGCCGGTCAGGTGCAGAGTTCAAAGTGGTGCCCAAAACACATAGGCTAGAATGGAGAGAAGGGGGTGCCCCGGTTCCGGTCTGCTTGCAGGTAAGTACCCGCGTCTTCGGAGGGCAGACCAGGGGGGTTTTGTAGGGCACCGGGGGGGACACAAGCCCACACAGAAATTTCACCCTCAGCAGCGCGGGGGCGGCCGGGTGCAGTGTAGAAACAAGCGTCGGGTTTGTAATGGAAGTCAATGAGAGATCTCGGGATCTCTTCAGCGCGGCAGGCAGGCAAGGGGGGGATTCCTCGGGGAAACCTCCACTTGGGCAAGGGAGAGGGACTCCTGGGGGTCACTTCTCCAGTGAAAGTCCGGTCCTTCAGGTCCTGGGGGCTGCGGGTGCAGGGTCTCTCCCAGGTGTCGGGACTTAGGATTCAAAGAGTCGCGGTCAGGGGAAGCCTCGGGATTCCCTCTGCAGGCGGCGCTGTGGGGGCTCAGGGGGGACAGGTTTTTGTACTCACAGTCTTAGAGTAGTCCTGGGGTCCCTCCTGAGGTTTTGGATCGCCACCAGCCGAGTCGGGGTCGCCGGGTGCAGTGTTGCAAGTCTCCCGCTTCTTGCGGGGAGCTTGCAGGGTTCTTTAAAGCTGCTGGAAACAAAGTTGCAGCTTTTCTTGGAGCAGGTCCGCTGTCCTCGGGAGTTTCTTGTCTTTTCGAAGCAGGGGCAGTCCTCAGAGGATGTCGAGGTCGCTGGTCCCTTTGGAAGGCGTCGCTGGAGCAGGATCTTTGGAAGGCAGGAGACAGGCCGGTGAGTTTCTGGAGCCAAGGCAGTTGTCGTCTTCTGGTCTTCCTCTGCAGGGGTTTTTCAGCTAGGCAGTCCTTCTTCTTGTAGTTGCAGGAATCTAATTTTCTAGGGTTCAGGGTAGCCCTTAAATACTAAATTTAAGGGCGTGTTTAGGTCTGGGGGGTTAGTAGCCAATGGCTACTAGCCCTGAGGGTGGGTACACCCTCTTGGTGCCTCCTCCCAAGGGGAGGGGGTCACAATCCTAACCCTATTGGGGGAATCCTCCATCTGCAAGATGGAGGATTTCTAAAAGTTAGAGTCACTTCAGCTCAGGACACCTTAGGGGCTGTCCTGACTGGCCAGTGACTCCTCCTTGTTTTTCTCATTATTTTCTCCGGCCTTGCCGCCAAAAGTGGGGCCTGGCCGGAGGGGGCGGGCAACTCCACTAGCTGGAGTGTCCTGCTGGGTTGGCACAAAGGAGGTGAGCCTTTGAGGCTCACCGCCAGGTGTGACAATTCCTGCCTGGGGGAGGTGTTAGCATCTCCACCCAGTGCAGGCTTTGTTACTGGCCTCAGAGTGACAAAGGCACTCTCCCCATGGGGCCAGCAACATGTCTCGGTTTGTGGCAGGCTGCTAAAACTAGTCAGCCTACACAGATAGTCGGTTAAGTTTCAGGGGGCACCTCTAAGGTGCCCTCTGGGGTGTATTTTACAATAAAATGTACACTGGCATCAGTGTGCATTTATTGTGCTGAGAAGTTTGATACCAAACTTCCCAGTTTTCAGTGTAGCCATTATGGTGCTGTGGAGTTCGTGTAAAACAGACTCCCAGACCATATACTCTTATGGCTACCCTGCACTTACAATGTCTAAGGTTTTGTTTAGACACTGTAGGGGTACCATGCTCATGCACTGGTACCCTCACCTATGGTATAGTGCACCCTGCCTTAGGGCTGTAAGGCCTGCTAGAGGGGTGTCTTACCTATACTGCATAGGCAGTGAGAGGCTGGCATGGCACCCTGAGGGGAGTGCCATGTCGACTTACTCATTTTGTTCTCACTAGCACACACAGGCTTGTAAGCAGTGTGTCTGTGCTGAGTGAGGGGTCTCTAGGGTGGCATAAGACATGCTGCAGCCCTTAGAGACCTTCCTTGGCATCAGGGCCCTTGGTACTAGAAGTACCAGTTACAAGGGACTTATCTGAATGCCAGGGTGTGCCAATTGTGGATACAATGGTACATTTTAGGTGAAGGAACACTGGTGCTGGGGCCTGGTTAGCAGGGTCCCAGCACACTTCTCAGTCAAGTCAGCATCAGTATCAGGCAAAAAGTGGGGGGTAACTGCAACAGGGAGCCATTTCTTTACACAAGCCCCCCACAGGCCAGGAGACTCAGCCCAAGCTGGGAGAGTCTTCCTAGTCTGTCAGGCGAGGAAGAGTAGGAGAAATAGGCTGGTTAGTTGCAGGGCCTACTCTGCCTTACATCCTTCTGTTCAGGTCATTCCCTTTGGGGAACTGACCCACTTCCACAGTGATAGGACCTAGTCTGAATTGCCTCTTGTCTGCTTCTTCAATGTCTCCACCCATTCTTTTTATTTTGGGTTTAGAGGTATCCACCTCTGCTAATCTTATCTGAATGCCAGGGTGTGCCAATTGTGGATACAATGGTACATTTTAGGTGAAGGAACACTGGTGCTGGGGCCTGGTTAGCAGGGTCCCAGCACACTTCTCAGTCAAGTCAGCATCAGTATCAGGCAAAAAGTGGGGGGTAACTGCAACAGGGAGCCATTTCTTTACAGCATGTTATTCCCAATTTCTGCCTGTTGTCAGCATGTTTTGCTTGTCTCACTGGGACCCTGCTATCCAGGACCCCAGTGCTCACATTTTGTGACCTATGTGTGTGTTGTCAGTATGCCTAACTGTGTCACTGAAGTTCTGCTAACCAGAACTCTAGTCCTTATGCTCTCTCTACTTACCAAATTTGTCACTATAGTTTAGTGACTCCATATTCCAATTCCATTTGGCACACTGGACCCCCCTTATAAGTCCCTAGTGTATAGTACCTAGATACCCAGGGCATTGGGGTTCCAGGAGATCCTTATAGGCTGCAGCATTTATTTTGCCACCTATAAGGAGCTCAGACAAACCGTTCTTCAGTACTGCCATTGCAGCTTAAGTGAAATAGTGCCCACACTATTTCGAAGCCATTTTCACTGCACTTAAGTAACTTATAAGTCACCTTATACGCCTAACCTTCATTTACTGAAGGCTAGGTGCAAAGTATTATGTGTAAGGGCACCCTTGCAGCAGCACAGGTGCCCCCACATTGTCCAGGGCCAATTCCCCAGACTTTGTTAGTGCGGGGATACCAATAAAGGTGTGTATTACATATATGTCAATACAAATATGTAGCTTCACAAGGGTAACTCCGAATATGGCCATGTGAGGTGTCCAAGATCATGGAATTGTCCCCACACTCCAAATCTTGTATTGGGATGCCAATCCCATGCACCCTGGGGCCTCCACCATGGACCCCGGCACTGCCAAACCAGCTCTCTGAGGTTTTCACTGCAGCCCCAGCTGCTGCCACCTCACAGACAGGTTTTTGTCCTCCTGGGGACTGGGAAGCTCAATCCCAGGAAGGCAGAATAATGCATTTTCTTTGGGAGGAGGGTGTTAAACCCTCTGGAAATAGGTGTTACAGGCTTGGGAGGGGTAGCCTCCCAGAGCCTCTGGAAATGCTTTGAAGGGCACAGATGGTGCCCTCCTTACATAAGCCAGTCTACACCAGTTCAGGGACCCCCAGTCCCTGCTCTGGCACGAAACTGGACAAAGGATAGGGGAGTGACCACTCCCCTGTCCCATCACCACCCCAGGGGTGGTGCCCAGAGCTCCTCCAGTGTGTCCCTGGCATTAGCCATCTTGGATTCCAAGGTGTGAGGACACTCTGGAGACCTCTGTATGGCCAGTGCCAGCAGGTGACGTCAGAGACCCCACCTGATAGGTGAATACCTGCATAGGTATCCAATCCCCCTCTCAGGGCTATTTGGGGACTCTCCTCTGGGTGTTCCTCAGATTCAGCTTGCAAGACTCCTCCAGGAATCCTCTGCATCCTCTGCTTCAGCTTCTGACCGTCGGATCAACCGCAGACTGCTCCAGGAACCGCTGTAACTGCAACAAAGTATCCAGGATGACTCCTGTGACCTGCAACTTCAGCGCCAGCCAGCATTTGCAACAGTTTCTAAGGTGTGCTGCTCTGAAGACTGCCTGTCTTCATCCTGCACCAGAAGAACTGAAGAGTGAAGGAGTCACTTCCCTGCTTTTGCAGGCACCCTTCTGCGACAACAACCGGCACTCTGGGACTCCTCTCCTGACAACGAGCGTGCTCCCTGGAACACAGGTGATGGACCGACGTTACCCAGACTGTCCTAAGGTCCAGCAGTCCAAATTTGGTGGGGATAAGAGCTTGTCTCCCCGTGCTGTGACAGTATCCCTGTGCACCGCATCTTCTCCATCTCTTTGGGCTTCTGTGGCCTTCTTCCAAGAATGCTTTGTGCACAGTGTAGCCCAGGTCCCCAGCACTTTATCCTGCCATATACAAGTTGCTGAGTTGTTCTCCAGCAGAGTGGGGCTTCCTTTGTTGTGCTGCGACAACCGCACTTTACATCTTCTTTGTCCCGGTGTCCTGGGACTCCCGTGGGTGCTGCCTGGTCTTCTTTGGGCTCTCTGAAGTGCCCTCAGTCTGAGTTTGGACCCCCAGTACCCTCCTGGGTCCAGGCAGTCCCATTTTGATGCACACCACATGCTTGCGTGAACCAAGGCTTGTTGGCGGAATCCAGCGATGCAAACAGCCTACATCCAACAACTCGACGTGGGACATCTCCTGCACCAAGCAGGAACCCACAGCCATCTTCTTTGGTGCTCTTCTGTACTCTTCTTCTTACAGGAAAATCCACTTTTGCACCATCTACTAGGTTGACAGGGGCTCCTGTCCTTCCTGGACTCTTCTTGGACTTCTGGACTTGGTCTCCTCTCTCCACAGGTATTCAAGTCCAGGAATCCACCATTTGTTGATTGCAGTCTTGCTTGGTTCTTGCAAAATCTCTTATCACGACTTGTATTGTGTCCTGAGGAAACTTGCTGTACTTTACTCCTGCTTTCCTGGGCTCTGGGGTGGGGTACTTTACTTACCTTTGGTGGTTTCTTACACTCCCAGCACCCCTCTACACACTACACTTGCCTAGGGGGGAATTCGTGATTTGCATTCCACTATTTTAGTATATGGTTTGTGTTGCCCCTAGGCCCATTGCAATCTATTGTATTTTCTACTATTTGCACTATTCTGTGGCTGTTTACTTATCTGATTTTGGTTACTAGTTTATATATTATGTATAATACTTACCTCCAGAAGGAGTATTGCCTCGAAGATATTTTTGGCCTTGTGTCACTAAAATAAAGTACCTTTATTTGTGGTAACACTGAGTATTGTCTTTTATTGTGTATTAGTACTGTGTAACTATAGTGGTATTGCAGGAGCATTGCATTGTCTCCTAGTTCAGCCTAAGCTGCTCTGCTACAGCTACCTCTAGACAGCCTAAGCTGCAAGAACACTGCCTACATTTCACTAATAAGGGATAACTGGGCCTGGTATAAGGTTTAAGTACCTTAGGTACCCACTACAAACAAGGCCAGCATCCTACAGGAGATGATTTTGTTCCACAATGCTTGAAGAAAACTGAAAAGAAGAACTCCAAAATGCCAGTGGCCTGTATACTTCTCCAGCTACAGGCCTTGTTTCACCTCTTGGCCATGTCACTGAGGAAAGTGTCTTTTTCACTGTTGTTATGAAAAGAGAAGCTAAACTACTGGACCTGCAACTTCGCACTTTGAAGGTAATGAAACCCCTACAAGTAACCTCGTGGGAGAAACCATGTCAGGACCTCTTGCTAATAGGCAGGTCAGTCGGGTGCCATCACTATCACCCAGCACCAGGCGATCCAGCTTTTCCTACACAGCATCCTACGCCAGAGAGCCCTACCCTACCTCATCGTGAGTATAAAAGAATAGACACTTTTGACCAATTAATTTTTTCTTCTATGAGCCTTGCTCTGCATTCAGTGAATGCTAGCTATATGCTAGACCACTACTCCCATGTCCTATAGGACACAGTGGCTCAAGTACTGCCTGCAGTACCAAGTGACCTCACAGTGTCCTTCACCCAAACTATCCGAAATGGCTGCAGTGGAGCAATGTTTGTAATCCAGTCTGGTATGGACCCGTCAGACTCTTTGGGTCAAGCGATAGTTACAAGTGTGGCACTATGGGACCAAGCCTGGATGAGGTCTACAGGCTTCTCCAAGGATGTCCAGACATTTTGACGTTTCATTCAATGGCGCTTACCTGTTTGGTAACCAAGCAGATTTGGCCCTTGAGTGGCTTACGGAATCCAGGGTCACAGCACGTTCCTTGGGTAATTCTGCCCTAAAAGAAAATTCAGTAAAACAACTATCAAAGGCACCCTCACCTACCAGCCCCCAGGACCCCGCACTCACTTCATCTTCATTACCGCACCCCTCGCCATTGGCACCAAAGACTTCATACCCCTAGACAATCTCAACTTTCATCTTGATGACGCCAAAGACTCCAACTTCACAGACTTGCTTAAAAGTCTACAGATCATTGTTTTTTTTTTTGTTTTTTTTGTCCTCATACACCTCACCTGATAAGTCACACCTTATTTCCAGCAAGTTCTTACTTGTATCCAAAACCAAAGGTGGACATACCGCCCAAGGAGGACCCTGTATCACCTGCTCAGCCCACCTGGGGTACCCTCAGTGGCTGGCCCAGATGTAAGAAGGGGGGAGGATTTAAATCATCAGACAATGTGCCCCTACAGAGGGGGGGGGGGGGCATTCCAAAAGCAGAGCCCATAGTTTCCTTTTTTTCCTCCTCTGATCAGGACTGCTCACCTTAAGATCTAATTTAGCCGTTTTTACAAACATGTCCAGCCAGCTCCTATACAGTGGAGGGGCAGCCATCATCCACTTTAAACATATCTCCCTTCTAGCTAGCAAAATAGCAAAAACAAGAAATTCCTATTATTTCTCGACCACCATACCGAATTGCCGGGTTTGCCAAAAACAATTAGGGGGAGACTTACAGTCAGTTCCTTTCCTACCATCTGTGATAGCGCACCCGCCACTTCCGATCAAAAGGAGATGACTCCCGGGCACTCCAGGAACATATGAACATCTGCAGCCTTTGGAGCTCCACATTTGAGACACTTCACCCCTTCCCCTTTCTTTATCTTCGTAAGTTTGCTGGGGTGATATAGGCTCTATGTATCACATATAGATGGTTCTTTCTCAACGGGGCGGCCTTAACTACCTCAAAACACATTCTCATGGATTCTTGTCACCCGACTGCGCCATTTCTTTTGACATAGTGCCTTGCCACAGCTGCTCCGGCAACTTGAAATCTCCGTCCATCAGCTCCAAAATCTCCCAATACCACCTTGCAATCTTACAGCCATTGGGGGAGCCATTAAAAAGGTCTTTTGATAGAGGATTCTCCACTAAACAGTTTTGTCGAGTAGACTGTACCCAGGCAGCCAGTTGGAAATATTTAAATCTAGACAAAGTGCCTCCTGTCAGACCCCTCAGTTCTTCCCAGGAAAGTAACGTCGCATCCTGTATAAGATCACCGCAATATTCTAGACCAACCTCTCTTAACGGTTTGGCCAAAGCATCTTTCAAACATTCTGGAGTGCCTGGAGAATCCCAAATAGGGGCTAGCTGATTATAATAATCGATCTTTATAGTGGATTTCACCTGATACCAACACATTGCTGCCTCCCTCAGAACTTTGAATCTTATTTTCTTAAAACATTTTGGGTCTCCAAACTTAAAAAGAAACTGTTTTGCTGCCCCCTGAATATTAAGTGTCATTGCTTTAAACATTACACCTACGGCTGAATCATCCAGGGAGGTAAATAACAGTCTCGAGTTTCTCAGCAGAAAGGCCCAAGCGTATAACTTTAGGTCCGGCAATGATAAACCTCCCTTCTCTCTCCTCTTCTGCAGCTTTTTACACTCAATCCTGGGACTCTTGCATGCCCAAATAAAAGAAGTGATAGCCTATTGAAGTTTATTAAGATACCTACCATCCATTTGTAGCGGAATGGCATTTTGAATGAAGTTAATTTTTGGAAGAAGAAACATTTTGACCAGGTTTACCCTTCCCAATACTGTCAGCGGCAGGTAGGCCCAGCCCTTCATTAAATTGATACACTCTACAAACAGTGCTTCTTGGTTTTTCACTACTAATTTCTCAATATCATGTGTAATTAATAACCCTAAATAATGTATTTTAGCCTTCCCAATCCTGGTTCCATGCCATAATTTCAGACTTCTCTGAGTTAACCTGGTAGCCAGAGACAGACCCAAAATCCTCAGATAATCTTCGTAGGGCTGGGAGAGCGGTCGATAAGTCAACAGTGAATACCATTAAATCATTTGCATAAAGTGCAACTTTCCTCTCCCACTGCTCCCATTTTAAAGGAGCTATTTCAGAACGCTGTCTTATTCTCCGGGCAAAGGGTTCGATATACAGATCAAACAAGAGTGGAGACAGCGGGCACCCCTGCCTAGTTCCCCTCAATATCCTAAAAGAGTTTGTTAGTTTTCCATTAATTAAGATTCTAGCAGAGGGGTTATAGTAAATCCGTTTCATAGCTTTACAAAAATTATTCCCCAAATTATAACTATTCAAAATGTGAGCTAAATAACTCCAGTTGACCCTATCAAAAGCCTTTGTAGCATCCAAGGCTATAACCCCCAAGGGGATCCTATAAATAGTTGCCAGATCTGTTGCACCAATTAAGGTGTGCGTCAACTCATGTAAATACCTGCCCTTAACAAACCCCTTCTGATCCGTGTTAATTAGATCCTTTACCACCAGATTTAACCTACCTGAGAGAACCTTTGCAAACAACTTGTAATTTGAATTCAACAACAAAATGGGTCTATATGACTCACACCTATTCGGCTTTTTACCTGGTTTCAGAATCAGCGAAACGACTGCCTCATTCCAAGATGCCGGAATGGGGGAGTAATTCGTAAATACCTCGGAGAACAATTTTAACAGAAAGGGCATTAATACCTGCTCCAAGACCTTATACAATTCCCCCGGGAGACCATCTGGACCTGGGGCCTTACCCCCGTTACTTCCCCCTCAAAGTGGCTATGATTTCATCTGGGGTAATAGGCCTATTCAACCAAAGCTGCTGCTCCGAGGATATGCAGGGGAGAATATCTTCCCCCGGCCAAGTTTGAACAGCCCGTTTAGTGACCTCAACCTTTTCTGTAAAAAGGTCAGAAAAAAATTGTACAAAGGCCCCATTTATTTCCCCACTCTCTCTGGTCCTCTGCCCTTGCTCTACCTCAATTTCCTTAATGGAATTCCTTACTTGATCCTTTTTTGCTTTCCAAGCTAGTAGTTTCCCCGGGTTTTCCCCATATTCAAAATGTGCCAATTTACTCGCCTCCCATCGCTTCATAAGTCTTGCTTGCAAAAGAGCTTCCACTTGATGTTTCAAAACGTCCAATCTTTGCTGCCTTACCCGCTTCTCGTCTTCGTCTGTACTCATCAATAACTGTTCTCTACAAATCCTCATTTCTCTCTCCTAATGCTCCAACTCCTCCCTATACAGCTTATTCTTATAACTGGCAATGTTAATAAGAATCCCTCGTATCACCGCCTTATAGGTGTCCCAAACCACATAAAATGGGGCTGAACCCAGATTCACCTTAAAAAACTCCTCCGTTTCTAAACGCAGCCTGATTCCAACTTCTTCATCTAATAATAAAGAGCGGTCCAACAACTCACATCTCTCTCTTTTAATAGATTCATTTTTAATACAACTGCTCCATGATCTGACAAATGAGGGGGGAGATACACAATATTAACTATCGCACAGCGCCATGACTGATCCACCAAGAAATAATCAATACGTGAAGAGTGGTTATACTTATTATTATATGAAAAGCCTGTTGAGGTTCCACTCTATCTCTCCACCAATCCTCCAATGCCCTTTCCTTCATCATCCTTTTCAAAAACTGCTGATAATTTGAATTACTACTGATCTACGTTTAGTTGATCTATCCAACTTATTGTCTAATATTATGTTAAAATCTCTTGCCATTAACACTGGGTCTGAGAAATCCAACAACTGACAAAACAGCTTCTTAAGAGGCTCTGTATCATCACTATTGGGACCATAAAACCCAACCAAAGTAGCAGGTCTGCCAAGTAACTTAACTTTGATTATTACCCATCTCCCTGCGGTATCTACACTAGCCTTTAATATTACTGAATCGCACTGATGTTTAAACATTATTGCCACCCCGCTACTATGAGAGCCCTGTTCAGCGCATACACAACAGCGGACACACTTCTGTTTTCTAAACAAGGCTTTACATTCTTCACCAGTTAAATGCGTTTCTTGCAGTATCGAAACCTGAGCAGAAGAATCCCTCAGATAGTGTAAAATCCTGTTTCTCCTGCCTCTCACCCTCAAACCATTCACATTCCAAGAAAGTATTTGAAGTTTCCCCTGAGAGCAAACACCTTGGGCTGCCCCTTCCTTATACATCCCTTATGGACTGACTAATAAGCTGAGGTGTATAGGACTTTTTTCTTTTTGCCAATATTCCCCCCATCTGCTCCCCACCCTGTGCTCCCCTTTCCCCCCCTCTTGTGCCCCTCCTTGCCCTCCCAGGAAAGCCCCCCCTTCCCCACCCTGTGATCCCCTTACCCCCCCCTCGTGCCCCTCCTTCCCTTCCCAGGAGAACCCCCCCTTTGTTCAGATCCGTTACCCAATTTTGAAGCACCATTTGGCCAGAACATTGTTGTAGTTGGACTCTCGCACCTAGGCGAGATTGCTGGTTTAAGGAGGACAGTACTTTTGTTTGTAGGCGACTAGGCCAATCATACAACAAGTTGCAACTGTCGGCCCAACCTTCACGGCTCGTAAGCAGTACCTCACGAAAACTGCACTACAGCGAGCCCTAAACGCCCTGAACATTTTTAACAAGGCTAATCAGTTGCCGGTTAATCACAAAAAAACAAAAGTCCTTATATTCGGAAGGTATATGAACAAAACAATTACAACCTGGCAACTGGGAAGCCAGACCACCCAAACAGCCAGGAAATATAACTACTTGGGGGTGTGGTTATCAGAAAACAACACGGTAGGGGTACAGAAAAGCATAATCGGACATAAAGCTGCTGCCATCACATACGAACTTGCCAAATTGAATACCCAGCTCAGAAGCGCCTCAGCTACCCCAATATTGAGGGTAATAAAGGCGACCCTGCTTCCTGCTCTGCAGTATGGTTACCTGTCATTTCCGGGGTCCTTAGAATCCACCATCGAACAAGCTCATTGTAGAGCTTACTTAAAAAAATTCAACAACCAAAATATACCTGTCGCACTAGGCTCAGAGTGGAAATGGGCCTAATGTCACAGCAGATAGACTAAGTACACACGAAAGTACGGGGTTCTCTAGAAGCGGACGTCGCGGATATTAGCGTAGTCCTAGGTTGAATGTATTCCTATTTGGAAGGGTAACGTCAGTGGAATGTCAGTTGGAAATTACCGAGTGGGACAGCGAGGGGTGGGAAGAAGGGAATTTCCTTTTACGGACTAGGTGGTCTCACACACTATATAGTGTCATGCTTCATCATTTGACCACCTAGACCCACCCAGGTAGGACAGTGCCACCTGGGCGGACTCAACCTCACTGTTAAAGGAACAGGAGGGAGTGCGTAAATAAACTTGTTTCTGGAAAGATCGGGATCCAGCTAATCTACTGAAAAACTAAAAACACCTAAGCAGACACCTGTGAAGAGCAACAAATTTAATGGTGGTGTCTGTCTGGTGTAGTTAAAAAGGGGGGTTGGGACACCTCTGTGAGGACAAGGACTCACAGGGTCACCTAACTAATTACTAGCCAACATGTTTCTGCCCTCAAAAATGAGCCAATGAAGGTCTCGGGGCATTCGTCAGGGCCTAGGATCCCTACGTCTCACGTTGGAGGAAAATACTCTATGGGGAAATCAAAGAGTGAGAAAATGAAAAAAGAATGATCTACATTACCCAAGGAATTACCTTGAGGCGGCCTATGGGGAGAAAAACAATTAATTAGCACTCTGGTGGCACACAGCACTGCAAAACCAACCAACTACACACGTGTCAAGGGGATGCATTCATGCACGAAACACATATGTTCAAAAAAAGGTAAAATACATGCGTGGAGTGACTGAGTGGGTATATCTACACAAGTGGACAGTCCTATCACTGCAGGGAATTATAGTTCTTACCCTTTTCTTAGAGGCAGCTAGCCTCTGGTATCCAGGAGGGGGAGTGTCCCCTTATAGTCACACACTAAGGGATAGAGCTGAACATAAAGACGAAGTGAGGAGAGGAACAGAAGTAGGCAGAATAGATACAGAGGGAGCGATAGGGGGGGGGGAAAAACAAGTTCCCAGTAGGAACCCACTATTGCTGGTAGAAAAATACTGGTTAAGAGAAACCGAAGTGACTATAGACAAAAAAAGTAAGATTAAAAGCAATAAGGGCTTATCTGTGTTGCCTGTGATCCGGTATGCCACTCACTACATCAAAGGGGACGCTCGCCGTGCGCCTACTTCGTCCTCTCCTTGGACCGCTTGTGACAAGTGGCTGAGGGAGAACGGTCTATTTATGGCTGTAAGAAATTCCAGGTGCGCCCTGTTAGCGCGTAAATTGGAGTTCAATTAATGTTCATCACCGCCGCGGGCCTCTTTGCGTTACTAGCCTCGATATGATTGCCGTAATGGCGGGCGCACCGGCCGAGACGGGGCGCCGGCATGAATGTGATCGAGTTCAAAGGCGGGCCTCTTTAGGTTGATGGCGCGATGTACTTTGCCGCACCCGCAAATACACAAATGTATAGAGATGAGTGCGAACGTCTGTTGGGTAACACCCACCATTATAAACGCTTATCTCGAGACCCCACACCTGATATTCAAGATGAAATCTCCTTTTTCGTGATTAAGGGCTTAGAGAACGACTGGATTACTCGACATGAGGCAGACTTCCTGATACAGGCTAACCCTAGGATTCCCTACTTTTATATTCTCCCTAAAATGCATAAAGGGAAAATTCCCCCACCAGGGAGACCTATTGTATCCGGGATCGGATCGGTTCTAGAACCCCTGTCTCAATTTGTGGATTTCTTCCTTCAGCCATTGGTCAGAAGAATTCCTACTTACCTAAAAGACACGACGGATGTGTTAGTCTTATTAGACTCTGTGGCTTTTGACACAACTAGAGAACTGTTGATTACCCTGGATGTAGAATCCCTATACACCAACATTCCCCAGGAGGCCACTCTGCAGGTCATTAGCGACCTTTTGGAAGCCAATAGAGGAGAGTCACGTACACCACCTGACTTCATACTTGACTTGGCACATTTGGCTCTCACAAGGAACTACTTCAAGTTTGAGGATAACTTTTTCCTGCAAATACAGGGTACATCTATGGGTAGCACTTTCGCACCTAGCCTAGCATGTCTCTATGTTGATCACTTTGAGAGACAGGTAGTCAACCACGATGACAACCCGTTTTCCCAGCAGATTAAACTCTGGAAACGATATATAGATGACATTCTATTGGTCTGGACAGGAACTAGAGATGAGGCGATGAATTTTGTAAATTGGTTAAATACAGCTAACCCTTTCCTGAACTTCACCATGACCATAGGTGACAACCAACTAGCATTTCTTGACCTATCAATCTATGAAAGCAATGGGGCTCTAGCCACAGAGGTCTATTATAAACCCACAGATTGGAATAACCTGCTCCAATTCAAAAGCTTCCACCCAAGGTCCCTGAGGGAGAATCTCCCGGTTGGTCAATTCTTACGTCTACGACGGAATTGTTCCACCCTCACAAACTACCGCAAACACGCTGAGAAATTGGTTAGTAAGCTGCAAACCAAGGACTATCCCACACATCTGGTGAAGAGAGCATACAAAAGAGCGGGGAATAATAATAGGGACCAACTACTACAACCACGCACTAGGACGTCTGACACTGAACAAATTGTGTGTGTGACTACCTTTAATCCACTATCCAATAAGATTCAGAAAATCATCAATGATGAGTGGAAAATCCTTATATCTGGTGGTTTACCTTTTCAGCAGCCACTACATGCGTTTAAAAGAGCCACAAACATACGGGACATGGTTGTCCACACAAGACCCAAAGAAGAAAAAAACAATTCCCTGACGACACTAACCACACTATGGGGCCTCCCACCACCAAGAGGACACTACCCATGTGGCAACTGCAGTGTCTGCTGTTTCACCAAAAAGTCAACCACAATAGACCTAGACCTTAATACTCCATGGGCTCAAAGATCCCTAACCAACTGTAACAGCAAAAACGTGATATATTTGATTAGATGCCCCTGTAACCTTAAATACGTGGGAATGACATCTAGAAAGGTCGCCACGAGAATCTGTGAACATAGGAGTACGATCCGTTGTAAACGAGAGGCTACTAAATTGACTAACCACTTCCTTCTGGAAAAACATTCGGCAGATGACTTACACTGGACGGTCATTGAGCAACTATCTCCATCGTCCTCCAATATGACACAGAGATTGCTCCAGACCGAACAACGTTGGGTCTGGAGATTACACACGGACACCAATGGTCTTAATGATGAGATCCCTTGGTTCACACTCAATAAATGATTTCTCTGACTAATTTATGAGTCCTCCCTTCCGTCCGCTTCTGCTCTATCTTTTTCTTCCCCTTTCCCCCCCCCCCCCCGGTTGCATTTCTTCTACAATATCCCTTCTCCCTCCTCCCTTTCTTTCGTTTTCCCCCCCCTCTTTTCCCCCCCCCCTCTCCTTCCTTTTCTTTATCCTTTCCCTCGTTTTTCCTCTTTTTTTTTTTTTTTTTTTTTTCTTTCTTTCTTAGCCCTTTGGGCTACGGGACCGCTGGGAACTACATTTCCCAGCGGCCACTGTAAACGTGAGCCTTCCGCTGGTGGCGCTCGGGCCGGAATCTTCCGGCTCGGGCCCCACCCTTGCACTCGCCCGCACTCATACCGGCGCCCCAGCATTGCTGGGGCGCCCGCGGGTGCGGCAAAGTACATCGCGCCATCAACCTAAAGAGGCCCGCCTTTGAACTCGATCACATTCATGCCGGCGCCCCGTCTCGGCCGGTGCGCCCGCCATTACGGCAATCATATCGAGGCTAGTAACGCAAAGAGGCCCGCGGCGGTGATGAACATTAATTGAACTCCAATTTACGCGCTAACAGGGCGCACCTGGAATTTCTTACAGCCATAAATAGACCGTTCTCCCTCAGCCACTTGTCACAAGCGGTCCAAGGAGAGGACGAAGTAGGCGCACGGCGAGCGTCCCCTTTGATGTAGTGAGTGGCATACCGGATCACAGGCAACACAGATAAGCCCTTATTGCTTTTAATCTTACTTTTTTTGTCTATAGTCACTTCGGTTTCTCTTAACCAGTATTTTTCTACCAGCAATAGTGGGTTCCTACTGGGAACTTGTTTTTCCCCCCCCCCTATCGCTCCCTCTGTATCTATTCTGCCTACTTCTGTTCCTCTCCTCACTTCGTCTTTATGTTCATCTCTATCCCTTAGTGTGTGACTATAAGGGGACACTCCCCCTCCTGGATACCAGAGGCTAGCTGCCTCTAAGAAAAGGGTAAGAACTATAATTCCCTGCAGTGATAGGACTGTCCACTTGTGTAGATATACCCACTCAGTCACTCCACGCATGTATTTTACCTTTTTTTGAACATATGTGTTTCGTGCATGAATGCATCCCCTTGACACGTGTGTAGTTGGTTGGTTTTGCAGTGCTGTGTGCCACCAGAGTGCTAATTAATTGTTTTTCTCCCCATAGGCCGCCTCAAGGTAATTCCTTGGGTAATGTAGATCATTCTTTTTTCATTTTCTCACTCTTTGATTTCCCCATAGAGTATTTTCCTCCAACGTGAGACGTAGGGATCCTAGGCCCTGACGAATGCCCCGAGACCTTCATTGGCTCATTTTTGAGGGCAGAAACATGTTGGCTAGTAATTAGTTAGGTGACCCTGTGAGTCCTTGTCCTCACAGAGGTGTCCCAACCCCCCTTTTTAACTACACCAGACAGACACCACCATTAAATTTGTTGCTCTTCACAGGTGTCTGCTTAGGTGTTTTTAGTTTTTCAGTAGATTAGCTGGATCCCGATCTTTCCAGAAACAAGTTTATTTACGCACTCCCTCCTGTTCCTTTAACAGTGAGGTTGAGTCCGCCCAGGTGGCACTGTCCTACCTGGGTGGGTCTAGGTGGTCAAATGATGAAGCATGACACTATATAGTGTGTGAGACCACCTAGTCCGTAAAAGGAAATTCCCTTCTTCCCACCCCTCGCTGTCCCACTCGGTAATTTCCAACTGACATTCCACTGACGTTACCCTTCCAAATAGGAATACATTCAACCTAGGACTACGCTAATATCCGCGACGTCCGCTTCTAGAGAACCCCGTACTTTCGTGTGTACTTTGAATTATAGGGAGCTAAGTACGGAGTGTTCCTCCATAGTTATCCCCCCTCCTCCCTCTTCCTCTCTCCATGTGTAATGACAGCAGATAGACTGTCAAGCCATCATCCTGAAATATTACATCAGTCTCAGGAAGGCAAACTCGCTCACTCTAAAACACCACCTGAGAATGATTTTCTAAACTCCCGGCTACCCGTGGCATGCACATTTAAGCAAAGCACTGAAGACCTTTGAAACGGGTGACTCCATTCAGCTGTGAGACATGGTGATCTACAGTGCTTGGAAAACATCAATTAATAGAAGAGCAAAGGAATTCTCAAGAGCTCGACATTCTGACATCCAAATCACCAACAACAATGCCAGTGCTAAATGATTCTTATTTGATCGCAGCTCCGCAACCATACCTCCTAGAAGCAATAAATGCAGGAACTTGGGATCAGAACCTGCATATTCGAACACCAGTTCTCCCAGTTAAGAGCTTTAATCCTTCCTGGCCCGCTCACAGGGAAAAAAACACCTGCAGGCTCTGCTTTTACCACCAGGAAAGCTGGCTATACCTTCTGTGCTGCTGTCCCAAACTAGTAGCCGAAAGAAGACAGCTACTAATTCCAGTAGCTGTGGCTCATGGAGTGCAGTCCTGTATGGAGGTATCCAATCTTTGTTTTTCACACTCGGCGCCCTCGGCCCTGGCAAGATGTGCAAAATATGTGACAGTTCTCAGGTGGCTGCTAGTCCAGTCAGTTGGGGCACATAGCAACGTGTGTACACGGCCCTCACTGCAAATGGATTCAATGCCTAGCTAGTCTTTATTGCCTTCTATTTTGTTTTCTTCGTTATTCAACTTTTCCTGTGTATTTACTGTGTACTTTTTTTTCTTCTTTTAACCTTTTGTAATGGTTTTAATTAACTGATCAATAAAAATTGACAATGGCAGTACCTCACCAAAAACCCAAACAGAAAAAGGTAATTTCTGACAGTCCTACACATGGACTCTAGAATGTGACATCTGAGAGGAGTTGTGGTGAAACAGAGATTACCCTTTTCTCACTTTAGTAATAGGTCTCTGTCACACACAGGCAATAAAGGAGATGCAGGAAAGTTTAACAGGTTTATTAAAAATACTCCAATCTACTGTGAAATGCATGAGCTGCAATGATTAGGATAATGAACAGTGCAAGAAGCAGAATGGTAAAGATGAGTTGTGATTAAAGACCCCTACCATATTGAAATGAAGGCATAGAGTAAAAAACCCTAGCATAGAGAACCTAATCCCTAACGTAATGAGAGTTAGGTGTGGTAAACCCAATGCCAGTACCAGGTCCATGAGAAGCACCCCCAACCCTCGTTACCTTGGAATGAGGTCTAGGTCAGACTCAGTGGTGACAGGAAGACTGAATCTGCATCAAGGCGACGTGCAGCATAGATGGTGTAGATAGTATCTGGTAGGAATCCCTCTGATACTCTTGTCTGTGTGTGATGTATTTATACAGATCTTGAGGGATCCCTGATGCAGGTATGTTCCCACACAATAGATAAGGAGGCATGTTTGTGGTGGCGATTATATAAACAATTCCCTCCAAAAGTACATTATGGGGGTCATTCCAACCCTGGCGGTAAATGACCGCCGGGTTGGAGGACCGCGGGAGCACCGCCGACAGGCCGGCGGTGCTCCCAAGGGCATTCCGACCGCGGCGGTAAAGCCGCGGTCGGACCGGCAACACTGGCGGTCTCCCGCCAGTGTACCGCCGCCCTTTGGAATCCTCCAAGGCGGCGCAGCTAGCTGCGCCGCCGAGGGGATTCCGACCCCCCCTACCGCCATCCAGTTCCCGGGGGTCCGCCCGCCGGGAACCGGATGGCGGTAGGGGGGGTCGCGGGGCCCCCGTAAGAGGGACCCTGCAGTGCCCATGCCACTGGCATGGGCACTGCAGCGGCCCCCGTAAGAGGGCCCCTACAAGTATTTCACTGCTTGGCAGACAGTGAAATACGCGACGGGTGCAACAGCACCCGTCGCACCTTCCCACTCCGCCGGCTCGATTACGAGCCGGCATCCTCGTGGGAAGGGAGTTTTTCCCTGGGCTGGCGGGCGGTCTTTTGGCGACCGCCCGCCAGCCCAGGGAAAAACTTAGAATACCCTCCGCGGTCTTTCGACCGCGGAGCGGTATTTCGGAGGGGGGAACTCTGGCGGGCGGCCTCCGCCGCCCGTCAGGGTCAGAATGACCCCCTATGTTCCTGTCACACATAAGTGGGAAAGGGACATGATGTGAATACCTACGTACACCACTTAACTTTGATGCTGATAATAACGCCTTCACAGAGTGTCACTGATAACATAAAACCAAAACATTTCTCTAACTATAAACATGGCAGCCATTTTAAAAGAAATAATTGAATAAATAGGCTAAGACAGAGCAAGCTAAGTAGGTTAAAAGTCACTAGATGATGGGGGCACAGGCCTGCAAGCCAGAAGGCTAAGCTTAACTCCTGGGACCCATTTAAACTAAACAGGATCCACTACACCCTCCCCATAGCCGGAACCAGGATGACGCCATAAATGATGATGCCAGAGAAGGTGTATGAGTCCAAGCTAAAAATGTTCTGAGCTAAAACATCTAAAGACCTGTATAAAATCTTACTAAAAACTAGCTAAAAACATACAGAGAGATAAAATGTCAATCATGACAAGCACAGCAGGCCAAAGTTGATGCAGCATAATATTCTTAAACTTTAGAATAAGCCAGTGGTCAAATTAGCTAAAAATAGTCATGATCTTGGAAATTGTCTCTGAAGTCATCGAACGGGAGTGCATCCAGGAATGACACCACATCGTCAGATGCCAGAGTAAATGACCGGATTGGCAGACAGGTCCACAAAGCAGAAGTGCGCAGAAGCCTCAAACGCAGGATCACCCGCGAAGGCCTCACCATCCAAAGTGCCTGAAGGAGCCAAGTAGTTTACCATGGGTGGCTCATAGGTGGGTTCACAAATCAGCCTCAGTCTCATGGGGCACAACTGTGAATGAACCCTCATCTGGAACATTAGCAGTTCTCTGTCCACAGGAGGCACTGTGTAAGAAAGTAGCCTCTTTCTAGCATGGTTATCCCCACTTTTGGCCTATATGTGAGTGTGTTTTTACTGTGTCACTGGGATCCTGCTAGCCAGGACACCAGTGTTCATAGATAAAAACCTAAATGTCAGAGTGTTTTGCCTGTCTTACTGGGATCCTGTTAGTCAAGACCCCAGTGCTCATAATTTATGGCCTAATGTGTATGCCTGTTTAGTGCCTAACTATCTCACTGAGGCTCTGCTAACCAGAACCTCAGTGCTTATGCTCTCTCTGCTTTTAAATTTGTCACTGTAGGCCAGTGACTTCATTTATCAATTTCAGTTGGCATACTGGACCCTCCTTATAAGTCCCTAATGTATGGTACCTAGGTACCCAGGGCATTGGGGTTCCAGCAGCTCCATATGAGCTGCAACATTTCTTTTGCCACCCATAGGGAGCTCAGACAAACCCTTGCAAAGGACTACCATTGCAGCGTGCGTGAAATAATGCACACGTTATTTCACAGCCATTTTCACTGCACTTAAGTAACTTGTAAGTCACATATATGTCTAACCTTCACTTGCTGAAGGTTAGGTGCAAAGTTACTAAGTGTGAGGGCACCCTTGCACTAGCAAAGGTGCCCCCACATAGTTCACGGCCATTTTCCCGGACTTTGTGAGTGCGGGGACACCATTACACACGTGCACTACATATAGGTCAATATCTATATGTAGCTTCACAATGGTAACCCCAAATATGGCCATGTAACATGTCTAAGATCATGGAATTGTCCCCCCATTCCAAATCTGTTATTGGGGAGCCAATTCCATGCATCCTGGGGACTCCACCATGGACCCCCAGTACTGCCAAACCAGCTCTCTGAGACTTGCACTGCAGCTACAGCTGGTGCCACCTCACAGACAGGGTTCTGCCCTCCTGGGGTCTGGGCAATCCAGTCCCAGCAAGGCAGAACAAAGCATTTCCTCTGAGAGCAGGGTGTTACACCCTCTGCCTTTGGAAATAGGTGTAACAGGCTGGGGAGGGGTAGCCTCCCCCAGCCTCTGGAAATGCTTTGAAGGGCACAGATGGTGCCCTCCTTGCATAAACCAGTCTACACCAGTTCAGGGACCCCTTCTCCCTTGCTCTGGTGCGAAACTGGACAGAGGAAAGGGAAGTGACCACTCCCCTGTCCATCACCACCCCAGGGGTGGTGCCCAGAGCTCCTCCAGTGTGTCCCAGACTTCAGCCATCTTGCTTTGCAAGTTGTGGGGGCACTCTGGAGGCCTTTGAGTGGCCAGTGCCAGCAGTTGACATCAGAGACCCCTCCCTATAGGTCCTTAGCTGATGAGGTAGCCAATCCACCTCTCAGGGCTATTTATGGTCTCTCCTGTAGGTTCGCTTCAGATTCTGCTTGCAGGTTCCCTTCAGGAATCCTCTGCAACAACTTCAGACTCTTCTGACCTCAGAAATGCTGTAACTGCTACAAGAGACACTTTTCTTCAGCAACCTTAGCTCCAAGTCAGCAACAGTTTCCATGGTGTACACGCTCTGGGGAATCCCTGTCTTCATGCTGCACCAGGAGGACTGAAGAAATCTCCAGTGGAGTGATGGAGTCACTCCCTTGCTCCAAGCAGGCACCTTCCAAGACGACGACCGGTACCCTGGGACTCCTGTCACAGCGACAAGTGTGCTCCTAAAAACACAGAGGGTGGACATCATTGACATAGACTGCCCTGAGGTCCTGCTGCTGATGCAGTTTGGAGGAGGTAAGACCTTGCCTTCCCTGAGAGCGACAGTACTCCTGTGTACAGCGTCTTCTTCACCTCCTGAGGCCTCTGTGTGTTTTATTTTCAAAATTCCTTTGTGCACAGCCTGGCCCATGTCCCCAGCACTCCATCCTGCGACGCTCAACTCGCTGAGTTGTTCTCCGGCGGCGTGGGACCTTCCTTTGTTGTGCTGCGTCAACCTCGTTTTGCACCTCCTTTGTCCCTGTGTCCTGTGACTTCCAGGGGTGCTGGCTGGCATCCCGAGGGCTCTCTAAAGTGCTGAGAGCCCCCCTTTTGCTCCTCACACAGAGTTGAGGCCCCCAGGTCCATCCAGTGCCATTTTGAAGCAAAACTCACTTTTGCCGTAGCCAAGGCTTGTTGATGACTTACAACACGAAATCATGTCTGCAACGATCTTCACACCGTGGGATATCTTTTGCATCACTCAGGAACCCGCTGGCATCTTCCTAGGGTGCATTTCTGCAGTCTTTGACTAACCGTGGACTCTTCTTTTGCACCCCCTTCTGGGTTGGCAGGGGCTCCTGTCCTTCCTGGAACCTTTTTCGACTTCTGGACTTGGTCCCCTTCCTTTGCAGGGCTTCAGGTTCAGGAATTCAGCAGTTGTTCTTTGCAGACTTGGCTGACTCCTGCAAAATCCCAATCACTATGTGTATCGTGTCCTAAGGAAACTTGCAGTACTTTACTCCTGCTTTTCTGGGCTCTTGGGTGGGGTAATTTACTTACCTTTACTGTATTCTTACTCTCCCAGTGATTCTGCACACACTACACTTGGCTAGGGGGGAATTCGGGTTTCGCATTCCACTTTCTTAGTATATGGTTTGTGTGTTGCCTCTAGACCTATTTTCTCCCATTGCAATCTATTGCTTGCATTGTTATATGACTATTTACTTGTCTAATTTTGATGTCTAATATATATATTGTGTATAATACTTACCTCCAGAAGGAGTATTGTCTCTAAAATAGTTTTGGCACTGTGTCACCCAAATAAATATCTTTATTTTTGGTAACATTGAGTATTGTCATTACTTGTGTATAAGTACTGTGGAACTATAAGTAGTATTGCAGGAGCTTTGTATGTCTTCTAGTTCAGCCTAAGCTGCTCTGCTATAGCTACCTCTATCAGCCTAAGCTGCTAGAACACTACATTTCACTAATAAGGGATAACTGGACCTTGTATAAGGTGTAAGTACCCAAGGTACCCACTACAAACCAGGCCAGCCTCCTACACACTGGTGCAACAGCAAGACACACCGATGGTAGACACTCGCAGAGGCACCAGGTGCAATGGAGGACTGGTTGCACACACCCTAGAACTGGTAGGACTGACAATGACCAATCATGCCCCAGTTCTTCCAGCAACAGAGCACCCAAGAACTGCACCCTGCAATCACAACACAGCTGGGCTGGTGGTAGTAGCTCCATCACTCGGCTTAGCTGGGAAGGTACAACCACTGCGTATTAATAATAGCAGCAACAAGATCCCGCCAATCCACGCCAAAGTCACCATACACACTTGAAAAGAGTGAATCGATAGCCGATGGGGTGACTTCAAAGAAGATGGAAACAAATCCAGACCCACAGCCTTTAAGAAGTGCACAATCACAGTAGTGCTTGAAGTGTTGAATTTTCTGGAAACCAGCTCTCCAAAGTGCTTGGGGAAGCTGGTATTGAATAGGGATTGTATTTCGGCTGATGATCTTGCTCTCTGAAGGACATACACCTCTCTAGCCAATGTCAATGCAACTTGTTACTGGAACAGTAGTGCCTTTAGTCTGCTCAGCTTGTCATAATTTGCATTAGTAGTATTATTGTGAGGCCACATTTCTGGGGGGGGGAGTATAGAACTTGTCCACAACAACTTACAATTTGAGAGACTGAAATTGCATAGGCAATTCCGGGTCTCATACCACAACAGCTCTGTTTGTTCCGGACCACATAACTTCCATTCAAAAGTATGTGAAATGCTGGCCGAATCACGGGGACGGGAGTATCCTTCAGTAACTCCCACATTGCAAAAGCCGTGAAGTGACACCTGCTTGCAGATCATTGAATGACTGATAGTAGTCTTGCATTTGCTTCCCCTCAAAAAGACCTCTGTTTCGCCGTTCAGACATTTGTACTCGAAAGGCAACTCCAACTCTTCCTTAATAAAGCTATCTCCTAGCCACTCATATCTGCCTACAGCAAAAGGTTTCAAGCATTTTGTGAAACAAAAGGTGGAAATTGGCAGATTTATAATGCCATGTATGAGCCATACTGTTGAAGTACTTCCTGCTACTGTGAAAGGCAGCTTTTCTAACTTTTCTACGTTAAGCATGGTGTAACTAGCTTCATGGCTAACCATTGTCTGTTGCTCCCTGGATAAATTAAAAGCAGATAACACGTCACTACTGGTAATGTATTTCCATGGGATGTGGCTGTTTTTCAGAATCTGTAATGTCCAACTTAACTGTATGATGGAGCGCAGCTGACTTTGTTCATGGTGTAAAAGGAAAATGTCATTCTGGATGATGTCAATTGCAGAAGACACTATGGCCCTCATTACAACTTTGACGGGCGGCGGAGGCCGCCCGCCAAAGTTGCGCCGCAGGAATACCGCACCGCGGTCTGAAGACCGCGGCCGGCATTCTGAGTTTCCCGCTGGGCAGGCGGGCGGCCGCCTTAAGGCCGCCCGCCAGCCCAGCGGGAAACAACCTTCCCACGAGGACGCCGGCTCGGAATCGAGCCGGCGGAGTGGGAAGGTGCGACGGGTGCTACTGCACCCGTCGCGTATTTCACTGTCTGCTATGCAGACAGTGAAATACAAGCGGGGCCCTCTTACGGGGGCCCCTGCAGTGCCCATGCCAGTGGCATGGGCACTGCAGGGGCCCCCAGGGGCCCCGCGACACCCCCTACCGCCATCCTGTTCCTGGCGGGCGAACCGCCAGGAACAGGATGGCGGTAGGGGGTGTCAGAATCCCCAAGGCGGCGCAGCATGCTGCGCCGCCTTGGAGGATTCTGACGGGCAGCGGAAAACCGGCGGGAGACCGCCGGTTTTCCTGCACTGACCGCGGCCAAAGCGCCGCGGTCAGAATGCCCTAAGGGGCACCGCCAGGCTGTCGGCGGTGCTCCCGCCAACCGCGAGCCTGGCGGTCACAGACCGCCAGGCTCGTAATGAGGGCCTATGTTGTTAAGGGTGTATTTTCCATATTTTCCTTATCTATCTGCCTTAAGCGTGCAGCTGCTTCCATTTGAGAAAGCTTCTATGTTTCATTACATATGGCATACAGGTATCGTTTAGAGTGTGGCTTTCGTGGACCTAGCAAGAAATATTGCAAGTTTACATCCTCTGATAGGAGAATAAGACATTCCTTAACTGCTGCTAAGGTGTTCGTCTGTAAACATTGTTGGCTTAGTTTACCCACATTGTATGTGGTAACTATACCCGAGTGTTGACCCGAGACAAAGCGAGGGACCGGCCAGCTAATCTTGAACACCCCTGAGAAATTAACACAATGCGCCGGACACCCATTTGTGTCTATTGACCACAATAACCACCCACCGGGACTTGAAAGTGTGGAATTATAGACACCATCCTGAACCCAAGAGTTCACTTTTTCCTTGGTGACATTGAGGAATGTTTGCCAGTTGTTGAATTTGACTAGTGTGGGGATATTGGGCGCATTAATTTCCTTCATTTTCGCTAACCCTAGGCAGGATGTCTGTTGAACTGTGTCATTAAAAAGATAATTTGAACAGTAATAACGCATGCGCTAAACAAAGCTTCCCTAACCTGAATTTGCCAGTCTTGTGTTCCCCATACAGTTTTTACATCAATACTGCTCTTCCAGTGTTCGTATCCTTCAACTACAAGTCGGGAAACGAAGGAATCCGAATAGATTAATTTGGTGTCAGTTAGCTAAATTTGCCACAACTTGGAAGGTGGTAGTTTGGAATAATGACTCTGCATTTGTAGTGTCACGTCCAGAAAAGTATGCAAATTTGTCTACATAGCTTTTGGGGCTTCCCACAGGCAGAGTTGAACAGTGTTCCCACTGCATGTAATTAAATACTGATCTATGTCTAGTTGCTCGGTGCAGATAGTAATGTCCCCAATGATTGTAACAGCACATTTCCCCATAATTCACTGTGTATTTAGTGTGCACATCATCACTTTCAAATACAGTATAATCCTGCAGCTCAGCAAGCACTGAATCAACTGTTTGAACATCCCAGTCATCAGAAACAACACCAGGTGAAGTTATATCAGTCATTGAAATTTTGAAAGCATAAGGAATTTGGATAACCTCAGTAGGCCAGTCTATATCAAAGGAAACTTCATCCCAAACAATCCCATCTTGAATTGGTACTGCTGCAGTGTTCACAAAGGACAAGTACCTTTGGATCTTATGTGAGAAAAGATATGGAGTTAGAACTTCATCCACTGGCTCGACAGAAGAGTGTTCAGGAAGGTAATGACCATTTATCAGATGAAAGAAAACAGACAGGTAGCCAATCCATAACAGAAAGGCAAACAGTGTTAGAAACATCCACAGATAATAACATGGATAAACCAAATAGTAATTTGTAAGCCATTTGTACACCTTACGTGTCTTCAAAACAGTTTCAGATGCAGATGCAGATGCAGATGCAGATGAAGTTGAAGAAAATTAATCTTTGTCGATGATGTAACCAGAAGCAGTCTGTAGAAAAACGGGAGCAGGTGCATTTCTGGTAGATTAATCCACTTTGCGTGGAGGCTCATAGTAGACGGTGTCATCAGTTTGTGTTGAATTGGAATAGATGACAGCCACATCTTGGACAGTTCTTGACATTGAAGTGGTAACAGGAATCAGCAGAAGCTCATTCTCTGCCCTCCCCATGCTCGATGAGGCATTTGTAGCATTGTTGTACATGTTGGTATAGTCAGAAGTGTTGTTGTTTCTTCTTTGAAGAGGTATGTCTCGTTGGATAGTGAGAGGGGACCTGGAACCACCCAAAGGACCTCTGGGTCTACTGTGCAGGATCAGCCACATGATGCAATTTGATGTTTTCGATGGCAACAAATCTGTTCCCTTTGGAACCTGGCAGCGGTGATAGGATGTTAGTTCTGGTGCCTTGTATTCCCAGGACTGGAACTTGTGCTCTGTAAGATGGGCCAAATTCCTTCTTCCCAGCAATCTTCTCACAAACCAGATCTCCAACTTTAGGAATCCAGACTGTAGAAGTTGTTGGTAAATCCCTTATTCTTGAGGTGGCTGCACTTGCGTATGAATAATCATCACAAAATTGCTGAATCTCCTATAAGACATTGAGACGTTGATTTATATCAAAACGTGTGTCTGCTGCCACCATACCAGGTCCATCTAGATATGGAACATACATAGGTATCCCAAAGAGGACCTCATAAGAAATGCGTCCTCCTAAGGACCGTCTTGGCAGATTATTCAGTGCTCTCTGGACCCCATATAGGTGATGAAGCCAACTGCGACCTGAACCTAATACTCTAGATGTTTAGATCTCGATTTGTCCTCTCCACGACCAAATTAACCTGGGGATTGTAGGGTGAGGAGTAATGGAGTTCATCACTCATTGTTCTCATGATGTTCCTGAATGCCTTAAAGGCAAAGGCAGGATCATGTTCCGAATGGAATGCTGCAACCGCATATGTACCGATAAAGATGAGCAAGTCTTTTATAACAGTTTGAGCATTAGCCGACCGCTGTGGCCATACCCACAGGAATCCAGAACAAGAATCAACAGTGACTAAGATGTATTTGTATACACCATCAGGTTGTAGAGGACCACAGTGGTCCAGATACACACACAGTAGTGGCCTGTTGGACACTAAGAGGGATGTCTGAGGAGGGCGTTCGATATTTGAGCCCTTTATTTGCTGGCAAATGTCACAGCAAAGAAAATATTGCTTTGTCTGTTTGTATAGACCCAGCCACCAGAAACGTTTCTGTAAGACCGTTATTGTGGTCGTTACCCCAGCATGGGAGGACACAAAACCCTTATGCGCTGCTTTGATGGTCTTGGTTGGGATTCACTCGATCTCCAACCCCAGGAATTGTTGCAAAGGCAACATTCTGTGCACTGATGTGGTAAGAATACTTTGTAGGGAATGCTTTTGGGAAATGCTTGCCTTCAGACTAAGTTTTCACAGAAGCCAGAATTTCATTATCCAATCTCGTGTGGGAACAAGTCACTGCAGCAACAAAAGCCATAGCTACTGCAGATTTGGCTGCTTCATCAGCCAAGGTGTTTCCAATAATGTGTACTCCTACACGTTGGTGGCCCAATGTATGGACTACATGAGCCTCTCGTAGCTTATCCTTAAGATCAGCCACCCTCCCTCACAGATTTGTGTGGTTTATTGTGTTCTCCTTTGAGTCTCCGAACCCGTTCAATGGCCAATGATTAAGATAATCGTTGTATGACTGGACACAATAATACAAATCACACACAACCAATGTGAGCTGTCCTGAATCCATATGTTCTAACGCTAAGATAAGAGCTTTAAGTTCAGCCAATTGAGCTTTGCAGTCCCCAGGGCCTGCGTGTAGGTATTCTGAGGGTGGAATACACCATCCTTCGTCAATACGCTCATTGATATGCAAGCAGCTTTGTGCTGATGTTTAGTACCTACAGCTGATTGTGTTGAACCATCCGTGTAAATGACAGTGTGGTATCTGTCAACTGGTAAGATGTTAAAAAGTGCGGGGTACTCCTGTTCGTATTGGAGAAATTCTTGTGTCTGAAGTTTTGGATTAAAGATGTAATTAACATCAGTGTCAGTCAGGGAGGTTGCCCATTGAATCCAACTTGTATGTAATGCTGTAGTGTTAGGAACGCTTGCTTTGGTGACAGCCTCTAAGGCCAGTACCAGGGTAACAACAGTAATGCGTTTCCCTTGGGCAAGTGGCCTCTCCTTGATGACAGCCATCTTTACTGCAGTTAGAATTATTTCTGTGGGTGTAAAGCATTGTTCTGCATTAGGTATAAATGTGATTTGTTTGCTGTGAGCACCGTGTTGCCCTCATTAAAGGTGACAGATTAATCCAATGAAACTAGTAATTATTCTGATGATCAAATTTGTTTTGTTTTGCTTCTGGCATGTCCTGCTGCAATCCTCTAAGGATGTGCATGTGTTTAACTGTCCAATGTCTGTTTGAGAAATCTGGGAGTATTAAATAATAAAGTGGCTTGATGCGTTGTGCATAGTCAGGAATGTAAGTTCTGCCAAAGTTGAAGAAACCAAGAAAAGACTGCAGTTTCCTGATAGAGTTCAGTGGTTGGTGTTGAGCTTGTTTTTCTAAAAAGTGCAGGGCCAGGCTCTTGCCCTCATTTGATAATTTGTATCCCAGGAACAATACACTGAGAAAGGCTATTTTAGTTTTTCTAAAATTGAATTTGTAGCCAAGGGTTGCGCTTCCTAGAACGACCTGACCAACCCTGGCGGGATGGATGTTGGGGTCATCATCTGTGAGATAGATGTCCTCCACATAGGACAACACCTCAGGATCAGTATCATGCAATATTGATGTTACACTGGCTGAGAACAACCCTGGACTGTTTTTATAGCCTTGGAGCAAAGGGCAGAATTGTTTTTGCTTGCCAAATGAGAATGCACTCAGGACCCAACTTTCATGTCCTAAGTTCTGGCAGAAAAAAACGTTGGAAATATCCAAGGTTGTTTTGTATTTTTTACACACTGTGTTGTTAATTAGTGCAGTGCTGTGCATATTGCATATGTGCGTGCGTGACTTGTCTGTAATCTATGACTATTCTAAATGAATGGTCGGATTTGAAACGGGGAATAACCGGTTATTCATTGCAGAGACACAGGGCTCTATTACCTCCTGGTTCTCAAGCTGAGTGAGGATCTCCCTCACTGGAGCTGTAGCCTTGTGTTAAACAGGCAATTGTGGCTGGGGCTTGGGTGTAGACCTGATCGGCAGTATATGGTGGGGGAATCTCTATCTCTTTCTTCTGTCTCTCACAATTCCCAAGCCTCCCACCCTGAGGATAACTTAATGGTAAGGGAACTAAGAAAGCTGAGGTTGGAAGAGGCCAGGCTGAAGCTTAAACAGCAGCAGCTGGCCTCAGACAGGGAATCTTTGGATGTGGAACGGGAAAGGCAGAGGATGGGGTTAGTTCCCCATGGTGGCAGCAGCAGTGTGTTTGATAGCAATCCTGTTAGAGAGCAAGATTCCAGAAACCTGCATAAGATAGACCCCCCTTACAAGGAGGGGGATGACATTAACAAGTGGTTGGCTTCACTTGAGAGGGCCTGTATGGTACAGTTGGCCCCTCAACGGCAGTGGGCTGCTATTGTGTGGCTATCTTTCACTGACAAGGGTAAGGATAGGCTCCTTACTGTCAGAGAAAGTGATGCTAATAGTTACAAAGTTTTGAAGGATGCACTCTTGGATGAATTTGGCTTAACCACTGAACAATACAGGATTACGTTCAGAGACACCAAAAAAGAGTCCTCTCAAGACTGGACAGACTTTGTAGACTGTTCCGTGAAGGCCTTGGAGGGTTGGTTACATGGCAGTAAAGTGACTGACTATGAAAGCCTGTATAATCTAATCCTGAGAGAGCATAGTTTGAACAATTGTGTGTCTGATTTGTTGCACCAGTACTTGGTAGACTCAGATCTGACCTCTCCCCAAGAATTGGGAAAGAAGGCAGACAAATGGGTCAGAACAAGAGTGACAGAAAAGTTCATACAGGGGGTGACAAGGATGGCAAGAAGAAGGATGGTAAGTCTTCTGACAAGGGTGGGTACAAAGATAAAAAACATTCGGAGTCTTCATCAGACCCACCAAAATCCTCTGAGGGTGGTGGGTCCAAATCCTCTTCTCACAATCAGAAAAAGCCTTGGTGTTATTTATGTGAAGTAAAAGGCTATTGGGCAAGTGATGCCACTTGTCCAAAGAAAAACACCAAGGCTCCCACAACCCCTACTGCAAACTCTAATGCCCCTAGTAATAGCAGTGGTGGTGGGAAGTCTACTACAAATAGCCACTCGTCGGGATGAGTGGGGACCCAGAGGACCGGTGATGCAGAAGTTTGGTGCCTGCGTTGGCAGGGGGAAGATTCCGTCGACCCACGGGAGATTTCTTCCCTTCCCGAGCGTTGTCCCTAGAACACAGGAGCTGGGTCCAAGTGTCTCCCACACTCCAGTGGCCCTTCTGTCGAAATTTGGTGGAGGTAAGTCCTTGCCTCCCCACACCAGACAGCAAACCTGTGTACTGCATGATCTGTAGCTCCTCCGGCTTCTGTGCACTTTTCCAAGACTTCCTTTGTGCACAGCCTAGCCTTGGTCCCCAGCACTCCGTCCTGCATTGCCCAACTCGCTGAGTTGGACTCCGATGTCATGGGAGCCTCCTTTGTGACTCTAAGTCGACCGCTGTCCTCAGGTCTTCTAAGTGCCTGTTTGGGTACTTCTGCAGGTGCTGCCTGCTTCTGTGGGGGCTCTCTGAGTTAATGAGCGCCCCCTCTGTCTCCTCCTCCAAGGGGCGACATCCTGGTCCCTCCTGGGCCCCAGCAGCACCTACAATCCTCAACCGCAACTCTTGCAGCTAGCAAGGCTTGTTTGCGGTATTTCTGCCTGGAAACACTTCTGCAACCTCCAGCACGCCGTGGGACATCTTCCATCCAAAGGAGAAGTTCCTAGCCCTTTTCGTTGTTGCAGAATCTTCGGCTTCTTCCACCCGGAGGCAGCCCTCATGCACCTTCATCCGGGGTTTAGTGGGCTCCTATCCCCCCTCCCCCCGGACACTTTCATGACTCTTGGACTTTGTCCCCTTCCTTTACAGGTCCTCAGGTCCAGGAATCCGTCTTCAGTGTTTTGCTGGTGCTTGTGGTTCTTGTAGAATCCCCTATCATGACTATTCTGTCTTTCTAGGGTAGTAGGGTAACTTTACTCCTACATTTCAGGGTCTTGGGGTGCGGTATCATGGACACCCTTACTGTTTTCTTACAGTCCCAGCGGCCCTCTACAACCTCCCATAGGTCTGGGGTCCATTCGTGATTCGCATTCCACGTTTGGAGTATATGGTTTGTGTTGCCCCTAGACCTATGTCTACCTATTGCATCCTATTGTGATTCTACATTGTTTGCACTACTTTTCTTACTGTTACTTACCTGTTTTGGGTTTGTGTACATATAATTTGTGTAGATTACTTACCTCCACAGTGAGGGTATCCTCTGAAATACCTTTGGCATATTGTCACTAAAATAAAGTACCTTTATTCTTAAAAACCCTGAGTATTGTGTTTTCTAATGATATTGTGCTATATAAGTGGTATGGTAGGAGCTTTGCATGTCTCCTAGTTCAGCCTAAGCTGCTTTGCCATAGCTACCTTCTATCAGCCTAAGCTGCTAGAAACACCTGTATTCTACTAATAAGGGATAACTGGACCTGGCACAAGGTGTAAGTACCACAAGGGACCCACTATAAGCCAGGCCAGCCTTCTACAGGTATCTTGGACACCCTTAGTGTTTTCTTACACTCCCAGCGACCCTCTACACACTACACTAGGCCTGCGGTCCAACTGTGGTTCGCATTCCACTTTTGGAGTATATGGTTTGAGTTGCTCCTAGGCCTATTTCTCCCTTTTGCATTCTATTGTGATCCTACATTGTTTGCACTACATATCTGTTACTTACCTGATTTTTGGTTTGTGTGCATATATTTTGTGTATATTACTTACCTCCTAAGGGAGTATATCCCCTGAGATACTTTTGGCATGTTCTCACTAAAATTAAGTATCTTTATTTTTAGTAACCCTGAGTATTGTGTTTTCTTATGATATAGTGCTATATGATATAAGTGGTATGGTAGGAGCTTTGCATGTCTCTTAGTTCAGCCTAATCTGCTCTGCTATAGCTACCTCTATCAGTCTAAGCTGCTAGAACACCTCTGTTCTACTAATAAGGGATAACTGGACCTGGGGCAAGGTGTAAGTACCACAAGGTACCCACTATAAGCCAGGCCAGCCTCCTTCAGGTATCTTGGACACCCTTAGTGTTTTCTTACACTCCCAGCGACCCTCTACACACTACACTAGGCCTGCGGTCCATTTGTGGTTCGCATTCCACTTTTGGAGTATATGGTTTGTGTTCCCCCTAGGGCTATTATCTCCTATTGCATTCTATTGTGTTCTACAGTGTTTGCACTACTTTTCAATGTGTTTACTTACCCGATTTTGGTTTGTGTTTATATTTTGTGTATATTACTTACCTCCTAAGGGAGTATATCCTCTGAGATACTTTTGGCATATTGTCACTAAAATAAAGTACCTTTATTTTTAGTAACTCTGAGTATTGTGTTTTTTTGTGATACAGTGCTATATGATATAAGTGGTATAGTAGGAGCTTTGCAATGTCTCCTAGTTCAGCCTAAGCTGCTCTGCTATAGCTACCTATATCAGCCTAACTAATAAGGGAAAACTGGACCTGGCACAAGGTGTATGTACCACAAGGTACCCCTATACGCCAGGCCAGCCTCCTACAGCCCCTCATATGGGGGGGGGGCTTGTGTAGGAAAGTACCCTCTTTTTGCCTTGGTTACCCCCTTTTTCTGCCTGATGTCAGTGTGCTTGACTGTGTTCACTGTGATCCTGCTAACCAGGACCCCAGTGATTATGCTCTCTCTCCTCTAAATTTTGTCACTGCATACTGGTAACCCAGTAGTTCACCTAAAAGTGTCATACTGGTGCCTCCTTATAAGTCCCTAGTATATGGTACATAGGTACCGAAGGCACTGGGATTCCAGGGGATCCCTATGGGCTGTAGCATTTCTTTTGCCACCTATAGGGAGCCCATGCAAAGGCTTCTGCAGGACTGCCATTGCAGCCTGTGTGAAAAGGCACATGCACCCTTTCACTGCCATTTACACTGCACAAGGTCACTTATAAGTCACCCCTATAGCAGACCCTTCAGCCCTGACCGCAGGGTGCAGAGTAGCTGTGTGTGAGGACACCCCTGCACTAACAGAGGTGGCACTACGACCTCCATGGACATTTTCCTGGACTTCGTGAGAGCAGGGACGCCATTTTACGCATGTACTGACATAGGTCACTACCTAGGTCGAGATACATAATGCTGACTCCGAACATAGGCATGTTTGGTATCAAACATGTTGGAATCATACCACAATGCTTTTGCAAGCATTGATTGTATGATTCCATGCACTCTGGGGGCACCTTAGAGGACCCCCAGTATTGCAATTCCAGCCTTTTGAGGTTTTCCAGGCAGCCCCAGCTGCTGCTACCTCTCAGACAGGTTTCTTCCCTCCTGTTGTTTGAGCAGCGCCAACCCAAGAAAGTAGAACAAAGGATTTCCTTTGGGAGAGGGGTGTTACACCCTCTCCCTTTGGAAATAGGTGTTACTGGCTTGGGAGGGGTAGCCTACCCAAGCCTTTGGAAATGCTTTGAAGGGCACAGATGGTCCCCTCCTTGCACAATCCAGTCTACGCCGGCTCAGGGACCCCCAGTCCCTGCTCTGGTGCGAAACTGGACAAAGGAAAGGGGACTGACCACTCCCCTGTCTTTCACCACCCCAAGTGTGGTGCTCAGAGCTCCTCGAGAGGATCCCTGGGTTTTGCCACCTTGGATTCCAAGTTGAGAGGTCACTCTGGGAGCATCGGAGTGGCCAGTGCCAGAAGGTGATGTCAGAGCCCTCCACAGATAGGTGCTTACCTGTTTAGCTGACCAATCCCCCTTTCAGGGCTATTTGGGGTCTCTCTCTTGGGTGGTTCTTCAGATTCGGATTGCAAGACTCCAGCAGGAATCCTCTGCATCCTTTACTTCATCTTCATACCGAAGAAACTGCATCTGCACCCTCCAGGTACTCTACAAACTGTAACAAAGACGCAAAGACGACTTCTGCAACATTGACAGGTGATGCGGGTCCCCTCTCCTGATGAGCTGCATGGATCCTGCATCACGGGTGGTGGACTGAAGTGGCCCCGACAGTCCTGATGTCCTACTGTCGAACTTTGGTGGAGGTAAGAGCTTGCCTTCCCGTGCAAGACGGCACCACTGTGCATTGCATGTTTAGCATTTGCCAAGGCTTGTTGGCATCCTTCCATGAAGCTTTTCGTGCACCATGAAGCTCCAGCCCCCAGCACTCTCTCCTGTGACTCACAGCTTCCTGTGTGGTTCTCCAGCGGCATGGAACCCTTTATTGTAGTGCTGCGTGGGCCTCCTTTTGCACCTTCCTTGTCCCCATGCTGTGGGGCACCTGTCCACGCTGCTTGGTCTTCTAGGGCTGTCTGAGTTGCTGAGATCCCCCTCTGACTCCCCCTGCTGGGTAGAGTCCACCAGTTCCCTCCTGGTCCCAGGCAGCGCTATTTTCCGCTATGCGCGAGCTTTGCGTATGCTAAAGCTTGTTGGCGGAATCCAGTGAAGCAAACCAGACTGCAACCATCCATCCGGTGCGGGGCATCATCTGCACCAACCAGGAACCTGCATCCGTCTTCTTGGGTTCAGTACTGACTGTTGTTCCTCACCAGTGGTTCTTCTTTTGCACCTTCATCCGTGTTAGCAGGGGCTCCTTTTCTCACTGGACTTTTCTGTGCTTCTTGGACTTGGTCCCCTTCTTCCAAAGGTCTTCAAGTCCAGGAATCCATCGTTGGTGTCTTGTGGTTTCTTCTGGTTCTTGCATTCTCTTCTTTCTCTGGTTCTTGTGTGTTCTAGGAAAGTTACTGTGATTTACTCCTGCTTTCCTGGGCTCTGGGGTGGGTTCTATTACTTACCTTTGGTGTTTTCTAATACTCCCAGCGCCCCTCTACACACTACACTTTCCTAGGTGGGAAACTGACATTCGCAGTCCACTTTCTTAGTATATGGTTTGCGTTCACCCTAGGCCCATTTCTAACTATTGTGATTTTCACTATTTGCACTGTTTTCTAACTGTTCTTACGGCTATTTCGGCATACTAGTGTATATAATTTGTGTATTACTTACCCCCTAAGGGAGTATAGTCTCTATGGTATTTTTGGCATTTGTCACCAAAATAAAGTACCTTTATTTTTGTAACTCTCAAGTATTTTCTTTCATGTGTGTTAGTACTGTGCAACTACATTGGTATTGCATGAGCTTTGCATTTCTCCTAGTTAGGCCTTGGCTGCTCATCCACACTGCCCCTAGAGAGCCTGGCTTCTAGACACTGTCTACAATTCACTAGTAAGGGATAACTGGACCTGGTATACGATGTAAGTACCTTAGGAACCCACTACAAACCAGGCCAGCCTCTTACAATAGAATATACTGTTTGTGGATTAATCCCAGTAACAACCAATTGATATCCAGCTGGTGCTGGTCGTGCCGGATGCGCTGGTGTTGTGTTCAAAGTTTGCAATACGAACTCAACAAATCATCTGTATAATGTTACTAGTTCATTGTAAAGATTACACAGATCAGGTGCATGCATATTTTGTACACCTGGATGCGGTGTGTATATGTTGCAAACATTGGCCTCGTTGGTCTGTCATTGCTTAAGGGACCTAATTTTACGGTTTGTATTATATGTGGTTGTGAGAAAGTAGCCTCTTTCTAGCCTTGTTACCCCCACATTTGGCCTGTTTGTGAGTGTATGTCAGGGTGTTTTCACTGTCTCACTGGGATCCTGCTAGCCAGGGCCCAGTACTCACAGTGAAAACCCTATGTTTTCAGTATGTTTGTTATGTGTCACTGGGACCCTGCTAGTCAGGACCCCAGTGCTCATAAGTTTGTGGCCTATATGTATGTGTTCCCTGTGTGGTGCCTAACTGTCTCACTGAGGCTCTGCTAATCAGAACCTCAGTGGTTATGCTCTCTCATTTCTTTCAAATTGTCACTAACAGGCTAGTGACCAATTTTACCAATTTACATTGGCTTACTGGAACACCCTTATAATTCCCTAGTATATGGTACTGAGGTACCCAGGGTATTGGGGTTCCAGGAGATCCCTATGGGCTGCAGCATTTCTTTTGCCACCCATAGGGAGCTCTAACAATTCTTACACAGGCCTGCCACTGCAGCCTGAGTGAAATAACGTCCACGTTATTTCACAGCCATTTTACACTGCACTTAAGTAACTTATAAGTCACCTATATGTCTAACCTTTACCTGGTAAAGGTTAGGTGCAAAGTTACTTAGGGCCTGATTCTAACTTTGGAGGACGGTGTTAAACCGTCCCAAAAGTGGCGGATATACCACTTACCGTATTACGAGTCCATTATATCCTATGGAACTCGTAATACGGTAGGTGGTATATCCGCCACTTTTGGGACGGTTTAACACCGTCCTCCAAAGTTAGAATCAGGCCCTTAGTGTGAGGGCACCCTGGCACTAGCCAAGGTGCCCCCACATTGTTCAGGGCCAATTCCCCGGACTTTGTGAGTGCGGGGACACCATTACACGCGTGCACTACATATAGGTCACTACCTATATGTAGCTTCACAATGGTAACACCGAATATGGCCATGTAACATGTCTATGATCATGGAATTGCCCCCTCTATGTCATCCTGGCATAGTTGGCACAATCCCATGATCCCAGTGGTCTGTAGCACAGACCCTGGTACTGCCAAACTGCCCTTCCTGGGGTTTCACTGCAGCTGCTGCTGCTGCCAACCCCTCAGACAGGCATCTGCCCTCCTGGGGTCCAACCAGGCCTGGCCCAGGATGGCAGAACAAAGGACTTCCTCTGAGAGAGGGTGCTACACCCTCTCCCTTTGGAAAATGGTGTGAAGGCAGGGGAGGAGTAGCCTCCCCCAGCCTCTGGAAATGCTTTCTTGGGCACAGATGTGCCCAATTCTGCATAAGCCACTCTACACCGGTTCAGGGGACGCCTTAGCCCTGCTCTGGCGCGAAACTGGACAAAGGAAAGGAGAGTGACCACTCCCCTGACCTGCACCTCCCCTGGGAGGTGTCCAGAGCTCCTCCAGTGTGCTCCAGACCTCTGCCATCTTGGAAACAGAGGTGCTGCTGGCACACTGGACTGCTCTGAGTGGCCAGTGCCACCAGGTGACGTCAGAGACTCCCTCTGATAGGCTCCTTCAGGTGTTAGTAGCCTATCCTCTCTCCTAGGTAGCCAAACCCTCTTTTCTGGCTATTTAGGGTCTCTGTCTCTGGGGAAACTTTAGATAACGAATGCATGAGCTCATCCGAGTTCCTCTGCATCTCTCTCTTCACCTTCTGCCAAGGAATCGACTGCTGACCGCGCTGGAAGCCTGCAAAACTGCAACATAGTAGCAAAGACGACTACTGCAACTCTGTAACGCTGATCCTGCCGCCTTCTCGACTGTTTTCCTGGTGGTGCATGCTGTGGGGGTAGTCTGCCTCCTCTCTGCACTAGAAGCTCCGAAGAAATCTCCCGTGGGTCGACGGAATCTTCCCCCTGCAACCGCAGGCACCAAAAAGCTGCATTACCGGTCCCTTGGGTCTCCTCTCAGCACGACGAGCGAGGTCCCTCGAATCCAGCAACTCTGTCCAAGTGACTCCCACAGTCCAGTGACTCTTCAGTCCAAGTTTGGTGGAGGTAAGTCCTTGCCTTACCTCGCTAGACTGCATTGCTGGGAACCGCGACTTTTGCAGCTACTCCGGCCCCTGTGCACTTCCGGCGGAAATCCTTTGTGCACAGCCAAGCCTGGGTCCACGGCACTCTAACCTGCATTGCACGACTTTCTAAGTTGGTCTCCGGCGACGTGGGACTCCTTTGTGCGACTTCGGGTGAGCACCGTTTCACGCATCCTCGTAGTGCCTGTTTCTGGCACTTCTCCGGGTGCTACCTGCTGCTAAGAGGGCTCCTTGTCTTGCTCGACGTCCCCTCTACCTCCTGGTCCAATTTGCGACCTCCTGGTCCCTCCTGGGCCACAGCAGCATCCAAAAACGCTAACCGCACGATTTGCAGCTAGCAAGGCTTGTTGACGTTCTTTCGGCGGGAAAACACTTCTGCACGACTCTCCACGGCGAGAGGGATCCGTCCACAAAAGGGGAAGTCTCTAGCCCTTTTCGTTCCTGCAGAAACCTCAGCTTCTTCTGTCCAGTAGAAGCTTCTTTGCACCCACAGCTGGCATTTCCTGGGCATCTGCCCATCTCCGACTTGCTTGTGACTTTTGGACTTGGTCCTCTTGTTCCACAGGTACCCAAGATTGGAAATCCATCGTTGTTGCATTGTTGGTTTGTGTCTTTCCTGCATTATTCCTCTATCACGACTTCTATGTCCTTGGGGGAACTTTAATGCACTTTGCACTCACTTTTCAGGGTCTTGGGGTGGGCTATTTTTCTAACCCTCACTATTTTCTAATAGTCCCAGCTACCCTCTACAAGGTCACATAGGTTTGTGGTCCATTCGTGGTTCGCATTCCACTTTTGGAGTATATGGTTTGTGTTGCCCCTATCCCTATGTGTCCCCATTGCATCCTATTGTAACTATACATTGTTTGCACTGTTTTCTAAGACTATACTGCATATTTTTGGTATTGTGTACCTATATCTTGTGTATATATCATATCCTCTCACTGAGGGTACACTCTAAGATACTTTGGCATATTGTCATAAAAATAAAGTACCTTTATTTTTAGTATAACTGTGTATTGTGTTTTCTTATGATATTGTGCAAGTGACACTTGTGGTACTGTGGTAGCTTCACACGTCTCCTAGTTCAGCCTAAACTGCTCTGCTAAGCCACCATTATCTATCAGCCTAAGCTGCTAGACACCCTATACACTAATAAGGGATAACTGGGCCTGGTGCAAGGTGCAAGTACCCCTTGGTACTCACTACAAGCCAGTCCAGCCTCCTACATTGGTTGTGCAGCGGTGGGATAAGTGCTTTGAGACTACTTACCACTCTTGTCATTGTACTTTTCATAAGAGAAAAATATACAAAAGAAGTTCAGTGTGTGTACACATAACTAAAAAGTTTTTAATTTCCTCTTTTCACTCTTTTCTAAAGTGCTGAAAAGTACTTCTAAACTTTCAAAAAGTTCTTAAAAGTTTAAAAAGTTTTTTTCTGTCTTTCTAAAAAGTTCTGAAAACTTTTTTCTCTTTTTCTATCACTTTAACTCTCTCTAAAAATGTCTGGCACAGGCCAAAATGTTGATCTGTCCAAAATTGCATATGATCACCTTAGCTGGAAAGGAGCAAGGAGTCTCTGCATAGAGAGAGGTTTGAGTGTAGGGAAGAATCCTTCCTTGGAATTGTTACTTAACATGCTTAGAGAACAAGATAAGGCTAAAAGTGCCCCATCTGTTGAAAAAGTAGCTAATGGTTCCCAATCTGATCCAGGGACTCCCCAGGAAAAGATTCAGGAAAGAAACTCCCTAGCCTGCCCATTACTAGACAGTCTAGCATAGTTGGTAATGATGGAGAGCCACACCATACAAATAGTGTTGTCTCACATCATAGCAAAAGCATTTATTCACACCACAGTGGTACTGATGTTTCTGTTAGCCAAGCTGTTAGGGTGCCCTCTGTAAGGGACAGGTCTCCTTCTGTTCATTCCCATCATACCTCTGTATCTAGGAATGTCCCTCCCACCAACCCTGATGACAGATTGTTAGAGAGGGAACTCAATAAGTTGAGGGTGGAACAAACCAGACTGAAGCTTAAAAAGCAACAGCTGGATTTGGATAGACAGTCATTAGAATTAGAGAAGGAAAGACAGAAGTTGGGTTTAGAAACCCATGGTGGCAGCAGCAGTATTCCCCATAGTCATCCTGCAAAAGAGCATGATTCCAGGAATCTGCACAAGATAGTTCCCCCTTATAAGGAGGGGGATGACATTAACAAGTGGTTTGCTGCACTTGAGAGGGCCTGTGTTGTACAGGATGTCCCTCAAAGGCAGTGGGCTGCTATCCTATGGCTATCATTTAGTGGAAAAGGTAGGGATAGGCTCCTTACTGTGAAAGAAAGTGATGCCAATAATTTTACAGTACTTAAGAATGCACTCCTGGATGGTTATGGCTTAACCACTGAACAATACAGGATAAAGTTCAGAGAGACCAAAAAGGAGTCTTCACAAGACGGGGTTGATTTCATTGACCATTCAGTGAAGGCCTTGGAGGGGTGGTTACATGGCAGTAAAGTTACTGATTATGACAGCCTGTATAACTTGATCCTGAGAGAGCATATTCTTAATAATTGTGTGTCTGATTTGTTGCACCAGTACTTGGTGGACTCTGATCTGACCTCTCCCCAAGAATTGGGAAAGAAGGCAGACAAATGGGTCAGAACAAGGGTGAACAGAAAAGTTCATACAGGGGGTGACAAAGAGAACAACAAGAAGAAAGATGGTGAAAAATCTCAAGATAAGCATGGGGATAAGGGTAAAACCAAAGATCCCACTTCAAATCTTAAACACTCTTCAGGGGGTAGGGATACAAAAAATTCTTCTTCTTCTTCTTCTCAACCTACACAATGTAAAAAGCCTTGGTGCTTTGTGTTGAAAAACAGAGGCCATAGGCCAGGGGATAAGTCCTGTCCAGGTAAACCCCCTGAGCCTACCACCACTAATACATCAAGCTCTAGTGCCCCTAGCAGTAGTGGTACTAGTGGTGGGACTGCTGGCAACAGTCAAGTTAAGGGTGTAGTTGGGTTCACTTATGGGTCCATAGTAGAAACTGGGGTAGTCAGTCCCAAGACAGTTTCTGTCACACCTAGTGGCATTGGCCTTGCCACACTGGCTGCTTGTCCCCTTACAATGGATAAGTACAGGCAGACAGTTTCAATAAATGGAGTTGAGGCCTTGGCCTACAGGGACACACGTGCCAGTATCACTTTGGTGACTGAAAACCTAGTGCACCCTGATCAACACATCATTGGACAACAGTATAAGATTATTGATGTCCATAACTCCACTAAGTTTCTTCCCTTAGCTATAATTCAATTTAGTTGGGGTGGAGTTACTGGCCCTAAGCAGGTGGTGGTATCACCTAGCTTACCTGTAGACTGTCTCTTAGGTAATGACCTAGAGGCCTCAGGTTGGGCTGATGTAGAGTTGCATGCCCATGCAGCCATGCTGGGCATCCCTGAGGAATTGTTCCCTCTCATTTCTACTGAAATGAAAAAGCAAAGGAGAGAAGGCCTGAAAACTCAGGATCCCTCTCCAACAACAGGTAAAAGGGGTATCACAGTATCCCCTAACCACCCTACCATTCAGGATACCATTCTTGTGGTGGGAGAAACCTCTCCTGGGGTGGCACCTGTTCCAAGGGAGTCATCAGTTGGCAAAACTGTACTCCCTGAGGTAGAAGTACCTCTCTGTGGGATAACTAACATTGGTGACAAAAAGAGCACCCTTTTAGTTAACATGGAGCATCCCTCCAACCCTCCCAGAGAAACTTTAGTGCAGAAACTCTGCACTGCCTCACAACACTTAGGACAGCATCCCTGCCCTAGTGTGGAGCTTATAGGACAGCATCCCTGCCCTGCTCCAACCCAAGAGAAACAGCATCCCTGTTCTCTCTTCCAGCCATATGGACAAAGTTTTTGCCCAGCTATGGCTTTTCTGAGACATCATCCCTGTCTGGCATTTCCATCACTACAAATAGGTTCAGTGGACAATTCCCACTGCTCTAAACTAAAACTTACTGATAGAAACTCTGAAAATACATCTTCACATTGTTGCTTAGCTAAAAAACTTCAAACAGGGTGGTTTACATCCCCACAGGGAAGTAACCATATAGTGGATGATAAAGGGAGTAACCAGTCTATTGCAGAGCTACTCTCTACTTATCACCACTTAGACAATAAAGTCTCAACTGGCCAAGGTTAGCCTTATTGTCCTTCGTTTGGTGGGGGGTTGTGTGAGAAAGTAGCCTCTTTCTAGCCTTGTTACCCCCACATTTAGCCTGTTTGTGAGTGTATGTCAGGGTGTTTTCACTGTCTCACTGGGATCCTGCTAGCCAGGGCCCAGTACTCACAGTGAAAACCCTATGTTTTCAGTATGTTTGTTATGTGTCACTGGGACCCTGCTAGTCAGGACCCCAGTGCTCATAAGTTTGTGGCCTATATGTATGTGTTCCCTGTGTGGTGCCTAACTGTCTCACTGAGGCTCTGCTAATCAGAACCTCAGTGGTTATGCTCTCTCATTTCTTTCAAATTGTCACTAACAGGCTAGTGACCAATTTTACCAATTTACATTGGCTTACTGGAACACCCTTATAATTCCCTAGTATATGGTACTGAGGTACCCAGGGTATTGGGGTTCCAGGAGATCCCTATGGGCTGCAGCATTTCTTTTGCCACCCATAGGGAGCTCTGACAATTCTTACACAGGCCTGCCACTGCAGCCTGAGTGAAATAACGTCCACGTTATTTGACAGCCATTTTACACTGCACTTAAGTAACTTATAAGTCACCTATATGTCTAACCTTTACCTGGTAAAGGTTAGGTGCAAAGTTACTTAGTGTGAGGGCACCCTGGCACTAGCCAAGGTGCCCCCACATTGTTCAGGGCCAATTCCCCGGACTTTGTGAGTGCGGGGACACCATTACACGCGTGCACTACATATAGGTCACTACCTATATGTAGCTTCACAATGGTAACTCCGAATATGGCCATGTAACATGTCTATGATCATGGAAATGCCCCCTCTATGTCATCCTGGCATACTTGGCACAATCCCATGATCCCAGTGGTCTGTAGCACAGACCCTGGTACTGCCAAACTGCCCTTCCTGGGGTTTCACTGCAGCTGCTGCCAACCCCTCAGACAGGCATCTGCCCTCCTGGGGTCCAGCCAGGCCTGGCCCAGGATGGCAGAACAAAGGACTTCCTCTGAGAGAGGGTGCTACACCCTCTCCCTTTGGAAAATGGTGTGAAGGCAGGGGAGGAGTAGCCTCCCCCAGCCTCTGGAAATGCTTTCTTGGGCACAGATGTGCCCAATTCTGCATAAGCCAGTCTACACCGGTTCAGGGGACCCCTTAGCCCTGCTCTGGCGCGAAACTGGACAAAGGAAAGGGGAGTGACCACTCCCCTGACCTGCACCTCCCCTGGGAGGTGTCCAGAGCTCCTCCAGTGTGCTCCAGACCTCTGCCATCTTGGAAACAGAGGTGCTGCTGGCACACTGGACTGCTCTGAGTGGCCAGTGCCACCAGGTGATGTCAGAGACTCCTTCTGATAGGCTCCTTCAGGTGTTAGTAGCCTATCCTCTCTCCTAGGTAGCCAAACCCTCTTTTCTGGCTATTTAGGGTCTCTGTCTCTGGGGAAACTTTAGATAACGAATGCAAGAGCTCATCCGAGTTCCTCTGCATCTCTCTCTTCACCTTCTGCCAAGGAATCGACTGCTGACGGCGCTGGAAGCCTGCAAAACTGCAACATAGTAGCAAAGACGACTACTGCAACTCTGTAACGCTGATCCTGCCGCCTTCTCGACTGTTTTCCTGGTGGTGCATGCTGTGGGGGTAGTCTGCCTCCTCTCTGCACTAGAAGCTCCGAAGAAATCTCCCGTGGGTCGACGGAATCTTCCCCCTGCAACCGCAGGCACCAAAAAGCTGCATTACCGGTCCCTTGGGTCTCCTCTCAGCACGACGAGGGAGGTCCCTCGAATCCAGCAACTCTGTCCAAGTGACTCCCACAGTCCAGTGACTCTTCAGTCCAAGTTTGGTGGAGGTAAGTCCTTGCCTCACCTCGCTAGACTGCATTGCTGGGAACCGCGACTTTTGCAGCTACTCCGGCCCCTGTGCACTTCCGACGGAAATCCTTTGTGCACAGCCAAGCCTGGGTCCACGGCACTCTAACCTGCATTGCACGACTTTCTAAGTTGGTCTCCGGCGACGTGGGACTCCTTTGTGCGACTTCGGGTGAGCACCGTTTTACGCATCCTCGTAGTGCCTGTTTCTGGCACTTCTCCGGGTCCTACCTTCTGCTAAGAGGGCTCCTTGTCTTGCTCGACGTCCCCTCTACCTCCTGGTCCAATTTGCGACCTCCTGGTCCCTCCTGGGCCACAGCAGCATCCAAAAACGCTAACCGCACGATTTGCAGCTAGCAAGGCTTGTTGGCGTTCTTTCGGCGGGAAAACACTTCTGCACGACTCTCCACGGCGAGAGGGATCTGTCCACCAAAGGGGAAGTCTCTAGCCCTTTTCGTTCCTGCAGAAACCTCAGCTTCTTCTGTCCAGTAGAAGCTTCTTTGCACCCACAGCTGGCATTTCCTGGGCATCTGCCCATCTCCGACTTGCTTGTGACTTTTGGACTTGGTCCCCTTGTTCCACAGGTACCCAAGATTGGAAATCCATCATTGTTGCATTGTTGGTTTGTGTCTTTCCTGCATTATTCCTCTATCACGACTTCTATGTCCTTGGGGGAACTTTAGTGCACTTTGCACTCACTTTTCAGGGTCTTGGGGTGGGCTATTTTTCTAACCCTCACTATTTTCTAATAGTCCCAGCGACCCTCTACAAGGTCACATAGGTTTGGGGTCCATTCGTGGTTCGCATTCCACTTTTGGAGTATATGGTTTGTGTTGCCCCTATCCCTATGTGTCCCCATTGCATCCTATTGTAACTATACATTGTTTGCACTGTTTGCTAAGACTATACTGCATATTTTTGGTATTGTGTACATATATCTTGTGTATATATCCTATCCTCTCACTGAGGGTACACTCTAAGATACTTTGGCATATTGTCATAAAAATAAAGTACCTTTATTTTTAGTATAACTGTGTATTGTGTTTTCTTATGATATTGTGCAAGTGACACTTGTGGTACTGTGGTAGCTTCACACGTCTCCTAGTTCAGCCTAAGCTGCTCTGCTAAGCTACCATTATCTATCAGCCTAAGCTGCTAGACACCCTATACACTAATAAGGGATAACTGGGCCTGGTGCAAGGTGCAAGTACCCCTTGGTACTCACTACAAGCCAGTGCAGCCTCCTACAGTGGTAGGGCGCCATTAAACCAGATCTGATGTTCTTGATAGGTAATCAGTATTTCAAGACACTGGTGAGCTTGGTACTGTCGTGGTACATTCGCTATTTCATATGTGTTAAATGTGTATGTTGTGTCTTTCTCAGGAAAAGTAACCCAGGAATAGCATGTTTCTCTTTGGTAACCTTCATTAGCTTCCACTATGAATGTGACCTCCCTTCCCTCATCTTTAAAGCCAAGTGCTATGAGATGTAGTGTTAATGTATGTCTAGCATTTTCTGCAATCTCAATGGCGTTATCCATTTTGGATAATGGGTAAAGAGAAGGAACACCCAATGTGGGGAAAGTCCTTATAAGAGTTCAAGCTTGAACAGCCTACAGCCTAGTTAGGTGCTTCCTGTTCAGCTGAGGAGGGTCTTCCCCAAGACCACGGATGTCGCTGTAGAATGGTACTTAGGGTACCTGTTGAGTGTGAGACAGAGATACTGGGGGTATCAGTAAATTAGTGCCACAACACCATAGTTGGTGGCGCCATGACGTAGTTGGACTCTCGATCCTAGGCAAGACTGCTGGTTTAGGGATGAAAATGCTTTTGTTTGTAGGCGACTAGGCCAATCCTGCAACAAGTCGCAACTTGCGGCCCACCCTCCCGGGTCACAAGCATTACCTCACTAAAAACCCAAACATTAAAAAATGATTTCTGGTAGCCTTATGTATGGACTGTAGAATGCAACATCTCAGGGGATTTGTGGTGGAACGGAGATTACCCTTTTCTCACTTTAGTAATAAGTCTTAGTCACAAAGGAGACACAGGTTTATTAAAAAGACTGCAATCTACTGTAAAGTGCATGAGCTGCAATGATTAGGATAATGGACAATGCAAGAAGTAGGATTGTAAAAATGAGAGTCGTCAATACAGAGACCCCCACCGTATTGCAATGAACATATAGGCCCTCATTATGACATTGGTGGTAAATGCCACTTACCGCCACGCTGATGGCTGTCAATTTACCGCCGCAGTGGTGAATATCCGCTCACTATATTATGACACACACACACACCAATCCAACAGAATACAGCCACATACACAAATCCGCCAAACCAAAGGTCAGTGATAATGTGGCAGTTCCAAAACCCATACCGTTACGCCAACAAAACAACGCGCATCACATTATGATCCATGAATCACCACGGCGGACATTCAATAGCGGTAAACCATTGGCGGTACACACCGCCGCGGTCAGAATGGACACCTATATACAAAACAACACTACATTGGCCAATACCAAATACACACAACTGACACCCATACACACACACCTACACCTACACCCACATACACCACACACTATAAAACACACACCCACATTACCCACAACCCCTTACAAACACCAATTGCCACCAGGAGACTGAGAAGAAGAACACAGAGACAACTAGACACACCCACACCACTTACACCCATACACCCCTCACATACGCCACATCACACACCCAACCACATTGCCCAACACACCCTCACCAACATACATCACACAACACCCATGGCACCACAAAGGCACCCCTGTTTCACTGAGGACGAGTTAAGGGTCATGGTGGAGGAAACTGTCAGGGTAGAGCCACAGCTCTTTGGAGCACAGGTACAGCAGATATCTATAGCAAGGAAGTTGGAGCTATGGCAGAGAATCGTTCACAGGGTCAACGCTGTGGGACAGCACCCAAGAAGAAGGGACGACATCAGGAAGAGGTGGAACGACCCACAGGGGAAGGTATGTTCCATTGCAGCAAGACACCAGCTCACCATACAGAGGACTGGCAGTGGACCCCCACCCCCACAACTCACAGAATGGGAAGAGTAGGTACTGGCAATACTGCATCCTGAGGGACTCGCTGGAGTAGCCGGAGGACTGGACACTGGTAAGACAACATTTAACACTAATCATCCTCCATACCTGCATGCCATCTCACACCCTCACTCCCATCACTCCACTCCATCCCACACACTGCACCCACACATCTCACTAATCCCAATGCCAAGCCCTGCATGCCATACCAATGCATGGACACCCCTCCCAGCCCTGCAGGGACCCCCATCACCAAAGCATGCACAGCATAGGGAAACTAACATAACCACAATCACCATACACAAGCAAAAGCTGGCAGGGCAACAGCAACCATAGAGAGGAAGCTACGGAAGTACAATACACTTCAAGCATAATACATAATGTACATCCCTACAGGTACCCCAGCCAATGTCAGTGGAGAGGAGGTGCCACCACTATCCAGTCCCCCAACAGAAGATGCCCCCAGTGATGACAGTAACTCTGGACTTCAGGATCTGGAGGACCTACCTGGCCCATCAGGGACCCCTGGACAGTCAGTCACTGCAGGTAAATGTCTCCTTGTTGCAGTTACCCCCAGCTTTTTGCCTGATATTGATGCTGATTTGACTGAGAAGTGTGCTGAGATCCTGCTAACCAGGCTCAAGCACCAGTGTTCTTTCACTTAAAATGTACCATTGTTTCCACAATTGGCACACCCCTGGCACAAAGATAAGTCCCTTGTAAAAGGCACCAGTGGTACCAAAGGCACGGTGTCCAGGGAAGGCCCCTGAGGGCTGCAGCATGTGTTGTGCCACCCTAAGGGACCCCTCACCTAACAAATGCACTCTGCCATTGCAGATTGTGTGTGTTGGCGTGGGGAAAAAGGCAAAGTCAACATGCCATTCCCCTCAGGGTGCCATGTCCACTAAACACAGCCTGTGGCATAGGTCCCCCCTCTAGCAGGCCTTACAACCCCAAGACAGGGTACATTATACTACAGGTGAGGGCATAGCTGCATGAGTACCATGCCCCTACAGTGTCTAAGTTCATTCTTAGACATTGTAAGTGCAGAGTGGCCTTATTAAGTACATGGTCTGAGAGTTTGTCAAAACAGAACTCCACAGTTCCATAATGGCTACACTGAATACTGGGAAGTTTAATATCAAACTTCTCAGAGTAATAAACCCACACTGATGCCAGCGTTGGATTTATTAAAAAATGCACACAGAGGGCATCTTAGAGATGCCCCCTGTATTTTACCCAATCCTTCAGTGCAGGACTAACTGGTCTGTGCCAGCCTGCCACTGAGACAAGTTTCTGACCCCATGGGGTGAGAGCCTTTGTTCTCACTGAGGCCGGAAACAAAGCCTTCCCTGGGTGGAGGTGCTTCACACCTCCCCCCTGCAGGAACTGTAACACCTAGCCTCAAACGCTCAGGCTTTATGTTACAATGCCCCAGGGCACCCCAGCTAGTGGAGATGCCCGCCCCCTGTCCCCCACCAGGACACAGCCCCCACTTTTGGTGGCAAGTCCAGGGAGATAATGAGAAAAACAAGGAGTCACCCCCTCAGCCAGGTCCACCCCTAAGGTGACCAGAGCTGAAGTGACCCACTCCATGGAAAATCCTCCATCTTGTTTTGGATGATTTAGCCAATAGGAACAGGGATGTGTCCCTAGCAGCAGACTGGAACCAGAGCACCCCCTGTCTCTATAGGCGCCTATGTTATTTGGGCCCTACTTTGACCTCTGCACCTGACCAGCCCTGTGTTGCTGTGTAGCAGGCTGGCCTGGTTTGTAGTGGGTACCTTGGGTACTTACACCTTATACCAGGTCCAGTTATCCCTTATTAATGTTCTAGCAGCTTAAGCTGATAGAGGTAGCTATAGCAGAGCAGCTTAGGCTGAACTAGGAGACATGTAAAGCTCCTGCAATACCACTTATAGTTACGCTCTACTTATACACAAGTAAAGGCAATACTCAGTGTTACCAAAAATAAAGGTATTTATTTGGGTGACACAGTACCAAAAATATCTTAGAGACAATACTCCTTCTAGAGGTACGTTTATACACAATATATACACTAGACACCAACATTAGACAAGTAAATAGTCCTAGAACAATGCAAGCAATAGGAAATGCTATAGATTGCAATGGGAGAAAATAGGTCTAGGGGCAACACAAACCATATACTAAGAAAGTGGAATGCGAATCACGAATTCACCCCTAGACAAGTGTAGTGTGTGCAGAATCGCTGGGAGAGTAAGAATACAGTAAAAGTAAGTAAATTACCCCACCCCAGAGCCCAGAAAAGCAGGAGTAAAGTACTGCAAGTTTCCTTATGACACACTACACTTCGTGATTGGGATTTTGCAGCAGCCAATCAAGTCTACAAAGAACAACTGCTAGATTCCTGGACCTAAAGACCTGCAAAAGAAGGGGACCTAGTCCAGAAGTCGAAAGAAGTTCCAGGAAGGACAGGAGCCCCTGCCAACCAAGAAGAGGGTGCAAAAGAAGAGTCCACGGTTAGTCAAAGACTGCAGAAATGCACCCTAGGAAGATGCCAGCAGGTTCTTGCGTGATGCAAAAGATGTCCCACGACGTCAAAATGGCACTGGATGGACCCAGGAGGGACCTGGGGGCCTCAACTCTGTGTGAGAAGAAAGAGGGGGCTCTCAGCACTTTAGAGAGCCCTCAGGATGCCAGCCAGCACCCCCCGGAGGTCCCAGGACACGGGGACAAAGGAGGTGCAAAACGCGGTTGATGCAGCACAACAAAGGAAGATCCCACCCCACCGGAGAACAACTCAGCGAGTTGAGCGTTGCAGGATGGAGTGCTGGGGACCTGGGCCAGGCTGTACACGAAGGAATTTTGCAAAGAGTGCACAGAGGCCTCAGGAGGTGAAGAAGATGCAGTACACTGGGGTACCGTCGCTCTCAGTGAAGGCAAGGTGTGACCACCTCCAAATTGCATCAGCAGGGCCTCAGGACAGTCTAGGTCAATAATGTCCACCCTCTGTGTCCTTAGGAGCATGCTTGTTGCAGTGAGAGAAGTCCCAGGGGACCGGTCGTCGTCTTGGAAGGTGCCTGCTTGGAGCAAGGGAGTGACTCCGTCCCTCCACTGGAGATTTTCTTCGGTCCTTCTGGTGCAGGATGAAGACAGGGAGTCCCGAGAGCGTGCACACTGTGGAAATGGTTGCAGTTGCTGACTTGGAGCTGAGGTTGCTGAAGAAAAGTGTCTCTTGTAGACACTTTGGGGGTCATTCTGACCCTGGCGGTAAGTACCGCCATGGCGGAGGTTGGCGGTAGCACCGCCAACAGGCTGGCGGTGCACCGCTGGGCATTCTGACCGCAGCGGTTCAGCCGCGGCCAGAAACGGAAAGTCGGCGGTGTACCGCCGACTTTTCGCTGCCCTTGAGAACCCTCCATGCACGCTCCGCCGCCATGGGGATTCTGACACCCCCTACCGCCATCCTGTTCCTGGCGGGTCTCCCGCCAGGAACAGGATGGCGGTAGGGGGTGCCGCGGGGCCCCTGGGGGCCCCTGCAGTGCCCATGCCAATGGCATGGGCACTGCAGGGGCCCCCGTAAGAGGGCCCCACAAAGTATTTCAGTGTCTGCTATGCAGACACTGAAATACGCGACGGGTGCCACTGCACCCGTCGCACCTTCCCACTCCGCCGGCTCAATTCTGAGCCGGCGTCCTCGTGGGAAGGCTGTTTCCCACTGGGCTGGCGGGCGGCCTTTTGGCGGTCGCCCGCCAGCCCAGTGGGAAACCCAGAATGACCGCCGCGGTCTTTCGACCGCGGTACGGTCTTCTGGCGGTTCACGCTTGGCGGGCGGCTCCCACCGCCCGCCAATATCAGAATCACCCCCTTTGTTGCAGTTACAGCGCTTCTTGGAGCAGACTGCGGTTGATCCAAGGTCAGAAGAGCCTGAATTTGTTGCAGAGAATTCCTGAAGGGAACTTGGAAGCAGAATCTGAAGAGAACCCACAGGAGAGACCCTAACTAGCCCTGGGAGGGAGATTGACTACATTATCAGGTATGGACCTAACAGGAGGGGTCTCTGACGTCATCTGCTGGCACTGGCCACTCAGAGCCCTCCAGAGTGCCCCCACACCTTGCAAAGCAAGATGGCTGAAGTCTGGGACACACTGGGGGAGCTCTGGGCACCACCCCTGGGGTGGTGATGGACAGAGGAGTGGTCACTCCCCTTTCCTTTGTCTAGTTTTGTGCCAGAGCAGGGGAGAAGGGGTCCCTGAACCGGTGTAGACTGGTTTAGGCAAAGAGGGCACCATCTGTGCCCTTCAAAGCCTTTCCAGAGGCTGGGCGAGGGTACCCCTCCCCAGCCTGTAACACCTATTTCCAAAGGGAGAGGATGTAACACTGTAGGAGGCTGGACTGGCTTGTAGTGAGTACCAAGGGGTACTTGCACCTTGCACCAGGCCCAGTTATCCCTTATTAGTGTATAGGGTGTCTAGCAGCTTAGGCTGATAGATAATGGTAGCTTAGCAGAGCAGCTTAGGCTGAACTAGGAGACGTGTGAAGCTACCACAGTACCACTTAGTGTCATATGCACAATATCATAACAAAACACAATACACAGTTATACTAAAAATAAAGGTACTTTATTTTTATGACAATATGCCAAAGTATCTTAGAGTGTACCCTCAGTGAGAGGATAGGAAATATACACAAGATATATATACACAATAGCAAGAATATGCAGTATAGTCTTAGAAAACAGTGCAAACAATGTATAGTTACAATAGGATGCAATGGGGAAACATAGGGATAGGGGCAACACAAACCATATACTCCAAAAGTGGAATGCGAACCACGAATGGACCCCAAACCTATGTGACCTTGTAGAGGGTCGCTGGGACTATTAGAAAATAGTTAGAGTTAGAAAAATAACCCTCCCCAAGACCCTGAAAAGTGAGTGCAAAGTGCACTAAAGTTCCCCTAAGGACAAAGTAGTCGTGTTAGAGGAATAATGCAGGAAAGACACAAACCAGCAATGCAACAACTGTGGATTTCCAATCGAGGGTACCTGTGGAACAAGGGGACCAAGTCCAAAAGTCACAAGCAAGTCGGAGATGGGCAGATGCCCAGGAAATGCCAGCTGCGGGTGCAAAGAAGCTTCTACTGGACAGAAGAAGCTGAGGTTTCTGCAGGAACGAAAAGGGCTAGAGATTTCCCCTTTGGTGGACGGATCCCTCTCGCCGTGGAGAGTCGTGCAGAAGTGTTTTCCCGCCGAAAGAACGCCAACAAGCCTTGCTAGCTGCAAATCGTGATTTGGCGTTTTTGGACGCTGCTGGGGCCCAGGAGGGACCAGGAGGTCGCAAATTGGACCTGAAGAGAGAGGGGACGTCGAGCAAGACAAAGAGCCCTCACTGAAGCAGGTAGCACCCGGAGAAGTGCCAGAAACAGGCACTACGAGGATGCGTGAAACGGTGCTCGCCAAAGTTGCACAAAGGAGTCCCACGTCGCCGGAGACCAACTTAGAAAGTCGTGCAATGCAGGTTAGAGTGCTGTGGACCCAGGCTTGGCTGTGCACAAAGGATTTCCGCCGGAAGTGCACAGGGGCCGGAGTAGCTGCAAAGTCGCGGTTCCCAGCAATGCAGCCCAGCGAGGTGAGGCAAGGACTTACCTCCACCAAACTTGGGCTGAAGAGTCACTGGACTGTGGGGGTCACTTGGACAGAGTCGCTGGATTCGAGGGACCTCGCTCGTCGTGCTGAGAGGAGACCCAAGGAACCGGTAATGCAGCTTTTTGGTGCCTGCGGTTGCAGGGGGAAGATTCCGTCGACCCACTGGAGATTTCTTCGGAGCTTCTGGTGCAGAGAGGAGGCAGACTACCCCCACAGCATGCACAAGCAGGAAAACAGTCGAGAAGGCGGCAGGATCAGCGTTACAGAGTTGCAGTAGTCGTCTTTGCTACTATGTTGCAGGTTTGCAGGCTTCCAGCGCGGTCAGCAGTCGATTCCTTATCAGAAGGTGAAGAGAGAGATGCAGAGGAACTCGGCTGAGCTCATGCATTCGTTATCTAAAGTTTCCCCAGAGACAGAGACCCTAAATAGCCAGAAAAGAGGGTTTGGCTACCTAGGAGAGAGGATAGGCTACTAACACCTGAAGGAGCCTATCAGCAGGAGTCTCTGACGTCACCTGGTGGCACTGGCCACTCAGAGCAGTCCAGTGTGCCAGCAGCACCTCTGTTTCCAAGATGGCAGAGGTCTGGAGCACACTGGAGGAGCTCTGGACACCTCCCAGGGGAGGTGCAGGTCAGGGGAGTGGTCACTCCCCTTTCCTTTGTCCAGTTTCGCGCCAGAGCAGGGGCTAAGGGGTCCCTGAACCGGTGTAGATTGGCTTATGCAGAATTGGGCACATCTGTGCCCAACAAAGCATTTCCAGAGGCTGGGGGAGGCTACTCCTCCCCTGCCTTCACAGCATTTTCCAAAGGGAGAGGGTGTCACACCCTCTCTCAGAGGAAGTTCTTTGTTCTGCCATCCTGGGCCAGGCCTGGCTGGACCCCAGGAGGGCAGCTGCCTGTCTGAGGGGTTGGCAGCAGCAGCAGCTGCAGTGAAACCCCAGGAAGGGCAGTTTGGCAGTACCAGGGTCTGTGCTACAGACCACTGGGATCATGGGATTGTGCCAACTATGCCAGGATGGCATAGAGGGGGCAATTCCATGATCATAGACATGTTACATGGCCATATTCGGAGTTACCATTGTGAAGCTACATATAGGTAGTGACCTATATGTAGTGCACGCGTGTAATGGTGTCCCCGCACTCACAAAGTTCAGGGAATTGGCTCTGAACAATGTGGGGGCACCTTGGCTAGTGCCAGGGTGCCCTCACACTAAGTAACTTTGCACCTAACCTTTACCAGGTAAAGGTTAGACATATAGGTGACTTATAAGTTACTTAAGTGCAGTGTAAAATGGCTGTGAAATAACGTGGACGTTATTTCACTCAGGCTGCAGTGGCAGGCCTGTGTAAGAATTGTCAGAGCTCCCTATGGGTGGCAAAAGAAATGCTGCAGCCCATAGGGATCTCCTGGAACCCCAATACCCTGGGTACCTCAGTACCATATACTAGGGAATTATAAGGGTGTTCCAGTAAGCCAATGTAAATTGGTAAAAATGGTCACTAGCCTGTCAGTGACAATTTGGAAAGAAATGAGAGAGCATAACCACTGAGGTTCTGGTTAGCAGAGCCTCAGTGAGACAGTTAGTCACTACACAGGTAACACATTCAGGCACACTTATGAGCACTGGGGCCCTGGGTTACCAGGGTCCCAGTGACACATACAACTAAAACAACATATATACAGTGAAAAATGGGGGTAACATGCCAGGCAAGATGGTACTTTCCTACACAACCCCCCCCCCCCAAACGAAGGACAATAAGACTAGCCATGACCTGATGAGTCTTCATTGTCTAAGTGGAAATATCTGGAGAGTCCATCTGCATTGGAGTGGCTACTCCCAGGTCTATGTTCCACTGTATAGTCCATTCCCTGTAGGGATATGGACCACCTCAACAATTTAGGATTTTCACCTTTCATTTGTTTTAGCCAAAGTAGAGGTTTGTGGTCTGTCTGAACAATGAAGTGAGTGCCAAACAGGTATGGCCTCAACTTCTTCAGAGCCCAGACCACAGCAAAGGCCTCCCTCTCAATGGCAGACCAACGCTTTTCTCTAGGGGTCAACCTCCTACTAATAAAAGCAACAGGTTGATCCTGGCCCTCAGAATTAAGTTGTGATAGGACTGCCCCTACTCCTAATTCAGATGCATCAGTTTGGACATAGAATTTTTTAGAGTAACAAGGGCTTTTCAGGACAGGTGCAGAGCACATGGCCTGCTTCAGCTCCTCAAAAGCTTTCTGACAGTTTGCTGTCCATAATACCTTTTTAGGCATTTTCTTGGATGTGAGGTCATTAAGAGGGGCTGCAATGGAGCCATAGTTCTTAATGAACCTCCTGTAATACCCAGTGAGGCCTAGGAAGGCTCTCACCTGAGTCTGAGTGGTAGGGGGAACCCAATCAATAATAGTTTGGATTTTCCCCTGAAGTGGTGCAATCTGTTCCCCACCAACAAGGTGTCCCAGATAAACCACCTTACCCTGCCCTATCTGGCACTTTGAAGCCTTGATAGTGAGGCCTGCCTTTTGCAGGGCCTCCAAAACTTTCCATAGGTGGACCAGGTGATCATCCCAGCTGGAGCTAAAGACAGCTATATCGTCCAAATATGCTGCACTGAAAGCTTCCAGCCCTTGCAGGACTGTGTTCACCAACCTCTGAAAAGTGGCAGGTGCATTTTTCAAACCAAAAGGCATTACAGTAAACTGGTAATGTCCTCCAATGGTAGAAAATGCAGTCTTAGGTTTAGCATCTTCTGATAATTTGATCTGCCAATACCCTGCAGTCAAATCAAAAGTGCTTAGATACTTGGCAGATGCCAGTGTATCTATAAGCTCATCTGCCCTGGGTATAGGGTGAGCATCAGTTTTGGTTACCAAGTTGAGACCTCTATAGTCTACACAAAACCGCATTTCCTTCTTTCCATCTTTAGAATTGGGTTTTGGTACCAGTACCACAGGAGAAGCCCATGGACTGTCAGAGTGCTCAACCACTCCTAGTTCCAACATTTTCTGAACTTCTTGCTTTATGCAGTCCCTGACATGGTCAGGCTGCCTATAGATCTTACTTTTGACAGGTAAACTGTCTCCAGTGTCTATAGTGTGCTCACACCAAGAAGTGGTGCCTGGCACAGTAGAGAAGAGTTCTGAAAATTGTCCTAGGAGATTTATGCAATTATCTTTCTGCTCAGCAGTAAGACAATCAGCCAAAACTACACCTTCCACAAGAGCATCTTGTTCTGTGGAAGAGAAGAGATCAGGTAGAGGATCACTGTCTTCTTCCTGTCCCTCATCAGTTGCCATGAGCAGGGTGAGATCAGCCCTGTCATAGTAGGGTTTCAGGCGGTTGACATGGAGCACCCTAAGGGGACTCCTGGCAGTGCCTAAGTCAACTAAATAGGTGACTTCTCCCTTCTTTTCAACAATTGTGTGGGGACCACTCCATTTATCTTGGAGTGCCCTTGGGGCCACAGGCTCCAAGACCCACACTTTCTGCCCTGGTTGGTACTGAACCAAAACAGCCTTCTGATCATTCCATTGCTTCTGGAGCTCTTGGCTGGCCTGAAGGTTTTTACTGGCCTTTTTCATGTACTCAGCCATCCTTGATCTGAGGCCAAGTACATAATCCACAATATCCTGCTTAGGAGCTTTTAAAGGTTGTTCCCAACCCTCCTTTACAAGTGTGAGTGGACCCCTAACAGGGTGTCCAAAAAGAAGTTCAAAGGGGCTGAAGCCCACTCCTTTCTGGGGTACCTCCCTGTAGGCAAAAAGGAGGCATGGTAGAAGGATATCCCATCTCCTGCGGAGTTTTTCAGGGAGACCCATAATCATGCCTTTGAGAGTTTTATTAAATCTCTCCACCAGTCCATTTGTTTGTGGATGATAGGGTGTTGTGAACTTGTACGTTACACCACACTCCTTCCACATGGCCTTTAAGTATGCAGACATGAAATTGCTTCCCCTGTCTGATACTACTTCCTTTGGGAAGCCCACCCTGGAAAATATTCCCAGGAGGGCCTTTGCCACTGCAGGTGCTGTAGTGGTCCTTAAAGGAATAGCTTCAGGATATCTTGTGGCATGGTCCACTACCACCAAGATAAACCTATTGCCTGAAGCAGTAGGAGGGTCAAGGGGGCCAACTATGTCAACCCCTACCCTTTCAAAGGGAACCCCAACCACAGGCAGTGGGATAAGGGGTGCCTTTGGGGTGCTACCTGTCTTGCCACTGGCTTGACAGGTTTCACAGGACTTACAATATTCCTTTGTGTCCTCAGACATCCTAGGCCAATGAAACAGGGGAACAAGCCTGTCCCAAGTTTTCATTTGTCCTAGATGCCCAGCTAAGGGAATGTCATGTGCCAGTGTTAGGAGGAACTTTCTGTACTCCTGAGGAATCACTAATCTCCTGGCAGCTCCAGGTTTAGGATCCCTATGCTCAGTGTACAAGAGGTTGTCCTCCCAGTAAACTCTGTGAGAGTCACTGACATCCCCATTAGCCTGTTTGACAGCTTGCTGTCTGAGACCCTCTAATGTGGGACAGGTTTGCTGTGCCACACTCAGCTCCTCTCTGGCAGGCCCCCCTTCACCCAAAAGCTCAGCAGTGTCTGCTTCCAGCTCCTCTGGTGTAGGTTCTGCACAGGGAGGGAATTCTTCTTCCTCAGAATTAGAATCCACTGTAGAGGGAGGGATAGTAGGAAGTGGTTTGCTTCTACTAGCCCTAGCTTTAGGGAGCACTTGGTCCATTGTTCCAGGATCCAAGCTTCCCTGTCCTTTTTGCATTTTGGCCTGAGCCCTTGTCAAAGCAAAAATATGCCCTGGGATGCCCAGCATTGCTGCATGGGCCTCCAACTCCACATCTGACCAAGCTGATGTCTCCAAATCATTTCCTAATAGACAGTCTACAGGTAAATCTGAAGCTACCACAACTTTCTTTGGACCAGTTACCCCCCCCCCAGTTGAGATTTACAACAGCCATGGGGTGGCTTTGTGTTATGTTGTGAGCATCGGTTACTTGGTACTGGTGTCCAAGTATGTGTTGTTCAGGGTGCACCAGTTTCTCAATCACCATTGTGACACTGGCACCTGTGTCCCTGTAGGCCTGGACCTCAACACCATTTATTAGGGTTAGTTGCTTGTACTTCTCCAAGTTATGGGGGCAATCAACCAAAGTGGCTAAATCAATAGCCCCTTCAGAGACTAAAGTAGCCTCTGTGGTCTCCCTAATCAGACCAACCCCAACTAAGTTACCAAAAGTGAGCCCAGCTACTCCCTTGGATTGGCTATTAGTAGGTTTGCTCCCACCACCACTGCTATTAGTAGGGACACTAGGTGTAGCAGTAGGGGTTGTAGTGGTAGGAGCTGTGGTGCCTTTCTTTGGACAACTGGGATCTGTTGTCCAATGGCCTTTTATTTTACATAAATAGCACCATGGTTTCTTTTCCTTGTTCTGATTAAAGGAGGATTTGGACCCACCACCCCCACCAGAGTGTTTTTGTGGGCCTGATGAAGCCTCATTTTTAGATTTGTCCCCACCCTTGTCAGAAGACTTACCATCCTTCTTTTTGTTGCCATCTTTGTCACCCCCTGTATGAACTTTTCTGTTCACTCTTGTTCTGACCCATTTGTCTACCTTCTTTCCCAATTCTTGGGGAGAGGTCAGATCAGAGTCCACCAAGTACTGGTGCAACAAATCAGACACACAATTATTAAGAATATGCTCTCTCAGGATCAAGTTATACAGGCTGTCATAATCAGTAACTTTACTGCCATGTAACCACCCCTCCAAGGCCTTCACTGAATGGTCAATGAAATCAACCCAGTCTTGTGAAGACTCCTTTTTGGTCTCTCTGAACTTTATCCTGTACTGTTCAGTGGTTAAGCCATAACCATCCAGGAGTGCATTCTTAAGAACTTGGAAATTGTTAGCATCATTTTCTTTCACAGTAAGGAGCCTATCCCTACCTTTTCCACTAAATGATAGCCATAGGATAGCAGCCCACTGCCTTTGAGGGACATCCTGTACAACACAGGCCCTCTCAAGTGCAGCAAACCACTTGTTAATGTCATCCCCCTCCTTATAAGGGGGAACTATCTTGTGCAGATTCCTGGAATCATGCTCTTTTGCAGGATGACTATGGGGAATACTGCTGCTGCCACCATGGGTATCTAAACCCAACTTCTGTCTTTCCTTCTCTAATTCAAAAGACTGTCTATCCAAATCCAGCTGTTGCTTTTTAAGCTTCAGTCTGGTTTGTTCCACCCTCAACTTATTGAGTTCCCTCTCTAACATTCTGTCATCAGGGTTGGTGGGAGAGACATTTCTAGAAACAGAGCTATGATGGGAATGAACAGAAGGAGACCTGTCCCTTACAGAAGGCACCCTAACAGCTTGGTTTACAGAAACATTACTACCAGTATGGTGAGAATAAATGCTTTTGCTATGATGTGAGACAACACTATTTATTTGGTGTGGCTCATCATCATTACCATCTATGCTAGATTGTCTAGTAATGGGCAGGCTAGGAAGTTTCTTTCCTGAATCTTTTCCTGGGGGAGTCCCTGAATCAGATTGAGAACTATTAGGTACTTTTTCAACAGATGGGGCACCTATGGCCTTATCCTGTTCTCTAAGCATGTTAAGTAACAGTTCCAAGGAAGGATTCTTCCCTACACTCAAACCTCTCTCTATATACAGAGACTCCTTGCTCTTTTCCAGCTAAGGTTGTCATATGCAAGTTTGGACAGATCAACACTTTGGCCTGTGCCAGACATTTTTTAGAGAGAGTTAAAGTGATAGTAAAAGATAAAAAGTTTGTCAGAGCTTTTAGAAAGACAGAGAAAAAAAACTTTTAAAACTTTTTAGAACTTTTTAGAAAGTTAGAAGTACTTTTCAGCACTTAGAAAAGAGTGAAAAGAGGAAATGCAAAACTTTTTGGCTATGTGTATATACACTGACCTTGTTTTGTATATTTTTCTCTTATGAAAAGTACAATGACAAGAGTGGTAAGTAGTCTCAAGCACTTATCCCACCACTGCACAACCAATGTAGGAGGCTGGACTGGCTTGTAGTGAGTACCAAGGGGTACTTGCACCTTGCACCAGGCCCAGTTATCCCTTATTTGTGTATAGGGTGTCTAGCAGCTTAGGCTGATAGATAATGGTAGCTTAGCAGAGCAGCTTAGGCTGAACTAGGAGACGTGTGAAACTACCACAGTACCACTTAGTGTCATATGCACAATATCATAAGAAAACACAATACACAGTTATACTAAAAATAAAGGTACTTTATTTTTATGACAATATGCCAAAGTATCTTAGAGTGTACCCTCAGTGAGAGGATAGGAAATATACACAAGATATATATACACAATAGCAAGAATATGCAGTATAGTCTTAGAAAACAGTGCAAACAATGTATAGTTACAATAGGATGCAATGGGGAAACATAGGGATAGGGGCAACACAAACCATATACTCCAAAAGTGGAATGCGAACCACGAATGGACCCCAAACCTATGTGACCTTGTAGAGGGTCGCTGGGACTATTAGAAAATAGTGAGAGTTAGAAAAATAACCCTCCCCAAGACCCTGAAAAGTGAGTGCAAAGTGCACTAAAGTTCCCCTAAGGACAAAGTAGTCGTGTTAGAGGAATAATGCAGGAAAGACACAAACCAGCAATGCAACAACTGTGGATTTCCAATCGAGGGTACCTGTGGAACAAGGGGACCAAGTCCAAAAGTCACAAGCAAGTCGGAGATGGGCAGATGCCCAGGAAATGCCAGCTGCGGGTGCAAAGAAGCTTCTACTGGACAGAAGAAGCTGAGGTTTCTGCAGGAACGAAAAGGGCTAGAGACTTCCCCTTTGGTGGACGGATCCCTCTCGCCGTGGAGAGTCGTGCAGAAGTGTTTTCCCGCCGGAAAGACGCCAACAAGCCTTGCTAGCTGCAAATCGTTCGTTTGGCGTTTTTGGACGCTGCTGGGGCCCAGGAGGGACCAGGAGGTCGCAAATTGGACCTGAAGAGAGAGGGGACGTCGAGCAAGACAAAGAGCCCTCACTGAAGCAGGTAGCACCCGGAGAAGTGCCAGAAACAGGCACTACGAGGATGCGTGAAACGGTGCTCGCCGAAGTTGCACAAAGGAGTCCCACGTCGCCGGAGACCAACTTAGAAAGTCGTGCAATGCAGGTTAGAGTGCCGTGGACCCAGGCTTGGCTGTGCACAAAGGATTTCTGCCGGAAGTGCACAGGGGCCGGAGTAGCTGCAAAGTCGCGGTTCCCAGCAATGCAGCCCAGCGAGGTGAGGCAAGGACTTACCTCCACCAAACTTGGGCTGAAGAGTCACTGGACTGTGGGGGTCACTTGGACAGAGTCGCTGGATTCGAGGGACCTCGCTCGTCGTGCTGAGAGGAGACCCAAGGGACCGGTAATGCAGCTTTTTGGTGCCTGCGGTTGCAGGGGGAAGATTCCGTCGACCCACAGGAGATTTCTTCGGAGCTTCTGGTGCAGAGAGGAGTCAGACTACCCCCACAGCATGCACAAGCAGGAAAACAGTCGAGAAGGCGGCAGGATCAGCGTTACAGAGTTGCAGTAGTCGTCTTTGCTACTATGTTGCAGGTTTGCAGGCTTCCAGCGCGGTCAGCAGTCGATTCCTTATTAGAAGGTGAAGAGAGAGATGCAGAGGAACTCGGCTGAGCTCATGCATTCGTTATCTAAAGTTTCCCCAGAGACAGAGACCCTAAATAGCCAGAAAAGAGGGTTTGGCTACCTAGGAGAGAGGATAGGCTACTAACACCTGAAGGAGCCTATCAGCAGGAGTCTCTGACGTCACCTGGTGGCACTGGCCACTCAGAGCAGTCCAGTGTGCCAGCAGCACCTCTGTTTCCAAGATGGCAGAGGTCTGGAGCACACTGGAGGAGCTCTGGACACCTCCCAGGGGAGGTGCAGGTCAGGGGAGTGGTCACTCCCCTTTCCTTTGTCCAGTTTCGCGCCAGAGCAGGGGCTAAGGGGTCCCTGAACCGGTGTAGACTGGCTTATGCAGAATTGGGCACATCTGTGCCCAACAAAGCATTTCCAGAGGCTGGGGGAGGCTACTCCTCCCCTGCCTTCACACCATTTTCCAAAGGGAGAGGGTGTCACACCCTCTCTCAGAGGAAGTTCTTTGTTCTGCCATCCTGGGCCAGGCCTGGCTGGACCCCAGGAGGGCAGCTGCCTGTCTGAGGGGTTGGCAGCAGCAGCAGCTGCAGTGAAACCCCAGGAAGGGCAGTTTGGCAGTACCAGGGTCTGTGCTACAGACCACTGGTATCATGGGATTGTGCCAACTATGCCAGGATGGCATAGAGGGGGCAATTCCATGATCATAGACATGTTACATGGCCATATTCGGAGTTACCATTGTGAAGCTACATATAGGTAGTGACCTATATGTAGTGCACGCGTGTAATGGTGTCCCCGCACTCACAAAGTTCAGGGAATTGGCTCTGAACAATGTGGGGGCACCTTGGCTAGTGCCAGGGTGCCCTCACACTAAGTAACTTTGCACCTAACCTTTACCAGGTAAAGGTTAGACATATAGGTGACTTATAAGTTACTTAAGTGCAGTGTAAAATGGCTGTGAAATAACGTGGACGTTATTTCACTCAGGCTGCAGTGGCAGGCCTGTGTAAGAATTGTCAGAGCTCCCTATGGGTGGCAAAAGAAATGCTGCAGCCCATAGGGATCTCCTGGAACCCCAATACCCTGGGTACCTCAGTACCATATACTAGGGAATTATAAGGGTGTTCCAGTAAGCCAATGTAAATTGGTAAAAATGGTCACTAGCCTGTCAGTGACAATTTGGAAAGAAATGAGAGAGCATAACCACTGAGGTTCTGGTTAGCAGAGCCTCAGTGAGACAGTTAGTCACTACACAGGTAACACATTCAGGCACACTTATGAGCACTGGGGCCCTGGGTTACCAGGGTCCCAGTGACACATACAACTAAAACAACATATATACAGTGAAAAATGGGGCTAACATGCCAGGCAAGATGGTACTTTCCTACAAACACCCTGCTCTCAGAGGAAATGCTTTTTTCTGCCTTGTTGGGACTGGGCTGTCCAGACCCCAGGAGGGCAGAACCCTGTCTGTGAGGTGGCAGCAGCTGTAGCTGCAGTACAAGCCTCAGAGAGCTGGTTTGGCAGTACTGGGGGTCCATAGTGGAGCCCCCAGGATGCATGGAATTGGCTCCACGATATCAGATTTGGAATTGGGGTAAAATTCCATGATCTTAGACATGTTACATGGCCATATTCGGAGTTACCGTTGTGAAGCTACATATAGGTATTGACCTGTGTGTAGTGCAAGCGTGTACTGGTGTCCCCACACTCACAAAGTCCGGGGAAAGGGCCCTGAACTATGTGGGGGCACCTTTGCTAGTGCAAGGGTGCCCTCACACTTAGTAACTTTACACCTAACCTTCAGCAAGTGAAGGTTAGACTTATAGGTGACTTATAAGTTACTTAAGTGCAGTGAAAATGGCTGTGAAATAATGTGTGCGTTATTTGACGCAGGCTGCAATGGCAGGCCTGTGCAAGGGTTTGTCTGGGCTCCCTATGGGTGGCAAAAGAAATGCTGCAGCCCATATGGATCTCCTGGAACTCCAATGCCGCGGGTACCAAGGTACTATATACTAGGGACTTATAATGGGGAGGGTCCAGTATGCCAATTAAAATTGGTACATGAAGTCACTGGCCTACAGTGACAAATTTAAAAGCAGAGAGAGCATAAGCACTGAGGTTCTGGTTATCAGAGCCTCAATGACACAGTTAGGCATTACACAGGCATACACTTTAGGCCATAAATTATAGGCACTGGGGTCCTGACCAGCAGGATCCCAGTGAGACAGGCAAAAACATACTGACATACAGGTAAAAATTGGGGTAACATGCCAAGGAAGATGGTACTTTCCTACATGCTGGTGCTGGGTGTTTAGGGTTGCCATGAACCCCCAACGGTGTGCTGCCTATGCCCCAGAGACTGAACTTGTAAGTGCTTTACTTACCTGAAAAACTATTACTTTCCTCCCCCAGGAACTGTTGATTTTTGCACTGTGTCCACTTTTAAAATAGCTTATTGCCATTTTTTGCCAAAACTGTGTACATTACTGTTTTAATTCAAAGTTCCATATTTATCTATGCCAAGTACCTTACCTTTATGGACCTACTTGAATTCGGAATCTTGTAGTTCTGAAATAAATTAAGAAAATAATATTTTTCTATATAAAAACCTATTGGCCTGGAGTTAAGTCTTTGAGTGTGTGTTCTCATTTATTGCCTGTGTGTGTACAACAAATGCTTAACACTACCCTCTTATAAGCCTACTGCTCCACCACACTACCACAAAATAGAGCATTAGTATTATCTATTATTGCCACTGTCATCCTCCAAGGGGAACCCTTGGACTCTGTGCACACTGTCTCTCACTTTGAGATAATATATACAGAGCCAACTTCCTACTTTGGGGGATCAGCGGTGGGGTCTAAGACTGCATTTGCTGGACTACTCAGCCAATACCTGATCACACAACAAAATTCCAAAATTGTCAGTAGAAACTGAATTAAAAATTTTTGACTATTTTTCAGAAATTTTAAATGTCCTGCTAGGGCCTTGTGTAAATCCCTTTTAGCATTTCTTTTTGAGTTTAAAAGTTTGTAAAAGTTAGGAATTTAAGTACAAGAATTAGTTTTTCGTTTCTTAAAAAGTAATCCCAACTTATAGAGTCATAATGAGTCAAACAGATGAGATGGTGATGGAACTCAACCTCACCCCTTAACCGCATCTAGGAATGTCAGAGTTAAGGTCTCTCTGTAAAATAAAACAGATAAAAACTGGGTCCAACCCTACCAAGGCAAAGCTCCAGGCGCTCCTGGCAGAGTTCACAAGGGACCACCCCTCTGATTTGGAGGATCCTCCCTCAGATGGGTAAATTAGTGAACAGGAGGATGAACCCACCCCTCCTGTCCTAATTAAGGAGAACAGGGCTCCGAGAACCCTGTCCCCACAAATCATAGTCAGAGAGCCTAGTTCTTCCACAGGGGAGACGAGTACCTCTGTAAGCATTGAGGGCAGCCTCAATGAAGAGGACATCCTTTTAGCAAGGACGGCCAAGAGATTGGCTTTGGAAAAGCAGCTCCTAGCCATAGAAAGGGAAAGAAAAGAAATGGGTTAAACGCCCATAAATGGTAGCAGCAACATAAATAGGGTCAAAGAGAATACTGACATCCTAATAATCCCTAAAGGGAGTGTAACTAAATATGAAGAAGGTGATGACATCACCAAATGGTTCACAGCTTTTGAGAGGGTTGTGCAACCAGAAAAGTAAGCAGATCTCACTGGGGGGCTCTCCTTTGGGAAATGTTCACTGGAAAGTGTAGGTATAGACTCCTCACCCTCTCTGGTAAAGATGCAGACTCCTATGACCTCATGATGGCTACCCTGATTGAGGGCTTTGGATTCTCAACTGAGGAGTATAGAATTAGGTTTGGGGGGGTCACAAAACCTTGGGCCAGGTCTGGGTTGACTTTGTAGACTACTCAGTGAATGTAGGAGGCTGGCCTGGCTTGTAGTGGGTACCAAGGGGTACTTACACTCTGTACCAGGTCCAGTTATCCCTTATTAGTGTAGAAGAGGTGTTTGTAGCAGCTTAGGCTGATAGAAGGTAGCTATAGCAGAGAAGCTTAGGCTGAACTAGGAGACTTGCAAAGCTCCTACTATACCACTGGTGTCATATGCACAATATCATAAGAAAACACAATACACAGATATACTAAAAATAAAGGTACTTTATTTTTATGACAATATGCCAAAAGTATCTCAGTGAGTACCCTCAGTATGAGGATGCCAAATATACACAAGATATAGGTACACAATACCAAAAATATGCAGTAATAGCAAAAGGAAGTAATGCAAGCAGTGTAAAGTTACAATAGATTGCAATAGGAGCACATAGGTATAGGGGCAACACAAACCATATACTCCAAAAGTGGAATGCGAACCACGAATGGACCCCAAACCTATGTGAGCTTGTAGAGGGTCACTGGGGCTGTAAGAAAACAGTGAGGGTTAGAAAAATAGCCCACCCCAAGACCCTGAAAGGTAGGTGTAAAGTGCACCTACAACCCCCAGAGAGCACAGAAGTCGTGATAGGGGGATTCTACAAGGAATACCAACACCAGCAATGCAACAACAGTGGATTTCCGGACCTGAGTACCTGTAAGACAAGGGGACCAAGTCCAAGAGTCGCGACAGTGTCGAGAGTGCGCAGGAGCCCAGGAAATGCCAGCTGAGGGTGCAAGGAAGCTGCCACCGGATGGAAGAAGCTTGGTGTTTTGCAAGAACGAAGAGGACTAGGAACTTCCCCTTTGCAGGATGGATGTCCCACGTCGTGAAGACGCTTGCAGAGGTGTTCCCACGCAGAAAGACCGCAAACAAGCCTTGCTAGCTGCAAGGGTCGCGGTTAGGGTTTTTGGATGCTGCTGTGGCCAAGGAGGGACCAGGATGTCGCCACTTGGATGAGGAGACAGAGGGGGCACCCAGCAAGTCAGAGAGTCCTCACAGAAGCAGGCAGCACCCGCAGAAGTACCGGAACAGGCACTTAAAAGAGGAGTGAACCGGAGTCCACGCAAAGTCACAAAAGGGAGTCCCACGACGCCGGAGGACAACTCAGAAGGTTGTGCACTGAAGGTTAGAGTGTCAGGGACCCAGGCTTGGCTGTGCACAAAGGAAATCCTGGAAGAGTGCACAGGAGCCGGAGCAGCTGCAAATCACGAGGTACCCAGCAATGCAGTCTAGCGTGATGAGGCAAGGACTTACCTCCACCAAACTTGGACTGAAGAGTCACTGGACTGTGGGAGTCACTTGGACAGAGTTGCTGAGTTCCAGGGACCACATTCGTCGTGCTGAGAGGGGACCCAGAGGACCGGTGATGCATTCTTTTGTTCCCTGCGGTTGCAGGGGGAAGATTCCGTCGACCCACGGGAGATTTCTTCAGAGCTCCTGGTGCAAGAAGGAGGCAGGCTACCCCCAGAGCATGCACCACCAGGAAACAGGCGAGAAAGCCGGCAGGATGAAGCAATACAAGGTTGCAGTAGTCGTCTTTGCTACTTTGTTGCGGTTTTGCAGGCGTCCTGAGCAGTCAGCGGTCGATCCTTTGGCAGAAGGTGAAGAGGGAGATGCAGAGGAACTCTGGTGAGCTCTTGAATTCGGTATCTCAAGAATTCCCCAAAGCAGAGACCCTAAATCGCCAGAAAGGGAGGTTTGGCCACCTAGGAAGGAGGATTGACCACTAAGAGAGGTAAGAGCCTACCAGAAGGAGTCTCTGACCTCACCTGCTGGCACTGGCCACTCAGAGCCGTCCAGTGTGCCAGCAACACCTCTGTTTCCAAGATGGTAGAGGTCTGGGGCACACTGGAGGAGCTCTGGGCACCTCCCCTGGGAGGTGCAGGTCAGGGGAGTGGTCACTCCCCTTTCCTTTGTCCAGTTTCACGCCAGAGCAGGGCTGGGGGATCCCTGAACCGGTGTAGACTGGCTTATGCAGAGATGGGCAGCATCTGTGCCCATCAAAGCATTTCCAAAGGGAGAGGGTGTCAAACCCTCTCTCAGAGGAAATCCTTTGTTCTGCCTTCCTGGGCCACGGCTGCCTGGACTCCAGGGGGGGCAGAAACCTGTCTGAGGGGTTGGCAGCAGCAGCAGCTGCAGTGCAAACCCTGAAAAAGCAGTTTGGCAGTCCCCAGGTTCTGTGCTAGAGACTTGGGGGATTGTGGAATTGTCTCCCCAATGCCAGAATGGCATTGGGGTGACAATTCCATAATCTTAGACATGTTACATGGCCATGTCCGGAGTTACCATTGTGACGCTATACATAGGTAGTGACATATGTATAGTGCACTCGTGTAATGGTGTCCCTGCACTCACAAAGTCCGGGGAATTTGCCCTGAACGATGTAGGGGCACCATGGCTAGTGCCAGGGTGCCCACACACTAAGTAACTTTGCACCCGACCTTCACCAGGTGAGGGTTGGACATATAGGTGACTTATAAGTTACTTAAGTGCAGTGGTAAATGGCTGTGAAATAACGTGGGTGTTATTTCATTCAGGCTGCACTAGCAGGCCTGTGTAAGAATAGTCAGATCTCCATATGGGTGGCAAAAGAAATGCTGCAGCCCATAGGTATCTCCTGGAACCCCAATACCCTGGGTACTTCAGTACCATATACTAGGGAATTATAAGGGTGTTCCAGTATGCCAATGTGAATTGGTGAAATTGGTCACTAGCCTGTTAGTGACAATTTGGAAAGCAGAGAGAGCATAACCACTGAGGTTCTGGTTAGCAGAGCCTCAGTGAGACAGTTAGGCATCACACAGGGAACACATACATATAGGCCACAAACGTATGAGCACTGGGGTCCTTGCTAGCAGGGTCCCAGTGACACATAACAAACATCCTGACAACATAGGGTTTTCAATATGAGCACCGGGCCCAGGCTAGCAGGATCCCAGTGAGACAGTGAAAACACCCTGACATATACTCACAAACAGGCCAAAAGTGGGGGTAACAAGGCTAGAAAGAGGCTACTTTCTCAGTGAAAACACTGGATGGTTGGGTAACTGGAAATGAAGTGCATGGCTATGATGGGCTTTATAATTTGTTTATGAAGGACCACATTTTAAGCAACTGCTTCAATGAAAAGTTGTATCAATATCTGGCAGACCTAGGACCAATTTCTCCCCAAGAACTGGGAAAGAAGGCAGACCACTGGGTCAAGACTAGGGTAACCAAAACTTCCACGGGGGGACCAAAAGAAGGGGATTACAAAGCCTCCCCAGGAGAAAGTGGATGACACTAGAAATAAAGAAAAAGAGTCCTCTGTAGGCCCACAAAAACCTGTCCAGGTGGGTGGGCCCCAAGACACAACATAAAACAAAGGTAGGTATGAGGGTAACAACTGGGATGCCACTAAGGCATGGTGCCACAACTGTAGACAGACAGGGCACCACACCAAGGACACTTCTTGTCCCAAAAACAAACCCCCTAGCTAAATCCCAGGGGTGGCCAGTGTAACCACTGGGGATATCTCCTCAGATGAGGAGGGCCTCAGAGCCTTCAACTGGAGGAACGGCCCAACAGGTGAGTTGGAGATTCCAGAGGGAAGTAAACACTTCCACCACCTACTGGTGAATGGAATCCCAGCCACTGCCCTGAAAGACACTTGTGCCATTCACACTATTGTACATGACAGGCTGGTGCTCTCCAACCAGTACATCCCAGGTGAGACTACCAGAGGACACAAGGTCACTGATAGGCCTGTAGAAGTGGCTGGAGAAGGGTGATAGTCAGTACAGACCTCCCCCTTGATTGACTCCTTCAAAATGACCACAAATGGAGGTTGGTCAGAGTCCAAGAGAAGAACTGCTCCAGTGGCAGTCCTCTCCCAAGGAATCTGGAGGTGCTGCTCCTGCAGTAACTGCAAGTAGGCCCCAGAAGAAAAAGAAAAGTAACCAGTGCAGGAAAGGTTGACAACCTTTATCCAAGGTTCCATCAAGCCCAAGAGATTCTGCTCCAGTAGGGGAGAACTGTAAAAGTGGCACTGGTGCAGTCCAACCTGACCCACAAGAAGTCCTGACTAGTCAGGAAACTGTTAAGAATGAGTGGGTGGCTCCTCAGCTAACAGAAGAAATAGTAGAAGGAGGGTCTTTACTACAAGATGTTGCAACCCCCACTTCTACCACAACAGACAGGCACCCTGAACCCAAAGAAGCCTGTAACTTAGCACCTTCCCTTGATGGTGAAGAGCTAAAGGTGTGGTTCTGGGCACTGGCAGCTGTCAGTGGCCTCTGCTGGGTGTTAGCCTTTATGGCTGCACTGTCCTTGGCATGGTGGTCTGACCCCTTGCCAAATAGCAAGTTAGGCCTCCTAATCCCTGTTGGTCATGGTGGGGTTATTCCAGCTGTGGGTAACCTCTTTGGGTAAGCTAGGGATGACCCTGGCTAAGATAAAATAAGAGGAGGTGGATACCTCTAACCCCAAACCATAAAGAATGGGTGAAGACACTAAGAGCACATAGAAGAAGTAGGAAAATGGCTTCTTGTTGCAGTTACCCCCCACTTTGTTGCCTGATATTGATGCTGACTTGACTGAGAAGTGTGCTGGGATACTACTAACCAGGCCCCAGCACCAGTGTTCTTTCACTTAAAATGTACCATTGTTTTCACAATTGGGACACCCCTGGCACAAAGATAAGTCCCTTGTAAAAGGTACCAGTGGTACCAAGGGCACTGTGACCAGGGAAAGTCCATAAGGGCTGCATCATGTGTTGTGCCACCCTAAGGGACCCCTCACCTAACACATGCACACTGCCATTGCAGATTGTGTGTGTTGGTGTGGAGAAAAAGGCAAAGTCGACATGGCATTCCCCTCAGGGTGCCTTGCCTACTAAACACTGCCTATGGCATAGGTAAGTCACCCCTCTAGCAGGCCTTACAGCCCTAAGGCATGGTGCACTATACCTCAGGTGAGGGCATAGCTGCATGAGTACTATGCCCCTACATTGGCTAAGTCCATTCTTAGACATTGTGTGTGCAGTGTAACCATATTATTGGTTTGTCAAAAACGAACTTCACAGTTCCATAATGGCTGCACTGAATACTGGGAAGTGTGATATCAAACTTCTCAGAATAATAAACCCACACTGATGCCCTCTTAGAGATGCCCCCTGTATTTTACCCAATCCTCCTTCAGTGCAGGACTGACTGGTCTGTGCCAGCCTGCCACAAAGGCAGGTTTCTGACCCCATGGGGTGAGAGCCTTTGTGCTCTCTGAGGCCAGAAACAAAGCCTGCCCTGGGTGGAGGTGCTTCACACCTCCCCCTGCAGGAACTGTAACACCTAGCAGTGAGCCTCAAACACTTAGGCTTCCTGTTACAATGCCCCAGGGCACCCCAGCTAGTGGAGATACCCGCACCCCCGGACACAGCCCCCACTTTTGGCAGCAAGTCTGGGGAGATAATGAGAAAAGTTAGGAGGAGCCACCCCCTCACCCAGGTCCACCTCTAAGGTGACCAGAGCTGAAGTGACCCCCCTCCTTGGAAAATCCTCCATCTTGTTTTTGGATGATTTAGCCAATAGGAACATGGATGTGCCCCCTCCCCAATGGGAGGAGGCACAAGGAAGGTGTAGCCACCCTCAGGGACAGTAGCCATTGGCTACTGCCCTCAGCCCTAAACACACCCCTAAATCTAGAATTTAGGGGCGACCCTGAACCCAGGAAAACATATTTCTGACGACTTACAACAAGAAGGAGGACTGCTGACCTGAAAGCCCCGCAGAGACCACAGAGACAACAACTGACTTGGCCTCAGCCCTACCGGCCTGTCTCCAGAATCAAAGAACCTGCACAGCGATGCATCCAGTGGGACCAGCAACCTCTGAGTACTAAGAGGACTGCCCTGCAACCAAAGGACCAAGAAACCACAATGGACAGCAGCTCTGTCCAAGAAACAAACATTTTTAAAGGGGCTCCAGCCTCACTCCGGAAGCGTGAGTCCCCACCACTCTGAACCCGACGCCCCCGGCTTGTGTCCAGAAGAACCAACACTGCAGAGAGGACCCCCAGGCGACTCCCACAATGTGGACACCCTGAGACGACCTCCCTGCACCCCCACAGCGACGCCTGCAGAGAGAATCCAGAGGTTCCCCCTGACCTTGACTGCCCAGTAACAAAGAACCTGATGCCTGGAAAAAGCACTGCTCCCTCAGCCCCCAGGCCCAATAGAAACCAACTACCGGTGCAGGAGTGACCAGGAGGTGGCCCTCATCCTTGCCCAGTCTGTGGCTTGCCCGAGAAGCCCCCCTGTGCCCTGCCTGCATCGCCAGAGTGACCCCCGGGTCTCTCCATTGATTTAAATTCTAAACCGGATGCCTTGTTTGCCCACTGCACCCGGCCGCTGCTGTGCCGCTGAGGGTGTGCTTTGTGTGCCTACTTGGGACCCCTCCCAGTGCTCTTCTAAACCCCCCTGGTCTGCTCCCCGAGGACACAGGTACTTACCTGCCAGCAGACTGGAACCGGAACGCCACCTGTCTGTATAGGCGCCAATGTTATTTGGGCCCTACATTGACCTCTGCACCTGACCAGCCCTGTGTTGCTGGTGCTGGGTGTTTGGGGTTACCTTGAACCCCCAACGGTGGGCTGCCTGTGCCCCGGAGACTGAATTTGTAAGTGCTTTACTTACCTGAAAAACGAACTGTTACTTACCTTCCCTAGGAACTGTTGATTTTTGCACTGTGTCCACTTTTAAAATAGCTGATTGCCATTTTTGCCAAAACTGTGTACATTACTGTTTTAATTCAAAGTTCCATATTTCTGTGCCAAGTACCTTACAATTTATGTACTTACTTGAATTCTGAATCTTGTGGTTCTAAAATAAATTAAGAAAATAATATTTTTCTACATAAAAACCTATTGGCCTGGAGTTAAGTCTCCAGGCAGGTCGCTCCCCCCATCTGCCACGCAGCCCCCTGTGGGTTGAACCTCCGTTGCCACTTTTGCCGCCTGACTACTCGCTCCCTTTTTTCTATTCCCCTGAGCTTGTGCTTCTATGCCACTTGTTTTTTCCATTCTGTGCCCCTGTGTTTTGCTTTCTGTACCCCTGTGCTCTGTTGTCCCTCTCCCGCCGTCTTTTTCCGCCGTTTTTTCCCCGGGTTTTCCCCTGGGTTTTTTCCCCGGGTTTTTCCCTTGCTGCTGAGCCCCTGCTGCCCCGCCTCCTTCACTCCCATTGGCTGACCCGCTCCCACCTCCCAGCTGCTCCTCCCTCCCTCTGCCCTCATATGGAGGCCGCGAAGCGGGCCCGCCGCTGGCGCGCCAAAGGCGCGCCTAAGGAAAGCCCGTCTGCGCCCGTCCGCGCCTGGACCGCACCCAGCACCAGAACCCCTGGAACCCGCACCCCCCGCAACGCCAGACTGCACTACGACGCAAGCACCCTCAACGCACTCAACACCAGACGAGACCACCCCTGCTACCGGGCCACCCCGAAACGCACCCAGGGGCCTTCCACCTGCCGGAACTGCAGATTCACCAGCATCCAACCCTCCACACCACCAGCCAGAGAACCCAACCACCTCCGCTGCATCCTCCTCAACACCCGCTCCGCTCGCAAGCACGCCATCGAACTTTGGGACCTCCTAGACTACACTGCCCCTGACGTTGCCTTCCTGACGGAGACCTGGCTGAACGCCACCTCAGCACCAGACATTGCCATAGCCATCCCACAGAGCTACAAGATCTCCCGCAGAGACCGCACCAACGGAGTGGGAGGAGGAATCGCCATCATCCACAAAGACTTCATCAAAATCTCAACGAACACCGATGACACCCTCACCACCGCCGAGTACATGCACTTCCAGATCCACACCGACCCCAACACCACCCTCAGAGGAACTCTCATCTACAGACCTCCCGGACCCCGCCCACAGTTCAGTGACACCATCGCTGACCTCATCAGCACCCACGCCCTCGCTTCCACGGACTACATCCTCCTCGGGGACCTGAACTTCCACCTCGAGAACAACAACGACGCCAACTCCACCGCCCTGATCGACAACCACGCCAACCTCGGACTCAAACAGCTAGTAACGACACCCACTCACGCCGCTGGACACACGCTTGACCCCATCTTCTCCGCAAGCCCCCACGTCTCCTTCAACCACACCACCGAACCACACTGGACCGACCACAGATGCGTCCACTTCACCTTCAGAAAACCCACCACACACCACCGCACCCAACAGCTACCTCGCCGCTACTGGGGCAAGGTCACCGGGGACCAGCTGACTACCGCCCTCGCCCTGAGACCACCCACTGACCCCACCGACCCAGACACTGCCGCGACCAACCTCACACAGTGGATCAACGACTGCGCCAACACCCTCGCCCCTCTCAAGACCTTTACAACCAACCACACCAACAAGAAAGCCACCTGGTTCACCGAGGACCTCCGGATCTCCAAGCACACCTGTCGGAAGCTGGAGAAGAAATGGCTCCACGACCGAACACCAGACAACCACACAGCCCTCAAGAGCGCCACCCGCAGACATCACCAACTCATCAGGACCGCCAAGAAGACCGCCTTCAAGGACCGCCTAGACAACAACGCACACAACACCAAAGAGCTCTTCAGCATCGTGAAAGAACTCTCCAACCCCAGCTCCATCACCAACGACATCCCGCCATCTCAAGACCTGTGTGACTCCCTGGCCACCTTCTTCCACTGCAAGATCACCGACATCCACGACAGCTTCAACCCTGACCCCCCCTCACCCACCACCGAGTCCACCACCCCTGCGACTACCACTCGCACCAGTCACCTGACCGTCTGGTCCAGCGTCAGCGACGAAGACACCATCCAAACCATGAACTCCATCCACTCCGGATCCCCATCGGACCCCTGCCCTCACCACGTCTTCAACAAAGCCAGTGCAGCCATCGCGCCCCACCTCCAGAAAACAATCAACTGTTCCTTCGAGACAGCAACCTTCCCAGAAAGCTGGAAGCACGCCGAGATCAACGCCCTTCTGAAGAAGCCCAAGGCGGACCCCAAGGACCTCAAGAACTTCCGTCCCCTCTCCCTGCTCCCTTTCCCGGCAAAAGTGACTGAGAAGATTGTCAACAAACAGCTGACCCGCTACCTCGAAGTCAACAACATCCTGGACCCGTCCCAATCTGGTTTTCGCAGTAACCACAGCACCGAGACCGCCCTCATCGCCGCCACTGACGACATCCGGACCCTGATGGACAAAGGAGAAACAGCTGCCCTCATCCTCCTGGACTTATCAGCAGCCTTTGACACGGTCTGCCACCGCACCTATCAGCACGCCTCCATGACGCCGGTATCCAAGAGAAGGCCCTGGCCTGGACCACATCCTTCATCTCTGGCAGAACCCAGAGCGTCCGCCTCCCACACTTCCGCTCCAAAACCACTGAGATCATCTGCGGCGTCCCACAGGGATCCTCCCTCAGCCCGACACTGTTCAATATCTACATGGCCCTCCTCGCCCACGTCGCACGACAACACAACCTCAACATCATCTCCTACGCCGACGACACCACTCACCGAAGATCCCGACACCGCCAAAGCTAACCTCCACCGAAGAATGAAGGCCATAGCCGACTGGATGAAGGACAGCAGACTGAAGCTGAACTCAGACAAGACGGAGGTCCTCATTCTCGGACCCACCCCATCAGCCTGGGACGACTCTTGGTGTCCCACGTCACTAGGCACAGCCCCGGAACCCACAGACCACGCACGCAACCTGGGGGTCATCCTCGACTCCACTCTCTCCATGACCAGGCAAGTCAACGCCGTCTCCGCGTCCTGCTTCAACACCCTCTGTATGCTCCGCAGGATCTTCAAATGGATCCCCCTCGACACGAGAAAAACCGTTACCCAGGCCCTCATCCCCAACAGACTCGACTACGGGAACGCCCTCTACTCAGGAACTACAAACAAGCTCCTGAGACGACTCCAACGCATCCAGAACGCCTCTGCCCGACTCATCCTCGATGTCCCCCGCCGCAGCCACATCACACTCCACCTGAGAGGCCTGCACTGGCTCCCCATCAACAAAAGGATCACCTTCAAGCTCCTGATCCACGCACACAAAGCACTGCACAACACCGGACCCACCTACCTCAACAACCGACTCAGCTTCTACACCCCCACCCGAAGCCTCCGCTCAGCCAACCTCGCCCTCGCCACAGTCCCCCGCATCCGAAAAAACACCGGCGGCGGCAGATCCTTCTCCTACCTCGCCGCCAAGACCTGGAACACTCTCCCCACCATCCTACGACAGACCCAGGACCTGCTGGCCTTCAGAAGACTCCTCAAGACCTGGCTCTTCGACCAGTAGCAACCCCCCTCCCCAGCGCCTTGAGACCCTTGCGGGTATGTAGCGTGCTTTACAAATGCAGTGATTGATTGATTGATTGAGTGTGTGTTCTCATTTAGTGCCTGTGTGTGTACAACAAATGCTTAACACGACCCTCTGATAAGCCTACTGCTCGACCACACTACCACAAAATAGAGCATTAGTATTTTCTATTATTGCCACTATCAACCTCTAAGGGGAACCCTTGGACTCTGTGCACACTATCTCTCTCTTTGAGGTAGTATATACAGAGCCAACTTCCTACGGTAACCCAAGCCCACTCACAGACCGCCATAGAGCCTCCCCCATCAGGAACCAACACCACTTCACCCACACAGCGTACCCGCACCACTGTCTCGAGGACACTTCAATCAGCAGTGTGCCCACCTGTACAGGGACCCCAGCCCACATCTCACAGCTAAGACAATCAGGGACCTGGTTTCAGTGGAGGTGGGGACAGAGGCACAGGCCAACATGGACACTGGGAGGACTGCTGTACGCAAGGGAGAGGGCAGGACCAGGAAACCAACTCTCTAGGAGGCACTCCCCAAGATCCTGGGAGCCTTCGAACATTCCCAGGACACAATGGGCCAGATCCTTGACAACGTTCAGGAGAACAGGCGGCTGCAGGGGGGACAGTATCAGGGGTTCCGGGGGGCCTTGCAGGCCTTCAACACTACCTTGATCTCCATAGCAGGGGTGCTGGCAGACAGGGCCAACATCATGAGGGAGGCTACAGCACACCAGCGGGCCCTTAACACTAGTCAGTCTATTGACCAGCCCTCCTCTTCCGCTGCCGCTAGTGGGCAGGAGGCCCCGCCACAGGACCCACAAGCCACCAGCATCCCTCACCCTGCAGAAGGTGAACCACCCTGCAAACGTTCCCTGCGAATCAGACAGAAGCCAGAGACCATTACCAAGACCACCGCCAGGAAATGAGACTCTCCTGATTGTCCCCCTTGTGTCCCACTATGTCACCTTGTCCACTTTGAACTGCCATTGCTCTCCTTCCTAGGTCCCCCTTGGACACTGCACTTGTGCTACAAACAGACTGGAACAATACCCTAGACTTTTCTCCATCATCACCCCATTCCATTGCACTTTCCCCTCTATTTTCTAGCACTACAATAAACACTCTTGGATAAAACTTGACTACTAGTATTTCATGTATTGCAAATTTGTATTGATTGTAGCAGCTACAACCATTGCAAATGAACTGTACATAGTGAGAGTATAGAATGAATGACCTATTGCTGGCTGTTGAGATCACATCGGGACATTGTTGTCATATCACCAACATCTGTTAAATCACAATCTATAGGCAACAGTAAGTAGGGGAAACAAGTGGGTAATGCCAGCATGCCAATGCCACACAGAATACAATAGTCACAGAAATGTGAAGTTGCACTGTCTCACCTGTGTGGCATCGGAATTACGGATGGATCACTAATGTTCTGTTGTCCTCATCCTCTGCCTCCTCATCCTCACAGTACTCAGGGTCCACTGCTACCACAGGGGCATCTCCAGTCTCCTCCTCCTGCTAAAAAAGGTGCATGGCATCTGAGGGCAAGGTTATGCAACATGTAGCATGCCACTACTATCTGGCATACCTTCTTGGGTGAGTAGCACAGGGGTCCACCTGTCAGATGGAGGCAATTGAACCTGGCCTTCAGGAGGTGGAAGTTTCTCTCAATTATCCTTTTGGTTCACCCATGTGCCTCATTATAACGTTCTTCAGCCCTTGTCCTGGCATTCCTCACGGGGGTCAGCAGCCACAATTGGTTTGGGTAACCAGAGTCACCTGCAAATATTGAGGGACAACATTTAGGCACACACTATCCTATTTGGCCAACAGCATAGGCATACACCAACATACACTGGGTGGGTACCAAGGCTCACCTATAAGCCACACCCTGTGCCTCTGCAGTTGGGCCATCACATTTGGGATGCTGATATTCCTCAGGACAAAGGCATCATGCACCGGCCCAGGATACTTAGCATTGACGTGGGAGATGTACTGGTCCACCAGGCACACCATCTGCACATTCATGGAGTGGAAACCCTTATGATTCCTGTACACCTGTTAATTTTGCCGGGGGGGAACAAATGCAATATGTATTCCGTCAACCACCCCAATTATATTGGGGATATGTCCCATTGCATAAAGCCCAGCCTTCACAGTGGCCAATTCTTCCACCTGGGGAAAAGCAATGTAGCTGCACATGTGTTTCATCATGGCGGACAAGACTCTTGCTAGCACTATTGAGAACATTGGCTGTGACATTCCTGCTGCCAAGCCCACTGTCACTTGGAAAGAACCAGTTGGCAGGAAATGGAGCACTGATAGAACTTGCAGAAGAGGGGGGATCCCAGTCGGATGATGGATAGATGAGATCAGGTCAGGCTCCAACTGGGCACACAGCTCTGTGATTGTGGCCCTGTCCAGTCTATAGGTGAGTATTATGTGCCTGTCCTCCAGTGTAGCTAAGTCCACCACGATTCTGTACACGGGGGTATGTCTCCATCTCCTATTCATCCGCAGCGGTAGGTATTTAGGGACAAAAGAATTATTAGGCTATCACAATTGGAACAAATATACCACAGCAGCAGTCCACATTGTGCAATCATGTTTTTGGGTTAGTAGAATTTAGTATGTGCTTTTTATCCTGTGACGCAGCAATGTTCGATAGGCCTGTTCACCCTCCTGAAATGGCGACCACCTGTCCTGTGTGGAGGGACAGGTGGAAGTGAGGTAATTCTGCCGACGTTGTGTGCCGTGGCGATAGGCGGTCGTGAACCGCCGTGCAATTCCTCATTAGATAATATTGGGCCCTATGGGGTACAGTGCCCAATGGGGATGTACGCCGGCGGTGACGATATACGCCTCCGAGGACGTGACCGCCATTTTATTTCACATTCCTCAATTGTTTCCTGACCTTTCATAGGAGAGGGCCTACATTGCATGTGCTGCTGTGACCTGTCTGGAACCTACCATGGTCTGTGTGACCAGGGAAAGGGACCCAGCCTTTACTCCGGAGGAGTTGAAGCGACTGGTGGATGGCGTTCTACCCCAGTACAGACCGGTGTATGGGCCTCCAGACCAACAGGTGAGTACACTGTGGGCATGATGCATGTGGCATGAATGCATGGAGTTGTGTGTGAAGGCATCGTGTAAGGGTGGGTGGGGGTATTTCCTCTTGGCAGAGTACATGTTGTGAGCTGGCCTATGTGTTTTACAATGTTGATGTGATCGGTTATGGTGGGTCATGTGTGTGACAGGCTGGACTGTTCGATTAATGGAGTTCTCCTGTCTGTATCACCTCTGAAGGTCAGCGCCCATCAAAAGAAGGGATTATATGTGCCATCGCCAAGGACGTGCAAACCCTGGGGGTCTATGGCAGGCAGAGCACCCACTGTCGCAAATGGCAGGAGGGCCTGAGACGCTGGGCACGGAAGACCGTAGAGGCCCTGCTGGGGATGGCCTCCCAACGATAAAGGGATGCCTGTTGGACCCTGACCCCCCTGATGAACACCATACTGGAGGTGGCCTAACCTGAGCGGGATGGGCGCTTGAGGGCATCACAGCAGCCACAAGAGGGTGAGTAGAGTGGGTATCATTACAACTTATGGCTGGTGGGGTGGTATCCGGGTGGTGGTTGTGTGTTAGTGGGTGCCCCTAAGGGCAGGCCAGACATCGCAGCATAGGTCCTCTGAAGGGTAGGGGTTGCATTGTAAATACAGGTATCCTAGCTTGTTATTATTCACTTCTAGGCAGGTATGCGTGGGTCCCAGGTGTGCTGCAGTTGGTGGTGTGTGCTCCACCTCATGCCTTGGTGACTAATCATATCACTGGTAGTGCAATGCATAGTGCATAGGTGCTGTGTACGCCAAATGTGGTGTTGCTGCAGTCATTGACCCAGTGTATCCTTTGTCTCTCTCCTCCCCCCCTTTCTTGTTTTGTCATACTGTCCTAACGTGCATTAGCATCATCTGGCGGAGGAGCAGAGGCACGGGCGACAGAGGGAGCTGCATCCCACAGGACCCTAGAGGCAGAGTCCACCGACACCGAGGAAACCAGTGGGACAGAGGGCGAGGGGAGCACCACGGCAGAGACTGGAGGGGAGAACACAGACTCTGATACCTCGTCCAAAGGGAGCTCCCCGGTAGTGGCAGACACGTCTGTGACCACCCCAGCTGCAGGTACAGCCGACACCCCCTGTATCAGCACCGCCCTACCAGTAGCCCCTCAGCTAGTTGCCTGTGCCCACTCACCTAGGAGGGTGGGCATCTCCTTCGTCCCAGGCACCACAGGCCCTGCCCCAGTGAGCCCTGCTGCCCTGAGTGAGGAGGCAATTGACCTCCTGAGATCTATCTCTGTAGGGCAATCAACCATTGTGAATGCCATCCAGGGGCTGGCATCCCAGATGCAGCAATGCAGTGCATTCCTGGAGGGCATTCACCGTGGATGGGCGACCCAACCGAGATCGATTCTGGCTCTGGCCTCCTCTCTGATGGCAACAATTGTCCCTGTTTCCACTGTCCCCACTCCATCTTCCCCTTCCCAGTCCCATTCTCCCCAACCCATCCCAAGCACACAAACAGACGAGCATGCACACAAGACAACACCCAAGAGTGTCACAGGCAAACACAAGCACCACACTTCATCCCACAGGCACTCACACAAACACCATACCGTTGCAGACATGACAAGATCCACTGCATCCACTGTCTCCCCCTCCTCTTACTTCTCCACCTCCCTCCCAGTTACGTCCACACTCACACCTGCATGCACTACATCAATATCCTCTACCAGCATCACCACACTAAGCAGAACACACACCTCACTGGCAGACACCTCCATAACATCCATGCACGCGTCCCCTGTGTCCTCTCCCACCATGTCTGCCCCCCTCCTTAAGGACACAAACGCAAGCACTCGGACACCCAACAGCCATCCACCTCACAACAGCATACAGCCCATGCACCTGCACCCAAATCCAGCAGACATACACCTCCAACAACCACTCCCTCATCCTCCACTCCCATTACTCCTCTCTCCTCCCACCCCAACGTCCCTAAAAAGCTTTTCCTTTCCCAAATTGACCTCTTCCCTACCCCCGTCCTGCACATATGGGCAGGGTACCACAGACAAAGCCCAGCACCTCAGCCAGACAGTCCACGGGGACAGTGGTAGCACCACCTACTCGTGGTGGTGAGGATACAAGACCTACAACACTGAAGGGGAAGGAGCCAGCACCACCTGGGATGGAAGGGAAGAGTCCTGTACCAGCTGTGAGGAAGGGGAAGGAGCCTGCACCATCTGTGAGGAAGGGGAAGGTGCTGCACCACCAGGCAGAGAGGGGAAGAGCCCATCCACCCCTGCCAGGAAGGGTAAGGGATCCCCGACCCATGAACAGGAGGACAAGAGGCACTCTACACCAGTGGACGCTGCAGCCACTACCACCAGCTGTCAGGGGTCCCCACCGCCAGCTGTGGATGTGCATCCATTAGTGAGTGCAGGGGCTGCCCAGGAGACTACCACCATGCAGCCATCAGTGAGTGCAGGAGTTGCCAAGGAGTCTCCCACAAACACCACCTCCATGCAGCCATCAGTGAGTGCAGGGGCTGTCCAGGAGCCTCCCCCAACCACCACCACCCCTCCCCCTGAGGTGCCTGCCTATTTGCAAACCAATGCCCCTGCAGTGTTCTATCCGGATGTGCACAGGATTCGATTTGGGCCTTCGACTGTGCCCTGTGGCCATGTGGGCTCTTTGAACTTTGGACTGCGCATTGTCCCTTTTTTTACATGTGTACATATCTGTTTCATTGCCAAATCAACCTATTCATTTTGATGTTGATCTGATTACAATCACTTTCGTCAATTCCTGTTGTCCTTGCATTATTCTGCCGATTTTAGGAGACAAATTGTTTTTGTAGTGCAGCTGGTTGTGTGTGTGGGTTGGGTGTGTGTCGTGCGTGTGTGTAACTCTTTTTCCTCCCACCCTCCCTTGTGTGCTAGGTGGCTGTACTCACCGTCGTCGTCTTTGTCGGCTTTGGTGTTCCAGGTGGAGCATAACGTACAAGATCATTGGGAACACTTTCAGTTCAGGTTCCAAGGCGACATGGTTCTTCCCTGTGTCTCCAATGGTGAGTCCTTTAACTTCTGAGCTCTGTATCCGCCAGACTTTTGTTGGCGTTGGTACCGCCCCAGAAAAGTTGTCCGTTTCCTGTGTCAAAATATGGTGGGCGGAACTTTGTCTTCCGCATGGCTGTTGGCGGCTACTGCCATGGTGAGTGTTTCCACCCTTGCAGTTGGTGTGGTACATTGGCTGTCTATGGGAGATATCACTGCCATGATCATAATTTGGTGGTATTGCCACCACTTTATCACCCACCGCCAGGGTCTTAATGAGGGCCATATTGTAAAATCCCTAGCATAGAGAACCTAATCCCTAACGTAACGAGAGCTAGGTGTGGTAAACCTAATCTGCCAGTATTAGGTCCATGAGAAGCACCCCCCAACCCTTGTTATCTTGGAATGAGGTCTAGGTCACACTCCGTGGAGACATGAAGGCTGAAGCTGCATCAAGGCAACATGCAGCATAGATGGCGTCAATAGTATCTGGTAGGAATCCCTCTGATAACCTTGTCTGTGTGAGATGTATTTATGCAGATCTTGTAGGACCCCTGACGTAGGTATGTTCCCAAACAATAGATACGGAGGCAGGCTTGTGGCGGCAATTATATATATTATTCCCTCCAAAAGTTCATTGTGTTCCTGTAAGTGGGAAAGGGACATGATGTGAATACCTAAGTACATCATTTTACTTTGACGCTGATAGTGATGCCTTCACAGAGTGGCACTGATTACTTAAAATAAAAACATTTCTCTAACTATGAACATGAAATAATTGAATAAAAAGGCTAAGACAGAGCAAGCTAAGTTGGTTAAAAGTCACTAGGTGAACGGGGCACAGGCCTGCAAGCCAGAAGGCTAAGCGAAACTCCTGAGACCTATTAAAACTAAACAGGATCCACTGCAACATCAGCCACACCCAGTTCATGTAGAGCCCTACTGTAGGAGGCTGGACTGGCTTGTAGTGAATACCAAGGGGTACTTGCACCTTGCACCAGGCCCAGTTATCCCTTATTAGTGTATAGGGTGTCTAGCAGCTTAGGCTGATAGATAATGGTAGCTTAGCAGAGCAGCTTAGGCTGAACTAGGAGACGTGTGAAGCTACTACAGTACCACTTAGTGTCATATGCACAATATCATAAGAAAACACAATACACAGTTATACTAAAAATAAAGGTACTTTATTTTTATGACAATATGCCAAAGTATCTTAGAGTGTACCCTCAGTGAGAGGATAGGAAATATACACAAGATATATATACACAATAGCAAAAAATATGCAGTATAGTCTTAGAAAACAGTGCAAACAATGTATAGTTACAATAGGATGCAATGGGGAAACATAGGGATAGGGGCAACACAAACCATATACTCCAAAAGTGGAATGCGAACCACGAATGGACCCCAAACCTATGTGACCTTGTAGAGGGTCGCTGGGACTATTAGAAAATAGTGAGAGTTAGCAAAATAACCCTCCCCAAGACCCTGAAAAGTGAGTGCAAAGTGCACCAAAGTTCCCCTAAGGACAAAATAGTCGTGTTAGAGGAATAATGCAGGAAAGACACAAACCAGCAATGCAACAACTGTGGATTTCCAATCTAGGGTACCTGTGGAACAAGGGGACCAAGTCCAAAAGTCACAAGCAAGTCGGAGATGGGCAGATGCCCAGGAAATGCCAGCTGCGGGTGCAAAGAAGCTTCTACTGGACAGAAGAAGCTGAGGTTTCTGCAGGAACGAAAAGGGCTAGAGACTTCCCCTTTGGTGGACGGATCCCTCTCGCCTTGGAGAGTCGTGCAGAAGTGTTTTCCCGCCGGAAGGACGCCAACAAGCCTTGCTACACGCAAATCGTGCGTTTGGCGTTTTTGGACGCTGCTGGGGCCCAGGAGGGACCAGGAGGTCGCAAATTGGACCTGCAGAGAGAGGGGACGTCGAGCAAGACAAAGAGCCCTCACTGAAGCAGGTAGCACCCGGAGAAGTGCCAGAAACAGGCACTACGAGGATGCGTGAAACGGTGCTCGCCGAAGTTGCACAAAGGAGTCCCACGTCGCCGGAGACCAACTTAGAAAGTCGTGCAATGCAGGTTAGAGTGCCGTGGACCCAGGCTTGGCTGTGCACGAAGGATTTCCGCTGGAAGTGCACAGGGGCCGGAGTAGCTGCAAAGTCGCGGTTCCCAGCAATGCAGCCCAGCGAGGTGAGGCAAGGACTTACCTCCACCAAACTTGGGCTGAAGAGTCACTGGACTGTGGGGGTCACTTGGACAGCGTCGCTGGATTCGAGGGACCTCGCTCGTCGTGCTGAGAGGAGACCCAAGGGACCGGTAATGCAGCTTTTTGGTGCCTGCGGTTGCAGGGGGAAGATTCCGTCGACCCATGCGAGATTTCTTCGGAGCTTCTGGTGCAGAGAGGAGGCAGACTACCCCCACAGCATGCACAAGCAGGAAAACAGTCGAGAAGGCGGCAGGATCAGCGTTACAGAGTTGCAGTAGTCGTCTTTGCTACTATGTTGCAGGTTTGCAGGCTTCCAGCGCGGTCAGCGGTCGATTCCTTATCAGAAGGTGAAGAGAGAGATGCAGAGGAACTCGGCTGAGCTCATGCATTCGTTATCTAAAGTTTCCCCAGAGACAGAGACCCTAAATAGCCAGAAAAGAGGGTTTGGCTACCTAGGAGAGAGGAAAGGCTACTAACACCTGAAGGAGCCTATCACAAGGAGTCTCTGACATCACCTGGTGGCACTGGCCACTCAGAGCAGTCCAGTGTGCCAGCAGCACCTCTGTTTCCAAGATGGCAGAGGTCTGGAGCACACTGGAGGAGCTCTGGACACCTCCCAGGGGAGGTGCAGGTCAGGGGAGTGGTCACTCCCCTTTCCTTTGTCCAGTTTCGCGCCAGAGCAGGGGCTAAGGGGTCCCTGAACCGGTGTAGACTGGCTTATGCAGAATTGGGCACATCTGTGCCCAACAAAGCATTTCCAGAGGCTGGGGGAGGCTACTCCTCCCCTGCCTTCACACCATTTTCCAAAGGGAGAGGGTGTCACACCCTCTCTCAGAGGAAGTTCTTTGTTCTGCCATCCTGGGCCAGGCCTGGCTGGACCCCAGGAGGGCAGCTGACTGTCTGAGGGGTTGGCAGCAGCAGCAGCTGCAGTGAAACCCCAGGAAGGGCAGTCTGGCAGTACCAGGGTCTGTGCTACAGACCACTGGGATCATGGAATTGTACCAACAATGCCAGGATGGCATAGAGGGGGCAATTCCATGATCATAGACATGTTACATGGCCATATTCGGAGTTACCATGGTGAAGCTACATATAGGTAGTGACCTATATGTAGTGCACGCGTGTAATGGTGTCCCCGCACTCACAACGTTCAGTGAATTGGCTCTGAACAATGTGGGGGCACCTTGGCTAGTGCCAGGGTGCCCTCACACTAAGTAACTTTGCACCCAACCTTTACCAGGTAAAGGTTAGACATATAGGTGACTTATAAGTTACTTAAGTGCAGTGTAAAATGGCTGTGAAATAATGTGGACGTTATTTCACTCAGGCTGCAGTGGCAGGCCTGTGTAAGAATTGTCAGAGCTCCCTATGGGTGGCAAAAGAAATGCTGCAGCCCATAGGGATCTCCTGGAACCCCAATACCCTGGGTACCTCAGTACCATATACTAGGGAATTATAAGGGTGTTCCAGTAAGCCAATGTAAATTGGTAAAATTGGTCACTAGCCTGTTAGTGACAATTTGAAAGTAATGAGAGAGCATAACCACTGAGGTTCTGGTTAGCAGAGCCTCAGTGAGACAGTTAGGCACCACACAGGGAACATATACATGCACACCTATGAGCACTGGGGCCCTGTGTGACAGGGTCCCAGTGACACATACATATAGGCCACAAACCTATGAGCACTGGGGTCCTGACCAGCAGGGTCCCAGTGACACATAACAACCATACTGAAAACATAGTGTTTTCACTATGAGCACTGGGGCCTAGCCATCAGGATCCCAGTGAGACAGTGAAAACAGTGACAAATATCCTGACATACACTGACAAACAGGCCAAAAGTGGGGGTAACAAGGCTAGAAAGAGGCTACCTTCTCACACAACCCCCCCCAAACGAAGGACAATAAGGCTAACCTTGGCCAGTTGAGACTTTATTGTCTAAGTGGTGATAAGTAGAGAGTAGCTCTGCAATAGACTGGTTACTCCCTTTATCATCCACTATATGGTTACTTCCCTGTGGGGATGTAAACCACCCTGTTTGAAGTTTTTTAGCTAACCAACAATGTGAAGATGTATTTTCAGAGTTTCTATCAGTAAGTTTTAGTTTAGAGCAGTGGGAATTATCCACTGAACCTATTTGTAATGATGGAAATGCCAGACAGGGATGCTGTCTCAGTAAAGCCATAGCTGGACAAAAACTTTGTCCATTTGGCTGGAAGAGAGAACAGGGATGCTGTTTCTCTTGAGTTGGAGCAGGGCAGGGATGCTGTCCTATGAGCTCCACACTAGGGCAGGGATGCTGTCCTAAGTGTTGTGAGGCAGTGCAGAGTTTCTGCACTAAAGTTTCTCTGGGCGGGTTGGAGGGATGCTCCATGTTAACTAAAATGGTGCTCTTTTTCTCACCAATGTTAGTTATCCCACAGAGAGGTACTTCCACCTCAGGGAGTACAGTTTTGCCAACTGATGATTCCCTTGGAACAGGTGCCACCCCAGGAGAGGTTTCTCCCACCACAGGAATGGTATCCTGAATGGTAGGGTGGTTAGGGGATACTGTGATACCCTTTTTACCTGTTGATGGAGAGGGTTCCTGAGTTTTCAGGCCTTCTCTCCTTTGCTTTTTCATTTCACTTGAAATGAGAGGGAACAATTCCTCAGGGATGCCCAGCATGGCTGCATGGGCATAAAACTCTACATCAGCCCAACCTGAGGCCTCTAGGTCATTACCTAAGAGACAGTCTACAGGTAAGCTAGGTGATACCACCACCTGCTTAGGGCCAGTAACTCCACCCCAACTAAACTGAATTATAGCTAAGGGAAGAAACTTAGTGGAGTTATGGACATCAATAATCTTATACTGTTGTTCAATGATGTGTTGTTCAGGAGGCACTAGGTTTTCAGTCACCAAAGTGAAACTGGCACCTGTGTCCCTGTAGGCCAAGGCCTCAACACCATTTATTGAAACTGTCTGCCTGTACTTATCCATTGTAAGGGGACAAGCAGCCAGTGTGGCAAGGCCAATGCCACTAGGTGTGACAGAAACTGTCTTGGGACTGATGACATCAGTTTCCACTATGGACCCATAAGTGAACCCAACTACACCCTTTGCTTGACTGTTGCCAGCAGTCCCACCACTAGTACCACTACTGCTAGGGGCACTAGAGCTTGATGTATTAGTGGTGGTAGGCTCAGGGGGTTTACCTGGGCAGGACTTATCCCCTGGCCTATGGCCTCTGTTTTTACACAGAAAGCACCAAGGCTTTTTAATGTGTGCAGGTTGGGAAGAAGAGGAAGAATTTGTTTTATCCCCACCCTCTGAAGAGTGTTTAAGATTTGAAGTGGGATCTTTGGTTTTACCCTTATCCCCATGCTTATCTTGAGATTTTTCACCATCTTTCTTCTTATTGCCATCTTTGTCACCCCCTGTATGAACTTTTCTGTTCACCCTTGTTCTGACCCATTTGTCTGCCTTCTTTCCCAATTCTTGGGGAGAGGTCAAATCAGAGTCTACCAGGTACTGGTGCAACAAATCAGACACACAATTATTAAGTATATGCTCTCTCAGTATTGTGTTATACAGGCTTTCATAATCAGTAACTTTACTGCCATGTAACCACCCCTCCAAGGCCTTCACTGCCTGGTCAATGAAATCAACCCAGTCTTGTGAAGACTCCTTTTTGGTCTCTCTGAACTTTATCCTGTACTGTTCAGTGGTTAAGCCATAACCATCCAGGAGTGCATTCTTAAGAACTGTAAAATTATTGGCATCACTTTCTTTCACAGTAAGGAGTCTATCCCTACCCTTTCCACTAAATGATAGCCATAGGATAGCAGCCCACTGCCTTTGAGGGACATCCTGTACAACACAGGCCCTCTCAAGTGCAGCAAACCACTTGTTAATGTCATCCCCCTCCTTATAAGGGGGAACTATCTTGTGCAGATTCCTGGAATCATGCTCTTTTGCAGGATGACTATGGGGAATACTGCTGCTGCCACCATGGGTATCTAAACCCAACTTCTGTCTTTCCTTCTCTATTTCTAAAGACTGTCTATCCAAATCCAGCTGTTGCTTCTTGAGCTTCAGTCTGGTTTGTTCCACTCTCAATCTATTGAGCTCCCTTTCTAACAATCTGTCATCAGGGTGGGTGGGAGGGACATTTCTAGATACAGAGGTATGATGGGAATGAACAGAAGGAGACCTGTCCCTTACAGAGGGCACCCTAACAGCTTGGCTAACAGTATAATGTGAGAGCACACCATCAGTATGGTGTGATTCAACCTCTGTACCAACTATGCTAGACTGTCTAGTAATGGGCAGGCTGAGAAGTTTCTTTCCTGAACCTTTTCCTGGGGGAGTCCCTGGATCAGATTGAGAACCATTAGCTGCTTTTTCACCAGATTGGGCATTTATGGCCTTATCCTGTACTCTAAGCATGTTAATTAACAGTTCTAAGGAAGGATTCTTCCCTACACTCAAACCTCTCTCTATGCATAGACTCCTTGCTCCTTTCCAGCTAAGGTGATCATATGCAAGTTTGGACAGTTCAACATTTTGGCCTGTGCCAGACATTTTTTTAGAGAGAGTTAAAGTGATAGAGAAAGATAAAAAAGTTTTCAGAACTTTTTGGAAAGACAGAAAAAAACTTTTTAAACTTTTAAGAACTTTTTGAAAGTTTTAGAAGTACTTTTCAGCACTTAGAAAAGAGTGAAAAGAGGAAATGCAAAACTTTTTGGCTATGTGTATATACACTGACCTTGTTTTGTATATTTTTCTCTTATGAAAAGTACAATGACAAGAGTGGTAAGTAGTCTCAAGCACTTATCCCACCACTGCACAACCAATGTAGGAGGCTGGACTGGCTTGTAGTGAGTACCAAGGGGTACTTGCACCTTGCACCAGGCCCAGTTATCCCTTATTAGTGTATAGGGTGTCTAGCAGCTTAGGCTGATAGATAATGGTAGCTTAGCAGAGCAGCTTAGGCTGAACTAGGAGACGTGTGAAGCTACTACAGTACCACTTAGTGTCATATGCACAATATCATAAGAAAACACAATACACAGTTATACTAAAAATAAAGGTACTTTATTTTTATGACAATATGCCAAAGTATCTTAGAGTGTACCCTCAGTGAGAGGATAGGAAATATACACAAGATATATATACACAATAGCAAAAAATATGCAGTATAGTCTTAGAAAACAGTGCAAACAATGTATAGTTACAATAGGATGCAATGGGGAAACATAGGGATAGGGGCAACACAAACCATATACTCCAAAAGTGGAATGCGAACCACGAATGGACCCCAAACCTATGTGACCTTGTAGAGGGTCGCTGGGACTATTAGAAAATAGTGAGAGTTAGCAAAATAACCCTCCCCAAGACCCTGAAAAGTGAGTGCAAAGTGCACCAAAGTTCCCCTAAGGACAAAATAGTCGTGTTAGAGGAATAATGCAGGAAAGACACAAACCAGCAATGCAACAACTGTGGATTTCCAATCTAGGGTACCTGTGGAACAAGGGGACCAAGTCCAAAAGTCACAAGCAAGTCGGAGATGGGCAGATGCCCAGGAAATGCCAGCTGCGGGTGCAAAGAAGCTTCGACTGGACAGAAGAAGCTGAGGTTTCTGCAGGAACGAAAAGGGCTAGAGACTTCCCCTTTGGTGGACGGATCCCTCTCGCCTTGGAGAGTCGTGCAGAAGTGTTTTCCCGCCGGAAGGACGCCAACAAGCCTTGCTACACGCAAATCGTGCGTTTGGCGTTTTTGGACGCTGCTGGGGCCCAGGAGGGACCAGGAGGTCGCAAATTGGACCTGCAGAGAGAGGGGACGTCGAGCAAGACAAAGAGCCCTCACTGAAGCAGGTAGCCCCCGGAGAAGTGCCAGAAACAGGCACTACGAGGATGCGTGAAACGGTGCTCGCCGAAGTTGCACAAAGGAGTCCCACGTCGCCGGAGACCAACTTAGAAAGTCGTGCAATGCAGGTTAGAGTGCCGTGGACCCAGGCTTGGCTGTGCACGAAGGATTTCCGCCGGAAGTGCACAGGGGCCGGAGTAGCTGCAAAGTCGCGGTTCCCAGCAATGCAGCCCAGCGAGGTGAGGCAAGGACTTACCTCCACCAAACTTGGGCTGAAGAGTCACTGGACTGTGGGGGTCACTTGGACAGCGTCGCTGGATTCGAGGGACCTCGCTCGTCGTGCTGAGAGGAGACCCAAGGGACCGGTAATGCAGCTTTTTGGTGCCTGCGGTTGCAGGGGTAAGATTCCGTCGACCCACGGGAGATTTCTTCGGAGCTTCTGGTGCAGAGAGGAGGCAGACTACCCCCACAGCATGCACAAGCAGGAAAACAGTCGAGAAGGCGGCAGGATCAGCGTTACAGAGTTGCAGTAGTCGTCTTTGCTACTATGTTGCAGGTTTGCAGGCTTCCAGCGCGGTCAGCGGTCGATTCCTTATCAGAAGGTGAAGAGAGAGATGCAGAGGAACTCGGCTGAGCTCATGCATTCGTTATCTAAAGTTTCCCCAGAGACAGAGACCCTAAATAGCCAGAAAAGAGGGTTTGGCTACCTAGGAGAGAGGAAAGGCTACTAACACCTGAATGAGCCTATCACAAGGAGTCTCTGACATCACCTGGTGGCACTGGCCACTCAGAGCAGTCCAGTGTGCCAGCAGCACCTCTGTTTCCAAGATGGCAGAGGTCTGGAGCACACTGGAGGAGCTCTGGACACCTCCCAGGGGAGGTGCAGGTCAGGGGAGTGGTCACTCCCCTTTCCTTTGTCCAGTTTCACGCCAGAGCAGGGGCTAAGGGGTCCCTGAACCGGTGTAGACTGGCTTATGCAGAATTGGGCACATCTGTGCCCAACAAAGCATTTCCAGAGGCTGGGGGAGGCTACTCCTCCCCTGCCTTCACACCATTTTCCAAAGGGAGAGGGTGTCACACCCTCTCTCAGAGGAAGTTCTTTGTTCTGCCATCCTGGGCCAGGCCTGGCTGGACCCCAGGAGGGCAGCTGCCTGTCTGAGGGGTTGGCAGCAGCAGCAGCTGCAGTGAAACCCCAGGAAGGGCAGTCTGGCAGTACCAGGGTCTGTGCTACAGACCACTGGGATCATGGAATTGTACCAACAATGCCAGGATGGCATAGAGGGGGCAATTCCATGATCATAGACATGTTACATGGCCATATTCGGAGTTACCATGGTGAAGCTACATATAGGTAGTGACCTATATGTAGTGCACGCGTGTAATGGTGTCCCCGCACTCACAAAGTTCAGTGAATTGGCTCTAAACAATGTGGGGGCACCTTGGCTAGTGCCAGGGTGCCCTCACACTAAGTAACTTTGCACCTAACCTTTACCAGGTAAAGGTTAGACATATAGGTGACTTATAAGTTACTTAAGTGCAGTGTAAAATGGCTGTGAAATAACGTGGACGTTATTTCACTCAGGCTGCAGTGGCAGGCCTGTGTAAGAATTGTCAGAGCTCCCTATGGGTGGCAAAAGAAATGCTGCAGCCCATAGGGATCTCCTGGAACCCCAATACCCTGGGTACCTCAGTACCATATACTAGGGAATTATAAGGGTGTTCCAGTAAGCCAATGTAAATTGGTAAAATTGGTCACTAGCCTGTTAGTGACAATTTGAAAGTAATGAGAGAGCATAACCACTGAGGTTCTGGTTAGCAGAGCCTCAGTGAGACAGTTAGGCACCACACAGGGAACATATACATGCACACCTATGAGCACTGGGGCCCTGTGTGACAGGGTCCCAGTGACACATACATATAGGCCACAAACCTATGAGCACTGGGGTCCTGACCAGCAGGGTCCCAGTGACACATAACAACCATACTGAAAACATAGTGTTTTCACTATGAGCACTGGGGCCTAGCCATCAGGATCCCAGTGAGACAGTGAAAACAGTGACAAACATCCTGACATACACTGACAAACAGGCCAAAAGTGGGGGTAACAAGGCTAGAAAGAGGCTACCTTCTCACACCTACCCACAACCAGGATGCCATCTTCACCAGCGACAAAGTTAAAGTCAGCTACATCACACCACTCACATGGACAGACCACTCCATTGTCCACTTCCACATAAAAGGGCCACCAACCACCCCTACGGAGCGTAGCAACACCCCCTGCCTCTGCTGGAAAAAAGTTACAGAAACCAAACGGCTCAACCACCTCCAACTAAACAACCCAGAACCCACCAATGACAATACCAACAACTTCAGCAACTGGATCACCACCTGCACCAATACCCTGCCACCCCTGAAAAACCTCCAAACCCAAAAGATCCACCAAACAAGCTAACAAGTACAACACTGACCTCAGAGAGTCCAAGAGAGTTTGCAAACAACTTGGAAGGAAATAAAGACCCACCCAAGGAACCACCAAACGAAACACGTATAAGGCCACACTAAGACACTATCATCTTCAAGTAAAAGAGTCCAAGAAAACGCCCTGACCTTAAGAGTCAACTGTAGCTCCCATAACTTCAAGGAAAGTTTTGGCATTGTGAAGGAATTCACCAACCCAACTGCAGCAACCCAAACCATCATCCCTACACAAGAACTCTGCAACAGCCTCTCCTACTTCTATGAAAAATTACCAACCTCAAACCTGAGCCACCCCCCACCAACTTCCCCAACCTGCTAACCGCATCAACCAAAGGCTATCAACTGACAGCATGGAACTCTCTGTTCATAAAGGAAACTACAGCAATAATAAAGGCAGCCCACTCAGGGGCTCCCAAAGACCCCAGTCCCCACAATATCTACAACCTGGGAAGCTTTAGACTCACTTCCATCATCAGCACTTCCCTCAAACCAGTCACTTTCCCAGACAGCGGGTAAAACACCAATATCACCGCACTCCTCAAAAAAACTCTCAGCCGCCTCCAAAATACTGAGGAACTACCAACTCATTTCACTGCTCCCCTTCCCAGCCAAAGTCATTGAGAAGACCATCAACAGACAACTCTTGGACCACCTAAAATACCACAAACTCCTTGACGGCTCACAAACAGGCTACTGAAACACCCACAGAACAGAAACAGCCCTCATTGCTGCCACAGTCGACATATGCACCATCCTCGACCATGAACAGACCTGCCACCCTCATCCTCCTCGACCTCTCTGCCACTTTCAACACCATCTCCCACCACACACTCATCAACAGACTACACACAGGAGAATAGAAGGTCCAGCACTCAAATGGATAGATTCCTTCCACTCCAGAAAAAACATGTCAGGCTCTCGCTGTTCACATCGGAACCCGAGGACATCATCTGCGGAGTCCCACAGGGATCATCACTCATCCCCACACTTTTCAACATATACATAACTCCTCTGTCAGACTTCATCATATCCCAGAGAATCGACATCCTTTCCTATGCTGACAACATCCAGCTCATTTTTATCCTCTCAGGTGACCACCAAGACAAACGTCAAACAATGCATGACCAGTGCGGCCAGTTGAATGAAAGAAAACAGCCTCAAGCTGAACTTCAACCAAACTAAAGGTCTGATCTTCGGGAATAAGAGCTCGCCTTCAGACTCCATCTGATGGCCTCACGATTTGGGATCCACAATTACCCCACCCAACCACGCTAGGAACCTAAGCCTTATACTGAACACCAACCTCACCATGAAGTCTGAGGTCAACACCTTCACCTCCACATACTTCAACATTCTCAGCATGTTATGTAAAATGTTCAAGTGGCTCCCACTGGACACCAAACTTACCATCACACAGGCCCTAACCACAAGCAGATTGGACTACCACAATTCACTCTTTGCTGGCATCCCAACCCATCTCCTTCATAGGCTTTGAATCATTCAAAATGCCACTGCTAAATTCATCCTCAACCTCCCACGCCAAACCCACACCACTCCTCGGAGAGCTTCCCTGGCTCCCCATCTGGTAACTCTGCCAGTTCAAACCTCGCATACATGCATTCAAGTTACTACATATCACAGTACCTGCATATCTCAGTCACCGGCTTCACTTCCACCAACCCACCAGACAGCTTTATTTAACATCACTCTCACTCACACATACACTTAGCATTCACAGAAGCAGAACCTGTAGTCGATCATTCTCCGATCAAGCCACCAAATCCTGGAACGACCTTTCCCAACACTTCAGGACCTCCTCCTCACTTCTTGAATTCCGCAAGAAGCTGAAGACCTGGCTATTCAACTGCTCCTCTTGCAGGACCATCAAGACTGCCTGTACTCAGGCCCAGCCTCACCACATGCCTACACTCACCTTCTCAGCACCTGGTTACCCTCAGGGGTGACCAGCAGTGCTTCCACCTTACATTCCAACAGTTTTGCCCCTTCATAGCTATGGCAGCAGGTTCAGTTTCAGCAGCATCCAGCCCTTCCACCAGCCCAGCAGGCCGTTCAGCCTTTTTATGGCTGAGGTTGCGGTTCAAAAAGACAATGCCTAAGACAGCAGAGACAAAGGGAAGCACGCCTCCAGCTTCCACAGCTCAAAATCTATTTAGAGTGTCCTTTGCAGCACACAGCCACCTTGTTGGATGCAGGATTCACCCAGATTTCCTCCAGGGGTGGCAAGCCATCACATCTGACAAATAGGTGCTTCAAATTATCAATTGTTCATTTATTTCGACCCGCTGCACCTTTCATCATCATCAGGACAGCTGATAGAGAACCACATGTTTTGCTTGCTGCAGGAAGCTCATTTTCTTCTGGCAAAAGGGATAATCAAGATGGTTCTGGCCTCCGTAGTAGGAGCTGGGTGTTACTTTCACTGCTTCCTTGTACCAAACAAGATGGAGAGCTCTATCCTATCTTTGATCTTTGCCCTCTTGACACCTTCCTGGGGAAGGACAAATTCAGGATGCTCACGTTGGCAAAGATCATGTATGCTTTAGACCCTGGGGACTGATTGGTGATGAGTGCTTAATTTGTGCTGGTGTTTGCCGGTGCTTGGCTCCAGTACTTATTAATGACAGTTTACCACAAGGTAGCACTGTCTGTCCATTTTTGTAAAAAGAACATCAGTTTAACAATGAAATACATATTTAAAAAATAATTCTAGATCGCCCTTGCTATTGTTACTGCTTTTTTGTGGCTTGGAAATGGCCTCCTGTTCAACACCTTGGGCCCTCACACTTAACTATTTACAGATTCAATACTGAAGGTGGCATCTTGAGAACAGCTGAGCAATAACCAGAGTCCTTGCATTGATTAAGCCTTGGTGACATTAGACCTGCAGGATGCTTTTTTCCCTATGCCCGTCCTTCAGACCCAAGAGCGCTACACATGGTTTATAGTAGGCCAGAATACTTTTTAGTTTACAGCACTCCCTTTTGGCCTTATCAGTGCCTCTTGGATGTTAACAAACATGTTAACAGTAGTTTCAGCATGCATTCGGAGGCCGCAGGTGTACATCTTCCCCTGCCATGATTCCTGGCTGATTCACGCCAGGTTGTCATCAACCACCTCCAAAGGATGGTCAACCACCTATTCAGTATTGAGGCTATAGTATATTGGAGCCATTCTGGATACAGCACAGTTTCCCCCTGGCCAGCGAGTCCAGGACATTTGGGATATTATCTCAATATTTCTGTTGCTGTCCTTGATCTCAGTGCGAATGACTGAGGCTGCTGAGATTGCTGTTCTCCTGTATCCTGCCGGTCATGTGAAAGATGGAACATGTGGCTCTACAATGGCATCTGATTTCCCAGTAGGCACAGCACCAGGAGGGATCTTTCAGATTGTATTCAGTTTTCTAAGGAGACTGCAAAAGATCTACAGTGGTGGCTGCTGGACTGAGGTTGGTTTGTGGTAGACCCATCTCCTTATCCCACGAAATTTGAGAGTGGTGACGAACGCATCACTTCACGGTTTTAGAGGCCATCTGGGAGCAATAGAAATCAGAGGCCTCTGGTCTCCAATGGAAACTAGACCCCACATTAATTTGTTAGAAATTAGGGCAATTCGCTTGGTGCTTATTGCCTTCCTGCCCAACATCAGAGGAAGCCTGATGCAGTTGCTCATGGACAACACCACTGTCATTTGGTACTGCGACAACTGGGACGGTGTGGTCTTGGGAGGAGTGTCAGGAGGGTCTGTGCCTCTGGAAGTGGTTGGACCGCTAAGGAATTTTTCTGCTAGTGACACACCTGGTAAATCGTTAAATGCCTGGGCTGACAAACTCACCACCGCTGTCCAGTTGAACATGAATAATAAAGAAAAGAATGGTCCTAAAGGGGGGACATGTGAGCCTCAACGTCCTTGGCAATCATATAACCATCAAAACAATTGCTTTGAACAAAAAAACAGATCAATTTTATTCAGTTTTTCTCTTAAAAAAAAAAAAAAAATTACATTTTTCCTTTGTGTGATGATGAAGTACTCCCAAAAATACAAATAAGTGATTTTCAAGTGCGCAAGTGCTATACAGCAAGCATATGTACAGCACTTGCGACTAATGTAGATTCACTGGTTGTTATATTGCACTCTGAATCAAGAGTATCATGTTCCAAATCAAATTAAAAACAGTCTACCGGCATCTTATAATTCCGTCCCTGCGCCACTGCATTTATGGGGCGCACCTCATTACCATTGAATGTCTGAAAACAATGTTACTTTGTGGTTTAAAACAAAAAAAAGGTAAATGAATAAAATAGATTTTTTTTTTTTGTTCAAACCAATCGTTTTGATGGTTATTTGTGGTTGCCAAGGCTGTTGAGGCTCACACTTGCCACTTAAGGACCATTGTTTTCTTTATTAATTGTGCTGCCCTGATCCCAGGGCTACTGGGTTGCCCCCTTTTTTTTCTTTCAGCTTAGCGAAACACGAATGGCAGTTATTCCTGAAAGTGGCGCAGGACAGGACATCTTCCATCAGAAGGGAGATCCCTGGCTCATTATTTTTCTTTATCGCAGAGCACGCGCTGTGTCAGCACTTTAGTGTGTTGGAGTTCCTAAAGAGGCTATCTCAGAGGGATGTAGGTCAGAACAATGAAAGCCATTACAACAAATGGCTTTACAACACTGTTTTTACAGTGAAAATGCCATTACAACGAAAGTCTTTCACAATGAATATTTTTACAACGGACATGTACATAATGTACAGGTAAGTATAAACCTAGATACACATGCTATGCATAAGCTTGCCATCTAGTATCCGGTTCTGAGTGGTACAACTTGTTTTTCTTCAAAGAAGCTTTTTGAATCACAGGATTGAGTGACTCTCCCTCTTGGCAATACTGCACATGGGCATTGAGTCCTTTGTTAGATTGTTTCTCTCTGCCATTGGATTCTGACGTGTGTTCCTCTCACTCCGAGTTCTTGACTTAATACAATCCAAAATGATGCTCTTTCTGTCATCATCGGTATTGGTCGATCGCATTTTCTTCCCTCACTTCTTCCCCCACCAGCTTACACCCGGAATTGATTCTCTGCCCTTTGGGGACAGATGCAGCCTGCTCAGTCCATATTCGGGTCTACTTCCTCCACGTGGCATCTAACTATGCAGACCTGATGGAACGGACTCTATTTCAGTTTTGCCCTCAATGCCACTCCAAATTTCCACACACCGACCACCACCAGACCTGCGACGTGTGTCATTTCTTTTGATCTAAAAAGACACTAAGAAATCGACTCAAAAAGACACTAAGAAATAGAAGAGCTTGTCAGATGGAAATGGCATCTTGGAGTCCAGACGACACACTGGACATCTTTGGTGACAATTATGCACAGGAGGAGCTGGAGCCGTTGAAGACTCTGACTCAGATGTTCAATCAGACATCGAAAGTCAACTGTTGGTCTAGGAAGCTGGCTCTGTGTATACTATATCAAAAATGAGATATAATGTACACAGAGTCCAGAGGTTCCCCAGAGGCTAAAGTAGATAATACTAATTCTCTCTTTTGTGGTAGTGTGGCTGAGCAGTTAGGCTTATCAGAGGGTAGTGCAAGGCATTTGTTGTACACACACAGTCACGAAATGAGTCACACACTCAATGACTAACTCCAGGCCAATTGTTTTTATATAACAAAAATATATTTTGTTACTTTATTATTAGAACCAGGAGACGTCAGTGCAAGTATGTACAATCGTAAGTAGGTATTAAGTATATGTATCAAATGTACTTTGCAATGTTTCATTGGCGTCAATAGAGTCCTGAGGGGGAGTGTTAGCACAGAAAACAGGTAAGTACACAACTTCTGACTTCAGTCTTCGGAGGTTAGGATGCCCAAAGGTTGAAGTTTAGGTTGACCCCCAAAAGTGCACCATTAGCAACCAGAGGTCAAAGTTGGCATCAGGTTTACAATGGAATTCTATGAGGTTTGGGGGAGTAGTTAAAAGATCTGCCTGTAGGTAAGTACTTGTGTTTTTGGATAGCAGACCTGGGGGGGGGTTAGATGAGCACCGGGGGGGGGGGGGAGACATGTAGGCACAAATCACACACCCTTAGCAGCACAGGGGTGGCTGGGTGCAGGGTGCAAACACAAGGCTGGGCACCCAATGCTTTTCAACAGGGTAACCGGAGGGGGTCACAATAGATGCTGCAGAGGAGAGTCGCCTGCTGAACGTCGCTGGACCATCGGCTGGATTCCCTAAAGCCTGGGGGCTGCGGGTGCAGGGGTATCTTTAGGTGACAGGAATCTTCGTCAGATCCGGTTGCTGTGAGGGGTTCTTCAGGTTTCAGGCTGCAGGCGTTGTTGTGTTGGCCTGGGGGGGGTTCAAGCCCTATGATAAAGAACACTTATTAGGCACACTAGTGGATACTATACTCGAAAGGCTTAACAAAGACAATCAGACTGCCAAAGCAATGGAGGCACTCCAAGCCAGCACACACAGGGGTACTTTTCGTCACCCAGGGTTCTCAAGAGGCTTTGGGTCATTCTTTACTGACCAATCTTCCACACAAACAAAGCCCACCTCTCAATTATACTCCAGAAGAAACAATAAAAAAGGCAGAGGAAAGCCATCTTCATCTAGAGGCTAACCCCCTCTATTTTCTAATTCCCCAAAAAGATGGGTCTCTCAAACCAATCTTAGATCTCAGACCCTTAAACCATTACATCCTGTCAGAACAGTTCCATTTGGTCACTCTTCAAGATGTCATTCCCCTTCTCCAAAAGGGCAATTTCATGACAGCGTTAGACCTAAAGGACACCTACTTTCACATTCCCATTCATCCAGCACACCACAAATACCTTCAGATTTGTGGTTGCAGGAAAACATTACCAATTCTAGGTCTTACCTTTCGGGGTCACAACTGCTTCCAGAATATTTACCAAATGTCTTGCAGCAGTGGCTGCTCACCACAGAAGACAACAGGTTCACGTCTTCCCTTACTTGGACGACTGGCTTATCAAGGCCAGCATCCTCTGTGAATGTCAACATAACACTCAACTTACAATTGTATCTTTGCCTCGGATCGCTGTCACCACAGACACCTCACTTACCAGTTGAGGAGCTCATCTCCAAAACCTCACAGTACAGGGGCTATGGAATATCACTCACCAGTCCTTACACGTCAATCACCTGGAACTCCTAGCAGTTTTTCTAGCAATTAGAGCATTCCTTCCACACTTGCAACACACAGTGGTGCTGGTACGTACGGACAACATCAACTATCTTCAAAAACAGGGGGGTACGCAATCACCTCAACTATCCCATCTTGCACAAACAATATGGAAATGGGCAATCCATCACCACATTTAAATAGTGACACAATATCTCCCAGGGCTAGACAATCAATTTGCAGACCTGCTAAGCAGGATGCAGCAACAAGTCCTCAAATGGGAACTCCATGCACAAGTCATTCACCAGTACTTTCTAAAGTGGGAACAACTCAATATAGACTTATTTACCACACTCCAGAACGCAAAATGTAAAAACGTCACCTCCAGGTATCCTCACCCACTCAAGAGGCAATGCACTATGGATGAGTTCGTCAGAAATATTTGTATACACTTTTCCTCCTCTCTCACTCATTCTGTTTCTAGTTTGGAAGCTCAGACAATCTTCCCTCACCATGATCGTAGTAGCTCCTACATGGGCATGTCAACCATGGTTCACAACACTTCTGGATCTCTCAGTAGTTCCACATCAGATGCTCCCCAACAGACCGGATCTTCTAACACAAAATCAAGGACAAATAAGACATCCAGATCCCAAATCTCTCTACCTAGCAATATGGCACCTGAGGTCATATAATGTGGGTACTTAACATCTACCACAAGAATGTATGGATGTTCTTAGAGAAGCATGTAGACCCACAACTAGACATTGTTACGTAGCAAAATGGAAACATTTTGTTTGCTATTGTCAATCAAAAAACATTGATTCAACAGATTGTATGCTACTTACTACATTTACAAAAAGTGAATCTTGCTTATACCTCCATTTGTCTTCACTTATCAGCTATAACTGCATATCTTCAGAACAGACTGTTCTCTACAACTTCTGTCATGGAAGGTAGCCGTTTAAGTCACCATCACTTCCCTTATGCGTGTGAGTGCGTGAGCTTCAGGCTTTAACCTTGGAAGAACCTTTCTTCTAAATTCACAAAGAAAAACTTGTATTAAGAACTAATCTAAAATTTCTTCCAAAAGTAGTTTCACAATTTCCTTACAATTAGTCAATAGAATTGCCAGTCTTCTTTCACAAGCCAGATTCTGTAGCAGAAAGAGCTCTACACATGCTTGATGTGAAAGGGGCTCTTGTGTATTATATAGACAGAACCAAAAGCTTTCGGAAAACAAAACAACCCTTTTTTGGCCTTTTCAAAGCCCCATAAAGGAGAAGCTATATTTAAACCAAGTATAGCTAGATGAATAGTCAAATATATTCAACTTGCTATTATAAAGCCAAACGACAATTGCCTACACCACCTAGAGCATACTCCAGTAGGAAAAAAGGTGGATCTATGGCATTTTTAGGTAACATACCTATGGTAGAAATTTGTAAAGCAGCTACATGTTCTACACCGCATAACTTTACAAAACATTATTGTGTTGATGTTTTTGCACATCAACAGTCAAATGTCAGGCAAGCAGTACTAAAACACTCTTTCAGACAATTGCAACTCCTGCATCCTAGTCACCTCTTCATGGAGGGATTGCTTTACAGTCTGTGTAGGAGGCTGGCCTGGCTTATAGTGGGTACCTAGTGGTACTTACACCTTGTGCCAGGTCCAGTTATCCCTTATTAGTAGATTAGAAGTGTTCTAGGAGCTTAGGCTGATAGAGGTAGCTGTAGCAGAGCAGCTTAGGCTGAACTAGGAGACTGTAGTGCTTCTGTTCTTATCTCGTTTTCAGCACTTACATAACATATCAAGAATGCACTTCTGAGTTCAAAGAAGACTTTTATTGTTAATTCTTCCCCAACCGCAATTTCGTAAGGGACGACTTATTAGATTTCAAGCACACGTTCAATGAAAACACAGTTTACAATATACACAGCAGGTTATATATATTTTTTTTAAATATATTTATTGGTTTTATTCTTCAAAAAATGATACAAATTGTTCAGTTGCAGCCACAGGAAAAATCAAAACAATGGCTAATTATCTAAGTCATGAAACAAATACACCCCCCCCCAATATGCACTTCACGGAACACTTCTAATCTTGCAGTATCATTCCTGGCTACACCCTCCATAGGTTTATCCTCCACTGTTTATTTTATATAGGCATTCGTTTGAGACCAGTGTGAACCTTACTTTACGTGCATGGGTTCCCTAAATGTCTGAGGGGGGGGCATCAACTAGATTAGTGTATACGGGTAGCTCCCCTGGTTTACTGCTCCCCGCGCCGCGCTAACACTGTGGTGACATAATTTAAGTGGGCGATTATTACTAGAGAAATGGGAGGAGATGATGTATGTGCACTGTGTTGTCTGGGTGCCTTATAAATTCTGTTTCCGTGATGGGGGGTGCAGGGGAATGTATGCTGTGGTTGTTGCGAGTACGCGCACCCCAATTCAAGGAGGCTTTTCATCGTTTTTAGCCTCCAGCTTTGTTACCATATCCTCCCATGTAGAGCATCCTGTATGTTGTCGCCCTTCGCGCACCATTCTTTTTAGTACTTGATATTCAGTGCACGCCCAGCGTGTTATTAGAGAGTGCCAGGATTTCAGATCGGGAGCCATAGAGGCTTTCCAATGCATTGCTATTAACCTTTTATACATTAAAAAGGCCAGATCTATAAATTTATGTAAATGTCTTTGTTTTTTTGGTCTTTTCCTAAGTCCCAGCAGGCAGGACCCAGGGTCTGCTATCAGTGCCAGTCCCGTAAGTCCAGATACCTCCTCTACCACCTCCACCCAGGCCGTTTGTATATTCGGGCAATCCCATACCATGTGGAAAAAGGGTGCTGACGGCAATCTGCATCTGGGGCACATTGATCCTGCATCGCGGAACATGCGCTTTATTCTAGCTGGGGAAAGATATGTTTGATGCGTGTAATTGAATTGGGTATATCTAAATCTAGGATTCCTTGACACACCTCTGATGTGGGACAGGGCCTTGGGCCAGTCTTCCAGTGGGATCGGGGTGGGGAGTGCTGCATTCCATCTGTCCCATGCTTTCCCTGTCTGTGAATCAGGGGGCTTGTTGAGGATTCTATATAGGTTGGATATTGTTTTTGTTTGATCGCTATGTTGTAGAAGCTGGTGAAGCACAGGGGAGATCTCTGGTTCCAAGGTGCCCATTCCCCAAATTTTCCTGATTTCGTGACATACGGCATGGTATGTCAGGAACAGTCCCGGATTAATCTCCGTGAGGGCCTGAAGGTCCTCGAACGTCATTAATTTACCGTCTTCATAGCAATCCCCTACGGTCAGTATTCCTGCTTCGTTCCATAGCTTTACAGCTTGCATTCTGGCTGCATTTCCAACCAATAAATAGTTTAGCGGTACGTGTGGAGAGTATGGGAGCTTATCCGCTCTTTTTTGCACATATCTGGCCCAGCACGCGTACGCAGCTGCAAGCAATGGGTTGACCAGTGCCCCTTTGGGGGGCTTCGTCGACAGCCAATTCAAAAGGGGAGTCCCGTTCCGCAGAGGCTCTAGGCTCATAGGTTCCGCTTGCTCTGGTCTGTGGATCCAATATTGGACCCATTGAAGTTGTGCGGCTGCATAGTATTTTTCAAAATTCGGAGTTCCTAGGCCACCATTGTCCAGCGGGCATTGTAGTGTGGGTAGCGCCACTCGCGCTCTGCCGCCTCCCCAGATGAGCTGCAGCAGTGCTGTGTTTAGATTGCTGAAGAAGCTTTTGGGAATAATTATCGGTAGGGCCGCAAAGTAATATAAAAGCCTAGGTAGAATCAACATATTAGCAATCGCCACCTTGCCGGGTGGCGAGAGAGGGAGCTTATTCCAGAATTGTAAGGAGCCTTTTATAGATGTTAGCGCCTTCCCCAGATTCCCGTCTCTTAAGTCTTCCGTGGCATGGTATATGTTTATCCCTAGGTATTTAAATGTTGTAGGGCACCACTTAAGATGTCCTGTCTCCGGGGGATCGTGATTGTTGGGAGCCCTTTTTACCAGGGGAAAGACACACGACTTCTCCCAGTTTACCACAAGGCCTGAAAGGCCTCCAAATTCCGCCAATAAAGATATTACAGGTGAGATAGCTGCACAGCCGTTCCTGATATATATCAACGCATCATCTGCATATAGTGAAATCGTGTGATGTAACCCATTCCTAATAATTCCCCATTCGTGCTCAATGAGGCGAACTTTTGCCGCTAACGGTTCCATTGCTATGGCAAACAGTAGCGGGGATAGGGGGCATCCCTGCCGTGTCCCCCTAAAAATCGGAAAACTATCAGAGATCGCCCCGCCTGATTTCACCCTCGCGTTCGGGCTAGAGTACAATGTCCGAACCCAGCGGATATAATTAGGGCCTATTCCCATACGGGCCATCGTGGCCAACAGAAAGTCCCACTCGAGCGTATCAAAGGCCTTTTCTATGTCTAGTGAGAGCACCATTTCCTCCTGCGCATTCTTGGGGGTGTCTCCCATTATGCCCAGCAATCTTCGAATATTCAGAAAGGTGTTGTGCTTGGGAATGAAGCCATTCTGATCTGCGTGTATCAGTAATTGCATGAGGGGGGCTAACCTGTTGGCCAATATTTTGCCTAATATTTTGCAGTCTGTATTTAACAGCGATAGTGGTCTGTAGGATTTCACATCCGTGAGATCTCGACCCTGTTTAGGGAGTACCACTATCATAGCTTCCCTTTGAGATGTGGGTAAGCTTTCTGTAGTCCACGCCTCCTGGAACACGCCTAGCAGATGGGATTTCAGACTGGGTAAATAGGCTTTATAATACTCCGAGGGGAGGCCATCAGTGCCAGGTGCTTTATTCCTGGGCAGCTGTGCAAGGGCTAGTTCTATTTCTGCTATTGTTATAGGGGTTTCAATTCCATCTCTGTCTGGTTGTGGTAGTTGGGGAAGGAAGGAGTCAGCCAGAAAGGCCTCTAGTTGTGTAGCCGTGCACGAGGTACGTTTAGTGTATAGCTTAGAGTAGTAATTCCTAAAGACCTCGTTTATTTCTGCTTGTGTAGTAGCCATTTCTTGCGCGCTCACCCCGATGGCCCCTATCGGAGCCTGCAGTCTATCCTCGCGGAGTAGCCACGCTAGCATTCTGCTTGATCTATCTCCTTCCGTTTGCAACCTGGTTAAGTAATATTTATAGTCGTGGCAACGGAGCCTGCTATCTGCCTCATTGTATTTTAAGCGCTTTTCTTTAAGGACAGTACTGGTAATTTCCCCCCGTGCTACCGCTTTTTCCGCAATCCTCAGCTCCTTCTCGAGTTTGCTAATTTCCGTCTGTAAGGAGCGTCTCACTCCCCACGTAGTAGACATACATACTCCACGGGCCACTACTTTGTGGGCATCCCATTCTATCGCCCGGGTTGTTGCAGACATAGCATTTATTTCCCAATATTGGCCTATAGATTCCCCCAGTGTTGCAGCGAATGCTTGGTCTTGTAGAGCCTCCGCCTGGAATCTCCAAGTGGGAATTACCTGACGTGCCCTACCCCAGTTCAGGGTGACCCGCAGAGGCGCATGGTCCGAGACTGTCTTTGCCAAGTATTCAGATTCAGTTATCAGCGCCCCCATTTCGCGGGTGCCCCATATTATATCAATTCTAGTATGGGTATTATGTGGGACCGAATAAAATGAATATTCTTTTTGCTCTGGATGACCTAACCGCCATACATCATATAAGCCCATAACATTTGCCCATTCTTGCAGAGGACTTACGAGCTTCCTGTTAATTGATGCATTCTGATGGGCGCTAGTTCTATCTAATGCTGCCACTGGGGTGCTATTAAAATCACCACCCCAAATGACAAGGGGCATGGGGTGGGTCAGCAGCGTTGGGGTGAGAGTGGTGAGAAAGCCTATGATGCCACTATTGGGGGCGTATACCCCGACCACAGCCATTTGTCTACCATCTAATCTGCCCTCCATTACTACGTACCTCCCTCCCTGGTCTATCTTGTGTGTTGACATGAGGAATGGAACTCCCGCTGCTATCCAAATCAGCACCCCTCTCGCAAAGGTCGAATATGTTGTGCCTATCAGCTGGCCCCCCCACTTCACGCGCATGTCTAGTAGATCCCCCTCAAGCATATGTGTCTCTTGCAAAATAGCAATATGCACTCCTAGTCTCTTAAGTCGAGCATGCACTCTAGCCCGTTTGTTCGGCGTCCCAAGGCCCCTGACATTCCATGGTAATATAATATACTGGTTCCCCATGTTACTTCTAGAAGACATCTTGTAGGGTGCAGGAGATATGTTGCTATGTCGTGGGCCTGGGTTTTAATGTTGGCCCACCTGGTCTCTGCCTTTCTGCTGCTAATATTTAGATATAGCGGGTGCAAATCCATCTTTAATGCATTAAGTGATTCCGATCGCTGCATTTCTACTAAACTACTAATCCCCACCCCCCTAATTAAACCCCCTATGCTACTTACAACTACAGTGGGACTACAAAACTTAAAAAGGTGTAACATAACTTTTATCCAGTTGGATTTACTTGATGGGATTCTCATATCTTACAGATGTGGCTCTTATAAGGGGCTCTCATCATGCCACAGACCAAGTCTGTCAATGTCTTCAGGCGCCCCCCCTTGGCATGTTTCCGTTCCCTCTAGCCCCACCCGCCCGCCACTTGCCATCTGATTGTGCCCCAAGTCACTTAGCTTAGTGTTTATATCAAAGATGTATATTGTTGGAAGCACTCCATCCCCGCAGCACGGCAGTGTCGTGGAGTCTCTGCAGATTTTCCTGTTGCAATCGCCATCCCTTGTGTTCACTCTGGATCTGATCCACTAGATTATAGTTCATCAGCAGATCTTGGGGTGACCTTTGGCCCACCTAGTTCTCCTGTTACCGTGGATGCGGAGCTGGCTGTGTCTGAATCCAATTCCAGCTCCACACGCCCACCGGGAGTTATGTTTCTGCCTTGCATGTGTATCGGCGTCTCTTTAAGCACTTTTGCTCTTTCCTCTGCTGCCTGCCTGACATTTGGCTGGCCTCTGGTACGCCGTTTGGATCTCGTCCCTGCAGTGGATCTCCCCCATTTCTCGTCCTCCTCTGCGTCTTCCCGGGGGTGTGCAAGGCCCTTGGCATGGAGCCATGTCCAGGCGTCCTCAGTGCTGGTAAATATATGGGTACGGTCTTCCATCACTACTCTTAACTTGGCTGGGAAGAGCAGGGCATATTTTATGTTCTGTTCTCGTAAGCGTTGCTTGATTTTAACAAAAGAGTTACGCCGATTCTGCACCTCCTGCGTGAAGTCAGGGTAGGCATTGATGTTCGAATCTTCATACTTGAACGGACCCTTATTGCGGAACAGTTGCAAAATTGCGTCCCGATCTCTGTAATTTAAGAACCTGGCGATCAGTGGTCTGGGGGACTGACCAGGGGCCGGGGGCCTACCCGGAACTCTGTAAGCCCTTTCAACTGAGAAAAACTTGGATGGAGCCCCACTTAACACCTCTTTAATTAGCCACTGCTCTAGGGAAATTTCTGATTCCGGTTGGCGCATACTTTCCGTAAATCCCAGGAATCTCACGTTATTTCGGCGCGCCCTGCTCTCCATTTCCTCGGATCTTCTCCAGAGTATCTTCAGCTCTTCATCCATGCGCTGATTCTGTTTTTGATTCCCTTGCACCACTGGGGTTAATTCCGCTATCTCAGCTTCAGTTGTTTTTACTTTTTCGGCTAGGCTACGATGATCCACTCGTAGGAGGTTCAGGTCTTGCACAACTGCATCAATTCTGCCCTCCAGTGATGTCTTAGTGTCCAGTATTGCCTGCAATACTTTCTCGAACTGGGCTGAATGCGCTAGGAGTGTGTTTTCTAGAGATTGTAAGGATGGGCCAAGTTGTTGATCCGTAGGCGTTATCGCTTGCGTAGTTCGATCTGGGTTCTTGGCTGACTTGGCTCTACCGGCCATTTTGACTGTTATGAGATTGCCTCCCTATCCACAGGGATTACGCACTGATGGGCTTGTGATTAGGCAGCAAAGCAAAGAAGCATCCAGTCCCAATTTGGTTAATTATGGCCTGTGTGTTCAGTGAGAAATACTGCAGTCATTGTTGAGTTCAATGTTCTAACTCTGCGTTTCCGTGGAGCTGTCCACCGGGCATGTTGAGGTATGTAGAGGATACTGTCATTGGGGGAGAACACTAGCTTCTTCTTGTGTGGCGGTAGGGCTTGATGCCAGGGGTTTCCCTCAGATAGAGGGTAGAGTTGCTGGGCGGCCGGGTGAGGCGCCGAGGCGCGGGAAAGATCCCGGGTTGAGGCGCTTGCGAGGTGCTGCAAATATATCTTGAGCAGCTAGGAACACTTGTGGCAGAGACCCTCCGCTAGCAAGTCCAGGGCAGTCCACTCATCCACAGTCTGGCCCAGCCATCCATTTTGCCTCTGGTGCCTAAGCTGTGTTCCCAGGAGCACGTAATGCGCTTCTGTCTTGCCCAGTAGGTTGGATGGAGCGGTGGAGTGAAAAAGGGGGGGGGGGGAGCCGATTGCCGCCCCCTAGTTTTACCTCCTCTGTATAGGTTGGTGCTCCCCTCCTCGTAGGCACTCACCTCACCGCAGTCTTTAATTTATCCTCTTCTTTATTTCACCCCTTTTCTTTTCTTTTTTTTATTTTTTGTTTTTATTTTATTTATTTTTTTCCCCCCTGGAATCCCCGCTTCCTGATGAGCCGCCGCCGCCTCACGTCTGCCCCACCGGGCCTCCTCGCTGTTCCTACGCCGCTTTCGTTCCTGCCGCCCGCCGATATCCAAAATGGCGCCCGAGCTCTTCAAATCTGTGTCCCGGAGCGCCCAGCAGAACTACAATGCTCCAGCCTCCTCCAGCCGCGCCTCCCCTGCTCTCCCAGTCGCGGGTAGGCGGGGAGGTAAACAGTGGCCGCGCCCGGTGAAATCAACCGGGGCTGCAGCCACAGCTCCCCTCGCCTCGCGCTGCTCCTGACACGGACCGACGAGTCCCAGACTCGCCTCACAAGGTCCGGTGAGCGCTCGTAGCGCGCGTTGAGTGCCCCGGTCTTCCCCAGCCTCGCCGCCGTCCCGGCCGTCTCTGCCAGGCCGCTGGGGCGGCGCCTGTTAGGATATCTTGAAGTGGCCGGGAACGGAGCGCTGGGATCAAGCGACTGTCCCGGCCGCCATCTTGGCTCCTCACAGCAGGTTATATTTATAAGATATTGAATGCAAAGCAAAACAAATACTTCACCGTGTGAGAAACTATTTACAGCTTCATCTTTCTAGGGTCTGCAAGCTGATGACTCCTGTCAGCTGCGAGAAAGAGATTTATCTACCC